>NC_092708.1:118939445-121339445 GCF_047496885.1 Scyliorhinus torazame
GGAGTGTTTTGTCTACTGAGTCAGTATGGGTGGAAGTCAGAAACAAGAAAGGAGCAGTCTCTTTTATTAGGAGTTTTCTATAGACCCCCCCCCCCCCCCCCCACAATAGCAGCAGAGAGATGGAGGAACAGATTGGGCGGCAGATCTTGGAAAGGTGTAGAATTAACAGAGTTGTTGTCATGGATGACTTCAACTTCCCTAATATTAACTGGAACCTCCTTAGTGCAAATGGTTTGGATGCAGCAGATTTTGTCAGGTGTGTCCAGGAAGGATTCCTGACTCAATATGTAGATGGCCGACTAGGGGGGAGGCCATATTAGATTTGGTGCTTGGCAACGAACCAGGCTAGGTGTCAGTATCGGTGGGAGAGCATTTCGGTGACAGTGACCACAACTCCTTGACCTGAACCATATTCATGGAGAGGGATGGGAACAAACAGTATGGGAAGGTATTTAATTGGGGGACGGGAAATTATACTGCTATTAGACGGGAGCTGAGGAGCATAAATTGGGAACAGTTGTTCTCCGGGAAATGCACACCAGTAATGTGGGGGTTGTTTAAGGAGCACTTGCTGTGAGTGCTGGATAGTTTTATCCCACTGAGACGAGGAAGGAATGGCAAGGTGAAGGAGCCTGGGAATGACCAGAGAAGTGGAGCTTCTAGTCATGAGGAAAAAGGAAGCTTGCGTAAGGTTGAGGAAGCAAGGATCTGGCATGGCTCCAGAGGGTTTCAAAAACTTTGCCAGACCTCTACTCATCTGTACCTTGTCTCGAAGTCATCTCCCCATCCCAACACTCCCCTCATTTCAAGACACCCTCCTGAAGTTATGGGCATAGCTAATAACCAAACGCATAAATGTTCAGCAGGCAGATAGGTCAGTTCAACTTAATGATTGGCACGTCAGATGACTCAGTACCAGGGCCCCAGGTTCAATTCCAAACTTGGTGACTGTTGTGTGGAATTTTCATATTTTCCCTGTGTCTGCATGGGTTTCCTCCACAGTCCAAAAATCTGCACGTTAGATGGATTGGCCATGCTAAATTGCCCCTTAATGTCCAAAGATTAGATGGGGTTCTGGGGCTGTAGCGATTGGGGGGGGGGGGGGAGGGGGGGAAACAGGTGCATAGGTAGACTGCGCTTTCAGAGGGTCAGTGCAGACTCGATAGGCCAAATTACCTCCTTCTGCATTGTAGGGATTCTATGATTTAATGAGCATTGCTTCTAAAATTTAAAAATGGAAGATCAGCTCGAGAGAATTCAGCTGCTGATTCGAACAAGTGTATTCTCTTGAAAAGAACACTTTGGAGAAACATGCTAACAGGCCTTCAGGTTGGATGTCATCAATATTTCCTTGGTTCCTAAACATGGGGACCAATATTTGCACAGCTATCTTTATCTGCCCCCCCCTTCCATATTCAGCCTTCACTTTGTCCCTTGAGCCTATTGTACTTCTGCATTTTAATTTAAGCTTTTAGGCTCATTGCACTCCTCTTGCTTTAAGCCTCAGGATCCTATAACGCACACACTACTCTTGGTCCAGGTTCAAGCCTCACCGGTACTGCTTGGCTTCGCGTAGCTTTGAACTCTGACCTGGACAGCTCCCTCCCCTCTTCCCTGGATATTACTGCTTCCTTGCTCTGCACTCAGCCTCTGTTCGTTTCTAGTCCTATTCCTCCATTTCCTACTACCATTTCTGTTGTTTTCATTTTGGGTTTTTAAGCACTGATTGGGATTGAGATGCTATATGCACTGTTTCCAGAGTTCAAGTCAGCATCACCTCCAAGCCTGGGTCAAAACCCCTAATTTACTATACGCATTAAACCTTCAGGATAACTTTTATTCGGTCCTGCTCCTCTACCCAGAATTCTACGTCTGACAGGTTGCAATTTGTCTTTCATCTTGCTGTTTCTATGTAAAAGACACGGTGGGATTTTCCAGCCCCACCTGCCACGGGGATCATCCAGTCTTGCCGAAAGTCAATGAATTTTTGTCTGGCTGTTGGATCTCCCGCACCAGGCCCCACGGGGGCCGGAATGTCCTGGACATAAGGAAAGGAGCATTTGTAAAATGCAATGAATAGAGTACGAAACACAGAAAAAACTAAATTAACAATCAAGAAGATGCAAATAAAGATTAAGGCAGATAATGTGGTATAGAGACGCAAAAATATATGAGCCAGATGGAGAGCGGGTAAGAATGAAGAACAAAGATACAGATACAGCATAAGTATATGCTGTAATGGTAAGAAACAAAGTGACAGTTATAAGAAGAAATGCCATTTGTTTCCTACAAGCTAACTATTTTCCATCCACTTAGCTTGATGTTTTACAGTTGAAATACTGAGCATAGTCTACTCTCAAGATACATCTAATGCCTCTGCAATGGCTCACTAGGAGGTGCCAGAAGCCAAACCAGTGTAACAAGTCTTTGATCTTCCCTGCCTCTTACTGGGAAATGTCACTGATTTTGCTTGTTTAGTTCTGTTCAATGAGGTTGGAATAGGGACTAAACAGTGCAGACTCAATTCAGCATACATTTCCACGAAGTAACCTTGAAAGTCAGCATGCTAATTACTCAGCACCACTAAACCGACCCCATACATCGTATTTCACTGAAAAAACATTGTTCCTTATTTCAGTGAAAACTAATGTTGCATTATTTAACTCCATTAAAGCTGTGTAGTTTCTGCTTATTATGGTGGAAAGATGCTTCAACCTGCAAATAAGTAACATTTATTTTCATTTTGAAAAGTGATTGTTGATGCAGTTTATTTTCTATTCCAGTGGCATCACTCATGGTGAAGTATCTTATAATATGTAATGTACAGTTGTTATGGGCCAGGGTTTAGAGAATCCCAAAGTGTATCATGGAGTTCACCTGACCCACAACCTTTAATAGATTGTGATATGGGGAGCATACGGCTCACTCTACAGGTATGGTACAGCAGAAACAAAACAATGTTTATTCTATGAACTCAAGTTAACATTTGTAAAACAGTGAATATCTTAGCAACCAATAAATCAAATACACCCCTCAAAGACTACAGCACTAAGTAACCTGTATGCTGTCCTTTTATTATCCAAAAGACTTAACAAACCTTCAAACAAGAACACATTAGGGTTACATTTAATACTGAGACCTTTTTTACAATTCTGAGTTCACCAAATGAACCATAGATATTCTTTGCGTGGCAGAGATCAACAGCAGTGCAGCTCACTGAAAGAACACAGACACACCCCAAGCTCTTCTCAAACTGAAACTAAAAAGCAGAAGTGGAGCTCAGCTCCACCCACACTCTGACATCACTCCAGTAACATGAGCAGCTCCATTTCTTAAATGTACATTTCTTAAACACCTGTTTCCTAAAGGTACTCTCACATGACACCTCCCCCCACCCCCCCCAAAGGAAAAAAAACCCCATCAACTTCAAGATGGTTTCATTTTTCACCTTTTCACCATCCTTTAAGAAATGCACACAGTAAATATACTTTTCGTTTAAACAAAAAACAACACATGCAAACAGGTACAATAATATAGTCCATTTTTTTCTTCCTCCTTCCTCCAACTGAAATTGCTTCCGTTCATCACATTCGTGACAAAGCATCAGCTATCACGTTTTCTTGTCTTGCCACATGTACTATTTTTAAATGAAATGGCTGTATCAGTAAACTCCAGCGAAACAGCCTTGCATTGTTATTCTGGAATTGCTCCAAAAATGTCAACGGATTATGATCAGTATATATAATGGTGTCAGATGGATTGCTGGTTACATAAATGTGAAAATGTTGCAAAGCCAGCACCAAACTCAAAGTCTCCTTCTCAATCGTGGAATACTTTTTCTGTGAGAATTTAATTTCTTTGAAAAATAACCAATAGGCAGCTCTTGCCCTTCGTCGTCATCCTGTAGAAGCACCGCACCTACGCCCACATCACTCGCATCAACAGTCACTTTGAATGGTTTGGGTGTAATTTGGGATGGCTAACACAGGAGCAGTGGTTAACACCGTCTTCAGGCCGTCAAATGCCTGTTGACACTCCGCTGTCCAATGGAATTTGTTACGCTTCTTGAGCAAGTCCGTCAGTGGAGCGACCACGCTGCTAAAATTGGGTACAAATTTCCGGTAAACCCACTCATACCAAGAAATCGCATTATTTCCCGTCGTGTCGAGGGTATCGGAAACTCCCCAATAACTTTCGTTTTCACATCCCGTGGGACCATTCGACCCTGTCCGATTGTATAGCCAAGGAAAGTGACTTGGGCTTTTCCAAATTCACTTTTGGCGAGGTTGATCACCAAACCCGCCTCCTGAAGTCAATCGAATAACTCCATCACATGTTTTAAATGTTCTTTCCGTGTCTGGCTGAAAATTACCCGATCGTCGATGTATACCGCACAATTGGGTAATCATGAAAAGAAATGTGGCTGGGATGTTTTTCATGCCAAATGGCATAACTTTGAATTGGTATATACCATCTGGAGTCACAAAAGCTGAAATCTCCTTCCTTTCGGATAAAGGTACCTGCCAGTAACCTTTAAGTAAATCCAATTTGGAAATAAAAGCTGATTATCCCACTTTCTCAATGCAATCCTCCAAACGTGGGATAGGATAACAGTCCGTTCTTGTAACTGCATTAACCTTACTATAGTCCACACACAACAGTCTGGTTTTGGCACCATCACTATGGGTGAGCTCCATTGGCTGCAACCCACTTCAATTATGCCATTTTTAAGCATACTTTCAATCTCTTTGTTAACCTGTGCCAATTTTAAGGGTTAAGTCTATATGGAAGTTGTTTGATTGGAACAGCATTTCCCACATCTACATCTTGTATAGCCATTTTAGTACTTCCCAATTTATCTCCACAAACTTGCCCATATCATATCAATAACTCTTTCAGGTCAGTTCGTTTTTCTTCTGGAAGATAGCTCAACAATTTATTCCAATTTTTAAGAACATCCTTATTTTACAATTTAATTTGAGGTATGTCAAATTCACAGTCATTTGGATTTGGTTCGTCACTTTGAGTTAGAATCATTAAAACCTCCATCCTTTTCTCTCCTTCCCTTTCTAAGCATATTCACATGACACATTCGGTGATTCGTCCTTCTATCTGGTGTTTTTACCACATAATTCACCTCACTTAATTTTCTTTCAATCTGATGAGGTCCGTAAAACCTAGCTTTTAAAGGTTCACTTACCACTGGTAACAACACTAAAACTTTATCTCCACTGACAAAACTACGAACTTTGGATTTCTTGTCCGCTACCCATTACATCACATTTTGTGCAACTTTTAAATGTTGTCTAGCCAATTCACCTGATCTATTTAATCGTTCCCTAAAATTTGACACGTATTCCAATGATGTAATTTCCGATTTCTCACCTACCAATTTTCCCTGAATCAATTTAAGTGGTCCTCTTACCTCATGACCAAAAATTAGTTCAAAAGGACTAAATTTGGTTGACTCATTAGGAGCATCCCTAATTGCAAACAGTACGAATGGAATTCCTTTATCCCAATCCTCTAGATAATCGTGACAATAAGCCCTCAACATGGTCTTTAATGTCTGATGCCACCTTTCTAATGCTCCCTGCGATTCTGGATGGTATGCAGTTGATTTAAATTGTTTTATTCCTAAGCTATCCATTACTTCTTTGAATAACCTCGAGGTAAAATTTGATCCTTGATCCGATTGTATTTCTGTGAGTAGTCCATATCTAGTAAAGAATTTAAGTAATTCCTCCACAATCTTTTTAGCTGTAATATTACGTACTGGAATGGCCTCTGGAAACGTAGTAGACACATCCATTATAGTCAAAAGATATTGATTCCCACTTTTTGTTTTAGGAAGCGGTCCTACGCAATCAGTTAGGACCCTTTGTAAAAGGTTCCTCAAATGCTGGAATGGGTATTCAGGGCGCTGGTCTTATCACTGCCTGAGGTTTACCTATCACTTGACGTGTGACATGATTGACACAATTTAACTACATCTTTACGTAGTCCAGGCCAATAAAAATGTTTCTGGATTTTAGCTTGAGTCTTCCTTATCCCTAAATGACCTCCCACTGGTACCTCATGTGCAACTCGCAACACCTCCTTTCTATACCCTACCGGCAATACTACTTGATGAACTTCTGCCCACCGTTCATCCGCCTGCATATGTAAAGGTCTCCATTTTCTCATCAAGACATCACTTTTACAGTAATAACACTCTGGTATACACTCAGATTCCTCTTCTGTGTATGCTTTCTGATACATCCTTTTTATTGCTAGATCTTTTTGTTGTAACTGCACCAATTTTCCTGAACTAAAAATATCAGCCTCATCCTCCACCTGTTCCTGTTCTTTTTCAACCATCTGATCAAAAATCGTTTCTGATAATTGCACTTCAACTTCCTCTTCACTCTTTGATTTCTCCTCTTGTCTTAACCTGTGACTTTGACCTTGTTACTACACAATCCGGACAAATCCCAGGATGTTTGTCCTTCAACACTTCTGTTGTCTGATTTTCCACTGGCATATCAACCACAGTAGGCATCATTCCCACTTGCGATCCAACTATATCATTACCCAAGATAAACTGTATTCCTGGACAAGATAGTTTCTCTATTACTCCACCACTCTTCACTGCATTTTCCAACCTTACCTTATATAATGGAACGCTACTCCTCTCACCCTGAATTCCACAAATTACCACCTTTTTCGGCAGCATTCTTCCTGAACTACATAACTCCTCATCTCTTACCATTAAAGATTGTCTAGCTCCCGTATCTCTTAAAATTGTGACCTCTTTACCTGCTCCTCCTGATACACATGGGTAAACTTTACCCACACAAGTAAATTCTTTAAAGAGATCTGGCACCTTCTTATCAGTCACCTCTTGATCAGGCTGTACAATCTTTTTCACTTCCTTCACTTCCCTTGGGCTTTCCTTTACCACTCTAACAAACCCCACTGTTTTATCCTGTTTTACCACATCAGCCTTCCCAGTGCTTTCCTTCAACCACCAACATGGCCGAGTTTATTACAGTGAAAACATTTGAAACTTTTCATGTCTCTTCCACCCTCCTGGATTTCTTTTTTAGTCTGAGGTACACTCTCCTTATTATCTCCCATCAGATCACCTTTGCCATTACCTCTTGAGTATTTCTCATGTCCCCAGTTTCTATCCCTCACAGGCTGAAACTGTGTCAGAAACCAAGCTTTGGTTTATGAACTAATTCATAATTATCTGCCATTTCTGCTGCCAATCTCGCAGTTTTAACTCTCTGTTCTTCCACATGAGTTCTCACTACATCAGGAATTGAATTTTTAAACTCCTCCAAAAGTATAATTTCTCTGAGAGCTTCAGACGTTTGGTCTATTTTCAAAGCCCTTATCCATCTATCAAAATTACTCTGTATGAGCCTTTCAAACTCCATGTATGTTTGACCAAATTCTTTCCTTAAATTTCTAAACCTTTGTTTGTAGGCTTCAGGCACTAGTTCCATATGCACCCAAGATGGGTTTTTTCACCTCCTCATATGTCCCAGATACCTCCTCCGGTAGTGATGCAAACACTTCACTAGCTCTACCTACCAGCTTTGTTTGAATCGGTAATACCCACATGTCCTGTGCCCATTTCATTTGTTTAGCCATCTTCTCAAATGAAATGAAAAAGGCTTCTACCTCCTTCTCGTCAAACCTTGGCAATGCTTGGACATATTTAAATAGATCCCCGCCGTGCCTTCGACTATGACGCTCTTTCTCACTATCCTCATCACTATCATCCAACTGTACGTTTCCCTTTACGTCTGCCAATTTTAACTGACCGTCATGTTTCATGGCCATTTTCTGAAGTTCAAACTCTCTCTCTTTATCTTTTTCCCTGATCTGTATCTCCCTTTCTTTTTCTTTTTGTTCTGCTAGTGCTATTCTTTCTTTTCTCCTTTCTTCTCTCTCCTTTTCTTTTTCCCCTCTCTTTTTCCGCTCTCTCTTTCTTTTTCCGCTCTCTCTTTCGTATTCAAGCTGCTTTAATTCTTTCTCATGTTCCATTTGTTTAATTTGCAAAAGAATTTTGGCCATTTCCACTGAGTCAAACTGTATCTCAGGGAACTTTAAATGCTTAGCCATCACCATAATTACCTCATCTTTTCGCATTTTGTCAGGTAACATTAACTGCAATGTTTTTGCCAAATCTAACAGTCTGCTTTTAGTCTCTTTCCGTAAGGTACTGTGTGTGACCGTCTCCACCCCCAAAAACTTCAGAGCCTCTGAAAGAGCCATTGTCCACAACACACACCCCACTTAAACTAAAACACCACAATATGCTCACCCCTCACTGACTTGAAGTTCACTAAGCCAGTTCAATAGATAGACTTTTATCCCACTCGAGTCCCCAATTGTTATGTGCCAGGGTTTAGAGAATCCCGAAGTGTATCATGGAGTTCACCTGACCCACAACTTTTAATAGATTGTGGTATGGGGAGCACACGGCTCACTCTACAAGTATGGTACAGCAGAACATGGACCAGTGTTTTTTAAAAACAAAACCGTGTTTATTCTATGAACTCAAGTTAACCTTTTCAAAACAAACCGTGAATATCTTAGCAACCAGTAAATCAAATACACCCCCCAAAGACTACAGCACTAAGTAACCTGTATGCTGTCCTTTTATCATCCAAAATACTTAACAAACCTTCAAACAAGAACACATTAGGGTTACATTTAATACTGAGACCTTTTTACAATTCTGAGTTCGCCAAATGATCCAAAGATAGTCTTTGTGTGGCAGAGATCAACAGCAGTGCACCTCACTGAAAGAACACAGACACACCCCAAGCTCTTCTCAAACTGAAACTAAAAAGCAGAAGTGGAGCTCAGCTCCACCCACACTCTGACATCACTCCAGTAACATGAGCAGCTCCATTTCTCCAAACACCCGTTTCTTAAAGGGTACTCTCACATGACACAATATCAATATCACTGCTGTTGATTTAGTGATTGACTAAATGTTGATTTTATGTAACACAGGATTCCTCAGAAATGGGATACTCCTTTAACAGATCCCTTTACGCTTTTGCAATTCCAAAAACCATGGGCGTGATTTTCTGGTCTCCGACGCCGAAATCGTGCTTGGCGATCGACCGGAGAATCCCAGTTGGCGCCGAAATCGGGGGCAGCGCCACTTTTGCAATGCTCCGCTCCCACCAAAGCGAATGGCTCCCTCGCAGAGTATTGCACATGCAATATGGACGGCCTCAGGCCGTCACCTGTGGCCCTCCCCCGATGTTCCGTCCCATACGGGCCGAGTTCCTGTCGGCGTGGGTTACTCATGCTATTTCTTTTCGGGAACCCGCCGTGGCATCTGTGGACTGAGTCCAATGCCACCACAGTCACTGGGTGGGGGGGGGGGGGGGGAGGTATCTGATCCGCGGCAGATGGGGCTTTGGCGGGTGCTAGGGGCACTGGTGGAGGGTGGACCAGGGGTGGCGAGCCTGGCCAAAGGGGGGCACTACTTTGCAGGCCCGGTCCGCCTCTGGTCAGCGCCATGTTGCACGGCCTGGCTGCTGCAGGCCGCTGCCGTGAGCATGCGCGGCCATCGACCAGCTGATTCTCCGGCCATATGGGGGCTTTATGCTGCGTGTTTGCTGCCCCCCCCCCCCCCCCCCACCAGACAGAGGATCGGTGGAGGTTTTGCGCCGTTTTTTGGGGCGTAAAACGCCACTGTTCCCACGCCGGCGTCAGCATTTAGCCTCAAAATCGGAGAACCAGCCCCATATGTGTCCTGCCAATGGTGAAACAGTTGGGTTCAGGGTTGTGGAAGGGGAAATGGCAGATTTGGAAGGCTAGAATTTGGACGAAGCAAGGATGGTGCTGTTGTGTTTTTGAGTATTTATTGTGATTTTTAGAATACACCCAATATAGAGCGAGACAGTAAATAATCAACAGCGCCATTCAGCTTGGAGACCAAACTTGGAGGACACAATCGGGTAAGCAAAACAGTTCAGTAATTATAACAAAGCCTGACAAACAGGTTTAATGAAAATTTAATAAGAATTGACAGTAATTAAGTGTTACTTAATATGAAATGTTGGAAGTAAAGGGTTGCTAGGGTTGGTCAAATGTTCATGGTACGGTAACACAGTGGGTAGCACTGTTGCGTCACAACACCAAGGTCCCAGGTTCGATTCCCAGCTTGGGTGACTGTCTGTGGAGTCGGCACATTCTCCCCGTGTCTGTGTGGGTTTCCTCTTGGTGCTCCATTTCTTCCCACAGTTCAAAGTGTAACCGGTTAGGTGGATTGGCCATGATAAATTGCCCCTTAGTGTCCAAAAAGGCTAGGTTGGGTTACGGGGGTAGGGAGAAGGTATGGGCTTAAGTGGGGTGCTCTTTCCAAGGGCCCGTGCAGACTCAATGGGCCGAATGGCTCCTTCTGCACTGTGAATTCTTTGATTATATACTTCTGATTTAATTGTAATTCATTGTACAACAAGTGGGAAATGGAATTTAATGCAGAGAAGTGTGAGGTGAGAAGAGATTGAAGAAACACACTTCTACCATGTAAAGGAAATAAACTTGCTGTGGGAATAGAGTAGGGGAATGGAATTGTCTGGCATGCTCTATAGAGAGCTGGCATAGACTTGATGGGCTGAATGGCCTCCTACTGTCCTGTAATAATTCCTCTCTGGATTTGATTTTCTGGAACCCCGTTGGTGAGTTCACAGCTGTGGGGGATTGTAAAATGCTATGGGAAACATGCTTGCCAACTACCTGCCTAACCGTGCAGCAATTCTACCGGTGGTGGACGAGCAGTGGGCGGATGACCCATCTGTGGGCCAATTGTGGCGTTTAGCTGACCAATTAATGGTTACTTAAGGGCCTTATCCTATTATCGCTGGGAAGTATCCAATGGTGGGAAACATCCATGACGAGCGGCAGACGTAGCTTTCATTCTGCTGGCTGGCAGCAGGAAAGAGAGTGCCTCCGTAACTGACCCCCTGTGCCAAATGGAGGAGTTCCCCCCACCCCCCCAGCAGCCCATCTCAGTCTCCTAGCCGGGGCCTTTTGGTTATTGCTCCTAATGGCACTGCCGGCCTGAATTCCAGCTCCTCTTTGAAGTGGGCTTCCTGTTGCTGAAGGGGGAAGTCCCACTTCGAGCTGCTTAATGCCCAGTCAGCCGTTTGATGGCTGTGGGATGAGCCCACCAACCGGAAACGGGCCCATACACAGATTTTATACATTGGGGGCAGTGTTCTCCTACCAATGTAAAATCCAGCCCTGTCATTCTTTAAAAACATACGCAAAATAATGGCAATCAATCAACAATCATATGTGCTTGAAATTTTTTGTTACAGCCTTTCAGTGACCCATGGTAATCAACATTCCTTGATTTCCAGTAATGTCTTGCTTCTTTACGCCTGTACATAAATTCCTCCCTTTGATGTATCCTGAAGTTTGATTTTAACAGAATATGGCTACAAATGTCTGCTTTAGCATTGATTTATGTTTTGATGAATTGGTTAGGTTGATTTTTTGTTTGTTTTGGGTGGTATAATTAAACCCCCAATGTACCTATTAAATATTTAAAAATCTCAAATTTTCGAATTTAAAAAAACTACCAGAGACCTGCAATATTTTGCGGTGAAATAAGAGTCTTTACTGCAATGGTGGTACTTACAATTCCGATCGAATGCCATTCTATTCTTCTCATGTCATCCCTCTCGTGCCATATCATCCCATTCCTTCCATCCCTTTCATGTCATTCCCCTTCCCAAATCTATTTCCCATGCCATTCCTATTCCCCCACGTTATCCCCATCTTCATTGCCATTCCATCCCCCAGCCAATACATTTGTGTATTCCCTCCTGCTGACACGAGGAATGGTCAACTGAGGTGCTGACCCCCCCCCAAGGTACAGTCAGGCGAGGTGTTGTCCCTCTCTCCCTTGCTACCATCAGACATGGTGCTGGCCCTCTCTCCCCAGGATAAAGTCAGGCGAGGCTCTGGTCCTCTCCGGGTTACAGCCAGGCGAGGTGCAGTCCACTCCCCATGGGGTATAGTCAGGCAAGGTGCTGACCCTCTCCGGGGTGAAGACAGGTGAGTTGCTAACCGGCTCTCCCTGGAGTACATCACGATGAGGTGCTGATCCTCATAGAGACATGGCTGCAAGGTGATCAGGACTGGGATCTAAATATACAAGGATATTGTAGCTACCTAAAATGGCTGATTCCCGATTAGAATGGTCAAACCTCGATCTAAAATGGCAAACTAAAGAGGCTGATGGGAAAATCAGCCAACAGGACTCAAATGGACAGCTGCAGGTAAAACAGTGTATTTGGCTCTGGGGAAGTCAGCCCAGACCGATACCTGCAGCCATCAATATCACAACAACTCAGCCATCTGCATAGTAAGCAGCCATCCCCGGGAACAATTGCTACACATTAACAACATAAAGCCGGTCCAGACCTTTCGGCGCCAGCAGGGGCTGACACAAAGGAAGGTAGATGACCACCCCCGATCAAGGAATCGTCCCATTATTGGAGCATATCGAACCAAGTGATTGGGACCAAGTTCAATCACTTGGAACCAGGTACGAGGTCCGCCCTGAGAGGCGGCAGGCGCCTGGGAACTATAAAAATAGGGGCCAAGTTCAACTCGACTTATCCCATTGGAAAAACATGATTTCATTGCTATTCCCCATTCTCCAAGTCGGAAAAGATCCCACTGACTAAGCCCAGGCACAGCCCACTGAATAAACACACCAAAAAACTCACTCATTATTGTAACATCGTACTGAAATGCTACGGTACCCAGTGTACAGAATGTATGGTTTAGCTCTGTTAGCTGGACAGCTGGGTCATGATGCAGAGCGAGGCCACCAGCGTGGATTCAATTTCCCTATCGTCTGAGGTTATTCCAACAGCGCAGGTTCAATTTCCGTGCCGGCTGAGGTTATTCATGAAGGCTCGTCTTCTCAACCGTGTCCCTCGCCTGAGGTGTGGTGATCCCCAGGTTCAATGACCATCAGTCAGCTCTCCCCCTCAAAGGAGAAAGCAGCCTATGGTCATCTGGGACTCTGGCAACTTTACCTTTTACAGAATGTAAATATTTTTGATCCATTTGAATAAAATCACCTGGAATAAGGGGCAAAAGGTCTTAAACCAATGAATTCACCCCTTAAACTGACCAATCAAAACAATTCGGACAGACAAAATTGCTTATTAAAATATTTAATTGCTTATTTAAAATAGATCAACTATTTTGTGATTTTGTAAACCACAGCCACAGATTAGATCGGCATCATAGTTAAATACACTTTTAATATCTTATTATTGAACTCTTTGGTATTACACATGGAAAATCAAGATCAACTGTATGTTTTAAATAAAGTGGAGTTCTAGAGTGGAAATAATTGTAAGAATTCTGATATGGTTCAGTTCCCAGTCGAAAGTCAGGCAGTCATACGATAATTGTAGTAATTTTGATTCAAACTATTAAATCGCAATATTTACAGGAATTTGGGAAGAGGAAAATAGATTTGATTGGAACATAGGAATTCTTGAATGAAATAAAACCAAGGTCCACTTAGCTTACCATCTTCCAATTTGGTAGTTACGTGATACAAGAATAACCAAATTTCTGTTCAGTAATCTATAAAAAAAACCAGATGTGATGTGAGGAATGTTCCCACAGATGAAAAGCTTTAGGAACTGTTGGCAGGATTCTCCTCCGCTGAGATTCTCCGTTTTGCTGGCACCTGGGGGTTTCCCGACGGCGTGGGGCCGCTCCACAACGGGAAACCCCATTGACCGGCCGGCGTAACGGAGAATCCGGCGTGGCAGAAATGTAGCGGGGCGAAGAATCCCGCCGATGAATGTCTAAAGTCACCTGTTCCTCCAAGGTTCGTACACTTAACCACATGTCGTGTTTCAAATTACTCAAATACTATATTCCAAAACATTATTTTCTGAAAGAAATGTATTTAATTTGCATTTGAATGAATCAACACTGTCTTCTTTCAATAGAACAGATTTTAATAATTGCAATGTCTTTTATTTTAATAAGGGCTATGTTATGACTTATGTTGTTTCCAATGTCATCTAAAAGCCTGGGTGTTAATGTGTACACAATATTGTGTCATTTGGAGCAGTGCAGAGTTGTTATTGGCTAGTAAAATGTTCAGTTGGTAGTGATTTGACTTGGTTTAGGTGGCTCAGCATTGCCCACTATGTTGGTCCAAAGGAAATGAACTGAACCATTTGGGAACAGATGCACCTGTAATCTTATCTCAGTAGAATGGTTCAGGGGGAATTTTAAGACTCAAAATAATAGATTCACATCAGGAGCAAAATATCATTCAGAAATGAATATCTGCAGCTAGCTGGGAGATGCCATTTTTTAAATAGGAATATAAAGATATTTGTTCAATTTTTTTTTTTTTTTTTTTTTTTGAAAGGATAACTACAAAAGACAGATTTTTAAGAAAAACAAAAATATGTAAAGTAGACGAGTTACACATTGTAAACTGTTATAGCTGTGTTTTAATTGTAAAACGAATTGGTCTGAATATTTAAATTTGCTTTTGTCTAATTCACTTGATGCATAATTGAATAACTGAGGAAATAAAGAAAGATTTGCAAAAATGCATATTTAACAGAGAAGTCTGCAGCTTATGGGTGCAATTTAACTAAATGGGAACAAAGTCCCACAGCGAGCGCGTTTAGCCGCGTGTTTTCCTGTGTTCGAAGCGCCGAGAAACACGCTATTAAACAATACTCGGGTTAGATGGGGGCCTCAGTGAGTAACGTGTGCTCGAGGCACCTGGGGGTCTCTGATCCCCTAGGAGACCGCCACAAGTGCCGTTCCACCTTTTAATAGTCTATATTGTCACAAGTAGGCTTACATTAACACTGCAATGAAGTTACTGTGAAAATCCCCTAGTCGCCACATTCCGCCGCTTGTTTGGGTACACAGGGAGAATTCAGAATGTGCAATTCACCTAACAGCACATCTTTCGGGACTTGTAGGAGGAAACTGGAACACCCGGAGGAAACCCACACAGACACAGGGAGAACGTGCAGACTCTGCACAGACAGTGACCCAAGCCAGGAATTGAACCTGGGACCCTGGTGCTGTGATGCAACAGTGCTAACCGCTATGCTACCATGCTGCCCTCTGACCCCATTTGTGGAGGTCAGTCTTTTTGGGTTTTTTTTTCAAAAAATATACTTTATTCATAAAATCTGTCATAAACATTACAGAACATTTTGAATTGTCTTGACTGTACATTTCCATCGGAGTTACACATTCCCTTGACTTCCATTCAATTTTGATAACGTTACACACATATCGCTCTTTACGTTACAATTCCTTCTTAAACATTTACATTGTCATGTTTCTTTATACATTGGAGTGTTAATGACCCAGACCGAGGGGGGTTTACACTGTTACCCGCCCCTCGGTGTATATTTGCTGGTAAGACGTTACACAGTGGTCTTTCCCCATTGCGCCTTGGCGGCAGCTGCCCCAAGCTTGAGTGCGTACCTCAGCACGTAGTCCTGGACCTTGGAATGTGCCAGTCTGCAACACTCGGTCGAGGACAGCTCTTTGCACTGGAAGATCAGCAAGTTTTGGGTAGACCAAAGAGCGTCTTTCACCGAGTTGATGACCTTCCAGCAGCAGTTGATGTTTGTCTCGGTGTGTGTCCCTGGAAACAGTCCGTAGAGCACAAAGTCCTTTGTCACGGAGCTGCTCGGGATGAACCTTGACAAATACCACTGCATCTCTCTCCAGACCTTCTTTGCAAAGGCACATTCCACAAGGAGGTGGGTGACCGTCTCATTTCCCCCACAGCCACTCCGAGGGCAGCGTGCAACGGCGCTGAGCCTTCGGGTGTACATAAAGAATCTGACGGGGAGGGCCCTTCTCACCACCAGCCAAGCTCGGTCTTGGTGCTTGTTTGTAAGTTCTGGTGATGAGGTGTTCTGCCAGATGGCTCTGACAGTCTGCTCAGGGAACCGTCCAACGTCCTCCACAGTCTCCTTTTCCCTGAGGGCCTCGAGGACATTACGTGCTGACCACTGCTTCATTGCCTTGTGGTCAAAGGTGTTTTTCTTCAAAAACTTTTCCATGAGAGACGGGTGTTACGGCACGGTCCAACTACTTGGAGCGTTCCGCGGCAATGAGGCCAGGCCCATCCCTCGCAACACCGGGACAGGTAGAACCTCAGTATGTAGTGACACTTGGTGTTTTCATACCGGGGTTCCACACACAGCTTGATGCAGCTGCACACAAAGGTCAGTACTGAACGGCGCTCACCTGAGGTCTCCGCTGCGAAGGGGATAGATCCCAATGCCTCGGGTGCCTTGGGAAACTGCATATTACAGTGAGACTAGCTGTCTCGCTCTAATATGCGTTGTCTCCAGGTTTCTATCAGCCACATTGTGCTGTGGTGCACTGCTTTTTGGGCGCAGCATGCCATTCAATCACGCCCTAGCAAAAATGTTGAGTAAAATTGTGAAAACGTTTTGCAGTAGGGTTGCATTATTTTTGCTGAAGTTTAATGAAGAGAAATTTGTGAACCATGCACTGCCCGTAAATCTGTTGTATTGTGCATTCTCAGTGACAAGGCTACGTATTAACTCTATGGAATAAAATCTCTTTTGCACATTTATTAAAATGAAATAGCACTAAGCCATCTTCCTGTTAAGGCTACAAGGAGGGAAATGATTGCAATGACCCAACTGCATGTGTTTGAATGTTGTTATTATTGCTGTGGTGTGTCCCGAGGCAGTCATCCTTCCTGTAGTTTGGGACTGCTTTGGTTCTTTACAATCCTAAGTGCACTCCTGCACCCTGTGAAGTCGAGTTAACTGAAGTTGAACTAAGTTTTAATTAGGACTACTGGATCAATAACTGCATGGCCAAGTTAGGCCAAATTGCCTGTTAAGTGTGTTGTAATTTCTATATACGTCCATGTGAACAAACATTCAATGCAATTGATAGAGTCAGAATTAGATGCTCGTGTGTTTTAGTGACGCCTGACGAACTGGCTTCACACTTGTTTATAGAATCATAGGCTAAAGAGGAGGCCATTCAGCCTATCTTGCCTGTGCTGGCTCTTTGAAAGAGCTATCTAATTAGTCCGTCTCCCCTACTGTTTCCCCAAAGCCCCCAGTTGTTCCTTTTTCAAGTATATATCCATTTTCCCTTTCAAAGTTACTATTGAACCTGCTTCCACCGCTCTTTTAATGCATTCCAGATCCGAATAACTCACTATGTAAATACAAAAATTTCCTCCTATCTCCCCAATCTCTGGGTCTTGTACCAGCTATTTTAAATTTGGGTTCTCTGGTTACAGACCTTCCTGCAAATGGCAACAGTTATTCTTTATTTACTTTATCAAAACCCCTCAATTTTAAACACTTCCATTAAGTCTCCTTTTAACATTCTCAGCATTACGGACAAAAACCCTAGCTTCTCCAGTCTCCAGATAACTGAAGTTCCTCATTTATTTCGAGTCAATCCTGCCTACACTTTCTTCAAAACTTTGACAGCCTCATTGATTGCTTTCTGCAGGGAATTTCAGTTCACTTACGTCTGTCAGACAGATAGTGGCAGCTCAGCTTTCAGTGATGGTGACAAGAGAACCACCATTGGGTAAGCACATTTGAACAAAAAATGCATTAAGTTCTGCCCATCAGAAAATCCCAAGTTCAGTTACCAGTCTATTCCGAATTAGGTGATCTCAACTGGGATGCTACAATTTACCTCATTTAAGATCAAAAGGTGCTTTTGGAGGAGTTAGTGTTCTGAAATGGATGGAAGTCATCTTGATAATAGAGTAAATATGAGGTTAGAGCTGGACTCTGGATTGAGCAGTAAACCTAGGTCCCATAATTCCATCCACCCTCCTCTCTAGAAGCCTAAACTAGGCCTTCATCTTGAAGGCTTGTAATGAAAATCTACCGAGTAGGGGCATGAGTCAAGAACAAACTATTTTCTTTTTTCTTTTATTCGTAGAATCATAGAATTTACAGTGCAAAAGGCTATCAAGTCTGCATCGGCCCTTGAAAAGAACACCCTACTTAAGGCCAGGCTTCCACCCTATCCCAGTAACCCCACCTAACCTTTTGGACACTTAAGGGGCAATTTAGCATGGCCAATTCACCTAACCCACACTTCTTTGGACTGTGGGAGGAAACCGGAGCACCCAGAGGAAACCCACGCAAACACGGGGGAAAAAGTGCAAACTCCACACAGAGTCTCCCGAGGCGGGAATTGAACCCGGGTGCCTGGAGCTGTGAGGCAGCAGTGCTAACCATTGTGCCGTGCCCTGTGCCACCGTGCCGCCTCCTGAAAAAGTTGCATTTTCCTTGGAAATTTCACTTGTAAGTCTTCCTTAAGTGCTTTTATTAAACATAGAGTTTGAAAAACACAATACGTTGAGTTTGTGATCAGTTTTTTAGTCACAACTCTGTACTTTTTCCAATGTTTCATGTCTGGTGGGTATAGTTACTGTACTTGTGATGCTGCCAGTTAATTTCTGACCAATATTTGTGCTACATTTCAGGTTTGGAATTAAAGTATTTTGCTAGCTGCCTGAAAGACTAATGAAATTTGGGCTGAACTTTACCAGCCCTTTGGTACGGGCTGGGAGGTGGGAAGACTCGCAAAATGGTGCCGGAAGGTTGTCAGTCTTCACACCGTCATGCATTTTGCCAGTGGCAGGAAAGGTGGAAGATTGGCAATTGAGGGCCTCTTCAAATTTTCACTGGCATTTTACCATGTACCACATGAGACCACCCAGTGAAACACGGCGGGCTGCAGAGCTGTGGACTACCTTCCGTTTTGGCCTATGAAAGGCCCCTGTATCAATCAGTGACCCCCCCAACCCCCTTGCCGGAGGCTGCCTGACTGACGCCATTTGCCTCACATTGAGGGCGTACAGCCGTTGATATGTCTTCATCCTCCAGATACAGCCGCAACAGTGACCACTCTTATCATCCTTAATATGAGCAGCAGCCATTGGCTGCCCGGAAAAATATGGCCCGAGACCGGCTGTCCACTCACATGGGGTCAACACCAGCTTTCGGCCCTGGCATCAAGACCCCTGTTACCTATGTAAAATCCAGTTCATGTTCTTTACTCAACATGGGATTTCCAAAAGAAAAACCAAACCTTTCCACAGAGAACTGAAATAAAAACAGAAAATGATGGAAATATCACCAGATCAGGTAACATCTATGGAGAGAATATTGGGAAAAGTTTGAGATGGAATAGATTTTGAGCAAGGACGATCTGTGATAGGATGGGAGACAGAAGAGATCAAATGACAGAAGAGTTACTGCGCCAATGAGAATGGTGATGGGAGAAGAAGGGAAACAAAAGCTGTGCCTGAGCAAGTGTGCTATTGTTTGATAGCAAAAAGAAAAAAAAACCTGAAACATGAAAAAAAAGGAAACAAAATTGGGAAGCCAGCTTATGTTACATGGGCAGTAATAAATCAGCTTCAGGACTTGTTTCAATGAAACGTTTTTTCAAACTGTAACAAATTATTTATGCTACATTTTTCAGTAAATGAGCTCCAAAAGAGTATCTATAGATACGTGGAGAGAAAGAGATTGGTAAAGACAAATGTAGGCCCCCTACAGACAGAAACAGGGGAATGTATAATAAGGGACAATGAAATGGCTGAGCAATTGAATACATAGTTTGGTTCTGTCTTCACAAATCAGATCCCAGAAATGTTGGAGAATGAAAGATTTAATGAGAGGGAAGAACTGAGGGAAATCAATATTAGTAGAGAAATGGTGCTGGGAAAATTGATGGGATTGAAGGTGGATAAATCCCCAGGGCCTGATAATCTGCATCCTAGAGTGGTTAAGGAGGTGGATCTGGAAATAGTGGATGCATTATTGGTCATGTTCTGGGATTCTATTGACTCTGGAACAGTCCCTGCAGATTGGAGGGTAGCTACTGTCACTCCAATATTCAAAAATGAAGGTAGAGAGAAAACAGGGAATTATAGACCAGTAAGCTGAACATCGGTAGTGGGGAAAATTCTTGAATCCGTTATCAAGGACTTTATCACGGAACATTTAGAAAGCAGTGGCAGGATCAGTCGGAGTCAGCATGGATTTACATTGGGGAAATCATGCTTGACACATCTGTTGGAATTCTTTGAGGATGTAACGAGTACAGTTGGCAAGGGGGAGCCAGCCGATGTGGCATATTTGGACTTTCGGAAGATGTTTGACAAAATCTCGCATGATTATTGTGCAAAATTGAAGCTCATGGGATTGGGGGAAGTGGATTGAGGTGGATAGAAAACTGGTTGGCACATGGGAAAAACTGAATTGTTCGTAATCCAGGCAAGGGGGCAGGAGAGGAGGCTAAAGGAGCTGCCACTCCGGATGGTAGAGAGGAGCTTTCGATATCTGTGAATACAGGTGGCTCGGAAGTGGGAGGCATTACACAAGCTCAACCTAACCCGGCTGGTAGAGCAAATGGAAGGGGACTTTAAAAGATGGGATACGCTCCCGCTATCGCTGGTGGGGAGGGTACACACCGTGAAAATGATGGTCCTCCCCAGATTTTTGTTTGTCTTCCAGTGCCTCCCCATCTTCATCCCTAAGGCCTTTTTAAACGGGTGAATAAGATTATTGCGGGCTTTGTATGGGCGAATATTGTTGGAGCGCAGTCGGGGGGTGGGTGGGTTGGCGCTGCTGAACGTCTGCAACTACTACTGAGCGGCTAATATAGCCATGATTAGGAAGTGGGTATTGGGGGAAGGGCCGGCATGGGAGCGGGTGGAGGCGGCGTCATGCAAAGGCACCAGTTTGGGAGCACTGGTAACGGCACCTCTGCCGTTCTCGCCGGCCCGTTACTCCACTAGCCCGGTGGTGGTGGCGGCACTGAGGATCAGGGGGCAATGGAGGAGGTATAAGAAGGGGGAGGGTGCATCGGTCTGGACCCCGATTTTGTAATAACCACAGGTTCGCACAGGGCAGGATAGGATTTATCCTGCTTGTTTAGGAGCTGGAAGAGAGCAGGAATTAGACGGATAGGGGATCTATTCATTGACGGGAGTTTTCCCAGTCTGAAGGCGCTGGTGGACAGGTTCAGGCTGCTGCCGGGGAATGGTTTCAGATACATGCAAGTGCGGGACTTTCTGAGGAAACAGGGGTTGGCTTTCCACTCTTTTTAAAAAAAATATATATTTTATTCAAGATTTTTTGGCTAAACATAACAGTACGTAGTGTTTCTTTTAAACAACAATAAAGCAATATAAATAACAGTGGCCAGTTTTAAACAAGTAAATAAATAATATATGAACAGAAACAAAAACCAAACTAAATGGCAACTGCCTTGTCAAAAATAAATACTCTCCAAAGATACAATCTAACAGTCCAATATTCATTACCTAAAACAAGTGCCTATACATATACAATAACATCCCTGAGAGTCCGTCCGATTTTCCCCCCGCCCCCCCCCCCCCCGCCGCCGCCGCCCTGGGTTGCTGCTGTTGTCTTCTTCTTTTCCATTCCCTCTATCTTTCTGTGAGGTAGTCGACGAACGGTTGCCACCGCCTGGTGAACCCTTGAGCCGAACCCCTTAGTACAAAGTTAATCCGTTCTAACTTTATAAACCCTGCCATGTCGTTTAACCAGGTCTCCACACCCGGGGGTTTGGCTTCCTTCCACATTAACAATATCCTGCGCCGGGCTACTAGGGACGCAAAGGCCAAAACATCAGCCTCTCTCGCCTCCTGCACTCCCGACTCCTCTGCAACCCCAAATATAGCCAACCCCCAGCCTGGTTCGACCTGGACCCCCACCACCTTCGAAAGCACCTTTGCCACCCCCACCCAAAACCCCTGTAGTGCCGGGCATGACCAGAACATGTGGGTGTGATTCGCTGGGCTTCTCGAGCATCTCGCACACCTATCCTCTACCCCAAAAAATTTACTGAGCCGTGCTCCAGTCATATGCGCCCTGTGTAACACCTTAAATTGTATCAGGCTTAGCCTGGCACACGAGGACGATGAGTTTACCCTACGTAGGGCATCAGCCCACAGCCCCTCCTCAATCTCCTCCCCCAGCTCTTCTTCCCATTTCCCTTTCAGCTCATCTACCATTATCTCCCCCTCGTCCCTCATTTCCCTATATATGTCCGACACCTTACCATCCCCCACCCATGTCTCTGAGATCACTCTATCCTGCACCTCCTGCGTCGGGAGCTGCGGGAATTCCCTCACCTGTTGCCTCGCAAAAGCCCTCAGTTGCATATACCGAAATGCATTCCCTTGGGGCAACCCATCAGCGCTCCCAGACTCGCAAACGTCCCATCTACGAACAGATCTCTCAATTGTGCTACCCCTGCTCTTTGCCATGCTCCAAATCCCCCATCCATTCTCCCCGGAACAAACCTATGGTTATTTCTTATCGGGGACCGCACCGAGGCTCCCGTCCTTCCCCTATGCCGTCTCCACTGCCCCCAAATTTTCAATGTAGCCACCACCACCGGGCTTGTGGTGTATTTCTTCAGTGAGAACGGCAACGGTGCCGTCACCGTAGCTTGTAGGCTAGTCCCCCTGCAGAACGCCCTCTCCAATCTCTTCCACGCCGCTCCCTCCTCTTCTCCCATCCACTTACACACCATTGAAATATTGGCGGCCCAGTAGTACTCACTTAGGCTCGGTAGTGCCAGTCCCTGTCCCTACTGCGCTGCAAAAATCCCCTCCTCACTCTCGAGGTCTTCCCGGCCCACACAAAACTCATAATACTCTTCTCGATTCTTTTGAAAAAAGCCTTCGTGACCATCATCGGGAGGCACTGAAACACAAAAAGGAATCTCGGGAGGACCACCATTTTAACCGCCTGCACCCTACCTGCCAGTGACAGGGACACCATGTCCCATCTCTTAAAGTCCTCCTCCATCTGTTCCACCAACCGCGTTAAATTAAGCCTATGTAATGTGCCCCAATTCTTGGCTATCTGGATCCCCAAGTACCGAAAGTCCCTTGTTACCTTCCTCAACGGTAAATCCTCTATTTCTCTGCTCTGCTCCCCTGGATGCACCACAAACAACTCACTTTTCCCCATGTTCAATTTATACCCTGAAAAATCCCCAAACTCCCCAAGTATCCGCATTATCTCTGGCATCCCCTCCGCCGGGTCCGCCACATATAGCAACAAATCATCCGCATACAGAGATACCCGGTGTTCTTCTCCTCCCCTGAGTACTCCCTTCCACTTCCTGGAACCCCTCAATGCTATGGCCAGGGGCTCAATCGCCAGTGCAAACAGTAACGGGGACAGAGGACATCCCTGCCTCGTCCCTCTATGGAGCCGAAAATAATCAGACCCCGTCCATTTGTGACCACGCTCTCCATCGGGGCCCTATACAGCAACTGTACCCACCTGATATACCCATCTCCAAAGCCAAATCTCCTCAGCACCTCCCACAAATAATCCCACTCCACTCTATCAAATGCTTTCTCGGCATCCATCGCCACCACTATCTCCGCTTCCCCCTCTGGTGGGGGCATCATCATTACCCCTAGCAGCCTCCGTATATTTGTATTCAGCTGTCTCCCCTTCACAAACCCAGTTTGGTCCTCATGAACCACCCCCGGGACACAATCCTCTATCCTCGTTGCCATTACCTTGGCCAGAATCTTAGCGTCCACATTCAGGAGGGAAATAGGCCGATAGGACCCGCATTGCAGCGGGTCTTTTTCCTTCTTTAGGAGGAGCGATATCGTTGCCTCTGACATAGTCGGGGGCAGCTGCCCCCTTTCCCTCGCCTCATTAAAGGTTCTCATTAGTAGCGGGGCCAGCAAGTCCATATATTTCCTATAGAATTCAACTGGGAATCCGTATGGTCCCGCGGCCTTCCCCGCCTGCATGCTCCCAATCCCTTTCACTACTTCCTCCGTCTCAATCTGTGCTCCCAGTCCCGCCCACTCCTGCTCCTCCACCTTAGGGAATTCCAGCTGATCCAGAAAGCACATCATTCTCTCCTTCCCATCTGGGGGCTGAGCTTCATATAATCTTTCATAAAATGCCTTGAACACTCCATTCACTCTCTCCGCTCCCCGCTCCATCTCTCCCTCCTCATCTCTCACCCCCCCTATCTCCCTCGCTGCTCCCCTTTTCCTCAGTTGGTGGGCCAGCAACCTGCTCGCCTTCTCCCCATATTCGTACTGTACACCCTGTGCCTTCCTTCATTGTGCCTCTGCATTACCTGTAGTCAACAAGTTAAATTCTACATGTAGCCTTTGCCTTTCCCTGTACAGTCCCTCCTCCGGTGCCTCCGCATATTGTCTGTCCACCCTCAGAAGTTCTTTCAACAACCGCTCCCTTTCCCTACCCCCCTGCCTTCCTTTATGTGCCCTAATAGATATCAGTTCCCCTCTAACCACTGCCTTCAGCGCCTCCCAGACCACTCCCACGTGGACCTCCCCATTATCATTGAGTTCCAAGTACCTTTCAATACACCCCCTCACCCTTAAACACACCCCCTCATCTGCCAATAATCCCATGTCCATTCTCCAGGGTGGACGCTGTTCTTTTTCCTCCCCTATCTCCAGGTCCACCCAATGTGGAGCGTGATCCGAAATAGCTATAGCCGTGTACTCCGTCCCCGTCACCTTCGGGATCAGTGCCCTTCCCAAAACAAAAAAGTCTATCCGTGAATAAACTTTGTGGACATAGGAGAAAAACGAAAACTCCTTACTCCTAGGTCTACTAAATCTCCAGGGGTCTACTCCTCCCATCTGCTCCATAAAGTCCTTAAGCACCCTAGCTGCAGCCGGCCTCCTTCCGGTCCTGGACCTCGAACTGTCCAGCCCTGGGTCCAGCATCGTATTAAAATCTCCACCCATTACCAACTTCCCCACCTCTAGGTCCGGGATACGTCCTAACATACGCCTCATAAAGTTGGCATCATCCCAGTTCGGGGCATATACGTTCACTAAGACCACCGCCTCCCCTTGCAATTTGCCACTCACCATCACGTATCTGCCCCCACTATCCGCCACTATGGTCTTTGCCTCAAACATTACCTGCTTCCCCACTAGTATAGCCACCCCCGTTTTTTGTGTCTCGCCCTGAATGAAACACCTGCCCCACCCATCCTTTGCGTAGTCTGACCTGGTCTATCAGTTTCAGATGCGTCTCCTGCAGCATAACCACATCTGCCTTAAGTTTCTTTAGGTGTGCGAGTACCCGTGCCCTCTTTATCGGCCCGTTCAGCCCTATCACATTCCACGTGATCAGCCGGGTTGGGGGGCTCTTTACCCCCCCCCCCCCCCCCCCCCCCCCCCTTGTCGACTAGCCATCTCCTTTTTCAATCCAGCTCGTCACCCGGTTCCCACGTAGCCGTATCTCCCCCCAACGGCGCCCTCCCGCCCCGACCACCCCACCCCATACCAGCTCCCCCTTCTCCCCAGCAGCAGCAACCCAGTTAACCCCCCCCCGCTAGATCCCTCACTAACGTAATTGCACCCCCCATGTTGCTCCCAGAAGTCAGCAAACTCTGGCCGACCTCGGCTTCCCCCCGTGACCTCGGCTCCCACTGTGCGAGGCCCCTTGCTTCCCTGTTCCCGCCATGATTACCATAGCGCGGGAACAAAGCCCGCGCTTCCCATGTGGCCCCGCCCCCAATGGCCGGCGCCCCCAGCTCCTCATCCTCCCCCCACCCCCCACGACATGGGGAAGAGAGGAAAGTTACAGGGTCGCAGGATTAACAACTTGGGAAATCATCTCTTCCCCTTTTTCACCCCACATATTCGCCCCACCACTTTCTCCCAAATGTTCTTTTTCTAGCCCGCTTATTCCAGTTTCTCCTCGACAATAAATGTCCACGCCTCTTCTGCCGTTTCAAAGTAGTGGTGTTTCCCTTGATGTGTGACCCACAGTCTTGCCGGCTGCAGCATTCCAAATTTAACCTTCCTTTTGTGCAGCACCGCCTTAGCCCGATTAAAGCTTGCCCTCCTTCTTGCCACCTCCGCACTCCAATCTTGATATATGCGGATCACCGCGTACTCCCACCTACTGCTCCGAGTTTTCTTTGCCCATCTGAGGACCATCTCTCTGTCCTTATATCGGAGAAATCTCACCACTATGGCTCGAGGAATTTCTCCAGCCCTCGGTCTTCGCGCCATAACTCGATAGGCTCCCTCCACCTCCAACGGGCCCGTCGGGGCCTCCGATCCCATTAACGAGTGCAGCATCGTGCTCACTTATGCCCCGACGTCCACCCCTTCTGCACCTTCGGGAAGACCAAGAATCCTTAAATTCTTCCTCCTCGCATTATTCTCCAGCACCTTCAGCCTTTCCACACACCTTTTGTGTTGTGCCTCGTGCATCTCTGGCTTCACCACCAGGCCCTGTATGTCGTCCTCATTCTCAGCAGCCTTTGCCTTCACGACCCAAAGCTCCTGCTCCTGGGTCTTTTGCTCCTCCTTTAGCCCTTCAATCGCCTGTAATATCGGGGCCAACAGCTCCTTCTTCATCTCCTTTTTAAGTTCTTCCACGCAACGCCGCAGGAACTCTTGTTGGTCAGGGCCCCATATTAAACTTCCGACGCCATCTTGCTTTGTGCTTGACTTCCTTGCCGCTGCTCTAGAGGATCCACCGCAATCCGGCCACTTTCCTCTCCTTTTTCCATCCGTGTCCAGGGGGGTTCCCTTCTGGTTTACCGCACAGTGTTTTTAGCCGTTAAAATTGCCGTTGGGGCTCCTATCAAGAGCCCAAAAGTCCTTTCCACCGGGAGCTGCCGAAACGTGCGACTTAGCTGGTCATCACCGCACCCGGAAGTCTCGGCTTTCCCACTCTTGCCGCCAGGGGGGATACAGGACAGAGTAGTCTCTGGTATCTGGGTAGGTGAGGGGAAGATGTCAGATGTCTCTCAGGAGTTGTTGGAGGCGGAGGAAACCCCGGTGGAGGAACTGAAGGGCAAGTGGGAGGAGGGGTTAGGTGGGGGAGTTAGAGGCGGGTCTGTGGGCGGACGCCCTAAGCAGGGTTAATTCCTCCTCATCATGTGCCAGGCTCAGTCTAATACAGTTTAAAGTGGTGCACCGGGCACACATGACGGCTGCAAGGATGAGCAAGTTTTTTGGGGTAGAAGACAGATGTGCGAGGTGTGCGGGAGGCCCAGCAAACCATGTGTGGTAATACCAGGTATTGCAATACCTGAGAGGTGGATGCCCATTGGCTCGACCTAGGAGCCTACCATTGGCTAACGCACATAGCTCCACCATGAGAGGCGGGGTATAAGAACCCATGCCATCCCAGCAGCCTTCACTTTCTGTATCGAAGCTGCTGGGTACAGTTCTAGCTGATTAAAGCCAGTTAGTATGACTCTCCTTGTCTCACGAGTAATTGATTGTGCATCAATTTAATCAGCTATTACTTCTGAAAGGATGGACCTCCGCATCAAGCCGGAGTGCCTTCAGCTCAGTCCCCACGCAGGCAACTCCGCTGGTATTTTTAAGCACTGGCTGGCGTGTTTTGAGAGCTTCATCGACACAGCCGCCGACACCCCTACGGAAAGGCAGAAGATGCACCTTCTACGCTCCCGAGTCAGCCCTGCAATCTACCCTCTGATCGAGGAGGCGGAGAATTATGCTGCAGCTATCATTCTGCTAGAAGGACATTACATCCGTCCTCTGAACCAGGTCTACGCCCGTCACCTGTTGGCAACTAGAAGGCAGAGCGCTGAAGAAACACTGGAGGACTTCTATCAGGCTCTACTAGTGCTGGGCTGGAACTGCGGCTGCCCACCAGTCACGGGGAATGAGCACACGGAACTTTTAATTCTGGAGGCTTTCGTGGCAGGTATGTCTTCTCCCGACATCCGCAGAAGGCTCCTTGAAATAGACACGCTGGGCCTCACTGAGGCACGGGCCCTGGCAGGGCCTATGGACGTTGCGTACAAAAACGAACTGGCTTTTGCTCCCGGGCGCACGGCACCCCCCTGGGCTGCGTGGCACTCCGTCACGGCAGCCCCCCAGACTTTCCCGCTAACCCCGCAGGCCTGCGCCGCTAGACGGCCCGTTTTCACCGCCGGCCAACGCTGCTTCTTCTGTGGCCAAGCGAATCATCCGCGCGCGTGCTGCCCGGCCCGCACCGTCACCTGCAAAGGATGGGGCAAGAAAGGCCACTATGTCTGCCAGGCCCGCGCCATGGCAGCGGTCGTCAGCGACTATCATCAGCCTTTGTTCCAGGTCCCGGCCATCCAAGGCCCACCGCCGCCCTCCTACCCACAGGCAACGTGCGACCCACGGGCGCGGCCATTTTGTCCCCCGGCCACCACGCTGGGTGGATGGGCGCCGCCATTTTGTCCCTCTCCGACGCCATTTTCTGTATCCCCGGACTCCATGTGCGACCCGTGGCTGACACCATCTTGGATGGGGCCTCAAGCCCCCAGCGCTGCCGACTCCACGCTGCCTGACCGGAACTCCCCCTTGCTACTGCTGGCCTCCGTTACCCTGAAGCGGCCTCAAGCCCCCAGCACCGCTGACTCCACGCTGCCTGACCAGAACTCCTCCTTGCTGCAGCTGGCCTCCGTGACCCTGGACCAGAGTCGGCCCCGGACGCTAGTGAAAGCCACCACAACGATCGCTATCAACGGTCACGGGACTTCGTGCCTGATCGACTCCGGGAGCACGGAAAGCTTCGTCCACCCCGACACGATAAGGCGCTGTTCCCTTGTCACCCATCCCGTAAACCAACGGATCTCTCTGGCCTCCGGGTCACACGCAGTGGAGATAAACGGGTTCTGCCTAGCGAACCTCGCTGTCCAAGGCAGGGAATTCCGCAATTTCCACCTGTACGTTCTGCCGCACATCTGCGCAGCCACCCTCCTTGGGCAGGATTTCCAGTGCCATCTGAAAAGCCTGACTTTTAAATTCGGCGGCCCTATTCCCCCCCCTTACTGTCTGCGGCCTCGCGACCCTTAAGGTCGAACCGCCTTCCCTGTTTGCGAACCTCACCCCGGATTGCAAACCCGTCGTCACCAGGAGCAGACTGTACAGTGGCCAGGACCGGACCTTCTTCGGGTCCGAGGTCCAAAGGCTGCTGAAGAAAGGGGTCATCGAAACAAGCAACAGCCCCTGGAGGGCTCAAGTAGTGGTGGTAAAGACATGGGGAGAAACATAGGATGGTCATCGACTATAGCCAGACCATCAACCGGTTTACGCAGCAGGACGCGTACCCTCTCCCCCGAATACAAGGTCTTCTCCTTGGTGGATCTCAAGCCTGCCTACCACCAGCTGCCCCTCCGTCATGGGGACTGCCAGTACACTGCCTTCGAAGCAGATGGGCGGCTCTATCACTTTTTAAGGGTTCCCTTCGGTGTCACGAACGGGGTCTCGGTCTTCCAGCGTGAGATGGACCAAATGGTTGACCGGTACGGCTTACACGCAACGTTCCCGTATCTTGATAACGTCACCATCTGCGGACATGACCAGCAGGACCACAACACCAACCTCCGAAAATGTCTCCAGACCGCGAATATCCTTAATCTGACCTACAATAAGGAGAAATGCGTGTTTAGAACCGATCGTCTAGCCATCCTAGGCTACGTAGTGCGAAATGGAGTCATAGGCCCCGACGCTGAACACATGCGCCCCTCATGGAGTTCCCCCTTCCTCACTGCCCCAAGGCCCTAAAGCGCTGCCTCGGCTTCTTTAGCTATTATGCACAATGGGTCCCTAATTACGCAAACCAGGCTCGACTCCTGATCCAGTCCACAACCTTCCCCCTGTCGACGGAGGCCCGCCAGGCCTTCTGCCGCATCAAAGCGGACATCGCAAAAGCCATGATGCGTGCCATTGACGAGTCCCTCCCCTTCCAGGTCGAGAGCAACGTGTCCGACGTAGCTCTGGCGGCCACCCTCAACCAAGCGGGCAGGCCCGTGGCTTTCTTCTCCCGCACTCTCCATGCTTCCGAAATTCACCACTCCTTGGTCGAAAAGGAGGCCCAGGCCATAGTAGAAGCTGTGCGACACTGGAGGCATTACCTGGCCGGCAGGAGATTCACTCTCCTCACGGACCAACGGTCGGTGGCGTTGATGTTCGGCAATGCACAGCGGGGCAAGATTAAGAACGACACGATCTTGCGGTGGAGGATAGAACTCTCCACCTTCAATTACGAGATCTTGTACCGTCCGGGAAAGCTAAATGAGCCTCCTGATGCCCTGCCCCGCGGCACTTGTGCCACAGCACAAGTGGACCGCCTCCGATCCCTCCACGAGGACCTCTGCCACCCGGGGGTCACTTGCTTTTTCCATTTTATCAAGACCCGCAACCTGCCCTACTCCATCGAGAAGGTCAGGACCGTCACCGTGGAGTGCAAACCGCACTTCTACCGGCCAGAGAGGACGCACTTGATAAAGGCTTCCCGTCCCTTTGAACGCCTCAGCATGGATTTCAAAGGCCCCCTCCCCTCCACCGACCACAACACGTACTTCCTTAACGTGATTGAAGAATACTCCCGGTTCCCATTCGCCATCCCCTGCCCAGACATGACCACAACCACCGTCATCAAGGCCCTCCAGGGTATCTTTACACTGTTCGGTTTCCCCGCGTACATACACAGTGATAGGGGGTCCTCCTTCATGAGCGACAAACTGCGTCAATTCCTGCTCAGCAAAGGCATCGCCTCCAGCAGGACGACCCGTTACAACCCCCGGGGAAACGGGCAGGTAGAGCGGGAGAACGGAACGGTCTGGAAGACCGTCCTGGTGGCCCTTCGTTCCAGGAATCTCCCAGTCTCCCGCTGGCAAGAAGTCCTCCCAGTGGCCCTTCACTCCATTCGGTCGCTGCTCTGTACTACCACAAACCAGACACCTCTCGAACGTCTCCTTGTCTTCCCCAGGAAGTCCTCCTCCGGGACCTCGCTCCCAACCTGGCTAGCGACACCCGGACCCGTCCTGATGCGGAAACATGTGAGGGCGCACAAGTCGGACCCGTTGGTTGAGAGGGTCCACCTGCTGCATGCCAACCCCCAGTACGCCTACGTAGTGTTCCCTGACGGCTGCCAAGACACGGTCTCCCTTCGGGACCTGGCACCCGCCGGAGCCCCACGCGCACCCGCACCATTGCCCCCACCCCCACCCTCCCCGCAGCACCTGACCGGAAGGTCAGTACTGCCGCCGTCCCTACTCAGCGCCGAACAGGCACCGACGCCCCGACAGGTGCCCTTCCCCCCCCCTGCCCACTTTTCGCCCCAACAGCGCCGCCTAGGGGTGACAAAGCTGCCAGGGAGGAAGACGCCACGTTCCCGGAGCCACAACCGCCGGGATCTACACCAGGATCACCGCCGAAGCCCAGACGCTCCAGAAGGACGACCAGGCCACCCAACCGTCTGATTGCTGCACCATAAAACAATAACAACTTTCTCTGTTACCCTTGACACCACGGTACCTGCAATACCTGGTCCTACCATGCAAAAGGTGACAGTAACACTGGCTATCACCCCGCTGGGTCCTTTTTTAACAGGGGGTGAATGTGGTAATACCAGATATTGCAGTACCTGAGAGATGGATGCCCATTGGCTAGACCTAGGAGTCTACCATTGGCTAACGCACATAGCTCCGCCCTGAGAGCGGGGTATAAGAACCCATGCCATCCCAGCAGCCTTCACTTTCTGTATCGAAGCTGCTGAGTACAGTTCTAGCTCATTTAAAGCCGATTAGTATGACTCTCCTTGTCTCATGAGTAATTGATTGTGCATCACCTTGTCTCATGAGTAATTGATTGTGCATCACCATGTCCATATGTTTTGGCCGAAGCTTGGAGGGTTCTGGCAGGGGTTTGCCAAGGCAATGTCCAAGGTGCTAGGTACGCGGGTGGTGCCAAGTCCAGAGGTGGCGACCTTTAGCGTGTCAGCAGATCCGGGAGTTCAGGGAGTGAAAGAGGCCGACGTTCTGGCCTTTGCCTCCCTGTTAGCCCAGAGACAGATCCTTTTAATGTGGTGGGACTCTAAGCCCCCGAACGTGGAAACTTGGGTCAGTGACATGGCTGGGTTTATCAAGCTGCAGAAAATAAAGTTTGCCGTGAGAGGATCAATGCTGGGGTTCTCTCGTAGGTGGCAGCCGTTTGTTGACTTTCTTGGGGAAAATTAAAATGACAGCAGAAGCAGCACTCTGAAGGGGGGGGGGCGGCGGCTGGGTGCAATATGGTTAAGGGATGTACAGAAGGGGTTGGGTGAGAAATGTCTATTTTACCATGTTGTTTATGTTATTATTTTGTTTGTTGTTCTAAAAATTTTGCAAATACTTCAATAAAAATATTTAAAAAAAAAAAAAAGAAAACTGGTTGGCAGCGATGAAACAGAGTAGGCATTCATGGTCCTTTTTAAATTGTCAGGCCGTAACTAGTGGGGTGCCACAGAGATCGGTGCTGGGAGCCCAGCTATTCACAATATATATTAATGATTTGGATGAGGGAACAAAATATAACATCACGAAGTTTGCAGATGATACCAAGTTGGGTGGGAGGGTGAACTGTGACGAGGATGCAGAGATCCTGCAGTATGATCTGGATGGGTTGGGTGAGTGGGCAAATCAATGGCAGATGCAGTATAATTTGGATAAGTGTGAGGTTATTCACTTTGGAAGCAAAAACAGGAAGGCAGATTACTACCTGAATGGTTGTAAATTGGGAGAGGGGGGTGTGCAGCGGGACCTGGGTGTTCTTGTGCACCATTCGCTGAAGGTAAGCATGCAGGTGCAATAGGTGGTAAAGAAGGCTGATGGTATGTTGGCCTTCATTGCAAGAGGTTTCAAGTACAGGAGCAGGGATGTGTTTATTGCAATTATACAGGGCCTTGGTGAAGCTACACCTAGAATATTGCGTGCAGTTTTGGTCTCCTTTTCTGAGGAAGGATGTTCTTGCTCTCGAGGGAGTGCAGCGAAGCTTTACCAGACTGATTCCAGGGATTGTGGGACTGTCATATGAGGAGAGATTGACTAGGTTGGGATTGTTCTCGCTGGAGTTCAGAAGAATGAGGGGGGGATCTCATAGAAACTAATAAAATTCTAACGGGACTAGACAGGGTAGATGCAGGGAAGATGTTCCCGATGGTGGGTGTGTCCAGAACCAGTGGTAACTGTCTGAGGATTCGGGGTAAACCATTTCGGACAGATGAGGAGACATTTCTTCAGCCAAAGAGTGGTGAGCCTATGGAATTCATTACCACAGGAAGTAGTTGATGCTAAAACATTGAATATATTCAAGAGGCGGCTAGGCAGAGCACTTGGGGAGGTGGCTAGGCAGAGCACTTGGGGTGAATGGGATCAAAAGTTATGGGGAGAAAGCAGGATTAGGCTATTGAGTTGGATGATCAGCCATGGTCGTGATAAATGGCGGAGCAGGCTCAAAGGACCAAAAGCCTTCCTCCTGCTCTGATCTTCTATGTATCTATATATATATCTATGTATCTATAGATATCTATCTGAAACATATTCTGTAGAATTCAGAAGGCTGCAGGGTGATAACAGAAATTATTGAACATAAAATAAACTAAAAATGTATTTGCTGTACCTTCTCCACATCCAGATTTTGAAAATATTTAGAACTAGTGCACAGGTTTCCTATTCGGGGATTTGTACAGTGGTGGAGAATGGATCAGTTATATTCAGACAATGAGCACGAGTCTCACAAACCAGTCTAACTAATCTAACAAACCAGTGTTAATTTCAAATCCTAGAAGTACTACAATCAATGGCTCAGGCTGGTAATGAATCATGGGGAATTTACTCAAATTTCACAGAAATAATCACTAAACCTCATCAATGACTAACCATGCAATAGGCAGAGGGTGGCATAGTAACAATGTAATTGGACTAGTAATTCAGAGAGCCAGGCTAAGTCTCTGGGACACGTTCATGGCAGCTGGTGGAATTTCAGTGAATAAATCTGGAATTAAAAACTAGTCTCCGTAAAGGGGACCATGAAACCATTGTTGCAAAACCCACCTGGTTCACTGCTATACTTTAAGGAAGGAAAACTACCATCCTTACCTGATCTGGCTGACCTACATGCGACTCCAGACCCTCAGCAATGTGGCTGACTCTTAATTTCCCTCTGAAGTGGCCTAGTGAGCCACTCAGTTGTATCAAACTGCTACAGAAAAGTCAATAAGGAATGAAACCGGTCAGACCACCCAGCATTGACCTAGGTCCCGGAAATGACGATGGTAAACCCAGACCTGACGACTCTGAAAAATCCTCCTTACTAACATCTGGGACTTGTACCAAAATTGGGAGAACTGTCCCACAGACTAGTCAAGCAACAGCCTGACATAGTCATTCTCAAGGAATCATTACTTAAGACTATGTCCCAGACACCACCATCCCTGGGTATGTCCTGTCCCACGGGTAACATTTCCACTTTTGCTTCTCTTCTGAATTTCAATGTCTATCACCAAAAATGGTTTGGTGGAACCGCGACTGACTGGTCGAGTCCTAAAGGGCACAGCTGTTAGACTTAGCCTGTAGTAAGTGGTGAGGGAGCCAATAAGCAATCCCACAACCAATGGATCAAATCTAAGCTTTGCAGACCTGCCCTTCTTGTCATAAATGGTGTTAAATAATGAAACAACCAGCTGGAGAAGGAGGCTCCATAAATAAACTCCCCAGCACATCAGTGCAAAAACCAAGGCTGAAGCATTGGCAATCATCTGCAGCCAGAAGCATAGAGTGGATGATCACCTTGGCCTCTTCCTGAGCTCCCCAGCATCACAGATGCCAGTCTTCAGCCAATTTGATTCACACTACGTGATATCAAGAAATAGCTGAAGGCGCTGGACAACATTCCGGCAATCGTCCTGAAGATTTGTGCTCCAGAACTAACCAAACCCTTTGCCAAGCTGTTCCAGTACAGCTACAACATTATCATCTACCCGGCAATATGGAAAATTGTTCAGGTATCTCCAGTGCAGAAGCAATTGGCCAACCTGGCCAATTATTGCCCCATCAATCTACTCAGTCACAGCAAAGTGATGGAAGCGGTAGTTGACAGCACTATCGAGCAGCACTTGCTCAGCAGTAACCTGCTCGCTGCTCAGTTTGGGTTCCCCTGGGTCACTCAGCTCCTGACTTAATTAAAGCCTTGTTCCAAGCATAGGCAAAATAGCTGAATTCCAGAGGTGAGGTGAATGCCTGCCCTTAACATCAAGGTAGCATTTGACCCAAGTGTGGCATCAAGGACCACTAGCAAAATTGAAATTGGTGAGAATCAAGGAGGTAAAATCCCCACTGGTTGGAGTCATACGGAAGATCATTGCGGTTGTTAGATGTCACTGCTGGTGTTCCGCAGGGTGGTGTCCTGGCCCCAACCATCTTCAGCTGCTTCATCAATGACCTTACCGCCGTCATAAGGTCAGAAGTGGAGATGTTCGCTGATTATTTCACAATGTCCAGTACCATTTGCAACTCTCAGGTACAGAACAACATTTGTGCCACACAAGTGGCAGGCAATGACCATCTCCAACAGAGAGAATCTATGTACTTCCCCATGACATTCAATGGTGTTAGCATTGTTGAATCCCCTACTATCAACATCCTGGAGGTTACCATTGACCAGAAACTGAACTAGATCAGCCATATATACTGTGGCTACAAGAGCAGGTCAGAGGCTGGGAATTCTCCGGTAAGTAACTCACTTCCTGGCTCCCAAACCTGTTCACCATCTACAAGGCACAAGTAAGAAGTGTGATGAAATACTCATTTGCCTGGATGAGTGCATCTCCAACAGCACTCAGAAGTTTGACACCATCTAGGACAAAGCAGCCCGCTTGGTTACCCCCCCATCCACCACCTTAAAAATCCACTCCCTCCAGCACAGACAGGCAGGGTTGCAGTTTGTACCATTGACTTGATGAACTGCAGTGACTGCATCACGCCCGACTTGGTGTCGGGATCAGGCCGTTGAATCTCGAGAGAGAGAGCCCTTCATCGAGAATCGCAACACTTGAAACCTCTCGCGAGATTCTACTGAATCTCGTGGCACGTCACAATCTGGATTTCGCTCCCGCTGGGCGAGTTTAAATAAGTACTTGCCCAATTCATCCGGAGCCCGGGATTCACTGGCCTCGCCAGCAAGGCCTCACCCAGGTGCCGTTTGGTACTGATATACAAAGCTGTGAACCAGTCATTTAAAAATAAATAAATTAAAGTACTCTATTCATTTTTTTTCCAATTAAGGGGCAATTTAGTGTGACAAACCACCTACCCTGCGCATCTTTGGGTTGTGGGAATGAGACCCACGCAGAAACGGGGAGAATGTGCAAACTCCACACTGATAGTGACCCAGGGCTGGGATCGAACCCGGGTCCTCGGCGCTGTGAGGCAGCAGTGCTAACCACTATGCGCCCCCACCATGAACCAGTCATGGTGGCACCTGGGGGGGGGGGGGGGTCTTGCTGGAGAGTTGAGGTCCCTGGGTGGTCAGGGACAGGGCAGGGTGGCACCCTGACACCTGGGTGCCTTGGTTATGCCACACAAGCAGTGCCAACCTGGCACTGCCAGGGTGCCTGGGTGGCACTCAGACTGGCAGTGCCAAGGTACCCATGTGCCAGGTTGCCCATGCCAGGGTGTGGGTCAGAGGGGGCCTTGAGGTGGGGTGAGAGGGGGCTCGAGGACCCTGGTAGTGATGATGGCTGGAGTTGGGGGTGGGGGGGGGAGGGGGTCTTGAAGCCACTGAGGAGGGTTAGAATGCTTGGGGTTGCTTTTAAAAATGATGCCCCAATCGGCGAGTAACCTTCTTGCCAGCGCAGGAAATGACTTAGAGTGGGCTCGACTGGGAGTTCCCTGGCAAGGCCGGAAAAACGGCAGAGTGCAGTAGAATAATGGGGTCTTTCTCCGTCCTGCAGGTGCTGAGAAACACCCCGCTAAAAGTGCTGTTCAGTGGACTTTATCTTGAGTCCACTAATCGTTTTTGATGGCAGCATGAATTAAGAAAATTCATTAAAGTTTCAAACAATTGAATAACAAACACACAAGATGTATTTGACATGCTGGTTAGGAATTTTATTCATCAAACTTCACTTTTGAGTGGTTAACAGGTTTGTACGACATTCCTGTTTGCACTTTTTATGCTGATAATCCACAAATGCTTATTTAAAAATAACATACAGAGGGGAATCTGACAGAGGTGCATTAACCATTCAACCTTCACGTTTTCTGATTGAAATATATTTTATTTGCAGCATTCAGGGTTTGCTATATAGATTGACTAAAAGGATAACTTAATTTTTATCATTGTGCAAAACTGCATCAAGTGATTGAATGTGACTATATTTCTTTCACAAAAGAAAGTGTGCAAAGCATCTGGATTGTAGGTTATTGGGCATGAGACCCTTTCTTTGCTTGTTTCCGGTGTACTAAATTGGGCAAATTTTACCATGCAAATAGGTTTCAAAATGGAGCATGCCCTTTGACTGTCTACATAATTACATGCTTGTCTCTGTATTTTATTTGGCTGCTGGAGCAGTTAACCCCTGGAAAAGAAGGCTGATGATGTCGTGACCAGCACGGGTATGCAGACACTGCAGTGTCAATGCACTGTTGTTTAAGGTAGCCTCCAGTCCTAACCCTGAATACACATGCCTAAATATCCAGTGGAAGCATAAAATATGAACACCTTTGTTGTTAACTGTATGGATAAATTGTTAATTAATCTGCTGTATTATAGAAAACATGGTTGATTTATTATGTCATCATTTAATTAAATGAAAAAGGCTTTTAAAAACTTCTTACAGATGTTTCTGAAATTTGCAGCCTATGTATTTACACTCAATATAGTTTATCAACAACATGCATTTGCTTTTGTTAAATTTTCAGGAACTCTTGGCTTTATACTTGAATAAACCTGTTTCTGCTTCTGCCCTCAGGCGACATGCGTAATAATTATTCAGCAACGCCATTATTCATTGGTTGGGGAAATTGAATCTTTCTTGTTACACAGTTTGAGCAAACAAATCTTGGACAAATAAGATAAATTGAGAATCTGCACTCTCCTACATTGTTTTCAAAGTTGAAGGAAAAAAATGCGTTGCAGAAAAAAAATTGCAAAAAGTAAATCGTCACATCCAGATGTTAGATTTTCCAATTTAAGGCTCAGTGCGAGGCATTATGGTATATGGTCAGCTGTCGCTGATGATTGATGATGTTGATGTATCAAATGGGCTGTGTAGATGTGGTTTCAGAACAGTCACAGAAATATTAAGAATTTTCTTCCCCAGAAAGGAAATGTGTAGGCAGTTTCCAGAATTTTCCCACATTGTTTCCAAACTCCCATGAGATATGTGATTTCATCACTTGTTTCCCCAAAACTAAGGTTTCTTATTTTTATTTCAGGGAGGAGAGTGACAAGGAACTTATTCACTGTTTAACGTGCTACTTTTTCCAATGTAACTTATGTGATGGTGCATCTGTGAGATCATATTTGCTTGGAAAGTGGAATATATAGCTGTATAAAAATGAATTGATGGAGTAATTTTGTTAGCAATGTCATCACATAACATTTAGAATAGCAATCTTTTCATTCTTCAGCTGTTAGGCAACCTTTTCATTGTCAATGTCGAAACGTTGTTCAACTAACTAGATTTTGAGGTATGGAATGACTGAACAGCAATTGAGCAAAGCATTGTATATGCTTAAAAATATGTCAATAGCGCTGATTTGTATAACCCATCCAGCAGCTTAGTAAAGTGCAAAATCAAACCTCAGATGTGATATATGTATTTACTGTTAGTTATTTTATATTCAAATAGCACTGTTGCAAGTTAAAAGCTTTAGTGAGTATATGTTTGGAAAGTTTCTCATTTATTGTTATTCATTAAATGGGTGTTCATTTCTGTTGATTTAATCTGATGTGCAAGAGATTTACCCCATTTTCAAATTTTGTGATGCGACCGTCAATTCACACGAGACGAAGAGTTGAGTTGAAGTGAACAGTGGTTTTAATCAGCTAGATTTGTGCCTGCCTGTGACTGCTCTGTACTGAGTGCCGCCTACAGGCTGCAGATCTATATACCTCCCAGCCCACAATGCATCAACATCATACAATACAATGTAATGCAATACAGTGGTGAATGGTAGCAGTAATACATTCACCACGTTCACCCCCTGATAAAAAATTGAAGTCCAGCAGGGGTGAAGTGGGCTCACAGATCGAGTCTGTCCGGCGCCTTGATCGTTCGCTGCGATCGTCTGAGCTCTGGCTTCGCTGCGGGCACGGGTGTTGAACCTGTTGCTGCGGGCACGGGTGTTGGGCTCGTTGACTCCGGGAGCGTGTCATCTGGAGCTTCATCATTGTAGGTCGGGGAGGGGGGGTTAGGCCATGTAGGGGCGGTGTTCGGTTTATGAGGGGGGGGGGGGGGGGGGGGGGGGGGTCGGTGATGGTCGCAGGGGAACCGGCGGGTGCCAGATCCCGGAGGGAGACTGTATCTTGTCGGCCGTCGTGGTGCGCCACAGAGGCATACTGTGGATTGGCGTGAAAGAGCTGGACCCTCTCGACCAGGGGGTAGGACTTATGGCTCCTCACATGCTTTCGGAGGAGGACAGGCCCCGGTATTGTCAGCCAGGACGGAAGCGAGACCCCGGGGGTGGATCTCCTGGGGAAGACAAATAGGCAGTCATGAGAGGTCTCGTTCGTGGCTGTGCAGAGGAGCGACCTAATTGAGTGGAGCACGTCGGGGAGGACTTCCTGCCAGCGGGAAACTGGTAGACCTCTAGACCATAGGGCCAGAAGGACAGCCTTGCATACCGTCGCGTTCTCCCTCTCCACCTGTCCGTTTCCCCGGGGGTTGTAATTGGTAGTCCTACTCGAGGCGATGCCCTTACCGAGCAGGTACTGACGCAGTTCGTCGCTCATAAACAAGGAGCCCCGGTCACTGTGGACGTAAGTGGGGAAACCGAACAGGGTGAAGATGCTCTGTAGGGCCTTAATGACAGTGGCTGCGGTCATGTTGGGGCATGGGATGGCAAAGGGGAAGCGGGAGTACTCGTCAACGACGTTAAGAAAATACACGTTGCGGTCAGTGGAGGGGCCCTTTGAAATCGACGCTGAGGCGTTCAAAGGGGCGGGATGCCTTCACCAGGTGGGTCTTGTCTGGTCGATAGAAGTGCGGCTTGTACTCCACGCAGACTTGGCAGTCCCAGGTCATGGCCCTGACCTCCTCGGTGGAGTAGGGCAGGTTGCGGGCTTTGATAAAGTGGAGAAGCCGGGTGACGCCCGGGTGACAAATGTCATTGTGGATGGCCCGGAGTCGATCATCTTGCACGCTGGCGCATGTGCCGCGGGACAGGGCATCTGGGGGCTGGTTGAGCTTCCCCGGACGATACACAATATCGTAGTTATAGGTGGTGAGTTCGATTCACACGAGACAAAGAGTTGAAGTGAACAGTGGTTTTAATCAGCTAGATCTGTGCCTGCCTGTGACTGTCTGTACTGAGTGCCGCCTACAGGCTGCAGATCTATATACCTCCCCCGAGGGGGCGGAGCCATAGGCGGAGCCCACAAGGGCATCAGCCTAATACAATAAAATGTAATGCAATGCAATGGTGAATGGTAGCAGTAATACATTCACCACATTTTGTAACGAGCATGCATTTCTAAAATCAAGGTTTTTTTTCCAATTATTTTTGAGGTGTGGATGCTAATTTTGCATTTGGTTCTCGAGTTCAGGAGGATGTTGCGGATGGACGGCACGGTAGCACAGTGGTTAGCACTGTTGCTTCACAGCAGCAGGGACCTGAATTTGATTCCTGGCTTGGGTCACTGTCTGTGAAGAGTCTGCACGTTCTCCCCGTGTCTGCATGGGTTTCCTCGGGTGCTCCGGTTTCATCCCACAAGTCCCGAAAGATATGCTGTTAGGTGAATTGGACATTCTGAATTCTTCCTCAGTGTACCCAAACAGGTGCTGGAATGTGGCGACTAGGGGCTTTTCACAGTAACTTCATTGCAGTGTTAAATGTGGAAGGACCCACCTGACTTCACCTGAGGAAGGAGCAGTGCTCCGAATGCTAGTGTTTGAAACAAACCTGTTGGACTTTAATCTGGTGTTGTAAGACTTCTTACAGTGTTAATGTAAGCCAACTTGTGATACTAATAAAGATTATTATTATTAAGTCCAGCATATTGTGTGGTCTGGTATAATATGTAGGCTAGACCGAATAAGGGTGACATCATAAGGATGGCATTAACAAACCTGTTGGGTTTTTAACTGCAATCCGGCAGCTTTTGTGGATGTAGCCCAATTGTCATTTTTGTGATTTGAACTGGCTTACAGGTTGCTCGCACTGTGCCATAAACACTGTGCTCTATTTTAACCTATTTAATGGAAGTACAATACCACCAGCAAGTCACATTCAGTTTTGAGGCACCAGCGTTTATAGTGTGGCTGTACCAAGGATTCCACATAACAGATTCAGTCAATAGAATGGGTGATGCAGAACAAATAGTTCAGGATTTGATGGACTGAATTAATGTTTCATTGGACAAAAACGGTGTGTTTTATTATGACTAAAATCTGTCCTGTCCATCAACTTGTTTTAATCAATCTAATTTAAATGGTGTGAAGTTATTTTACACATAAGTAGTCTTGGTTAAGACATTGGAAGTAAACCGCTATATGCAGCTAATAAGATAATACAATTGTTCTTTCCTTCAAAATGCTGAAAGGCAGTAGAAAACAACATTTCCTGGAAATGGTGGGGGAGGGAAGGGTGGGGTGGGGGGGGGGGGTGTTTGCAGTGTGGATTGCGGACATGCCACCAGGCCTTCCTTTAGAACTCATTCCTTTCAGAAAAATCTGGTGCTGATCAGTTGCTTTTAAAGTAGCACAGTATAGACATCAATATGCTGGCTAAGGTAATCAAGATAGTTTAATTTATGTTGCTCTTTTGTTCCCTTCGCTTTTCCTAAATTATTGTTGTTCAGAAAATATTGCTGCCAAGGCACTAGTGTGGCATAGTGATGCTGTTTTAGCCATATGCACTAATTTTAATTAAAAGGCTTTGTGTACACTCAGGCAATGCAGGTAATGTATATTTACTTAACAAAGACCTACTACCATTCATTGACCAAGGAAGTAAAGCACTCACAAAAATCGCAAAACACTCACAAATTTGTTTTTTCTCTTATTTTACCAATAAACAAACAAAAAAATTAAAATGTATACATGTACGATGTGTGAATAGGAGCTTTGAGGTTGTGGGATTAAAAACTGACTAAGCCTGTTAGCTGACGAGCAGGTTTCAATGTGTTATTATGCTGCGCTTGGTCAAGGTGCTGCAGAAAGCATGCAATCAGCAGGGATTGTGGTATGCAGGCCAGTGCTAAACACACTGCTGTGTGGCTGAAGAGGGCCCAGACTAGCATAATGTACCACTAACCTGCATTACCTAGCGGTAGCCTGCATCTCTTAAAGGAAAGGTGCATTCTGGCAGCAGCAGTTGGCAGAGCTTGTGCAAGTTTTTCCAAAAAGGAGTAATGCCACTGAAGGAACAATATGCCAGAGGGAGGGCTCCCAGCTTCTCTGCTGCAGTACTAAATACTTTAGTTCTAGGAGATGGAAAGGAGGAGACAACTTGGTGGGGGGCAGGAGCCCCTCTGGGCACACAGTGAAAAATTAAAAGAGTTGGTAACCATGAGGTCAAATTTAGGATTCTGCCTCCAACGATCTGGCTGCAGTGCCAGATCATGGTCACTGATCACTGACCTTATATTGGTGGTCAAGGTCCGTGAATGTAACTTTAGATGCAAGATCCTATCCATGCAGCACCAGGTGTCCTGCAATCAGCATTGCAGTGAAACAGTCTGTGAACGGTGTCCTGCAGTCAGTTCTAGTTGAAAAGAGTTAACTGAGAAGCACCAGGGATAAGTAAAAGTCAGTGCCAGCATAATAAAGTAAAGTGATAAATAATTATAATAAGAAATGTAAGGATAAGTAGGTCGAAGTAGAATTAGTCAAGGAGACTAAGGAGTATCTTTGAAGACTGAGTAATTTGAAAAATCAGCAAGTAATTGACAAAGTACGTTTAAGTTTAAGACATGGCAGATGAGGTCAGTGGAGTAGAATGTTGGCCTGTCAGATGTGGGAAGTCATGGCCATACTGGCATCCGAGGTGACCACATGTACTGGAAGTGCTCCCAACTGCAGAAACCTGAGCCCTGGGCTTTGGAGCTTGAGCGGTGGCTGGACACACGCCGCATCTATGAGGCTGAGAGTTATGTGGACAGCATATTTAAAGAGGTAGTTAGACTGCAGCTCAAGGGATTGGAGGAAAGAAGAGTGACCACCAGGCAGTCCAAAAAAAACAGGCAGATAGTGCAGGAGTCCCCTCGCGTCCCATTTTCAAATCAGTTTTCCATTTTTCAGAAATTAGAAAGAACTTGGCTGAGGTGGACTGGCCAGCACTGCTAGAGGATAAATCAGTGGAAAACCAGTGGGAATAACTTAAATAAGAGATCCTAAATGTACAAAGTAGAATTGTCCCCTCCAAAAATAAGAGTGGCACTGCCAAATCTAGACCTCCCCCCAATGTTGTCTAGAGGAATACAGGGGAAGAGCAAACAGAAAAAGAAAACATGCGATAGGCACAAAGAACTAAGCACTGCAGATAGCCTAGACGAATATAGGAAGTGGAGGGACAAAGTCAATAAGGAAATCAAGGAGAGTGCATGAAAGAAGATTTGCAAGTAAAGTTAATGTTAAAGGAAGGTCTTGCCTCACAAATTTGAATTCTTTGAGGAAGTGGCAAGAAGAGTTGATGAAAGTAGTGCAGTGGATTTTGTGTAAATGGATATTAGCAAGACTTTGACAAAGTCCCACATGGCAGAATGGTCAAGAAAGTGAAAGCCCGTGGGCTGCAGGGCAATGTGGTAAACTGGACTGAAAAGTTGGCTGAGTAACAAGAAACAAAGGAGAATAGTTGATGGCTACCCTTGCAATTGGAAAGTTGTTTAAAGTGGTGTTACATAGGGACTCTGTGTTGGGACCTTGACTGTTTGTGTTATACATTAACGATTTGGATGTGCATGTGGGGAGCATGATTGGGAAATTTGCAGACGACACAAAGATTGGTCGAATGGTGGAACAGTGTAGAGCAGGCATTGTCAAAGTCGGGGGCGCGACCCGTGGGTGGGTCGGGGGCGAGACCCGCGGGTGGGTTGCGGGCGGGTTGGAGTGTCGCGGAGCCGTCCGTCGTGGAGCTCCCAATCGCGCAAACCCGCGCGCAACAGCCCCAGCAGCCGGCTTTTAATCATGCCGGCTGCAAGCGGCCTTCAAAATGGTCACAAACATATTTGTTTTAAATGCGGCCGCACTGCGCATGCGTGCCTGCTCAGATTTGCACCGATGAGTGGGCACGCATGCGCAGTGCGGTCGCATTTTTAAAATAATGGTCGCAGCCTTTTTGAAGGCTGTTCACAGCCGGCAATGTTAAAAGCCGGCTGCAAAAAGTTCGGGGAGAATGATGCGATTGGTTGCTTTCTGAACTTTGATGCTGATGAAGTGGAAGTCTCTTATTTCAAGAATGGTGAGTGATCCAACGATGGTTTCACCGCAGCTGTAACTTCAACCAACTGATGTCAACTTTTTAAATCTTGATTTTTAAATATTCCAAAACAAAGTGCCTGCAAGTCATATTTGGGAGCTTTATCAATTAATTGATTTTTAAGTGTATTTTATTTTTTTTAGCATTTTTAATTGTAATGTTTAGGTGAAGTGGACCTCCAATATCTAGAGGATGAAAACACTTTCAGTTTCTGAATTTTTTTTCCTGTTAAACTTGATCAAAAAATCCCCCTGAACTTGTTAAAAAAAAAAAGTCGTCTGCTGCTGTTGCCCGCGAATTTGCGTAATCGGAGAGGCAGAAGAAAAAATTCTATGTAATCTTCCTGCCTGAAGGGAGGCACAGAGCAGGTCACGCCCCCCAAACATTGCCATCATGTGCTTTGGGCACAATTGCGATTCCTCCATTTTGTCAGCAGCAAACAAGGTAAGAGAAAATGGTGGGTTGCGAAGGTTGGCCGATGTTGGTCGCAAAGATCGGCTGGCGTGGGTCGCGAAGGTCGGCCGGTGTGTGGTGCGAAGATCGGCCGGGTTGGGGCCTGAAGGTTGGACAGTTGGTAAAAATGGGGCCCTGGAAAAAAAGTTTAAAAAACACTGGTGTAAAAATAATAATAGGATAATTATATTAGGCAATTTCAACTTCCCCAACATTAATTGGGATAGTCATAATGTAAAAGGTTTAGAGGAGGTAGATTCCTTGAAATGTATTCAGGAGAGTTTTTTTGTCAATATGTAGAAGGTCCAAGAAGGCTTGGCACAGTGCTGGATCTAATTCTGGGGAACAAAGCTGTACAGGTGTTCGAGGTGGCAGAGGGGGAGCATTTTAGCAATCGTGAACACCACACAATACAATTTAAGTTTGTTTTGAAAAAAGAAAAAGATGGTCTGCAAAAAACGGTTTTGGATTGGGGGAAGGATTGGATTGGATTGGATTTATTTATTGTCACATGTACCGAGGTACAGTGAAAAGTATTTTTCTGCGAGCAGCTCAACAGATCATTAAGTACATGAGAAGAAAAGGGAATAAAAAAAAATACATAATAGGGCAACGCAACATATACAATGTAACTACATAAGCACTGGCATCGGATGAAGCATACAGGGTGTAGTGTTAATGAAGTCAGTCCATAAGAGGGTCATTTAGGAGTCTGGTAACAGTGGGGAAGAAGCTGTTTTTGAGTCTGTTCGTGCGTGTTCTCAGACTTCTGTATCTCCTGCCCGATGGAAGAAGTTGGAAGAGTGAGTAAGCCGGGTGAGAGGGATCTTTGATTATACTGCCCGCTTTCCCTAGGCAGCGGGACGTGTAGATGGAGTCAATGGATGGGAGGCAGGTTCGTGTGATGGACTGGGCGGTGTTCACGACTCTCTGAAGTTTCTTGCGGTCCTGGGCCGAACAGTTGCCATACCAGGCTGTGATGCAGCCCGAGAGGATGCTTTCTATGGTGCATCTGTAAAAGTTGGTACGGGTCAATGTGGACATGCCGAATTTCCTTAGTTTCCTGAGCAAGTATAGGCGCTGTTGTGCTTTCTTGGTGGTAGCATCGACGTGGGTGGACCAGGACAGATTTTTGGAGATGTGCACCCCTAGGAATTTGAAACTGCTAACCATCTCCACCTCGGCCCTGTTGATGCTGACAGGGGTGTGTACAGTACTTTGCTTCCTGAAGTCAATTACCAGCTCTTTAGTTTTGCTGGCATTGAGGAAGAGATTGTTGTCGCTACACCACTCCACTAGGTTCTCCATCTCCCTCCTGTATTCGGACTCATCGTTATTCGAGATCCGGCCCACTATGGTTGTATCATCGGCAAACTTGTAGATGGAGTTGGAACCAAGTTTTGCCACGCAGTCGTGTGTGTACAGGGAGTAGAGTGGAGGGCTAAGTACGCAGCCTTGCGGGGCGCCGGTGTTGAGGACTATTGTGGAGGAGGTGTTGTTGTTCATTCTTACTGATTGTGGTCTGTTGGTCAGAAAATCGAGGATCCAGTTGCAGAGTGGGGAGCCAAGTCCTAGGTTTTGGAGCTTTGATGTGAGCTTGGCTGGGATTATGGTGTTGAAGGCGGAGCTGTAGTCAATAAATAGGAGTCTAATGTAGGAGTCCTTGTTTTCGAGATGCTCTAGGGATGAGTGTAGGGCCAGGGAAATGGTGTCTGATGTGGACCGGGTGCAGCGGTATGCGAATTGCATTGGATCAAGGCGTTCTGGGAGTATGGAGGTGATGCGCTTCATGATCAACCTCTCGAAGCACTTCATTACGACTGAAGTCAGGGCCACTGGTCGGTAGTCATTGAGGCACGTTGCCTGGTTCTTCTTTGGTACCGGTATGATGGTGGTCTTCTTGAAGCAGGTGGGGACCTCGGAGTGGAGTAGGGACAGGTTAAAGATGTCTGTGAATACCTCTGCCAGCTGGTCCGCGCAGGCTCTGAGTGCACGACCAGGGATCCCGTCTGGGCCCGTCGCCTTCCGAGAGTTCACTTTTAGGAAGGCCAATCTGACTTCGGAAGCTGTGATGGTGGGTATGGGTGAATTATCGGCTGCTGGGGCACTCGCCAGCGGATTGTTGGTTACCTGCTCGAACCGAGCATAGAATGCATTGAGTTCATCGGGGAGGGGTGCGCTGCTGCCAGAGATACTGTTCGGCTTCGCTTTGTAGCCCGTTATGTTGTTTAGTCCTTGCCACAACCGCCGAGAGTCTGTGACTAGCTTGGTTTGATATTCTCTCTTGGCATTCCGGATGGCTTTGCGGAGGTCGTATCTGGATTTCTTGTATAGGTCAGGGTCGTCTGCCTTGAACGCCTCAGATCTGTCCTTCAGTACGGAGTCAATCTCGCGATTGAGCCATGGTTTCCGCGGAGTTGGGGAATGCACGTATTGTTTTCTTTGGCACGCAATCTGCACACATTTGCTGATGAAGTCTGTGACGGTGGTGGCATACTCATTTAAGTTGGTCGCTGAGTTCTTAAATATGGACCAGTTCACTGTCTCTAAGCAGTCACGTAAGATTTAATTAGAATAAGGCAGGATCTGGCCAAAGTAGATTGGGAACAGCTTGTTGGAAAATCTAGAGCAGAGGAGTGGGGTTGGGGAGTGGGGGCGGGGGGCATCAAAAATCAAATGAGAGTACAGGCCCAACATGTTCACTTCAGAGTGAAATGTAGGAGCAACAATCTTGGAGAATCTTGGATGTCTAGGAATATTCAGGACTGGATAAGAAAGAAAAGAGAGGATTATAGCAAGTACAAAGGGGGCAAATTAGCAGAAGCCTTAGCGAAGTACAGAAAGTATAGGGGGGATCTTAAGAAAGCAATTAGGAGAGCAAAAAGGGGGCATGAAAAAGCACTAGCGGATAGGATTAGGTAGAATCCCAAGACATTCTATAAGTATATTAAGGGGAAAAGGATAACGAAGGAAAGGGTAAGAACCAAGGGGCAAACTGTGGATGGAGCCGATGGCAGCGCACTCACTGCAGAGGATTTCCCGGCGGCATGGGGCTGCGTACAATGGGAAACCCCATTGGCCGACTGGCGGGATGGAGAATCCCGCTGCCGGCAGGGGCGCGCCGCACCAGAACACTGGTGCGGCGGGACAGAGATTCCTGCCCATGGTGTTTAACGAGCACTTCACATCTGTCTTCACTCAAGAGAAGGAGGATGTAGGTACAGAATTTGAGGAAGGGACTGTGAGGTTCTTAAACTGTTTTAAATGGGAGTGAGGAGTATTTGAGGTTTTGGCGGGCTTAAAAGTGGACAAATTTCCAGGTCCGGATGAATGGTATCCCAGGCTGCTATGGGAGGTAATCTGACCCAAATCAGTTCCTCTCTGGCCACAGGGGAGGTGCAAGAGGATTGGAGGTCAGGTAATGTGGTTCCACTCTTCAAGAAGGGTGGTAGAGATAAACCAGGGAATTACAGACCAGTGAGTTTCTCATCTGTGGTAGGGAAACTATTGGAAAAAATTCTGAAGGAAAAGATTAATCTCCACTTGAAGAGGCAAGGTTTCATCAGGGATAGTCAGCATGACTTTGTCAGCGGGAGGTTATGATTAATGAATTTGATTGATTTTTGATTGGGTGTGTAGAGGAGGGTAGTGTGGTTGTAGTTTATATAAATTTCAGCAAAGACTTTGACAAGGTCCCACATGAGAGATTGATAAAGAAGGTAAAGCACATGGGATCCAGGGTAACTTGGCAAGTTAGATCCAAAACTGGCTTAGTGGTAGGCGACAGAGAGTGGTGGTAGACGGATGTTTGTGTGACTGGAGGCCGGTGTCCAGTGGCAGACCACAGGGATCAATGCTAGGTCTCTTATTGTTTGTGATGCATATAAACAATATAGATACGAATGTGGGGATATGATAAGTAGGTTTGCGGATGACACAAAGATTGGCAGGGTTTAAAAATGAGGAAGAAGGTCTTGGGTTGCAGGAAGATGTAGATGGGTTGGTCAGATGGGCAGATCAGTGGCGAACCTGAAAAATGCGAGGTGATGCATTTTGGAAGGAGTAACAAAACAATGGAGTACTCAATGAATGGCAGGACACTAGGAAGCTCAGAGGGATCTTGGGGTGCTTGTCCACAGATCCTTGAAGGTGGTCGAACAGGTTGATAGGGTAGTTAAGAAGGCATACGGGACACTTTCCATTATCAGTTGTGGCATAGATTAGAAGAGCAGGGCTGGATAGAAGCAAATTACTGTGGATGCTGATCTGAAACAAAAACACAATGCTGGACATTCTCAGCAGGTCTGACAGCATCTGTGGAGAGAGAAAGGAGCTAATGTTTTGAGTCTGGATGAATCTTTGTCAAAGCTCAAGTCATCCGGACTCGAAACATAGAACATACTTAGAACATAAAACATACAGTGCGGAAGGAGGCCATTTGGCCCATCGAGTCTGCACCGACCCACTTAAGCCCTCACTTCCACCCTATCCCCGTAACCCAATAACCCCATCTAACCTTTTTGGACACTTGAGGGCAATTTAGTAAGGCCAATCCACCTAACCTGCACGTCTTTGGACTGTGGGAGGAAACCGGAGCACTGTGGGAGGAAACCGGAGCACCCGGAGTAAACCCACGCAGACACGGGGAGAATGTGCAGACTCCGCACAGTGACCCAGCGGGGAATCGAACCTGGGACCCTGGCGCTGTGAAGCCACAGTGCTGGCCACTTGTGCTACCGTGCTGCCCATTAGCTCCTTTCTCTCTCTACAGATGGGGTTATGCTGGAGCTGTACAAAACTTTGGTTAAGCCACAGTTGGAGTCTGATACAGTTCTGGTCACCTCACTATGGAAAGAATAAGATTGCACTCGAGAGGGTTCAGAGGAGATTCACCAAGATGTTGCCTGGGATGGAGTATTTGAACTATGAAGCGAAGCTGGATAGGCTTGGGTTGTTTTCTTTAGAGCAGAGAAGGGGGTGGACCTGACTGGTGTACAGGATTATGAGGGGTATGGACAGAGTGGATAGGAAACATATGTTCTCCTTAGTTGAAGGGTCAATAACGAGGGGACATAATTTTAAGGTCAAAGGCAGGAGGTTTAGAGGGCATTTGAGGAAAGAGATTTTCTCCCAGGGGGTGATGGGAATCTGGAATGCACTACCTGGGAGGGTAGTAGAGGCAGGAAACCTCACAATCTTATAAAACGTACGTGGATGAGCACTTGAAATATCATAACATTCAAAGCTATGGGCCAAATGCTGGTAAGTGGGGATTAGTGTAGATTTAGTGGGGTTTTGTAGGTGCAGACTCGATGGGTCGAAGGGCTTCTTCTGTACTGTATGACTAAATTCTTCTCACTATACCACATCCCCAGCACGCACTCATTCAGCCAACAAAAGTCATGCCGAACTTACAGATAGTCACCTCCTTGTCACAAACTAGGAGTGATGTAAACCTCACAGCCACATTGTGCAGCCATATGCTTCCAGTTATTCAGATATGTCGAGCATGTTATTAGCCAGATGCATTGGAGAACACACAATGACACATTTCCATCTCTCCTAGATTAGTGTTGCAGAAAACAAGAGGATGCGGCAAAAAACTGACGTGGGACAGGCATGCCTGCATTTCCTGAACCTGTTGGAGGAGACAGTACTGAGAATTATTGGGCTGACAGTTAGACCGTTGCAACTGACATTGCCAAGAATATCCAGCATGATGATGTCTTCTTGCACCTTCTTAAATTCCACCTCCTCCTCGCCTTGTTAGCTGGCATGAAGTGCAAGCTGCAGATGGTGTAACCATCAGGGCTTGGGGTAGGTGGCGAGGAAGATGCCAAATACCAGGACCCAGAAATAGGGGGACCACGAGCACCTCACTGTAAGTAGAGTTTATTCTTGACCTCCAGCCTTAACAGCCAGAGGCAAAGCTGCAGACCTGAAAAACATGAGTTGGAAACAAAATCGGAACCATCAGACTGAATTCAATTTTTTCCCCCAACGTTTGTCAGGTCACATTCATGAAGTTGCTGTGCTCCTGTTTCTGACCTTCTGTCAGTTTACTGTTCCAGATTTTTCTTTATTCCCCCAAAAAGCCTGATATAAGGACCACAAAGCAGGCCGAATGTCGATAGTAGCAGTACAGGAACTAAGAGTGTTCTTGGTTGAAAAATGGCAAGTCAAATCTCAATGTTAGACCCAATTGGATGCAGGGGGTAGGGATGAAATGGCTGAGGGGTGCGGGGAGGTTGGAGGACTGTTGGGGTGGTGCAGGTAGGTTGGAGGCTCTTGAATGAGTGTGGGGAGGTCGGGGCTGTTGGAGGAGAAGGGGGAGATCGGGGGCTGTTGGAGAGGTGAGGGGGAGATTGGAGCTTTTGGAGAAATGGGGAGAGGTCGGGGACTGTTGGAAGGGTGGGGGACTGTTGGGATGGCGCAGGTAGGTTGGAGGCTCTTGGAGGGATGGGCGTTAAGTTGTGATCATTTGAAGGAGTGTGGGGAGGTCGGGGGCTGTTGGAGGAGTGAACAAAGAAAATTACAGCACAGGAACAGGTCCTTCGGCCCTCCAGCCTGCGCTGATCCAAATCCTTTATCTAAACCTGTCACCTATTTTCCAAGGATCTACTTCCCTCTGTTCCCCGCCCATTCATATATCTGTCTAGATGCATCTTGAATGATGCTATCGTGCCCGCCTCTACCACACCACTGGCAAAGCGTTCCAGGCGCCCACCACCCTCTGCGTAAAAAAGTTCCACGCGCATCTTCCTTAAACTTTCCCCCTCTCGCCTTGAAATCGTGACCCCTTGTAATTTACACCCCCACTCTTGGAAAAAGCTTGTTGCTATCCACCCTGTCCATACCTCTCATAATTTTGTAGACCTCAATCAGGTCCCCCCTCAACCTCTGTCTTTCCAACGAAAACAATCCTAATCTACTCGACCTTTCTTCACAGCTAGCACCCTCCATACCAGGCAACATCCTGGTGAACCTCCTCTGCACCCTCTCTAAAGCATCCACATCCTTCTGGTAATGTGGCGACCAGAACTGCACGCAGTATTCCAAATGTGGCCTAACCAAAGTCCTATACAACTGTAACATGACCTGCTGACTCTTGTACTCAATACCCCGTCCAATGAAGGCAAGCATGCTGTATGCCTTCTTGACCACTCTATTGACCTGCGTTGCCATCTTCAGGGTACAATGGACCTGAACTCCCAGATCTCTCTGTACATCAATTTTCCCCAGGACTCTTCCATTGACCGTATAGTCCGCTCTTGAATTAGATCTTCCAAAATGCATCACCTCGCATTTGCCTGGATTGAACTCCATCTGCCATTTCTCTGCCCAACTCTCCAATCTATCTATATTTTGCTGTATTCTCTGACAGTCCTCCTTGCTATCTGCAACTCCACCAATCTTAGTATCATCTGCAAACTTGCTAATCAGACCACCTATACCTTCGTCCAGATCATTTATGTATATCACAAACAACAGTGGTCCGAGCACGGATCCCTGTGGAACACCACTAGTCACCTTTCTCCATTTTCAGACACTCCCTTCCACCACTACTCTCTGTCTCCTGTTGCCCAGCCAGTTCTTCATCTATCTAGCTAGTACACCCTGAACCCCATACGACTTCACTTTTTCCATCAACCTGCCATGGGAAACTTTATCAAACGCCTTACTGAAGTCCATGTATATGGTATCTACAGCCCGTCCCTCATCAATTAACGTTGTCACTTCCTCAAAGAATTCTATTAGGTTTGTAAGACATGACCTTCCCTGCACAAAACCATGCTGCCTATCACTGATAAATATATTTTCTTCCAAATGTGAATAGATCCTATCCCTCAGTATCTTCTCCGACAGTTTGCCTACCACTGACGTCAAGCTCACAGGCCTATAATTCCCTGGATTATCCCTGCTACCCTTCTTAAACAAAGGGACAACATTAGCAATTCTCCAGTCCTCCGGGACCTCACCCGTGCTCAAGGATGCTGCAAAGATACCTGTTAAGGCCCCAGCTATTTCGTCCCTCGATTCCCTCAGTAACCTGGGATAGATCACATTCGGACGTGGGCACTTGTCCACCTTAATGCCTTTTAGAATACCCAAAACTTCCCCCTTTCTTATGCCGACTTGACCTAGAGTATTTAAACACCCATCCCTAGCCTCAACATCCGTCATGTCCCTCTCCTTGGTGAATACCGATGCAAAGTACTCATTAAGAATCTCACCCATTTCCTCTGACTCCACGCATAAATTCCCTCTTTCGTCTTTGAGTGGGCCAATCCTTTCTCTAGTTACCCTCTTGCTCCTTATATACGAATAAAAGGCTTTGGGATTTTCCTTAACCCTGTTAGCCAAAGATATTTCATGACCCCTTTTAGCGCGTTTGAGATTTGTCCTACTTTCCCGATATTCCTCCAAAGCTCCATCAGTTTTAAGTCGCTTAGATCTTATACATGCTTCTTTTTTCATCTTAGCTAGTCTCACAATTCCACCCGTCATCCATGGTTCCCTAATCTTGCCATTTCTATGCCTCATTTTCACAGGGACATGTCTGTCCTGCACTCTAATCAACCTTCCCTTAAAAGACTCCTGCATTTCAAATGTGGATTTACCCTTAAACAGCTGCTCCCAATCCACATTCCCTAGCTCCTGCCGAATTTTGTTATACTTGGCCTTTCCCCAATTTAGCGCACTTCCTTTAGGATCACTCTCGTCTTTGTCCATGAATATTCTAAAACTTACGGAATTGTGATCGCTATTCCCAAAGTAATCACCGATTGAAACTTCAACCACCTGGCTGGGATCAATCCCTAATACCAGGTCCAGTATGGCCCCTTCCTGAGTTGGACTATTTACATACTGCTCTTAAAAAAAACTCTCTTGGATGTTCCTTACAAATTCTGCTCCACCTACGCCTCCAACACTACATGAGTCCCATTCAATGTTGGGGAAGTTAAAATCTCCCATCACGACCACCCTATTGCTCCTACATTTTTCTATAATCTGTCTACATATTTGTACCTCTACTTCACGCTCGCTTTTGGGAGGCCTGTAGTAAAGTCCCAACAATGTTACTGCACCCTTCCTATTTCTTAGCTCTATCCATATTGCCTCAGTGCTCGAATCCTCCATTGTGCCCTCCTTAATCACAGCCGTGATATCATCTCTAACCAGTAATGCAACTTCTCCACCCCTTTTACCTCCCTCTCTATCCTTCCTGAAGCATCTATACCCTGGGATATTTAGTTGCCAGTCTTGCCCTTCCCTCAACCAAGTCTCAGTAATACCAATAACATCATATTCCTAGATACTAATCCAAGCCCTAAATTCATCGGCCTTACCTTCTACGCTTCTCACATTAAAACAAATGCACCTCAGACCATCTGTCCCTTTGCGTTCATCATCTCTTCCCTGTCTACTCTTCCCCTTCGTCACATTGAGTTTATTATCTAGTACCTTACTGGCTTTAGTTGCTGCCTCTTTTCTGACCTCTAACTTCCTAATCTGGTTCCCATCCCCCTGCCACATTAGTTTAAAACCTCCATAACAGTGTTAGCAAAAGCACCCCTGAGGACATTGGTTCCAGTCCTGCCCAGGTGTAGACCATCCGATTTGTAATGGTCCCACCGCCCCCAGAACCGGTTCCAATGTCCCAAAAATCTGAACCCCTCCCTCCTGCACAATCTTGCAAGCCATGTATTCATTCTGACTATTTTTGAATTTCTACTCTGACTGTCTCGTGGCACTGGTAGCAATCCTGAGATTACTACCTTTGAGGTCCTCCTTTTTAACTTATCTCCTAACTCCCTAAATTCTGATTGTAGGACCTCATCCCGTTTTTTACTTATATCGTTGGTGCCTATATGTACCACGGCAACTGGCTGTTCACCCTCCCCCTTCAGTATGTCCTGCAGCCGATCTGAGACATCCCTGACCTGTGCACCTGGGAGGCAACATACCATTCGGGAGTCTCGTTTTCGACCACAAACGCCTGTCTACTCCCCTTACGATTGAATCCCCTATGACTATAGCCCTGCCAGTCTTTTTCCCGCCCTTCTGTGCAGCAGAGCCAGCCATGGTGCCATGAGCCTGGCTACTACTGCCTTCCCCTGGTGAGTCATCTTCCCCCAACAGTATCCAAAACGGTATATCTGTTTTGGAGGGAGATGACCACAGGGGACACCTGCACCGCCTTCTTGCTCTTTCTCTGCCTTTTGATCACCCATTCCCTTTCTCCGTCAGCAATCCTAATCTGCGTTGTGACCAACTCACTGAACGTGTTATCCACGACTTCCTCAGCATCGCGGATGCTCCAAAGTGAGTCTATCCGCAGCTCCAGAGCCGTCATGCGGTCTAACAGGAGCTGCAGCTGGACACACGTCCCGCACATGAAGGAGTCAGGGGCATCGGCCGCGTCCCTGAACTCCCACATCGAGCACGAGGAGCATAACACGGGTCTGGGATCTCCTGCCACTTTTACACTTTACCTTAACTGATTACAAATATAAATATATGGCGGGAGATCGGGGGCTGTTGGAGAGGTGGGGGAGGTTGGGGCTCTTGGAGAGTGGGACGGGGGAAGTTGGGGAGCTGTTGGCGGACTAAGACTAGGTCAGGGGGCTGTTGGAGGGATGGGGCTAGTCTGGCCAGTGTTGGAGAGGGTAGGTCGGGGGGATGTTGGAGGTGTGGGGTAGCGTAGTGTGGTGGGATGTCACGTTTTGCTGTTGGACTTTATTGTTTATTAATTACATTTTTCCATTTTAAGCTGTAAATTGCATGTACAACACACTTTGTAGGACAGTTTCTCGGGGAAGGGGAACCAAACTAGTTCTGAGTTGAGGCTGGACTGAGTTTATGTACCTTGTATCATCATTCTTTGAAAAATTTTGTCAGCAATTGAACCTACCATACATTTTTTCTAAGCTGCTGGTAGATGTCTGTTTGGCAGTCAGAATGGGAAGGTTATATTAGCTGCAGAGTTGAGTTGCTTTGTAAATGCAGTGATTTCTTTGTCGTCACTTTCCTAACATCAGTTGGTTGTGCTGTAATTAATTAACCTTCGAGAATTAGCATTGGGCCTTCAATTTCACCAATGCTGCAGTCACTCTGCCTACTGCAATGCGGTACAATGAAAGAAAGCAAAACTTACATTTGTCCAACATCTTTCATGATATTTCCTATCACATTGCAGCCAATCAAATACTTTTAAGTTTGTAGCTACTCGTATAATGTAGGCAATGTTATCAAATGGTGGAGGAGGCTCGAGGGGCTTTCTCCTGCTCCTAATATGTATGTTCGTATGTCATTCTGGATGGATGAGATGAGCTTGGTTAGATGGCCTTTTTTACCCATCATTATCTTTTTTTAAAAATATATTTTTTTTGGCCAAACAAAACAGTACAAAAATGTTTCCCTTTTACAACAATAATACAATATAAATAATAGTGACCCCGTTTTTAACAAATAAATAAATAACCTATAAACTAAATGGCAACTGCCATAACAAAATATTAACTCTCCCAAATAATAAAGTCAAACAAGCCAATATACATATCCAAGTAAAAATATCCATACAAAAACACCCCTGAGGACCCACCCGAGCCACCCCTCCTCCTCCTCCCCCCTGGGTTGCTGCTGTTACCTTCCCATTTCCTTTATCGTTCTGCGAGATAGTCAATGAACGGTTGCCACCGCCTGGTGAACCCTTGAGCCGAACCTCTTAGTGCGAACTTTATCCGTTCCAGTTTTATAAACCCTGCCATGTCGTTTATCCAGGCCTCCACGCCCGGGGGTTTGGCTTCCTTCCACATTAACAATATCCTTCGCCGGGCTACTAGGGACGCAAAGGCCAAAACATCAGCCTCTCTCGCCTCCTGCACTCCCGGCTCTTCTGCAACCCCGAATATAGCCAACCCTCAGCTTGGCTCGACCCGGACCCCCACCACCTTCGAAAGCACATTTGCCACCCCCACCCAGAACCCATGCAGTGCCGAGCATGACCAAAACATGTGGGTGTGGTTCACTGGGCTTCTCGCGCATCTCCCGCACCTATCCTCTACCCCGAAAAATTTACTGAGCCTTGCTCCGGTCATATGCGCCCTGTGCAAGACCTTGAATTGTATCAGGCTAAGCCTGGCACACGAGGACGAAGAGTTTACCCTGCGTAGGGCATCTGCCCACAGCCCCTCTTCGATCTCTTCCCCCAGTTCTTCCCATTTTCCCTTCAGCTCATCCACCATGATCTCCCCCTCGTCTCTCATTTCCCTGTATATATCTGACACCCTACCATCCCCCACCCATGTCCCCGAAATCACTCTATCCTGAATCTCCTGCGTCGGGAGCTGCGGAAATTCCCTCACCTGTTGCCTCACAAAAGCCCTCAATTGCATATACCGAAATGCATTCCCCTGGGGCAACCCGTATTTTTCCGTCAGTGCTCCCAGACTCGCAAACGTCCCGTCTAGGAACAGATCCCTCAGTTGCACAATCCCTGCTCTCTGCCATGTTCTAAATCCCCCATCTATTCTCCCCGGGACAAACCTATGATTATTCCTTATCGGGGACCGCACCGAGGCATCCGTCATTCCCTTATGCCGTCTCCACTGCCCCCAAATTTTCAGCGTTGCCACCACCACTGGACTTGTGGTGTATTTCTTCGGGGAGAACGGCAACGGCGCCGTCGCCAATGCTTGTAGGCTGGTTCCTTTACAGGATGCCATTTCCAGTCTCTTCCACGCCGCTCCCTCCCCTTCTCCCATCCACTTACACACCATTGAGATATTGGCGGCCCAATAATAATCACTTAAGCTCGGCAGTGCCAGTCCCCCGCTATCCCTGCTACGCTGCAAAAACCCCCTCCTCACTCTCGGCGTCTTCGCAGCCCACACAAAGCTCATAACACTCGTCTCAATTTTTTTGAAAAGAGCCCTCGTAACCATCACCGGGAGGCACTGGAACACAAAAAGAAATCTCGGGAGGACTACCATTTTGACCGCCTGCACCCTGCCCACCAGTGACAGGGACACCATGTCCCATCTCTTAAAATCCTTCTCCATCTGTTCCACCAGTCGTGTTAAATTAAGCCTATGTAGGGTTCCCCAGTTCCTGGCTATCTGGATCCCTAAGTACCGGAAATCTCTTGTTACCCTCCTCAGCGGTAAATCATCTATTCCCCTGCTCTGCCTCCCCGGATGCACCACAAACAACGCACTCTTCCCCATATTCAATTTGTACCCTGAAAATTCCCCAAACTCCCTGAGTGTCCACATTATCTCAGGCATCCCCTCCACTGGGTCCGCAACATACAGCAATAGATCATCTGCATACAATGATACCCGGTGTTCTTCTCCTCCCCTGAGTACTCCCCTCCACTTCCTAGAGCCCCTCAGTGCTATGGCCAGCGGCTCAATTGCCAATGCAAACAGTAACGGAGACAGGGGACACCCCTGTCTTGTCCCTCTATAAAGACGGAAGTAGTCGGACCTCTGCCTGTTCGTGATCACACTTGCCACCGGGGCCCTATATAGCAGCTGTACCCATCCAATAAACCCCTCTCCAAAACCAAATCTCTTCAACACTTCCCATAGGTAGTTCCACTCCACTCTGTCAAATGCTTTCTCGGCGTCCATCGCCACCATTATCTCTGCCTCCCCCTCTGGTGGGGGCATCATCATCACCCCTAGCAGCCTCCGTATATTCGTGTTCAGCTGTCTCCCCTTAACGAACCCAGTTTGATCCTCGTGGACCACCCCCGGGACACAATCCTCTACCCTTGTCGCCATCACCTTGGCCAGGAGCTTCGCATCCACGTTCAGGAGGGAAATAGGCCTGTAAGACCCGCACTGCAGCGGGTCTTTTTCCTTCTTTAAGAGGAACGATATCGTCGCCTCCGACATAGTCGGGGGCAACTTCCCCTGGCCTCATTAAAGGTTCTCGTCAAAAGCGGGGCCAGTAGGTCCATGTATTTCCTATAAAATTCCACCGGGAACCCATCAGGTCCCGGGGCCTTCCCCGCCTGCATGCTCCCAATCCCCTTTACCACCTGCTCCACCTCAATCCGTGCTCCCAGTCCCGCCCTCTCTTGCTCCTGCACCTTCGGGAATTCCAGCCGATCTAGGAAATGCATCATTCCCTCCTTCCCTTCTGGGGGCTGAGCCTTATACAGCCTCTCGTAGAATGCCTTAAACACCCCGTTCACCCTCTCCGCTCCCTGTTCCATCTCACCTTCCTCATCCCTCGCCCCACTTATCTCCCTCGCTGCTCCCCTCTTCCTCAGTTGTTGGGCCAGTAACCGGCTCGCCTTCTCTCCATACTCATACTGTACTCCCTGTGCCCTCCTCCACTATGCTTCTGCCTTGCCCGTGGTCAGCAGGTCAAATTCCATATGTAGCCTTTGTCTTTCCCTGTACAGTCCCTCCTCCGGAGCCTCTGCATATTGCCTGTCTACCCTCAGAAGTTCTCTCAACAGTCGCTCCCTTTCTTTGCTCTCTTGCTTCCCTTTGTGGGCCCTTATGGATATCAGTTCCCCTCTGACCACCACCTTCAGCGCCTCCCAGACCACTCCCACCTGGACCTCTCCGTTATCATTAAGCTCCAGGTACCTTTTGATACACCCCCTCACCCTTAGACCTACCCCCTCATCCGCCAACAACCCCATATCCAATCTCCAGAGTGGGTGCTGCTCCTTTTCCTCTCCTACCTCCAGATCTACCCAATGTGGAGCGTGGTCCAAAATGGCTATGGCCATGTACTCCGTCCCTGTCACCTTCGGAATCAGTGCCCTTCCCAGGACAAAAAAGTCTATCCGTGAATACACCTTGTGAACATGGGAGAAAAATGAAAACTCCTTACTCCTAGGCCTAATAAATCTCCAGGGGTCTACTCCTCCCATCTGCTCCATGAAGTCCTTAAGCACCTTGGCCGCTGCCGGCCTCCTCCCGGCCTTAGACCTAGACCGGTCCAGCCCTGGATCAAGCACCGTATTGAAGTCTCCCCCCATTACCAGCTTTCCCGCCTCCAGGTCCAGGATACGCCCCAGCATACGCTTCATGAAGTTTACATCATCCCAGTTCGGGGCGTATACGTTCACCAGAACCACCGCCTCCCTTGCAATCTGCCACTCACCATCACGTATCTACCCCCACTGTCCGCCACTATGGTCTTTGCCTCAAACAGTACCCGTTTCCCCACTAAAATAGCCACCCCCCTATTCTTCGCATCTAAGCCCGAATGGAACACCTGCCCCACCCATCCTTTACGTAGTCTAACCTGATCTGCCAGTTTCAGGGGCGTCTCCTGCAACATGACCACATCTGCCTTTAAGTTCTTTAGGTGTGCGAGTACCCGTGCCCTTTTAATCGGCCCATTCAGCCCTCTCACATTCCACGTGATCAACCGGGTTGGGGGGCTCTTTACACCCCCCCCCCCCATGTCGACTAGCCATCCCCTTTTCTAACCCAGCTCTTCACCCGGTTCCCACGTACCCATATATCCCACCGACAGTGCTCTCCCGTCCCGACCACCCCGCCCCATAACAGCTCCCCCTTCCCCTTAGCAGCAGCAACCCAGTTAACCCCCCCCCCCTCCGCTAGATCCCTTTCTAGCGTAGTTGCACCCCCCATGTTCCTCCCAGAAGTCAGCAAACTCTGGCTGACCTCAGCTTTCCCCGTTTGTCCTTGGCCCCTCATTGTTCGAGGCCCCCTCCTTCCTGCGTCCCCGTTCCCGCCACAATTACCATAGCGCGGGAGCAAAGCCCGCGTTTCCCACTCGGTCCCGCCCCTGATGGCGCAGTTCCCTTCTCCTTCCCCTTTACTTCCCACCGGCGCCCACAGTTCCCCATACTCTTTCCCCCCCCCCCCACCCCCCACGAGGGGAAAAGAGAAAAGTTACAAAATTGAAAAAATTCCCCCCCCCCCCTTCCCCTTCCTCGTCCCACATAATCACCCCACCACCTTATTACAGAAGCTTTTTCTCTCGCCAGACTATTCCAGCTTCTCGTCCACAATGAATGTCCACGCCTCTTCTGCCGTCTCAAAGTAGTGGTGCTTCCCTTGGTGTGTGACCCACAGTCTCGCCGGCTGCAACATTCCAAATTTAACCTTTTTGTGGTTGAAACTTGCCCTCCTTCTCGCCACCTCCGCACTCCAATCCTGGTACACGCGGATCACCGCGTTCTCCCATCTGCAGCTCCGAGTTTTCTTCGCCCATCTTAGAACCATCTCTCTGTCATTGTAGCGGTGAAACCTCACCATTATGGCTCGAGGTATTTCTCCTGCCTTAGGTCTTCGCGCCAGAACTCGATAAGCTCCCTCCACCTCCAAAGGGCCCGTCGGGGCCTTCGATCCCATTAGCGAGTGAAGCATCGTGCTCACATATGCCCCAACATCCGCCCTCTCTGTGCCTTCGGGAAGACCCAAGACTCTTAAATTCTCCCTCCCCGAGTTATTCTCCAGGGCTTCCAACCTCTCCACACACCTTTTGTGCTGTGCCTCGTGCGTCTCTGTCCTTACCACCAGGCCCTGTATTTCATCTTCATTCTCCGCAGCCTTCGCCTTCACGACCCGAAGCTCCGACTCCTGGGTCCTCTGCGCCTCCTTTAGCCCTTCAATCACCTGTAGCATCGGGGCCAACACCTCCTTCTTCAGCTCTTCCACACAGTGCCGCAGGAACTCTTGTTGCTCCGGGCCTCATACCAAACAGCCACCTTCCAACGCCATCTTGCTTCGAGCTTCCCTTCCTTGCCGCTGCTCCAGTGGATCCACTGCAATCCGGCCGCTATCCTCTCCTTTATCCATATTTATCCGGGGGGATTCCCTCCTATTTCACCGCACAATGATTTTGTCCGTTAAAATTGCCGTTGGGGCTCCTAATAAGAGCCCAAAAGTCAGTTTCAACAGGAGGTGCCGAAACGTGCGACTTAGCTGGTCATCGCCGCACCCGGAAGCCACAGTGCTCACCCATCATTATCTTGGGAACAGAGAATGGAATCAAGCCTGGAGTTTTGTTTATTTTGTTGCTTTTTTTATTCATTCATGGGACATGGGTGTCGTTGGCTGGGCCAGCATTTATTGCTCATCCCTAATTGCTCTTGAGGGGCAGTTAACCACATTGCTGTGGGTCTGGAGTCACATGTAGGCCAGATCAGGTCAGGGCGGCAGATTTCCTTCCCTAAAGGAACCAGATGGGTTTTTACAACAATCGACAATGGTTTCATGGCCATCATTCGACTTTTAATTCCAAATTTTTATTGAATTCAAATTTCACCATTTGCAGTGGCGGGATTCGAACCCGGCTCCTCCGAGCATTGCCCTGGGTTTCTGGTTTATTAGTTCAGTGACAATACCACTACGCCACCACCTCCCCTAACGGATGCCTATGTGCTAATGGATTTTTCCTGTAAGCAGGCTTTGTGGGATGAAATTGCCAGCTCAGGCATGCGGAATGGGATCATAGTGAACCAGTCTGATTTATCCTGCACATGATTCTCAGGAGTCTTTTTCATTGACTTAAATCTCATCCTTTTGTCTATTTACTGATTATCCCGCTCTATCTTGGTGATGGGCGGCACTGTAGCACAGTGGTTAGTGGTGCTTCACAGTGCCAGAGACCCGGATTTGATTCCCGCTTGGGTCACTGTCTGTGTGGAGTCTGCACGTTCTCCCCGTGTCTGCATGGGTTTCCTCCGGGTGCTCCGGTTTCCTCCCACCAAGTCCAGAAAGAAGTGCTTGTTAGATAAATTGGTCATTCTGAATTCTCCCTCAGTTTACCCGAACAGGCGCTGGAGTTTGGCGACTAGGGGTTTTCATAGTAACTTCATTGCAGTGTTACTGTAAACCTACTTGTGACACTAATAAAGATTATTATTATTAATTATGGACGACAGTGGTGTAGTGGTATTGTTGCTAGACTAGTAATCCAGAGACCCAGAGTCATGTTTTGGGGACCTGGGTTCGAATCCCGCCATGGCAGATAGTGAAATTTGAATTCAATAAAAATCTACAATTAAAAGTCTCAAGGTGACCATGAAACCATTGTCAATTGTCGTAAAAACCCATCTGTTTCACTTATGTCCTTTTGGGAAGGCAATCTGTTGTCCTTACCTGGTCTGGCCTACATGTGACTCCAGATCCACAGCAAAGTGGTTGACACTTAAATGCCCTCCGGGATGGGCAATGAATGATGGCCCAGCCAGCGATGCCCACATCCCGTGAGCGAATAAAGAAAAAAAAATAATGTTTTTAATGAGATTATTGAAGTATTGAAAAATTGTGATAAAGTTGTGATGCATTGTAGATATCAAAAATGCGTTGTCGTCAGAATTCTTGGATTTGTTTGTTTATTGGCACATGTACCGAGGTACAATGAAATATTTTTCTGCAAGAAGCAATAATCAGAAGTCATCAGACCTGTTGATCAAGAAAACACAACTATGAACCATTCAGTCTTTGTCCTCTGGCCTCTTCATCACGCAGACACCTGAGAACACCGTGTTTCTCACTGTTGTTCAGTCATTCTATTTTGTTGATGAGGAGTCTTTTGATCTTTCTACCCTATGAGATCACCAATAAAATTAAATCCAATTACACCCTTTTATGAAATAATTATGCTGAATAATGTAATGCACACAGGCAGGAGGAAGTCTTCTAACTCTTCTACTGAGTGGAAAGGATCTTGTGCAGATCATCTGGGTTGCAAGTATTGAATCTTTTCCCCAAATATGAATTCACTTTTACTGTATTCAAACGGCATAATGCGCAGAACATGTTAATTAGATCTGAGATAGTCACCAAAATCTCTTTATCGATAGCATTGTCATAAATAATCAATAGGATACTTTTCTGACATTAACAATACTGTATGATGCTGATGAAGTAAAATTTGTACTTTCTGCTTTAAGTGGTCGTGGTGGGATCACTTAAAGGATGCATACAAATTAGCAATATTAATAACCCGTTATGCATATATTTGATGATATTTGTAACCAGATGTCAACAATGGGTGTCGCCATTTTACTAGTACCTTTCTGTGATTGGTGAATTGATTGTTGCTTCTTGAAAGGGGGAAAAACATCATGCATGATTGAGGGGGTGAGTTAACGGGAGGTGATGTGGGGGATAAATGGTTCGGAAAGAGGAGAAGCACCATCGCCTATGATTCCTGGCCTGGTGACCATGATTTCTCGTTTTCCACCCAACCCCATCATTCCCTCATTCCAACTCCTCCTCTTCCATGTTTTTGCTTTCAGGTACCCAAGACCTGGTGCCTGACCAGACAGTGCATCCTTACCATTAAGGGCCTGTTATAACCTGCCTACTTACGATTGGCTGGGGACTAATGACTATCCCACAATCCTATGGGAGTATGAACTTCCCCAATGAGGGGGGCGGAGAAACTCCTAGTATAAAGAAGCTGGCCAGTTCAGGAACCAGCAGGAAGGAGAAGATAGCAAGGGAAGTTACTGCTACTGTTATGTATATATTGTTATAGTAAATAAATGTTATTATTTTGTATCCTTAAAACTCGTGCTGGATTCTTCGTGGCCCTTACAAAACTGGCGACGAAGGTAAAAGTGAATAGCTTGGCACTGTTGAAGCCACCTCCCTGGATTTTTGTAGGATGCAGGTTGGAAGTTGTTTTCTATTATACCATGCCTCTGTACGGACGTTTGGATGTTTTTGATGCTGCGCTGGAAAGCTGGAACCAGTACACACAACGGATGCGTTACTATTTCCGGGCAAACAATATCACTGAAAACGAGCGCCAGGTGGTCATATTGCTCACCGCCCGCGGGCCGCATACGTTTGGGGTGATTAGGAGCCTTACGTACCCAGCTGCGCCGGACACCAAAACGTTTGACGAACTTGTGAATATAGTGCGGCAACACTTTAACCCAACCCCGTCCACGATAGTCCAGCGTTACCGGTTTAATACCGCTGAGAGGACCCCTGGAGAATCCCTTGCCGATTTTTTTATCCAGGCTATGCGGGATTGCAGAATACTGTGACTATGGTGAGACCTTGTCAGAAATGTTACGCGACCATTTGGTTTGCGGTATTAACAATGCAGCAACCCAGAGAAAGTTGTTAGCTGAGCCAACATTGACTTTTCAACAGGCAATACAAATAGTCTTGTCCCGAGAGAGCGCAGAGCGAGGAGTACAGGAGCTACAGGGAATGGAAGTGCATGCCTTGGGGTGCAACCCTTTCCGCCCAAAAACGTCCCCCCGCACTCCTGCGGTACCTTTGGCGAGGCAACGACCGGGCTGACGCCAGTGGCCGCCGGACATTCCTCCCCGAAGGGAGCCTTCTCCAGAGCCAATGGATGAGGAGCCATGTCCGTGTCAGACTTGTAGGCGCCGACCCCGTCGCGGACGGCGGTCCTGGGGACGCCAGAGGCGCCGTCGTTCCGACCGAAACTAGGACCAGCCCAGAGGCCGTACCTTCCATGTGGATGAACCTGCGGCGACCACTCCTGAGGACGTGGAGACGGAGGACGACTGCCTGCAGCTGCATTATGTGGCAGCTCCCCGTGTGGCCCCCATTAAGGTGACAGTACGGGTCAATGGCCACCCGCTGGAGATGGAGTTGGATACTGGCGCAGCGGTCTCCGTGATCGCCCAGAGGATATTCGACCGCATCAAGCAGGGTATACAGACCCTTACATTAACTGACTCATAGGCCAGGTTGGCCACCTACACGGGGGAACCACTGGACATTGCAGGAACTACAATGACCCCTGTTGTCTATGGACGCCAGGAGGGGCGTTTCCCACTTATCGTAGTGCATGGCCATGGGCCCAGCCTGTTGGGTTGGGACTGGTTGCGCCATTTGCGGTTGCAATGGCAGCACATCCTCCAAACAGTTTCTGGAGGGTTGACTGAGGTGCTAGGACGATACCCAGAGGTATTCCAGCCGGGTTTGGGGAAAATAAAAGGGGCCGTAGCCCGTATCCAAGTTGAACCAGGAGCCACGCCGCACTATTTCCGGGCGCGCCCAGTGCCTTACGCTTTGCTCGAGAAGGTAGAAGGGGAGCTCACTCGTTTGGAGAGTTTGGGTATTATCAGGCCCGTCCGTTTTGCTGACTAGGCAGCACCAATTGTACCAGTAATGAAGCCAGATGCCACAGTTCGCTTGTGTGGCGACTATAAACTTACAGTGAATACAGTTTCCCGACTCGATCGATATCCAATGCCTCGCATAGAGGATCACTACGCGAAACTTGCAGGTGGACTCTCATTCACAAAATTAGATATGAGTCACGCCTACCTGCAGTTGGAGCTGGACCCTGCCTCCCGACCATATGTGACAATTAACACACACCGGGGCCTGTATGAATATACACGGTTGCCCTTTGGAGTATCCTCTGCCTGCGCAATTTTTCAACGTGTTATGGAGGGCATTTTGAGAGGTTTACCACGTGTGGCTGTCTACCTAGATGACGTGTTGATTACAGGGACGTCGGAGCAAGAGCATTTGGAAAATCTGGAGGCTGTCCTTAGACGCCTTTCGGAGGCTGGAGTCCGTTTATGTCACACAAAGTGCGTATTTCAGGCAAAAGAAGTAGTCTACCTAGGTTATCGGGTGGACCGCGAGGGTCTGCGCCCCGTCGCAGAGAAGGTGCGTGCAATTCAACATGCCCCCACCCCGACTGACACTTCGCATCTTCGTTCTTTTCTCGGTCTCGTAAACTATTACGGGAAGTTCCTCCCCAATCTGGCAACTACGCTGGCCCCCTTGCACCTGCTGCTAAAGAAAAATCACACCTGGGTTTGGGGTCAGCCGCAAGAAACCGCTTTCCGGCGTGTAAAGCAACAATTGTCGTCGTCTGGGTTACTAACCCACTATGATCCTGGAAAGCCTTTACTCATCACATGTGATGCATCCCCATATGGTATTGGGGCCGTCCTGTCCCACATGATGGAGAACGGGGCCAAGCGACCGATAGCTTTTGCCTCCCGCACATTGACTGCAGCGGAGAAAAAGTACGCGCAGATCGAGAAGGAGGGCGTGGCAGTGGTTTTCGCGGTGAAACGCTTCCACCAGTATGTGTACGGCCGCCATTTCACTATCGTGACTGATCATAAGCCCCTGCTGGGACTCTTCAGAGAGGATAAGCCAATACCGCCCATTGCTTCTGCACGGATCCAGCGCTGGGCTTTGTTGCTTGCTGCATATGAGTATTCTCTGGAGCACAAACCAGGTACGCAGATAGCAAATGCCGACGCACTGAGCCGATTGCCTTTATCGACCGGCCCCATGTCGACCCCCACGACCGGTGAGGTGGTTGCAACCCTAAATTTTATGGACACCTTGCCTGTCACGGCATCACAGATCCACGAGTGGACCCAGATGGAGCCAGCCTTGTCAAAGGTTCGGCACATAGTCCTGTATGGTGGGCAGCATAGACAGCTCCCAGGCGAGTTGCGGGCATTTTCCTCCAAGCTGTCAGAGTTCAGCGTGGAAGACGGCATCCTCTTGTGGGGGACGCGTGTGATTGTCCCGGAAAAAGGCCAGGAGCTGATATTATCAGACTTGCACAATGGGCATCCAGGCGTGACCAAGATGAAAATGTTGGCCCGGAGTTATGTCTGGTGGCCAGGCCTCGACACCGACATTGAGAAGGTGGCCCAAAACTGCTCCATTTGCCAGGAGCATCAGAAGCTTCCGCCGGCCGCGCCCCTACATCACTGGGAATGGCCAGGGCGGCCTTGGGTACGCTTACATGCAGATTTCGCAGGCCCTTTTCAGGGATCCATGTTCCTTCTACTAATTGACGCCCTGTCCAAATGGCTGGAGGTGCATAAGATGCAGGGGACAACGTCCTGCGCAACAATTGAAAAGATGCGTTTTACATTTAGTACGCATGGCCTCCCCGAGGTGCTGGTCACGGATAATGGCACTCCATTCACGAGTGAGGAGTTTGCTAGGTTTACAAAGATGAACGGCATCCGCCATATCCGCACTGCCCCTTACCACCCGGCTTCAAATGGGTTGGCAGAGCGTGCAGTGCAAACATTCAAAAGAGGCCTAAAGAAGCAGTCTTCCAGATCAATGGACACGAGACTGGCTCGCTTTTTGTTTACGTACAGGACCACCCCCCATGCAGTGACTGGGGTAGCTCCCGCAGAACTCCTAATGGGCCGAAGACTTCGCACCCGCCTTAGTATGGTCTTCCCAGACATTGGCGCAAAAGTACGCCGCACACAAGAACGGCAGGGACAGGGATTGTCTCGGCATCGTCCGATTCGGCAGTTTGCGCCCGGTGACCCAGTATTCGTGCGGAATTTTGCTGGTGGTGCCCAATGGGTTCCTGGTGTAATCTTTCGCCAAATGGGCCCTATATCTTACCAAGTGCAAGCCCAGGGTCGTCTCCAGCGAAAACATGTAGACCACGTCCGGTCCAGAAGATCATCCCCTCAAAAGATTCCCCGCCCCCGGAGCTCAGTTCAACAGCCGCAAAGACCAGAGACAAGGGAATGTAGTCCTCAAAATCTTCCACTGGTGCCTCACTTGAAGCCTGCGCAGGTCATTACGGGACCGAATGGAGATAGAGACGCTGACATGACGGAGGCAGCAGACTCTGACTCCGAGATGGAGACACAGGATGAATCAGAGGGGGAATCCTCGGGTCCACAGGCCGTGGATGTACAACCGCGCGGTTCATCACGGAAGCGCCGGTCTCCGTCTCGTTATACGCCGCCTGATCCAGCGCCGTGTGCAAATGGCGTCCGGCCTGCGGCCAAACGAGTTTGACGCCTTCCTTCGCCAGGGTCTTCGGTGGATTCCTTGGACTTTGGGGGCAGGGATGTTATAACCTGCCTACTTACGATTGGCTGGGGACTAATGACTATCCCACAATCCTATGGGAGTATGAACTTCCCCAATGAGGGGGGCGGAGAAACTCCTAGTATAAATAAGCTGGCCAGTTCAGGAACCAGCAGGAAGGAGAAGGTAGCAAGGGAAGTTACTGCTACTGTTATGTATATATTGTTATAGTAAATCAATGTTATTATTTTGTATCCTTAAAACTCGTGCTGGATTCTTCGTGGCCCTTACAAAAGGGCCCAAGCAAGAGAAGATTTCTGATGAAGAAACAATATCACTTAAACTGATTGAATGGCGGAGCAGACACAATGGGCTGAGTGGCCTAATTCTGCTCCTATGACTTATGGTCTTACTTACAAACTAGCATAGAGGTGAGCTCAGCATGGCACCAAGCATGATGGGCTGCAGCCAGGGCAGAAAGAAAAGAGATCATCTGGGCAGCATCCCAGAGGATGAAGTCACATACATTACTGCAGAGAACCCAGTTGGAAGTTTTGATGCACAACGTATAAAAGAATGCTGATAGACATACACATAGAGATACTGGGTATATTGACAGGTCACTGTCAAAAGGCATGGAGTAATCCAATTTCAACTTGGCAGAAAGCTTCAAACTGAGCTTGGAGCCCATTTTTTTGACCATGGAATTGGTGGCCTACTCTGTGACAACCCTTGTAATGCCGCGCAGGATTACTGATGTCTCAGCTTCTATTGTAATGCAGGCAAAAGCTGCCTAATGTCTGAATATTGTAGTGGAATGTTGTGATTGAACGTCAGGCTGAAGCCATGCAATCCATACTTGTTGCAATGCAAGCCAGACTTTCTGCCATGTAGGCCCAGATAGATACCATCATGGCTCTGAATACCAGTGCGCAAGCTCTCCCATCTGTCCATTAGTCTGTGCTCCGGAAGATTCTTTGGATTACTGAGACAATGCCATGTGTGAGTGGTGCAAGAACCTGCTGTCCTCTCTCTCAGGTGTACAGCATTTGTGCTCCCACCACAGTTAGCCATCAGTGAATTTGCTGTCGCCTGTCAGCCAGCCAGATAACATCACTGCTACACGTGCCAAGGTGGTGTCATCTACAAATGAGTCATGCTCAAACCACAGGGATAACACTGTAGGAGAACTAGGCCAGGCAAAGGCACGTGGAAGATGGGCACTAAGAGAAAGCATGGTGGCACAGTGGTTAGCACTGCTGCCTCACAGATTCAGGGTCCCGGCTTTATTTCTCTGTGTAGTTTGCACTTTCTCCCATGTCTGCGTGGGTTTCCTCCGGGTGCTTTGGTTTCCTCCCACATTCCAAAGATGTGCAGGTTAGGTGGATTGGCCATGCTAAATCCCCCCTCAGTGTCCAGAAAGTTAGGTGACGTTACTCGGTTATGGGGATAGGGTCGAGGCGTGGGCTTAAGTAGGGTGCTCTTTCCCAGGGCCGGTGCAGACTCGATGGGCTGAATGGCCTCCTTCTGCACTGTAAATTCTATGACACGGGTGAATAGCTCAGGTTGTTTGTATGATTGGAAATGTAATGGGATAAAGGTGTTATGAAATATCATTTCACCGATCCACTTTCAACAGCACATGCCAAACCTGTAACCTCTACCACCTAGAAGGCCAGTGGCAGCAAATTCATGGGAACACTCCTCCAAGCTACACACCATCCTGCCTTGGAACTATCATTCGCTGTCACTGAGTCAAAAACCTAAAACCACCTTCCAAGTGACACTGTGGGTGTTACTACACCATATAGACTGCAACAGTTCAAAAACGTGGCTCACCAGACCTTATCAAGGGTAGTTAGGGATGGGCAACAAATGCTGCAGCCCATGAAAGAATAAAAGAAAATATCAGTTTGGCCAAGAGGTTCTCTGATGGTCTGTAGCAAAGGGTTAGAAAATTGAGGAATTGTGAGCAGCGATGATGTGAATGGGATTTAGGGAAATCTGAGTCTGAAGAGCTGCTTGGGGACAGCCTGTCCCAAATGATGGGGGCATGGATGCCGCTACCTCCTTCTTTCTACTTCTCTTCATCCTTCTGATGCCAAAGTTACAGGAATTTACCAACATGTTTCATTGTGTACAGTCAGACACCAACTGCACCTTAAGGGAATGGTGCTCTTTGTGATTCCACTAAATCTCCCTGTTAATACATGGCAACCGCAAAGATGCATGATCAATGGTTGGGGACAGGCGGTATGACTGCAAGTCAGGAAGATATGGGGAACCAGGAGTGGCTGGTATAGCACAGGGCTAAATCGTTGGCTTTGAAAGCAGACCAAGGCAGGCCAGCAGCACGGTTCAATTCCCATACCAGCCTCCCCAAACAGGCACCGGAATGTGGCGACTAGGGGCTTTTCACAGTAACTTCATTTGAAGCCTACTTGTGACAATAAGCGATTTTCATTTCATTTCATTCATGGAGGTGAGTTAGTCCTTGATTTTGAACAGCAAACATAAAGTACATGCTGCTTGTGTAGATGAGAACAAGGACTGCAGGGTGGATGGGCAAATTACTGACACCACGTGAGGGTAATCAAGAGGAAGACAATGGCGATAGGAGGCAGCCTAGTCAGGGGAGTGTTCTCTGCAGTCTCATGGGGGTTCCGAGGGTTGTGTTGCCTGTTCGGTACCAGAGTTAAAGACATTTCCTCATGGCTGGAGAAGAACTTGGAGTGGAAGAATGGAGGACACAGTTGTCACGGTCCTTGTAAGAACCAGCTGCATAGGTAGAAATAGAAATGATGTTCTGCTGAGAGTATTTAAAGAACAAAGAACAATACAGCATAGGAACAGGCCCTTCGGCCCTCCAGGCCTGTGCCGATCACGTGTCCTAGCGAGACCAACCGCCTGTATCCTTCTATACCTGTCTATTCATGTGCCTATCCTGATAAGTCTCAAAGGTCGCTAATGTATCTGCCTCAACCACCTCACTTGGCAGTGCATTCCAGGCCACCACCACCCTCTGTGTAAAAAATCTTCCCCCGCACATCTCCACTTAACCTTTTCCCTCCTCACCTTGAACTTGTGCCTCCTTGTAATTGTTGTTTCCGCCCTAGGAAAAAGCCTCCAACTGTTCACCCTATCTGTACCTCTCATAATTTAATAAACTTCTATCAGCCCTGCAGCCTCCATCTGTCTCGGGAGAACAATCCCAGTTTATTCAATCTCTTCTCATAGCTAATACCCTCCATACCAGGCAACATCCCGGTAAACATTTTCTGTACCCTCTCCAAAGCCCCCACGTCCCTCCGGTAGTGCGGTGACCAGAATTGGACACTGTATTTCAAATGTGGCCTAACCAACGTTCTATATAACTGTAACATAATTTTTGAGCTTTTATACTCAATACCCTGTCCTATGAAGGCAAGCATGCCACATGCTTTCTTTACCACCATTTCCACCTGTGCTGCCACTTTTAAGGATCTGTGGACCTGTAAGCCCTGATCTCTCTCGTTCTTTATGCTCCTGATGGTTCTGCCGTTTATTTTATAGATCCCACCTGAATTTGATCTACCAAAATGCATCACCTCTCATTTGTCCTGGTTAAATTCCATCTGCCATTTCTCTGCCCAATTTTGCAGCCTATCTATATCCTGTTGTATTCTCTGACAATCTTCATCATTATCCGCAATTCCTGCAATCTTAGTATCATCTGCAAACTTGCTAATCAGACCCGCTACGTTTTCTTCCAAGTCATTTATATATATTACAAAGAGCAGAGGGCCCAGTACTGATCCCTGTGGAACACCACTACTTCCAGACCTCCATTCAGAAAAATACCCTTCCACTGCCACCCTTTGCCTTCTATGGCCAAACCAGTTATGAATCCATCCACCCCTGAACCAATGTGATTTAATCTTTTTCATCAGCCTGCCATGAGGAACCTTGTCAATGCTTTACTAAAGTCCATGTGGACAACATCCACAGCCCTTTCCTCGTCAATCATTTTTGTCACCTCTTCAAAAAATTCAATTAAATTAGTGAGACATGACCTCCCTCGTACAAAACCATGCTGTCTGTCACTTCCAAATGTACATAGATCCTATCTCTGCGAATCTTTTCCACCACTTTCACTATCACTGATGTCAAGCTCACTGGCCTATAATTACCCGGGTCACCCTTGCAACCCTTCTTAAATACCTCTACAACATTGGCTACCCTCCAATCCTCTGGGATCTCACCTGTGGCCAACAAGGACACAAAGGTGTCTGCTAGAGGCCCAGCGATTCCATCTCTTGTCTCCCTCAGTAATCTGGGATAAATGCCACCTGGCCCTGGAGATGTGTCTATCGTAATGCTTTTTAACACACCTAACACTTCCGAGATAGAGCGGGCAATATTACCAACATCTCAACAGTTCGCCATATATTAGGGGAGGGGGGCTTCACAATCTCCATTACCAGAGAGGCAGGAGGAGCGGACAAATGACTTGGGCAGGATTCCCAATGGTTCAAAGGGCCATCAACTATGTGCATAAAAAATATCTACTAGAGTAGGTCGTACGGATGCATGGGTTTCCAGGGGTTCCTGAAACTCACCATTGAATTGAAGGCCAGCACACAGCTACAACTGAGGGAACTGAAGCAATCCCAGACGCAATGCCAATAAATGCTTAGCATTCACAATTGCTTTCTTACCTGCAAGTGGGAGAGTCATGATCACCACTTTTGCTGAGAGGTTCTTTTTGCAATTTAGCAGTCTTGCTCAAGCATAAGAGGATGGGTGCCACTTATGTTGCCATAGATTGGACCTCCGAGGAAAACCAAGATGACTGGCAACAACATCCGTAGGAGCTTGCTGCTCATAGACATGCAGCTGCACAACATAAAGGGAACCAAAAAAAGGAACCGGATCAATTCTCACAAAACAGGTGTATCGGCAGAGGCTCCATTTCCTTGGTACGTCTGAATGTTAGTGTCTCAAGAGGCTCAGGATGTCATATTGGTTGGTGACAGACACTTGAAGCCTCCTAGAGGAAGATCTGCTGGACTTGGCTAGCCAGGCATTATTTGTGGCTGGCAAAGCCATTACTGCCCTTAACATTTTTGCCTCCAGATTCTTCCCAGGCTCCACCATAAGCAAATGCAGGATCTACTAGTCGACTGCACACAAACGAATAACATGAGTGGCTGATGGGTTGTTTGCCCAGGCTGGCAATTATATCAACTTTTCCATCTAAGATACCAGTCAGAGTGTGTGGGTCATCTGCTTTGCTGCACTGGTGGAGGGCAGCATCGATTGCACACATTGCACAATCCAGAACAACCAGGAGTATTCATCAATTGCAAGGCTTTCCACTCCAATATATAGCTGGGGTGCAGCCACAACAAGATATTTGTGTAGGTGTGAAAGATTGCTAGGCAAATTCCATGATGCTTTCATCCTCAGGCTCACCAAGATCTCTGACCCGATCACAACTAGAAACAAAAGTATGGGGAAACTGCTAGGCAACAGGGCAAAATTGGCTCATAATTTGATTTTGATTTGATTTGATTTATTGCCTCAGGAAGGCAGACAGCATTATCAGAGACCCCTCCCACCCAGGCATTGCCTTCTTCCAGACCCATCAGGCAGAAGGTGCAGAAGTCTGAAGACCCGCACATCCAGACATAGGAAAAGCTACTTCCCCACAGCTACAAGACTCCTCAACGACTCCCCCCTTGGACTGATCTGTTCCCTGTAAGAACACTATTCGCGATGCCCTATGCTGCTCTTGCTCATGTATTTGTTTTGTTTGGTCCCTTGTTCTGCACTGTAACCAATCACTGTTTGTCGATGTACCATTTGTCAATGTTCTCTGGTGATTATTCTTTTGTCTACTATGTACGTACTGTGTACGTTCCTTTGGCCGCAGAAAAATACTTTTCATGGCACTTCAGTACATGCGACAATAAATCATGACACCTGTCAGAAACTCAACCACTGAAGCCCAATACTGCTCAAATATTGCTATATTACTACCAGATGCATAATTGAACAGGCCATTAGTTTGCTGATGATATGCTTCAGATGCCTGGACAGATCTGGAGGTGTCCTTCTGTCCATACCAACCAAGATCTCCAGAATGGTCCTAGTTTGCTGTGCTTTGTACAACATTGCTCAACAGTCATGAGGCTTGAATCTGCAAGAAGAGCAATGCAAAGAGCTTGGACAATTTAGAGGGGGAGAAAGGAGAAGTGGGTCAGAGTGATGAAGAATGCAATCCTACCTCTGCATATCACTGCTCAGGATACCATGGTTTTCTTTATTAATGAACGATTCACTTCAGTTGGACTAGGTCATCCATGTCACCAACAAATGCAGCAACCACTCTTTTCCCCTCCCTCACCATGCCATTGTCACAAAGTAGTCCTGCAATCAACCCACCAACCTTTGAACATTCCCCAATTGTCCCCATGAATTTCATGTCCTCACATTCATCATCAAACAAATTAAAAGGCCACTTGCATCCAAGAATGTACAAGATGGGAAAGCAGTGGGAAAAAAATAACTTTTCTGCGATCTGAATAAATAACAAAAGGTTACCAAAACAACATTTATTAAACGCCTATGTGCATATCTGTGTGCTTCCTTCTCTATTACTTCTAAGTGGAATGGCCCGTGTAGCTTCAGCAGAGATAGAGACGGGCAATTCCAATTCCTACCCTGACTGCTGAGAGCCTTTACCACACTCCTCTATGTTTCGCAGTCTGAGGGCCCTGTCAAAGTCTGCTCTACCTGCACCTGTGTAGGGGCAGATGAGGCTATTGGGAGTCAAGGCAGCATTTCAGGTATTCACTAAAAAGTGTGGATGAGAAGTTGAAGCTAATTGAATGGAGTTCCCACTTCCATGACTTCTATTGCCATCATCTTTTACATGGCCTAGTCACACTTTGCTGCCGCTGTGATAGAGAACACTTAGGTGCTGATATGCGTAACCCATATCAGGCCAGGGCTTAGGAATCTGCCACTTTCTTCAAGATGGTAGACATGTTGGCCTTCGTGGTGATATTGAAGACGTGCATGCTCTCATTTGATTGAAGCATATGATGGCCCATGACACCGGGAACTTTGGAAGAAGGCTCCACCTCGGTGACCTGTGACATCAACCTCCATATGTCTTGAGGTGAACTCAAGTCAACATGACTGATTACCATATAACGTGGTTAGGTTTTATTTAATTGTGTGATCAAGTAGCAGAGAGCTCCCATCTGTAATGGCAAGGGACACCAAAACTCCATTTATCTCCTGTCATCTCCTTAGCGCTTGTCAGCTGCAAGATGTTTGAGGGTCCCCTCTGGTTCTCTCTCTTTAGTGTTCTGTGCTCTCTGCTACTCGATCACACAATCAAGTAAGGAGGGAAAGAAGAGACATATAAGTGAGCGTAATGGCATGTGTTCATCTGATGGGTAGAATACATTTGGTAAGGATGACTATGAGGGAGAGGCTCGGCATTGTAAAAGGATGAGGGTGAGTGGCATGGTGGATGCTGAAATGCAGCTGTAAAGAAGTGCACAAGTGAATTTTCTTGATTAGTTCATTTCTATTGGCCTAATGAGGAAGAGGCATTACTGAATCTGGTTGTAGGCCAAAGAGGTGTGTCATGTGAGAGTACCTTTAATAAATGGGTGTTTATGAATGGGTGTGTGTATATAAATATCTGTAGTGAGAGTACCTTTAAGAAATGGGTGGTTACTACTGCAGTGATGTCAGTGTGTGGGTGGAGCGGGGCTGTCTGTCGGCTTTTTACTTTCATTTTAGGCTGTTTGCTGCAGGGTGTGTTTTAGTTTCGTTTTCAGTGTTGGAGCTGAGGCCAGACACAGCAGGTGTACTGTTGATCTCTCTACCATGAAAAGACTATCTCTTGATCATTTGGTGAATTCAGAATTATAAATGTTCTCAGTAGTGAATGTAAGCCTGATGTTTTTCTCTACAAAGGTCTCATTGATGTTAAAAGGAAAGCTTAAAGGATTACTTTGTGTTGTAGTCTTTGGGGGTTGTATTTGAATTGATGGTTGCTAAGATGTTCACTGTTATGTTTCAAAAAGGTGAACTTGAGTTCATAGAATAAACATTGTTTTGTTTTTAAAAAGTAGTTTTCCATTTCTGCTGTACCATACCTGTAGAGGGCCGTGTGCTCCCCATACCACAATCTATTAAAAGTTGTGGGTCAGGTGAACTCCATGATACACTTTGGGGTTCTCTAAACCCTGGCCCATAACAAATTGGGGGTTCGTCCGGGATAAAAGTCTATCTATTGGACTGGCTTAGTGAACTTCAAGACACTGAGGGGTGAGCATATTGTGGTAGCTTTTCAGGTGTGGTATTCTAGTTTAAGTGGGGTGTGTGTTGTGGACAATGGCTCTTTCAGAGGTTCTGAAGTTTTTGGGGGTGGATTACCTGACAAAATGTGAAAAGGTTAGGTAATTATGGCCGTGGCTAAGCATTTAAAGTTGCCTGAGATACAGTCTGACTCATTAGGAATGGCAAAGATCCAGTTGCAGATTAATCAACGTGAACATGAAAAAGAATTAAAGCAGTCTGAATATGCAGTGAGAGAAAAAGAAAGAGAAAGGGAGATACAGATCAGAGAAAAGGGAAAAAGAGAGAGAGTTTGAACTTCAGAAAATGACTATAAAACATAACAGTCAGTTAAAATTGGCAGACGTAAAGGGAAACGTACAGTTGGAGGATAGTGATGAGGATAGTGAGAAAGAGCGTCAAAGTCGAAGGCTTGGTGGGGATCTATTTACATATGTCCAAGCATTGCCAAGGTTTGATGAGAAGGAGGTAGAAGCCTTTTTCATTTCATTTGAGAAGGTAGCTAAACAAATGAAATGGCCACAGGACATGTGGGTATTACGGATTCAAGCAAAGCTGGTAGGGAGAGCTAGTGAAGTGTTTGCATCATTACCGGAGGAGGTATCTGAGACTTATGAGGAGGTGAAGGAAGCCATCTTAGGTGCATGTGAACTAGTGCCTGAAACCTACAGACAAAGGTTTAGAAACTTAAGGAAAGAATTTGGTCAAACATACATGGAGTTTGAAAGGATCAAACAGAGTAATTTTGATAGGTGGATAAGGGCTTTGAAAATAGACCAAACGTCTGAAGCTCTCAGAGTAATTATACTTTTGGAGGAGTTTAAAAATTCAATTCCTGATGTAGTGAGAACTCATGTGGAAGAGCAGAGGGTTAAAACTGTGAGATTAGCACCAGAAATGGCAGATGATTATGAATTAGTTCATAAATCAAAGCTTGGTTTCCGACATCAGTTTCCACCTGTGAGGGATAGAAACTGTGGACATGAGAAATACTCAAGTGGTAAAGGTGATCTGATGGGAGATAATAAGGAAAGTGTACCTCAGACTAAAAAAGAAATCCAGGAGGGTGGAAAAGAAATGAAAAGTTTCAAATGTTTTCACTGTAATGAACTAGGCCATGGAAAGTCACAGTGTTGGTGGTTGAAGAAAAGCACTGGGAAGGCTGATGTGGTAAAACAGGATAAGACAGTGGGGTTTGTTAAAGTGGAAAAGGAAAGCCCAAGTGAAGCGAAGGAGGCGCATAAGATTGTACAGCCTGATCAAGAGGTGATTGATAAGAAGGTGCCAGATCTCTTTAAAGAATTTACTTGTGTGGGTAAAATTTACTCGTGTATCAGGAGGAGCAGGTAAAGAAGTCACAATTTTAAGAGATACGGGAGCTAGTCAATCTTTAATGGTAAGAGATGAGGAATTATGTACTTTGGGAAGAATGTTGCCAGAAAAGGTGGTAATATGTGGAATTCAGGGTGAGAGGAGTAGTGTTCTATTATATAAGGTAAGGTTGGAAAGTCCAGTGAAGAGTGGTGAAGTGGTAGTAGGAGTAATAGAGAAACTACCTTGTCCAGGAATACAGTTTATCTTGGGTAATGATATAGCTGGATCGCAGGTGGGAGTGATGCCTACTGTGGTTGTTAAGCCAGTGGAAAATCAGACAACTGAAGTGTTGAAGGACGAGTATCCTGCGATTATTTCGGATCATGTAGTAACAAGGTCGCAAAGTCACAGGTTAAGACAAGAGGAGAAATCAAAGAGTGAAGATGACGTTGAAGTGCAATTATCAGAAACAATTTTTGATCAGATGGTTGAAAAAGAACAAGAACAGGTGGAGGATGAGGCGGATATTTTTAGTTCAGGAAAATTGGCAGAGTTACAACAAAAAGATATAGAAATAAAATGGATCAGAAAGCATATATGGAAGAGGAATCTGAGTGTATAACTGAGTGATGGCTTGATGAGAAAATGGAGACCTTTACATATGCAGGCGGATGAAAAATGGGCAGACGTTCATCATGTTGTATTGCCGGTAGGGTATAGAAAGGAGGTGTTGCGAGTTGCACATGAGGTACCAGTGGGAGGTCATTTGGGAATAAGGAAAACTCAATCAAAAAACATTTTTATTGGCCTGGATACATAAAGATGTAGTTACATTTTGTCAATCATGTCACACATGTCAAGTGATAGGGAAACCTCAAGCAGTGATAAAGCCAGCGCCCTTAATACCCATTCCAGCATTTGAGGAACCTTTTACACGGGTCCTAATTGATTGTGTAGAACTGCTTCCTAAAACGAAAAGTGGGAATCAATACCTTTTGACGATAATGGATGTGCCCACTAGGTTTCCAGAGGCCATTCCAGCCTGTAATATTACAGCTAAAAAGATTGTGGAGGAGTTACTTAAATTCTTTACTAGATATGGACTACCCACAGAAATACAATCGGATCAAGGATTGAATTTTACCTCTAGGTTATTCAAAGAAGTTATGGATAGCTTAGGAATAAAACAATTTAAATCAACTGCGTACCATCCAGAATTGCAGGGAGCGTTAGAAGGTGGCATCAGACATTAAAGATAATGTTGAGGGCTTATTGTCAAGATTATCCAGAGGATTGGGATAAAGAAATTCCATTCGTACTGTTTGCAATTAGGGATGCACCTAATGAGTCAACCAGATTTATTTAGTCCTTTTGAACTAATTTTTGGTCGTGAGGTAAGAGGACCACTTAAATTGATTAAGGAAAAATTGGTGAGTGAGAAATCGGAAATTACATTATTGGATTACGTGTCAAATTTTGGGGAACGATTAAATAGAGCAGGTGAATTGGCTGGACATTTAAAAGTTGCACAAAATGTGATGAAACGGGTAGCGGACAAGAAATCCAAAGTTCGTAGTTTTGCCAGTGGAGATAAAGTTTTAATATTGTTACCAATGGTAGGTGAACCTTTAAAAGCTAGGTTTTGTGAACCTTATCAGATTGAAAGGAAATTAAGTGAGGTGAATTATGTGGTAAAAACACCAGATAGAAGGAAGAATCACCGAGTGTGTCATGTGAATATGTTTAAAACCTACTTTGAAAGGGAAGGAGAGAAAAGGAAGGGGCTTTTAATGATTCTAACTCAAAGTGACGAACCAAATCCAGATGACTGAATTTGACATACCTCAAATTAAATTGGATAACGAGGATGTTCTTAAAAATTGGGATAAACTGTTAAGTTACCTTCCAGAGCAAAAACGGACTGACCTGAAAGAGTTATTGATATCACACGGGCCAGTTTGTCGAGATAAATTGGGAAATACTAAAATGGCTATACATGATGTAGTTGTGGGAAATGCTGTTCCAATCAAACAACATCCTTAACCCTTTAAAATTGGCACAGGTTAACAAAGAGATTGAGAGTATGCTTAAAAATGGCATAATTGAAGAGGGTTGCAGCCAATGGAGCTCACCCATAGTAATGGTGCCTAAACCAGACGGTTGTGTGTGGACTATAGTAAGGTTAATGCAGTTACAAGAACGGACTCTTATCCTATCCCACATTTGGAGGATTGCATTGAAAAAATGGGACAATCAGCTTTTATTTCCAAATTGCATTTACTTAAAGGTTACTGGCAGGTACCTTTATCCGAAAGGGCGAGGGAGATTTCAGCTTTTGTGACTCCAGATGGTATATACCAATTCAAAGTTATGCCATTTGGCATGAAAAACGCACCAGCCACATTTCAACGGGTAACTAACAAAGTTGTTTCAGGATTACCCAATTGTGCAGTATACATCGACGACCTGGTAATTTTCAGCCAGACATGGACAGAACATTTGAAACACCTGAGGGAGTTATTCGATCGACTTCAGGAGGCGGGTTTGGTGATAAACCTAGCCAAAAGTGAATTTGGAAAAGCCCAAGTCACTTTCCTTGAGGAGTTTCCGATACCCTCAAGACAAAGGGAAATAATGCGATTTCTTGGCATGAGTGGATTTGATCGAACATTTGTGTAAAGGTTTTGTAGCGTGATTGCTCCACTGATGGACTTGCTGAAGAAATGTCGAAAATTTCAGTGGACAGTGGACTTTCAACAGGCATTTGACAGCCTGAAAGCTGTGATAACCAATGCTCCTGTGTTGAGAATTACAAGGGACTCTGCGATCAGATTGAGCTAAAGTATCTGGCTTTAAAGAGAAATGCCGAGGCGTAGAGAAATGGATGGATCGTGCAGAGACGTTCTTGTTCAAAGAGACTGTCAATCGAGAAAGATTTCAGTTGGAAGAAGAATGGAAAGAAAATGGGCTATATTATTATACCTGTTTGCGTGTGTTGTTTTTTGAAACAAAAAAGTATATTTACTGTGTGCATTTCTTAAAGGATAGTGAAACGATGAAAAATGTAACCATCTTGAAGTTGATGGGCATTTTTTTCTTGGGAAGGTGTCATGTGAGAGTTCCTTTAAGAAATGAGTGTTTATAAATGGGTGTGTATATAAATATCTGTAGTGAGAGTACCTTTAAGAAATGGCTGTTTACTACTGCAGTGATGTCAGAGTGTGGGTGGAGCTGGGCTGTCTGTCAGCTTTTTACTTTCGTTTTAGGCTGTTTGCTGCAGGGTGTGTTTTAGTTTCGTTTTCAGTGTTGGAGCTGAAGCCAGACAGAGCAGGTGTACTGTTGATCTCTCTGCCATGAAAAGACTATCACGTGATCATTTGGTGAATTCAGAATTATAAATGTTTTCAGTAGTGAATGTAAGCCTGATGTTTTTCAGTACAAAGGTGTTTTAAGTCTTATGGATGTTAAAAGGAAAGCTTAAGAATTATAAATGTTTTCAGTAGTGAATGGAAGCCTGATGTTTTTCAGTACAAAGGTGTTTTAAGTCTTCTGGATGTTAAAAGGAAAGCTTAAAGGATTACTTAGTGTTGTAGTCGTTGGGGGTTGTATTTGAATTGATGGTTGCTAAGATGTTCACTGTATGTTTTAAAAAGGTGAACTTGAGTTCATAGAATAAACATTGTTTTGTTTTTAAAAAGTAGTTTTCCATTTCTGCTGTACCACACCTGTCGAGTGGGCCGTGTGCTCCCCATACCACAATCTATTAAAAGTTGTGGGTCAGGTGAACTCTATGATACACTTTGGGATTCTCTAAACCCTGGCCCATAACAGATGGAGCAAGTGCAAAAAGTGAAATGTTAGAGAACAGTGATCCTGGGATGATATGGTTTAGATTTACTCAGGAAAATGACCAGAAGCAATCTGGAGTAAAAATGCTTAATTAGAGGAAGGTTAATTTTAGTGAAGTGAGTTTGGATCTGTACCAAATTGTAGTCAAAAACTGATAGACAAAATTTTTATAGAACAATGGCCCACCTTTTAAAGAAGACATGGTTCGGGCACAGATGAGGCACATTCCCACAAAGGAGAAAGGTAACGCAAACAAAACCAGAGCTCCCTGGATGACAAAAGAGATAGGATATACGATGAAGCTGAAAAGGATATGTATGACAGATGTCAAGTTGAAAATACCAGGAAATTAGAGGCGGAGTGGAAAATGAAAAAGGAAATAAGAAAGACAAGGATGATGAGAATATACTGGTAGCCAAAAAGGAAGCCAAAGTCTACTACAGGCATTTAAATAGAAAACTGTAGTAAGAAGAGTGTAGGGCTGTTAAGGAACCAAAAAAGGAATCTATACATGGAGTCAGAGGTCATTGCTGAGAAACAAAATAACTATGTTGCATCTATTTTTACAAAAGAAGGTGCTCCAAAGTTCAGTGAAAGAAGAGGGAGGATGGGTTAAAATTTGATAGGAGGTATTAGGATGATTGGCAATACCAAAAGTTGGTATGTCACCAGTGTCGGATGGGATGTTTCATGGATTCTGAGGAAAGTTCGGGTGGAAATTGCAGAAGTACTTGACAAGATTTTGCAATCTTTCTTAGATGTAGGGGTGGTGCTGGAGGACTGGAGAATTGCAAATGTTACACACTTGTTCAAAAAAGGGCGTTACACACTTGTTCTAAAAAACCCATGCAGGCCAGTCAGTTTACCCTTAGTGGAAAACCTTCAGAAATGATCATCCAAGAAAAAATTAAATGTCACTTGAACAATTGTAAACTAATTAAGGAAACCCAGCATAGATTTGTTACATACACAGAAAATTGAAGCAGGGGGAGGCCATTTGGTCCTTCGATTCTGCTCCACCATTCATTATGATCATGGCTGATCATGAAATTCAATACCCTGATCCTGTCTCCTCCCCCACCCCTCAATCCCTTGATCCCTTTAGCCCCAAGTGCTATATCTAATTCCTCCTTGTTAAAGACCAAGGGTGGGATTATCCGTTGGCCGACACCGGAATCGGGAAACACTTTGAAGGCCCGTCTGCATTGCATATTTCAGCTGCTGCTCAGTAATTCTCCTCCTCGTCGACAGCTTCCATGCCCAGCTGAACAGTGCTTGGTGAGGGCTGTGCCTCTGACTTGGGATCTCCACTTTTGTCCCTCTTTCCAACGGATAATCACAGAATAATACAGCACAGAAGTGGCCCTTCAGCCCATCGTGTTTGCACCGAAGCATGAAAAACATTTGACCTGCCTACCTAATCCCATTTGCCAGCACTTGGCCCATAGTCTTGAATGTTATGATGTGCCAAGTGCTCATTCAGGTACTTTTTAAAGGAAGTGAGGCATTCTCGGGCAGTGCGTCCCAGGTTGTCACCACACTTTGGATGAAAAGGTTTTTCTAGATCCCCCCTAGACGTCATTCCCCTGATCTAGAACAGTGTTCCCTTGTAACTGACCCTTCAACTAAGGGGAACAACTGCTCCCAGTCCACCCTATCCATGCCCCCCATAATCTTGTACACCTCAATCTGGTCGTCCTTCAGTCTTCTCTGCTCCAGCGAAAGCGACCCAAGCATATCCAACCCCTCTTCATAACTTAAATGTTCCATCCCAGGCATGAATCCTGGTGAATCGCCTCTGCACTCCCTCCAGTAGAATTTTTATTGTATCGATTTTATAAAAAAAAAAAAAAAAAAAAAATTTGTTCATGGGATGTGGGTGTCGCTGGCTAGGCCGGCATTTATTGCCCATCCCAGAAGGTATTTAAGAATCAACCTGGAGAGTGGATCTGGAGTCACATATAGGCCAGACCAGGTAAGGACATTAGTGAAGCAGATAGATTTTTAAGCCAATCAACAATGGCTTCATGTCCAGCTTCGACTTTTAATTCCAGATTTTTATTGAATTAATCGGTATGTGAAAGGCAGTGAGAAAATGAATCCAATGGAGAAGGTTTTGATATAAGTGGTTTAATAGTCAGTTGAATGGTTCGAATACCACATATTTGTTATTCTACATGATGCATATTCAGCTGTTACTTAGCGTATTTATTTTCTTACTGTTCTCCACTTACTACACTGAAGGGAGCTGTGTGCTGAATGAAATACAAAGGCTGTCACAGAATTATATGACAGGTGCTTAAGTGTTATAAATATAGTATCCTTTGGCAGCTTGTAAATGTGGGCACCAAATGTTAATTTTCATATCAAATGTTTTGAGCTATATTTCAGATTAAAACATACTTGGGTGGTGTTTCTACTTTGGTTGCAGTTGGCGATCCAGGCCGAAATTACATCCCAAATTCACCTGGTTTTGAGAACCGTCTTTCTTTTACTCCGGTTTCCACTCAAATCAATTTGCATTTTGCCAATCATAAAATTTGCAATGAACCAGCAGAGCTATCAGCATTTTAGATTGTAATTTTAAAAAAAATTGCTGTAAAGAATATTCCTTGATACATTTACGATTGGTAACTTGGTACAATTTGATTCATACAACTAAAAATATTTTTTATGCAATTAACTCCATTCGTGTGCCTGGCCCACCACTGTGGAAAGTGACTTTATCGAAGTATAAGAGCGATTTGCTCATTAACTTAATATACAGTGGTGAGTTCCTCAGTGGAGTAATAATAATATATGTTTAAAATCCTTTTGAAGTACGCCTGTTGGTTTAATTGCAAAGAACCTGTTTCATCTGAAGAGCCTCTTCTAAGGGCTTCAAGCTGACACAATTAGCAGAAATTTGCGGTAGTGATTAATTTGGTGGGCGATGTGGCCAGTTTTCAGGGTGGAGCCAGCTTTTGGTACAATATATTAAAAACTAGTGCAAACTTGATTCACTTGGGATGTAATTTGCGCTTGTATTCCTTGACCTTTTCCCAGGTTCGGTCAATTTGGCATGGGGGGTGGGGAAGCAACACAGCTAATGAAAACTCCAGGCCTATATCTTATAAATCTACATTTATAGGAAACTTGAAAATCTGTACTCCCTGTGACAAAAACAAACTGGAAAGAAGATTTAGAATTCCAGGAAGTACATTTATTCTGCCTGGAGCAATTAGCTTGCTGACAAACATTGTACGTGATATTGGCTTCTTTCGAGAAGTAAAAAGAAATCAAAACGATTATTTTTGTCCAATGAAAATATGAAGCATGAAGGAAGGTAATACAAAAGGAACTGATTCCAGGACTATTCACATACAGATCAGTTAGAAAGTACATGGGTAAGAAAATATGATAATACAGACATGGATGTTAAGTCCGTTTTATTGAAAACTCAGTTATTCTTGTGAATAAACTACCAGTTCATTCCAGCACATTAATATAACCAGTTTAGAGCAGGACTTTTGTTTTATTTTCCAATTCTAAATTATTTAACCAATTGATTCAATAGGAGAGATCAGCTTTGATAGGTTTGTGTGCAATACAAGCACCAGCATTGATCTCGTGGACTGATTGGCCTGTTTCTGTGCTTTCATTGCTCTGAGTTGCTTTTCTTGAGAAACAAAGAGCTGCATAATGTTTTAGTATCATTGTTATGCATACTTTAAAAGAATACAATTTTTATTTAACTAGATGAAATATTCAAAAACAGTTGGCAATTGCAAGCAATCTGACTTTGTTTCCACAGGATGTGTGACTGCCTGCTGCAGAATTTCCTCTTCACAATTCACCACTGTTCACAAGCTCAAACCATTTGGGGTTCAGTTTATAAGATGTATCTTTTGGCAACGCACCTCCAACCGTGTTGTGCGTCCGGCTATTGTTGGACCATCTTACCCTGTACCCAAGGTACACTGTTATTGACTTACAGTATCATTCTTTCAACAAGACTTCCTGCTGATTTTTGTGATTACCTGTAAGAGAGGTTAAGGTGAAATGAGAGCTGTGACAAGTTCAGCAGAAATAATGAAGAAGACTCTAGATAATTGTGGATAAGGTCAAGAAAGGGTGCGGAGCTCCGATATTAGGCAGGAATAGTGGATTTCATATCATTTACAGGTTTTAAAGACAAGCTCATGGTGTAGTATAAAAGTTAATCAAAGTTGACTCATTATTAAATTTAATTCAGGCACTTAGTTATAGGAATGCAGATATGAATTAAATATGCACAATTTAAGCAGTTATTGAGAAAAAGATAAGCATATCTTTGCTATATTGGTCATAACAGCACACTTGCGGTTCAATAAACTTTTAAAATTAAGATTTGATCTACACCACATTATGAAAGGTTAGTTCTAACAAAGCTATCATGTTATAACTTTACTTTTCAAAATATTTTGGTGTATTTCTATGAACTTTGCATGTTTCTTTAATTGTCATTATGTTTACAGTAAGCAGCATTCACATTTAAGAAAGGCCCTGCTTTCAGTACAACTTGGACCTTTGAGCCAGAAAGCCAAAGCATTCTTTCTTGTTTAGGTATTTGCATTCTATGGATTAAATTGACAATGAGTAATTCATTTCACCAAAAGGAAATGTAGATTAAAAGAAGTTTGTGTGCTTCATCAAAATTGCTAAAGCTGGCACCAGTTTTGTTTTAGCTAGTAAACAAGCTTTTCCTTTTAAACAAAACTCAGTAATTTCAGTCTTGTTCAATCAGGGGCTACAAAACAGCAAGCTGTTATTCGTGTTAGTCCTTTGAGTTAACAGTGTTCCTAAGAACTTAGAAGTTGGCAATGTTAAGTTCAAAAGGGCATTTGAAGAAATATTGCAGCAGCCTTGGGGTTTGTCTGATGACTCAGGAAGGGTCGGCACTGTAACACTCAGGGCAAACTGCCATGAAGCAGGAGTCTCTTTTTGAGAAAATGATCCCATTGTCACGCTCCAGTTTTCTCATCTTCATTTTCAATCTTTTTTTCAAGCACATAAAGAAGCCAGACTATGTGACGACAGGCATTATACCAGACTGGGGAGACTACATCGAAATTAAAGCTGAAGATCAGATTCAGGGTCTTCGACAAGCCTGTCAGCTGGCTCGCCAGATCCTCCTCTTGGCTGGAAAGAGTTTAAAGGTAATGTTTGTTGCTGAAAAGGTTAAGTGAAAAGAACCATTTTAGCAATTTTGCCTGTGTCTTCATGTCTCTTTCTCGATCATTATTATAATTATGACAGTGAGATATTTTGACTTAACAAATTTGTTCTAATGTTTTAACCATTCATTTAATATGCAACTAAATTATTTTGAAAGGTTTTAAGTGACAAAACAAGTACAGACGTCACTAATAATGAAATAGTATTTCAGTAGTTTCTAGATGAACATCAAACTTTAACTAGCTTCATTTCTCTTACAAATATTTGGTTATAATGTACAAACACATTTTAAAAAGTTTTATAAAGAACATTGGTGCCTATTTCTTATTTTTCCTTTGAAATGATAAATAAATATTGTCAAATCAGAATTCATGTACAGTTTTTAAGCTTTTACAAGCCCAATAATTACTTCAGCATAATTCAAATTTAAGTGGAAAATCAAATTGTGGCACATTAAGCCATATAACACACACCTTCAGTTTCGTTACTTTGGGCAGATACTGTGTTCTAATCAGTATCAATAATTTAAAAACTATCTTCATCTGACTGCTTAACTAAAGATTTTTAGGTAGACAGAATAAAACTTCAAAGGGAAAAATGTTTACACCAAACCATACAAGAAACAGAGCAAGTTCTAAATTCAGCATTCTTAACTAAGTATATCTGTTTTCACAATACTATGGTCCAGTTTGAATTTAGTATTAATTCCATTGTAATATGATAAGTTTTAATATATTATAATGTCATAATAACTGTCAATATGTCATATATAACAAAGAAGCTTGGATTCTTCAATTCTGATTGCTTCTACATAATTTCAAACTGAAGCCAACATTGGTTTGCATGTCCACATTTCTAATTTGCTGTGCACAACTGAGTGAAATAAGATACTGAGTTTATTACTGTAGTAAGGTCTGCTGTATTTACCTCCTTTAAACCAGTCTACCTATGATAAAACCTACTTTAACAGGACAAAAAGAAGCTGTAGCTAAAACAGCTTTCGTATTTATCCTGACTTTAGCTACTAGAAGGCACATGTTAAAAAATGGAATATTAGTGGTAACATTTCTTCCATTGCAATACTTTTGCTTTTTAGGCTGGCGTGACAACTGAGCAGTTGGATTACATTGTTCATTGTGAAACGATCCGAAACAATGCATACCCATCACCACTGGGTTATGGAGGATTTCCAAAGTCTGTTTGCACTTCTGTGAACAATGTAGTATGTCATGGCATACCTGACAGGTATAGTTTATGATAATTTGGCCATTGAATCAATCTTATACTTTGATTTCCGAAAGCATTTGAGGCCTAAATGTTATATTCCTCATCACTATTAACTTGTAAATCACTGGCATATAAAAACCTTTGAAGCCTCAAAACATCCCTCCAAAAAACGGGAATCGATTTACATGGTGAGTATAAAAGTGAACCGCTGGTGTGGGTGTGGCTGATTGTCATCGGCATCCAATGCATGGAGTGGCTTAAACTCCCACATGTTTTTGAATCACAGCCTGTGACACCTGTTTGATCTCTTGCGCCGGATTATAAGATATCAGTATGTAAAACATGTATTTGTGGGATGGAAGATTGAGGTTGACTACTAACACAAGTACAGCATATCGTGGCTGAAAAGGGATCGACTTAAGCCAAGTATACAGAAACATGATTTTTGAGATTTGAAAAATGGGGTTGTTTTCGATGCCGGATTGCCTGATATGCCACAAATTGCGGTATTTCATTTTGTTACCGGAAAAGAAAATATGTACATAAAACAGTATTTGCAGAAAATACATCACAGGTGCGCCACTATCTATAAAGAGAAGAAGTAAGTTATTAGTTTACATGGAGACCATCTATTCTCCATGATATGGCAGCTTTAACATAAAAATATTTTGTTGCCACCCAAATGTTTGAGTGAAAATTCTCTACTTAAACATTAACCCTTTGGGCGAAATTCTCCCCAAACGGCGCGATGTCCGCCGACTGGCGCCCAAAACGGCGCCAATCAGACGGGCATCGCGCCGCCCCAAAGGTGCGGAATGCTCCGCATCTTTGGGGGCCGAGCCCCAACATTGAGGGGCTAGGCCGACGTCAGAGGGATTTCCGCCCCGCCAGCTGGCGGAAACGGCCTTTGTTGCCCCGCCAGCTGGCGCGGAAATGACATATCGGGGCGGCGCATGCGCGGGAGCGTCAGCGGCCGCTGACAGTTTCCTGCGCATGCGCAGTGGAGGGAGTCTCTTCCGCCTCCGCCATGGTGGAGACCGTGGCGGAGGCGGAAGGGAAAGAGTGCCCCCACGGCACAGGCCCGCCCGCGGATCAGTGGGCCCCGATCGCGGGCCAGGCCACCGTGGGGGCACCCCCCCGGGGCCAGATCGCCCCGCGCCCCCCCAGGACCCCGGAGCCCGCCCACGCCGCCTTGTCCCGCCGGTAAATAGGTACTTTAATTTACGCCGGCGGGACAGGCAATTTATCGGCGGGACTTCAGCCCATTCGGGCCGGAGAATCGAGCGGCGGGGCCCGCCAACCGGCGCGGCCCGATTCCCGCCCCCGCCGAATATCCGGTACCGGAGACTTCGGCAACCGGCAGGGGCGGGATTCACGGTAGCCTCCGGCGATTCTCCAACCCGGCGGGGGGTCGGAGAATGACGCCCTTTGTTTCTCTTTCAGGGCCTACTGCACTTGTTGTATGCATCCAGTATCTTCTCGGATATTTTTCTTATTTAAAATTTTTTTTTTTTTTTTTACATTTTCCTCCCTTCTCTCACCTCATAGTAATAGTTCACTTTGTGTGAGTGGGAGGTTGTGTGACTGGGTGGATAATGCCCCTGTCTCTGAGCCTGAAGCTCCGGGTACAATTTCCACTCCAGGTCTTGTAGCCGTGGACTGAGCATTCATGATGCGGTTTAACCCAGATTGATAATTGGCCTGATAATCCTTCCGATGCTCCCTTTGGGAAATTGTGGGAAAAAAAGTCTGACAATACAAAACAAACAAATTTTACGGGCTGGGGTAGGGGGCCTCATAGAGCCAGCAAGAGATCGGCCCGCCATCTTTAAAGGACGCCCCGATCAGCATAGTAGCCTAACAAGCCCCAACCCCCCATCACAAAGGTATTGTTGGGGGTGGGGGGGGGGGGGGGGGGTCCCACCACTCTCTAAGTTTTCACCGGCATTCCACCCCATCCTCTGTGATCAATCTCCACGCCCCCCCCCCCTCACCACCACACATCAATGAACCCCCGACCCCATGGGGCTCCTACTGGGGCCTGTCCCTGGCACTGTCCCCGACACAAGTTGGCACTGTGTGAACCTGTGCTGGGCATGTCCCTCTACCCTTCGGGCGCTATACTTAACCTCTGTGACCCTGGAAGGATCCCCCCCACTGCTTCTCATTTGGCCAAACCTGTTAAAACATTGCCGGAGTGAATATTCAGTGAGTGGGTTCATGTAGCGGGGGGCCCACTAATAACATTTAAAATCATTCAAATCTATTAAAATGAGGTTCACGATCATTGTGGCAATGAACCTCTTGACGTCGCCTGCGAGCAGTGAGGAAAATCGGCAAATTTGATCTCTCCGGCGAGAGTCGTGTTTCCTGATTCCCGTGGAATCTTCCACCCGTGCCGCTGATCCCGCGTAAGGCTCGTGGGGGCTCAAAATTGACCCCATTGTCTTTAGTGGGAAAGCGATGTGTCACAAGGATGGCTGTATTGGGTGACCAGTGGCAGGCTTGTGTGGAATGGGGCAATTATTAACAGGAGGTCATGTGATGAAATCTCCAGGAATGTATTCAAACTGAGTTGGTAACGCTCCCTGACTCTGAGTTCACATGCTTACAATCTGATGGACAGTGTATATATTATGAAAGCAAGAGACACTGAATGGACCAAAGGATCATTTCTTGTTTATCGTTGTTTGTATATTGCCCTGCAAACTCATATCTATATGGTCTTCCATGAGTTGGCGAGCAGTGTGGAATCACATAAAATATCTCAGTTCCCAGCTACCCTGTAGGGTTATTTCCTAATATAAAATTACTTCTCTCATGGTCTGCCTGAAACAGATTAAATCTGTTCACGTCTATTGACGACTAGAAAAAGTATGCCAGTAACCTGGCAGGATTAATGATTTGAAGCATTTCAAGACATAATATTGAGAATATTTTGTTACTACCCAAGTATTATAAATCTAATTCATCAAATAAAGTTTGTTTCCCTGGTAGAACTTAAATCTTCCTAATGCATATATGGCAGCGCTGTGGTCTTAAAATAAATTGTGAATATTGTCCTCTGCCATTGCTGATATGAACTGTGAACTTCAACTGTAAGGGCAATAGACTGAGAGTGGTTGCTTGATTTTAGCTTCTAATTTTTCAGTTTTGGAAGCTTTGTATGATTTTAATATATGTAAATTGGATGTTCAGCGGAATCATCAGGGCTATGTGCTGCTTGAGAGGAGGAAACACATAATTATAATTTTACTCAATTTTCAGTGTTTTGTCACCAAGCAGCACAGAATACAATATAAACTTATTGATAGTTTCTGCTATGTCAGAAATGTATTGTAATAATCTGAAAGGGGTTCTGAATAATCAGGATGATCAATGTTTGTGAAGGACTGCTTAACTTTCTATTAACTCCTTTCATTTCATTTATTCTTTAACTATAATGCAAGGCTCCAAAATGCAGATATAGGGCGGGATTCTCCTTCTGTACACAGCAGCGGGATTCTCCGGTTCCACTGCAGTGAATGGGAGATTTGTCTGAGCGCCAAATTCTCCCTCCTCGTGAGCAACGGTAGCTGGCAGACTCAACCGAGAATCCTGGTGGTAACGTTTTTAGTTAATATTTCAACTTTCTGCATTTTTCTTCAGTGCTATTATTTTCTTAAAGCTTAAAGCTTGATCAAACCTGTATTCAGGCTACTGAAAGTCCGAATGGAAATAATATGTACAACCATGCTTCAGAAAAGATGTTGCTTTAAAGAAGTACCAAAACAAGCCAGAGTTTGTATTGTTTTTGCATCACATGGCATTCCTGCAATTTCATGTAATTATTTGTTATAAATAATTGCTAGGCTATTCTGATCTATGACTATTAATCTGTTTATTATGCTGATTTGTAAGAAATTTTCTCTTATAGTTTCTTAATGTTTATCTTTGTAGTCAACCCCTTCAGAATGGAGACATTATCAACATCGATGTCACAGTGAGTATTTTGTCTGAAACTAATGAGGCTTTGATCAGCATTTTGATCCCCAGCAGCAACAGGAAAAACTCTGGATGAGAATGTGAAATGTACAGAAGGGCGTGTAATTCACTTCTGGTCAAGAAAGAACAGCTGCTTCCCCTTCCTCTTCCTTTTTGTTTATTCTTGTTCGAACCAGGTTTGCCTAGAATTTTGGTGAAGAAGTTAGATGCACTGAGATCAATGCAAGGCAGAGTGATATGTCATCTCAATCCTGCACATGTCGTCCCCTTGAGAAGGTGTAATTGTTATTGATCCACTGTGTAGTTAATGCAGAGCACTGCAGTGTTGGGAGGCTTCTTTGGATGAATGTGAGAGATGAGCTAATGTGCAGAAGCCTGGCATTTTTCCCTTCACCCTGCGGAGTTTGATCTTCCTGTTCCTGCTGATTCTGAGTGGGGTCTGTGATTATCATACTCTGTCATTATAGGCTTCAGTGACAGCCGTAGCTTGTATGTGTCAGTCTCCTAGGACAGTAATACTGTTGCTACCAATATCTTTCACGTCTATTAAAATCTGATTGAGGTATCCTGCTCCAAGTGTAATGTAATTATAATTAGTTGTAGATTGGACTCCAAGATAAACAAAAAAAATTCCAATGTTAACTTGGCCTTGTTGCATTTTTCGTTAGGTTAGAATAAACACATAGATGATAAATCTGCCCTGTTACATAACTTCATCTTACCTTTTTCATTTTCAGCAAGTTGTAAAATTAATTTTTAAAATAATATGAATGTAATTGTTCTGCATTCATACAGCTAAATGCATTTACATGACCGAAAATGAATTGATTCCCTTGGTTTCGCAATTATTTATCATTTACTATTATGGATACAAATACTTATGTTAGAAGCATCTTGGGTTAAATTATCTGAAGTTAAAAACTGTAAAAAAAAATTAAAAAAAAAATAATTTTTAAATCAAGATGCGATACAAAGTGTAATAAATAGTTCTATAGGGCATATATGTACAGAGAATAATTTCATTCCTGGGTTACATTTCTTATTTCTCATTATAATAATGCTCTGGATATCTCTATAAATCGTTGAGAACTGACCATAAAAGCAATAATTGAATCCCCTGTGAATTGGCGGGAGGAAAGAGTGGTGGGCAATGGGTAGAGATGGGACATAACATAACATAACTGGTTTTCTCTCTCTTGTAAATCTGACTGTGTCAATATTTGAATGGCGTTTCCTTCCTTCTTGAAAGTTATTACTTTGAGCCATGTTTAAATCCATCACTGTGTTCATCAATCCTTAAATGTTAATTTAAAAATAAATTATTAACAAGCCTATTTTGCTCAATATTATTTTTTTTGTTGAAAGGTGTATTTCAATGGATACCATGGTGACACCTCAGAAACATTCTTGGTTGGAAATGTGGATAAATCTGGGCAGAAGCTGGTGGAGGTTGCCAGAAGATGCAGAAATGAAGCAATTGCTGTTTGTCGGCCAGGAGCGCCACTGAATGTAATTGGAAATACAATCAGGTAAGTCTTGTACTGACAGGCATGGGGGAAATCTAATGGAACAGAGGTTATTGGTGGTGTGGAATAAAGTTGATAACATGTTTTATGACACGGGGTCATCATTTCGGTCTGATAGGAGTATTTGAACTGCCAGACAATAATGTTATTCCTTGAGCAAGGAAGATTACCTAAAGTGACTCAGTCTGTATAGCGAGAGTAGGAGGTATATAAGGTACCTTGCACTTACCTACTGTTTAGTTTTCAGTGCTTGTGTGTATATATTTTGTGCTTCTCCACTTTATACCAAAAAATCTCTGAAAAGACATCTATCTGGGTTCTATGTAAAGTCAAATAAAGCCTATAAGGTATATAATTTTTGAATATTACATTCTTACCATTTAATGAAGAGCAGCTACAAACATGAAATAAAAGAATCAAAATAGGAAATTATTTAAAACAAAATAATTTAGAATTGTATTATGAACCTCATCATTATTCTCGGAAAACTAGAAAATTTACAGCAGCATCAGTCATGTTAATTTGATTTTCATTTGTTCCAATAACAGTGTGATTGGGAATTTCATGTTGTTACAAATGAGTGTCTTGTATGGGTTTTGGTAGCATACAGTGGGTGTATGTTATTACAGTTATTAAAATTTAATCTGCCACAGCATCTGCTGGATCAAACCACTCCTGCGAGAAATAAATTTAGCCTATATAAAACTGTCCTCCGATAGAATAGAAATTAAATGCAAATGCAGCTTTATTTTACAAATTGGAAGAGTTAAAAGATAAAGCTACTTAGTGTCTTAGAACTCCCAGGGTTTAATGCATCTGCTGGTGGTGTTCTTACATTATATCTAACAAAATTTGTTCAGTGATAAAGGAAAAGAAAGCTCCAGAATTCTTATTCAAGCATTCTATCGAGCTCTGCATTCATGACTGTGTCTAAAGGGCATGTCAGTCTTTTGATTCACTTTGAGAGGTAATTATCCTTTTCCTGTCACGCAACAACAAATGATAGCTAACTGAGGCACATTTGCAGTAGTTGCATTCATCAATTGCTTTAAAAAAATTGAATTTAATTGTGTAACACAGCTGCATGTCAGCTTTTATCACATCTCTGTTGTACTGTGTCTGGTTCTCCTTCCCTCTGTATATCTATTTTCTTGTTCCATCTTGTTTTTCTCTCTCCAGCCCCTCTCCCCCTCCTTCCCTCTTCATCCCCCCTCTCCCTACTTTCCTGTTAAAGTAATTTTCCTTTGTGAGTCTCATTCTTGATCAAGTAAGGGTCTATGAATGGGCTAAATTATCACAATTACTCATATAATTGAACCTCCTTTGTACCAAGTGCAACTCCAGTAGCCTTTTATCCATCATGAAACTGCTTTCATTATATGGTTTTTCATATTCTCTGACACCATGCACACACAGAAGCAGGCGTGTAGATGAGATGTAGGGGGGGACATTGCAGATCAGCAAGGTCACAGTGGGAGTAATTAGCTGTGCTATGGAAAGAGCATCCAGCCTTTTCTGCAGTAGATGTACAATCCATGGCTTTCAGTCACAAAGAACTTACTAACAAATGGAGCTCCCGCCCATTGCTTTAAAAAAAAAAAAGATTTGTATCAACACTACAATTTTCCATCATTAAGACTAATAATGGAGAGCTCGGTATGCATCAAGGGAAACAAAAAAAAACCTCACATTCAAGTGGCTGCTGGGTGCCGACCTCCCTTCCCTTTTTGTCTGCAAGTTAACTCTTTACCATAAACCAGCATATACCACATTCAGATGCCCTCAAACTACAGTTGGCACCTTCTCTATTTCAAGTCGCTTGCTTTGAAATTGTGTTAATTTTCTATTCAGAGAAATGCATTTGGTCTCGCAATTGATTGTGAAATGGGCCCTAGTTGGGGTTTTTTTAAGTCACAAATAATGAGATAGCTTTTACTTATTCTGGGTGGCTGTTTTTGTTTTTGTCTTTGGCTTTTTGCAGTGAAGTATGGTATTGATTTATTCAGTAGGCAAAAAGACAACAAAATGAAAAATACTAACTACTGATTTTCTAACAATTGGAATAGCTTGTTATTATCTACACATTCACAGTTGGATGTTTTTGTTCTAGTATCTACTGTTGCAAAAGTGTTACAAAGTTATTACTACACTTTTAATTAAACTTCACCAAAATTGTAATTTCAAAGGGCAAGGCAAATAAATGTAAGCACTTCTTAAAATCATTCTTTAGAATCCCAATATATTTTAGAACGCCATTGCGCAATTGAGGATACATTAATTTGAAAAGTTTGAGGACATTGTATATTTAGACATGAGTAGCTTTTATTGAGTATTTAATGAAAATATAAGTTTTTACTGCAGCACAATGCTACCCCATGGTGTTTCTCTATGACATCATCGATGAAAGCATTATGGCTTCCAAATGAAATGAAATTGCGTATTGTCACAAGTAGGAGTCAAATTAAGTTACTGTGAAAAGCCCCTAGTCGCCACATTCCGGCGCCTGTTCGGGGAGGCTGGTACGGGAATTGAACCCGCGCTGCTGGCCTGCCTTGGTCTGCTTTAAAAGCCAGCTATTTAGCCCACTGTGCTAAACCAGCCCCTAAATCAGTGTGAAGGTGCCACCTTGTCATGCAGCAAACCACCAGTTCCCCAACCCCAAGACTGGCTTAACCAGCTTCCATTATGGCAGGTCACCATTGAGGTTTTTAAAAATAATTTACACGACAAAAATGCTTTTTTTTTGTAGATTTAATATGGTCTCTATTCAATTGTGTCACTGTGCTACCGGGCGGCACGCCCGGGATTAGCATTGTTGCTTCCCAGCGCCAGGGTCCCAGGTTTGATTCCTGGCTTGCGTCACTGTCTGTGCGGAGTCTGCACATTCTCCCCGTCCCCACAAATCCCGAAAGACGTGCTGTTAGGTGAATTGGACATTCTGAATTCTCCCTCGGTGTATCCGAACAGGTGCCAGAATGCGGCAACATGGGGATTTTCACAGTTACGTCATTGCAGTGTTAATGTAAGCGTATGCGTGACAATAATAAAGATAATGATAAATTGAGGAAATGAAAAAATAAACCGAAGAAATGGGACATAGGGCACAATCCAATGGCTACACTGTGCCTGAAAAGTAGCTGACCGTGGTGCAATGTGGCCAATAAAAGCCAGGAGACACTGCTCCAGGGATCTACCCGGCTTGCAACTTCTCGCGAGGTCTAATGTGATCTCGCAAGACATTGCGATGTAAATCTCGGCCATTGTGTCACTTTTTAGCAAATCTGCATGTTAAAACGAGACAGTTTGTCTCACTTTATTTGCAGATTCTGAGGTACCCGAGGCGAGAGATCAATCTCCTTCGCCTCGAAGACTTCAGGCGAGTGACGTTCATGACTGGTCTCCAGAAACAGGGACCAGATGGAATGGCACTCGTGGGGGGGTCTCCCACGGGATTGGAGGGTCCCAGGTGCATGCCCTTTGGGCAAGGTGGCAGCCTGGCAGTGCTGGTGCCACCTGGGCACTATAGCACTGCCAGACTGGCACTGCCAGTCTAGCACCCTGGGGACCCTTGGGGGTGGGGGCACCATGGAGATTGGGACGCCATTTAAAAATGGCATCCCGTTCTCTCACTACACTGAGGAGCTCCGGCATGTGGAGCTCCTCAGTGTAGAAAACGGGGCTATGTGCAGCCTTGGCCACACGTTCCCCGTTTAGGCCCCTTATCTAATGCGAGTGGTGTTTTCTAGCAATGTGTTTCTTGGCGCTACAAGTGCCGGGGGACACACTGCTAACTGCGCTCGCTCTGGAACTTTGTTTCCTTTTAGTAGAATTGCGCCCAACATGTTTGCTGAGGATTGGCACACAATGGTAGCCAAGTCAGAGGAGGAGGGAGTCAGCTGAGAAATGAAATGAAATGAAAATCGCTTATTGTCACAAGTAGGCTTCAATGAAGTTACTGTGAAAAGCCCCTAGTCGCCACATTCCGGCGCCTATTCGGGGAGGCTGGTACGGGAAATGGAGCAGACTTTAAATTATCCAACTGGGCCTTAAGAGAAATAAGGACTAATCTGTCCAGGAATATGGACAAGAGCATTTGAAAACTGCCCCTGTTTTTCTACTGTTGAAGTCTCGGATATGACAGCCAGGAAACACATGCCTATTGCGAACCGGAAGTGGGCCACCCACCGTATTGGTATAAACAAAAAAAAGCTCAAGCCTAAAATATTTTCTTTACATATGCAAATAAGAGGCATTACGCCTGTTTGAGGCTCCGTCTGCATGATTTAGATTGCCCTGAGGCAGCCAGCACTGGTGCCGGCTTTGTTCAGAGAAACCATGTCCATATGTGGTGTAACAGGCGGTCCTTAAAGCGATGACTGTGGCCTGCTGACTAAAAGGAAACATTTTAAAACGTACATTTCTGAAAATGGAACCAAGAGGAGGTAAAGTACCCTCCACATTCAAGCTATGTGGACCAGTGCTGGCTGCCAGCTGCTGCTCACCTCTCCCGACTGTGATCTCAGCTCTCCAATTGCAACATCGCCAATACCCCATCCAATGGCAATCTCCGATCCCTGATTGCAACCTCAACGTCTGACCACAACCCCAACAATTACCCAGTAAGCAGCATTACTCTCCTCCTTTACTGGCCACCACTTGTTGCCTCCCAGTCTAGCCACCCTGCCCCCACATCCCCCTCCTTCAATTCCAAATATCTTTGGAGCTCCGGGGTGGAGTCTTGGAGGGTGAAAATTGACATTCAATGCCAGTGCCATTTTTCTGCAAATGGCATAAATACTGATTTTTGTAGGCTGGATTCCCAGCAGTCTCTCTCCTTTGCTCTGTCATCGAGGAGAGTTTGTAGGTCTAACTCATTAAAATTGTGCTTTTTTCTTCTGCTTCTGCACCTTTCACATGCCCCATCTGCCAGCTGCTCATTCTGGATAAATGACAATAATATTCACGAGACAAGTCGGTCCAACTATCCAACTGTGACCAAAGTGAGTCAAGCACTTTGCTGCTCACCTACTGCTCCATCAGCAATCTTCAACCAGAACTTCCTTTTGTTAATGGCTGCATTCCAATTTCTAAACACGCCAGTACATTATTTTCATTTTAATTGTGTCCTCAATGCAATTGCACTGGGGTGCACAGGTCAGTCAGCCATCAGAGGTGTAACTCACCCTACATTGCTGCAAATGCAGTGTATTGCAAGGTACATTTTTTTCCAAATTGTCATATTGTATTATTTTATAATGCAGTTGTATGCCCCTGAAGGATACAACATTTAAATTAGTTCATACACATATTAGTTAAGAGACTGCGAACATTTTATCAGGATTTTTCACCTTGAGACTAATCCCATTGTCTGCCTGTCTATTGTCTGCTGGCATTTACAATGGATAACAAAAATACTTGTCCATTTTTGGATGGACATATTTAAATGAGATGTAGTTATGTATACATATTGGGTGCCCCCCAGCAGTCACCAGCCGCACTGGCAAGGACTCAACTCGGCACCAATTAGCACTGGTTTCCACATGTGTGGGTCAGGCAAGATGGCAACTTGGGGGGGGGGGGTTCTTGGAAGCTATTGGAGCCCCCCCTGGGTGGTTAGCGACAGGGCAAGGCAGTACCCTGGCACTTCCACGGCACCTAGGCATTCTGGCTGTGCCAACATTGCACTGCCAGGGTGCCTGGTTGGCACTGCCCAGGTGCCAAGATGGAATTGCCAGGGTGCCCGGTTACCAGGTTGGCACTGACAAACATTGGGGCCTGTGGGGGGCTATGCCCATGAAAGGGGAGGGTAAGTTAGGGTATGAAAGGTTGGGGGGGTGAATGGGGGTATGAAGGGACCTCAAAGGTTGGGGGGAGGGGCAGCACGATGGCACAGTGGTTAGCACAGCTGCCTCATGGCGCCGAGGTCCCAATTTCAATCACGGTTCTGGGTCACTGTCTGTGTGGAGTTTGCACATTCTCCCTGTGTTTGCGTGGGTTTCGCCCCCACAACCCAAAGATGTGCAGGGTAGGTGGATTGACCACGCTAAATTGCCCCTTAATTGGAAAAAATGAATTGGGTACTCTAAATTAAAAAAAACAAATGAAGGTGGGGTGGTGAGGGGGGTGAGCTGAAAGGGGGAGGCCCAAAGTGGGGGGGAGCGGGGGGCCTGAAAAGTGGGGGGTCTCAGCGGCCCCAAAGTGGGTTTAGGGGGGTAACCAAATATGCAGGGAGTGGTATTGTCAGTTGGTGTGGGGGGGACCCTCAAGTTCACTTCGAGATTGGGGCACCCTTTCAAAATGTCTCCCCGATCTCGGAGGAGTCGGTATTACCGGCGAGTTCAGCTCTCCACTGCTGAAAACATTTCTAACTCTGGACTAGATCAGAGAGGAATTCCCCAATGTCCAAACAAACAACTAAGTGTGGGTGAATCTAGGTCTGGATCTCACCCAAAATGCTGGTGGGAAACTACCCGCGAAACTTGCCCAAAATGACATTTAGAAATTTTCTGGCTGAACCACGCCCATCATTTCCTGTCATTAGCGTGTCTACTTTGTCCAGACATGTTCTTGTTCATGTAAAACAGATTACTGAGATTGCCAAATGGCCATGAATTTCAATAGACTAGCAGATATTTTGTAAGAATTTGCAGAAAACCCATTTGCAAATCAGGTTTGACAGTTTTTGTTATGTTGGCTGGAATTTTCAAGCCCGAACCCCCATCCCCCCCTGCATGGGTTCACCTGCAATTGAGGCAGCTTGCCATTGGCCTCCAGTGTGATCTTCTGGTCCTGCTGTAGCCTGTAGAGTTTTGCATGGCTCATCCATCCCGCCACTGGAGAACCAGCAGCAGGGGTGGACTTCGGCAGGACTGGAAGGTCCTGCTGCAGGAAGGGCCTGAAAATCCCAGGCATTGTGTGTTTATTGCTGTTGCAGTTCTATACTGTACATGCCAGGCTGCTTTTATCATACCCCTCTCTTCTAAACTTCCTCACTGTTTCAAACTCTCTCCACTGCGAAATGCTTATCCCACAAAGATTTCTCTGTGTCCTTTTTAAAGATGAAGGTAAAATAATGAAGTAACGCCACACCATACATACTATACATGACACCTAGATGCAAATATTCCCTCACCAGAGCAGAGGAGAACACTGACACAGGCAACCAGCAGCAGCTAGAGGAGTGGATGAGAGGAGGACCCTGAGATAGACAGCCAGCAGCACCTAGAGGAGTGGGTGAGAGGCGAACCCTGAGACAGTCACCAGCAGCATCTAGGAGTTTGGGCAAGAGGAGGATCCTGAGAGAGACAGCCAGCATCACCTAGATCAGGAATTATCAAACTCAGAGGCACGACCCGCGGGTGGGTTGGGGTTGGGTGTCGGGAGGGTCGCGGTGCGTCCGTCGCGGCGCTCCCGATCGCGCACATCCGCACGTAACAGCCGCAGCAGCCTGCTTTTAATAATGCTGGCTGCAAGCGGCCTTCAAAATGGCCAGGAACAGATTTTAAAAAAATTTGGCCGCACTGCGCATGTGTGCCCGATCATCGGTGCACATGCGCAGTGCGGCTGCATTTTTTTTTTAATATGGTCGCAGCCTTTCTTTTTCCCCAAGTTCGGGAGGCCAAAGGGACCATTGGGGCCAAAGGGACCCAAAACCATTTGCTCCATTTTTGTCGGCAACAAACCAGGTAAGAGAAAATGGTGGGTCGCAAAGGTCGGCCGGCATGGGCGGCAAAGGTTGGCTGGCGTGGGTCGCGAAGGCCAACAGGCATGGGTCGTGAAGGTCGGCCGGGTTGGGTCCCGAAGGTTGGCCAGTTGGTAAAAATGGGTCCCTGGAACAAAAGTTTGAAAAACACTGACCCAGATGACTGGGTGAGAGGAGGATCCTGAGACAGGCAGTCCAACAGCAGCTCGGGTAGTGGGTGAGAGGAGGACCCTGAGACAGGCAGTCCAACAGCAGCTCGGGTAGTGGGTGAGAGGAGGCCCCTAAGACAGGCAGTCCAACAGCAGCTCGGGTAGTGGGTGAGAGGAGGACCCTGAGACAGGCAGTCCAGCAGCAACCAGGGCAGTGGGTGAGAGGAGGACCCTGAGACAGGCAGCCCAGCAGCAACTAGGGTAGTGGGTGAGAGGAGGACCCTGAGACAGGCAGTCCAGCACCACCGAGGGCAGTGGGTGAGAGGAGGAACCTGAGACGGGCAGCCCAGCAGCAACTAGGGCAGTGGGTGAGAGGAGGACCCTGAGACAGGCAGTCCAGCAGCACCTTGGGCAGTGGGTGGGCGGAGGACCCTGAGACAGGCAGTCCAGCAGCACCTCGGGCAGTGGGTGAGAGGCGGACCCTGAGACAGGCAGTCCAGCAGCACCTTGGGCAGAGGGCCCTGAGACAGGCAGTCCAGCAGCACCTTGGGCAGTGGGTGAGAGGAGGACCCTGAGACAGGCAGTCCAGCAGCACCTCGGGCAGTGGGTGAGAGGAGGACCCTGAGACAGGCAGTCCAACAGCACTTCGGGCAGTGGGTGGGCGGAGGACCCTGAGACAGGCAGTCCAGCAGCACCGAGGGCAGAGGGCCCTGAGACAGGCAGTCCAGCAGCACCTCGGGCAGTGGGTGGGCGGAGGTCCCTGAGACAGGCAGTCCAGCAGCAACTAGGGCAGTGGGTGAGAGGAGGACCCTGAGACAGGCAGTCCAGCAGCACCTCGGGCAGTGGGTGAGAGGAGGACCCTGCGACAGGCAGTCCAGCAGCACCTCGGGCAGTGGGTGAAAGGATGACCCTGAGACAGGCAGTCCAGTAGCACCTCGGGCAGTGGGTGGGCGGAGGACCCTGAGACAGACAGTCCAGCAGCACCTCGGGCAGTGGGTGGGCGGAGGACCCTGAGACAGGCAGTCCAGCAGCACCTTGGGCAGTGGGTGGGCGGAGGACCCTGAGACAGGCAGTCCAGCAGCACCTCGGGCAGTGGGTGAGAGGAGGACCCTGAGACAGGCAGTCCAGCAGCACCTCGGGCAGTGGGTGAGAGGTGGACCCTGAGACAGGCAGTCCAGCAGCACCTCGGGCAGTGGGTGGGCGGAGGACCCTGAGACAGTCAGTCCCGCAGCAGTTCGAGAATTGGGTGAGAGGAGGACCCTGAGACAGGCAGTCCAGCAGCACCTCAGGCAGTGGGTGGGCGGAGGACCCTGAGACAGGCAGTCCAGCAGCACCTCGGGCAGTGGGTGAGAGGAGGACCCTGAGACAGGCAGTCCAGCAGCACCTCGGGCAGTGGGTGGGCGGAGGACCCTGAGACAGGCAGTCCAGCAGCACCTCGGGCAGTGGGTGGGCGGAGGACCCTGAGACAGGCAGTCCAGCAGCACCTTTGGCAGTGGGTGGGCGGAGGACCCTGAGACAGGCAGTCCAGTCCTGCCTGTGGCTCCAAAGCGACCATGCTCTGAGAAAAGGCTAGTGTGACATTACAGGAAAACCAATTGTTTGGTTGGTGAATATTTTCCCCTTTATCTTTCCAAACTTAGGTATTTTACTAATTTTGAAGGTTTTACGAGTAGTAGTAGGTTTACTAATAGTAGTAAAGTTTGTTAGATTGGCTGGTGAGTATTTCCCATTTACCTTGTCTGGGAATTTCAGCCTGGGTAAGTAAAGATATATAATAATAATCTTTATTAGTGTTACAATTAGGCTTACGTTAACACGGCAAGAAGTTACTGTGAAAAGCCCCTAGTCGTCACGTTCCGGCGCCTGTTCCGGTACACAGAGGGAGAATTCAGTGTCCAATTCACCTAACGAGCAGGACTTTCAGGATTTGTGGGAGCAAACTGGAGCACCTGAAGGAAACCCACGCAGACACGGGGAGAACGTACAGACTCCGTATAGACAGTGACCCAAGCTGAAATCAAACCCAGGTTTAATAAATTCATTACGTGGTGCCTGCAGTATGTGGGAGTTTGTGGACACCAATGTGAACTCATTTACAAACACATCTGCAGTGAGTGTCTGTGGCTGGAGAACCTTTGCAATTGTCCAACAGGTTCAAGGTTCTTTCAGCCTGTCGGGACGAAAGTTGGGGCTGCAGAGTGGATGAGCGAACTAACTATGGTACCGTTCGGCAGTACGTCCCTCAACTGGAGAGAGTTAATAGAAATATAGTGGTAGTTGGGGATAGTACAGTCAGGGAGATAGACAGAGTTCTCTACAGCTGAGAGCATGAGTCCAGAAGACTGTATTGGCTGCCCGGTACCAGGGTTTGGGACATCTGCTCTGGGCTGGAGATGAACTTTTGGTGGGAAATTGGTTCTGCTTCGAGACGAGCAGCTAGGGTCTGAATTAAAAAGCAGAATCTCGAAGGTAATAATAGCTGGATTATTATTTGAGCCACAAGCAAAATGGAGTAGAGTAAATAAGATTAGAGTGTTGAATATGTGCCTCAAAGATTGATGTGGGAGAAATGAGTTTCCATTCTTGGAGCACTGGCACCAGTACTGGGGAAAGTGTGAGTTGTTGAGATAGTGTGGTCTTCATCTGAACCGGTGTTCTTTTAAAAAATATATAAGTTGTTTTTTTTTTACTATGTTAAAACAACCCAAAACAATCAAACAGATATACACAATAGAAGAGCGAAGCAAAGACACAGTACACCTAATTAACTTTAACACAATTTAACCTGGGGCGGCACAGTGGCGCAATGGTTAGCACTGCTGCATCACGGCACCATGGACCCAGATTTGACCCCGGTCCCGGGTCACTGTCTGTGTGGCGTTTGCACATTCACCCCTTGTCTGTGTGGGTCTCACCCCCACAACCCAAACTTGTGCGGATAGGTGGATTGGCTGTGCTAAATTGGCCCCTTAATTGGGAAAAAAAGAATTGGGTACTTTAAATTTATTTTTAAAATTTTCAAAACACAGAAACTAACCCGAACCCCCTAATAGCTGTCGGTAATTAACTCCTTACAAAAAGAAATGAATGGTTGCCATCTTGGGTAGAACCTCTCCACTGACCCCTGATGATGTGTTTATGTGATCTTCTCGAAATGCAGAAATGACATGAGGTCACCCAGCCATGCTGAGGCACTTGGCAGAGTAGGAGATCTCCACCCAAGCAGAAATTGCCTTGGGCTATAAATGGGGCAAAGGCGAGAACAACCGCCTTCAACCCAGATACCGTCGACGAATCTGACATCCCAAATATGGCCACCAGCAGATAAAGATCCAAATCTATCCAGAGTATCTCCAACATGATGTTAGAAAAAGAAGCCCAGAAGCCTATCAACATGGGACAGAAACAACTGGCCGGTGCATGAGAGTAGCATTCACAATAATCCCAAGAGAAAAGTCCACTCATCCTAGCTCTGGTCAGGTTCGCCCTGTGCAGAACCTTGAATTGAATCAGCATATGAAGACGTGAAACTGACCTTGTGAAGGGCTTCAATCCACACCTCAGCATTAAGAATGGGACCTAATTCCCCTTCCATTTCATCCTCCGCTCTCTCAATGGAACAGAATCCGCTAAGGATATGGCCATATATGTCCAAAATAGAACCCCCGTCAGGTCTAGCCAGAGACAAAATCTTCTTCAACAGGCAAGAGATGGCGCCAAAGGAAAGGAGGGGAAAGCTTTGTGCGAAAAATCGACTGGACCCAGGCAGTTAAAATTTCTCAGCTAACTCCTTAACACTAGCAAACCTCCCGTCCACAATCAGGTCTCCCGACCCCTCCCCTCCCAAGACTTAAATGCCAAGTCCAAAACAGCTGGTAGGAAAAGATGGTTATTGCAAATGGGGCTGGCGAAGACAGGGAAAGGTGCTTGAAATGTTGCCTAAACAACTTCCAAATTCTCATGGAGGAGACCACCATTGGATTCGAGGAATATTGAACCGGGGAAAAGGGGCAATGGTGCAGTAACTATTGCACAAAAACTAGATGTTAGTGCAGGATCTTTCATCCATTAACCCCCATATAGAACTAGGATCGCTAAACCATAACTAAATCCTCTAAATATTGTCTGCCAAATAGTTTTAAAAAAAGATTGGGAGGGCTAAGCTCCCCGACTGTCTGAATCTTTGGAGCAGAACCCCGTGGTTTCTGGGAGTCTTACCCACCCAAATAAAGGAGGACATCAATTTATTGACCTGAGCAAAAAAGGATTTGGGGAGGCACGGAAAGAGAAATAAAAATCTCGGAAGCACGTTCATTTTAATAGTCTGAACCCTACCCGTCAAGGATAGGGGGAGGTTGTCCCACCTCTGCAAATCTGTTTTAATACTGCCAACCAGACCAGTGTAATTTAATTTATGAAGCAAGGCCCAGTTGTGGACCACCCGCCTAGACGCCCAGATAACAAAAACTAGTCTTGGCAAAGTGAAAAGAACATCCCCAGTTGGGCTGTCCTTCCAAGGGTGTTGACCGGGAAACATTCACTCTTGTCTAAGTTCAACTTGTACCCAGAAAAGGAACTAAAATTGCTAAGCAGCTTCATTATGTCATCCATGGAGGGTGCTGGGTCTGTAATATAGAGAAGTAGGTCATCTGTGTAAAGGGACACACGATGCTCCACTCCTCCTCGATTTATCCCCCTCACCTTAAGAGAGGACCTCGGCGCTATAGTGAGCGGCTCTATTGCCAAAGCAAACGAGCGGGGAAATGGACAGCTCTGCCTCGTGCCCCTGTTCAACGGAAAATAACCAGAGTTCAGGACATTCATACGAACACTGGCAGTTGGGTCCTCATACAAGAAATCCAAGAAATAAATTTGTGGCCAAATCCAAACCTCCCAAAAATCTCAAATAAGTACTCCCACTCCACTCTATCAAATGCCTTTTCAGCCTCTCCCTACTCCGTTCCGAGGTTCCCATCTGCTTCAAGAAAACCATCATCATTCTACTGCCAAAGAAGAACCAGACAACGTGCCTCAACGACTATCGTCCGGTGGTCTTGGTCTTGACATCAATTGTAATGAAGTGCTTCGAGAGGTTGGTCATGAAGCACAGCAACTCCATATTCCCAGAATGCCTAGATACACTGCAATTCGCATACCACCACAACCGGTCCACAGCAGATGCCATCTCCCTGGCCCTACACTTGGACACTTCGAAAGCAAAGACTCCTACATCAGACTCCTATTTATTGACTACAGTTCTACCTTCATCATAATCCCAGCTAAGCTCATATCTATGCTCCAAAACCTGGGGCTTGGCTCCTCACTCTGCAACTGGATCCTCGACTTTCTGACCCATCGACCACAATCAGTAAGGATAAATAATAATAATCTTTATTGCCACAAGTAGGCTTACATTAACACTGCAATGAAGTTACTGTGAAAAGCCCCTAGTTGCCACACTCCTGCTCCTGTTCGGGGATACAGAGGGAAAATTCAGAATGTCCAATTCACCTAACCACATCTTTCAGGACTTGTGGGAGGAAACCGGACCACCCGGAGGAAACCCACGCAGACATGAGGAGAACATGCAGGCAGTGACGCAAGCCGGGAAGCGACCATGGGATCCTGGCGCTGTGAAGCAACACTCTACCCACTGCGCTACCGTGCTGCTTCAAATAACGACACCACCTCCACGATAGTCCTCAATATCGGAGCTCCTCAAGGCCACGTACTTAGCCCCCAACTATACTCCCTATACACACACACACGGCTGTGTGGCAAAATGTGGCTCCAACTCCATCTACAAGTTTGCTGATGACAGGCCCGTAGTGGGTCAGATCTTGAACAACGATGAGTAAGATTACAAGAGGGAGATAGTGAACCTAGTGGAGTGGTGTAATGTCATTGACTTCAGGAATCAAAGTAATGGACACACCCCTGTCTGCATCAACGGGGCCGAGGTGGAGATGGTTGATAGCTTCAAATTCCTACGTGTGCATATCACCAACAATCTGTCCTGGTTCACCCACGTTGAAGCTACGAACAAGAAAGCACAACAGCGCCTATACTTTCTCAGGAAACTAAGGAAATTCGGCATTTCCATGTTCATAGAATCATAGAATTTACAGGAAACCCACGCAGACACGGGGAGAACATGCAGACGCCGCACAGACAGTGACCTATGCTGGGATGGAGATGGGGCTGATGAAGGGTCATCAGAAGAGACTGCAAGAGAAAGTGGATGATTTGGAGAATAGATCGCGCAGGCAGAACCTGAGGATTGTTTGCCTGCCGGAGGGCAGCGAGGGATCGGACACAGGTGCATATGTGGCACATATGTTCTAGAAGCTGCTGGGGGAAGGTGCATTTGCTCGAGCCTTGGAGGTGGGCAGGGCGCACAGAGTGCTTATGGGGAAGCCGCTGAGGAATGAGCTGCCGAGGGCGATGGTGCTATGAATGGATTGGTTCCTGGACAAGGAACAGATCTTGAGGTGGGCAGGCAGACAAGGAGCAGCATATGGGAAGGCAACAGGCTGCGTATTTACCAGGACTTGGGTGTGGAACTTGTGGGAGGAAAGGCGAAATCGGCCTTATTTGAGAAGGGGATTAAGTTTGGCATGCTGTACGCAGCGTGTTTGTGGATCACTTATGGGGGGGGGGGGGGGGCGCGCGCCCACTGAGCTTTAGGAATTACTACTGGGCGGCAAATATAGCCATGGTCATGAAGTAGGTAGTGGGGGAGGAGTCGGTGTGGGAGCGGATGGAGGTGGCGTCTTGTAGGGGCACAAGCTTGGGGGCACTGGTAACGGCACCTCTGCCATTCTCGCCGGCTCAGTACTCCTCCTAGGTGGTGGTGGTGGTTCTGAGGGTATAGGGACAGAGGCGGAAGCATATGGGAGTGGAGGGAGCGTCGGTGTGGGCTCCAGTTTGTGGCAATCACCGGGTTGTGCCGGGGAGGTTGGATGGGGGGTTTCGGAGGTGGCAGAGAAGCAGGGATTGAGAGGCTGGGGGATTAGTTTATCGATGGGAGCTTTCCTTGTTTGGAAGATTTGGAGGAGGAATTTGAATTGCCGGGAGGGAATGGGTTTCGCTATCTACAGGTGAGAGAGTTTGTACGAAAGCAGTTTTCAAACTTTCCGCTTCTACTACCACAGGGGATACAAGATAAGATAGTGTCAAAAATGGGAGTGGGGGAAGGCAAGGTCTCGGAAATCAAAAAGCTCATGGAGTGGGAGGGAAACCAGATAGGGGAGGTAAAGCGCAAGTGGGAAGCTGAGCTGGGTAAGGAGCTAGAGGCAGGTTTGTAGGACGATGCTCGGAGTAGAGTCAACATATCCATGTGCCAGGCTCAGTCTGATACAATTTAAGGTGGTTCACTGGGCACACATGACGGTGGCCCGGATGAGCAGGTCTTTTGAGATGGAGGACAGGTGTGTGAGGTGTGCTGGAGGGCCCACAAACCATATCCACATATTTTGGTCATGTCAGAAGCTTAGGGGATTCTAGCAAGGATTTGCTGATGTCATGTCCACGGTGTTAAAAATGAGGGTGGATCCGAGTCCAGAGGTGGCGATTTTTGGAGTATTGGAAGACCTGGGAGTTTTGGCCTTTGCCTCCTTGGTAGCCCGGAGATGGATCCTATTATCCTGGAGGGACTCGGAGGGGGATATGGGTTAGTGACATGGCTGGGTTTCTCAGGCTTGAGAAAATTAAGTTTGCCCTGAGAGGATCAATGCTATGGTTCGTTCGGAGGTGGCAGCCGTTTATCGACTTCTTCTGGGGAAAACTAAACTGTTGGCAGGCACAATAGGGGGATGGGGTAGGGGAGTTAGTTTAGTTTAGTTCAGGCGGGATCAGCGAGAGGAGATGGAGGGACTGGGGAATTGTTAGGTTGGCTGGGTATGTTTGTTGGCTGGGGGGGGGATGTTGTGGACTGAATAATGTTTACATTTGTTTTTGTACTTTGTTATTCTAAAATCATAAATGCCTTAATAAAATGTATTTTTAAAAAATAGTTTGAACTGTGTTTGCAACGTTTTCCTACTTGCCAGCAACTCTGGGGTAGGATCAAATGAGTACTGGTGGTCCACCTCAAAAGTGGAGTCCACCTACCTTGCTGTCCTCACCAAATGCGCTTTATGGGAAATAATTTGCCCTCCCTAAGGACCATCTTAAGGGCCTCCCACAGCATGGAAGGTGAGATTGACTTGGTTTTGTTAAATTGTTTCTAATCTTCTATGGCAGTGGACATGCGCTCACAAAATTTATTATCTGCCAATAGTGTTGTGTCTACCCTCCATGGCGGATGTTGGGTGGGGTCATAGTCTAGTGCCAAATCAACAAAGTGCGGGACATGGTCTGAAATAACAATCGCTGAGTACTCAGCCATCACCACTGAAGGGAGGAGAGACCTATCTACCACAAAAAAATCAATCAGCAAATGTACCTGTACCTGATGGACATGCAAAAAAAAATCTTTATCACTTGGATGCAAGTACCAAGAATTTACCCACTATCTGCACCATAAAAGACAACAAACCCCAGGCCAACCCCGATGGAGCAAGAGATTTAAGCTTGGAAAGATCCAATCTAGAGCCCAAGACCCAGTTCAGTCCCCACCCAAAATAAGCTGTTGCGAGTCTAAATCGGGGAGGGAGACCCACAAGGTATTAATAAAATCTGTATTGTATCAATTTGGGGAGTAATTATTAACCATAACCACCGGGGTGCGTACCAGGGAGCCACAGACAATAATGTACCTGCTAATGGGGTCGACCAAAATCTTAAAGGCAGAAAACTGAACCCTTTTATTCATTAATATCACTGCCCTCCTGGTCCTATTGCCAATACCCGAAAGAAAGATCTGTCTTAACCACCCCTTGCCTAGTTTGGTCTCTGACCCACTAAGGGTCTCTTGCAAAAACACCATATTGAAGTTTAAACTCTTAAGGAGAGCAAATACACTCAATATTTTCACTGGGCCACTTAACCCGCTAATGAGCTGCAGCGAACCCTTCAAAACTGCTCCTGTTAGCCAACTCTTAAGTTAGCAGGGAAGCTCCCAACTGGAGATAAAGAAAAATGGCTTTAAACAACAAAATACCAAAACCCCATGTGCTCTACGCTTTGATAAGGAGCTATAATAACAAACAGAACCCTATATGGAGTTAAACCCCAAATCTAAACACGAACTAGGTAAGAACTCAACCCCAACAAGAACAAACATGAAACCCCAACAATGAAACAGTTCAACATGCCTGTCAACAGAATCAAAATCTTTTTTTTTTAAATAAAATATTTTTATTCTCCGTTTTCACATTTTCTTCAGAATTTACACCCCACCAACAAACAGTAAATGGTAACAAATACAATGTCAATCCCCTTATCAACAACAACGATCCCATCCTCCCATCACCCCCAAAACAACGACCCACCTGACAATATAAGCATCAAATAATACAAACCCTCCCAAGGTGGAAAAAAAGGGGGGGAAAGGAATCGGGAATTACCTGTGGTCACCATTGACATATATAGTTCACCCAACCCCCCCCTAATATTCAAAACCATCCAATCCCCGAAAGAGTACCGTGAATGACACCCATTAATTGTGGACACCCACCCCCCTCCTAGACTCTTCCCCTCCACTTCCTCTTGTAAACAACTCCCCCCCCCCCCCCAACCTCGGGTCCTTCCCCCAACTTTTCACCCCGGCTAGACAAACCAAAACCTGTTCTACCAGGCTCCGATGGCCTCAGCCCCTCCGCCCACCTCACTCCTGTTCACTGGCCGGCTTAAACCGGCCAGCGTGGAGGCCCCCTCCCGGGTCTCCTTCCCCCTTGCCCGGTCTCAGGTAAACCAAGAAATCCCCTTTAACACACGACCCCAGCATACACACCCAAACCCCAAAGACCCATCATTGCACATGAAAGTCCCATCTCTTCCCTTGTCTAAATATATACAGCGTCGACTCATTTAGTACATACACCAACACGCAGTGAAAAAATAAAGTTACATGAGGCTACATCGGTACACGACCATTTCTCAATTCTGCCACAGTCCTTCTGCCTTCGTAAACCCCTCCGCCGCTTCCGCCGTCCCAAAATACAAGTCCTTGGATTTGTAGGTCACCCTCAACTTAGCTGGATATACGATGCCGCACTGCACCTTGCTGATGTACAGTGCCTTCTTCACCCGGCTGAAGGCAGCCCACCTCCTTGCCAGCTCCACCGTAAAGTCCTGGTATATGCGTATACCAGCTCCAGCCCACTGCACCACCCGCTTCTGCTTTGCCCATCACAGGACTTTCTCCTTCACGCTATACCTACGGAAACACACAGTTACTACTCTTGGCAGCTCACTCGCCTTTGGTGTGGGCCTCCACGACCGATGAGCCCGATCCAGTTCATATCGGGATGGTTCGTCCCCCTCCCCCAATAGCTTCGCCAACATTGTGGCAAAATACACCGTCGGCCTCGGGCCTTCCACCCCTTCGGGCAGACCCACAGTCCTCAGATTCTGTCGCCTGGATCTGTTTTCCAGGTCTTCCATTTTGGCTCGCAGACCCTTGTTGGTCTCTATCACTCTCCGCAACTCCTTCCCCATCTAGGTAGGTTTATCATTGTGCTGCGATAATGGCTTATCCACTTCCTTCAGTGTCTCACCTTGCTCCCGCACCTCCGCCACTGCGCTTGATACCGCCGCCCTCACCGGAGCAATCGCCTCCTCCATCAGCACTTTCAAACCGCGCCCATCTCCTTCTTCATCGCTTCCATATGTTTTGTGAACTGTTTTTCAAGTTCCACAGCCATCACCTTGGTCATTTCTTCTGCTGTGAGCGATGCGGCCTCCCCTGGTGCTCCAGTCTCCGCTTTCCTTACAGTTCCTGCGCTGACTTTTCCACTCACCTGCGGAATTTCATTAACCCCCTTTTTCACGGCCGTTGTTCTCCCAAACTTGGACATTTTTTCTCCCTGTGCCTTCTTTCAGCTTTTTCAGCCTCTGTTGCCTCCGGGACCAGGTGTTAAAACTCCAAAATTTCTATTCCTGAGTGGGAGCCCTCCAGTGTGCAGCTGCCTCCCGCCCGCCATCACCGGAAGTCATCAACAGAATCAAAATCTTAATTACACTGTTCCCAACTTGTGTTTTTTAATGAAAGAGTCCACCTCCCCTGATGCATTGAAGAAGTTCCCTCCAAAGTTACTGTGAGCCCAGCAGAGTAGACCAAACCAAATCAGATAACTTTTATACAGGACAGCCTTGACTCCATTGAACAGAGCCCTTTTCTTCGCCAGATCCACACCCATGTCTTGATAGAACCTGATAGACTGTCCTTCCCACTTAAAGTCACAGTGTTCCTTCGTCCATCTCAAAACCCTTTCCTCCTCCTCAAAGATGTGGAATCTCTTTTTAAAAAAAAAAAAAAAGATTTTTTTTAAATAAAAATTTAGAGTACCCAATTATTTTTTCCAATTAAGGGGCAATTTAGTGTGGCCAATCCACCTACCATGCACATCTTTGGGTTGTGGGGGTGAAACCCACACAGACACGGGGAGAATGTGCAAACTCCACACGGATAGTGACCCAGGGCCGGGATTCGAACCTGGGTCCTCAGCGCCGTAGGCAGCAGTGCTAACCACTGTGCCACCGTGCTGCCCGTGGAATCTCACTATCACCATAGCAGTATATCTTCAGGACTCGGCCTTGGTTGGAGTGTACAATGGGCTCTGTCCAATTCAGGCAGGGTTGTGAATCCACCCCCACCATCTTACCGAATATGGCTGAAAAGTACTCCGTGGGATTAGGGCTTTCCATTCCTTCTGGCAGCTCCACAATTTGCATATTTAGCCTCCTGAACCTATTCTCTGCGTCATTCATCTTGGCCTTCAACGACATGGTGAACTAGTGCACTAATGCTGGACAGAATGAATTCGTGGAAGGTATGCAAGATTGTTTTCTAGAACAATCTATATCAATGATTTGGATGTGGGAATCAAATATAATATTTTAAAGTTTGCTGCTGAAATGAAACTTGGTAGGAGGATGCGAAGAGGCTTCAAGGGGATTTAGACAGGCCAGGTGAGTGAACAAGAACATGCCAGATGGAATATAACATGGAAAAATGTAAAGTTTTCCGATTTGAAAGGAAAAACAGAAATGCAGAGTAATTTTTAAATGGTGCAAGGTGGGGAAGTATTGTTGTCCAAAGAGTGTCCTTGTTCGCAAATCACTGAAAGCTACCATGCAGGTGCAACAAGAATTAGAAAGGCAAATAGTATGTTGGCCAGGAGTAAAGGAGTGTTGCTGCAGTTGCACCTGGAATGTTGTGTGCAATTTTAGTCTCCTTACCTAGGGAAGGATATACTTGCCCCTCAGGGACCCCCTACGGGAACCCCTGCAATAGGGGGACCCCCCCACCAGGACCCCTGCAATAGGGGGACACTCCACGAGGATGCCAAAAATAGGGGGAATTCTTCTGGACCTCTGCAATAGGAGGAAACCCCTGGACCCCTGTAATAGGGAGAGGTGGTGACGTAGTGGTATTGTCACTGCACTGTAAACCAGAGACCCAGAGTAATGCTCTGGTGATCCAGGTTCAAATCCTGCCACTGCAGATGGTGAAATTTGAATTCAATAAAAATCTGGAATTAAAAGTCTAATGACAACCATGAAACCATTGTCGACTGTCGTAAAAACCCATCTGGTTCACCAATGTCCTTTAGGGAAGGAAATCCTTACCTGGTCTGGCCTACATGTGACTCTAGACCCACAACAATGTGGTTGATTCTTAACTGCCCCCTCAAGGGCAATTAGGGATGGACAATAAATGCTGGCCCAGCCTGGGACGCCCACGTCCCATGAATGAATTTAAAAAACAAAACCATCAGGGTCCCTTGTAAAAGAGGAATCCCCCCCCCCCCCCCCTTCCAGGGACCCCTGCAATAGGTGAACCCCCACCAGAGACCCCTGCAATAGGCAGATCCCCTCAGGGACCCATGCAATAGGGGACCCCACACGTGGACCCCTGCAAAAGGGGGACCCCTGTAATAGGGGCCCCGCCTTGGGGATTATTGCAATGGGGAGGACCTCTGTAATAGGGGGACCACCACTAGAGATCCCTATTATTGGGGGACCCCCCCATCATAGACCCTTGTAATAATTGGACCCCCTCAGGAACTCCTGTAATAAGGGGACCCCCTCAGGGACTCCTGTAACAGGGGGATCCCCCACTGGGATCGCTGTAATAGGAGGACCTCCGCAATGGGGGGACTCTTTCTTCCCCCCCCCCCCCCCAGTGATCCCTGCAATAGGGGAACCCCCCACCAGGGACCCCTGTAAAAGAGGGACCCATCTGAGACTCCTACAATAGGGGTACCTCCACGGGGACCCCTGTAAGCAATAGGAGGTCCCCCCATTGGACCCCCTGCTCAAAGAGACTCCCTCCAGAGGCCCCCCCCCCCCCCCCCCCGCCCCAAGAAAAAGGATCCCTGTCTGAAAGCTAGAGAGCTGTCCAGTTACTGACAGTGGGCAGCATTATAGCTGCAGTACTTACCTTGTTTCCATTCCTGGAAGTGGAGCAGCTGTGCCTGCGCCTGGTTCCCACAGATCCATTAGCAGCAAGCTATTCATAACTTTCGAGTAGTGGTGTGTGATTGACAGCTTCTACAAACCATTTGCAACTTTGATCCATTCATATTCCTTCATGGTTCAGTGGCCTAAGCGGTGATACCCCATTGTTGACATTGACCACATCAAAGAGGCAAGTGCAGTGAAATGAAAGTAGGTGGAATGAAATTAGTGCTCGGAATGCACTTGCATCACTTTGGTGTGATCTCTGTCAAGGTAGGGAGGGAAGGCTCAGGTAGAGCAGACATGGGCAGGAAGTGCATTGTTGGGGACGTGGCCCTCTGATGAGCTTAAGTGGTCTATACCAGCGTGGCCCTGGAGTGGCGGACCTCACAGTGGGCCAAGGGGGCAACCGTTACTCCCTTGGCCCACTGCGAGGTCCGGCATGACAGGGCCATGTTTGTCGAGATCACAAGTGACCCACATCCACATGATTCCCAGCTGCAGGGACCAGAGAATCACTAAGACCCACTGGCATTTAATTACATTGCCCTGCCGCACGCATTGTTGACCTCTTTCATGCTGCCAGTGGGGAGTCAGAGCATTGCGCTCGGGCGCCCACCAGATTTTCCCCCTCCGCCTGATTCTCCATCCCTCGGGGAATGCATTCTGGGCGCCCTGGGCCAGAGAATTCCACCCTTTGTGTTTGTCTGTACAGAGGAAACAAAACAAAACTTTGCTGAAGTGTTGGGGTGCCTAGGGACAGTAAGAAGTCTTACATCACCAGGTTAAAGTCCAACAGGTTTGTTTTGAATCACTAGCTTTCGGAGCACAGCTCCTTCCTCAAGTATCTGAGTGCCAGTTTACTTTCCCAGGGATTGGGCCGCGGGTGCCCTGCCCTTAAGAGGTGGGGTGAGGGGGGCTTGAAGATCCCATAACAGATAAGTTGGGGTGGGGGAGGGGGTAAGTCCGGAGGCCAGGTGGGGTCGAGAGATCGAGGCGGTATTTAAAAGTGGTGCCCCGATCTCTTTCTACACTGATGAACTGAGCTCATCAGTGCAGGGAGTGAGTAAGTGCAGCCTCGGTAGGACGTTCTCCTCAGAGGCCCAAAAAACCCTCAAGCCTTGTTTGATAGCGAGAATGCTCTTGGCACTACAGGCTCCAAGAAACTCCCCGCTATTCACGGCCTAAACAGGACTCTCTTTTTTTCTTTAAATCGCACCCAGAATGTTATAAATGGAGCTAAGCAATCCCACAAGCTTTGGACCAGATCAAAGCTCTGTATGTCCTACCATATCCAGTCAAGAATAGTGTTGGGCAATTAAATACTTAAATGGAGGAGGAGGCTCCAACACATGAGTTCAAAAGTCAAAGCTGAAGCATTTGCGATCACCTTCAGTCAAAAGTACCAAGTGGAACATCCATCTTTGCCTCCTGCTCGTATTTAGACAATTTGATTCATTTTCAAGAAATGGCTGAACCCATTGGATTCAGCAACAGGCAATATCCTGGCTATGATACTGAAGATTGTGCTCCAGAACTAGCCACACCCATGCCAAGCTGTTCATGTACAGTTACCATGCCAGCATCTACCCAACATTGTGGAAAATGGCCCAGGTATGTCCTTTCCACCAAAGTACGAAGTCTTACAACACCAGGTTAAAGTCCAACAGGTTTGTTTCGATGTCACTAGCTTTCGGAGCGCTGCTCATTCCTCAGGTGAATGAAGAGGTATGTTCCAGAAACGTATATATAGACAAATTCAAAGATGCCAAACAATGCTTGGAATGCGACCATTAGCAGGTGATTAAATCTTTACAGATCCAGAGATGCGGTAACCCCAGGTTAAAGAGGTGTGAATTGTATCAAGCCAGGACAGTTGGTAGGATTTCGCAGGCCAGATGGTGGGGGATGAATGTAATGCGACATGAATCCCAGGACCCTTTCCACCAAAAGCATCTCAAATTCAATCCAGCCAATTTCTGCCCCATTAGTCTAGTATCAATCATCAGCAAAGTGGTGGAAGGACCCTAGGATGGCATACTTAATCTTATCCAGGTGGAGAAATTCTGAAAGGTCAGCGAGCCAGTCTGCTGCCGTTGGTGGTGCTGCCGATCGCCAGCCGAGCAGGATTCTCCGATTAGGGAAGCGAAGCAAGGACTTTAGCCCCCTTCCCCATGTGTAGCTCTGGCTGCTCCGATACTTTGAAGATTGCCACTATCGGGAATGGCTTCACCCTCACCCCCACAACCTTGGACATTGCCTCGGAGAAGGCTATCCAGAACCCAGCAAGTTTGGGACAAGCCCAGAACATGTGGGTGTGGTTGGCCAGGCCCCTCTGGCACCGCTCACGTTTGTCCTCCACCTCTGGGAAGAACCTGCTCATTCGGGTTCTGGTCAGGTGCGCTCTGTGCACCACTTTGAGCTGCATTAGGCTTAGCCTTGCGCAGGAGGAGGTGGAATTCACCCTGCTCAGTGCTTCGCTCCAGAGTCCCCACCCCATCTCTGTCCCCAGTTCGTCCTCCCATTTTTGTCTGGTCTCGTCCAGTGGTGTTCGAGCTCTGTCCATAACTGTCTGTATATTTTCCCACATAGTCCCCCACTTCTTGCTGCTTGTGCCTATCAGGTCCTCTAGTAATATGTTTTCAGAGGCCCTGGGGTACCCTACTGTCTCTTTGTGTTTTATTTGGAGATGTCTCATTTCCTGTCCTTTTGCTAGTTTCCACTTCCTCGTCAGTTCATCCAGTGTTGCCAGCTTCCACCTTTTGAAGGTGGTATCTAGCATGGCTGGGGGGAATCTGTGATTGCCGCAGGTGGGGGCCATGGGGGACATTTTGGTTACCCCGAAGTGTCGTCTCAGCTAGGTCCACGTTCATAGCGTGGCCACTACCACTGGGCTCGTTGTGTATCTTGTTGAGGGGGCTGGGAGTGCTTCTGTAGCCAGGGCCCGGAGGGTTGTTCCTTTACAGGATGCCTCCTCCATTTGTACACTATCTGTGTCAAGTTCTTGTACCCATCCCCTCACTCTTTCTGTCGTTGCTACCCAATGGTAGTATTGCAGGCTTGGCAAAGCCAAGCCCCCTTTGATTTTCCTCCTTTGCAGTGTCGGTTTGGGAATTCTCGGGTTCTTCCCCCCCCCCCCCCCCCCCCCCCCCCCCCCCCAACCCACCCACACACACACAAATGCCATGATTAGACTCTACATTCTGGGGATGAAGATCGGTAAGGATCTCCCCGCCAGGGAGAGTGGGAGTGAGCCCCACCTTTGAAGGTCCTTTTTTACTTCCTCCACCAGGCTGGTCAGGTTCCACTTGTGGATCTGTGTCCAGTCTCTGGCTATCTGGATCCCCAGGTAATGGAATCTGGGCCGTTTTAAAAGGGAGCCCCTCCAGCTCTGCCCCTCCCCCATTTGGATTCACTGGGAATGCCTCACTTTTTCCCAGGTTAAGTATGTAACCTGAAAAGGTTCCAAACTCTTTCAGGATTGTCAATGATCTTTCTGATGTTAGGTCGTCAACCTGAAATGTTGGGCAGAATTCTCCCATCCTGCCCTCGGTGGGTTTGGTGACATGTGCAAGTGGAGAATCTGGCGGGAGCCAAAAGTCAGAAACCCATCAGCGTAAAATCACGTTGCATTTTTTCCATGGTGGGTTAATGGCGGGTCGACCTTCCCGCTGCCAGATGGTGTGAATTCTATTTGCATCTCACAAATGTTTGCCTTGCTAGAATTCAGTCAGGCTTTCCGATCTTGCATCACGCCTCTATGAATTTACACTGGTCTGAAACCCGATTGATACAGAGTGACATGCACCAGGTGGTCCATAATACTCAGGAGACCTCAAGGTAAGTGCAACTAAGCCTTTCTGTCATAGTGCTGCACTTTAGTAAGAATAAACAACAACACCACCTCCACAATAGTCCTCAATACTGAGGCCCCGCAAGGCTGCGAACTTAGCCCCCTACGATACTCCTTGTACACACACAACGCAAAATTTGGTTCCAGCTCCATCTACAAGTTTGCTGACGATACGACCATAGTGGGCCGGATCTCGAATAACGATGAGTCAGAATACAGGAAGGAGATAGAGAATCTAGTGGAGTGGTGCAGCGACAACAATCTATCCCTCAATGCCAACAAAACTAAAGAGCTGGTCATTGACTTCAGGAAACAAAGTACTGTACACACCCCTGTCAGCATCAACGGGGCCAAGGTGGAGGTGGTTAGCAATTTCACATTCCTAGGGGTACACATCTCCAAAAATCTGTCCTGGTCCACCCACGTCGACGCTACCACCAAGAAAGCACAACAGCGCCTATACTTCCTCAGGAAACTAAGGAAATTCGGCATGTCCACATTGACTCTTACCAACTTTTACAGATGCACCATAGAAAGCATCCTATCGGGCTGCATCCCAGCCTGGTATGGCAACTGCTCAGCCCAGGACCGCAAGAAACTTCAGAGAGTCGTGAACAGCCCAGTCCATCACACGAACCTGCCGCCCATCCATTGACTCCATCTACACCTCCCGTTGCCTGGGGAAAGCGGGCAGCATAATCAAAGCCATCCGGCTTACTCACTCTTCCAACTTCTTCCATCGGGCAGGAGAAACAAAAGTCTGAGAACACGCACGAACAGACTCAAAAACAGCTTCTTCCTCACTCTCACCAGGCTCCTAAGTGACCCTCTTATGGACTGACCTCATTAACACTACACCCCTGTATGTTCACCCGATGCCAGTGTTTATGTAGTTACATTGTGTACCTTGTGTTGCCCTATTATGTATTTTATTTTCATGTACTTAATGATCTGTTGAGTTGCTCGCAGAAAAATACTTTTCACTGTACCTCGGTACACGTGACAATAAAGAAAATCCAACTGGTCTTCATGGACAGCACCATGGGCTCCTCTGTGTCACCGACTAGGATCAGTACTGTGCCTGGGATTGGGGAGTGCATGGGTTTCCTCCCCCTGGTGCCACACACTGGTGTCTATTTGGACAGCACTGTGCTGTGGGATTCATGCCACCGGAACAAAGATCTGATGTTCAACCGGGGGATAGAGTGCGAGGTGAGTCCGGGGGTTGGGTGGGCTGATGAAGATTGGGGGAGCAATGTGGAATGAGGGCTGTACAAGCAGGGGTTCAGGGGGAAGGACCAACTCGAGGCTGGCATTGTGGAAGGAGGGATGTGCAAGAATGGGGGCGGGAGGGCAAGGGCTCTTGATGGCAGGCAAAGGGGCAAGGAAGTGGATGAAGAGGACGAACAATGGAAGGCGGAGGAAGACCGAGGGGAGGGAAGCTGGATCTTGACAAGGCTGCATAACATGGAGACAAACAAGGGATTTAAGGGAATTAACGTATAGCATTGAAAGGGGATGCACTGTGATGAATGTAGGAATTTCAGATAAGTGGGGCTGGATTCTGTTTTTGGGACTATGTTCCCACACCGTCGTAAAAACTGGACCTTGGGCCACATAATCCTAGCCCTGCAGGGGGCTAGCAGGGTCCCGGCATAAAACTAGCAGCTTTTGCTGCAGATATGGGCCCCCCGCACTTCCGGGTTGGAGGGCGCGCATGCACATGGCGGCGGCCTCCAGCGGCCGCGCCGTGCTCCATGGCGGACTCAGACCATGGAGCTGCACATTAAAAATAGACAGATAGGGCCTGGCCCTGATTGCCCGCCCAAACATTGCCCGACGGCATATAAGGCCCCCCCTGTCCTCTGATTGACCCGCAGCCGGCATGCTAGTATCCCGACCGGCAGGACCATTTTAGATCCATGCCGTTGGGACTTCGGCCAGTTGGGGGTGGAGAATGGCGGGGCCGGCCTACAGCAATGGCCGCAGGTAGATGATATGCATAACCGCGTACTCTTTGAGTACGCCGCTTTTCGGGGCCCAGAGAATCGGATAACTGCCGCTGGTCCTGATTTTGTGCACCAAAATGGATTCTCCGCCCCAGCGCCGGCTGCGATTTCGATGTCGGGGTGCGGAGAATCCAATAGATTGCAATGTAGGTATTTGGTTCAGTAAATGTTAAAAGCCTGAGGTGGAATATGACTGCTGCAGTCATGTTTTTAAAATAAACCCTAGTTTGAAAGACAACTAGGTTTTGGAGCCAGATGTGTAATGAGGCCACCGTAAAAGCTTGGTCTAATGGAATGTTGTTTGTATTAAGGGGATTCCCCTGTGGAGTTAATTAGATTTCAGCTTGGTAAGATGATGTAATTACTGGGAGGAGCCAAGTTAAACTTCTCCGTTCAGTTAAAAGATATGTTTATAGCTGGATTTGCAAATTATTTCCAAGCAGTTCAGAAGAGTGTAATTAGAAAGTAACCTGAAGCAGCTTCTGAAGATATACAGCCGAAACCTCTGTATGGTTCTGAGAGGATTCAGATCTTTTCTTTTAAACAGTGTCAAAAGATCTCAATTTCTCAAAGAACATCTCTGTAAAGCGGCTGTTTAGCACAGGGCTAAATCGCTGGCTTTGAAAGCAGACCAAGGCAGGCCAGCAGCACGGTTCAATTCCCGTAACAGCCTCCCCGAACAGGCACCGGAATGTGGCGACTAGGGACTTTTCACAGTAACTTCATTGAAGCCTACTTGTGACAATAAGCGATTTTCATTTCATTCATTTTCATTTTCAAAGTAGATATTCCTGAGGGATTACTGTATTAAACAGCGGATTGAGAACTGAGCAGATTTATTTTTTTTGTTTGAGTGGGAATAAAAATAGCAGTTAAGGGTTGCTACATTCAATGTATTGATTAGCATTGTTTTTTTTAAATGTTTTTATTCTCCATTTAACACATTTTCCTTCAAAATGTACACCCCACCCACAAACAGTAAATGGTAACAAATACAAAATCAATCCTCTTAACAATACCAACGATCCCATCCTCCCACCACCCCAAACAACGGCCCACCTGTTGATATATACATCCAATAAAACAAACCCTCCCACGGTGGCAACAAAAAACAAAGGAGAAAAAGGAGTCCAGGACTGCCCATGGTCACCATTGACCTAGGGTCCACCCCCCCCCCCCCCCCCACCCCCCCCCCCCCCCCAACACTCAACGCCATCCAACCTCTGAAAGAGTACCATACATGATACCCGAGAGTTGTACACCCCCCCGCCCCCCCCCCCCCCAGTCTCCAACTCCTCCCGTCCACTTCCTCTTGTAAAAACTCCTCCCCCCAATCTCGGTTCCTTCCCCCCAACTTTCCACCCCGGCTAGACCACTCGGACCCTGTTCTGCCAGGCTCCGATGGCCGCAGCCCCTCCCCACACCTCAGTCCCCTTCACTGGCCGGCTTAAACCGGCCAGCGTGGAGGCCCCCGCCCGGGTCCCTTTCCCCCTTGCCCGGCCCTAGGAAAGCCCAGAAATATCCTTTTAGCACACAAACCCCACATATCCACGTGAGTGAAAGTCCCATCACTTCCCTTGTCCAAATATATACAACATTGGCTCCTTTAGCCCATACACCCGCACGCAGTGAAACATAAAAAGAAGAAAATACAGTCAGTCATGAGGTCACATCGGCACATGGCCATTTCTCAATTTCTCAGTTCTGCCACAGTCCTTCTGCCTTCGCAAACTCCTCCGCTGCTTCCGCCATGCCAAAATAAAAGTCCCTGAGCTTGTAAGCCACCCTCAACTTCGCTGGATATACAATGTCGCACTGCACCTTGCTAATGTACAGTGCCCTCTTCACCCGGTTGAACGTAGCCCGCCTCCTCGCCAGCTCCACCGTAAAGTCCTGGTATACACGTATACCAGCTCCAGCCCACTGCACCACCCGCTTCTGCTTGGCCCAGCACAGGACCTTCTCCTTCACACTGTACCTACAGAAGCACAGAGTCACTACCCTTGGCGGCTCACTCGCCATTGGTACAGGCCTCCACGACCTATGAGCCCGATCCAGTTCATATCGGGAGGGATCCTCCCCCTCCCCCAATAGTTTCACCAGCATCGCGGCAAAATACTCAATCGGCCTCGGTCCTTCAACTCCTTCGGGCAGCCCCACAATCCTCAAATTCTGTCGCCTGGATCTGTTTTCCAGGTCTTCCATTTTTCCTCGCAGATCCTTGTTAATGTCCATCTCCTTCCGCATCGAGGCAAGTTGATCACCGTGCTGCAATAATGTCTCCTCCACTTCCTTCAGCGCCTCTCCTTGCTCTCGCACCTCCGCCACTGCGCTCGCCACCTCCGTCCTCACCGGGAAAACCACCTCCTCCACCAGCACACTCAAAACCTCCCTCATCTCCTTCCTCATTGTCTCCATGTATCTTGTAAACTGCCTTTTGAATTCCGCAGCCATCACCTTAGTTATTTCTTCAGCCGTAAGCAATGTGGCCTCCACTGGTGCTCCAGCCTCCATTTTTCTTGGTGACCCCGCGGTAACCTTTCCACTCCCCGACGGACCTTCAGCTGTTTTCTTTACGAATGATTTTTTTGCTTACCCTCGACATTTTTCTTCACTGTTTCTTCCTGCTTTTGCCACCTCCGTAGACCCTGGGACCGGACTTAAAGCCCCGAAAATGCCGGTCCCGAATGGGAGCGCTCCATTGTGCGGCCGCCTCCCGCCCACCATCACCGGAAGTCCATTGATTAGCATTGTTTAAGGGGTAATTGTAAGCTATTTTCTGGTGGTGATGTTAAAGACATGTTAATACAGTGTTAGTAATAAAGTTTGTTTTAATATACCATTTCCCTATTTTTTTCATGGAATCAATCATGGAGCGAGGTATTCTTTCCTCACACTCTTACAAAAACTCTCAGTCTCAAAAAATTAAAATAAAATATCAGGGTTTCTGTTCAATATCCTAGCCACTGTTGGGGTTTGGTCCGGGGTTGTAATAACACACAGACTGCAAATCATGAGATGGGTGCATGTTAGTGTGGCATATTAGGGATAGTTCACACAAACACTAAACAGGTCAGGATTGCAGTGCTCTGTGAAGGTTACTTTTGCCCTTAGTCCTCTTTGGAAATAGGACCTATGGCAAGGCTCCCGCTTAAGTTCAAGAGCTGGCAGACCAAAGTCAGAGAGTGCAGACACTCATAACTCACCGGGATAGGATCTTGGCAGCAGTCATCAGTACCCTGCTAATGCACTCACTCTGTCAATTTAAAGTCCAGCAAGGAAGAACAGCAATGTGAGTCCACTCTAGATGTTTCCTACACTGTCTAAGGAGGCAAAACACTGCTGCGAAGGACATGCGGACCAGCATGGGGCTTTCATCCTAAACCGAATGTCTTGATTTGGGACACTGAGTAAGGAATCTTAGGTGCACAGAGTGTCACATATCTGATGAGCCCTCCTCAGTTGTTGCTATCCCTTAAGAACAAGTGTTGTGAACTCGCCCATCATACACTCCTGAAAAAGAAATTCATAGTGGTGTACTGGTATTGTCGCTGGACTTGTAATCCAGAGACCCAGAATCATGTTCTGGGGACCTGGGTTCAAATCCCGTCAGGGCAGATGGTGAAATTCGAATTCAATAAAAATACAATCTGGAACTAAAAGCCTAAAGGTGACCATGAAACCATTGTTGTAAAAATCCATCTGGTTCTCTAATCTGTCATCCTTACCTGGTCTGGCTGACATGTGACTCCAGACCCACAACAATGTGGTTGACTCTCAAATGTGCCCAGATGGGCAATAAATGCTCGCCCAGCCAGCGACGCCCACATCCCATGAACGAATAATAAAATACACATCTCCCTGACTGCACTCAAGGGTTCGTTAACAATTTGCACTGAGGTTGACATGTCATGAATAGAACATAGTACAGCACGGAACAGGCCCTTCGGCCCTCGATGTTGTACCGAGCCTTGTTCGAAACCAAGATCAAGCTATCCCATTTCCTGTCATTCTGGTGTGCTCCATGTGCCTATCCAATAACCGCTTGAAAATAAAGAACCTACCTCGGACATCCCTCCTATATCTCCCACCCTGAACCTTATAGTTATGCCCCCTTGTAACAGCTACATCCACCCGAGGAAATAGTCTCTGAACGTCCACTCTATCTATCCCCCTCATTATCTTATAAACCTCTATTAAGTCGCCTCTCATCCTCCTCCGCTCCAAAGAGAAAAGCCCTAGCTCACTCAACCTTTCCTCATAAGACCTATCCTCCAAACCAGGCAGCATCCTGGTAAATCTCCTTTGCAACCTTCCCAATGCTTCCACATCCTTCCTATAGTGAGGTGACCGGAACTGCACACAATACTCCAAATGTGGTCTCACCAGTTGCAGCAGAGTTGAGCTCTTAAACTCAAGCCCCCTGTTAATAAACGCTAACACACTATAGGCCTTCTTCATGGCTCTGTCCACTTGAGTGGCAACCTTCAGAGATCTATGGACATGAACCACAAGATCTCTCTGTTCCTCCACATTCCTCAGAACCCTGCCGTTGACCCTGTAATCCGCATTCAAATTTTTCCTACCAAAATGAATCACCTCGCGCTTATCAGGGTTAAACTCCATCTGCCATTTTTCGGCCCTGCTCTGCATCCTATCAATGTCTCTTTGCAGCCTACAGCAGCCCTCCACCTCATCCACTACTCCACCAATCTTGGTGTCATCAGCAAATTTACTGACCCACCCTTCAGCCCCCTCCTCCAAGTCATTGATAAAAATCACAAATAGCAGAGGATCCAGCACTGATTCCTGTGGTACACCGCTGGTAACTGGTCTCCAGCGTGAACATTTTCCATCCGCCACCACTCTCTGTCTTCTATGTGATAGCCAATTACTTATCCAATTGGCCAAATTTCCCTCAATCCCACACCTTACTTTCTTCATGAGCCGACCATTGGGAACCTTATCAAACGCCTTACTAAAATCCATGTATACGACATCAACTGCTCTACCTTCATCTACACACCTAGTAACCTCCTCAAAGAATTCAGTCAAATTTGTGAGGCAAGACACATTTGTGAGCCTTCACAAATCCGTGTTGATATCCCGGATTAAGCTGCACCTTTCCAAATGGTCATAAATCCTATCCTTCAGGACCATTAACTTACTGACCACTGAAGTAAGACTAACCGGCCTATGATTACCAGGGCCATTCCTATTGCCTTTCTTGAACAGAGGAACAACATTCGCCACTCTCCAGTCCTCTGGCACTATACCCGTGGACAATGAGGACCCAAAGATCAAAGCCAAAGGCTCTGCAGTCTCATCCTTTGCCTCCCAAAGAATCCTAGGATATATCCCATCTGGCCCAGGGGACTTGTCGACCCTCAGGTTTTTCAAAATTGCTAATACATCCTTCCTCAGAACATCTACCTCCTCCAGCCTACCCGCCTGTATCACACACACATCCTCAAAAACATGACCCCTCTCCTTGGTGAACACTGAAGAAATGTATTCATTCAACACCTCTCCTGTCTCTTCTGACTCCATGCACAAGTTCCCACTACTATCCTTGACCGGCCCTAACCTCACCCTGGTTATTCTTTTATTTCTCACATAAGAGTAAAAAGCCTTGGGGTTTTCCTTGATCCGACCCGCCAAGGTCTTCTCATGCCCCCTCCTAACTCTCTTAAGCCCTTTTTTTTTTAGCTCATTCCTTGCTACCTTGTCACCCTCAAATGACCCAACTGAACCTTGTTTTCTCATCCTTACATACTCTTCCCTTTTCCTCTTGACAAGACATTTAACCTCTTTTGTAAACCATGGTTCCCTCACACGGCCATTTCCTCCCTGCCTGACAGGGACATACCTATCAAGGACACGCAGTATGTGTTCCTTGAACAAGCTCCACTTTTCATTTGTGCCTTTCCTTGACAGTTTCTGTTCCCATCTTATGCTCCCTAATTCTTGACTAATCGCATCATAATTCCCCCTCCCCCAATTATAAACCTTGCCCGGCCGTATGGCCCTATCCCTCTCCATTGCAATAGTGAAAGACACCGAATTGTGGTCACTATCTTCAAAGTGCTCTCCCACAAACAAATCTAACACTTGGCCCGGTTCATTACCCAGTACCAAATCCAATGTGGCCCCACCTCTTGTCGGCCTGTCCACATATTGTGTCAGGAAACTCTCCCGCACACACTGTACAAAAACTGCCCATCCGAACTGTTCAACCTGTAGAGGTTCCAATCAATATTTGGAAAGTTAAAGTCACCCATGACAATTACCCTGTGACCTCCACACCTATCCATAATCTGTTTTGCAATTTCTTCCTCCAAATCTCTTATTACTATTTGGGGGCCTATAGAAAACTCCTAACAACGTGACCACTTCTTTCCTATTTCTAACTTCAGCCCATATTACCTCAGTAGTAGATCCCCCTCGAACTGCCTTTCTGCAGCCGTTAAACTATCCTTGATTAACAATGCTACTCCTCCACCTCTTTTACCACCTTCCCTGCTTTTTCTGAAACATCTATACCCCGGAACTTCCAACAACCATTCCTGTCCCTGTTCTAACCATGTCTCCGTAATGCCCACAACATCATAGTCCCAGGTACCAATCCACGCTCCCAAGTTCATCTACCTTATTCCGGATGCTCCTTGCATTGAAGTAGACACACTTCAACCCACCTTCCTGTCTACTGGTACACGCCTGCGACCTTGATAACCTCCTCAGTACCTCACTATTCTCAACACTGGCTTCTGGACTACAGCTCGTTTTCCCATCCCCCTGACAAATTAGTTTAAACTCCCCCGAAGAGCCGTAGCAAATTTCCCTCCCAGGATATTGGTGCCCCTCTGGTTCAGGTACAAACCGTCCTGTCTGTACAGGTCCCACCTTCCCCAGAATGTGTTCCAATTATCCACGTAACTGAAACCCTCCCTCCTACACCATCCCTGCAGCCACGTGTTTATCTGTACTCTCCCCGTTCCTCAACTCGCTAGCACGTGGCACCGGTAACAAACCAGAGGTGACAACATGGTTTGTCCTGGCTCTCAGCTTCCACCCTAGCTCCCTAAATTCCTGTTTTAAATACCCGTCCCTTCTCTTACCTTTGTCGTTGGTACCGATGTGTACCAGGACTTGTGACTGTTCCCCCTCCCCCTTAAGGATTCTGAAAACATGGTCCGAGACGTCACGGACCCTGGCACCCGGGAGGCAACATGCCATCCGTGAGTCTCTTTCGTTGCCATAGAACCGTCTCTCTGTCCCTCTAACTATCGAGTCCCCAATAACTATTGCTCTCCTGCTCTCCCCCCTTCCCTTCTGAGCCACAGGGACGGACTCAGTGCTGGAGATCTGTTCACCGTGACTTACCCCTGGTAGGCCGTTCCCCTCCATAGTATCCAAAGCGGTATACTTGTTACTGAGGAGAACGACCACAGAGGATCCCTGCACTGACTGCTTTCTCCCAGCCCCTCTCACCGTCACCCATCTATCTTGATTCTTCGGAGTAACCACATCCCTGAAGCTACTATCTATGACCACCTCTGCCTCCCGAATGATCCGAAGTTCATCCAACTCCAGTCCCCTAACGTGGTTTCTGAGGAGCTGGAGATGGGTGCACTTGCCACAGGTGAAATCAACAGGGACACTGACGGCGTCCCTCACCTCTAACATTCTGCAGGAGGAACATTGCACTGCCTTCCCTGCTAACCCCCCTAGATAACTTGCGGATAAAAACAAGAAAAAGAAAGAAAGAGCTTGCCTGATATTCACTTAACCCTTTAGGTTAGAGGAGGTGGAACCGCCCAACTTAAATACAGGTAAAAATAATCACTTAACAAGCAACCACTGCACTCCGCACGATAACAGCAATCAGCTGTTATGGGCTCGCGCAAACAATTTAAATCTTAACTACTTACCCAGCAGTCACTCTGTCCTCACTCCGACCGGATTCAGCTGGAAACCGCCAACAGTAAGTTTTTTAAAAATTTACTCCCCTTAGCAAGCACTCACTCAGCAAGCACTGCGCCCCGCACGATAACAGCAATCAGCTGTTATGGGCACACACAAACAATTTAAATCTTACCTACTTACCTTTATTAATCTTTAAAGGGGACACTTCGAATGGGAGGAAAGCTGAACCTCGGAATAAGAGGATTGCAAAGGTCCAAATCAAAACATTTTTATCTGGCAATTGCATTAACATCCCGATGGAATGGTTTACAAAAAGTGCAATTTATTCACCGTGATCAGGTGGCACAGTGGTTAGCACTTCTGCCTCACAGCTCCAGGATCCCAGGTTCAATTCCGACCTCCGGTGACTGTCTGTGTGGAGTTTGCACGTTCTTCCTGTGTCTGCGTGGGTTTCCTCCCACAGTCCAAAGATGTGTAGGTTAGGTGGATTGGCCATGCTAAATTGCCCCTTGGGGCTCAAAAGATTAGGTTGGGTTATGGGGATAGGGTAGAAACCTGGGCTTAAGTAGGGGGCTCTTTCCAAGGGCTGGTGCAGACTTGATTGGCCAAACGGCCTCCTTCTGCGCTGTAAATTCTATGATAGAGCATCCCATGACCCTGAGGTGATATCCAAACTTTTGAACTTTAACCCGACCACGACGCCTTTTGCAGCTCCGTCATCCGCAGCAGGGACCAAAGAAACCTGCGAACTGTTACGTCCTGATGTCTGTAATGACCTTGATGGACATTCTCTGGAGGGGCCGGGCTCCATAAGGGTCTTCTGCCCAGGGGTAGCTTGCACTGTTGGAATTAGTGCGGGCAGAGGCAGAGGGGGGACTCTGAGCAGCTGCACAGCCTTGGAATGCCCTGGGTGGTGGACCCTGGAGTGTCCAGCTGATGTGCATTCTCCCTGTGGATGGTGCCCACCAGCATGTGTGGCCATGTGATGTATGGCTGAGCACAACACTGGCAGGACCTGCTGTGCCAAGGTCTTCATGGTAGTTGCCAACTCCCATGGTGGCCTAAAGAAGCTCGTATATCAGAGCCACAGCAGCAGACAGAACACGGAGGATCTCCTCCTTTGTACACTCTACTCCAAACCGTACCATCAAAGTCCTGCCAATGTTCTGCTGCCTCCCATTGTTTCTCCACCAGTGAGCCGATTCGAGAGGCTCATCATCTGACCGGGACTGAACAGGTGGCTAGTCTCCGGCAGCCCTCTTGAGTACCCGAGACCTGGGTTATACATGCCACTGACTGCTGTGGGGACATTGAATTGAATTTGATTTATTGTCACATGTGCCGATGTACAGTGAAAAGTATTGTTCTGTGTACTGTCCAGACTGATCGTTCCATACATGAAAAACATAGGGCATGCATAAATACATAATGTAAATACATAAACACAGGCATTGGGTGAGCATATGGAGTGTCGTACTACTCAGTAGAGAAGATGTGTGAAGAGATCAGTTCAGTCCATAAGAGGGTCATTCATGAGTCTGGTAACAGCAGGGAAGAAGCTGTTTTTGAACCTGTTAGTGCTTGTTCTCAGACTTTGTATCTCCTACCTGATGGAAGAGGTTGGAAGAGAGAATAAACCTGATGGGAGGGGTCTTGGATTATACTGCCCGCTTTCCCAAGGCAGCGGGAGGTGTAGACCCCTCCCACCCGGCTTACTCACTCTTCAAACGTCTTCCATCAGGCAGGGGATACAGAAGTCTGAGAACATGCACAAATATACTCAAAAACAGCTTCTTCCCTGCTGTTACCAGACTCCTAAATGACCCTCTTATGGACTGACCTCATTAACACTCCACCCTGTATGCTTCATCCGATGCCAGTGCTTATGTAGTTACATTGAATACCTTGTGTTGCCCGATTATGTATTTTCTTTTATTCCCTTTTCTTTCTATGTACTTAATGATCTGTTGAGCTGCTCGCAGAAAAATACTTTTCACTGTACCTCGGTACACGTGACAATAAACAAATCCAATCCAGAGTCAATGGATGAGTTTGCGTGATGGATTGGGCTGTGTTCCTAACTCTCAGTAGTTTCTTACGGTCTTGGACCGAGCAGTTGCCATACCCGGTTGTGATGCAGCCAAATGGGATGCTTTCTGTGGTGCATCTGTAAACGTTGGTAAGGGTCAATGTGGACATGCCAAATTTCCTTAGTCTCCTGAGGAAGTATAGACGCTGTTGTGCTTTCTTGGTCGTAACATTGACATAGGTGGACCAGGACAGATTGTTGGTGATGTGCACACCTAGGAATTTGAAGCTGTCAACCATATCCACCTCGGCACCATTGATGCAGACAGAGGTGTGTACGATACTTTCTTCCAGAAGTCAACGACCAGCTCTTTTGTTTTGCTGACGTTAAGGGAGAGATTCTTGTCATTACACCATGCCACGAGGTTCTCTATCTCCCTCCTGTACTCTGACTCATCATTGTTCAAGATCCTACCCATTACGGTCATGTCATCAGCAAACTTGTAGATGGAGTTGGAGCCAAATTTTGCCACAGTCGTGTGTATATAGGGAGTATAGTTGGGGGCTAAGTACATAGCCTTGATGGGCCCTGGTATTGAGGACTCAGTGACTGAGTGTTCCCCAGAAAGTGACTCTGTGTCTAACCTTGAACTACGCCAACAGCCCCCCTTCCCAAGTTGTGTGAATCTGCACATGTGGAGGATGCGGGTGAGCGCTGTGATGGTTTTTTCTCTGCCCCTTATCTTCTTAGGGGTGGCGATGGTGAAGTTGTGTTGTCGCTGAATAGTAAGCCAGAGACCCAGAGTAATGATCTGGGACCTGGGTTCAAACCCCACCACGGCAGATAGTGGAATTTAAACTTTATAAAATATCTGGAATTAAAAGTCTAATGATGACCATGAAACCATTGACGATTGTCGTAAAAACCCATCCGGTTCACTAATGTCATTTAGGGAAAGAAATCTGCCATCCTTACCTAGTCTGGCCTACATGTGACTCTGGACCCACAGCAGTGCCCCTCTGGATTGGCCCAGCAGGCCACTCAGCTGTATTAAATCGCTCCGAGCACACAAAAAAGAAATTAAACTGGACGGACCACCCGACATTGACTGGAAATGATAATGGCAAACCCAGCCCTATCAACCCTGCAAAGTCCTCCTTATTACCATCTGGGAGCTTCTGCCAAAGTTGGGTGAGCAGTCTCACAGACTACTCGCGCAACAAGTTGGCAAAGTCAGTCTCATAATCATATCTTACAGACAATATCCCAGACACTACTATCACCATTCCTGGGTATGTCCGGCAGGACAGACACAGCAGAGGTGGTGGCACAGTGGTATACAGTCGGGTGGGAGTTGCCTTGGGAGTCCCCAACATCAACTCTGGATGGCCTCAGGGCTTCAGGTTAGACATGGGCAAGGAAACTTCCTGCTGATTACCATGTACCGGCCACCATCAGCTGATGAATCAGTACTCCTCCATGTTGAATACCACTTGGAGAAACCACTGAGGGTGACAAGAGTGTAGAATATTCTCTGGGTAGGGGACTTGTTGTATCTGTAAAACCTCAGATACCTTCGACCAGTTCACCTACTCAAAGGTTTTACCTCGATGTCTTTAATAACGAGAAGAACAAACCACAAACACAAATTCAAGTTCAACAATATTTATTTCACACAATTTACCCGTATGCTACCCACAAATATAATCTAGATGTACCCAACATTGGTTTATACTAACCATAAGGATATCTTGGTAGGTCATGGATCTGATCCGTGAGCCCCTCTGGTTCATCGTCACGAAGGTGGTTCTCGCACGCTGTTTTGTCCTTCCTTCCTTCTCTGGCCAGCCGTCTTGATCGCCTCTGCATGGAGTCTTCCTGATGTGCCTTGTGTACCTGTTTTTATCCCCCTCCCTTTGTGCTCGTTTGCCATTTCCTCTTGCTTTCTGCCAATGATGCCTCGGGAGGGGGTGACAGGCCACCTGAGCCCTCTCCAGGTGTCCCATCTCTGGTGGTGTAGGCTGCACATATCCTGTTCCCATATTAGGTAACAGCAGCAACTCTGGGCGACAGAAAGTCTGGCCCGATCTGGGCTACTGACAAAGACCTGTTCATTTTAATAGCGTGTTATGATTTCCTGATGGGTAATTGACGAGGCAGATCCAGACATGTTCTGGCAGCTTATCTGTTGGTTGTGTATTCTAACTTGGCCAGTTCGAATTCCCATGGTGCTGTGTGCTGGAGTGTCTGTGTCTTGATTTAAAGTGCCCAATTCTTTAATTATAAGTACCCAATATTAATCAGTCCAATATTAATCAGGCCATCACCTAGGCCTTGCTAGGTTACCACAGACTTCAAAGTCCATCACCAAGAGTGGCTCGGTGTACCACCACAGACCGAGCTGGCCAGGTCCTTAAGGACATAGCTGCTAGACTGGGGTTGCAGCAGGTGTTGAGGGAATCAACAAAAGGGAAAAACATACTTGACTTCATCCTCACCCAACCTACCTGCTGCAGATGCATCTGTCCGTGACAGTTTCGGTTGAAGTGATCACCGCACAGTACTTGTGGAGACAAAGTTCCGCCAACATTGAGGGCATTTAAAAGTTTATTGGATAAACATATGGATGATAATGGCATAGTGTAGGTTAGATGGCTTTTGTTTCGGTGCAACATCGTGGGCCGAAGGGCCTGTACTGCGCTGTATTGTTCTATGTTCTATGTTCTATATTCTATTCACATTGAGGATACCCTCCATCGTGTTGTGTGGCAATACCACCGTGCTAAATGGGATTGACTTTGACAGATCTAGAAACTCAAGACTGGCATCCACGAGGCGCTGTGGGCCATCAGCAGCAGAATTGTACTCAACCACAGTCTGCAACCTCATGACCCGGCATATTCCCCACTCTACTATGACCACCAAGCCAGGGATCAACTCTGGTTCAATGAGGAGTGCAGTCGAGCATGCTAGGGGCAACACCAGTCATACCGAAAAATGAGGTGTCAACCTGGTGATGCTGCAACACAGGACTACTTGGGTGCTAAACAGCATAAGCAGCAAGTAATAGACAGAGCTAAGCGATTGCATAACAAACACATCAGATCTAAGCTCTGCAGTCCTGCCACATCCAGCCGTGAATGGTGGTGGACAATTAACCAACTCACTGGAGGAGTAGGTTCCACAAATATCCCCATCCTCAATGATCGAGGAGCCCAACACATCTGTGCAAAAGACAAGGCTGAATGAAGCATTACAACAATCTTCAGCCAGAAGTTCCAAGTGGATGATTCATCTCGGTCTCCTCAGGAGGTCCCCAGCATCACAGATGTCAGTCTTCAGCCATTCCGATTCACTCTACATGTCAAGAAACAACTGCAGACACTGTATACTGCAAAGGCTATGGGCCCGAACAATATTCCCGCAATAGTACTGAAGACTTGTGCTCCGGAATTTGCCACACCCCTAGCCAAGCCTCTCAAGTACAGCTACAACATTGGCATCTACATGGCAATGTGGAAAATTGCCCAGGTGTGTCCTGTACACAAGCAACAGGACAAATCCAACCCACCCAATAACCGCCCTATCAGTCTACTCTCCATCATCAGCAAAGTGATGGAAGGAGTCATTGAACAGCACTATTAAGCGGCACTCACTTAGAAAGCTGACTGACGCTCAGTTTGGGTTCATTACAGCCTTGGTTCAAACATGGACAAAAGAACTAAATGCCAGAGGTGAAGTGAGAGTGACTGCCCTTGACATAAAGGCAGCATTTGATCAATTATGGCAACAATGAGCCCTAACCAAACTGGAGTCAATGGCAATCGGGGGAGAAAACTCCGCTGGTTGGAGTCATACCTGGCACATAGGAAGATAGTTGTGGTGGTTGGAGGTCAATATCTCGGCTCCAGGACATCACTGCAGGAGTTTCTCAGGGTAATGTCCTAGGCCCAACCATCTTCAGTTGCTTCATCGATGACCTCCATTCCATCAGAAGGTCCGAAGTGGGGATGTCCGCAGATGACTGCACAATGTTCCAACACCATTCTCGACTCCTTAGACAATGAAGCAGTCCATGTCCAAATGCAACAAGACCTGGACAATATCCAGGCACGGGCTGACAAGTGGTAAGTTACATTTGCGCCACACAAGTGCCAGGCAATGACCATCTCCTACAAGAGAGGATCCTTTAAAACAGAGATGAGGAGGAATTTCTTCAGCCAGAGGATGGTGAATCTGTGGAACTCTTTGCCGCAGAAGGCTATGGAGACCAAATCACAGTGTCTTTAAAACAGAGATAGATAGGTTTTTGATCAATAAAGGGATCAGGGGTTATGGGGAGATGGCAGGAGAATGGGGATGAGAAAAATATCAGCCATGATTGAATGGCGGAGCAAACTCGATGGGTCGAGTGGTCTAATTCTGCTCCTGTGTCTTATGGTCCTATCTAACCATTCCCTCTTGACATTCAATGGCATTACCACCACTAAATCCCCCACAATCAACATCCTGGGGGTTATCATTGATCAGAAACTGAAGTAGACCAGCCGTATTAATACTGTGGCTACCGGGGCAGATCAAATACTAGGAATCTTACGGCGTATAACTCAACTCCTGGAGGTACAAGTCAGGAGTGTAATGGAATACTCTCCACATGCCTGGATGAGTGCAGCTCCAACAACATTCAAGAATCTCAACACCATCCAGGACAAAGCAGCCCACTTGATTGCTACCCTTTCCACAAACATTCAAACCCTCATCCACCGACGAACAGTGGCAGCTGAGGGTACCATCTACAAGATGCACTGCAGTGACTCTTCGGTGACACCTTTCAACCCCACAACCACTACCATCTAGAAGGACAAGAGCAGCAGATATCTGGGAACCTCATCACCTGGAGGTTCCCCTCCCAAGTCACTTACCATCCTGACTTGGAAATATATTGCTGTTGCTTCACTGTTGCTGGGACAAAATTCTGGAACCCCCTCCCTAATAGTACTGTGGGTGTACTTAAACCTCAGGGACTGCAGCAGTTCAAGAAGGCAACTCCCCACCACCTTCTGAAGGGCAACTAGGAATGGACAATAAATGCAGGCCTAACCAGCGACGCCCACATGATGTAAATGAATTTTTAAAAATACCTGCTTCAGTGGCTCGGACAGCTGCTGGGCTGGCTTGCTAGCCACGGTCTGCACATAACTGCAAAATACAAAAGGAGTTTTAGTGGATGAGCTGAAGCTAATTCTGAGTACATTGCACTCAGTATGAATTGCAGGATTCTATGAAGTGATGGGGCTGAGATCCATACTGAGTTGTTGAGAGAGGTCAAGCTCTGCATCGCCACAGGAGTGATCCCTGCTGTTGCCGGCAAGCTCTGAAGCAGCCTCCTCTAACTCGCTGAGGGTGATGATCTTTGCCATTCCTCCCCCGGTCTGGGTTTGTTTTTATTTGTTTGGACGTATGGAGACGAAAGAAAAAGATGTGCTCAGAGGGAATGGAGCCATGGTTAGGTGAAATGCATGTCTCCTGTGAGTGGTGCCCCCTTCGCAGAAGGGACAGAGATTGGAGTTCATGCAGTAAGACAGCTGGGATGCTGGTGTTGTGAAAGTCTTGTTGAGAGAGTAAGTGTTGATGCGACCTCTCGACTGAATGTATGAGAACTGTGGAGAGGGTAGCCATTTGAGTATATATATATATATATATATTTTTTTTTTAATTTAAAATACCTAATTCATTTTATTTCCAATTAAGGGGCAATTTAGCGTGGCCAATCCACCTACCCTGCACATCTTGGGTTGTGGGCGTGAGACCCACACAGACACAGGGAGAATCTGCAAATTCCGCACGGACAGTGACCCAGGGCCAGGATCGAACCCGGGTCCTCAATGCCGTGAGGCAGCAGTGCTAACCGCTGCGCCACCGTGCCACCCGGCCGTTTGAGTATATAATGCCATGTTGAGAATTTGATAATGGAGGGAGCTGAGAGAAGACTTATCCTGGCAGTGTGGATGAGATTATTCATCTGCTTTCTGCACTGGATGGCACTTCACAGGCGGGTGGGAGCCACACTGACCTCCTGGGCTATGGCCTCCCAAGCTGGGGAGGTGAGGTTTCTGTGCTTCTTTGAGCCATCCCTGGTATACATACCAGAGGGCCCGGACTCCCCGAATAACGGCTCTCTCACTGAAAGCTGGTGCTGTCTTCTTGATGTTGCTTACCTTTTGCTTTGGGTTCCGGACATGTTGGAGGGCCTCCTGAAGACTAAATGACTGGAGAGAGTGATATGCATATACTGGACTGGTGTTTTAATATGGCGGCGGGATTTTTAATCCTGCCAGTTGATGGCGGGCAGACGGGTCAGCTGCTGGCCCACCATAGTTCAGAGGTGAATTCGCCTGTGCAGAATTAATAAGCTTCCAAGAATAGAATCTGGTGTGGGATCCCGCTATTCTGGCCGGCGGGAAAGGAGCCATTGGAGCTGCCTGAAAATTGGAAAATTGCACCCAGAGATGCTGAGTATTTCCAGCATTTTTATTTCAGATTTCCACCATCTACAGTATTTTGCTTTACTAAAGATTGAAAGAAAGTCTTTTCTCTTTTGAAAAGAAAAGACTGAGGGTACATAAATATATGAATGGTTAGACAAATTTAATCCAAGTAAACTGTCCTGTTACGTACAGAATTTGAGCACGAGGAATCATATTTACAAATTAAGGATAAGGAGGAAATGCAAGAGGGACTTTTTTCCTAACAGTATGGGGAATACAGAACACTGGTGCGTGGAACAAGAAACTTTAATTGGTTTCAAGAAGGAACTAGACAGGTTCTTGTCATCAAATGGCATTCAGGATTATAATAAGCGCACTGAGGGAATAGTTTGAATGGACGGGCTAGAGAGACTGAAAATCTTCTCCTGCCTGAGACCACTTACCACAAATGTTCTTTTTAATGGCTGATTTTAAGAGCTAAATACACTGGATTATACTCCAGTGCGAGATTTCCAAGAAGTAGCAGGTGCTGTGAGATTTATCCAAAGTAGCACTTAATTTATTTTGTCAAAATACTTCTTGTTCCAAAATATGTACTTTGTAAAATCTAGCTGTTTTTCTTTGCCCTATCCAATTAATCAAGCCAAATCTCTTTAAATGCCGTTAATACTAACCACATGTCTGTATTACTAGGGTTTCTCAACACATTTTGTATTATTGTGCTGGAAGTACCCTGTTCCATGTCAATTATAAAAGGTCTAGGCTTCCGGGGAATTCTACTGAGCTTCACCCTTTCAAAGCATTTTTCATTCATCATCTTCTGCTTTCTGTTGCCAAACTATTTCTCAATATTGATTAACTTATTAACCATTGTTTCTATGGATCTTGGTTGTTTTTATAAATGTCTCTTGTAAGGAATTTACCAATTGCCTCTTCAAAAGCCGAATAAATTGTAATTCATTTTTCAGTCACCATATGGTAAGTTAATTATTTCATAGAATTTCTGAAGGTTTGTTGGCCTCTAATTTCTAAAACCAAGATTATATTCTAATGTCGTGTAAAATGCCGTGGAACGCTTTAGCCACTGTTAATATAATACTTAAGAAGTTTTTAATTCCCAGATCCATAAATATTAGGATAATATTCACCATCTTGAAGTCACCTACTACAGCCTCTTAATTTATCATATCCAATTTTATATCACATAATTCAAATGTGGTACAGATAGATTCTTAAGCAGAGAAGAAAATACATTTCAAGGTATGCTGTCATTATTATTAAATTATTATTGTAACCCCAAACAAAGACATTGCATTATAATCCTGCAAATACACTGGACGAGATTCTCCATTTGGGAGACTATTGTTCTGTTTACATATTTGCTGAGGGACTGGTCAGTTATCTTTGAAAAAAGCAGAGAAATGGTCTTTCAGTTTTGCTTTACTTAGGTTCCAATCAACTGTGCAGTCACCAATTCAAAACAGTAAGTCATGAAGAATAGCTTACATGATGACAGCTGCTGCTTAGAGTTTTCTGCAAATAATTAGGGCTCATCAGATACTATCACTGAAATCAAAGCCACTTGCAGGTGAACTGAGACCCAGAAGAATTTTCACACAATCTGTTCTTCAGTAGGTTGCCTAGAAAGATGCAACTTCATAATAGATCATAGGGGAACAATCGGATAAGAACCAATAATGGGTCTTGGAATCCCTATGCGTGATTAATTGGCACTATTTCATTGCGATACAAACCGTACACAAACTTAGTGCTACCTGTTGTTACAATGAAAGCATGCAACCAGCATTAAATGCACCACTGAGTGACCACAGGTCTCAGCAGGGGATCCAAGCTGATGTGACAAGAGCACCACCTAAAGCTGGCCTCCTACTATTTAAAGGCCGACTGCTTCTCTTAACGGGGAGATGCATTCTGGCTGCAGCAGGTGCTGCAAATGACTGGGGAAAAGTATCTGAACATAAAGGAGAATGCAAAAATACAACAGGACAGAGAATGTGCTCCACTGTTCTCTGGTGCAGCACTGGAGGCCTTGGTGCAGATTGGCTGGAGGAGAGGGGTCCTGTTCCTGAACAAACAAGCCCTTCAGACACCACGATTCCATGCAGAAAGAAATTTAATAACCTCATACAAGTGGTCATGATCAGTGAGTACATCATCAAATGCCATTTCCTTAACAGTAAAGAGGGAAAGAAAGATTGAATTAAAAGAGAGTGAAAAAAGGGCAAAGTAGGAACAAATATCTCATAATGTGTGATTGTTGCAAGTATTTTGAAGTTTACAAATCATGTCCACTGAATGCATCCTTTTTGAGGAGGAATGTACCGAGAAAGACCTCGCCATCGAACAGGACTCTGTTGCAATCCGGGGCCTCAGCAAGGAATTACCCCACTGAGGCTGCACTTAGTCCCTTTTCCTACACTGAGGAACTCTACTTGCCGGAGCTGCTCAGTGCAGGAGGAGATCGGGGAGCCATTTAAAAATGGCATTCCGATCTCTCAAACTCCCGTCGTGACCCCAGCACCCCCCAACGCCCCAACTCACCTATAAGGAGGTCCTTGGAACTCCCCTGCATCCCACCTCACACAAGCAGGGCACCCCCGGGTCCAATTCCTGACATGGGAAAAATGGCAGCCTGGCACAGGCAGCCTGGCAGTGCTCCTGCCAGAGGCTGGCACCCGGTTGCACTGGCAGAGTGCCAGGCTGGTGGTGCCTGGGTGGCACTGGCAGTGCCAGGGCGCCACCCTACCCAGAGGGCAACCACCTGGGGACCTCTGATACACACACACGCACACACACACACACCCCACACCCCAAGTGCCATTCCGCCTGGTCCCCGTTTCTGGGACCAGCACTGAACGCCACTTGCCTGAGGTCTCCGAGGCAAAGGAGTTAGATCCCAGGGCCTTGGTAGATCAAATGAGCTGCATTTTTAAGTGAAACTTGTGTCTCACTCTAATATGCAGATTTGTCTAATATTGATCCCGCCCACAATGATCAAACGGGATCTCGTGATGCATGGTGAGCCAATTTAGATCCCAGAAGAGGGATCTCCCGGTAGCTACTGTCCGGGTGCAACGCGGCCAGTAGATCGCATCCCACACTTTCAGAGATATATAGCTTATAGAGAGAGTGGATAGATGCGTTACCAGAAAAATGGAAGGCATGAGGGGAATATCTTATAAGGAGCTTTTACGAATTCTTGGATCACAATCTTTAGAGAAGAGATGATTAATTTTTGATTTAGTTGAAGTTTATAAATTGATACATGGCCTTTTTACTTCAAAACCTGAAAATGTCTTTACTCACAATTAGAGTATTTTGCGTGGTCATCAGTATAAGCTACAGAAATTTGGTTCACGTCCTGACATTGGTTTAAAAACGATTCACATGGAATTGTTGATATTTGGAATTCTTGCCGTGATTTTGTTGTGAGTGCTGATAATGTAGTGACTATTGGAAGATTTGTTCGAAGCCTAGAGGGTGATTTTGAGCCAGCACTAGCCGTCTGCGGGATCGACGGCATGGGCAGAAAATCCCACGAGAATCAAGAAATGTGATTCTTGCTGGAGAGATCACGTTTCCCGATTTTCTCTGCCCTTCGCCAGTGACCTTGAGGTTCACGTCCACAAAGGCATGAACATCATTTTAATAGATTTACATGTATTTGAGTATTATTAGTGGTCCCCCTTCCATATGATTCCCCCCTCGCTGAATATTTACGTTGGCTAGGTTTACAACCGGTTTGGCAAATAATGTGGGCGCAGAGATATGTATAGCCCCTGGGGCAGAGAGACATGCCCTGTCAATTCCCTGGCACTCCCTTGGCAGTGCCAACCTGTGCCAGACAGCAAGCCCTAGTGGGAGCCCCATGGTGGGAGGAGAGTGGATACAGGGGGGAGGGGTGTTGTGGGTGGGGAATGCAGGTGAAACTTCCACTGTGTTAGTGGGGGGGTGCAATGCTGGCAATGAATGTCTGAACGGTGAGTGGAATGCCGGCAAGGATTGTTGGCTGGGGTGTGGGGGCGGAGCCCTGATACCGCCATGATGTGGGCCATGAGGTTGCTGTGATGATCGGGGTGTCCTTTAAAGGATTGTCCCTTCATTCTGTGGCTGTGCCCTCAGGTTCTAATTTCTCCTACTAGTGGAAACATCCTCTCCACTTTCATTCTATCTAGGCCTCTCCGTATTCTGTAAGTTTCAATGAAATCTCCCCTCATCCTTCTAAATTCCATCGAGTACAGACCCAGAGTCCTCAACCGCTCTCATATGACATTCTGGGGATCATTCTTGTGAACCTCCTATGGACCCTTTCCAAGGCCAGCGCGTTCTTCCTTACATACAGACCCAAATTGCTTACAATATTCCAAATGGGGTCTGACCAGAGTCTCATACTGCCTGAGAAGTACATCCTGCTCATATATTCTAGCCCTATCACCATGAATGCTAACAATGCATTTGCCTTCCTAACTGCCAACTGTACCTGCATATTAACCTTAAGAGAATCCTGAACTAGGACTCCTAAGTCCCTTTGTGCTTCTGATCTCCGAAGCCTTTACCCATTTAGAAAATAGTTTATGCCTCTATTCTTCCTACCAAAGTGCATTACCTAACACTTTTCCACATTGTATTCCATCTGCCACTACTTTGCCCACTCTCCTAGCCTGTCCAAATTCTCCTGCACCCTCACTGCTTCCTCAACACTACCTGACTCTCTACATATCTTTGTATCATCTGCAAAATTGGCAACAGTGCCCTCAGTTCCTTCTTCCAGATCATTAATGTATATCGTGAATAGCTGACTCCTGCGGAACACCACTAGTCACTAGCTGCCATCCTGAAAGGGACCCCTTTATCTCCACTCTCTGCCTTCTGCCAGTCAACCCAGTCCTCTATCAATGCCACTACCATGCCCCTAACACCATGGGCTCTTATCTTATTTAGCGTCCTCCTGTACGGCACCTTGTCACATTCAACCTACTCTCCACTGGGAAAGCAATGAACCAGCTCCACCAATCATGAGAAACCTTTTATGAACATGGGGACAAAGACGGCCACCTACTGGTCCACCAGCTGAGGAAACAGGCGGCCACATGAGAGATAACACAGGTCAGAGACAAGAAGGATGGTCATGACCCCAGAAGAGATCAACTGACCCATTGCGGCCATAACCGGAGACTGCACACCACCGAACCCCCAGAGGGAGACTTGGAGATGGAGCAGTTCCTGGATGGGCTGGACTCCCCACCTGTGGGTGAGGAAAAGGGACAGGGACTGGAAGCACCACTGGTTCTGGATGAGGTCATGGAATGCATCAATTCCATACAGGCAGGGAAGGCACCGGGACCGGATGGGTTCCCGGTGGACTTCTACGAAAATGCCGTGGCAACACTGGCCCCACACCTGCAGGATATGTTCAATGACTCACTGTCATGGGGGGGCCTGCCACCCATGCTGGCACAGGCCTCGATCTCATTGAGCCCAAAGAAAGACACAGATCCGACGGAGTGTGGGTCCCACAGACCCATCTCATTCCTGAACACTGATGCCAAAATCCTGGTGAAAGCTCTGATGAGATGACTGGAGAGTTGCTTGCCAAAAGTAACCACGGAAGATCAGACCGGGTTTGTCAAGGGCAGACAGCTGACGGCAAACATTAAACGCCTGCTGAACTAAGTCATAACCCCACCCAGGGAGGAGACACCAGAAGTGATCACCACCCTGGATGCAGAGAATGCCTTCGACCGGGTCGATTGGAAATACTTCATGGAAGTACTGTAAATGTTTGGGCCAGTGTTCACCTCATGGATTAAACCGCTGTACAGCGCTCCCATGGCGAGAGTACGGACGAACGCCATTAGCTCAAGCTATTTCTGGTTGCACAGACACACGAGGCAGGGATGCCCGTTGTCCCCACTGCTGTTCGCTCTGACAATTAAGCCACCGGCTATTGCGCCCAGATTCAGGGGGGTGAGGGTGCGGGGGGAGGCAGGGAGCACAAGGTCTCTCTCTCTTGGTAAGATAATGGAACACCTGAGGAGGTTCGGAGCCTGCTTGGAATATAAACTCGACATGTGATCTGCAAATCCATCCTATGGCGAGGGCAGCATTCGGGGGCTTAGCACTGCCAAACCTCCTGTTCTACCACTGGGCAACAAATACAGAAAGGGTGTGGGGTTGGCTGGGGGCGCCAGGGATGGAATGGGTACAGATGGAAGAGTCCTCCTGTACCAGAATATCCCTCCGGGCACTGACCACCACCCCACTCACATTTCCCTGGCCAAGTACTCAACAAGCCCGGTGGTGGTAGCCACACTAAGAACCTGGAACCAGCTCAGACACCACTTCAAACTCAAAGACATGTCCGTCGCTGTCCCCATTTGCAAAAACCATAGATTCATCCTGGCAAAAATGGACGCCATGTACAAAACTTGGAGAAGGGAGGAAGGGGGGATTGAGGGTCAGAGACCTACATATAGATGGTAGAGTAGCAACCCTGGGAGAACTGACTGAGAAGCTTGAGCTCCGAATGAGCTCCGACGTCTCCAAAAATGGGACTTCCCCTGCAAGGAAGCACCATTGTTACCCCAGCTACCCAGACACACCCTACCGGATGGACTGTTATAACAGGATGAATTAGGGGAGGATAAGTGCACGGACATATGTGGACAGATGCAAGAGGAGATGAGGGCCCCACTGGACAAAACGAGAGAGCAGTGGGAGGAGGAGTTGGGCATCGAGATAAGGGGATGACTCTGTAGCGAGATATTACACATGGTGAACTCTACCTCCCCGTGCGCGAGGCTGAGTCTGGCACAGCTGAATGTGGTACCCAGGGCACACCTGACCAGGATACACATGAGCGGGTTCTTCCCAGAGGTGGAGGACAGATGTGAGTGGTGTCAGCTGGGTCCTGTTAACCACTCCCATTTTTTGGGGGTTATAAATGAAAATCTTCAATAAAAAGTTTTTTTTTAAAAAAAAAAGGTATTCGAACTGCCAATTTGTCCAGGACCAGGTGATATTGCTGTACATGATACAGCATTAAAAAACCAGGTTCAAAATTCCAATGATTAAAATAATGGCTGGAATTTTCCTACATAATCTCATACAGATATGCTACAAAGCTAAGTATCGAATAGGCAAGATATCTTAAATTAAAACATGTATAGACTTGTTGGTATAGTTTTTTTCCGAAAATACGCAGAATCTATAGAATAGAAATTGGTTATTTGTTTTAACACCTACAACACAAGGGGCAAGCTTAATGTTTTATTCAATAAATAGAAGATTGATTTGCCACTTTTGGCATCACTGACGAGGGGAAGAGCAATCTAGCTAAGAGCTGTGTTCCCGACAAAAGAGAAATGATAGAGGGAAAATAGAGGTAAGAGGTAATTTATGTAACTGCTCACACTTTATGTGCAAAAGGATGCAGTACAATTTTGATTTACAGTTGCTGTCAGCAAAGATAGATTTTAAGACTGAGTTATTTAAACTGAATTGCTGATTTGTAGAATCAGTTAATTTTATAAAATTCTGAGCAAATATCTTTCTTTTATTTTTCAAAACAAGGAGGTGCCAATCAATCAATCATAACATAAGCTGCATGCACTTTATTCTGTGACTTTTTATTAACTGTTTCTGTTGCATGCCTTCTAAAAATAACTTGTTTGGCTAATCTTGATTTTAAAACTTGATTCGGGGAATGGAATAGATAAGGCTGTACACACTGTTTTATTTATCTTGAAGGAAGGCACGATACAACTTACCAGCATCTCTTATATGCGCAATATTACAGTGCTTTAAGCTTTGAAATTGCTGGCTCACAGCAGTCTGAGGGAATAGATGTTTTCCACAAAATACTCACTCGAGGAAATATGGAATTCTGATCCAGAAAAATCAATAGTAGGAATAGAAGACTATGGGCAGAGCACCTGAGACATTGCTGATAAGACAGAAATTTATGATGTTACTTCAAATGAGCGAAGGTCAACATGCTTTTATTTAATGTTCTAAAGTGTATCAAACAGCAACAAAGCACCACTAAGAAACATCACAAGTGCACAAATATCTTGGTTTTGGCATATATGGCAATTTAGTCGCAACCTTTACCCAAATCTTAAAAGGATGGGAGATGTTTTAAAAATATTAATATAAGCTATTAACAAGCACTAGTCATTGTTATTTTTGTCCTGCACTTGCAGTGATCATTATTCTTACAGCAGAACAAGCCATAGAATCATAGAATTTACAGTGCAGAAGGAGGCCATTTGGCCCATCGAGTCTGCACCGGCCCTTGGAAAGAGCACCCTCCTTGAGCCCACACCTCCACCTCCACCCTATCCACCCAGTAACCCCACCTAACCTTTCTGGACACTAAGAGCAATTTAGCACGGCCAATCCACCTAATCTGCACATCTTTGGACTGTGGGAGGAAACCAGAGCACCCGGAGGAAACCCATGCAGACACAGGGAGAACGTGCAGACTTCGCACAGACAGTGACCCAAGCCGTGAATCGAACCTGGGACCCTGGAACTGTGAAGCAACAGTGCTAGCCACTGTGTTACCGTGCCGCCCTTAAACCAACAATAGTTATTGTTATAACCTGCCTACTTACCATTGGCTGGGGACTAATGAAATCCCACAATCCTGTGGGAGTATGAGCTTCCCCAATGAGGGGGTCGGAGAAACCATTAGTAAACTCCTAGTATAAATAAAGCTGGCCAGTTCAGGAACCAGCAGGATGGAGTGTGCAGCAAGGGAAGTTGCTGCTGCTGTTATATATATCTATATATGTTATTGTAAATAAATGTGATTACTTTGTATCCTTAAAACTCGTGCTGGATTCTTTGTAGCCCTCACAAAACTGGCGACGAAGGTTAAAGTGAATAGCTGTCTACACTGCTGAAGCCACCTCCCTGGATTTTTGTTGGATACAGGTTGGAAGTTGTTTTCTATTATACCATGCCTCTGTCCGGACATTTGGATGTTTTTGATGCTGCGCTGGAAAGCTGGAACCAGTACACACAACGGATGCGTTACTATTTCCGGGCAAACAATATCACCGAAAACGAGCGCCAGGTGGTCATATTGCTCACCTCCTGCGGCCCGCATACGTTTGGGGTGGTTTGGAGCCTTACGTACCCAGCTGCGCCGGACACCAAAATGTTTGATGAACTTGTGAATATAGTGGGGCAACATTTTAACCCAACCCCGTCCACGATAGTCCAGCGTTACCGGTTTAATACCGCTGAGAGGACCCCTGGAGAATCCCTTGCCGATTTTCTATCCAGGCTACGCAGGATTGCGGAGTACTGTGACTATGGTGAGACCTTGTCAGAAATGTTACGCGACCGTTTGGTTTGCGGTATTAACAATGCGGCCACCCAGAGAAAGTTGTCAGCTGAGCCAACATTGACTTTTCAACAGGCCATTCAAATAGTATTGTCCCAAGAGAGCGCAGAATGAGGAGTGCAGGAGCTACAGGGAATGGAAGTGCATGCCTTGGGGCGCAACCCCTTCCGTCCGAAAACGTCCCCCCGCACTCCTGCGGTACCTTGGGTGAGGCAACGTCCGGACCGACGCCAGTGGCCGTCGGACATTCCTCCCCGAAGGGAGCCTTCTCCAGAACCAATGGATGAGGAGCCATGTCCGTGTCAGACTTGTAGGCGCCGACCCCGTCGCAGACGGCGGTCCTGGGGGCGCCAGAGCCGCCGTCGTTCCGACCGAAACTGGGACTAGCCCAGGGGCGGTAACTGGGACCAGCCCAGGGGCCGTACCTTCCATGTGGATGAACCTGCGGCGACTACTCCTGAGGACGTGAAGACGGAGGACAACTGCCTGCAGCTGCATTGTGTGGCAGCTCCCCATGTGGCCCCCATTAAGGTGACAGTACGGGTCAATGGCCACCCGCTTGAGATGGAGTTGGACACTGGCGCAGCAGTCTCTGTGATCGCCCAGAGGACATTCAACCGCATCAAGCAGGGTATACAGACTCACAGGCCAGGTTGGCCACCTACACGTGGGAACCACTGGACATTGCAGGAACTACAATGACCCCTGTTGTTTATGGACGCCAGGAGGGGCGTTTCCCACTTATCGTGGTGCGCGGCCATGGGCCCAGCCTGTTGGGTCGGGACTGGTTGCGCCATTTGCGGTTGCAATGGCAGCACATCCTCCAAACAGTTTCTGAAGGGTTGACTGAGGTGCTAGGACGATACCCAGATGTATTCCAGCCTGGTTTGGGGAAAATGAAAGGGGCCGTACCGTATCCAAGTTGAACCAGGAGCTACACTGCGCTATTTCCGGGTGCGCCCGGTGCCTTACGCCTTGCTCGAGAAGGTAGAAGGGGAGCTCGTTTGGAGAGTTTGGGTATTATCAGGCCCGTCCGTTTTGCTGACTGGGCAGCACCAATTGTACCTGTAATGAAGCCAGATGCCACAGTTCGCTTGTGTGGCAACTATAAACTTACAGTGAATACGGCTTCCCGACTCGACCGATATCCAATGCCTCGCATAGAGGATCTCTACGCGAAGCTTGCAGGTGGACTCTCGTTCACAAAATTAGATACGAGTCACGCCTACCTGCAGTTGGAGCTGGACCCTGCCTCCCGACCATATGTAATGATTAATACACACCTGTATGAATATACACGGTTGCCCTTAGGAGTATCCTCCGCCTGCGCAATTTTTCAACATGTTATGTCTGGGCTGAGTGTGCAGGGGAATGAGCGTTATCTGGGCTGAGTGTGCAGGGAAATGAGCGTTATCTGGGCTGAGTGTGCAGGAGAATGAGCATTGTCTGGGCTGAGTGTGCAGGGGAATGAGCGTTATCTGGGCTGAGTGTGCAGGGGAATGAGCGTTATCTGGGCTGAGTGTGCAGGAGAATGAGCGTTATCTGGGCTGGTTGTGCAGGAGAATGAGCATTATCTGGGCTGAGTGTGTAGGGGAATGAGCGTTATCTGGGCTGAGTGTGCAGGGGAAGGAGCATTGTCTGGGCTGAGTGTGCAGGGGAAGGAGCATTGTCTGGGGCTTAGTGTGCAGGAGAATGAGCGTTATCTGGGCTGAGTGTGCAGGGGAAGGAGCATTGTCTGGGGCTGAGTGTGCAGGAGAATGAGCATTGTCTGGGGCTGAGTGGGCAGGGGAATGAGCATTGTCTGGGGCTGATTGGGCACGGAATGAGCGTTATCTGGACTGAGTGTGCAGGGGAAGGAGCATTATCTGGGCTGAGTGTGCAGGGGAAGGAGCATTGTCTGGGGCTTAGTGCGCAGGAGAATGAGCATTATCTGGGCTGAGTGTGCAGGGAAATGAGCGTTATCTAGGCTGAGTGTGCAGGAGAATGAGCGTTATCTGGGCTGAGTGTGCAGGAGAATGAGCGTTATCTGGGCTGAGTGTGCAGGAGAATGAGCATTGTCTGGGCTGAGTGTGCAGGGGAATGAGCGTTATCTGGGCTGAGTGTGCAGGGGAATGAGCGTTATCTGGGGCTTAGTGTGCAGGAGAATGAGCGTTATCTGGGCTGAGTGTGCAGGGGAAGGAGCATTGTCTGGGCTGAGTGTGCAGGGGAATGAGCATTGTCTGGGCTGAGTGTGCAGGGGAATGGGCATTGTCAGGGCTGAGTGTGCAGGGGAAGGAGCGTTATCTGGGCTGAGTGTGCAGGGGAAGGAGCATTATCTGGACTGAGTGTGCAGGAGAATGAGCGTTATCTGGGCTGAGTGTGCAGGAGAATGAGCGTTATCTGGGCTGAGTGTGCAGGGGAATGAGCATTGTCTGGGCTGAGTGTGCAGGGGAATGAGCGTTATCTGGACTGAGTGTGCAGGGGAATGAGCGTTATCTGGGCTGAGTTTGCAGGAGAAAGCATTGTCTGGGCTGAGTGTGCAGGGGAATGAGCGTTATCTGGGCAGAGTGTGCAGGAGAATGAGCATTGTCTGGGCTGAGTGTGCAGGAGAATGAGCGTTATCTGGGCTGGTTGTGCAGGAGAATGAGCATTGCCTGGGCTGAGTGTGCACGAGAATGAGCGTTATCTGGGCTGAGTGTGCAGGAGAATGAGCGTTTTCTGGGCTGAGTGTGCAGGAGAATGAGCGTTATCTGGGCTGAGTGTGCAGGGGAATGAGCGTTATCTGGGCTGAGTGTGCAGGAGAATGAGCGTTATCTGGGCTGAGTGTGCAGGAGAATGAGCGTTATCTGGGCTGAGTGTGCAGGAGAATGAGCGTTATCTGGGCTGGTTATGCAGGAGAATAAGCGTTGTCTGGGCTGAGTGTGCAGGAGAATGAGCGTTATCTGGGCTGAGTGTGCAGGAGAATGAGCGTTATCTGGGCTGGTTGTGCAGGAGAATGAGCATTGCCTGGGCTGAGTGTGCAGGAGAATGAGCGTTATCTGGGCTGAGTGTGCAGGAGAATGAGCGTTTTCTGGGCTGAGTGTGCAGGAGAATGAGCGTTATCTGGGCTGAGTGTGCAGGGGAATGAGCGTTATCTGGGCTGAGTGTGCAGGAGAATGAGCGTTAACTGGGCTGAGTGTGCAGGAGAATGAGCGTTATCTGGGCTGAGTGTGCAGGAGAATGAGCGTTATCTGGGCTGGTTATGCAGGAGAATAAGCATTGTCTGGGCTGAGTGTGCAGGAGAATGAGCGTTATCTGGGCTGAGTGTGCAGGAGAATGAGCGTTATCTGGGCGGAGTGGGCAGGGGTATGAGCATTGTCTGGGGCTGAGTGGGCAGGGGGAAGGAGCAGTGTCTGGGGCTGAGTGGGCAGGAGAATGAGCGTTATCTGGGCGGAGTGGGCAGGGGTATGAGTATTGTCTGGGGCTGAGTGTGCAGGAGAATGAGCATTGTCTGGGGCTGAGTGGGCAGGGGAATGAGCATTGTCTGGGGCTTAGTGTGCTGGAGAATGAACATTATCTGGGCTGAGTGTGCAGGGGAATGAGCGTTATCTGGGCTGAGTGTGCAGGGGAATGAGCGTTATCTGGGCTGGTTGTGCAGGGGAATGAGCGTTATCTGGACTGAGTGTGCAGGGGAATGAGCGTTATCTGCAGCTGAGTGTGCAGGGGAATGAGCGTTATCTGGGCTGAGTGTGCAGGGGAATGAGCGTTATCTGGGGCTTAGTGTGCTGGAGAATGAGCGTTATCTGGGCTGAGTGTGCAGGAGAATGAGCATTATCTGGGCTGAGTGTGCAGGGGAATGAGCGTTATCTGGGCTGAGTGTGCAGGGGAATGAGCGTTATCTGGGCTGAGTGTGCTGGAGAATGAGCGTTATCTGGGCTGGTTGTGCAGGCGAATGAGCGTTATATGGGCTGAGTGTGCAGGGGAATGAGCGTTATCTGGGCTGAGTGTGCAGGAGAATGAGCGTTATCTGGGCTGAGTGTGCAGGAGAATGAGCGTTATCTGGGCTGAGTGTGCAGGAGAATGAGCATTATCTGGGCTGAGTGTGCAGGAGAATGAGCATTGTCTGGGCTGTGTGTGCAGGAGAATGAGCATTGTCTGGGCTGAGTTTGCAGGAGAATGAGCATTGTCTGGGCTGTGTGTGCAGGAGAATGAGCATTGTCTGGGCTGAGTGTGCAGGAGAATGAGCATTGTCTGGGCTGAGTGTGCAGGAGAATGAGCGTTATCTGGGCTGAGTTTGCAGGAGAATGAGCGTTATCTGGGCTGAGTGTGCAGGAGAATGAGCGTTATCTGGGCTGAGTGTGCAGGAGAATGAGCATTATCTGGGCTGAGTGTGCAGGAGAATGAGCATTATCTGGGCTGAGTGTGCAGGAGAATGAGCATTGTCTGGGCTGAGTTTGCAGGAGAATGAGTGTTATCTGGGATGAGTGTGCAGGAGAATGAGCATTGTCTGGGCTGTGTGTGCAGGAGAATGAGCATTGTCTGGGCTGAGTGTGCAGGAGAATGAGCGTTATCTGGGCTGAGTGTGCAGGAGAATGAGCGTTATCTGGGCTGAGTGTGCAGGGGAAGGAGCATTATCTGGGGCGTAGTGTGCAGGAGAATGAGCGTTATCTGGGCTGAGTGTGCAGGAGAATGAGCATTTTTTTGGCTGAGTGTGCAGGGGAATGAGCGTTATCTGGGGCGTAGTGTGCTGGAGATTGAGCGTTATCTGGGCTGGTTGTGCAGGGGAATGAGCTTTATCTGGGCTGGTTGTGCAGCGGAATGAGCGGGTCAGCAATGAGATAATGACAATATAATCTGTTATTTTGTGATTTGAGATAAATATTGTTCATGCCTTCTTTGAAATATTGCCATAGCATTTTTTTATATCCACCCAAGTAGACAGATGGGGTCTCGATTTAACATTTCATTCCAAAGATGGCACCTTCAACAGCACTCCCTCAATATTGCACTGCAGTGCCAGTCCAGATTATGGGCGGGATTCTCCGACCTGGCGGGGGGTGAACCCCGCCCCCACCCTAAAACTGGCGGCAGAGAATTCGGCAGCCGATGTTGAAGCGGGATTCGCGCCGCACCCCCCGCCGATTCTCCGACCCGGCGGGGGGTGCGGCGCGAATCCCGCTTCAACATCGGCTGCCGAATTCTCTGCTGCCAGTTTTAGGGTGGGGGCGGGGTTCACGTCGCACCATTTAGCGGCCGCTGGCAGCAGCCCCCCCCCCCCCCCGGCAAATATCCGGCCCGCGATGGGCCGAGTGGCTGCCCGTTTTTTGCCGGTCCTACCGACGTAAATTAGAGTAGGTCCTTACTGGCTGTGGCCTGCATGCACATGACTTGACGGGAGGGGGTAGAACATTGTCGGAGGGACCTGGCGGCGCGGGTGGCCTCCGGGGTTCTCGGTGGGGGGGGTGGGTCGCAGGGGGATCTGGCCCCGGGAGGTGCCCCCACGGTGGCCTCGCCCGCGATCGGGGCCCACCGATCCGGCGGTGGACCTGTGCCATGGGGGCACTCTATCCTTCCGCACCGGTGGCTGTTGTGGTCCACCATGGCCAGTGCGGAGACGAAGCCCTCTGCGCATGCGCTGGGATGCCGCCAGCACATGCTGGTGCTCCCGCGCATGCGTCATCTCGCGCCGGCCGGCGGAGGCCCTGCGGCGACGATTGGCATGGCGCCAAGCCCCTTCCCCGCCAACCGCCGCAAACCACTCCGGGGCCGGCCTAGCCCCTGAAGATGCGGAGGATTCCGCACCTTTGGGGCGGCCCGACGCCGGAGTGGTTCATGCCACTCCGTCCTGCCGGAGTCGCCCGCCCCGTTCATTATGGCAGAATCCCGCCCAAGATGTTCAAGCCCTGGAGTGGGACTTGAACCTGGAATCTTATGACTCCAAGGCAAGCGTGAGCCACTGCTGACTCTCGGCAGGAGACGTCATCTTGACCTTCCAGGAACATTTTCCTCACCTCAGCCTCAGCCGGGTGTGCGTCGACTCTATTCTACAAAGGATATACTGCCGCACTTCTGTCCCCTCTTGCAGGCAGATTTGCAAGCTCAGAGAAGAGCAGTGACTTTGGCCATGAATTTCTTCGTCAGGAACTCTGGAGCAGGCAACACATGTAATATCTCCCAAGCTTTCTGCCACTCCTGCATAATGGGAGGTGACTGACACTTTTTTTGCCAGGAGAGGAGAGTTCTTTATCACCCCGCTAAACAGAAAGCAGAACGAGGTTCACATGGCTTTGGCAGAATGTTGGGCTTTCCCATAGTGCTGTGGACTACATGCACATGACTTTACATGTTAAATGTTGAGATATACTGCAACCACAAATGGCTCCATTCTCTGAGTGTACATTTGGTGTGAGGTCATGCTCAGCACATCATGCAAGTAAATGCCTGCTGTGTTGGCAGCAGCTAATGCATGTATTCTGCAAGAGTCTGCTGGTTCCTCAGGATTTAATCAAATTTGTGAAACCCAAGGGTAGCAGTTGGGTGACACCAGCTAGTACAGTGCTACTGTCACTCACCTGGGGTAACACCTCCGCAATTCTAGTAATCTGTTGGTGGCTGGTGTCCTGCCTCGTTCAAAGGTACTCGGTGCCCGATTGTGGGATCCGGTATCGGGAAAGAGAGGGACAGCTGAGAGCCACCCGCTGCCTTTGCAGCCGACCCCCTCACACCCCACTTCTGACCCCAAGTCGCAAAACCCTTCCCTCCTTAACTTGCCTGTGGCCTGGGTCACTCCTCGATCCTGGGCCTCAAATGGCTGCAATTCCCACAACAGCCACCACCTCCATGATGATGCTGATGAACAAAAGAGCTGCTGTCCTCTGATTCGCTGATAGCTCTCAATAGGTGGAGTTTCCACCCCTGGTGTCCTCGATCCCAGGGGAAATCTGCCATTTCAAGTGTCTGAGAGGCACCTAATACCTACAGGCCTTCCTAGAGGAGGCAATTGCTGACTCTCCAGCTGGCAAGCAAGATGCCCGACCCATCCATTAAATTACCCTGCCCCTCATCATGTGGAGATCCCACCATATCTTATCCTTGATAGTTTACTCGGTGCTGATAGTTGCGAGTGTGAGATTGGGTGGCAGTGTTTCTTCATTTTTGGTCTCCTGCTGCTCTTGCACTTCATTTTCCCGCACCTTGTGCTTACCCAGGTGAAAGCTTTTGGGTATCTGAAAAAAGAAAGGCACTAGAGGAGATTACGGTGAGGAACTAGGGAAAAGCAAGCATGCTTTCACCTCCTCTGGCTTCTTTAAGACATTGTGAGTTAAGTGAGAAGGTGGATTACATAGGAACATACTGCCATCTTCTTTGGTTTCATTCCCATCCTGGTCAGTTGTGGGCGCTCGAATGACTGTCAACATAATTTCCCTCATGGAGGTGAGAGCAGGTAGCCTTAAAGCTCCCTGTCAGTTAGACAGGGCCACCTATTGTTCTGCAGAGAGACAGAAGTATTGTGTCAATTATTGCAGTGCAATATGTTTGGGTGATGTACAGAACCGCAAAATTGTTACAGTAAAGAAGGAAGCCATTGAGCTCATGGCTGCACCAGCTCCCTGAGTGAGCGATGCACATTATTACATTACCCTGCCTTCCCCCCATAACCCTGCATGTCTTTCCTTTTCAGATAACAATCAAATTCCCCCTTGAATGCCTCAATTGACTTGCCTCCACAGCACTGTCAGGCAGTACATTCCAGATCTCAACCATGCACTGTGTGAAAAAGTTTCTCTTAATATCTTCCATAGCTTCTTTTGCCAATTACCTTAAACCTATGCCCTCTTACATAGAACATAGAATCCCTACAGTGCAGAAGGAGACCGTTCGACCCATCAGGTTTGCACCAATCCTCCGAAAGAGCACCCCACCTGGGACCACTCCCCCACCCTATCCCCGCAACCCCAAAACCCCACCTAACCGTTGTACACAAAGGGGCAATTTAGCATGGTCAATCCATCTAACGTGCACATCTTTGGACTGTGAGAGCACCCGGAGGAAACCCACGCAGACACGGAAAGAAAGTGCAATCCCCAAACAGTCGTCCAAAGTCAGAATTGAACCTCATTCTCTTGGGCTATGCTAACCACTGTGCCACCGTATCGTTTGTTCTCCATCCTTCCACCAATGGAACAGTTTCTCCCTATCCACTCTGTCCAGTCCCCTAATGATTTTGAATACTTCTATCAAATCTTCTCGAAACCTTCTCTTCCCCAAAGGACAGCTCCAACTTCTTCAATCCATTGATGAAACTGAAGTTCCTCATTCCTGGAATCATTCTTGTAATTTTATGCACCCTTTCAAATGCCTTCACATCTTTCCTATGGTGCGGCACCCAGAACTTTGTGCAATACTCCAATTGAGGCCAAAACAATGTCATACAAGTTCAACATAACTTCTTTGCTCTTTATACTCTGTGCCTCTATTAGTAAAACTAGGACACTGCAGGCTTTATTAACCATGATCTCACAACCTGCCCTTCAACCTTATGCACATATATACACCCAGGTGCCCCTGCTCCTGCATACCCATTAGAATTACACCCTTTGTTTTATATTGTCTCTCTGCATTCTTCCCACCAATGTGTCTATGTTCTTTTGAAGTTCTACTGTTCTCATCATCGTACACAATGCTTCTATGTTCGTAACGTCTGCAGATTTTGAAATTGTGCCCTGTACACCCTTTGTAAAGATTAACCCTGCAATTACAGGCCAGTCCATTTAACTTTGGTGGGAAGCTTCTGGGCACTATAATTCAGGACAAAATATGTTTTACTTAAGGAAAACCAAGATGGATTTGTGAAAACTAAATCATGTTGGAACTAATTTGCTGAAGTTCTATGAACATAAAACACAGAGGGTTGATGAGGGTAATGTTGCTGATGTGGTGTACTTGGACTTCTAAAAGCTGTTTGATACAGTGCTACACAGCAGACTTTTGAGCTAAATTATGGCTCATGGAATAAAGAGACAGTAGCAACATGGATATAAAATTGGCTGAGTGATAGGATTAGTGGTTAAATGGATGTTTTTTGACTGGAGGAAGGTTTGTAGTGGAAATCCTCAGAAGTCAATGATGGGACTTCCCTGATATATTACTGAACTAGACCTTGGTGTACCTTGTTTGCACAAGAGTGTAATTCTCCAGTCCTCTGGCACCACCTGTGATTTTAAGGAAGACTGGAAAATTATGGCCAGTTCCTCTGCAATTTCCCCACTCATTGCCCTCCATATCTTTGGATGCATCTCACCAGGTTCTAGTCCTTTGGCAACTTTAAATCCAAAGAGTCTATCTAATGCCGCCTCATTATCAATTTTAAACCTTTCAAGTATCTAAATTACCTCCTTTTTCGCCATGGCCTGTGGTGCGACTTCTTCCTTGGTAAAACAAATGCAGAATATTAATTCAGTACCTCATCTATGCTTCCTGCCTCCATGTGTAAATTCCCTTTTCAATCCCTAATCAGCCTTACTCCTCCCCTTAACACCTTTTTATTATTTATGTGACAATAGAAAATTTGGGGGTTCCCTTTTATGTTAGTTGCTGGTCTCTTTTCATACTCTCTCCTAGTTTCTCATTTTTTCTTTTTCATTTCCTCTCCAAACTTTCTATATTCCGCCTGGTCCTCAGTTATATTATCCTGATATCTGCCATAAACATACTTTTTCTTCATCTTGATCTCTATTTTTTTTGTCATCCACAAAGCTCTGGATTTATTTGTCCTATCTTTCCTCTTCATGATTTCCCTGTGATAGCCTATTGTTCACCCAGTGGTAACCTGTTGTTCACCCGCCACCTCACTGATTCCCAATACTTATCATGCCCTTCACTTCCCTGCACCCTCTCATGTCCCACGCATGCCAGACTTCATCACCATCTGACCTAGGAATTCCGCCTACACCCTCCCCATCTGTCTCATTGCAGGAAGAACTCGAGCACAATCAGCGTGAGCGTGCACATGCCAGAGTTATGCCTGAGCTGAGATGTCTAATGCTCTTTGAGGAGAGTGTCTTTGAGCTGGCAAGTGATTAGCAGGACCTCACCTGGACAGAGGGTGAAGTGGGGACAGCAGAAAAAGTGAGTGCCATCAATACATGCAGCCATGGTGCAAACCTCACTTGAGTTAACTTTCACCCATCATTTATCCCCCATGATGCCCCATTGCCATCTCGCTTTCCTTGCAGGTCAATCAGCCGACCAGCCTGGACCGTCCTTCTGGACACCACAGACCCGAGCAACTCTGAGGGTGACATCCCAGAGATACTCATTGAGGAGGTGTTACAGCTGTCTCCCACCCTCTACCGCACAGGTACTCACAGCATTGGCCTTGTTGCATTGGAGTGAGGGCACCATCTCTTCAGACAGAAGGCAATGGGACTCCTCAGTCGGCCTTTCAGTCCAAGGAGGGATGCTGTTATCCTTTCCTGATGCTCTCAACTCTGCCTTTGCATTTCCAACAACTGTGGGACGATTGGACCCAGAGGCACGCCATCGGCCAGAGGCTAAGCCGAGTCCTGGGCAGCAGCATCCCTCGGGTTGCCGGTTCCCTGGGATGTTCGTTCCTCCACCTGCTGTGGATCTTCAGCTGTGAGCTTCTCACCAGTCAGTTACCCAGAAGGCTGCCTACTAGTTAATCCCACCGAGGTGTGCGAGTACCTGTGCTGGTAGACGGTGGGTGTTCACAATGGAGACCTTGGCACAGGATGTGCACTCCATAGCGGGGCACATCCGCTAAATGGTTCAGCTCATGACCTCCATGGCTGAGGATGAGCTCCATGGTGCAGGACTTCAACTGCACGATGCAGGCACTAGTGGGAATCCACGTCTGTCATCTCCAGAGGACAGAGGAGCTTCTGGATTTCACTCTAAATCCCCATGGAGGAGCCCAGGGGCCAAGGCACCCAAAGGTAAGAAGGTTGGTAGGAGCGCAGCCCAGAGTCTTCCATCCAAGAGACCCTGGGGTGTCAAGCCCATCTGACATCCCCCTCCCTGTGAGCGACACATCTCCAGCTCATACACCGAGGAGGACAGCATTGCAATACCCGTGAACCCTGAAACACGAAAGTAGGCCCGGGACTTCAAGGTCCCGGCCCTCCTAGGGGCGCCTGCCAAGCTCACCTCAGGCAACAGTACATGGAAAGCAGCAGGGCCACCTCAACCTCAACTGTGGATCTGGGGGATACAGCTAGACATAGCGGGGGGATGAGGAAGAGTAAGAAACTATAGGCACCTAGTGGGCAAGGATGAACCTAGGCACGAGTAGAGATAAGTCATCATTGTAATATCAATGTTGTATTAAACATCACTTTCTTCCTGCATGCTATCATTTCATGGCGCCATGCTTCGCAAACCCCCCATGTACACTTGGTGCTTCATCCCTGTGGAGTATGAGAATCGCAGCGCTATGTCTCTTGCATCTTCCTCACTGACTATGCAGCATGTTGTTGGCATGGGACCCCTAGCACCCACCCAACCCCCATGCATAGAAAGCAACACACACCCCCACACTCACACACATCAACGCTCATGCCTCTCATGTCTGCCACTCTTCTCTTGTGATGAGGGTGCCAAGGGCTGACGGTGTTGAGAACTCTTCACTCCTAAGCTGAGATGCTATGAGGGCATCCCTAGACCTTCGCCCCATGCGGGCCCTGTTCATTGGACAAGGTCCTTCCTCCTCCACATGTTGACCCTCGCTGCCTTCCTCCTCCTCATCTGAGAAGATAGGATGGTTCTCCATCTCAACTTGGTCCACTGCTCTCCCCTGCTGCAATTCCTGGTTTTCCAGAGAGCAGCAGACCACAATGATGAGGGATACTCTCTGGGGTCTGTATTGGTGGACTCCACCCGACCGGTCCAGGCACCGGAACCGCATCTTGAGCAGTCCAATCGCCTTCTCGACCAGCGCGCGTGTTGATGCATGAGCCTCGTTGTAGCGAGTTTCACCGAGCGTTTGTGGCTTCTGCACTGGTGCCATCAGCCACCTCCTAAGTGGATACCCTTTGTTCCTGAGGAGCCATCCTCCAGCCGCTGCTTTCTCTCAAAGGCGGCTGGGATCAGTGAGTGCTGCAAGATGTAACTAAGATGTAACTATCATGAACATTTCCGGGTAACTGGCACACATCTTCATGATACGCATCACGTGATCACATGAGCTGGACATTGAGTGAGTGGTACGCCGTGCACTTGGGGTATGCCTGCTATTCGGGTGAAACCCATGGCCTAGTATCCTGGGTCGCTTGGTCCCGGTCCATGTTTATGTACATGTGAATAGTGCATCTCCACCCTCCCTTATGCACATGTGCATGGCTGACTGGGATATGCTGCTGGCGTAGGGCTTCAGAGTACCAGTAACTTTAAGGGCCACAGGCAATGGTTACCTCCCAGTCCATGTAGTGCCAACTCTTGCATTGCCTGGCATAGGTAGTTCACCGTCCACCTGGACAGACTGTCTTCTCCTGCATCAAAGCTCTGAAATCTGGAGGTAGGAAGTCTGACATCACAATACAATTGGTCGGTAGTGTCTCCTCTGAGGCTCCGCCCTCTGTGACCTTGCTCCTGGAAGAGCAATGGGCCTAGCCTCCGCCTCTTGTACAGGGCTTTGTTCCCATCGATGTCGCTGCCACTGGTCGAATGCAATCAATAGAATTGCCAACTCGACTGGCTCCATCATTCTCTAATGAAAGGAAGAGAGTATCAAAATGAGTGATGAGGATTCCTGACAATGACATGACCCTTGGTCCTCTCAACATCTGGGACATCCACCCTTGCACGTCCCGCTATGTGAGCAACTTTCCCCTAAACCACACTCCCTTCCCTGTCACACAATAGCCACTTCCCCACAGTTGTCCCTCTCAACTGCATCTGAATGAAGCGCTTGAACTCCTGAGTGTCTCAGCGGTTCCTAATTGCCTCTCTCTCTTTCTCCTCTTTCCCCCCCCCCCCCGCCCCGCACGCACGCGCGCAAGAATATCATGTTAGGGCAGCCGAGTGCATGTAATGGACTAGTGTTCTGATCTCACAGAGGAGTAGACCATGCCCCCATTCATCGCCTTAAATGGGGTGAATGATGAGAGACTTTGCCATAATGCCATCTCCAGTGAATATGAATCTTGGGGTTCAGTACTTGGGGGCAATGTTTCCAACTATTTTGATGAACACAAATAACCAAGTAAACTAAATCAAATAAACTGAGGAACAAATTGAAGGGACAGTCCTTAAGTGAAACTGCTTTAAACCAAAAAGCAAATCACAAATGAAACTTAAACACATCAAGCCAAAATGTGATTAAGGCGCCCAATGGGAACGGAAGGTCTTGAGCGTGCCAGTGGAAACCCCATGCTCTCTCCAGGGACACCCAGCCACAAATACGGCCATGTTTGAGGGGTAAATAGTCGGGTCGCACCACCCCCCTTGATCGCCTGGACCTGTTGATGACATGGATCAGGTTCATGAGGAGGTCCTCCTCCTTCAAAGGGTTAAAAATTGGGCACCTATCAGAGGCACACTTATGTATTGCAATGCTGACTTAAGTTTTCTTTATTCATTCATGGGATGTGGGCATCACTGGCTGGGTCAGCATTTATTGCTCATCCCTGAGGATATTTAACAGTCAACCACATTGCTGTGGGTCACATGTAGGCGAGATCAGGTAAGGATGACAGATTTCCTTCCCTAAAGGACATCAGTAAACCAGATGGGTTTTTACGACAATTGACAGTGGTTTTATGGATATCGTTAGACTTTTAATTTCAAATTTTTATTGAATTCAAATTTCACCATCTGCCTTGGTGGGATTGGAACCCGTGTCCCAAAGCATTACCCTGGGTCTCTGGATTATTAGTCCAGCGACAATACCACTTCGCCACTGCCTCCCCTTAATTGGCACAATTGACTTATCAAGGAAGGGTTAGGGAGCTGATCTGGCAACTGGTTTTCACTTGTAGCAGGTGAGGCACACCTGGTCGTATGAAGACTGCAATTAGCTTGTCAACTGCTTCCTTAAGGCACCCTCATCCCCCAGCTCACATGGGCTTCAGATTAAACAAGCCTTTGAACTGGAACAACCAGCCACCCAGAAACTAATCCCTGACAGTCTGGCCTCCATCACCAGTGGCCTTGAACTTCCCATACAACTCATGCCTTTTATCTTCACAGTGCTGCCTGGGGGTTCCTTCTCACTGCAATAGTCCTTCCCCCTGTATGGGTCTTCAGGCCTCAAGAGGTTGGAAAACACCCCTTCTCAGAGTCCCCCACTCTGCCCATGCAGCCTGGTCTCCCAAGAACCTCACAGTTACCCCGAATGCTGATCTTATAGATTCACCTAATCTCACCCACTTTCCAGCTGCCACTTTGCAGGGGATTCCCTCAGTGGCGATATCTCCATAGGCGCAGCAACAAGACACAGGAAGCACTGCCTGTATATATGCTGCCAGATACCTTTACACCTAGAGGCTCACAGACATGAAGGGCCACTAAGGCTTGCGATGACCCCACTCTCCGAGATGCCAAGACTGAAAACACTCACCCCAGCCCCGAGTTGAACCCCCACGTCCTCTGTTGCTCCCGCTGCGACAGGCACCCTGTATGGTAATGGCGACCTGAACGCTCACCTCCGATATCCCGGAGGGGAGGTCACCAGGGTCTCGTTTTTATACAGCTGTTGAAAATCGCGTCGGTGGGACTGATGAATATTCAATGAGTGGGGAAGTCCTGGAGGGAAGGCTCACTAATGACTTTATAATGTATAATAATAAGGTTCCCGGCCTTCCACGGCAGATTTCTCATCACACCGTCGGCAAGGGGCCTGTAAAATCGGAAATCACGATCTCGTTGGAGAGAATCGTGTTTCTAATTCTCGCTGAATTCTCTGCCCGTTCTCACTGACGGCTAATGCGAGCTCAAATTCACCCACTATTTCTTTCTACGCCGTTCCTCTTTCTTTCTCAATCCTTACATTTCATTGGTTAAGAAAATGGACAGTTGGTCCCAACATTAACGAAGCCCTAGAATACCCCATTACCCTCCCTATGTTGCTAACAGTTTGCACTTTCACCAACTTGCAGGGTACAAAATTATTGCGCTGCAGGTAAAAGGCAAACGAACTGGGCGCACGAGGAAATGTACCACTTGAGTAAGATCTGAGACATTACTAAATGAAGTTTGTGAGATTGTTAGGAAAATATAGTTCACAAACCTCTGAGCTCTCAGTCCAGTAAAGTAGTGCCATTTTCAAAAAAATGCTGAACATTTGCCATTGGAGATAGTCAAAAAGTCTGACCTATGAGGCAATCTATGAGGTTTAGAGTGATTTTCTTTTTTCTCATGGGTACAGCATGCAACAGTATTGGACTCTGCATGCTGAGTTAATCTTTACAAAAGTGCAAGCCTCTGGAAGAGAAAGATATGTTTACAGAGAGCATTCATCCCTGTCTGCAGGAGATGAGTAGTTTAATAGTGTTTTTGTCAAGCAGCCTTGCAGTATAGAATAACCTAGCTTTTCAATACGGTGCTAAAGGTCTTTGGGCCGGTCTTAATTCCAGTCTCCATAGGAGAGATGTGTGTTTGGAGCTAAAGAAAAAGATGAACACAAGTATAAATTCGCTCAGTAACAAACTTTTGTTTATTTGAACATATTATGAACACCCTTTTCTTTTGTGTTTCCCATTTGCAATCACTGATGGGGTTAACCTCAAATCATGATGCAGGAGCTAATAAAAGCACAATAGTCAGGGACACAAATAAATAAAAATTTCCATGAACTTTGCAGAAAAAATTTCTGGACAAACGCAGAACATGCAGGGAAAACTGGCAGTTTAGATAGCATCTGTGGAAAAACAGAGGTCAGTCAGTTTGTATCTTAGGTTGAGGATACACGGACATTTTGATCGATATGTTGTTCAAGTTGTTGGTTCTGTGTTCATGCGTATTGAATAAAAGCAAATAAATTATTTAAATATAAAGCAAGAGTTTGACCTATAAGCACAAGAAGGTAATATTGACGTGGCTTCCAGATTTGTTGTGACCACATCTGAAGCACTGTTTTCAATTTTAGTTTCCATGTTAGATGGAATTTGAAGAATCATTGTAGGGAGTTCAGGCAAGGTTTATGAACCTAATTCCTGAACTAAGATGTCTGTGCCTTGAGGAAACCTAAATTGTTCACCCCCCGCCCACATTCCGACAATTTCCGAAAATGCTCACGCTCACCATCCCCGGCATTATCAGGGGTGAGAGAGGGACTGAGAATTGTTGGGGCTGAGTCTGAAGGACGAGATGAGCATTGTCAGCGGTGCTCATCATTGAGGGATGGTGGGGTGAGGGAGAAGGTGAACAATATCAGAGGTGAGGGGGTGCTCATTGTCAGGGGTTGAGGGAAGGATTTAGCATTGTCAGGGGATTAGGGGAAGGAGTGAACAATGTTAGGGTGAGCATTCTTGTGGGTTGATGGTGGTGCCTATTGTCAAGGATGAGGGGGTGAACATTATAGGGGGAGTGACCATTGTTGGGCAGGGGGAGGGTGAACATCATTGAGAGTGTAATGACGGTGCGCATTGTTGGGGGTTGAGGCTGTGCCGTTTCCAAGGTGACAAGTCCATTTAAAAAGAGTGTAAGTCAATGAACTGAAGATGGACCTTAAGGGGCGTGTCTTCAACTCAAGATAAAAAGGGGGAGCATGGCTACGCTGGCATTACACTAACCATTTAATAATCTTTATTAGTGTCACAAGTAGGCTTACATTAACACTGCAATGAAGTTGCTGTGAAAAGCCCCTAGTCGCCACATTCCGGCACCTCTTTGGGTACACAGAGGGAGAATTCAGAATGTCCATTCAGAATGTCCAAATTACCTAACGAGCATGTCTTTCGGGACTTGTGGGAGGAAACCGGAGAACCCGGAGGAAACCCACGCAGACACTGGGAGAATGGCAGACTCCACACAGACAGTGACCCAAGCCGGGAATCGAACCTGGGTCCCTGGTGCTGTGAAGCAATAGTGCTAACCACTGTGCTATCGTGCTGCCCATATTTGGCCTCTTGACTCAGTTCTTTGCTGGATTAAAACTGCAGCCAGAACTGGAAGGGGGGAAAGGCTCCATCCAGCACAAGTGGGCAATTTATTTTTTTTATCCGATTATTTTTATTCAAATTTTAACATTTGTACATTTAACACCCATAACATTGCAAAACAAAATAAACCAAACACCAACCCTTGTATCTACCGCCATCCCCAACACCCCATCAATCTCCCTACCTCAATCCCTCCCCACCCCTCTAGCAGTTAAAGGCAACCAGCTCTCCAAAATATGGTATAAACAAACCCCATCTTTTATGGAACCCCTCACTCACTCCTCTTCGAGCAAATTTCACCTTTTCTAAGTGCAAGACTCCATTAAATCCACCAGCCACACTGAGGCGCAGGGCGGAGAAGCTGACCTCCACCCCAACAGAACCCGCCTGCGAGTGATCAACGAGGCAAAGGCTAAAATATCTGCTCCCGTCTGCAACACCGATTAATCCAGCACCCCGAATATGACCCCCAGTGGACAGGGCTCTAAATCCACATGCAAAATTGGCGACATGGTGCTGAAGAACGACCTCCAAAATTTCTCCAACTTTGGGCAGGACCAGATTATGTGTAGGTGATTGGCTGGGCCCCTCCCACACCGTTTACAAATATCCTCCACCCCCTCAAACAACCGGCTCATCCTATAATAATCTTTATTGTCACAAGTAGGCTTACATTTAACACTGCAATGAAGTTACTGTGAAAAGCCCCTAGTTGCCACATTCTGGCGCCTGTTCGGGTACACAGAGGGAGAATTCAGAATGTTCAAATTACCTAACAGCACGTCTTTCGGGACTTGTGGGAGGAAATTGGAGCACCCGGAGGACACCCACACAGACATGGGGAGAACATGCAGACTCCGCACAGGCCGTGACCCAAGCCGGGAATCGAACCTGGGACCCTGGAGCTGTGAAGCAACAGTGCTACCCACTGTGCTACCATACTACCCTAGGAAAAAGCATCTGACTATCCACTCTGTCCATGTGACTCATAATCTTGTAGACCTCTATCAAGTCGCCTCTCAACCTCCGTCGTTCAGTGAGAACAGACCGAGTTTATCTAACCTCTCCTCATAGCTAATGCCCTCCATACCGGGCAACATCCTAGTAAATCGCTTCTGTACCCTCTCCAAAGCATCCACATCCTTCTGGTAGTGTGGTGACCAGAATTGTGCACAATATTCCAAATGAGGCCTAACTAAGTCTGCAACATGACTTGCCCAATTTTTATATTCAATGCCCCGACCGATGAAGGCCAGCATGCCGTATGCCTTCTTGACCACCTTATCCACATGCATTGCCACTTTCAGTGATCGGTGGACATGCACGCCCAGATCTCTCTGCCTGTCAGTACTCACAAGAGTTCTACTATTTACTGTGTAATTCTAACATTCATTGGACCTTCCAAAGCGAATTACCTCACACTTGTCCGGAGTAAACTCCATTTGCCCCTTCTCCGTCCAAGACTCCAACCAGTTTATATCCTGCTGTATCCTTTGACGATCCTCAACTCCACTAATTTTTGTGTCGGCTGCGAACTTACTAATCAAACCAGTTACATTTTCTTCCAAATCATTTATATACACCATGAACATCAAAGACCTCAGAACTGATCCATGTGGAATGCCGCTAGTCACAGCCTTCCATTCAGAAAAGCACCCTTCGACTTCTATCCTCTGTCTTCTGTGCCCAAGCCAGTTCTGTATTCAACTTGCCAGCTCTCCTCTCATCCCGTGTGACTTCACCTTTTGTACCAGTCTACCATGAGGTACCTTGTCAAAGGCTTTACTGAAGTCCATGTATACAATATCTACTGCCTTCCCCTCATCTATCATCTTTGTCACTTCCTCAAAAAACTCGATCAAATTAGTGAGGCAGGACCTCCCCTTCACAAAACCATGCTGTCCATCACTAATAAGTCCATATGTTTGCAAATGTGAGTAAATCTTGGGCGGGATTCTCTGCAATCGGCGCGATGTCCGCCGACTGGCGCCAAAAATGGCGCGAATCAGTCTGGCATCGCGCCGCCCCAAAGGTGCGGAAGTCTCCGCATCGTGAGGGGCCGAGCCCTCACCTTGAGGGGCTAGGCCCGAGCCGGACTGATTTCCGCCCCGCCAGCTGGCGGGAAAGGCCTTAGGTGCCCCGCCAGCTGGCACGAAACTGACTTTGCCGGGCGGCGCATGCGCGGGAGCGTCAGTGGCCACTCACGGCATCCCCGCGCATGTGCAGTGGAGGGGGTCTCTTCCGCCTCTGCCATGGTGGAGACCATGGCAAAGGCGGAAGGAAAAGAGTGCCCCCACAGCACAGGCCCGCCCGCGGATCAGTGGGCCCCGATTGCGGGCCAGGCCACCGTGGGGGCACCCCCCGGGGCCAGATCGCCCCGCACCCCCCCTAGGACCCCGGAGCCTGCCTGCGGCGCCTTGTCCCGCTGGTAAGAGAGGTGGTTTGATTCTCGCCGGCGGGACAGGCATTCCAGCAGCGGGACTTCGGCCCATCGCAGGCAGGAGAATTGCCGGGGGGGCCCGCCAACCGGCGCGGCACGATTCCCGCCCCCGCCGAATATCCGGTGCCAGAGAATTCGGCAACCGGCGGGGGCGGGATTCACGCCAGCCCCCCGGCGATTCTCCAATTCGGCGGGGGGGGTCGGAGAATCCCACCCCTTATCTCTAAGAATCTTTTCCAATACTTTCCCGACCACTGACATAAGGCTCACCGGCCTATAATTTCCTGGATTATCCCTGCTGCCCTTCTTAAACAATGGAACAACATTGGCTACTCTCCAGTCCTCTGGAACGTCACCTGTAGCCAATGAGGATACAAAGATTACTGTCAAGGCCCCAGCAATTTCCTCCCTTGCCTCCCTCAGTATTCTGGGATAGCTCCCACCAGGGCCTGGGGACCTATTTCCTTTAATGCTTTTTAAATGTCCAGCACCTCTTTATTAATATCAACAATATCTACACACTCTACCCTATACTCCTCATCCACCGAATCCTCTTTGGTGAATACGGAGGCAACGTATTCATTTAGTATCTCTCCCATTTCCTCTGGTTCCATACATAGATTCCCTCCAATATCCTTGATGGACCAACCCTTTCTCTGGCTACCCTCTTGCTCTTTACATATGTACAAAATGCCTTCGGCATTTCCTTAATCCTGTTTGCCAACGACATTTCATGACCCCTTTTAGCCTTCCTAACTCCTACCTTAAATTCCTTCCTACTTTCTTTATATTCTTCAAGGGCTTCATCTGTCCTAAGTCTTTTAGACCTTACGAATGTTTCCTTTTTCTTTTTGACAAGGTTCATAATATCTCTCGTTATCCAGGGTTCCCTATACTTGCCACCCTTATCTGCATCCTCACAGGTACATGCCAGTCCTGAATTCTAATCAACTGATATTTGAAAGCCTCCCACATACTGGATGTTGATTTTCCCTCAAACAGCCTCGCCCAGTCAACACTCTCCAGATCCTGCCTAATGCTGTTGTAATTAGCCTTCCCCCAGTCTAACACCTTCCCCTGAGGGCCACTTTTGTCCTTATCCATAAGCAGCTTAAAACTTACAGAATTATGATCACTGTTCCCGAAATGATCCCCGACTGAAACTTCGATCACCTGGCCGGGCTCATTTCCCAGCACCAGGTCTAATATGGCCCCTTTCCAAATTGGGCTATTTCTATATTGTTTCAAAAAACCCTCTTGGACGCTCCTTATAAATTCTGCTCCATCCATGCCTCTGACAGTAAGTGTGTCCCAGTCAATATAAGGAAAGTTAAAATCACCCACCACAACAATTCTATTGTTTATGCATCTTTCCAAGATCTGTCTGCATATCTGCTCCTCTATCTCCCGCTGGCTGTTAGGAGGTCTGTAGTAAACCCCCAACATTGTGACTGCACCCTTCCTATTCCTGAGCTCTGCCCATATTGCCTCGCTGCCTGAACCCTCCAAGGTCCTCCCTCAGCACAGCTGTGAAATTCTCCTGAACCAATAATGCAACTCCCCCATCCATTTTGCATCCCCCTCTATCCTGCCTGAAGCATCTAAAGCCTGGAATGTTTAGTTGCCAATCCTGTCCCTCTTTCAATCAAGTTTCTGTAATAGCAACAACATCATAATTCCACATACTAATCCAAGCTCTAAGTTCATCTGTCTTACCTGAAATACTCCTCACATTGAGACTAATGCACTTCAGCCCACCTGCCCCGCTGCGTTGACCAACCACTCCCTGCCTGCTCTTCCTCTTAATCTTACTGGCCTTAGTCTGTAGCTCTTCTCCTGCTGACCTACTGCTCTGGTTCGCACCTCCCTGCCATACTAGTGTAGCCATCTGGGATGGCCACTTCCCGATTACAAAATGGACACTTTGCAAAGATTGCAGGGAAAATGGACAATGCTGAGAAAACAAGCAGGTTCAGAGCTTGTCTGTATATTGGAGCCGCAGCTCCCAGACAAGACCAAAACTGTAGGCCCATTAGCATACTAATGGCCCATCTCCGGGAACAAAAGAGTAACACTTGAGTAACAGATACTAAGGCAGACACCCCGGCGCCAGAGGAGACCGAAACAAAACAGGCCAACGGCCACCTAGGACATGCCCAGACATCAGGGCACCCACCCCTTTATTGGATGAAATCAATAGGAATGATCAAGAAACGGCCCAATTGATTGGGGCCAAGTTCAAGACTCGCCCAAAAGAGCGCGAAGCCCCTTTGGGTACAAGAAGGAGCCCCCAAGAGAGAATCGTTCTCTTGGACCCGGCTCTCACCGAGGAGAGACCTGTCCACCAGCTGCACCAGAAGGAAGTAAGTCCAAGGTCAATGCATGCTACCAGACAGACGACCTTAGCTGTTCCCCTGTACCAGTTCGACCCCAGCAGTCTCAGAACCGAACAACGGCCATTGTTCCTCTGACTGAGTGGGTGCCCGAAGCTAAGTATAGGCTTTAGCTGTAGTGATAGTTTAGTCTGTAGAGTTTCGTACATGAGTATATTTAACTGTGTGTGTAAATAAATAAGCATTGACTTTGAACTAACTAACTGGTGTATCGAGTCTTTGATCAGTATTTGGGTTTGAACCTTGTGGCGGTATCGAAAGATACCTGGCGACTCTAGAGCAAACGTAATTAGAATTAAGGAAGGCGACTATATTGACCGCCATATTCAGAGCCAACCAAAGAGAGCAACACTAGGCAGTTCCATCTGTTTCTCTGCCTTCCACTTCTCTCCTTACTAGCTTTTGTTTCCCCTCTTTACTATCTTCTGACTTCCTGCATTGGGTCCCATCCCCCTGCCATCTTAGTTAAACCCTCCCCAACAGCGCTAGCAAACAACCCCCCTCGGACATTGGTTCCAGTCCTGCCCAGGTGTAGCCAGTGCAAACAGAAGGGGGACATAGGGCACCTCTGCTTTGTTCCCCCATGCAACGGAAAGTACCCTGAATTCATTTCATTTGTTCGCACTCATGCCATTGAATCCTTTTACAACAAATTCACCCATGCTTACAAACTTAGGCCCAATCCCAAACCTCTCCAACACTGCAAACAAATAGCTCCGCTCCACACAAACACCTTCAATGCATCCAATGCATTCAATGCCACCACCACCTGCAACCCCCTCCCTTCTGCTGGAGAAAGCACCACGTTCAACAGACGCCGCACATTTGATGACAACTGTCTGCCCTTTACGAACTCCGCCCGATCCTCTCCAATCACGTTCAGGAAGCACTCTTCTGACCTAAGCGCCAGCACCTTCGCCAATACCTTGATAGCCACATTCAACACAGATATAGGCCTATACACCCACACTCCACCGGGTCCTTGTCCTTCTTAAGCAATAATGAAATGGATGCCTATGCCATTGTCTCTGGCAGTGGCCCCTTAGCCATCGCGTCCTCAAACATCTCGTCCTCAAACATCTCACCAACAACAGCGGCAACTTATCCATAAACCTTTTAGAAAACTCTACCGGGAAACCATCTGGCCCCAGTGCCTCACCTGTATGCATTGTCCCTATTGCTACCCATAGTTCTTCCACCCCCACTGGCTCCTCCAACCCTGCCGTCTCCTATTTCAGGACGCTCCAATCCCCCAAAACGCCCTCATGTCTGACTCATCCTCCGGAGTCTCTGACTTATACAAATTCTTATAAAACATCTCAAATGCCTTGTTCACCTGCTCCGGTGCCACTACCAGCTCCCCTGTCCCATCACAGACCTGAACAATCCCTCACAGCCACCTGCCAGCGGAGCTGGCGCACCAACAAGTGGCTGGTCTTCTTCCCATACTCATACATGGCTCCTCTCGCCCGCCTCAACTGCCAAACTGCATTTCCAACAGATACATGGTCAAACCTCACCTATAGCTCCTTCCTCCTCACCAGAATATCTGGAGTCGGATCCTCCGCATACCTTCCATCCACCTCCCACAATTTCCTCTATCAAACGCTGCCGCTCCTCTCTTGCCTCTCTGTCCACCTGAGCCTTAAACGAGATGACCTCGCCCCTCAAAACTACTTTCAACGCTTCCCATACCACTGACAGCAAAACCTCCCTATTCCTACTGAACGCTACGTAATCCTCAATCACCTTTCCCATTTTGGTACAAAATTTGGGGTCTGCTAGCAACCTCACCCTCTCACTTACCAGAATTGATACCTCCCCCTGGGCCCTACTGTCAAAGCCTGAGTGGAACACCTGACTCACCCAGCCCTTCTGAAGCCTCATCTGGTCCTTCACCCTCAGGTGGGTGCACCACGTTGGCTTTCAAGCTCTTCAAATGCGAGAAAACTCTTTTTCACTTCACCGGTCTCCCCAACCCTCACACATTCCACGTTACCACCCGGACCGGGGGTCTCTCACCACCCCCCTCGCCCCTCCTATCAGTCATAACCGCTACTCCTGGCCCCGCCCTTTTTCCCTGATTCTTTTTCCGGATTTTCAACATCCTTTGGTTGCCGTAGACTTCCCCACAAATAATCATGCAAAATTCTCCCCAGTAGGTGTGAAGGGCCAAAAACCAAAAGCTTGAGCAGGAGCTACACAACATGCGACCTCCACCTGTGCCACCGGAAGTCCACAAGTCGGCAATTTAAATCACAATCAGTGACCGGCACACCCACCCCGCCGCATACCAGATTCTGGGCCATATTCTAACTTAAAAGTTTATTCTATCAAGCAAAGTAGAAAGCTTTTGATTGAGATACAAAAAAAAAGAGAGATGCAGGAGTAGACCATACTGTCCATTGCATCTGCTAAAACCGTCAAAGTCTTCACTCATTTTCATCAAGGAATGTTTTGTTTGCTGTAAAATTTCAAGAATCAGACGGATGGCTTAAAGTTGACAACAGTAGAATGTAGAAAATGTCTAAATATATTGTATGGTGGAGAGGAATAAACCTGGACATTGAGCCTTGGAGCCAGTGATTAGGTGAAGTCATTAAAATCCTTGTCAAAAATGGGTTTTGAGAAAGGTTTTTAAATGAGAGCGAGGAGTTTAGTAAGGCTTCCAAGAATCAACCAAGGTGTTGTTACCATTGGGATGGTGAAGAAAGAGGATGCACAATTAAGACAAGAATCAGAGAGTATTGGAAGGCGGAGGTTGCAGAGATAATGAGTACCCAATTCATTTTTTTCCAATTAAGGGGGCAATTTAGCATTGCCAATCCACCTACTCTGCACATCTTTGGATTGTGGGGGGTGAAATCTACGCAAACACGGGGAGAATGTGCAAACTCCACACGGACAGTGATCCAGAGACGGGATCAAACCTAAGACCTCGGCGCCGTGAGGCAGCAGTGGTAACTACTGTGCCACCGTGCTGTCCAGCTGGAGGTTGCAGAGATAGGATGGGGTGACCCACAGAGGGATTTGAAGTTGGAGATGAAGATTTAATGCATTGGCATCATGGAGTTAGTCGAGATCAGCAAGGACATGTGTGATGTGTTAATCAACCTTAGTTCAGGGCAAAATGCAAACGGGGAAATTTGAACAAGTTGAATTTTGTGCAGACACATAAATATTGAACAAACCATGTCAAGAGATGACAAATTTTGTGATCTTGCATGGTTAGGACGCGGAATTTAAACTCTGGTTTATACTAAACAAGGTACCATGGTTTCATATGGTCAGGTTCACATTGAACAAGTGGCCAGAGAATAGGGTAGAATCAATGGATAAGAAAACAATGTTCATAGGCCACAAAGCAGAGAGTTATAGAGTCATTATGACATAGCAGGTGGTCATTTGGCCCATCACCATCATTCTGGCTCTCTCCAGAGCAGTCCAGTGAGCACCATTTCTCCACTATATCCTCATAGCCCTGCAAGTTTATTTTTCTTAAGTGTCCATCAAATTTCCTTTTGAAATCAATCATTGTCTTCACTTCTAGCATCCTCATAGGCAGTCAATTCCAGGTAATTATTTGTCGCCGCGTAAAAATGTTCTTCCTCACATCCACCCCGAATCTCCTGCCCAAAACCTTAAATCTGCGTCTACTAGTTCTTGTGCAATTGGCTAATGAGAACAGCTTTTATTTGTCTACCTTATTTGAACCAGTCATAATCTTGTACACCTTTATCAAATCTCCCCTCAACCTCCTTTGTTCCAAGGGAAACAATCTTAGCTTCTCCAACTTCACCTTGTAACTAAAATCTCTCAATCATTCTAGTATATCTCTTTCGCACCCATTCAAGCACCCACACATCCTCCCTATAGAGTAGGGGAAGGGGGTCGTGTGAGGGGAGATATGGTGCATTGAAGAGAAAAGAGGAACTAGAGCAGGGTAACAATATGTGTAATGATAACCAGAGTGCGGCAGGAAGGGACAGAGCATGCAACTGTAAGGCTGGAGTTTGCAAGGACGTAAAAGGATAAAATTAAAGGCTCAATATCTGAACGCAAGTAGTTTGGATAATGAGTGCATAGAGTGTATTCAGGACGATTTCTCAGAGCAGTACATTCAAATACCAACCAGGGAGCAGGCTATTTTCACAGTAACTTCATTGCAGTATTGATGTAAGCCTGCTTGTGACACCAATAAAGATGATTATTATTTAGACCTGGTAATGTGCATTGAAACATGACTATTTCAACTTAAAGTAGATAAGGCACCAGGACCTGATAGAATGCATCCAAGGAAACAGAGGGAAATGAGAATGGAAATTGTGGAGGTACAGGTCATAATTTCTCATCTTCCTTAGACTCTGGAATGGTGCCAGAGAATTGGAAAGTTGCAAATGTTACACCGTTGCTCAAAAAAGGTGTAAAAATAAGCCTAGAAATTACAGGCCAGTCAGTTTAACCCGGTGGTGGGGAAACGTCTAGAAATTATAATTTAGGACAAAATAACATAGAAACATAGAAAATAGGAACGGGAGTAAGCCATTCAATCCTTTGAACCTGCTCTACCACTCAATATGATTACGTCTGATCCTCTATCTCAACGCCATACTTCCACGCTCTTCCCATCCCCTTTGACATCTATTTCCTGCTTTAATATTCAGTGACTTGGCCTCCACCGCCTTCTGTGGCAGAGAAATTCACAGGTTCACCACTTGAGTGAAGAAATTTGTCCTTCTCTCAGTCCTAAATGACCTACCCCATATCCTGAGATTATGACCCCTTGTTCTAGACTTCCCAGTCAGGGGAAACAACATTCCTGCATCTGGTCTGCCCAGCCCTGTCAGAATTTTAAATGTTTCAATTAAATCCCCTCTTATTGTTTTAAATTCCATTGAATACGGGCCCAGTCGACCCAATCTCTCCTCACAGAACAATCCTGCCATCCCAGGAATCAGTCAGCTGAACCTTTGTTCCACACCCTCCATGGTAAGTATATCCTTTCTTGGATAAGGAGACCAAAACTGCACACACTACTCCAGGTGTGGTCTCACCGAAACACTGTACAACTGCAGTCAGACATCTTTGCTCTTGTACTCAAGTCCTCTTGCAACAAAGGTCAACATACCATTTGCCTTCCTAATTGCTTGATATACTTGCATGCTTGCTTTCAGTGACTGATGTGGAAGGATAACCAGGTCCTTTTGAACATTAACATTTCTCAAACTATCACCATTCAAATAATAATCTGATATTCTATTACTCCATCTGAAGTGGATAATTTCATATTTATCCACGTTACTCTGCATCTGCCATGTATTTGCCCACTCACTCAACTTGTCTAAATTACCTTGAAGCTTCTTAACATTCTCTTCACCACTCACATTCCCACTAAGTTCTGTGTCATCAGCAATCTTGGACGTATTACATTTGGTTCCATCATCCAAATAATTGATGAGTATTGTGTAAAGCTAGGGCCCAAGCACTGATCCCTGAGGGACCCCACTTGTCACTGCCTGCCACTTCGAAAAAGACCCATTTATTCCTACTGTTTTTTGTCTGCTGACCAATTCTCAATCCATTACTCCTAATCCCATGTACTTTAATTTTGCACACTAACCTCTTATGTGGGACTTCATTAACTTCCTGAGAATCCAAGCTTACCACATCCACTGTATCACCCTTATCTATTCTACTAGTTACATCCTCAAAAAACTCCAGTAGTTTGTAAACATGATTTCCCTTTCATAAATCCATGTTGCCAGTTAATTAGGAAAGCTGTTAGGAAAATAATGGTAGTTTGAAGGGATTTAAATTTGTATTCGTAAAAATTAGAAATAAGGCATAGTTTTAAGTGGGTTAAATTTAATGTTTCTGTGCCTGGAAGGGTAAAATCTATAGTTAGATTCATGCAGGACAACGGACTTTGCATCTGTGGGATTGGTTAAGTTCCAGTTGTGTTTCTGTTGTGCTTGGAGAAGGCTACGGCGTGAAGGATAAATAAATGGTATAAGCATGTGGGTATTACTTAACAACCGGCGCCTTCTAAGGTAGAGAAGCTTTTAGGTTTTAGTTTAGCTAATTTGATTGTAGTTGAAGATAGGTTTGTGAGAGAGAGGGCAGCTCTCACAGTTCTGCCAAAACAGAAACTAATAGAAACGCACCAACAGGTTCAAAAACAGCTTCTTCCCCGCTGTTACCAGACTCCTGAATGACCCTCTTATGGATTGAACTGAGCTCTTCACACATTTTCTCTACTGAGTAGTACTATACTCTGTACGCTTCACCCAATGCCTGTGCCTATGTATTTACATTGTGTATTTATGTATGTCCAATGTTTTTGTAATGTATGGAACAATCTGTCTGGACTGTACGCAGAGCAATGTTTTTCACTGTATCTCTGTACACGTGACAATCAAATCCAATCCAATCCAGAAGCAATTGGTTTTAGAAGGCTAAAGAGAGAACATCTCTCGCCGCCTTGCGAGAAGAAACACCATACTATGGAGTAATGGTTAAGAAAACAGATACCGGAACGCTTGAAGGCCAGCTAGTTAAGGAAGCTAGAGAAATGTCCAAGAAGCCTGGAGTTAAGTGAACAGAGGCCAAGCTATGGTGCAGAAAAATTCAAGGAAGAGTAAAAAAAAGTGTTCTGAGTTAAAGAGACAATTGCAGTAACCAGATTTAAAGTGAGACAGCAGCTTTCCAAAGGCAAAACAAATGTTTGATGCCATTTTAATACAGTCTGGGAGTTGAGAGTTAAAGCAATTGTGAGCCGTCAAGACACAGTTTGGTATCAAATCCTACTGAATTCACTGTTAAAAGTGGAACGGAAGGTTTGTTTAAAAGTGTCCGGGTGCGGCGATGACCAGCTAGGTCGCACGTTTCGGCAGCTCCCGGTGGAACGGACTTTTGGGCTCTTGATAGGAGCCCCAACGGCAATTCTAACGGCAAGAAACACTGTGCTGGAATCCAGAAGGGAATCCCCCCTGGACACGGATGGAAAAAAGAGAGGAAAGTGGCCGGATTGCGGTGGATCCTCTAGCGCAGTGGCCAGGAAGGCAGGCACAAAGCAAGATGGCGTCGGAAGGAGGCAGTTTAATATGGGGCCCTGACCAACAAGAGTTCCTGCGGCGTTGCGTGGAAGAACTCAAAAAGGAGATGAAGAAGGAGCTGTTGGCCCCGATATTACAAGCGATTGAGGGGCTAAAGGAGGAGCAAAAGACCCAGGAACAGGAGCTTCGGGTCGTGAAGGCAAAGGCTGCTGAGAATGAGGACGACATACAAGGCCTGGTGGTGAAAACGGAGATGCACGAGGCACAACACACAAGGTGTGTGGAAAGGCTGGAAGTGCTGGAGAATGATGCGAGGAGGAAGAATTTAAGGATTCTTGGTCTTCCCGAAGGTGTAGAAGGGGCGGACGTCGGGGCATATGTGAGCACGATGCTGCACTCGTTAATGGGATCGGAGGCCCCGACGGGTCCGCTGGAGGTGGAGGGAGCCTATCGAGTTATGGCGCGAAGACCGAGGGCTGGAGAAATTCCTCGAGCCATAGTGGTGAGATTTCTCCGATATAAGGAAACTCGGGGCAGTAGGTGGGAGAACGCGGTGATCCGTGTATATCAAGATTGGAGTGCGGAGGTGGCGAGAAGGAGGGCAAGCTTTAATCGGGCCAAGGCGGTGCTGCACAAACGGAAGATTAAATTTGGAATGCTGTAACCGGCAAGACTGTGGGTCACACATCAAGGGAAACACCACTACTTCGAAACGGCAGATGAGGCGTGGACATTTATTGTCGAGGAGAAACTGGAGTGAGCGGGCCATAAAAAGAACGTTTGGGACAAAGTGGGGGGGTGAATATGTGGGATGAAGGGGGGGAAAAGAGGGAAGAGATGACTTCCCAAGTTGTTAATCCTGCGACCCTGTAACTTTTCTCTCTTCCCCATGTCGTGGGGGAGGGGGGGAGGGAGGATGAGGAGCTGAGGGCGCCGGCCATTGGGGGCGGGGCCAAAAGGGAAGCGCGGGCTTTGTTCCCGTGCTATGGTAATCACGGCGGGAACAGGGAAGCAGGAAGGAGGGGGCCTCGCACAGTGGGAGCCGAGGTCACGGGGGGAAGCCGAGGTCGGCCAGAGTTTGCTGATTTCTGGGAGCAACATGGGGGGTGCAATTATGCTAGTTTGGGATCTAGCGGGGGGGGGGGGGGGTTAACTGGGTTGCTGCTGCTGGGGAGAAGGGGAAGCTGGTATGGGGGGGGGGGTGGTCGGGGGCGGGGGGGGGCGCTGCTTGGGGGAGATACGGCTACGTGGAAACCGAGTGAGGAGCTGGATTGAAAAAGGAGATGGCTAGTCGTCAAGGGGGGGGGGGGTAAAGAGCCCCCCAACCCGGTTGATCACGTGGAATGTGAGAGGGCTGAACGGGCCGATTAAGAGGGCACGGGTACTCGCACACCGAAAGAAACTCAAGGCAGATGTGGTCATGCTTCAGGAGACGCATCTGAAGCTGATAGACCAGGTCAGACTACGCAAAGGATGGGTGGGGCAGGTGTTTCATTCGGGGCTAGACGCAAAAAACAGGGGGGTGGCCATACTAGTGGGGAAGCGGGTAATGTTTGAGGCAAAGACTATAGTGGCGGATAGTGGGGGCAGATACGTGATGGTGAGTGGCAAATTGCAAGGGGAGGCGGTGGTATTAGTGAACGTGTATGCCCCGAACTGGGATGATGCCAACTTTATGAGGCGTATGCTAGGACGAATCCCGGACCTAGAAGTGAGGAAGTTGGTAATGGGTGGAGATTTTAATACGGTGCTGGACCCAGGGCTGGACAGATCGAGGTCCAGGACCGGAAGGAGGCCGGCTGCAGCTAGGGTGCTTAAGGACTTTATGGAGCAGATGGGAGGAGTAGACCCCTGGAGATTTAGTAGACCTAGGAGTAAGGAGTTTTCGTTTTTCTCCTATGTCCACAAAGTTTATTCACGAATAGATTTTTTTGTTTTGGGAAGGGCACTGATCCCAAAGGTGACGGGGATGGAGTAGATGGCTATAGCCATTTCGGATCATGCTCCACATTGGGTGGACCTGGAGATAGGGGAAGAAAAACAACAGCGTCCACCCTGGAGAATGGACATAGGATTATTGGCAGATGAGAGGGGGTGTTTAAGGTGAGGGGGTGTATTGAAAGGTACTTGGAACTCAATGATAATGGGGAGGTCGCTCCTCCTAAAGAAGGAAAAAGACCCGCTGTAATGCGGGTCCTACAGGCCCATTTCCCTCCTGAATGTGGACGCTAAGATTCTGGCCAAGGTAATGGCAATGAGGATAGAGGATTGTGTCCCGGGGTTGGTTCATGAGGACCAAACTGGGTTTGTGAAGGGGAGACAGCTGAATGCAAATATACGGAGGCTGCTTGGGGTAATGATGATGCCCCCACCAGAGGGGGAAGCGGAGATAGTGGTGGCGATGGATGCCGAGAAAGCATTTGATAGAGTGGAGTGGGATTATTTGTGGGAGGTGCTGAGGAGATTTGGTTTTGGGGATGGGTATATCAGGTGGGTACAGTTGCTGTATAGGGCCCCGATGGCGAGCGTGGTCACGAAAGGACGGGGTCTGACTATTTTCGGCTCCATAGAGGGACGAGGCAGGGATGTCCTCTGTCCCCGTTATTGTTTGCACTGGCGATTGAACCCCTGGCCATAGCATTGAGGGGTTCCAGGAAGTGGAGGGGAGTACTCGGGGGGAGAAGAACACCGGGTATCTCTGTATGCGGATGATTTGTTGCTATATGTGGCGGACCCGGCGGAGGGGATGCCAGAGATAATGCGGATACTTGGGGAGTTTGGGGATTTTTCAGGGTATAAACTGAACATGGGGAAAAGTGAGTTGTTTGTGGTGCATCCAGGGGAGCAGAGCAGAGAGATAGAGGATTTACCGTTGAGGAAGGTAACAAGGGACTTCTGGTACTTGGGGATCCAGATAGCCAAGAATTGGGTTACATTACACAGGTTTAATTTAACGCGGTTGGTGGAACAGATGGAGGAGGACTTTAAGAGATGGGACATGGTGTCCCTGTCATTGGCAGGTAGGGTGCAGGCGGTTAAAATGGTGGTCCTCCCGAGATTCCTTTTTGTGTTTCAGTGCCTCCCGGAGGTGATCACGAAGGCTTTTTTCAAAAGAATCGAGAAGAGTATTATGAGTTTTGTGTGGGCTGGGAAGACCCCGAGAGTGAGAAGGGGATTCTTGCAGCGTAGTAGGGACAGGGGGGGGCTGGCACTACCGAGCCTAAGTGAGTACTACTGGGCCGCCGATGTTTCAATGGTGTGTAAGTGGATGGGAGAAGGGGAGGGAGCGCCGTGGAAGAGATTGGAGAGGGCGTCCTGCAGGGGGACTAGCCTACAAGCAATGGTGACGGCACCGTTGCCGTTCTCACCAAAGAAATACACCACAAGCCCGGTGGTGGTGGCTACATTGAAAATTTGGGGGCAGTGGAGACGGCATAGGGGAAGGACGGGAGCTTCGGTGCGGTCCCCGATAAGAAACAATCCCCGATAAGAAACAATTACCTCACAGAAAGATAGAGGGAATGGAAAAGAAGTAGACAACAGCAGCAACCCAGGGGGGAGGGGGGGGAATACATGTGTGGAGGAATCGAACGGACTCTCAGAGATGTTATTGTATCTGTATTAAATGTATAGGTAGTTGTTATAAGTAATTGTATATTGGATTGTTGGATTGTATTTTTGGAGAGTATTTATTTTGGACAAGGCAGTTGCCATTCAGTTTTGTTTTTGTTTATATATTATTTATTTACTTGTTTAAAACTGGCCACTGTTATTTATATTGCTTTATTGTTGTGTAAAAGAAACACTACGTACTGTTATGTTTGGCCAAAAATCTTGAATAAAATATATATATATTTTTTTAAGTGTCATTTGGAAAACCTGGTATGGATTTTGGAATGGAAACCACTAAAAGAAAATATGAGAGAAGATTTTAAAGTGGGCTTTTGGGAGTGGAGTTGGGAAACTCTCATGTGACAACTGTCTGGATGGATTCAGAGGAGACATTCACAAACATTACTTGGGGTTCAAACTGGAGAGTGTATTTATCCAGTCATCTTGTGTGCTTGAAAGGGACTTTGTGTTAATGAGGCCATTGTCGATTAAGATGTACTTTGTAATCTATGTTAATCCTAAAACCTGTGGACAATTGTTAAGATAAATCTTTGTTAAAGATTTTTCATCTTTAACAAATGTTTTGTTAAAATTAATTAGGGGTCCTGTGATTCTGTTCCTCCACGTTTTATCAATAAACGTTACATACTTTTGAGTCAGGGTTCCATTCTGGGGTCTTCCCGTCCAATTATAACATCAACAGGGATCATAACAAAATCAAACACCACTTATTGCTGGAGTTTTTGATGAGGTAACAGAGAGGGATTTTTTTTATCCATTCATGGGATATGGGCATCGCTGGCTCAACCAGCATTTAAGAGTCAACCACATTCCTGTGGATCTGGAGTCACATGTACACCAGACCGGGTAAGAACAACAGATTTCCTTCCCTAAACAACATTAGTGAACCAGATGAACCATCGACGATGTTTTTTTGGTCATCATTATACTTTTAATTCCAGATTATTTTTATTTATTTATTTTTTAGTTTTTTTTAAATTTAGAGTACCCAATTCATTTTTCCAATTAAGGGACAATTTAGTGTGGCCAATCCACCTACCCTGCACATCTTTTGGGTTGTGGGGGCGAAACATGTGGAGAATGTGCAAACTCCACACAGACAGTGACCCAGAGCCGAGGTCAAACCTGGGACCTCGGCGCCATGAGGCAGCAGTGCTATCCACTGCGCCACCGTGCTCCCCAATTCAGATTTTTATTGAATTCACATTTCACCATCTGCCATGGTAGGATTCAAATCCACGTCCCTGGAACATTACCCTGGGTCACTGGGTTACTAGTCCAGCGACATTGCGACTGTGCCATTGATTAAAGTAATGCTGTTGATGTGGCGTACATGAACTTCCAGAAGGCATTTGATAAAGTACTGCACAAAAGACTTGAAGACAAAGTTCTAGTTTATGAATAAAAGGGATAATAGCAACATGGTCATGAAATTAGCTGTATGACTGGAAACAGTCATGGGTAATTGGTGTTTTTTTCAGACTGGAGGAAGGTTTTTGGTGGAGTTCCTCAATGGTCGGTACTGGACCCTTGCTCTTACTGATATAGATTAATGACTGAGACCTTGGTTCAATGGCAAAACTTTGAAATTTGCAGATGATACCAACTTGTGAACTCAGCGGGGGTGGGGGGGGGGGGGATGTCGTGTCGAACACCAAACTAACATAGACGTGTTGGTGGAATTATTTGATGACTAGAGACAGCAGAATGCTGTCCTACAGAGGGATCGGGGTATCCTTGTGCATGAATCACAAAATGTTAGCATACAGGTACAGCAAGTAATTAGGAAGGCAAATTGAAGGTTGACCTTTATTGAAAGGGGGGGGGATATAAAAGTAGGGAAGTCTTGCTCGAACTGTACAGTGTATTGCTGAGACCACACCTGGAGTACTGCTACAGTTTTGGTCTCCTTAGCTAAGAAAGGAGGTACTTGCATTGAAAGCTGTTCAGAGAAGGTTCACTAGCTGATTCCTGGCTGAAAGGGTTGTTTTATAATGAAAGGTTGAGCAGGTTGGTCCTGTAGTCACTGGAGTTTAGAAGAATGAGAAGTGATCTTATTGAAACATCTAGGATTCTGAGGCAGCTTGGCAGGGTAGATGCTGAGAGAATGTTTCCCTTCTCCTGGGGGCGTCTAGACCATGGGGCACAGTTTAAAAATCGACGGTCTCCCATTTAAGAGTGATTTTTTAAAAATTCATTTATGGGATGTGGGCGTCGCTGGTTAGGTCAGCATTTATTGCCCATCCCTAGTTGCCTTCAGAAGAAAGAATTCTTCTCTTTCGACGGGGGTCATTGGTATTTGGAATTCTCTTTCCCAGAGATGGGTGGAGAATGGACCATTGAATACGTTTAAGGTTGAGTTAGATTTTTGACTTATGGGGGGAGTCAAGTGCAATGGGGACAGGCAGGAAATGGTGTTAAGGTCACAATTAGATTAGCCATGATCTTATTGAAAGGCAGAGGCAGGCTCGTTGGGCCGAATAGCCGCCTCCTTTTCCTGTTTCTTATGGTCTCACTAACACCTTTCTCAATGGCAGTTGGAGACGGGGAATAAATGCTAGCTATGCCAGTGACACCCACATCCCAGGAATGAAAGAAAGAAACGAGTTGCTGTGAGTTATTCTACATTTTAGCTAAGAGTACGAGGGAGTACAAATAGGTTAACTTTGATGGGTGAACTTTATCTAACATCAAGAAATTGCAGCCTGAACAGACATTGTGAAGCCTGCTCTGTCGGATGATGTAATATCTCTGATCTGAATGCACTATCTCAATCAAATTAATGTCTGTCTGTAAAGCAAAACAACTTAAAATTGCAGCATTAATAAGCATCAATTCATAATTTTACCTATCATATTTGAGATTAGAGAAATGACAAATCAATTTATACAGTATATTACACTCACTGAAGCTGGAGTTAGACAGACTTTGAGGGAATACATGTGTGCTACATCTGTCTGAAAGTGTTTGCAACTATGATATTGGTTGACAGTTATTGGGTGAATCTTTTTTCAATTACTTTGTTTATTACTGAGAATTACTTCCTGCAGTCATACTTATCAGACAAGTCATAAATCATCGTACGTAGAATTTAAAAATAATTCCACGTCTTTGAGGTAAATTTTAAAATAGTAATATATCTAATAATTGCAAACCACTTATATTAGCGTTGCCACAAAGAAACATGTCTATTACCGTAAATGTTTTTGACAAGTGGAAAGCTCCCTTTGTCAAAATAGTGAAAACTGTAGCAAAAACCTAAATTATTAATCTGAATTGGCATGTTACCCTAAATATTATAAAAGAAAAAAATCTGCACACTACTGCTCACATTTGTGCTCATTGGTATTATCATCTCTGTGAGAAAAGGTTATGCGTTCAAGAATCACTCCAAAGTCTTGAGTGCATCATTTTGGCTGACGTTGCAGTGCAGTATTAAGGGTGTGCTGCACTATAAGAGGTGCTGTCTTTCGGGTGAAGAGTTAAACAGACGCCTTTGATGTTCTCAGATAGACATAAAAGAGCCTTGGCACCATTCAAAGAATAGCTCTGGTACTGTTCTGGTATCTGGCCATGATTTTATCCTCAAACAGAACTAAAACAAACTATCAGGTCATTTACTTCATGCTATTTATGGGAGCCAACTGCCCAATTGGCTCTTGCATTTTGATTTTATTTTATTTATTATTGTCACATGTATTGGTATACAGTGAAAAGTATTGTTTCTTGCATGCTGTACAAACAATGCATACCGTACATAGGGAAGGAAGGAGAGACTGCAGAATATAATGTTACAGTTATAGCAAGGTGTAGAGAAAAGATCAACTTGATACGAGGTAGGTCCATTCAAAAGTCTGATGGCAGTAGGGAAGAAGCTGTTCTTGAGTCGGTTGGTACGTGACCTCAAACTTTGGTGTCTTGGGCGAAATTCTCCGTTATCGGCGCAAAGTCCGCCGATCGGACGCAAAAAACGGCACAAATCCGATTGCGTCACGCCGCAAAAATCGTCGCGAAGTCTCCGGCCCGAAATGGGCTAGCAGCGACGTGACGGGATCCGCGCTTGCTCACGTGGTTCACGCCGTGCAGCGTCATACACGGCCGCCGGGCGTGACGGCTCATAAGGACGCGCTGCTCCACCCCACCCGACCGGAACACCCGACCGGATGGCCGGCCACCGCTCAAGCCCGAGGTTCCAGTCATGGATGTGGAGGCGCTCCTGGACGCAGTGGAGCAGAGGAGGGAGGCCCTGTATCCCGGGCACGGCCGCAGAGTTGCCACACGCCACAGCCGGCGTCTGTGGAGTGAGGTGGCAGAGGCCTGTCACCGCTGCAGCCCTGACACCACGGACAGGCACCCAGTGCCACAAGAAGGTGAACGACCTCCTCAGAGCAGGCAGGGTGAGCCTCCCCCCCCCCCCCCCGCCCGATATCCATATCCCCCTCCCCCATAACTCCCATATCCTCCTTCCCCCATATCCCCCTCCCCATATCCCCCTCCCCCATATCCCCCTCCCCCATATCCCCCCTCCCCCATATCCCCCTCCCCATACCCCCTCCCCCATATCCCCCCTCCCCATATCTCCCCTCCCCATATCCCCCCTCCCCATATCCCCCTCCCATATCCCCCCTCCCCATATCCCCCCTCCCCATATCCCCCCTCCCCCATATCCCCCCTCCCCATATCCCCCCTCCCCCCATATCCCCATATCCCCCCTCCCCCATATCACCCCTCCCCCCATATCACCCCTCCCCATATCGCCCCTCCCCATATCCCCCTACCCCATATCCCCCCTCCCCCATGTCCCCCTGCCCCATATCCCCCATATCCCCATAACCCCCCTCCCCCATATCCCCCCTCCCCATATCCCCCTCCCCATATCCCCCGTCTCCCATATCCCCCGTCCCCCATATCCCCATCCCCCATTCCCCCGTCCCCCCATATCCCCCATATCCCCCGTCCCCCATATCCCCCGTCCCCCCTATCCCCCCCTCTCCCATATTCCCCCTCCCCCATATCCCCAAGTGAATCCAGCCCTAACCTTAACCTCTGCAATAGGTGCAGAGGTTAAGGTTATGAATGCACGCCGCGCAACCGATGGCGTGCATTCATATACCTGTCTAACACTGTTGCCTTTTACCCCTGCCACCCCCCCCCCCCCCCCCCCGCCACAGGAGCAACGCCCACACAACACCAGGGAGCATGTGAGGACTGGAGGAGGCCCCGCTGATGAGAGGCCACTGACCGAACACGAGGAAAGGGCCCTGGAACTGGCTGGCGGACCTGAGGACCGGGAGATTGCTGATGCAGAGGTCGGGGGGCGTACTAGCAAGTGAGCCACCGACAGCCCGTCCCCATATCCCCCCTCCCCTATATCCCCCTCCCCCATATCACCTGATCACTGCCTGCGTGTCTAACCATGCATGCTTCATTGTGTATCGCAGGGAGCAAACGTCCGAGGCAACCCATCCCGCAGATGCAGACCGACCGCAGGATGCCCCTCGGAGGCCACGGGAGACGGAGAGACCCGGACCCTCCGGCATGCGACGCCCGCAGGAATGTCCCTTGGAGACCACGGGAGACGGAGAGGACCTGGAGTAACAGGGAGACGACGCCCCCGTCACGTGTGGGTGCGACGACGCAGGCGTGTGCCACCCAGTGACGAGAGGGGCAACCACAGGCCCCCGTCACAGCCGAGCCAGGACAACCCCTACCCGGGACACCCCTACCCGGGACACCCCTACCCAGGAAGACGAAATACCGGACCAGTGACACAGAGTGGATGGGTGGAGACGAACCCCCACCCCAAAGTGCCATGGACTCAGAGTGGGTCGAAGTGCACGACACAACGCCACTGCTGTCACCAACACCCTCCACCATCGCAGAAACACTCACCTCGTTGGGCACTTTAGTGATGTGGCGTCTGGTACACAAACTGGTACGCACAACACAGCCATCCCGGTACAGCAGGTGGAGGTAGGAGCAGCAGAGGGCCGGGCGGTCAGAGGGCAGCCCAGCCCAAGCGAACATCTGCCGCCCAGATGGATCCCGTGTTCCTGCAGTTACCACACCCACCCATAGATCCGATGCAACCACCGACCCGGAGACGAGCGAAGAGGGTGACGGCCGACTTGCGGCGGCTGCAGTCGCAGGTGGAGGAGTCCACCCGCGTCCAGGAGCTGGGAGTGGTGCCGGTCATGCGTGCCACCCAGGCCGACACCGCACGGGTGCGTCCGCGGTGGAGGCAATGGGTGCGACGGTGTCAGACATGGGGAACGGTTTGCGAGGCCTGGGGCTTTCCGTGCAGGCGGCGTCTGTGGCCCAGGACATGGCTGCCCTCTCACAGGAGGCCATGAGCCAGTGCCAGCGCCAGGTGGCAGAGGCGCTCAACGCCATGGCCCAGTCTCTGCAGGCCATGGCCCAGTCTCTGCAGGCCATGGCCCAGTCTCTGCAGGCCATGGCCCAGTCTCTGCAGGCCATGGCCCAGTCTCTGCAGGCCATGGCCCAGTCTCTGCAGGCCATAGCCCAGTCTCTGCAGGCCATAGCCCCAGTCTCAGCAGGCCATCGCTGAGGGCATCGGCGCCATTGGCCATGTGCGAACCGGCATCACAACCGTCACAGACAGGGTTTGCCAATCCCCTGGGCTCCATGGCTGCAAACCTGCAGACCCCTGTCGATACCAGCACGGGCCTCCAGGACTGGCAGCGCCAGATGTCGGGGGGCCGTCGGATGGCCAGTCCGTTCGCGTCCCCCACCCATGTAGAGGCCTGGGGGCCATCGGGCACCCCGAGGGAGGAGGAGGTGGTGTGTCCGTCCCGGGTCCCCCTGTAGGGGAGGTCCCGGAACACCGCGACACCTCGGACTTCCCCCCCACCCCGCCCCCCTTCCATCCCAGGTGCATCGGGTGGGCAACGGGCAGGACAGGCTGGCAGCTCGCCATCCCAGTCGCCCGGGCCGCAGCCTGGCCCATCTAGGCCAGGAGCCCCAGGAAACGGCCGCCAAAGGGATCCCGTGTCAGAGGGCAGGAATCACAGGAGTCCAACTCCAGTTCTGCTGTACCGTCTGGGGAACCATGTAGACGTAGTCAAAGGGCCCGTAAGGCCAAACAATTAGACACTGAGTAAGTTGGCACGGGTGCAGGGCACAGATGAGTTTTAGGGGCTAGGGCACCTGCATGAACTCCTTTGGTTATTAAAGTCAATGTTACACCTACAGAAGCTGCCTTTGTGCTCTGTCCAAAGCGTGCGGGGGTGTCATGTACGTTGAGCGCAAGTGTGTGTGTGAGGGGTGGTCTTACCTCAGCCTCAGGTGAGTCTGCCCCTTCCCCCTGGGCCGCCATCAACACCCCCCCGGGCAGAGGACGGGACCCGTGCGCTGCAGTGTCACAGCCGCATGCAGGGATGGTCCGGGTGGATGGTGGTACTGTGGCCATGGGTCAGACATAGTCCAACGATGTGGAGCCAGGAGCTCATTGCAGGGCGGGTTGTCATCATCACTCCATGGCCTGCAATAGACACGCGTCCACCCGCAACTGTGTGAGCCCGGCCATTGTGCCGCAGGTGGATCGGCAATGGGGGGGGGGGGGGGTGTGCATGCGGGTGGGGTGGGTGGGGTTGGGGAAGGGGGTGAGGGTGCTGGGTGGGTGGGGGGGTGTGGGTGGTCGGCTGTTGCCATGGTGTGCGGTCTGTGGCCGTACTACCCGATTCCCACGCCCATCTAGTCAGTGAAGCGGGCGGCTATCAGTCTGTCCCGTGCCCGCTGGGCCAGCCGGTAACGGTGGACCAGCCACCCGCCTGTGTCTAGCTCGTCTGCCCTGACCATTGCCCCCATCCCCCTCATCTGGGGAGGACTGCACCTCTTCCTGCTGCTCCTCCACTCCGCCCTCCTCTGCCTGCGGCACATCGCCCCTCTGCTGGGCTATGTTGTGCAGGACGCAGCACACCACAATGATGCGGCCGACCCTACCTGACCGATACTGGAGGGCGCCCCCAGGAAGTCCAGGCACCTGAAATGCATCTTCAGCACGCCAAAGCACCTCTCTATCACTCCCCTTGTCGCTACATGGGCATCATTGTAGCGGTTCTCCGCCTCATTGCGTGGCCTCCGTATAGGCGTCATCAGCCACAATCGCAATGGGTAGCCCCTGTCGCCCAGCATCCAGCCCCTCAGCCGGGGATGGCGTCCCTCGTACATGCCGGGGGATGGATGACCGCAACAACACGTATGAGTCGTGTACACTGCCTGGGTAACGGGCGCAGACGTGCAGGATCATCATGCGGTGGTCGCAGACCACCTGTATGTTCATCGAATAGATCCGCTTCCTATTGGTGAACACGGCCCTGTTATCTGCAGGTGGCATCCCATCAATCGCGCCCTGGACCATGGGGAACCCGGCCACGGCAGAGAAGCCCACGGCCCGGGCATCTTGGCTGGCCCGGTCCACAGGGAAGCAGATGAGGCGGTGCGCCATGGCATATAGGGCATCTGTCACTGCCCGGATGCACCGATGTCTGCGATTTGCCGGACAGGTCCCCACTCGGTGCCTGGAATGACCCCGTTGCATAAATGTTCAGGGCCATCGTAACCTTGACGGACACGGGGAGAGGGTGTCCCCCGCCAGTGCCACGCGGTGACAGGTGTGCCAGCAGGTGGCAGATGTGTGCCACGGTTTCCCGCCTCATCCGGAGTCTCCTCCTGCATTCCCGGTCCGTGAGGTCGTGGTATGACTGCCGGGGCCGGTACACACGGGGCGCCCTTGGGTGCCTCCGTTGCCGTGGGGCCGCGACGTCCTCCTCCCCCTCCTCGTCCTGTCGGTCAGGTGTCCCTCCAGCCTGGGCTGCTGCCGCCTGCCCCTCTGCGGCAGCCTGCGCCGCCTCTCTGGCACGCTCCTCCTCCTCATCCAGGGCAACATGGACATTAGCGGCTGCCGCCATGGCGGCCAACATCGCTGGATGATCGGAAAACACGACAGCCTGGTGGTGGGGTTGGGGGGGGGGGGGGGGGGGGGGGGAACGATGACAAGTCATCATTGCCCATATCCCCTCCTCCCCCCCAGCCAGGTGGCATGGATCGCATGGGTCCAACTGTTGGAGGCTGGCACCTGGCCAGGTGGACCAACTCACTTGCCCTCGCATCCCCCTCCCCGGCACGGGCCCCCCATCCTCTTCCCCAGCACGGGCCCCCCATCCTCCTCCCCGGCACAGGCCCCCCCATCCTCCTCCCCGGCACGGGCCCTATCCTCCTCCCCGGCACGGACCCCCCCTCCTCCTCCCCGGCACGGACCCCATCCTCCTCCCCCGGCACGGACCCCATCCTCCTCCCCGGCACGGACCCCCCATCTTCCTCCCCGGCAAGGACCCCCCCATCCTCCTCCCCAGCACGGACCCCCCCCCCCATCCCCCTCCCCGGCACGGGCCCCCCCATCCTCCTCCCCGGCACGGACCCCAACCTCCTCCCGGCACGGGCCCCCCCATCCTCCTCCCCGGCACGGACCCCATCCTCCTCCCCGGCACAGACCCCCCCATCCTCCTCCCCGGCACGGACCCCCCCTCCCCATCCCCCCTCCCTGTCACAGGCCCCCCATCCTCCTCCTCGGCACGGACCCCAACCTCTTCCCCGGCACAGGCCCCCCATCCTCCTCCCCAGCACGGACCCCATCCCCCTCCCCGGCACGGGCCCCCCATCCTCCTCCCCGGCACGGACCCCCATCCTCCTCCCCGGCACAGGCCCCCCATCCTCCTACCCGGCAGGGACCCCAAACTCCTCCCCGGCACGGGCCCCCCAACCTCCTCCCCGGCACGGACCCCAACCTCCTCCCCAGCACGGGGCCCCCCACCCTCCTCCCCGGCACGGACCCCAACCTCCTCCCCGGCACGGGCCCCCCATCCTCCTCCCCGGCACGGACCCCATCCTCTTCCCCGGCACGGATCCCCCATCCTCCTCCCCGGCACGGACCCCCCTCCCCCATCCCCCTCCCTGGCACAGGCCCCCCATCCTCCTCCTCGGCACAGACCCCATCCTCTTCCCCGGCACGGGCCCCCCATCTTCCTCCCCGGCACGGACCCCAACCTCCTCCCCGGCACGGGCCCCCCAACCTCCTCCCCGGCACGGACCCCAACCTCCTCCCCGGCACGGGGCCCCCCATCCTCCTCCCCGGCACGGACCCCATCCTCCTCCCTGGCACGGGCCCCCCATCCTCCTCCCTGGCACGGGCCCCCCATCCTCCTCCCCCGGCACGGACCCCCCCCTCCCGGCACTCCCCCGGAGCCCAGCCCCACTCTAACCACCCCCCCCCGCCGCGCACACACGCACACACACACACACAACCCTAGACACACCTCTCCCCACACATTCAGACTGCGGCCACGCCATCGCCTGCCCAGCGGCCAGCCCCCCAGGCCGTCACTCACCTCCACGCTGGTTGGCGTGAACCTGGAGCACAGGTTGACGCCGATTAAAAGGAGGTTTGATTTACGTCGACGTGACCCGTCATCACGTCGACGGGACTTCGGCCCATCCGGACGGGAGAATATCGGCAGGCCCAAAATCGGCTGCCTTGCGCACACCCGTGCCATTCTCCGACGTCTGCGGCGCCATTAATGCCCCGCCGACTTTTCTCCCTTTGGAGACTTCGGCAACCAGCGGGGGCGGGATTCACGGCGGCCAACGGCCATTCTCCGACCCGCTGGGGGGTCGGAGAATGACGTCCCTGATATAGCTTTAAGTTTGTTTTATTTTTCATTCATGTGTTAAGAAAGGTGAAACCTAGGAGTTTTTGTGAGTTGGGTGCCAGCAGGTCTGGGACCCTCTTTGTGTACATAAATTTTTAATTAACTTTTACGACTCTTTAAAAGATGGGTTACCAATGCGTTAGTAGTTTAGGGAAATTAAAACAAACACAAAAAGTAGAAAAAAAACTATGCTGTTGCCTAGAAACATGGGGATTAGAGAAAAGACCCGCACAGAAATATAGGGGGCAATTTTGAGCCCACATTAGCCGTCAGTCAGAACGGTGACGCAGGTGGCAAATTCAGTCAGAATTGGAAAACGCTATTCTCTCCGGCGAGATCACGATTTCCGATTTTCCAGGTCCCTCATCGAAGGCATGATATAAGTCCACGGCTGAGTAAACCCTCTTTCCAGGACTTCCCAGCTCACTGAGTATTCATGAGTCACTAGTATGACGTCATGTCAGCGTGATTTACAACAGCGGAACTAGAGCGAAAACCAGGCAGCCTCACCTCCAAAGGAGATATTGGAGGTGAGTGCTCAGGTGGCCATTACCATCCAGGGTGGCCATTACCATCCAGGGTGCCAGTTGCAGAAGGGGCAATTGAGAGGACATGGGGGAACCCAAATAGGTTCAACTCGGGGCAGGGAAGTTCAATCTAGGCATCTTGGGGAGTGGAGTCGCTCACAGGCCTTAGTTCCTCTTCATTCCGGTGAGCCTCTAGGTGTAAAGGGGTCAGGTGACTGGTATGCAGGCAGCTTTTCCCGTGTCCTCCTTGCTGGGCTTGTGGTGATATAACTGCTGGGGGATTGCATTTTCAGGTTGGCAGCTGGAAAATCGGTTGGAGCAGGTGAATCCATAGGGTCAGCACTGGGGCGACTGAGGTTTGGGTGGGGTCGCATGTGAAACTAGGCGGAGTCCCTCAAAGGGCGAGAAGCTCATTTAAATGGATTATAATAAACAGTGGCAGTGCCACCATGGCAGTGCCAACCTGTACCAGGGGGCAATGCCAGATGTGGGCCTCGTGGTAGCCCCATTGGGGGTGGAGATTTCCATTTATGTATTGTGGTGCAGAGCGGGTATTGGGGAGGGATCTTGCAGGCATGGGGGGGGGGACCATTGAAGGTGGGGGAAAAGGCTGGCGATACACCCGTTGCGGGCTGGGGAGCCCCTGATGATTGTCTGGGAAAGGTGCGGGGGTGAACAAAACTTCAGTTCTGATCGGGGCACCCTTTAAAGATGGCGTCCTGATCTCTTTGGAGCCAGTTGCTGGCTCTATCAGGCCCCACCCTGCCAGAGTAAACTATGCCCACTCATTTTTTTTTCTTTAAAGAGGCTCAAATTCTGGAGAGAAAACACTGGAGAGCTTTCAGTCTGAGCCTGACCTTTGAAAAAATGTAAGATTCCGCCCAAGAAAATCAGTTTTAGTTCCAGTCAGTATGGATATAACACAGAATGAAGACAGAAAGGTCTAAGACTCTCTCTAGCTGAAAATGATGCCATACTGCTGAAGAAATGAGTTGGGAGCTCACATGTATTGCACTGAAGTCAAAATAATCGTGAATTTAGAGTAAGTTTTCTGGATCTCAAGGGAGATAGCAATTGTGGGAGGACTTCCAGTCAATGTTTTGAAGTCTAGTGGAAAATAAACCTTTTTACAACTGAACCAGCTCCACCCTTGGTGTGGAAATAGTGATACCTCTTCACTGGAGTGTTGGGTCTGTTAGGGCATTTGTGGGATAAAAGGGACAGCATGAGTTTGAATAATTTTTTCTTGGTGTCTATGTTGAAATCTTTCCAATTCTTTTGTATAATATAGTTGACGTTTCTTGTTTAATAATTGTATTATATTTTTGTTTAAAATGTCAACAGCAGACTGTTGTGACTGAGTTCAGTAAATATCTTTCATGGTTTAAAAATTATATAAAAATATGATCTATCGAGCCAGGTTCCATTCTAGGATCTGATTTGTCAAGTAATATCAGTAGGGATCAAAACAGCAGTGTTACTGAGCTGAACATACAGAATATGCCATGTATAATTATATATGCTGAAAGGATGTGATTTAAATAAAAACCTACACCTTTCACATCTAGAACAGATTTTCAAATAATCTTAAACCAGAACACATAATCAATATTTGCACATGATATTCATCATAGAATACTGCAACATTAATGTATTCTAGATTCCAGGAAGGTAAGTTTCTGAACTCAATAGGGTCACATAACAAGGTACTGATTGTAATTGATACATTTTCCCCTGAGGACAAAATGAGGGAAGACCTGAATCCTGGTCAACAAATGTTGTTCTCATGTACCTCAGATGCCTAACTTATGATAGCAATTGTAAGCTAGAGCACAATCATGGGGCGGCACAGTGGTTAGCACTGCTGCCTCATAGCGCCAGGGACCCGAGTTAAATTCCGATCTTGGGAGATGTCTGTGTGGAGTTTGCACTTTCTCCCCCTGTCTGCGTGGGTTTCTTCCGGGTGCTCCTGTTTCCTTTCTCAGTCCAAAGATCTGCAGGCTAGGTGGACTGGTCATGCTAAATTTCCCCTTAGTGTCCAAAGGCTAGGAGGGGTTATGGGGATAGGGCGGGGTAATGGGCTTAGGTGGGGTGCTCTTTCGAAGGTCGATGCGGACGCAATGGGCCAAAGGTCTACTTCTGCATTGTCGGAATTCTATGATTTACCATGCAGTCTGGTGTATAGTTGTCATTAAAGAGACTACTGAATTCCCTGATAATTAAGTGTAGCAGATCCCAGTTAGCATTTAGTTGTTGGTGATTTGCAGAACCTGTTCAACAAAATAAAACAAGCATTACTCGAGGTCCACCCCCAGCCCCTTTACAAGAAAGAGCATAAGAAATGAGGTTCCAGCAGCACTGACAGCGGCTGAGAAAATATTGCTGTTCTAGCTGGGCTGTATGGAATGAGGAGAACCTGGAAGAAAAAGCATAGAAAAAACTTTTTTTATATTGTATTCTGCACCAGCTTTCTATGTTAATGGCAGAACTGATTATTTATTTTGTTATTATTTATAGTCAGATAGCAGATGTCAATGACCTGCAAGTGTGTCCTTATTTCATTGGCCATGGGATAGGCTCTTATTTTCATGGACATCCTGAAATTTGGCATCACGGTAAGTTTTTTCACCTTGATTGATGGGTTGGAATAGTAATTTGCATAAATCCTTGCTGATGTCCTTTTACCAACTTATTTCTTTTTGTTATTTAATCATGGCTTGACAGAATAAAGAGAATCAGACAGGATTCCAAATAGTGTCTTACGTAACTTACTTATTTAATTCCTACACAGGGTAAATGTTTTGAATATAATCTACCAAGTAGGGATCAGATCAACTAAAGATTATTATATACCCATGATATTGCTCATGGACAAGGGGACATAGGTTCAAATTAGGAAGAGACTTTTTCAGGACTGATAGCAAGACATTCTTCCTCACAGGCGTGGCAAGGCATAGAATAAACTTCCAGGATTGACACTTAAGGCACAAACACTGGTACAATTTTGGAAGCAATTGTTGATCATGTAAGGGTTTGGTGAGGGGTGGGGGGTGGAAGTTGACATTGCTGCAGTGATGGTAGGAAGCTGCACCTGCATTCTGGATAAATAAGCTAAGGTGAACTGAAAGGCCTTTCTCAATCCTGTATTAATTATTTATTTTTCTTTCTCTCTATCTAAATACTTGTTTATCTCTCATTCTCTAAGCCCTTGTATTTACATATTTCTGTGTTACTTTTAACTCTTTCCTCTTTAACACTTCATTTCACTTTCTTGAAATGGGAAACCTTCCCGTACAGTTCATGAAAGACACTTTGACCACCCAGTTCATGAAATGAGCATTGGAAAACTTGCCCAGTTTACAAAAGTCACCAACTTTTATGAACAAAAGATACAATCTCAATCTCATTCACAAAGGTAAAATGTTCTGATATATTTAATTTAGGATCACACCCAAACCATTCAGAGAGCTTATACATCAATGTTTGCAAAAACAACATAAATACAATTCGTACATATTTAACATGCCAGCACTGGTCAATGTTGTCACAGTGCTCGTGTCTGTGACAGGCACTGTTGCTTTCAAGCAGGAACGTGGTCTTGATAAACAGGATGTAGTGACATCCCTTGCCCACCGCAAACACTTTGAGCACGTACAATCTCACAAAGATTGAGTTGTTCTGGGGGATAGTCTTCTACACTCAGTCCACTTGCTGCACAAATTCAAACTGATTCCTGGCAAGTTTGCCTTTTGCAATTGCCTTATCTGTTCCAATGTAGCTAGTCCTATCTGCTACCAGCAGCACACTTATAACATTTGGTTGGTCACCTTTGCTGCGGCCAAATGCTGACACTGGGACAGCCTCATTGTCTCCAACACCAACAGCTCAAAGTGACTTTGTGCTGCCTTCCATCATCTGCTTGGCTTCCTATGTAAAACCCTGGTGTGCCAGCTTCAAAGAACAAAGAAATGTACAGCACAGGAACAGGCCCTTCAGCCCTCCAAGGCCATGCCGACCATGCTGCCCGACTAAACTACAATCTTCTACACTTCCTGGGTCCGTATCCCTCTATTCCCATCCTATTCATGTATTTGTCAAGATGCCCCTTAAATGTCACTATCGTCCCTGCTTCCACCACCTCCTCCGGTAGCGAGTTCCAGGCACCCACTACCCTCTGCGTAAAAAACTTGCCTCGTACATCTACTCTAAACCTTGCCCCTCTCACCTTAAACCTATGCCCCCTAGTAATTGACCCCTCTACCCCGGGGAAAAGCCTCTGACTATCCACTCTGTCTATGCCCCTCATAATTTTGTAGACCTCTATCAGGCCGCCCCTCAACCTCCTTCGTTCCAGTGAGAACAAACCAAGTTTATTCAACCGCTCCTCATAGCTAATGCCCTCCATACCAGGCAACATTCTGGTAAATCTCTTCTGCACCCTCTCTGAAGCCTCCACATCCTTCTGGTAGTGTGGCGACCAGAATTGAACACTATACTCCAAGTGTGGCCTAACTAAGGTTCTATACAGCTGCAACATGACTTGCCAATTCTTATACTCAATGCCCCGGCCAATGAAGGCAAGCATGCCGTAACCTTCTTGACTACCTTCTCCACCTGTGTTGCCCCTTTCAGTGCCCCTTTCAGTGACCTGTGGACCTGTACTCCTAGATCTCTTTGACTTTCAATACTCTTGAGGGTTCTACCATTCACTGTATATTTCCTACCTGCATTAGACCTTCCAAAATGCATTACCTCGCATTTGTCCGGATTAAACTCCATCTGCCATCTCTCCGCCCAAGTCTCCAAACAATCTAAATCCTGCTGTATCCTCTGACAGTCCTCATCGCTATCCGCAATTCCACCAACCTTTATGTTGTCTGCAAACTTACTAATCAGACCAGTTACATTTTCCTCCAAATCATTTATATATACTACAAACAGCAAAGGTCCCAGCACTGATCATTGTGGAACACCACTGGTCACAGCCCTCCAATTAGAAAAGCATCCTTCCATTGCTACTCTCTGCCTTCTATGACCTAGCCAGTTCTGTATCCACCTTGCCAGCTCCCCCCTGATCCCGTGTGACTTCACCTTTTGTACTAGTCTACCATGAGGGACCTTGTCAAAGGCCTTACTGAAGTCCATATAGACAACATCCACTGCCCTACCTGCATCAATCATCTTAGTGACCTCCTCGAAAAACTCTATCAAGTTAGTGAGACACGACCTCCCCTTCACAAAACCATGCTGCCTCTCACTAATACGTCCATTTGCTTCCAAATGGGAGTAGATCCTCGAAGAATTCGCTCCAGTAATTTCCCTACCACTGAAGTAAGGCTCACCGGCCTGTAGTTCTCTGGATTATCCTTGCTACCCTTCTTAAACAGAGGAACAACATTGGCTATTCTCCAGTCCTCCGGGACATCCCCTGAAGACAGTGAGGATCCAAAGATTTCTGTCAAGGCCTCAGCAATTTCCTCTCCAGCCTCCTTCAGTATTCTGGGGTAGATCCCATCAGGCCCTGGGGACTTATCTACCTTAATATTTTTTTAAGACACCCAACACCTCGTCTTTTTGGATCTGACAGGATGAAGTTTGCACATCTGACAGGATAAAGTTCTTCATCAGATTTAGACTCCTCTCTTGTGGATAATTCAGTGGCCTCAGAGTCATTCATGGAGGATGGTCCCAGGGATGTCTCAGGATCGTCCATTATGAATGGTCTGGGGGCTGGCACAGGGTTGTAATTGTTGGGTGGCCCAGGGGCCAACTTAGGGTCATCTATGGTGGATGATACTGGGGCTAGTTCAGGATCAAGATTTTCCATGTTCTCCTCAAAATGTTTTTCCAGTCTTCTTCTTCAGTGGCTGTGGAGATTCTGTTTGAGAACTCAACTGGCAACTTTGATCTGAAACCACACCGTGATTTGTTTCCAGTCAGTGCTTGATAAGGAACCATCTTTACAGCCTCATGGTAACTGCTCTACCTACTGATCAAAATGGACACCATATCTCCACTAAACACAGTTGTTGTCACACATCCGAGCCATTAGTTTCACCTTCTTATCATCATAACTGTATTCCACAGAGTCTTGACTCTGAGGATATCTGGGATGCCTGTTCTTCCCAAAGTATTGTCAGTTTGTGGGTGACCTGTGTTGTGAACTCTCTTATGTTAACTGACTGAAGAATATGTGAGGCTCTGATATCTAGAAATATGAAAAGCAGCTCATGGGCGACCTCAGCTGCTGTCTTGGATTTCAGAGGACAATGACGTGGAATTTGGTTGGGTACTCCATGTAGTGCAGTATGAAAGGATAACTTCCGTCCTTCATACTTTGCATGTCGGCCAGGTCTACTTGTCTATGTTCATTCAAGTTGTTGACAGGCAGAGCTTTCACAACCACTCCTGTTTCTGTTCCCTGCCCGCAATGCTTTTTTATGCATCTCTCTCGGTGGCTGATGTACTCTTATAAAAGACCGTGGGATGTTTGCATACTTTTCAGAAAGTTTCTTGAGTGATCTTTTCACGACCATGGCCAGTTTTAATGTGGGCTTGTTGCATGGTGTATAGGACTGCTTCCTCCGTAGCCACGTACTTACCATTGCTCTTGGTAACTTCACCCTCATCACCTAGAGATGTAAGCACAAAAGTTTTCAGTATGTGATATTCATCTCTTGGGAGTTTATGTCCAGTTTTCCCACACCTGAGGACAGCAATGGCCTTCTGTTCATATTCAGCAGATCACAAAACAGTACAGTTTTCAATACAGTCATCATCTTCAGTGTTTTCAGGGATTATGTTAGGTAGTAAAGATTTCTGTACTTATATATTGGTCCTACAAGAGGTGTGAATGCCATCAAATTTTCACCTGGGTACAACAAAGGAGAGATGAACTTGTCACCAATGAACTGTTAAGTGTTACTTGCCAAGAGATATGAATGCCATCACATTTTCATCTGGGTACAACAAAATCAACATGTTACTTTCTACTTTCAGCATGGAATTCCACACCTTCCATCGTCTGCTTTTAGGTCAAATAGGTAGATGTGAACTGGTCTTTTTGATACATGTATTAAATTTTACACCATTTAGCACAGGGCTAAATCGCTGGCTTTGAAAGCAGACCAAGGTATGCCAGCAGCGTGGTTCAATTCCCGTACCAGCCTCCCCGAACAGGCGCCGGAATGTGACGACTAGGGGCTTTTCACGGGTAACTTCATTTGAAGCCTACTTGTGACAATAAGCGATTTTCAAAGAACAAAACAAAGAACAAAGAAATGTACAGCACAGGAACAGGCCCTTCGGCCCTCCAAGCCCGTGCCGACCATACTGCCCGACTAAACTACAATCTTCTACACTTCCTGGGTCCGTATCCTTCTATTCCCATCCTATTCATATATTTGTCAAGATGCCCCTTAAATGTCCCTATCGTCCCTGCCTCCACTACCTCCTCCGGTAGTGAGTTCCAGGCACCCACTACCCTCTGCGTAAAAAACTTGCCTCGTACATCTACTCTAAACTTTGCCCCTCTCACCTTAAACCTATGCCCCCTAGTAATTGACCCCTCTACCCTGGGGAAAAGCCTCTGACTATCCACTCTGTCTATGCCCCTCATAATTTTGTATACCTCTATCAGGTCGCCCCTCAACCTCCTTCGTTCCAGTGAGAACAAACCGAGTTTATTCAATCGCTCCTCATAGCTTATGCCCTCCATACCAGGCAACATTCTGGTAAATCTCTTCTGCACCCTCTCTAAAGCCTCCACATCCTTCTGGTAGTGTGGCGACCAGAATTGAACACTATACTCCAAGTGTGGCCTAACTAAGGTTCTATACAGCTGCAACATGACTTGCCAATTCTTATACTCAATGCCCCGGCCAATGAAGGCAAGCATGCCGTATGCCTTCTTGACTACCTTCTCCACCTGTGTAGCCCCTTTCAGTGATCTGTGGACCTGTACTCCTAGATCTCTTTGACTTTCAATACTCTTGAGGGTTCTACCATTCACTGTATATTCCCTACCTGCATTAGCCCTTCCAAAATGCATTACCTCACATTTGTCCAGGTTAAACTCCATCTGCCATCTCTCCGCCCAAGTCTCCAGACAATCTAAATCCTGCTGTATCCTCAGACAGTCCTCATCGCTATCCGCAATTCCACCAACCTTTGTGTCGTCTGCATTTTCATTTGTGCCTTTGTATTTGCTTTCCCAAATTTACAATGTTCGTGCTGTTATTGAACAATTTGTACACTGCAACAGGTTTGAGCAACAATTCCACAAATAAAATTTTCAAACTCATATATAGCACTGGCCATTTCATGAAATGAGCAGCCAAACTGCCTATTTCAGATCTGTGCCTTGAGTTTGCCCAATTCATGAAATCAATTCTACCAGTGCCCATTTCATGAAAGAAGCAGTTTCACAGATTGGTGTAATATTTGTATTTGAATTTGCTCTCTGTATTTCTTTTTGAGAGGCAGATTGCTCAGTTGGGAAAAATCCGAATACATGTATATACTGTTATGAGTCAGGGTTTAGAGAATCCCAAAGTGTATCATGGAGTTCACCTGACCCACAACTTTTAATAGATTGTGGTATGGGGAGCACACGGCCCACTCTACAGGTGTGGTACAGCAGAAATGGAAAAGTACTTTTTAAAGCAAAACAATGTTTATTCTATGAACTCAAGTTAACTTTTTTAAAACAAACAGTGAATATCTTAGCAACCATTAATTCAAAGATAACCCCCAAAGAATACAATACTAAGTAACCTGTATGCTGTCCTTTTACACCCAAAAGACTTAACAAATCTTTAAACAGAAGCACATCAGAGTTTACATTCAATACTGAAAACATTTAGAATTCTGAATTCACCAAATGATTAAGAGATAGTCCTTCATGGCAATACAGCTGCTTTGGCTGACTTCAGCTGCAACACACTGAAAAACGAAACCAAAAAGACAGACACACCCAAGCTTTTCTCAAAATGAAACTAAAAGCAGAACCAGAGCTCAGCTCCACCCACACTCTGACATCACTGCAGTAACATGAGCAGCTAACTATTTCTTAAAGCGACATTCTCATGACAATACCAACCAGAATGAAACAAAAATAGTAATATGGAATACTGAGCTTTGTGATTCTTGCCTATACAGTAAGAAGAGAGATGAAATTCTCCCTGTGTTTGCCTGGGTCTCACCCCCACAGCCCAACGATGTGCAGGGTAGGTGGATTGGCCACGCTAAATTGCCCCTTATTGGGAAAAAAAAAGAATTGGGTACTCTGAACTTATTAAAAATACAACAAAAAAAAGAGAAATGAGAAAGAACATTATGACCATCATTGCTACTGAGAGATAAAAAGCAACACAAAGATTGGTACTGAACCCTCAACCCAATCTCAACTCAAAGTTTTTTTTTTTATAAATGTTTTATTGAAAATTTTTTCCCAAACAACAATTTTTCCCCTCTTACAAAGCAAACGCAACAATAACAATACAGAAATTTTAAACAATACACAAGTAACAAAACCCCTTTATCTTTGACCTAAACTAACCCCCCCCCCCCTCCCCCTGGGTTGCTGCTGCTGGTCATCTGTCTTCCCTCTAACGTTCCCCTAGGTAGTCGAGAAATGGCTGCCACCGCCTGGTGAACCCTTGAGCCGATCCTCTCAGGGCAAACTTTATCTGCTCCAGTTTAATGAACCCCGCCATATCATTTACCCAGGCCTCCAGTCCGGGGGGTTTCGCCTCCTTCCACATGAGTAGGATCCTGCGCCGGGCTACTAGGGACGCAAAGGCCACAACGTCGGCCTCTTTCGCCTCCTGCACTCCCGGCTCTTCCGCAACTCCAAATAGAGCTAACCCCCAGCCTGGTTTGACCCGGGCCTTCACCACCCGCGAAATCACTCCCGTCACTCCCTTCCAATACCCTTCCAGTGCCGGGCATGCCCAAAACGTATGTGCGTGGTTTGCCGGGCTCCCGCCACACCTCCCACATTTGTCCTCCACTCCAAAGAACCTGCTCAATCTTGCTCCCGTTATGTGTGCTCTATGTAGCACCTTAAATTGAATCAGGCTAAGCCTGGCGCATGAGGAAGAGGAATTTACCCTGCTTAGGGCATCAGCCCACATACCCTCCTCTATCTCCTCCCCTAGTTCTTCTTCCCACTTTCCTTTTAGTTCGCCCACCGACTCCTCCCCCTCTTCCCTCATCTCTCGGTAAATCTCTGACACCTTGCCCTCTCCGACCCACACCCCTGAAAGCACCCTGTCCTGTATCCCCTGTGTCGGGAGCAACGGAAATTCCCTCACCTGTTGTCTAGTAAATGCCCTCACCTGCATATATCTCAAGAAATTTCCCCGGGGCAACTTATACTTTTCCTCCAATGCTCCCAAGCTCGCAAAAGTCCCATCTATAAATAAATCTCCCACCCTCCTAATTCCCAACTGGAACCAGCTCTGAAATCCTCCATCCATTCTTCCTGGGGCGAACCTATGGTTGTTCCTGATTGGGGACCCCACCAGGGCTCCCCGCACCCCTCTCTGTCGCCTCCACTGTCCCCAGATATTCAATGTTGCTGCCACCACCGGGTTCGTGGTAAACCTTTTAGGTGAGATCGGTAGCGGCGCCGTCACCAGCGCCTCTAAACTCGTCCCTTTACAGGACTTTCTCTCCAGTCTTTCCCACGCCGCTCCCTCACCCTCCATCATCCATTTACGTATCATTGCCACATTGGCGGCCCAATAGTAATCGCCCAAGTTCGGTAGTGCCAATCCTCCTCTGTCCCTACTACGCTGAAGGAACCCCCTCCTTACTCTCGGAACTTTCCCTGCCCACACGAAGCTCGTGATGCTCCTGTCTATTTTATTAAAAAAGGTCTTAGTGATTAGTATAGGGAGACATTGAAATACAAATAAGAACCTCGGGAGGACCATCATCTTAATTGCTTGCACCCTGCCCGCCAGCGATAGAGGCTGCATGTCCCACCTCTTGAAGTCCTCCTCCATTTGTTCTACCAACCGTGTCAGATTAAGTCTGTGCAAGGTTCCCCAGCTCCTAGCGATCTGAATCCCCAGGTATCGGAAGTTTCTTTCCACTTTCCTTAGAGGCAAGCCTTCTATCTCTCTACTCTGGTCCCCTGGATGTATCACAAATAATTCACTCTTCCCCATGTTTAGCCTATACCCCGAGAAATCCCCGAACCCCCTCAAAATTCGCATAACCTCTATCATTCCCCCCGCTGGGTCCGACACGTATAACAATAGGTCATCCGCATATAACGAGACTCGGTGTTCTTCTCCCCCTCTAATCACCCCTCTCCATTTCCTGGAGTCTCTCAACGCCATGGCCAGAGGTTCAATTGCCAACGCGAACAACAATGGAGACAGCGGGCATCCCTGTCTTGTTCCCCTATATAGTCGGAAATACTCCGATCTATGTCGACCTGTAACTACGCTTGCCGTTGGAGCCCCATAAAGAAGTCTAACCCAGCTAATAAACCCGTTCCCAAACCCAAACCTCCTTAACACTTCCCATAAATACTCCCACTCCACCCTATCAAATGCCTTCTCTGCGTCCATTGCCGCCACTATCTCTGCCTCCCCCTCCACTGGGGGCATCATTATCACCCCTAATAGTCGTCGCACGTTAACATTCAGTTGTCTCCCTTTTACGAACCCTGTCTGGTCTTCGTGCACCACCCCCGGGACACAGTCCTCTATCCTCGATGCCAGTACCTTTGCCAACAATTTGGCGTCCACGTTCAACAATGAAATGGGTCTATAGGACCCGCACTGCAACGGATCTTTATCCCTCTTCAAAATTAACGATATCGTCGCCTCCGACATCGTCGGGGGTAGAGTCCCCCCTTTCCTGGCCTCATTGAACGTCCTCACCATCAACGGGGCCAACAAGTCCACATATTTTCGGTAATACTCCACCGGGAACCCGTCTGGTCCTGGGGCCTTCCCTGCTTGCATGCTTCCCAGTCCCTTAATAACCTCGTCCACCCCAATCGGTGCCCCCAGGCCTACCAACCCCCGCTCCTCCACTTTCGGGAACCTCAATTGGTCCAGGAACTGCCGCATCCCCTCCTCTCCCTCTGGGGGTTGAGACCTATACAGTTCCTCATAGAAGGTCTTGAACACCTCATTTATCTTTCCTGCCCTTCGCACCGTGTCTCCCCTTTCGTCTCTAATTCCTCCTATCTCCCTCGCTGCTGCCCTCTTTCGCAATTGATGAGCCAACAGGCGACTCGCCTTTTCCCCATATTCATACCTCCTCCCCTGTGCCTTCCTCCACAGTACCTCCGCCTTTCTGGTGGTCAGAAGGTCAAATTCCGTCTGGAGTCGTCTCCTCTCCCTGTACAATTCCTCCTCCGGGGTCTCTGCAAATTCCCTATCCACCCTTAAAATCTCCCCCAGTAACCTTTCCCTTTCCTTGGCCTCTGTTTTCCTTTTGTGGGCCCCAATGGAGATCAGCTCTCCTCTGACCACCGCTTTTAGTGCTTCCCATACCACTCCCACAGGGACCTCGCCGTCGTCATTGACCTCCAGATATCTCTCAATACACCCCCACACTCTTGCACACACTCCCTCATCCGCCATCAGTCCCACATCTAATCGCCAGAGTGTTCTCTGCTCCCTTTCCTCTCCTAATTCCAGGTCCACCCAATGTGGGGCATGATCCGAAACCGCTATGGCTGAGTACTCAGCTTCTTCCACCCTAGAGATCAACGACCTTCCCAAAACAAAAAAATCTATCCGGGAGTACACTTTATGGACATGGGAGAAGAAGGAAAACTCCCTAGCCCTAGGTCTAAGAAATCGCCATGGATCCACTCCCCCCATTTGGTCCATAAACCCCTTAAGTACCTTGGCCGCTGCCGGCCTTCTTCCGGTCCTTGAGCTGGATCTATCTAGCCCCGGGTCCAGCACCGTATTAAAGTCCCCTCCTAAAATCAAGTTTCCTACCTCCAGGTCCGGTATACGCCCCAGCATCCGTCTCATAAATCCCGCATCGTCCCAGTTTGGGGCATACACGTTAACCAACACGACCTCCATTCCCTCCAGCCTGCCACTCACCATTACATATCTACCTCCGCTATCTGCTACGATGTTCTTTGCTTCAAATGCGACCTGTTTCCCCACCAAAATGGCCACCCCTCTATTCTTTGCGTCCAGTCCTGAGTGGAACACCTGTCCCACCCATCCTTTCCTTAGCCTAACTTGGTCCGCCACCTTTAGGTGCGTCTCTTGGAGCATAACCACGTCTGCCCTTGTTCCTTTCAAATGCGCGAGCACTCTGGCCCTTTTTATCGGTCCGTTCAGGCCTCTCACGTTCCACGTGATCAGCCTCACTAGGGGGCTACCTGCCCCCCTCCCGTGTCGACTAGCCATTACCTTCTCTAGGCCAGTCCCATATCCCGCCTCCGCGCTCCCGCTCGCTCCCCCAGCGTCGCACACCATCCCCGCCCACCCACTCTTTAGCCATTTCCTTTTGGATTTCCGCAGCAGCAACCCAGTTGTTCCCCCCCCCCCCCCCTCCCCCCTCCCCGCTAGATCTCTTTCTAGCATGATTGCTCCCCCCATATTACTTCCGTAAGTCAGCTGACTTCAACTGACCCCGGCTACTCCTGCTCACTCCTCGACCCCCCCCATGTGGGGAACTCCCATCCGCCTTGCGCCTGTCTTCCCGCCTTATTCTTTCTGGTGCGGGAACATCCCTTTACCTGACCCGCCTCTTATGGCGCAGCTCCCTTTCCCCTCCCCCTCCCCTTCCCCATTCTCCAACTATGTCCCGTCTTTCCCCCCTCACCGGCGCCCACATTTCCCCAATGTCTCCCCCCTTCCCTGTTTACTTCTCAATTAACTTCCACCGTAACATTAACAATAACATTTCGTGCAGCATCAGTCCCTCAGTTCCGATCCAATTTCTCTTCTTTGATGAAGGTCCATGCTTCCTCCGCCGTCTCGAAATAATGGTGCCTCTCCTGATACGTGACCCATAGTCTTGCCGGCTGCAGCATCCCGAACTTCACCTTCCTTTTATGCAACACCTCTTTGGCTCGGTTGAAGCTCGCCCTCCTTCTCGCCACCTCCGCACTCCAATCCTGGTATACCCGTACCACTGCATTCTCCCATCTGCTACTCCGCACCTTTTTAGCCCATCTCAGGACCTCTTCTCTATCCTTAAGGCGGTAAAATCGCACGATTATCGCCCTGGGTGGTTCTCCCGCTTTTGGTCTTCTTGCCGGAATCCGATTTGCCCACTCCACCTCCAAGGGGCCCGTAGGGGCCTCAGCACCCATCAGTGAGCTCAGCATCGTACTTGCGTACGCTCCACAGTCCACTCCTTCCACACCCTCAGGGAGACCCAGTATCCGAAGGTTCTTCCTTCGCGCTCCATTTTCTAGGGCTTCAATCCTTTCAGTACACTTTTTATGAAGTGCCTCGTGCGTCTGTGTCTTAACCGCCAGGCCCAGGATCTCGTCCTCAATATCTGTCACCTTCTGCTCCACCACACGGAGCTCTGTCTCCTGGGTCTTTAATGTCTCCTTGAGCCCCTCAATTGCCTGTAGCAACGGGGTCAGCACCTCCCTCTTCAGCAGCTCCACGCACCTTCTCACAATTTCATGCTCAGGCCCCCATGTCGCCTGCGCTTTCTCCGCCGCCATCTTGTACTTCTCTCTTTCTGACCCTTTGGTCGACGATTCCTCGCGCTGCAGCCGCCGCCGCCGGTTTTTTCCTCCTTCGTTTGGGGGGGACTCCCTTCTCACACGCCCCACACCGGGTTGCGTCGTCGAAAAATTCCCCGTTGGGGCTCTTAAAAGAGCCCGAAGGTCCGTCGGAGCTGGAGCCGCCGAAGCGTGCGGCTAGCTAGGCATCACCGCAACCGGAAGTCCCTTCAGTGGCCTTGATGAGGTTTTTTCACAGTTGTTCCCTCTGCTGCTAGAATTCACTTTTGATACAGGCCCTCAGGTCAGCTTGCAGCTTTAAGCTTGCCCTTCCCCCGCCTGCATGCTGGAAGAGGCCCTGTTTATCCTGCAGTTGCAGCCAAATCTTTTACTGTTTCTGCGTGTGTCTGGCAACCAAGAGACATACCCTTCCTGGGGGACACTGTTGGGGGAATATTGCAGCCTTCTTCCCACACCGGGAAATGTCAAACAAATGCCATGGGGGCCCTGTAAAAGAGCCCAAAAGTCCGTTCCAAGCAGGAGCTGCCGAATATGCGACCTAGCTCTGCATAGCCGCACCCGGAAGTGTCCTCAACTCAAAGTTCTTAACCTCAATAATTCAACAGAGGAAAGCTTGGCAGCCTGATCAAGGGCAAAATTATTGGAAGTATTCAAAGATTTAATGTGTAGATTTATGACAACAGAAAATTAATATTTATATAGCGCCTTTAATGAAGTAAAACAAATCCTGAGGCAGTTCACAGGAGCAATTATCAAACAAAATTTGAAATGTGGCCACATAAGGCAATATTACAACACATGCCCAAAGGCTTGATCAAAGGGACAAGTCTTGAGGAGCAGCTTAAAGGAGGAGAGAGATTTTGGGAGGGAATTCTAGAGCTTTAGGGCCTTTGCAACTGAAGGTACAGTCAATGGTGGTTTGAAGAAAATTGGAGGAAAGTATTATGATTTGTTTTTAAAATTGTTAACTAATAATATCCTTATTGTGTTTAACTCTTTTTTTATGTATCAGAGAGAAACTGAAAAACCAGCTTGCTACCAGAGCAGATCAAAGGAATCCGACAGCGAGTAACTCAACTCCTGACCCCCAGAGCCTGTCCACAATTTACAAGGCACAAGTAATGGAATACGATGAGTGCAGCTCCAACAACACTCAAGAAGCTGGACACCATCCAGGACAAAGCAGCCTGCTTGATTGCTACCCCTTTCACAAACATTCAGTCCCTCCACCACCGACGAACAGTGACTGCTGTCTGTACCATCTACAGGATTCACTGCAGGAACTCGCCAAGGTTCCTTAGGCAGCCCCTTCCAAACCCACGACCGCTACCACCTAGAAGGATACCTGGGAACACCACCGCCTGGAGGTTCCCCTCTAAGTCACCACCCTGACTTGGAAATATACCGCCATTCCTTCATTGTTGCTGGGTCAAAATCCTGGAACTCCCTCCCTAACAGAACAGCCGGTGTTTTTAAAAATTAATTTAGGGGATGTGAGCATCGCTGATTAGGCCAGCATTTATTACGCATCCATGATTGTTTAATAATAATCTTTATTGTCACAAGTAGGCTTTCATTAACACTGCAATGAAGTTACTATGAAAAACCCTTAGTCGCCACATTCCGGCGCCTGGTCGAGTACACAGAGGGAGAATTCAGAATGTCCAATTCATCTAACAGCAATTCTTTCAGGACTTGTGAGAGGAAAATGGAGCATCTGGAGGAAACCCACGCAGATACTGGGAGAACGTGCAGACGCCGCACAGACAGTGACCCAAGCTGGGAATCGAACTTGGGATCCTGGTGCTGGCAATAGTGATAACCCCTGTGCTGCCATGTCGCCCATGTAGGGAGAGAGTTCAAGGACTTTGCCCCAGCGACAATGAAGGAACGGCGATATATTTCTAAGTCAGGATGGTGACTTGGAGAGGAACCTCCAGGTGATGGGGTTCCCAGATATCTGCTGCTCTTGTCCTTCTAGATGGTAGTGGTCGTTGGTTTGGAAGGTGCTGTCTAAGGAACCTTGGAGAGTTACTGCAGTGCATCTTGTAGATGGTGTACACAGCTGCCACTGTTCATCAGTGGTGGAGGGTTTTAATGTTTGTGGATGGAGGAGCAATCAAGCGGGCTGCTTTGTCCTAGATGGTGTTGAGCTTCTTGAGTGTTGTTAGAGCTGCACTCATCCAGGTAAGTGGAGAGTATTCCATTACACTCCTGACTTGTGCCTTATAGATGGTGGACAGACTTTAGGTCAGGAGGTGAGTTACTCGCCATGGGAGGTGTACCTACACCTCAGGGATGCAGTGGTTCAAGAAGACAACTCCCCACCACCTTCTGAAGGGCAACTAGGGATGGGCAATAAATGCTGGCCTAACCAGCAACACCTACATCCCGTAAATGAATTTTTTTAAGATGTTGTAAAAATTGTTGTCATGAATGTGATTAATTCTATTCCTCAGTTAAAACTTTTCTGAAACTCAAATTTCACATTTAGCTGAAAGCAACAAATCAGCATGTTTTTCAGCCTGTGGGCCAGACAGGCATGTGCTAGCTGCAAACCCTTTCATTATAAAGAATGTTCAAAATTACTCATCTTACATTTTACTCACTAAATATAATTCTTGTGCAAAAGTTAATGATTCCACAAATTCAAATATTGAGAATATTGCCACATGCTGCACAAACTTCCTACCCTCAGAAAATATTTTGGTGAATGCAAATTTTGTCTATTACCAAGTTTTTAGCAATAAAAAACAGACCGAGGGATTGCTCAAAACAACTACATGTTTAATCCATAAGTACATTAATGGGCTACTGTTGTCTTGTTACTTTCCCTCAGATTAATATTTAGCCACCCATTACTGCTTTGTGAACCAGATAATAACATTGGTTAAATACCTGAATCATATTTGTGGGCGATTAAATACTGTAGAATAAAGTGTATTTGCATAAGGTTCGGAGAAAATAAATTATTTAGTGAAGTCTTGAATTTGTATAAGCAGATCTTTACTTGAACATTGTTTCCATGATTGGTGTGGAATGAATTTGCATCCTGCTGACGCAAATTGAAATCTTCTGATACAAATTACAATGTGTTTACACACAGCAAGCCAGTAACTGTAATTCATGGTCGATGTTATTGGGAAAGCCAGCACATGCATGCACCAGAGGCAGGTGAAATCTGTTTACTTAAACATCTTTGTAAAATACAAAATGCACAGTTTTGGCAATTTCAGAGTTGTATTGTAAAAGGTAATTTGTTTTCAAGACAAATTTAATAGAAGCCCTCCTCCACAAATCCTTCTGTCACCTCCTGATGAGGACATGTTGAACAGCCCAGCCACTGCAAAACACTCTGCATGAAAAATGTGATTCAGCAGCACCTGGCATTTTACTCAAACTTCTAATTACTTTGCAACAGAACAATATTACATCTGCACCCTGGAGATGGGAGATCTGTTGCTGCCTTGTAGCTAACATTGCAGAGAATAATGGTGTATAGATGTAGAAAGCCAGAAGCTATGTTAACCAAGTAGACCTCAGTTTATTTAGGACTTTGAATACTGTTGCAGCCTTTCTCATTATATGAAAGATTTATTTTTAATCTTCACAGAATATTAGCTTATCTTTCCTCTTTTTGGATACCTACATATTTCCTATGGTTTTTGTTTTGCAAAAATATACTTTATTTGTAAAATATCTGAAAGAACGTTACAAACATTTTTAAATGGTCAATACAAATGGCGCAAAGGTATTTAAGTTGTCTACATAGATCAAGTTGGACACTGAAGTGCTTCAATCCAATCGTGATACATGTAAGATTCACTGAATACATTCAGTGTGAGTTGTACAGTGTGACGGGAATCTATACAGTTCCATTTCTCTCAGTTCACAAAGGCTGAAAGATTGAAAGATCTTAGTTAGGAATCTTCCCTCATTGCGCCTCTGCGGCAGCTGCCCCAAGGTTTAGTGCATCCCTCAGCACATAGTCCTGGACTTTGGACTAGTCTGCAACACTCTTGTCAGGGACAACTCTTTGCACTGGAAGACCAACAGGTTTCAGGCAGACCAAAGAGTGTCTTTCACCGAGTTGATGATCCTCCAGCAATAGCTGATGTTTGACTCTGTGTGCATCCTTGGGACCAGCCCATGGAGCACAGTCCTGCTTCACAGAGCTGCTCAGGATGGACCTCGACAAATACCACCTTGTCTCTCTCCAGACCTTCTTTGCTAAAGCATATTCCTCAAAGAGGTGGACAACAGTCTCTTCCTCACCACAGTTACCTTGAGAGCAATGTGTAGATGGGGTGAGACCATGGGCGTGTTGGAAGGATCTGACGGGGATGGCCTTTTTCATCACCAGTTCTAATGATGATACATCAGGGAACTATCCTGCAGGATCCTCCATCTCCTTTCCTGAAGGGCCTCTAGGACGTTACGTGCAACCTATTTCCTGATGGACATGTAGTCAATGGTGTTTCTCTGCATAAACGTTTCCACGAGGGACAGGGGGTATGGCACAGTCCAACTACTTGGAGCATTCCATGCACACCGAGGATCTGTGCACAGCTTGATGCAACCACACAGAAGGGTGGCCATCAGGATGAAGGTGATATTGGGCACGTTTTCCCTCTTTATCTAGAGGTTTGTATATTGCATCCCTTCGAACGTAGTCCATTTTTGACTCCCAGATTGAGTGGAAAATCACCACAGCACAGGAGTGAGGAATGGGCCAGACCTGCGCCATGTACAGCAACACTGATGGCCAGGCTCTCATCTGCAATGGAGAAAGAGCGTCGCTTCTACATATCCATTTTTCAGTTCATTATACCTACTTGCTCCTTCCAGTTTCAAATGATTGCCCTGGGATTTCCTATGTATTTTCAGATTTCTGCGTTTTTAGCTCATGAATTATATGGAAGTCTGCACAAAAGCTGGATGTGTGCTTTTCTTGTTTTATTATTGATAGGGTAGTAAGAGCTCCATTCCATACCTTGTTTTGCCTTGTGCAAACTGAATTATAACCTCTGATACTGCAAAATGTCATCCAGATGTGCAAGTAACAAGACCATTAGTCCATCTAGCCTACCATTCCAAACTTAACTATGATTCTAGAACTAATAACATTTTATCCATTTTACGGACGAGAATTAATCTTCCTTTTCTAAAAATCTGCCATGGTTTTCTTTTCCATCATTACCACCGACAATCAATTGTCAAAACTTTTGGTGTTTGCGGTTGGCAGCGACGCAAGAACACTCGTCAATGAAGATAGCCTCACTGAGACCCCTAGCAATCTCTCTGGTGAGAATTCCTCCTCTATTGTCCTGTAGTAGTACTGCAATTGATTACAACATTAATGACTGGGGAATTCCCACTGCAGAGCTGGAGTGGTGTCATTAAGTTTTCGAAGCAACCAGTCACATTAAAGGATTTTCACAGACACAGAACCAGGAAACAAACATTTTTCCAGTAAAATAAAATCACTTTTAAAAATGTATACAAATTAAAGATTGGACATTCACATGAGTCAAAGTTAGAAACTAAATATTCTGAAAAAACTTGAAAAAATTATTATTTTAAGAAAACTGGGTTTAAAAACCTGCTAATTCATTAATAACAACACGATTATAAAATTATTATTTCAAGGTCAGTTTTGTTCATAACATTTTATTAATCATATCACTATTAAAAACTGAGTTACACTTAAATACTGAGTTACACCTGATTTAACAAGGTACAACATTAGTGAGCTTTCTGGCAGTAATGGGGATATGAGAAAATTAATGTTCTAGCTGGTTTCAATTATTACTGGTTCTGGAGGCTGGAAGTGCTGCAGTACAACCTTTGGCAGAGCACATCCTGAAGTTGTGCTCAGTTTCAAACAGCATACGCTAATGGTTCATCTTCAACTGTCCCTTCCAACCACCAGTGCAATCTGGACATTTGTATTTTTCTTTGACGTTTTTTTTTAATAAACATTTTATTGAGGGGTTTTTTTGGCATTGTAACAGCAGCAATATAAACAATGTACATAAAAATATAAACATAGTGCAAATACCAGCTCCCTCCCCCACAGGTCCCACCATTAATTAACCCCCTAATCTACGCTAACCTAACCCCCTCCACCCCCCCACCCCCCCTTTCTGCTGACTAGTAATTATCTGCAAAGAAGTCGATGAATGGTTGCCACCTCCGGGCGAACCCTGACAGTGACCCTCTCATGGCGAACTTAATTTTCTCCAGGCAGAGAAAGCCAGCCATGTCCGATAGCAAGGTCTCCGACTTCGGGGGCTTTGAGTCCCTCCATGCAAGTAATATCCGCCTGCGGGCTACCAGGGAAGCAAAGGCCACAACGTCTGCCTCTTTCTCCTCCTGGATTCCCGGATCCTGCGACACCCCGAAAATCGCCACCTCTGGACTCAATGCCACCCTTGTATTTAATACCTTGGACATGACATCCGCAGACCCCTGCCAAAATCCCCTCAGTTTTGGACATGCCCAGAACATGTGGACGTGGTTCGCTGGCCCTCCCGCACATTTTTCGCACCTATCCTCCACCCCAAAGAATCTGCTCATCCGGGCCACTGTCATGTGAGCCCGGTGAACGACCTTGAATTGTATCAGGCTGAGTCTGGCACAAGTTGCGGTCGCGTTGACTCTACTCAACACGTCCGCCCAAAGGCCCTCCTCCATCTCTCCCCCCAGTTCCTCCTCCCACTTTCGCTTCAGTTCCTCAGTCTGCGTCTCCTCTGCTGATCCCATAAGCTCCTTATAAATGTCAGAAACGCTCCTCTCTCCTATTCATCCTCTGGAAACTACCCTGTCCTGAATCCCCCTTAGCAGGAGTGGGAAGGTTGGTACCTGTCTACACAGAAAGACCCGCACCTGCAGATATCGAAATTTGTTTCCCCCCGCCAATGCAAATTTCTCCTCCAGCGCCCTCATACTCAGAAAGCTCCCCTCTATAAACAAGTCCCCCATCCTCTCAATCCCCGCTCTCTGCCATATTCAGAACCTCCCGTCCATCCTCCCCGGGGCAAACCGGTGATTATCGCAGATTGGGGACCAGACCGATGCACCCCCTGCTCCCACATATCTCCTCCATTGCCCCCAAACTCTCAAGGCCGCCACCACCACGGGGCTGGTGGAGTACTGCGCTGGCAGGAATGGCAGAGGCCCGGTTACCAGCGCCCCCAAGCTTGTGCCCATGCAAGAAGCCGCCTCCATACGCACCCATGCTGGACCCCCCCCCACCAGCCACTTCCTAATCATGGCTATGTTAGCCGCCCAGTAATAATTGCTAAAGTTCGGCAGCGCCAGCCCTCCCTCTCCCCGACTCCGCTCCAGCATTACCCTCCTCCCTCGCGGGGACTTGCACTCCCCCATACGAAGCCCGCTATAACTGTATTGATGACTCTTTTTATTTTAAGTGTTCCCTGAAGTCCCCTAATTTTATAACTAAAATAACTTTCTTAAATCCAAACCTGTATACCGTTGGCAATTTGGAAGAAAAACACCTTATTGTGTCCTTTCTCTCCCAGAAGTAAAGGTCCAGAATAGAAAATCTTTTCTCGAAATTCAGCCCTCTTAGTTCTGGAATCAGCCTCCTTGTTTCCTCTGGATTGCTTCCAGTAATATTATGCATTATGGAAGCCAAGTCTATACTCAGGGCTTCATCAAGGCCAGATATAACTTCAACATCACTTCTTTGACATAAATCAAACCTTAGCTATATACCTCAACATCTTATTTACTTTCTTGACCATGAACATCGAACTAACTGCTTTAGTGACCTAGCCAGCAAAACTCCCAGATTTCTTTCTTGCTTTGTTACATCAAGTTGTTGAGGTAATCTCAAATGATCCAAAGGACTTGGGCATATTAATAGATCAGATGTTTCTGCTTTCTGATTGCTATAGAAGCTAATGGTGATGTCTGTTTTGATTTTAAAATGTTTATGCTGATTTCACTACCAGTGCAGTGCCAAATTCACACTAGTGCCAATTTTGTAATATAACATTGCTAAATTGCAAATTGGCACTCGTACACCATATTGGCTCGACCCACTGTGTCTTACTGTGAATACATGTTTTGCTCGCTGCATAATAATCCAAGAAGTTGAGTGTTCAGACTTTTGTGTTTTGGTGCATTACATGAGGTTTCTATTTTATTAATCTATATTATATATCACAAAATAGATATGGATTTAGACTAACATAGCTTCTCCATTCAGACCAAATTTACAGTTATTCCTGTGATTCTATATTTTCTTCCTCAATTGTCCAGTCCTGTCCTATATTTATTGATCTGCACGTGAAGAACTTCCAAGCATCAGTCTTACCAGTTTGATCTTCTTTCCTAGTTTAATGAAATGGTGTTCCATATTTAGCTATTCTATACCATTTAGTATTGTGTACTTTAGTGAGATCCCTTCTTAATCACCACCTTTCAAGCAGTAAAAGCCTAAATTCCTCCAGTCTTTTTTTCTCAACTGATAATCTGACACTGGGGATCAAACTCATGACTTTTTCTGCACCACTTCTAGGGCTTGAATGCCTCCTTTGTGTTTTCATGACCAAAATTGCAGTCTGGTATGTTCAGACCAGAGCATTGTACAATGTAGCATGACATCCTCCAACTTAAACTCTACAAATTTGGCAATACAATTCATCATTCTGCTTTCTATGTTAATTGCTGCGGTGAAATGACTGGGCATACTAATTGTGAAATCTACTTAACCAACCCTAGATTCATTTCAATGTTTCTTATCCAGAGAGCAGTGGAGACAAGGTCAATGAATATTTTACGGCTGAGTTAGATAGGTCATTGATTGACAAGGGAGTCAAAGGGCATAAGGGGTAGTTGGGAAAGTAAAGGCCACAATCAAATCAGCAGAGCAAGCTTGAGGGACCGAATGGCCTCCTGCTACTCCTAATTCGTATATATGTACGTATGTATGTATGTTTGTTGTAGCTATTTCATCATCATTTATTGAGTAGATGTTCCTTATTATTTTCTTACAGTGTAGGATACTTTGTACTTAACCTGTATTGCATTCGATCTGCTATGCTCTGTGCAGTTATGTAGTTCATGTAACTCATTTTGTATGTCCTTGGCTAACTATTTGGATTTAACTGTTTCAGTTCTTTGTTTGACATTGTTTGAGAATTTTACGAGTTTGCGTTCAGCTTCTGAATCCAGGTTGTTAATATAAACTAGAAACGCCTGTCACTGACGCACCACATACACTACTTCTGTCCACTCAGACATTACTCCCAGATGTGAGTCAGATTCATGGAGTACAATGATGGGTGACCTGTGGATGACATTTGGGGTGTACTTACTTGAAAACAATGTTGCTGCTAGCAGATGCATAATTTTCTCTCTCTCTCTCTCTCTCTCTCCCCCCCCCCCCCCCCCCCCCCCCCCCAATCAAGTGGGAACCGCCTGACCTGTTGAGAACCGATAGCACCAGTTTTAGTCCTTACTGTTGCTGAAGAACAAAAGTGCTACCAAAAACCAGAATTCACATGATAGTTGGTCGGAAAAGGCTAACATCTGATATTAAGCGTTAAAAGTGTGGGGGTAGCACCTCAGGAAAATTGCTCACCAGAACTGGACTTTTTGTTCGTGAATATACAGAAGAGATGTCTTTGAAAATATATTATTCCTTTCTCAGAGTTACAAAGTCAATGTGCAGAGTGGACAGGGCATGCCCTGAATCCATCATCTTGCTTGTTCCAAAAACCAATTCAAATTTAAATTGAATTAGATTCATGGTCCCCATAAAAGAGACATACTGGATTCAAGCTGACATCTGATCTCACACTTCGTCCTTAGCCAAATGGGTGAGAAGAGATGATATTATGGTTGAAAACATCTCTGCTAATTTATGTTGGCGTTTGTTGTTCTTCCAGACAGAGCCAGAGGATTTTGGAAACTCCTTATTATAATAGTTATTGGTCCTTAATTGGCTTGCATGTTACGTGTCTTTTTATTTTCCTTGTTAATGGGACACAGTTCCTTGGATGCCTTTCATTATCTCACCCAATTATTCAAATGTATTTTTATTTTGGTGGGCTGTTCTAATATGGAGGGGTTGAAGTTTAGCCTTGGTGTACCTTCAAATGAAGCCTGCACACAATCACTGCAAACATGAGCTAGTTGGCAGTTACTAAGCACAGGAACCCTGGCTCATTTTACCTCAAGAGTACAGACTAAAAGACCCGTCCTTAACCCGGGAATGAGTGACACCCAACTGTCTTGATCTTATCACCTTCAAATTACCTAACTCAAACTAGGGAGCTTTCTATACTGTTAAAGATAAATGTTTTGGTACATTTCAGAAAATCCTACTACCATTGCTGCTGTCAAGCTAGGTGGTGTTTATGATTTTTCCCTGCTACATGTATCTGCACAGTGATCCCTTGCAGCTTAACTGGTTGGCCAAGCTGTGAACTAGTAGACAGCGTGCGGCAAGCACAATGGATCTGACACAGCATGAAACTATCTGATTTGAGACAAGCTGAGGGAACTGCTTCACAGTGAACTGTATAGAATCTTATAGCATATAGGAGGCCTTTTGGCCCATCAGCCCTCGCCCGGCTCTTTGTAAGAGCCACCAAATTCCTTTACTCTTTACCCCCCCATAAAGCTGCATAGCCTTTTGAAGTATATTTAATTATGTTTTGAACATTACTATATCTGCTTCCACCACCACTTCAGACAGTACATCCCAGATCATCATAACTTGCTGTGTTAAGAAATTACAACTCATTTCCCTTCTGGTTCTTTTGCAAAACATTGAACAGTAGGATCAGTGTAATTTTAAAATTTGCTTTTGATCTCTTTTTTAAAATAAATTTATTAGAGTACCCAATCATTTTTTTTTTTTTTGTTGAATTAAGGGGCAATTTAGCGTGGCCAATCCACCTACACTGCACATCATTTGGATATGGGGGCGAAACCCACGCAAACTCGGGGAGAATGTGCAAACGCCACACGGACAGTGACCCAGGGCTGGAATCTAAGCTGCAGTGCTAACCACTGCGCCACCGTGCTGCCCCTCGCTTTGATCTCTTAATATAATATTTATCGATAAGTGCTCAAAGCATTTCATTGTTTAAATTAGATTTGTGTGTTCGATTTGATGCTCTCCCTATGAAAAAATGCACATTACTAAAGTCAACCTGTCACCTGCTGGTTTATTTGGGCGTGCATTTAGAACTGTTTTCCTGGTTTTTTTTTTTTTAAAGTCAATATTTGTTAAATATAAACTTTACCATTTACTTTCTTTGAACAATCATGTTACTTTCCAAACAGGAACATATTTGCTGAAGTGAAGTTATTGATCTAGGCTTGATGCAAATTAAGTGCAATGCTTAATATTACAACCAATATTATTTCATTCGTGGAATTGAGAGAAAAAGCAATCCTTTTTTATCCTATTTGAACACAGCCGCTCCCATAATCGACTATTTTCTTATTAATAACTTTGAGTTTTTTTCACATGTGTTTTATTAATGGGACTTGTGTACTTTGTCCTGGGATGCTTTATATAACAAACAAGAAATTAACCTTTGAATTTTTTATTTGTAGACTAAGCATTGCAGTTATTTTAGATTATGAGAGATTTAAGTGTATTAACTCACAAACAACTGAATACAGATTTAGTCTGGTTAGACTTTAATTGCCATTAAAGGTTTTGATTCATTTGGAAGCAGGTGTAGATAGACATTGAGATAAATGCATTGTAATGCGTGAAGAACTTTCAGCATTCTATGTCATGTTGAGTTGTTAGGCTTGATATGCCTCTCAGATAACCAACATAAGTAACTCAGCAAACTTTGTTTCTGTCATTATAACAGCTAATACCAATGACCTGGTGATGGAAGAGGGAATGACGTTCACAATAGGTAAATATTGTCAACACTGTAGCTGATAACTTTCACTCCATAAAATGCATTTTCAATAGCCAGTCGGTGCAGGAATCTTAGAAAGCAAAATTGCTCTATACTTGTTCTGAGGAAATAACAAATTATTTAAGCTTGACAATGCCCATTAGGATGAAATTACCTCAAGTTACATGAGGTTTTTTCTGCCTTAATATTACTTAATCTTGACTTTTTTTTAAATTGCATTGATTTTACATTTATTAAAAGTTAATTTGCTGATATGTTATGAAGTAGTTCAGTTTTATTTTGCTTGTTTCGTCAGTTTATTTTTGTGGAATAAAATACTTAATGTTTGTGATTATCACACCATGTAGACTTTAGTGTGTAGTTTAACTATGTTATTCCCACTTCTTTCATTCACTTTATTGAAAAATAGCATTTTGTATATGTCATTATTAAAATGTTTCATAAGATCATAAGTGAAGGATGAGAAAGACCATTTAATCCATTGAAGCTCATCCCTTGAGTACAGAATAATAAGGGGTAATCTAATTGAGGTGACTAAGATGACCGAAAGAGTTAGTAGGGTGGATTGAAAGAAACCTTTCCTCTGGTGGAGGATTCCAAAACAAGGAGGCATAACCTTAAAATTAGAGTTAGCCAGTTCAAGGGTGATGTGGAAATCTGGAATGCTCTAAAGCACAGTTGAGACATCGAAAATTCAAAACTGAAACTGATAGATGTTTGTTCACCAAGCATATTAAGGGTTTCAGAATCTTTGCAGGTAGACATAGTTAAAAGAGAGACCAATCCTGATCTAATTGAATGGCAGAAGAGGTTTTCAAGGGGCTAAATGCCCTACTCCTGTTATTATGTTCTTAGTGCCCCATCTTTCCCAACCAAGCATTCAACTGTATTTTAAAACACTGATGCGTGGCAATTTAGCTGGTTTGGCTGAGCTGAGGCCACAACACTGCAGTATATCACCATTAACCATTATAATGTGGTTGACACAGCATGAAATAGAGTCAACATTCTGACATAAAGGCAGCTAAGAGAACTACTTTACATTGATTTATGTAACAGTAACATTGGGGTAAAGTTTTGAAATTGGTTCTGAATCTATTAATAAACTATTTAATGGATATAAAACCATCCATATAATGTATTTTGCACAGCCCTAATATTTTGACCCTGGAACCCTGATTAGAAGATTATACTAAACATTACTGAGTCTTGCAAAGTAGAAGTTCTTCATAGAATTTACAGTGCAGAAGGAGGCCATTCGGCCCATCGAGTCTGTACCGGCTCTTGGAAAGAGCACCCTACCCAACACCTCCACCCTATCCCCATAACCCAGTAACCCCATCCAACACTAAGGGCAATTTGGGACATTAAGGGCAATTTATCATGGCCAATCCACCTAACCTGCACATCTTTGGACTGTGGGAGGAAACCGGAGCACCCGGAGGAAACCCACGCACACACGAGGAGGATGTGCAGACTCCGCACAGACAGTGACCCAAGCCGGAATCGAACCTGGGACCCTGGAGCTGTGAAGCAATTGTGCTATCCACAATGCTACCGTGCTTGTTCACGTATATTTTAACTTTACTTTTCACTTTAAAAAACAATCCCTTCAGTCCTACTTTCCAGGCATGCTATTTAATTTAAAATCTTCAAATATAACACTAATGTTGTCTTCTAACCTTCTAACTACATTTTTACTTTATTATGTTGCGCATAAGTAATCATAAAAGAAAATGCATTTGGCATCTGTGGTTGCATTTCCTTTGATAGATGTATGTTTTCATTCTAGAACCAATTCTCATGGAGGGATCCACAGAATTCCGAATTTTGCAGGACGGGTGGACGGCAGTGTCTGCTGATGACCTTAGGTGCTAATAATTACTTCTAAGTTTCTTCTGTTTTAGGAATTATGTTTTATCTTACCAATATTTGTTACCATTCTCAATATATCTGCTATATTATTTCGCCAAGTAGAGCATTTTTAATATATCTTCTTAAATTCTGTTATTTTAAGATCTGCCCAGTTCGAACATACTATAGCAATTACATCAAAAGGAGTAGAAATTCTAACCAAGTTGCCGGAGGAAGATCAAGGATAAACAGGACAGAGTGTTTCAAGACCGCACTGTTATTAACGTTGCTGATGGACACTGTGTTCACTGGAGTCAGGTCGAAGTTGACTGAAGGAAATTTGTCGCATTTGGAATTCGATACTTCTCCCATGAAGATAGTTTTTGATATAGCATGTTTACTGCGTCGTCCTAATAAATGTTTTGAAAATAATGACCCAGTAAATTTTGTATTATGTGCATTGCAGCTAGTCGAGAAAATGTCAAATGCTCCATGGAACGTTGTGTAGATGTGCGTTGAGACGGATCAGCCCTTATTCGCTTTGCTGATGGGATGGAAGAGTACGAAACAGCTTTAACCACCAAGTTAGGATGCTGCATAGCCATCCTTTTGCAGTTTGAGGTTAAAACCGGTTTTAAAAGGAAAGTGCAACTTCTACATACGTTTACATGAAGAACTGAGTTGAATTGACATTAAAACTAAAGAGCAGCCGCTGAAAGGAACCATCTTTATATTCAATAGGCAAAATCAATTTTAAAAAACGCTGCGTGTGGCAAGTTTAGCCGTACTGGTATTTACAGATTGAAGAGCACATTATAAACCATTTGTTATTTACACATGGAATTAACTATTTCGACAACAAATAATTACCAACTAAAATGTGAATTGCTCTAAATTGTGCGGAACCTGAAGAAGGAACAGTATTTTGAATATCTTTATAACTCATTTTGTTAAATATGTTGAATGTCATTGTTCAATGGCTCGGGACTGACTGGTTGAAAAGTTTCTATCATATGTTGGCCAAACGTGAGATAAGATGGTCATCGGATAATCGTAACAATCAGTAGAATTAATGTAAACCCTTCTGTTTCCAGACAATACATTTCATTCGCTTTTAATGCTCCAACCATTTTTGTAAGTTGCTGGTGACCTTCCAATTGCACAAATCATTTTCACTATCGTTCTGAACGTGTGGAAATCTGTAATTAAGCTGATGACGACAGGAATTATTAGTCCCATTCAAAATGGTGGGTTATCAGTCTATATATTACAGAGAAAGGGCAGGCGAAATCGTTAGGCTTTCAAAGTGTTCATTAAAACATTGATTAGCGATGAGCTGCAATATAATTAGTCATGAATGCACAGAAGACAGATAACAAAAGAAACAAGTGATTGGATAAACTAAAATGGTAAAACTGTATTTTTTATAATATCATCGCCATGTATTTAATTTTGTAATGAAACAGATTAATCAGTGTGCTCCTCCAGTTATCTTTAGGATTTGACTATTCCTCCGGATAGTTGGGTTGATACGTTATCGGTAAATGTAGTATTTTATTGCCAACTCCCTTCGAATCTGAAAGTACATTTTCTGTGTTTGGGAAATCAATCGAGATAAGGTCATGGGTCACTTAGTTGGTTTCAGCAATTGTCTGGGGTTTTATTTGTAAAAATACACAAAAGCTGAATCAATGAATGAATTTCAGGGATCGCTCATGCCTTAACCGTGATTGTCGAAACTTTCTACCTTTGTTATGTCTCTAAATTAATATGCAACCTAGAACTCATTTAAACATCTATCACTTCGTGGATGTATCTCGAGCTGACGTTTCATACCACAACCACTTGTTCCTATTTTGCTCAGTCAGCAGAGACCAACTTCTCTTTTATTTCCGAGATGTAGGTAAATCTTGTCACTGAACCTATCGCGACATACTGGCATTTGCCTACTGTAAACCGAACCTGTCCTAACGGTAATTATGATAAATCGGTAAAGAGCATTTATGTAATCAATGATGTTTTACATTGTATGTGTATTGCACGTTTACTGTTGTAGAATCCTATGTACTCAAAATAAAACTGCGTTTTTCAGCTTTTTGGCAACCCATTTTCAGTACAACTGAAATTAAAATAAGTGATCACTGCAAGAGGGTAAAGTTTCATATGAAAGCTTTGATTAAGTGTTTGTAAAACTTCTAGTATTAAGCTTGGAAGAGCGAATTCCATGGGTACATATCACCTGGGCGGCATGGTGGCACAGTGGTTAGCACTGCTGCCTCACAGCTTCAGGGACCCGGGTTCAATTCCGGCTTGGGTCACTGTCTGTGCAGAACTTTCTCCCCGTGTCTGCGGGGGTTTCCTCCGGTGCCCAGGTTTCCTCCCACAGCCACAAAGATGTGCAGGTTAGGTGGATTGCTATGCTAAATTGCCCTTAGTGTCCAAAAGGTTAGGTGGGGTTACGGTGATAGGGTGGAGGCGTGGGCTTAGATAAGGTGCTCTTTCCGAGGGCCGGGTAAGACTCGATGGGCCGAATGGCCTCCTTTTGCACTGTAGGGATTCTATGATTACACTGTAAAAGACAGACAAAACTGCCGCTTATATCCAGCAAGGAAATAATAATCCATTACCTAGAATGGTTTGGCTGGGTTCCCTCGTCGCATATACAATGTCTTACAGTTTGTTTACACGCTCCCTTTCACGGGTTAAAATTGTCCTGTTGAACGTTAACGCCATTTTATTTTAAATTCGTGTATTTATTGGGAACAAATCAACTTGTTCAAACCAAAGAATTTTTCATCTTTCTTATTGAACCCTGGTTCTTAATGTTAATCCTTTTATGATTGGGGGTAAAGGTCGTAAAAGAATTAAATGTGCAGAAACGAGATGTCACTTTAATTGTGCATGTAATTAACTCATTAATTCTAGAACGCGCTTGCAGATAGCCATGCCTTGTGTGTAGGTGTTTGTAAACACGCTAACCGTTAAATATCATACTTACCACGGCGCTGTGTTTGTTGTTAATTATGGTTTTATAAGAAGTATATTTATTTCCAAGTTTGACCGGCAGATTTCTTTGGAATACTTGTGACTAAGCAAACAAGTTAAAATATTACAAGCAGATCCTATATTGAACACACTTTTGATGTCATTAAAGCTGCTCTTGTGATCAGCAGCTCTCGTTTTACAACTGACTTTGCAAACAGTCGTGGTCAGACATTAATTGGTCAGTTTTCACACGGAAAGAGGAAACCCAAAGCGTTTAAGTGCGACGATGATGGATCAATACATACACGTATAGATTTGTTGCGCTGTAGATTTTTCTCGGTTTAAAACCTTGGGCAAAATGGGTCTTGGTGCTGTTGGGATTCGTGTGGCATCTGGACACAATCACACACACGTCGGAAGAATTAAGTAAGATTGTCACGTTAGCCCCGAGTGGATTTCAGAGCAGATTAATTCTGCCTGTTTACAAGATCTTTAGATAAAAACGTCTCTGTTCATTTTGAATATTAGAGGAATTGAACCAAATCGACAACTAAACTGTTCGTGGTATAAGTTTCATCTGAAACAGGTGCTGAATTCTTTCTGTTTTAGCTGGTGATAGATTCAGAGACAGGTCTCTTCAATCCAGGTCGAAAAGTGTAGATTTGTACTGAATTCCTCGCTGAGGGAAATGCAGCAGATTCTAGCTATTGTCGAGATTACGAAAATGTGTTAACTTCTTTTTCCCTCCTATTTCCTTACTGTGCGAAGTAAACAGTTGTAACGGGTTGTAATTCAATTAAAAGCTGAACCACGTGTAAAATATTTTTAATGGAATAATTTGCTATATCCTCAATAATATCAATGTAGTTTAATGTAACATTGCTGAAACATTTGTTGAATCGAATATATTGGAAATAAAACATGTTTTCATTGAACACTGCACATGGTTTAACTAGACTTTCTCAAGATTGGATATTGGTTCAAAGCTCATAAAAATACGATACTTCTCCAACTAAAGTATAAGTTTGGAAAATGTGGTTTTTATTTGGCCTGTAGACTCTTAAATGGATATATTTTGCACGTTTCCCGTTGCTGTAAACAAAACACACACTAATAAGCTTCGTTGGCAGCGAGAGATGTTGAACATGCCTGCAGTACAAATATTTTTATGAACCTAACACATGAATAAATATGCATATCAATTTGTGGAGCCGCAATTTTAGTGTTTAATTGGCTTGGCCGAGGACAGACTTATTCAAAATACAGAATAGACCGAAACAGTTGATTGTAATTAAATATTTCATTCAGGGTCCGGGCACTGTTTCTGCAGCTGACGTAAATTTTCACGGTCAGTTCTTCAGTGTTTTACTGCAGTTCTCAATCGGTGATGCTAGGTGAAGCAGAGTTTTCACTTGGTGATACTGTTGGGAAAATTTATTAACAGCGGGACAGTAAAAATGTGAATTCAGTGACGCTTCTGAAACAGTTGTGCAGAAGCAAAGGCAATTACTTCAGTGTTACTGAAAAGTTGTCATTTATCTTCACAACCTGTTTAATAAGATGCTTTTTCATTTAAGACTTTTTTTCATTTATTGGACGAAAACATGGCATCTCCTCCAAATTTCGTACATTTTAAAGACGAATTCCAGTTGATTTAAGTACAAGAAAATATAACAATATTGAAGAACACAAATGTGCGCCGTCGATGATTGCGAGTGTGCATCTCACCTCCCGTTGTAAAAATGCAAGTGTAAACGGCCATTTGCTAATTTGGTGGAAGCACATTTATATTGAGAATCCTGTTTTGTAGCAATTCGTAAGAACTCGCTACTCAACTGTTTTGCGTTATCAATGGTGTAGAACTTGAGAAGTAAATGCATTTTTATCGTTACATGGAACGACTTTGTTAAGTTACGATATTATGTAATGACTACCGTTAGATTACAGATAAACAGAGAATTTGATCAGCCACTGTCTACATTAGGTGAAAGCGCAAACATCATCCGATTTCCCCCATCGAAAAGGAGGGAAATCGTATAGAATGGTTATGGAAGAAAATGTCCACAACTTCGAAAATCGAAATCGACATTTTATCATTGAAAAATATCTGTGCGTTAAAAATCACTTAAGCTTTTAATACTCTTTATTCCAGATGTACGCATTTGTATTACATCAGCCATGGCTTACACTTACTGACCGCCAGCGTCTCATCAGGATTCAAATTACACCGTTTATCGCTGTATGTGAAGTATTTAAACCCGAAAATGCATTTTAAGTACCTTTTATTCGCCCTTCAAACAAAACAGTGCAATTAATCTCCCACATTGAAGTATGCTTTTCTGGATATTTCATATCATTCGCGGGTCGCATGTGGCATACAAAAACCTCCGTATATCATCAATATGCTGCATGACATTTTTAAATCTGATGCCCGCATACAGGCATCTCTATGCTATGGTTTGGGCTCACTTGTTTAACGATGAAAGGATTGGATGTTGCAATTGGTGTTAAATATATGGCTAATTATGCGTATGAAAATTAAGTATCAGAGTTATGCTAATAGGAGCCGCCTTCAGCTGTTTATCAGAGCTCTTGAGACTGGCATTTAATCAAATGATTCAGTAACTGCTGCATATGCACGTGTGCTCTCACCGTTTCACTCCATGGTAGCTGCAGTTTCGTTGCATCACAAGCGATATCTTGTTAAATACTACAGTAAATATTTTTTTAAGTGAGTACAGCGTTCAACAAACTTTTTAATCCTATATTGTTGCTCACATGCTTTGATTTTATTGTAAATTGCATGTTTATGTTAGTCCTTACAATGATGGAGCAGTAACACAGTTGGAATAGTTCGGCCGTTTGCTAGATTTGCCATTAATCTATATTTTCCCCCATTCTAATTCAGCTTTGAGCAAAGGAAAATCTCCGGATAGGTTTCTACAGATCATTAAAATATGAGATTAGCTCCGGTTTCTTTACAGAGCAAGTTATTATACCATCCCCAACACATTACGATCAAGTTCTGTTAATTTCTAATTCAGTACATCATAACGCCAAATTTATAGCGCCAAATTCGTCTCGAACATTATGAAAGCTTTGAGCAACGAGTTACTTTGTGAAGTGCAGTGGTTGTTGTTAAGATGAAGATAATGCAATAAATAAGTTTCCTCTATGTCAGATCTTAAATGCAATAAAAAAACTGCATTCATGAAGCGTAAAATTAACAAAACATATCTTGCAGCAGCTATTAATACTGTAAGATCATGTCATTAAAATCATAACGTGTTTTTGGAGATTTACAAAACGCATTAGTGTGTGGCGGTTATGTGTCATTTTAAAATGATCAGCAAAAAAAAACTCAGTTGAGGTCATAAAACTACGACTTTGTGTTTGCAACAAAACGTTTTGTAATGGTCTGATGAGCGATGTTCGCCAGAGCCTTTACTTTGGAATGACTAAACTCTTTGGGCCAGTTCCTCTGCACAGTCTCAGGCCGCCCTTTCCACCCACAACCTTCTCCTCGGCTCTGCCAGAGCCAACCTCGCATTTAGCCAATCAGAAGGGCACGTGGTGAAAGGGAACCTATCAGCGAGCAACATCGATGAATATTCATGAGCTATCGAGTCAAACCTTTCAGGCGAGTTTGTGTGTATTCACAGCATCATGCCTCGACTTTGTCAACCCAAAAACTCCATTTTCTTATGAATGGAGAGTGAAAAAAACCAGATTCGCTTAAATTGGGATCCTTCTCGGCCGGAGGGAGTAGTGGAAGGAAAAGACGTGAAGTGACAAGCTGGGAGGCGAACGATGACCATGACTACACTGTCAGAAAACCTCAACAGCCCCGTCTCAAGTAAAGCAGTTTTTATGGAGTTTGGGCCACCAAGTCAACAAATGTCGCCTCCCATGTCTCACGGACATTACTCCATGCACTGTTTACATTCTGCCGGCCACTCTCAGCATGACAGCTCCTACAACACCGCTTCATCCTTCTCACGATCTCTGGGTTACCCCTATGTCAACTCAGCCAACAACCATTCCACTAATCCTTACATCAATTCAGTGCAATCGTACCAAAACAACTCGAATCTGGTCCATACACGGTTAGAGGACACAGGTAAGAACGGCAGTATCAGTCACTTGCTAAACCTAATTGCTGTAAAATAGATGAGAAAGAGGCAGTGTGCTGCAGCAGTATTTGAACCAGCCCAGCGAGGAAATTTGTAACACAGAAGTTCGCATCATTCTGCCTCTGATCTTTGTAATTATTTATTGCGTAATACTATAAACAATGCATGCAATTATGGGTAATTATACGTAAACCGTCGCTAGTAAAAATAGACAAACTTTTAACTGCTGTGTTAAGTACGTTGTTGTTCTGTTGCAGGTAATTGTGTATTGGATTTGCATTGCTATGTGTATTTTTCTCTCTTTCAGGAGCAGAGTCGGATAAAGGTACGGTGGTGGAGAGTGGGGAAGTCAGGTTTAATGGGAAAGGGAAAAAAATCCGCAAACCCCGAACCATTTATTCCAGTCTCCAGCTGCAGGCTTTGAACAGGCGGTTCCAACAAACTCAATACCTAGCTCTGCCTGAAAGAGCCGAACTTGCTGCTTCTCTGGGCTTGACACAGACACAGGTAACGGAGATATTAAACTAAAAATGCAAAGCTCTTCTCCTCGGCCCAACCTTAACATCGAATAAATCACACTGCCGAGCAAAACCAGGCATCGGTAACATAAACCCCTGGCAACTTCAATGCAGAGTTCAGGAGAAGTTTAAGCTAAAACAACACCAGTGTGCCTTCCCAGGCATACATCCAAGTATGTGTTTACATCTGTGGAAGTTTGAAGCATTGCAATAAAATGCAACTCAAATCCATAAAATGACAGACATGGGGACGATTCACACACACGCACCAACAATCTGCCCATTAAAGAGAATGCATTGTGGATCGTATATTTTGCACCGTAGCGAATTGTTTGGGAAACAATTTCAACAAGTCACTACAAGAAATGCGCCATGTTGCTCAAATTATAACATATTTCCCATCTGTTGTCTGAGGTGTCTAGGAGAACTCATTCGTGTGGCTGAATATGACTGCTTGATACGAAGGGCTTTTTTGTTAATATTTTGGAATTAATTAAGGTAACCGGACATTGAAAAGAACATGACCTTTCAAACATGTGTTAGTTTTAGCATTTATATTCTTGTATCGACACATGTTTATATCCATATAAGACGAGTGAAAGTCTTGCCCGTTGTATTTTAAAGTTTGAATACTTAAAACATGTTTGTTATATTATACAGGTAAAGATTTGGTTCCAGAACAAGCGCTCTAAGTTTAAAAAGCTGATGAAACAGGGTAATGGTGCATTAGAGAACAGCGCCCTTGCTAATGGTAGGGGCCTATCTGGATCCTCCCCTCCAGTTCCACCCGTCTGGAACACCTCATCTGCCGGCAAGAACTCCACAGGGACCCCGGGCAACTACATCCCTAGCTACACATCGTGGTATCCGCCAGTGCACCAGGAATCTATGCAGCAGCCCCAACTGATGTAAGATAACCGCCCTCGCCCTGTTTTAAGCAAGGACAATAAACCAAGAAAGCAATTTCTGAACTGTACCATGCCCTGAGCAGACACGCACAGATGTGATGCGGAGCGAGTTCCCTGTTCTGCCAGCTGACAGCTCGGCGAAGTCTCGATCAGCTCACGTTCAGAGCAGACCGCCAGCACCAGGACTCTGGGGCGTAATCCCTGGGACAGCTAAAAAGCCTTTGTTGCAAATTCCTTGTATTCATCCTATTCTGAAATAGGCAGGCTTTGTTTGGAGTACCGTCTCCCCATTTGGGATTTTAGGTCTGTAAACGAATGACTGGTTATGCAGCGCAGAATTCATGACAGTGGGAAGTTCTTACTGTACGCAGTCACCGTTTTTGTACATAGTATTATTTAAATATGTTGCACAGATTTAGAGGGTTTTTTGGGTTTTGTGTGGAGTATACATGATACATTGTGAAATGGGATCTTAATATTTACCTGTGAAATTGAAACGTGATGCTGAAAAACACTGTGTCTAGCGTTCTAAATGTAAAGGTTTAGTTTTATATTGATAATGTTAACTTATTGCTTTGTATCTTTGAATCTTTGTAAATATATTATAAAGTCCATTCAAAGACAGTAAAATTATGATTTTAAACAACGTCGGTTGCAATATGAAAGCCTCTGTGTGCTCATTCCAGCTAAATTAACATAGAACTGTAAGGAATTCGTGACATAATACATTTACTATCATCCCACTGGTTTCAATAATTCCTTCTTCTCCACTATACAAATTCCAAAGTCCAGGCGAAGTGATCAAATAATAGTCTCAGTCTGTGAGCATTGGCTACTCGGAAAAGCGAATGAACTTTCCACATATATATTTTTCAGGTGGCAGCAACATTTATATTTATATTTAAATACAGACCGGCTCAACGGGCTCTCCTTAAAGTTACCTACCGAATTTCACCTCATGTTGTTTCGTTATAGATTAACTGCTGGATGACCCAAACTTGGGAATCGAAGCTATTGCGCTTTAAATAATATAATTTCGCATTGTATCTGACCACCCCTACCGCTCATGATGTGGGGTCGGATTATTTTGTTACAGTCAAACGTTAGTTTCAGTGTCACGTCTAACCTATGCTACTTTAAATTGGGTGCAATTATTTTTGCAGCAATTAAAGCACTTATTGCTTTTCAGTCGTGTCTATCGCACTTATACGCTCTTTTATATATTTCTTGGTGTACAATAAATCTCTTTTTCAGCGTTGAATGACAGGAAGCCACTACTATGTCAACTAAACAATGGACAGGAGAAGCAGGTGCTGCAGGGGGAAAAAAACCTGCGGTTTGTTGAGAGGAGTTGAAAGCTGAGTCATTTCTACAAGGGACAAATTGGGAACTTCAAAGGAACTGTTGTTTGGGGACGATGGGCTAACTGCGCTTTTTCAGCAATATGTGCCCCATTTATTCTCAACATCTTGGGAGAACTGGAAAAGATGCCAATATTACCCAAACTGGTGACTTTAGAGAAGCCATTCAATCAAGCCATGTCCCCATTAATCCCCTAAACTCATTATTCCCAGATATATAACTATATGCCCATTTGTGTGCATATATGTGCATACCATGCAGGCACATGATATGTGCATATAGTCTGTGTACGGACATGTGCGTTGCACAGACTACAACAAACTTTAATATAGCCCCGTGCCCAGGATCTACTGAAATATAACGAAGTAATGGCATTATACAAAAGTAAGCAAGTAAATAAACATGGATTAAACAGTGTTTGCTTTTCTAGAATTAACTAATTCTAAGAAAAATTGCTTAAAGATTTTATTGTTGAAATCTCGAGTGCACATGAAATGTATTGAAGCGGCGCTGCCCGTTACACATGACAGTTTTAAGATGTCTCAACTTAAATCAGCAGCTTGGCTGAGAACGTTCTAGAAATTAAAACGCGGACCGTTTAATCTCGTGTTCAAGATTAACGATGATAACTTTTTTGTGTGAATTTAAGATTTTATACAAAACTTTTCTGTAAACTAAGCTTACACCTTAGCGAGCAGCAAATGGATGTATTCTGCCAAAAGCTCCAAATGCGCATACAGCTGCAACCAAGAGGCTCGGTATTATTACTCTGTATTCTCTACTTGATTACAAGCCGAGGCCATCAAACGGACTATAATTACAGTAATTTTGAGTTTATTTATTCTAATGTAGTTTCGTATCATTTGGGGTAATTATGAGCAATTTCTTTTCGCCCGGGGAATCTTTGCATTAACAAAAGAGTAGCAGTGAAAGCCACATTTGAATAGCATTGAGAAAGAAGAACCAAACTAAAATAGGTGTGCTTCCATCTTTGAAATTCAGAACTAGGTTTATCATGAGGTCTGCAAATTGCTTGCAGGTGTATGGAGGAGAATTGTCAATGGGAAACTATTCAAAATGAGTAAGACACAATGAAAAGAGTAACGGGAATGGCGCTCTCTCGCCCTGGCTCTCGCCTACCTTGATTTAACAACTAATGGTCAAAGCCACAGAGATGTCAATCTATTGCAACAAAAAACAAGGACAGGTAAACCTTGTGTTTAAAAGTATCCGATGTGACAAGTCGACACGTATTTGCTCTTTACACAACTGGAAATCTTATTTCTACCCCACGTTTTTCAATGTTTCCATCCGCGGTTAGAATGTTTAAGCTATCCCCAAACATTTTTGCATTTCTTTCCGTCCCCGGGGGAGAGGGGGGGGGGGGGGGTCGATTTCACATCAACGGAAAACTCCAAGAAGAAAATTCTATTTAAAAAAAACGGCAGCAATGCAACCAAAGAGCGCAGCAGCCGTGGTAACATCCACCATTAAAGAATATTAGAATTCACGTGGGCACATCATTTGAATAGTAACTGTTATTTTTTTTCCGAAAACGCTAGCATTATGTATAAGAAACATGTTTAAAAGATAGTTGCGTCCGGAGCATTTTATATCACATGCTAAAACGGCTGGACCGTAATATAGAACAATTGTCGAACATAAATCAAATTGTTTACGGCTGTGAGTCAAATGATAGGAACATGTTTTGTCGATTCGAATCTCTGACAGTATTTGCTACAAAACGGGGGTTAGTGTTACTCCAGAATCTCTGATGAGTCGTTTAATGGACAGAACCCTTTATCTGCGCAAAATCTTTATTTAAAAAAAACAAAGCCCGCGACTTCAATCGTTTAAGGGACGATTCGCGACACTTCCAAATGTTTATGCCTTAATAAAATGATTTAATCATATACCCGTCGCCATACCTAGTTTTTTTTTCCAATTCGACCAAACATTAGTTCCCTCAGAAAAATGTATCCATCGCTTTCGACCACCTATTTCAGCCTGGGAAGGACCCCCACATTTTATGCATGCTGTTTAAACGTACTGACTGGTAGAAAAAGTAGTCGATACACTTACCTTATTCTTTTCAGAGAACCTGGTCGTATTTTTTTTACTAAGTCATGGTGTCAGGATTTGCTATTAAGATAAGAGAGAGAGAGAAAAAAAACATCTGATGTGAGTGTATTCCTGCCAGTAGATCCGCTAAACGGCTCAAAATCAGGAGGCGGCTGCAGAATATGATTGCATTTCTGCTATAGCCTCTGTCTTTATAGCTGATGAAAAAATTGCAGATTATTAGCATAAATGTTTACTCTTCATTACGCTGATGACATTCTGCTCTCGAGAACTTGGTAATCTTTCGAAATTATGAGCAATTTTTAAAAAAATGTAGAGCACTGCGTTTACCATGCAATTCAAGCTATTCTGCGTAGGCTCCAAACGGATATAATTATCGAGGAGTCAAGATGTTATGCTAAAAACTATGCATTGATATTCCCATTTATTATGTACATACAACTTTGACAATGTTGATGCTTGAAATAGCAGGAAATTGTCTTGCGCAAAAATTACAGTCCATATTAGGACATGTGAAATTGCGAAGAATTATATAGTAATTGCAGGCTTTCAGCTTCGAGAGCCAGAAAGCTCAAACTCGAGCGAATGTGGATAAAATTACAGTTGTGTTTCAGTGCAAAGTTTAGGGAGGAAATTCTAAAAAAAAAAATCCAAATTGACTATCCAGGATTCCGGAAGTGCCTATGCCACATGACATAAGATTGTTTGAGGGCGCGCCTAAATCTAACAACTATTTGAACTTCTTCTAATGTCTCTTTCCCAGTCAGAATGAAGACCCACACACAGGACCTATAGATAGACATGGATGTGTCAGATATCAAAAAGGGGTCGGGTTGTCTGGGAGTGCGGATATCCCTAGTTATACCATCCCCAGGGTATTCTTGTAAGGAGCCTCAACTTGACAGCCCCAGGGAAGGAACGGAACATCTTGTAATGCAGCAATCACTGCCAAAGTACGGCCTTATTCCTGAAAACGCTTCGACTTTTAATACTTCTGGTTGCCCTATCGAGTTTTTCAACACAACGAAATGAGTAACCAATATTTACAAAATAGAAACGATTCTTTAAGCTGACGTTTTCTAAAGCCATGTTGTTATGTCTAATCTTATCAGCGTCGATAAGATCTAATGTGTACATGACGACCTAATTCATTTTGCACGGCAATGTCGGTTTAGCATTTTTTGGACCTTTTTGTTCAGCTGTAATGGCAAACCGAATATTTTCAAGGAACTGTTTTTTTCCTGTGCTTGCCTACATAGATCACATTTCAGACTAATTAACAATTAGTCTTCCACTGTGCCGCAACCCTTTCTAAAAATGCATCAGATTTTATGAGGAAAATAATTGAGAACATTTCATGTTTTAAAAAATGTTTTATTACTGGGTTCCTGTGCAGCCCATTGAGAAAGAGACCCCTCGCTCCTTTGAATGGAAACTGTGAGGTTAACTAATATCCCCACCCAACACATGTACATTTCAGCGTAGTTAGTTTAAATCATTGATTACAAATCAAACACATTGTTTTAATTCTATCGATTTCTAACATAGATGATCCCTTGTTTCCGAAATAAAACACAGACGTCTCGATTACATCCATATGCATTAAACCAAACAGGAAATTATATTAAAGAAATGTAAACACTATTCAGGGGATCCTATCCTTGGGTTATTTCTGTGTTATCTGGTCAATTACAAGAACAAAATAAAAGGTTAGACAGTCGAACTGAATATTGTAAGAATTATATTTTAACCACACTTTAGACCCGATTAAGAGATCAGTCTGAATAAACGTATTATCACATCACCTGAAACCATGATATTTGCTACTACCATGTATTCCTTCAAAAAATAACTCGACCGTCTAATCAATCTAGATTTACCACTTTCCAGACACCGACTTTAGTTGTCGTTACAGCTTCTATTGACAAAAGACCCCCTATTTTGTGGAGAAATTGAAAATGCAAGGAATATCTTCCCTCCCTGTCACGAACGTTTGTCCACTCTACATTGAAAATTAACACTGGCCATTTACAGTCTGAATATTTTGTAATCGAAACTCCAGCACACCTTTCTGCTCGAGTTCTGACATGTTAACCTCGGCGCGGTGCTCACCGCATTGAATTGCTTTGGAGTGAGGAACAGTGAAATCCCTTTATTTCCAATTCTTATTATGGACATTGTGGCACATTTTGGCCGAAAGCTCAGGTAATGTGCCGCCAAACTGAATGGATCAGGAGGGTTTATATCTACAACAGAACAGGGACACGTCTGTTGGACTATGTGCAGCTATCATTTTATATGCATGTTCTGATAGAATTTAATATTTAGAATCACCCGCCCGGTTAGCGGCAAAGGCTCTCAGGAAAACAAAAAAGCTCCAACTGGATCAGAGGTCTGTTTCTGTGGTTTCGCTGTTGCTGCGCTTACAAGTGGTTTGCTCGGGGCGATTTCAGCCGGTTTGTGCCTCTCGTGGTTAATAAAAAAAATCTACAGAGAGAAGCTCTGTCTCCAGTTTGTCTACTCGCTCCTGAGCCAAGCTTGCCTCTCTAAACTCGCATGCCAATGCTCTGTGCGTGCCTCGAACAACTAGTTTAAACTTTCCGCCCCAGGCCAAAGAGTCGGGCCTGTTAATCATCGACTACATGCAAGTTCGGGAAAAGAACAGTTGTCTTGTTAAGAAAAAATCCAGAGGGGGAAATCTTTTACAACTACTTTGTCATTCATTTCATTTCAGTGACAATGTTAGGTCTTCTTCCGCGAATCTTTCAAGTCGGTTATTATGCACATAAATTATTCAACCCGCTTCTGGAGTCGAAGACTTGCCGACGGCGGAGTGGGAAGTAAAATGTGCAAACAGTGCCACACAGTCGTCATGTATTTCTGGATGGAATTGTTTTGTATCGAGTCTTAGGTCAGAGTTAGCTGTGTGTCGCAGGAGTAAGAACAGTTACATTAACACCGAGAGCACAACACTGTACATTTTAAAACCTCTTCCCGAGTAACTACTCCCCAAGGCACATTTAGGGGGAATTTCGATAACAAGTCATTATTCTACTTCCAACCTGGTTCGCCAACAGTTACGTCAGAGGGAATATTTATGAGATAAATGTGTCGGGCGCCAGCGCTCCGGAGGGCGGAGCAGGCTCTAATATAGAGAATATGCGGCTGATTGATGAATGTCTGCGAGGAGGCATTGCCGCCCTATTCTAGATCTTTAATCTGCAGAACAAGTACCCAGTTGTAACAATCCTCTGATTTGGCGCCTACACGTTAGCAGCACACAGCGAACCACAGCCCCATATGATTTCCCCAAACAGTCAGTGCCTTGCTGGTAAACATTTGGACAGCGTCGGTGATCATTACAGGAAGATTCTCTTGTGTATGTCAATAAAACCACTCAACTAAAATCAAAAGAAAACATTCTTTTTTTTAATAAAAATGGCTTCGGTCAAAAGTTTGTCATGAAAACTAGCAACATAGAAATAACAGTTAAACAATATTTATTTAAATAATATATTTTTTTCATAAAAGCAACACTGTAAAGAAGTTGTTTTATAGAATAAATAAAGAAAATAGTTATTTTTCCAAATCTATGACTTGTGGAAAAATCAGTAGCACAATTTAAACCCTTTTCCAAAAAGACTTTAAATGTAGGGTTGAACCAACGGATACATATCAATGGTACAGTAACTCAGACATCATTGGCGCAGCTACATCAGTAACACAATAATATCATGGTTATATCACAACAAATAATCCAATAGATGCACATTCGTATTCAGGTCCGCACGACAGAATGTATTTTATTTACAGATTATTTTCGATCGCCTACATAGCGGACTTTAATACCGGGCGCTGAACTGTCTACAGTTCATTAATACCACACCGTTCGTTTAGAAAATGAGGTCACTTGCAAAGGCACCAGTTATTACAAACGTTATAAAGGATGGTACTGCAGTTTTGTTTTTAAATGTTTGAAACACTTAGATTTCCCCTGTCTGGAGGATGGCTTTCAGCAGTCTTGTCACCTAACCAGATGGCGGTCCTGCAGTCCTGTGGGTTCAGTACATTGCCCCTGGATTGATGGTGGGCTGATGTTGAAGAATTGGGGTTGAATGGAATTGTGAAGCACTATTTGAACCCGGATACCAGGAGTAGTTCCCTATAAAGGCCGCGGGCGGCCCGTTGTTCTGTGTGATGGTTGAGTTGTTGTTGATTCTCTGGTGAGGAGAATAGTCCCAGGCTATCGAGGATGGAGGAGAACTACAAGGAGGAGACTCGCCCGCAATTACATTCTGCTCCTTCGACATTTCTCCGTTTTTCCACATTTTCTTAAATTTAGACCGGCGGTTCTGAAACCAAATTTTTACCTAGATTTCAAAAATAAAATGTCAGGAAAATTTGCCACACAGAGCATGGAGAAAACATTTGCATTGTTACGGACTAGAAAGTTTAGTGTAGTCCTAAAACAATTGTTAATTTAACTTAAAGAACGTGTTGAATTAAGATTTAACACATCAACTCGGTATTATGATTTTTTTAAAGTCAAGCATTAAAAACTCCAATACTGTCTCCCTTATATAGTCTTACCTGAGTTTGGGTTAGGCCCATCGAAGCAGCCAGCTCGGCTCTTTCTGGCAAAGCCAAATACTGGGTCTTCTGAAAACGCCTCTGCAAAGCTGCCAGTTGAAAGCTGGAATAAATCGTTCTAGGTTTTCTAACTTTCTTTGGTTTTCCATTCACTACCCTGATTTCAGGCTCGCAGTCTTTCTCTGAAATAACAAAAAAAGTAACCATTTCCCGTTTAGAAACAGAGATACAAGTTCCGAGCGCAGACAGTCGACTCCGCGGTGTGTGTTGAAAATGAAGATCCCCACGCTCACACGCTGACAACTTACCTACATCAGTATTTGCCGGCGAATTGCTTGGACCGTAGGAGCTGTAACAATTTGAATAGCTAATCTCGTAGGATTTGGCACTGTACGAAAGGTTGTTCATGTTACCAACATGGAACTGGTAAGAGTTAAGCTGTCCATAAGGTGAGCCGGCACAGGGGCCGTGCTGCTGCTGCCCATTGTAATAGCTGCTATCAGTTGCAGTGGAAACTGGCAGGTTTGGAGATTCCTGTGACTTGTGCATGGTGTGATAACCCGAGGTAATTTGGTTCGAATGCATATCTGCAGCCAGGCTGTCAAATACTCCGGTCATTGTTATGTAAAAAAATAATTTTTAAACCCCCCCTCAAGTCTCAGCTCAGGAAGACGGCAGTGCTGATTTGGAAAGCATGTTAAGTGAGGGACTGCTCCCAGGAGCTGGTGCAGGCTCGGTGCTCGCCACTTGTCTGCAACTTCCCAGCGCCCCAGCATTAAAGGCGGGTCACGTGAGCTTGTCGGCAGGTTGCTAAGCAGCAGCCAATCGGCAGACGGAACCGTGCCCGTGATTGGGGGGGGGTGGCCGGAGACGAAGTGGTTCTCACAACATCCGCGGGGGGCCCGAGGCCCGACACTCACCCCCCCCCCCCCCCCCCCACTCCGCCGGGCCTGGGGCCTGACCCCTCCCCCCGCGGGGCCTGGGGCCTGACATCCACACACCCTCCCCGGGGTCTGACTCACACACACCCCCACTCCCGGGTCCCGGAACCCCCCCCCCCCTCCCGGGTCCCGGGGCCTGACCCCGGAACCCCCCCCCCCCCTTCCCGGGGCCTGACCCCCCTCCCGGGTCCCGGGGCCTGACCCCCCTCCCGGAACCCCCCCCCCCCCCCCCTTCCCGGGTCCCGGGGCCTGACCCCCCTCCCGGAACCCCCCCCCCCCCCTTCCCGGGTCCCGGGGCCTGACCCCCCTCCCGGAACCCCCCCCCCTTCCCGGGTCCCGGGGCCTGACCCCCCTCCCGGGGCCTGACACACCCCCGCCGCCGCCTGAGGATCACAGCGAGCGGCTTTGTCTCAGTTCATTGTGCTCATGTTCAAATCCAACAACTAAACGCATGATTTTCGTCCCGTCCGCCGACACTAGGTGCTGCCACTCGCCATCCCATGGGATTGAAAGTCAACTTTAAACAAGTACTTGGAGCACAGAACCTGATTCCAATATTTCACTTTGTGTCAGATGGTTCAAACAGTGATATGAACCACCTCCGGCAAACAGCACAGAGAGAATGTCCGTGCAGATTATCGTCTTTCGTGTCATGATATGCAAACATTTTATTCAGATTATTACCTCTGAATATTTTTTTGTTACTTTAGTAACCAATGAACACTCAGAATAGGACACAACCAATGGGCAGTCAGGACACTCAGAGGTGGCATCACCACAAGAGGGCATGACATATACACTATAAAAGGGAAGAGGCACTCACACCCTGCCTCTTTCCACAGACAACATCTAGAGAGTTACACAGGGTTGATCAGCAGCATCACACCCCAGCACGTGGCTTAGAGCAAGCTGGTACAGTTAGACTGAGTTACTACAGTTAGATTAGCAGAGAGTCGAACTCATTTGAAAACTGTGTTAATAGTTCAATAAACACATTGAACTCATTTCAGAGTCTGGAGCATCCTTCAGTTCAGACTGCATCAAGTAGCAGCCTGTATTATCCGAAGCAGCATAACACAACATGATACCAGGAGTGACTGTTCAATCTATTTAGTTCAACTCAGCAAGATCCGTGCCAACCAGCTACTGAATACATGCACAATGGACAAGATTCAGGCTCCTCATCAGCTCAGGACCACCGGCAATCTTAGTGCCAACTGGCGATCATTCAAGCAGGAATTTCAACTATACGTGGAAGCATCCGACCTCAATGGCGCTACCGATTCTCGGAAGATAGCTCTTCTACTCACCACTGCGGGTGACCATGCGATAGAGATCTTCAACTCCTTTCACTTTTCCCAAGGGCAGGACAAAACAAAGTACCAAACTATCCTGGATATATTCGACAGCCACTGCGAGCTGGACACCAACAAAATCTTCGAGGGCTACATCTTCAAGCAGAGGATGCAAGGTAAAGATAAATCCTTCAACTCCTATCTAACTAACCTTAGACTGCTAGCGCAAATCTGCAACTTCAGTGATATCACTGACTCTATGATCAGAGACAAATCGTTTTTGGAGTCCACTCTGCGAGAGCAATTGTTGAAAATCAAGCACATGACCCTGCCAGTCGCGATTGAAATGTGTACTGTGCATGAGCACTCTAAAAATCGCTATTCACAGTACAAAACGGCAGAAAGTGAAAAACAAGCCTCCCACGAGGTGGAGAGTGTTCAGGCCATCTCCCGGATGCAGCGCCTCCACATTGACGAAAGCGGCCATTTTGCGCGCTCTTCCCGGGGCCCGACACATGCACAATGCGATCGAGAACATGAGGTGGCTGAAAACCGCACTGCACAGGTGCAGACGTCCGAGAACCGCACCATGCATGCGCAACAACGCACTGAGCGTACGTCATGATGTGTGCGAACTGCGGCACCGTCCATTTTTTAAAAAACTGCCCTGCAAGAGGCAAATGCTGTTTAAACTGTGGGAAACCAAACCACTATGCAGCCCTCTGCAAATCTGCACCACCAGTCAGGAGCCAGTGCTCCCAATTCTGACAGCGGTGCAGCAGAAGTGTGCAACACCGAATGCATGACTCTGACCCAGGCAGTGCGACGGATCGAGATGATGAATACCTGGACAACACTTACCGAGTGGGCATTATTACAAAGTGCGAATACGCCACACCGGACACATCGCAAGTCCAAACAATCCTGGCCGTGGATTCCGAGGACGAATGGCATGCAGTGATGAAGGTCAACCACTGCCCCATCCAGTTCAAACTGGACACAGGTGCCTCCGCCAACCTGATTTCGCAGGTGGACTTCAAGAGAATCAAGAAGCCCCCCACAATCCTTCCAGCTGCCTGCAAACTCTTGGACTACAATGGAAATGCAATCAAGGCACTGGGGTCCTGCCATCTGCAGTTATCTAGCCGACACACACAAGCAAGCTTACGCTTCGAGATTGTTAAACTAGACAGGGCGTCCCTGCTAGGTGCGCATGCCTGCAAGCAACTGAACTTCATTCAAAGGGTCTACACCACAACGCCGTCCCATTTGGATCTTCAGGCCAGCATCGACGACATCCTAACCCAGTACCCAGATATATTTAGCGGGATGGGCACGCTGCCGTATGAGTACAAGATTCTACTGTGGCCTGATGCCAAGCCAGTGGTCCACGCACCACGACGTGTCCCTGCTCCACTGAGAGAGCGCCTGAAGGCAGAGCTCACGAGACTACAACAAAAAGGCATCATCTCCAAGGTCACTGAACCAACTGACTGGGTCAGCTCGATGGTGTGCGTAAAGAAGCTTTCGGGGGACCTACGCATCTGCATTGACCCCAAGGATCTAAACAAAAACATTATGCGGGAACATTACCCCATCCCGAAGAGGGAAGAAATCATGAGTGAGATGGCACACGCGCGCTTCTTTACAAAATTGGAAGCCTCCCAAGGATTTTGGCAAATCCAACATGAAGAATCCAGCAGAAGGCTCTGCACCTTCAACACGCCTTTGGCAGATTCTGCTACAACCGAATGCCATTTGGCATCATCTCGGCATCAGAGATTTTCCATCGCATCATGGAACAGGTGATGGAGGGAATAGAAGGGGTTCGTGTCTATGTTGCCAATATCATAATCTGGTCCACAACCCCAGAGAAACATGTGTCACAACTCAAGAAAGTATTCCGACACATACATGATCATGGCCTCAAGCTAAACAGGTCCAAGTGCTGTTTTGGGACATCCACGCGGAAGTTCCTGGGCGATCAGATTTCGCAACATGGTGTGCGCCCGGACACAGACAAAATTAAAGCCATCAAGGCAATGAAAGTCCCCGAGGACAAGAAGGCAGTATTGCGCTTCCTGGGAATGGTCAATTTCCTTGGCAAGTTCATCCCGAATTTGGCCACACACACCACGGCCCTACGCAACCTGATGAAAAAATCAACCGCCTTTGAGTGGAAGGCGGAGCACCGAACAGAGTGGCTGGAGCTGAAAGCCAAGCTCACCACTGCACCCGTCCTTGCATTCTTTGACCCAGACCGAGAGACCAAGATATCCACAGATGCGAGTCAGGATGGCATTGGGGCGGTGTTGCTTCAAAGAGATGACACGTCATCCTGGGTACCAGTAGTATACGCATCACGGGCAATGACACCCACTGAGACCAGATATGCGCAGATTGAGAAGGAGTGTTTAGGTCTTCTCACCGGCATCCTCAAATTTCATGATTATGTCTACGGCTTGCCAACATTTACTGTTGAGACTGATCATAGGCCCCTGGTCCACATTATCCAAAATGACCTGAACGACATGACGCCTTGTTTGCAGAGAATTCTGCTCAAACTTCGGAGGTATGATTTCAATTTGGTGTACACACCTGGCAAGGAGCCCATCATCCCCGATGCATTGTCCTGCTCCTTCAACTCCCCCAGTGAACCACTGGAGATCATCCAGCACATTGAATTGCAGGTACAACTGTGTGCAAGCACTCTCCCGGCAACAGATGAGAAGATTGTTCTCATCCGAGAAGAGACGGCCAAAGGCCCCCTGTTGCAGCGAGTCATCCACAACCTCAGCAATGGCTGGCAGAAAGGGCAATGTCCTCAATTCTACAACGTCAAGGACGACCTGAGGCTGATCGACGGCATCCTGCTCAAGCTGGACAGGATAGTCATCCCGCTACATCCTCAGAGCATGGTGCTGCGGCAGATTCATGAGGGATACCAAGGCGTAGAAAAGTGCAGACGCAGGGCCCGGCAATCTGTCTACTGGCCCAGCATCAACCAAGACATCACGGACATGGTTCTGAACTGCGAAACCTGTCAGAGGTTCCAACCAGCGCAGAGCAAGGAGACGCTCCAACCACATGACCTAGAGACCTCTCCGTGGTCCAAGGTTAGCATTGACCTATCCCACGCGAATGGTCGTGACTATATCTTTTTTTTGAAAATATATTTTATTCAAGATTTTTTGGCCAAACATAACAGTACGTAGTTTTTCATTTAAACAACAATAAAGCAATATAAATAACAGTGGCCAGTTTTAAACAAATAAATAAATAATATATAAACAGGAACAAAAACAAAACTAAATGGCAACTGCCTTGTCAAAAATAGTTACTCTCCAAAGATACAAACCTCCCCCCCTCCCCCCCCCCTCCCCCCTGGGTTGCTGCTGTTATCTTTCTTCCTTTTCATTCCCTCTATCGTTCTGTGAGGTAGTTGACGAACGGTTGCCACCGCCTGGTGAACCCTTGAGCCGAACCCCTTAATATGAACTTGATCCGTTCTAACTTTATAAACCCTGCCATGTCGTTTATCCAGGTCTCCACGCCCGGGGGTTTGGCTTCCTTCCACATTAACAATATCCTGCGCCGGGCTAATAGGGACGCAAAGGCCAAAACATCAGCCTCTCTCGCCTCCTGCACTCCCTGCTCTTCTGCAACCCCGAATATAGTCAACTCCCAGCCTGGCTCGACCCGGACCCCCACCACATTCGAAAGCACCCTCGCCACCCCCACCCAAAACCCCTGTAGTGCCGGACATGACCAGAACATGTGGGTGTGATTCGCTGGGCTTCCCGCGTATCTCCCACACCTATCCTCTACTCCAAAAAATTTACTGAGCCGTGCTCCAGTCATATGCGCCCTGTGTAGAACCTTGAATTGTATCAGGCTTAGCCTGGCACACGAGGACGACGAGTTTACCCTACGTAGGGCATCAGCCCACAGCCCCTCCTCAATCTCCTCCCCCAGCTCTTCTTCCCATTTCCCTTTCAGCTCATCTACCATGATCTCCCCCTCGTCCCTCATTTCCCTATATATGTCCGACACCCTACCATCCCCCACCCATGTCTCTGAGATCACTCTATCCTGCACCTCCTGCGTCGGGAGCTGCAGGAATTCCCTCACCTGTTGCCTCGCAAAAGCCCTCAGTTGCATATACCGAAATGCATTCCCTTGGGGCAACCCATATTTTTCCGTCAGCGCTCCCAGACTCGCAAACGTCCCATCTACAAACAGATCTCTCAATTGTACTACCCCAGCTCTTTGCCATGCTCCAAATCCCCCATCCATTCTCCCCGGAACAAACCTATGGTTATTTCTTATCGGGGACCGCACCGAGGCTCCCTTCTTTCCCCCATGCCGTCTCCACTGCCCCCAAATTTTTAATGTTGCCACCACCACCGGGCTTGTAGTGTATTTCTTCGGTGAGAACGGCAACGGTGCCGTCACCATTGCTTGTAAGCTAGTCCCCTTGCAGGACGCCCTCTCCAATCTCTTCCATCGCGACTATATCTTAATCATCGATTACTTTTTGAACTATCCTGAGGTGCTGAAGCTGCCAGACCTCACCTCACGGATCGTCATCAAAGGGTGTAAAGAGACATTCTCACGGTATGGCATCCCAAACACCGTCATAAGCGACAATGGTCTGTGCTTCCACAGTCGAGAATGGTCCACGTTTGCCAAGAGCTACAATTTCAGGCATGTCACCTCCAGTCCGCACTATCCGCAGTCCAATGGCAAAGTCGAAAAAGGGGTGCACATCGTTAAGCAGCTCATCCGCAAGGCCTCGGACTCCTCTTCCGACATACACCTTGCACCACTTGCGTACCGGGCAACTCCCTTGTCCACTGGCATGTCGCCAGCTCAACTGCTGATGAACAGGGACCTGTGGACGACGCTTCCAGCCATACACCTGCCCAACCTTGATCACCTCCCGGTGCTGCAGAAGGTGCAGCAGCTTCGCGACAGCCAGAAGCAGAGCTATGACGCACATGCCACTGATCTGGATGTGCTACCCCGGCAGACACGTACAGGGTCAAGATACCGGATGGTGGGTGGTCTGCTCTGGCTGTCGTTGTTCGACAGGCCGCACCCAGATCCTATGTCATACGTATGGCTGATGGCTCCATTGTGCGAAGGAATCGAAGGGCACTGCAAAACATTGCTTGCCCACAACCACTTTCCCCTCCATTTCCACATGTCGAATTGCCACCTCCAGACACTTCGAACCACAAGGCCACCAGTCGTGCCTCCCACTCGCCTGTCAAGACGCCATCATCCCCTCCACCACCTCTCCGGTGGTCGACGAGGATCAGGTGCAAGCCTCAGAAACTGGACTTATGAGCATTTGTTTTGTTTGTTCTGTTCTGTATTCCTCAGTCAGTCACATTAGACAGACACATTCACTTGTATATACATCTACAAAAAAATGGGGGGAGATGTCATGAAATGCAAACATGGAACCACTGACCACTCAGAATAGGACACAACCAATGGGCAGTCAGGACACTCAGAGGTGGCATCATCACAAGGGGGCATGACATAAACACTATAAAAGGGATGAGGCTCTCACACCCTGCCTCTTTCCACGGACAGACATCTAGAGAGTTAGACAGGGTTAATCAGCAGCATCACACCCCAGCACGGGCTTAGAGCAAGCTGGTACAGTTAGACTGAGTTACTACAGTTAGATTAGCAGAGAGTCAAACTCATTTGAAAACTGTGTTAATAGTTCAATAAACACGTTGAACTCATTTCAGAGTCTGGAGTATCCTTTAGTTAAAGCTGCATCACGTAGCAGCCTGTGTTATCCGAAGCAGCATAACACAACATTTAGTTCTGTACATTGCAATACTTCAAAGCGTTTCCAAGTATCTTTTTTAAAATTGTGATGAGAGTTGCTGCCTCTATCTACCACCTTTTCGGCCAGAGTTCCAGACCCCCAGCACCCTCTGAGTGAAACAAATTCTCCTCAACCTCATCAGCAAATTTCGACCAATTACTTTCAACCTTATGTTTCCTGTTTATTGACTTCACTGTTAGGGAAATTTGTCCGTCCTATCCCCTCTATCCAGATGCCTCGTCACTTTAAGCACCTCAATTAAATTTCCCTTCCACCTCCTCTGCTCCAAACAAAACAAGCCCGGGCTATCCAATTTTTCCTCATAGCCAAACCTCTCCATTCCTGACAGCAACCTCATAAATCTACTTTGTATTTAGTGAGCAACATGGTAGCAGAGTGGTTAGCACAGTTGCTTCACAGCTCCAGGGTCCCAGGTTCGCTTCCCAGCTTGGGTCACTGTGTTGAGTCTGCACGGTCTCCCCGTTTCTGTGTGGGTTTCCTCTGGGTGCTCCGGTTTCCTCCCACAGTCCAAAGATGTGCAGGGTAGGTGGATTGGCTATGCTAAATTGCCCTTAGTGTTCAAAAAAGGTTAGGTGGCGTTACCGGGATAGGGTGGAGGCATGGGGCTTAAGTAGGGTGCTCTTTCCAAGGGCCGGTGTGATGCACTATCAATTACAACGAGACGAGAGTAGAGAGTAATTGAGGCTTTATTACACAGAGATGTGTGGCCTCCTACAGCTGCTGCCGAAATGGCTGCCGCTCGGAGAGCACACCACATTTATACTCCGCCTACTGGGTGGAGCCAGCAGGCAGGGATCTACCCCCATACCTGTAGCACAGGGGCCTTACCGTAATACCCACGTATGCAGTGCAGTATATACAATATAATACAACAGTGGTGACTACCACATGGTGCAGACTCGATGGCCTGTAAATTCTATGATTCTGTCTGCTGCCATCACATCCTTCTTGGAGTGGGAGAACTAGAATAATTCTAGCAATACCTCCCTGTTCTTGGATTCTATCCCATGGCTAATAAAGTAACACACACAGTACAATCATTTAGCACTGCTGCCTCACAGCTCCAGGTTCAATTCTAGGCACGGGTGGCTGACTGTGTGGAGTTTGCACTTACGGTATCCGCGTGGGTTTCTTCCAGGTGCTCCGCTTTCCTCCCACAGTACAAAGATGTGCAGGTTAGGTGGATTGGCCATGCTAAATTGCCCCTTAGTGTCCAAAAGGTTAGGTGGGGTTACAGAGATTGGGTGGAGGTGTGGGCTTAAGTAGGGCCTGGTGCAGACTCGATGGGCCGAATGGCCTCCTTCTGCATTGTAAATTTTATGATTCCTAACAATCTTACCTACCTGTCTTGCTACATTCATCGATCTGTAAACACTCCAAGGTCCCTTTGTTCCTCTACACTTCTCAGTGTCTTCCCATTTATTCTGTTCTCCCTGCCCCCATCCCCCAAATGTATATCGCCTCACATTTCCCCCGATTGCCCCTTTTTAAAAATTCATTTACGGGATGTGGGCGTTGCTCGTTGGCCAGCATTTATTGCCCTCCCGAGTTGCCGTTCAGAAGATGGTAGTGCGTTGCCTTCTTGAATTGCTTCAGTCCTTGAAGTGTAGATACACCCATGTGCTGTTAGGGAAGGAGTTCCAGGATGTTGCTCCAGCGACAGTGAAGGAGCAGCGATATATTTCCAAGTCAGGGTGGGGAGTGATTTGGATTGGATTGGATTGGATTTGTTTACTGTCACGTGTACCGAGGTACAGTGAAAAGTATTTTTCTGCGAGCAGCTCAACAGATCATTATGTACATGGAAAGAAAAGGGAATAAAAGAAAATACATAATAGGGCAACACAACATATACAATGTAACTACATAAGCACCGGCATCGGATGAAGCATACAGGGTGTAGTGTTAATGAAGTCAGTCCATAATAGGGTCATTTAGGAATCTAGCAACAGCGGGGAAGAAGCTGTTTTTGAGTCTGTTCGTGCGTGTTCTCAGACTTCTGTATCTCCTGCCCGATGGGAGAAGTTGGACGAGTGAGTAAGCCGGGTGGGAGGGATCTTTGATTATACTGCCCGCTTTCCCCAGGCAGCGGGAGGGGTAGATGGAGTCAATGGATGGGAAGCAGGGTCGTTAGTTGGAGGGTAACCTCCAGGTGGTGGGGTTCCCAGGTATCTGCTGCTCTTGTCTTTCTAGTACGAAGTCTTACAACACCAGGTTAAAGTCCAACAGGTTTGTTTCGATGTCACTAGCTTTCGGAGCGCTGCTCCTTCCTCAGGTGAATGAAGAGGTATGTTCCAGAAACACATATATAGACAAATTCAAAGATGCCAAACAATGCTTGGAATGCGACCATTAGCAGGTGATTAAATCTTTACAGACCAAGAGATGGGGTAACCCCAGGTTAAAGAGGTGTGAATTGCATCAAGCCAGGACAGTTGGTAGGATTTTGCAGGCCAGATGGTGGGGGATGAATGTAATGTGACATGAATCCCAGGTCCCGGTTGAGGCCGCACTCATGTGTGCGGAACTTGGCTATAAGTTTCTGCTCGGCGATTCTGCGTTGTTGCGCGTCCTGAAGGCCGCCTTGGAGAACGCTTACCCGGAGATCAGAGGCTGAATGCCCTTGACTGCTGAAGTGTTCGCCGACTGGAAGGGAACATTCTTGCCTGGTGATTGTTGCGCGATGTCCGTTCATTCGTTGTCGCAGCGTCTGCATGGTCTCGCCAATGTACCACGCTTCGGGACATCCTTTCCTGCAGCGTATGAGGTAGACAACGTTGGCCGAGTCGCACGAGTATGTACCGCGTACCTGGTGGGTGGTGTTCTCGCGTGTAATAGTGGTATCCATGTCAATGATCTGGCACGTCTTGCAGAGATTGCCATGGCAGGGTTGTGTGGTGTCGTGGTCACTGTTCTGAAGACTGGGTAGTTTGCTGCAAACAATGGTTCGTTTGAGGTTGCGCGGTTGTTTGAAGGCAAGTAGTGGGAGTGTGGGGATGACCTTGGCAAGATGTTCATCGTCATCAATGACGTGTTGAAGGCTGTGAAGAAGATGACGTAGTTTCTCCGCTCCGGGGAAGTACTGGACGACGAAAGGTATTTTGTCGGTTGTGTCCCATGTTTGTCTTCTGAGGAGGTCGGTGCGGTTTTTCGCTGTGGCGCGTTGGAACTGTCGATCGATGAGTTGAGATCCATATCCCGTTCGTACGAGGGCATCTTTCAACGTCTGTAGATGTCTGTTACGCTCCTCCTCGTCTGAGCAGATCCTGTGTATACGGAGCGCTTGTCCATAGGGGATGGCTTCTTTAATGTGTTTAGGGTGGAAGCTGGAGAAGTGGAGCATCATGAGGTTATCCGTGGGTTTGCGGTAAAGCGAAGTGCTGAGGTGACCATCCTTGATGGAGACGAGTGTGTCCAAGAATGCAACTGATTTTGGAGAGTAGTCCATGGTGAGTCTGATGGTTGGATGGAACTTATTAATGTCATCGTGTCGTCGTTTCAGTGATTCTTCGCCGTGGGTCCAAAGGAAAAAAATGTCATCGATGTATCTGGTGTATAACGTCGGTTGAAGGTCCTGTGCGGTGAGTAGGTCCTGTTCAAGCTTGTGCATGAAGATGTTGGCGTATTGGGGTGCGAATTTGGTCCCCGTGGCTGTTCCGTGCGTCTGGATGAAGAACTTGTAGTCGAAGGTGAAGACGTTGTGATCCAGAATGAAGCGGATGAGTTGCAGAATTGCGTCTGGAGATTGGCAGTTGTCGGTGTTGAGTACTGAGGCTGTTGCAGCAATGCCGTCGTCATGGGGGATGCTGGTGTAGAGTGCCGAGACGTCCATTGTGACGAGGAATGTTCCTGGTTCAACTGGTCCATGGGTGCTGAGTTTCTGTAGGAAGTCCGTCGTGTCGTGACAGAAGCTGGGCGTACCTTGTACGATGGGTTTCAAGATGCCCTCGATGTAGCCAGAAAGGTTCTCACATAATGTCCCATTGCCTGAAACGATAGGACGGCCTGGTGTGTTGGCCTTATGTATTTTCGGGAGGCAGTAGAGGCAGTAGGAGGCAGTACTGCCTCCCGAAAATACATAAGGCCAACACACCAGGCCGTCCTATCGTTTCAGGCAATGGGACATTATGTGAGAACCTTTCTGGCTACATCGAGGGCATCTTGAAACCCATCGTACAAGGTACGCCCAGCTTCTGTCGCGACACGACGGACTTCCTACAGAAACTCAGCACCCATGGACCAGTTGAACCAGGAACATTCCTCGTCACAATGGACGTCTCGGCACTCTACACCAGCATCCCCCATGACGTCGTCATTGCTGCAACAGCCTCAGTACTCAACACCGACAACTGCCAATCTCCAGACGCAATTCTGCAATTCATCCGCTTCATTCTGGATCACAACGTCTTCACCTTCGACTACAAATTCTTCATCCAGACGCACGGAACAGCCACGGGGACCAAATTCGCACCCCAATACGCCAACATCTTCATGCACAAGTTTAAACAGGACCTACTTACCGCACAGGACCTTCAACCGACGTTATACACCAGATACATCGATGACATTTTTTTCCTTTGGACCCATGGCGAAGAATCACTGAAACGACTACACGATGACATTAATAAGTTCCATCCAACCATCAGACTCACCATGGACTACTCTCCAAAATCAGTTGCATTCTTGGACACACTCGTCTCCATCAAGGACGGTCACCTCAGCACTTCGCTTTACCGCAAACCCACGGATAACCTCATGATGCTCCACTTCTCCAGCTTCCACCCTAAACACATTAAAGAAGCCATCCCCTATGGACAAGCGCTCCGTATACACAGGATCTGCTCAGACGAGGAGGAGCGTAACAGACATCTACAGACGTTGAAAGATGCCCTCGTACGAACGGGATATGGCACTCGACTCATCGATCGACAGTTCCAACGCGCCACAGCGAAAAACCGCACCGACCTCCTCAGAAGACAAACATGGGACACAACCGACAGAATACCCTTCGTCGTCCAGTACTTCCCCGGAGCGGAGAAACTACGTCATCTTCTTCACAGCCTTCAACACGTCATTGATGACGATGAACATCTTGCCAAGGTCATCCCCACACTCCCACTACTTGCCTTCAAACAACCGCGCAACCTCAAATGAACCATTGTTTGCAGCAAACTACCCAGTCTTCAGAACAGTGACCACGACACCACACAACCCTGCTATGGCAATCTCTGCAAGACGTGCCAGATCATTGACATGGATACCACTATTACACGCGAGAACACCACCCACCAGGTACCTGGTACGTACTCGTGCGACTCGGCCAACGTTGTCTACCTCATACGCTGCAGGAAAGGATGTCCCGAAGCGTGGTACATTGGCGAGACCATGCAGACGCTGCGACAACGAATGAACGGATATCGCGCAACAATCACCAGGCAGGAATGTTCCCTTCCAGTCGGCGAACACTTCAGCAGTCAAGGGCATTCAGCCTCTGATCTCCGGGTAAGCGTTCTCCAAGGCGGCCTTCAGGACGCGCAACAACGCAGAATCGCCGAGCAGAAACTTATAGCCAAGTTCCGCACACATGAGTGCGGCCTCAACCGGGACCTGGGATTCATGTCACATTACATTCATCCCCCACCATCTGGCCTGCAAAATCCTACCAACTGTCCTGGCTTGATGCAATTCACACCTCTTTAACCTGGGGTTACCCCATCTCTGGATCTGTAAAGATTTAATCACCTGCTAATGGTCGCATTCCAAGCATTGTTTGGCATCTTTGAATTTGTCTATATATGTGTTTCTGGAACATACCTCTTCATTCACCTGAGGAAGGAGCAGTGCTCCGAAAGCTAGTGACATCGAAACAAACCTGTTGGATTTTAACCTGGTGTTGTAAGACTTCGTACTGTGCTCACCCCAGTCCAACGCCGGCATCTCCACATCTTGTCTTTCTAGATGGTCGTGGTCATGGGTTTGGAAGGTGTTGGCTAAGGAGCCATTGCAGTTACTGCAATGCATCCTGTAGATGGTACACATGGCTGCCACTGTTCATTGGTGGTGGAGGGTTTGAATGTTTTGAAGGAGGAACAGTCAAGTGGGCTGCTTTGTCCTGGACGGTGTTGAGCTTCTTGAGTGTTGTTGAAGCTGCACTTGTCCAGGCAAGTGGAGAGTATTCCATTACACTCCTGACTTGTGCTTGTAGATGGTAGACAGGCTTTGGGGGGTCAGAAGGTGAGTTACTCACCACAGGATTCCTAGCCTTTGACCTGCCCTAGTAGCTACTGTATTAACGTTGCTTGTCCAGTTCAGTTTCTGATCAGTGGTAACCTCCAGGATGTTGATTGTGGGGGATTCAGCAATGGTAATGCCATTGAATGTCAAAGGGCGGTGGTTAGATCCTCTCTTGTAGGAGATGGTCATTGCCTGGCACTTGTGTGGCACGAATGCAAATTGCCACTTGTCAGCCCAAGCCTGGATACTGTCCAGGTCTTGCTGCATTTGGACATTTTTGGAAGGGCCACGAAGAATCCAGCACGAGTTTTAAGGATACAAAGTAATAACATTTATTTACTATAACATATATACATAACAGTAGCAGTAACTTCCTTTGCTACATACTCCTTCCTGCTGGTTCCTGAACTGGCCAGCTTTATTTATACTAGGAGTTTACTAGTGGTTTCTCCGCCCCCCTCATTGGGGAAGCTCATACTCCCACAGGATTGTGGGATTGTCATTAGTCCCCAGCCAATGGTAAGTAGGCAGGTTAAAACATCCCTCCCCCCCAAAGTCCAAGGAATCCACCGAAGACCCTGGCGAAGGAGGGCGTCGGACTTGTTTGGCCGCAGGCCGGACACCATTTGCACGCGGCGCTGGATCAGGCGGCGTGTAACGAGACGGAGACTGGCGCTTCCGTGATGAACGGCGCAACGGTTGTACATCCATGGCCCGTGGACCCGAGGATTCCCCCTCTGATGCATCCTGTGTCTCCATCTCGGAGTCAGAGTCTGCTGCCTCCGTCATGTCAGCGTCTCTATCTCCATTCGGTCCCGTAACAACCTGCGCAGGCTTCGAATGAGGCACCAGTGGAAGATTGTGAGGACTACCTTCCCTTGTCTCTGGTCTCTGCGGCTGTTGAAATGAGCTCCGGGTGGGGGAATCTTTTGAGGGGATGGTCTTCTGGACCGAACGTGGTCTACATGTTTTCGCTGGAGACGACCCTGGGCTTGCACTTGGTAAGATATAGGGCCCGTTTGGCGAAAGATTACACCAGGAACCCATTGGGCACCACCAGCAAAATTCCGAATCGGCCGATGCTGAGAAGATCCCTGTCCCTGTCGTTCTTGTGTGCGGCGTACCTTTGCGCCAATGTCCGGGAAAACCATACTAAGGCGGGTGCGAAGTCTCCGGCCCATTAGGAGTTCTGCGGGAGCTACCCCAATCACTGCATGGGGGGTGGTCCTGTACATAAACAAAAAGCGAGCCAGTCTCGTGTCCATTGATCCGGAAGACTGCTTCTTTAGGCCTCTTTTGAATGTCTGCACTGCGCGCTCTGCCAACCCATTTGAAGCCGGTTGGTAAGGGGCAGTGCGGATATGGCGGATGCCGTTCATCTTCGTGAACCTCGCAAACTCCTCACTCGTGAATGGAGTGCCGTTATCCGTGACCAGCACCTCGGGGAGGCCATGCATACTAAACGATAAACGCATCTTTTCAATTGTTGCGCAGGACGTTGTCCCCTGCATCTTATGCACCTCTAGCCATTTGGACTGGGCGTCAATTAGTAGAAGGAACATGGATCCTTGAAAAGGGCCTGCAAAATCTGCATGCAAGCATGCCCAAGGCCGCCCTGGCCATTCCCAGTGATGTAGGGGCGCGGCCGGCGGAAGCTTCTGATGCTCCTGGCAAATGGAGCAGTTTTGGGCCACCTTCTCAATGTCGGTGTCGAGGCCTGGCCACCAGACATAACTCCAGGCCAACATTTTCATTTTGGTCACGCCTGGATGCCCATTGTGCAAGTCTGTTAGTATCAGCTCCTGGCCTTTTTCTGGGACAATCACACGCGTCCCCCACAAGAGGATGCCGTCTTCCACGCTGAATTCTGACAGCTTGGAGGAAAATGCCCGCAACTCGCCTGGGAGCTGTCTATGCTGCCCACCATACAGGACTATGTGCCGAACCTTTGACAGGACTGGCTCCGTCTGGGTCCACTCACGGATCTGTGATGCCGTGACAGGCAAGGTGTCCATAAAATTTAGGGTTGCAACCACCTCACCGGTCGTGGGGGTCGACATGGGGCTGGTCGATAAAGGCAATCGGCTCAGAGCGTCGGCATTTGCTATCTGCATATCTGGTTTGTGTTCCAGAGAATACTCGTATGCAGCAAGCAACAAAGCCCAGCGCTGGATCCGTGCAGAAGCAATGGGCGGTATTGGCTTATCCTCTCTGAAAAGTCCCAGCAGGGGCTTATGATCAGTCACGATAGTGAAATGGCGGCCGTACACGTACTGGTGGAAGCGTTTGACCGTAAAAACCACTGCCAGGCCCTCCTTCTCGATCTGCGCATACTTTTTCTCCGCTGCAGTCAATGTGCGGGAGGCGAAAGCTATCGGTCGTTCGGCCCCGTTCTCCATCTTGTGGGACAGGACGGCCCCAATACCATACGGGGATGCATCACATGTGACGAGCAAAGTCTTTCCAGGATCATAGTGGGTTACTAACCCAGACAACGACAATTGTTGCTTTTCCCGCCGGAAAGCGGTTTCTTGCGGCTGGCCCCAAACCCAGGTGTGATTTTTCTTTAGCAGAGGGTGCAAAGGGGCCAGCGTAGTTGCCAGATTGGGGAGGAACTTCCCGTAATAGTTTACGAGACCGAGAAAAGAACGAAGATGCGAAGTGTCAGTCGGGGCGGGGGCATGTTGAATTGCACGCACCTTCTCTGCGACGGGGTGCAGGCCTTCGCGGTCCACCCGATAACCTAGGTAGACTACTTCCTTTGCCTGAAATACGCACTTTGTGCGACATAAATGGACTCCAGCCTCCGAAAGGCGTCTAAGGACAGCCTCCAGATTTTCCAAATGTTCCTGCTCTGACGTCCCTGTAATCAAAACGTCATCTAGGTAGACAGCAACACGTGGTAAACCTCTCAAAATGCCCTCCATAACACGTTGAAAAATTGCGCAGGCAGAGGATACTCCAAAGGGCAACCGTGTATATTCATACAGGCCCCGGTGTGTATTAATCGTTACATATGGTCGGGAGGCAGGGTCCAGCTCCAACTGCAGGTAGGCGTGACTCATATCTAATTTTGTGAACGAGAGTCCACCTGCAAGCTTCGCGTAGAGATCCTCTATGCGAGGCATTGGATATCGATCGAGTCGGGAAACTGTATTCACTGTAAGTTTATAGTCGCCACACAAGCGAACTGTGGCATCTGGCTTCATTACTGGTATAATTGGTGCTGCCCAGTCAGCAAAACGGACGGGCCTGATAATACCCAAACTCTCCAAAACGAGTGAGCTCCCCTTCTACCTTCTCGAGCAAGGCGTAAGGCACTGGGCCGCCCGGAAATAGCGCGGCGTGGCTCCTGGTTCAACTTGGATATGGGCTACGGCCCCTTTTATTTTCCCCAAACCAGGCTGGAATACATCTGGGTATCGTCCTAGCACCTCAGTCAACCCTTCAGAAACTGTTTGGAGGATGTGCTGCCATTGCAACCGCAAATGGCGCAACCAGTCCCGACCCAACAGGCTGGGCCCATGGCCGCGCACCACGATAAGTGGGAAACGCCCCTCCTGGCATCCATAGACAACAGGGGTCATTGTAGTTCCTGCAATGTCCAGTGGTTCCCCCGTGTAGGTGGCCAACCTGGCTTGGGAGTCGGTTAATGTAAGGGTCTGTATACCCTGCTTGATGCGGTCGAATGTCCTCTGGGCGATCACGGAGACCGCTGCGCCAGTGTCCAACTCCATCTCAAGCGGGTGGCCATTGACCCGTACTGTCACCTTAATGGGGGCCACACGGGGAGCTGCCACACAATGCAGCTGCAGGCAGTCGTCCTCCGTCTCCACGTCCTCAGGAGTAGTCGCCGCAGGTTCATCCACATGGAAGGTACGGCCTCTGGGCTGGTCCCAGTTACGGCCCCTGGGCTGGTCCCAGTTTCGGTCGGAACGATGGCGCCTCTGGCGCCCCCAGGACCGCCGTCCGCGATGGGGTCGGCGCCTACAAGTCTGACACGGACATGGCTCCTCATCCATTGGCTCTGGAGAAGGCTCCCTTCGGGGATGAATGTCCGACGGCCACTGGCGTCGGTCCGGACGTTGCCTCGCCCAAGGTACCGCAGGAGTGCGGGGGGACGTTTTCGGACGGAAGGGGTTGCGCCCCAAGGCATGCACTTCCATTCCCTGTAGCTCCTGTACTTCTCGCTCTGCGCTCTCTCGGGACAATACTATTTGAATGGCCTGTTGAAAAGTCAATGTTGGCTCCGCTAACAACTTTCTCTGGGTGGCCGCATTGTTAATACCGCAAACCAAACGGTCGCGTAACATTTCTGACAAGGTCTCACCATAGTCACAGTACTCCGCAATCCTGCGTAGCCTGGATAGAAAATCGGCAAGGGATTCTCCAGGAGTCCTCTCAGCGGTATTAAACCGGTAACGCTGGACTATCGTGGACGGGGTTGGGTTAAAATGTTGCCCCACTATATTCACAAGTTCATCAAACGTTTTGGTGTCCGGCGCAGCTGGGTACGTAAGGCTCCTAATGACCCCAAACGTATGCGGGTCGCAGGCGGTGAGCAATATGACCACCTGGCGCTCGTTTTCGGTGATATTGTTTGCCCGGAAATAGTAACGCATCCGTTGTGTGTACTGGTTCCAGCTTTCCAGCGCAGCATCAAAAACATCCAAACGTCCGTACAGAGGCATGGTATAATAGAAAACAACTTCCAACCTGTATCCAACAAAAATCCAGGGAGGTGGCTTCAGCAGTGTAGACAGCTATTCACTTTAACCTTCGTCGCCAGTTTTGTAAGGGCCACGAAGAATCCAGCACGAGTTTTAAGGATACAAAGTAATAACATTTATTTACTATAGCATATATACATAACAGTAGCAGTAACTTCCCTTGCTACATACTCCTTCCTGCTGGTTCCTGAACTGGCCAGCTTTATTTATACTAGGAGTTTACTGGTGGTTTCTCCGCCCCCCCTCATTGGGGAAGCTCATACTCCCACAGGATTGTGGGATAGTCATTAGTCCCCAGCCAATGGTAAGTAGGCAGGTTATAACAGACATGAACTGCTTCATTATCTGAGGAGTCACGAATGGTGCTGAACATTGTGCAGTCATCCGCAAACATCCCCACTTCTGGCCTTATGATGGAAGGGAGGTCATTGATGAAGCAGCTGAAGCTGGTTGGGCCTAGGACACTACCCTGAGGAACTCATGCAGTGATGTTCTGGAGTTGGGATGATTGACCTCCAACCACCACCAGGTGCCAGGTAAAACTCTAAACAGCGGAGAGTTTTCCCCCTGATTCCCATTGACTCCAGTTTAGCTGGGGCACCTTGATCCCTGGGGCTGTGGCAAGGTCTGGAGCACATGTCTTCAGTACTGTTGCTGGGATATTGTCAGAGCCCATAGCCTTTGCAGTATTCAGTGCCTTTGGCTGTTTCTTGATATTAAGTGGAGTAAATCATTTTGGCTGAAGACTGACATCTGTGATACTGGGGACCTCTGCAGGAGACCCGAATGGACCATCCACTCAGCACTTCTGGCTGAAGATTGTTGAGAATGCCTCAGCCTTGTCCTTTACACATATGTGTGGGACTCCTCCATCATTGAGGATGGGGATATTTGTGGAGCCTCCTCTTCCAGTGTGTTATTTAATTGTCCACCACGATTCATGGCTGGATGTGGCAGGACTACAGAGCTTAGATCTGATAGGTTCATTGTGGAATCGCTTAGCGCTGTCTATTACTTGCTGCTTGCTTGTCACACAAGTAGTCCTGTGTTGTAGCTTCAACAGGTCGACACCTCCTGGCTTACTCTCCTGCACTCTTCATTGACCCAGGGTTGATCTCCTGGCTTGGTGGTAATGGTAGAGTGGGGGATATGCCGGGCCATGAGATTGCAGATTGTGGTTGAGTACAATTCTGCTGCTGCTGACGGCCCTCAGCGCCTTATGGATGCCCAGTCTTGAGTTGCTAGATCTGTTCGAAGTCTATCCCATTTAGCACGGTGGTAGTGCCACACAACACGATGGCGGGTATCCTCAATGTGAAGACAGGACTTTGCAGTGGTCACTTCTACCGATACTGTCATGGACAGGTGCATCTGCAGCAGGCAGTTTGGTGAGGATGAGGTCAAGTATGATTTTCTCTCTTGTTAGTTCCCTCACCACCTGCTGCAGTCCCAGTCTAGCAGCTCGGTCATTGGTGGTACTATCGAGCCACTCTTGGTGATGGACATTGAAGTCCCCCACATAGAACGTTTTCTGCACCCTTGTTACCCTCAGTGCTTCCTCCAAGTGGTGTTCATCATGGAGGTGCACTGATTCATCAGCTGATGGTGGCCGGTAGGTGGTAATCAAGGTTTCCTTGTTCATGTTTAACCTGAAGCCATGAGACTTCATGGGGTCCAGAGTCAATGTTGAGGTCTCCCAGGCCAACACCCTCCCGACTGCATGCCACTGTGCCACCACCTCTGCTTGGTCTTGCCGGTGAGACAGGACATACCCAGGAATGGTGATAGTGGTGTCTGGGACATTGTCTGTGAGATATGATTCTGTGAGTATGACTCTGTGAGATACCTCTCCCAACTTTCACACAAGCCCCCAGATGTTAGTAAGGAGGAATTTGCAGGGTCGACAGGGCTGGGTCTGCCGTTGTCATTTCCAGGGCCTGGTTCGATGTCGGGTGGTTCATCCGTTTTCATTCCTTTTTTGTGTTGCCGTAGTAGTTGAATACAACTGAGTGGCTTGCTAGGCATTTAAGAGTCAATCACATTGCTGTCTGGAGTCACATGAAGGCCAGACCAGGTAAGGACGGCAGATTTATTTTCCTAAGGAACATTGGCGAACCAGATGGGTTTTTACAATAATCGGCAATGGTTTTATGGTCATCATTAGATTTTTAACTCCAGATATTTTATTGAGTTTGAATTCCATTACCAGCTGTGATGGGATTCGCACCCGGGTCTACAGATCATTATCCTGAGTCTCTGGATTACTAGTCGACAATACCACTGTGCCATCGCCTACCTGCCAGACCAGTCAATCGATAACTTCTTGCTGTCTACATCGTTTTCCTCAATATCAACTACATGGGCAATGTTCCCATCATTGCAAACTAATCATGTCCCTATATTTCAACCAAATCATTGATATATCATGAAAATCATGGGACCCCCAACCCTACTGAAAACAGGCTTACAATCACAAATGTACGGTAGACTTTTACCGTTTGCTTCCTGTCACTGAAACTATTTTAGATTTGACTTGCTAATGTCCCCTGGATTTCCAGGATTTTTACTTTTGGACCAGTCTGCCATGTTGAAGTCACATATAGCTTGAACAACAAGGAGTCTACCACCCTGTGAGAGCTTTTCAACAGCTGGGCTAAAATGCATGAAGATAACATTAGATAGGTCACCCTCATTGACTCTCCTTGTTACATTCTCACAAAATCCAATCAAGTTAATCAAACATGACCTCTCCTTAACAAATCTACACTGACTGTCCTTGATTAATCTGTGCCTTTCGAAATGACAATTCCAACCGTCCATCAGAACCTTCTCTAATATTTCACCTGTCATCAAGATTAGGCTGATAGGTCAGTAATTACATAGTCTATCCCTTTCTCCTTTTTTACACAATTTTGTTACACAATTGTTCCAGCTGAAAGTTTAGGCAACATTTAGATTCAAAATAAATTAGAAAAGCTAAATACTGCTGCTGCTGGAAATCTGAAATAAACACAACATGCTGAATATATGCAGCAAGTCAAGCAGCAGCTGTGGACGTAATTCATATTTAAAATTGATGACCGTTAGTCAGAGCTGGAGAATAGAGAAGCAACAGCTTTTAAGCAAAGTTCGCAAAAATGGAAGATATGTGATCGGTTCAAGGTCAGAAAAGCTGAAGCGACGACTTCCGGTTGCGGCGATGACCAGCTAAGCCGCACGTTTCGGCGGCTCCAGCTCGAACGGACCTTCGGGCTCTTTTAAGAGCACCAACGGGGAATTTTTTCGGGACAAAACCCGGTGTGGGGTGAGACAACAGGGAGTCGTGTCCCCCCCCCCCCCCCCCCCCCCCCCCCCCCCCCAGCGGAAAAGAAAAATATCGGCGGTGGTGGCCAGATCTCGAAGAATCCTCGAGGGCAGCGGCAGAAGGAAGAAAGGAGCAAGATGGCGGCGGAGGGAGCCCAGGCGACATGGGGACCGGACCAGGATGAATTCTTAAGACGGTGTGTGGAGCTGCTAAAAAAGGAGGTGCTGGCCCCGATGCTACAAGCAATTGAGGGGCTTAAGGAGACACAAAAGACCCAGGAGATAGAGCTCCGTGTGGTGGAGCAGAAGGTGACTGACAACGAGGACGAGATCCTGGGCCTGGCGGTCAAAATGCAGACGCACGAGGCGCTCCATAAGAAGTGCATCGAAAGGATTGAAGTCCTAGAAAACAGATCATTGAGAAAGAACCTCCGGATCCTGGGTCTCCCTGAGTGAGCACGATGCTACGCTTGCTAATGGGAGCTGAGGCGCCCTCGGGCCCCTTGGAAGTGGAAGGGGTCCATCGGGTCCCTGCGAGGAGACCAAAGGCGGCAGAACCATCGAGGGCGATGATCGTGCGATTTCACCGCTTCAATGATAGAGAGACGGTTCTGAGATGGGCCAAGAAGGTACGGAGTAGTAGATGGGAGAATGCGGTGGTACGAGTGTATCAGGATTGGAGTGCGGAGGTGGCGAGAAGGAGGGCGAGCTTCAATCGAGCCAGGGAGGAGCTGCACAGGAAGAAAGTGAAGTTCGGGGTGTTGTAGCCGGCGCGACTGTGGGTCACGCACCAGGAGAGGTGGTGGCGGGAAGATAGGCGCAAGGTGGATGGGAGTTCCTCACACGGGGGGGGGTCAAGGAGAGAGCGGGAGAAGCCGGGGTCAGTTGAAGTCAGCTGACTTTCGGAAGCAATATGGGGGGAGTAACAATGCTAGATGGGGGTCTAGCGGGGGGGGGGGGGGGGGGGATAACTGGGTTGCTGATGCGGAGATCGAGAAGGAACTGGTAAAAGAAAAGGTGGTCGGGGCGGGAATGCGCCCCCTGGGGGACGAGTGGGTGCGTGGAACCGGGACGTGGGACTGGCCCAGAGAGGGTGATGGCTAGTCGACAGGGGAGGGGGGCGGGCAGCCCCCCAGTCCGGCTGATCACGTGGAACGTGAGAGGCCTAAATGGGCCGATTAAGAGGGCCCGAGTGTTCGCGCACTTAAAAGGACTGAAGGCAGACGTGGCCTTGCTTCAGGACACATCTGAAGGTGGCGGACCAGGTTAGGTTAAGGAAAGGATGGGTGGGACAGGTGTTCCACTCGGGGCTGGACGCAAAGAACAGGGGGGTGGCCATATTGGTGGGGAAACAGGTGTCATTCGAGGCTAGGAACATTGTAGCAGACAGCAGTGGCAGATATGTGATGGTGAGCGGCAGACTGCAGGGAATGGAGGTCGTGGTGGTTAATGTATATGCCCCGAATTGGGATGATGCGGGATTTATGAAGCGGATGCTGGGACGTATCCCGGACCTGGAGGTAGGGAACCTGATAATGGGGGGGACTTCAACACCGTGTTGGACCCAGGGTTAGATAGATCTAGATCTAGGACCGGAAGAAGGCTGGCAGCGGCCAAGGTGCTTAAGGGGTTTATGGACCAAATGGGGGGAGTGGATCCGTGGAGATTTGCTAGGCCACTGGCCAAAGAGTTCTCCTTTTTCTCCCATGTCCATAAGGTATACTCCCGGATAGATTTCTTTGTTTTGGGAAGGTCACTGATTTCGAGGGTGGAAGGAACTAAGTACTCAGCCATAGCTGTTTCAGATCATGCCCCACACTGGGTGGACCTGGAACTAGGAGAGGAGAGGGAGCAGCGTCCACTCTGGCGACTGGATATGGGATTATTGGCGGATGAGGGAGTCTGCGGAAGGGTGCGGGGATGTATCGAAAGATACCTGGAGGCCAACGACGATGGGGAGGTCCGAGTAGGAGTAGTATGGGAAGCACTAAAAGCGGTGGTCAGGGGAGAGTTGATCTCCATCAGGGCTCACAAGGGGAAAACGGAGGCCAAAGAAAGGGAAAGACTACTGGGAGAGATTTTGAGGGTAGATAAAAAATATGCGGAGGCCCCGGATGAAGGACTATACAGGGAGAGGCGACAACTCCAGACGGAGTTCGATCTGCTCACCACAGGGAGGGCAGAGGCACAGTGGAGGAAGGCACAGGGGATGAGATATGAATATGGGGAAAAGGCGAGTCGCCTGTTGGCCCACCAGCTGCGAAAGAGGACAGCGGCGAGGGAGATAGGGGGAGTTAGGGATGAAACGGGAGCCACGGTGCGGAGAGCAGGGAAGATAACGAGGTGTTTAAGACCTTTTACGAGAGGCCATATAGGTCCCAACCCCCGGAGGGAAAAGAGGGGATGCAGCAGTTTCTGGACCAACTAACGTTCCCGAAGGTGAAGGAGGTGGCAGGCCTGGGGGCGCCAATTGGGGTGGACGAGGTGATCAAAGGGCTGGGGAACATGCAGGCAGGGAAGGCCCCGGGACCAGATGGGTTCCCGGTGGAATTCTATAGAAAATATGCGGACTTGTTGGCCCCGCTGCTGGTAAGAACCTTTAACGAGGCCAGAGAAGGGGGGACCCTATTCCCGACAATGTCGGAGGCGACGATATCACTAATCATAGAATCATAGAATTTACAGTGCAGAAGGAGGCCATTCGGCCCATCGAGTCTGCACCGGCTCTTGGAAAGAGCACCCTACCCAAGGTCAACACCTCCATCCTATCCCCATAACCCAGTAACCCTACCCAACACTAAGGGCAATTTTGGACACTTAGGGCAATTTATCATGGCCAATCCACCCAACATGCACATCTTTGGACTGTGGGAGGAAACCGGAGCACCCGGAGGAAACCCACGCACACACGGGGAGGATGTGCAGACTCCGCACAGACAGTGACCCAAGCCGGAATTGAACCTGGAACCCTGGAGCTGTGAAGCAATTGTGCTATCCACAATGCTACCGTGCTGCCCAATCTTGAAGCGAGATAAAGATCCGCTGCAGTGCGGGTCCTATAGGCCTATCTCATTGCTAAATGTGGACGCCAAGTTGCTGGCAAAGGTGCTGGCGACGAGGATGGAGGATTGTGTCCCGTGGGTGGTGCACGAAGACCAGACAGGGTTCGTAAAGGGGAGACAATTGAATGTCAATGTGCGACGGCTATTCGGGGTGATAATGATGCCCCCAGCAGAGGGGGAGGCAGAGATAGTGGCGGCAATGGATGCAGAGAAGGCATTTGATAGGGTGGAGTGGGAGTATCTATGGGAGGTGCTGAGGAGGTTCGGGGAGGGGAGGGGTTTGTCAGCTGGGTTAAACTCCCCTATGGAGCCCCAGTGGCAAGTGTGGTCACAGGTCGGCAAAGGTCGGAGTATTTTCAACTACACAGGGGAACAAGACAGGGATGCCCGCTGTCCCCATTACTGTTCACGCTGGCAATTGAACCACTGGCCATAGTGCTGAGAGACTCCAGAAAATGGAGAGGGGTGATTAGAGGGGGAGAGGAACACCGAGTGTCACTCTATGTGGATGACCTACTGCTGTATGTGACGGACCCAGTGCGGGGGATGACAGAGGTCATGCAGATACTGAGGGAGTTTGGAGATTTCTCGGGATATAGGCTTAACATGGGAAAGAGTGAGCTTTTTGTGATACACCCTGGGGACCAGAGTAGAGGGATAGATGGCCTACCGCTAAGGAGAGTGGAAAGAAACTTCCGATACCTGGGGATTCAGATAGCCAGGAGCTGGGGAACCTTACACAGACTCAATCTGACACGGCTGGTGGAACAAATGGAAGAGGATTTCAAAAGGTGGGACATGCAGCCGCTGTCACTGGCGGGCAGAGTGCAGGCAATTAAGATGATGGTCCTCCCGAGGTTCCTATTTGTGTTCCAATGTCTCCCTATACTGATCACTAAGGCCTTCTTTAAAAAAATAGATAGGAGCATCACGAGCTTTGTGTGGGCGGGGAAGGCCCCGAGGGTAAGGAGGGGGTTCCTACAACGTAGCAGAGACAGAGGGGGACTGGCGTTGCCGAATTTGGGCGACTACTATTGGGCCGCCAACGTGGCGATGATTCGTAAATGGATGATAGAGGGAGAGGGAGTGGCGTGGAAAAGGTTGGAGATGAAGTCCTGCAAAGGGACGAGCTTGAAGGCGCTGGTGACGGCGCCATTACCGCTCTCCCCGAAAAGGTTTACCACGAACCCGGTGGTGGCGGCAACATTAAGTATCTGGGGGCAATGGAGGCGACAGAGGGGTGTGCTGGGAGCCTCGGTGTGGTCCTCGATTTGGAACAACCATAGGTTTGCTCCTGGGAGGCTGGACGGAGGATTCCAGAGCAGGTACCGGGCAGGAATCAGGAGAGTGGGGGACTTATTTATAGATGGGACGTTTGCGAGTTTGGGAGCACTTGAGGAAAAGTATGAGCTGCCCCTGGGAAATACCTTTAGGTATATGCAGGTGAGAGCGTTCACGAGACAACTGGTGAGAGAATTTCCGCTGCTCCCGACACAGGGGATCCAGGACAGGGTGCTTTCGGGGGGGTGGGTCGGGGAGGGCAAAGTGTCCGAGATATACCGGGAGATGAGAGAAGAGGGGGAGGAGCTGGTGGACGAACTGAAGGGAAAATGGGAAGAAGAGCTCGGGGAGGAGATTGAGGAGTGTTTGTGGGCTGATGCCCTAAGCAGGGTAAATTCCTCTTCCTCGTGTGCCAGGCTTAGCCTGATCCAATTTAAGCTTCTGCATAGAGCACACATAACGGGAGCAAGGTTGAGCAGGTTCTTCGGAGTGGAGGACAAGTGTGGGAGATGCGGGGGAAGCCCGGCAAACCACACACATATGTTTTGGTCGAGTCCGGCACTGGAAGGGTATTGGAGGGGAGTGACGGGAGTGATCTCGAAGGTGGTGAAGGTCCGGGTCAAGCCAGGCTGGGGGTTAGCTTTATTTGGAGTAGCGGATGAGCCGGGAGTGCAGGAGGCGAAAGAGGCCGATGTTGTGGCCTTTGCGTCCCTAGTAGCCCGGCGTAGGATTTTACTCATGTGGAAGGAAGCGAAACCCCCCGGCCTGGAGACCTGGTAAACGATATAGCAGGGTTCATAAAACTGGAGCGGATGAAGTTTGCGCTGAGAGGATCGGCTCAAGGGTTCACCAGGCGGTGGCAACCGTTCCTCGACTATCTAGCGGAACGTTAGGGGGAAAATAGATAGCCAGCAGCAGCAGCCCAGAGGGGAGGGGGGGTAAATTGTTTGTGTTCTAGATGGGGAGAGGGGGTGGGGGGAGCATTACTTTGTGTTATTTGGTTAGTTTACTATATTATTTAAACAATGTTATATAGCAGGTATCATGCTACCATTTTTGTTGATTTGTAAGGGAAAAAATTGTGTTTGAAAACTTTAATAAAATATATTTCTTAAAAAAAAGAAAAGCTGAAGCGACAAATGGGATAATGTGCAAGGTGAAAGATGTAAAATGACAAGAAACAAAAGACAGGGGGATGGATTCTCCGTAACCCGACGGCAAGATCGTCAAACTGGCGGCGGCCCACCAAACTGGCACCATAGTGCCGCACGCCATTTCAACACCATTGGCGCATCATCGACTGGCCCACCTGTGATGCCCCGCCCCCAATGGGCCCAGCGTGCCTGCTGCGGACAGTGTTGGACAGCGCCACATTTGGCCGGGATCCGTGCCACTGGCCGGGGGGGGGGGGGGGCTTCTGCTAGAGCTGGGGGGACTGGTGGGGTGTGGGCAGTGGGGTCACGGTTGGCTGGCACCATGTTTTACGGCACCACTGGTGCAAGTCATCAGCCCTGTGCATGCGCGGCCCGGGACACGGCCATTCTCTGGCCATTTTCGGAGCGATCTGTGGGAGTTTCACTCGGCGCCGGTGCTAGCCTATCACCGGTACCGGAATCGGTGAAGGGTTCAAGCCAATTTCCCCGTCGTGATACTCCCGCGGATTGTCTGCTCGCACTGCCACTTAACCTCAGACAGAATCCAGCCCATGGTGTGGAGGAGGTGTAAATGGAAATAGAATAATTACTACTGTTGATGCCAAAATAATTGGGCAGAGGTGGCGATGTGAAACACAAAGTTGAGACAGAAGACTGTAGTGTTAAACAAATAGTTTGGATGTTGTTCCTCCAGCTTATAGTGAGCTTCATTAGAATAGCATTGGAGGCTGTGACAGGAGTCAGAGTGACAAAGTGCCAGAGGTCAGTGTGGGACAGTAACAGATCTCAGAGGGGGGCTGTGTCAGAGGTTAATGGGACAGTGACAAGAGGTCAGAGTGGGACTTTGACAGAGGTCAGAGTGGGATTGTAACAGGTCAGTTGGGACAGTAACAGATCTCAGAGGGGGACTGTGTCAGAGGTTAATGGGACAGTGACAAGAGGTCAGAGTGGGACTTTGACAGAGGTCAGAGTGGGATTGTAACAGGTCAGTGGGGCAGTGACAGGTCAGAGTGGGATTGTAACAGGTCAGTGGGGCAGTGACAGGTCAGAGTGGGACTGTGTCAGAGGTTAATGGGACAGTGACAAGAGGTCAGAGTGGGACTTTGACAGAGGTCAGAGTGGGATTGTAACAGGTCAGTGGGGCAGTGACAGGTCAGAGGGGGACTGTGTCAGAGGTTAATGGGACAGTGACAAGAGGTCAGAGTGGGACTTTGACAGAGGTCAGAGTGGGATTGTAACAGGTCAGTGGGGCAGTGACAGGTCAGAGTGGGATTGTAACAGGTCAGTGGGGCAGTGACAGGTCAGAGGGGGACTGTGTCAGAGTCAGATGGCACATGGCAGAGGTCAGAGTGGGACTGTAATAGAGGTCAGTGGAACAGTGACAGAGGTCAGAGGGGGACTGTGACAGAGGTCAGAGTGACCCAGTGGCAGAGGTCAGACTGGGGAAGTGGCAGAGGTCGAAGTCGCACAGTGACAGAAGTAGAGTGGCACTGTAACAGAGGTCAGTGGGACAGTGACAGAGGTCGGAGTGGGATTGTGACAGAGGTCAGAGTGACGCAGTGACAGAGATCAGAATGGGGAAGTGGCAGAGGTCAGAGTGGAACTGTAATAGAGGTCAGTGGCACAGTGACAGAGGTCAGAGTGGGATTGTGACAGAGGTCAGTGTAACACAGTGACAGAGGTCAGAGTGGGACTGTAACAGAGGTCAGTGGAACAGTAACAGAGGTCAGAGTGGGACTGTAACATGTCAGAGTGGGACCGTAACAGAGGTCAGAGCGGGACTGTAACAGAGATCAGCGAAACAGTGTCAGAGGTCAGAGTGGGACTTTGACAGAGGTCAGAGTGGGATTGTAACAGGTCAGTGGGGCAGTAACAGGTCAGAGGGGGACTGTGTCAGAGGTTAATGGGACAGTGACAAGAGGTCAGAGTGGGACTTTGACAGAGGTCAGAGTGGGATTGTAACAGGTCAGTGGGGCAGTAACAGGTCAGAGGGGGACTGTGTCAGAGTCAGATGGCACATGGCAGAGGTCAGAGTGGGACTGTAATAGAGGTCAGTGGAACAGTGACAGAGGTCAGAGTGGGACTGTAACAGTGGTCAGTGGGACAGTGACAGAGGTCAGAGTGGGACTGTAACAGAGGTCAGAGTGGGACTGTAACAGAGGTCAGTGGGACAGTGACAGAGGTCAGAGTGGGATTGTGACAGGTCAGAGTGACGCAGTGACAGAGATCAGAATGGGGCTGTGGCAGAGGTCAGGGTGGCACTGTAACAGAGGTCAGTGGGACAGTGACACAGGTCGGAGTGGGATTGTGACAGAGGTCAGAGTGACGCAGTGACAGAGGTCAGAGGGGGACTGTGACGAGGTCAGAGGGGGACTGTGACAGAGGTCAGAGTGACTCGGTGGCAGAGGTCAAAATTGGGAAGTGGCAGAGGTGGAAGTCACACAGTGACAGAAGTAGAGTGGCACTGTATGTGGGACAGTGACAGAGGTCGGAGTGGGATTGTGACAGCGGTCAGAGTGAGGCAATGACAGAGATTGGAATGGGGAAGTGGCAGAGGTCAGAGTGGGACTGTAATAGAGGTCAGTGGCACAGTGGCAGAGGTCAGAGTGGGACTGTAACAGAGGTCAGTGGGACAGTGACAGAGGTCGGAGAGGGATTGTGACAGAGGTCAGAGTGACGCAGTGACAGAGACCAGAATGGGGCTGTGGCAGAAGTCAGAGTGGGACTGTAATAGAGGTCAGTGGGACAGTGACAGAGGTCGGTGTGGGATTGTAACAGAGGTCAGTGGGACAGTGACAGAGGTCCGAGTGGGATTGTGACAGAGGTCAGAGTGACACAGTGACAGAGGTCAGAATGACACAGAGACAGAGGTCAGAGTGACACAGAGACAGAGGTCAGAGTGACACAGAGACAGAGGTCAGAGTGACACAGAGACAGAGGTCAGAGTGACACAGTGACAGAGGTCAGAGTGACACAGAGACAGGGGTCAGAGTGACACAGTGACAGAGGTCAGAGTGACACAGAGACAGGGGTCAGAGTGACACAGAGACAGAGGTCAGAGTGACAGAGTGACAGAGGTCAGAGTGACACAGTGACAGAGGTCAGAGTGACCCAGTGACAGGGATCAGAGTGACACAGTGACAGAGGTCAGAGTGACACAGAGACAGAGGTCAGAGTGACACAGTGACAGAGGTCAGAGTGACCCAGTGACAGAGGTCAGAGTGACCCAGTGACAGAGGTCAGAGTGGCGCAGTAGCAGAGGTCAGTGTGGCACTGTAACAGAGGTCAGTGGGGCAGTGACAGAGGTCGGAGTGGGACTGTAACAGGTCAGTGGGACACAGTGGCAGAGGTCAGAGTTAAAAAAAAAAAAATTCAGAGTACCCAATTATTTTTTCCAATTAAGGGGCAATTTAGCGTGGCCAATCCACCTTCCCTGCACATCTTTGGGTTGTGAGGGCGAATCCCACGCAAACACGGGGAGAATGTGCAAACTCCACATGGACAGTGACCCAGAGCCCAGATCGAACCTGGGACTTTGGTGCCATGAGGCAGCAATGCTAGGCAGAGGTCAGAGTTGCATAGTGACTGAGGTCAGAGTGGCACTGTAACAGAGGTCAGAGTGGCGCAGTAGCAGAGGTCAGAGTGGCATAGAGACAGAGGTCAGAGTGGCACAGAGACAGAGGTCAGAGTGGCACAGAGACAGAGGTCAGAGTGGCACAGAGACAGAGGTCAGAGTGGCACTGTAACAGAGGTCAGAGTTGCAGAGTGACAGAGCTCAGAGTGGCACTGTAACAGAGGTCAGAGGGGGACTGTGACGAGGTCAGAGGGGGACTGTGACAGAGGTCAGAGTGACTCGGTGGCAGAGGTCAAAATTGGGAAGTGGCAGAGGTGGAAGTCACACAGTGACAGAAGTAGAGTGACACTGTAAGTGGGACAGTGACAGAGGTCGGAGTGGGATTGTGACAGCGGTCAGAGTGAGGCAATGACAGAGATTGGAATGGGGAAGTGGCAGAGGTCAGAGTGGGACTGTAATAGAGGTCAGTGGCACAGTGACAGAGGTCAGAGTGGGACTGCAATAGAGGTCAGAGGCACAGTGACAGAGGTCAGAGTGGGACTGCAATAGAGGTCAGTGGCACAGTGACAGAGGTCAGAGTGGGACTGCAATAGAGTTCAGTGGCACAGTGACAGAGGTCAGAGTGGGACTGCAATAGAGGTCAGTGGCACAGTGACAGAGGTCAGAGTGGGACTGTAATAGAGGTCAGTGGCACAGTGACAGAGGTCAGAGTGGGACTGCAATAGAGGTCAGTGGCACAGTGACATAGGTCAGAGTGGGACTGCAAGAGAGGTCAGTGGCACAGTGACAGAGGTTAGAGTGACCCAGTGACAGAGGTCAGAGTGGGGTTGTGGCAGAGGTCAGAGTGGGACTGTAACAGAGGTCAGTGGGACAGTGACAGAGGTCGGAGAGGGATTGTGACAGAGGTCAGAGTGACGCAGTGACAGAGACCAGAATGGGGCTGTGGCAGAGGTCAGAGTGGGACTGTAATAGAGGTCAGTGGGACAGTGACAGAGGTCGGAGTGGGATTGTGACAGAGGTCAGAGTGACACAGAGACAGAGGTCAGAGTGACACAGTGACAGAGGTCAGAGTGACACAGAGACAGAGGTCAGAGTGACACAGAGACAGAGGTCAGAGTGACACAGTGACAGAGGTCAGAGTGACACAGAGACAGAGGTCAGAGTGACAGAGTGACAGAGGTCAGAGTGACACAGTGACAGAGGTCAGAGTGACACAGTGACAGAGGTCAGAGTGACAGAGTGACAGAGGTCAGAGTGACACAGAGACAGAGGTCAGAGTGACACAGTGACAGAGGTCAGAGTGACACAGTGACAGAGGTCAGAGTGACACAGAGACAGAGGTCAGAGTGACACAGTGACAGAGGTCAGAGTGATCCAGTGACAGAGGTCAGAGTGACACAGAGACAGAGGTCAGAGTGACACAGTGACAGAGGTCAGAGTGACACAGAGACAGAGGTCAGAGTGACACAGTGACAGAGGTCACAGTGACACAGAGACAGAGGTCAGAGTGACACAGTGACAGAGGTCAGAGTGACACAGAGACAGGGGTCAGAGTGACACAGTGACAGAGGTCAGAGTGACACAGAGACAGGGGTCAGAGTGACACAGAGACAGAGGTCAGAGTGACAGAGTGACAGAGGTCAGAGTGACACAGTGACAGAGGTCAGAGTGACCCAGTGACAGGGATCAGAGTGACACAGTGACAGAGGTCAGAGTGACACAGAGACAGAGGTCAGAGTGACACAGTGACAGAGGTCAGAGTGACCCAATGACAGAGGTCAGAGTGACACAGAGACAGAGGTCAGAGTGACACAGTGACAGAGGTCAGAGTGACCCTGTGACTGAAGTCAGAGTGGGGCTGTTGCAGACGTCCAAGTTACTCATTGACAGGGGTCAGAGTGGCGCAGTAGCAGAGGTCAGTGTGGCACTGTAACAGAGGTCAGTGGGGCAGTGACAGAGGTCGGAGTGGGACTGTAACAGGTCAGTGGGACACAGTGGCAGAGGTCAGAGTTAAAAAAAAAAAAATTCAGAGTACCCAATTATTTTTTCCAATTAAGGGGCAATTTAGCGTGGCCAATCCACCTTCCCTGCACATCTTTGGGTTGTGAGGGCGAATCCCACGCAAACACGGAGAACGTGCAAACTCCACATGGACAGTGACCCAGAGCCCAGATCGAACCTGGGACTTTGGTGCCATGAGGCAGCAATGCTAGGCAGAGGTCAGAGTTGCATAGTGACTGAGGTCAGAGTGGCACTGTAACAGAGGTCAGAGTGGCGCAGTAGCAGAGGTCAGAGTGGCACAGAGACAGAGGTCAGAGTGGCACAGAGACAGAGGTCAGAGTGACACAGAGACAGAGGTCAGAGTGGCACTGTAACAGAGGTCAGAGTTGCAGAGTGACAGAGCTCAGAGTGGCACTGTAACAGAGGTCAGAGCAGGATGACAGACGTCAGAGTGGCACTGTAACAGAGGTCAGAGCAGGACTGACAGAGGTCAGAGTGGCACTGTAACAGAGGTCAGAGCAGGACTGACAGAGGTCAGAGTGGCACTGTAACAGAGGTCAGAGCAGGACTGACAGAGGTCAGAGTGGCACTGTAACAGAGGTCAGAGCAGGACTGACAGAGGTCAGAGTGGCACTATGGCAGAGGTCTAAAGGGAACAGTGACAGGCCAGATTGGCACTGTGGCAGAGGTCAGAGTTGCACAGTGACAGAGTCAGAGTGTAGCTGTGGCAGAGGTCAGAGTTACACAGTAACAGAGGTCAGAGTGGGCCTGTAACAGAGGTCAGAGTGGGACCGTAACAGAGGTCAGAGCGGGAGTGTGACTGAGGTCAGAGCGGGAATGTGACTGAGGTCAGAGTGGGACCGTGACAGAGTTCAGAGCGGGAGGGTGATGGAGGTCAGAGTGTGACTGTAACAGAGGTCAGTGGAACAGCAACAGAGGTCAGAATGGGACTGTGACAGAGGTCAGAGTGGGAGTGTGACTGAGGTCAGAGTGGGACTGTAACAGAGGTCAGTTGAACAGTAACAGTGGTCAGAGTAGGACTGTGACAGAGGTCAGTCAGAGTGGGACTGTAACAGAGGTCAGTGGAACAGTACCAGAGGTCAGAGTGGGACTGTAACAGGTCAGAGTGCGACCGTAACAGAGGTCAGAGCGGGACTGTAACAGAGGGCAATGGAACAGTGACAGAGTCAGAGTGGAGCTGTGGCAGAGGTCAGAGTTACACAGTAACAGAGGTCAGAGCGGGAGTGTGACTGAGGTCAGAGTGGAACTGTAACAGAGGTCAGAGTGGGACCGTAACAGAGGTCAGAGCGGGACTGTAACAGAGGGCAGTGGAACAGTGACAGAGGCCAGAGTTGGACCGTGACAGAGTTCAGAGCGGGAGAGTGACGGAGGTCAGAGTGGGACTGTAACAGAGGTCAGTGGAACAGCAACAAAGGTCAGAATGGGACTGTGACAGAGGTCGGAGTGGGACTGTAACAGAGGTGAGTGGGACAGTGACAGCGGTCGGAGTGGGATTGTGACAGAGGTCAGAGTGACACAGAGACAGAGGTCAGAGTGGCACTGTAACAGAGGTCAGAGTTGCAGAGTGACAGAGCTCAGAGTGGCACTGTAACAGAGGTCAGAGTGGCACTGTAACAGAGGTGAGTGGGACAGTGACAGCGGTCGGAGTGGGGTTGTGACAGAGGTCAGAGTGACACAGAGACAGAGGTCAGAGTGGCACTGTAACAGAGGTCAGAGTTGCAGAGTGACAGAGCTCAGAGTGGCACTGTAACAGAGGTCAGAGCAGGACTGACAGAGGTCAGAGTGGCACTGTAACAGAGGTCAGAGCAGGACTGACAGAGGTCAGAGTGGCACTGTAACAGAGGTCAGAGTTGCAGAGTGACAGAGCTCAGAGTGGCACTGTAACAGAGGTCAGAGCAGGACTGACAGAGGTCAGAGTGGCACTGTAACAGAGGTCAGAGCAGGACTGACAGAGGTCAGAGTGGCACTATGGCAGAGGTCTAAAGGGAACAGTGCAGGCCAGATTGGCACTGTGGCAGAGGTCAGAGTTGCACAGTGACAGAGTCAGAGTGTAGCTGTGGCAGAGGTCAGAGTTACACAGTAACAGAGGTCAGAGTGGGCCTGTAACAGAGGTCAGAGTGGGACCGTAACAGAGGACAGAGCGGGAGTGTGACTGAGGTCAGAGCGGGAATGTGACTGAGGTCAGAGTGGGACCGTGACAGAGTTCAGAGCGGGAGGGTGACGGAGGTCAGAGTGTGACTGTAACAGAGGTCAGTGGAACAGCAACAGAGGTCAGAATGGGACCGTGACAGAGGTCAGAGCGGGAGTGTGACTGAGGTCAGAGTGGGACTGTAACAGAGGTCAATGGAACAGTAACAGAGGTCAGAATGGAACAGTGACTGAGGTCAGAGTGGGACTGTAACAGAGATCAGTGAAACATTGTCAGAGGTCAGAGTGGGACTGTGACAGAGGTCAAAGTGATAAAATGACAGAGGTCAGTGGGACAATGACAGAGGTCAGTGTGGGACTGTGACATGGGTAAAGTGGGACTGTAACAAGTCAGTGGGACATTGACAGAGGTCAGAGGGGGACTGTGGCAGAGGTCAGTGGAACATTGACAAAGGTCAGAGTGATAACGTGACAGAGATCAGAGTGGGGCTGCGGCAGAGATCAGGGGCGTCATTCTCCGACCCCCCGCCAGGTTGGAGAATCGCCGGGGGCTGCCGTGAATCACGCCCCCACCGGTTGCCGAAGTCTCCAGCACCGGATATTCGGCGGGGGCGGGAATCGGGCCGCGCCGGTTGGCGGGCCTCCCCGCTCGATTCTCCGGCCCGGATGGGCCGAAGTCCCGCCGATAAATTGCCTGTCCCGCCGGCGTGGATTAAACCACCTTTTGAACGGCGGGACAAGATGGCGTGGGCGGGCTCCGGGGTCCTGGGGGGGGGTGCGGGGCGATCTGACCCCGGGGGGTGCCCCCATGGTGGCCTGGCCCGCGATCGGGGCCCACCGATCCGCGGGCGGGCCTGTGCCGTGGGGGCACTCTTTCCCTTCCGCCTCCACACGATCTCCACCATGGCGGAGGCGGAAGAGACTCCCTCCACTGCGCATGCGTGGGAAACTGTCAGCGGCCGCTGACGCTCCCGCGCATGCGCCGCCTGGAGATGTCATTTCCGCGCCAGCTGGCGGGGCAACAAAGGCCGTTTCCGCCAGCTGGCGGGGCGGAAATTCCTCCGGCGTCGACCTAGCCCCTCAATGTTGGGGCTCGGCCCCCAAAGATGCGGAGCATTCCGCACCTTTGGGGCGGCGCGATGCCCGTCTGATTGGCGCCGTTTTGGGCGCCAGTCGGCGGACATCATGCCGTTTCGGGAGAATTTCGCCCCTGAGTTGCACAATGACAGAGGTCAGAGCAGGACTGACAGAGGTCAGAGTGACAAAGTGACAGAGATCAGAGTGGGACTGCAAAGATCAGTGGGGCACAGTGGCAGAGGTCAGAGTGGAAAAGTGACAAACGCAGAGTGGCACTGTGTCAGAGGTCAGAGTTGCAGAGTGAGAGAGGTCAGAGCTGTAGAGCGGAGCTGCTGATTGGCTGGTGCGGGGAAATTTTGCATCAGTGCATTGCGGTCACCATATCTTGAAGGTGGTTTGTGGAGGAGCTGTTGTCGAGTGACTGGTGACTGGTAAGTAGTTTTTCTTTTCCCTGAGGTGTTCAAATGAAAGAGCGAGAGGAGGGTGGCAGGGACACAGCGAAAGAGCGCGAGGAAAGCGGCGGAGACACAGGATAAAAGAGCGCGAGGAGAGTGGCGGGGACACAGGATAAAAGAGTGCGAGGAGAGCGGCGGGAACACAGCTACAGGAGAAGCGGCCTTCAGATTTTCGGTGGGAGCAGGGGTCTGTCGGGAACGTAAGTTTACCTCTTTAAAAACTTGCCTTACAGGAGAAGCGGCCTTCAGATTTTCGGTGGGGGCAGTGGCCAGGGGTCTGTCGGGAAGGTAAGTTTACCTCTTTAAAAACTTACCCTGAAGAGTGACATCACAGCAAAGCAGTGACCTGATTGGCTGATAAGGTAAGTGCTCCAATTAGCAGTAGCTGGGAGAAATTTAAGTCTTCGTGTGTTGGTAAGTATTGTGATTGCTAAGTAAAATCTTTATTCCTTTCATTTATTCATTATTTGATATTATATTTGTAATCAGTTAAGGTAAAGTGTAAAAATGGCAGGAGATTCTAGACCCGTGTTATGCTCCTCGTGCTCGATGTGGGAGTTCAGGGACGCGGCCGATGCCCCTGACTCCTTCATGTGCGGGAAGTGTGTCCAGCTGCAGCTCCTGTTAGACTGCATGACGGCTCTGGAGCTGCGGATAGACTCACTTTGGAGCATCCGCGATGCTGAGGAAGTCGTGGATAGCACGTTCAGTGAGTTGGTCACACCACAGATTAGGATTGCTGAGGGAGACGGGGAATGGGTGACCAAAAGACAGAAAAAGAGCAGGAAGGTAGTGCAGGTGTCCCCTGTGGTCATCTCCCTCCAAAACAGGTATACCGTTTTGGATACTGTTGGGGGAGATGACTCACCAGGGAAAGGCAGTAGTAGCCACGCTCATGGCACCGTGGCTGGCTCTGCTGCACAGAAGGGCGGGAAAAAGACTGGCAGGACTATAGTCATAGGGGGTTCAATCGTAAGGGGAGTAGACAGGCGTTTCTGTGGTCATAAACAAGACTCCCGAATGGTATGTTGCCTCCGGGTGCACGGGTCAGGGATGTTTCCGATCGGCTGCACGACATACTGAAGGGGGAGGGTGAACAGCCAGTTGCCAAGGTGCATATAGGCACCAACGATATAGGTAAAAACAGGATGAGGTCCCACAATCGCAATTTAGGGAGTTAGGAGATAAGTTAAAAAGTAGGACCTCAAAGGTAGTAATCTTAGGATTTCTACCAGTGCCACGAGACAGTCAGAGTAGAAATTCAAGAATAGTCAGAATGAATACGTGGCTTGAGAGATGGATGCGGAGTCCATCAACTGTGCGGAGTCTGCACGTTCTCCCCATGTGTGCGCGGGTTTCCTCCGGGTGCTCCGGTTTCCTCCCACAGTCCAAAGATGTGCAGGTTAGGTGGATTGGCCATGCTAAACTGCCCCTAGTGTCCAAAATTGCCCTTTGTGGCGGGTGGGGTTTCTGGGTGATGGGGTGGAGGTGTAGGCTTGGGTGGGGTGCTCTTTCCAAGTGCCGGTGCAGACTCGATGGGCCGAATGGCCTCCTTCTGCACTGTAAATTCTATGGTGCAGGAGGGAGGGGTTCAGATTTTTGGGACATTGGAACCAATTCTGGGGGCGGTGGGACCATTACAAATCAGACGGACTACATCTGGGCAGGACTGGAACCAATGTCCTAGGGGATGCTTTTGCTAACACTGTTGGGGAGGTATTAAACTAATGTGACAGGGGGATGGGAACCAGATTAGTAAGTTAGAGGTCAGTAAAGAGGCAGCAACTAAAGCCAGTAAGGTACTAGATAATAAACTCAATGTGACTAAGGGGAAGAGTAGACAGGGAAGAGATGATGAACGCAAAGGGACAGATGGTCTGAGTTGCATTTGTTTTAATGCGAGAAGTGTAGCAGGTAAGGCAGATGAACTTAGGGCTTGGATTAGTACCTGGGAATATGATGTTATCGGTATTACTGAGACTTGGTTGAGGGAAGGGCAAGACTGGCAACTAAATATCCCAGGGTATAGATGCTTCAGGAGGAATAGAGAGGGAGGTAAAAGGGGTGGAGGAGTTGCATTACTGATCAGAGATGACATCACGGCTGTGATTAAGGAGGGCACGATGGAAGATTCGAGCACTGAGGTAATATGGGTAGAGCTAAGAAATAGGAAGGGTGCAGTAACATTGTTGGGACTTTACTACAGGCCTCCCAAAAGCGAGCGTGAAGTAGAGGTACAAATATATTGACAGATTATAGAAAAATGTAGGAACAATAGGGTGGTCGTGATGGGAGATTTTAACTTCCCCAACATTGAATGGGACTGATGTAGTGTTGGAGGCGTAGATGGAGTAGAATTTGTAAGGAGCATCCAGGAGAGTTTTTTAGAGCAGTACATAAATAGTCCAACTCGGGAAGGGGCCATACTGGACCTGGTATTGGGGAATGATTCCGGCCAGGTGGTTGAAGTTTCAGTCGGTGATTACTTTGGGAATAGAGATCACAATTCCGTAAGTTTTAAAATACTTTTAGAAAGACGAGAGTGGTCCTAAAGGAAGAGTGCTAAATTGGGGAAAGGCCAAGTATAACAAAATTCGGCAGGAGCTAGGGAATGTGGATTGGGAGCAGCTGTTTAAGGGTAAATCCACCTTTGAAATAAGAACATAAGAACATAAGAACTAGGAGCAGGAGTAGGCCACCTGGCCCCTCGAGCCTGCTCCACCATTCAATGAGATCATGGCTGATCTTTTGTGGACTCAGCTCCACTTTCCGGCCCGAACACCATAACCCTTAATCCCTTTATTCTTCAAAAAACTATCTATCTTTATCTTAAAAACATTTAATGAAGGAGCCTCTACTGCTTCACTGGGCAAGGAATTCCATAGATTCACAACCCTTTGGGTGAAGAAGTTTCTCCTAAACTCAGTCCTAAATCTACTTCCCCTTATTTTGAGGCTATGCCCCCTAGTTCTGCTTTCACCCACCAGTCAAAACAACCTGCCCGCATCTATCCTATCTATTCCCTTCATAATCTTATATGTTTCTATAAGATCCCCCCTAATCCTTCTAAATTCCAACGAGTACAGTCCCAGTCTACTCAACCTCTCCTCGTAATCCAACCCCTTCAGCTCTGGGATTAACCTAGTGAATCTCCTCTGCACACCCTCCAGTGCCAGTACGTCCTTTCTCAAGTAAGGAGATCAAAACTGAACACAACACTCCAGGTGTGGCCTCACTAACACCTTATACAATTGCAGCAGAACCTCCCTAGTCTTAAACTCCATCCCTCTAGCAATGAAGGACAAAATTCCATTTGCCTTCTTAATCACCTGCTGCACCTATTTCTTCCTTGATGATAGATTCCAGCATCTTCCCTACTACCGAAGTTAAACTCACTGGCCTATAATTACCCGCTTTCTGCCTACCTCCTTTTTTAAACAGTGGTGTCACGTTTGCTAATTTCCAATCCGCCGGGACCACCCCAGAGTCTAGTGAATTTTGGTAAATTATCACTAGTGCATTTGCAATTTCCCTAGCCATCTCTTTTAGCACTCTGGGATGCATTCCATCAGGTCCAGGAGACTTGTCTACCTTTAGCCCCATTAGCTTGCCCATCACTACCTCCTTGGTGATAACAATCCTCTCAAGGTCCTCATCTGTCATAGCCTCATTTCCATCAGTCACTGGCATGTTATTTGTGTCTTCCACTGTGAAGACTGACCCAAAAAACCTGTTCAGTTCCTCAGCCATTTCCTCATCTCACATTATTAAATGTGGGAGTCTTTTAAGGAAAGGTTGATTAGAGTGCAGGACAGACATGTCCCTGTGAAAATGAGGGATAGAAATTGCAAGATTAGGGAACCATGGATGACGGGTGGAATTGTGAGACTAGCTCAGATGAAAAAGGAAGCATACATAAGATCTAGGCGACTTAAAACTGATGAAGCTTTGGAGGAATATCGGGAAAGTAGGACAAATCTCAAACGCGCAATAAAGAGGGCTAAAAGGTGTCATGAAATATCTTTGGCTAACAGGGTTAAGGAAAATCCCAAAGCCTTTTATTCGTATATAAGGAGCAAGAGGGTAACTAGAGAAAGGATTGGCCCACTCAAAGACGAAAGAGGGAATTTATGCGTGGAGTCAGAGGAAATGGGTGAGATTCTTAATGAGTACTTTGCATCGGTATTCACCAACGAGAGGGACATGACGGATGTTGAGGCTAGAGATTGTTGTTTAAATACTCTAGGTCAAGTCGGCATAAGGAAGGGGGAAGTTTTGGGTATTCTAAAAGGCATTAAGGTGGACAAGTCCCCAGGTCCAGATGGGATCTATCCCAGGTTACTGAGGGAAGCGAGGGACGAAATAGCTGGAGCCTGAACAGATATTTTTGCAGCATCCTTGAACACGGGTGATGTCCCGGAGGACTGGAGAATTGCTAATGTTGTCCCTTTGTTTAAGAAGGGTAGCAGGGATAATCCAGGGAATTATAGACCTGTGAGCTTGACGTCAGTGGTAGGCAAACTGTTGGCGAAGTTACTGAGGGATAGGATCTATTCACATTTGGAAGAAAATTGACTTATCAGTGATAGGCAGCATGGTTTTGTGCAGGGAAGGTCATGTCTTACAAACCTAATAGAATTCTTTGAGGAAGTGACAACGTTAATTGATGAGGGACAGGCTGTAGATGCCATATACATGGACTTCAGTAAGGCGTTTAATAAAGTTTCCCATGGGACTTCCGGTTGCGGCGATGACCAGCTAAGCCGCACGTTTCGGCGGCTCCAGCTCGAACGGACCTTCGGGCTCTTTTAAGAGCCCCAACGGGGAATTTTTTCGGGACGAAACCCGGTGTGGGGTGAGACAACAGGGAGTCCCCCCCAACGAAAAAGAATAATATCGGCGGCGACGGCCAGATCGCGAAGAATCCTCGAGGACAGGGGCAGAAGGAAAAAGGAGCAAGATGGCGGCGGAGAGAGCCCAGGCGACATGGGGGCCGGACCAGGACGGATTTTTGAGACGGTGTGTGGAGCTGCTTAAGAAGGAGGTGCTGGCCCCGATGCTACAAGCAATTGAGGGGCTTAAGGAGGCACAAAAAACCCAGGAGATGGAGCTCCGCGTGGTGGAGCAGAAGGTGACGGACAACGAGGACGAGATCCTGGGCCTGGCGGTCAAAACGCAGACGCACGAGGCGCTCCACAAAAAGTGCATTGAAAGGATTGAAGTCCTAGAAAACAGATCACGGAGAAAGAACCTTCGGATCTTGGGTCTCCCCGAGGGAGTGGAAGGAGCGGACGTCGGGGCTTACGTGAGCACGATGCTACGCTCGCTAATGGGAGCTGAGGCCCCCTCGGGCCCCTTGGAAGTGGAAGGAGACCAAAGGCGGGAGAACCACCTCGGGCGACGATCGTGCGATTTCATCGCTTCAATGACAGAGAGGTGGTTCTGAGATGGGCCAAAAAGGTACAAAGTAGTAGATGGGAGAATGCGGTGGTACAGGTGTACCAGGATTGGAGTGCGGCGGTGGCGAGAAGGAGGGCGAGTTTTAATCGAGCCAAGGAGGTGCTACACAAGAATGTGAAGTTCGGGATGTTGCAGCCGGCGTGACTGTGGGTCACGCACCAGGAGAGGCATCACTACTTCGAAACGGCGGAAGAAGCATGGACCTTCATTAAAAACGAGAAACTGGATCAGAACTGAGGGACTGATGTTGGTGGGGAAACGACAATGCTGATGTATATAGAGATGTAAATTGGGGAGGGGGGGACACTAAGAAATGTGGGCGCCGGTGGGGGGGGAAGAAGGGACATAGGCGGGGGATGGGGAATGGGAGTGGGGCGGCAGAGGGAGCTGCGCCACGAGGGGCGGGACGGCTCTAGAGAACACGGGGCTTATTGTTCTTGTTCCCGCGCCAGAAAGATGATGGCGGGAAGATAGGCGCAAGGTAGATGGGAGTTCCCCACACGGGGGGGTAAAGGAGAGAGCGGGAGAAGCCGGGGTCAGTTGAAGTCAGCTGACGTACGGAAGCAATATGGGGGGGGATAACTGGGTTGCTGCTGCAGAGATCGAAGAGGAACTGGTAAAAGAAAAGGTGGTCGGGGCGGGAATGCGCCGCCTGGGGAACGGGTGGGTGCGCGGAACCGGGACGTGGGACTGGCCTAGAGAGGGTGATGGCTAGTCGACAGGGGAGGGGGGCAGGCAGCCCCCCATTTCGGCTGATCACGTGGAACGTGAGAGGTCTAAATGGGCCGATTAAAAGGGCCCGAGTGTTCGCGCACTTAAAAGGACAGAGGGCAGACGTGGCTATGCTTCAGGAGACGCACTTGAAGGTGGCAGACCAAGTTAGGTTAAGGAAAGGGTGGGTGGGACAGGTGTTCCACTCAGGGCTGGATGCAAAGAACAGAGGGGTGGCCATACTGGTGGGGTAACGGGTGTCATTCGAAGCTAAGAACATTGTAGCAGACAGCGGAGGCAGATATGTGATGGTGAGTGGCAGACTGGAGGGAATGGAGGTCGTGTTGGTTAACGTATATGCCCCGAATTGGGATGATGCGGGATTTATGAAGCGGATGCTGGGACGTATCCCGGACCTGGAGGTAGGAAACCTGATAATGGGGGGGGACTTCAACACCGTGTTGGACCCAGGGTTAGATAGATCTAGATCTAGGACCGGAAGAAGGCCGGCAGCGGCCAAGGTGCTTAGGGGGTTTATGGACCAAATGGGGGGAGTGGATCCGTGGCGATTTGTTAGGCCGATGGCCAAAGAGTTCTCCTTCTTCTCCCATGTTCACAAGGTGTACCCCCGGATAGATTTCTTTGTTTTGGGAAGGTCACTGATCTCGAGGGTGGAAGGAACTGAGTACTCAACCATAGCTGTTTCAGATCATGCCCCACACTGGGTGGACCTGGAACTAGGAGAGGAGAGGGAGCAGCGTTCACTCTGGCGACTGGATGTGGGATTACTGGCGGATGAGGGAGTCTGCGGAAGGGTGCGGGGATGTATCGAAAGGTACCTGGAGGCCAATGACGACGGGGAGGTCCGAGTGGGAGTAGTATGGAAGCACTAAAGGCGGTGGTCAGAGGAGAGCTGATCTCCATCAGGGCCCACAAGGGGAAAATAGAGGCCAAGGAAAGGGAAAGAGTACTGGGGGAGATTTTGAGGGTAGATAAAGAATACGCGGAGGCCCCGGATGAAGGACGATACAGGGAGAGGCGACGACTCCAGACGGAGTTCGACCTGTTGACCACAAGGAGGTCGGAGGCACAGTGGAGGAAGGCACAGGGGATGAGATATGAATATGGGGAAAAGGCGAGTCGCCTGTTGGCCCATCAGCTGCGAAAGAGGACAGCGGCGAGGGAGATAGGGGGAATTAGGGATGAAATGGGAGCTACGGTGAGGAGAGCAGGGAAGATAAACAAGGTGTTTAAGACCTTTTACGAGAGACTACATAGGTCCCAACCCCCGGAGGGAAAAGAGGAGATGCGGCAGTTTTTGGACCAAGTAAGGTTCCCGAGGGTGGAGGAGCAGGAGGTGGAAGGCCTGGGGGCGCCGATTGGGGTGGACGAGGTTACCAAGGGGCTGGGGAACATGCAGGCAGGGAAGGCCCCGGGACCGGATGGGTTCCCGGTGGAATTCTATAGAAAATATGTGGACTTGTTGGCCCCGCTGCTGGTAAGGACCTTTAACAAGGCCAGAGAAGGGGGGACCCTACCCCCGACAATGTCGGAGGCGACGATATCGCTAATCCTGAAGCAGGATAAAGATCCGCTGCAGTGCGGGTCCTATAGGCCTATCTCACTGCTAAATGTGGACGCCAAGTTGCTAGCAAAGGTGCTGGCAACGAGGATAGAGGATTGTGTCCCGGGGGTGGTGCACGAAGACCAGACAGGGTTCGTAAAGGGGAGACAACTAAATGTCAACGTGCGACGGCTATTAGGGGTGATAATGATGACCCCAGCAGAGGGGGAGGCAGAGATAGTGGCGGCAATGGATGCAGAGAAGGCATTTGATAGGGTGGAGTGGGAGTATCTATGGGAGGTGCTGAGGAGGTTCGGGTTCGGGGACGGGTTTGTCAGCTGGGTTAAACTCCTCTATGGGGCCCCAACGGTGTGGTCACAGGTCGGCAAAGGTCGGAGAATTTTCGACTACACAGGGGAACAAGACAGGGATGCGTTGGCAATTGAACCACTGGCCATAGCGCTGAGAGACTCCAGAAAATGGAGAGGGGTGATTAGAGGGGGAGAGGAACACCGAGTGTCACTCTATGTGGATGACCTACTGCTGTATGTGACGGACCCAGTGGGGGGGATGACAGAGGTCATGCAGATATTGAGGGAGTTTGGAGATTTCTCGGGATATAGGCTGAACATGGGAAAGAGTGAGCTTTTTGTGATACACCCTGGGGACCAGAGTAGAGGGATAGATGGCCTACCGCTTAGGAGAGTGGAAAGAAACTTCCGATACCTCGAGATTCAGATAGCCAGGAGCTGGGGAACCTTACACAGACTCAATCTGACACGGCTGGTGGAACAAATGGAAGAGGATTTCAAAAGGTGGGACATGCAGCCGCTGTCACTGGCGGGCAGAGTGCAGGCAATTAAGATGATGGTCCTCCCGAGGTTCCTATTTGTGTTCCAATGTCTCCCTATACTGATCACTAAGGCCTTCTTTAAAAAAATAGATAGGAGCATCACGAGCTTTGTGTGGCCAGGGAAGGCCCCGAGGGTAAGGAGGGGGTTCCTACAACGCAGCAGAGACAGAGGGGGACTGGCGTTGCCGAATTTGGGCAACTACTACTGGGCCGCCAACGTGGCGATGATTCGTAAATGGATGATCGAGGGAGAGGGAGCGGCGTGGAAAAGGTTGGAGATGAAGTCCTGCAAAGGGACAAGTTTAAAAGCGCTGGTGACAGCGCCACTACCGCTCTCCCCAAAGAAATTTACCACGAACCCAGTGGTGGCGGCAACATTAAGTATCTGGGGGCAATGGAGGCGACAGAGGGGTGTGCTGGGAGCCTCGGTGTGGTCCCCGATCAGGAACAACCATAGGTTTGCCCCAGGGAGGCTGGACGGAGGATTCCAGAGCTGGCACCGGGTAGGAATCAGGACAGTGGGAGATTTATTTATAGACGGGGCGTTTGCGAGCTTGGGAGCGCTTGAGGAAAAGTATGAGCTGCCCCTGGGAAATATCTTTCGATATATGCAGGTGAGAGCGTTCACGAAACAACTGGTGAGGGAATTTCCGCTGCTCCCGACACAAGGCATCCAGGACAGGGTGCTTTCGGGGGTGTGGGTTGGGGAGGGCAAAGTGTCCGAGATATACCGGGAGATGAGAGAAGAGGGGGAGGAGCTGGTGGGCGAACTGAAGGGAAAATGGGAAGAAGAGCTCGGGGAGGAGATTGAGGAGGGTTTGTGGGCTGATGCCCTAAGCAGGGTAAATTCCTCTTCCTCGTGTGCCAGGCTTAGCCTGATCCAATTTAAGGTGCTGCATAGAGCACACATAACGGGAGCAAGGTTGAGCAGGTTCTTCGGAGTGGAGGACAAGTGTGGGAGGTGCGGGGGAAGCCCGGCGAACCACACACATATGTTTTGGTTGTGTCCGGCACTGGAGGGGTATTGGAGGGGAGTGACGGGAGTGATCTCGAAGGTGGTGAAGCTCCGGGTCAAGCCAGGCTGGGGCTTAGCTATATTTGGAGTAGCGGATGAGCCGGGAGTGCAGGAGGCGAAAGAGGCCGATGTCGTGGCCTTTGCGTCCCTAGTAGCCCGGCGTAGGATTTTACTCATGTGGAAGGAAGCGAAACCCCCCGGACTGGAGGCCTGGATAAACGATATGGCGGGGTTCATGAAACTAGAGCAGATGAAGTTTGCGCTGAAAGGATCGGCTCAAGGGTTCACCAGACGGTGGCAACCGTTCCTCGACTACCTAGCGGAACGTTAGAGGGAAGATAGATGGCCAGCAGCAGCAACCCAGGGGGATGGGGTGGGGGGGGGGGGGGTGGGGGTGGGGGGTGGGGGGGGGGGGGGGGTGGAGGGGGGTGGGGGCGGGGGGGGGGGGTGGAGGGAGGGGGGGGTAAATTGTTTGGGTTTTTGGAGGGGGAGAGGGGGCGGGGGGAGTATTACTTTGTGTTATTTGGTTAGTTTACCATGTTAGTTAAACAATGTTATATTGCAGTTATCATGTTACCTTTATTTATTTTTTGATTTGTAAGGGAAAAAATTGTGTTTGAAAACTTTAATAAAATATATTTTTTTTAAAAAAAAGTTTCCCATGGCAGGTTGATGGAAAAAGTCAAGTCGTATGGGGTTCAGGGTGTTCTAGCTAGATGGATAAAGAACTGGCTGGGCAACAAGAGACTGAGAGTAGTGGTGGAAGGGAGTGTCTGAAAATGGAGAAAGGTGACTAGTGGTGTTCCACAGGGATCCGTGCTCGGACCACTGTTGTTTGTGATATACATAAATGATCTGGACGAAGGTATAGGTGGTCTGATTAGCAAGTTTGCAGATGATACTAAGATTGGTGGAGTTGCAGATAGCGAGGAGGACTGTCAGAGAATACAGCAAAATATAGATAGATTGGCGAGTTGGGCAGAGAAATGGCAGATGGAGTTCAATCCAGGCAAATGCGAGGTGATGCATTTTGGAAGATCTAATTCAAGAGCGGACTATACGGTCAATGGAAGAGTCCTGGGGAAAATTGATGTACAGAGAGATCTGGGAGTTCAGGTCCATTGTACCCTGAAGGTGGCAACGCAGGTCAATAGAGTGGTCAAGAAGGCATACAGCATGCTTGCCTTCATCGGACGGAGTATTGAGTACAAGAGTCGGCAGGTCATGTTACAGTTGTATAGGACTTTGGTTAGGTCACATTTGGAATACTGTGTGCAGTTCTGGTCGCCACATTACCAGAAGGATGTGGATGCTTTAGAGAGGGTGCAGAGGAGGTTCACCAGGATGTTGCCTGGTATAGAGGGTGCTAGCTATGAAGAAAGGCTGAGTAGATTAGGATTGTTTTCGTTGGAAAGACGGAGGTTGAGGAGGGACCTGATTGAGGTCTACAAAATTCTGAGAGGTATGGACAGGTTGGATAGCAACAAGCTTTTTCCAAGTTAAGGGAAAGTTAAGGGAGATGTGCGTGGAAAGATTTTTACGCAGAAGGTGGTGGGTGCCTGGAACGCTTTGCCAGCGGAGGTGGTAGAGGCGGGCACGATAGCATCATTCATGATGCATCTAGACAGATATATGAACGGGGGGGGAACAGAGGGAAGTAGATCCTTGGAAAATAGGCGACAGGTTTAGATAAAGGATCTGGATCGGCGCAGGCTGGGAGGGCCGAAGGGCCTGTTCTTCTGCTGTCATTTTCTTTGTTCTTTGTTCTTTGTTTCACAGGTCACAGTTGCACAGTGACAAAGGTCAGAGCAGGTCTGACAGAGGTCAGAGTGGGACTGCAAAGGTCAGTGGAGCATAGTGACAGAGGTCAGAGTTGCATAGTGACAGAGGGAGGAAATGTTAGGTGTGTTAAGGAGAATCCTAAGGCATTTTATAAGTGTATTAGGAACAAGAGGGTAGCTAGAGGAAGAGTTGGTCTACTCAAGGAAAAAGGAGGGAAATTATGGGTAGAACCAAAAGAAGTAGTTTAACCCTGAAAAGTGTGAGGTTGTCCATTTTGGAAGGACAAATATGAATGCGGAATACAGGGTTAACGGTAGAGTTCTTGGCAATGTGGAGGAGCAGAGAGATCTTGGGGTCTATGTTCATACATCTTTGAAAGTTGCCACTCAAGTGGATAGAGCTGTGAAGAAGGCCTATGGTGTGCTAGTGTTCATTAACAGAGGGATTGAATTTAAGAGCCGTGAGGTGATGATGCAGCTGTACAAAACTATGGTAAGGCCACATTTGGAGTACTGTGTACAGTTCTGGTCACCTCATTTTAGGAAAGATATGGAAGCTTTGGAAAAGGTGCAAAGGAGATTTACCAGGATGTTGCCTGGAATGGAGAGTAGGTCTTACGAGGAAAGGTTGAGGGTGCTAGGCCTTTTTTCATTAGAACGGAGAAGGATGAGGGGCGACTTGATAGAGGTTTATAAGATGATCAGGGGAATAGATAGAGTAGACAGTCAGAGACTTTTTCCCTGGGTGGAACAAACCATTACAAGGGGACATAAATTTAAGGTGAATGGTGGAAGATATAGGGGGGATGTCAGAGGTAGGTTCTTTACCCAGAGAGTAGTGGAGGCATGGAATGCACTGCCTGTGGAAGTAGTTGAGTCGGAAACATTAGGGACCTTCAAGCAGCTATTGGATAGGTACATGGATTACGGTAAAATGATATACAAACAAAAGAACAAAGAAATGAAAGCACAGGAACAGGCCCTTCGGCCCTCCAAGCCCGTGCTGACCATACGGCCCGACGAAACTACAATCTTCTACACTTCCTGGGTCGTATCCTTCTATTCCCATCCTATTCATATATTTGTCAAGATGCCCCTTAAATGTCCCTATCGTCCCTGCTTCCACTACCTCCTCCGGTAGTGAGTTCCAGGCACCCACTACCCTCTGCGTAAAAAACTTGCCTCGTACATCTACTCTAAACCTTGCCCCTCTCACCTTAAACCTATGCCCCCTAGTAATTGACCCCTCTACCCCGGGGAAAAGCCTCTGACTATCCACTCTGTCTATGCCCCTCATAATTTTGTAGACCTCTATCAGGTCGTCCCTCAACCTCCTTCGTTCCAGTGAGAACAAACCTAGTTTATTCAATCGCTCCTCATAGCTTATGCCCTCCATACCAGGCAACATTCTGGTAAATCTCTTCTGCACCCTCTCTAAAGCCTCCACATCCTTCTGGTAGTGTGGCGACCAGAATTGAACACTATACTCCAAGTGTGGCCTAACTAAGGTTCTATACAGCTGCAACATGACTTGCCAATTCTTATACTCAATGCCCCGGCCAATGAAGGCAAGCATGCCGTATGCCTTCTTGACTACCTTCTCCACCTGTGTTGCCCCTTTCAATGATCTGTGGACCTGTACTCCTAGATCTCTTTGACTTTCAATACTCTTGAGGGTTCTACCATTCACTGTATATTCCCTACCTGCATTAGCCCTTCCAAAATGAATATATATAGTGTAGATTTATTTGTTCTTAAGGGCAGCACGGTAGCATTGTGGATAGCACAATTGCTCCACAGCTCCAGGGTCCCAGGTTCAATTCCGGCTTGGGTCACTGTCTGTGCGGAGTTTGCACATCCTCCCCGTGTCTGCGTGGGTTTCCTCCGTGTGCTCCGGTTTCCTCCCACAGTCCAAAGATGTGCAGGTTAGGTGGATTTGCCATGATAAATTGCCCTTAGTGTCCAAAATTGCCCTTAGTGTTGGGTGGAGGTGTTGACTTTGGGTAGGGTGCTCTTTCCAAGAGCCGGTGCAGACTCAATGGGCCGAATGGTCTCCTTCTGCACTGTAAATTCAATGATAATCTATGATTAATCAAGGACAAAGGTTCGGCACAACATCGTGGGCCGAAGGGCCTGTTCTGTGCTGTAGTTTTCTATGTTCTATGTTCTAAGTAGGTGAGATCCTTAATGTGTATTTGGCATTGGTATTCATCGAGAGAGGACATGTTGATTGGTGGTGTCTCAGGGGGATGTGTAAAGACTTTAGAACAGGTCATTATTATGAGGGAGGAAGTGTTAGGTGTGTTAAAAAGCATTAAGGTAGACAAACCCCCAGGGCCAGATAGCATCTATCCCATCCCAGATTAATGAGGAAGACGAGAGATGAAATCGCTGGGCCTCTAGCAGAAATCTTTGTTTCCTCATTGGCCACAGGTGAGATCCCAGAGGATTGGAGGATAGCCAATGTTGTAACGTTACTTAAGAAGCGTTGCAAGGAAAACCCGGGTAATTATAGGCCATTGTGCTTGACATCAGTGATTGTGAAATTATTGGAAAAGATTCTCAAAGATACCGAGATTCTCCAATAATGGGGCTATGTCCCCATGCCTGCCAGAAAACAGCCACGAATCACTCCAGACTTTATTCAAAAAGTCTGGAGTGATTCTCCGATTTTAAGAGGGGTAGCAGGGCCCCGGCGTGCGCCGCGCAACTCCTGCTGCTGATACGGGGCCCTGCATTGCGGCTGCACCTGTGCAACATGGCGGAACTACACAGCGGGCTGACGAGGAAGAAGATAGGCCCCCCCGGACGGCGCGCACCCGCCGATCGGTAACCCCCGATTTCGGCGTGGGGGCTTGGAGAATCCCGGTCCGGATGTATACACATTTGGAAGTGAATGGTCTTATTCGCGACAGACAGCATGGTTTTGTACGAGGGAGCTCATTTCTCACCAATTTAATTGAGTGTTTTAAGGAGGTGACAAAAATGATTGATGAGGGAAGGGCTGTGGATGTTGTCTACATGGACTTTAGGAAAGCATTTGACAAGGTCCCTCATGGCAGGCTGGTGTAAAAGATTAGATCACATGGGGTCAGGGATGAACTCGCTGGATGGATCCAGAACTGGTTTGGCCATAGAAGGCAGAGGGTGGCAGTGGAAGGGTGTTTTTCTGAATGGAGGTCTGTAACTAGTGGTGTTCCGCAGGGATCAGTGCTGGGACCTCTGCTGTTTGTAATATATATAAATGACTTGGAAGAAAATGTAGCTAGCCTGATTAGCAAGTTTGCGGATTATATTAAGATTGCAGGAGTTGCGGATTGTGATGAAGATTGTGGTACAGTAGCACAGTGGTTAGCACTGTCACTTCACACTTCAGAGATGTCAGAATGGGACTGTGTCAGGTTGGAGTGGGACCGCAGCAGAGGACAGAGTAGGACTGTAACAGAGCTGTGAAGTGGGACTATAACAGTTATCAGTGTGGAACTGTAACAGAGATCAGTGTGGGACAGTAACAGAGGTCAAAGTGGGACTGTGACAGAGATAAAACTGTAACTGAGAGGTCAATGTGGGACTGTAAAAGTGGTCAGAGTGGTACTGTGACAGAGGTCAGAGTGTGGCTGTAACAGAAGTCAGAATTGGACTGTAACTGAGAGGCTAGAGTGGTACTGTAACAGAGAGGTCTGAGTGAGACGGTCTCGGAGGTCAGAGTGGGACTGTGGCAGTCTTCAGATTTGGACAGTAACAGAAAGGTTGGAGTGGACTATAACAGAATTCAGAGTGGGTTTGTGACAGAGGTCGTTGATGGACTGTAACAGAGGTCAGAGTATGACTGTGAAAGAGGATAGAGTGGGACCGCAACAGAGGTCTAGTAGGATTGTAACAGAGATCTGTGAAGTAGGACTGTAACATATGTCAGTGTGGAACTGTAACAAAGGTCAGAGTGGGACTGTAACGGTGGTCAGTGTGGTCTGTAAAAGAGATCAGAGTGGGACTGTGACAGAGGTCAGAGTGGGGTTGTAACAGTGGTCAGAGGGGGACTGTGACAATGGTCTGATTGGGACTGTGCCAGAGGATCATGCGGAACTGCAACAGAGAGGAAAGAGTGGTACTGTTACAGAGGTCAGGGTGGGACTGTGACAGAGGTCAGGGTGGGACTGTGACAGAGGTCAGAATGGAACTGTACAGAGGTCAGAGCTGGACTGTAACAAGGAGGTCAGAATAGGACTGTAACAATGGTCAGAGTGGGACTGTGACAGGGGTCAGAGTTTGATGGTAAAAGATAAGTCAGTGTGGGACTGTGACAGAGGTCAGAATGGGACTGTAAAAGAGAGGTCAGAGTGGGGCTGTAACAGAGGTCAGAGACACAGACATCAGGTTGGGACTGTAACCAAGGTCGGAGTGGGATTGTGTCATTGAGGTCAGAGAGGGACTGTAACAGAGAAGTAATTGTGGTACTGTAACAAAGGTCAAAGTAGGATTGTAACAGGTCAGAGTGGGACTGTAACAGACATCAGAGTGGGTCTAGGGTGGAAAATTGTAATGACAGGCAACTAGCAGATCGGAGATGTACTTGTAGATTAAATAGAGGTGTTTCACAAAGCAGCCACCCAATCTATAGAGGAGACTGCATCGTGAGCAATATTAACTTGAAAGAAATACATTTAAATTGCTGTACCAACTGGAAGATGTATTTGAGACCCTGGATGATGGGACGGGAGGTAAAAGGCTGTTTTTGCATTTCCTATATGTGGTAGTCACCACTTGTATTATATTGTATATACTGCACTGCATACGAGGGTATTACGGTAAGGCCCCTGTACTACAGGTATGGGGGTAGATCCCTGCCTGCTGGCTCCGCCCAGTAGGCGGAGTATAAATGTGTGTGCTCTCCGAACGGCAGCCATTTCAGCAGCAGCTGTAGGAGGCCATACATCTCTGCGTAATAAAGCCTCGATTACTCTCTACTCTCGTCTCGTCGTAATTGATAGTGCATCTATTTATTACACAGTGATTTTACAAAGATGGATCTCCGCCTCAAGCCGGATCGCCTGCAGCTGCATCTTCAAGCAGACAACGCCAAAAAGGACTTTGCACATTGGCTAGCTTGCTTTGAAGCATACTTCGGATCTGCGACAGACCCAATCCCAGAAGCACAGAAGCTCCAGATTCTGTACACGCGGCTGAGCTCCGATATCTTTCCCCTCATCCAGGACGCGCCTACCTACGCAGAGGTCATGGCGCGACTGAAGGAGAACTATGCTCAGCAGACCAACAAGATCTATGCCAGGTAGCTCCTGTCCACGCGGCACCAACTTCCCGGTGAGTCTGTGGAAGATTTCTGGCATGCTCTGCTCGCCCTGGTGAGAGACTGTGATTGCCAGGCCGTTGCGGCCGCTGAACATTCTAATCTGCGAATGAGAGACGCGTTCATTCGGGGCATAGGGTCGGCCTACATCCGCCAGCGCCTCTTAGAAGGGGCTACGCTTGACCTCGCGGCGTCCAAGAAACTAGCGCTCTCGCTCACAGTCACCTCACGCAACGTACAGGCGTATGCCCCCGACCGCACGGCTCACCCCTCCTCGGCATCATGGACCCCGCCAGCGGCCACCCCAACGTGGACCCCATCAGCGACCGTCCCCAGCCAACCCCACGCCTGCGCCGCTCGGCAGCCAACCAACCCCAGGGAACCCAAGTGCTACTTCTGCGGACAGACAAATCACCCCTGGCAGCGCTGCCCGGCGCAGAGCGCGCTCTGCAAGGCCTGCGGCAAGAAAGGGCATTTCGCTGCAATGTGCCAGGCCCCCTCAATCGCCGCTATTGTCCCTGCATCCCCGCGTGCGGCCAGTGGGCACCACCATCTTCCTCACCTCAGACCACATGCGGCCCTTGGGCGCCGATATCTTGCCCCCCTCACAACACGTGTGGCCCATGCGTGCCGCCATCTTGCTTGCCTCACAACCAATGGGCGGAGCCATCTTGCCTGCCCCAGGACACATGCGGCCTGAGGTCACCGCCATCTTGCCTGCCTCAGGACACGTGCGGCTCAAGGGTGCCGCCATCTTCCCCGCCTCAGGACCCCTGCCCGTCGGGCACCTCATCGGGCCGCTCATCGCCTGCAACCGCCGGCGACCAACTGCGTCTCACCTCCGTCACGATCGACCAGTCCCGACCGCACAACGGCGCGACAGCGTCGACAAAGGTGAAGGTCGACGGGCATGAGATATCCTGCCTTCTGGACTCCGGGAGCACTGAGAGCTTCATCCACCCCGGTACAGTAAGGCGCTGCTCTCTCGTGGTACACCCCATTAACCAAAGAGTCTCCCTGGCCTCCGGACCCCACTCCGTGGCGATCCGGGGGTACTGCATCGCCACCCTCACCATCCAGGGCGGAGAGTTCAGAGGCTCCCGGCTCTACGTCCTCCCCAACCTCTGCGCTGCCTTGCTACTCGGCCTGGACGGCAAGTGCAACCTCCAGAGCCTAACCCTGAAATTTGGCGGGCCCCTACCACCCCTTACTGTACACGGCCTCAAGACCCTTAAGGTCGACCTGCCTTCTCTGTTTGCAAACCTCATCCCGGATTGCAAACCCATCGCCACCAGGAGCAGACGGTCCAGCGCCCAGTACAGGACCTTCATCAGGTCTGAGGTCCAACGGCTGCTGCGGGAAGGTATAATCGAGGCCAGCATCAGCCCCTGGAGAGCCGAAGTGGTAGTGGTGAAAACGGGGGAGAAAAACAGGATCGTCGTTGACTACAGTCAGACCATCAATTGGTACACGCAGCTCAACGCGTACCCCGCGGGCCCCTCCCCTCCACCAACCGCAACACGTATTTTCTCAATGCGGTCGACGAATATTCCAGATTCTCCTTCCCCATCCCATGCCCTGATATGACGTCTGCCACCATCATCAAAGCCCTCAACACCACCTTCGCTCTGTTCGGTTTCCCCACTTACGTCCACAGCGACTGGGGATCCTCATTTATGAGCGATGAGCTGCGCCAGTACCTGCTCAACAGGGGCATTGCCTCGAGCAGGGCGACCAGCTACAACCTCCGGTGAAACGGGCAGGTGGAGCGGGAGAATGGGACGGTTTGGAAGGCCGTCCAGCTGGCCCTACGGTCCAGAAATCTCTCGGCCTCCCGCTGGCAGGAGGTCTTCCCCGACGCACTTCCCTCCATTCGGTCGCTCCTGTGCACGGCGACTAACAAGACCCCTCATGAACGTCTCCTTGCCTTCCCCAGGAAGTCCACCTCCGGGGTTTCGCTCCCAACGTGGCTGGCAGCTCCAGGACCCGTTCTCCTCCGCAAGCACGTGTGGCTCCACAAGGCGGACCCGTTGGTCGAGAGGGTACAGCTACGCCACGCAAACCCGCAGTACGCCTACGTAGTGTACCCCGACGGCCGCCAAGACACAGTCTCCCTCAGGGACCTGGCACCAGCTGGGTCCCCCCCCCCTCTTCCCCCCCCCCCCCCCTCTCCCCCCCCCCCCCTTGCCCCGGCATCACCCTCCCTTCCCTAGCGCACCCCACCACAGCCCTCACTCCAGGACAATCCGTCCTCCCCTTGGTCCCACCCGGGGATGAAGAGGATGGCGACATGCTCCCTGATTCGCCGACGACCGAGCCGACGCCTGACTCGCCATCAGCACTGCGGCGCTCACAACGACGGATCAAGGCTCCCGACTGTCTAAATTTTTAACCTTCTCTGAAATTTTAATGACAACCTGTATGTAAATAGTTTTCCACCACTCCCGCTGGACTCATTTTTAACAGGGGGTGAATGTGGTAGTCACCACTGTTGCATTATATTATATATACTGCACTGCATATGAGGGTATAACGGTAAGGCCCCTGTACTACAGGTATGGGGGGTAGATCCCTGCCTGCTGCCTCCGCCCAGTAGGCGGAGTATAAATGTGTGTGCTCTCCAAACTGCAGCCATTTCAGCAGCAGCTGTAGGAGGCCACACATCTCTGTGTAATTAGCCTCGATTACTCTCTACTCTCGTCTCGTTGTAATTGATAGTGCATCACCATGGTTCCATTGGAAGATGCCATGGAACATTCTTTAGCTACATGAATATATGGGATATTCGGAACAGTTTTTGTCCATTCCCAATCAGATCACCTCCTCCACCTCTGTTCATAATTTGCTGATGGTATCAGTCCCATTTCCTGTTCTTCCACTTCCCACCTTTCCCTTGTTTTCACTTACTTCATCTCTGACTCATTCCTCCTCTTTCCCAACTCCTCAGATACCATTTCTGTGCACAGGCCGATATCCTGTAGAAGCCCACTGACTCCCACAGGTATCGCGACCATGCTTTCTCCCACTGCTCTTCCTTTAAGGACTCTATTCTGTTCTCCAGATTCTTTGTCTCCGCTGAATCTGTTCTGTTAGTGCAACCTTCCATAACAATGCTCCCTTCTATCTTTTTCTCAATTGAGGATTACCTTCCACCATGGATGACAGGGCTTTTGACTGTGACTGTTCCACTCGTTGGAACATTGGTATGCACCCCTTCCCCTTCCCCTCCCTCCCTGAAACATGATAATGTTCCCCTATCTTCACATTTCACTCCACCAGGCTCCACATTCTGAGATTTCAGTCACTTCCAGCATGATAGCACCACCAAACACATCTTCTCCGCCCCTTTCAGCATTCTGAAAGGACCATTCCCCCGTGACATCTGGTTCACCCCTTAATCACCATCAACATTGCAAAACTGAAAGTTTCAATCAGCTTATACATGATTCAGATATTACAGAATGAAGCTGTTCTGCATCTATTTCATTGGTTGGTAAATCAGGCTGCTTTTATCTCCAGTATTTGCACAGTTCAGAGCCTTGTGCTGCCATCTTGTGGTTCTCGGTTCGGGTTTCATTCGGGCATCCTCGAGCGCTCACTGATACGTATGTTCACCCTCGATGTCTCATGTAAAGAAGTATTTTTCATTGTAGGGCCTGTGTTTAAATTCATTCTTCACCACCTTCAGACAAAAATGTGTTGCCGAATCTCGAAAAGTGGGACATGGCTATGGTTAAGAGTCCTTTTGTTGACCGGAAGGCAATAATGTATAATAATGCTCTACTTTAGATATTTACTAGTTTAAGTTGCTTCATTCATCTGTAATATCTAGGACCTCCAGAGAGTCGGGAGTAAATAATATGGTCATGAGATCAAATTTAAGCTTTTGCGTTTGTTAAACCTGCCTGCTTACCAATAGCTGGGGGCTAATGGCAATCCCACAATCCTTTGGGAGTATGAGTTTCCCCAATGAGGGGGGCGGAGAAATCATCAGCAGATTCCCTGCATAAATAGAGCTGGCCAGTATGGAACCAGCTAGAGAGGAGTGAGCAGCAAGGGAGTTGCTGCTGCTGTTGTATATATATGTTATTGTAAATAAATGTTATTTCTTTCTATCCTTCAACTCGTGCTGGATTCTTCGTGGCCCTCACAAAACTGGCGATGAGGGTTAAAGTGGATAGCTGTCTACGCTGCTGAAGCCACCTCCCTGAATTTTTGTTTGATACAGGTTGGAAGTTGTTTTTCTATTACACCATGCCACTGTACGGACATTTGGATGTTTTTGATGCTGCGCTGGAAAGCTGGAACCAGTACGCACAACGGATGCGTTACTATTTCCGGGCAAACAACATCACCGAAAACGAGCGCCAGGTGGTCATTTTTCTCACCGCCTGCGGCCCGCATACATTTGGGGTGATTAGGAGCCTTACGTACCCAGCTGCGCCGGACACCAAAGCATTTGATAAACTTGTGAACTTAGTGGGGCAACATTTTAACCCAACCCCGTCCACGATAGTCCAGCGTTACTGGTTTAATACTGCTGAGAGGACCCCAGGAGAATCCCTTGCAGAGTTTTTATCCAGGCTACGCAGGATTGCGGAGTACTGTGACTATGGTGAGACCTTGTCAGAAATGTTACGCGAGCGTTTGGTTTGCGGTATTAACAATGCGGCCACCCAGAGAAAGTTGTTAGCTGAGCCAACATTGACTTTTCAACAGGCCACACAAATAGTATTGTCCCGAGAGAGTGCAGAACGGGGAGTGCAGGAGCTACAGGGAGTGGAGGTGCATGCCTTGGGGCGCAACCCCTTCCGTCCAAAAGCGTCTCCCGCACCCCTGCGGTACCTTGGGAGGGGCGGCGTCCGGATCAATGTCAATGGCCGCCGGACGTTCCTCCCCGAAGGGAGCCTTCTCCAGAACCGATGGATGAGGAGCCATGTCAGTGTCGGACTTGTGGGCCCCGACCCCGTCATGGACGCCGGTCCTGGGGGCGCCAGAGGCGCCGTCGTTATGACAGAAACTGGGGCCAGCCCAGGGGCCGTACCTTCGATTTGGATGAACCTGCGGCGACTACTCCTGAGGACGTGGAGATGGAGGACGACTGCCTGCAGCTGCATTGTGTGGCAGCTCCCCGTGTGGTCCCCATTCAGGTGACAGTACGGGTCAATGGTCACCCGCTTGAGATGGAGTTGGACACTGGCGCAACGGTCTCCGTGATTGCCCAGAGGACATTCGACCGCATCAAGCAGGCTATACAGACCCTTACATTAACCGACACACAGGCCAGGTTGGCCACTGACACGGGGGAATCATTGAACATTGCAGAAACTACAATGACCCCTGTTGTTTATGGATGCCAGGAGGGGCGTTTCCCACTTATCGTGGTGCGCGGCCATGGGCCCAGCCTGTTGGGTGGGGACTGGTTGCGCGATTTGCGGCTGCAGTGGCAGCACATCCTCTAAACAGTTTCTGGAGGGTTGACTGAGGTGCTAGGACGATACCCAGATGTATTCCAGCCCAGTTTGGGGAAAATAAAAGGGGCCGTAGCCCATATCCAAGTCGAACCAGGAGCCGCGCTGCGCTATTTCCGGGCGCGCCCGGTGCCTTACGTCCTGCTCGAGAAGGTAGAAGGGGAGCTCACGCATTTGGAGACCTTGGGTATTATCAGGCCCGTCCGTTTCGCTGACTGGGCAGTGATGTGTTGGGTATGCCGGGTCTGCGAGGACTGCGTTTACTGCAGCAGTGAGAGAGACAGGGTTGAAGAAATGCAACTCGATTTTATTGAACTCTTAACTATCATACATACTTTAACTGTGGGTTGACACTATGCTGACTTGACTGGAGACCTGAGGCTAACCTGACCAGACTATCTTACTACCACATGGTGTATGTTCTAGTTTCTGCTCACGGGCTCTGACTGTCTCAGAGGCTGGATCTCAAGAGAGCGGGAAAACTGGTGCCCTCTGGCTTTATGGTGGTCGTGTCCTGTCTGGTGATTGGCTGCTGTGTTCTGTGTGCTCACTGGTCATCCTGTGTGTCAATCACTGCCTGTCTGTGTATTACCATATACCTGTGTGTCTTATGACATCTCCCCCCCCCTTTTATTTACTTATTTTAAAAAATGTGTGTAGGTCAATAAATAGTGAGCGTGTGTGTGTACAGTAGCCTGACTATATACAAAGTATGTTAACGTATTTACATGGGAAGGTGTCTCGGGCAGATAGAGGGCAGATAACAAATTAGAAAGAAACAATATGTACAGATGTGGAAACGGATCACAAAGTAATGCAGTATTCAGTCTATAAATACAGTCTCTGTGGCGGGCGACAAATTCTGGTTGACCGAACGAGCATTTGGCTCTATTGAGTCGGAGGCCATGCTCGTGGATCCTGTGGAACACTCGCTTGAGGTGATCGATGTGCTCCTGAGGAGTTGTGGACCAGATAATAATATCATCGGCGTACACTTGCACCCCCTCGATGCCCTCCATCATTTGCTCCATTATGCGGTGGAACACTTCCGAGGCGGAGATGATGCCAAAGGGCATCCAGTTGTAACAGTAGCGACCGAACGGGGTGTTAAATGTACACAACTTTCAACTGGACGCGTCCAGCTGTATTTTCCAAAACCCCTTGGAGGCATCCAGCTTCGTGAAAAGTTTGCTGTGAACCATTTCGCTGGTGAGCTCTTCTCGTTTAGGTATAGGGTAGTGTTCCCTCATGATGTTATGGTTCAAATCTTTGGGGTCGATGCAAATGCGAAGTACCCCTGACGGGTTTTTGACACAGACCATGGAGCTAACCCAGTCCGTGGGCTCAGTGACCTTAGAAATGACTCCCTGGTCCTGGAGGTCTTGAAGTTACTGCTTGAGGCGGCCCTTCAGGGGTGCCGGCACCCGACGCGGTGCATGAACCACAGGTGTGGCATTCGGCTTCAGCGGTATCTTGTACCGGTAAGGTAGTGTATCCATACCTTCGAAGACGCTGTGGTATTGTGCTGTGATGTCATCTAATTGGGCTTGGAAGTTGACATCTGGCGAGGCCGTTGCCTCTGCGGACGACATGGTGTGAACCCGCTGCTCAAGATTCAGGATTTTGCAGGCCCGAGCACCGAGCAGAGAAGCTCTGTTGGTTCCTACAATTTCAAAACGCAGGGTTGCTTCTGAAGAACGATGGGATACTGCAAGCTGGCATGAGCCACTGGCAGCAATGGCATTGCCATTGTAGTCGAGGAGCTGGCAGGCCGGTGGAAGAATGCTTGGCTTGACTTTGAAATGAGGTTCGCTGAAACGCCGGTGTCCAGCCTGAAGCGTATGCGAGCCTTGTTGACCGTAAGGGTGGCACACCATTCGTGGTACGGATCAATGCTCATCACTGGGAGTTGTTTCATCTTCTTCGCTGAAAGCATCGTATGCTTGGTGATGATGCCCACCCGGAATGGGGGTGTGAGGCCCTCGCTGTCGGAATCTGGAGCCATGTCGGAGTCTGCAATGGGTTGCTGTACTGACCGGACGTTCCTGCGCTGCGACTGGGATCGCTGTGTATTGGGCAGTTGAGCAGATCTGCACAGGGCTGCGTAGTGGCCAAGCTTGCCACACTGGAGACAGCGTCGAAATTTCGTGGGACATTGCCGCTTTAAATGGGTGGAGTCACAGTTGTTGCACGTCATGGCACCGACGTCCGGACGCTCCGTGTGCCACCGCGCATGCGCGATGTGGTCGAACGATGTGCGCACCTGCGCAGTTCGGTCGTCGGCCTCGCCGTCCCCTTTGTCGTGGCGCGCATGCGCAGGAGCCTGGGAAAAGCACGCGAAATGGCCGCCCTCATCCAGACTCAGGCCCTGGAGCTGTTTTACGGCCTGCCCCCGCTCCGTGTCGTGGGGGCCTTGCCGCGCCATCTCTGCCGCCTTGATATGGGAGTACCGGTTGTTAGCGTGCTCGTGGAGGACGCAGGTTTCGATGGCGATGGTAAGGGTGAGCTGCTTGACTTTAAGGAGCTGCTGGCGAAGGGGATCGGAGCGGACCCCGAAAACAATCTGGTCGCGGATCATGGAGTCGTAAGTGGAGCCATAGTTGGAGGAGTGCGCGAGGATACGGAGATGGGTTAAGAAGGACTGAAAAGGTTCATCCTTACCCTGAAGCCTCTGCTGGAACACATAGCGTTCAAAGCTCTCGTTGACTTCGATGTCACAGTGGCTGACAAAAAAAAGAATTGGGTACTCTAAATAAAAAAAAACATAGGGAGTTGCAGGGTTTTGAGCTAGCGATTAGGTAAAAATGGCAATATATGCACAAGTCAGGATGACATGTGATTTGCCATGAAACTTTAAAAAAAAATATTTTAAATTTTTTTATAAATCGGAAGTACCCAATTATTTTGTTTCCAATTAAGGGACAATTTCGCATGGCCAGTCCACCTAACCTGCACATCTTTGGGTTGTACGATGAGACCCATGCAGACACAGGGAGAATGTGCATTCTCCACATGGACAGTGATCCGGGGCTGGGATCGAACCCGTGCCCTGGACGCCGTGAGGCAGCAGTGCTAACCATTGCGCCACTGTACCAGACAATTTGCAGTGCAATTTGGCAATGATTCTGCTCCCATGTGTTCACTGTGTCTGTTCATCTAGTAGGTAGGAATTGCGGGTTTCAAAGACGTTATCAAAGGATGTTCACAGCGCCAGGCACCCGGGTTTGATTCCCGGCTTGGGTCACTGTCTGTGTGGAGTCTGCACGCTCTCCCCGTGTCAGCGTGGGGTTCCTCCGGGTGCTCAGGTTTCCTCCCACAGCCCCAAAAGATGTGCTTGTTAGGTGAATTGGACATTCTGAATTCTCCCTCGGTGTACCCGAACGGGCGCCGGAATGGGGATTTTCACAGTAACTTCATTGTAGTGTTAATGCAAGCCTACTTCTGACACTAATAAAGATTAGTATTAAAGATGGTATGTATTCCAGGCACAATATATTGGCGTTCAGAATTGAGGAAAATTAAGATTAAAAAATGAAATTGGGACAAAATAAAATAAAGAATGGGAATAGGGGTGTTTTGATATGCTGATTAACAGACCATTGAGAAAAGCAAGTGATTACCTCTGTGACTAGGGGAAAACAATGGGGTGTAGATGAGGTGACTTCAAAATGGAGAAATAAAGGAATTGGCACTTATATGCTAAAAGCCGAGTCTACAGGGTGGGTACCAGCGAAGAGAAATAATGATAAATCTACAGCACAATAACTGGAGAAAGGGACACAATAGAAGCAGCTACCACCAGAGCCACACCCAGCTTCAGAAAACAATCTCCCTGAAAACAAGTTGTTGCTAAAAGGCAGCTGGTTAAAATCCCCAAACCTGTACAGAGAAGGTGAAACTGAAGACGTTTTTCACAAGCATGAACAAATAACCTGTGCATGGTAACTATCTGCTGGATTTAGCTCATAGAGTTATATAATATTGGACGTTGTTGAGGGAAAAGGGTGTTTCAGGGTTCAGGTAGTTGGGAACAAAGGGGTAACCATGGTAAATTGGGTGTGATTCAGCGGACTTGAGTTAAGGTGCACTGAATGGCACATTTAGCATGGTGTTTCTCTGTACCTGCAGCGCCAAGAAAGTCCCCATTAGTCAACCACACTTTGCTTTTTTTGGCCTCAGCGAGGAACTCCCTGTCGAGGCCGCACTTTAGTAATGTCCTATACTCAGCTCGCCAGTGCAGGAAGATTACTCGTGGATCGGGGCGCCATTTTTAAAGGTAGTCCCGATCTGTCGACCCCCACCACGCCCTCCAGATCCCCCAACGTACCTTTTCTGGGGTCCTTCAGCTCACCCTCACCCACCTCTTGTGGACAAGGCGTTCCCGGGCCCAATGTCTGGCACGGGCAACCTGTCACCCAGGCACTTCCCCTGCCAGCCTGGCACTTCCCCAGCCAGCCTGGCACAGTCACCCTAGCAACCTAGCAGTGACAGGTGGCAGTTCCAAGGTTTCAGGCTGGCAGAGCAAAGGTGCTCAGGTGACAAAGGGGGAGCCAGGGTATCACCCTGCCCAATGCTTAACCACCCAGGGGCCTCCAATGGCCTGGGAGACCTCGCCCCAGGTGCCATTATGACCAGTGCACATTTATGTGGCCAGTACTAAACGGCGCCCTGGCGAGGTTCCCAGGCGTGGCTGGTGAGTTCCAGGCCCCGGGTGAATCCGGTGAACGTATCTTTAAATGAGCTTAATGGCTCATTTAAATATGCATACCTGGATCTCACCTTGTTAGAGCAAAATCCAGATCATTTTGAGCGTCGCGAATCTTGCGAGAAACCTCTCTGGAGATTCCACGGACTTGTCCCGACACCGGACCATCCATAACTCTGCCCATTCCCCACCCCCAATGTCTGCCCATTCCCCCCACCCCCCTTTTCAGGCCAGCCCAGCCCACCCCCCACACCCATCTGACAGAGCACCGAGGCAGTTGTAACTATGTGAACAGGTTTAAATGTGATAATGTATATACAGATTTCTGCCCTAGCCCCTATAACTAAACTGTGCCCTGCAACGGTGCCAATTTAACTAGTGTCTAATTTGCAGGCCTTACGGGCCCTAATGCTACATCTTGCTGGATCCCCAGACGGTACAGCAGGAGTGGAGATGGCCTGCTGTAATTCCCGCTCTGCGACCTGGCGGGCGTCTTCTGGAATGACCGGGCCTGGATGGGCCTGGCTGCTGCTCGGGTGTTCCACGTGGCATGGTGCCGCCCTGTTCTGCCCACTGCCCACCAGATGCACCAGGGACAGGAGGGGAGGAGGGGGGGGGGGAGGGTAGTCCGAGGTGCTGCTGTGTTCCGGCACCTCCCCTGCGGGAGTAATTGGCCCGGACCCCAGCACGTCCTCCTCCCTCGGGGTGCCCGATGGCCCCAGGCTACTAACTGGGATGGGGGTGCAAGGGGAGCTATCCCCTGAGGCTCTCCCGACACCTGGTGCTGCCAGTCCTGGAGGCCCGCTCTGGTCTCGAATAGGGTCTGCATGCTCGCGCCATGGAGCACAGAGAGTGAACCACTTCCGTCTGGGACTGCGCCACATCTCCCATTGACTGTGCCATCACCTTTTGGGCTTGCATTACATCAGCCAGTGACTGCGCCATTTCCCTCTGGGACGGGACCACCACCCTCAGTGTCTGCGCCATGTCGGCCAACACGTGGTCAATGCCGCCGGCGTCCCCAGCCTTGGCCTGCTGTGACTGGACCACACTCAGGAGCGTCGCTGCGATTTCCAGGTGGTTTTGGGACATGGCTGCCTGTGAGTTGGCAACCCTGTCCTGGGCCTTGGCCAGCGTCTGCACAGAATGCCCCAGGCCTTGAACTTGCTGATCCATAGCCAAAACCATCACCCCAATGTCTCCACCACGGATGCCACCTGTATGATTTGGCCTGGGTGGCACGCATGGTCAGCACCACCTCCTGCATCCGGCACGTAGGTGGACTCCTCCACCTGTGCTTGCAGGTGCTGGATGTTGGCCGACACACCCGCATGTTGTCCCTGGTCTGCGACTGCATCCCTAGAATTGCTGGGACTATCCGTTCCAGAAGCCCAAAACCTGTCTGAATGGCAGCTGGTACCTGGGGTCGGCCTGTCCTCCGACTGTCCGCCCCCTCAGGTGCTCCTACACCTGCTGTACTGGATCAGCTGTGTGGTGCACACCAGATAGTGTCCCAGGAGTCTCTTCACTAAATTGCCCAACCGAGATGAATGTCTCTGGGTTGGTGGAGGGTGTTGGAGACAGCTGTGATGGAAAATCTGTGTCATTCTCAGACTCGAGCTCCGGGCTCTCCTGAGTCTCGGGTGGAGGGCTCGCGTCCGAGCTGCTCTCATCGTTCCTCGGCTCTCCGGGGTGGGGCTCTGACTTTGGCACTGGCTGGGGGCGGGGGACACCAGATGGGCCTGCCCCAACTCCAGAGGTCCTGCAAGACACAAGACAAGTCGCATGATTAAATGGTGTGCCGGGGGGGGGGGGGTGGGGGTGGGGGTGGGGGGGGGGGGGGGGGGGGTGGGGGGGTGGGGGGTGGGGGGGGGGGGGTGGTGGTAGTGGGGATGAGCGTGTGGGTGGGGGTGAGGGTGAGGATGGGGGTGGTTTAGGGTGAGGGTGGGGGTGAGGATGGTGTGAGGGTGAGGGTGATGAGTGGGTGGTGTTGGGGGGTGTGGGGGATGTTGACGCACATGTCACGGGGAACTGTAACCCAGCAGATTCTCCCTTCCTCACCCATGGCCGAACTCAACCCCGGTGACCTCCCTTTCCTCCGGGCTGCCATGGCCATTTCCATGGCCCTCTGCTCTGGAATGATGAGGGGCCGCAAGTCCGGCAGTCCCCCTCCAGTCTTCCCCCGCTCCCAGCGGTTATGGACGGCCTTCTCCTGGGGAAAACAACAGTGTTAGGCAGTCCGATGCATGCAGCCCAGAGGGTGGGTAGCTGGTGGCCTCAGTGGCCAGGGCACCCGGCCATGGTAGCCAGTTTGGGTACCGGCATGTGGTGCAGAGTGGGGGTTCAGCCGTCCTCTGGATTGGGAGGCTTAGGGTTGCCGGTGTGTGGGACGGGATTGGTGCCAGGGGTACATTGCTGCCTACTCACCCTGGTTACCCTGAGGAGGCCGTGCAGTTTTTTCCAGCACTGCCGGCCAGTCCGGGTAGTGTTGCTGATGGCGGTGACCAATTCTGCCACCTGTGCCCAGGCATGGTGAACGGTGGCGGTTGGCAGTCTCCTTCCCGGGCCGGGTTACATGGTCACCCGCCTCTCTTCCACTGCATCCAGAAGGATCTCCAGCTCAGCGCTGGTGAATCTTGGGGCTATCTTATTGGCTGGGGTGGTGTGTGTGGGGAGTGTGTATATGCGGCTGCAGCTTGTCAGCCTCCTGAGTGTCAATTGCGAAACCGGCAAATCCGGCACCATTTTTCATTGGAATCGATTGTGTTCCACGTGGTGCCGTAGAATCGGTCCAGGTGCGGCACCAGTTTTGCTGTCGTGGAAGTCCACGTATTCTGCGCTGGCATCAACACTTAGTCCCAGAAATGGAGAATCCAGCTCAAGGTATTTCTATCCTCTTGTGTGCTTTCTCAAGACCAATTTGGCAGCTATACCATTCTGTGTAGCTTTAGCTATACAAAACTCTGGCTAATCCACACCAATGAACATTTCTGGGAACTGTAACCTTGGAAGGATATATTGGCCTTGGAAGGAATGCAGCGTAGATTTACTAAAACAATACCTTGACTCCAAGGGTCAAACTGCGAGGAGAGATTAAACAAAGTAGGGCTGTATTCCCTGGAATCTAGATGTTTAAAGAGTGATTTGATTGACGTCTTCAACATATTAAGGGGAACAGAAAGGGTAGATTGAGACAATGGGGAACAGACAAAACAAATTAGATCTAGATCTTTCGGGAGTGAACTGCAAAAGTATTTCTTCATGGAAAGAGTGATACAAGTTTGGAACTCTGTTCTACAGATGACAAATCGTTAATTTTAAAACAGATTGGTAGATTTTTGTGCTTCAAAGGTATTTAAAGATATGAGCCAATGCAGGTGTAAGGAGTTAGATTACAGATCAGCCATGATCCCAATGAATGCTGGGTGGAAGAGGCTTGAGGCCTACTCCTGTTCCTAAGTTCCCATGTTCCTAGTTGCCTTGAGAAAATATTGAGTTAGCTCAGTTCTTGTGGAGATTGATTTTTAAAGTGTATCTTTACACACGTCCACTTTTTTCCCTTTGAGGAATAGCGGGGAAATGATGGAAGGATTCCTGAGCTGATTGCCAGCCGTTGAACCGTGTTATGACCGTTCTTTCTTGGGCAATAAGACTTAGCGTTTGACTTGACTTGTGGAGATGGTGCTCACTTAATCAATTAGGCAGGGCATTTTATTGGTGACTATATCCAGACTTCTGCACACCAAGGTGATGCACAGATGATACCGCATGATAATAATAATTGCTTATTGTCACAAGTAGGCTTCAATGAAGTTACTGTGAAAAGCCCCTAGTCGCCACATTCCGCCGCTTGTTCGGGGAGGCCGGTACAGGAATTGAACCCGCGCTGCTGGCATTGTTCTGCATTACAAGCCAGCTGTTTAGACCACTGTGCTAAACCAGCCCTGGACACCTGGTCTAAGGGCTTTCATACTTTTGTGGTGAACTTCAGGATCACCTCTGGGTAATTGAAAATGGAAAATTCAATGTTGCTTGCAGAACTTGCCATATTTTGTAACCTCACCAGAATGGGGATGCACTCTGTGAGCATTTGCACAGAACTCACCTCTTCAAAAAGATTCTTCAGTTAACCTCAGAGCTCTGCACACTTGGGCCATCTGATTCTTGTTTACTAGTCCATGGTCTATCATCTATCAGAGTGAATGGGTGCAAAATTGGAGATTAGCAAGTCCAGCATATGACACCCTCAGACTGAGTATGTGGTCAACATATTGTATTTACATTCTTCCCTTCTGCAAGGATAACATGCTGTTGCATTTTATTTGATGAAATCAGTAATATTACAGGACTCAGACATCTGCTGTGGAGCAGATGGCTCAACCCAATGGTCACACATCACTGAGTTACTGTCACTATAACTCCATTCTTACATTATAATATTTGAACCAGCAGTACCAGTGTGCAAGCAGGTGATGCATTGCCAGAATGGTCACTGTCTGATGCCCTGGTTGGGATATGGCCATGACATTTGAATCTGGGGGATGTGACTTATTGTGTGTAGGTGCTCAGCAGTTGTTACTTCCCTACTGTTTCAAATTGAAGTCGAGATGATTGAGAAAGTACAAAAACTGTATCATGACTTCAGACTACTTTTAGCAAGGTGGTACTCGAACAAAGGATGACAAGGATCATTTAGTTGTTTGTTGCTTTTGACTCTGGTTACAGCTGCTTTATGGATGTCCTGAGGTGTAATACTTGACAGTGTGTAAAGATCATCTACCTTGAGGTGCTTAAGGCAACCAGTAAAACAACAGTAGGCATTAGGTGAAGCATTCCTGAACTGGGCAAGCATATTTTGCTGCAAAAATGAGAGCATCAGAGCTGTCATCTTTGTAATGTTTGGGTCAGCACCACACTTTGAGTTAGTCAGATATTGCGGGACGCTATTCCTAGCTTCAACTATAACATTGATCTTGATGACATGTTTCTTGTAGCTTGAAAGACAATGCAGTGTTGCACCAAAGTAGGTAAGGTTGAAACAATAATCAAGTCTTCTCCTGCACTGCTCAATATGTAATTCCAATTTGCCCTCTCTATTCTTAAGGTGGAAGGCACAGAGTTTCATCTCATCTTGATTGATCCTCGATTGATTGGAGACATAGTATTGTGTCAGGCCAGGTGGCTTTTCGTGCAGGATTACTTTAACCTATCAAAAGTCTGGCTTTCAGTGCTAATACAAAGATCATCTGCACGTGGGAAACATCTGGTATCAGGATGGATGTGTTGGCCATTCGCATGTATATTGATTGGCATCATTGTTAGCGTACTAAATTGTAGAAATCTGTGCCTGTGCCATTATATTTTTTTACTGTTATTCCATAATATAGTGGTGATTCTTGATTGAACGTTGGATGAGCTTTGTAAAACATATATCTTTAGTCATATTGAAAACTTTCTTTATAAGTTCCTGAAAATCTATCTCTTTGACCAAGCTTTTAATCACCTGTCCTAACATCTCCTTATATGGCGCAATGTTAGATTATGTTCGCTAATGTTCCTAAGAATCACTTTGGGACATTTTTAGTATGCTGAAGGCATTATATAATGGAAGTTGTTGTTGTTGAGATTAATGGTGTCTTGGGCAGTTGACAAATCAACAAAGAGCGCTCTAGTTATTAGCCTGGTTGAAATTCACCCTCAATATGTTGGATCAGATGTGCCCGACCACTTTGCCTTCACTCTATCTGCCAGGTCCAAGTTCTCAGACACAATTCGCCCATAAATATCAGACGTGATACCCTCTTCCCACCCTCCAACAAAAGCATCCTGTATCCTTTTCAACAGAAAGGCCCGTGCGTGCCTTGGGAAATGTTGGGAAGGCCACCCACACAAAACTCCTTGTCTGGAGGTATCTGAATGAGTCCACTCCCATCCGCCCGCAGCCCAAACTTCACTGACAACTCCTCCAAGCTGGCAAACCATTCCTCTATAAACAAATCCCCAAATCTCTCCAGCCCCTTCCCTTCCCGAACATAGCGTCCAGTCTCGACGGTTCAAATAAAGAATTTGCACAGATAGACGCCAGCATTGACACAGTTCCAAGTCTTAAAATGCTGCTTGAATTGTTTTCATATCCTTAAAAAAGACACGACCACTGGGTTCGAGGAGCACCTAGCCGGAGAAAACGGAAGTGAGGCCGTCATCGACTTCCCCAGATTAGACAACCTCACCTCTATCTGTCCCCATACAGAACCTGGGAGACCACCCCACCCCAGCACCTTCTCAGCATTGGCCGCCCAATAATAATAAAGCAAATTCGGCAGTGCCACGCCTCCCCGACTGTCTATTCTGTTGAAGAACTACCCTACGGATCCTCGGAGTCTTGCCCATCCATATAAATGATGGAATCAATCTATTCATCCTCCCAAAGATTTAGGGAGGAAGATAGGAAGATATTGAACCAAAAAAACACCTTGGAAGAATATGAATTTTGATAGACTAGCCTCTGCCCACCAGGGACAGAGAAAGGTTGTCCCACTTTCGCAGATCAGACTTCTTTTTTTTTTAAATTTAGAGTACCCAATTCATTTTTTCCAATTAAGGGGCAATTTAGCGTGTTCAATCCACCTACCCTACACATCTTTGGGTTGTGGGGGCAAAACCCACGCAAACACGGGGAGAATGTGCAAACTCCACACGGACAGTGACCCAGAGCCGGGATCGAACCTGGAACCGCGGCGCCGTGAGACTGCAGTGCTACCACTGCACCACCGTGCTGCCTTCGCAGATCAGACTTAACATTGTCCAAAGTGTGTGCTTGTGCCAGCATTTCATGAGATATTTTGCACCTTTGGAGAGAGAATAGAGAAGTACAACTCTAGTATAAAATGCCATGATGTCTCAGGCATTTGTGCTGGTGAGCACCGCATGGAAACTGTAGCCATGTGCATGGAGACTCCGACGTGACAGGCCACTGAGTGCATGCTGGCTCAGAATAATACCCTGCAAATTCCAGCTATCACTTTCCAGAGGATAGAGCAAAGCTTCATCTTCAGAAGACTCAATCTATTCACAGATCTGATTCAGACTAAGAAATCCTCATCGAGACATGTTTGGCAGAGTTTTAACTGCCAAAGTGAGGTGGGCATGTGTGCGGCTTTTAAATTGCCAATAAATGCTGTCAGGTTAGGAACGCGACATCACTCTGCTGCTTCCAGCTTCCAGATTCCTGGAAGGAGCTGGAGGTGAAGAAATTCAGGTCTATGATGACCTTGAAGCCCATTCACAATGTATGGCCACCTGCCCCTCTTAGAAAGAGGCCTGCTTCCAAAAGGCTGCAGGTATGAGCAATGGCCTGCTGTGAGAGCCTGAGCTTGCTGGGGCACTGTTGCTCTGTCATGTTCAGGAAGCTCACTCTCAGTCTATTACTGTAGACATCGCCTCCTTGGAGCTGGAGCTCTTTGTTCACCTCTTCTGTCCATTGAGTGACATGCGGCTACAGAGAAGACGGTTACTGCTGGCGCTGTTGGCACTCTTGGCGGTGTTACTGTTGCAGCTGATCCTGCTGATCCTCCTGAGAGGTCCAGGTGACAGCTGCATAGTTTGTTGCTACATAAAAGGCTGACAGCAGGGAAGATGAAATGAAACTGAGTAAACTCCAAGGCAATAGAAAGTAACTCCAAAAAGTTGCAATTCACTCTGAAATTAGTGATTTCAGGCTAACAGAAGTAGTCCTGCAGCCACAAAGCATTCACTGTGGCTCACACAAAGCTTGTCTATTCCAATCTTTAAAGCCTTTCCAGCATTTTAATTTTAGTAAGTAACCACTGCCTGCTGGGCACCTGCCTCTCGGACCCGGCATTTTGCAGAGTATTCGGGGAACCCGTGCACTGCTTGTTAAAGCCAGAATGCAGGGTGAAAGTGAAACTTAATGATCTATTTGAATATTTTACTTACTTTATTGACAGCTACACAGGGGTTCCCCATTCACGTCCAAATCTACGTTGATTAAACCTGGACGCAGCAGAGTGATGTCGCGTTCCTAACCTGACAGCATTTATTGGCAATTTAAAAGCCGCACCCACCTCACTTTGGTTAAAACTCTGCCAAACATGTCTCGATGAGGATTTCTTAGTCTGAATGATTGAAGACCTTTGTTTTTTATTGTCCTGCTTAGACATACCATAGAGGGCACTGCATTTGAAATAATCTCTATCACAGGATAATACAGCACTGCCTATCGAGTCTGCACTGACGCATGAAAGACACCTGACCTGCCTACCTAATCCCATTTGCCAGCACTTGGCCCATAGCCTTGAATGTTATGACAAATGTAATAAAAAGGACTTCCAATGGCGGCTATGAAGGAGTAAGTCGCACATTTGGTGGCTCCCGCTCAGGTCGGACTTTTGGACCTTTTCCCCCGATTTCTTAACGGACTTGAATTGTGTAACGGATGTCAGTGGCAATTCTCTACTGAATTCCCACTTCGGTGCATGGACAAAAGGACTAGAAGTGTTCGTAAGGGCAGAAATAAGAAGACAGAGAAGACTTGGGCTGTCGTTGCAACAGGGGACAGCATGGCGGAGGGGCGAACCTCTGGCTTGTCGACCCAGCAGTCTATGGAGCAGCTGATGCAAGTCATCCAGGAGGGTTTTGCTAAGCAGAAACGGGACTGCTTGGACCCAATAAAAGAATCGATTGAGCGGTTGGAGCATAGATTGGGCGCCCAGGATCGGGCGATCCAGAAGGTGGAGAAGGCGCTGGCTGAGCAGGAGGAGCATCAGACTGCGGTGGAGCTGGAGGTGGGGATGCTGAGGGAGCAGCAGAAGAAGCTTCTGGAGAAGGTGGAGGACCTAGAGAATAGGTCCCGCCGGCAGAACCTAAGAATTGTCGGGGTCCCAGAGGGTCCGAAGGAACGGACGCTGGGGCATACATCGCAGACATGTTTGTGAAGCTGCTGGGGGATGGAGCATTCTCCCGGCCCTTGGAGGTGGATAGGGCTCACAGAGCACTCGAGCGGAACCCGCGAATAGGAGACCTCCCCCCCACACCCCGAGGGCAATGCTGGTGAGATTCCACACGTTCTCGGATAAGGAGTGCATTCTACAGTGGGCCAAGCAGACACGGAGCTGTAAATGGGACAATAGTATCCTGCGGGTTTACCAGGACCTGAGTGTGGAGGTGGCCAGGAGGAGAGCAGGCTCCAATCAGATCAGGGTGATTCCTTTCAAGAAGAAGGTGAAGTTTGGACTGTTATACCCAGCCCGTCTCTGGGTCACGCATGATGATCAGCACTTTTACTTTGAGTCACCTGAGGACACGTTGGACTTTGCAAAAAAGAAAGGGCTGACGAAGGACTGAGAACTTTTGAACTTGGCTGCAACGTTCGTGTTTCTGTTTTGTTTCTCTGTTTTTGTAAAATGTTTCTTGTTCTACTTGGAACCAGCAGTGGAGCTGGGTGAGTTAAGGTTTTCATTTGCACTGTTGGGGGATGGAGGTGTGCTAGTTTTGATCTTGGTGTTTTTCGGTTGGGCAATTGTGTGGGGATTGTTTGATGTTGGAGTTTGTTTGCATGAGCGGGGGTGGTGGGGGGGAAGGGTGGGGAGGGAACAATAGGTGGGAGACTATCTGGCGCCAGGAGTGGGGGCCACAAGCTAGCTGGGTGAGCTAGCTCTCGGAAGCGCAGTGGGGTGTGTGCATATGTTTGGTTTAAGAAAGGGATTGGGTTACAGGGTGTTGTTGCTAGGGGGGGAGGGGGTGAATGTTCTGCTGGCGAGGGAGGGACTTGGGCTGAGGGACAGAGAGGAGGTCAGGGGCATGGGCTGCCTGGGGATGGACCGGTGGAGGCACGGATCATGGGCTGGTGGTGGGCCTAAAAAAAGGGGATGGCTGATCGGCGGGGGGGAGGGGGCGGGGGGCGGGGGGGGGTGCAAAGAGCCCCCCAACTAGGCTGATCACCTGGAATGTTCGAGGATTAAATGGGCTGATCAAAAGGGCACATGTGTTCGCACATCTTAGGGGATTGAAGGCGGACGTGGTGATGTTGCAGGAGACGCACCTTAAGGTGACGGACCAGGTTAGACTGAGGAAAGGCTGGGTCAGCCAGGTGTTCACTCGGGACTAGATTTAAAGACTCGCGGGGTCGCGATCCTGATCAATAAGCGGGTGGTGTTTGAGGCGGGTAGAATAGTCTCGGATGTGGGAGGTCAGTATATTATGGTCAGTGGGAAACTGGAGGGGGTGCAGGTGGAGTTAGTGAATGTGTATGCGTCAAATTGGGATGATGTGGAGTTTATAAAGAGGATACTGGGGAAGATACCGGACCTGGACTCGCACAGGTTGGTCATGGGAGGGGACTTCAACACAGTTATGGACCCTGGTTTGCACCGGTCAAGCTCGAAAATGGGCAGGGTGCCAGCAATGGCAAAGGAACTAAGAGGGTTCATGGAGCTGATGGGGGGTGTGGGGGTGTGGATCCATGGAGGTTTGGGCAGCCGAGGGTGAAGGAGTTCTCCTACTCACATGTGCATAGAGTGTATTCCCGGATTGATTTCTATATTTTGAGCAGGGCCTTACTGGCAGGGGTGGTGGACACTGGGTACTCGGCGATTACAATCTCAGACCATGCTCCGCACTGGGTTGACCTGCAGGTTAGTAAAGACAGTAACCAGCGCCCGCACTGGAGGTGAGATGTGGGACTTTTGGCGGATGAAGGGGTGTGCGAGCGGCTGAGGAAATGTGTTCAGAGCTACCTGCAGGTCACTGACACGGTGGAAACTTCGGCAGCGGTGGTTTGGGAAGCACTGAAGCCGGTGGTAAGGGGGGAGCTGATCTCCATCCGGGCTCATAGGGAGAAGGTTGACAGGGCAGAGACGGACTGACTGGTAAAGGAGATATTACAAACCGATAGGAGGTATGCGGAGACCCCAGAGGCAGGGCTCCTGAGGGAACGGCGGAGGCTGCAGGCCGAGTTTAGCTTGCTGACCACAGGGGGAGCGGTGGAGCAGCTGAGAAAGGCGAGGGGGCGATTTATGAACACGGGGAGAAGGCCAGCAGAATGCTTGCATAGCAGCTTAGGAAGAGGGAGGCAGCTAAGGAGATCGGGAAAGTAAAGGACGGAGATGGGAACCTAGTTGGTGATTCAGTAGGGGTGAATAAGGCGTTTAGAGATTTTTACAGCAGCCTGTCCAGGTCGGAACCCCCTACGGGGCTGGAGAGGATGAGGCACTTCTTAGAGGGGCTGAATTTCCCAACAGTGGACGGCGAGCGGGTAGAAGGGCCGGGGGCCCCAATTGGGCTGGACGAGATAGTGGAAGGCTTGAAGGCCATGCAGGCGGGTAAGGCCCCGGGTCCGGACGGGTACCCAGTGGAGTTCTATAAAAAGTTCTTGGGGATATTGGGGCCGGTGTTGATGAGAATGTTCAATGAGGCAAGGGAAAGAGGGGTGCTGCCCCCGACGATGTCACAGGCAACGATTTCGCTGATTCTTAAGCGGGACAAGAACCCGGAGCTGTGTGGGTCCTACAGGCCGATCTCCCTGCTGAATGTGGATGCCAAGTTTCTAGCCAAAATCTTGTCCTCCAGGATTGAGGGCTGTGTTCCGGACGTTATTGGGGAGGGCCAGATGGGGTTTGTTAAGGGTAGGTCGTTGGTGGCCAATGTAAGAAGTGATACACTATCAATTACGACGAGACAAGAGTAGAGTAATCGAGGCTTTATTAAGCAGAGATGTGTTGCCTCCTACAGCTGCTGCAGAAATGGCTGCAGCTCGGTGAGCACACACATTTATACTCCGCCTACTGGGCAGAGCCAGCAGGCAGGGATCTACCCCCGTACCTGTAATACAGGAGCCTTACCGTATTACTTCTCATATATGTCATATATACAAACAGTGGTGACTACCACATTCACCCCCTGTTAAAAAAGAGTCCAGCGGGAGTGGTGGAAAACTATTTACATGGTATGTGAGCATTTTTAAAGTGTACAGTTTGGGGAAAAGTTCACAAATTCAGCCGGTCGGGTGCCTTGATCCTCCGTTGTGAGCGCCGCAGTTCCGGTGGCGATGCAGGCGCCGGCTTGGTCACCGGTGACTCCGGGAGCGTGTAGTCCTCATCTTCATCCCCAGGTGGAACCAATGGGAGGACGGATCGTTCTGGAGCGGGGGCTGTGGTGAGGTGGGCTGGGGGGAGGATGGGTGGCGCCGGGGCAGTTGTGGGGGGGCGGGGGGGACCCAGCTGGTGCCAGGTTCCTGAGGGAGACTGTGTCTTGGCGGCCGTTGGGGTACGCCAGGCGTACTGCGGGTTTGCATGGAGCAGCTGTATCCTCTCGACCAACGGGTCCGCCTTGTGGAGCCGCATGTGCTTGCGGAGGAGAACGGGTCCTGGAGCTGCCAGCCACGTTGGGAGCGAAACCCCGGAGGTGGACCTCCTGGGGAAGGCCTGGTGAGCATCGGCCGTTCATGGGGGGGTTGCATTAGTCGCAGTGCAAAGTAGCGATCGGATGGAGTGGAGGGCGTCGGGAGGACCTCCTGCCAGCGGGAGACTGGGAGATTTTTAGACCGTAGGGCCAGCACGACAGCCTTCCACACCGTCCAGTTCTCCCTCTCCACCTGCCCGTTTTTCCGGGGATTGTAGCTGATCGTCCTGCTCGAGGCAGTGCCCTTGCTGAGCAGGAATCGATGCAGCTCATCACTCATAAAGGAGGATCCCCGGTCGCTGTGGACGTAAGCAGGGAAACCGAACAGAGTGAAGATGCTATTGAGGGCTTTTATGACTGTGGCAGACGTTATATCGGGGCATTGAATGGCGAAGGTGAATCTGAAGTATTCGTCGACCACGTTAAGGAAGTACGTGTTTCGGTCGGAGGAGGGGAGGGGCCCTTTGAAATCCATGCTGAGGCGTTCAAAGGGATGGGAGGTCTTCACCAGGTGCACTCGGTCTGGCTGGTAGAAGTGCGGTTTGCACTCCGCGCAGACCTGGCAGTCTTTGGTGACCGCCCTGACTTTCGCAATGGAGTAGGGCAGGTTACAGGCCTTTATGAAGTGAAAGAACCGGGTGACCCCTGGGTTACAGAGACCATCGTGTAGGGCCCGGAGTTGGTCCACTTGTGCGCTGGCACATGTACCTCGGGATAGGGCATCGGGGGGCTCATTGAGCTTACCGGGGCGATACAAAATTCCGTAATTGTAGGTCAGGAGCTCGATCCTCCACCTCAAGATTTTATCATTTTTGATCTTGCCCCGCTGTGTGTTATTGAACATGAAGGCAACCGACCGTTGGTCAGTGAGGAGAGTGAATCTCCTGCTGGCCAGGTAATGCCTCCAATGCCGCACAGCTTCAACGATGGCTTGGGCCTCCTTTTTGACGGAGAAGTGCCAAATGTCGGAGGCATGGAGGGTGCGGGAAAATAATGTCACGGGTCTGCCTGCCTGGTTGAGGGTGACGGCCAGAGCGACGTCTGATGCATCGCTCTCGACTTGAAAGGGGAGTGTCTCGTCGACCGCGTGCATCGCGGCCTTGGCGATGTCGGCCTTGATATTGTTGAAGAGCTGGTGAGCCTCGGCCGTCAGGGGGAAAACTGTGGAGTGAATGAGTGGGCGGGCCTTGTCCACATAGTTAGGGACCCACTAGGCATAGTATGAGAAGAATCCCAGGCATCGTTTGAGGGCCTTGGGGCAGTGGGGCAGGGGGAGTTCCATGAGGGGGCGCATGTGGTCGGGGTCAGGCCCTAGAACTCCATTTTGCACCACATAGCCAAGGATGGCTAAGTGGTTGGTGCTGAACACGCACTTCTCCTTGTTATACGTTAGGTTCAGGAGTTTGGCGGTGTGGAGAAATTTGAAAAGGTTAGCGTCGTGGTCCTGCTGGTCGTGGGCAGGTACGGGAAGGTGGCCCGCAGACCGTACCGGTCAACCATTCGGTCCATCTCCTGTTAGAAGACCGAGACCCCATCAGTGACGTCGAAGAGAACCCTAAGGAAGTGGTAAAGGCGGCCGTCTGCTTCGAACGCAGTGTATTGGTGGTCCGCCTTGCGGATGGGGAGCTGGTGGTAGGCAGATTTTAGGTCCACTCTAGAGAAGACCCGGTACTGTGCAATCTGATTGACCATATCAGATATGCGTGGGAGGGGGTACGCGTCGAGCTGCGTGTACTGATTGATGGTCTGACTGTAGTCAATGACCATCCTGTGTTTCTCCCCAGCCTTTACTACTACCACTTGGGCTCTCGAGACGCTGTTGCTGACCTCAATAATGCCTTCCCGTTGTAGCCGCTGGACCTCCGACCCTGATGAAGGTGCTGCCCTGGGCACTGTACCGTCTGCTCCTGGTGGCGACAGGTTTGCAATCCGGGGTGAGGTTTGCAAACAGGGAAGGTGGGTCGACCTTAAGGGTCGTGAGGCCACACACAGTAAGGGGTAGTAGGGGCCCGCCAAATTTCAGGGTTAGGCTCTGGAGATTGCACTGGAAGTCCAGGCCGAGTAGCAAGGCAGCGCAGAGGTTGGGGAGGACATAGAGCCGGAAGTTGCTGAACTCTACGCCCTGGATGGTGAGGGTGGCGGTGCAGTACCCCCGGATCTCCACAGAGTGGGATCTGGAGGCCAGGGAGATTCGTTGGGTAATGGGGTGCACCGCGAGGGAGCAGCGCCTTACCATATCGGGGTGGATGTAGGTCTCCGTGCACCTGGAGTCGAGAAGGCAAGGTGTCTTGTGGCCATCGACCTTCGCCGTCGTTGTCGCGGTTGCAAGGTTGTGTGGCCGGGACTGGTCGAGCGTGATGGAGGCGAGCTGTGGCTGGTGTTGGTGGGCCCCGGGCTGGTCGGCGGCGGTTGCGGGCGATGAGTGGCCCGATGAGGTGCCCGACGAGCAGGTGTCCTGAGGCGCCGTCCAAAATGGCGGCGCCCATGGGGCGCACGTGGCGGGCAACGTTAAAGATGGCGGCACCCACGGGCCGCACGAGGTCTGATGGAAGATGGCGCTGCCCACGGGCCGCACGTGTTCTGGTGCGAGGAAGATGGCGGTGCCCACGGCCGCACGTGGGTTGCGGAGATGAAAATGGCGACGCCCATGGGTCGCACGTGGGGGGGTGCAGGAACAATGGGGCTGGTTACAGTTGCGATCGACCGGGCTTGGCACACCGCAGTGAAATGTCCTTTCTTCCCGCAGTCCTTGCAAATTGCGCTCCACGCCGGGCAGCACTGCCGGGGGTGCTTTGTGTGCCCGCAGAAATAGCACTTGGGCCCCCCCGGGGTTGGTTGGCTGCCGTGCGGCGCAGGCTTGGGGTTGGCTGGGGGCCGGCGCTGGTGGGGTCCACGATGTCCAGGAGGGGTTCGCCGTGCGGTCAGGGGCGTACGCTTGTACATTATGGGAGGCTACCGTTAGTGAGGTCGCGAGTTTCTTGATCGCCGCGAGGTCGAGCGTACCCCCTTCTAAGCGGCGCTGGCGGATGTACGCCGACCCTATGCCTGTAACGAAAGCGTCCCTGATTAAGAGTTTGGAATGTTCAATGGCCGAAACTGCCTGGCAATCATAGTTCCTCGCCAGGGCGTGCAGGGCACGCCAGAAATCTTCCAATGACTCACCAGGGAGTTGTTGCCGCGTGGACAAAAGGTGCCTGGCGTAGAGTATGTTGATCAGCCGTGTGTAGTTCTCTTTTAGAAGCGCAATGGTCTCAGTGTAGTTGGGTGCGCCCCGGATAAGGGGAAAAATATCGGAGCTCAACCGTGTGTACAGGATTTGTAGTTTCTGTGCCTCTGAGGGTGGTTCTGTGGCTGATCCGATGTAGACTTCAAAGCAAGCTAGCCAGTGGTCGAAGGCCGACGTGGCGTGGTCTGCTTGAGGATGCAGCTGCAGGCGATCTGGGTTGATGCGAAGGTCCATCGCTGTAAAATCTCTGCTTAATAAATTGATGCACTATCAATTACGATGAGATGAGAGTAGAGTGTAATCGAGGCTTTATTACGCAGAGATGTGGAGCCTCCCGCAGCTGCTGCCGAAATGGCTGCAGCTTGGTGAGCACACACATTTATACTCAGCCTACTGGGCGGAGCCAGCAGGCAGGGATCTACCCACATACCTGTAGTACAGGAGCCTTACCGCATTACTTCTCATATACGTCATATATACAAACAGTGGTGACTACCACAAGAAGGCTGTTAAATGTGATCACGATGCCCCCGGAAGGTAGGGAGGTTGAGGTAGTGATCGCAATGGATGCAGAAAAGGCTTTTGATCGGGTAGAATGGGACTATCTGTGGGAGGTATTGGGATGGTTCGGATTTGGGCGGGGCTTCATTGACTGGGTCAGGTTACTGTATCAGGCTCCGGTGGCAAGTGTGCAGACGAACAGGACAACTTCAGACTATTTTAGACTGCACCGGGGGACGAGACAGGGATGTCCCCTCTCCCCACTGTTGTTTGCACTGGCCATAGAGCCATTGGCAATTGCTCTGAGAGCCTTGAGGGGCTGGTCCGGGGGGGGGGGGTGGGGGGGGGGTTGAGGGGGGGGGGGGGGGAAACACAGGGTTTTGCTCTTTGCGGATGATCTCCTTCTGTCCGTTTCGGACCCAGTAGAGGGGATGGAGGAAATCATGAAGATTTTAAGGGAATTCGGCCGGTTTTCGGGGTATAAGCTAAACATGGATAGAAGTGAGATGTTTGTGGTTCAGGCGAGGGGACAGGAGGGGCGACTGGGGGAGCTGCCATTTAGGTCAGTAGGGGATAGTTTTCGGTACCTGGGCTTCCAAGTGCTGCGGGAATGGGACCGGCTGCATAAATTGAATCTGGCCCGGCTAGTGGACCAAATGAAGGACGATTTCCGGAGATGGGACACGCTCCCGTGGTCGCTGGCTGGGAGGGTACAAACGGTGAAAATTATGGTTCTCCCGAGGTTCCTATTTGCATTTCAGTGTCTCCCCATTTTTATTCCGCGGTCCTTTTTTAAGCGGGTCAACAGGGTGATCACGAGCTTCGTCTGGGTGGGCAAGACCCCGCGAGTAAGGAAGGCATTGCTCGAGTGGAGCTGGGGAGAGGACGGCTGACACTGCCAAATTTTAGCAACTATTACTGGGCGGCTAATATAGCCATGATCAGGAAGTGGGTGGTGGGGGAGCTGTCGTTGTGGGTGCGGATGGAGGCGGCTTCCTGTAAGGGCACCAGTCTGGGGGCGTTGGTAGCTGCGCCTCTGCCGTTCCCTCCGGCATGGTACTCCACCAGTCCCGTGGTGGTGGCAGCCCTCAGAGTTTGGGGCCAATGGAGGAGGCATGTGGGAGCAGTGAGAGCATCGGTCTGGGCCCCAATCTGTGATAACCACCGGTTTGCCCCGGGCAGTATGGATGGGGGGTTTCGGGTATGGCGGAGAGTGGGGATTGAGAGGATGGGGAAATGTGTTCATAGATGGGAGCTTTCCAAGTATGAGGGCGCTGGAGGAAAAGTTTGGGCTGGTGAGGGGCAATGAATTTAGATATTTGGAGGTGCGGGACTTCCTTCGTAAACAGGTGGCAACCTTCCCGCTCCTACTGATAAGGGGGATTCAGGACAGGGTACTTTCCAGAGGGAGGGTGGGGGGGGAGCGCTCGGACATCTATAAGGAGCTTATGGGGTCGGAGGAGATGCAGACCGAGGAGCTGAAGCGTAAGTGGGAGGAGGAGCTGGGAGGTGAGATAGAGGATGGTCTATGGGCAGACGAGTTGAGTAGAGTCAACGTGTCCGCAACATGTGCCAGGCTCAGCCTGATATAATTTAAGGTTGTTCACCGGGCTCACATGACAGTGGCCCGGATGAGCAGATTCTTTGGGGTGGAGGACAGGTGCACAAAATGCGCGGGTGGACCGGCGAACAATGTCCACATGTTTTGGACATGTCCGAAGCTTCGGGGATTTTGGCAGGGGTTTGCAGACGTCATGTCCACGGTGTTAAAAACAAGGGTGGTACTGAGTCCAGAGGTGGCGATTTTCGGGGTGTCGGAAGATCCAGGAATCCAGGAGAAAGAGGCAGATGTTTTGGCCTTTGCTTCCCTGGTAGCCCGAAGACGGATACTATTGGCATGGAGGGACTCAAAGCCCCGAAGTCGGAGACCTGGCTATCGGACATGGCTGGCTTTCTCTGTCTGGAGAAAATTAAGTTCGCCTTGAGAGGGTCACTGTTAGGGTTCACCCGGAGGTGGCAACTGATCGTCGACTTCTTTGCGGAAAATTAATCGTCAGCGGGGGGGGGGGGGGGGGGGTTTAGAATAGGGGGTCAATAAGGGTGGGACTGTACGAAAGGTAAACGGTTTTTGCACTATGTTTATGGTTTCGTGTGTCTTGTCTATTTTGTTGCTGTTTCTATACCAAAAATACCTCAATAAAATGTTTATTCAAAAAAATATATAATAAAAAGAGAAAATGCAGAAAAAGTCAGCAGGTCTGGCAGCATCTGTGGAGAGAGAAACAGAGGGAACTTTTCGAGTCCGTATGACCTTTCTTCAGAGTTAAAGAGAGGGAAAAATGTGATGGATTTTATACAGTTTAAGGGAGGTAGAGCAGCTGGAGAAAAATAGAAGGTGAGTGAGTGATAGGTGGGAGCTCGGAGAGATTTGACATAGATGTGGAGGGCATGAGACAAGGGAAGTATTAATGGCAGTGTTTTTAAAAAATGTTTCATTAAATTTTTGTCACTTTATACAAAAATACAAACAACAACCGTAAGCTAAAAAGAACAATAAACTAATCTACGCAACCGCCCTCTCTCGGAAGCAGCATCCCCCTCCCCAAGAACTCCCTATCCCACTTTGCAGCCAACAGTGACCAATTCATAGATTTCATAGAATTTACAGTGCAGAAGGAGGCCATTCGGCCCATCGAGTCTGCACTGGCTCTTGGAAAGAGCACCCTACCCAAGGTCCACACCTCCACCCTATCCCCATAACCCAATAACCCCACCCAACACTAAGGGCAATTTTGGACACTAAGGGCAATTTATCATGGCCAATCCACCTAACCTGCACATCTTTGGACTGTGGGAGGAAACCGGAGCACCCAGAGGAAACCCACGCACACACGGGGAGGATGTGCAGACTCCGCACAGACAATGACCCAAGCCGGAATCTAACCTGGGACCCTGGAGCTGTGAAGCAATTGTGCTATCCACAATGATACCGTGCTGCAATTACATGAAAGATAGTTTAATGGTTGCCATCTGTGATAGAACCCTTCAATTGACCCCCTTACGATGTATATGACCTTCGTATGGTGCAAAAGCCCCATTAAGTCCTCTAGCCATGCTATGGCACTAGGAGGTGTCTCCAACCTCCAACTCAACAGGACTCACCTTCGAGCAAACAATGAGGCAAAGGCAAGGACATCTGCCCCTGCAGCTCCGGCACATCCGAGACCCCACATATAGCCGCTAAAGGATAGGGCTCCAGCTCAATGTTCAGGATCGCTGACATGGTGCTAAAAAAGGAGACCCAAAAACCCACAAGCTTGGGACAGGACAAGAACATGTGTGTGTGGTTAGCGAACGCCCTTGAGCAGCGCACGCATCTATCCTCAATCCCCGCAAAGTAACGACTCATTCTGATTTTAGTAAGGTGTGCCCTAAACACTACATTGAGCTGGATCAGACTCAACCTCGCACACGATACTGTGAAGTTCACCCCACGAAGGGCCTCACTCCACACTTCTTCCTCCAATATAGGCCCCAGGTCCACTCGTAGGAAAAACTAGAACCAGAGAACACAATCTCAGACTAAAGGGACGATCCTTTAAAACAGAGATGAGGAGGAATTTCTTCAGCCAGAGGGTGGTGAATCTGCGGAACTCTTTGCCGCAGAAGGCTGTGGAAGCCAAATCATTGAGTGTCTTTAAGACAGAGATAGATAGGTTCTTGATTAATAAGGGGATCAGGGGTTATGGGGAGAAGGCAGGAGAATGGGGATGAGAAAAATATCAGCCATGATTGAATGGCGTAGCAGACTCAATGGATCGAGTGGCCTAATTCTGCTTCTATGTCTTATGGTCCCCCCATTTGGACTTCACCCCCTCCGCCAAGACCGAATCCTCCCCCAAAATCCATCCATATACACTGGACGTACTACCCTCTTCCAACCCCGAACAGGAAGGATCTCCCCAGCAAGGAAGATAGTGACACCACCAGGAATGCCGGAAACATCCGTCTAACAAAATATCTAGAGGTACCTAAATGAGTCCGAGCATGGGAGCCCAAATTTCTCTTTGAATTATTAGAATCATAGAATATTTACAGTGCAGAAGGAGACCATTCAGCCCATCGAGTCTGCACCAACCCTCTGAAAGAACTCCCTACCTAGGCCCACTCCCGCACCGAATCCCCATAACCCCACCTAATCTATACATCTTTGGACACTAAGGTGGCCAAACCACCTAACCTGCACTTCTTTGGACTGTGGGAGGAAACTGGAGCACCCAGAGGAAACCCACGCTGACACTGGGAGAACGTGTAAACTCCACACAGGTAGTCACCCAAGGCCGGAATTGAACCTGGGACTGCCAAACCACCCCTCCAGAAATAGGTCAACACTCTCTCCAGCCTCTTTCCCTTCAACACCCCAAACGTAGTGTCCAACCTTGCTGGCTCGAACAGATAGTTAACACAAATGGGGGTCAGCCTTGACACTGACCCCCAGCTTGAAATGTTGATGGAGTTGCCTCTATATTTTTAAAGTGGAGATAACAACCAGGTTTGACGAGTATTTTGCTGGAGGAGAGGCCATTATCAGTTTCCCAAAACTGGACCCTCTATATGACCCAGACACCATACACACCCAGTAGACCACGGGTCTCCACACCATCCCAACACCTTCTCTACGTTAGCGTCCCAGTAATAAAATATCAACTTTGGCAGCGCAGTGTTCCCGACTATTCATGGCAGTGTTAAGGACTGTATAATGTGCTGATAGTGGCAGATAGGTACGGTAGCAGAATATGTTATTGGGAGGACAAAGGTCAGTGCTCAGTGAAAGCAAGATTTCAGAACAAGTGACAGATGACCCTGCAGGGAGGGCGTGAGCATTGGGACAAAATAGTTTTTGGATGATAAAAGATGTCAAGATGGAGGAGAAAGGTCATAGTCTAAAGTTGTTGAACTCAATGTTGAGTCCAGAAAGCTGAAACATGCCTAATCGGAAGATGAAGTTGATCCTCCAGTTTTTGTTGGGTTTTACTGCAGCATTGCAGCAGGCCAAGGGCGGGCATGTGGCTAGGAGAGCAAGATGATGAGTTGAAATGGAATAATAACAGGAAGATTGGGGTTATGCTTGTGGACTAAGCGAAGGTGTTTCGCAAAGTGGTGACCCAGCCTGTGTTTAGTGGTCCCCAATGCAGCAAATGTAAGCTGCTGCTTGATAGCCCCTAGAAAATCCATGGGCAGCTGTAAGTGCGACGTTATTCTTTTGTCATTCCAGCAAAAATTCAGGCCAATATCTTGATACAAATGCAGAGGTGGCAAATGGTCTAGTAAACCCATGAGCAGATTTTTGAGAATCATAGGGTCGTGGTTGTTTATTCCTTTTAGCAATTCAGTTGGAACTTTCTTAACTATCTTGGACAAGCTGGTTGGAACTTTACCTGCGGTGACATGTATATGTTCCATTTTGTGGGGTCGATGTTGAGTATTTGTATGGCCCTTCAAACTATCCTGTTGGTATGAGTTATATCCATTGATTTGATCACTATTGCCAAGGTTTAAACCATTAATTTTTGATTACGACAATAACTTTTTCACTTGCTGCTAATATATCACTGCCACTACCATTGGCTGGAAGCTAGTCTCATGGGTGTGTGGGGAAGTGTTTTTGTGGAGAGTTAAGATTAAAAGCTTGAACACATAATGTAAAGTGTAGAAATTACTGTTCTATTAGAAGATGAATACTTAATGCTTTAATTTTTTTTGTTTTTTTTGTTTGTTACTTCAAAACAGAAAAAAATACAGGCACAATTTCAGAATTTACTTTTGACCCAAAACTTTGAACTATGAGATGTCAAGAGCACATTGATAGGTGCACACGTAGCTGATGAAATTTATACAGAGAAGCATGCTCCTTCGACATCGTCTTCCATACCCGCCACCTCTACCACCTAGTAAGACAAGGGCAGCGGATACATGGGCACATCATCACCTACAAGTTCCCTTCCAAGTCACACAACATCCTGACTTGGAATCCCACCCCCCAAGGCTAACACACCTTTCCCCAGATACGGGGTGCAAAACTGCTTACTGTATTCCAAAAGGGGTCTGACCAGACCCTTATTCAGCCTCAGCATTACAATCCTGCTCTTGTATTCTAGCCCTCTCGACATGAATACTAACATTGAATTGGCTCCCGAACTGCCAACTGAACCTGCATGTTAACCTTAAGAGAATCCTGAACTAGGACTCCCAAGTCCCTTTGTGCTTCAGATTTCCTAAGCATCTCCCCATTTAGTAAATAGTCTATGCCTCTATTTTTCCTACCAAAGTGCATAACTCACACTTTTCCACATTGTATTCCACCTGCCACTTCTTTGCCCACTCTCCTAGCCTGTTCAGGCCCTTGTGCAGCCCGCCTGCTTCCTCAACACTACCTGTTGCTCTGCATATCTTTGTATCATCTGCAAACTTAACAACAGTTTCCTCAGTTCCTACTCCCAGATCATTAATGTACAGTGTGAATAGTTGTGGTCCCAACACTAACCTCTGCAGAACATCACGAGTCACCGGCTGCCATCCTGAAAAGACCCCTTTATCCCCACTCTCTGTCTTCTGCCAGTCAGCCAATCCTCTATCCATGCCAGTACCTTGCCCCTAACATTATGGGCTCTTATCTTATTTGGAAACCTCCTGTACGGCACCCTGTCAAAGCCCTTCTGGAAATCCAAATAGATCAAGTCCACTGGCTCTCCTTTGTCTAACTTCCTCGTTACCTCCTCAAATAATTCTAACAGATTTGTCAGGCATGACCTCTCCTTGATGAAACCGTGCTGACTCAGTCCTATTTTACCCTGCACTCCCAAGCAATCTGCAGTCTCATCTTAATAACGGACTCTAAAATCTTACCAACAACTGAAGCCAGGTTAACCGGCCTATAATTCCCTGTCTCCTGTCTCCCTCCCTTCTTAAACAGAGATGTTCTATTAGCCATTTTCCAGGCCAGTGGGACACTCCCTGACTCCAGTGAATCTGGAAAGATCATCATCAATGCCTCCACAATCTCCTCAGCAATCTTCTTCAGAGCCCTGGGGTGTAATCCACCCAGTCTGGGTGATTTAACAACTTTCAGACCTTTCAGTTTCCCCGGCACCCTCTCCTTAGTGATGGTCACTATACTTACCTCTTCCCCCTGACCCTCTTGAAGTTCTGGTATGCCACTGGTGTCTTCCCCATGAAGACTGATGCAAAGTACCTATTCAGTTCCTCTGCCATTTCTTTGTTCCCCATTACTACTTCTCCAGCCTCATTTTCTACTGGTCCAGTGTCCATTCTTGTCTCTTTCTTACCTTTTATATATAATAAAAAAACCTCTTGCAATCTTCTTTTAGATTATTAGCTGGCTTGCACTCATATTTCATCTTCTTCCCCCTTATTGCTTTTTTTAGTTTTCCTCTGCTTGCTTCTAAAGGCTCCCCAATTCTCTGGCTTCCCACTAATCCTGGCTTTTTCTTTTGCTTTTATGCTGTCCTTGACTTCCCTCATCAGCCATGGATGCCTCGTCCTCTCCTTGGCATGTTTCCTCCTCCATGGGATGAATTTTTGTTGTGCATCTCGAATAACCTCCAAAATCTCCTGCTATTGCTGTTCCACTGTCTTCCCTGCTAGGCTCCTTTTCCAATCAACTCTGGCCAGCTCCTCCCTCATGTCTTTGTAGTTACCCTTATTTAATTGTAATACCGTTACATCTGATTGCAGCTTCTCCCTCTGAAACTGCAGGGTAAATTCTATCATATTGTGGTCATTGCTCCCTAAGGGTTCCTTCACCTTAAGTTGCCTAATCATGTCTACCTCATTACACATCACCAAATCCAGAACTACCTGTTCCCGAATAGGCTCTGTCACAAGCTGCTCCCAAAAACCATCTCTTAGACGTTCCACAAATTCCTTTTGTTGGGATCTGCTACCAATGTGATTTTCCCAGCCCACCTGCATATTGAAGTCCCCCATGATTATTGTAATATTGCCTTTTCTATCTCCTGATTTATTTTCTGCCCCACACCCTGATTACTGCTAGCAGGCCTGTACATAACTCCCATCAGGGTCTTTTTATGATTCCTCAACTCATTTGGTCAAAAACCTGGAGTACCCTTCCTAACAGCATTGTTGGTGTTCTGACAACACAAGGACTGTATTGGTTCAAGAAGGCAGCTCACCAATAACATCTCAAGGGTAATTAGCGATGAGCAATAGATCCTGGCCCAGTCAGCAATGCCCACATCCTGTGAACAAATAAAAAATATACATTTTTAGGAAGAATGAGGAGAGACAATATAAAACAATATGTCATAAAAGTTGCAAAACTAAAGGATCTGGGGATGCATGTTCACTGAATGTGGTAGGGCAGGTTGAGAAAGTGGTTGATAAGGCACACTGGATGCTGGGTTTTATAGATAGAGGCCAGCAGCAAGGTTTTCAAAGAGCCGCAGTGCCGGGACACATTGAGGGTGGGCTTTGAAAATTGTGGTTCCAAAGGTTGTCGGCATTCTACTGCCTCCGGAACGGTTCCTAATTCTCAGTGGAATGACAATGAGCAGAATAGTCGCTGACCTCCAATTAACAACCCCTTTAGAGCCTTAAGGAGGTTGTTAAAGAGCTGGTCTGGAGTGCAATAAAATGTTAAAATGTTTCCTGGTGAGCCCGGGTAGTCTCGTACTCATCAGTAAAATTATTTGGAGATGATTTTGCGAGGAATCTGTTGAGTCAACTGGTGCCGACACGAGCACTAATCCCTACCTTGTCATGCAATTCCGCTATTCACCTTGTTTAACCTCCTGGTCCTCTGAGGACATGCCTACTCAAATCAGCAAAGCAGCTGCAGACCCCAACATGGCTGCCTTTGGTTCTGGTGCCAAGCAGGCAGCTCCTACTTCGTGCCCAATTGACATTTGAATTTGAAAATCGTGTCACGAGTACAATGCAGCTCAAATATGGTGCCAGAATCTGGAATTAATCTGGGTTTTGGCTTCCTGACACCACATTGAAAATCAAGCCAATAGAGATCAAAAGTAAGGCAGTTATCATTAACTTTTATAAAACACTGGTTTGGCCTCAACTGTAATTTTGTACCAATTCAGGGCACAACATTTTAGGAAGGATATGAAAGTGATGTGAAGGAGAGGCTGCAGAGACAATTCATGACAATAATCCAAGGAGTGGGGGAGTTCAGGTGCATGGATAGATTGGGAAAACTGGGTATGTTTTCCGTAGTGAAGCGAAAGTTGAGAGGAGATATGATTGAGGTGTTCCAAATCATGAGGGCTCTGGACCGAGTAGGTATGGAGAAACTGTTTTCATTGAGAAACAGAGGACACTGATTTAAGGGGAATAACAAAAGAACCAATAGCGACATGAGGAAAATCCTTTTTGTGCATCGATTGGTTAGCATATGGAATGAGAGTCTGATGGAGGCAGATTCAATGGCCGCTTTCAAATGGGAATTGGATAGCTATCGGAACAGAAAAAATATTTCCAGTGTTATGGGCAAATGGTAGGGGAGTGGGAATAGCTGTTTTTTCTTGCAGAGAGCCAGCACGATATGAAAGGTTGAATGGTCCAATTCGGTACTGGAACTGTTCTGTTTTTCTAAGATCTGCTTTCAGTTCAACACAACCTATTTTCAGCAAAACAAATCTCACTGAAGAATTTATTACACCCTGGAAGCATCTTTCAGACCACAGACACGCACACGGTAGCACAGTCGTTAGCACTGTTGCTTCACAGCGCCAGGGACCCGGGTTCGATTCCTGGCTTGGGTCACTGTCTGTGCAGATTCTGCACATTCTCCCTGTGTCTTTGTGGATTTCCTCCGGGTGCTCCGGTTTCCTCCCACACGCCCTGAAAGACCAGGGGCGAAATTCTCCGGTATCGGCGCGATGTCCGCCGACTGGCGCCCAAAACGGCGCAAATCAGTCGGGCATCGCGCCGCCCCAAAGGTGCGGGATGCTCCGCATCTTGGGGAACCGAGCCCCAACCTTAAGGGGCTAGGCCTGTGGGGGACGAATTTCCGCCCCGCCAACTGGCGGAAAAGGCCTTTGGTGCCCCACCAGCTGGCGTGGAAATGACATCTCCGGGCGGCGCATGCGCGGGAGCGTTAGCGGCCGCTGACGGCATTCCCGTGCATGCGCAGTGGAGGGAGTCTCTTCCGCCTCCGCCATGGTGGAGACCATGGCGAAGGCGGAAGGAAAAGAGTGCCCCCACGGCACAGGCTCGCCTGCGGATCGGTGGGCCCCGATCACGGGCAAGGCCACTGTGGGGGCACCCCCCGGGGCCAGATCGCCCCGCGCCCCCCCCCCCCAGGACCCCGGACCCCGCCCGCGCCGCCTTGTCCCGCCGGTAAGGTAGGTGGTTTAATCTACGCCGGCGGGACAGGCATTTTAGCAGCGGGACTTCGGCCCATCCGGTCCGGTGAATCGCGGGGGCGGGGCCCGCCAACCGGCGCGGCGCGATTCCAGCCCCCGCCGAATCTCTGGTGCCGGTGAATTCAGCAACCAGCGGGGGCGGGATTCACGCGAGCCCCCGGAGATTCTCCGACCCGGCGGGGGGGGGGGGGGGGTCGGAGAATCTCGCCCGAGGTGTTAGGTGAATTGGACATTCTGAATTCTCCCTCAATGTAGCCAAACAGGTGCCATAGTGTGGTGACTAGGGGATTTTCACAGTAACTTCATTGCAGTGTTAATGTTAGCCTACTTGTGACACTTATAAAGATTATTATTACTACATATCTTTACTTTCTATTGTTTTTCTTCCGAACCTGCTGTCTCTGTGTGTGGTTTCAGAAATAATTCTGGCTGAAAAGTATTCACCATGCGGAAATGTGCCTTTTATGTCAATTGGCTTGCATTTCCCTGAATATCTGGCCAAAAGCGAGAAAAGGAATTTTTAGGATTATTTTTCCAGCTGTGGCGAAAAACACTGACATCTGTATCATCCAGTTGCTACTCGAAATCTCAAGTTAACAGTGTTATAACCTGCCTGCTTACTACTGGCTGGGGACTAATGGCAATCCCACAATCCTTAGTGAGTATGAGCTTCCCCAATGAGGCGGGTGGAGAAATCATTCACAGAGTCACCTGCATAAATAGAGCTGGCCAGTGTGGGACCAGCAGAGAGGAGTGAGCAGTAAGGGAGTACTGCTGCTGTTGTATATTTGTAATTATAAATAAAGTTATTTCTTTTGCATCTTCTGCTGGATTCTTCATGGCCCTCACAAAACTGGTGACGAGGATGGGATGTCTTTGATGCTGCGCTGGAAAGTTGGAACCAGTACGCACAATGGATGCGTTACTATTTCTGGGCGAACAACATCACCGAAAACGAGCGGCAGGTGGTCATTTTGCTCACCGCCTATGGCCTGCATACGTTTAGGGTGATTACAAGCCTTACGTACCCAGCTGCACCGGACACCAAGATGTTTGATGAACTTGTGACCTTGGTGGGGCAACATTTTAACGCAACCCCGTCCATGATAGTCCAGCATTACCGCTTTAATACCGCAGAGAGGACCCCAGGAGAATCCCTTGCTTAGTTTCTATCAAGGCTATGCAGGATTGCAGAGTACTGTGACTATGGTGAGACTTTGTCAGAAATGTTACGCGACCGCTTGACTTGCGGTATAAACAACACGGCCACCCAAAGTAAGTTGTTAGCCGAGCCGACATTGACTTTTCAACAGGCCATTCAGATAGCGTTGTCCTGAGAGAGTGCAGAACGGGGAGTGCAGGAGCTACAGGGAATGGAGGTGCATGTCTTGGGACACAACTCCTTCCGTTCAAAAGCATCTCCCTGCACCCCTGCCGGATCTTGGGCGGGGTGGTGTCTGGATCGACGCCGATGGCCGCCGGACGTTCCTCCCGGAAGGGAGCCCTCTCCAGAACCGATGGCTGAGGAGCCATGTCCGTGTCAGACTTGTGGACGCCGATCCCGTCACAGTCGCCAGTCCTGGGGGCGCCAGAGGCGCCGTTGTTCTGACAGAAACTGGGGCCAGCCCAGGGACCTTGGTGGGGCAACATTTTAACGCAACCCCGTCCATGATAGTCCAGCATTACCGCTTTAATACCGCAGAGAGGACCCCAGGAGAATCCCTTGCTTAGTTCCATGTGGATGAACCTGCGGCGACTACTCCCGAGGATGTGGAGATGGAGGACGACTGCCTGCAGCTGCATTGTGTGGCAGCTCCCCGAGTGGCCCCCATTAAGGCGACGGTACGGGTCAATGGCCACCCGCTTGAGATGGAGTTGGACACTGGCGCAGCGGTCTCCGTGATCGCCCAGAGGACATTCAACCACATCAAGCAGGGTATACAGACCCTTACATTAACTAATACGCAAGTCAGGTTGGCCACCTATATGGTGGGACCATTGGACATTTCTGGAACAACGATGACCCCTGTTGCTTATGGACACCAGGAGGGGCGTTTCCCGCTTATCGTGGCGTGCGGCCACAGGCCCAGCCTGTTGGGGCGGGACTGGTTGCGCCATTTGCGGTTGCAGTGGCAGCACATCCTCCAAACAGGTTCTGGACGGTTGACGGACGTACTAGGACGGTACCCAGATGTATTCCAGCCCGGTTTGGGGAAGATAGCACATTGAACCAGGAGCCACGCTGCGTTATTTCTGGGCGCGCCCAGTGCCTTACGCCTTGCTCAAGAAGGTAGAAGGGCAGCTCACTTGTTTGGAGTCCTTGGGCCTGTCTGTTTCGCTGACTAGGCAGCGCCAATTGCACCTGTAATGAAACCAGGTGCCAAGGTTTGCTTGTGCGGCGACTATAAACTTACAGTGAATAAAGCTTCCCGGCTTGACCAATATCCAATGCCCCACAAAGAAGATCTCTACGGGTTCCGGGTTGCGGCGATGCGGAGCTAAGCCGTGCGATTCGGCAGCACCCGCGAAAACGGACTTTTGGGCCCACTAACGGAGCCCCAACGGCACTTTAAAAAAAAAAACCCGTGGGGAAGGAAGGAGAAAGGTCCCCGACTAACCTGCATGGATCGGGCCCGCAGCGAAACGGCGAAAAAAGCGGCCCTGGAGCAGCGGGAGAAGAAAGAAGAAAAAGAAAAAAACAAAATGGCGGCGCCCACGGACAGCGAGGAGATGAAAGAGTTCATCAAGTGCTGCTTCGAGGAGCTGCGTAAGGAGATGGTGGCGCCTATACTGGCAATAATTGAAGGACTTGGGGAAACCCAGAAAGCCCAAGAGGTGAAGATCCAGGAGATCCAGGAAAAAGTGAGTGAGAACGACAACGAGCTTGTGGGCCTGGCGGAGAGAGTGGAGCGGCACGAGGCGCTACACAAGACGTGGGCGGGAAGACTCGAAGACCTGGAGAACAGGTCAAGGAGAAACAATTTGAGGATCCTGGATCTCCCAGAAGGAGTGGAGGGGGCCGATGCCGCGGCATATGCGGGCACAATGATCGGGACGCTGATGGGTGCGAAGGCCCCCCCAGGATTGCTGGAGCTGGATGGGGCGCACCGAGTGCTAGCGAGGAAGCCCAAGGCAAAAGAGCCGCCAAGGGCGATGGTGGTGAGATTTCACCGGTTTACGGATAGAGAGAGGGTCCTGAAATGGGCCAAGAAGGAGCGGAGCAGCAAGTGGGAGAATGCAGAGATCAGAATATACCCGGACTGGAGCACGGAGGTCGCAAAGCGGAGAGCGGGTTTCAACCGGGCCAAAGCGGTGCTGCATCGGAAAGGAGTGAAATTTGGAAAGTTGCAGCCAGCGCGACTGTGGGTTACACATAACGGCCAACACCACTACTTCGAAACGCCCGAAGAGGCGTGGACCTTTATACTAACTGAAAAATTGGACTCTAATTGAGGGTTTGTGTGGGAGGGGGGTGTTTGAGGGTTGAAGTATGATGGTTGTTGTACATAGGGGGTCAACCACGCGCAGAAAATGTTATATGGGCTGGGGGAGAGGGACAAGGCCTCGACAGGAGCTGCGCCATGGGGGGCGGGGCAGGCTTTGGAAAGCGCGGGGTTGTCTTTCCCGCGCGCGGCAAGAAAGGCGGGCAGGGGAACGAAGGAATGTACACTGATTGGGAGATTCCCACACGGGGGGGTCAAAGGGATGGCGGGGGAAGCCGGGGTCAGCAGGTGTCAGCTGACTTACGGGAGGGATATGGGGGGAGCAAAAAAGCTAGACGGGGATCTAGCGGGGGGGGGGGGGGGGGGGGAGAAAGGGTTGCTGCTGCACTGGCCGAAAGAGAACGGGACACAGAAGAGGTGGCTGGGACGGGGGTCCCCTGGCTGGGGGACTGGAGAGTGAGGGAGACGCGGACAAGGGACTGGCCTAGAAAAGGAGATGGCTAGTCGGCGGGGGGGTGGGGGTGGGGGCGGGTGGTGAGAGTGAGTCCCTCCAATCCGGCTGATAATGTGGAACGTGAGCGGCCTGAATGGGCCGGTGAAGGGACTGAAGGCAGACGTGGCAATGCTCCAAGAGACACACCTGAAGGTGGCGGACCAGGTCAGGTCAAGAAAGGGATGGGTAGGACAGATATTTCACTCGGGATTGGACGCAAAAAATAGAGGGGTGGCAATTCTGGTGGGAAAGCATGTGTCATTTGAGGCCAAGACTATCGTAGCGGATAATGGAGGGAGATATGTGATGGTGAGTGGTAGGTTGCAAGGGACGTGGGTGGTGTTGGTAAATGTATACGCCCCGAACTGGGATGATGCTGGATTTATGAAGCGCATGTTGGGGCGCATTCCGGACCTGGAGGTAGGAGGACTGATAATGGGAGGGGACTTCAATACGGTGCTGGACCCAGCACTGGACCGCTCCAAATCAAGGACGGGAAGGAGGCCGGCGGCGGCCAAGGTACTTAGGGGGTTTATGGATCAGATGGGTGGAGTGGACCCATGGAGGTTTGCAAGACCGCAGGCCAGGGAATTTTCTTTTTTCTCCCACGTGCATAAGGCTTACTCCCGGATAGATTTCTTTGTTCTGGGCAGGGCGCTCATCCTGAGAGTGGAGGGGACGGAGTATTCGGCCTTAGCCGTTTCGGACCATGCCCCACACTGGGTGGAACTGGAGCTGGGAGAGGAGAGGGACCAACGCCCGCTGTGGCGGCTGGATGTGGGACTGCTGGCGGACGAGGTGGTGTGTGGGAAAGTGAGGGGGTGTATCGAAAGGTACTTGGAGGCCAATGACAACGGGGAGGTGCGAGTGGGGGTGGTATGGGAGGCGTTGAAGGCGGTGATCAGGGGAGAGCTGATCTCCATCAGGGCTCATAGGGAGAAGACAGAGGGAATGGAAAGGGAGAGGTTAGTGGGGGAGATCTTGCGAGTGGACAGGAGATACGCAGAGGCCCCGGAGGAAAGATTACTTGGGGAAAGGCGACGGCTCCAGACGGAGTTTGACCTGCTGACCACGGGCAAGGCGGAGGCACAGTGGAGGAAGGCGCAAGGGGCGACCTACGAGTACGGGGAAAAGGCTAGTCGGATGCTGGCGCACCAGTTCCGTAAGAGGGGCGGCAGTGAGGGAAATAGGGGGAATCAAAGATGGAAGGGGAGCCACGGTTCGAAGTGCAACGAAAATAAATAAGGTATTCAAGGCATCCTATGAAGAGCTGTACAGGTCCCAGCCCCCAGGAGGGGAAGGGGGGATGAGGCGATTCCTGGACCAGCTGGGGTTCCCGAGGGTGGAGGAGCAGGAGGCGGTTGGTTTGGGGGCACCAATTGGGTTGGAGAAGTTGAGTAAGGGTTTGGGGAGCATGCAGGCGGGGAAGGCCCCGGGGCCGGACGGGTTCCCGGTGGAGTTCTGTAGAAAATATATGGACCTGCTCGCCCCGCTACTAGTGAGGACCTTCAACGAGACAAGAGAGGAGGGAACCCTGCCCCAGACAATGTCGGAGGCGACAATCTCCTTGATTCTAAAGCGAGACAAGGATCCACTGCAATGTGGATTGTACAGGCCGATTTCGCTCCTCAATGTGGATGCTAAGTACTGGCCACTAGGATTGAGGACTGTATCCCGGGGGTGATTCACGAGGACCAAACGGGATTCGTAAAGGACAGGCAGTTAAATACCAATGTGCGGCGGCTCTTAAACGTGATAATGATGACATTGGAGGAGGGAGAGGCGGAGATAGTGGCAGCTATGGACGCGGAAAATACCTTTGACCGAGTAGAGTGGGAGTACCTCTGGGAGGTATTGCGCAGGTTTGGGTTCGGGGGAGGGTTTATTAGATGGGTTAAGCTCCTTTACAGCGCCCCGGTGGCGAGTGTAGTGACAAACCGGCGGAGGTCAGAGTACTTTCGGCTGTACCGAGGGACGAGACAGGGGTGCCCCCTGTCCCCCCTGTTGTTTGCATTGGCGATTGAACCCTTGGCCATATCACTTAGGGAGTCTCAGAAATGGAGGGGGATAGTCCGCGGGGGAGAGGAGCATCGGGTATCGCTATATGCGGATGACCTGCTGCTATAAGTGGCGGACCCAATGGAGGGGATGGTGGAGGTCATGCAGACCCTAAAGGAGTTTGGAGAGTTCTCGGGCTACAAGCTTAATGTAGAGAAGAGTGAGCATTTTGTATTACAGGCAGGGGACCAAGAAAGAGGGATAGGGGACCTACCGCTGAGGAGGGCGGAGAGGAGTTTTCGGTATCTGGGGATCCAGATAGCCAGAAATTGGGGGGCCCTACATAAACTGAATTGACGAGGGTGGTGGAGCAAATGGAGGAGGATTTTAAAAGATGGGACATGCTCCCGCTCTCGTTGGCGGGTAGGGTGCAGTCGGTCAAAATGGTGGTCCTTCCAAGGTTTTTGTTCGTGTTTCAGTGCCTCCCCATCGTGATCACCAAGGGCTTTTTCAAGAGAGTAGGTCGGAGTATTATGGGGTATGTGTGGGCAAATAAGACCCCGAGGGTTAGGAGAGGGTTCTTGGAACGCAACAGGGACCTAGGAGGGTTGGCTTTGTCAAACCTAGGGAGTTACTACTGGGCAGCAAACGTGGCGATGATCCGCAAGTGGGTCATGGAGGGAGAGGGGGCGGCATGGAAGAGGATGGAGATGGCGTCCTGTAAAGGAACAAGCCTGGGGGCATTGGTAACGGCACCGCTGCCGCTCTCGCCGACAAAATACACCACAAGCCCGGTGGTGGCGGCAACACTAAGGATCTGGGGCCAGTGGAGAAGGCACAGGGGTGCAATGGGAGCATCGATGTGGTCCCCGATCAGGGGTAACCACCGTTTTGCCCCGGGGAAGATGGACGGGGGGTTCCAAGGCTGACATCGGGCGGGGTTAAGACGAATGGGGGACCTGTTCATTGACGGGACATTTGCGAGCCTAGGGGCACTGGAGGAGAAATTTGAGTTACCCCCAGGAAATGCATTTAGATATATGCAGGTGAGGGCTTTTGTGAGGCGACAGGTGAGGGAATTTCCGTTGCTCCCGGCACAAGAAGTTCAAGATAGGGTGATCTCGGGGGTATGGGTCAGGGAGGGCAAGGTGTTGGAAATACACCAAGAGATGAAAGAAGAGGGGGAAGCGCTAGCAGAAGAATTGAAAGATAAATGGGAGGAGGAGCTGGGGGAGGAGATTGAGGAAGGGCTGTGGGCTGATGCCCTGGATAGGGTTAATACCTCCTCCTCGTGTGCCAGGCTCAGTCTGATCCAATTTAAGGTGGTTCACAGAGCGCATTTGACGGGGGTGAGGTTGAGTACTTTACGTTTTGGTCACCATCCTGAACATTCAACCAATATTTAAACTTGTCAGTAGCTATTCCTGCACATCCCACAATTGTTGCGTCCCTCTATTCACTAGACCCCTCAGGAGTATGTGTTACCAGAGTACCCACTCGGGGCAATTGGTCTTCAGAGGTGATAGTCCTGTCATGTGTCTCATGATGACTCGCATTGCCGCAATCCAGCCCTTGATCTGCTATAAATTCTGATGAGGGGTCAACATTAGGTGACAATGGCCAGCATACAGATGATGGACTGAATGGCCTGCTTCTGTGCTGTAACCATTCCGCGATTCTATTCCACTCTATATTTATACTGGGAACTAATGGTGACCTTTAGTGATTGTGTTACACTGAGATGTGATAACTAACCCTTTACTTGTCTACATATATACATATCATTACATCCCCCTTTTTTAACATTTCTTTTCTATGTGTAACAAAAGGAAAAAATGTAGAATAATATTATCACAAAATATGGTATGTATATCTTTGTACTTAGCAAAATGAGTAACGATCACAAAGTTCACTGTAAATTATTTACCTTCGCGACCTTCGCGACCCATGCCGGGTGACCTGCGCGACCCACCATTTTCTCTTACCTTGTTTGCTGCTGACAGGAGGAAATGGTTTTGGGTTCCTTTGGCCCTCGTACACGCTCCTCCAATGGAACCTGTTGGATGAAGGTGAAGCCTTCCGGTGTCAGAAAGTATGGAGTCTTTATCTGTCTAAAGCTCTGCACTTTTTCCTGTAAAATTTTATCAAATAAAACCCCCCCTAACTTGTAAAACAAATAAAAATAAAATGAATAAAATAAATGAATAAAACCCCCCGAACTTGTAAAACAAAAAGCTGCAACCGTTAAAAAAAAAAAGTGGCCGCACTGCGCATGCGCGCCGATGACCTGGCACGCATGCACAGTGCGGCCGCATTTTTTTTTACATGTTCGCAGCCATTTTGAAGGCCGCTTGCAGCCGGCGTTATATTTGTTTTAACAAACAATCTTATTGAGGTATTTTAGGCATATAGAAAAAGTGACATTGTACAGTACAAAAAAAAAGAAATCAAGACACAAAGCTCTGTTCATGCAAGGACCTGCCTCAATATCCCCCTACTCTACTCTACTCTACCGTGCCCCCCCCCCCGCCCCCCCCCCCCCTGCTGGCGCTTACTCCTCTGCGAAGAAGTCAATAAACGGCTGCCACCTTCGGGCGAACCCTAGTAGCGAACCTCTCAAAGCGAACTTGACTTTCTCTAGGCCAAGAAAGCTGCCATGTCCGATCGCCATACCTCAGCCCTCGGGGGCTTTGAGTCCCTCCATGCTAACAGTATTCGGCGCCGGGCTACCAGGGAAGCAAAGGCCAGAATGCCGGCCTCTCTCCCTTCCTGGACTCCCGGGTCCTCCGAAACCCCAAAGATTGCCACCTCAGGACTCATCACCACCCCAGTTTTCAATACCCAGGACATGACATCTGCGAATCCCTGCCAATACCCCCTGAGTTTAGGGCACGACCAGAACATGTGTATATGGTTGTCCTCCAGCCCAAAGAATCTGCTCATCCAGGCCACCGTCATGTGGGCCCGATGCACGACCTTAAACTGGTTCAGGCTGAGACTGGCGCATGTTGCGGTCGTGTTTACTCTGCTCAGGGCTTCTGCCCAGACACCGTCCTCCATCTCCCCCCCCAAGCTCCTCTTCCCACTTAAGATTCAGGTCCTCAGTCTGCGTATCCTCAGCTCCCATTAGTTCCTTGTAGACGTCTGAGACTCTACCCTCTCCCACCTCTCCCCTAGAAACTACCCTGTCCTGCCTCCCCTTCGGCGGGAGACGTGGGAAGGACGGCACCAGTCTGCGTACAAAGTCCCGCACCTGTAAGTATCTAAAATCATTCCCTCTCGCCAGCCCAAACTTCTCCTCCAGCGCCCTCATGCTCGGAAAGCTCCCTTCCAGGAACAGATCCCACATCCTCACAATCCCCGCCCTCCTCCACAGTCGATACCCCCTGTCCATGTTCCCCGGGGCAAATCGGTGGTTGCCGCAGATTGGGGTTCACACCGATGCTCTTGCTTCCCCTACATGCCTCCTCCACTAGCCCCAGATCCGAAAATCCGCCACCACTATCGGGCTGGTGGAGTACCGTGTCGGCAGAAGCGGCAGAGGCGCCGTGACCAGGGCTGCTAAGCTAGTGCCCCTGCACGAAGCAGCCTCCATCCGCTCCCAAACCGACCCCGCACACACCATCCATTTCCTTATCATCGCTATGCTGGCCGTCCAGTAATAGTTGCTGAAATTCGGCAATGCCAGCCCCCCTTCTCCTCTGTTCCTTTCAAGCATCACCCTCTTCACCCGCGGGGACTTCCCTGCCCATACAAATCCCAGAATAATTTTATGTAGCCTCTTAAAGAAGGACCGCGGGATAAAGGTGGGGAGACACTGAAAAACAAACAAGAACCGCGGGAGAATCGTCATCTTAACAGTCTGCACCCTCCCCGCCAATGACAGCGGGACTGCATCCCACCTCCGGACCTCCTCCCTCACTCGTTCCACCAGTCGGGACAGGTTGGGCTTATGCAGCTTGCCCCAGTCCCGTGCCACCTGAATCCCCAAATATTGGAAACTCTCCCGCACTAGCCTGAACGGTAACCCCTTCAGCCTACTCTCCTGCCCCCTCGCCTGAATTACAAACAATTCGGTCTTAGCCATGTTCAGTTTGTATCCGGAAAACTGGCCAAATTCCCTCAGGGTTGCCATAATACCGTCCATCCCCACCATTGGATCCGATACATATAACAGCAGATCGTCTGTGTATAACGAGACTCTATGTTCCACTCCCCCCTGGACCAGCCCTTTCCAGCCCCTAGAAGCTCTCAGTGCAATTGTCAGCAGCTCTATGGCCAGCGCAAACAGCAGTGGAGAGAGAGGGCAGCCCTGTCTTGTCCCACGGTGCAGTCTAAAGTAGTCCGATGTCGTCCTGTTCATCCTTACACTCGCCTCCGGGGCCTGATACAATAGCCTAACCCAGTCGATGAACCCCGCCCCGAATCCGAACCGAACTAGTACCTCCCACAGATAATCCCACTCGACCCGGTCAAAAGCCTTTTCAGCATCCATGGCTACCACTATCTCTACCTCCCTACTCTCCGGGGGCATCATAATCACGTTGAGCAGCCTTCTTAGGTTGGCCACCAGCTGCCTCCCCTTCACAAACCCGGTTTGGTCTCCACAATTACGTCCGGTACACAGTCCTCAATTCTAGTCGCCAGAATCTTGGCCAGTAACTTGGCGTCTACGTTGATCAAAGAGATCGGCCTGCATGACCCACAAGCCTCCGGGTCCTTATCCCGTTTCAGAATGAGCGAGATGGTGGCCTGCGACATCGTCGGGGATAAACTCCCTCTGTCTCTTGCTTCGTAAAAGACCCTGACCAGCACTGGCCCCACTATCCCGGCAAACCTTTTGTAAAACTCCACCGGATACCCGTCTGGCCCCGGGGCTTTACCCGACTGCATGACCTTCAGGCCCCCCAATACCTCTTCGATCCTGACCAGGGCCCCCAGTCCGTCCACCAACCACACCCCCACTCTTGGGAAGGTCAGTCCGTCCAGATATCGCCTCATCCCCCCCGATCCCCCGGGTGGTTCCGAAGTGTACAGCTTCCTATAAAAGTTCCTAAAGACCTTGTTCAGCCCTGCCGGGTCACCCACTAGATTACGTTCCCCATTCACTACCCTCCCTATTTCCCTAGCCGCTTCCCTCTTCCTTAGTTGTTGCTCAAGCATTCTACTGGCCTTCTCCCCATGCTCATAAATCGTGCCTTTTACCTTTCTAAGCTGCTCTACAGCCTTGCCTGTAGTCAGCACTCCACATTTGACCTGCAGCCTTTGTTGTTTCCTGAGTAACTCTGGCCTCGGGGATTCTGAGTAACTCAAGTCCATCCGTAGAATTTATTTAATCAGTCGGTCCGTCTCTGCCCTACCTGGTCTGTCCCTGTACGCCCGGATTGAAATCAGCTCCCCTCTCACCACTGCCTTTAGTGCCTCCCAGAGCACCGCTGATGACTCTTCTCCAGTATAGTTCACCTGCAGGTAATTCTGCATGCATTTCCTCAGCCTCTCACACACCGCCTCATCTGCGAGTAATCCAACTTCCAGCCTCCATGGTGGGCGCTGAAAGCTGTCCTTACAAAACTGCAGGTCTATCCAGTGTGGAGCATGGTCTGATATGGCAATTGCCGAATATTCTGCCCCTACCATTCCGGCCAGCAGGGTCCTATTCACAACAAAGTAGTCAATTCGGGAATACACCTTGTGGACATGGGAGTAGTACGAGAACTCCCTCGCCGTCGGCCGGCTAAATCTCCACGGATCTGCTGCCCCCATTTGCTCCATGAACCCTCTCAGTTCCTTTGCCATCACTGGCAACCTGCCTGTTCTTGAACATGACCGGTCCAGGCTCGGGTCCAGGACTGTATTAAAGTCCCCGCCCATGATCAGCTTACGCGAGTCCAAGTCGGGGATCTTCCCTAGCATCTTCCTAATAAAATCCACATCGTCCCAATTAGGAGCATACTCACTGACCAGGACTACGCTCATCCCTTCGAGCTTACCCCTCACCATAACGAACCTTCCACCCCATCCACGACTGTGCCCTCCGCCTCAAATTGTACCCTTTTATTAATCAGGATCGCAACCACCCCTCGTCTTAGAATCCAGCCCCGAATGAAAGATCGGACTGACCCAGCCCTTCCTTAACCTAACCTGGTCTGCCACTTTCAGGTGCGTCTCCTGCAGCAAGACTATGTCCGCCTTCAGAACCCGCAGATGCGCAAACACACGCGCTCTCTTCACTGGCCCGTTTAACCCTCTAACATTCCAGGTGATCAGCCTGGTAGCGGGGCACTTTGCCCCCTCCCCCACTTGGCCAGCGCCCCAGCCATGTGTCACGCTTCATCTGGCCCGCCTTCTGACCGGCTCCACCCATGACCTCCTAACTGTTGCCATGCCCAGTTTCCATCCCCGTCAGCAGAACGACTTCCCCCCCCTCTCCCACTTAGCAACACCATCCTATCCCCTAACCCCTGCTCTAATCTAACTATATGCACACCCCCAACCTCGGCTTCCATTAACTAGCCCCACCCAGCTAGCCTGGGGCTCCCAGCCTCGGCACCATCACGTCTCCCACCCATTGTTCCCAGTCACCCCTCCCCTGACCCCTCCACACCACTTCCCCAGATCAGCCCTACCTAAGCAAACACTCGATACAAGTCATAAACAACCACCACAATAGCACCATTTAAGTTAAACAAGAAGAAAAAAAGAGATAAGAAATAACAGGCACTCTCAGTCCTTCCCATACAGACACAGAAAAAGATTGCACAAAGTTCCCCTGAAGCATCCATTTTAACCCAACCCTTTTAACTGTTTTCTTTATTATTTTCTCCCCAACCAAACTCCAACTAATCAAAGAGCCCAAACAGGAAACATTCAGGTAAACCACGCAAAAAGGACGCAAAAAAAACCCACATCCCTACCACCTTCCAACCCCCTAAAAAGGTTGAAAAAAGAAACAACAAAAAAACGGACCCAAACATGCAGGTAATTTCCAAAACGGGAGAGACACCACATATATTTAAAAGTTCTAAATGAGTCCAAACATCCTCAGCTCAGGGCCAGCCCTTGCTTCTTAACAAAGTCCATTGCCTCTTCGGGTTCCTCAAAATAGTGGTGCTGACCCTCATACGTAACCCACAGTCGCGCTGGAAAAAGCAGCCCGAATTTCACCTTGATTTTATACAGTATCTCCTTCACCTGCCTGTAGCCTCCCCTCCTCCTGGCCACCTCAGCGCTCAAATCTTGGTAAACACGCAGGGTGGTATTGTCCCAAGTACAGCTTTGTGTGCCCTTGGCCCATTGCAGGACCCGCTCCTTGTCCAGGTACCTGTGAAAGCGTACCACCATCGCTCGTGGGGGACCCCCTCGTCGCGGCTGCCTCACCTGCACTCTGTGTGCCCTGTCCACCACCGGCAGGCGTGGGAACACCTCGTTCCCCAGCAACTTCTGAAACATACCCTCCACATACGCGGCAGCATCTAGCCCCTCTGCCCCCTCCGGGAGGCCCACGATTCTCACGTTGTGCTGGCGAGATCTGTTGTCCAGGTACTCCAGCCTTTCCAGAAGCACTTTTTGCTGGTTCCTCGGGCTCTGAATCTCCACATCCGCCACCGTTTGAAAGTCAGCCTGCTCCTCCACTGACTTCTCCAACTGCTGGAGCTTCTCAGCCTGATCATCCAGCCTTCTCCCCATCCGGTCAATCGACTTCTGTAGCGGCTCCATGTTGTCACGCTTCAGAGCCAAAAAGCCCTCCTGCATATTCTGCAGCAGCTGCTCCATTGTGGGCTGGGCTGTCGGCACCTTGCTCTGAACACCAGCCATGCTGGTCTCTCTCACAGCCTCCACTGTGCCCTTACTCGACCACTTCTTCTGCTGTTTACAGTCCCTCCAGCTTCTTAGGTCCATACAATTCTGTATGGGTCCTGTGCCTGAGTACTATTGCTTTCCAGTTCAAAAGCGCAACAAGGTCGGGGGAAAAAGTCCAAAAGTCCGACCGAAACGGGAGCCACTAAATGTGTGGCCTACTCCCTCATAGCCGCCACCGGAAGTCTGCAGCTGGCGTTAGTAACAGCCGGCTGCTGCGGCAGTTGTGTGCAGATTTGCGCGATCGGGAGCGCCGTGACGGACAGCTCCACGAACCTCCCGACACCCGCCCGCGACCCACCCGCGAGTCGCGCCCCTGAGTTTGACAATGCCTGGATTAAAGTATCTGGAAAATACTCTCATTAAGTTGTAATTCTGGAAATATTTTAGTGTGTAGCTTAATGTTTTGAAGTGCTCAACGATTTCTTCGAAGTATGTTGCCATCAGCTGCCTGAACTATGTAGGAACGTGGTGCTGTTTGTCTGATGACTCTTGCAGGAGCAGACCAACCTCCATCAGGTATCATGATCCTGACGGTATCATCTGGAAGCAATGAATCTAGAGTGGTTGTATGCTGATTATGGTACATTCTTTGTCATTCACGTTACTGTTTCATTTTTTTGTATCACTGGCAGATCATAGAATTTACAGTGCAGAAGGAGGCCATTCGGCCCATTGACTTGGAAAGAGCACCCTACCCAAGGTCAACACCTATACCCTATCCCCATAACCCAGTAACCCCACCCAACACTAAGGGCAATTTTGGACACTAAGGGCAATTTATCATGGCCAATCGACCTAACCTGCACATCTTTGGACTGTGGGAGGAAACCGGAGCACCCGGAGGAAACCCACGCAGACACGGGGAGGATGTGCAGACTCCGCACAAACAATGACCCAAGCCGAAATCGAACCTGGATTTGGAAGAGGTATTGATGGTAGTGCTGTTCTCAAATCTCTGTTCATTAACATCTGTGCAGGGGATAGTCCAGTTGATAGAGGAGTCGCTGTGAATGATAGGAACGCAGAATTGATGTTTGACGAAGAATCCAAAGCTTTGTTTATAAGTTGTTTGATTACGTGTACTCCTTTTTCTACTTTGCCGTTCGGCTGTGGGTAATGTGGACTCGACGTGATAGGAGTAAAGTGGTAAAGTCGTGAAAACTCAGCCCAGTCATTGCTGTTGAAACACGGTCCATTGTCTGACATGACAGTGGTAGGTATTCCATGCCTGGCGAAAGTTTCTTTGCTTGCTTTCATGACAGATCTGGATGCAAGATCTGGTAACTTCATGTCTTCCGGATAATTTGAGTACTAGTCGATGATCAGAACATAATCACGACCATTGCAGTGAAATAGATCTATACCAACTTTGGCCCAAGGAGATGTCTAACGCATGTTGCTGTAGTTTCTCCTTGCATTGCGCAGGCTAAAACTTCTGACACGTCTCACATCTAAGTACCATGTCAGTGATGTCCCGATTGATACCTGGTCAGTGTACAGCTTGTCTTGCCCTTCTCTTGCATTTTTCAATGCTGAGGTGACCTTCATGAATTTGGTTGAGAATCATCAGTCGGAGAGACAGTGGTATGACTATCCGGTTAAGTCGAATCAACAATCCATCCACGATTGTCAAATCTTCTTGAACATTTCCGAAATTAGAACAATGCCCTTTCGGCCACCCATTGTTGATATGGAGCGAAATTCTCCATCCCGCCCCGCCACATTTCTGCCCCGACCTGCCGGGGGGATGCTCCGTTACACCGGCCGGTCAATGGGGTTTCCCATTGTGGGGCAGCCCCACGCCGTCGGGAAACCCCCGGGCGCCAGCAAAACGGAGACTCCCGCCGGTGGAGAATGACGCCCATGGTGTATGACACGTTGCAGCATTGCATCCTTTGTCTCTTCATGGATGAGGTTGATTTTTTTCATGCGAGGCAGGAGGATTTTCAGCACACAGCTATACTTGAGATTCTACATGCTGTATGAACTCAAAAGGTTCACTTCCTGAAGTGATTGAGCATGATAATGCATCTGCTATTATCAGATCTTTTCCAGGCGTGTGGATGAGGTTGAAGTCGTATCTTTTGAGCTTCGCCAAAATCCTCTGGAGTCGCGGAGTCATGTCATTGAGATCCTTCTGTATTGTATGCACCAGTGGTCTGTGATCCGTTTCTACCGTGAAAGTTGGGAGTCCATAGACATAGTTATCGAACTTTAATATGCTGGTTAGTAGTCCAATTCACTCTTTTTCGATCTGTGCATATCGATGTGCTGTTGGTGTTATCGCTCTGGATGCGTATGCAACAGGTACCTAAGTCGTGTTGTCATCCTTTTGCAAAGGTACTGCTCCTATTCCGTCCTGACACGCATCAGTCGAAATTTTCGTCTCTCTGTTCGGATCGAAAAATGATAGAAGAGGTGCAGTTGTTAATTGTGATTTTAAATCAAGCCTTTTGATGATCAGTTGTCCATTCGAATGTGGTTGACTTTTTGATCAAATTTTTAAGAGCTGTTGTTCTGTTTATAGATTAGGTATAAATTTGCCTAAAATTTTTTACAACACCTGGAAAACGTACAACTGCCTTTTTGTCCTCTGGGACTTTCATTCTCTGAATGGCTGCAATCTTGTCAGTGTCAGGTCGCACACCAGTAATCTGGGGCGGGATTCTCTCACCCCGGGGCGGGGCCGGAGGATCGGCAGGACTGGTGCGAATCGTGCCAGTCGGCCTCAACGCCGGTCCGTCGATTCTCCGGAGAGTGGAGAATTGGCGCCATTGGCACCGGCGCGGCGCCGGTCGGGGGCCGCTCTACGGGGCCTCCCCTGGCGATTCTTGGCCCGGGATGGGCCGTGTGGCACACCAAAAAAGCTGAGTCCCACCTCGTTCACACCTGCTCTTACCCGGCGGGACCGCGGCGTGGATGCATCCAGGGGCGTCCTGGTGGGGGGGTTCTGACCCCGGGGGGGGGGGGGGGGGGGTCCGACCCCAGGGGGGGCCTCCACTGTGGCCTGGCCCGCCATCTGGGCCTACCAATCGTCGGGCCGGCCTCTCGGGCTGGGGGCCTCTTTTGTTCCACGCCGGCCCCTGTAGGCCTACAGCATGTTGCGTCGGGGTCGGCGCAGAGAAGGGAGCCACTGCGCATGCGCGGCAATCGCGTCGGTCTCACTGTGCATGCGAGCGTTGGCGCCAGTGCCACTGCGCAGGCACAGACCCGCGGCGCCCATCTGACGCTGGGGATCAGCAGCTGGAGCGGCGTGGGTCGCTCCAGTGCCGTGCTGGCCCCCTGTAGGGGTCAGAATTTCTGCTCCTGAGGCCATGTTGACGCGGTCGAGAAACGCGCCGGCGTTTACGACGGCGTCAACACTTAGCCTCAGATTCACAGAATCCCATCCTTGGTCTCCAAGGAACTTGAGTGTGTAAGTGCCAAAACTACACTTGGATTGATTCAGCTTAAGACCACACGTGTGTATTCGTTGAAAAACCTTTTTCAGTCTTCTCTTTAATAGATTTCGAGTCCCCAATTATTTCTTTTTCCAATTAAGGGGCAATTTAGCATGGCCAATCCACCTAACCTGCACATCTTTGGATTGTGGGGGTGAAACCCATGTAGACACAGGGAGAATGTGCAAACTCCACACGGACAATGACCCAGGGCCAGGATACGAACCCGGGCCCTCAGCGCCATAGTCCTCATGCTAACCACTGCGCCACTGTTCAGTCTTGAGATATGTTCTTCCTTTGTTGATGACTGTATGATAATGTCATCGACGTAGACACAAACACCTTCTATGCCCCCAGCCATCTGTTCCACAATGCAGTGTAAGATTTCAGATGCACAGATTATTCCGAAAGGCATTCTGTTATAGCAAAATCTGCCAAAAGTCTTATTGAAAGTGCAGAGCTTTCTACTTGAGTCATCCAATTGCATTTTCCAGAAACTTTGCGATGCATCTAATTTCGTAAAGGTGTGTGCATTAGCCATCTCGCTAGTGATTTCCTCTCTTTTTGGAATGGGATAGAGTTCCCTCATGATATTCTTGTTGAGATCCTTGGGGTCGATACATATCCTCAGCTCATCAGCAAACCAGCGAACTGACCCAGTCAGTCGATTCAGTGATTCTTGAAATTATTCCTTGTTGTTATAGCCTTTCTAATTCAAGTTTTAATCTTTCTCTGGGTGGAGCAGGAATTCTCCTCGGAGGGTGTACCACAGGTCTGGCATTCATCCTTAACAAGATTTTGAACTTGAATGGAAGAGTATCCATGCTTTCGAAGACGTCTGGATATTGGTTTAGTATACCTTGGATATCATCATGTGGTATGGATTGAGACGAAGTTGCAGTATAAATTCGCTGTATTAGGTGTAGATCCTTGCAGGCTTGTGCACCTAAGAGTGATGATTTACCTGACTTGACAATCTCGAATCTTAGTGAGTCACAATATCATTGTTGGAGACATCAAACACCAGGACCCAATGGATGAGATTGAATTGCCATTGTAGTCTTTTAATCTATAGGCTGATGGAAGTATCTTAGGGATTCGCTTAAGCTTTGTGAGAACAAGCTTTGTAAGCAAATTGGCAGAAGTGACTGTATCCAACTTGAATTTGATTGGACGGTCGTTTACTTTCAATACAGTGTTCCACTCTGTATCCAAATTAATAGATTAAATTAAGAGGTGATGTTACTTCAGTGGTGTGATCAAATTTTTCTATGATTCCTACAAAGAAAGTGTTTTCCAGAGAGTAAACATCCGTGTCTGTTGAAATATTCTGTTCAAAATCTTCTTCCATAGATTCAATACTTTGTGCATTAATCTGTCTTGAATTGGACTTTGCAGATTTAACTATGAGTGAGGATCTGCACTGTGCAGCAAGATGGTTTAATTTGCCACATTGTGCGCATTGTTTTCCTCTGGCAGGGCATTTTTTGAAAGCGGGAGGTTCCACACCTTGAACACGTCATGACGTTGACGTCATCACGCATGACTCTTCTTCGCGCATGTGCAGATCAGCTTTCGTCCGTCTCGCATATTTTGACAAAGTGTGCATGTGCAGGGTTAGAATGCGCAAGGTGGCTGCCGTCCGAAACACGCTCTTCTTCATCTGCGACACTGCCTTAACACACTCTACGCCCTTTTCACGGAGAACATACTTTTGGTATTGATTTTTCGATTGCTGATGAACACGACACATTTCAATTGCGATTTCGAGCGTTAGATCCTTTTGACTAGGCAATCTTTCTCTGAGCTTTTCATCAGTTATGACAATGATGCTTAAATCTAGTAGATTAAATTGATGCGCGATCAATTACACTCAAGACGAAGTGATTTCATAACTGAAGGCTTTAATCTACTAGAACTTGTTCCCCAGCAGGTTCGGTACAGAAAGTGAAGGCTGCTGGGACGGCACCATTTCTTATACTCCGCCTCTCAGGGCGGAGCTACGTAACAACAGCCAATGGTAGACTCCTGGGTCTAACCAATGGCCATCAGCCTCTTAGGTACCTCAATACCTGGTACTACCACATCCTCAAACTATGACCCCCTAGTTCTGGACTCCCCCATCATTGAGAACATGGGGCTGAATTCTCCCTTTGCGAGACTATGTTCTCCTGCCGGAGCTGAATTGCACCAGTTTTACAATCCACTTGTGATCTTAAAGCAGGATGCAATTCTGTATTCTTTGCCGTACAAATTTATGCATGGCATGGAATGTGACGGGATTCCCGGGGGAATCCTGATATTGGACCACCATTTTGTGCGGGCAAATCAGCCATCACGCTCTCCCCCCCCCGCACTGCACAACAGCCCCACTACCCTGGATTGTCTGGGTACCATCCCTACCCCCAAATACAGGGGTGGCCCGATTCACCTGCCTGCCCCCACATACCCCTGTATCAGGGGAATCCCCCCAGGGATCTCTGTAATAGGGTGACCCCCCACAGAGAGGCCTGGAATCTAGAGAACAGTCCAGCCAGAGCCTGTGGGAAGCATTATAACTATAACACTTGCCTTGCAGCTCCATGTGTCCATTCCTGAAGGAATTGGTGAAACCTCAATGTATGTAAACATTGCCAATATGAAAGAAAGGTAAGGACAGTGAAACCACATACTTGAATGATTGGAATGCACTTAGTGCAACTTACATCTCTTTCAATTTGGCAATGTTTATAAACATTGGGGTTTCACAAACTTAGGCCACATGAAGGGATATGAATGGATCAGAGCTGCAGCTGTTTTTACAAGCTGGCAATCACAAACCACTGCTGGAAAGCCATGAATGGATTGCAGACAGTGTATCTGTGAGGCCAGACGCAGGCACAGCCTCTCTCCTTCGAGGAATGGACATGTGGAGCTGCAAGGTAAGCAGTACAGGTAATGCTTCCCACTGTTACACCTTGGATGACTTTCTAGCTTCCAGACATTGGTTCCTTTTCTGGGGGAGGGGGGTCCTTTGTGGAAGGAGGGGTCTGTGTATGTGTGGAGGTCTGTGTGTGTGGGGGGGGGGGGTCAGTGTGTGGGGGGGGCTCTGTGGAGTGGGTTCTTTTACGCAGGGGGTCCCTATGGGCCCCACATTACAAGGGTCCTCCTATTACAGGGGTCCCCCATTACAAGGGTTCATGTGGCGGTCCACCTATTACAGGGGTCCCTGTTGTGGGTCCCCGTATTACAGGGGTCCTTGTGGTGGATCCCCGTATTACAGAGGTCCTTGTGGAGGTCCCCCTATCACAGGAGTCCAAGTAGGGGGGAGGGTCTCCCTATTAGAGGGGTCCCTGAGGGGAGCGGGCTGGGCCATCCCCATACTTGGGGGTGGGGAGCACCCAGGTAATCCAGAGATTGGAGGCTGCTGTATGGTGCGGCAGGGTGGAGGGGGGGGGGGAATGATTGTATAGACCACAAGTGAACTGTGCCCACCTGATTCCTGGCCGCGGGGAGCGGAGAATCACAGGAGAACGGAACATATTGCGGCAGGTCATTGTGACACATTTGCATTTATTTCCATGTTCCCGCTGGTGTGTGGCTTGGAACTCATTCACGCTGCCAGCGAGGGATCGGAGCAGGGCATTCCGGTCCCAATCTCACCACAACGCCCAGTTGTCAGACCCAGGGCATCCGGGGGACGAAGAATCCTGCCCATTCTTTCTGAATTTACCCTGTCTAATCTTGTTAAAATTTTCTATGAAATCCCCTCTCACTCTGCTAAACTCCAATCAATATAATCCTAACCGATTTAGGGCCTGCTCTAACCAAGTGGGAACAGAGTCCCACAGTGAATGCATTTAGCCGCATATTCCCCGGCGCTCGCAGCGACATTTTGTGAGATTGCCGTTATCGGCCATGTTGCGCTGCGGCATGCTGCTTTTCAGGTGCAGCATGGCCGGTAGATCGTGCCCTTAATTTCTCCTCATATGACAGTCCTGCCATCCCAGGAATCAGCCTGGTAAACCTTCCCTGCATGCCCTCCATAGCAAGAACATCCTTCCTCAAATAAGGACATCAAAACTGCACACAATACTCCAGGTGTGGCCTCACCTATGCCCTATACAATTGCTCTATACCTCTCTATTCTTACACTCAAATCTTCTTGCAATGAAGGCCAACATTCAATTTGCCTTCTTTACTGCCTGCTGTACCTGTGCTCTTACTTTCAGTGACTGATGCACGAGGATACCAAGGTCTCACTGATTATCCACCTCTCAATTTACACCCATTCAAACAATAATCTGCCTTCCTGTTTTTGCTGCTGACATGGATAACCTCACATTTATCCACATTATATGGCAATTGCCGTGCATGTGTCCACTCATTTAGCATGTCAAATCCCGCTAAAGCATTTCCGCATCCTCCTTACAGCCACCCAACTTTGTGTCATCTGCAAATTTGCAAATACTACATTTAGTTCCCTCGTCCAAATCATTAATTTATAATGTGAATAGTTAGCACAGATCCCTGCAGTACCCCACTAATCACTGCCTGCCAATCAGAAAAATACCCATTTATTTCAAGTCTTTGCTTCCTGCCTGCTAACCAGCTTTCTATCCATCTCAAGACACAACCCATAATGCCATGCACTTTAACTTTACATAGTAATCTGCTATGTGAGATTCTGAAAACCTAAATAAGCCACATCCATCGGTTCTCCCTGGTCAACTTTACTAATTACATCTTCAAAGAATTCCAGTAGATTTGTCAAACATGATTTCCCTTTTGTAAATCCATGCTGACTTTGTCTGATTACACCACTGCTTTCCAAATCCTGTGCTATGAAATCCTTGATATTTGACTCCAGCGACTTCCCTACTACCGACGTTAGGTTCACTGGTCTATAGTTCCCGGTTTTCTCCCTACCTTACCTTTTTGAGTAGAGGGCTTATATTAGCTACCCTCCAATCTGTAGGAGACATTCTGAAGTCCAAAGAATTTTGGAAAATGACCATCAATGGATCTACTATTTCTAAGGCCGCTTCCTTAAGTACTGAGATGTAGATTATCAGACCCTGGTGATTTATCCACCTTCAATCCCGTTAATTTCCTCAAACCATTTCCCCACTACTACTGATTTCCTTCAGTTCCTCACTAAAACTTGTGTTTTCCGGAACTTTATATTCCAGGTGCATTATTCATATCTTCCTTTGCGAAGACAGAAAGAAATGCAAATTTAGTTCCTCAGCCATTATTTTGTTCTCCGGTATGAATTCCTCTGTTTCTGACTGTAAGTGGTCTACATTCATTTTTATTAATCGATTTTTCTTTATATACCTGTAACAGTCAGTTTTTATGCTCCCTGCTAGTTAATTTCATACTCTATTTTCCCCTTCTTAATCAATCCCTTGTCCGCCTTTGTTGAATTTTAAACTGCTCCCAATCCTCAGGTTTTCTTGCCAATTTGTATGCTTCTTCTTTGAATCTAATACTATCTCTAATTTCCCTTGTCAGCCGTAGTTTGGCCACAGTTCCCTTTCCACTCTTGCACCAAATAGGAATAAACAACATTTGGATTTCCCCTATTGGTTCCTTGATGCCTCCCATTGCCTGTCCACCGTCCTTTCTTTCAGTAATGTTTCCCAGTCCATTGGGGTCATGGGGGAAGGGTGGGTAGGGTGCTCCTTCGGAGGGTCGGTTCAGACTTGGTGGGCTGAATGGCCTCCTTCTGCACTGTAGGGACTCTACGATTCTTATGTTGTCATCTCCAATCAGAAACTCACTGGGACTGAGCTTCACTGTGAAGGAAACACCCTCTGCACTTTGAGTTCTTGTACTCTTGAAATCATGTGAATTAATATTCATTTCATGTACTGTTACTATCCACAGTTGTAAAACTCTTTTTCTATTCCCCTTCATACATATGCATGTTTCCTTTTAGTTCACTTTCTTAAGATATTTAATTAAACTTCTTTATGTTTCTTTTCTCATTTTTCTTACTTGTTTTTTGTTTTATATTTGATGTTTTTTCAACTATACATGTGTTAGCTGAATTAATCCACACTTTTATTCGTTGTTTTGCTCCCCCACCTTTTTTACTGTTCCTGATTTCTTCCACTCAATGTATTTGCTTTGTGATGTGATTGTCTTGATTCTGAAACTTCCAGACAGGTAATGGAAATACTGATCACAACAATAAATTGGCAAACACATCAGTGAAGTGAACCAAGTTAGATAGCTGCAGACCAAGAATATTATACATATTTTCAACAGAGGAATATTGGATATACCTAAATACTACAATTTTTTTGCAGGATCATATATAAGTCTACATGGAAACTCTGAGAAGGTAACAAAACATATGACTGTGGCTGTAAGACAGGGCATCCAAGACAAGGTAAGAGGACCAATAAGGATTCTTAAATGAATACTACATTGAACAAGGAAGGGATAGACTCAAGAGAATGTTGGAAATAAAGGAGTGGAAAATAGAAAACCTGTGGTGCACAAAGTTTTTCTTGTATATTTTATTAAGAAAGGTAATTGGTTCTGCTTTTTGTGAATGAGAAATAGCGCCATGTGTTGTGCATAATAGTGTTTAAATGTTCCTTTATTGGTTGCTTTTGATGAATATGATATCTAAGACAATCAGCATGTTCTACAGATGTGTCAGATCATTTCCAAAACCTACAGGGACATTGGATATGTAATGGATGCAAAATATTTCAATAATTGATGCCCAAACACAAGTATAGCCACAGAAAAATAATCATTGTCTATACACTGTAACATTGAATTAGATGAACAATTTTTGAGCACCCAGCTAATATTTCACAGATGGATGGGCTAAAGTGCATGATAATATGCCATGCCATAAAATCTCTTCCTGACAATTGGAATGTCCTAGTATCAGTCAGGGCCTATGAGAAAACTACTTCCTTCAAGAGAATAACATGTTTGACATAGTTAGTAGTTATATTTTCTGACTCTGCACAGCATATTGTTTCTCAAGTCTCCAGGATGGGTATCAGTCCAATGTGGAGTAACTTGTTATTATATTTTCCTGCATATCTCTTGGTTCCTTGAATGAAAGAATGACATTTTGTTTTGCTTGTTGTTCATTATCTTGTTTATATTTTCATATATTACACAATGTTTATAAATTAAAACGATTATTACGTGGTTGTCAGCATAATTGAGTTATTACCAAAGGTTCATCGTAGACTGATAAAATGAACGCAGTGGGACAGTGGCAGGCCAATGTGAAGATGGTTAGGATGATAATGATAATTATAGGGTCTACAGTGAATAACGCAGGAAGCCATGTTGATTAGGCCTGAAATCCCAATGTGTTTTGTAGCACTTAAAAGAAATGCTGTTTTTATGTCGAAACATAACCACAGGAAGCTTTTCCTCAATATCAGAGTATAAAATAAATAAAGTTTGCTTCAAAATTATATTTTATTAAAATAGACAAAAAAGCATATAATCTTGTGCTAGTTTAAATTTGCCTTTATAATTTAAAACAACCACATTTGGAATTAATGAATTCTGCAGCTTGGAAGTCCTACATAACAAAGTTGAATATCAAATATGTTGCATTGCTGTGGGCTTATTTTCCTTTCATTTTTTTGCTGATTATTACTAGACATGTAATAATTAACTACATGTTTGGATTAACCCCTCCGTGACCCAAAGGGATCGGTACTATGAATTGCTGAAATATTACATGCCATTTCATGATTCAAGGCTTTGTTTGTTGCTTCTTGGCTGGCCACTGAGAGATGTCAGTTACTCTTGAATTTGCAACTATACAGTAGAAAACAAATGACTTATATCCTCTGATATCAGACCATATGATCAGTAGATTTCTTTCATTTGGCCATTCGTACATCACTTCTACTCCATGGCCAGGAACATACTCTGTGGCATGTCTATCCCAGGCAGATGTGGCAAACCATTTAAATTTCCTTCCAATTTGGCAGGACCGTTCGGCAATATGCCATTGGATGGGAGGGGCTGTAAAATCCTGACTTATGTCCTTTTAAGAGCTAATGGGTGAAATGGATGAATAGTTGCTGTCAACGATATCTATCTTGCGCTTAGGCTGAGGGTGCATAGGATATTTAACAAGATTCTAAATTAAGAGCAATGTTGTTCTCCAGATTTGAATAAATATACATCAAGAATGGTTCAGCTTTATATTTGAGCTGCCAACTGGCAAATAAGATTTTATGTGCCAGACTATGAGCATCTGCACTGAAATGGTATAACCACCTCACCATGACATTCAATGGCATTCTCACCATTGAATCCACCACCATCAACACCTAGGGCAGGGAGGGGGAGCTGGTCACTATGGGCCAGAAACCTAACTGGGCTAACCCTATAAAATCTGCAGCTACAAGAGTAGGTTTCGAGGCTCGGAATTCTGTGGCAAATGACTCACCACTTAACTCCCCAAAACCTGTTTGCCATCTGCAAGGCACAAGTCAGGAGTGTGATGGAATACTCTACACTTGCCTGGATGACTGCAGCTTCAACAACTCTCGAAATGCTCGATGCCATGCAAGATAAATCAGCCTGCTTGATCAGCACCCCATCCGTCACCTGAAACATTCACTCTCTTCACCACGGGTGCAAAGTGGCAGCAGTGTTTACTTTACAAGACGTACTGCAGCAACTTTGACAGCACCTTCCAAACCTCAACCACCCAGAAGGACAAGGCAGCAGGTGTAAAGGAAAACCACTGTGGTAGTACCAGGTATTGCGGTACCTCAGAGGTGGATGACCATTGGTTAGACCCAGGAGTCTACCATTGGCTGTTGTACATAGCTCCGCCCTGAGAGGCGGAGTATAAGAAGCGGTGCCATCCCAGCAGCCTTCACTTCCTGTATCGAAGCTGCTGGGGAAGAGTTCTAGCAGATTAAAGCCTTCAGTTATGAATCACTTCGTCTTGAGAGTAATTGATTGCGCATCAACCACCACTTCCAAATTCTCCTCCACGTCACATGCTATCCGGCTTAGAAATATATCGGTGCTCCTACCTCTTCACTTTCCCAAACTCCTGGAACACCCACTTACCAACAATACGGGGTACCTTTACCACACAGACTGAAATGGATCAAGAAGGCAACTCACCATTACCGTCACAAGGGAATTTATGGATGCCAATGATGGTCTTGCCAGTGATGCCCACACCCAGCGAATGAATTAACTAATTGACTCACTTTTGTCTCGGAGTCAGCAGGCTGTGAATTTGAGCCCCACTCCAGGAATTGAGTATAATCCAGACTGACATTTCAATGCTGCAGCACAGGAGCAATGATTTTTGGATAAGATTTTAAACAATGCAAGACCTTGTTCTGGTGGATCAACTGGATATTAAGGGTCTCCTTGAATAATCGCAGCAAGTTCTAAAGATGTCTTGAAACAACATTCCTCTGTCAACCAAACTTATCAACAATAGATGAACATGTTGTTCATCTTATTGCTGCTTGTGCGATCGAACTATGCACAAAATGGCTGCTGCATTTACTTAAATGACGATAGTCGCTGCACAGCAAAGTAATGCAACTGATGATTTAAAATATTTCTGAGAGATGTAATAAAGCACTCTATAAATGTATTTTATCCTTCAATCTACATTATATTTTATTAAAAACCTTACATGTGTATAGACTTGCAGTCTACAAAACCTTGCTTCATGTAGTCACCCTTTTATGTCAATTTTTTCCATTTTAAAACCCGATGACTATATTTATCATGGGGGCGTTGTTAGCTCAGTTGGCTAGGTGGTTATAGAGGTATACTTCAGACCTGCCTCTTCGCCCTGTCTCTAAGAGTGGAAAATAATGGCAAACTAGCACAGACAGACACTGCCAAGATGAATGGCTCAGGGTGAAGCATCTGCAGACAATGGGTCAAGGACCTGCCTTTAGGATGAGCACGCATGAATGAATGAACATTCATGAGAACAACCTCTGTAAATCATCACCCTGTAATTGCAAAATCTGGCCACACTGTGGCATCAGAATATCTTCTCTGCACAAATCACTCAAAATGCCTTTTGAAAATATGGGGCTGGATTCTCCGATCCTGTGGCTATGTCCGAGCTTTCATCACTAATTTAAATTTCTAATGTCCAAATAAAGATTTATGTAAAATTAAAATAAATTCAAATACCTCACATTGTAGCATAACATGGTTAGTTGTGTCCATCAAATTGTTTTTTATGCCAGTTCAATGCATTTCATTAAAGTTTCTAAGTAAAAGTCTCAGGGTGAGATTTTCTCCGATATAGGCAAAGGCTGATGTCGGGCAGGAAAGGTGGCGTTGAGCCACTGACGGCAATGGCGGCTTTTCTTATTGTGCAATGCAGCACCTAGTGCCAAAAGTCTTCAGGCACAAGTTCCACGTCGTATCGCTGGTCTGATCTGCACACCCCGCTGTCACCTCAGGACTCCAAATATTGGCCGCCACGTTTAAAGGCTGCTCCAGTGCCACCAGCCATAATTCGCAGATCGCCAGGAAGTGATGGCTGCTTAGAAATCTGCCCCCAATTTTTCAGCCGCCTCCCTGGAGAGACTGTTCAATGCTGTAGAGGCCTGACGTGATGTCCTCTACCCACGCTTAAGAAGAAAACGTAGCAACAAGGTGCCAAACCCAGCATGGGAGGCAGTGGCAGCAAGCATGAGTGCCAACACCCTGCAGAAGAGGATGGCCATCCAATGCAGGAAGAGAATAAATGATCTCCTCTGTTCTGCCAGGTAAAGTCACTCTTCTCATCACTCTCAACTCACACACTCACAGACCCATCACACATCCACAGTAATCTCACTCAATGCCAGCTCAAAGGGCACCACCACTCACTCTCCCACACACATCTTCGTCTCCTCTGTGTCGTGTCCTCATCACCTCGCAGGTCCCACTCACCGTCCGCACATGCCAGGCACCCTTACCATCTGTCCTGCTTACATTCTCTCCATCTGATTTCATGCAGGAAACATTGGCGCACAAGAGGCAGAGATCACAGACAGGAGAGGGATGCCATAGCTGAATGTCCTCATGAACTTCGAGGATAGAGCCATTCAGCAGGGCGGGGAGGATGATGACTGATGCTGTCCTGATAGTGAAGTCGGCGCTGATAAACCAAGTCAGGATCTAGAACTGCATCATCCATCAGACAACAATGCTGTGAGTCATGTCTCCTGTTTCAAAGAACAACAAAGAACAAAGAAATGTACAGCACAGGAACAGGCCCTTCGGCCCTCCAAGCACGTGCCGACCATGCTGCCCGACTAAACTACAATCTTCTACACTTCCTGGGTCCGTATCCCTCTATTCCCATCCTATTCATGTATTTATCAAGATGCCCCTTAAATGTCACTATCGTCCCTGCTTCCACCACCTCCTCCGGTAGCGAGTTCCAGGCACCCACTACCCTCTGTGTAAAAAACCTGCCTCGTACATCTACTCTAAACCTTGCCCCTCTCACCTTAAACCTATGCCCCCTAGTAATTGACCCCTCTACCCTGGGGAAAAGCCTCTGACTATCCACTCTGTCTATGCCCCTCATAATTTTGTAGACACCCTCATAATTTTGTAGAGGCCCCTCCATGCAATAATGACTTCTCCTTGCTGCCGAGGCACATCTGGGAAGTAGCTCAGGAAGTTCACCAGTCAGCTCCTCAATTTCAGCCCTAACAATAACACAGAGGAGGTATTGTTGCTAACTTTTGGTTGGCTCTTAAATGTTGCTCGTTGTGTCTTTATTTAATTTGCTCTGTTTCTGTAACCTTTGCTCTAGAGTCGCCAGGTAAATTTTATGAAACCACCACGAGGTTCAAGTTCAAGTGCTGATCAATAACTCAATACACCAGTTAGTAAGTTTCAAATCAAAACACATTTATTATACACAGTCAACCACTACTCATGCATACAACTCTACTTACTAGACTATCTCTAACACTAAAAGGCCTATACTTAGCTTCGGAATTGGCCCACCAGGCCAGGATAACAAATAGCCTTTTGTTCGATTCTGAGTCTGCAGGATTCAAAGCTGGTATAGACTGGTAGCTAAGAGCGCTTATCTCGTAGTGTGCGTTGACTGGAGACTTACTTGGTTGCTGTAGCGGCTAAGCAGGTCACTGTCAAGGGTTGTTTCGAGCTGCTGAGTGACCATGCCAAGAAGGACGAATTGAACTTGGGGGCTCTACTTTATAGTCCCCAGGGGCTTCGTGCCGTTCGGGGCGGACCCCGTACCTGGTTCCAAGTGATTGGACTACGTTCCGATCACTTGGATCGATTTCTCCAATACTGGAGCTGTTCCCTGATCGTTGGGTGGTCCCTAAGTGTCCATTGGCCTTCCTTTGTCTTGGCTCCTGCTGGCGCCGAGGAGTCTGGCTTGGCCTTATTCACCTTAAATGTTTCAATTGTTCCCGGGGATCGCTCATTAATATGCAGATGGCTGTTGGTTTCAGTGCTGTCTGGGTTTCTGCAAGTTCTAATACACAGGAAACTTTGCACCTGCTAGTTTTTCCTGGCTTGACTGAATTTCCCTGTATTCTTTGCGGATCTCCATTTTAAGTCGGGAAGTGGCCAACCCAGGTGGCTACAGGATTCATGGACCTTGAAATAGAAGAACTGTCACAGTGCTCACCCACACCCTCCACCAGCGCAGAACCACACACCTCTGTGGGACTTGTTCTAGAATAGTCACAGGGTCACAATCTGGTGAGCACATCACACTTCCAGGTCCACAGGCGAGGCAAAATCTTCCCAGGGTGCTGACAGGCAGAGGATTGCTAGAGGCCAGGAATCTGCTGAGTTCCAGTCAGATGACGCACTCTGGACTCAGCCAGGCCCATGTTGCTGGAGCTCCAAAGGCAAATTCGGGAAAATTGGGAAAGGATGTCTCATACGCTCCTCGGATTGAAAGGCTGCATGGACGAGCCCTTTCGCCTTATGTCTGAAGTGATTGTTCCAATACTACAGTGAACCAAGGTCAGCACAGCTCGGGTGGCAGTTCCGTGGAGACTTTGGTCCTGTTCTGCTGCAGGACATGCACAACATGGTCAAGGCACTTGCTGGGATCCATGAGTATCAGAGGACGGCAGGGCTTCTTGAGCTCACTCCAGTTGCCCCTCTATCCCAAGGTGGAAACCAGTGGCTTTTGGGCACCCATAGGCAGGAGGATCAGCTGGTGAACACCATAGGGCATCCACTCAGGTGACACTGGGAATGTCCTCCCCATCTGAATCTCCTCTTCCTGTGACCGCTTCAGCTCCACAAGTCGAGTAGGGAGGCACTGCCACACATCAGGACCCTGAAAGCAGGCCGGGGCCCTCCAGATCGCAGCCCTCCACAGGACACCTCCCAAGGTGAATCTGTGGAATTCGCTACCACAGAAAGTCGTTGACGCCAAAACGTTGTGTAATTTCAAGAAGGAATTAGACAGCTCTTCGGGTTGAAGGGATCCAGGGATATGGAGGGAAAGCAGGATCAGGGCATTGAACTTGATGATCAGCCATGATCAGAATGAATGGTAGAGCAGTCGCGAAGGGCAGAATGGCTTCCTTGTGCTTCTATTTTCTATGTTTCGAAGGTCATCACAGATAACAGGGCATGGCACACAGCAGGCTGCCTCCATTCCCCTGTGGATGTTGAGGATGCACCAAGATGTATGGCAGAGTTATAAAGGTTAAGAAGCTCTAGTTGCACAGAGTATGCATGGGTGTTAAGCACTTGCACATTACATTCATCTCTGTAAATAAACTCTCACTAATTGCACCCTTTCCATAGTTACTTGTTCTGATGAGCTATGTTCCTGTAATCCTGACCTGAAAACTGGATTCCGGCACCAGAAAAAGACAGGTTCTCAGTCCAGGGCTTCCTCCATGTGCTTTGAACAAGGTTCCCAGCACAGTGATTGGCACCCTTCACAGTGACTGGACACAGCAGTCATTCCTGTTTCTCAGAGGGAGTAATGTGTCCTACAGTGAACAGGGCTCGTGTCACTCATTCCAGTTATTATCAATGTGTGCTCCCTGCACCTTTGAGCCTCTGGTGACACTGACCCTCAAGGGTATAGTTCACGAAAGATGACAGTAGACCAGGAATGATGAAACTCCCCCTGCTGCATCGCCATGATCTGACCCTTGTCATTGAGAGCAAGCGAGCTGTCATCAGCTAAACAGGAGTCAGACATTCGCAGAGGCTGAGGATCTATGGACTGTCCCAAGTGCAAGTTGTCATCATCCTCCTGCAATGTACAGACTCTGGGAAACCGCTGCATTCTTTTGATAGGAGCCTTATCACAGAGAGTGTGGCATTGTTATCAGACAGGAGAGCGATGCTCACGGATGCCATGTGAAGATAATGGAATGTCCTCAGCACCCTCCATGAATCCAGTGGCAATGATCATGGATATCGCCCTTGCCTCGTGGCCGACATCCTTTCCCTTGAGGACCTCCTCAGCCTCATCCCTTTCAATATCCTCCTCATCGAAGACAATGTGCCGCTCCGCCATCTCCCCTTCAGGCATTTCCTCTCCCTGTTGCAGCACCAGATTGTGTCGGGAGCAGATTATATTTGTCATGAGAATGTCGCTTTAAGGAATGGTTAGCTGCTCATGTTACTGCTGTGATGTCAGAGTGTGGGTGGAGCGGAGCTCTGGTTCTGCTTTTTAGTTTCACTTTGAGAAAAAGCTTGCGTGTGTCTGGGTTTTCCAGTGAGCTGCAGCTGAAGTTAAACAAAGAGCTGTCCTGTGAATCTCTGCCATCCAAAGACTATCTCTGGATCATTTGGTGAATTCAGAATTATAAATGTTCTCAATAGTGAATGTGAACCTAATGTGCTCCTGTTTAAAGGTTTGTTAAGTCTTTTGGATGTTAATAGGACAGCTTAAAGGATTACTTAGTGTTGTAGTCTTTGGGGGTTATCTTTGAATTAATGGTTGCTAAGATATTCACTGTTTGTTTTAAAAAGGTTAACTTGAGTTCATAGAATAAACATTGTTTTGTTTTAAAAAATACTTTTCCATTTCTGCTGTACCACACCTGTAGAGTGGGCCATGTGCTCCCCAAACCACAATCTATTAAAAGTTGTGGTTCAGGTGAACTCCATGATACACTTTGGGATTCTCTAAACCCTGGACCATAACATATTGCAGACTCCACGAGAACGGTCCAGGCACCGGAACCTCATCTTCAGCATCCCAATGGGCTGCTCCACCAAAATGCAAGTTGCAGCATGATCCACATTGTATTGCACCACAGCTGAACTCTGTAGCCTTCGCATGGGCGTCTTTAGCCAGCACCTGTGGGTAGTCCTTTTCCCAGAGGAACCAACCCTGCAGTAACTCTGAACCCTGAACCATGTCAGGGATCGAGAGCGGCTCAGAATATAATAGTTGTGCACACTCCCTGGGAATTGAGCACATACCTGGAGGATGGTTTTGGTGTGGCCACAGACCAGATGAACATTCAGTGAGTGGAACCCCTTGCAGTTCACATAGATGACTGCTTGATTCCCCGGAGATCTGAGTGCGACGTGAGTGCAGTTGATGGCACCCTGCACCAGGGGATAGCCAGAGATTTGCGCAAAGTGCATTCTGGCTTGCCTGATCCTGGTCGAAATGGACAAAGTTGTGTATCCTCACGAAGATTATGTACGTCACCTCCTGGATGCACTTGTGTGTGGAGGCTTCTAAAATCCCGCAGAGGTCGCCTTTGAGCCCTGAATGGAACCACTGGCGTACAAATTGAGCATCACAGTCAGTGACACTGACAGTGGATGCTATCCAAGTCCCTGTGGTGCCAAACCCTGCAGGCAGCAGATGTGACCAACCAGTTTCTGGACATGCATTGTCTTCGGTGACACTGGTTCTCGGACATCTGCAGGTATATGAGATACTGTCCATAGATGCTGGATCGAGCGAGGCGCCTCCAAGTGATTGCTCTCTGGGGTTAACCGTCTGCTTGTGTACTAGGCCCTGCAATCCCTTCCTCTTCAAATTTCTGCTGCTGCCTTTGGAGAGCCAGGCACTTCCACTGAGGTCCTCATCTTCTCTCCTGCCTAGAAGATAGTACATTCTCCTCACTGCAATATCAAAGTGAGAGACTTGACTGTTGGTATTAGTCTCCTAATGATCACTCTTTGTCCATTCATAGTCTGAAGCTGCCTCTTAAAGTCCACTGACTCTTGTCCTGGCCACACATTGATGCCCACACCACACTTGTCTCACATCACATGACTAGATGGCCACAGCTTTAGCCACTACTGCACCCTGAGCTCTTATTTCAGGTGCAGGCTTTGTCCGAAGCTTCATTCCAAGGCCTTGCGCTCAACCTGGTCCAGGGGGACACCTGTCAGTACACACTTCAGCTCACAAACAAGGATTAGGACTACTCTCCTCAGACAGTGTGCCACTGCCAAGTCTCTAAGGGAATGAGTTGGCCAATGGTACAGGCACACCATAGAATCATAGAATCCCTACAGTGCAGAAGGAGGCCATTCGGCCCATCTAGTTTGCACCAGCCCTTGGATAGAGCATCCTACATGAGCCCATCCCTCCACCTCATCCCTGTAACCTAGTAACGCAACCTAACCTTTCGGGAGGAAACCGGGGCACACGGAGGAACCCCACGCAGACACGAGGAGAAAGTGCAAACTCTACACAGACAGTCCCCCGAGACTGGAATTGAACCTGGGTCCCTGGAGCTGTGAGGTAGCGGTGCTAACCACTGTGTCACCGTGCAACCCATGGTAGTGATTGATTTTGGAAGTCGGTGCGTCAAGGGTTACATGCTGAACTGCGGCTCAACAGCGATCAATGGCCCTCACACACACAAGTGGAGCTTGTGTGGGCACAAATTATTAGGCTACAGACGTGCCAATTACGTTACAGTTAAACGGTCTCAGCTGCAATGAAGTAATGATCACTGATACGTCTTTCCAATAGCCTTGCCTTTGTGAACATCCAACCACCAGAAACCACTCCCCCAGATTTGAGTGGCACTATCAGTCTGGGATGACTGCCATTTTACACATCAATCCCCAGTATCCTGGAGGCAACACCCCAGAACGCTGGAGTCAAACCGTATTGCGCAGGAGACAATCCCCCAGTACCCTGGAGTCAAAGCCACAGTACCCTGGAGTCAAACCCCATTGCGCAGGAGTCAATGCCCCAGTACCCTGGAGTCAAACCCCATTGCGCAGGAGTCAATCCCCCAGTACCCAGGAGTCAAAGCCGCAGTACCCTGGAGTCATTCCCCGAGCAGCCTGGAGTCAACCCCCCAGTAACCTGGAGTCAATCCCCCAGTACCCTGGAGTCAATCCCCCAGTACCCTGGAGTCAATCCCCCAGTACCCTGGAGTCAATCCCCCAGTACCCTGGAGTCAATCCCCCAGGACCCTGGAATCAATCCCCAGTACCCTGGAGTCAATCCCCCAGTACCCTGGAGTCAATCCCCCAGTACCCTGGAGTCAATCCCCAGTACCCTGGAGTCAATCCCCCAGTACCCTGGAGTCGTAACCCCCAGTACCCTGGCGTCAATCCCCCAGGACCCTGGAGTCAAACCCCCAGTACCCTGGAGTCAATCCCCCAGTACCCTGGAGTCAATCCCCAGTACCCTGGAGTCAATCCCCCAGTACCCTGGAGTCGTAACCTCCAGTCCCCTGGAGTCAAACCCCCAGTACCCTGGAGTCAATCCCCAGTACCCTGGAGTCAATCCCCAGTACCCTGGAGTCAATCCCCCAGTACCCTGGAGTCATAACCCCCAGTCCCCTGGAATCAATCCCCAGTACCCAGGGGTCAATCACCTGTACCCTGGAGTCAATCCCCAGTATCCTGGAGTCAATCACCCAGTACTCTGGAATCAATCCCCCAGTATCCTGGAGTCAATCCGCAGTACACTGGAGTCAATCCCCCAATAACCTTGAGTCAATCCCCCAATACTCTGGAGTCAATCCCCCAGTACCCTGGAGTCAATCCCCCAGTACCCTGGAGTCAATGCCCCAGTACCCTGGAGTCAATCCCCCAGTACCCTGGAGTCAATCCCCCAGTACCCTGGAGTCAATCCCCCAGTACCCTGGAGTCAATCCCCAGTACCCTGGAGTCAATGCCCCAGTACCCTGGAGTCAATGCCCCAGTACCCTGGAGTCAATCCCCCAGTACACTGGAGTCAATCCCCCAGTACCCTGGAGTCAATCCCCCAGTACCCTGGAGTCAATCCCCCAGTACCCTGGAGTCAATCCCCCAGTACCCTGGAGTCAATCCCCCAGTACCCTGGAGTCAATCCCCCAGTACCCTGGAGTCAATCCCCCAGTACCCTGGAGTCAATCCCCCAGGACCCTGGAGTCAATGCCCCAGTACCCTGGCGTCAATCCCCCAGGACCCTGGAGTCAATCCCCAGTACCCTGGAGTCAATCCCCCAGTACCCTGGCGTCAATCCCCAGTACCCTGGAGTCAATCCCCCAGTACCCTGGAGTCAATCCCCAATACCCTGGAGTCAATCCCCAGTAACCTGGAGTCAATCCCCCAGTACCCTCGAGTCAATCCCCAGTACCCTGGAGTCAATCCCCCAGTACCCTCGAGTCAATCCCCCAATACCCTGGAGTCAATCCCCCAGTACCCTGGAATTAATCCCCCAGTACCCTGGAGTCAACCCGCTAGTACCCTGGAGTCAACCTCCCAGTACCCTGGAGTCAATCCCCCAGTACCCTGGAGTCAACCTCCCAGTACCCTGGAGTCAATCCCCCAGTACCCTGGAGTCAAACCCCAGTACCCTGGAGTCAAACCCCCAGTACACTGGAGTCAAACCCCAGTACCCTGGAGTCCATCCCCCAGTCCCCTGGAGTCAATCCCCAGTACCCTGGAGTCAATCCCCCAGTACCCTGGAATTAATCCCCCAGTACCCTGGAATCAATCCCCCAGTACCCTGGAGTCAATCCCCCAGTACCCTGGAGTCAATCCCCCAGTACCCTGGAGTCAACCCCCCTGTATCCTGGAGTCAATCCCCCAGTACCCTGGAGTCAATCCCCCAGTACCCTGGAGTCAACCCCCCAGTACCCTGGAGTCAATCCCCCAGTACCCTGGAGTCAATCCCCCAGTACCCTGGAGTCAATCCCCCAGTACCCTGGAGTCAACCCCCCAGTACCCTGGAGTCAATCCCCCAGTACCCTGGAATTAATCCCCCAGTACCCTGGAGTGAATCCCCCTGTACCCTCGAGTCAATCCCCCAGTACCCTGGAATTAATCCCCCAGTACCCTGGAGTCAATCCCACAGTACCCTGGAATTAATCCCCCAGTACCCTGGAGTCAATCCCCAGTAAACTAGAGTCAATCCCCCAGTACCCTGGAGTCAATGCCCCAGTACCATGGAGTCAATCCCCCAGTACACTGGAGTCAATCCCCCAGTAACTTGGAGTCAATCCCCAGTACACTGGAGTCAAACCCCCAGTACCCAGGAGTCAATGCCCCAGTACGCTGGCGTCAATCCCCCAGTACCCAGGAGTCAATGCCCCAGTACCCGGGAGTCAATGCCCCAAAACACTTGCGTCAATCCCCCAGTACCCTGGAATCAATCCCCCAGTACCCTGGAGTAAATCCCCCAGTACCCTGGAATTAATCCCCCAGTACCCTGGCGTCCATCCCCCAGTACCCTGGAGTCAATGCCCCAGAACCCTGGCGTCAATTCCCCAGTCCCCTGGAATCAATCCCAGGTACCCTGGAGTCAATCCCCCAATACCCTGGCGTCAATCCCCCAGGACCCTGGAGTCAATCCCCCAGTACCCTGGCGTCAATCCCCAGTACCCTGGAGTCAATCCCCCAGTACCCTGGAATTAAACCCCCAGTACCCTGGTGTCAACCCCCTAGTACCCTGGAATCAACCTCCCAGTACCCTGAAGTCAGAACGCCCAGTACCCTGGAGTCAGAACGCCCAGTACCCTGGAGTCAATCCCCCAGTACCCTGGAGTCAATTCCCCAATACCCTGGAGTCAATCCCCCAATACCCTGGAGTCAATCCCCCAGTACCCTGGGATTAATCCCACAGTACCCTGGAATTAAACCCCCAGTACCCTGGTGTCAACACCCTAGTACCCTGGAGTCAACCTCCCAGTACCCTGGAGTCAGAACGCCCAGTACCCTGGAGTCAATCCTCCAGTACCCTGGAGTCAATCCCCCAGTACCCTGGAGTCAATCCCCCAGTACCCTGGAGTCAATCCCCAGTAACCAGGAGTCAAACCCCCAGTACCCTGGAGTCAAACCCCCTGTAACCTGGAGTCAACCCCCCTGTACCCTGGAGTCAATCCCCCAGTCCCCTGGAGTCAATCCCCAGTACCCTGGAGTCAATCCCCCAGTACCCTGGAGTCAATCCCCCAGTACCCTGGAGTCAATCCCCCAGTACCCTGGTGTCAATCCCCCAGTCCCCTGGAGTCAATCACCCAGTACCCTGGAGTCAATCCCCAGTCCCCTGGAGTCAATCCCCAGTACCCTAGAGTCAATCACCTAGTACCCTGGAGTCAATCCCCCAGTACCCTGGAGTCAACCCCCAGTACCCTGGAGTCAATCCCCCAGCACCCTGGAGTCAATCCCCCAGTACACTGGAGTCAATGCCCCAGAACCCTGGAGTCAATCCCCCAGTACCCTGGTGTCAACCCCCTAGTACCCTGGAGTCAATCCCCCAGTACCCTGGAGTCAGAACTCACAGTACCCTGGAGTCAATCCCCCAGTACCCTGGAGTCAATGCCCCAGTACCCTGGAGTCAATCCCCCAGTACCCTGGAGTCAATCCCCCAGTACCCTGGAGTCAAACCCCCAGTACCCTGGAGTCAATCCCCCAGTACCCTGGAGTCAATGCCCCAGTACCCTGGAGTCAATCCCCCAGTACCCTGGAGTCAATCCCCCAGTACCCTGGAGTCAATCGCCCAGTACCCTGGAGTCAATCCCCAGTACCCTGGAGTCAATGCCCCAGAACCCTGGAGTCAATCCCCCAATACCCTGGAGTCAATCCCCCAGTACCCTGGAGTCAATCCCCAGTACCCTGGAGTCAATGCCCCAGAACCCTGGAGTCAATCCCCCAATACCCTGGAGTCAATCCCCCAGTACCCTGGAATTAAACCCCCAGTACCCTGGTGTCAACCCCCTAGTACCCTGGAGTCAACCTCCCAGTACCCTGGAGTCAGAACGCCCAGTACCCTGGAGTCAATCCTCCAGTACCCTGGAGTCAATCCTCCAGTACCCTGGAGTCAACCTCCCAGTACCCTGGAGTCAGAACGCCCAGTACCCAGGAGTCAAACCCCCAGTACCCTGGAGCCAAACCCCCAGTTCCCAGGAGTCAATCCCCCAGTACCCTGGAGTCAAACCCCCTGTAACCAGGAGTCAACCCCCCTGTACCCTGGAGTCAATCCCCCAGTCCACTGGAGTCAATCCCCAGTACCCTGGAGTCAATCCCCCAGTACCCTGGAGTCAATCCCCCAGTACCCTGGAGTCAATCCCCCAGTACCCTGGAGTCAATCCCCCAGTACCCTGGTGTCAATCCCCCAGTCCCCTGGAGTCAATCACCCAGTACCCTGGAGTCAATCCCCAGTACCCTAGAGTCAATCACCTAGTACCCTGGAGTCAATCCCCCAGTACCCTGGAGTCAACCCCCAGTACCCTGGAGTCAATCCCCCAGTACACTGGAGTCAATCCCCCAGTACCCTGGAGTCAATCCCCCAGTACCCTGGAGTCAATCCCCCAGTACCCTGGTGTCAACCCCCCAGTACCCTGGAGTCAGAACGCCCAGTACCCTGGAGTCAGAACTCACAGTACCCAGGAGTCAATGCCCCAGTAACCTGGCGTCAATCCCCCAGTACCCTGGAATTAATCCCCCAGTACCCTGGCGTCAATCCCCCAGTACCCTGGAATTAATCCCCCAGTACTCTGGAGTCAATCCCCCAATACCCTGGAGTCAATCCCCCAGTACCCTGGAATTAATCCCCAGTACCCTGGAGTCAATCCCCCAGTACCCTGGAGTCAATCCCCCAGTACCCTGGAATCAATGCCCCAGTACCCTGGAGTCAATCCCCAGTACCTTGGCGTCAATCCCCCAGGACCCTGGAGTCAATCCCCAGTACCTTGGCGTCAATCCCCCAGTACCCTGGAGTCAATCCCACAGGACACTGGAGTCAAACCCCCAGTACCCTGGAGTCAATCCCCCAATACCCTGGAATTAATCCCCCAGTACCCTGGAGTCAATCCCCAGTACCCAGGAGTCAAACCCCCAGTACCCTGGAGTCAAACCCCCAGTTCCCAGGAGTCAATCCCCCCGTACCCTGGATTCAAACCCCCTGTAACCTGGAGTCAACCCCCCTGTACCCTGGAGTCAATCCCCCAGTACCCTGGAGTCAATCCCCAGTACCCAGGAGTCAAACCCCCAGTTCCCAGGAGTCAATCCCCCAGTACCCTGGAGTCAAACCCCCTGTAACCTGGAGTCAACCCCCCTGTACCCTGGAGTCAATCCCCCAGTACCCTGGAGTCAATCCCCAGTACCCTGGAGTCAATCCCCAGTACCCTGGAGTCATCCCCAGTACCCTGGAGTCAATCCCCCAGTACCCAGGAGTCAAACCCCCAGTACCCAGGAGTCAAACCCCCAGTACCCTGGAGTCATCCCCCAGTGCCCTGGAGTCAAACCCCAGTTCCCTGGAGTCAATCCCCAGTACCCTGGAGTCAATCCCCCAGTACCCTGGAGTCAATCCCCAGTACCCTGGAGTCAATCCCCCAGTACCCTGGAGTCAATCCCCAGTACCCTGGAGTCAATCCCCCAGTACCCTGGAGTCAATCCCCAGTACCCTGGAGTCAATCCCCCAGTACCCTGGAGTCAATCCCCCAGTACCCTGGAGTCAATCCCCGAGTACCCTGGAGTCAATCCCCCAGTACCCTGGAGTCAATGCCCCAGTACCCTGGAGTCAATGCCCCAGTACCCTGGAGTCAATCCCCCAGGACCCTGGCGTCAATCCCCCAGTACCCAGGAGTCAATGCCCCAGTACCCTGGCCTCAATCCCCCAGTACCCTGGAGTCAATGCCCCAGTAACCTGGCGTCAATCCCCCAGGACCCTGGAATTAATCCCCCAGTACCCTGGAGTCAATAGCCCAGTACCCTGGAATTAATCCCCCAGTGCCCTGGAGTCAATCCCCCAGTACCCTGGAATTAATCCCCCAGTACCCTGGAGTCAATCCCCCAGTCCCCTGGAGTCAATGCCCCAGTACCCTGGCGTCAATTCCCCAGTACCCAGGAGTCAATGCCCCAGTACCCTGGCGTCAATCCCCCAGTACCCTGGAATTAATCCCCCAGTACCCTGGCGTCAATCCCCCAGTACCCTGGAATTAATCCCCCAGTACTCTGGAGTCAATCCCCCAATACCCTGGAGTCAATCCCCCAGTACCCTGGAATTAATCCCCAGTACCCTGGAGGCAACCCCCCAGTACCCTGGAGTCAGAACCCCCAGTACCCTGGAGTGAATCCCCCTGTACCCTGGAGTCAATCCCCCAGTACCCAGGAGTCAAACCCCCAGTACCCAGGAGTCAAACCCCCAGTACCCTGGAGTCATCCCCCAGTGCCCTGGAGTCAAACCCCCAGTTCCCAGGAGTCAATCCCCCCAGTACCCAGGAGTCAATCCCCCCAGTACCCATGGAGTCAATCCCAGGTACTCTGGCGTCACCCCCCCTGTCCCCTGGAGTCAAACCCCCTGTACCATGTAGTCAACACCCCAGTACCTTGGGGTGAATCCACCAGTACCCTGGCCTGGAGTCAGCCCTCTAGGATCTTCAACGCAATCCCCAGTACCCTGGACTCAACCCCAGAACCCTGTCATTAATCACCCAGTACCGTGCCATCAATCCCCCCAGTACCCTGGGGTCAAACCCCCAATACCCTAGGATTAACCCCCAGTAACCTGGAGTCAACCCTTCGGCACCCTAGTGTCAATCCCCCAGGTACCCTGGAGTCCTCCCTCAATACCCGGAATCAACCCTCGGTATCCTGAAGTCAACCCCCAGTACCTTGGAGTCAACCGCCCGGTACTCGAGTCTGTCCTCCAGCCTCCTCTGACAAGGTCCCTTTTACCTTGCAGACAACCCCCCATACCCTCCAGTGTTACCCTGGCCACCCCCGTGTGTTACCCTGGCTTCCTTCAAGTGTTACACCAGTCACCCTTAAGTGTTACCCTGGTCTACCTTCGAGTCAACTTTGGTACTCCCGAGTCAAACCTCGTGTTCCTGCGGGAGTCATTGTAGTTACTATGATCGGGAAAGCAGGCTGCTTTCTATTCTTTTTCCTGTTGACACCAGAGCTGCAGTCTGTGTTTTTATAGCCACCTTTTAGCTGGGGGATCTGCTCAGAATTCAATGAAGCTGGCATGCATTCCATTGTGTCCTTCAAGTTGCTGCAAGTGTCAATACTCACACTTGTCAGGGCAGCACGGTAGCGCAGTGGGTTAGCCCTGCTGCCTCTGCATCACACACAAAAAGATGATCTGGTCATTATCACCAATCTGTTTTTGTGTAAATAGGCAGGTATATTTCCTCTATCACCACAGTGATTACCCTTCACAAGTACTTCATTGGCAGTAGTTGCTTTGGGTGAATGCTGAGGCCATGAAAGGTTCTATATGAATGAAAGTATTTATTTTCACCATGATGACATCTAAGGGTATGCCAACTGGCAATGTCATGAAGAGATTTCTTTTTTTCCAATTAAGGGTCAATTTAACGTGGCCACCAACTCTGCACATTTTTGGATTGTGGAGGTGAGACCCACGCAGACACGTGGAGAATGTGCAAACTCCACACAGACAGGTGACCCGGGGCCAGGATCGAACCTGGGTCCTCAGCGCCATGAGGCATTAGTGCTAACCACTGCGCCACCGTGCCGCCCTCGTGAAGAGATTGCTTAAGGTCGGATACAAAGACACTGGCCTGAATTTTACGTTCGGATCGTAGGTCAGGTGCACGTATGTAAGTCTACACAAAATGACATTGGTCATGCATTGTGACGTTATCGCATACGTGTGCAATATTGAGGTTGGTGGGTGCGACTCCAACTTCTGCCTGCCGACAATTAACGGGCTAACTAAGGCCATTAAAAAGTCTATTAACACAGATTTTAGGTTGCCCGTGTGGTTTTGCACTCGTCACAAGGTTAAAAAGGGCTGGCGGGCATTATGTTTTTATCTACGTTTGTCATCCGAGGGCCGGATAAAAGGCCTCCAGACAACAAGCACTTTCATTTTATTTATGATTTTGCTGCTGTCATATTTCTGAGAGCTACCAGTTTCCTTTTGATTGCTAACTTTCTAAACTGGTTCACCAACAATCTATGCCAAAGCTCTAACAAAATTGATCAGCCTGTTCTAACCATGGGGAATATTGATGTTAACGGAAGATATTGGCCTTGGAAATCCATGGCTGGTTCCCAACACGTTCCCATCCCAGCCCGTGCAGGCCAACCAGACGAGGCGTTTCATGCTGGGCAGGTGTTGATTGGCCACCCAACGTGAAATCTTACTGAGAATGGGATCTTGCTGTGGAGCGGATTCTACACCCACTTCCCGGGGCATGCCGACTTGGTGTACATGTCAAGCGTGAAATTCAGACTAGTATTCCTCAAGTGGGGAATTCCAAAACAAGGGGGCAATCAATTTGGGTCTTTTTTTATTGTTTCTTGCATGCTGTACAAACAATGCATACCGTACATAGGGAAGGAAGGAGAGACTGCAGAATATAATGTTACTGTTATAGCAAGGTGTAGAGAAAAGGTCAACTTAATACAAGGTAGGTCTGATGGCAGTAGGGAAGAATCTGTCACAAGTACCAAGGTACAGTGAAAAGTATTATTCTGCGTACAGAACTGACAGATCACTCCATACATATATACATGAGTACAACATGCAAAACAAATTACAACTCTAAAAAGGAAAAAATGCATTGAAAGATGTTGTGTATGTTGATTGGTCCCACCATGATATACTGGTGTATATTATGACATCCCCCATTTTATATTAAAAATGTGCCTGCGTGACAATAAATAGTGTGTGGTGAATGTCCCTGACTACGTGTGTGCGAAATATTTATAGGACTATGTACATAAAACTAAGCTATTTACATGGGAAGGTGCCTGGTGCAGAAAAAGCGTGTGTCACACAAATAACGAGATGAACACTATATACAAACCACTTGAACGATTAAACGGAAGAACAGAACAGACCAGAGAGTCCATTAGTGCAAAGTTCACAAATTAAGTCTCTGAGGTGGGCGACGAATTCTGGTTGACCGTCAGGGTGGCACACCACTCATCGTCTGGATCGATGCTGTATACCGACAGCGGCTGATATCTTTGCTTCGGAGACAGCCTGTTTTTCATTATGACACCGACTCGAAAAGGTGCCTTCGGGTCCTCGGTGTCACTGCTGTGTGGGAGGTAGGAATCGGACTCGGTGACCATGGGTTGAATTGCCCGAACATTCCTGCGAGGCTGGCTGAAGCGATATGAATTGGAAGGCTGAGCTGCTCGACAGTAGGCAGCATAGTGGCCAAGTCTTCCACATCGTAGGCATTGTCGAGATTTTGCGGGGCATTGCAGCTTTAAATGGGCGGAGCCACAGTTGCCGCACGTCGTGATGTCAGCATGTTCGCTGCGCCACCGCACATGCGTGGTGCGTGCCTGCGCATTACGTTCCTCCATGTCGCCGTCCCCTCGTTTGGTGCGTACAAGCGTGGGAGTCCGCGAAAAGCGCGCAAAATGGCCCCCCTCATCCAGGCGGAGGCCCTGGAGGTGTTCAATCACTTGGACTCATTCTGCCTCGTGGGCACCTTGCCATGCCGTTTCAGCCGCTTGTATATGGAAATACCGACTGGTGGCATTTTCAGGTAGGACACGGGTCTCGATGGCGGTCGCTAGGGTGAGCTGCCTCACTTTGAGGAGCTGCTGACGTAGGGGGTCCGACTGAACACCGAAAACGATCTGGCCGCGTATCATGGAGTCGGAAGTGGGCCCGTAGCTGCAAGATTCCGCAAAGATGCGGAAGTGCGTTAAAAAGGATTGGAAAGGTTCGTCCTTACCCTGCAAATGCTGCTGGAACACGTAGCGTTCGAAACTTCCATTCACCTCTACGCTGCAGTGAGTGTCAAATTTGAGGAGAACCGTCTTGAACTTCGTCTTGTCTTCGTCATCTGCAAAGGTGAGAGAGTTGAAAATATGGATGGCATGGTCCCCGGCCGTGGAGAGGAGAAGAGCAATCTTTCTGGTATCCAAGGTAGAGCTGGAAGCGCTGTTTGAAAATCTTCCAGTTGGCCCCGAGGTTGCCGGCAATGCGGAGCGGCGGCGGTGGGCTGATGTTGTCCATGTTGCAGAATGACGGAATGCTGGCGGAAGGCAGATCACTTGCAGGTAGGTCTAAGAAGTGCTAGTATGCAACCACTCCTGGTATCATGATGTGTTGGGTGTTCTGGATCACATACAGGTCACCAACACTTGAAGTAGTGCGACACTATTTTATTAAAGGTTAACTATTTAAACATACTTGAACTGTGGGTAAATACGATACCAGCTTTAACTAAAGACCTTTGCCTTGTCCTAACCAGTTGATGCACTCAGCACATGGTGAATGTCTGTGTTGCACGCTGTGAGCTCTGTGCTCCTAGCTAGCTGCTACTCGAATGAGCGGGAACTCTGATGTCCCCTGTCTTTATAGTGCATAAGCTCTCACTGGTGATTGGCTGCGGTGTTGTCTATGTTGATTGGTCCCACTGTGTGTCCATCAGTGTGTGTCTGCACCATGATATACTGGTGTATATTATGACAGGCATCATAATTACGTTGAGGAGCCTCCACACATTGGTGTTTAACTGCCTACCCTTCACAAATCCTGTATGGGCCTCGTGATTCACCCCCGGGACACAGTCCTCAATTCTGGTAGCCAGCACCTTCGCCAACAACTTCGCGTTGACGTTGAGGAGCGAGATCAGCCTGTACGACCCACACTGTAATGGGTCCCTGTCCCGCTTCAGGATCAGCGAGATCAGTGCCCTGGACATTGTCGGGGGCAGCCCCCCCCCCCTCGCCTCATTGAAAGTCCCCACTAGTAGTGGGCCCAACAGGTCCATGTACTTCTGATAGAATTCCACCGAGAACACATCCGGCCCCAGGGCCTTCCCTGCCTGCATGCTCCCCAACCCATTAACCAGCTCCTCCAGCCCAATCGGTGCCCATAGCCCAACGACCTGCTCCTCCTCCACCTCGGGAACCTCAGCCGATCCAAAAATTGGCGCATCCCCCCCTCCCCCATTGGGGGCTCAGACCTATACAGCTCCTCATAAAAGTCCCTGAATACCCCATTTATTCCCACCGCACTCCGCACTGTGTTCCGCCCTTTATCCCTAACTCCCCCAATCTCCCTCGCTGCCTCCCGCTTCTGAAGCTCGTGTGCCAACATCCGGCTAGCCTTCTCCCCGTACTCATACACTGCCCCTTGCGCTTTCCTCCACTGCACCTCTGCCTTCTTGGTGGTCAACAGGTCGAATTCGGCCTGGAGGCTTCGTCACTCCTTGAGTAATCCCTCCTCGGGGACCTATGCATACCTCCTATCCACCCTTAATATCTTCCCCACCAACCTCTCCCTCTCTCTCCTCTCCTTGTGGGCCCTAGTGGTGATTAGCTCTCCCCTGACCACTGCCTTCAGCACCTCCCAGACCACTCCCACCTGCACCTCCCCATTGTCGTTAGCCTCTAAACATCTTTCAATGCACCCCCGGATTCGCCCGCTCACTTCCTCATCCGCCGACAGTCCCACATCGAGGCGCCACAGCGGGCGTGGTCCCTCTCCTCCCCAACTCCAGCTCCACCCAATGCGGGGCGTGGTCTGAGATGGCTATGGCCGAATACTCCGTGCCCTCCACTCTCGGAATTAGTGCCCTACTCAAAACGAAGAAGTCTATCCGGGAGTAGGCTTTATGGACGTGGGAAAAAAAAGGAAAATTCTCTGGCCCCCGGCCTGGCAAACCTCCATGGGTCCACTCCCCCCATCTGGTCCCCTCAGCACCTTGGCCGCCGCCGGCCTCTTACCCGCCCTGGACCTGGAGCGGTCCAATGCTGGATCCAACACTGTGTTGAAGTCCCCCCCCTCCCCCCATTATCAAGCTCCCTGTCTCCAGGTCCGGAATCCGACCCAACATGCGGTTCATGAATCCGGCATCGTCCCAATTCGGGGCATATACATTCACTAGTGCCATCGCACCCCCTGCAACTTACCACTCACCATCACATACCTACCTCCATTGTCTGCCACAATGTTCACCGCCTCAAACGACACCCACTTCCCCACCAAGATCGCCACCCCTCGATTCTTCACGTCCAACCCAGAGTGGAAAACCTGCCCTACCCACCCCTTTCTCAGCCTAACCTGATCTGTCACCTTCAAATGCGTCTCCTGGAGCATGACCACATCTGCCTTCAGTCCCTTCAGGAGCATGAACACACGGGCCCTCTTGACCGGCCCGTTCAGGCCTCTCACATTCCAAGTTATCATCCGGATCAGGCGCGCGCTTTCCACCAAGCCGGCCCCGCCCTCTCTGGCGCAGCTCCCTTTTGCAGCCTTATCTCAGCTCCCCCACCTCGGGCCTCCCCTTCCCCCTCCCCCCCCGTTAGGGCCCCATCCTTCCAACCACCCACACTCTCACACAACCCCCACTTCGAACCATTTACCCAACCCCACCCAGCACCAAAGAAAACAGAACAGAACTTCCCCCAAAACACAATAACCACAATAAACCCCCCTCAACACCCCCTCCCAACAAACCCTCAGTCCGTGAAACGTTTCGGCCTGGATAAAGGTCCATGCCTCCTCCGGCGTCTCAAAGTAATGGTGTCAGTCCTTAAACGTGACCCACAATCGTGTTGGCTGCAACATCCTGAATTTCACCCCCTTGCGATGCAGAACCGCCTTAGCCCGGTTGTACCCGGCCCTCTTCTTGGCCACCTCCGCCAGTCCTGGTATATATGGACCTCTGCATTCTCCCACCTGCTGCTCCGCTCCTTTTTTGCCTATCTTAGGACACACTCGCTGTCCACAAGGCGGTGGAACCACACCATTATCGCCCGCGGCGGCTCATTGGTCTTGGGCCTCCTCGCCAGGACTCGGTGAGCCCCATCCAGCTGCAGGGGCCTCGGGAAAGCTCCCGCGCTCATCAGCGTGTTCAGCATCGTGACCACATATGCTCCAGCATCCGACCTCTCCACTCCCTCCGGGAGGCCCAGAATCCGAATGTTCGTCCTCCTCGACCGATTCTCCATGTCTTCAAACTTTTCTCACCACCTCTTGTGCAGCGCCTCGTGCGCCTCCACCTTCACCGCCAGGCCCAAGATCTCGTCCTCGTTCTCCGAGGCCTTTTGCCGCACCTCCCGGATCGCCGCCCCTTGGGCCTTTTGGGTCTCGACCAGCCTAAAGATCGATGCCTTCATCAGCTCCAGCAGCTCTGCCTTCAGGTCCGCAAAACAGCGCTTGAGGAACTCCTGCTGCTCTTGCGACCATTGCGCCCACGCTGCCTGGTCTCCACCCGCCGCCAGCTTGGTTCTCCTCCCTCGCACTTTTCGCTGCACCAAAATCATTTTTTTCACCGCTCCACTCCTGGTCCAATCCATATAGTGCAGGGGGAATCGTACTGTTGCCTTCCCACACTGGGAACCGTCGAACAAATGCCGCTGGGGCCCCTAAAAATAGCCCAAAAGTATGTTTCTGACGGGAGCTGCCGAACGTGCGACTTAGCTCCGCATAGCCGCAACCGGAAATCCAAACCACATCCTCATTAATACCATCTGAATGCACCTCAGTGAAAGTATCTGAGCTGGTACCTGGGAGTAACAAAACTAGTGATACAGAAGGTGAGTTAAAGATGTTTGGCCAGAGGAAATTGGAGCAGAGGTCTTTGCAGGAAGGTGGGCTTTAGTCTGCATCGATCGTCCGCTTCATAATCATTCCCCTCATCTTCATGGTCATAGTCTGTGTTATTATATCTCAATAAGTTATATCCTTCTCTTCTGCTATCTGTAGCTGACTCTATAGCAAAGGAAACTAAGAATGGGGATTCTTGACCTGCTTGGAATGAGGAAGGCAAAGGAGGGTGGAAAGATGTAGAAACTTGTATCTGTGTGAAGCTCCAGAGGACTGCTCGGTTGACAGTGTAGGTGTTCAATCACTAATCTGGATGTCAGCAATATATCACCAATCTCATTGTCAGCCACAGCAAGAGCAGAGTGGCTGCCCATGACTTTTTTTCTTGTCGGACATGAGGTGGAGCTGTCCCCTTCAGTACCTGCCTGCCAATGGTATTGTGAGTCAGGTTCTTTTACAAGAATGAGTACAAGAGGGAAAAGTTTAAAAAATAATTTAGAGTACCCAATTCCTTTTCTTTTCCAATTAAGGAGCAATTTATCATGACCAATCCACCTACCCTGCATATCTTTATGGGTTGTGGGGTGAGACCAATGCAGACATGGGGAGAATGTGCAAACTCCATATGGACAGTGACCCGGGGCCAGGATCAAACCCGGGTCTTTGGCGCCATGAGGCAACAGTGCTAACCACTGCGCCTCCCAAGAGGGGAAAGTTAGTAACTGAGGAATATTTATTCATTAACATGGTTGAACCTGATAGAAAATGTGGGAGGAACAACCTGTTAAAGTGGAGGGAGGGCTTTAGTGTTCTGGACTGAATTCATTCCCCTTTGGGTAGCTGTGCGGATACAGTGAAAGATCCCAAGGATGAACATCCCCCTTCCTCAGCCTTAGCCAAGAGTGCATAGTGAATGGTTCATTGTAGAACTGTTTCTACACTTTGAGAAAGTGAAGAATGTGCTATTGTCTAGGAAGGTGAATAGGGACAATGTTAAGTTACATGCTCTGGTGAAGTCATCAAACTTCTTGCTGCATTTTTCCCCAGTGCAGGGTATGGGGGAGTTTCAATCTCTCTCCAGGTTGTGTCATTAAGATTACTGACAGTTTTCTGACACTGATAGCCAGCAGTATGTGTTTTCTGAGCTGATTTACCTCTCGGAGGTTTTGGGGGCCCATGTAGCATACAACATGGTAGCACTGTTGCTTCACAGCGCCAGGGTCCCAGGTTCGATTCCCGGCTTGGGTCACTGTCTGTGCGGAGTCTGCACGTTCTCCCCGTGTCTGCGTGGGTTTCCTCCGGGTGCTCCGGTTTCCTCCCACAGTCCAAAGATGGGCAGGTTAGGTGGATTGGCCATGCTAAATTGCCCTTAGTGTTCAAAAAGGTGGGGTGGAGTTAGAACATAGAACATAGAACAGTACAGCACAGAACAGGCCCTTCGGCCCTCGATGTTGTGCCGAGCTTTGTCCAAAACCAAGATCAAGCTATCCCACTCCCTGTCATTCTGGTGTGCTTCATGTACCTATCCAATAACCACTTGTAAGTTCCTAAAGTGTCCGACTCCACTATCACAGCAGGCAGTCCATTTCACACTCAAACCACTCTCTGAGTAAAGAACCTACCTCGGACATCGATCCTATATCTCCCACACCGAACCTTATAATTATGACCCCTTGTAACAGCTACATCCACCCAAGGAAATAGTTTCTGAACGTCCACTCTATCTATCCCCCTCATCATCTTATAAACCTCTATTAAGTTGCCTCTCATCCTCCTTCGCTCCAATGAGAAAAGCCCTAGCTCTCTCAACCTTTCCTCATAAGACCTACCCTCCAATCCAGGCAGCATCCTGGTAAATCTCCTTTTCACCCTTTCCAATGCTTCCACACCCTTCCTATAATGAGGTGACCAGAACTGCACACAATGCTCCAAATGTGGTCTCACCAGGGTCCTGTACAGTTGCAGCATAACCCCACGGCTCTTAAACTCAAGCCCCCTGTTAATAAACGCTAACACACTACAGGCATTCTTCACGGCTCCATCCACTTGGACATGAACCCCAAGATCTCTCTGTTCCTCCACATTCCTCAGAACCCTGCTGTTGACCCTGTAATCCGCATTCAAATTAGTCCTACTAAAATGAATCATAATGAGTTACTGGGTTACAGGGGGGGGGGGGGGGGGGTCAGAACTGTACATTCTTTGATTCTACGTCTGTGAAATTCTGGGTTTTCTTCTGTGCCTGGGTGCCGAGCCCCATTGCCTATTTGTGTGCTTGTTCCTGTGATTTCTGCTGTAGTCAGTCTTGAAGAACCCAGGTGATGTGCATCAATGTAAATGCATGTAGGCTAGCTAGACACTAGAGGGAGCACCAGAGACATCACACACACACACTCAACCAATAGATCAGTTAGATAGGACACGACCAATGGACATTCACGAGACACACAGAGGTGACACAACCACAAGAGGTCATTACACCAACCCATATATCAAGGACACCACACACATGATCTGCCTCTTTCCAGTGGAGACAGTCAGTGAGTAGAGACACTGGTTGATTCAATATTACACCCACCACGTGGATTGCAGCAACTGGTTAGTCAGTCTGGGTAGCTATAGTAGGATTAGCAGTAGTGTCGAACCCGAGTAATAGAAGTGTAAATAGTTTAATAAACGTGTTGAAGTTATCTCCACGTCTGAACCTTCCTTTGTCAAGTGCACCACTAGGAAGCTGCTTATGTTATACCTGGAACATAACAAATCATGGTACCAGGAATGAACTGTTTCAATCCATATAGCCATACCTCAGCATACAGTGACAACCAGCAATGCTACCAGGCAAGATGTTCGAGATCCGGGTTCCGCAGCAGCTCCAGTGCCACGGCGATCTCCGCGAAAACTGGCGGGTATTCCGGCAAACGTTTGAAATCTTCCTGGTAACAGCCGAACTAGAAGACGTGGCCAATGCTGAAAAGACAGAGCTTCTGCTCACCATCGTCGGTGCCAGAGCAGAAGAAATCTTTTAAAAATTCAAGTTCTCCAAAGGAGCGACTTCCAGGCAGTCCTGGACAAATTCGGCAAATACTGTGAGGAAAACACACTCCAACCAGCAAGAAAAAGTAAGCGAAGTGCCAGTACTCACCATGAGGCCGAGATCCCGGAGCAGAGAACAATTTTGATCGGCAGCCATCTTTCTAAAGGGACTGCACGTGCGCAGTTGTGCGAGAGGCGCACAGAACGGGAAGGTCCGTTTGCACATGTGTGAGACGCAGCGCATGCGCAATCCCGAAAACGGCCATTGGTACAGGAACAGCGGTACAAATGCTTCCTACGCATTATGTCACATGCGTCATGATGTCAGAGGCCCCGGACCATGCCCATTTAAAGGGGAAACGCCCCAAATCAAAGAAAAAATCTTTTAAAGCAGTAAAACAACCTTCTTTCACCTGCAATGACAGCACAATGCCTCAAATTGAACCAGGAAATGAAATTAACCTCCGAAGAACCCTGAACAAGCAGTTATCTATGCCCAAACCGATGATTCCGACCTTGAATACTTCGAAACCGACCTTTACATTTTCTCTGGACTTCGTGAGCCCAATGCCAGCTCCGACGCAAACAGTGATGATATGGTCCTAGAAGACAACGACTCAGACGAACCTTTCCCCTTGGGAGGCTACCCCAGTACCAAATCCGAACCACAACTAGACGTGTTGCACAGTGACGACCCCGACAATGAATTCTTCGGATTTGAGGATCTTCAGCCCAGCAGATGTGACATCCCGACTCGTGAGTGCAGGATGATGCTGCGGCCTGAAATCAAGACCGAAGGAGGACTACCGCAAGCGCAATCTGCACTACACACTGGATGCCTTAGTTACAGCCAAGGATTTGCTGCACCCCAGCCTGGCCAGACGGCATATTCCTATCAGATGCAAGGTTCTAGTTTCACACCATCACCAGGTATTTATGCGAACAGCAAATCTGTTTCCAATTCGACAAGCTTCAACGGTTCTCAGCAGGATCACCCTTCCAGCACAGCACGTGGCCAGAACCAGTATGTACAGTCTTACCCAACTTCAACACATGGCACATCCATGACCTCGAATTATACTGTTGATGATACCTCTTCAACGTCAACACCTTATCAGCTACAAGATGCCATCCGACAGCACCATCACAAACATCGAAAAAGAAAGGGACTCCAAATCAGACAGCAAAGTGATTTGACCATAGAATTTACAGTGCAGAAGGAGGCCATTCGGCCCATCGAGTCTGCACCGGCTCTTCGAAAGAGCACCCCACCCAAGGTCAACACCTCCACCCTATCCCCATAACCCAGGAACCCCACCCAACACTAAGGGCAATTTTGGACACTAAGGGCAATTTATCATGGCCAATCCACCTAACCTGCACATCTTTGGACTGTGGGAGGAAACCGGAGCACCCGGAGGAAACCCACGCACACACGGGGAGGACGTGCAGACTCCGCACAGACCGTGACCCAAGCTGGAATCGAACCTGGGACCCTGGAGCTGTGAAGCAATTGTGCTATCCACAATGCTACCGCGCTGCCCACTTCTTGGTTCCTGTGGCACAGGGACGTTGATGGCATTCATAACCAAGAGAGACATTTGACCATGATGATTGATGGATTTTGGACTCACACGAATGATTTGGACTTATTGTTTAATCACTGTTCCCATTACTTGTTTACATCTTAACGTATCTATCTGTTTTTTGTTCAATTTTCTTTTTCAAGTGTGCAGAAAATATGTGACATATAAAAAAAGGGGGATGTGGTGATGTGCATCAATGTAAATGCATGTAGGCTAGCTAGACACTAGAGGGAGCACCAGAGACATCACACACACACACTCAACCAATAGATCAGTTAGATAGGACACGACCAATGGACATTCACGATACACACAGAGGTGACACGACCACAAGAGGGCATTACACCAACCCATATATAAAGGACACCACACACATGATCTGCCTCTTTCCAGTGGAGACAGTCAGTGGGTACAGACACAGGGTTGATTCAATATTACACCCACCACGTGGATTGCAGCAACTGGTTAGTCAGTCTGAGTAGCTATAGTAGGATTAGCAGCAGTGTCGAACCCGAGTAATAGAAGTGTAAATAGTTTAATAAACGTGTTGAAGTTATCTCCACGTCTGAAATTTCCTTTGTCAAGTGCACCACAAGGAAGCCGCTTATGTTATACCTAGAACAGGGGCAGCATGGTAGCATTGTGGATACCATTGCTCCACAGCTCCAGGGTCCCAGGTTCGATTCCGGCTTGGGTCACTGTCTGTGCGGAGTCTGCACATCCTCCCCGTGTGTGCGTGGGTTTCCTCCAGGTGCTCCGGTTTCCTCCCACAGTCCAAAGATGTGCAGGTTAGGTGGATTGGCCATGCTAAATTGCCCATAGTGTCCAAAATTGCCCTTAGTGTTGGGTGGGGTTACTGGGTTATGGGGATGGGGTGGAGACGTTGACCTTGGGTAAGGTGCTCTTTCCAAGAGCCGGTGCAGACTCGATGGGCCGAATGGCCTCCTTCTGCACTGTAAATTCTATGAAAACATAACAAATCACCATGCAGTGAAGTTATCTGATAGTCAGGTGTGTGAGCTCCTTACTTATCTACATCTCCCTTCGCTTGCTGCTGCTGCAGCCAGCCAGGACTATCTTTTGAAAGGCTCCACTAGAATTTCCAAGTACTCCAGTGGATCACACACGTTTACAAGGATCTATACCAATTGGGACTCCCATGCAAATGCAGATGAGCTGACTCAGGAAACCCGTGGTATGCTTCTCCTAACCACCGACAGATACAAATCACCAACAGTAGTGTGCAGCAAATTCACTCTGAGGGCCTCAAACAACTGCCTGAAATATACTGGGTGCTGACAGAATTCCTGCTTAGAAAGCAGTGGGAAAGTGTTCCAGGCCTGGGTTCGGAACAGAAGACTCTGCTCCAGTGAAATTAATTCTCTATAATGTAAGACCATTTCTCCCAGATCTGTACCTGATACTGGCCTGGATGAGTACCAAGACATTTCAAACCCCTGATGTTTGGGGTCTCCACTGGGGGTCAAGTTCCATTGTCACTGATAGGGTGTCAATCCCACTCTGTTGTAGTGGTGGTGATGGAAGAAGATTGTTGAATTTATTTGGTAAGTAGCTGAGCAGTATAGTGAAGGAACTTAGGTGTTCGATCCTCAGACTGTGCTAAGCTCACTGATGTCAGCTGGGGCAGCAACCAGGTTGTTGTAAGTGGTTCGGTGATTGGCCTCAGAAGAACTGGGAATCATAGATTAACATAGAATTTATAGGGCAGAAGGAGGCCATTCGGCCCATCGAGACTGCACCGGCTCTTGGAAAGAGCACCCTACCCATGGTCAACACCTTCACCCGATCCCCATAACCCAGTAACCCCACCCAACACTAAGGGCAATTTTGGACACTAAGGGCAATTTATCATGGCCAATCCACCTAACCTGCACATCTTTGGACTGTGGGAGGAAACCGGAGCACCCGGAGGAAACCCACGCACACACGGGGAGGATGTGCAGACTCCGCACAGCCAGTGACCCAAGCTGGAATCGAACTTGGGACCCTGGAACTGTGAAGCAGTTGTGCTATCCACTGTGCTACCGTGCTGCCAGGTAGTTGGGTGCCTGCTAGCTAAACATCAACCCCTGCTGGAAGTGAATGTGATTGACCCTCAGGTGAGGGCAGTAACAGGCACGGCTATGAACTTTCCACTCTTGCATAGCCTGCTGCTGCGGATAACAAGAATACTATTTGGGCATTCTTCCCTTATGAGCCCATACAATGATATGCTGAAGACATTGTATAGCTGTATCTGAGAATGACATGACACTTTCAGTCACTGATAATAGGCGCAAGCTTCCAGCCTAGATCTCTTCAGAGCTGAAAGGAAGAACAGGGGCGAAATTCTCCAGAAACGGCGCGATGTCCGCCGACTGGCGCCCAAAATGGCGCAAATCAGATGGGCATCGCGCCGCCCCAAAGGTGCGGAATGCTCCGCATCTTTGGGGGCCGAGCTCCAACCTTGAGGGGCTAGTTCGCGCCGGACGAATTTCTGCCCCGCCAGCTGGCGGAAAAGGCCTTTGGTGCCCCGCCAGCTGGAGCGGAAATGACATCTCCGGGCGGCGCATGCGCGGGAGCGTCAGCGGCCGCTGACGGTATTCCCGCGCATGCGCAGTGGAGGGAATCTCTTCCGCCTCCACCATGGTGGAGACCGTGGCGGAGGCAGAAGGGAAAGAGTGACCCCACGTCACAGGCCCGCCTGCGGATCGGTGGGCCCCGATCGCGGGCCAGGCCACCGTGGGGGCACTCCCCGGGGCCAGATCGCCCCGCGCCCCCACCAAGACCCCGGAGCCCGCCCGCGCCGCCTTGTCCCGCCAGTAAGGTAGGTGGTTTAATTTACGCCGGCGGGACAGGCATTTTAGCGGCGGGACTTCAGCCCATCCGGGTCGGAGAATCGAGCGGGGGGGCCCGCCAACCGGCGTGGCGCGATTCCCGCCCCCGCCGAATATCCGGTGCCAGAGACTTCGGCAATCGGCGGGGGCGGGATTCACGCCAGCCCCCGGCGATTCTCCAACCCGGCGGGGGGTCGGAGAATCTCGCCCCAGATCTGAAAAAGAACTGCCAGTGCGAATGATGTGTCTCATATAACTTTGCTTGTTATTTGCTTTGTCACATGTAATAAGGATCTTTATTGTCACAAGTAGACATACATTAACACTGCAATGAAGTTACTGTGAAAATCACCTAGTCGCCACATTCCGGCACCTGTTCGGGTACACAGAGGGAGAATTCAGAATGTCCAATTCGCCTAACAGCTTTCGGTCTTTTGGGGCTGTGGGAGGAAACCGGAGCACGCGGAGGAAACCCACCCAGACACGAGGAAAACGTGCAGACTCCGCACAGACAGTGACCCAAGCCGGGAATCGAACCTGGGACCCTGGCGCTGTGAAACAACAATGCTAACCACTGTGCTACAAATTCCAGGGGGCGCGGACTGAAAGGCTAAACTGATTCATTTTAAAATGAAAATAAAGCCGCCACCACGACACACAAAAGAAATGTCCCAGTCCAGGACAATCAGAAGCTGCTGGCCCAGGTATGGGAGCTACTAACCCCGGGGGGGGGGAAGGGGGGGTGGAAGGGGGAAGGGGGGGTGGAAGTGGGAAGGGGGGAGCCCCCCGACCAGGCTGATTACATGGAACGTCAGAGGGTTGAATGCGACTTTCAAGAGGGCTCGCGTGTTTGCGCATTTGAGGGGGCTGAAGGCGGATGTGGCAATGCTACAAGAGACACACCTAGAGGTTACAGATTAGACGAGATTGAGAAAGGAGTGGGTTGGCCAAGTATTCCACTCAGGGCTGGACTCAAAGACCAGAGGGGTAGCGATCTTGATCAACAAACGAGTGGCATTCGAGGCAGGGAGAATCGTGTCAGACAAGGGGATTGGTAAATCATGGTGAGTGGGAAGCTGGAGGGGGTGCAGGTGGTACTCGTGAACGTTTATGCTCTGAATTGGGACGATGTGGAATTTATGAGGCGGGTGCTAGATAAGATCCCAGACTTAGAGTCACATAACTTGATTATGGGAGGAGATTTTAACACAGTCATTGATCCAGAATTGGACCGGTCAAAATCTAGGACAGGCAGGAGGCCGACCGCGGAAAAGGAATTGAAGGGGTTTATGGAACAGATGGGGGGAGTAGACCCATGGAAGTTTGCACGGCCAAGGGCAAAGGAGTTTTCTTTTTTCTCCCTTGTCCACAAGGTATACTATCGCATCGACTTTTTTGTTCTGAGCAGGGCGCTAATACCAGGGGTGGCGGATACTGAGTACTCGGCAATCGCAGTGTCGGATCATGCCCCACATTGGGTGGATCTACGGGTTAGTGTGGAGAGACGGCAATGCCCGCTGTGGAGACGATGTGGAATTGCTAGCGGGCGAAGCGATCTGTGGGCGGGTTAACAAGTCCATCCAGAACTACCTGGAAACAAATGATACAGGGGAGGTCTCTGCAGCAACGGTTTGGGAAGCTTTGAAGGCAGTGGTCAGAGGAGAATTAATCTCGATACGGGCTCACAGAGAAAAGGTGGAACAGGCTGAGAGGGATATGTTAGTGAAGGAGATACTCCAGGTGGACAGGAGATACTCGGAGGCCCCGAACGTGGGGCAGAGGTCACCGGCGGAGTTTGGGCTGTTGACTACAGGGAAAGCGGTGGAACAGTTGAGGAAGGCAAGGGGGGCGATTTGTGAGTATGGAGAAAAGGCAAGTAGAATGTTAGCGCCCCAGCTGAGGAAAAGGGAGGTGGCCAGGAAGATAGGGATAGCTGGCGTGCTTTAAAGGGTATCTCGACATGGGCGAAAACACACCCACCGGAGAGCAGAAACTGCACGTCCTGCACTCAAGGGTGAGCCCAGAGATTTACACCCTCATCGAGGTAGCGGAAGACTTCGATGAAGCAATAGAGCTGCTAAAAGGACACTATATTCGCCCGGTAAACCAGGTCTATGCCCGGCACCTGCTTGCAACAAGGCGACAAACCCCTGGGGAATCGCTGGAAGAATTCTACTGTGCACTCCTGGTGTTGGGGAGAAACTGCAGCTGCCCGCAGGTTTCGGCGAGCGAACACACTGAACTCTTAGTCCGCGACGCTTTCGTAGCAGGTATGCGATGCTCACAAATCTGCCAGCGACTGTTAGAAAAAGACACTCTGGATCTCAGGGAGGCATGGGCCCTTGCAGGTTCCCTGGACGTGGCCTCCAGGAACGTCCGCACTTACGTTCCCGACCGTGCGGCAGCCCCCTGGGCAGCGTGGAACCCCTCGGCGGCCGACCCCGAGACTTCCCCCATCCCCCCACAGGCCTGTGCTGCAAGGCGACCTGGCAACCCCGGGGGGCCCCGCTGCTACTTTTGCGGGCAGGCCAAGCACCCCTGCCAGCGCTGCCCGGCCCGCGCATCCAGGTGGATGCGGCAAAAAGGGCCATTTTGTGGGGGTATGTCAGGCCCGTGCAGTTGCTGCGGTCTCTAGCGGTGAATGCGGACCACAACCACAAACATCTCCACGGTCCCCATGCGGCCAGCGGTTGCCGCCATCTTCCTATTCCAGAGCCACGTGCGGACCCTGGGCGCCGCCATCTTGTTCCACGGACGCCACGTTGGATGGATGGGCGCCACCATTTTGTGCACCCCGCGCCATATTTGACCAATGGGAGCCGTCATCTTGGATGAACCCCCAGGACCCAGCTCGGCTGACCACCCACTGCCCGAAGAAAACTCTCAACTGCTGCGATTAGCCTCGGTGACCCTGGATCAGTCCCGGCCTCGAACACTCTCAACTGCTTCAACGACCGTATTCATGAACGGGCATGAGACCCCCTGCCTAATCGACTCTGGGAGCACAGAGAGCTTCATACACCCCGACACGGTAAGGCCCTGTTCTCTCCTCATCCACCCTGTTAATCAAAAAATCTCCCTGGCCTCCGGTTCACACTCAGTGGAGATAAAGGGGTTTTGTGTAGCAAAGCTCACAGTCCAGGGAAGGAGTTCAAACATTTCCATCTCTACGTCCTTCCCCACCTCTGCGCGGCTACAGTCCTAGGTTTAGGCGGCCCTATACCCCCCCTTACTGTCTGCGGCCTCGTGACTCTTAAGGTCGACCCGCCTTCCCTGTTTGTGAACCTCACCCCGGATTGCAAACCCGTCACCACCAGGAGCAGACGGTACAGTGCCCAGGACCGGATCTTTATTAGGTCAGAGGTCCAAAGGCTACTGAAGGAAGGGGTCATTGAAGCCAGTAACAGCCTCTGGAGAGCTCAAGTAGTGGTGGTAAAGACCGGGGAGAAGCATAGGATGGTCATCGACTACAGCCAGACCATCAACAGGTTTACGCAGCTGGACGCGTACCCTCTCCCCGCATATCCGACCTGGTCAACAGGATCACACATTATAAGGTCTTCTCCACGGTGGATCTCGAGTCCGCCTACCACCAGCTCCCCATCCGCACTAGTGACCGCAAATACACTGCCTTCGAGGCAGATGGGCGGCTCTACCACTTCTTAAGGGTTCCCTTCGGTGTCACCAACGGGGTCTCGGTCTTCCAGCGCGAGATGGACCGAATGGTTGACCGGTACGGTTTACGGGCAACGTTCCCGTATCTCGATAATGTCACCATCTGCGGCTACGACCAGCAGGACCACGACACCAACCTCCGAAAATTCCTCCAGACTGCAAAAATCCTTAACCTTACATACAACAAGGATAAATGCGTGTTTAGCACCGGCCGCCTAGCCATCCTCGGCTACGTAGTGCGAAATGGAGTTATAGGCCCCGACCCTGAACGCATGTGCCCCCTTATGGAGTTCCCCCTCCCTCTCTGCTCCAAGGCCCTGAAGCGTTGCCTCAGGTTTTTCAGCTACTACGCCCAGTGGGTCCCCAACTATGCGGACAAGGCACGTCCCCTGATCCAATCCACAGCTTTTCCCTTGTTGATAGAGGCCCGCCAGGCCTTCAGCCGCATCAAAGCAGACATTGCAAAGGCCACGATGCATGCCATCGACGCGTCCCTCCCCTTCCAGGTCGAGAGCGATGCGTCTGACGTAGTTCTGGCGGTCACCCTCAACCAAGCGGGCAGACCGGTGGCCTTCTTCTCACGTACCCTCCATGCTTCCGAAAACCGCCACTCCTCAGTCGAAAAGGAGGCCCAGGCCATAGTAGAAGCTGTGCGACATTGGAGGCATTACCTGGCCGGCAGGAGATTCACTCTCCTCACTGACCAACGATCGGTTGCTTTCATGTTTGATAATGCGCAGCGGGGCAAGATAAAAAAACGACAAGATCTTGTGGTGGAGGATCGAACTCTCCACCTACAACTACAAGATCTTGTATCGTCCCGGGAAGCTAAATGAGCCGCCTGACGCCCTGTCTCACGGCACATATGCCACCGCACAAGTGGACCGCCTCCGAGCCCTCCACGAGGACCTCTGCCACCCAGGGGTCACTCGCTTTTTCCATTTTGTCATGTCCCGCAACCTGCCCTACTCCATCGAGGAGGTCAGGACGGCTACCAGGGACTGCCAAATCTGCGCGGAGTGCAAACTGCACTTCGACCGGCCAGAGAGGGCGCACCTGATAAAGGCTTCCCGTCCATTTGAACGCCTCAGCATGTACTTCAAAGGCCCCCTCCCCTCCACCGACCGCAACACGTACTTCCTGAACTTGATTGATGAGTACTTCCGGTTCCCATTCGCCAACCCCTGCCCCGACATGACCGCAACCACCGTTATCAAGGCCCTCCATAGCATCTTTGCACTGTTCGGGTTCCCCGCTTCCATACATAGTGATAGGGGGTCCTCTTTTATGAGCGACAAACTGCGTCAATTCCTGCATGGGCATCGCCTCGAGCAGGACGACCAGTTACAACTCCCGGGGTAACGGACAGGTAGAGAGGGAGAACGGAACCACCAACCAGACACCTCACGAACGTCTCCTTGTCTTCCCCAGGAAGTCCTCCTCTGGGACCTCGCTCCCGACCTGCCTGCCAGCACCCGGACCCATCCTGCTCCGAAAACACTTGCGGGCGCACAAGTCGGACCTGTTGGTCAAGAGGGTCCATCTGCTCCATGCTAACCCCCAGTATGCCTACGTGGCGTACCCCAACGGCTGACAAAATTCGGTGTCCCTACGAGACCTGGTGCCCGCCGGAGCCCCACGAACACCCCAGCCACCAGTCCCACCCTCCCCTCCACCGGGGCACCTTACAGGAGGATTGGTCCTTCCGCCGGCCCCGTCTAGGCCCCCCCACCCACCGACGCCCCCCGCAGGCGCTCCCTTCCCAGGTCAACCGTTTTCCCCACCAGCGCCGTCTAGGGGTGCCGAAGCTGCCATGGAGATCGAAGCCTTGCTCCCGGAGTCACGGACGCCCGAGCCTCCACCGGAGTCACCACCGAAGCTCCGACGATCACAGAGGACGACCAGGGCCCCCGATCGACTGATTGCTTCATTTTAAATTGTAAACTGCAATCTGTAAATGTAAATCATCAAATGTACATAGCTATCAGAATTGTAAATAGTTACAAAACACTGTACGGAGGTATTACGGTACCTCCATAATTAATTCTACCACGTTGCCATGTTTGTAGCATCAGGCCACCACCCCCGCCGGACTCTTTTTTAACAGGGGGTGAATGTGGTATTATAGGTATTACGGTACCTGATAGGCTGGAACATCATTGGTGGAAACTGATTGCTTTCTATTGGTTAGGATGTATGGTAGCTCCGCCCTGCTAGGCGGGGTATAAGAGCCCGTGCCACCCCTGCAGCCTTCATTCTGTACCTGAGCTGCTGGGGGGAAACATCTAGCTTATTAAAGCCTTCAGTTGGACTACAACCTCGCTTTAATGGTCATTGATCGTGCATCATCCCCCCAACAATGTCGCAGGCCTCAATTTCATTGATCCTGAAACGAGAGAAGGATCTGGCGTAATGCGGGTCATACAGGCCAATTTTGCCACTGAATGTGGATGCCAAACTGCTGGCTAAGATACTGGCCACAAGGATAGAGGATTATGTCCCGGGGGTGATAGGGGAAGACCAGACGGGATTTGTAAAGGGCAGGCAACTCAAGGCCAATGTTCGAAGGCTTTTAAATGTTATTATGATGCCCGCAGAAGGAGAGGAGGTGGAGGTGGTGGTCTCGATGGATGCTTTTGATCGGGTGGAGTGGAATTACCTGTGGGAGGCGCTGGGAAGGTTTGGGTTTGGTGAGGGCTTTATTGACTGGGTGCAGTTGCTCTATCAGGCACCAGTAGCGAGTGTGCGTACGCACTGGCTGAGGTCGGCGTATTTTAAACTACACCGAGGGATGAGGCAAGGGTACCCCCTCTCCCCGTTACTGGCCATAGAGCTATTGGCTACGGCGTTAAGAGCCTCTAGGAACTAGAAAGGGCTAGTTAAGGTGGGGTGGGGGGGGGGAGGGGAGGGGGTTGGAGAACCGGGTATTGCTTTACGCAGATGACCTGATCTTGTACATTTCGGACCTGTTGGACGGGATGGGGGAAGTAATGCGAATCTTGGGGGAATTTGGCAATTTTTGGGTATAAATTGAACATGGGGAAAAGCAAGATGTTCGCGATCCAGGCAAGAGGGCAGAAGAGACTGGGAGAGCTGCCACTTAGAATGGTAGGAAAGAGCTTTCGGTATCTGGGAATCCAGGTGGCCCGTGAATGGGAGACACTGCATAAGTTAAACCTATTCCAGCTGGTAGAACAAATGAAAGGAGACTTTAAGAGATGGGACATGCTCCCGCTATCACTGGCGGGGAGGGTACAGACCGTGAAAATGACGGTCGGTCCTCCCCAGATTTCTGTTTCTCTTTCAGTGTCTCCCCATCTTCATTCCAAAGGCCTTTTTCAAGCGGGTGAATAAGGTTATTTCAGGCTTTGTGTGGGCGAGTAAAACCCCGCGAGTGAAGAAAGTGTTGCTGGAGCGCAGTCGGAGGGAGGTTGGGTTGGCGCTGCCGAACTTGTGCAATTACTACTGGGCGGCTAATATAGCCATGATTAAGAAGTGGGTAGCGGGAGTGAGGGGGCTGGTGGTGGTGGGGGGGGGGTCCCTGTGGGAGCGGATGGAGGTGGCGTCATGCAAAGACACATGTTTGGAATCACTGATAACGGCACCTCTGCCGTTCTCGCCGGCCCGATACTCCACAAGTCCAGTGGTGGTGGCGGCTCTGAGAATCTGGGAGCAGTGGAGAAGATATAAGAGAGTGGAGGGAGCATCGGTTTTGACCCCGATTTATAATAATCATCAGTTTATACCAGGTAGGCTGGATGGTGGGTTCCGGAGATGGCAAAGGGCAGGAATTAGAAGGATGGGGGATCTATTTAAAGATGGGAGCTTCCCCAGCTTGAAAGCCTTGGAGGATAAATTTGAATTGCCAGCAGGGAATGGGTTTAGGTATTTGCAGGTGCAAGACTTCTTGAGAAATCAGGTTCCGGCCTTCCCGCTGCTGTCTCAGCGGGGGATACAGGATAGAGTAGTCTCCAGTACCTGGGTGGGAGAGGGGAAGGTATCAGGTATTTACCAGGAACTGTGGGATGCGGAGGAAACCCCGGTGAAGGAGCTTAAGGGCAAGTGGGAGGACGAGCTAGGAGGAGAGATAGAGGCGGGTCTATGGGCGGACGCCCTGAGCAGGGTTAATACATCATGTGCGAGGCTTAGCCTGATACAATTTAAGGTAGTCTACCGGGCACACATGACTGTGGCTCAGATGAGCAAGTTTTTCGGGATAGAGGACAGGTATGCGAGGTGCGCGGGAAGCCCAGCAAATCATGTCCACATGTTCTGGGCATGCCCGAAGCTTAGAGGGTTCTGGCAGGGTTTCGCTAAGGCAATGTCCACGGTACTCAAAACACGGGTGGTGCCGAATCCGGATCTTTGGAGTGTCGGAAGTGTCGGGAGTTCAGGGGGTGAAAGAGGCCGACGTTTTGGCCTCCCCGGTAGCCCGGAGACGGATCTTGTTAATGTGGAGGGACTGAAAGCCCCCGAGTGTAGAGATCTGGATTAGTGACATGGCTGGGTTGCTCAGTCTTGAAAAATTAAAGTTCGCCTTAAGAGGGTCAGTGTTAGGGTCACCCGGAGGTGGCAGCCATTCGTCGACTTTCTCGGGGAAACTTAAACTGACAGCAGAAGCAGTATTCCAGCGAGTGGTGGTGGTGGGGGGGGCGGGGAGGGGGGGGGGGAATGTTTATTGTACCATGTTCATGCCATTGTTATTATTATAAAAACTTGCAAATACCCTAATAAAAATATATTTAAAAAAAAAAAATGCTGAACATCGGGGCTCCACATGCTATCAAAAGGATTACTTTCCACCTATTATCCCCTTCCATGCCATTGACGCGGAATAAGTAGTGTATGTGTTCGGCATATGGGGCCAGTCCTCTACGCCTGCCTCATAAAGCTTGAGCTTCCCAAACAAGAGCATTTTTGGGTTTTACATTTTGCTTTATTTCTTACCAGGGTTGTTGTTGGGGAGTTTAGAAAAGGCTGCTCAGAATCCTAGGCTTGATCCTCGTCGCCAGTGTAATAGTTCCAGGGGGCGCGGAGTGAAAGGCCAAACTGGTTTATTTTAAATTGAAAATAAAGCCGCCACCGGGGCACACAAAACAAACGTCCCGGTCTAGGACTGTCGGGAACTACTGGACGGGTCCAGGAGCAACATTTAAAGGTTCCTCTCCCGGTTGGGTGGACCTCCGCCCGCTCAACACAGAAACTCGTATTCCACGATGCGCATGGGGTGACTAATCAGCGACCCCCACCACCTTCGAAAGCACATTTGCCACCCCCACCCAGAACCCATGCAGTGCCGAGCATGACCAAAACATGTGGGTGTGGTTCGCTGGGCTTCTCGCGCATCTCCCGCACCTATCCTCTACCCCGAAAAATTTACTGAGCCTTGCTCCGGTCATGTGCGCCCTGTGCAAGACCTTGAATTGTATCAGGCTAAGCCTGGCACACGAGGATGAAGAGTTTACCCTGCGTAGGGCATCTGCCCACAGCCCCTCTTCGATCTCTTCCCCCAGCTCTTCTTCCCATTTTCCCTTCAGCTCATCCACCATGATCTCCCCCTCGTCTCTCATTTCCCTGTATATATCTGACACCCTACCATCCCCCACCCATGTCCCCGAAATCACTCTATCCTGAATCTCCTGCGTCGGGAGCTGCGGAAATTCCCTCACCTGTTGCCTCACAAAAGCCCTCAATTGCATATACCGAAATGCATTCCCCTGGGGCAACCCGTATTTTTGCGTCAGCGCTCCCAGACTCGCAAACGTCCCGTCTAGGAACAGATCCCTCAGTTGCACAATCCCTGCTCTCTGCCATGTTCTAAATCCCCCATCTATTCTCCCCGGGACAAACCTATGATTATTTCTTATCGGGGACCGCACCGAGGCACCCGTCCGTCCCCTATGCCGTCTCCACTGCCCCCAAATTTTCAGCGTTGCCACCACCACTGGACTTGTGGTGTATTTCTTCGGGGAGAACGGCAACGGCGCCGTCGCCAATGCTTGTAGGCTGGTTCCTTTACAGGACGCCATTTCCAGTCTCTTCCACGCCGCTCCCTCCCCTTCTCCCATCCACTTACACACCATTGAGATATTGGCGGCCCAATAATAATCACTTAAGCTCGGCAGTGCCAGTCCCCCCCATCCCTGCTACGCTGCAAAAACCCCCTCCTCACTCTCAGGGTCTTCCCAGCCCACACAAAGCTCGTAACACTCTTCTCAATTTTTTTGAAAAAAGTCCTCGTAACCATCACCGGGAGGCACTGGAACACAAAAATAAATCTCGGGAGGACTACCATTTTGACCGCCTGCACCCTGCCCAGCAGTGACAGGGACACCATATCCCACCTCTTAAAATCCTTCTCCATCTGTTCCACCCATCGTGTTAAATTAAGCCTATGTAGGGTTCCCCAGTTCCTGGCTATCTGGATCCCTAAGTACCGGAAATCTCTTGTTACCCTCCTCAGCGGTAAATCATCTATTCCCCTGCTCTGCTCCCCCGGATGCACCACAAACAACTCACTCTTCCCCATACTCAATTTGTACCCCGAAAATTCCCCAAACTCCCTGAGTGTCCACATTATCTCAGGCATCCCCTCCACTGGGTCCGCAACATACAGCAATAGATCATCTGCATACAATGATACCCGGTGTTCTTCTCCTCCCCTGAGTACTCCCCTCCACTTCCTAGAGCCCCTCAGTGCAATGGCCAGCGGCTCAATTGCCAATGCAAACAGTAACGGAGACAGGGGACACCCCTGTCTTGTCCCTCTATAAAGACGGAAGTAGTCGGACCCCTGCCTGTTCGTGATCACACTTGCCACCGGGGCCCTATATAGCAGCTGTACCCATCCAATAAACCCCTCTCCAAAACCAAATCTCTTCAACACTTCCCATAGGTAGTCCCACTCCACTCTGTCAAATGCTTTCTCAGCGTCCATCGCCACCACTATCTCCGCCTCCCCCTCCGGCGGGGGCATCATCATCACCCCTAGCAGCCTCCGTATATTCGTGCTCAGCTGTCTCCCCTTAACGAACCCAGTTTGATCCTCGTGGACCACCCCCGGGACACAATCCTCTACCCTTGTCGCCATCACCTTGGCCAGGAGCTTAGCATCCACGTTCAGGAGGGAAATAGGCCTGTAAGACCCGCACTGCAGCGGGTCTTTTTCCTTCTTTAAGAGTAACGATATCGTTGCCTCTGACATAGTCGGGGGCAACTTCCCCCTTTCCCTGGCCTCATTAAATGTTCTCGTCAAAAGCGGGGCCAGTAGATCCATGTATTTCCGAAAGAATTCCACCAGGAACCCATCCGGTCCCGGGGCCTTCCCCGCCTGCATGCTCCCAATCCCCTTTACCACCTCCTCCACCTCAATCCGTGCTCCCAGTCCCGCCCTCTCCTGCTCCTCCACCTTCGGGAATTCCAGCCGATCTAGGAAATGCATCATTCCCTCCTTCCCTTCCGGGGGCTGAGCCTTATACAGCCTCTCGTAGAATGCCTTAAACACCCCGTTCACCCTCTCCGCTCCCCGTTCCATCTCACCTTCCTCAACCCTCACCCCACCTATCTCCCTCGCCGCTCCCCTCTTCCTCAGTTGTTGGGCCAGTTACCGGCTCGCCTTCTCTCCATACTCATTGTGGTAGTATGTATTGGGGGTCATGTGGGACTGGAAGCCCTAATGTCATTGGCTGACAGATCCCGGGTCCTGGTTGGCCGTTGACCTCATACTCCGCCCTGAAGGCGAAGTATAAGAAGCCGGTGCCTTCCCCCGCAGGCCAGTTTACTATCGGGCTGCTGGGGAACAGACACGCTTAATAAAGCCTCATCGACTTCACTCTATTCGTCTCACGGAGTCTTTGTGCGCCACACTCATACTGTACTCCCTGTGCCCTCCTCCACTGCGCTTCTGCCTTGCCCGTGGTCAGCAGGTCAAATTCCATATGTAGCCTTTGTCTTTCCCTGTACATTCCCTCCTCCGGAGCCTCTGCATATTGCCTGTCTACCCTCAGAAGTTCTCTCAACAGTCGCTCCCTTTCTTTAGTCTCTTGCTTCCCTTTATGGGCCCTTATGGATATCAGTTCCCCTCTGACCACCGCCTTCAGTGCCTCCCATACCACTCCCACCTGGACCTCTCCATTATCATTAAGCTCCAGGTACCTTTTGATACACCCCCTCACCCTTAGACATACCCCCTCATCCGCCAACAACCCCATATCCAATCTCCAGAGTGGGTGCTGCTCCTTTTCCTCTCCTACCTCCAGATCTACCCAATGTGGAGCGTGGTCAGAAATGGCTATGGCCAGGTACTCCGTCCCTGTCACCTTCGGAATCAGTGCCCTTCCCAGGACAAAAAAGTCTATCCGTGAATACACCTTGTGAACATGGGAGAAAAATGAAAACTCCTTACTCCTAGGCCTAATAAATCTCCAGGGGTCTACTCCTCCCATCTGCTCCCAGAAGTCCTTAAGCACCTTGGCCGCTGCCGGCCTCCTCCCGGTCTTAGACCTAGACCGGTCCAGCCCTGGATCAAGCACCGTATTGAAGTCTCCCCCCATTACCAGCTTTCCCGCCTCCAGGTCCGGGATACGCCCCAGCATACGCTTCATGAAGTTTACATCATCCCAGTTCGGGGCGTATACGTTCACCAGAACCACCGCCTCCCCTTGCAATCTGCCACTCACCATCACGTATCTACCCCCACTGTCCGCCACTATGGTCTTTGCCTCAAACAGTACCCGTTTCCCCACTAAAATAGCCACCCCCCTATTCTTCGTATCTAAGCCCGAATGGAACACCTGCCTCACCCATTCTTTACGTAGTCTGACCTGATCTGCCAGTTTCAGGTGCGTCTCCTGCAACATGACCACATCTGCCTTTAAGTTCTTTAGGTGTGCGAGTACCCGTGTCCTTTTAATCGGCCCATTCAGCCCTCTCACGTTCCACGTGATCAACCGGGTTGGGGGGCTCTTTACCCCCCCCCCCCATGTCGACTAGCCATCCCCTTTTCTAACCCAGCTCCTCACCCGGTTCCCACGTACCCGTATATCCCACCAACGGTGCTCACCCGTCCCGACCACCCCGCTCCATAACAGCTCCCCATTCCCCTTAGCAGCAGCAACCCAGTTAACACCCCCCCCCTCCTCCGCTAGATCCCTTTCTAGCATAGTTGCACCCCCCATGTTGCTCCCAGAAGTCAGCAAACTCTGGCTGACCTCAGCTTCCCCCGTTTGTCCTCGGCCCCTCATTGTGCGAGGCCCCCTCCTTCCTGCGTCCCCGTTCCCGCCACAATTACCATAGCGCGGGAGCAAAGACGGCGTTTCCCACTCGGCCCCGCCCCTGATGGCGCAGTTCCCTTCTCCTTCCCCTTTCCTTCCCACCGGCGCCCACAGTTCCCCATACTCACCCCCCCTCCACCCCCCCCCCCCGCCATGAGGGGAAAAGAGAAAAGTTACAAAATTGAAAAATTGAAAAAAAATTCCCCCCCCTTCCCCTTCCTCGTCCCACATAATCACCCCACCACTTTATTACAGAAGCTTTTTCTCTCGCCAGGCTATTCCAGCTTCTCGTCCACAATGAATGTCCACGCCTCTTCTGCCGTCTCAAAGTAGTGGTGCTTCCCTTGGTGTGTGACCCACAGTCTCGCCGGCTGCAACATTCCAAATTTAACCTTCTTTTTGTGGAGCACCGCCTTGGCCCGGTTGAAACTTGCCCTCCTTCTCGCCACCTCTGCACTCCAATCCTGGTACACCCGGATCACCGCGTTTTCCCACCTGCTGCTCAGAGTTTTCTTCGCCCATCACAAAACCATCTCTCTGTCATTGTAGCGGTGAAACCTCACCACTATGGCTCGAGGTATTTCTCCTGCCTTTGGTCTTCGCACCATAACTCGATAAGCTCCCTCCACCTCCAAAGGGCCCGTCGGGGCCTCCGATCCCATTAACGAGTGAAGCATCGTGCTCCCATATGCCCCGACGTCCGCCCCCTCTGTGCCTTCGGGAAGACCCAAGACTCTTAAATTCTTCCTCCTCGAGTTATTCTCCAGGGCTTCCAACCTCTCCACACACCTTTTGTGTTGTGCCTCGTGCGTCTCTGTCTTCACCACCAGGCCCTGTATTTCATCCTCATTCTCCGCAGCCTTTGCCTTCATGACCGGAAGCGCCAACTCCTGGGTCCTCTGCGCCTCCTTTAGCCCTTCAATCGCCTGTAGCATTGGGGCCAACACCTCCTTCTTCAGCTCTTCCACACAGCGCCGCAGGAACTCTTGTTGCTCCGGGCCCCATACCAAACAGCCACCTTCCAACGCCATCTTGCTTCGAGCTTCCCTTCCTTGCCGCTGCTCCAGTGGATCCACTGTAATCCGGCCGCTATCTTCTCCTTTATCCATATTTATCCGGGGGGTTCCCTCCTATTTCACCGCACAATGATTTTGGCCGTTAAAAATTGCCGTTGGGGCTCCTAATAAGAGCCCAAAAGTCCGTTTCAACGGGAGGTGCCGAGACGTGCAACTTAGCTGGTCATCGCCGCACCCGGAAGCCATTTGCCACCTATCTTAATGGAGCCTGTTTATTTTAAATTGGCCAGTGCCTCCATTAAACCATCTTTTTCTGGGTTTACTTTTAATGGATTTGCTCTGAACTTTGAGTCAATTGTTATACCTTAACCCTGAATCCTGTTCCCACTGAGATATTTCCCCAGCTCTTTATTTTTCACAGCATTTCTTGATGGTGAACTTGTATATATCTGGCACACAAAGGTGCAGTTTCAAACTTCGACCACTTGGCTGGGCTATTGCCCATTACTTTTATCTGAACACCATTTAAAGTACTCTCCTGTACTCCAAATTAAAATCTCATATCTCAAGCAATTATAGAAAAGTACCTCATTACATCTAATTGTATTTCTAAACAGCTGTTAGTGGTTATTTAAAACTCACCATGCAGTGATTGGCTCTTAATTGAAGAATTGCATTTCTGTCTCATTTTTGAAGCTGGGTGTGGAATCATCATGATCCCGATTTTCCTCTTTCCCTCTGCTTGGGCTCAAGTGCACCTGGAAGCATCTGAACCCAGGTGATGGTATATCGAGTTGGTGTGCACTGGGTACACATAGCACCTGTGGTTATTCACATCCTATCTGGGGAGAGGTTCTCATGCACCTGCAATCCTTGTAAGGACCAAACCAGCTTCCAAGAAGATCCTACATTCACTCCTAGGGAGGGAAATAACTGTGGGAGCACATACTGGGATCAGGGGCGAGATTCTCCGACCCCCCGCCGGGTCGGAGAATCGCCGGGGGCTGGTGTGAATCCCGCCCATGCCGGCAGCCGAATTCTCTGGCACCGGAGATTCGGCGGGGGCGGGAATCGCGCCGTGCCGGTTGGCGGGCCCCCGCGATTCTCCGGCCCGGATGGGCCGAAGTCCCGCTGCTAAAATGCCTGTCCCGCCGGCGTAGATTAAACCACCTACCTTAACGGCGGGACAAGGCGGCGCAGGCGGGCTCCGGGGTCCTGGGGGGGGGCGCGGGGCGATCTGGCCCCGGGGGGTGCCCCCACAGTAGCCTGGCCCGCGATCGGGGCCCACCGATCCGCGGGCGGGCCTGTGCCGTGGGGCACTCTTTTCCTTTCGCCTTCGCCACGGTCTCCACCATGGCGGAGGCGGAAGAGACTCCCTCCACTGCGCATGCGCGGGAATGCCGTCATCGGCCACTAACGCTCCCGCGTATGCGCCGCCCGGAGATGTCATTTCCGCGCCAGCTGGCGGGGCACCAAAGGCCTTTTCCGCCAGCTGGCGGGGCGGAAATCCCTCCGACGCCGGCCTAGCCCCTCAATGTTGGGGCTTGGCCCCCAAAGATGCGGAGCATTCCGCACCTTTGGGGCGACGCGATGCCCGTCTGATTGGCGCCGTTTCGGGCGCCAGTCGGCGGACATCGCGCCGTTTGGGGAGAATTTCGCCCCATGTATCCATCTCCATTAGTGGGATCAAGTCTGAGACGGAGTCTTGAGAAGGTTACGCTTCAACAGGCTGATCATCCAGGTGAAGTGCTAAAAGTCACTGTCCTGTTGTTAAGGATACATTTTTCCTTTAATAAACTTTCTAAAATGTACTTTACAAAGAGTCCCGGTTTTGCCTTAATTGGTTAATTCTTATATGAGCAAAAGTAAATTTACTAAGTCACTTACAAATTGCATGGCTGAAATCAATCAAATAACAGTTCATTCAGGGGGCCAGCTGATCTTTTCTCTACACCCTAGCTATGACTAACATTACATTCTGCAGTCTCTCCTTCCTTCCCTTTGTATGGTATGTGTTTTCTGTATAGCATGCAAGAAACAATACTTTTCACTGTATATTAATACATGAGACAATAATAAATCAAATCAAAAGTTGCTGTTGCAACATACATTTTTACATGCATGTTGGAGCTCTGGATAGTAATGGCAGAGACTTGAACTTGTTAGCCATCACATGGCTCTCCCATTGTTACCACCTGTCTTTGGGGTATGTTGTAAGGATTTGCAGGTCGATACTCAACCCAGAGGCTGGCCTACACTTTTGTGGGGCCTCGTGCTCACCTTCATTCCCGGGGCCTCTCCCAATGATGTCCCGACCCTGTCCCTTCCAACCCTCACCCCAGAGAACGCAAAGGCTCAGGCCTCAAAAATACTTAAACTTCATCATTGTTTAACTCCTTTAGTGCTTTTTAACTTGTAAAAACACACCTGTATGAATAATTGCTGAATTGAAATCCAAGCTTACCCTTTGTCAGAATGACAGTAAGGATGGTCAATATTGTGATCTGTGAATCGTGAGGCGAGGAAACATGGAACTTGCAGGTGAGTATATTTCAGAGTTTCATTCCGTTTCAAAAGTTTACTTCCTTACTTCCTCTCACAAAATCAAAGACGTTAGTGCCGTAAATTCACATGAATGAAATGTCCAGTGAGTCCAGTAATTTCTTACTGCAGTGCCTTTTAGCATTCTCGTCCAAACTTCTGTCGAAAAGCAGGCAAAATAAATTTAACATTTTCTTCAGAGATTCACTTCTACTCTGCAATTGTACCATAATTCTGTCACAAGTAACATTGACAGTCATAGGGCGAAATTCTCCCGAAACAGCGCAATGTCCACCGATTGGCGCCCAAAACGGCGCCAATCAGACAGGCATCGCGCCGCCCCGAAGGTGCGGAATGCTCCGCATCTTTGGGGGCCGAGCCCCAACATTGAGGGGCTAGGCCGACACCGGAGGAATTTCCGCCCCGCCAGCTGGCGGAAACGGCCTTTGTTGCCCCGCCAGCTGGCGCGGAAATGACATCCCCGGGCGGCGCATGCGCTGGAGCGTCAGCGGCCGCTGACAGTTTCCCACGCATGCGCAGTGGAGGGAGTCTCTTCCGCCTCCGCCATGGTGGAGACCGTGGCAGAGGCGGAAGGGAAAGAGTGCCCCCACGGCACAGGCCCGCCCGCGGATCGGTGGGCCCTGATCGTGGGCCAGGCCACCGTGTGGGCACCCCCCAGGGACAGATCGCCCCGCGCCCCCCCCAGGACCCCGGACCCCGCCCACGCCGGCGGGACAGGCAATTTATCGGCGGGACTTCGGCCCATCCGGACCGGAGAATCCAGGTCCGCTGGGGGGTCGGAGAATGACGCCCCGGTCTCGGTGTCTTAGACTATTCTGCAATGGAGTTGTTCCACACTGTCTCTAAACCAGATCTTAAACAATTTCTTATTCACTGGACTAAACCCTGCCAGGTAATGATGTGCCTTTCCCATGGACCTTTATCAGGGATCCAAAGGCTTCATTGCTGGAACTGACTTCCTTCGCAAACACAACAACTTACAAGAATTTTAAATGAAAATCCAGTCATTAATTATAAATCAATTTGGGCTCATTACTTGTATAATTATCTGTTTCATGACCGGTTACAACCTTAATACAGTAATTTGTTAATATAATTAATATAAATAATATAAATAAGAATGCTGATTAATTGCATTACCAAAAGATACCACCAGATAGCATTCAAACTCTGGACTTCAGGGGCGAGATTCTCCGACCCCCCGCCGGGTCGTAGAATCGCCGGGGGCTGGCGTGAATCCCGCCCCCGCCGGTTGCCGAAGTCTCCGGCACCAGATATTCGGCAGGGGCGGGAATCGCGCTGCGCCGGTTGGCGGCCCCCCCCCCCCGGCGATTCTCCGGCCCGAATGGGCCGAAGTCCCGCCGCTAAAATGCCTGTCCTGCCGGCGTAGATTAAACCACCTACCTTACCGGCGGGACAAAGCGGCGCGGGCCGGCTCCGGGGTCCAGAGGGGGGCGCGGAGCGATCTGGCCCCGGTGGGTGCCCCCACGGTGGCCTGGCCCGCGATCGGGACCCACCGATCGGCGGGTGGGCCTGTGCCGTGGGGGCACTCTTTCCCTTCCGCCTCCGCCACGGTCTCCACCATGGCGGAGGCAGAAGAGACTTCCTCCAATGCGCATGCGTGGGAGTGCCGTCAGCGGCCGCTAACGCTCCCGCGCATGCGCCGCCCGGAGATGTCATTTCCGCGCCAGCTGGCGGGGCACCAAATGCCTTTTCCGCCAGCTGGTGGGGCGCAAATTCGTCCGGCGCCGACCTAGCCCCTTAAGGTTGGGGCTCGGCCCCCAAAGGTGTGGAGCATTCCGCACCTTTGGGGCGGCGCGATGCCCGACTGATTTGCACCGTTTTGGGCGCCAGTTGGCGGACATTGCGCCGTTTCCGGAGAATTTCGCCCCAGTTCAGTCTCAATGTGCTTGGATTATTTAATGGAATGCGTGGAAATCATGTGAATGATGCAATTACATGACATTCAAATCATCAAAAAGGCACAGAGGTCTTTCAAACGGTATAAATTTTAATTGGCATCTTAGCTCTTGTATGTTAAGTAATGCTTGATAAAACCTCGGAGAATAACAAAGAGGATAAGAAGGCCTCTTGTGTTCAACAGGAAAACAGTTTTCTTATTGAAATGGGTGATGCTTTTCTTCAAACATGCATTGCAGTTGAAAATTGGTGGATCTTGACTCATCAATACTTTAGTATGTTGTGAATTTTGATATTGTTAAGATTTTGCTGCATTTGGATATGAATTGCTTCAGTATCTGAGAGGTGATGAATGACTCTAAACATTGTGTGATCATCAGCGAACATCCCCACTTCTGACCTTATGATGGAAGTAAGGTCAATGATGAAGCTGCTGAAGCTGGTTGGGCCTAGGACACTACCCTGAGGAACTCCTGCCGTGATATTCTGGAACTGAGATGAGTAATCTTCCCCCTGATTCCTACTGACTCCAGTTTTGCTTGGGCTCTTTGATGCCATACTCATCAAATGCTGCCTTGATGTCAAGGGCAGTCACTCTCACCTCACCTCTGGAGTTCAGCTCTTTTTGTCCATGTTTGAACCAAGGCTGTAATGTCAGGAGTTGCATGGCCCTTGCAGAACCCAATCTGAGCATCAGTCAGCAGGTTGTTGCTGAACAAGTGCCACTTTATAGCACTGTTGATAACCCTTTTTATCACTTTGCCGATGATTGAGAGTCGGCTGATAGGGTGGTAATTTACCAGGCTGAATTTGTCCTGCGTTTTGTGTGCAGGACATACCTGGGCAATTTTCCACATTGCTGGGTAAATGCCCGTGTTGTGGCTGTACTGGAACAACTTGGCGAGGGGTGTGGCAAGTTCTGGAGCACAGTACAGAATATTGTCAGGGCCCAAAGCCTTTGCAGTATCCAGTGCCTTTGGCCACTTCTTGATATCATGTGGGGTGAATTGAATTGGCTGAAGACTTATATTTGTGGTGCTGGGAGCTCCGGAGGAGACCGAGATGGATCATCCACTCAGCACTTCTGGCTGAAAATGATTGCGAATGCTTCAGCCTTATTTTTTTGCGCTGATGTGCTGGGTTCTCTCATTGCAGACGATGGGGATATTTGTACAGCCTCTTTCTCCAGAGAGTTGCTCAATTGACCACCACCATTAATGACTAGGTGTGGCAGGATTGCAAATTTAGATCTGATGCGTTTGTTGTGGAATCGCTTAGCTCTATTACTTGCTACTTATGCTGTTTGGCACACAGATAGTCCCGTGTTGTAACTTCACCAGGTTGAACCTCACACCAGTTTGACACTTCATTTTATGTATGCCTGGTGCCCTCCTGCAATCTTCATTGAACCAGGGTTGATCCCTGTCTTGGTGGTACTGGTAGAGTGGGGATATGCTGGGTCATGAGGTTACTGATTATTGCTGAGTGCAATTCTGCTGCTGCTGATGGTCCACAGCGCCTCATGGATGCCTAGTCACGAGTTGTTAGATCTGTTTGAAATCTATCCCATTTAGCACATTGGAGTGCCACACAACATGATGTGCATTGAGAAAGGAATAATTTGCAATCTCAATGTGCTCGACCACTTGGGGATGAGCGACCATAATATGGTAGAATTCTTCATCAAGATGGAGAGTAACGTCTTTGATTCTGAAACTAGGGTGCTGAATCTAAATAAAGGAAACTACAATGGTATGAGGCGCGAATTGGCTATGATAGATTGAGGAATGTTACTGAAAAGGATGACAGTGGAAAGGCAATGACAAACATTCAAAGAGGCATGCGTGAAATGCAACAATTGTTTATTCCTGTCTGGCGCAAATATAAAACAGGAAATATGGCCAAACCGTGGCTTACAAGGCAAATTGGGGTTAGTATTAGAGCCATGGAAGAGGCATACAAATTGATCAGAAAAAACAGCACATCTGAGGATTGGGAGCAGTTTAGAATTCAGCAAAGGAGAACCAAGGGATTGATTAAGAAGGGGAAAAAGAGTACGAGAGTAAGCTTGCAGGGAACATCAAATTGACTGTAAAAGATTCTATAGGTCTGTGAAGAGAAAAAGACTGGTGAAAACAGTCAGAAACAGGGGAATTTATAGTGGCGAGCAAAGAAATGGCTGATAAATAATACAAACTTTGTGTTATAACCCGCACGAGACCTATGGGGTCAGACCAATTAGTCACCCCATGAGTCTCGTTGAGTACGAGCTTCCCCGTCGATGGGCGGGGGCCCCATCAACGGAGCTATGGACATTACGTATAAAAGCTCAGCCCGAGTGGGAGCTGAACAGAGAAGTTCCGACTGGGACCTGTGTACAACGTGTAAATAGTTACTTATACAATAAATGACCCGTTTCTTTAAGCCTCTCGTGTGGACTCATCTGTGGACACAATGTTGGCGAGAAGGATAAAGTAGAGCTGCAGACAGAGCCGCTAATGATTGGAAACCAAGCCACCTCTACTCGTACCGCTGGGGAAAGGTTTGCACTACTTTCAAAATGCCGCTCTTCAGGAGATTGGATGTGTTTGATGCGGGCATGGAAGATTGGACGCATTAAGCAGAGCATATGTGTTATTTCTTCAGGGTCAATGCTCAATAAAATAATTTTTTTGTGTTACAAGTAGGTTTACATTAACACTGCCATGAAGTTATAGTGAAAATCCCCTTGTCGCCACACTCCGCTGCCTGTTCAGGTACATGGAGGGAGAATTCAGAATGTCCAATTCACTTAACAAGCACATCATTCGGGATTTGTGGGAGAAAACCGGAGCACCCGGAGGAAACCCACGCAGACACGGGGAGAACGTGCAAACCACACAGACAGTGACCCAAGCTGGGAATCGAACCCAGGTCCCTGGCGCTGTGAAGTATACGGTTCTGGCCATAGTGGAGACAACGATGGCCCCAGTAGTCTACAGACAACAGTGTGTAAGGTTACCACTGATTATAGTAAAAGGACATAGCCCCAGTTTGCTTGGAGGCAATTGGCTGCAGCTTTGCCATGATTGGCAGCAAATTTTCCGGATGGACTCCGGAGGCGTCTATGAGATATTAGAGAAGTACTCCGAGGTTTTCCAGGCTGGCTTGAGGAAAATAAAAGGAGCCATGCCGAAAATTCATGTAGACCCTGACACACAATCAAAGTATGTTTGGGCTCACCTGGTTACCAAGGCACTGCTACCAAAGGTTGAGGCATAACTCGGGCAGCAAGAAAATCTGGGGATCATCAGGCCGCTTAAATTTGCCGACTGCGCAGCACCGCCAGTCCCCGTCTGAAAGCTGAACAAAACTGTTCGCCTTCGGGGCGATTATAAACTGACTGTGAATAGAGCCTCCAGATGGAACCCAATTCCCGATACCATGGCTTGAGGACTTGTATTGCAGCTGGAGATCACCCATTCACAAAACTCGATATGAACCATGCACACCTCCAATTGGGATTGGACCCTGAGTCCCGGCGGTACGAGGCGATAAATACCCACAGGGGGTTAAATGAGTATACTAGACTGCCTTTTGGGGTATCATTGCCTTGCTTCATTTTTCAGCGAGTTATGGAAAGTATTCTGTGGAACTTACCACATGTCGCAGTCTATTTGGATGATGTTTTGTTCACAGGGACGATGGAGCATGAGCACTTGAACAACCTTGATGAGGTACTCTGCCGCTTTTCAGAGATGGACGTACGCCTCAAGAGAAAGGAGTGCGTTTTCACACCAAAGAGGGCGTTTACCTGGGGTATCGAATAGACTGGGAGGGTCTACACCTAGTGGATGAAAAGATACGTGCCATCAAACCAGCCCCGCACCGGAAAACACAACCGAACTGCAATCGTTTCTGGGACTAGTAAACTACTACGGCAAATTTATCCCGGGCCTCACAACCATTTTGCCCCTGCATGTCTGGCTTAAAAAAAAAATCAGGGGTGGGCATGGAGAGCACCGCAGGAAGAAACGTTTGCTAACGTGAAGAGGCAGCAGACTTCATCCGGCCTGATGACGCGTTACTATCCCGCCAAACCCCTCCTAGTCACATGATGCCTGGCCATATGGCATAGCCTCCGGTTTGTCACATCGGACAGACAAAGGTAGAGAGAGGCCAGTCGCATTCGCCTCCAGAATGCTGGCCGCGGCTGAGCGCAATTATTATTATTTTGTTTTCCAATTAAGGGGCAATTTAGCTTGGCCAACCCACCAAACCTGCACATCTTTGGGTTGTGAGGATGAGACCCATGCAGACACTGGGAGACCGTGCAAACTCCACATGGACAGTGTCCCGGGGCCGGGATCGAACCTGGGACCTCAGCATCGTGAGGCAGCAGTGCTAACCACTGGGCCACCGTGCCACCCCTGCTGAGCGCAATTATGCGCAAATTGAGAAAGAAGAATTATCTGTGCCTTTTGCTGTTCCATCATGTGTATGAGCATTGTTTCATGGTCTTGACAGACCATAAACTACTGTTGGGACTCTTTAAGGAGGCGAAGGCCATTCCACCCATACCGTTGGGTGGAATCCAGAGGTGGATCCTAGTACTGGCGGCATATGGTATACGTTGGAGCATCGACTGGGAATGCAGATCGCGAACGCAGATGCGTTGAGTCTCTGCCGACGAGACCACCAATACCCCACAGAGTCAATTAAGTCATAGCTGCGTTGTACTCCATGGATACGTTTCTAGTTACGGTGGCCCAAATCCGTGAGTGGACACCAGCAGACCCCCTATTGTCCAAAGTTCCCCATATAATGCTATACAGGGGCCAGCTTCAGAAATTGCCCAGTGAGTTACCAGGCTTTTACCACCAAAACAGTGGAGTTCAGTGTGGAAGATGGCATCCCCCTCTGGGGGAGGGGGCTTGTGTCATGGTCCCATACAAAAGGCAGGACCTCATACTGAGGAATTTTCATAACGGACACCCAGGTGTGTCCAACATGAAAATGCTCGCCCACAGAAATGCCTGGTGGTTGGGCCTGGACACGGAGATAGAGCAACTGGTCCAACAATGTAGTATGTGCTAGGAACTACAGACACTCCCACCTGCTGCACCTCTTCATCTCTGTGAATGGCCGAGACGGTCTTGGGTACGGCTTTTAAAAAACATTTGTTCATGGGATGTGGACGTGGCTGGCTGGACCAGAATTTATTGCCCTTCCCAAATTGCCCTTCCACCGTGAACTTTGGCAGACCGTATACATAGTCATGAAATTTGACTAGTCCTGTCAGGAGACCCAAGCACTCCTTTTCGATCTGGGCATACCGTTGTTTGGTCAGAGTCATTGCCCTGGATGCATATGCCACTGGAGCCCAGGACGAGGAGACCTCTCCCTGGAGGAGCACCGCCCCAATGCTGTCCTGGCTTGCGTCTGTGGATATCTTGGTATCCTTGGTTGGGTCAAAGAATGCCAGTACTGGGGCTGTGGTGAGGTTCGCCTTCAGCTCAAGCCACTCTGCTTGATGTGTGGGAAGCCACTGGAACACTGTCGACTTTTTAACGAGATGCCGGAGGGCCGTGGTGTGGGATGCCATATTGGGAATGAATTTTCCGAGAAAATTTATCATCCCGAGGAAACGGAGGACCGTCTTTTTGTCCTCTGGGGTCTTCATGGCATTGATTGCCAGCACCTTGTCAGCATCAGGTTGCACACCTTGCTGTGAAATGTGGTCACCCAGAAACTTGATAGCGGACCGCCCAAACGAGCATTTGGCCCTGTTGAGCTGGAGGCCATTTTCACGAATCGTCTGGAAAACCTGTTTGAGACGAGCGATGTGATCCTCGGGCGTAGTGGACCAGATGATCACGTCGTCCACATAGACTCGCATCCGCTCGATGCCCTCCATCATTTGCTCCATTATGCGATGAAATACTTCGGAAGCTGAGATGATACCAAAAGGCATGCGGTTGTAGCAATGCCTGCCGAACGGAGTGTTAAAAGTGCACAGCTTCCGACTGGACTCGTCCAGCTGAATCTGCCAGAAACCACGGGAGGCGTCCAGCTTGGTAAAGAATTTGGCATGAGCCATCTCACAGGTTAATTCTTCACGCTTCGGGATCGGGTAATGTTCTCGCATTATGTTGCGATTCAGGGGCGCGATTCTCCGAGGCCGCGCATGTTGGGAGAATCGCCGGCCACGCCATTATATCGCGTGACACCGTCCCGCCATTCTCCCAACCGGCGAGAACAGGCCCGTTGAGTTCTGCGCCGCGCCAGCCGGAGAATCGGCCAAGACATTCACAACGGCGATTCTCCGGTACCCCCGCTATTCTCCGGCCCGGATGGGCCGAGCGGCCGCTCCGACACAACAGGGGCGAAATTCTCCGGTATCGGCGTGATGTCCGCCGAGCGGCGCCCAATACGGCGCAAATCAGTCAGGCATCGCGGCGCCCCAAAGGTGCGGAATGCTCCGCATCTTGGGGGGCCGAGCCCCAAGCTTAAGGGGCTAGGCTCGCGCCGGACTAATTTTCGCCACGCCAGCTGGCGGGAAAGGCCTTTGGTGACCTGCCAGCTGGCGCGGAAATGACATCTCCGGTCGGCGCATGCGCGGGAGCGTTAGCGGCCGCTCACGGCATCCCCGTGCATGCGCTGTGGAGGGAGTCTCTTCCGCCTCCGCCATGGTGGAGACCGTGGCGAAGGCGGAAGGAAAAGAGTGCCCCCACGGCACAGGCCCGGCCACAGATCGGTGGGCCCCGATCGCGGGCCAGGCCACCGTGGGGGCATCCCCCAGGGCCAGATCGCCCCGTGCCCCCGCCAGGACCCCGGAGCCCGCCCGCGCCGCCTTGTCCCGCCGGTAAGGTAGGTGGTTTAATCTACGCCGGGCCGAAGAATCGGCGGGGTGGGGGGGGGGGGGGCAACCGGCGCGGCGCGATTCCCGCCCCCGCTGAATATCCGGTGCCGGAGAATTCGGCAACCGCCGGGGGTGGGATTCACGCCAGCCCCCGGCGATTCTCCGACCCGGCGGGAGGTCGGAGAATCCTGCCCCTGGTCACTGCCGGCGGGAACTGTGCGGAAACGCTGGGGGGGGGGGGTGTGTTGGGGGGGGGGGGGGTTCCTTCACCGGGGGGGTTCTCCGATGGGGTCTGGCCCATGATCGGGGCCCACCGATTGGTGGGCCGACCTCTCAAAGGAGGACCTCCTTTCCTCCGCCGCCCCGCAAGATCCATCCGCCATCTTCTTGCAGGGCGGCCTCGGGGAGGATGGCAACCGCGCATGCGCGGGTGACTTCATTTACGCGACGCCGGCCGCGTCATTTACGCGGCGCCGCTTTTTACACGGCGCCAAGGCCCAGCGCGCGGAAAATGCGCGACTCCGCTCGTAGCCCCCCGGGGGCGGGAGAATAGGGGGCTGGGAGCGGGCTCCGACGCCGGGGGAGTGCCGGGAGGGGGGTGAGTGCCGGGGACGGGAGGATGACTGCCGGGGATGGGGATGGGGGACGGGGTGCGTGCCAGGGATGGGGATGGGGAGGTGCGTGCCGGGGAGGGGGATGGGGGGGGGGTCCATGACGGGGAGGGGGACGGGGTCCATGCCGGGGAGGGGGACGGGGAGGTGCGTGCCAGGGAGGAGGACGGGGGGGGTCCGTGCCGGGGAGGGGAATGGGGGGGGGGTGCGTGCCGGGGAGGGGGATGGGCGGGTGCGTGCCGGGGAGGGGGACGGGGGGGTAAAGGAACCACCCTCCGGGCCCTGGCTACAGCAGCACACCCATTCCCCTCAACAAGATACACAATAAGCCCAGTGGTAGCGGCCACGCTGAGAACGTGGACCCAGCTCAGATAACACTTCGGGATAACTAAAATGTCCCCCAAGACCCCCATCTGCGGCAATCACAGATTCCCCCCCCAGCCATGCTAGATACCACCTTCAAAAGGTGGCGGCGGGCCAGGGGCACACTGATGGTCGGGGACTTCTACGTAGGGCACAGACTGGCGACACTGGACGAACTGACGAGGAAGTGGAAACTAGCAAAAGTACAGGAAATGAGACACCTCCAAATAAAACACTTCCTCCGCAAGGAGACAGTGGGGTACCCCGGGGCCCCAGAAACCACACTACGAGAGGACCTGATAGGCACAAGCAACGGGAAGGGGGGGTCTATGTGGGAAAATATACGGACAGCTACTGGACAGAGCCCGGACACCACTGGACGAGACCAGACAAAAATGGGAGGATGAACTGGGGACAGAGGTAGGATGGGGACTCTGGAGCGAAGCACTGAGCAGGGTGAGTTCCACCTCCTCCTGCGCAAGGCTAAGCCTAATGCAGCTCAAAGTGGTGCACAGAGCACACCTGACCAAACCCGAATGAGCAGGTTCTTCCTGGAGGTGGAGGACAAATGTGAGCGGTGCCAGAAGGGCCCGGCCAACCACACCCACATGTTTTGGGCTTGTCCCAAGCTTGCTGGGTTCTGGGCAGCCTTCTCCGAGGCAATGTCCAAGGTTGTGGGGGTGAGGATGAAGCCATGCCCCCCAATAGTGGCAATCTTCGGGGTATCGGAGCAGCCAGAGCTACACATGGGGAAGGGAGCCAGCGCCCTTGCTTTTGCTTCCCTAATCGCACGCCGGTGAATCCTGCTCGGCTGGCGATCAGCAGCACCATCCACAGCTGCAGACTGACTGGCAGACCTATCGGAATTTCTCCATGTGGAGAAGATCAAGACCCGAGGGTCAGAAGATGGCTTCCACAAGGGTGGGGACCATTTATCAGCCTGTTCCAAAACCTGTTTGAGGCCAGCAAAAAGGAGTAAGCTAAAAATAAAAAAAGAGGCGGGATTCTCCGACCCCCCGCCGGGTCGGAGAATCGTCGGGAGGCGGCGTGAATCCCGCCCCCGCCGAATCCTCCGGCGCCGGAGATTTGGCGGGGGCGGGAATCGCGCCATGCCGTTCGGCGGCCGCTTGCAGCGGCCCCCCGGGTGATTCTCCGACCTGCGATGGGCCGAAGTCCTGCTCGTTCTATGCAGGCCCCGCCGGCGTAAATTAGAGTTGGTCCCTTACCGGCGGTGCGGGCGGGCTCCGGGGTCCTGGGAGGGCGGGGGGGTGGGCGGTGCAATCTGGCCCCGGGGGGTGCCCGCACGGTGGCCTGGCCCGCGATCGGGGCCCACCGATCCGTGGGCAGGCCTGTGCCGTGGGAGCACTCTTTTCCTACGCGCCGGCTGTGGAAACCTACGCGATGGCCGGCGCGAAGGTGAACTCCCCCCTGTGCATGCGCGGGGATGACGTCAGCAGCCTTCGGCCTCGGCTGGCGCGGCGCCAAAGGCCTTCCACGCCGGCCGGCAGGGCGCAAACCACTCCGGAGCCGGCCTAGCCCCTGAAGGTGCGAAGGATTCCACACCTTTGGGGCAGCCCGACACCGGAGTGGTTCACGCCACTCCGTCCCGCCGGGACCCTGTGCCCCGTCGGGTACGGGAGAATCCCGCCCAAGGTAGATGAGGAACCAAAGGACTGCGCAACCCCTGAGGGATGTTGGGAGGGTGTGGGAGACGGGAGGAAGGTGGGGAAACCACAAGAGAAGAGGAGGGAGGGGGGGGGTACCCTCCCCTTTTCCTGGAAAATAACAGAAGCCAAGGGAGGAGAGGAAGGGGGGGTGGAGGAAGGGACGGGAGTGGGAGACAACGGGGAAGGGGGAGGAACTATAGACCGATCCAGAGGGCAGCGAAGTGTACGTGGGGTCAGTTAAACGAAGGACAAAATAAACTTCTCTGCACAATAACGTAAATTAGCGTGGGCAAGAAAAATGTGGGTCGATTTTCGGGCGGGGGTGGGGATCATGCCGCGCCGGTCGGGGGCCGTTGGTAGTGGCCCCCCCGGCAATTCTCCGGGCCCCGATGGGCCGAGCAGCCACCCGTTTTTGGCCAATCCCGCCGGCGTGGAGTAGACATGGTCGGGGCCCCCATGGTGGTCTGGCCCACGATCAGGGCCTACCGATCTGCGGGAGGGCCTGTGCCTTGGGGCACTCTTTCCCTCCGCGCCGGCCTGTGTAAGGCTCCGCCATGGCCGGCGCGGAGAAGAAACCCCCTGCGCATGCACAGGAAACACGCCAGCGGTTCTGCGCATGCGGCAACTCGCGGCGGCCGGCGGACGCTCTTCGGCAGCGGTTGCCACAGCGCCGATCCCTCCAGCGCCAGCCTAGCCCCCGGAAGTGTGGAGGATTCTGCAACCTCCGGGCGGCCCGTTGCCGGAGTGGCTCACTCCACTCTGGTGCCGGTACGGGCAGCCCCGCCGATTCCGGGAGAATCCAGGCCGTGATGTGTCTATACAACTGTTTATAAAAATGAGGAATTCCAATAAAAGGATTTCAAAAAGAAAATACTATAGAATCATAGAATTTACAGTGCAGAAGGAGGACATTCAGCCCATCGAGTCTGCACCGGCCCTTGGAAAGAGCACCCCACTTAAGCCCACACCTCCACCCTATTCCTGTAACCCAGTAACGGCAAATAATTGTTTTGGACACTAAGGGGCAATTTAACATGGTCAATCCACCTAACCTGCACATCTTTGGACTGTGGGAGGAAACCGGAGCACGTGGAGGAAGCCCACGCACACACGGGGAGAACGTGCAGACTCCGCACAGACAGTGACCCAAGCCGGGAATCGAACCTGGGACCCTGGAGCTATGAAGCAACAGCGGTAACCATTGTGCTACCGTTCCAGCCCAAACTGTGTTCATAATGAAGTTTGTTTTAATATCTCATTGGCTGGATTCTCCGATCCCTTACGCTGAAATCGCGTTCGGCGAAGGAGTGATGAATCCCCGATAACGCCAAAATCATCGTTTTGCGACGCTCTGCCCCCTGAGAAAAGCGCCGTACTCCAGGACGCCACATGCTGTATCCACGGCCTCAGGCCATTGCCTGAGGCCCACCCCGCGATGCTCCGTCCCTGACCAGCCGGGTTCTCGACGACATGGGACACGTGTGGTCTCATCTGTCGTGAACTCAGCGTGGCGGCTGCGGTCTCAGTCCAGCGCCGCCACAGTCGGGGGAGGGCCGATCCGCGGGCAGGGGGGCTTCATTCTGGGCTGGGGGCACTGTAGAGGGGCGGTCCGGGGCGCATGAGCGGCCGAAGTGGGGGTTCTATTTTTGCGGTCCGGCTCCACGGGCTGAGTCCGCCATGAAGCAACACTGCAGGCCGCCGCCATGCGCATGCACGGCCACGGACCCAGCAATGCTCCGGGACGTATCGGCAGCTACAGCTGGGAGCTCGATGCTGCCTCCCTGCTAGCCTCCAGCAAAATGGCAAATCGGTTGCCCCTTTTTCCTGGCGGAAAATGCCACAATTTTCACGCTGGCCTGGGGACTTAGTCTCCCAAACGGAGAATCCGACCTCATGGGCGAAAATCTCCGGAAACTACGCGATGTCCGCCGACTGGCGCCCAAAACGGCGCAAATCAGTCTTTGGGGGCCGAGCCCCAACCTTAAGGGGCTAGGTCGGCGCCGGACGAATTTTCGCCCCGCCAGCTGGCAGAAAAGGCCTTTGGTGCCCCGCCAGCTGGCACGGAAATTACATCTCCGGGCGGCGCATGCGCGGGAGCGTCAGCAGCCGCTGACAGTTTCCCACGCATGCGCAGTGGAGGGAGTCTCTTCCGCCTCCGCCATGGTGGAGACCGTGGCGGAGGCGGAAGGGAAAGAGTGCCCCCACGGCACAGGCCCGCCCGTGGATCGGTGGGCCCCGATCGCGGGCCAGGCCACCGTGGGGGCACCCCCAGGGGCCAGATCGCCCCGCGCTCCCCCCAGGACCCCGGAGCCCGCCCGCGCCACCTTGTCCCGCCGGTAAGGTAGGTGGTTTCATCTACGCTGGCGGGACTGGCATTTTAGCGGTGGGACTTCGGCCCATTCGGGCCGGAGAATCGCGCAGGGGGGCCCGCCAACCGGCGCGGCGCGATTCCCGCCCCCGCCGAATATCCGGTGCCGGAGACTTCGGCAACCGGCGGGGGCGGGATTCACGTCAGCCCCCGGCGATTCTCCGACCCGGCAGGGGGTCGGAGAATCTCGCCCCATATCTCTATTTGTGCGTGGAGTCACTGCTGGCGTGAAGAATCCTTTCCTCACAGACTTACAAATTGAATGGAACATTGGGGTTTCTGTCCGGTATCCAGGAAATTGTTAGGGTCTGGTCTGGGATCATAATACACAATAACTGGAGGTGAGGGGAGTACGCCACGATTATCCATCGCCTCAGGCCATTTCGGCGTCAGGGTATGGAAGATCCAGCCCCAGATTTTCTCCGTCCCAACCGGCTGAATTCCAGAAGGTGTGGACCACTCATGGTCCCATCGTCCTTGATACCCGCGTGGCAGCTGCGGATTCAGTCCGGGGCTGTCACAGTCGGGGAGGGCCGATCGGAGGGCAGGGTGGGGTCTCATTTGGGACTGGGGATGATGTGTGCGGGCGGTCCGGGTCGGGCGATCGGCCAATCGGGGCACTATTTCGGGGGTCCACATTCGTGGGCTGAGTCCTCCATGGAGCTCCTTCGCCATCCTTGACCTTCCCATTGTCCTGAGGCTCAACATATCCACCCTCGGCCCCAGTACCCAATTAAAATCCTCACCCATGATCAACGGATGCGTGTACGGGTCCGGAATCACTTCCAGCAACTCCTTCCCAAACCGCACGTCATCCCAATTCAATGCAGATACATTCACTAACATCACTGGCGTCCACTCCAACACCCCGCTCACCATCACGGATCTCCCCCCGGATCCCGCAGTTCCTTGGCACCTACAAACTATGGGCAGGATTCTCCCCTGCCCGGCGGGGCGGGGGGTCCCGGCGGGATGGAGTGGCGTGATCCATTCCGGCATCGGGCCGCTCCAATGGTGTGGATTTCTCCGCACCTTTAGGGGCTAGGCCCGCGCCGGAGTGGTTGCCGTTCCGCCGGCTGGCGTGGAAGGCCTTTGGCGCCATGCCAGCCGGGGCCGAAGGGACTCCCCCGGCCGGCGGAAGTCCGGCATGCGCGGGAGCGTCAGCGGCTGCCGACGTCATCCCCGCACACGCGCCGGGGGGGGGTCACCTACGCGTCGGCCATCGCGGAGACCTACACGGCCGACGCGTAGTAAAAGAGTGCCCCCACGGCACAGGCCCACCCGCCCATCGGTGGGCCCCGATCGCGGGCCAGGCCACCGTGAGGGCAGCCGCCGGGGTCAGATCGCCCCGCACCCCTCCCAGGACCCCGGAGCCTGCCCTCACCTCCAGTCCCGCCGGTAAGAGAGTTGGTTTGATTCTTGCCGGCTGGACTGGCATGACAGCAGCGGGACTTTGGCCCATCGCAGGCCGGAGAATCGCCGGGGGGGGGCCCGCTGACCGCTGCGTTTCCCGCCCCCGCCGAATTATCGGTGCCGGAGAATTCGGCGGCCGGCGGGGGCGGGTTTCCCGCCGGCCCCCGGCGATTCTCCGACCCGGCCGGGGGGGGGGGGGACCCCGCCCCATGTCCTTTTGCTCAGCAGTATGGCCACCCCCTGTGACTTTGAATCAAACACCGAATGACATACCCTGATCCACCCAAACCTTTCTCAACATAACCTGATCCTTCACCCGGAGGTGCGTCTCTTGCAGAAAGACCGCCCTCGCCTTCAAGCTCCAAAAGTCCGCAAAGACCCGAGACCTCTCCACCGGCCCATTCAGTCCCCGTACGTTCCGTGTTAGAAACCTTACTGGAGGCTTGCGCCTCCATTCCACTCTACCGTCCTCCATCCTCCCTTCAAATCCTGCCGCCTTTAATTTCACCCAGAACCGAGCCCATCCAAGATGGCCCCCTTCTCCATCCATGAGCCCACTCTGCTCCAACACTACCACGTCGCATCTCCCCTCCCCCCTCCATCCTCTCCCCCTTCCGTCCCACCCAACTTCCACTGCCACCTCCCCCCCACCTCACTTCCATTCACCAGCGATACCTGCCAGCCTGGCAGCTCCTGCCCAAAGGCTCCTTCTATCTACTCCTCCAACCTTTCTCCCACCCATCTCTCCGTGGTCTGGGCAACCGGTTCCCTGTGGACTACACCCTCCCCCACTAAAACATCCAAAGCCACAGGTCACCTCTTCCAAAAAATAAAAACCACCACAGGTGGTGGGGGGGGGGGGTGGGGGGGGGGGGCGCGCGGGGTGGGGGGGGTGTTGGGGGGGGGGCGGGGTGGGGGGGGGGCGGGGTTGGGGGGGGGCAGTTGCGCCCTTCCAAACTCCGTTGTTCGAACTCCTCCGTCTCCCATCAACGTTCAGTCTCCCCCAGATTATGGTCTCTAATAAAGTCATTGGCCTCTTCTGGAGTTTCAAAATAGTACTCCCTGCCTTCAAAGGTCACCCAGATTTTGCCGGATACAGCACCCCAAATTTGATCTGCCTTCGGTAAAGAGCTGCTGTGGCCCTGTTGAACCCGGAGTGCCTATTCGCCAGCTCCGCTTCAATGTCCTGGTAGATTTGGACCCTGTTCCCATCCCATTCATTGTTCTGCTGCTCCCTGGCCTACCACAGGATCTTCTCCTCCACAAACTTGTGGAGCCTCACAATCACTGCCTGCAGCAGTTCCCCCGCTCCCGGCATCTGCCTTAGGGACCTGTGCGATCTATCCACCTCTGGGGCCTTGTCCAGCACCCCTTCCATCACCAGCCTGCCAGCATCCTTGAGACATATCTCGTAGTACTCATACCTTCCACACCTTCAGGCAAGCCAATGATATGCAGGTTCTGCCTTCTAGATCTATTCTCCTGATCCTCTACCTTTGCCCTCAACGTCTTGCAAAGGTCCCCCAGGAGCCCAGCCTCCACCTCCAATGCCACATCCCGATCACTGTGGTCAGGCATCACTCCGTCTGATCTGTGACCCCTGTGCCCTCCAAGCACTTCTCAGCACTCTCCATTGAGCCTTTCAAGGGTGCTATCGCTCCTTCGATGGCCTTCGATTGGTCGTCCTGCATCTCCTTTCGTTGCTGGTGGAACTCCTCTCTGATGAACGCTGTCAACTGCTCCATCTGGGGTTTTCTAGCATGCGACACACCCTTCCCCTCTGCCATCTCTCCAATTATTGCTGTGCGACAGGTCTCTTCCAATTCCTTGACCAGGTCTTTAACCTTCTTCCGCCGGGTCTGATAACCAGGAAACATGCCACTCCCGGGGGGGGATCGTCTCCTCCACACCGTCAGCTACACTTTCCTGTCAAAATTCTCCTATTTTTGAGTAAAAAGAGCTCAAATCAACGCCTTCAAGCTGGAGCTGCGCTGTGTGCGGCCACTCACTCCAAAGTTGGTTGCACTGAGAAATAATGCCAACTTTTTCACAATGATGGGGTCAGAAGTGCATGAATGGCTTTTATGTTATTCTCTAAGTCTGAATAAAGATTGTACACTTCCAGTTAACACAAATACTTTATTCAGTGGGTTTGTTCTGTTTCCAGAGCTTAACTAGATATAATACAGTCAAGAGGTATGACCAGTGAAGCTAAGGTAAACTGCCTATGCTGAGCTGTCTCTGTCTGCTGCTGCTCACTAGCCCTGTGCTTCTGAAAGAGGCTGATCCTACCTTGGACTGGATCCTTTATACCGTCTCTGATGCTGCCCTCTAGTGATGCTGTGGCTGTTACATCTGTCTGCAGTCCCTGGTATATGTGCAGATGTATGTACAGATGTACAGATCACTACATCCCTCTCCCCTTTATTTGACATGTTTTCTAGACTGGCCTCAAGAAAACTGTACATAACAAGTGGTGAGAATATGCAAATCTGCACACTGTGAAAATGATAAAAGTAATACAGAAACAATTAACTGTGTTGTGAGTCCATCGTGAGAAATGTCCATATTCGTCTTGTGCGTGTGTTGAAGTGTCGTCACAAATCTAGCCGGTCAGGTGCCTTACAGCTTCTGCTGGAGCATCTTAACGGTGGTAGTATGGATGATGGTTTGATGTCATCAAGAGTACTGTCTGGCGTTGTGTGGCGGGGAACGCCCTGTGGCCAAATGGACAAGTCCAGTGTGGGAAATACTGGCGTTGTAGGTCGAATCTCTAATAGATCCCGGCGGTTACGGCGAAAAAGTACTCCCGCAGACGATTTGACAATGTAGGACCGCGGTGCCTCCTGCCTGATCACCGTGGCTGACTCAGACCATCCATCTTCTGGGTCTGATGGCATCACCTATTGTCAGTGGCTTGAGTGGGATCGCATGTTGATTGGAGTATAGTTTTTGTTTGGAGCATAGTGCCCGCATGTCGTTGAGAACCAGTGTGTTGCCGGGGTCTCGGAATTGCATTGCCGGTAGGGTTGTCCGGATGTCTCTGCCGAAGAGCATTTGCGCTGGCGACAGTCCTGAGCTCAATGGGGCTGCTCGGTACGATAACAGAGCTAGGTTGATGTCGGAACGTGACTCGGCTGCCTTGCTGATGAGTCGTTTAATGATGTGGACACCTTTTTCCCCTGTTGTATTTGATTGTGGGTAGCGATTCTGTGTCGCACCATTGTCTGACCTCAGCTTTTTCCTGTGTTCATGGTATTGATTCTGTCTGTCATCGTTCGTGAAAGCTGTTTTGCTTGTTTGTTCTGGAGCAGATGTGAATTTGTGAGATTCTTTATCCTGCCATGGCATGTTTATAGTCTTGTCATTGTTTTGCAGTGTGCTGTGGCATTGTCCTTCACGTGCAGAGTTGTACCATGTTGTACAGGACATTGTTTCATTGTTGTTGTTTCTGTCGTTTCTGTCTTTGTTGTTTTCGTTGGCGTTCTCCTCTTTTGGAGTCATTTCAGGTTCACTTGAATCATCTGTGATCTCTTTGTGCTCCTTTTCTGGAGTCAAAATCTTCAGGATTTCTATTGACGTGGTCTCTCTGGACTCATGGGTGGCCGTCCTCTGATTATTGAGTGCTTCTGTGCAGACGAGCTGAGATATGTCAGTCTCGCTGTGATCCTGCACATCCTGAATGGGAATTGTGATTTCTTCGTCACTTGTCTCACATACAGTGGGTAGACATTCAGTGTCTTCTTCTGGTGGCTCAAATAAGCTTGATAGATCTTCATGGTCTTGTACATGCATGGCATTCGCTATGGAGTGTTTGCTTGTTTCCACTTTTGAGTCTGTGACTGAGCTGTCTGTGGAGGCTTGCATTTGTGGAGGCTTGCGTCGCCCTCTTTGTGGAGGCTTGTGTCGCTCTCTTTGTGGAGGCTTGTGTCGCTCTCTTTGTGGAGGCTTGTGTCGCTCTCTTTGTGGAGTCCTTCATTGCTCTCTCTGTGGAGTTTGTCATCGCTCTCTCTGTGGAGTCCTTCATCGCTCTCTCTGTGGAGTTTGTTATCGCTCTCTCTGTGGAGTCCTTCATCGCTCTCTCTGTGGAGTCCTTCATCGCTCTCTCTGTGGAGTTTGTTATCGCTCTCTCTGTGGAGTCCTTCATCGCTCTCTCTGTGGAGTCCTTCATCGCTCTCTCTGTGGAGTTTGTTATCGCTCTCTCTGTGGAATCTGTCATCGCTCTTTCTGTGGAGTCTGTCATCGCTCTCTTTGTGGAGTCATGCAGTGTTCTCACTGTAGAGTTGATCTGTGCTCTCACAACGGAGTCGTTCTGTGCTCTCTGTGTGGCGTCGTCTTCGTCTTGGGTATTGCTGTCATCCCATGTACTGACGATCTGCCATAGCACCATGGTATTGGATTCATCTACCATGAGAAGAGTCGTATTGAGCTTTTCAACCATGTTGCTGATGCTGTGATCAGGATCTCCGAATAACTCAGCCATGTCTGAGCAGTATTGTGTGTATTGCTCGATGGACAAATCATCGCTTTTTGTTTCGGAGTTGTGATCGTTCTCTTCATGTTCAATTAACAAATCATCTTCTTGTGTGGAGACTGGGTCTCTTCGTGGTGCGTGGACCACTCGCTGTTTCTTGGCGTCAGGCCGCAGCATAATCATGCACTCACGAGTCGAGATGTCATATATGCTGGGCTGAAGATTCCCCAATACGAAGAACTCATCGTTGGGGTCTTCACGGTACAACTCCTCTAGTTGCGGTTCGGATTTGGCACTGGGGTAGCCATCTCCCAAGATGAAATCTTTTTCTGAGTCGTAGTCTGCAAGGACCATATCATCTTCTAGGGCGGTGCTAACTGCTTGTTCCAGGGTGTTGTGAAAGTTATTTTCAACTGCTGGTGTAAGTTCGGGCATTGTTCTGTCTTTTGAGGCAAGAAAATTGGGTTTTGCAGCTTTCAATTTCTTTTTGTTCATTTTCGTGCATTTCCCTTTTAAGTGGGCGTGGTCCTGGTCCTCTGACGTCATGACGCTCGTGACATCATGCGTAGGAATCGATTGCCCATGCGCACTCCGAGTTTTCTGTACTGTGCGCTCTTTTCGCAACTGCGCATGTGCGGCTCCTTTCTCAAGATGGCTGCCGCTCAGAACTTCCTTCAATCCTGCCTCTGCCTCGTGGTATGTTTTGGCGCCATTTTTTCCGATTTTCTTTTCTAGACACTGATTCTGTGTTTGTAAAGACTGACAGTATTGATTTTGTTTTTGTTCATATGCAAGGCATTTTTGTATAGCAGTTTCTAGAGTTAGATGCTTATTTTGTAATAGTTCTTCCCTCAAATGTTTATCAGATAGTCCAGAAATTAATTGATGCATTATCACAGTGTCTCTGAAATCAGCATAATCACAGCCTTGTGGTATTAACTTGAGATTTGTAATAAAATCAGTGATGGGCCCTCCGTTTCTCTGACAAGAGTTAAATCTTTCCAGCCTCTCACCAGATGGACTCTTATAGTGTTCAGCAAATTTTTTGAGTACAACTTCTAATTTGGATTTGTCCTCACCTTCTAAGTAATTAAAGCAATTATAGATTTCTCTAGCTTCATGCCCTCCTGTTGAGAGTAGTAAGGCTATTTTTGATGCATCAGAGGCAGTGCTTAAATCATTAGCTGTAATAAATATTTGGAGCAGCTGTTCAAACATTTTCCAGTTATAATTTAAATTACCGGCTGTTTACAGCCGCCATGGACTTCCAACAAGTTCCATCGAATCAGTTAGTCGTCGAGGATCCATTTGCTGCAAAGTCTTCCACAGTCGAATATCCGGTTTAAGTTTTTCTTCTCTTGCTGGTGTCTCGCTAGCTTTCTGAAATCACTCCTGGTATCATATGTTATTCTCTAAGTCTGAATAAAGATTGTAGACTTCCAGTTAACACAAATACTTTATTCAGTGGGTTTGTTCTGTTTCCAGAGCTTAACTAGATAGAATACAGTCAAGAGGTATGACCAGTGAAGCTAAGGTAAGCTTCCTATGCTGAGCTGTCTCTGTGTGCTGCTGCTCACTAGCCCTGTGCTTCTGAAAGAGGCGGATCCTCCCTTGGGTTGGACCCTTTATACCCGTCTCTGATGCTGCCCTCTAGTGATGCTGTGGCTGTTACATCTGTCTGCAGTCCCTGGTGTATGTGCAGATGTATGTACAGATGTACGGATCACTACAGCTTTGACATTGTCGTGTCTATGCTGTACTCCAGCTGCTGTCACTCTGTAGCCAGGAAAGTCAATCTCCACTGCCACAAATGTGTATTTGTCTTTGTTAAGCTTCAAATTGTGTTGTGAGAGTTGATGGAACACCGCTGAAACATGCTGATTTTGGATGTTCATTTAAACTGTAAAATTTACATAGAATCAGAGAATGAAAAACTAAAAGGAATCATCATAACTTCCTGCAGAAACATCTGTAGAGAATGTGGTTAAGCTTCAACGGCTGATTCAGCAGTATGAACAACCTGTTTTTGTTTTGCTGTCTGAATGCTTTCTGACTGCATCAAGTGACTCATTCATATTGAGTCTGATTACAGTTTTGTAAAACCAGGACTCCCTTTAGTGATCCTCACACTCATCTCATTTTATGAGAACAATTCCAAGAGCTAAGTCCATAGGCCTGGATTTTCCTATTGGGAGGCAACTCCAGCTCTGACATAGAGTGCTTTTACAACCCTGGAGTCAGTTGACAGATTGCTTGAGTTTCTTGCTGAAACCATGGTGTGAATGCACTGGGAAAACCCAGCTCGCGGAAGCCTCAGACCATAGGCCCATGGGCAGGTCAAGCGAAACCTCAGAGGTTATGGAGAGCACAAATGTCAAATGTCGCTGGAGTGATGTCAGGGATCGGAAACTATAATTCTGAGAAGAGCTTTCAGACGCTGGGATATATTTCCATTGGAACAGAAAAGGATAAAACAAAATTAATCAGGATTTGGAAATTCTGAAGTGTTTTTACAGGATGAATAATGAAAGCAGGTTAGTGAGTTAGTGATGAGGATGAATGAAAAAAATGTCAGTAAGGGAATAATGAGCAAGGTTAGGAGAAATGTATTTATTTGAATTGATAGTCCAATCTAATTCTCCTCAAACTAGAAAATCTGGGGCTGGCTTCTCCATTATTGGGACTATGTCCCCACGCTGGAGTCAAAATGGTGGAGTTTTACGCCGGAAAATTCTGGATCAAAGGGACACATATTCCCAGCCCTGCAGGGGGCTAGCAGGGACCCGGAGTAGATCTCGCAGCTTTTGCTGCATATACGGGCCTGAGCACTACCGGGTCGGAGGCCGCGTACGGGCACGGCGGCAGCCTCCAGCAGCCATGCCATGCTCCATGGTGGACTCGGAACGCGGTGTTAGACCCACAAAGGAGACCCCCCAATCGGCTGCGCGCCTGACTCTCAACCCCCGCACGAACATTCCCCGGCTGCCTATAAGGATCCCCTGGCCTCCGGTCCGCCCGCCCCTGACCAGGGTGGCCACGGACTGAGTCCGCAGCCGCCATGCGAGCATCCCGACCGGCTGGAGCACATCAGTTCCACGCTGTCGTGACTTCAGCCGGTCATGGGTGGAGAATGGCTGAGCGGGCCTCTGGCAATGGCCCCAGGCGCTTTTCGGGGCCTGCAGAATTGGTGAACCAGCGGCGGTCCAGATTTCTTGTGGGAACATGGATTCTCTGCCCCTGCGGCGGCCGCGATTTTGGCCCGAGGGTGCGGAGAATCCAGCCCCTGGAATATATCACAAGAGCTATTCTGTGGCCCAATGAAATGCGTGCATTAATTCAGAAATATATTCTCAAAAGTTGCACATATGAAGCTTACAGAAAGATTAATGGCCTTGGAATGAATGGTGAATCAACTAACTGGACTGAAAACTGCCTTGACTGCTGAACACCAGGAGTGTTGAATTCCCGTACCGTTATTCATGAAGGCCCGCCTTCTCAACCTTACCCCTCACCTGAAGTGTGGTTACCCTCAGGGACTATGGAGACTTTCATTTCATGATTACTACCCTTAAGTGGATTGTATTGGATTTGTTTATTGTCATGTGTACCGAGATACGGTGAAAAGTATTGACTGTACGCAGAACAGTACTTTTCACTGTACCTCTGTACACATGACAATAAAAAAATCCAATCTAATCCAATAATGAATGAATAAAGCTCTCATTAAGGGTAGTAATCATGAAATGAAAGTCACCATAGTCCCTGAGTGTCACCACACTTTAGGCAAGGTGCAAGGCTGAGAAGGCGGGCCTTCATGAATAACTTCAGCTGGTACGGGAATTCAACGCTCCCTGTGAGCATCGCTCCACATCACGACCCAGCCAACTGGGCTAACCAGCAGTAATAATCGAGTTACGTGAAGAGCTTGTTGTGGAATGCTACCCTTCACAATATTCCCCAAAGGAGCGTAGTTCTAAATATTAGAAACTTTGCTGATGACATTAAGCTGCAAAGTGAAACCTAAAGTAGAGATTATGGCATTCTAAGGTATCTGAACCAATTAAATGGAAGCAGCAACAAAGGGCAGGTGAATCTTTATATAAATGAATATGAGGTTAAGCACATTAGAAAAAGAAAAGTACAACAGCAGATATGCTGAAAGTGTCTCTGATACTCCTGGGGCCCTGCTGCACTGGAGGAAGTTCAATCTAGCAGTCTGCCCATGCAAGCAACCACAAACCCTATCCCAAAATACAGGGGGGATGGGATTACTTGCACTATTGAGTTTGGAGCATCATCATAATAATAATAATCTTTATTGTCGATTGGCATGCAAAATTGCCTTTGTGTCCAACAAGGTTAGGTGGGGTTACTGGATTGCAGAGGTAGGGTGGAGGTGTGGGCTTAAGTAGGGTGCTCTTTCCAAGGGCCGGTGGAGACATGATGGACCAAATGGCCTCCTTCTGGCACCGTAAATTCTATGATCTTGTAGATGATACACATTGTTGTTAATGTGCGTCAGTGGTGGAGGTAGTGAACATTTGTGAATGGGATGCGAATCATGTGGGCCACTTTGTCCTGGATGTGACAAGCTTCTTAAATGTTGTGGGCAGATGGTTCATGGAAGAAAAAAAACATTCTCCAAGATGGAAACAAATGCTTTGGCCAGTTTGATGTTTATTTGGTTACATCATCAAATCATGGGCTGTACAAAGTGTAATTTGATCGCTCAAAAAATACAGATTATCCAATCCAGTAGATAGCGAGGAAGCTGATTTGTTGAGGAAGGAATGAGATCCAGAGTGGGATCCTTATGATGATATCCGTCAGGAAAACGGAGCATCCCAACGGCAGAGAATTCAGCCCAATGAATCTGGCAGTTTTTAAAATGTTTTGATTGAGGTTAAATGTATCCTTGTAGTATTATTTCATTCAATAAAACAGGTCACATTGATTTAATTTTAATTAGGTGTGTTACATTCTTTTCACATTCCAAAATGATGTCCATCACACCACTACTGGCGGTTCACATTTTATACTCGGCCTACAAGTCCAACCACAGTTTTGGAATTTTGTTTTGAGGTTTAAAAGGTAGGTTGTAGGTTGTAGATCGTAGATTGGTGTTGGACTGTCTGTCCGGTTTATTCCTAGTCAGCTTTCCTGAAGGGGTTTGATACAACCTTTGGGTGAATATTCCGTGAGGAGGTGAAACTGGAGAGTATGCTCGCTAATGACATGCTAATGTATTAAAATGAGGGCCCCCAGGCTCCAGCTGCACGATCCACTCTATTCCACCAGGGAGGGGGGTGAAAATTCCAAAACCCAACCATGCCGGAGAGAATTGGGTTTTCCAATTCTCTTCAGAGTTTGAGCCCACGTCATGTTTCAAATGCGGGCTCAAAATCGCCACCATAATAAGTTGTATTTTATCTTCCCAGTCGTCTATGGCGTGTTTTCTTTTGGCAAGTAGAGCTCTTGTTCCTAAGGGTTATAAATTGGCTCTGGGTCACATTAAATTCTTAAAACTTCCCAATGAGCTTCTGAGATTTTACTCATCAACAAATTTACCCGGTTAACAATGGATAGTATTTGGCTCGATGCACTGAAGTCAGCGATACCTAAATCTAGAATCTTTAGTCGCTGTTTTGCATTTCTCCCATACAAGCATTATATTGAACTCAATCATATTATCATTGTTATTAAATAAATAGTGACAGTTAGGCTGTTAACTAAAACTGACTCAGCTGGAAGCGAAGAATGGGCTGGAGCAGGGGGAAATATTTAGATAAATACAGGTTCAAGATTTGCCAGAAAGGAGATACAGAGCTTCCCGGAGGAGCCGGCCTCCACATTGCTGGAGGAGGTGCTGACGACAGTGGGACTGGAGAAAGGGGGTAATGTCAGCGGCTTACGGAGCTATTTTGGAAGAGGAGAAGGCACCACAGGAAGGGATCAAAGCAAAGTGCGAGGAAGAGTTGTGAGAGGGTATGGAGGAGGGGTTCTGGTGTGAGATGCTCCGGAGAGTGAACGCCTCCACCTCGTGTGCGAGGTTGGGGTTGATACAGCTGAAGGTGGTGTATAGAGCACACCTCACAAGGGTGAGAATGAGCCGATTCTTTGAAGGGTTAGAAGATGTGTGCGAACATTGCGGGGGGGGGGGGGGGGGGGGCGCTAATCACGTTCATTATGTTTTGGTCCTGTCCAAAGCTAGAGGATTACTGGAAGGAGGTTTTTTGGGTAATCTCTAAAGTGGTGCACGTGAAACTGGACTCGGGCCCTCGGGAGGCCATATTTGGGGTGTCGGACCAGCTGGGGTTGGAAACGGGTGCGGAGGCAGATGTTGTAGCCTTCGCCTCGTTGATCACCCGAAGGCGGATCCTGTTAGGATGGAGGGCAGCCTCTCCACCCTGTGACCTGGCGTGGCGGGGGGACCTGTTGGAATTCTTGACTCTTGAGAGGGTTACGTTTGAACTGAGGGGAAGGATGGAGGGGTTCTACAATTCATGGGAATTATTCATTATGCACTTTCAAGAACCGGATAACATCGAACATTAGTTGGGGGGGGGGTGGGTGGGAGGGTTGGGGGGAGGGGGGGCGGTGGGTGTTAATGGTGACAATGGGTGATTCCTGATTCCTTTTTGTCATTTGTTTATGTGAACATGCGGGCTACGTCTCCAGAATGACTACCCAGCAGGCGGTTGGGAGGGCCACTGGCAGCAGCATCACCACAAGGACTTGGCTCCAATGTAGGAAGAGGTTCAGTGATCTCAGAAGGGTCAGATGGCTCTTCATGTCTCTGGCTCACTCAGCAACATCTGAAAAGCACCCCATTCACCCTTTCCCCCAGCAGTTTCAACAGTTCTCTCTCCAGCACGCAATCACAAAAGCACATTGTAACATCTCTTTCTCATACCTAGCGTACTTACCTTTTCCTTTGATCTCTTCACACCAGAACACTAACAGCATTCTCATCTCACACTTAGAAATTGCAAAATGACCAACTCTTCCCAGGCTACCTTCCTCATTTCCTATTCCACATACTTGCCTTTCTATTCATGTCCTTTTCATCTTCATTCCAACTTGCTAACATACAAGCCTCTCAGCAGGTGTGCTATGTGCACAGCCCGTACACATCTCCACTTCCCCGTTAACAGCCACGTACTAACTTGCTCACACATTGCAGTACAACATAGTGCTTGATGCAAGGATGAGGAGTGAGATCGGGGTAGAAATACCAGACATCCAAATGGAGCGCAAAGCCCAGCATGAGCTGAAGTGGAAAACTGCCCAAATGCAAAGCATTCAAGATCAAGCTTGAATTAAACTTGGTCCTCTATTCAATATTACATTGTTTATGGCCAAAGCACAAAATAGACATTAACAATAGCCTAACGACTTCCGGTTGCGGCGATGACCAGCTAAGCCGCACGTTTCGGCGGCTCCAGCTCGAACGGACCTTCGGGCTCTTTTAAGAGCCCCAACGGGGAATTTTTTCGGGACGAAACCCGGTGTGGGGTGAGACAACAGGGAGTCCCCCCCCAACGAAAAAGAAAAATATCGGCGGTGGCGGCCAGATCGCGAAGAATCCTCGAGGACAGGGACAGAAGGAAAAAGGAGCAAGATGGCGGCGGAGGGAGCCCAGGCGACATGGGGGCCGGACCAAGACGAATTTTTGAGACGGCGTGTGGAGCTGCTTAAGAAGGAGGTGCTGGCCCCGATGCTACAAGCAATTGAGGGGCTTAAGGAGACACAAAAGACCCAGGAGATGGAGCTCCGCGTGGTGGAGCAGAAGGTGACGGACAACGAGGACGAGATCCTGGGCCTGGCGGTCAAAACGCAGACGCACGAGGCCCTCCACAAAAAGTGCATTGAAAGGATTGAAGTCCTAGAAAACAGATCACGGAGAAAGAACCTTCGGATCCTGGGTCTCCCCGAGGGAGTGGAAGGAGCGGACGGCGGGACTTACGTGAGCACGATGCTACGCTCGCTAATGGGAGCTGAGGCCCCCTCGGGCCCCTTGGAAGTGGAAGGGGCCCATCGGGTCCCTGCGAGGAGACCAAAGGCGGGAGAACCACCTAGGGCGACGATCGTGCGATTTCATTGCTTCAATGACAGAGAGGTGGTTCTGAGATGGGCCAAAAAGGTACGAAGTAGTAGATGGGAGAATGCGGTGGTACGGGTGTACCAGGATTGGCGTGTGGAGGTGTTGAGAAGGAGGGCGAGTATTAATCTAGCCAAGGAGGTGCTACACAAGAAGAAGGTGAAGTTCGGGATGTTGCAGCCGGCGCGACTGTGGGTCACGCACCAGGAGAGGCATCACTACTTCGAAACGGCGGAAGAAGCATGGACCTTCATTAAAAACGAGAAACTGGATCAGAACTGAGGGACTGATGTTGGAGGGGAAATGACAATGCTGATGTATATAGAGATGTAAAATGGGGAGGGGGACACACTGAGAAATGTGGGCGCCGGTGAGGGGGAAGAAGAGACATAGGCGGGGGATGGGGAAAGGGAGTGGGGATAACTGGGTTGCTGCTGCAGAGATCGAAGAGGAACTGGTAAAAGAAAAGGTGGTCGGGGCGGGAATGCACCGCCTGGGGAATGGGTGGGTGCGCGGAACCGGGACGTGGGACTGGCCTAGAGAGGGTGATGGCTAGTCGACAGGGGAGGGGGCAGGCAGCCCCCCAGTTCGGCTGATCACGTGGAACGTGAGAGGCCTAAATGGGCCGATTAAAAGGGCCCGAGTGTTCGCGCACTTGAAAGGACTGAGGGCAGACGTGGCTATGCTTCAGGAGACGCACCTGATGGTGGCGGACCAAGTTAGGTTAAGGAAAGGATGGGTGGGACAGGTGTTCCACTCAGGTCTGGATGCAAAGAACAGAGGGGTGGCCATACTGGTGGGGAAACGTGTGTCATTCGAAGCTAGGAACATTGTAGCAGACAGCGGAGGCAGATATGTGATGGTGCGTGGCAGGCTGCAGGGAATGGAGGTCGTGTTGGTTAACGTATATGCCCCGAATTGGGATGATGCGGGATTTATGAAGCAGATGCTGGGACGTATCCCGGACCTGGAGGTAGGAAACCTGATAATGGGGGGGGGACTTCAACACCGTGTTGGACCCAGGGTTAGATAGATCTAGATCTAGGACCGGAAGAAGGCCGGCAGCGGCCAAGGTGCTTAGGGGGTTTATGGACAAAATGGGGGGAGTGGATCCGTGGCGATTTGTTAGGCCGATGGCCAAAGAGTTCTCCTTCTTCTCCCATGTTCACAAGGTGTACCCCCGGATAGATTTCTTTGTTTTGGGAAGGTCACTGATCTCGAGGGTGGAAGGAACTGAGTACTCAGCCATAGCTGTTTCAGATCATGCCCCACACTGGGTGGACCTGGAACTAGGAGAGGAGAGGGAGCAGCGTTCACTCTGGCGACTGGATGTGGGATTACTGGCGGATGAGGGAGTCTGCGGAACGGTGCGGGGATGTATCGAAAGGTACCTGGAGGCCAATGACGACGGGGAGGTCCGAGTGGGAGTAGTATGGGAAGCACTAAAGGCGGTGGTCAGAGGAGAGCTGATCTCCATCAGGGCCCACAAAGGGAAAATAGAGGCCAAGGAAAGGGAAAGACTACTGGGGGAGATTTTGAGGGTAGATAAAGAATACGAAATATGTGGATTTGTTGGCCTCGCTGCTGGTAAGGACCTTTAACGAGGCCAGAGAAGGGAGGACACTACCCCCGACAATGTCAGAGGCGACGATATCGCTAATCTTGAAGCGGGATAAAGATCCGCTGCAGTGCGGGTCCTATCGGCCTATCTCACTGCTAAATGTGGACGCCAAGTTGCTAGCAAAGGTGCTGGCAACGAGGATAGAGGATTGTGTCCCGGGGGTGGTGCACGAAGACCAGACAGGGTTCGTAAAGGGGAGACAACTAAATGTCAACGTGCGACGGCTATTAGGGGTGATAATGATGCCCCCAGCAGAGGGGGAGGCAGAGATAATGGCGGCAATGGATGCAGAGAAGGCATTTGATAGGGTGGAGTGGGAGTATCTATGGGAGGTGCTGAGGAGGTTCGGGTTGGGGATGGGTTTGTCAGCTGGGTTAAACTCCTCTATGGGGCCCCAACGGCAAGTGTGGTCACAGGTCGGCAAAGGTCGGAGTATTTTCGATTACACAGGGGAACAAGACAGGGATGCCCGTTGTCCCCATTACTGTTCGCGTTGGCAATTGAACCACTGGCCATAGCGCTGTGAGACTCCAGAAAATGGAGAGGGGTGATTAGAGGGGGAGAGGAACACCGAGTGTCACTCTACGCGGATGACCTACTGGTGTATGTGACGGACCCAGTGGGGGGGATGACAGAGGTCATGCAGATATTGAGGGAGTTTGGAGATTTCTCGGGATATAGGCTTAACATGGGAAAGAGTGAGCTTTTTGTGATACACCCTGGGGATCAGAGTAGAGGGATAGATGGCCTACCGCTAAGGAGAGTGGAAAAAAACTTCCGATACCTGGGGATTCAGATAGCCAGGAGCTGGGGAACCTTACACAGACTCAATCTGACACAGCTGGTGGAACAAATGGAAGAGGATTTCAAAAGGTGGGACATGCAGCCGCTGTCACTGGCGGGCAGAGTGCAGGCAATTAAGATGATGGTCCTCCCGAGGTTCCTATTTGTGTTCCAATGTCTCCCTATACTGATCACTAAGGCCTTCTTTAAAAAAATAGATAGGAGCATCACGAGCTTCGTGTGGGCAGGGAAGGCCCCGAGGGTAAGGAGGGGGTTCCTACAACGTAGCAGAGACAGAGGGGGACTGGCGTTGCCAAATTTGGGTGACTACTACTGGGCCGCCAACGTGGCGATGATTCGTAAATGGATGATAGAGGGCGAGGGAGCGGCGTGGAAAAGGTTGGAGATGAAGTCCTGCAAAGGGACGAGCTTGAAGGCGCTGGTGACGGCGCCATTACCGCTCTCCCCGAAAAAGTTTACCACAAACCCAGTGGTGGCGGCAACATTAAGTATCTGGGGGCAATGGAGACGACAGAGCGGTGTGCTGGGAGCCTCGGTGTGGTCCCCGATCAGGAACAACCATAGGTTTGCCCCAGGGAGGCTGGACGGAGGATTCCAGAGCTGGCACCGGGTAGGAATCAGGAGAGTGGGAGATTTATTTATAGACGGGACGTTTGCGAGCTTGGGAGCACTTGAGGAAAAGTATGAGCTGCCCTGGGAAATTTCTTTAGATATATGCAGGTGCAAGCGTTCACGAAACAATTGGTGAGGGAATTTCCGCTGCTCCCGACACAAGGCATCCAGGACAGGGTGCTTTCGGGGGTGTGGGTCGGGGAGGGCAAAGTGTCCGAGATATACCGGGAGATGAGAGAAGAGGGGGAGGAGCTGGTGGGCGAACTGAAGGGAAAATGGGAAGAAGAGCTCGGGGAGGAGATTGAGGAGGGTTTGTGGGCTGATGCCCTAAGCAGGGTAAATTCCTCTTCCTCGTGTGCCAGGCTTAGCCTGATCCAATTTAAGGTGCTGCATAGAGCACACATAACGGGAGCAAGGTTGAGCAGGTTCTTCGGAGTGGAGGACAAGCGTGGGAGGTGCGGGGGAAGCCCGGCGAACCACACACATATGTTTTGGTTGTGTCCGGCACTGGAGGGGTATTGGAGGGGAGTGACGGGAGTGATCTCGAAGGTGGTGAAGGTCCGGGTCAAGCCAGGCTGGGGGTTAGCTATATTTGGAGTAGCGGATGAGCCGGGACTGCAGGAGGCGAAAGAGGCCGATGTCGTGGCCTTTGCGTCCCTAGTAGTCCGGCGTAGGATTTTACTCATGTGGAAGGAAGCGAAACCCCCCGGACTGGAGGCCTGGTAAACGATATGGCAGGGTTCATAAAACTGGAGCGGATGAAGTTTGCGCTGAGAGGATCGGCTCAAGGGTTCACCAGGCGGTGGCAACCGTTCCTCAACTACCTAGCGGAACGTTAGAGGGAAGATAGATGGCCAGCAGCAGCAACCCGGGGGTGGGGTGGGGGGGGTAAATTGTTTGAGTTTTTGGAGGGGGAGAGGGGGCGGGGGGGGGAGTATTACTTTGTGTTATTTGGTTAGTTTACCATGTTAGTTAAACAATGTTATATTGCAGTTATCATGTTCCCTTTTTTTTTGATTTGTAAGGGAAAAAATTGTGTTTGAAAACTTTAATAAAATATATATTTTTTAAAAACAATAGCCTAACGTGCTGTTGCTAATGTTGTTGACATTGTTTCATCCAAATTAAAACTAGTTAGCTTCACTACCCACATCATTCAACTTATTTTTTTGGTCAATCATTAAAAGAACTGCTATGATGTTGAGGGACTGGTAGCTTCTCTTCTTCTGATTTGGTTGCAACAGGAACAGTAGTTTTCTGACTGGGTAATGCCTAATCGCTGCTGGAACAATCAATTCTATTGAATGCTGCTGTCATGACAACATCAGTGCCTGGTGCAAGTAGCTTCTCGTCTTACATTATAGCACAGAAAAGCCAGAAGGATAACATTTGCCTTGTGTCAACTGTACGCAACCAGACTGTTCTCAATTATCGCGCTGTTAATGTTTAAAATTATCTGCAAGCTACGTATGACCTTTGATATATACCAAAAAAGTACTATAAATGGTACTTATTTTCCTCGAACATGCAAGGTGTAACACTTTAAATTGAACATTTCTGTTGATAAGATTTGTTTGTAATGGTTGTGATCAGTAGTGCTTGACCATGGGCTCACATTAGACAGTGTGGGTGAGTTTTAATCTACAGAGGGTTGGATGTCAGTGCATGTGGTGGTTAAAACAAAGAACAAAGAACAAAGAAATGTACAGCACAGGAACAGGCCTTCGGCCCTCCAAGCCCGTGCCGACCATGCTGCCCGACTAAACTACAATCTTCTACACTTCCTGGGTCCGTATCCTTCTATTCCCATCCTATTCATATATTTGTCAAGATGCCCCTTAAATGTCCCTATCGTCCCTGCTTCCACTACCTCCTCCGGTAGCGAGTTCCAGGCACCCACTACCCTCTGCGTAAAAGACTTGCCTCGTACATCTACTCTAAACCTTGCCCATCTCACCTTAAACCTATGCCCCCTAGTAATTGACCCTTCTACCCTGGGGAAAAGCCTCTGACTATCCACTCTGTCTATGCCCCTCATAATTTTGTATACCTCTATCAGGTCTCCCCTCAACCTCCTTCGTTCCAGTGAGAACAAACTGAGTTTATTCAACCGCTCCTCATAGCTAATGCCCTTCATACCAGGCAACATTCTGGTAAATCTCTTCTGCACCCTCTCTAAAGCCTCCACATCCTTCTGGTAGTGTGGCGACCAGAATTGAACACTATACTCCAAGTGTGGCCTAACTAAGGTTCTATACAGCTGCAACATGACTTGCCAAAAACAGCAAAACGTGTTGAAAACACACCAGGTTATTCCTCAGTTCCATATTTAACAAGTGCACGTTTGGATGTGTGGGGGAAACCATTGTGGGCCTGGTAGGTCAATGATTATAACATGTAAAGTGGCAATTGAATGAAGATTTAACTCCTCTTTAAGTGCCAGTGCATGGGCCGTCTGAAAATTGTCAGGGTCAAGAGAACAGCTGTGGTTGATGGGACAGTGAAATTGGCAGGCCGGAAAACCTTTAAGTACTGAAGTAGGAAAGCACAATCTTGACCCATTGGGAGGAGCAAGTACTAGAACTTGGGGGCACAGTATGTGGGCCCGTCCCATTGCAGAGTGTCAGATGGGAGTGGGAGCAAGAGTGAGCAAGTGGTCTTTTGCATGGGCAAAAGAGAGCCTCTGACAAACACAAGGCATACTAATAATAATTGCTTATTGTCACAAGTAGGCTTCAATGAAGTTATTGTGAAAAGCCCCCAGTCGCCACATTCCGGCGCCTTTTCGGGGATTGAACCCGTGCTGCTGGCCGTGTTTTGCATTACAAGCCAGCTGTTTAGCCCACTGTTAAGGAGTGGAATAAAGGACGTGATAGAATGCACATCCACCTTTAATTACTCTTCTCTCTCACGCAGGTCAATGACAAGAGGAGGCAGAGATTGGGAGACAACTGGCTGCCTCTGAGGAGGAGACCTCAGAGGATGCAACGCTGCATCATACCCTTGCACCTTCCGCCAATGCAGGTACTCTCGTGTTAGAGGTTATCCACTTGTGAGTAGGATTGAGATCACAATCTTCGAAGCAGAGCACAAACACAATCAAACAGCTGAGACAACCGAGGACACTAGCATTCGATGGACTGCTGGACAGTGCAGCAATGCTGAGCAGTCAGGCTGATGATGTGTTCTGGGGTCATGAGCAACGAGTCAGGTGCTGGAGCGACAACATGAGGTGGGGAACATCAAGTGGAGCATGTGCACCTGTGTATGGACAATGGAGGAGCCCATCCAATGGATGCTTTGGAGATGCTTGCGGACCAGCATGCCGTTGCTGCCTCCATGAGCTGAGCTTTGTGTTGCAATAGTTGGTCAAGAGGGATGTAAGGTGCCTAGAAGCAGGAAAGTGCATTGAAGGGAGGAGGACCAGTGGCCTAATGGGTATGGGAGCTCCTCCCAGGGAGCTCCTGGTCTGGGCACCAACTTCTCAGCACCTCCGTCAGTGCCACCAGCACCTCATTCAGAGAATATTGTCCATTACTCGCTGAACAATGGCACATGCAGAGGAAACTCCCAAAGGCAACCTGGAATGCTCATACAAACCCCTGTGTGTGCTTATGGTCACATATTTCCACGAAGCCAGGTCCAAAATTAATTGTAGGTAAGTGTGGCTCACGTCGAGCTTGATGCAGGTATGCACCAAGAAAACTCCAATTTATTATACCTATTATATTATACCTCCTACTCCCCGAAGGGCCTCCCGCACCCAGCCCACACTTGGGCCAGGCTTTTATGTCTCAGAGGCCCCTGGCTGAAGGCACTGCCCCCCTCATCTAGGGAGATGGCCTCCATCGGGTTAAAACACGTTACTTTCCCAATTTGTTCCTGTGATGAAAAGATGATACTTCTGACATAAATATGTGCTGTCAATATGCACAATCATTTCATCAAAAATGTGCAGATGAAGCCTCCATTTTAAAATCATAGACTTCCATTCAAATCTTCGAAGCACACATTGCTGCAGCGGGTCTGCCAATATCATTGTGATTTCAGTCTGTGAATGTCCGTTTGTTCAAGAGATCTAACTACTACTGACCTTGAGCTTAAGTACAGGCTGCTGCCTGTAAAGCTTGTGCATTTGTGTAAAATGCTGGGTGGGGAGCTACTGTCCTCCCTAAGAATATATATTAATCATCTGTCACACATTTTATTTGTACAAGACATGTCAGACCAAATGTTTGAAATGAAAGCAGAACACACCCTGGCTGACAGCAATAACCTCAGTAATAACCTCGCCCTTCCACTTCTTTCATAAAATATCTTCCTGCAGGGTAGTTTTTTTTCATTCTTTAAATTATGTGGCACAGATCAGCCAGCCTCAGGTTTTTAAATCATTAAACTATGTATGCGGTCAGTGTATAATTGGTTCGGTTGGAGACTTTATCTGCAATGATCGCACCACACCTTATAAACATAGCAACTCGGGGCAGAGTACAAGTTAATTGCAGACTGTAGCACTTAACTTCATTGGCAGGATCTACTAGCAAGAAACCCTGGAAGCTATTCCAAAATTCTGACGCTCAAATTTTAGTTGCTGTATATTTTGTAGTATTTTATTGTGAAGTGCTAGAACAGATCAATAAGTGTGGAAGAGCGAGAGGTGGTGGAGTAGCATCACACGAACACAAGGAATAGAAGCAGGAGTAGGCCTTCCTGAATGTCCTGCCATACTATACAATCATAGCTGATTTATGCCGGCTTCAACTCCATTTCTGTGCCATTTCCCCATAGCCCTCGATTCCTCGATCTATCAAATATTTCTCCACTTCTACTTGAAATACTTCTAATGATTGCCCATGCCAGTGCCCTTCTGGCTGAAATTTAGTCCATGGCGTGAGTTTAATAAGCAATGTTCGTGCAATTCTACAAAAAATAACTGATGCACGATCAATGACCACTAAAGCGAGGTTGTAGTCCAACTGAAGACTTTAATAAGCTAGATGTTTCCCCCAGCAGCTCAGGTACAGAATGAAGGCTGCTGGGGCGGCACAGGCTCTTATACCCGCCTAGCAGGGCGGAGCTACCATACATCCTAACCAATAGAAAGCATACAGTTTCAACCGATGATGCTCCAGCCTATCAGGTACCGTAATACCTCTAATACCACATTCACCCCCTGTTAAAAAAAGAGTCTGGCGGGGGTGGTGGCCTGATACTACAAACATGGCAACGTGGTTGAATTAGTTATGGAGGTACCATGTTACCTCCGTACAGTGTTTTGTAACTATTTACAATTCTGATAGATATGTACATTTGATGATTTACATTTACAGTTCACAATTTACAATTTAAAATAAAGCAATCAGTCGATCGGGGGCCCTGGTCATCCTCTGTGATCGTCGGAGCTTCGGCGGTGACTCCGGTGGAGGCTCGGGCGTCTGTGACTCCGTGAGCATGGCTTCGATCTCCATGGCAGCTTCGGCACCCCTAGATGGCACTGGTGGGGAAAATGGTTGACCTGGGAAGGGAGCGCCTGTGGGGAGTGTCGGTGGGTGGGGGGGGCCTAGATGGGGCCGGCGGAAGGACCGATCCTCCTGTAAGGTGCTGCGGTGGAGGGCAGGGTGGGACTGGTGGCTGGGTTGTGCGTGGGGCTCTGGCGGGCGCCAGGTCTCATAGGGAGGCCGTATCTTGTCGGCTGTCGGGGTACGCCAGGCGTACTGGGGGTTAGCATGGAGCAGATGGACCCTCTTGATCAACGAGTCCGACTTGTGCGCCTGCACGTGTTTTCGGAGCAGGATGGGTCCGGGTGCTGCCAGCCAGCTCAGGAGCGAGGTCCCAGAGGAGGACTTCCTGGGGAAGACAAGGAGACGTTTGTGAGGTGTCTGGTTGGTGGTCGTACACAGCAGTGACCGGATGGAGTGGACGGCATCCGGGACGACTTCCTGCCAGCGGGAGACTGGGAGGTTCCTGGACCGTAGGGCCAGTAGGACGGTCTTCCAGACCGTTCCGTTCTCCCTCTCTACCTGTCCGTTACCCCGGGGGTTATAACTGGTCGTCCTGCTCGAGGCGATGCCCTTGCTGAGCAGGAATTGACGCAGTTCGTCCATCATAAAGGAGGACCCCCTATCACTGTGTATGTAAGCGGGAACCCGAACAGCGTAAAGGTGCTATGGAGGGCCTTGATGATGGTGGTTGCGGTCATGTCGGGGCAAGGGATGGCGAATGGGAACCAGGAGTACTCGTCAATCACGCTGGAAGACCGAGATCCCGTTGGTGACAGTGAAGGGAACACTTAAGAAGTGGTAGAGCCGCCCATCTGCCTCGAAGGCAGTGTATTTGCGATCACTAGTGCAGATGGGGAGCTGGTGGTAGGCGGACTTGAGATCCATCTTGGAGAAGACCTTATAATGCGCGATCCTATTTACCAGGTCGGATATGCGGGGGAGAGGGTACACGTCCCGCTGCGTAAACCTGTTGATGGTCTGACTATAGTCGATGACCATCCTATGCTTCTCCCCGATCTTTACCACCACTACTTGAGCTCTCCAGGGGCTGTTACTGGCTTCAATGACCCCTTCCCTCAGTAGCCTTTGCACCTCTGACCTAATAAAGATCCGATCCTGGGCACTGTAGCCTCTGCACCTGGTGGCGACGGGTTTGCAATCCGGGGTGAGGTTCGCAAACAGGGAAGGTCGGTCGACCTTAAGGGTCGCGAGGCCGCAGACAGTAAGGGGGGTATAGGGCCGCCGAATTTGAAGGTTAGACTTTGGAGGTTACACTGGAAGTCTAAACCTAGGAGTGTAGCTGCGCAGAGGTGGGGAAGGGCGTAGAAACGGAAATTTTTGATCTCCCTTTCCTGGACTGTGAGGTTTGCTACACAAAACCCTTTTATCTCCACTGAGTGTGAACCGGAGGCCAGGGAGATTTTTTGATTAACGAGGTGGATGAGGAGAGAACAGCGCCTTACCGTGTCGGGGTGTATGAAGCTCTCCGTGCTCCCAGAGTCGATTAGACATGAGGTCTTGTGCCCGTTGATGAATACGGACGTTGAAGCAGTTGAGAGTGTTCGAGGCCGGGACTGTTCCAGGGTCACCGAGGCTAATTGCAGCAGTTGAGAGTTCTCTTCGGGCAGTGCGTGGTCAGCCGAGCTGGGGTCCTGGGGGTTCATCCAAGATGGCGGCTTCCATTGGTCGCGCATGGCTGGGGGTGCACAAAATGGCGGCGCCCATCCCTCCAACGTGGCGTCCGCGGAATAAGATGGCGGCGCCCGGGGTCCGAATGTGGCCCTGGAATAGGAAGATGGTGGCGACCGCTGGCCGCATGGGGACCGCGGAGAGGTTTGTGGTTGCGGTCCGCATTCGCCGCCGGAGACCACGGCAAACGCACGGGCCTGGCAGACCCCCACGAAATGGCCCTTTTTGCCGCATCCCTTGCAGGTGGATGCGCGGGCCGGGCAGCGCTGGCGGGGGTGTTTGGCCTGCCCGCAAAAGCAGCAGCGGGGCCCCCCGGGGTTGCCAGGCTGCCTTGCAGCGCAGGCTTGTGGGGGGATGGGGGATGTCTCGGGGTTGGCTGTGGAGGGGTTCCACGCTGCCCAGGGGGCTGCCGCGCGGTCGGGAACATAAGCGCGGGCGTTCCTGGAGGCCACGTCCAGGGAGCCGGCAAGGGCCTGTGCCTCCTTGAGACCCAGAGTGTCTTTTTCTAGCAGTTGCTGGCGAATTTGTGAGGATAGCGTACCTGCCACGAAGGCATCCCGGACCAAGAGTTCAGTGTGTTCGCTCGCCGAAACCTGTGGGCAGCTGCAGTTTCTCCCCAACACCAGGAGTGCACAGTAGAATTCTTCCAGCGATTCCCCAGGGGTTTGTCGCCTTGTTGCAAGCAGGTGCCGGGCGTAGACCTGGTTTACCGGGCGAATATAATGTCCTTTTAACAGCTCTATTGCTGCATCAAAGTCTTCTGCTTCCTCGATGAGGGTGTAAATCTCTGGGCTCACCCTTGAGTGCAGGGCTTGCAGTTTCTGCTCTCCTGTGGGTGTGTTTTCAGCCATCCCGAGCTACCCTATAAAGCACGCCAGCCAGTGCTTGAAGATTGCCGCTGAGTTCGCCGCGTGGGGGCTGTGTTGCAGACACTCCGGCTTGATTCGGAGCTCCATCCTTTTTAAAAAAAAACGAGCTTATTAAATTGAAGCACGACCAATGACCACTAAAGCGAGGTTGTAGTCCAACTGAAGGCTTTAATAAGCTAGATGTTTCCCCCAGCAGCTCAGGTACAGAATGAAGGCTGCTGGGGCAGCACGGGCTCTTATACCCCGACTAGCAGGGCAGAGCTACCATACATCCTAACCAATAGAAAGCATACAGTTTCCACCAATGGTGCTCCAGCCTATCAGGTACCGTAATACCTCTAATACCACCATGATAAATGAGCTGATCACCATATGTCCCTGTTATATTAGAATCCAAATCTGCTCAAGGAAGAAGAATCTAAAAGGCCCAGTAAGATAGCAAGAATGGAAAGTTGAATCAGAGTGGGGGGGAGCCATATTTCTCTTCCATGTTTTAACATCCAGCTGAAGTTTGATAATTGATCACTTTTATAAGGCCACAAAGGAATCCACACCAAGTAGTTCAAAGAAACTTAATTCATTTACATTAACTATAGTATACATCACACGGTAGATCCCAACTGGGTCTTCCTTGCCGGTATCTAACTGGCCAGCTTTATATCCCCTCCAACTATACATTGTTTAGAGATCCCTTGCTCTTTTAATGGGGGAGCTGATATTCTGCAAGGTTCATGAGGAAGTTAATTAATCCCACTGCAGTGGAGTCTTGGATCACTGGGAAATCTTTACCCCTCACACCAACCTAATGACCCGCCCCCATCTTAGTGAGGGCTACGAGGAGGAAATCTGACACTGTACATCATTGTATTCCAATACAATGGAGAAGGTGGCGGAGCAGAAGTTACAAGGAAAGGTGGGAAGGAGAATGAGGTAGCAGTTGAAGTGGATGCATCATATTGGTATTAACCATTCTACCAAAACTATGCAGGTAACTCAAAACTATGAAAGCATGTTGTGTAGGCTGTGATTCAACAAAAGGCAGAAGGGGACCTTTACCACCTAGTGCATAAGACCATAAGACATAGGAGCAGAATTAGGCCACTCGGCCTATCGAGTCTGCTCCGCCATTCAATCATGGCTGATATTTTTCTCATCCCCATTCTCCTGCCTTCTCCCCATAACCCCTGATCCCCTTATTAATCTCTCTCTGTTTTAAAGACACTCAGTGATTTGGCCTCCACAGCCTTCTGCGGCAAAGAGTTCCACAGGTTCACCACCCTCTGGCTGAAGAAATTCCTCCTCATCTCTATTTTAAAGCATCGTCCTTTCAGTCTGAGATTGTGTCCTCTGGTTCTGGTTTTTCCTACAAGTGGATACTCACAGTATCCTGTAAGTTTAAATAAGGTCCCCCCTCATCCTTCTAAACTCTAACGAGTACAGACCCAGAGTCCTCAACCGTTCCTCATACGACAAGCTCTTCATTCCAAGGATCATTCTTGTGAATCTCCTCTGGACCCTTTCAAGACCAGCACATCCTTCCTTAGATACGGGGCCCAAAACTGCTCACAATGCTCCAAATGGGGTCTGACCAGAGCCATATACAGCCTCAGAAGTACATCCCTGGTCTTGTATTCTAGCCCTCTCGACATGAATGCTAATATTGCATTTGTCTTCCTAACTGCTGACTGAACCTGCACCTTAACCTTAAGAGAATCATGAACAAGGACTCCCAAGTCCCTTTGTGCTTCTGATTTCCTAAGCATCTCCCCATTTAGAAAATCTGCCTCCATTTCTCCTTCCAAGTGGATAACCTCACACTTTTCCACATTGTATTCCATCTGCCACTTCTTGGCCCACTCTCCTAGCCTGTCCAAGTCCTTCTGCAGCCTGCCTGCTTCCTCAATATTACCTGTCTCTCTACAGATCTTTGTGTCATCTGCAAACTTAGCAAAGTGGCTTCAGTTGGTTTAGGGGCTGTTTAGCACACTGGGCTAAATCGCTGGCTTTTAAAGCAGACCAAGGCAGGCCAGCAGCACAGTTCAATTCCCGTACCAGCCTCCCCGAACAGGTGCTGGAATGTGGTGACTAGGGGCTTTTCACAGTAACTTCATTTGAAGCCTTCTTGTGACAATAAGCAATTTTCATTTTCATTTCAGTTCCTTCTTCCAGATCATTAATATATCTGCATGGGTTTCCTCCGGGTGCTCCGGTTTCCTCCACAGTCCAAAGATGTGCACTGGTTAGCTGGACTTTCCTTGCTAAATTGCCCTTAGTGTCCAAAAAAGGTTGGTAGGGTTACTGGGTTATGGGGATTGGGTGGAGGTGTGGACTTACGTAGAGTGCTCTTTCGGGCCGGTGCAGACTCAATGGGCCAAATGGCCTACTTCTGCACTGTACATTTTATGATTCTATGATTCTATATTGTGAAAAGTTGTGGTCCCAGCACCGACCCCTAAGGCACACCACTAGTCACCGGCTACTGTTCTGAAAAAGACCCTTTTCTCCCCATTCTCTGCCTTCTGCCAGTCAACCAATGCTCTATCCATGCTAGGATCTTACCCTTAACACCATGGGCTTTTAACTTATTTAACAGTCTCCTGTGCGGCACCTTGACAAAAAATCATGTCCACTGGTTCTCCTTTGTCTAACTTCCTTGTTACTTCCTCAAAGAACTCTAGCAGATTTGTCAGACATGACCTCCCCTTGACAAAGCCGTGCGGACTCAGTCCTATTTTACCATGCACTTCCAAGTGCTCCTCGATTTCATCTTTAATAACAGACTATAAAATCTTACCAATGACCAAAGTCCGGCTAACCGGCCTATAATTTCCCGTCTTCTGCCTCCCTCCCTTCTTAAACAATGGTGTTACATTAGCCATTTTTCAGTCCTCTGGGACCCTTCTTCCCTCCAGTTATTCCTGAAAGATCACCACCAATGCCTCCACAATTTCCTCAGCTATCTCTTTTAGATCCCTCGGGTGTAGTCCATCCGGTTCAGGTGATTTAACCATCTTTAGACCTTTCAGTTTCCCCAGAACCTTCTCCTTAGTGATGGTCACTGCACTCACCTCTGCCCCCTGGTTCTCCTGGAGCTCTGGTATCTCACTGGTGTCTTCCAGCGTGAAGACTGATGCAAAGTAATTATTCAGTTCCTCTGCCATTTCTTGTTTCCTATTATTACTTCTCCAACCACATTTTCCCGTGGTCTAATATCTATTTTTGCCTCTCTCTTACCTTTTATATATTGAAAAAAACATCTTCCTATCTTCCTTTCTATTACTAGCTAACTTGCACTCATACTTCATCTTCTCCCCCCCTTATTGCTTTTTTAGTTGTCCTCTGCTCACTTGTCAAGGGTTCCCAAACCTCTGGCTTCCCACTAGTTCTTGCCACTTTGTATGCTTTTTCTTTTTCTTTTATGTTGTCCTTGACTTCCCTCGTCAGCCATGGATGCCTCATCCTCCCCTTAGCATGTTTCCTCCTCCTTGCGATGAATTTCTGTTGTGCCTCCCTAATAACCCCCCAAAACGCCTGCCATTGCTGTTCCATTGTCTTCCCTGCTAGACTCCTTCTCCAATCAACTCTGGTCAGCTCCTCCCTCATGTCTTTGTAGTTACCCTTATTTAATTATAATACCGTTACATCTTATTGCAGCTCCTCCCTCTCAACCTGCAGGGTAAATTCTATCATATTGTGTTCACTGCTCCCTAAGTGTTCCTGCATCTTAAGTTCCCTAATCATGTCTGCCTCATTACACATCACCAAATCCAGAATTGCCTGTGCCCTAGTAGGCTCTGTCACAAGCTGCTCGAAAAAACCATCTCTTAGACATTCCACAAATTCTTTTTCTTGGGATCTACTACCAACCTGATTTTCCCAGTCCACCTGCATATTGAAGTCCCCCATGATTATTGTAATATTGCCTTTTTTACATGTCTTTTCTATCTCCTGATTTATTTTCTGCCCACATCCTAACTACTGCTAGGGGCCTTGTACATAACTCCCATCAGGGTCTTTTACCGTTGCGATTCCTCAACTCTACCCACAGAGATTCTATGCCTTCTGATCCTACATCGCTCCTTGCTATCGATTTAACTTCATTCCTTATGAACAATGCAACCCCGCCCCCTTTGCCCATCTGCCTACCATTTCGATAGGACACATATCCTTGTATATTTAGATCCCAGCCCTGAGCCCCTTGCAGCCACATTTTTGTGATGCCCACAACATCGTACCGGCCAATTCCAATGTGCGCAACAAGCTCATCTACCTTGTTCCGCATATTGCGTGCATTTAGGTGCAACACCCTCAATCCTGCATTGACCACCTCCCTTGTCACACTTGTCACCTTTAGTGCTCTGCCTGAGGGTGATGTTCTTCTCTTATTTTGGTTCTCTATTTCCCTTCAGTTATTACACTTTCTGAGCTCCATTCTGGTTCCCACCCCCCTGCTACACTAGTTTAAATCCTCCCGAGTGACTCTAGCAAACCTCCCAGCCAGGATATCTGTGCCCTTCGAGTTTAGATACAACCCGTCCTTCTTGTACAGGCCCCACCTGCCCTGGAAGAGATCCCAATGGTCCAGTAATCTGAAACCCTCCCTCCCACATCATCAGATTAGCCATGTGTTTAGCTGCACTATCATATTTCTAGCCTCACTGGCACGTAGCACAGGGAGTAATGCTGAGATTATAACCCTAGAGTCCTGCATTTTAGCTTACTGCCTAACTCCCTGAATTCCTTCTGCAGGACCTCATCACTCTTCCTGCCTATGTCGTTAGTACCTATGAGTACTACGACCTCTGGCTGTTCACCCTCCCTCTTCAGGATGTCCTGTGTTCATTCAGAGACAGCCTTGACCCTGGCACCAGGGAGGCAACATACCATTCTGGAATCTCTTTCCCGTCCACAGAAACGCCTATCTGTGCCCCTTACTATAGAGTCCCCTATAATAGAACATAGAACATAGAACATAGAAAATACAGCACAGAACAGGCCCTTCGGCCCACGATGTTGTGCTGAACCTTTGTCCTAGATTAATCATAACTATCGTTCTCCTGCACATTGCCCTTCCCTGCTGAGCAACAGAGCCAGTTGTGATGCCAGTGTTCTGGTTGCTGTTGTTTTCGTCTGATTTGATTGATTTTGATTTGATTTATTGTCACATGTACCGAAGTACAGTGAAAAGTATTTTTCTGTGGCCGAGGGAGCGTACATAGTAGACAAAGAGAATAATCAACAGAGAACATTGACAAATGGTACAGCGACAAACAGTGATTGGTTACAGTGCGGAACAAGGGGCCAACCAAAGCAAATACATGAGCAAGAGCAGCATAGGGCGTTGTGAATAGTGTTCTTACAGGGAACAGATCAGTCCGAGGGGGAGTCGTTGAGGGGTCTTGTAGCTGTGGGGAAGAAGCTGTTCCTATGTCTGGATGTGCAGGTCTTCAAACTTCTGTACCTTCTGCCAGATGGAAGGGTCTGGGAGAAGGCAGTGCCTGGGTGGGAGGGGTCTCTGATAATGCTGTCTGCCTTCCTGAGGTAGCGGCAGGTGTATACAGAATCAATGTGGGGGAGGCAGGTTTGTGTGATGCACTGGGCTGAGTTCACCACACTCTGCAGTTTCTTGCGCTCTAGGACCGAGCAGTTGCCATACCAGGCTGTGATGCAGCCGGATAGGGTGCTCTCTATCGCACATCTATGGGAGATGTGGATGTATGATGAGGATCTTCAGCCTAGATCTCTCAATGGCTATGGGGATTACTGAAATACACAAATACACTGGCACAGCATAATGTCAGGCAGTCACAAGGGACCTCAGTAATATCACATGTGCATATATCTGTTAGGTGACTTAAATTGCACTGGAGAGCTGGGAATTTGTCAATTTTGGCATCACAGGAAAGCAGGTGAAAAATAGAACCATCCAATTTTCTGGGGCAACTGGCTTTCTTAAGGTCCAGTGTGCAATAAACGGCACTCCTGTTCCTTTGTGAGCTCCAACAGAATGCAACCTCAACTTCCTCAAGTTGGGATGCCCCTTTCCTAGCTACTATAGTAGCCAATGCCTTAACTGCTTCTCACTGAATTTTGAATAAAACACCATGTATACATCCTAGTGCATCACACAGAAGTGATAGTTGTCTCTACATAACCATTTCTTTACAGCTTTCTGATTGATGAATGTTGATCAGCACTCTTTCCTCTATACCTATACCCTGATCAACATCAACAACATCAACATCAACAACATCAACATTAACAATATCAACATCAACAACAACATAACCAAAAACATCAACATCAATGTCATCAACATCAATGTCATCAACATCAACATCAACAACATCAATATCATCAGCATCAACATTAACAACATAAACATCAACATCATCAACAACAACAAAAACAACAAAAACAACATCAACATCATCGACATCAACAACATCAACATTAACAATATCAACTTCAACAACATTATCAGTATCAACATCAGCAATGTCAGCAGCATCAATAATATCAGCATCATCAACATCAACATCAAAAACAACAGAATCAAAAACATCAACATCAATGTCATCAACATCAATGTCATCAACAACATCAATACCATCAGCATCAACATTAACAACATAAACATCAACATAGCAACATCAACAACAAGATTAACAACGACATCAACATCAACAACATCAACATCAACACCATCAACATCATCAACATTGTCAGTATCAACAGCAACATTAACATCAACTACATCAACATCGTCAGTACCAGCATCAACATAAACATCAACAACATCAACATCAACAACATCAACATTGTCAGTACTAACATCAACATAAACACCAACAACATCAAGCACATCAACATCAAAAACATCACCATCAACATCATTAACATTAATATCAACATTTACATCATCAACATCAACATCAATAACATCAACATCAACAACATCAATGTTAAAAACAGAAACATCAACATCAAAAACATTCATATCAACATTTACATCATCAACATCAACAACATCAACATCAATAACATCAACAACGTCAACATTAACATCATCAACATTATCATCAACAGCACCAATATCAACAACATCAACATCAAATTCATCAACATTAACATCATCAGTACCAACATCAACATCAACAACATCAATGTTAAAAACAGAAACATCAACATCAAAAACGTCAACAACATCAACATCAATAACATCAACGTCAACATCAACATCATCATCAACAGCACCAATATCAACAACAACATCAAAAACAACATCAACATAATCAACAACATCAACATCAACATCATCAACAGCATCAACATCATCAACATCACCAACAACATCAACGTCAACAACATCAGCATCATCAGTACCAACATCAACAACATCAACGTCAAAATACATAAACATCAACATCAAAAACCTTAACAATATCAACATCAATAACATCAATAACATCAACAACATCAACAATAACAACATCAACATCACCATCATCAACATCATCAGTACCAACATCAACAACGTCAACATCAACAACTTCAACATCAATTCATCAACATCAACAACATCAATAACATCAATATCAACATCAACGTCAACAACATCAACATCATCAGTACCAACATCAACATCAAAATACATAAACATCAACATCAAAAACCGTAACAATATCAACATCAATAACATCAATAACATCAACATCATCATCATCAACATCATCAATATAACCAACATCAACATCCTCACACACACATACTAGTTAACTTTAGTTTACGAGGCAGTGCAGAAGCTGTATTTTTATTTTTAAAAAAAAATTTAGAGTACCAAATTCACAATTAAGGGGTAATTTAGCATGGCCAATCCACCTACCCTGCACATCTTTGGGTTGTGTGGGTGAAACCCACGCAAACACGGTGAGAATGTGCAAACTGCACACGGGTCGTGACCCGGAGCAGGGATCGAACCTGGGACCTTGGCGCCGTGAGGCAGCAGTGCTAACCACTGCGCCACTGTGCTGCCCTGTACGGAAGCTGTATAAATGCAATGTGTTCTCCTCTTGCCTGTATGGGTTTTCTCCGGGTGTTCAGGTTTCCTCCCACAGTCCAAAGATGTGCAGGTTGGGTGGATTTGACCATGAGGTCAAATCCACCCAGCAGGTTATGCTGCAATTGTATAAGGTGTTAGTGAGGCCACACCTGGAGTATTGTGTTCAGTTTTGGTCTCCTTACTTGAGAAAGGACGTACTGGCACTGGAGGGTGTGCAGAGGAGATTCACTAGGTTAATCCCAGAGCTGAAGGGGTTGGATTACGAGGAGAGGTTGAGTAGACTGGGACTGTACTCGTTGGAATTTAGAAGGATGAGGGGGGATCTTATAGAAACATATAAGATTATGAAGGGAATCGATAGGATAGATGCGGGCAGGTTGTTTCCACTGGCGGGTGAAAGCAGAACTAGGGGGCATAGCCTCAAAATAAGGGGAAGTAGATTTAGGACTGAGTTTAGGAGGAACTTCTTCACCCAAAGGGTTGTGAATCTATGGAATTCCTTGCCCAGTGAAGCAGTAGAGGCTCCTTCATTAAATGTTTTTAAGATAAAGATAGATCGTTTTTTGAAGAATAAAGGGATTAAGGGTTATGGTGTTCGGGCCGGAAAGTGGAGCTGAGTCCACAAAATATCAGCCATGATCTCATTGAATGGCGGAGCAGGCTCGAGGGGCCAGATGGCCTACTCCTGCTCCTAGTTCTTATGTTCTTATGTTCTTATGATGAATGTGTAGGGTTATGGGGATAAGGTGGGGGGATGTGGGCTCTAGGTAGAGCGCTCTTTTGGAGGATGGATGCAGACTCGATGGGCCAAGTGGTCTCCTTCTGCACTGTAAGGAATATGTGGATTCTAAGGATTCTGTGAAAGTAAATATCGAAGGACATATTGATGTTTGAATGCAAGACTTTCCACCCATGTATCTGCTGTGGTTGTGAACAAATAAATCTCCTATTTTTTCAATCTTAAGGAAGTCTTCATGTCTGGAATTATTCTTTAGGTTTCCTTTGTTGAGTCAATATATGAAGTATAACAACTTGATGGTGAGCCATGAAACAGAAGCTGAAGAAAATCAAACCAGGTAAGGAGTGGTATAATTGTTTTGTTCTTGCTACAAAACCACTATAAGCTGCTTCTGTTGTTTGTATTTTTCTGAGCATGTGCTGTCTGATTTGTGCACTAAAAACTCAATGCTGCTGGTTCATCATTATGTTCACACTCAATTCTGTAGCAATGTACCAACTGTAATATAACATCGCTGTCTGGGGCTGCTCTTACTACCCCTGCTGCTCTCTATGATTCTTGTGCATGATAGGGAATTTTTGTTTGGGTTAATTAATAACAATTGGGGTTTCCTAAGTTAAAAATCAGGCTTCAGTTTTGACAGTCATCCATGATAGTCTCTGCACAAAACCCGATTCAGCAATCTCAACATACATACATACACAAACAAAACCATGGGCGGGATTCTCTGATCCTGAGGCTGTGTTGACGCCGTCATAAACGCCATCCCGTTTCCCGACGGCGTCAACACAGCCTCAGGATCAGCAATTCTGGCCCCTACAGGGGGCCAGCATGGCACTGGAGTGACCCACGCTGCTCCAGCTGCCAATCCCGGCATCAGATGGGCACCGCGGAGTCCGCGCATGCACAGTGGCATCGGCGCCAACACGCTCATGCGCAGTGGAACTGGGGCGATTTCCGCGCATGCGCGGTGTCACTCTTCTCCACGCCGGCCCCGATGCAACATGGCGTAGGGCAAAAGGGGCCGGCGCGGAACGAAGGAGGCCCCCAGCCCAAGAGGCCGGCCTGCCTATCGGTGGGCCCTGATCGGGGGCCAGGCCACAGCGGAGGCCGCCCCCCCAGGGTCGGAACCCCCTCCCGGACCCTTCCACGCTGAGCCCCGCCGGGTAAGACCAGGTTGGAACTGCGCCGGCGAGACTCGGGTTTTGTGGTAAGGCCATTCGGCCCATCGTAGGCGGAGAATCGCCGGGGAGGCCCCGTAGAGCACCCCCAGCTGGCACCGTGCCGACCGCACCGGCGCCAATGGCGGTGATTCACCGCTCTGCGGAGAATTGTGTCCCGGCGTCGGGGCTACGTGGCGCGATTCGCGCCTGTCACGGTGATTCTCCGGCCCGGTCCTGGGTGAGAGAATTCCGCCCCATAGTTCTCATTCCGGCTGTGGTCAAAGTAGCATGACATTGCAGCCTGCTTCTGGCCTGTGCTCCCTATTTTCACTACCCTATTGCTTTTGAAAGAATTTGGTTTTCACATTCAACCCATTAGCATCCTCCCCCTATCTGCTTAATTTGCTTTATCAAGGGGCGCACCTATCTTTCAGCTTAGATGTAGGACCTACATCCAGGGTTTCAGCTAGCCTTTTCAGATGATGCGTTTCACTGTTAGCCTCTGGTGCACATTCCCAGTGAAATGTGAAAATGAGTAAGTGCCATTCTGATGCACTGCCACTCCTTGAGCTTCAAGAAAATAATACCCAGGTGCCTGACCCATCATTCAGTGTCAGTCATGACTCAGTTGGTAACATGCTCACCTCTAAGTTACAAGGTTCTATGTTCAAGTCCCACTCCAGGGCCTGAGTGCAAAATTCACGGTTGACAGTGTCGCACCATACCGAGGGAGGGCTGCACTGACAGAGCTGCTGATTCTTGGATGAGATGTTAAACATCTGTCCTCTCAGGTGGATGGATGTTAAAGATCCCATTGGGCACTATTTCGCAGAAGAGCAAAAGAGATATCTCTGGTGGCCTGACTGATATTTATCTCCCCATCTACATCACAAAAAACAGATTATCCACTCATTATCACATTACTGTTGGTGGGATCTTGCTGTGCACAAATTGGCTGCCGTGTTTCGACATTACAAGAGTGACGACACTCCCGAAGTTCTTCATTGGCTGTAAAGCACTTTGAGATGTCCAGCGAGTATGAAAAGTGCGATATAAATGCAAGTCTTTTGTTAACTACACCATTGTCTACTTCGAGACTATGGGTCTGAGCAACACTGAATAACGAAAACAGGTTTAATCATAGATGAGGGTGGGTAGGTTAAAGATGGGTTAGCCGTTACATTTGGAGACAAAGTTTAACCAAGGAATTTGCTGAGGTCCTTCGTGATTCTTGTGGTGATCTCGATATGTGCATGTACACAAGGGGTTAATGTGTAATCAGCAGCACCACATGATCACTAGAGGGCCGGACCAACAGGGGTATAAAAGGCAGCCACATTGAGTCGCTCTCTCTCTCTCTTGGGTGCACTGTGATCAAAGCAACAGCAGACTAGTTTAGATAGCCAGTGGCGTTATGTATAGTTACCATAGTTAGATCTGGTTAACCTTATCATTAGTATCAAAGTTAAAGTAAAGATCTCATGTAAGTATTGTTGTAGTTACGCAATAAACCTTTTGTTACTACTGGAAGAGTTTGAATCTTCTTCATCGAGATTCAGAAGACCTCATCACTAACCAGGGTTGGAGTAGCACATGTTACCTACCACACAGGTAACAAAACAATTCTGACCTCATGAGGCCACTGAGGAAATGGAAAGCTCATAAGCATGTCCTGGAGGACAAGTCACTGCCTTATTTTTCAAAATGATGAAAGCTGATATGGTTGAAGTTGTGCTTTTTTGGCAACGCCATGGAGCAAAGATCCTCTACTTTGCAGATTGCTACTGGGACGTAAGGAACTCTCACCTACACTGAATGTATGCTACAGCATCAGCATCTCTTTGGAATATTCTGGGCACATTAGACCCTGTGCTCTCAAACCTTATGGATTACGGTCCTCTCCCCTTAGTGTTCATCCAAGTACAAATTTGTACATACATACTGTGGTAGTCACCACTGTTGTATTATATTGTATATACTGCACTGCATACGAGGGTATTATGGTAAGGCCCCTGTACTACAGGTACAGGGGTAGATCCCTGCCTGCTGGCTCCGCCCAGTAGGCGGAGTATAAATGTATGTGCTCTCTGAACTGCAGCCATTTCGGCAGCAGCTGTAGGAGGCCATACATCTCTGTGTAATAAAGCCTCGATTACTCTCTACTCTTGTCACAAAGTAATTGATAGTGCATCAATTTATTACACAGTGATTTTACAAAGATGGATCTCCGCATCAAGCCGGATCGCCTGCAGCTGCATCCTCAAGCAGGCAACGCCAAAAAGGACTTTGCACATTGGCAAGCTTGCTTTGAAGCATACATCGGATCTGCGACAGACCCAATCCCAGAAGCACAGAAGCTCCAGATTCTGTACACGTGGCTGAGCTCCGATGCCTTTCCCCTCATCCAGGACGCGCCTACCTACGCAGAGGTCATGGCGCGACTGAAGGAGAACTATGCTCAGCAGACCAACAAGATCTATGCCAGGCAGCTCCTGTCCACGCGGCACCAACTTCCCGGTGAGTCTGTGGAAGATTTCTGGCGTCCCCTACTCGCCCTGGTAAGAGACTGTGATTGCCAGGCCGTTTCGGCCGCTGAACATTCTAATCTGCGAATGAGAGACGCGTTCATTCGGGGCATAGGGTCGGCCTACATCCACCAGCGCCTCTTAGAAGGGGCTACACTTGACCTCGCGGCGACCAAGAAACTAGTGCTCTCGCTCACAGTCGCCTCACGCAACGTACAGGCGTATGCCCCCAATCACATGGCCCAGCCCTCCTGGGCATCATGGACCCCGCCAACGGCCACCCCATCGTGGACCCCGTCAGCGACCGCCCCCAGCCAACCCCACGCCTGCGCCGCGCAGCAGCCAACCAACCCCGGGGGACCCAAGTGTTACTTCTGCGGACAGACAAGACACCCCTGGCAGCGCTGCCCAGCCCGGAGCGCGCTCTGCAAGGTCGCAAGAAAGGACATTTCACTGCAGTGCGCCTTGCCTGTTCAATCGCTGCTATTGTCCCTGCACCCCCACGTGCGGCCCGTGGGCCCGCCATCTTGCTCCTCTCACAACACGTGCGGCCCGTGGGCGCCGCCATCTTGCTTGCCTCACAACCAATGGGCGGAGCCATCTTGCCTGCCCCAGGACACGTGCAGCCCAAGGGCGCCACCATCTTGCCTGCCTCAGGACACGTGTGGCCCGTGGGTGCCGCCATCTTCCCTGCCTCAGGACCCCTGCCGGTCGGGCACCTCATCGGGCCGCTCATCACCTGCAACCGCTGATGACCAGCCGCGTCTCGCCTCCGTCACGATCGACCATTCCCGACTGCACAACCTCGCGACCGCGTCGACAAAGGTGAAGGTCGACGGGCATGAGATATCCTGCCTTCTGGACTCCGGGAGCACTGAGAGCTTCATCCACCCCGATACGGTAAGGCGCTGCTCCCTCGCGGTACACCCCATTAACCAAAAAATCTCCCTGGCCTCCGGACCCCACTCCGTGGCGATCCGGGGGTACTGCATCGCCACCCTCACCATCCAGGGCATAGAGTTCAGCGGCTTCCGGCTCTACGTCCTCCCCAACCTCTGTGCTGCCTTGCTACTCGGCCTGGACTTCCAGTGCAACCCCAGAGCCTAACCCTGAAATTTGGCGGTTCCCTACCACCCTTACTGTATGCTACCTCACAATCCTTAAGGTCGACCCCCCTTGTCTGTTTGCAAACCTCAGCCTGGATTGCAAACCCGTCGCCACCAGGAGCAGACGGTACAGCGCCCAGGACAGGACGTTCATCAGGTCTGAGGTCCAGCGGCTGCTGCGGGAAGGTATCATCAAAGTCAGCAACAGCCTCTGGTGAGTCCAAGTGGTAGTGGTGAAAACCGGGGAGAAAAACAGGATGGTCATTGACTACAGTCAGACCATCAATCGGTACACGCAGCTCGACGCGTACCCCCTCCCACGCATATCTGGCATGGTCAATCAGATTGCACAGAACCGGGTCTTCTTGACAGTGGACCTGAAATCTGCCTACCACCAGCTCCCCATTCGCAAGGCGGACCACCCGTATACCACGTTTGAAGTGGACGGCCACCTTTACCATTTCCTTAGGGTTCCCTTCGGCGTCACCAACGGGGTCTCGATCTTCCAACGGGAGATGGACCGAATGGTTGATCGGTACGGACTACGGGCCACTTTCCCGTACCTGGATAACGTCACCATCTGCGGCCACAACCAGCAGGACCATGACACTAACCTTTCCAAATTTCTCCACACCGCCAAACTCCTCAACCTAACCTACAACATGATGAGGAGATGCCGGCATTGGACTGGGGTGAGCACAGTACGAAGTCTTACAACACCAGGTTAAAGTCCAACAGGTTTGTTTCGATGTCACTAGCTTTCGGAGCGCTGCTCCTTCCTCAGGTGAATGAAGAGGTCTGTTCCTAACATACGTTGGACTTTAACCTGGTGTTGTAAGACTTCGTACTGAACCTACAACAAGGAGAAGTGTTTGTTCAGCACAAACCGATTAGCCATACTCGGCTATGTGGTTCAGAACGGAGTTCTAGGGCCCGACCCTGATCGCATGCGCCCCTTATGGATCTCCCCCTTCCCCACTGCCCCAAGGCCCTCAAATTGATGCCTGGGGTTCTTTTCATACTACGCCCAGTGGGTCCCTAACTTTGCGGACAAGGCCCGCCCACTCATCAACTCCACCGGTTTCCCACTGATGGCCGAGGCTCACCAGGCCTTAAACCGTATCAAGGCCGACATCGCCAAGGCCGCGATGCACGCGGTCGACGAGATGCTCCCCTTCCAAGTCGAGAGCGATGCATCAGACGTTGCTCTGGCCGCCACCCACAACCAGGCAGGCAGGCCCGTGGCATTCTTTTCCCGCACCCTCCATGCCTCCGAAATTCGCCACCCCTCCGTCGAAAAGGAGGCCCAAGCTATTGTTGAAGCTGTGCGGCACTGGAGGCATTACCTGGCCGGCAGGAGATTCACTCTCCTCACAGACCAATGGTCGGTTGCCTTCATGTTTAACAACATACAGCGGGGTAAGATCAAAATGATAAGATCTTGCGATGGCGGATCGAGCTCTCTTTAATGACAAGATTTTGTATCGCCCCGGTAAGCTCAACGAGCCCCCTGATGCCCTCTCCCGAGGTACATGTGCTAGCGCACAAGTGGACCGTCTCCAGACCCTGCTCGACGATCTCTGTCACCCAGGGGTCACACGCTTTTATCACTTCATAAAGGCCCGCAATCTGCCCTACTCCATCGAGGAAGTCAGTCCTATCGCCAGAGAATGCCAGGTCTGCGCGGAGTGTAAACCGCACTTCTACCGGCCAGACCGTGCGCGCCTGGTGAAGGCCTCCCGCCCCTTTGAACACCTCAGCGTGCACTTCAAAGGGCCCCTCCCCTCCACCGACCGCAACACGTATTTTCTCAATGTGGTCGACGAATATTCCAGATTCCCCTTTGCCATCCCATGCCCCAATATGACGTCTGCCACCGTCATCAAAGCCCTCAACACCATCTTTGCTCTGTTTGGTTTCCCTGCCTACGTCTACAGCGACCGGGGATCCTCATTTATGAGCGATGAGCTGCGCCAGTACCTGCTCAACAGGGGCATTGCCTCGAGCAGGACGACCAGCTACAACCCCCGGGGAAACGAGCAGGTGGAGCGGGAGAATGGGACGGTCTGGAAGGCTGTCCAGCTGGCCCTACGGTCCAGAAATCTACCGGCCTCCCGCTGGCAGGAGGTCCTCCCCAACGCACTTCACTCCATTCGGTCGCTCCTGTGCACGGCCACTAACGAAACCCCCCATGAACGTCTCTTTGCCTTCCCAAGGAAGTCCACCTCAGGGTTTTGCTCCTAACGTGGCTGGCAGCTTCAGGACCCGTTCTCCTCCGCAAGCACGTGCGGCTCCGCAAGGCGGACCCGTTGGTTGAGAGGGTACAGCTACTCCATGCAAACCCGCAGTATGCCTACGTAGAGTACCCCAACGGCCGCCAAGACACAGTCTCCCTCAGGGACCTGGCACCAGCTGGGTCCCCACACACACCCCCTCTGCCCCGACCATCTAAATTTGTAACCTTCTCTGAAATTTTAATGACAACCTGTATGTAAATAGTTTTCCACCACTCCCACTGGACTCATTTTTAACAGGGGGTGAATGTGGTAGTCACCACTGTTGTATTATATTGTATATACTGCACTGCATACGAGGGTATGATGGTAAGGCCCCTGTACTACAGGTATGGGGGTAGATCCCTGCCTGCTGGCTCCGCCCAGTAGGCAGAGTATAAATGTATGTGCTCTCTGAACTGCAGCCATTTCAGCAGCAGCTGTCGGAGGCCATACATCTCTGTGTAATAAAGCCTCGATTACTCTCTTCTCTCGTCTCGTAATTGATAGTGCATCACATACACATGCTGCTCCATTCACTGAAAAATATTGTTTTGAAACTTATCATGTAAGCTATTTTCTGGTCAAATTCCACCTGCTCCCCATAATGGTTTACATACCAGCTTCAACAGTGAAACACTAATAGAATGTGTGAATCAAGTAAACCCTGTGCATGCTTCCTATTAATTGATACTTAATCAAAAATCTGAGTCAGTGTATTAATGCCGATTAGATTAATTTACTCTTGGGATCAATTTGAGAAGGTAATCTATCAAAAAAATGCTCCACTTTAATGTCCAATTAACATGTGAATTAATTTGATTTTTCAAGCAAATTAATTTTCATTAGACCTGTCAGTTTAATTGTTTCCTTTCCTTTTGTCAGATGGAGGGAATCGGCTGCTTTGAATTGTAGCCTTATATACTTTCTAAAAGACTCTGAAGCAGCCAATACTGTCTCTATGCTTGTAAATTGAAATGCGTAAGCTGACCAGCTTTTGTAAATATAAATCATTAATGAGGCAATGTAGACTTGCTATCTATGGAACAGTTGTATCTCATGTTGATATGGCAATGCAAGGTCTTCACACCCAGGGAAAACAACATAAGCAATTAAACGGATGCCGCTTATCAAAGGAAATTGCATAAGTTTGGTGATAAGTTTAAAAGTTTACACGTACATAAAGAGCACGAAGGTAGCCAGGGAAAGGGTTGGCCCACTGAAGGACAGGGGAGGGAATCTATGTGTGGAGCCAGAAGAAATGGGCGAGGTACTAAATGAATACTTTGCATCAGTATTCACCAAAGAGAAGGAATTGGTAGATGTTGAGTCTGGAGAAGAGTGTGTAGATAGCCTGGCTCACATTGAGATCCAAAAAGACGAGGTGTTGGGCGTCTTGAAAAATATTAAGGTGGATAAGTCCCCAGGGCCTGATGGGATCGACCCCAGAATACTGAAGGAGGCAAGAGAGGAAATTGCTGAGGCCTTGACAGAACTCTTTGGTCCTCACTGTCTTCAGGTGATGTCCCAGAGGACTGGAGAATAGCCAATGTTGTTCCTTTGTTTAAGAAGGGTAGCAAGGGTAATCCAGGGAACTACAGGCTGGTGAGCCTTATGTCAGTGGTAGGGAAATTACTGGAGAGTATTCTTCGAGACAGGATCTACTCCCATTTGGAAGCAAGTGGTTGTATTAGCGAGAGGCAGCACAGTTTTGTGAAGGGGAGGTTGTGTCTCACTTACTTGATAGAGTTTTTTGAGGCGGTCACAAAGGTGATTGATGCAGGTAGGGCAGTGGATGTTGTCTATATGGACTTCAGGAAGGCCTTTGACAAGGTCCCTCATGGCAGACTGGTACAAAAGGTGAAGTCACATGGGATCCGAGGTGAGCTGGCAAGATGGGTACAGAACTGGCTAAGTCATAGAAGGCAGAGTGTAGCAATGGAAGGGTGCTCTTCTGATTGGAGGGCTGTGACTAGTGGTGTTCCGCAGGGATCAGTGCTGGGACCGTTGCTGTTCGTAGTATATGTAAATGATTTGGAGGAAAATGTAACTGGTCTGATTAGTAAGATTGCGGGTGACACAAAGGTTGGTGGAATTGCGGATGGCAAGGAGGACTGTCAGAGGATACAGCAGGATTTAGATCATTTGGAGACTTGGGCGGCGATGGAGTTTAATCCGACCAAATGTGAGGAAGGTCTAATGCAGGTAGGGAATATTCAGCGAATGGTAGAAGCCTCAAAGTGTATTGACAGTCAGAGAGATCTTGGTGTATAGGTCCACAGGTCACTGAAAGGGGCAACACAGGTGGAGAAGGTAGTCAAGAAGGCATATGACATGCTTGCCTTCATTGGCCGGGGCATTGAGTATAGAAATTGGCAAGTCATGTTGCAGCTGTACAGAACCTTAGTTAGGCACACTTGGAGTATAGTGTTCAATTCTGGTCACCACACTACCAGAAGGATGTGGAGGCTTTAGAGAAGGTGCAGAAGAGATTTACCAGGATGTTGCCTGGTATGGAGGGCATTAGCTATGAGGAGAGGTTGACTAAACTTGGTTTGTTCTCACTGGAACAAAGGAGGTTGAGGGGTGACCTGATAGAGGTCTCCAAAGTTATGAGGGGCATAGACAGAGTGGATAGTCAGAGGCTTTTCCCCAGGGTAGAGGGGTCAATTACGAGGGGGCATAGGTTTAAGGTGCGAGGGGCAAGGTTTAGAGTAGATGTACGAGGCAAGTTTTTTACACAGAGGGCAGTGGGTGCTTGGAACCCGCTGCCGGAGGAGGTGGTGGAAGCAGGGACGATAGTGACGTTTAAGGGGCATCTTGACAAATACATGAATAGGATAGGAATAGAGGGATACGGACCCCGGAAGTGTGGAAGATTTTAGTTCAGGCGGGCAGCATGGTCGGCGCTGGCTTGGAGGGCCGAAGGGCCTGTTCCTGTGCTGTACTTTTCTTTATTCTTTGTTCTTTGTTCTTTGAATAAGAAGTGATTTCACAGAAAGATATGAATCTGAGAGTCGATATCCCTTGGCTGGAGAATGCAGAACTACAGAACTCTCGGAATAAGGGGTAGTCATTTCAAACTGAGATCAGGAGCGATTTCTTAACGCAAAGGGTTACCAATCTTTGGAATTATTTGGAATGCTCAGTCGTTGATTATATTCAAGACTGAGATTGATTGATTTCTGGACCATAAAGGAATCAAGGAATATGGGGATCGGACAGGAAAGTAGTGGTCAAGTAGAGCGAAAATCAGGTTGGTAGTGGATCCCAAGAAAGGGAATTTGTGGAATGTCTAAAAGATGGTTTTTTGGAGCAGCTTGTGACAGAGCCTACCAGGGAACAGGCAATTCTGGATTTGGTGATGTGTAATGAGGCAGACTTGATTTGGGAACTTAAGGTGAAGAAACCTTTCAAATTGTGCTATCCACAATGCTACCAGAACTTAGAGTGAAGAAACCTTTCAAATTGTGCTATCCACAATGCTACCGTGGGCAGCACGGTAGCATTGTGGATAGCACAATTGCTTCACAGCTCCAGGGTCCCAGGTTCGATTCCGGCTTGGGTCACTGTCTGTGCGGAGTCTGCACATCTTCCCCGTGTGTGCGTGGGTTTCCTCCGGGTGCTCCGGTTTCCTCCCACAGTCCAAAGATGTGCAGGTTAGGTGGATTGGCCATGATAAATTGCCCTTAGTGTCCAAAATTGCCCTTAGTGTTGGCTGGGGTTACTGGGTTATGGGGATAGGGTGGAGGTGTTGACCTTGGGTAGGGTGCTCTATCCAAGAGCCGGTGCAGACTCGATGGGCCAAATGGCCTCCTACTGCACTGTAAATTCTATGATAATCTATGATAACCCTTAGGGAGCAGTGACCACAATATGATAGAATTTACCCTGCAGTTTGAGAGGGAGAAGCTGGAATCAGATGTAACGGTATTACAATTAAATAAGGGTAACTACATAGACATGAGGGAGGAGCTGGTCAAAGTTGATTGGAAAAGGAGCCTAGCAGGGAAGACAGTGGAACAGCAATGGCAGGAGTTTTGGGGGGTTATTCAGGAGGCACAACAGAAATTCATACCAAGGAGGAGGAAACATGCTAAGGGGAGGACAAGGCATCCATGGCTGATGAGGGGTGTTAAGGAGAGCATAAAGGCGAAAGAAAAAGCATACAAAATGGCGAGGACTAGTGGGAAGCCAGAGGATTGGGAAGCTTTTAAAAATTAGCAGAGGACAACTAAAAAATAAATGAGGGGGGAGAAGATGAAGTATGATTGCAAGCTAGCTAGTAATACAAAGGAAGATAGGAAGAGATTTTTCAATATATAAAAGGTAAGAGTAGCAAAAATAGACATTAGACCACGGGAAAATGTGGCTGGAGAAGTAATAATAGGAAACAAAGAAATGGCAGATGAACTGAATAGTTACTTTGCATCAGTCTTCACGGTGGAAGACACCAGTGGGCTCCAGGAGAACCAGGGGGCAGAGGTGAATGCAGTGACCATTACTAAGAAGAAGGTTCTGGGGAAACTGAAAGATCTGAAGGTGGATAAGTCACCTGGACCAGATGGACTACACCCCAGGGTCATAAAAGAGATATCTGAGGAAATTGTGGAGGCATTAGTGATGATGTTTCAGGAATCATTGGAGGCAGTAAGGGTCCCAGCGGACTGGAAAATGGCTAATGTAACACCACGGTTTAAAAAGGGAGGGAGGCAGAAGTCGGGAAATTATAGGCCGGTTAGCCTGACTTTGGTCATTGGTAAAATTTTAGAGTCTGTTATTAAAGATGAGATCGCAAAGCACTTTGAAGTGCATGGTAAAATAGGACTGAGTCAGCACGGCTTTGTCAAAGGGAGGTCACGTCTGACAAATCTGTTAGAGTTCTTTTCAGAAATCACAATAATCTTATTTCAAACAAAATAGTTTCCTAGCACAGTCAATATAGTTGCAACTTTATTCCAGTGTCTTTTGTTTGAAAGGTTTTGAACAATTTAACATGGAGCCCAAAGTCTGACATAGATGGCATCTGTTAATTGTATATATTTTTTTCACTACAGTTTGGATCAAAAAACTGTCACGGTTCAGGTATAGCTTATATACAATTGTAAGTATTTGAGACTTTTGCAAGTCTAACTTCCCAATGTTATGACACATTAAGCTAAGGTCTTTGTCAAAAATCATTGCATTATCTTCTGTCTGGCATAAGCGATCTGCAAATTATTTTCTGCTATATCAGATTTCATTGCAATTGTGGCTAGATTATTCAGTACAAAGACAATCATTCATCAGCACCCAGGTTGAACTGTTCTAACATTGTGTTCCAATGTTTGAAGCAAAGCTTGTGTGGAATTCTTCATTTGCAATGCACTATATGATCCATGCACCCAGAGATGCCTTTAACATTCCAGACTTGCATGCCTGATTTCTCTTTCTTAGAAGAGTTTGAATAGACTCCCAAGTTTTATCAGCATTCTTTTAAAATTCTGGAAGTTAATGGCTTTCTAACACCCTTTGAAATCCGGAATATACACTCTCAAATTTATTGTTGAAATGATGCTGCTTAGTTTTTATTATGTGAACTGTTTGATCAGACAATGTGAGTATTGTCCTCCTTGCCATGGACAGGAGCGGGGGGGGGGGGGGGGGGGGGGGTTGCGGGGGCTGCAATTTAATTTGCCCTGGTTTCCCTGCTCTTTACACTTCCGTAAACAGAAAGGTGTTTTCTAAAAGTCTGGTTTCCCCTTTATAAATGTATTTTCCCGACACTTAAATTTGGAAAGGTTCTCATCCTCTGTTAATAACTTGCAGAGGCAATTCGAGGTAAGATGAAAATAAAAGTGCAGGTTTATTTTTACACATACGAACATGCGAGGGGGGTTTTGCAACATTCACCCCTCCTTACATTCACACAATTGATGGGGGGGCGGGGTAAGGAAAAAGGAAAAGGGTTCAGACACGACCATATTAGTATTGGTTTTACAAGTGTCCAGATTCGAGAACCATGAATCAACTGGAAGGTTCCTTCCAAGGAGAGGTTGGCTGATTGTAGAATGCCCCCATCTGTCCAGAGAGGCACGAGATGGGGCGCAGAATGAGTCAGTCAGGAGAAATGATTTCCAAGGTTCTGCCAATTGACAGGTTTGATGAGGGTCCGCGTTCTTTCTGTTGCCACCGGCTTGGCAGTAGGCAGCAGAGGCTGTTGCCTGGAGTTTGTTCTCCTTCAAAGTCAAACAGGAACTGCTGGAGTTTGGGGGAGGTCATGTGACATACTTCTTTGATTTGGATTCCCAAGGTTGGAATCTATAAAATAGTCCAGTTGATGTCTATAAATAGGGTGCGATTTACTGGCTGTGCCCCACCGGAATCAGGACAGGACCCGGTCGGTAACTCCCGGGCTTCCCGACGGTTGTTAAGTCTCATGAGATCTAACGAGATCTCACGAGACATTGCTGTCCTCCCAATGAGTGCGACACAGACACGCATAGCTAGAGGTTGGAAAACTCACTCAGCTATGATGCCACCAAATCGAACGACCACCGGACATCTGTCGGCCTCACTGAAGACACCCCAGCTGGAACGGCGCTTGGGGCGGGGTCTCCCAGGCGATCAGAGATCTGGAAGGTTGGCCTCTGCGCAGGCTGGCACCCTGGCACTGCACGCACCTGGGCACCTTGACACTGCCAGCCTGGGCACCTTGGCACAGGCAGTGAGGTGACACGCTGGTGAGGTGCGGGGGAACTCGAGGATCCCCCTACATAGGTGAGTTGGGGCACCCTGGTGAGGTGCGGGGGTTGGATTGGATTTGTTTATTGTCACATGTACTGAAGTACAGTGAAAAGTATTTTTCTGTGACCAGCTCAACAGATCATTAAGTACATGAAAAGAAAAGGAAATAAAAGAAAATACATAATAGGGCAACAAAAGGTACACAACGTAACTACATAACACCGTCATTGGGATGAAGCATACAGGGGTGTAGTGTTAATGAGGTCAGTCCTGTTGCTAACTTGCTGTTGTCTCTTAATTTGGCTCTGTTTAATTACGTTTGCTCAAGAGTCGCCAGGTACCTTTCGATACCGCCACAAGGTTCAAAACCGAATACTGATCAAAGACTCAATACACCAGTTAGTAAGTTCAAAAGCAATACTCATTTATTTACACACAGTCAAATCTACTCATGCATAAAACTCTACAACCTAAACTATCACTATTACTAAAAGCCTATACTTAGCTTCGGGTGCCCACTCAGTCAGAGGAACAATGGCCGTTGCTCGGTTCTGAGGCTGCTGGGTTGAACTGTTTACAGGATAGCAACTAGGAGCGTCTATCTCGTAGTGTGCATTGACTTGGAACTTACATGGTCTGGTGTAGCTGCTAGGCAGGTCTCTCCTTGCTGAGATCCAAGGCCAAGAGAGTAATTCTCTCTTGGGGAATCCTTTTTATACCCCAAAAGGACTTTGTGCGCTTTTGGGCGGGCCTTGAACTTGGCCCCAAATAATTGGGCCGTTTCCCAATCGTCCTTATCGATTTTCCTCCAGTAGAGGGGTGGGTTCCCTGGTTGCTGGGCGTGTCCTAGGTGGCCGTTGGTTTGCTTTGTTTTAGTCTCCTCTGGCGCCGGGATGTCTGACTTAGTATTGTTTACCTAAATGTTGCCTTTTGTTCCCGGGGATGACTCATTAGCATGTAGATGGCTTAGCAGTACCGGTCCTGTCTGAGAGCTAAGGCTCTAATCAACAGACAGACCTTGCACCTGCTTGCTTTTTCGGTATTGTCCAATTTTCCTGCATTCTTTGCAAGTGTCCATTTTGTAATCTGGGCGTGGCCATCCTAGATGGCTATACTTCCTCCTTGTGATCCTCAATGCGAAGCGTGAAGGGGCACCCATAATCAGGCTCCACTCTGTCCTATCCTATGCAACACAATTTTACCTAAATCATTTTAAATACATACATTATTGTAAAACTCTACGGGGCGCTGTGACATTAATCCATGCATTACAGAAAAATAAAAAAAACTGGAACCTCTAACTGTCCTCAATAAACTATCCTCATTCAAACAATTCCAAAAGTCTACAACATCTTCAACTGTACAAAATAGTAGCACACAAATTTCTCTGGCCTGGCAGTCAGACACAGAGGTTTACATTTCTTTAGTTAACGGAATACATATAAAGAGAAACGGATGCACTTTAATTCATGTCAAGGGGTTCAGGGTTTTGGTGGAATCCGAAAATAGGGGACCTAATCCTGTGTGCCGGGGTGCGAGAGCGGTAGGCTCTCTTTCGCCATTTCCTGCAAAGTATCGCCAGTAGTAAGAGAGCTTCTACTACATACGATAGTGAGTACCAGGTGATAAACTTACCACACCAGGTCGGGGTATTGTTAGTTGTTGCGGGGCTAGCTATCTCGGGGTTCTGTATATTGCAGGGATGGGAATCATTCACGGCTTGTGTGGTAGGAGTCAGGGGGTAGCGTCCGGGCGCAACTGAAGGGATCCCACTAAGATCCAGGTGAAAAAGATGGAGGTCGCCTTCATCTTTCCGTCTTTCTGTCTTCTTCTTTGTCTTCCCCTGGGGTTCCTGAGGATCCGGAGTTCTGTGAACACAAACATAATATCTGTTATTATCTTGCTTAAGATCTCGTATGCCTGTCTGTCTGTCTGTCCTTTGTTGCCAATTTCCCTTTATAATTGGTCACCATCTGTGACTCCCTCATTCTTTTTTTAAACCAAATATTTGGACGAGACATCCGAGAAAAATACTGACATACTGTGATGCCAGCCTGTACGATCTATCATCCTAGTGTTTTAGGATGTAAATAGCATACGGAAGCAACCTAAGGGTTGCTAAAACCAAACAAAAGAATTTTGAACTGAAAATGGGGTGTGTATGGGCCGCAGCAGGTACGAAATTGGTGGAATTCCCGGGTAGGACGGTGATCAGTGCCATTTGTGCTCTACACGAGCTTAGCTGACCAGAGGGAGGTCCTCAGGCAGGGCGGGGACCAGTGCCGTTTCTCCACTGCCTGAGCAACCGGCAAGAACGGGTAAGAATGTCGTCGTCGTTGGGGACTTCCTCTCGAATCAGGAGAGTAGCTATGAGTAGTGTCTGTCGACAAACTAGTTCCTCTGAACGGTTGTCTGGCGACAAGCTTGTTCCTCTAACAGGCATTGAGCATCAAAGGAGTGGTGACGTAGGGCCGTGAAAATTTTCGAGTTTACGAACAACACTTAACGTTAGCACTAACGAACAAACATACAACAAACATGGTGCAGGTTCCATCAGAAAGGACACCGTATCTCTCCATCGGTTCCTTTTTTGTCCATCATCTGGACACCTCACTGCTCAATAGCGAACAGGGTCGCAAAGGGATTTGTTTGGTGGGAGTCACACCAGGTCGGGGTATTGTTAGCTGTCGCAGGGCTAGCCATCTCGGGGTTCTGTGTATTGCAGGGGTGGGAATCATTCACGGCTTGTGTGGTAGGGGTGAGGGGGGTAGTTCCGCGCGCAACTGAAGGGATCCCGCGAAGATCCAGGTGAAAACGATGGAGGTCGCCTTCATCTTTCCGTCTTTCTGTCTTCTTCTTTGTCTTCCTCTGGGGTTCCTGAGGATCCGGAGTTCTGTGAACACAAGCATAATATCTGATACTATCTTGCTTAAGATCTTGTATGCCTGTCTAAATACAGTCCATAAGAGGGTCATTTAGGAGTCTGGTAACAGCGGGAAGAAGCTGTTTTTGAGTCTGGGGATTGCATCAGGGGTTAGTTTAAATGGTGCCCCGATCTCTTCCTGCACTAAGGAACTCTGCTTGTAGCCTGAAAAAGCCCCTAATCTCCTAAACGGTTCCATTATATCCCTCACCGATGAGCCCGAATTGCAGATATGCAACAGCAGATCATCAGGATGCAGGGACACCCTATCCTCCATCCCCCCTCCCCCTCCTTACCCCCCTCCGTTTATCCGAGCACCTCAGCACAATGGCCAAGGGTTCTATTGCCAGTGCGCACAGAAATGGGAGACAGGGAACCCCTGCCTCGTTCTCCTGTTCAACGGAAAGTATCCTGAATCCATCTTGTTTGTTCACATACTCGCTATCGGGTCCTTATGCAACAGCTTCACCCAAGCCACAAACTTAGGCCTAATCCCAAACGTCTCCAACACCACAAATTAATAGCTCCACTCCACATGACCAAATGTCTTCTCTGCATCCAGTGCCACGACCACCTCCAACTCCTTCTTTTCTGCCAGAGAAAGCACCACATTCAACAAACGCTGCACGTTGGACAATTGTCTGCTCTTCACGAACCTCGTCTGCTCTTGTCCAGTCACCTTCGGGAGGCCTCCAACCTAAGCGCCAACACCTTTGCCAGAATCTTGGTATTTACATTCAATAACAATATTGACCTGTACGACCCACCACTCAACTGGGTCCTTATCCTTTTCCAGCAACAGAGAAATGGATGCTTGCCACATAGTCTCCAGCAGTACCCCCTTTGCCACTGTGTTCTCGAACATCTCCACCAGCAGCGGAGCCAAATGTATCCAAAAACCTCTTAGAAAACTCCACCAGGGAGCCATCCAGTCCCAGAGCCTTATCCGTCTGCATCTTCCCTATCATTGCCCACACTTCCTCCACCCTCACAGGCTCCTCCAATCCTGCCCTCTCCTCTTCTCAAATAAGTATTCTTAAGCAGTCAGCAACAGGGCCCAGCGCTGGATCCATGCAGAGGCAATTGGCGGATTGCCTTGTCCTCGCAGAAAAGGCCTTGCAAGGGCTTATGATCCCTCATGATGTAGAAATGTAGATGCATTGATGAAACCTTTTCACCCAGATGACCACCGCCAGACCCTCCTTCTCAATCTGCGCGTATTTACAGTCAGCCACAGCCATCATACGAGAGACAAAAGCAATCGCCGCTCCTGACCATCCGCCATCCGATGTGCCAGGACGGCTCCAATTCCATAAGGGGACATGTCACATTTGATGATCAAAGGCTTGGCTGGACCATAGTGATTCAGCACTCCCAAGGATGGCAAACGTGTTTTGATATGCAGAAAAACCACCTCTGGGCAGCACTCCACTCCCAGGTGCAAAGGCACCAGTATGACAGCGAGATTTGGGGATCAATGTCCCACAGTAATTAACCAACCCCAAAAATGAGCAAAGTTCCATGGCGTCCTTCGCGGCGTTGGAGAACTGGATGGTGCGCACTTTCTCAGCAACCGGATGCAAGCCGTCAATGTCCAACTTATACCCTACCGCCTCCTTGATGTGGAACACGCACTTCGCACGGCGCAGGCGGACACCATACTCTGAGAAGCGCTGTAACACAACATCCAGGTTCCCCAAATGGTAGTCCCTGTGACCAGTAAGTCATCCAAATACACTGCGATGTGCGATAACCCATGCAGGATATTCTCATTGAAAGATCGCACATGTGGATGATGCACCGAAAGGCAGCTGGGTGTACTCATACTGTACCTGTGCGTATTTATCATAATATACTGTGGGAGGACCTGTCGAGTTTGAGTTGCAGATACGTATTACTCATATCTAGCTTTGTGTATGAGCATCCACTAGCTAACCTAGCGTATAGGTCCTCAATGCGGGGCATGGGGTACCAATCCAGCCTGGAAGCCATGTTGACTGTCAGTTTATAATCCCCACACAAATAGGCCGTTCTGTCTGGTTTCATGACAGGGACCACCGGCGCTGCCCAATTCACAAAGCATATGGGCCGAATAATGCCCAACTCTCCAACCTGTTGAGTTTGGCTCCCACCTTCTCCATCAAGGCAAAGGTAACCAGGTGCGCCTGGAAGCATTGCGGCTGATTCTTCGGATTAAACTGGATCCCCTGTATCTCCTGCTCCCCATGCTCAGCACTCTCACGGGATAAAGTAAGCTGTAGCACCCGCTGCAGATTCAGGGAAGGATCGACCAAGAGCTTTTGCTGCGTTTCCATGTTGTTGATGCCGCAAACCAGATGATCGTGCAGCATCTCAGACAAAGCAGTCCCATACTCACAGAACTCGGCAATTTTTCGCAGTCGGTACATAAATTTGGTGACTGACTCACCCGGGGATCTTTCTGCCGTATTGAAGCGATACCGCTGAATGATACTGGACCATGCCATGTTGAAATGCTGTGCCACAAGCATCACAAGCTGCTGGAAGGTGTGGGGTTAGGCGCGCTGGGTACGTAAGGCTCCGAATTAGCCGGAACTTATGGACGCCACAAATGGTCAGCAAGGTTATCTGTCATTATATGCAGACATGCAGATAATGATATACAGACAGGCACAGACAGGCAGCTAATGAACACAGAGAACAGGACATGACCAATGAGCAGGCAGGACACTCAGGGGTGGTATCTCACTATAAAAGGCACAAGACACTCACACTCCGCCTCTTTCCACTGATGAACATCTACAGAGTGAGTCAGTCAGGGTGTATGTACAGTATCACACCTCCAGCACGTGGCTAAGAGCTAGTCTGGTTCAGTCAGACAGAGTAACCACACTTAGGTTAGCAGAGAGTCGAACTCATAGAGAACTGTGCTAACTGTGCTACTGGTTGAGCAGCACGGTAGCATTGTGGATAGCACACTTGCTTCACAGCTCCAGAGTCCCAGGTTCGATTCCGGCTTGGGTCGCTGTCTGTGCGGAGTCTGCACGTCCTCCCCGTGTCTGCGTGGGTTTCCTCCGGGTGCTCCGGTTTCCTCCCACAGTCCAAAGATGTGCAGGTTAGGTGAATTGGCCAATGATAGATTGCCCTTAGTGTCCAAAATTGCCCTTGGTGTTGGGTGGAGGTGTTGAGTTTGGGTAGGGTGCTCTTTCCAAGAGCCGGTGAAGACTCAAAGGGCTGAATGGCCTCCTTCTGCACTGTAAATTCAAAGATAATCTATGATTAATCTAGGACAAAGGTTCGGCACAACATCGTGGGCCGAAGGGCCTGTTCTGTGCTGTATTTTCTATGTTCTATGTTCTATGGTTCAATAAATCAGATTGAACTAACTTCAAGGTCTGGAGTATCTTTTGGTTAAAGCTGCATCCAGTTGCAGCCAGTGTTAGTCCAGAGTACATAACACAACATTATCCCCTGGCATCGTTCTCTGTGATGTTATTTGCACAAAAAAATAGTGTATCTGCTCTGCATAAATTCCAATCCTCGACTCTGGCATCCAACACATCCCACCGCCTGAACAGAGGCATGGTGAAATAAAAAGGTTCCAAGTTGGAACCACCAAGTCAGGGAGGTGACAGGGCTGCAGCATCAACAGCAAACCAGCAAACTCACTGCCAGCTTTATGAAATTACGGAGAGTCCACACCGAGTTGTATCAAAGAAACTTCAGCTTATTTCCAAGGCTATTATACAATGCCCTCTGTACTTCCCAACCGGGTCTTAACGAACTGTCCGACCTTATATACAACATAGATTGATTCTCCCCTAACCCTTAACAGGGGAGCTCGTACTCCACAAGGGAAACAGGAAAGAGAATCATTCCCACCCTGTAAGTCCTGTGTAGGTTATGACAGGGGCAATTCGCCCAAATAATTTCCAAGTGTTGTCTCCAGCAGGAAATGCAATTCAATTCCTGTGGGGTGGATTGGTTTGATCCCGATTGCAATCTACCCACACTTGAAATTTGTTTTTTTGGGAGGGGGTCGTATTTTGCGCCGGCACCGAAAGGGGCAGAGCCTAAACATGCTGACAAGCTCGTCTTCACAGAGATCGGGGTGCCGGGCACCCTGATCTCAAAATGACAGTTAAGCCTCCCCTGCCCCATCATCACCATTATCACCATCATCAGGGCTTCAGTGACCCCCCACTCCCCCCTGATCCACGCTGGCACCAATCCCCTCTCCCCCAAGAACCAATTGCATCAAGGCCCTCCCAATGGGTCTCCCTCTAGGCCCTGCCTCTTCAGGTCCTGCCCCTTGACAGTGTCCTTGGCAGTGCAACCGGGCACCCTGGCAGTGACAAACTGATTGGCACTGCCAGGGTTTCAAGACTGCATTGCCATTTCCCCGACCATCCGGGGGCTACAATGGTCTCTGAGCCCCCAGCGTGGTCATCACATCTGGTCTCAGTTTGTGGAGAGAATGATTCCCATTGGCTTCACCTTGCGGGTGGGAGAAGAGTGGGAGCCGGGAGATTTGGCTGAAAGCCGATTTTTGATATTTAAATGCTACTTTTACCATGCTAACCTGGTTCATACCCAGTGAGGCCATGACCAGTTCATGTCAGCTGGAGCGGGCCGGGAGGATCGGAAACAGATTGGCGCCCGGCGCAAATCCCGTTTCGGGCCTCTCTCAAAATTCTCCAAAATATCAGGATTCCCGCCGGACACAACAGGGCCGGAGAATCGCCCCGATGTCTAGTCTCACAAATAAAGAATAATCATGTGAGTGAATGTTTGGAGGGATGTCAATAATATTAGTCACTGGTAAGGGGAAAGGTAAATAAAGCAACATTTGATTTAGGAAAGTAACCAAATGAAGCATTCTGAAGGAGGAACTTAAAAGAAGTGAAATAAAATGAGAAGTTGCGGTTAAGGCATGGAATAGCACAGTGTGAGGTTTAAGTCGGTAAAGGAATAGATGCCTGAGGAGAGGGAGGAGGGGGATGTGCAAGAGACCAGAGTCAGAGAAACATATTACAGTGAGAAGAAATGTTTCATGACTGAGGGACGTTTCAGAAATAGGCTGGTCAAGGTCATCAAAGGATGTACCTACAAGGGAAGGAGGAAAATTCAAGTTCAAACTGTAAATCCTTTCAAAGCTTGAATGCACAATTAATTTCTGTTGATTCAGGATTGTGCCCAATAGTCTTGGCGGTGTGCCAATAGGTTATTTGATTTTAACTTCTCTTTAGTGTACACATACTGTGTTAAGGAATTCACATATGACATGCAAAATACTTTCCTCCAAGGAATTATGTTTTATGGGAGATGGACTGTATTATCATTGAAACTTAACGTAACGAGTGTTGCATTTTGATATACTGAAGGGAAAACCTAACCTGCTATAGCTTTCCTCACAACACACAGATGCGGTAATAGCCTCAGCGCTTTTCTAAGACATAATAATAGTCCTTATTATTGTCACAGGTAGGCTTACATTAACACTGCAATGAAGTTACTGTGAAAATGTGCATGATCCTGCTATTGTTCAATAAAAATGTTTAGTCAGAAGGAAGTTCGGTTAGGTTAGGAGTTATCTAGTGGTGGGACAGTTTTGATGACAGTCTGGTATGCATGCTATATTATGCAAGTATCCTGCTTACAGTGAATTTGATTTCAGAACAGGAAAGCTGTTGCAGCTTGTTCTGAGTCTGGCAGGATCTGGGTGGAGTAGGTAATTCTGCTTCCAGGCAGTTGTATGGAATTTGACTGCCATTCATGTTAAAACCTGTACAACCAAAGCACATGGTTAAAAAAAAAACTATTTACAAAATTGGAAAGTTCCAGTTCCTACTGGACAGATATATCAACCAGCTCATACTAGAAAAGACAGGCCGTCCATCCAAATCCTGTTCTGGATGCTGTCTCACGCAGGAGGACCATAACGGGGCTGCTACCGTGGAGATTTCACCATCCCCGTAACCCAATAACCCCACCTGACCCTTTTTTGGACACCAAGGGCAATTTAGCATGGCCAACCCACTCAACGTGCACATCTTTGGATCTGGAGAGAAACCTGGCTGGTTTTCTTGAGAAGCATGCCAGTTTTCAGTCAGAACCTGGGGTGGGATTCTCCGCAATAGGCGCGATGTCCGCCGAATGGCGCCAAAAATGGCGCGAATCAGTCTGGCATCGCGCCGCCCCAAAGGTGCGGACTCTGCATCTTGAGGGGCCGAGCCCTCACCTTGAGGGGCTAGGCCCGCACCGGACTGATTTCCGCCCCGCCAGCTGGCGGGAAAGGCCTTTGGTGCCCCGCCAGCTGGCGCAAAACTGACTTTGGCGGGCGGCGCATGTGCGTGAGCGTCAGCAGCCGCTCACTGCATCCCCGCGCATGCGCAGTGGAGGGGGTCTATTCCGCCTCCGCCATAATGGAGACCATGGCGAAGGCGGAAGGAAAAGAGTGCCCCCACGGCACAGGCCCGCCCGCGGATCGGTAAGCCCCGATCGCAGGCCAGGACACCGTGGGGGCTCCCCCTGGGGCCAGATCGCCCCGCGCCCCCTCCCAAGGACCCTGGAGCCCGTCCGCGCCGCCTTGTCCCGCCGGTTCAGAGAGGTGGTTTGATTCTTGCCGGCGGGACAGGCATTCCAGCAGCGGGACTTCAGCCCATCGTGGGCCGGAGAATCGCCGGGGGGGGCCCGCCAACCGGCGCGGCGCATTTCCCACCCCGCTGAATATCCGGTGCCGGAGACTTCGGCAACCGGCGGGGGCGGGATTCACGCCAGCCCCCGGCGATTCTCCGACCCGGCGGGGGGTCGGAGAATCTCGCCCCTGATGAATAGCGATGATCCTACTGACACCACTTTCCTTCTCTGCAGTTTCATTCTTTAGTTACCTGGAGATGATTTATACCCAGCAATATTTGCCTGTAAGGAATATTTTTTAGTAGGCAGTTTATACTATGAGAGACTTCAGTCCTGGGATAATATTTTACTTCACTTATATTGGATAATCTGTTGACTGATTAAAGTGAAATTGGAGTTGATTGTGATTTTTCCCAGTAATGTGTGTATTGTGCATGACTGATTTCAATTCATCCTTGAGGTTGCAATTAATTCCAGTCAAGCTCCAGTGTGACGAATGGAAGGTTTTAGAATTTTCGCATTTATAGGTATTGGGCAATTAAAGGGTTAAAACCTTGGGGTGGGTCTGTGTTTGACTGCAGTGGTCATGGTTTTAAAAAGGATTCAATTTTGCAGGGTTTGGGAGCTTTTAGGAGCCAAAAGGTGAAAATGACCTGAGGAATGTGTTTTTCAGTCTGGGCTAATGCACTGTGGTTTGACTGGGGAGGTCCCTGGGGAGTTAATGTATTTTCAGTCCCTGGTGAGTTCATTTGTTTCACAGCTTGGGGAGATGATGTCTGTACTGAGTGGAGCTAAGAGAGAGAGAGACATTTTGAGAAAGCTTTGGAGAGGAGTTGATGTCTGATCTGGTAACTCTTGTTCTGACCACAAGTAATGGCAGTTTTCTTTCCCAATAGGATAGTTTCAAAAAGGGTAATAATATTTTGAAGCAGAGTAATCTTTTCTGAGGAACAGCTTTTTGAAGATTTCCAGCCAGAGTCTGGGGGGAATACCCTACACTGTAATATCTATTTAATGGGCCTCAACAACCCTTCAAAGATAGCTCCAGTTCTATGACAAAATATTTTGTTGCTTTTCTCCAAGGTCGGCAGCAAGATGATGCAAGGCAGAGCTGCAGGATTTTAACCACAACAGTCGAGCTGATGCTGTGAACATGGGGCGAGGGAATGATCCTCAGTTCAACATATCAAGACACCAATGAAATAAAAATACTCCTTGAAAAACATCACAGAATATAACAGGATCACCAAGAAATCTTTTAATTAAAAACAAAATGAGTAGTATTTTCCAATTTCAAGTTTGACAATTTGACATATAAAGCACATAATATTTACAGAATTTAATGTTTCTTATGTACAATTTTACACATGCCCCTTCTGCCAGCCTCCCCCTCCATGCTCCCCCCTTCCTCCCCTCCTCCCCCATTGATAGTCTGGCTCCCTCATGGCAGCATCTTTCATCATGGGTGTCGTATTGTTATACTTCTTTCCTTGTGCAATTCCTGCTGTTATCTTTGTGGCTTCGCTTGGGGGGCGGGGGGTCTCTCTGCCCCTCACTCTTTTTCCATGTCTCCCCCTGATACTCCACTGGGTTCCTTCCTTGCCTCCCTTCGTCCCCCCCCCCCACCCACCCCCCCCCCCCCCCCCCCACCCTCCCACCACCTTGTTCCTCTCTGCTCTGTGCGCTCTTGTCTGCCCTTGTCAGTCCCCCTCCTACCCTTTGTTCCTAATCACTGTTGGCTTCGAACAGGGTCTTGGAACAGGCTGAACAATGCCCCCCACGCTTTGTGGAAGCCATCCCCAGACCCTCGGATGGTGTACTTGATCTTTTCCAGGTGGAGAAATTCCGATAGGTCTGCCAGCCAGTCTGCAGCTCGAGGTGGTGCTGCTGATCGCCAGTCGAGCAGGATTCTCCGGTGTGCGATTAGGGAAGCAAAAGCCAGGGCATCGGCCCTTTTCTCCATTTGTAGTTCTTGCTGGTCTGAAACCCTTAAGACGGCCACACTTGGGCACGGCTCCACCATCACCCCCACAATTAGCCATCGCCTCGAGGAATGCTGGCCAGAATCCGACAAGTCTGGGGCAGGCTCAGAACACATGGGCGTGGTTAGAAATCTTTAAATTTTGACTCAAGAAGGAAGAACTTCTAATGTGGTCTATTATGCAATATTTTGACCTGAATCTTCTGAGATCCAAAGCGGGAAAATCTGGACTTAAGTAACTGCTCTGCATCGGGAAACTGAGGATGTTCTAAGGTTCACAGAAGTGCAGTAGGTGCCCGGGAAGTTTAAATTTACAATGGGCTGATTTGTGCTGATCCAAGCCCTTCGCGAATGTCGCTTTCAGATACTTGGCTCGATGTGTGCTGCTTAGCCAGATACTTATCCTAGAATTCTTACACAGTTTAATCTCTGGTGTAACTCAGTGAATACACAACCCACCACCACTCCACACATGGACCCCCAACCACCCCGCCGACCTGACCCGACTACTCTCCTGACCAAAAAACCCTTCCCCACCACTCAGCATGGGTGAAATTCTCCGTTATCGGCGCAAAGTCCGCCGATCGGCGCAACAAACGGCGCCAATCCGACTTGCGTCACGCCGCAAAATTCGTCGCAAAGTCTCCGGCCCGAAATGGGCTAGCAGCGACGTGACGGGATCCGCGCTTGCTCACGTGGTTCACGCCGTGCAGCGTCATACACACCGCACGGCGTGACGGCTCATAAGGACGCGCTGCTCCCCCCCACCCGACCGGAACACCCGACCGGAACACCCGACCGGATGGCCGGCCGCCGCTCTGCCCCGAGGTTCCAGTCACGGGATGTGGAGGCGCTCCTGGACGCAGTGGAGCAGAGGAGGGAGGCCCTGTATCCCGGGCACGGCCGCAGAGTTGCCCCACGCCACAGCCGGCGTCTGTGGAGGGAGGTGGCAGAGGCCGTCACCGCTGCGGCCCTGACACCACGGACAGGCACCCAGTGCCACAAGAAGGTGAACAACCTCGTCAGAGCAGGCAGGGTGAGCCTCCCCCATATCCCCCTCCCCATATCTCCCATATCCCCCCTCCCCATATGCCCCCTCCCCCATATCCCCCTCCCCCATATCCCCCTCCCCCATATCCCCCCTCTCCCATATCCCCCATATCCCCCTCCCCCATATCCCCCCTCCTCCATATCCCCCATATCCACCCTCCCCCATATCCCCCCTCCCCCATATTCCCCCTCCCCATATCCCCCTCCCCATATCCCCATATCCCCCTCCCCATATCCCCCCTCCCCCATATCCCCCCTCCCCATATCCCCCCTCCCCCATATCCCCCATATCCCCCCTCCCCCATATCCCCCATATCCCCCCTCCCCCATATCCCCCCTCCCCATATCCCCCCTCCCCCATATCCCCCATAACCCCCTCCCCCATATCCCCCCTCCCCATATCCCCCATATCCCCCCTCCCCATATCCCCCCTCCCCCATATCCCCCATATCCCCCCTCCCCCATATCCCCCCTCCCCCATATCCCCCCTCCCCATAGCCCCCATATCCCCCCTCCCCCATATCCCCAAGTGAATCCAGCCCTAACCTTAACCTCTGCAATGCACGCGCAACCGATGGCGTTCATTCATATACCTGCCTAACACTGTTGCCTTTTACCCCTGCCACCCACCCCCCCCCCCGCCACAGGAGAAATGCGCACACAACAATAGGGAGCATGTGAGGACTGGAGGAGGCTGCGCTGATGAGAGGCCACTGACCGTACACGAGGAAAGGGCCCTGGAACTGGCTGGCGGACCTGAGGACCGGGAGGTTGCTGATGCAGAGGTCGGGGGCGTACTAGCAAGTGAGCCACCGACAGCCCGTCCCCATATCCCCCCTCCCCTATATCCCCCTCCCCCATATCACCTGATCACTGCCTGCGTGTCTAACCATGCATGCTTCATTGTGTATCGCAGGAGCAAACGTCGAGGTACCCATCCCCGCAGATGCAGACCGCCCGCAGGATGCCCCTCGGAGGCCACGGGAGACGGAAAGACCCGGACCCTCCGGCATGCGACACCAACAGGATGCCCCTCGCACACCACGGGAGACGGAGAGACCCGGACCCTCCGGCATGCGACGCCCGCAGGATGCCCCTCGCACACCACGGGAGACGGAGAGACCCGGACCCTCCGGCATGTGATGCCCGCAGGATGCCCCTCGCACACCACGGGATACGGAGAGACCCGGACCCTCCGGCACGCGACGCCCGCAACATGTCCCTTGGAGACCACGGGAGACGGAGAGACCTGGAGCAACAGGGAGACAACGCCCCCGTCACGTGCGGGTGCGACGACGCAGGCGTGTGCCACCCAGCGACGAGAGGGGCAGCCACAGGCCCCCGTCACAGCCGAGCCAGGACACCACTACCCAGGACACCCCTACCCAGGACACCCCTACCCGGGACACCCCTACCCGGGACAGCACTACCCAGGAAGATGAAATACCGGACAGTGACACAGAGTGGATGGGTGGAGACGAACCCCCACCCCAAAGTGCCATGGACTCAGAGTGGGACAAAGAGCACGACACAACGCCACTGCTGTCACCAACACCCTCCACCATCGCAGAAACACTCACCTCGGTTGTGCACTTTAGTGATGAGGCGTCTGGTACACTCACTGGTGCGCACAACACAGCCGTCCCGGTACAGCAGGTGGAAGTAGGAGCAGCAGAGGGGCCGGGCGGTCGGAGGGCAGCCCAGCCCAAGCGAACATCTGCCGCCCAGATGGATCCCGGGTTCCTGGAGTTACCACACCCACCCAGAGATTCGATGCAACCACCGACCCGGAGACGAGCGAAGAGGGTGACGGCCGGCTTGCGGCGGCTGCAGTCGCAGGTGGAGGAGTCCACCCGCGTCCAGGAGCTGGGAGTGCTGCCGGTCATACGTGCCACCCAGGCCGACACCGCACGGGTGGCGTCCGCGGTGGAGGCAATGGGTGCGACGGTGTCAGACATGGGGAACGGTTTGCGAGGCCTGGGGCTTTCCGTGCAGGCGGCGTCTGTGGCCCAGGACATGGCTGCCCTCTCACAGGAGACCATGAGCCAGTGCCAGCACCAGATGGCAGAGGCGCTCAACGCCATGGCCCAGTCTCTGCAGTCCATGGACCAGTCTCAGCAGGCCATGGCCCAGTCTCTGCAGGCCATGGCCCAGTCTCAGCAGGCCATGGCCCAGTCTCTGCAGTCCATGGACCAGTCTCAGCAGGCCATAGCCCAGTCTCTGCAGGCCATCGCTGAGGGCATCGGCACCATTGGCCATGTGCGAGCCGGCGTCGCACAGTCACAGACAGGGTTTGCCAATCCCCTGGGCTCCATAGCTGCAAACCTGCAGACCCCTGTCGATACCAGCACGGGCCTCCAGGACTGGCAGCGCCAGATGTCGGGGGGGCGTCGGATGGCCAGTCCGTTCGCATCCCCCACCCATGTAGAGGCCTGGGGGCCATCGGGCACCCCGAGGGAGGAGGAGGTGGTGTGGTCTGCCCCGGGTGCCCCTGTAGGGGAGGTCCCGGAACACCGCGACACCTCGGACTCCCCCCCTTCCGTCCCAGGTGCATCGGGTGGGCAACGGGCAGGACAGGCTGGCAGCTCGCCATCCCAGTCGCCCGGGCCGCAGCCTGGCCCATTAGGCCAGGACGCCCCAGGAAACGGCCGCCAAAGGGATCCCGTGTCAAAGGGCACGATTCACACAAGTCCACCTCCAGTTCTGCTGTACTGCCTGGGGAACCACGTAGACGTAGTCAAAGGGCCCGTAAGGCCAAACAATTAGACATTGAGTAAGTGTCTTACTTGGCACGGGTGCAGGGCACAGATGAGTTTTAGGGGCTAGGGCACGTGCATGAATTCCTTTGGTTATTAAAGTCAATGTTACACCCCCATCCCCCTCCCCGGCACGGCCCCCCATCCTCCACCCAGGCACTGACCCCCCTCCCGGCACTCCCCCGGAGCCCAGCCCACTCTAACCACCCCCCCCCCCCCACCGCACACACGCACACACACACACACAACCCTAGACACACCTCTCCCCACACATTCAGACTGCGGCCACGCCATCGCCTGCCCAGCGGCCAGCCCCCCAGGCCGTCACTCACCTCCACGCTGGTCGGCGTGAACCTGGAGCACAGGTTGACGCCGATTAAAAGGAGGTTTGATTTACCTCGGCGTGACCCGTCATCAAGTCGACGGGACTTCGGCCCATCCGGACGGGAGAATATCGGCAGGCCCAAGATCGGCTGCCATGCGCCCACCCGTGCCATCCTCCGACGTCTGCGGCGCCATTAACGCCCCGCCTACTTTTCTCCCTTCGGAGACTTCGGCAACCGGCGGGGGCGGGATTCACGGCGGCCAACGGCCATTCTCCGACCCGCTGGGGGGTCGGAGAATGACGCCCCATGTTTCTGACATGATCCCCTGACTTGACCATTTCTGATTCAACCCAACTACCCCATTGACCAACTTGAAGACGCCATCCAACCCGAACCAACCCGATTGCCAACCCATCCTTCCATCTTGCTCCTATCCCACTCACCCATCACTCACCCATCCACCCACTCATCCATGCACCCACCTACCTCACTCACTCATTCACCTGCTTAAATCACTCATTCTCTCACCGATCTCCTACCTACTCACTCATTGCAAGGCTGATACCTTTAAAAACCTACCTGAATCAGACAGATGTTATGAAAAGGGGGCATGCCCTCTGCGCTGCTCCTTACCCATACATCCTGTGCACTGGTCTTCCCCTGCGCTGATCCATCGCTGCTGCAGCCGGGATCGGACGCCGTAGCTGAAAGAGCGCAAAAAGGTCAACACGTAGATAGCTTCATGGGCAGTGGCAATGTACATAGCATCACCACTGACTGGAAGATTTGGGCCTTAATGTTTCAACAAACACTGAAAATGTAGAGTGTGATACTACAGGTATCGCCTTTGACACTGAAGGCGAAAGGCGAAATAGTCAGATTATCAACTAATACTGAGGAAATAGGTGTAGATGTGGGTTTTGATTGTAAAGATTCTGAGTGCCGCTGAAGATGTAGGGAATAATTAGTTGAAATCATACGATTAAAATTGTAAATCTAATCAAGTAAAATCCAGCCAAGTAAATTAAAGAAAATTAAATTCATCATGTAAAGAAATATTTTTGCAAAATAATGTTTTGGGTGTAATCATTTTGTGTAAATGTATGTGTTTGCGTTTCACATTTGTGGGTTTAAAATTATTAACTGAAATAATTGTGTGAAAGGAGGTAATTAGTGAATTGTAGGATGAAACCTGTTGGATATTCAATCATGTGCCCTGAGGGTGAATATCTCAGTTGATTACTTCAGAAAAACATTTGTTATCTTTATCTTTTAAAACTCATTTTTAACTTTCATCTTTTTATTTCCAAGATGTTGGATAGATAGCCCAGCTTATACTACACAAGGACAAAAGGCCCGCAAGGTGATATTGATAGGATGGTGGATGATCTAAAAAGTGGATGGATCTCAATATCAGTAAATGAAAGGTGATATATTTGGCCGAAAGCAAATTGATAATTACACTTTCGGAAAACATTGGCCGGTGCAGTAGAGCACAGGCATTTATAGTTCCAGCTCATGAGACCTTAAAAGCAGCACCTTATGTGGGGAGGGCCTTTATAAAGCGATTAGAATATAGGCAACAAATATGGAATATTTATGCCAGGATGTCATGGTGAATTATCTGCATAGAAATGTACAGCAATAAACTGGAGGAAGTAATTAGAAATGGAGAAGCAGATGTATTATAAATATATGGACAGACAGAGCCGGCTGGGCAGTTAAATATTCCAGGCTGTAATATATCTGCTGAAGAATCCAAACCCTGGGCGCAATTCTCCTATCGGGAGACTAAGTCGGCGCTGGAGTGAAAACCGGAGTGTTTCACTCCGGCGTCGGAGGCCGTTCCCAGCCCCCTATTCTCCCGCCCCCAGGGGGCTAGGAGCGGCGCCGCGTAAAGACGTCATCCGCGCATGCGCAGGTTGACCGGCGCCAATCCACGCATGTGCGGTTGCCGTCCTCCCTGCGGCCGCCCCGCAAGAAGATGTCGGATGGATCTTGCGGGGCAGCGGAGGAAAGGAGGTCCTCCTTCAGAGAGGCCGGCCCGCCGACCGGTGGGCACCGATCGCAGGCCAGACCCCTTTTGAGTCCCCCCCGGGTGCAGGAACCCCCCTCCCCCCCCCCACAGGCCGCTCCACCCCCCCCCCCCAGCGTTCCTGCGCTGTTCCCGCCGGCAGCGACCAGGTGTGGACGGCGCGGGTGGGAACCTGTCCTGTTGGGCAGGCCGCTCGGCCCATCCAGGCCGGAGAATCGTCGCTCGCCCGTTATAAACAGCAAGCGGCGATTCTCCCAGCGGCCAGCCGTGATTTTGCCGCGCAGGTTTGAGGGGGGGGGGGCGGGGGGAGAGAGAATTGCGTGCGGGTGCCGGGGCGGCGTGGCGGGACTCGCGCGGTGCCCCAGCGATTCTCCAACCCAGCGGGGGGTCGGAGAATCCCGCCCCCTGTATTGCAGCCTGTGGCAGGTATATTCCAGTGCACCCCTGCCCAGTGAGGCTCACAGCAGAGTGGGGCAGGCTTCTGCACCACAGACCCCAAGTCTGAGCTTAATATTTAGAAGGATAAGAATTAGGTTAAAGGATGTGCAGAAACTCGTCAGCAAGCACACGGGATTCTTAGTTTGCGTTCTGCCAAATTGTTCAATTGATTCATCGTAATTTTCTTTGTATTGCATTTTTTGTGGAACAGATGGTAATAATGGGCGAAATTCGCCATCCCGCCCCGCCACATTTCTGCCCCGACCCGCCGGCGGGAGTCTCCGTAACACCGGCCGGTCAATGGGGTTTCCCATTGTGGGGCAGCCCCACGCCGTCGGGAAACCCCCCGGTGCCGGCAAAACGGAGACTCCCGCCGGCGGAGAATGACGCCCAATAGGTGCAATTTCACCTTTTAAACCTTAAATATTTTTTGGACATTTTACAAATGTAATTAGGATATTGTTCTCCTTACAAATTACAATTATTTCAAGGGTCACCTTCTTCTGACATACACCATAAGTTGTTACATTTGCAAAGAAAATAAGACTGAATGTTTCTCTGTACCTGCTTGCTGGCATAGCTTTGAAGCCACAGAATATTTTTACTTTTGGATTCAAAATCCAAACTTGTGATCACCTATCACCAACTTTACTTGTTTCACTCCATTCAGAAGCAGTGGTATTTTGATAGTCCACCTGGATTTCACAACAGAACAAATCCCAGGAGATAGACTGAGATTATCGTTAATCAGGATGATCCCAGTGCAGGACACATTCTTTATATTGGTAAAAAATGCTTTGCCACCCAGCTGTACATATGCATCCCCAGTAAAAACAAATCTGTCTCCAAAATTGAAAATTATGTGCAGTGTGAGGAACAGCAACCCTAAGGCAGTTAATGATGAATGTGTGGCATGTGGCAACAGCAAACAAAAAGCATTATACAGTTTGCTTTATACATGGTTGTTGTCTATGTTTATTAGAAAATTCAGCTAAAAGGCCTTCTATATGGTTAGTTTTAATGACTTGGCATCAGGCTCACTTTTGAATTCACTGAAAACAGTGATCTGTTTGTGGTTGGAAATGACTCTCGGACACCACATCCAAGTTCAATATGTAAGGTGCTGACATATATCTTTGTGCCAATGGTTTAAAGGCATTCTGCAGTATTCAAATATAAATAGCAAATAGATTTACTGTTTATTGAAAGATCTAAGTAGAGATTAATTAATAAGCTAGTTCTCTTTATAGAAGGTGCAGTAAAAACTGGAAGTTTGAATCTGACTTGGCCCAAGTTCATAATGCATGCAGTGATGTTTGGCTTCAGGCAAGGAAAAATTGCAGGCCATGAGGCTGCCCACTCAACCAGGCTAGGTTGTAGTGGGAATTGGAGATGTTTCACATGTGGGTCGAGAAACATGAGCGGATTCAGATTCCTGCGACTCGGGGCCCAACTAACTTAAGCTTGTCTTCAAGCGCTTCCTTTTCCCCCATCATGTTTTATCAAATAGTCTATGGCAGATGCTCCACTCATTTGCTGTTAAAATGGCATTTGCAAGCTGTGGGTCTCAGAGGACCCAGTTATGATCCTGGAACAGACCCCTAAATTTTCAGTATGATTCTGTAAGGGACCAGTAACATTTTGTTTACAACAGACAAAGCAGTGGATAGCACGGTAGCGCAGTGACCTCTAAGGTCCCACGTTCGATCCGGGCTCTGCGTTACTGTCCGCGTGGAGTTTGCACATTCTCCCTGTGTTTGCGTGGGTTTCGCCCCCACAACTCAAAAGATATGCAGGGGAGGTGGATTGGCCACGCTAAATTGCCCCTTAATTGGAAAAATGAATTGGGTACTCTGAATTTAAAAAGATAATAGACAAAGGGCGTCATTCTCCGACCCCCCCGCCGGGTCGGAGAATGGCCGTTGGCCACCGTGAATCCCGCCCCCGCCCCCGCCGAAGTCTCCGAAGGGAGAAAAGTCGGCGGGGCGTTAATGGCGCCGCTGCCGCGGAGAATGTCACGGGTCTGCGCAAGGCAGCCGATTTTCGGCCTGCCGATATTCTCCCTTCCGGATGGGCCGAAGTCCCGTCGACGTGATGACCGTTCACGTCGACGTGAATTAAACCTCCTTTTCATCGGCGTGACCCGGTGCTCCAGGCTCACGCCGACCAGCGAGGAGGTGAGTGACGGCCTGGGGGGTTGGCTCTGGGCAGGAAATGGCGTTGCCGCAGACTGATTGCGTCTCGGCTTGTGTGTGTGTGTGTGCGGCGGGGGGGGGGGTGGTGGTTAGAGTAGGCTGGGCTCCGGGGGAGTGCCGGGAGGGGGTCCGTGCTGGGGTGGAGGTTGGGGGTTGGGGAGGGGGTCCGTGCCGGGGTGGAGGTTGGGGGCTGGAGGTTGGGGGGTGGGGTCCGTGCCGGGGTGGAGGTTGGGGGGGGGTCCGTGCTGGGGTGGAGGTTGGGGGTTGGGGGGGGTCCGTGCTGGGGTGGAGGTTGGGGGTTGGGGAGGGGGTCCGTGCCGGGGTGGAGGTTGGGGGGGGGGGGTCGGTGCTGGGGTGGAGGTTGGGGGGTGGTTCCGTGCTGGGGTGGAGGTTGGGGGTTGGGGAGGGGGTCCGTGCTGGGGTGGAGGTTGGGGGTTGGGGAGGGGGTCCGTGCCGGGGTGGAGGTTGGGGGGGGTCCGTGCTGGGGTGGAGGTTGGGTGGGGGGTCCGTGCTGGGGTGGAGGTTGGGGGGGGGGGGTCCGTGCTGGGGTGGAGGTTGGGGGGGAGGGTCCGTGCTGGGGTGGAGGTTGGGGGTTGGGGGGGGGGTCCATGCTGGGGTGGAGGTTGGGGGGGGGGGTCCGTGCTGGGGTGGAGGTTGGGGGGGGGGGTCCGTGCCGGGGTGGAGGTTGGGGGGGGGGGTCCGTGCCGGGGTGGGTGATTGGGGGGCAAATGAGTTGGTCCACCTGGCCAGGTGCCAGCCTCCAACAGTTGGACCCATGCGGTCCATGCCACCTGGCTGGGGGGAGGAGGGGATATGGGCAATGATGACATGTCGTCGTTCCCCTCCCCCCCCACCAGGCCGTCATGTTTTCCGATCATCCAGCGATGTTGGCCGCCGTGGTGGCAGCCGCTCATGTCTATGTTGCCCTGGATGAGGAGGAGGAGGAGGAGCGTGCCAGAGAGGCGGCGCAGGCTGCCGCAGAGGGGCAGGCGGCAGCCGCCCAGGCTGGAGGGACACCTGACCGACAAGACAAGGAGGGGGAGGAGGACGTCGCGGCCCCACGGCAACGGAGGCACCCGAGGGCGCCCCGTGTGTACCGGCCCCGGCAGTCATACCAGGACCTAACGGACCGGGAATGCAGGAGGAGACTCCGGATGAGCCGGGAAACCGTGGCACACATCTGCCACCTGCTGGCACACCTGTCACCCGCGTGGCACTGGCGGGGGACACCCTCTCCCCGTGTCCGTCAAGGTTACGGTGGCCCTGAACTTTTATGCAACGGGGTCATTCCAGGCACCGAGTGGGGACCTGTCCGGCATATCGCAGACATCGGTGCATCGGTGCATCCGGGCAGTGACAGATGCCCTTTATGCCATGGCGCACCGCTACATCCGCTTCCCCGTGGACCGGGCCAGCCATGCCCGGGCCGTGGGCTTCTCTGCCGTTGCCGGGTTCCTCATGGTCCAGGGCGCGATCGATGGGATGCACGTCGCGGTGCGGCCACCTGCAGAGAACAGGGCCGTGTTCACTAATAGGGAAGGGGACCTATTCGATGAACGTACAGTTGGTCTGCGACCACCGCATGATGATCCTGCACGTCTGCGCCCGTCACCCAGGCAGTGTACACGACTCATTCGTGTTGTCGCGGTCATCCATCCCCGGCATGTACGAGGGACGCCATCCCCGGCTGAGGGGCTGGTTGCTGGGCGACAGGGGCTACCCATTGCGATCGTGGCTGATGACGCCTATACGGAGGCCACGCAATGAGGCGGAGAACCGCTACAATGATGCCCATGTAGCGACAAGGGGAGTGATCGAGAGGTGTTTTGGCGTGCTGAAGATGCGTTTCAGGTGCCTGGACCTCTCTGGGGGCGCCCTCCAGTATCGGTCAGATAGGGTCGGCCGCATCATTGTGGTGTGCTGCGTCCTGCACAACATAGCCCAGCAGAGGGGCGATGTGCCGCAGGCAGAGGAGGGCGGAGTGGAGGAGCAGCAGGAAGAGGCGCAGTCCTCTCCAGATGAGGGGGATGGGGGCAATGGTCAGGGCAGACGGGGTAGACACAGGCGGGTGGCTGTCCACCGTTACCGGCTGGCCCAGCGGGCACGGGACAGACTGATAGACGCCCGCTTCACTGACTAGATGGGCGTGGGAATCGGGTAGTATGGCCACAGACCGCACACCATGGCAACAGCCGACCACCCACACCCCCCACCCATCCACCCACCCAGCACCCTCACCCCCCTCCCCAACCCCACACACCCCACCCACATGCACACCACCCCCCCCCCAATTGCCGATCCACCGGCGGCACAACGGGCCGGGGCTCACCCAGTTGCGGGTGGACGCGTGTCTATCGCAGGCCATGGAGGATGATGACAACCCGCCTCCAATGAGCTCCTGGCTCTACATCGTTGGACTATGTCTGACCCATGGCCACAGTACCACCATCCACCCGGACCATCCCTGCATGCGGCTGTGACACTGCAGCGCACGGTCCCCGTCCTCTGCCCGGGGGATGTTGATGGCGGCCCAGGGGGAAGGGGGCAGACTCACCTGGGGCTGAGGTAAGACCACCCGTCACACACACACTTGCGCTCAACGTACATGACACGCCCGCACACTTTGGACAGAGCACAAAGGCAGCTTCGGTAGGTGTAACATTGACTTTAATAACCAAAGGAGTTCATGCACGTGCCCTAGCCCCTAAAACTCATCTGTGCCCTGCACCCGTGCGAACTTACTCAGTGTCTAATTGTTTGGCCTTACGGGCCCTTTGACTACGTCTACGTGGTTCCCCAGACGGTACAGCAGAACTGGAGGTGGACTCCTGTGATTCCTGCCCTCTGACACTGGATCCCTTTGGCGGCCGTTTCCTGGGGCGTCCTGGCCTAGATGGGCCAGGCTGCGGCCCGGGCGACTGGGATGGCGAGCTGCCAGCCTGTCCTGCCCGTTGCCCACCCGATGCACCTGGGACGGAAGGGGGTGAGTCCGAGGTGTCACGGTGTACCAGGACCTCCCCCTACAGAGGGAGCCGGGACGGACCACACCACCTCCTCCTCCCTCGGGGTGCCCGATGGCCCCCAGGCCTCTACATGGGTGGGGGATGCGAACGGACTGGCCATCCGACGCGCCCCCGACATCTGGCGCTGCCAGTCCTGGAGGCCCGTGCTGGTATCGACAGGGGTCTGCAGGTTTGCAGCCATGGAGCCCAGGGGGTTGTCAAACCCTCTCTGTGACAGTGCGACGCCGGCTCGCACATGGCCACTGGCGCCGATGCCCTCAGCGATGGCCTGCTGAGACTGGGCCATGGCCTGCTGAGACTGGGCCATGGCCTGCAGAGACTGGGCCATGGCCTGCAGAGACTGGGCTATGGCCTGCTGAGACTGGGCCATGGCCTGCTGAGACTGGGCTATGGCGTTGAGTGCCTCTGCCATCTGGCGCTGGCACTGGCTCATGGCCTCCTGTGAGAGGGCAGCCATTTCCTGGGCCACAGACGCCGCCTGCACGGAAGGCCCCAGGCCTCGCAAACCGTTCCCCATGTCTGACACCGTCGCACCCATTGCCTCCACCGTGGACGCCACCCGTGCGGTGTCAGCCTGGGTGGCACGCATGACCGGGACCACTCCCAGCTCCTGGACGCGGGTGGGACTCCTCCACCTGCGACCGCAGCCGCCGCAAGCCACCCGTCACCCTATTCGCTCGTCTCCGTGTCGGTGGTTGCATCGGATCTATGTGTGGGTGTGGTAACTGCAGGAACCCGGGATCCATCTGGGCGGCAGATGTTCGCTTGGCCTGGGCTGCCCTCCGACCACCCGGTCCCTCTGCTGCTCCTACCTCCACCTGCTGTACCGGGACGGCTGTGTTGTGCGCACCAGTGAGTGTACCAGACGCCTCATCACTAAAGTGCCCAACCGTGGTGAGTGTTTCTGCGATGGTGGAGGGTGTTGGTGACAGCAGTGGCGTTGTGTCGTGCTCTTCATCCCACTCTGACTCCATGGCACTTTGGGGTGGGGGTTCGTCTCCACCCATCCACTCTGAGTCACTGTCCGGTATTTCGTCTTCCCGGGTAGGGGTGTCCTGGGTAGTGCTGTCCCGGGTAGGGGTGTCCTGGGTAGTGGTGTCCTGGGTAGTGGTGTCCTGGGTAGTGGTGTCCTGGGTAGTGGTGTCCTGGGTAGTGGTGTCCTGGCTCGGATGTGACGGGGGCCTGTGGCTGCCCCCCTCGTCGCTGGGTGGTCGCTCCCGCACGTGACGGGGGTGTCGTCTCCCTGTTGCTCCAGGTCTCTCCGTCTCCTGTGGTCTCCGAGGGGCATCCTGCGGGCGTCGCATGCTGGAGGGTGCGGGTCTCTCCGTCTCCTGTGGTCTCCGAGGGCATCCTGCGGGCGTCGCATGCTGGAGGGTCCGGGTCTCTCCGTCTCCCGTGGTCTCCGAGGGGCATCCTGTGGGCGTCGCATGCTGGAGGGTGCGGGTCTCTCCGTCTCCTGTGGTCTCCGAGGGGCATCCTGCGGGCGGTGTGCATCTGCGGGGATGGGTGCCTGGACGTTTGTTCCTGCGATACACAATGAAGCATGCATGGTTAGACATCAGGCAGTGATCAGGTGATACGGGGGAGGGGGATATAGGGGAGGGGGGATATGGGGACGGGCTGGTGATGGCTCACTTGCTCGTGGGCCCCCGACCTCTGCATCAGCAACCTCCCGGTCCTCAGGTCCGCCAGCCAGTTCCAGGGCCCTTTCCTCGTGTACGGTCAGTGGCCTCTCATCAGCGGGCCCTCCTCCAGTCCTCACATGCTCCCTATTGTTGTGTGCGCGCTTCTCCTATGGGGGGGGGGGGGCGTGGTGGCAGGGGTAAAAGGCAACAGTGTTAGGCAGGTATATGAATGCACGTCATCGGTTGCGCGTGCATTGCAGAGGTTAAGGTTAGGGCTGGATTCACTTGGGGATATGGGGGATATGGGGGAGGGGGGGATATGGGGGAGGGGGGAATATGGGGGAGGGGGGATATGGGGAGGGGGGATATGGGGGAGGGGGATATGGGGGGATATGGGGGGATATGGGGGAGGGGGGGATATGGGGGAGGGGGGATATGGGGGAGGGGGGATATGGGGGAGGGGGGATATGGGGGAGGGGGGATATGGGGGAGGGGGGATATGGGGGAGGGGGGGGACATGTGGGAGGGGGGATATGGGGGAGGGGGGATATGGGGGGGATATGGGGGAGGGGGGATATGGGGGAGGGGGGATATGGGGGAGGGGGGATATGGGGGAGGGGGGGATATGGGGGAGGGGGATATGGGGGAGGGGGGGATATGGGGGAGGGGGGATATGGGGGAGGGGGGATATGGGGGAGGGGGGTATGGGGAGGGGGGATATGGGGGAGGGGGGATATGGGGGAGGGGGGATATGGGGGAGGGGGGATATGGGGGAGGGGGGATATGGGGGAGGGGGGGATATGGGGGAGGGGGGGATATGGGGAGGGGGGGATATGGGGAGGCTCACCCTGCCTGCTCTGACGAGGTCGTTCACTTTCTTGTGGCACTGGGAGCCTGTCCGTGGTGTCAGGGCCACAGCGGTGACGGCCTCTGCCACTTCCCTCCACAGACGCCGGCTGTGGCGTGGGGCAACTCTGCGGCCGTGCCCGGGATAGATGGCGTCCCTCCTCTGCTCCACCGCGTCCAGGTGCGCCTCCACATCGCGTGACTCGTACCTCGGGGCTGAGCGACGGCCAGCCATCAAGTCGGGTGTTGCGGTCGGCTGTTCCGGTCGGGTGGGGGGGAGCTGCGCGGCCTTATGAGCCGTCACGCCGTGCAGCGCGTATGACGCTGCACGGCGTCAATCACTGCGCAAGCGCGGATCCCGTTACGTCACTGCTAGCCCATTTCGGGCCGCAGACTATCGGCCCATTTTTATGACGTGACGCAAGTGGGATTTGCGCCGTTTTTTGCACCGATCGGCGGACTTTCCGCCGGTAATGGAGAATTTCGCCCAAAGTTTGTGATACCAGGGACTGGATTCTCTGATCCCCGACGGCAAAATCGTGTTCGGCAACGGGATGGAGAATCCCCGATGATGACAGAATCGGGGGCAGTGCCGCTTTCAAGATGCTCCGCCGCTGAAAAGCGCCGTGCTCTAGGAGTATGCCGCACGCTGTATCCACGAGGCCCACCCCGTGATGCTCCGTTTCCGACCAGCCGAGTTCCCGACAGCATGGGGCACGTGTGGTCTCATCCATCGGAAACTCAGCATGGCGGCTGCGGACTCAGTCCAGCGCCGCCACAGTTGGGGCAGGGCCGATCCACGGGGAGGGGGGGGGGGGCTTTATTCGGAGCTGGGGGCACTGTAGAGGGGCGGTCTGAGACATTCGAGCGGCCGAAGGGGGCGACTATTTTTGTGGTCCATGTCCGCGGGCTGCGTCCACCATGAAGCATGGACCGGGCAATGCTCCGGGCCGTATCGGCGGCCAGAGCTGGGAGCTACGCTGCCTGGCTGATAGCCCCCCACCCCCCCCCACTCCCCCCAGAGCAGGGTGCCCCCCCCCCCCCCCCCGCCCCCAGAGCAGGGAATCGGTGGTCGTTTTGCGCCAGTTTTCCTGCCGTAAAACACCACTGTTACGCTGGCGTGGGGACTTAGTCTCCCAAACGGAGAATCCAGACCCTGGTACTTACTAAGAGAATAACGCCACAAGATTCTACAGTTTTGGAATAAACAGAATAGACTTTACTGTGCAAAGAAGAAAAGTAGAGTAAAAGGATTTACAATATCAACCTTGTACTCTAAGGGCGCAATTCTCCGAAAAGGTTTCTTAGCGCAGTAGCGAGCGGGAATTGCCATGAGCTTCCTGGCACTCGGCCAGCAACACAATCCAATGTTAATTGGTCCAGTTAACAAGGCCTCATGGGTTTCTCGTCACAAATGATGTCTCACCACCCGGGACCGCGCACGCCAGTCCCCCGCTAACAAGATCGAGCAGCCCTTAGGCTGCATTTGCTCAGCCAACCCCAGCCAGCTCGCAATAATGGCACTGCGGAGACCAGCGCCAAGATTTGAGGCCGCCATCCTAGGGAGGTTCCTGGACGCGGTGGAGGGCAGGAGGATTAGACTGTTCCTCCGAGGGACCCAGAGGGTGAGCCACGAGACTGCCTGGGATGAGGTGGCGGCAGCCGTAAGCTCGGGGAATGCGACCAGGAGAACTGGCCTTCAGTGTTGGAAAAAGGTCAACGACCTACACCGGGCAGCACGAGTGAGTAGACACCAACACCCCCCACCCCCGAAGGGGACATCCACCCCCGACCCTCTAGGTGACCCTGCAGCAGATCCGTAGATGCTTGGGGGAGCCCCAGAGGCTACGGCCGCAGGAGATGATGCTGGCAATGAGTGGCACCGAGGCCAACACTGCTCGGGTGGTGACCGCAGTGGAAAATCTGGTGCACGGTGTTGGCACCATGAGTGAAGGTGTCCAAGGTGTCATGCAGTCGGTGACGGCCAAATTGAATCCTCCGGTAAGTTCCTATTTTTAAACAGCCTCGTAACCTTATTTCTAAACATCCTCCTTCTACACTGTCGGGATTCTCTGATTCTATAAATGAAAGAAAGTAAGAAAGAAAGACTTATATTTATGTAGCTCCTTCCATCAGCTCAGGGAATTCCAAAATTATTTACAGCCAATGAAGTACTTTGGACGTGTAGTCACTGTTGCATTGTAAAGAAGCTTCTGCTGAATTCCCTATTGGATTTATTCGTGACTATATTAGGTATGATCCTTAGTTCTGATCTTGCCCGCAGAAGCGGGCTGAAATGAGGAACAAAGCTAGGGTTAAGAGCATCCTGCCACTACGGTGATCGGAGCACCATATACACACACACACATAATATATGAATAGATTACAAAATATGACTGAAATGAATAGTGAAACAAATATTTGATTTGATTTGATATGATTTATTGTCACATGTACCGAAGTACAATGAAAGGTATTTTTCTGCGGCCGAGGGAACGTACACAGTACGTACATAGTAGACAAAACGAATAATCAACAGAGTACATTGACAAATGGTACATCGACAAACAGTGATTGGTTACAGTGCGGAACAAGGGACCAAACAAAACAAATACATGAACAAGAGCAGCATAGGGCATCGTGAATAGTGTTCTTACAGGGAACAGATCAGTCCGAGGGGGAGTGGTTGAGGAGTCTTGTAGATTTGGGGAAGAAGCTGTTCCTAAATGGTTGATTTTCCATAATGTCATCATTGTCACTTGGGTGCCTGACTCACACCATCTGGGGTGCAACAGAATGGCGGACAGTGGAAATAGCTGTGCAAAGATATTCTGACTCACTCCTGTTCAATTTGTGTCCGTCTTACCTTATCTATGCTTGGTTGCTGGTTGGTAAGTGACCTTTTTAGTTGTTTGATGATGAATAGGAAGATCTGAACTGATGGTGAGGACATTATGGTTGTTTGCAGTTCTGTTTGGTGTTAGTATGATTGTGAGGGAAATTCAGATAAAAAGTAGCTTTTGCATGAAGTTGTGGCACGCATGCACTGGTGATCCTAAGTGAAGGTCACCATAATCAGGGCATGACGGGCAGAAATGTCGCCATTGATGTTGCATTACCCTCACCCCCCCCCCCCCCCCCCCCCCCCCCCCGACTCCTATTCTTTCTTCTCCTTGGAGTGCTGTGAAGAGGCTGTGCATCCTTTATCTTTATTATATTAATAATCTTTATTATTATCACAAGTAGGCTTACATTAACACTGCAATGAAGTTACTGTGAAAATCCCCTAGTCACCACATTCCGGCGCCTGTTCGGGTACACAGAGGGAGAATTCAGATTATTCAAATTACCTAACAGCACGTCTTTTGGGACTTGTGGGAGGAAACCTGAGCACCCGAGGAAGCCCACGCAGACATGGGGAGAATGTGTAGACTCCGCGCTGGGAATCAAACCTGGGTCCCTATTAAGTCAGGTGCTCCTGCATTTTGACCCAGCAACAGTGCAGAGATATTTCCAAGTCAGGATGATGTGTGACTTGGAAGGAACGTAGAGGTGGTGGGATTCCCCGTTTTGTTGCTACTCATGGTATGTATTGCTAGATATCATTAAGCAGTCTTTTAGAAGTCTTTATTAATATTACTGAGCCATGTACAGCCACCTCCTGTCATTCACGGCCCCCATATTGTAAATTTGTTCATCCGTCTGAATATGTATGTACACCAAATTACGGCTCATCTGTGATTTAGACTCTCATGTTAAACTGTTAGGCTGTTAAATTTTTCACCCTTCGTGAGATTTCACAAGAATGGGACCCCCGCAAACAGGAGTTGACTACATATTTACAGTATAAGGACAGTAAAGGGACAGATGATAAGCAAGATGGTATGGAGAGGACTCCATGGCATGTCCTCACATGTTGCTCTACACTGCTGACTTCAGCTGGAGGTCAGGTGCCTTCTCATATCAATGGTGGTCAGTACTGTAATGCAACCCTTAATGCACTGGATCCTTATACTACATTCCTAAGCACTTTTTGCCCTTGTACGTCTAGGCAGTCGAAAATCTAGGTTTGGAAAGTACTATTGAAGGCGAATTGCTGAAGTGCATCATGTAGATGGTACTTGCTGTTGCCACTGTGAGCTATTGGTGCATGGAGTGAATGTATACTGCAGTGAATGGGGTGCTTTTCAAGTAAGCTGCTTTGTCCTGGATGGTGTCAAGCTTCTTGAGTGTTGTTGGAGATGCACTCATTCAAACAAGTGGAGAGTATTCCATTACATTCCTACTTGTGCCTTGTAGATGGTGGACAGACTTTGTTAAGTCAGACGGTGAGTTACTTGCTACAGAATTCCAAGCCTCTGACTTGCTGCTGTAGTCACAGTATTTGTAAGGCTAGTTCAGTTTTGGTCAATGGTGGGGTGTTTAGCAATGATAATGCTGTTGAATGTCAAGGTGAAATGATTAAATTCTTGCTTGCTGGATATGGTTATTGCTTGATATTTTTATGATGTGAAAGCTACTTCCCATTTATCAGCCCAAGCCTTAATGTTGTCTCGGTCTCCCTGTGAGTGGACATGGGCTGCTTCAGTATCTGAGGAATTACAAATGGAACTGAGCACTTTGCAATTATCAGCAAACATCCTGACTTCTGACCTTATGATGGAGGGTAGATCATTCATGAAGCAGCTGAATATGACTGGGCCTAGGACACTACATGTAGGAACTCTTGCAGTGATGTCCTGCAGCTGAGATAATTGGCCTTCAACAACCACAACCGTCTCCATAGAATAGAATCTCTGCAGTGCAGAATGAGGCCATTCAGCCCATCGAGTGTGTACTGGCCCTCTGAAAGAGCACCTTACCGAGGCCCACTCCACTGCCCTATCCCTGCAAACTTACTTAACGTGCACATCTTTGGACACTAAGAGGCAATATTTTAGTATGGCCAATCCACCTAACCAGCACATCTGTGTACTGTGGGAGGAAACAAGAGCACCCAGAGGAAACCCATGCAGACACGGGGAGAAAGTGAAAACTCCACATAGCGAGCCACCCAAGGCCAGAATCGAACCCGGGTTTCTGGCGCTGTGAGGCAGCAGTGCTAACCGCTGTGCTACCGTGCAGCACAAATTTACCTTTGTGTTAGGATGTCTCCAACTCCAGCTATTAGATTTTGCCCTGATTCCCATGACTTTTATTGATTTGATTTGATTTATTATTGTCACATATATTAGTATACAATGAAAAGTATTGTTTCTTGCATGCTATACAGACAATGCATATCGTACATATGGGCAGGTCAGGGCCTTTCATGCGTTGGTGCAGACTCGATGGGCCGAAGGGCCTCTTCTGCACTGTAGTATTCTGTGATTCTGAGATACTGTGACTCAGGAGCTGAATTCCAGAGGAGCGGAGAGTCACTGCCCTTGTCATGAAGGCAGAATTTGACTGAGTTGTTCTTTAATGCCACACTCAGTCAAATTCTGCCTTGATGTCAAGGGCTCAAGAGGCCCTTCGGCCCATCGAGTCAGCACTGACGCATGAAAGGCCCTGACCTGCTCACCTATTCCCACTTGCCAGCACTTGGCACATAGCCTTGAATGTTATGGCATACCAAGTACTCATCCAGGTACTTTTTTAAGGATGTGAGGCATCCCGCCTCTACCACCCTCCCAGGCCGTGCATTCCAGACCGTCACCACTCACTGCGTAAAAATGTTTTTCCTCAAATCCCCCCTAAACCTCCCACCCCTCACTTTGAACTTGTGTCCTCTCGTAACTGACCCTTCAACTAAGGCGAATTGCTGCTCCCTATCCACTCTGTCCATGCTCCTCATAATCTTGTACATCTCAATCAGGTCATTTCTCAGTCTTCTCTGCTCCAGAGAAAACAACCCAAGCCTACACAACCTCTCTTTATAACTAAAATGTTTCATCCCAGGCAACATTCTTGTGAATCTTCTCTGCACTCAATCCAGTGCAATTACATCCTTCCTAGCAAGGACCAACTCTTCTAGACTGTTATGTACAATGTCCTTTTCTTCATGGCATTTGTGCCATCATACGTGAACTTGGTATGATCTACACATGCATTTGTCTGTTCGATCTCGAATGGTAGCTGTTTTTCACACACTGTGCTGCAGTCCTTTGCTCGGTTGCCATCTGGATTGCTTTCCATAGCTTGCCAAGTGTGACTGCAAGTTCAAACACGTTCTTGTCATTGAATTGCAATGTGTTGTTTAGTTGTCCTTTGGTTTCACAGTCATACCTTTGTGTAAATTCTGTTGGTCCATAGTTACTCTTTGTGTGCTCGAGATCAGTTCCTTTTGGCTTAGCTGATTCATTTTCAACCGTTGCACTATCAGTATCCTGTGTATTATCTGATGTATCTTCGAACTTTATGATATCAGGTCCCTTTGGGTGATCTGATGCATCGTTGAGCTTTGTGATATCAGTTCCTTTTCGATGCTCTGAATTATCTTTGAGGTCTTCGTGTTTCTCATCTTGAGTCAACTTCTCCAAGATGTCATGTTCTTGCAGGCTGTTCAAGATTGATGTGCTCTCAATTGATCTGATCACCGTTGTACTTTCATTGTCAGCCTTTGTACAGTCCAGCTGAGATCTGTCAGTCTTGCCGTTGTCCTGCACAGCTTGTATGCTTCTTGTGATCACTTCGTCACTAGTCGCAAAAAAAGTGGAAAAATCTTCATAGTCTTTCTTTTGTTGTTCATCATCTGTTTCTTCATTGTTGTCCTTCCTGGCAAATACAATGGATAGTCTTCTTCTTCTGGCTCAGCAAATAAACTAGATAGACCTTCATAGTCTTCTTTGTCTTGCTTATCATCCGTCTCTTTACTGTCCTCATCGGATGATTGCGGTTTCATTTCTCGTGGGCAGTTACAATGATCCTCTGCCTTCACGCTGTCTGAAACGTACAGTCGTTTAACGAAGTTCAGGGCTTCGCTTTCGCTCCCGATATGGACCCTCGCTCTGTGTCCACAATGGCGAATTGCACAATGTGACTTCAATTGTGCACGCATGCTTCTAGGTTACATACCCCTAGAGTTTCAATTGCATTTCATTGCAGTCGATCAGCCGTTTCTGTTGATTAAAAACTGTCGGTGGAACTCTCAGGCGGTTCAAATCGGAAAGGCTAAGGAAATTGTCACTTATTCCGGTGACAAGCGAACTGAGCCCAGTGCCGTCAGAGCTGCTGGGGAGGGGGAGCCGATCCGCGGGCAGGGGGTCTTTGCCAAGGGCTGGGGGCATTGGTGGGGGGGTGGTCCGGGGGTGGCGAGCCAGGCCAAAGGGGGGCAGTTTTTGGCAGGCCGGGTCCGCACATGGCTGGTGCCAAGTTGCACGGCGCGGCCACTGCAGGCCACTGCCATGCGCATGCACGGCCACGGACCCGGCAATTCTCCGGTCGTATCCGCAACTAAAGCCGGGGGCTTTAAATGCTGTGTGCCTACTAGACCCCCACCAGACGGAGGATCGTTGCAGCTTTTGCGTCATTTTTTTGGGCATAAAACGTCTCTGTTCCCACGCCGGCATCAGCACCTAGTCTCCCAAACGGAGAATCCAGCCCCCTGTTTAAGGGCTCCCCCGCTGTTCTCCCGACATAGCAAGATGTGCGTCTGACACAATGCGGCCGTAAAATTGTCCCCCCCGCCCCAGAGTGTTTGGTAGTAACCTCGCAACTCAGACTAAATCAAATACCCTTTCCACTGTTAAAGTGCTCACTCTCACTGACTGATTAAGTATGTTAGATTGCTGAGCAAATGCTATAATGGGAAAACAATGCTTAATTCACTGCATCAATGCAAGGCATGATATCATAATTGTAATGGATAGGAAGCATGAATAATCTGGGACAGACTGGCAGAGAAAATTACATATAGAGAGCATAGAGGGATAAGGGTCCAGATGTACACAGAAAAATGCTTTTATGTTGTAGCATTTTTAGTTCAAGAGCTCTATCACAATTAGTAATGGAGCCAAGTTACAGTTGGTTCAATCATTCTAGTCAGGAAATCAGCTTTTGTTAATACCTGGTGGAATATAGCAAGGAAAGGTTTATTCTGGCTGAGGAACCTGTTTCAATCTGATTCAAATTGATGTGAGTCTGACTAAATATATCAACTCCTTCTACAAATAGAGGGTTATTTAACTTATTAGCAGATACTATCTTTACCAAAGAAGAATATACTACCCAAGTCATAATAGAAGAGGAAGTAAATGAGATTCAAGGCAGTTACAAAATGATAAAAGGAGGTATTACAAAGGCAGGATATACTTAAAGTTAATCAGTCACCAGGACCAAATGGGTTGCATCAAGTGTACTGAGAGAAGGATGGAAATTGCAAAGTTACTGGCTATAGTCTTTCAAATCTCCTTAGATAAGAAAGGTAGTGACAGAGGTTCAGAGGATTGTCAGTGTCACACCCTTCTTCAAAAAAGGCCATGAGGATAAACCAAGCAACCACTAGCCAGTCTATTTAACCTTGGTGATCAGGGCAGCATGGTGGCGCAGTGGTTAGCACTGCTGCCTCACGGCACCAAAGACCCGGGTTCGATCCCAGCGCTGGGTCACTATCCGTGGGGAGTTTCCACATTCTCCCGTGTCCAGCATACCGGGGAATCGAATCAGTGGCCGTTTTGTGGCAGTTGTCCTGCGTGGAGACACAGGCCGGGATTCTCCGACCCTGCGCCGGGTCGGAGAATCCCGGGGGGGGCGCGCAAGGATCGTGGCATGCCATCCCAATGCTGACTCGCTGATTCTCCGGCGCCGATTTTTGGGCGCCCGCTGGATCGCCACCTCGCCGGTCGGGGGCCGTTGAAAACGCCCCTCCGGCGATTCTCCGGGTCCCGATGGGCCGAGTGGCTGCCGAATTTGGCCAAGTCCCGCCGGCGTGGGTCACGTATGGTCCCACACGGCGGGAACGGGAAGATCTATGTGCGGGGGCCCTCCTGGTGGGGAGGCGGGGGGGGGTCCGACCCGGGGGGTGGGGGGTGGGGGGGGGGGGTGGGCCTCCACGGTGGCCTGGCCCGCGATCAGGACCTACCAATCGGTGGGCGGTCTGGCTCCGTGGGGGCCTCCGTTCCTCTGCGCCAGGCCCTTGTGGGGCTCTGCCATATTGCCCGGGGGCCGGCGCGAAGATGAGAATCCATGCGCATGCGCGGAATCACGCCATGGCGCACATGAGCGAACTCGCGCCGGCTGGAGCTGTGGGGACCACTTCGGCGCTAACCTAGCCCCCTAGGGAGGGGAGCATACCTGACGGTCAAGGACCGTTGACGCCGGAGTGGTTGGCACCGCCTTTCACGCCGGCGTCAGAACTTGGCCGCGGGATTGAGGAATTCCGGCCATAGTCTCCAAATCGGAGAATCCAGCCCCATGTCTGATTGGGCTGGTGAAAATATTGAGTTCTCTACTCAGACCAGCTGGCGAGTGTATTCGCAGACATCTTCAACACCTCACTCCTCCGCTCCGAGGTCCCACCTCCTTCAGAAGACCACCGTAATACCAGTACCAAAGAAGAACAAGGTAGCCGGACTCAACGACTACCGACCGGTGGCCCTGACGTCTGTTATCATGAAATGCTTCGAGCGGCTAGTCATGAGACGGATCACTGCCAGCCTCCCAGACCATCACGATCCACTGCAGTTTGCCTATCACCGCAACCGGTCTACAGCAGGTGCTATCTCCCTGGCTCTATAATCATCACTCGAACACGTCGACAGCAAGGACACCAATGTAAGTCTGCTGTTCATCGACTACAGCTCCGCCTTCAACACCATTATACCAACAAGCCTAATAACCAAATTCCGCAACCTTGGACTTAACCCTTCCCTGTGCAGCTGAATCCTCGACTTCCTCACGAACAGACTGCAATCTGTCAGGATAGGCAACAGCACCTCCTCCACAATAGTCCTCAACACCGGAGCCCCGCAAGGATGTGTACTCAGTCCTCTACTGTACTCCCTATACACACGACTGTGTGGCAAGATTTAACTCCAACTCAATCTATAAGTTTGCAGATGATATGACTGCGGTGGGCAGTCGACGAATCAGACTACAAAAGGGAGATAAATCACATGGTTGCATGGTGTACCGAAAATAACCTCTCTCTAAATGTTGGAAAGATCAAGGAACTGATCATCGACTTCAGGAAGCGTAGCATGACACACACTCCCGTCTGCATCAATGGCTCCGAAGTGGAGATAGTCGATAGCTTAAGTTCCTGGGGGGTCACCATTACCAACAGTCTGTCCTGGTCCACTCACGTTGATGCAACAGTCAAGAAAGCACAACAACATCTCTACTTCCTACGGAAGCTAAAGACAGATGTGCGATAGAGAGCATCCTATCCGGCTGCATCACAGCTTGGTATGGCAACTGCTCGGCCAAGAGCGCAAGAAACTGCAGAGTGTGGTGAACTCAGCCCAATGCATCACACAAGGTTGCAACCTATGCATTGATTCTGTATACACCTCCCACTGCCTCCGGAAGGCAGATAGCATTATCAGAGACCCCTCCCACCCAGGCTTTGCCTTCTTCTAGACCCTCCCATTAGGCAGAAGATACAGAAGTCTGAAGACCCGCACATCCAGACATAGGAACAGCTTCTTCCCCACAGCTACTAGACTCCTCAACATCTCTCCCTCAGACTGATCTGTTCCCTGAAAGAACACTATCCACGACACCCTATGCTGCTCTGGCTCATGTATTTGCTTTGTATGGCCCCTTATTCCGCACTGTAACCAATCACTGTTTGTCGATGTACCATTTGTCAATGTACTCTGTCAATTATTGTTTTTTGTCCACTATGTACGTACTGTATACGTTCCCTTGGCCGCAGAAAAATATTTTTCACTGTACTTCGGTACATGTGACAATAAATCAAATCAAATCAAATCAAATCAATCAATCCCACCATGGAAATGTTGAAATTTGAATTCAAAAGATCTGAAATTAAAAGTCTAATGATGACTGTAGGAGCGTTTTCTAAGGCCTGAGTATTTGGCCAGCCTCAACGTGGGGTTCATCCCTCATTGTTAGGCCTTTGCTGAATAACAGAACAGTCACACAACCTGGTTAAGATGACTTTATTAACCAAGCTTGGTTTTGTGTACATGAGAGCTGGACCTGGATAATGCCAAGATAGATCTGCTGAACACTGATAAAAACACATCAATTATACAATTTCCAAAAATTAATAGCCCCCCCACCCCCAGTTGGACTCGATCCAATCCCCAAAGCTGTCATGTTTAAACTATCCAATAAAATTACGATCAACCCATGATTGAGCCTCATCCTGTCACCTGTTGTTTACCAAAGGTTTTATGTCCATGTTAAGTTGTTTTCCCCATCCTAACATCCTGTTCACCCATTGTTCTTTAGGGAAAGGATGGCAGAACTGGCATCCTCTTTACTCCCTGGATTGTTTCAGAGGGACAGGATATCAGAAGTGGCTTCCTTTTCACTTCATGGATTGTTCCAGTGGATATTCGGGGCCACTGATAAAACTTGTTGACATCCACTATGTAATCTGTTAACCACACATCTCCTGTGTCTCAAAAACATGGGCAAATTAGCTAGCCTAAATCCCATCATGCATTGTGGCCACTGCTTGTAGCTAGAGTATACATGATTATCACTGCTATGTCTCAAAATACAGATTAATGGTTAATAATGATTACCCAGTACACTTCCTATAATTAATGTCAATCCTTAATAAACTAACTAATGTAGAGTCACTCTAGTGGCATCCTAGCTATTCAGTTTTAAGAGGCCTCATCGCTGGACAGACCCTTCAATGATCACGATTGTTGTAAAAATCCAACTGGTTCACTAATGTCCTTTTGGGAAGGGAGAAGGAAATCTGCTGTCCTTACCTGGTTTGGCCTACATGTGACTCCAGACCCACAGCAATGTGGTTGACTCTTAACTGCCGTCTGAATGGCCTTGCAAGCCACTCAGTTCAGGGAAATAGTCATGCAACATAAACACTACTAGTTAAACTACACCTGTCGACTAAGACAACCTGTACTTAACTTCAGGCACCCTTAGGTCAGAGGAACAGTGGCCGTTCGATTCTGGATCTATCGAGTCTGGAGAAGTAACTGCTGCTCAGCTGGGCTCATCCACCTGGTAGCGGGCGTTGAACTTGGACTTGCTTCTGGTGTTGCTGCGATTGGAAGTAGACGTTGCCGGAGCGCCAGGTCAAAGAGAGGTCGAACACATGGTGGACTCTCTTTTTACCCTTGGGGGTTTTCGCGCTCTTTTGGGTGTTCCTTCAGTTTGGACCCCACTAATTGGGTGATTCCTGATCACTATGTTCGATTCGAACCAATAAATGGGCGGGTGCCTTGATGGCTGGGCGTGACCCAAGCGGTCACTGACCCTGTTGTTTACGCTTCCCTAGTACAGGGAGTGGCGCCAAAATGCCTGGTACTGTACCGGTCGCTCAAGTATCAGTCCTTTGTCTGGCGGAGATGGGCAATCAAATGCTAATCGGTTGGGGGTTTCGATACCGTCTGGATTCCTCACTCACAAATATACATTCAGGCTGATCAGCAGTGGCGGAAGTATCAGTGGGCAGCGAACGGCCAGATGAGCAGGGGTCCTGAGGCGCGGTACAAAATGGTGCCGAAGATGGTGGCGCCCACGGGCCGCACGTGGCTTGTGGTGGAGAAGATGGCGGCACCCCTGGATCACACATGGGGGGTGTAGCAATGCCGGGCCTGGAAACAGCGGCGACCGACCGGGCCTGGCAAACGGAAACAAAGTGGCCCTTCTTCCCGCACCCGTTGCAGGTCGCGCTCTGCGCCGGTCAGCGCTGCCTGAGATGTTTGCTCTGGCCACAAAAATAACACTTGGGGCCCCCCGGAGTTGGCTCGCTGCCGCGCGGCGCAGACTTGCGGTGAGCTGGAGTCGGCAGCTGGTGGGGCCCACGATTCCCACGAGGGTGCCGCGCGGTCGGAGGTGTAGGCCTCCAGATTACGGAAGGCCACTTCTAGTGAATTAGCAAGCTGCCTAGTCTCTGCAAGATTCAGCGTACCCTCCTCCAATAGTCGCTGGCAAACGTACGTAGACTTCATGCCCGTGACATAAGCGTCTCTGATTGGTAGTTCGGTATGTTGGACTGCCGAAACTGCCTAGCAGTCACAGTTACTACCGAGAATCTGTAGAGCCCACAAGAAATCGTCCAGAGTCTCCCCCGGGAGTTGCCGTCTCGTGGCCAGGAGGTGCCTGGCGTACACTTGATTCACCGACTTAACGTAATGTCCCTTCAGTAGCGTCATCACTTCTGTGTAGGTGGGCGCATCCCGGATGTGGGGAAAAATTTCAGGGCTCACCCGTGAGTAGAGGACTTGGAGCTTCTGTGGGTCCGAGAGTTCTTCAGTGGCTGCTCTGTGGTAGCCTTCAAAGCAGGCTAGCCAGTGCTCGAAGGTGGACGTGGCATTGGCTGCGTGACGGCTCAGCGCCAGGCGATCAGGCCTGATTAAGATGTTCATCTTTTAAAATCTTGTGCAATAAATTGATGTACCGTCAATTACCACGAGACGAGAATGGTGAAACAATACTTCGAAGGCTACCTCAGAGCAGCCGCTGAAGAACCCTCGGACGCGCAGAAGCTCCAAGTCCACTATTCACGGGTGAACCCTGACATTTTTCCCCTCATCTGGGATGCGCCCACCTATTCCGAAGCAATTGAGCTCCTGAAGGGACATTACGTTTGACTGCTGAACCAAGTGTACGCCAGGCACCTCCTGGCCACAAGACAGCAACTCCCCAGGGAAACTCTGGACTATTTATTGCGTGTCCTGCAGATCCTAGGTAGGAACTGTGACTGCCAGGCAGTTTCGGCAGTCCAGCACACAGAACTTTTAATTAGAGATGCTTACATCACGGGCATGAAGTCTGTGAACGTCCGCCAGCGGCTACTGGAAGGGGCCACGCTTGATTTTGCGGGGACTAGGCAGCTTGCTAATTCGTTAGAAGTGGCCTCCCATAACGTTCAGTCTTACGCCCCCAACCACGTGGCACCCGCATGGGCATCGTGGGCCCCACCAGCTGTCGACTCCAGCTCACCGCAAGCCTGCGCCGCGCAGTAGCCGGCGAACTCTGGGGGCCCAAGTGTTATTTTTGCGGACAAAACAAACACCCCAGGCAGCGCTACCCAGCGCAGAGCGCGACCTGCAATGGGTGTGGGAAGAAAGGACACTTTGTTTCTGTTTGCCAGGCCCGGTCGGTCGCCGCTGTTTCCAGGCCTGGCGTTTCTACACCCCCGACGTGCGACCCAGGAACGCTGCCATTGTCCCCTCCGCAAGCCACATGCGGCCCATAGGTGCCACCATCTTCCTCACCGCAAGCCATGTGCGGCCTGTGGGCGCTGCCATCTTTGATGCCACCCGCCATGTGCGCCCTGTGGGCGCCGCCATCTTCGGCGCCATTTTGGACTGCGCCTCAGGACCCCTGCTCGTCTGGCCGTTCATTGCCTGCCGCTACCTCCACCGCCGCTGACCAGCCCGGGACCTCCCAGCATCTTCCACCCTGGATCAGTCCCGGCCCCGCAACCTCTCGACCGCGACGGTGAAGATTAATGGGCACGAGACGACCTGCCTCTTTGATTCCGGCAGCACAGAGAGCATCATCCACCCCACTACAGTAAGGCGCTGCTCCCACCCAGTACATCCCGTCACCCAGAAAATCTCCCTGGCCTCCGGATCCCTTTGAAATCCGGGGGTACTGTATCGCGACCCTCACCGTCCAAGGTGTAGAGTTCAGCAACTTCCGGCTCTACGTCCTACCCTACCTCTCCGCTGCCCTGTTACTAGGCCTGGATTTTCAGTGCCACCTCCAAAGCCTTACCTTAAAATTCGGTGGACCCCTACCCCCCCTCACCCTCTGCGGCCTCACGACCCTTAAGGTGATCCACCCTCCCTATTCGCGAACCTCACCCCGGACTGCAAACCAGTCGCCACTAGGAGCAGACGGTACAGTGCCCAGAACAGGATCTACATCAGGTCGGAGATCCAACGGCTTCTGCGGGAGGGGGTCACTGAGGCCAGCAACAGCCCCTGGAGAGCTCAATTAGTGGTAGTGCATCATTGGGTTCAAAGCTGGCTGAAATTAAAGTTTCTTTTTAATGTTGAAAAATATCAACAGCTGAATGGTTGAGTGCCTGATCAGGCTCTTTGCCTTCATTTGTGGCCACTTTGTGCTTGGTGAAGTGTCTGGTCCTCTGAGGTTCTGTCCTCTCACTCCTGCAAGGAAGTAACAAGCCCAATCATGGCTATCAAAGTACTCAAAATCCAAAACTTCTTTTGAAGAAAGCTTGGTTTCAGGATCATGTTATTGAAAGATCTCGGGCGTCATTCTCCGACCCCCCAGCGGGTCGGAGAATGACCGTTGACCGCCGTGAATCCCGCCCCCGCCGGTTGCCGAAGTCTCCGAAGGGAGAAAAGTCGGCGGGGCGTTAATGACGCCGCAGACGTCGGAGAATGTCACGGGTCTGCGCAAGTCAGCCGATTTTGGGCCTGCCGATATTCTCCCGTCCGGATGGGCCGCAGTCCCGTCGACGCGATGACGGGTCACGCCGACGTAAATCAAACCTCCTTTTAATCGGCGTCAACCTGTCCTCCAGGTTCACGCCGACCAGCGTGGAGGTGGGTGACAGCCTGGGGGGTTGGCCACTGGGCAGGCGATGGCGTGGCCGCAATCCGAATGTGTGGGGAGAGGTGTGTGTAGGGTTGTGTGTGTGTGTGTGCGGGGCGGGGGGGGGGGGGGGTGGTTAGAGTGGGCTGGGTTCCAGGGGAGTGCCGGGAGGGGGGTCAGTGCCGGGGAGGAGGATGGGGGTCCGTGCCGGGGAGGGGGATGGGGGGGGTCCGTGCCGGGGAGGAGGATGGGGGGCCCGTGCCGGGGAGGGGGATGGGGGGGGGTCCGTGCCGGGGAAGAGGATGGGGGGACCGTGCCGGGGAGGGAGATGGGGGGGCCGTGCCGGGGAGGAAGATGGGGGGGTCCGTGCCGGGGAGGAGAATGGGGGGTCCGTGCCGGGGAGGAGGATGGGGTCCGTGCCGGGGAGTGGGATGGGGGGTCCGTGACGGGGAGGGCTGGGGGGTCCGTGCCGGGGAGGAGGATGGGGGTCCGTGCCGGGGAGGAGGATGGGGGTCCGTGCCGGGGAGGGGGATGGGGGTCCGTGCCGGGGAGGGGGATGGGGGGTCCGTGCCGGGGAGGAGGATGGGGGTCCGTGCCGGGGAGGGGGATGGGGGTCCGTGCCGGGGAGGAGGATGGGGGGTCCGTGCCGGGGAGGGGGATGGTGGGGGGGTCCGTGCCGGGGAGGAGGATGGGGGGTCCGTAGCGGGGAGGGGGATGGGGCTCCGTGCCAGGGAGGAGGATGGGGTCCGTGCCGGGGAGGGGGATGGGGGGTCCGTGACGGGGAGGGTTGGGGGGTCCGTGCCAGGGAGGAGGATGGGGTCCGTGCCGGGGAGGGGGATGGGGGGTCCGTGACGGGGAGGGTTGGGGGGTCCGTGCCGGGGAGGAGGATGGGGTCCGTGCCGGGGAGGGGGATGTGGGGTCCGTGCCGGGGAGGAGGATGGGGGGTCCGTGCCAGGGAGGGGGATGGTGGGGGGGCCCGTGCCGGGGAGGAGGATGGGGGGTCCGTGCCGGGGAGGGGGATGGTGGGGGGGTCCGTGCCGGGGAAGAGGATGGGGGGTCCGTGCCGGGGAGGGGGATGGGGCTCCGTGCCGGGGAGGAGGATGGGGTCCGTGCCGGGGAGGGGGATGGGGGGTCCGTGACGGGGAGGGCTGGGGGGTCCGTGCCGGGGAGGAGGATGGGGTCCGTGCCGGGGAGGGGGATGGGGGGGTCTGTGCCGGGGAGGAGGATGGGGTCCATGCCGGGGAGGGGTATGGGGGGGGTCCATGCCGGGGAGGGGGATGGGGGGTCTGTGCCGGGGAGGAGGATGGGGTCCGTGCCGGGGAGGGGGATGGGGGCGGACGGTGCCGGGGAGGGGGATGGGGGGGTTCCGTGCCGGGGAGGAGGATGGGGGGGTCCGTGCCGGGGAGGTGGATGGGGGGGGGGGGGTCCGTGCCGGGGAGGAGGAAGGGGTCCGTGCCGGGGAGGGGGATGGGGGGGTGGGTCCGTGCCGTGGAGGAGGATGGAGGATGGGGGGGCCTGTGCCGGGGAGGCGGATGGGGGGGGTCCGTGCTGGGGAGGAGGATGGGGGGTCCGTGCCGGGGAGGGGGATGGGGGGGGTCCATGCCGGGGAGGAGGATGGGGGGTCCGTGCCGGGGAGGGGGATGGGGGGGGGTCCGTGCCGGGGAGGGGGATGGGGGGTCCGTGACGGGGAGGGTTGGGGGGTCCGTGACGGGGAGGGTTGGGGGGGTCCGTGCCAGGGAGGAGGATGGGGTCCGTGCCGGGGAGGGGGATGGGGGGTCCGTGACGGGGAGGGTTGGGGGGTCCGTGCCGGGGAGGAGGATGGGGTCCGTGCCGGGGAGGGGGATGGGGGGTCCGTGCCGGGGAGGAGGATGGGGGGTCCGTGCCAGGGAGGGGAATGGTGGGGGGGTCCGTGCCGGGGAAGAGGATGGGGGGTCCGTGCCGGGGAGGGGGATGGGGCTCCATGCCGGGGAGGAGGATGGGGTCCGTGCCGGGGAGGGGGATGGGGGGTCCGTGACGGGGAGGGCTGGGGGGTCCGTGCCGGGGAGGAGGATGGGGTCCGTGCCGGGGAGGGGGATGGGGGGGTCTGTGCCGGGGAGGAGGATGGGGTCCATGCCGGGGAGGGGTATGGGGGGGGTCCATGCCGGGGAGGGGGATGGGGGGTCTGTGCCGGGGAGGAGGATGGGGTCCGTGCCGGGGAGGGGGATGGGGGCGGACGGTGCCGGGGAGGGGGATGGGGGGGTTCCGTGCCGGGGAGGAGGATGGGGGGGTCCGTGCTGGGGAGGTGGATGGGGGGGGGGTCCGTGCCGGGGAGGAGGAAGGGGTCCGTGCCGGGGAGGGGGATGGGGGGGTGGGTCCGTGCCGTGGATGAGGATGGGGGGGCCTGTGCCGGGGAGGCGGATGGGGGGGGTCCGTGCTGGGGAGGAGGATGGGGGGTCCATGCCGGGGAGGGGGATGGGGGGGGTCCATGCCGGGAAGGAGGATGGGGGGTCCGTGCAGGGGAGGGGGATGGGGGGGGGTCCGTGCCGGGGAGGAGGATGGGTGGTCCGTGCCGGGGAGGGGGTTGGGGGGGTCCGTGCCGGGGAGGAGGATGGGGGGTCCGTGCCGGGGAGGGGGATGGGGCTCCGTGCCTGGGAGGAGGATGGGGTCCATGCCAGGGAGGGGGATGGGGGGTCCGTGACGGGGAGGTCTGGGGGTCCGTGCCGGGGAGGAGGATGGGAGGTCTGTGCCGGGGAGGGTGATGGGGGGGCCCGTGCCGGGGGGGGGGGGGGTAGAATGGGGGGGTCCATGCCGGGGAGGAGGATGGGGTCCGTGCCGGGGAGTGGGATGGGGGGGGGGTCCGTGCCGGGGAGGGGAATGGGGGGTTCCGTGCCGGGGAGGTTGATGGGGGGGTACGTGCCGGGGTGGGAGTCCGTGCCGGGGAGGAGGATGGGGGTTCCGTGCCGGGGCGGAGGATGGGGTCCATGCCAGGGAGGACGGTGGGGGGTCCGTGCCGGGGAGGGGGATGGGGCTCCGTGCCTGGGAGGAGGATGGGGTCCATGCCAGGGAGGGGGATGGGGGGTCCGTGACGGGGAGGTCTGGGGGTCCGTGCCGGGGAGGAGGATGGGAGGTCTGTGCCGGGGAGGGTGATGGGGCTCCATGCCGGGGAGGAGGATGGGGTCCGTGCCGGGGAGGGGGATGGGGGGTCCGTGACGGGGAGGGCTGGGGGGTCCGTGCCGGGGAGGAGGATGGGGTCCGTGCCGGGGAGGGGGATGGGGGGGTCTGTGCCGGGGAGGAGGATGGGGTCCATGCCGGGGAGGGGTATGGGGGGGGTCCATGCCGGGGAGGGGGATGGGGGGTCTGTGCCGGGGAGGAGGATGGGGTCCGTGCCGGGGAGGGGGATGGGGGCGGACGGTGCCGGGGAGGGGGATGGGGGGGTTCCGTGCCGGGGAGGAGGATGGGGGGGTCCGTGCTGGGGAGGTGGATGGGGGGGGGGTCCGTGCCGGGGAGGAGGAAGGGGTCCGTGCCGGGGAGGGGGATGGGGGGGTGGGTCCGTGCCGTGGAGGAGGATGGGGGGGCCTGTGCCGGGGAGGCGGATGGGGGGGGTCCGTGCTGGGGAGGAGGATGGGGGGTCCATGCCGGGGAGGGGGATGGGGGGGGTCCATGCCGGGAAGGAGGATGGGGGGTCCGTGCAGGGGAGGGGGATGGGGGGGGGGTCCGTGCCGGGGAGGAGGATGGGTGGTCCGTGCCGGGGAGGGGGTTGGGGGGGTCCGTGCCGGGGAGGAGGATGGGGGGTCCGTTCCGGGGAGGGGGATGGGGCTCCGTGCCTGGGAGGAGGATGGGGTCCATGCCAGGGAGGGGGATGGGGGGTCCGTGACGGGGAGGTCTGGGGGTCCGTGCCGGGGAGGAGGATGGGAGGTCTGTGCCGGGGAGGGTGATGGGGGGGCCCGTGCCGGGGGGGGGGGTAGAATGGGGGGGTCCATGCCGGGGAGGAGGATGGGGTCCGTGCCGGGGAGTGGGATGGGGGGGGGGGTCCGTGCCGGGGAGGGGAATGGGGGGTTCCGTGCCGGGGAGGTTGATGGGGGGGTACGTGCCGGGGTGGGAGTCCGTGCCGGGGAGGAGGATGGGGGTTCCGTGCCGGGGCGGAGGATGGGGTCCATGCCAGGGAGGACGGTGGGGGGTCCGTGCCGGGGAGGGGGATGGGGCTCCGTGCCTGGGAGGAGGATGGGGTCCATGCCAGGGAGGGGGATGGGGGGTCCGTGACGGGGAGGTCTGGGGGTCCGTGCCGGGGAGGAGGATGGGAGGTCTGTGCCGGGGAGGGTGATGGGGGGGGCACGTGCCGGGGGGGGGGGGGGGGGGGGTAGAATGGGGGGGGTCCGTGCCGGGGAGGAGGATGGGGTCCGTGCCGGGGAGGGGGATGGGGGGGGGGTCCGTGCCGGGGAGGGGAATGGGGGGTTCCGTGCCGGGGAGGTGGATGGGGGGGTCCGTGCCGGGGAGGGGGATGGGGTGGGGGTCCGTGCCGGGGAGGAGGATGGGGGTTCCGTGCCGGGGCGGAGGATGGGGGGTCCTTGCCGGGGAGGGTGATGCGGGGGGGGTCCGTGCCGGGGAGGAGGCGGGGGGGGGGGTCCCTGCCGGGGAGGAGGATGGGGGGGGTCCGTGCCTGGGAGGGGGATGGGGGGTCCGTGCCGGGGAGGGGGGTGGGGGGCCCGTGCCAGGGAGGCGGATGGGGGGTCCGTGCCGGGGAGGAGGATGGGGGGTCTGTGCCGGGGAGGGGGATGGGGGGCCCGTGCCGGGGGGGGGGGAATGGGGGGGTCCGTGCCGGGGAGGAGGATGGGGTCCGTGCCGGGGAGGGGGATGGGGGGGTGTCCGTGCCGGGAAGGGGAATGGGGGGGTTCCGTGCCGGGGAGGTGGATGGGGGGTCCGTGCCGGGGAGGGGGATGGGGTGGGGGTCCGTGCCGGGGAGGAGGATGGGGGTTCCGTGCCGGGGCGGAGCATGGGGGGTCCGTGCTGGGGAGGGTGATGCGGGGGGTCCGTGCCGGGGAGGAGGATGGGGGGGGTCCGTGCCGGGGAGGAGGATGGGGGGGGTCCGTGCCGGGGAGGGGGATGGGGGGTGGGTGCCGGGGAGGGGGATGGGGGGGTCCGTGACGGGGAGGAGGATGGGGGGTCCGTGCCGGGGAGGGGGATGGGGGGGGGGGGGTCCGTTGCGGGGAGGAGGATGGGGGGTCCGTGCCGGGGACGGGGATGGGGGGGGGGGGGGGTCCGTGCCGGGGAGGAGGATGGGGGGTCCGTGCTGGGGAGGGGGATTGGGGGCCCGTGCCGGGGAGGAGGATGGGGGGTCCGAGCCGGGGAGGGGGATGCGAGGGCAAGTGAGTTGGTCCACCTGGCCAGGTGCCAGCCTCCAACAGTTGGACCCATGCGGTCCATGCCACCTGGCTGGGGGGAGGAGGGGGTATGGGCAATGATGACATGTCGTCGTTCCCCTCCCCCCACCAGGCCGTCATGTTTTCCGATCATCCAGCGATGTTGGCCGCCGTGGCGGCAGCCGCTCATGTCTATGTTGCCCTGGATGAGGAGGAGGAGGAGGAGGAGGAGGAGGAGCGTGCCAGAGAGGCGGCGCAGGCTGCCGCAGAGGGGCAGGCGGCAGCCGCCCGGGCTGGAGGGACACCTGACCGACAAGACGAGGAGGGGGAGGAGGACGTCGCGGCCCCACGGCAATGGAGGCACCCGAGTGCGCCCCGTGTGTACCGGCCCCGGCAGTCATACCAGGACCTCACGGACCGGGAATGCAGGAGGAGACTCCGGATGAGGCGGGAAACCGTGGCACACATCTGCCACCTGCTGGCACACCTGTCACCGCGTGGCACTGGCGGGGGACATCCTCTCCCTGTGTCCGTCAAGGTTACGGTGGCCCTGAGCCTTTATGCAACGGGGTCATTCCAGGCACCGAGTGGGGACCTGTCTGGCATATCGCAGACATCAGTGCATCGGTGCATCCGGGCAGTGACAGACGCCCTAGATGCCATGGCGCACCGCTACATCCGCTTCCCTGTGGACCGGGCCAGCCAAGATGCCCAGGCCGTGGGCTTCTCTGCCGTTGCCGGGTTCCCCATGGTCCAGGGCGTGATTGATGGGATGCACGTCGCCGTGCGGCCACCTGCAGATAACAGGGCCGTGTTCACCAATAGGAAGGGGACTTATTCGATGAACATACAGGTGGTCTGCGACCACCGCATGATGATCCTGCACGTCTGCGCCCGTTACCCAGGCAGTGTACACGACTCATACGTGTTGCCGCGGTCATCTATCCCCGGCATGTATGAGGGACGCCATTCCCGGCTGAGGGGCTGGTTGCTGGGAGACAGGGGCTACCCATTGCGATCGTGGCTGATGTCGCCTATACGGAGGCCACGCAATGAAACGGAGAACCGCTACAATGATGCCCATGTAGCGACAAGGGGAGTGATAGAGAGGTGCTTTGGCGTGCTTAAGATGTGTTTCAGGTGCCTGGACCTCTCTGGGGGCGCCCTCCAGTATCGGTCAGATAGGGTCGGCCGCATCATTGTGGTGTGCTGCGTCCTGCACAACATAGCCCAGCAGAGGGGCGATGTGCCGCAGGCAGAGGAGGGCGGAGTGGAGGAGCAGCAGGAAGAGGCGCAGTCCTCTCCAGATGAGGGGGATGGGGGCAATAGTCAGGGCAGACGGGCTAGACACAGGCGGGTGGCTGTCCACCGTTACCGGCTGGCCCAGCGGGCACGGGACAGGCTGATAGCCGCCCGCTTCACTGACTAGATGGGCGTGGGAATCGGGTAGTACGGCCACAGACCGCACACCATGGCAACAGCCGACCACCCACACCCCCCACCCATCCACCCACCCAGCACCCTCACCCCCCTCCCCAACCCCACCCACCTCACCCGCATGCATACCCCCCCCCCCATTGCCGATCCACCTGCGGCACATTGGCCGGGCTCTCACAGTTGCGGGTGGACGCGCGTCTATTGCAGGCCATGGAGGATGATGACAACCCGCCCTGCGACGAGCTCCTGGCTCCACATCGTTGGACTATGTCTGACCCATGACCACAGTACCACCATCCACCCGGACCATCCCTGCATGCGGCTGTGACACTGCAGAGCACGGTCCCGTCCTCTGCCCGGGGGGATGTTGATGGCGGCCCAGGGAGAAGGGGCAGACTCACCTGGGGCTGAGGTAAGAACACCCCTCACACACACACTTGCGCTCAACGTACATGACACCCCCGCACGCTTTGGACAGAGCACAAAGGCAGTTTCTGTAGGTGTAACATTGACTTTAATAACCAAAGGAGTTCATGCAGGTGCCCTAGCCCCTAAAACTCATCTGTGCCCTGCACCCGTGCCAAGTAAGACACTTACTCAGTGTCTAATTGTTTAGCCTTACGGGCCCTTTGACTACGTCTACGTGGTTCCCCAGACGGTACAGCAGAACTGGAGGTGGACTCGTGTGATTCCTGCCCTCTGACACGGGATCCCTTTGGCGGCCGTTTCCTGGGGTGTCCTGGCCTAGATGGGCCAGGCTGCGGCCCGGGCGACTGGGATGGCGAGCTGCCAGCCTGTCCTGCCCGTTGCCCACCCGATGCACCTGGGACGGAAGTGGGGGGAGTCCGAGGTGTCGCGGTGTTCCGGGACCTCCCCTACTGGGGGACCTGGGACGGACCACACCACCTCCTCCTCCCTCGGGGTGCCCGATGGCCCCCAGGCCTCTACATGGGTGGGGGGATGTGAACGGACTGGCCAACCGACGCCCCCCCGACATCTGGCACTGCCAGTCCTTGAGGCCCGTGCTGGTATCGACAGGGGTCTGCAGGTTTGCAGCCATGGAGCCCAGGGGATTGGCAAACCCTGTCTGTGACTGTGCGACGCCGGCCCGCACATGGCCACTGGCGCCGATGCCCTCAGCGATGTCCTGCTGAGACTGGGCTATGGCCTGCAGAGACTGGGCTATGGCCTGCTGAGACTGGGCCATGGCCTGCTGAGACTGGGCTATGGCCTGCTGAGACTGGGCCATGGCCTGCTGAGACTGGGCTATGGCCTGCTGAGACTGGGCCATGGCCTGCTGAGACTGGGCCATGGCCTGCTGAGACTGGGCCATGGCCTGCAGAGACTGCGCCATGGCGTTGAGCGCCTCTGCCATCTGGCCTCCTGCGAGAGGGCAGCCATGTCCTGGGCCACAGACGCGCCTGCACGGAAAGCCCCAGGCCTCGCAAACCGTTCCCCATGTCTGACACCGTCGCACCAATTGCCTCCACCGCGGACGCCACCCGTGCGGTGTCGGCTTGGGTGGCACGCATGACCGGCACCACTCCCAGCTCCTGGACGCGGGTGGACTCCTCCATCTGCGACTGCAGCCGCCGCAAGCCGGCCGTCACCCTCTTCGCTCGTCTCTGGTTCGGTGGTTGCATCGGATCTATGTGTGGGTGTGGTAACTCCAGGAACCCGGGATCCATCTGGGCGGCAGATGTTCGCTTGGGCTGGGCTGCCCTCCAACCGCCCGGCCCCTCTGCTGCTCCTACCTCCACCTGCTGTACCGGGACAGCTGTGTTGTGCGCACCAGTGAGTGTACCAGACGCCTCATCACTAAAGTGCCCAACCGAGGTGAGTGTTTCTGCGATGGAGGAGGGTGTTGGTGACAGCAGTGGCGTTGTGTCGTGCTCTTCATCCCACTCTGAGTCCATGGCACTTTGGGGTGGGGGTTCGTCTCCACCCATCCAATCTGTGTCACTGTCCGGTATTTCGTCTTCCTGGGTAGTGCTGTCCCGGGTAGGGGTGTCCGGGGTAGGGGTGTCCTGGGTAGTGGTGTCCCGGGTAGTGGTGTCCTGAGTACTGGTGTCCTGGGTAGTGGTGTCCTGGCCCAGCTGTGACGGGGGCCTGTGGCTGCCCCTCTCGTCGCTGGGTGGCACACGCCTGCGTCGTCGCACCTGCACGTGACGGGGGCGTCGTCTCCCTGTTGCTCCAGGTCTCTCCGTCTCCCGTGGTCTCCAAGGGACATCCTGCGGGCGTCGCATGCCGGAGGGTCCAGGTCTCTCCGTCTCCCGTGGTGTGCGAGGGGCATCCTGCGGGCGTCGCATGCCGGGGGGTCCGGGTCTCTCCGTCTCCCATGGTGTGCGAGGGGCATCCTGCAGGCGTCGCATGCCGGAGTGTCCGGGTCTCTCCGTCTCCCGTGGTGTGCGAGGGGCATCCTGCGGGCGTCGCATGCCGGAGGGTCCGGGTCTCTCCGTCTCCCGTGGCCTCTGAGGGGCATCCTGCGGGCGGTCTGCATCTGCGGGGATGGGTGCCTCGACGTTTGCTCCTGCGATACACAATGAAGCATGCATTCGTTAGACACGCAGGCGGTGATCAGGTGATATGGGGGAGGGGGATATAGGGGAGGGGGGGTAGGGGGACGGGCTGTCGGTGGCTCACTTGCTAGTACGCCCCCGACCTCTGCATCAGCAACCTCCCGGTCCTCAGGTCCGCCAGCCAGTTCCAGGGCCCTTTCCTCGTGTTCGGTCAGTGCCCTCTCATCAGTGGGGCCTCCTCCAGTCCTCACATGCTCCCTGGTGTTGTGCGCGCGTTTCTCCTGTGGCGGGGTGGGGGGGGGGGGTGGGTGGTGGCAGGGGTAAAAGGCAACAGTGTTAGACAGGTATATGAATGCACGCCATCGGTTGCGCGTGTATTGCAGAGGTTAAGGTTAGGGCTGGATTCACTTGGGGATATGGGGGATATGGGGGAGGGGGGATATGGGGGAGGGGGGATATGGAGAGGGGGGATATGGGGGAGGGGGGATATGGAGAGGGGGGATATGGGGGAGGGGGGATATGGGGGATATGGGGGAGGGGGGATATGGGGGAGGGGGGATATGGGGAGGGGAGATATGGGGGAGGGGGGATATGGGGAGGGGGGATATGGGGGAGGGGGATATGGGGGAGGGGGGATATGGGGGCTATGGGGGAGGGGGATATGGGGGATGTGGGGGAGGGGGGATATGGGGGATATGGGGGAGGTGGGATATGGGGGATATGGGGGAGGGGAGATATGGGGGATAATGGGGAGGGGAGATATGGGGGAGGGGGGATATGGGGAGGCTCACCCTGCCTGCTCTGACGAGGTTGTTCACCTTCTTGTGGCACTGGGTGCCTGTCCGTGGTGTCAGGGTTGCAACGGTGACGTCCTCTGCCACCTCCCTCCACAGACACCGGCTGTGGGGCAACTCTGCGGCCGTGCCCGGGATACAGGGCCTCCCTCCTCTGCTCCACTGCGTCCAGGAGCGCCTCCACATCCCGTGACTGGAACCTTGGGGCTGAGCGGTGGCCGGCCATCAGGTCGGGTGTTCCGGTCGGGTGTTCCGGTCGGGTGGGGGGGGAGCAGCGCGTCGTTATGAGCCGTCACGCCGTGCGGCGTGTATGACACTGCACGGCGTGAACCACGTGAGCAAGCGCGGATCCCGTCACGTCGCTGCTAGCCCATTTCGGGCCGGAGACTTCGCAACAATTTTTGCGGCGTGACGCAAGTCGGATTTGCGCCGTTTTTTGCGCCGATCGGCGGACTTTCCGCCGATAACGGAGAATTTCGCCCCTCATTTCAGAAAGATTCTCTTGTTGCCTTGTGCCCATCGCAAATCCCGCTATGTTGGGAGAATTCTGGGAAAGGCCGAAAAGGGATTTGCGCCAAGGGCAAAACAGTTTCTGATAATCCCGGCCCGCTCCCGCTGGCATGATCAGGATCTCAGTAGCACAGTGGTTAGCACTGCCGCTTCACAGCTCCAAGGTCCCAGGTTCGATCCATGGCTTGGGTCACTGTCTGTGCGGAGTCTGCACATTTTCCTCGTGTTTGTGTGGGTTTCCTCCGAGAGCTCCGGTTCCCTCCCACAATCCAAAGACATGCAGGTTAGGTGGATTGGCCATGCTAAATTGCCCTTTATGCCCAAAGGGATTGGGTGGGGTTTCTGGGTTCTGAGTATGGGACAGAGGTGAGGGATGTTCTTTCTAAAAGCTAGTGCAGAGTCGATGGGCTGAATAGCCTCCTTCTGCACTGTAAATTCTATGTCTTTATCTGTGTCTTGTCTCTTGGAGAGTCATTTTACTCCCTTTGAAATTTCAATAGGCTCTATGATTTCACGGTTGCAGTATGCCTGCTTTTGTCCCTTTGTACTTGGTTGTTTGCATTGAATTTCACACCCCCATTAACTTTTACAAGCCTTTTGATTGACAGATGAAATGAAATGAAAATGAAAATCGCTTATTGTCACAAGTAGGCTTCAAATAAAGTTACTGTGAAAAGCCCCTAGTCGCCACATTCCGGCGCCTGTTCGGGGAGGCTGGTACGGGAATTGAACCGTGCTGCTGACCTGCCTTGGTCTGCTTTCAAAGTCAGCGATTTAGCCCTGTGCTAAACCAGCCCCATTACCAGACATTCAAACCAGATGAAGGCTTTCTCAAAGGAGGGCTGAGCTTTGTTTGTATGGCACTTCATGGTCCATTAACTTTGAAGTGCTTCCTCTTTTGAGCAGGTCCTGTCTAATTGCATTTTTTCTTTTTTTTGGAAAACTATTTTATTGGAGGAATTTTCAAATATATACAGAACAGAAATGAGCAAACAACAGCAACAGTTAACCATGCACAATTGCCACTATTCTCCCGTGTCACCTCCTCCTGTCACACCCAGCCCGCCCCAACCCAAACAAAACACAAAAAAATCCTCTCCTCCCCCCCCTCCCCCACTGACATGTTACTATCCCTGAAAGAAGTCAATTAACAGCCCCCACCTCGTGGAGAACCTCCATTCCTTTTATGGTGAACTTGATTTTTTTCTAGGTGGAGGAACTCTGCCAAGTTGCTCACCCATGCCCCCACTTCGGCAGCTTCAGATCCCACCAGCACAACAAAATCCACCTTCGGGCTATCAGGGATGCAAAGGCTACCACTTCAGCCTCTCTCCCCATCTGCACTCCCGGATCCTCCGACACCCCAAATATCGGCACCTCTTTGTTCTCAGAGGGGACTTGAGGACAGACAGGCAGAGTGCTTTACACTCTTTCATTCCAGAAATCCCAGCATCTCCCTAAATTTCCCTTTGTGCCCAAAGGGATTGGGTGGGATTATGAGTATGGGACAGAGGTGTGGGCTTAGGTGGGATGTTCTTTCCAAAAGCTAGTGCAGAGTCGATGGGCCGAATAGCCTCCTTCAGCATTGCCGACATCCTCATAGATCTGGGGCATGACCTGTCCAACCTTGGATCCAACACCATGTTCAAAAGTGTCCCTCCCCCCATGATCAGCCAGTGCATGTCCAGGCCTGGGATACCTCCGTCCACAGCAGCAACCCACCCCTCCCTGCCCCACCCTCACCAACCCCAAAGAAAAAGTAAATGAAAACTATCCCCCCCATCCCTGCAACAGATATAGCCCCTAATTCACTCCCGTTAACTTGCCAATCCGCTAGCATCCCGCTAGCACCCGAGGCAACTGCCTTCCCCTAAACATCCCCCCATCTCTTGCATCCGCTCCCCCACCTTCCCACCTGTACCCACAACCCCAATAACCCACATAACATACAACATGCTACAACATTCAACCCTACCGAAGAACAGCAACACTCCCCCCAGTGGTATTTCCACCGTCCAAAGTTCTTAAAAGTCCCCACGTCCATGGTCTCGCAAAAACCTGCTCGACTCCTCTGGATTGTCCATGTAGAACTCCTGGCCCACAACCGGGCTGGGTGCAGCACCCCAAACCTCACTCCTTCCTTGAACAGGGCCGCTTTAACCTTGTTAAACCCAGCCCAGTGCTTACCCAGCTTCGCACCCAGATCCTGGTAGACCCGAATCACATTCCCTTCCCAAGTGCACTTCTTCATCTCCTTCGCCCACCGCAGAATCTTCTCCTTGTCTAGATATCTGAGCAGTCATACCATCATCATACCCTCAGCTGCACCCCCGCCTTTGGCCTCCTCCTCAGCAACCTGTATACTTGATCCACCTCAGGGGGCCGGTGGAAAACCTCCACCCTCACCAGCCTCCCAAACATTATCGCTACATACTTCATGCTCTGCGTTCCCTCAATGCCTTCAGGCACCCCCATAATCCGTAGATCCTGCCTCCTCCACCACTTTCTCCCTCAGCTTCCTTTGGCCCTCTGCCACCAGCGTAATCTCCACCTCCAACGAGGCCAACCGGTCCTCATGGTCCGCCACTGACTTTTCCACTTTTTGGAGCGACGCACTATGTGTCTCCAACCTCCGCTCCACTCTCTCAATAGCTGCCTGAATCAGGTCACCACCGTAGCCAGGTCTTCGGAGGTCTCCTGCCATTGCTGCTGGGAATTGACCCTCAAAAACTCCACCAACTGTTCCATGGACCACAGAGCGGGCAACAACGTCACAGAGCTCTGCGCCATCTTTCCTTCAATCGCACTCCTCGAAAGCTTCTGGTCTGACTGTTGCACCTTTACAATAGCACTCCTTGTTTGATAGGACTGAGACATGCCCTCTCGCAGGAAAATCCTTAGCTCTGTCTGTTCCTGCACTTTGTACCAGCCAACACTTCATGAATGGGTGACAAGGACCAAACAATTCCACCTCAAGGAGGAGCCACCAAATGTGTGACCATTCACTCCATTGCCGCCACCAGAAGTCTGCATTTATCCTATTGTGTTATTTTTCTATTCTGAATTGCTTCCTAGAAAGAGTAGGTGTCTGTCTGACTGCATTTTTTCCATAGAGATTTATGTTCTACTCTGAAGTGCTTCCTAGAAGGGTGGCACTGCCAGGGTGCTGGGCTGGCAGTGCCAAGGGGCCTAGGTGGCACAGGGAGAGCCAGGGTATCACCCTGACCTGTCCCCAAACACCTGAGGGTCTCCAGTGACCTGGGAGACTCCCTAGGTGCTGTTACACGTTTGTGTGGACTGGTACCAAACAGCAGCCTGACGAGGTCTCCCAGGTGCGGCATTTGTTTTCACGTATACCTGCTGACACTCAGTACTACCTCACACCACCTCCCTCGACTCCTCCACTGTTGCTACATTATCGGACTCCTGAAATGGGGCGGGATTCTCCGACCCCCCGCCGGGTCGGAGAATCGCCAGGGGGGCTGGCGTGAATCTTGCCCCCGCCGGTTGCCGAAAATCCGGCACCGGAGATTCGCCGGGGGCGGGAATCACGCTGCGCCGGTTGGCGGCCCCCCCCCCCCCCGCGATTCTCCGGCCCGGATGGTCCGAAGTCACGCTGCTAGAATGCCTGCCCCACCGCCGTGGATTAAAACACCTCTCTTACCGGCGGGACAAGGCGGCGCGGGCGGGCTCCAGGGGGGGGGTTGCGATCTGGCCCCAGGGGGTGCCCCCACAGTGGCCTGGCCCGAGATCGGGGCCCACCGATCCGCGGGCGGGCCTGTGCCGTGGGGTCACTCTTTTCCTTCCGCCTTCGCCACGGTCTCCACCATGGCGGAGGCGGAAGAGACTCCCTCCACAGCGCATGCGCAGGAATGCCGTGAGCGGCCGCTAACGCTCCCGCGCATGCGCCGCACGGCAATGTCATTTCCGCGCCAGCTGGCGGGGCACCAAAGGCCTTTTCCGCCAGCTGGCGGGGCGGAAATCAATCCGGCGCGGGCCTAGCCCCTCAAGGTTAGGGCTCGGCCCCCCAAGATGCGGAGGATTCCGCACCTTTGGGGCGGCGCGATGCCGGACTGATTTGCGCCGTTTTTGCCGCCAGTCGGCGGACATCGCGCCGATACCGGAGAATTTCGCCCCTGATGTCCAGAAATGGATGAACAGAAATGCCCTCCAATTAAATATTGGGTAAACTGAAGCCATTGCTTTTGGTCGCCCCTCCAAGCTCCATTCCCTATCTAACTCCATCCTCCCCGGGAACAGTCTGAGATTAAGCCAGTTTGTCCCCAAACTTGGCGTCACATTTATTCCAGAGAAGAGCTTCTAATCTCATATTAGTGCTATTGCTCAGATCATCGATTTCCACCACATTGCCTGACTTTGCTTGTCTTAGCTTGTCAGCTGCTGAAACCCTCATCTATGCCTTTGTTACCTCTAGACTCATCCATTCCAACACAATCTTGGCTGGTTTTCCATATTCTATCCTTCGTAAACCTGAGATCATCCAAAGCTCTGCTGCCCATATCTTAACTCTTGGTAAAGCCCCTTCCCCTCTCACCCCTGTGCTCCCTGACCTACATTGGCTTCCAGTAAAGCAAGGCCTTGAATTTAAAGTTCTCATCCTCGTTTTCAATCTTCCCATGGCGTTTTCCCTCCCTATCGCCAGCGTCATCTCCTCCAGCCCTTTAACCTTCCAGATATCTGCGCACCTCTAATTCTCACCTTTAATGCATCCCAATTTTAATTGCACTACAGTTGGTGGCCATGCCTTCAGTTGCCTCAGTCCAAAGCTTTGCAAAGCCCTGCACTGCGCTCCTCTACCTTGCTATCCTCATTTAAGACATTGCTTGAAACCTAACTGTTTGACCAAGCCTTTGGCCATTTAACCTAATATCTCCTTATGTAGCACGGTCATCGTTGTTTTCATGTTTTTGTGAAGTGCCTTGGGACATTTTGTTAAGTTAGAGGTACTATGTAAATATACATTGTTGTTGTTGCTGTTTGTTAGAGTTTGCTGTGCTGTGTTGCAATGTTCCATACTGTATAACAGTGACTGCATTTTAAAAGAACCCCATTGGCTGTAAAGCACTTTGGGTCATGAAAGATGCTGCAAGCAGGCTTGTATTTATCAAACTCCATACTTTACTGGTGCAAAAAGCTTGTGGAACACTAACACAGAAATATTAGCTGACAAAAAAAGAGTTACATGTTCCATACATGCCTAAAGTTACATGTTCCATACATGGTTATCAAAAACTGCCATAAAATAGCTGAGGAACGGGGATAAAAGCAAATTACTGTGGCTGCTGGAATCTGAAACGAAAGAGAAAATGCTGGAAAATCTCAGCAAGTCTGGCAGCATCTGTAGGGAGAGAAAAGAGCTAACGTTTCGCGTCCGATGACTCTTTATCAAGGGTCTCTGACAAAGAGTCATCGGACTCGAAACGTTACTCTTTTCTCTCCCCACAGATGCTGCCAGACTTGCTGAGATTTTCCAGCATTTTCTCTTTCGTTTGAGGAAAGGGGATAATTGGTGGTACTTTGGCCAGAAGGACGGCGGTTTTGAGACACAATTTGCAAATGTCATTGATGAATGAAAAATGAACCACCTATGTTATTTTTCTCAGCCCTGAATACCAGCCATTGAGCAGACTTACTTAATAAAGAAACACCGGATAAATCCATTCTAGTGCAATTTTGTAATAGCTATTATTCATGATTATATTTGTCATACATTGCAGTAAATTCAATTAGTATGCTGCCAACTTTGCGATTAGAAAACATATTACCATATTAACAGGAGGAAAATGTGCACATGCACAGAAAATATAATAACTACTCCAAACCAGACAACATCAGTTGTGATTATAAAGTCCAAATGGCCCAAATTAAAATGAGCTCCACTTGTCTTCTTACAGTTCCCAGCAGTTTTCAGTATGCAATTCCATTTTAAAAGAAATGCATATTGCTTTCGATAGAAGGCTTTAATATTTGGGTAAGTAGATCTATTTTGCAATATTGCTTTCCAAAGCCCTCTTCACTTAATCCTTTAACACCATTTACAGAAAGCAAAATTATTTACAATTGCTCATTTCACCAATAAAGATTGAATGAATGCTATTGAAATGGGGTTTTGAAATGAAATGTAAAAATATTTCTGAGTCGCGCAAATGACTGAAATCAATCAATTTACCAATAAGTTAACAGTTAGGTCCTTTTGTACACGAACAGATATTGATTTCAAGCAACAAAATGCAAAAATAACTTTACGACAAATGAGACAATACAATATCAATAAACTAATTTACACCCATCTACTTTCAATTCTATGTTATGTACGTTCCAGGGCAAACCCCACATACAAATTACACACATGAAAAGCATTAGTGATTATCATAAGGTTAATCGTATGTAGAGGGTAAAACGTTATTCCAAATACCTTTGGGTCTCTGCCTTACAACTGGAGCTGTGAAGGTGTTACTGGTAAAGATGTGCAAGTGCCAAAACTTTAGCATTCAACAATATCCCTTTAATTAGCAGAAGTAACATTATTACCCTCAATAAACCTTATAATTAGCGGGCTTCTATTGTGAGGAGAGTGGATTCACCCCATTTTCTGGATAGTGGGTCTAACAGGTATAAGTAATGGGTCTTGGGTGGGGTATCATTTCACCTAGCCCCACCCCCGCATCCAATCCTTTTTTGTTGAAATTGTTTTCTCCTTTTGAGAGTCACAATAGAAAATAAATAAACAAGAGGAGGAAATTCAGTCTGCTTAGATGGTATTTACTGGAGGAGAGATGCAGGCTGTCATCCTGAGGCTGGATTGCTTATTTAAAGGCAGCTTTTTCTTTGTAATAGTATTCAAATGTATTCAAAAAAAATAAATTTAGAGTACCCAATTCATGTTTTCCAATTAAGGGGTAATTTTGCGTGGCCAATCCACCTACCCTGCACATCTTTGGGCTGTGGGGGCGAAACCCACACAAACACGGGAAGAATGTGCAAACACCACACGGACAGTAACCCAGGGCTGGGATCGAACCTGGGACCTCGGCGCCATGAGGCAGCAGTGCTAACCACTGCGCCACCGTGCTGCCCATTCAAATGTATTTATTGTAATTGTAATTTTAAAAATACAAAAATAATTTACACTGTCCAACATAAGAACTAGGAGCAGGAGTGGGCCATCTGGCCCCTCGAGCCTGCTCCGCCATTCAATGAGATCATGGCCGATCTTTTGTGGACTCAGCTCCACTTGCCTGCCCGGACACCATAACCCTTTATTCTTCAAAAACCTATCTATCTTTATCTTGAAAACATTTAATGAAGGAGCCTCAACTGCTTCACTGGGCAGGGAATTCCATAGATTCATAACTCTTTGGGTGAAGACGTTCCTCCTAAGCTCAGTCCTAAATCTATTTCCTCTTATTTTGAGGCTATGCCCCCTCGTTCTGCTCCTGATATATAAAATTGATGTGCATATTATTCTTTTTTTTCGTTCAGAATTAAGTATTCTTTATTTAGCTGCACAAAGATATCCACCATGCTCCAGTTAATATATTATTGCAGCGTTACACAGCAATAAATGCAAAACAGAGTAGAAAAACAGCTTGTCAATTGATTCACTGTCGCCTAGCGTTAGTTGCAGACCCATTATACGCATGTCACAATGTTGCGATTAGAGTGTTACCTAAAGGCAGAGGACTCTTCACATGCTGTGAGTGACTATTTTCTTTGTAAATATAGTTATTGAATTTCAGAACAAACAACAATGACATTATCAACAGACAAATATATAGAATATATAGATAATAAGTCAAAAAAATTATATGTATATATTTATCTTTATAACTATAACAATCAAACTAACTCCACTATAAACTAACCCCCTTAACAGTCGACAGTGTCCAATTCCTCAAAAATTAGATAAATGGCCACCACCTCAAGTAGAATTTCCCCACCGATCCCCAGTTGATGTATTTAATTTTCTCCAGATGTAGGAATGACATCAAATCACCCAACCAGGCAGATCCTTCAGACAGTGTGGGAGATCTCCAACTAAGCAACATTCGCCTCCTGGCCACCAAAGAGGCAAAGGCGAGAACGTCCACTCCCACCTCAGAGTGAAATGCCGGTGAGATGAGACCCCAAATATGTCTATTAGTGGACAAGGTTCTAGGGCCACCCATAGAATCTTTGATACCGTGTCAAAAAGGAAACCCAGTAGCTAGCAAGTTTAGGTCAACAATAATAATCGCTCATTGTCACAAATAGGCATCAATGAAGTTACTGTGAAAAGCCCCTAGTCGCCACATTCCGGCACCTGTTCGGGGAGGCCGGGACGGGAATTGAACCCTGCTGGCATTGTTCTGCATTACAAGCCAGCTGTTTAGCCCCATGTGCTAAACCAGCCCCAGGCCAAACCAGCACACACCATGAAAAAGTAGACACTGCAGCGACAAAGGCTGGTGGACTCCATTTTGGCCAAACCAGCACAAGGCCAAAACATGTGAGTGTGGTTAGCTAGCACAAGCGAACAGCGATCACACGTGTCCTCCACATCCTGAAAGAGCCCACTCATCCTCGCCTTAGTCCAATGTGTTCTGTACAATACTTTAAACTGAATCAAACTCAGTCTGGTGCAGGATGAAGTGGAATTCACCTTGTAGAGCACTTCTCTCCAAGCCTCATCAGTAAGTACAGGGTCTGGCTCCTTCACCTATTTCTCCTTCACTACTTCCAAAGGGGCAGAATCCGAAGAAAGAATAAGGCCATACAAATTTGAAATAGATCCCCTGTCCTGTTGTGCCAAAGACAAAGAGGAGGGTAAAGTCCTGGGGAAAGAACAAAACAAATTAAGTTTGCCATAAGAGGAGCAGAGGAGCGTTTCTCCACGAGGTGGAGGCTGTTCATTCACTTCTTTAAGGAACATTAACAAGTCAGCGGAGGGAAGGAGGGGGCGGGGGATTCTTTGTGTTTTGTTTGGGATTTGGGCGGGCTGGGGATAAAAGGAGGAAGTGGCGAGGGTGGTATGCGGGAATAGGGTTAATTGTGTATGGTTTATTGTTGCTGTTTGCTCGTTTCTGTTCTATATATATTTAAAAATACCTCCAATAAAATATTTCTTTAACAAAATAGATCATCTGGGTAAAATGATACCCAGTGCTCCACTCTGCCCCGGCAAATACCCTTCTACCCAATGGATGTTCTCAATGCTATCGATAGAGGCTCACTATCTAACGCAAAGAGCAGTGAGGAAAGAAAGCAGCCCTGCCTAGTGCCCCTGCCAAGGGAAAGTATCCAGAAGATACTGTCTTCGTACGAATGTTGGCCTGAGGGGCATTATACAACAGATGAATCCAGGAGGAAAATTTAGGGCAGAATCCAAATCTCTCCAGAATCTCAAGTGGATAATTCCATTCCACCCTATCAAATGCTTTTTCTGCTTCCAAAGACACTGTGACTTCAGGTTCTGGAGCAGTGTTTGGAGAAGGTTCTGACTCAATTAGCTCACGGTAATAAGAATTGAAAGCCACATTAATTTGGAGAGAAGCTAAAACCAGTTCACCTTCTTTGTTCCGAACCAAAAGGATTTCTCAAGAGGCAGTCTGCCTCTTGAGTTCATAGAATCATAGAAGTTTACAGCATGGAAACAGGCCCTTCGGCCCAACCAGTCCATGCCGCCCAGTTTTTACCATTAAGCTAGTCCCAGTTGCCCGCACTTGGCCCATAACCCTCTATACCCATCTTACCCATGTAACTATCTAAATGCTTTTTAAAAGACACAATTGTACCCGCCTCTACTACTACCTTTGGCAGCACATTCCAGACACTCACTACCCTCTGAGTGAAGAAATTGCCCCTCTGGGCCCTTCTGAATCTCTCTCCTCTCACCTTAAACCTATGCCCTCTAGTTTTAGACTCCCCTACCTTTGGGAAAAGATGTTGACTATCTACCTTATCTATGCCCCTCATTATTTTATAGACCTCTATAAGATCACCCCTAAGCCTCCTACGCTCCAGGGGTAAAAGTCCCAGTCTATCCATCCTCTCCTTATAACTCAAACCATCAAGTCCCGGTAACATCCTAGTAAATCTTTTCTGCACTCTTTCTAGTTTAATAATATCCTTTCTATAATAGGGTGACCAGAACTGCACACAGTATTCCAAGTGTGGCCGTAGTTGATGGCAAGCAGGCGACCAGCCTTCTCCCCATGTTCGTAGAAGATGCTCCTGGAATGCCGTAACTGACACACAGCCTCCCGGTAGATATCAGTTCAAATTGGAGCTGTAAATGTTTTCTGTATGTCAGTAGATCCGGTGTTTGGGCAAGTGAATATTGGTGGTCAACTTCCAAAATGGAGTCCACCAGCCTTTGACGCTGCAATGTCTCCTTTTTCATGATGTGAAGATGCCGGCGTTGGACTGGGGTGAGCACAGTAAGAAGTCTTACAACACCAGGTTAAAGTCCAATAGCTAGTGATTCAAAACAAACTTGTTGGACTTTAACCTGGTGTTGTAAGACTTCTTACTGTCCTTTTTCATGGTGAGCTTTATATGAGATAATTCCCTCTCTTATGATGACCTTAGGGGTGATCTTATAGAGGTCTATAAAAGGTTGGTGGAATTGCGGATAGCGATGAGGACTGTCTGAGGATACAGCAGGATTTAGATTGTCTGGAGACTTGGGCGGAGAGATGGCAGATGGAGTTTAACCTGGACAAATGTGAGGTAATGCATTTTGGAAGGGCTAATGCAGGTAGGGAATATACAGTGAATGGTAGAACCCTCAAGAGTATTGAAAGTCAAAGAGATCTAGGAGTACAGGTCCACAGATCACTGAAAGGGGCTACACAGGTGGAGAAGGTAGTCAAGAAGGCATACGGCATGCTTGCCTTCATTGGCCGGGGCATTGAGTATAAGAATTGGCAAGTCATGTTGCAGCTGTATAGAACCTTAGTTAGGCCACACTTGGAGTATAGTGTTCAATTCTGGTCGCCACACTACCAGAAGGATGTGGAGGCTTTAGAGAGGGTGCAGAAGAGATTTACCAGAATGTTGCCTGGTATGGAGGGCATAAGCTATGAGGAGCGATTGAATAAACTCGGTTTGTTCTCACTGGAACGAAGGAGGTTGAGGGGCGACCTGATAGAGGTATACAAAATTATGAGGGGCATAGACAGAGTGGATAGTCAGAGGCTTTTCCCCAGGGTAGAGGGGTCAATTACTAGGGGGCATAGGTTTAAGGTGAGAGGGGCAAAGTTTAGAGTAGATGTACGAGGCAAGTTTTTTACGCAGAGGGTAGTGGGTGCCTGGAACTCACTACCGGAGGAGGTAGTGGAGGCAGGGACGATAGGGACATTTAAGGGGCATCTTGACAAATATATGAATAGGATGGGAATAGAAGGATACGGACCCAGGAAGTGTAGAAGATTGTAGTTTAGTCGGGCAGTATGGTCGGCACGGGCTTGGAGGGCCGAAGGGCCTGTTCCTGTGCTGTACATTTCTTTGTTCTTTTGTTCTTTGTTCTTTAGGGCTCCCCAGAGTGTCGAAGGAGATATTGACTCCGACTTGTTGAGCTTAATAAAGTCTGCTCTGCCAGCAGACAAATGCTCACAAAATTCGTCATTAGACATCAATGTGGAGTCTCGTCTCTAGGGTGGGCGTCGGGAACGGCCAAAATCAAAAATCAACAATTGGGGAGCATGGCTGAAGATGACAACCGCCAAATATCGGCTGCCACGACTGAAGGGAGGAGGGACATATAGTTATGGGCCAGGGCTTAGAAACTCCAAAGTGTATTATGGAGTTCACCTAACCTTCAACCTATATGTTGAATTTGGTTAGGATGATCACAAGAGCCTTCACTGCAGGTGTGATTCAGCAGCCTTCCCAGTCACCTTAATCAAAACAAGCTTTATTCTAAGAACTTAGTTAACATTTATATAAACACACAGCAAGAATTTTTATCAATTACAAACATAAAGACACCCCACAGCTACAGTAATTTATGTCTAACACTTAATGAATTCCCCTTAACTGTTCCAATTCAGATACAATATCCACTGTTTAAAAAAGGAGGTCGGCAGAAAGCGGGTAATTATAGGCCGGTAAGCTTGACTTCGGTTGTAGGGAAAATGCTGGAATCTATCATTAAGGAGGAAATAGCGGGGCACCTGGAGGGAAATTGTCCCATTGAGCAGACGCAGCATGGGTTCACAAAGGGTAGGTCGTGTCTGACTAATTTGGTAGAATTTTTTGAGGACGTTACCAGTGCAGTAGATAACGGGGAGCCAATGGATGTGGTATATCTGGATTTCCAGAAAGCTTTTGACAAGGTGCCACACAAAAGGTTGCTGCATAAACTAAAGATGCATGGCATTAAGGGTAAAGTGATAGCATGGGTAGAGGATTGGTTAACTAACAGAAAGCAGAGAGTGGGGATAAATGGGTGTTTCTCTGGTTGGCAACCTGTAACTAGTGGGGTCCCTCAAGGATCAGTGTTGGGCCCGTAGTTGTTCACAATTTACATAGACGATTTGGAGTTGGGGTGCAATGTGTCAAAGTTTGCAGACGACACTAAGATGAGTGGTAAAGCAAAAAGGGCAGAGGATACCGGAAGTCTGCAGAAGGATTTGGATAGGTTAGGTGAATGGGCTAGGGTCTGGCAGATGGAATTCAATGTTGCCAAGTGTGAGGCTATCCATTTTGGGAGGAATAACAGCAGAATGGATTATTATTTAAACGGTAAGATGTTAAAACATGTTGCTGTGCAGAGGGACCTGGGTGTGTTGGTGCACGAGTCGCAAAAAGTTGGTGAGCAGGTGCAACAGGTGATTAAGAAGTCTAATCGAGTTTTGTTTTTCATTGCTAGAGGGATGGAGTTCCAGACTAGTGAGGTTATGCTGCAATTGTATAGGGTGTTGGTGAGGCCGCATCTGGAGTATTGTGTTCAGTTTTGGTCTCCTTACCTGAGAAAGGACATATTGGCACTGGAGGGAGTGCAGAGGAGATTCACTAGGTTGATCCCAGAGTTGAAGGGATTAGATTATGACGAGAGGTTGAGTAGACTGGGGCTGTACTCATTGGAGTTTAGAAGGATGTGGGGGGATCTTATTGAAACATATAAAATTATGAAGGGAATAGATAGGATAGATGCGGGCAGGTTGTTTCTACTGGTCGGGGAAAGCAGAACTAGGGGGCATAGCCTCAAAATAAGGGGAAGTAGATTTAGGACCGAGTTTAGGAGGAACTTCTTCAGCCAAAGGGTTGTGAATCTCTGGAATTCCTTGCCCAGTGAAGCAGTTGAGGCTCCTTCTTTAAACGTTTTTAAGAAAAAGATAGATACCTTTCTAAAGAATAAAGGGGTTCGGGGATATGGTGTATGGGCCGGAGAGTGGAGCTGAGTCCACAAAGATCAGCCATGATCTCATTGAATGGCGGAGCAGGCTCGAGGGGCCGGATGGCCTACTCCTGTTCCTAGTTCATATGTTATGTTGATTAATACTGATGCATTGATTCTACCTCTTAGCGACTTCCTACAACTAACAGGCCAATACTTAACTTTGGAAATGGCCCACCAGGTCAGGGAAACGAATGGCCTTTCGAATGGGTTCTGAGCCTGCGGGATTCAAAGGCTGGTACAGGTCGATAGTCAGGAGTGCCTATCTCGTAGCGATCGTTGGAGTAAAACTTACGTTCTTTTGCAGAAGGGTCTCGAAGGGTGCGGAGAGGAGAAGAAGGGTGCAGCCGGGAGGAGAAAAAGGGAAGAAGGGCCGATTTAAACTTGGCCCCTATTCTTATAATCCCCAGGGGCTTCCTGCCTCACGGGATGGACCTTGTACCTGGTTCCAAGTGATTGGACTTGGAGCCAATCACTTGGTTCGATATTCTCCAATGCTGGAGCGATTCCTTGATCGAGTTCGTTTATCTCTCTTCGTGTCAGCTCCTGCTGGCGCCTAAAAGGTCTGGGTTGGCTTTGTGTGTCTATTTTGTATCAATTGTTCCCGGGGATTGCTGATTAATATGCAGATGGCTGGTGTGTTGTTATGTTGATGGCTGCAGGTATCGATTCGGTCTGGCTTCCCCAGAGGCGAATACACTGTTTTACCTGCAGCTGTTTGAGTCCTGTTGGCTGATTTTCCCATCAGCCTCTTCCGTTTGCCATTTTAAATCGGGGTTTGGCCATTCTAATCGGGAGTTAGCCATTTTACATGGCTACAGCTTGTAATGCAGAACAAGGCCAGCAGCGCGGGTTCTATTCCCGTACCGGCCTCCCCAAACAGGCGCTGGAATGTGGCACTAGGGGCTTTTCACAGTAACTTCATTGAAGCCTACTTGTGACAATAAGTGATTATTATTATTATAACTGTTCCAATTCAAAAACAAAATCCCATAAACCGAAAACCCCTTTTCAGGGGCATGGCCCAGCACTCTGCATTCTCACTTGAATAAGACTGGCTTTTCCTGAGGTTCTGACCCAGTCTCACTAGCAGGTTTAAACCCTTCCGGAAAGCAAACTATATCTTTTAAGTTACCAAAGCAGCAGGTAGCTAAAATCAATGTTTTTTTTTACTGGAACAGATATTTAAAATTAAAATAGAGAAAGACAGGCCAAAACACTTATTTTCTCTCTCTGTAGTCCACAGCAATCAATTTTTAAAGCAAAACCAAAAACTTCACACCCACAGCTCAGCTCCACCCACAAATTGACATCACTGAAGCCATGTGATCAGACAAAAACCTTTCTTAAAGGGACACTCCCATGACAATATCAACAATTAAAAATTTGGGAATATGCACAGTGGATACCTAAACCAAAAAAAAGTATTTGTTGTTTGGATGCAGAAAACACCACAGATCTACCCCACCAATCCATTCCATAAATGAGGTCAGTGCCCTGGACGTCAGATAGGGTCAGAGATTTTGGCATGAAATTTAGGGTCCGAAGCACAGTTCAGGTCGCCTCCTAGAATCATCCAATGTGAATCTAAGTCAGGGAGGAAGTTCACCAGTTGAGTTAACAAAGTTTGGGTCGTCCCAGTTGGGAGCATAAATGTTTACTAAATATACCGGAGCGTTTTCCAGTGAACCACAGGCAATAATATAACGAGGGTCATCCATAATTCGAGAGGGGGAAAATTGCCCTTTTTTATGGATTAGTATTGCTGTGCCTCTAGTCTTACTGTTAAAGCTTGAATAAAAGACTTGTCCCACCCAATCTTTGTGAATCCATGTCTGGTCTTTTACACACAGATGGGTTTCCTGTACAAATATGACATCATTAGAGTTTGGAGTCAGCCATATCCTTTGAGGAATATCAATCAAGGCATCTCAAAAGTCCAAGGTGAGGAAACCCATCCAGGATGACAACCAAGCCAGGTCCAATGACAGAATAATGGACACCATCAACTGACCAACTTTAACACCCTTCCCCTACATCCTTCCCTATCCCAACAACACCCCTTAATAATATTACCCTTACCTCTAAATGCCTACATAACATAACCCTACCTAAATTACAAATTACATTCTAAGCTCTTATTCGCAAACTGTTTGTTACGAGGAGCTGCAACAAACCCTCTCTTGTACCTTCCATCAGCTAACCGCATCATTAGCATCAGTGCTAACCATTGTGCCACTATACCACAGTGATCTGATCACTGTGGTCGGATAGGGCTGTTCCCATATTTTTCTTACTGTGGTCCCATGTGCTTCTATAATTCTGCTCATAATCTCCAATTTTATGGACAAATGGGCAGGATTCTCCATTAGCCAATGCCGAAATCGGGAAAGGCAATTGGGTGGAGAATCGGTTTTGATGCCTAAATTGCAGCAGGCGCCAATTTAACGCCAAATCGCAATTCTCCAGCACCTCGACAGCGGCGTCAATGCATTCTGGAACGCACATACAGTCGACACCGTTTGCATATCATTAGCGGGCCCAACCCAGTATTCTCTGCGGCCTCCACGATTCTCTGCCTCCAATGGGCCGAGTTCCCGACGGTGCGGTTCACTGATGCTTTTAAAAGTCGTGAAACCAGCGTGGCGGCTGCTGAGGGAGAGGGGGTATGGAAGGTATCCAATATCGCCGTAGTTTGCTGACAGTTGTGCTGCTGCCTGGGGTGCTTCTGCCAGGGCCGAGGGGAGTAGTGCGGGGTGGCCAGGAGTGGGCTGTGGGGTCAGGGTGGGCGGACACAGAGTACCATTGTCGCAGCAGGCAAGGCAGCTATGCGCCTGCGCACACCGCTAACAGCCTACTTTGAAACTGGTGCTGCGATTCGTATAGTTGTCCTTTCAGGACACCCCCTGGGTGAACTCTGGCCCCAGCTGACCCATCAGCTGTGTGGGCACGCTCCAGCACAACCAGTGCCATCTTTTGGCTGGGATAAGTGTGTGTGGGGATTGTAATGTGTAAGTGCGGCTGCAGCTTCCCTAGTGCCAATCACAGGCCCGGCGAATCCTGCGCCGTTTTTCATTGGAATCAATTGTGTTCCACACGGCACTAGGGCTAGACCCTCAATAGGGGCAGAATCGGTCCAGGTTCGGTGCCAGTTATTTTGTCATGAACGTCCATGAATTCTGCGTTGGAGCCAACACTGGTGGGATTCTCCGGTCTCCGATGCCGAAGTCGCATTTGGCGATCGGCTGGAGAATCCATGTTGGCACCAAAATCGGAGGCGGCGTTGCTTTTGCGATGCTCCGCCCCCTCTAGGAGTACGCCGCATGTCGTATGGACGGCCTCACTCCCCGATGCTCTGCCCCCAATGGGCCGAGTTCCCGATGGCGTGGGTTTCTTTTGGGAACCCAGCATGGTGGCTGTGGACTGACAGGGGGTGCTTTGGTAGGGGCTGGGGGCACTGATGGGGGGGGGGGGGTGGTCCGGGCTGGCGAGCCTGGCCAAAGGGGGGCATTATTTTGCAGGCCAGGTCTGCGCACGTCCGGCCGCTGCAGGCCTCCACAATGCGCATGCGCGGCCACGGACCCGGCAATTCTCCGGCCGTATCCGCAGCTAGAGCAAGGTGCTCTACGCTGTGTGCCTGCTAGCTGCCCACCAGACGGAGGATCGATGGATGTTTTGTGCCATTTTGTCAGTCATAAAACGCCACCATTCCCACACTGGCGTCAGGACTTAGTCTCCAAATCGGAGAATCCAGCCCATAGTCTCAGAAACGGAAAATCCTGCCCAGGAGCTAGGCATTCCTAATAATAATAATAATCGCTTATTGTCACAAGTAGGCTTCAATGAAGTTACTGGAAAAGACCCTAGTCACCACATTCCGGCGCCTGTTCGGGGAGGCCAGTACGGGAATTGAACCCGCGCTGCTGCCGTGTTCTGTATTACAAGCCAGCTGTTTAGCCCACTGTGCTAAACCAGCCACTTCATCTATCGACTTCCTCAACACCACCGCCAAACTTTGGTGGTGTTTTTCCACCTCGGCCGCTACAATGCGGCTGATGTCGGCAGCAGTCGGCAGCGTGGTTGGCAGTGAAGGAGAGCCCACCCTCACCAATGCACTACTTGCCGAGTTTCGCGAAGCCTCTGAATCAGAGGATGTGAATGCAGCCTGCATCCTTTCGGTTTTTCTCCTATCTGGGCAATTTCGTTGGGCCCTTGTGTTTACCTATTCAGTAGTTTGGTTTTGCAACTTCTGAGAATGTCCCCCGAGCCTTAAACAATGACTTTTAAACTGGGATCCTCCTCAAGCTTTCGGCTCGCCTACGTATGTGACCAGAAGCTATATTACTTTATATTTACATGGACTTTCTTGTGATTTATAAATGTTCGATAATTTAAACCAAAGCAGAATTTTATGCTTGATGGATCCAAGTACAAAAGCATGCTATTACCCAACCTCTTGGTGCAGAATTCAAACTCTTCACACCTTAAAATGTTTTAAAATACTTGTTGGTCGATCCCGGCCCAGGTCACTCTCCGTGTGGAGTTTGCACCTTCTCCCCGTGTCTGCATGGGTCTCATTCCCACAACCCAAAAAGATGTGGAGCGTAGGTCAATTGGCCATGCTAAATTGCCCCTTAATTGGAAAAAAAAAGAATTGGGTACTGTAAATTTATTTTAAAAAATACATGTTGGGTGAGACTCTCTGGCCTCCCCGCAACTTTCTGGCCCAGCCACTGTCAATGAGATTTCCCATTGAATCCACCCCACGCTGCCGAGAAACCCACGGTGGGTTGCGCCCTCAACGGGACAGAAAGGTCTCGTCAGCGTGGACAGCCAAACGATCTTGTCTTTGTAACTAGTTCATGAGGGATTGGTTAGTTTAGATAACTAGCATGTAGTTCAGAACAATGCTAACAACATAGGTTCAATGCTCAGTCCAGCTGAGGCAGGCTTGGCACCTGCCTCCTTACCCTGGGAAGGGAAGGTAATGACTGATGCACAATCATTACTCTCGAGACAAAGAGGAGTCATATCTAATCGGCTTTAATCAGCTAGAACTGTACCCAGCAGCGGTGATACAGGAAGTGAAGGCTGCTGGGACAGCATTGGTTCTTATACCCCACCTCTCAGGGCGGGGCTATGTACATTATCCAATGGTAGACCCTGATCGAAGGTGCGGCGAACTATGCTGCAGCCATGGAGCTGCTAGAAGGATATTACATTCGTCCACTGAACCAGGTCTACGCCCGTCACCTGCTGGCGACGAGACGGCAGAGCCCAGATGAGACAGTCGAAGACTTCTACCGGGCACTGATAGTGCTGGTCCAAAACTGCGGCTGCCCAGCGGTGACGGGGAACGAGCACACGGAACTTTTAATTTGTGATGCTTTCGTGGCAGGTATGGCTTCCCCCGACATCCACCGAAGGCTCCTCAAAATGGACACACTGGGCCTCACCGAGGCCCGGGCCCTGGCAGGGTCCATGGACGTTGCATACAAGAACGCACTCGCGTACGCCCCCACGCGCATGGCGCCCCCCTGGGCTGCATGGCACCCCGCCGCGGCAGCCCCCCAGACTTACCTGCTAACTCCGCAGGCCTGCGCGCCAAGACGCCCCGTTACCGCCGCCGGCCAACGCTGCTTCTTCTGCGACCAGGCGAATCACCCGCGCGCGCGCTGCACCATCACCTGCAAAGGGTGCGGCAAGAAAGGCCACTATGCCACGGTCTGCCTAGCCCGCGTTGTGGCCGTGGTATCCAGCGACCACCCAGCCGTTCTTACAGGTCCCGGCTGTCCAAGGCCCACCGCGGCCGTTCGTTCAGGTCCCGACAGCCCAAGGCCCACCGCAGTCCTTTTTCCAGGTCCCGCCAGCCCAACGCCCACCGCAGCCTTTGTCTCTCCAGGCAGCGTGCGACCCGCGGCCGTGGCCATTTTGCCCCCCGGCAACCACGCTGGATGGGTGGGCGCCGCCATTTTGTCCTTCGCCGCCGCCAGCTTCGGAGTCTCCATCCCCGGACTCCATGTGCGACCCATGGCCGGCGCCATCTTGGATGGGAGCCTCAAGCCCCCAGCACGGCTGACTACGCGCTGCCCGACTAGAACTCCTTGCTGCAGCTGGCCTCCGTTACCCTGGATCAGATTCAGCCCCGGACGCTAGCGAAGGCCACTACAACGATCGCCATCAACGCCCACGTGACGTCATGCCTGATCGGCTCCGGGAGCACGGAAAGCTTCGTCCACCCTGACACGGTAAGGCGCTGTTCTCTGGTCACCTATCCCGTCAAACAAAGGATCTCCCTGGCCTCCGGGTCACACGCAGTGCAGATAAAAGGGTTCTGCCTCGCGAACCTCACCGTCCAAGGCAGGGAATTCCGCAATTTCTGCTTGTACATGCTGCTGCACCTCTGCGCAGCCACCCCTCTCGGGCTGGATTTCCAGTGCCACCTACAAAGCCTGACTTTTAAATTTGGAGGCCTGGTCTTACCACAATGGCAAACCACCTCCAACAGAACTTCCAAGAAAACAGCTCAGGATGAAGCATTAACAGACACTGAGTCAAGGCCTGGGCAGAGTATGTGTGAGATCCAGGGAACTAGTCACTGCTGGCAACATTTTATTATGTTTCTCTAGAATCATCAAATTTACAGTGCAGAAGGAGGCTATTCAGCCCATTGGGTCTACACCGGCCCCTGAAAGAGCACCCTACCTAAGTCCACACCTCCACCCCATCCCCGTAACCCAGCAACCCCACCTAACCTTTGGACACTACAGGGCAATTTAGCGTGACCAATCCACCTAACCCGCACATCTTCGCTGTCCCTGATTACTTGATCGACTAGAAAACTATTTGTTGGTGATGGAGAGGAACAAAACCAACAGATTAAAATTCCGACTTTATGAAGACACATAATAAAAACAATGCTTTGAATATTTAATTACAGGAGCTTCGGTTGTATATAGACTTCACTGCCGACAAAAACCATCCCGGGATGTAAGGACAGAAAATACTGGACAATCTCAGCAGGTCTGACAGCATCTGTGGAGAGAAAAGGAGCTAATGTTTCGAGTCTGGATGACTCTTTGTCAAAGCTCGAGAGAACTGGCAATGGGGTCAGATTTATACTGTAGTGGGGGGGGGGGGGGGTCGGTGGGGCTGGTTAGGGGGCCAGTAATAGGTGGAGATTGACAAAAATGTTGTGGATAGAAGACAAAAGGAATGTAAATGGGGTGATTAAGGTTAAGAAGGGTGCTGATAGTGTCACTTATAAAGAGATTAGAATGTGTGAATGGCAGAACAAAGTGAGCAGTGTGTAAAGGGCAATTAGGAACAGTTGGCCCAAGTAGAGTGGGGGTAGTGGTGGGGGGGCAATGATGAGGGAAAAACTGATCAGTGGGAGAAATAAAAATAAAAATAATTTAATGGAAATTAAAATGGGGAGAAGGTGGAGGAGAGAGTTCACAGTCTGAAGTTGTTGAACTCAATGTTAAGTCCGGAAGGCTGTAACGCGCCAAATCGGAAGGTGGGGTGCTGCTCCTCCAGTTTGTGGTGGGCTTCATTGGAACATTGCAGCAGGCCAAGGACAGACATGTGGACATGAGAGCAGGACGGTGAGTTGAAATTGCAAGCGACAGGAAGGTCTGGGTCCTGCTTGCGGACGGAACGGAGGTGTTCTGCAAAGCAGTCACCCCGTCTGCGTTTAGTTTCTTCAACGTAGAGTAGACCGCACTGGGAGCAGTGAATGCAATAGACCAGATTGAAGGAGGGGCACGTGAAGCGCTGTCTCACTTGAAAAGAATGTTTAGGGCCTAAGATGTGTCATGATATACACCAGTGTATCATGGTGCAGATACACACACACTGATGGACACACAGCAAGACCAATCAACACACACAACACCGCAGCCAATCACCAGTTAGAGCACACTCACTATATAGACAGAGGGCATCAGAGTTCCCGTTCATTCGGGATGCAGCCTCCTACAAGGACAGAGCTTACAGCTTACAGCACAGGTCCTCACCAGGTGCTGAGTGCATAGACTGGTTCGGACAGGCATAGGTCTTTAGTTTAATCTAACATTGTGTTAACCCACAGTGAAAGTATGTTCAACAGTTTCTAACTTAATAAAATAGTGTTGCACTATTTTAAGTGTTGGTGGCCTGTATGTGTTCCACGGATCCAGAACACCCAACATATCAAGATGGTGAGCAGGGAGGAGGTAAAGGGGCAGGCTTCTGCAATTGCATGGGAAGGTGACGTGGGAAGAGGGTGAGGTATTCGGGGTGATGGAGGAGTGGACCAGAGTACCCCGGGGGGAAGAGTTCCTTTGAAATCACTATATTCACACAGATATAACTTTTCAAACAATATTTAATTAGGACAAGTGAGGTTGGCAAGGCCTTTTAAACTTAGCTGTCAAAATGTTCTTAACTCCACAACAGGCTTTCTCCAATGTTCACGCACTGATTTATTGAGCGTGATTTACACAGACTTCAGGAAACCACCCATCTCTATCAAATCGCCTCTCAGCTTTCTTTTCTCCATGGAAATCAGTCCCAACTACTCTAAACTATCTTCATAACTGAAGTTCCTCATCCCTGGAATCATTCTTGTGAATCATTTCTGTACTCTCTCCAATGCCCTTACATCCTTCTTGAAGTGTGGAACCCAGAACAGAATTCAACACTTCAGCTCAGGCCAAGCTCAGGTCTTACACAAGTTCAACATAACCTCCTTGCTCTTATACTCTACACCCCTATTAACAAAGGCTTGGATACCATAGGCTTTATTAACCTCTCTCTCAAACTGTCCTGCCACCCTCAATAACTTATGCACAGATACACCCTGGCTGCACTGCTCCTGCAACCCCTTTAGAATTTATATTGCCTCTTTCATGTTCAAAGTGAATAGCTTCGCATTTTAGGCTATTGAGTTGGATGATCAGCCATGATCATATTGAATAACGGAACACGCTCAAAGGGCCTAATGACCTCCTCCTGCACCTATGTTTCTATTTTGCTTTGTTTCTCTGCATCTGTGACCAGTCCTCCCATTCCACTAACTTGTCTATGTCCTTTTGAAGTTATTCACTATCCTCCTCACAGTTCGCAATGTTTCCAAGTATCAAGGTCAATATAAATCTATGCAATTTAATAGTTACAGTTCTGTTAGCAGCAACATCACGATCAAGAGGTGAATTATAGCTGTGTCCAAAAGAAGCAGTTAGACCAGATTCAAAGCACAGGCTCGGAATACTGCTGTCTAAATGTCTGCCACCGACAGGTCAATAATATTCAGAACTTTCAATAGTCTCTCAAATCTGCACATTAACTGGAAAGCGAGTTAAAGCGAATGGTAAGCACATTCCCTTTAGAGTGAAGGGCAAGGCTGGTAGAAGTAGGGAACCCGGGATGACTCGAGATATTGAGACTCTGGTCAAAAAGAAGAAGGAGGCATATGACGTACATAAGCAACTGGGATCAAGTAGATCCCTTGAAGAGTATAGAGATTGTCGAAATAGAGTTAAGAGGGAAATCAGGAGGGCAAAAAGGGGACATGAAATTGCTTTGGCAAATAATGCAAGGGAGAATCCAAAGAGATTCTACAGATACATAAAGGGGAAAAGAGTAACTAGGGACAGAGTAGGGCCTCTTAAGGATCAACAAGGGCATCTATGTGCAGAGCCACAAGAGTTGGGTGAGATCCTGAATGAATATTTCTCATCGGTATTCACGGTGGAGAAAGGCATGGATGTTAGGAAACTAAGGGAAATAAATAGTGATGTCTTGAGAAGTGTGCATATTACAGAGGAGGAGGTGCTGGAAGTCTTAAAGCGCATCAAGGTAGATAAATCCCCGGGACCTGATGAAATGTATCCCAGGATGTTGTGGGAGGCTAGGGAGGAAATTACGGGTCCCCTAACCGAGATATTTGAATCATCGGCAGCCACAGGTGAGGTGCCTGAAGATTGGAGAGTGGCGAATGTTGTGCCCTTGTTTAAGAAGGGCAGCAGGGAAAAGCCTGGGAACTACAGACCGGTGAGCCTAACGTCTGTAGTAGGTAAGTTGCTAGAAGGTATTCTGAGAGACAGGATCTACAAGCATTTAGAGAGGCAAGGACTGATTCGGGGCAGTCAGCATGGCTTTGTGCGTGGAAAATCATGTCTCACAAATTTGATTGAGTTTTTTGAGGGAGTGACCAAGAAGGTAGATGAGGGTAGTGCAGTAGACGTTGTCTACATGGACTTTAGCAAAGCCTTTGACAAGGTACCGCATGGTAGGTTGTTGCAGAAGGTTAAAGCTCACGGGATCCAGGGTGAGGTTGCCAATTGGATTCAAAATTGGCTGGACGACAGAAGGCAGAGGGTGGTTGTAGAGGGTTGTTTTTCAAACTGGAGGCCTGTGACCAGTGGTGTGCCTCAGGGATCGGTGCTGGGTCCACTGTTATTTGTGATTTATATTAATGATTTGGATGAGAATTTAGGAGGCATGGTTAGTAAGTTTGCAGATGACACCAAGATTGGTGGCACAGTGGATAGTGAAGAAGGTTATCTAGGATTGCAACGGGATCTTGATCAATTAGGCCAGTGGGCCGACGAATGGCAGATGGAGTTTAATTTAGATAAATGTGAGGTGATGCATTTTGGCAGATCGAATCAGGCCAGGACCTACTCAGTTAATGGTATGGCGTTGGGGAGAGTTATAGAACAAAGAGATCTAGGAGTACAGGTTCATAGCTCCTTGAAGGTGGAGTCGCAGGTGGACAGGGTGGTGAAGAAGGCATTCGGCATGCTTGGTTTCATTGGTCAGAACATTGAATATAGGAGTTGGGACGTCTTGTTGAAGTTGTACAAGACATTGGTACGGCCACACTTGGAATACTGTGTGCAGTTCTGGTCACCCTATTATAGAAAGGATATTATTAAACTAGAAAGAGTGCAGAAAAGATTTACTAGGATGTTGCCGGGACTTGATGGTTTGAGTTATAAGGAGAGGCTGGATAGACTGGGACTTTTTTCCCTGGAGCGAAGGAGGCTTAGGGGTGATCTTATAGAGGTCTATAAAATAATGAGGGGCATAGATAAGGTAGATAGTCAACATCTTTTCCCAAAGGTAGGGGAGTCTAAAACCAGAGGGCATAGGTTTAAGGTGAGAGGGGAGAGATTCAGAAGGGCCCAGAGGGGCAATTTCTTCACTCAGAGGGTAGTGAGTGTCTGGAATGGGCTGCCAGAGGTAGTAGTAGAAGCGGGTACAATTGTGTCTTTCAAAAAGCATTTAGATGGTTACATGGGTAAGATGGGTATAGAGGGTTATGGGCCAAGTGCGGGCAACTGGGACTAGCTTAATGGTAAAAAACTGGGCGGCATGGACTGGTTGGGCCGAAGGGCCTGTTTCCATGCTGTAAACTTCTATGATTCTATGATTCTATGAGTCATGAATTTGCATAGTTTCTGAATGCAACCTTTTTTCATCTCTCTAATTTTATTTACCCTGTACAAATTTGCATGTGGTTTAGGTATTAATCTGGAGATTTTTAGCTTTTTAATTTAGTGCCTCATTCCTCATACTCTTTATGCAGAACCTCTTTTCTTATTCTACCTATGCATTTGGTACCTACATGGACCACGCCAATTGGATCCTCCCCCTCACTGCAAGTTCCTGTATAGCCCAGAAAAGATATCCCGAGCACTGGCATTGGGCATACAACACAGCCTTCTGAACTCTTGCCCTTGACTGCAGAGAACGGTGTGTATCCCCGCGTTTTGCTATTCCCTACTATCACTACATTCCTTTTAACTCCCCCTACTTGAATGGCTTCCTGTAGCATGGTGCCTGCTCACCCACACTGCAGCTCTCGCTTGTCCATAGAAGTTGCAAGAGCCTCAAACTTGTTGCTCAATTATAAGGGCTCAGATTCCTCCACTCCACCTTCTCATTCCCCTTATCTGCCTGTTTCACAGTCGCACGTTCCTGTCCCTGGCTGCTGACCAAATCAGATTAATTTAATCGAAGGGTATTTACTGCCTTCTCGAACAAAGTGTCCAGGTAGCTGTCAGTCGGCCTCCAACTCACTAACTCTGAGCCAAAGCTTCTCAAGAAAAAGCTCTGGGAGTTCCACCAAGATGTCTAATCAGACTGATGTGCCACCATTTTTACCAGATCAATTTAGAGTCTGACTTTTGTAAATTAATTCCTCAGGGCATCTAAAAACCTATACATTTTTTAAACTCAGCAAACAACTCTAATGTGTGTTCCCATCTTTCTGTCAAAAACAACATGCTTGAACTATGCACTCTGATTTCAGAAGTTCAATTCTTTATGAGATTCATGGATGTGTAGCGTGGTTTCCACAAAATCATAATTTTCAATGCTTGAAAATGGATGTTTTTAAAATCACATACCACCATGATGTAAATTATATTGTAGTTACCAATTGGAGCCAAATGTTTAATTTATGTGTCAAACCCATTCTGTGATGAAAAGGTGGAACAATACAAACTTTGCAGAGTGGGAATTGAATAAATCAGGGGCGAAATTCTCCCCCAACGGCGGGATGCCCGCCGACTGGCGCCAAAGCCGGCGCAAATCAGACGGGCATCGCGCCGGCAAAAAGGTGCGGATGTCTCCGCATCTTTGGCGGCCTAGCCCCAACATTGAGGGGCTAGGCCGACGCCGGAGGGATTTCCGCCCCGCCAGCTGGCGGAAATGGCGTTTGTTGCCCCGCCAGCTGGCGCGGAAATGCGGCGCATGCGCGGGAGCGTCAGCGGCCGCTGTCAGTTTCTCAGCGCATGCGCGGGAGCGTCAGCGGCCGCTGTCAGTTTCCCAGCGCATGCGCGGGAGCGTCAGCGGCCGCTGTCAGTTTCCCGCGCATGCGCAGTGGGGAGAGTCACTTCCGCCTCCGCCATGGTGGAGGCCCATCCGGGCCGGAGAATCCAGCGGGGGGTCCCGCCAACCGGCGCGGCCGGATTCCCGCCCCCGCCCAATCTCCGGGAGCGGAGACTTCGGCGGGGGCGGGGGCGGGATTCACGGCGGCCAACGGCCATTCTCCAACCAGGCGGGGGGTCGGAGAATGACGCCCCAGATGTTGTCTTCCAGCTCTAATTAACAGCTTATCAGAAAGGGCTAAATTTATTGTTACTTACTCTTTAACCGTGCTATTGTATATTTATTTTAATATATATTCTATCACAATTATTTCTGTCTAGCAACTCCCTTTCAATTTCTCGCACATTTGGCATTTATGTAGCACTTCTGTAGATCTTCAAGACATCCTAGAGTGCTTTCCAATCAATTAATTTATTTGAAGTGTAATTGCTAGCTGTGTAAATATGTCAGCCAATTAAGCACAAGGTCCTACAATAGGGAAATGATCTTTCTTTTCTGGTGGTGCTGGTTGAAAGAGAAAGGCTTAAATGCTGCCACATGACCACAAGGCATGAATGCTGCCACAGGTGGAACCCACAAATGCCTCAACAAAAAAAAGGCAACATGGCAGACAAGGGAACGGCACTAAAATGACAGCCAAGGTCATGTGCTCAGGTCCTGGAGAGGCTTTGAACCCATAATCTTCTGACAAAGTCTTATCACCCGAACCATGCGTAGGAATGCTCTGGAAAGTCATCACACTCAGACAGTGGACGTCATTCTCCGACCCCCCGCCGGGTCGGAGAATGGCCGTTGGCCGCCGTGAATCCCGCCCCCGCCGAAGTCTCCGGTACCGGAGATTGGGCGGGGGCGGGAATCGGGTCGTGCCGGTTGGCGGGACCCCCCGCTCAATTCTCCGGCCCGGATGGGCCGAAGTCCCGCCCAGAAATTGCCTGTCCCGCCGGCGTAAATCAAAGCTGGTATTTACCGACGGGACCAGGTGGCGTGGGCGGGCTCCGGGGTCCTGGGGGGGGGGCGCGGGGCGATCTGACCCCGGGGGTGCCCCCACGGTGGCCTGGCCCGCAATCGGAGCCCACCGATCCGCGGGCGGGACTGTGCCGTGGGGGCACTCTTTCCCTTCCGCCTCCGCCACGGTCTCCACCATGGCGGAGGAGGAAGTGACTCTCCCCACTGAGCATGCGCGGGAGCTGTCGGCGGCCGCTGACGCTCCCGCGCATGCGCCGCATCTCCGCGCCAGCTGGCGGGGCAACAAACGCCATTTCCGCCAGCTGGCGGGGCGGAAATCCCTCCGGCGCCGGCCTAGCCCCTCAATGTTGGGGCTCGGCCCCCAAAGATGCGGAGCATTCCGCACCTTTGGGCCGGCGCGATGCCCGTCTGATTGGCGCCGTTTTTCGCGCCAGTCGGCGGACATCGTGCCGTTGGGGGAGAATTTCGCCCAGTATGCATGAAAAAGAAAACTACCCTGGAGATGCAAAAACAGCAAAAATTAACCATTCCCGATCACAAAACTGCCCAGTGGAAACAATAATTTCCAAAAAAGATTATGCTTACTTTTTTGAATCCATTTACCTCAAGTTGTGTACCTCTTAAAATTGAAAATATATATTTTTAAATAAATTTAGAGTACCCAATTCATTTTTTCCAATTAAGGGGCAATTTAACGTGGCCAATCCACCTACCCTGCACATCTTTGGGTTGTGGGGGCGAAATGCATGTAAACACAGGGAGAATGTGCAAACGGACAGTGACCCAGAGCCGGAATCGAACCTGGGACCTCGGCGCCATGAGGCAGCAATGCTAACCACTGCGCCACCGTGCTGCCCTAAAATTGAAAATATAAAAGAGTATTTGATGCTTCCTGTTATGATTCCAGTTGATGTTATAACTGGACGGGAAGATCCCAGAATGGAACCCTGGCTCAAAACACTGCAACTTTTACTTTTGTTTCGGACTTCTAGAACGGACAGTCCCATTGATTGTGGAAATGCAGTCTGTGATGAACGGTTACTGTAACACTGTACCCTTGTCATCATGTAAGGTGATGTCCCCTTTAAGACCGGGCTTGGAACCCTGGGGAACTCCGCCTCCGGCTCCGCCCATCTGGGAGCCATATATAAGGGGCCGCCTTGTGGGCAGTGCAGCAGTTAGCACCCGTCTCGGCACCAGTCTAGTTCTTAGTTTATTAAAGCCTTCTTTACTGTTTACACTCTAAGCATCATTATTGAGGGTACCACACAGTCACAGCGCCAGGGACTACATGCATATCCAGCACTTGCAGGCACAGTTGGAGGGCCCACCGCATGCAGGAGAAGGAGGTGGTGCTGACCATGCATGCCACCCAGGCCAACACCACCCTTGGGGGCGAGGGCTTTGGCCATGGATCAGCATGTCCAAGGCCTGGGGCACCCTGTGCAGGCAGTGGCCCAGGACTGGGTTGCCCTATCACAGGCAGCCATGTGCCAGAGCCGCCTGGACTTTGAAGCGGAGCTCCTGAACGAGGTCCAGTCACAGCGGGCCATGGCTGAAAGCGTCAGTGGCATTGCCCAGGTGCTGGCCGATGTGGCTCAGACACAGAGGGAAGTGGCCCAGTCCCAGTGGGAGATGGCGCAGTCACTGGCTGATGTGGCACAGGCCCAGAAGGTGGTAGCAGAGTCGCAGTGTGATGTGGCACAGTGGGAGACAGAGGTGGTCCACTTCCTGTACTCCATGGCTTCGAGCATGCAGACCCTGGTCAAGACCAGAATGGGTCTCCAGGACTCGCAGTGCCAGGTGTCGGGTCAACCTCAGGGGTTAGCTCCGCTTGGGGGGCCTGTTCATCGACGGAACGTTTGCGAGCCTAGGGGCACTGGAGGAGAAGTTCGAGTTACCCCCGGGAAATGCCTTTAGATATATGTAGGTGAGGGCTTTTGTGAGGCGACAGGTGAGGGAATTCCCGTTGCTCCCGGCACAAGAAGTTCAAGATAGGGTGATCTCGGGTGTATGGGTCGTGGAGGGCAAGGTGTCGGAAATACACCAGGAGTTGAAAGAAGAGGGGGAAGCGCTGGTAGAAGAGTTGAAGGGTAAATGGGAGGAGGAGCTGGGGGAGGAGATCGAGGAAGGTCTGTGGGCTGATGCCCTAGGTAGGGATAATTCCTCCTCCTCGTGTGCCAGGCTCAACCTGATACAATTTAAGGTGGTCCACAGAGCGCACTTGACGGGGGCGAGGTTGAGTAGGTTCTTTGGGGTAGAGGACAGATGTGGAAGGTGCTCAGGGAGCCCGGCGAACCATGTCTATATGTTTTGGTCATGCTCGGCACTGGAGGGGTTCTGGAGAGGAGTGGCGTGAGCAATATCTCAGGTGGTGAAAGTCCGGGTCAAGCCAAGCTGGGGGCTAGCAATATTTGGAGTAGTGGACGAACCGGGAGTGCAGGAGGCGAAAGAGGCCGGCATTCTGGCCTTTGCGTCCCTAGTAGCCCGGCGAAGGATCTTGTTAATGTAGAAGGAGGCAAAGCCCCCCAGCCTGGAGGCCTGGATAAATGATATGGCTGGGTTCATAAAGTTGGAGAGGATTAAGTTCGCCTTGAGAGGATCTGCGCAGGGGTTCTACAGGTGGTGGCAACCGGTCCTAGACTATCTCGCGGAGCGTTAGAGGAAGGTCGGTCAGCAGCAGCAGCAACCTTGGGGGGCGGGGGGGAAGACTGCCTGGGAGGGTGGATGAGCAAGAGATAACATGAAGGGTTGGGGAAACTGGCACGTACGGGTGAGGGCCAGTGTACAAAGCTGTGTAAATATATCATTTTGCCATGTATATATCTTGCTCTGCGCGATTTCTCTTTTTTTTTGTTACGAGGGGGGGGGGGGTTTATTGTTTGTAAGGGAGAAAAATTGTGTTAAAAAACTTTAATAAATATATATTTTTTTAAAAGGGGTTAGCTCCGCTCACACTCCCATCCCAAGGAGTAGCCCAGGGCCCATCGGGCACCCCAAGGGAGGGGCAGCTGATGGGGCCTGTGCCGGTGACTCCCGAAGGGGAGGTGCCCAAACACCACAGCATTTCAGATTCTTCCTCATCTGTCCCTGGAGCATCTGGTGGGCAGAACAGAACGGCACCATGCCACCCAGGACACCCGAGCAGTAGCAGTGTCCATGCCCCTGGCCAATTCCCCCCGTACCCTAGTCGGTGAACCTGGAGGCGTTCAGAGCATTTCTTGTGCGTTACCCCTGGCGCATACGTCGTGCGGCCTCTATCCCATGGACCATTATTACCCACCTAGGGCCCACCCCCCCAAGTGCCAGGTGCGCCATGATCTGGCAAATATGTTACACTGTCCCCCTGCTCAGTCAGGATCTTCGACGGCAGGCCCGGTCCAGCTGGTCCTCTAATGAGAGGCACTGCCAGTACACGCAAGGCCTCAAACATCGCCTCCTTTGCACCTCCTCCTCGGCCTGTTGGGCCGCAGATTGATCATCCCCAGTGGCTGCCTCCTGTTCCTCTGGGGCAAGCTCCACTGCGGCAGCTCCTCCTCCTTGAGCAGCTCCAGCTCATATAGCCGTGGGGGGGGTCACTCCCCAGGGCTGCGGTGACTAGGATAAAGGCCACCATTGCTGGTTGTATTCCAATATCCATTGTCTGCAGGGGGTGAAAGACAGACATGTTAGCACGGTGCGTAGCCGCATGCCCAACCAATTCCAATGGTCCCCCCCCCCCCCATCCCGGGTCTCATTGGTGCCTGGCACCGTAGGGGTCTCTGGCCCTGGTGCCCATCCCTGCTGCTAGGGGTACAGCTGGCTGTGCATCACTCCAGGGTGATGCGCCCATGACGGCACTGTCAGCGGGTCAATATACCACGGCAGGAAAGTGATGACAACTCGCTGTGAGCTGAGCTCCGGTGCTCCCAATCTATGCCACAGTCTGACCCCTGTTTGCCTGCTGAGTGTCACCTGCGCATGGCATGCCTTGGGGTGGGGAGGGGGGCAGCAGGTTCCATAGCAGGGAGCCTGGGAGCGGTGGCTGGGTTCTCCGTCCCCTCCCCCCCCTTCCCGGTGGAAAAGTCCATTCTAGCAGCAATCAAGCAATTAAGCTGAACGAGTTACATGACCTCGGCTTCTGTCGGGGCCAATGTAAGTAAACAAGTGAAACACTGCAAAAATGCAAAACAAACCCAAACAGTGGAGGGGAGGGGAGGGAGGGCGGGGCAATTCAACCGGGGGGTGGGGGGGGGGGGGGCAGGGGGGTGATTCCTATGTAAATACATGGTGATTTCTTTTTGTAAACTCTGTAAAAAAACTGCAAAAAGGAAGGCCAACGGACATTTAGGGACCGCCCGGCGATAATGAAAACAACTCACTTGGAACCAGGTACGGGGTCCGCCCCGAAGGGCGGGAAGCCCCTTGGGACTATAAAGTAAAGCCCCCAAGTTCAAATCGTCCTTCTTTGGCAGGGTCACTCAGCAACTTGAATCAACCCGTGAGAGTGACCTGTCTCAGCTGCCGCACCAAGTAAGTCTCAAGTCAACGCTCGCTACGAGATAGGCGCTCCTAGCTACCAGCCCATACCAGCTTTTGAATCCTGCAGACTCAGGACCTGAACGAAAGGCCATTTGTTCCCCTGACCTGGTGGGCCAGTCCGAAGCTAAGTATAGGCCTTTTAGTGATAGGAATAGTCTAGAAAGTAGAGTTTATGCATGAGTAGTGATTTACTGTGTATAATAAATGTGTTTTGATTTGAATCTTACTAATTGGTGTGTTGAGTTAATGATCATTACTTGAACTTGAACCTTGTGGCAGTATCATAAAGATACCTGGCGACTCGAGAGCAAAGGTTAAACAAACAGAGCAAATTACAAATTAAGAGCCAACCAAAAGTTAGTAACACTGTGCCAACCCGTTCCGCATGCTGACATCGTGACCCACTGTTGTCGGGGCGATGGACTTGGTGGCACATCGTATGGGCACGCACCACTGGGTTGCTATACGGGGCAGCACAGTCGCACAGCAGTTAGCACTGTTGCATCACAGTGCCAGTGTACCAGGTTCAATTCTAGGCTTGGGTCAATGTCTGTATGGAGTCTGCACATTCTCCCCGTGTCTGCATGGGTTTCCTCCGGGTGGTCTGGTTTCCTCCCACAAGTCCCTATTAGGTAATTTGGACATTCTGAATTCCCCCTCTCTGTACCCGGAGTGTGGTGACTAGGGGATTTTCACAGTAACTTCATTGCAGTGTTAATGTAAGCCTACTTGTGACAATAAAGATTATTATTATCTTGGGGCGGCACAGTGGTTAGCAGTGCTGCCTCACTGTGCCAGGTATCCGGGATCAATTCCGGCCGAAGTGACGGTCTGTGTGGTGTTTGCACATGCTGCCCCTGTCTGCGTGGGTTTCCTCCGGGTGCTCCGGTTTCCCTTCACAGTCCAAAGCTGTGCAGGTTAGGTGGATTGGCAATACTAACTTGCCTTTTCGTGTCCAAAGGTTAGGTGTCGTTACGGGGATAGGATCGGGGTGTGGGCCTTGGTGCTCTTTCCAAGGGCTGGAATGGCCTCCTTCTGCACTGTAGAGATTCTATGATTCTATGATTCTACATGTGGTGAGTGGGAGGGAAGGATCATCATCCTGGCATGCACAACTCACATATGCCAGTTCATCTGGGTGGGGACCGGTGGATACTCACCTCCACAGCGCAGGCCAATCTCATTGTCGGTGACTAATCTGTCCTCAGCCAACCCCACTACCTCCAAGGCCCGTATCCCGAAGGGGTTAACCTTACGATCCGGCAACCCGCCACCCGTCTGGGCCCTCTACTGTGGCCCAATATCTCCTGCGGGGACAGGGAGAGGGCATTGTGAGCCGCACACTTCATGCATCACGGACAGGGACAGGGAGAGGGCATCTTAAGTCGCAGGCTTCATGCATCATGGGTGGGGGTGGGGTGTATGGTGATCTACCTGTGCACAGTTCTGCATATTGTTAGTACTGCAACCTCCAACAACTGGTGGCAATATGGATCCATCACGTGACTCAACACACCTGGCAGTTGGCAGTAAGATGTACAAGAAGACAGCCGCACTTAAGAGTAGCTCCAGGAGAATTCACTGAATTCATTTAGTTGCAGTTGTCTGTGTAGTAGTTCCTTAGTTATCTTTTCCATGTATTTATTAATAAATCATCTTTATAGTAAATCAACTTTATGTTCTGTATACATCGTTACAATGGTTACATCACAGAACACAACAGGGGGAGGGGTCATAGCGGAGGACAGGCAGGTGCGCCACTGCTGGCCATGGGTGGGGTGTTTTGTTGGATGCCAGGGTGTGTTGGGACAGGTGGCGGTATTGGCTGCATGGGGAGGGGGGCAGCGCAGGTTCATGGGGGAGCCCCCTGGGGTAGCAGGTGGGACTGGTGCCAGGGGGCCGATGCCAACTCACCCGTGCTGCCCAATTGAGGTTGTTGAGCCTCTTGCAGTGGTACTGGGTGGCGGTCCTCCTGGTCACACTCCCTGAACTGACGGTCCCTGTCACTGTCTCCCAGGCCGCATTGGTTGCCCTCTGGCTGACCCTCCGACCCCCTCGGGGGAACAGGGTGTCCCTTCTCAACTCCACTGCATCCATGAGCCTGATCAGGTCGGCATCCCCGAATCGCAGCGCTGGTCCCAGCATTTCCCACTCGCTACCACAGCTTGAACAAATTTGGTTAGATCGCGTCCTATATTTCTGGAATCTTTGATCCTCCATCATGGGCGTGGAGCTAAATTCTCATTAATACCTTATGTTAGCACCTGGGAGAGGTGTTGTTTGCTTTAGTAATCATGTATTGGCTGCAGTATAAACATAAACCTAACTTGGGCCCAGTTCCAGCCATAAGCCTAACTTGGGCCCAGTTCCAGCACTCTCGGACCTCCCCTTGTACAGAACCTGTAAAAGTGTAAGATTGATTTAGCACTGATCTTCACCATCCTAAAAAGGGCATAAGTGGATGGGCATAAGTGGATGGGACAAATGCACATTGTCTCTTTAAACTGCATTGAAACTGATAATCTGTGACACAGGCACTGACAGTATAAATACTGCATTTGATCATACTGTGAATACAGGAAGACCTTCAAGAGCGGGACACCACCTGGGCTGGACCGGGGTCAGTGGCGGAGTCTTGCTGGCCATTGTCCTTCATGGGACTTGATGCGACCATCAATTCACTCGAAGACACGTGGAGAACGTTTGAGGGCAGCACGGTAGCATTGTGGATAGCACAATTGCTTCACAGCTCCAAGGTCCCAGGTTCGATTCCGGCTTGGGTCACTGTCTGTGCGGAGTCTGCACATCCTCCCAGTGTGTGCGTGGGTTTCCTCCGGATGCTCCGGTTTCCTCCCACAGCCCAAAGATGTGGAGGTTAGGTGGATTGGCCATTCTAAATTGCTCTTAGTGTCCAAAATTGCCCTTAGTGTTGGGTGGGGTTCCTGGGTTATGGGGATAGGGTAGAGGTGTGGATCTTGGTTAGGGTGCTCTTTCCAAGAGCCGGTGCAGACTCGATGGGCTGAATGGCCTCCTTCTGCACTGTAAATTCTATGAAATCTATGAGAAGTAAACCGTGGTTTTAATCAGCTTAGAACTGAGCCTGCCTGTGACCGGTACAACACTGAAGGCGGCTCCGCAGGTCAGCAGCTCTTATACTGCCTGTAAAGGGGGGGTGGAGCCATGGGCGGAGCCCGTACAGGCCCCAACATATCCCCTGTGGGTGAAGCCACACAATGCCCCATAGGTAGAGCCCACAGGGTTAATAACATAACACAGTGCACTGGTGAATTATCAGTAATTATACATTCACCCCCTGTTTAAAAATGAAGTCCGACGCGGGTGACGGGCTCATTGATTCAGTCGGTCTGGTGCCCGGATCACAAGTTGCAATCGCCGAAGCACTGGTGTTGCAGCCGCTTCGGGTGGCTGTGGAAGTGGGTCCGGAGTGGGCACTGGCGTGGACTCCGGGAGCAGCTCTTCCGGAGCTTCATTCGTGTGGACAGGTGCGGTGGGTGGGAGGGAGCGTGGGAACCATATCGGGGTGGGGGCGCTGAATATGGGAGGTTGGACGGGACATAGTGTGGGGGATGCAATAAGAGGAGTGGTGTTGGAGCCTGCGGGCGCCAGGTCCTGAAGGGAGACGGTACCTTGCCGGCCATCGGGGTGTTCGACGTACGCATAGTGTCGGTTGGAGTGCAGGAGCTGGACCCTCTCTATCAGGGGATCGGTCTTATAGCTCCGAACATGTTTTCGGAGGAGGACTGGACCCGGTGTCATCAGCCAGGGCGGAAGCGAGGCCCCTGAGGTAACTCCCCTAGCGAAAACAAACAAACGGTCATGAGGAGTCTGGTTTGTGGCCGTGCAAAGGAGGGACCTAATGGAGTGGAGCGCATCGGGCAGGACCTCCTGCCAGTGAGAAACTGGGAGATTCCTGGACTGCAGGGTCAGTAGGATGGTCTTCCAGACCGTCGCGTTCTCCCTCTCCACCTGCCCGTTTCCCCTGGGGTTATAGCTGGTAGTCCTGCTCGAGGCGATGCCCTTACTGAGCAGGTACTGACGCAGTTCGTCGCTCATGAACGTCGAGCCCCTGTCGCTGTGGACATAACTGGGGAAACCAAACAAGGTGAAGATACTATGCAGGGTTTTAATGACAGTGAGGGTGGTCATATCGGGGCAGGGGACGGCAAACGGGAAGCGGGAGAACTCATCTATGATAATAAGGAAGTACGTGTTGCGGTTATTGGAGGGGAGGGCCCTTTGAAATCGATACTGAGGCGTTCAAAGGGCCGGGATGCCTTTGTCAGGTGGGCCTTATCCGGTCGATAGAAGTGCGGTTTACACTCCGCACAGATTTAGCGGTCTCTGGTTATAGCTCTGACCTCCTCGGTGGAGTAGGGCAGGATGCGGGCCTTGATGTAATGGGCGAGCCGGGTGACCCCCGGGTGGCAGAGGTCATCATGGAGAGCCCGTAGTCGGTCATCTTGCGTGCTGGCGCATGTGCCGTGGGACAGGGCATCTGGGGGCTCGTTGAGCTTCCCAGGACGATATACTATATCGTAGTTATAGGTGGAGAGTTTGATTCTCCACCTCAAGATCTTATCATTCTTGATCTTGCCCCGCTGCGTATTGTCAAACATGAAGGCAACCGATCGTTGGTCGGTGACGAGGGTAAACCTCCTACCGGCGAGGTAGTGCCTCCAGTGCTGCACGGCTTCCACGATGGCTTGGGCTTCTTTTTCGACCGAGGAGTGTCGAATTTCGGAGGTGGTGAGGGTGCGTGAAAAAAACGCTCCCGGTCTGCCTGCTTGGTTGAGGGCGACGGCGAGAGCGACCTCTGAGGTGTCGCTCTCCACCTGGAAATGGACAAACTCGTCCACCACGCGCTTCGCAGCTTTGGCGATGTCCCCCTTGATGCAGTTGAAAGCCTGGCGAGCCTCGGCTGCCAGTGGAAAGAGGGTGGCCTTACATAGTGGGCGGGCTTTGTCCGCATACTGGGGGACCCACTGGGCGTAATAGGAGAAAAATCCAAGGCACCTCTTCAGGGCCTTAGGGCAGTGAGGGAGAGGGAGTTGTAGGAGGGGGCGCATACTATCAGGGTCGGGGCCTAGGACCCCGTTTTCCATGACGTAGCCGAGGATGGCTAGCCTGGTTGTGCGGAAAACGCATTTCTCCTTGTTGTAGGTGAGGTTGAATTTTTGGGCGGTTTGGAGAAATCGGTGGAGGTTGGTGTCGTGGTCCTGCTGATCATGGCCGCAGATGGTGACATTGTCCAACTAGGGAAACGTGGCCTGCAACCCGTACTGGTCCACCATTCGGTCCATCGCTCGTTGGAACACCGAAACCCCGTTCGTGACACCAAAGGGGACCCGAGGAAATGGAAAAGGCGGCTGTCTGCCTCAAATGCCGTGTAGTGGCGGTCCTCCGGGCGGATTGGGAGCTGGTGGTATGCAGACTTCAGATCCACCGTGGAGAACACGCGGTAGTGCGCGATCTGATTTACCATGTCAGCAATCCGGGGAAGGGGGTACGCATCGAGTTGCGTAAACCGGTTAATGGTCAGGCTGTAATCAACCACCATCCGGAACTTTTCCCCGGTCTTGACGACCACCACATGAGCTCTCCAGGGGCTATTGCTGGCCTCGATGACCCCTCCCACAAGAGACGCTGGACCTTGGTCCTAATGAACGTCCTGTCCTGCATGCTGTACTGCCTGCTTCTGGTGGCTACTGGCTTGCAATCGGTGATGAGGTTTGCGAAGAGTGGGGGGGTCGATTTTTAGGGTCGCGAGGCTGCATATCATGAGCGGGGGCAGGGGCCAGCCGAACTTAAGAATTAGGCTCCTGAGGTTGCACTGGAAGTCGAGTCCCAAAATGGGAGGAGTGCAGAGGTCTGGGAGCACATATAGTTGAAAATTAGCGTACTCAGCGCCCTGTATCGCTAGGGTTGCAGTAGTGCACCCTTGGATTTGCACCGAGTGCGACCCAGAGGCGAGGGATATGGTTTGTTGCGTCGGGAATATTGGGAGCGAGCAGCGTCTTACCATGTCCGGGTGAATGAAGCTCTCTGTGCTCCCGGAGTAGAAAAGGCAAGGTGTCTCGTACCCGTTAACCCGGACGGCCATCATGGAGCTCCGGAGGTGCTTAGGTCGCGACTGGTCCAGGGTGACCGCGCTGAGGTGTGGGTAGCCGGCGGCGTGATCGGAGGTGCTGGGGCGGCCCCGCGATGGCTGTCCGTGTGGGTCGTACGTGTCGAGCGGCGTAGCAGATGGCGGCCAAGATGGGGGCACCCGTTGGTCGAGCGTGGCGGGCAGTGATGAAGGTGGCATCCAAGATGGCAGCCCCCATGGATCGCACATGGCCAGCTGCGTGGGGGAGGATGGCCAAGATGGCGGCCCCCATGACTCGCACATGTTATGCGGAGGAGGAGTCGGCAGACACGCTGCCACCTTGCGGGGTCTGCGGACCTGTGAGTCTGTGGACCGGGTCTGTGAGTTCGAGTTCTTAGACCTGGCCAGGCAGACCTTGGCGAAGTGCCCTTTTCGCCCGCAGCTGCTGCAGTTCGCGTTGCGGGCCGGGCAGTGCAGTCAGGGGTGTTGGGACTGGCTGCAAAAGTAGAATGCTGGCCCCCCCATGATGGGCGGGCGGCCGCGCGGCACAGGCCTGGGATAGTCTCGGGTCAGGGGCCCACGAGGGGGTCGCGTGATCGGCCGGGAACGCAGTAAGGCTCTGAAAAGCGGCCACCAGAGAGGTAGCCAGTTTTACCGTGTCATCCAGGTCCTTTTTCGAGCAGGCGCTGTCTCACATAGTTCGATCGGACCCCCGCCACATAAACGTCTCGGATGGCGAGCTCCATGTGCTGAGTGGCCGTAACGGCCTGGTAGTTACAGTTGCGCACAAGGGCTTTAAGGTCGCATAGTTAATCATCTAGCGACTCCCCGGGGCGCTGGCGGCGAGTGGTGAAGACGAGTCGCGCGTAGACCTCGTTCACAGGCCGCACGTAGAGGCGTTCGAGTAGTGCGAGGGCCTCTGTATAGGAAGCGGCTTCGTCGAGCTGGACAGAAATGCGATGGCTCACCGTGTGTGGAGGAGGCTCAGCTTCTGTTCGTCAGTGACGGATGGCGTAGACGACGCAGCGAGATCGGCCTTGAAGCATCGAAGCCAGTGCGAAAAAATTTATTTCGTCTCCACGGCCTGTGGATCGAGTTCCAGTCTGTCAGGTTTGAGGGCTGATTCCATAGTAGTATTTTAAGCTGATTAAATTGATGCGACCATCAATTCACTTGAAGACACGTGGAGAAGTAAACTGTGGTTTTAATCAGCTTAGAACTGAGCCTGCCTGTGACCGGTACAACCCTGAAGGCGGCCCGGCAGGTCGGCAGCTCTTATACTCCCTGTAAAGGGGTTGGAGCCATGGGCGGAGCCCGTACAGGCCCCAACATATCCCCTGTGGGTGAAGCCACACAATGGCCCATAGGTAGAGCCCACTATAACATAGTGCACTGGTGAATTATCAGTAATTATATATTCACCACAGGACTGACTGGAGAAACTAAGTCCAAGTAAATCATACTGTACATTATACCTCATCAACACGCTGCTATGAGCCTTGAACTTGGTTTTGACTGACCGGAGGCACTAAATTCCAGCTCATTCATACCTCATACACACCTGGCCTCCCAGACAGAGCACTTTATCTTGCTAACACTTTGTCATGTTTAGACAGATCTTGGGCATGCTCTTGGTGCTAGAGAGAGATGCAGCTGATATATTTTTTTAAATCTGCTGTGAAGTTTGTTTTTAAAGTCACAGGTATTCCAAGAGGTTATGAAAATAATTCAAACTGTTCCCCATTGACCCACTGGCCTGTTATGCAATTTATATTTCTTTGATAATGCTGCCACCTCAATGCCCTTACATGCTTATAGTCCCTGGGACATTTGTTCCAGTTGCCTTCATTCACCCCTCAGCAGGATATCCCTTTGTAAGATGATTAAAGCTGCATTTATATTGCAGCCATCTCCAGACATTGAGCTTATTTTGCTACCTTGGGATATCATTGCAGAGAGAATATCTGTGTGCACATGGTGATGTCGTGATGTGCCAACCATGGTCTTGCTTCCCGAGCAACACATTCGCTGGCTCTGGAAAGATTGGCTTTGTTGGCCATCCGTCTTAAATAAATCTGGGGTGGAATTCTCCCATCTGGGGACTAAGTCCCGTGGCGGGGGTGGGAATGTGGAGTGTTTCCTGCTGTTAAAGCCGGCGGGAAGAGGCGCAAGATTTTCTGGCCCGGGCCTCATCAATCATGCAACCGGGTGTTTTGTGCCGCTTTCCGTGGTGGGAAATGTTAGGAAAGGGTGAATGTTTCCCAGTGCCATACAACTGGCACTGTGGGGTTGGATGACAAGTGACTGTAGAAGACAATAAAATTGGAGGTGAAGAAGTCAAGACTTGTTTTCTAGTTCTTGTTGCAGAGGTCCCATCGGAGATTAACACAGGAGGATTGATGGTGTATAGTCTGCCGCCCCATCTGGCACCATATTGAAAAGATGCCCAACATCACTGACCCACTATTGTGGACGTCCTGAAAATGAAGATGGAGCCTTTCCTAACATTTCCCACCACGGAAAGCGGCACAAAACACCCGGTTACATGATTGATGAGGCCCGGGCCAGAAAATTTTGCGCCTCTTCCCGCCGGCTTTAACAGCAGGAAACACTCCACATTCCCACCCCGGGCGGCATCACAGCCTGGTATGGCAACTGCTCGGCTCAAGATCGCAAGAAGCTGCAGAGTGTGGTGAACTCAGCCCAACACATCAAACAAGCTTGCCACCCTCACATTGATTCTGTATACACCTCCCGCTGCCTCAGGAAGGCAGACAGCGTTAGCAGAGGCCCCTCCCACCCAGGCATTGCCTTCTTCCAGACCCTTCCATCAGGCAGAAGGTACAGAAGTCCGAAGACTCTCACATCCAGACATAGGAACAGCTTCTTCCCCTCAGCTACAAGCCTCCTCAACGACTCTCCCTCGGACTGATCTGTTCCCTGTAAGAACACTATTCATGGCGCCCTATGCTGCTCTTGCTCATGTATTTGCTTTGTTTGGCCCCTTGTTCCGCACTGTAACCAATCACTATTTGTTGATGTACCATTTGTCAATGTACGCTGTTGATTATTCTTTTTTTGTCTACTATGTACGTACTGTGTACGTTCCCTCGGCCGCAGAAAAATACTTTTCACTGTACTTCGGTACATGTGACAAATCAAATCAACCAATCAATCATTTGCAATGAAGCTTGCATGCATAGGATTCACACATTAGGGATAATTTAAGGATTAATATTTATTGTTAATTACCATGGGATATTGGAACGGTTCACATATTAGGGCCGAGTTCTCCAGCTGTTGGGATTCCCTGTTCCCGCTGGCAGTGCACCCCCGCCTCCGGGTTTCGTGGCAGCGTGGGATGGCTTCAATGGGAATTTCCATTGACTAGCGACAGGAGTAGAGAATCCCACCACCAGCGAACAGTGTGCCGCCGAGAAACTCACGGCTGGGAGCCCAGAGAATCCTGCTCTAGATAAGACTGAGATGCAATGGGAATATATAACACACAAAAATTATAACAGCAATCCAGGTTTAATTTACAGCGACAGTGAGTCAAACTCGGGTGACACGAAATTCCAGCTGTTCTGAAGTCATCAACCACTGTGTCCGACAGAATAACAAATCCCAACGACAGTGCCTGCGATATGCTGACGTCCTGCACTGGTGACACTGAATTAGCCGAACTTGTCTAAGACTGCGCTGACAATCTGAGTGGACTTAAACCATAAATCTGTGTGAAACCAGGGAGCCCGAGGAGGTTGCTTTCCTCTGCTTTTATTTGGAATTTGAATCTGTTGATTTTGAGATAGATCGGGTTTGTCAGCATATCGGATTACATGGAGATGCATTCACATGGAAATGAGGCCTCCTCAGCTATCATGAAGCTCCACTTAACACAAGTTTGTGGGTGGATCCCCTAGGTTTCCACTCATCAGGGTTTTACTTGACATCCTTCTGTTTTCTTCTTACAAGAGAGAGCTTTGGTTCTGTGGCTGGGATTCTCCCTTCCAGGGACTCAGTCCCCACGCGGACGGGAAAACCGGCAGCAACGACTCCGGCATCAACGGGCCCCCAAGGTGAGGAATTCTCACCTGTCTAGGGGGCTAGGTAGATGCCGGAGTGGTTGGCAGCGCTCCAGCCGGTGCCGAAGGGACTATGCGAGTTCGCGCATGCGTGGAACGGCCACCTTGATCTTGCGCATATGCGGAACCGCCGGCGTGATTCTGCGCGTGTGCAGACCGTCCGTCATATTTTGGCACATGCGCGAGGGGTTCTCGTCTCCACGCCAGCCATGGCGGAGCCCTACAGGGGCCGACGCGGAAGGAAGAAGTGCCCCCATGGAACAGGCCCGCCTGCAGATCGGCGGGCCCCGATCGCGGGTCAGGCAACTGCGGCCCCCGCCCCCGGGGTCAGATCACCCGCGCCCCGCCCCCCCCCAGAGGACAGCCCACGACGACTTACCTGCCAGGTCCCGCCATGTGGGACCATACGTAACCCACGCCCGCAGGACTGGTCAAAAATGGACGGCCGCTTGGCCCATCGGGGCCCGGAAAATCGCCGGTGGGCCGCTGCCAACACCCCCGACCGGTTTGGCGGGAATCCCGCCCCCGCCCAAAAAACGGCGCTGGAGAATACGGCAGCGGGCATCCCGGCTAGATTCACGCCACCCCCCAGGGTTCCTCCGACCCGGTGAGGGGTCGGAGAATCCCGCCCTGTGTATCTAAATATTGGCAGCTGGCAATATGGGGAAAGGAAGGGTCAAGATTGATTTTGGTCCAAAGCGGACCTACGTGGTTTAAACATAACCTTTTGCTGCATGTTACACAAAAATGCTTCAATAATGTTCAATATAGGGCGGCACGGTGGCGCACAGCTGCCTCATGGCGCTGAGGACCCAAGTTCGAAGCCGGCCCCCGAATCACTCTCCGTGTGGAGTTTGCGCATTCTCCCCGTGTCGGCGTGGGGCTCACCCCAAAACCCAAAGATGGCCACGCTAAATTGACCCTTAATTTAAAAAAATATTAATTGGGTCTTTAAATAAATAAAATAATGATGTTCACTATGTGATATGTAACCCTCTCATTAATAGTTTATACCTTGAATTAATGCAGGACATCCTTTGCACCAATATGGGGCGAAATTCTCCCCCAACGGCGGGATGCCCGCCGACTGGCGCCAAAGCCGGCGCCAATCAGACGGGCATCGCGCCGGCAAAAAGGTGCGGAAGTCTCCGCATCTTTGGCGGCCTAGCCCCAACATTGAGGGGCTAGGCCGACGCCGGAGGGATTTCTGCCCCGCCAGCTGGCGGAAATGGCGTTTGTTGCCCCGCCAGCTGGCGCGGAAATGCGGCGCATGCGCGGGAGCGTCAGCGGCTGCTGTCAGTTTCCCAGCGCATGCGCGGTAGCGTCAGCGGCCGCTGTCAGTTTCCCGTGCATGCGCAGTGGGGAGAGTCTCTTCCGCCTCCGCCATGGTGGAGGCCGTAGCGGAGGCGGAAGGGAAAGAGTGCCCCCACGGCACAGGCCCGCCCGCGGATCGGTGGGCCCCGATCGCGGGCCAGGCCACCGTGGGGGCACCCCCCGGGGTCAGATCGCCCCGCGCCCCCCCCCCCAGGACCCCGGAGCCCGCCCACGCCGCCTGGTCCCGCCGGTAAATACCAGGTTTGATTTACGTCGGCGGGACAGGCAATTCCTGGGCGGGACTTCGGCCCATCCGGGCCGGAGAATCCAGCGGGGGGTCCCGCCAACCGGCGCGGCCGGATTCCCGCCCCCGCCCAATCTCCGGGAGCGGAGACTTCGGCGGGGGCGGGGACGGGATTCACGGCGGCCAACGGCCATTCTCCGACCCGGCGGGGGGTCGGAGAATGACGCCCCTGTTTTCAACAATTTGCTGACTGACAATTAACAACTGTTTTGAGGTTTGATCATCACACCCAGAATGCAAAAGTAAGTCATTATCCATCAGTATTTTGGAACAAATTCTGAAATGTTACTTTTCTTTTGATTTCTCAATAACTAAGAGGAATTAATGAAGATATCCTTTGTCTCAAATCACCACTGAGAAAATAATAAGGAATCTAAGCTATGTTTGCCTTTAAAAGCCAAGAATCTGTGTTTTGGATTATGTACTTCTTGCAAAAGAAAATGATCCTGGTATTCCTCTGTTTGGAAAAAAAAGTCAATCACTTTTATTACACAAATTGCTGGTGGATCTTTTCATTGAAATCGGCACAGCATCAAAAAGTCCAGAAATATATGGGCTGGATTCTGCGTCCCATGCCCCTGCCAGCAGTGGGATTCTCCGTCCCGCCAGCCGGTCAATGGGATTTCCCATTGTGGGCAGCCCCACTCCGTTGAGAAATCCCCGGGCGTGGGTGCGCTGTCAGCACAAAGGAGAATCCTGACGGCGGAGAATCCAGACCGTGTTCTCTACTACTGGTCGTTCAGGAGGGAGGGTTTTCTATCTGCCAACTTTCGAACATACTAGGAATACATAGAAAATAGAAGCAGAAGGAGGTCATTCAGCCCTTTGAGCCTGCTCCGTCATTCATTACGGTCGATCATCCCCTCCCCCATATCCCCTGTTTCATTTAGCCCCAAGAGATATATCTAATTCATTTTTATATTTTTTAAAAGCCCAGATTATTGCACTTCATGAGCAAAGAGGCTGGTTTAGCACAGTGGACTAAACAGCTGGCTTGTAATGCAGAATAAGGCAGCAGCGTGGGTTCAATTCCTGTACCGGCCTCCCTGAACAGGTGCCGGAATGTGGTGACTAGGGACTTTTCACAGTAACTTCATTGAAGCCTACTTGTGACAATACACAATTATTAATATTATCTCCCCTGCAAGAGGCCAGAAATGATTTACTTTTGGCAAACTTGCTAATCTGGAGAGAAACATCTAATGACAAAAATGCAGGCAATGTTTCTGTTTTTATTAAGGAGGCAATCCTGGAAAAGGTAGGTTGCAATAGGCTCCACCTCCTCTAGTGTTTAGTAAGCACACTTGTATCATGCAGACACATTATCCCCTGGCCACAAAATAGAGGACTTCTGGCAGGAACATCATTCTCACAATGGTGCTTCTTTGAGTGATGTCAGGATGGCAATAGGCACAAGAAGATCCGAGAACCTATTCAGATTTTACTATTGAGGAGAGAATGAGACAGATTCACCTTCTGACCTGATCTTTCACCCCACTGCCTAGTGCCACCTTTGCACGCTCAGGAATTCGGGGGCCTATATTGTTGAGCGGTGATTGTGGAAAATGTGGCAATGATAAAATAAGCAGCAGAGCATGATACAATGCTGTTTTCCTGGGTTTGAAGCAGTTGGCTTGAATGCCATCCCTTTTAAATTTCAGAGTCCGAGGTTCTGGAGTTCAGGCCAATCGCAAAGAATGCTTCTGCAAATATGTGAATAAAATGTAGCAAGAAGGGTTTGCGGCTGCTGAGAAAGACAGTTATGGAAACACAAAACAGGCCCTGCAACAATAAAGGAGACATGAAAGGTGGAACAATGGCTGTGTCAATCCTATCTCCTCAATCAGATTATTTGGAATAATTTGTTTGATTAAGAAAGCTCCAAGATTAGGACACAAATATTATGGTAAAGAGGAAGTAAAGGACGCCCAGGGTATATTTCAAATCACCCACCCTAGTCCTTAGGGAGGCACGGTAGCACAGTGGTTAGCATTGTTGCTTCATAGCGCCAGGGTCCCAGGTTCAATTCCCGGCTTGGGTTATTGTCTACGTGGAGTCTGCGCGTTCCTCCCACAAGTCCCGAAAAACGTGGTGTTAGGTAATTTGGACATTCTGAATTGTCCCTCAGTTTTCCCGAACAGGTGCTGGAGTGTGGCGACTAGGGGATTTTCACAGTAACTTCATTGCAGTGTTAATGTAAGCCTACTTGTGACACTAATAAAGATTATTATTATTAAATCCCATTGGTTGGATATGCCTTCTATATAATGTGGTATGGAGGGACATCTGCGAGATGTGTAAAGCAGGTGGGCAAAACTCTTTTCAAAAACAGACAAGGCTTCAATACAACTTTTAAATCATTATTAATGATACAACATGTTAATGGAAATACCTGTGTGAAATTTGATTTGCATTTTAGGAATATTGGGCATTTGCATTTGCAATGTTAGGACCATGTTTAGGCATGTGATGCAAAGGTTCAAGTAATGGCTTGGTATTCTTACTTGGTAGTGTAGTTTTCTTGATTAGATTGGACTTGTTTATTGTCACGAGTACTGAGGTACAGTGAAAAATATTTTTCTACCAATTCTACCAATGGTGACGGAACAGAACCTAACACTATCCATAGAATCCTTACATAGAACATAGAACATAGAAAATACAGCACAGAACAGGCCCTTCGGCCCACGATGTTGTGCCGAACCTTTGTCCTAGATTAATCATAGATTATCATTGAATCTACAGTGCAGAAGGAGGCCATTCGAGTCTGCACCGGCTCTTGGAAAGAGCACCCTACCCAAGGTCAACACCTCCACCCAACACCAATTTGGACATTAAGGGCAATTTATCATTGGCCAATTCACCTAACCCGCACATCTTTGGACTGTGGGAGGAAACCGGAGCACCCGGAGGAAACCCACGCAGACACGGGGAGGACGTGCAGACTCCGCACAGACAGTGACCCAAGCCGGAATCGAACCTGGGACCATGGATCTGTGAAGCAATTGTGCTATCCACAATGCTACCATGCTGCCCTTAAGAACAAATAAATCTACACTATATCATTTTACCGTAATCCATGTACCTATCCAATAGCTGCTTGAAGGTCCCTAATGTTTCCGACTCAACTACTTCCACAGGCAGTGCATTCCATGCCCCCACTACTCTCTGGGTAAAGAACCTACCTCTGATATCCCTCCTATATCTTCCACCTTTCACCTTAAATTTATGTCCCCTTGTAATGGTTTGTTCCACCCGGGGAAAAAGTCTCTGGCTGTCTACTCTATCTATTCCCCTGATCATCTTATAAACCTCTATCAAGTCGCCCCTCATCCTTCTCCGTTCTAATGAGAAAAGGCCTAGCACCCTCAACCTTTCCTCGTAAGACCTACTCTCCATTCAAGGCAACATACTGGTAAATCTCCTTTGCACCTTTTCCAAAGCTTCCACATCCTTCCTAAAATGAGGCGACCAGAACTGTACACAGTACTCCAAATGTGGCCTTACCAAAGTTTTGTACAGCTGCATCATCACCGCACGGCTCTTAAATTCAATCCCTCTGTTAATGAACGCGAGCACACCATAGGCCTTCTTCACAGCTCTATCCACTTGAGTGGCAACTTTCAAAGATGTATGAACATAGACTCCAAGATCTCTCTGCTCCTCCACATTGCCAAGAACTCTACCGTTAACCCTGTATTCCGCATTCATATTTGTCCTTCCAAAATGGACAACCTCACACTTTTCAGGGTTAAACTCCATCTGCCACTTCTCAGCCCAGCTCTGCATCCTATCTATGTCTCTTTGCAGCAGATAACAGCCCTCCTTACTATCCACAACTCCACCAATCTTCGTATCGTCTGCAAATTTACTGACCCACCCTTCAACTCCCAAGTCATTAATGAAAATCACAAACAGCAGAGGACCCAGAACTGCTCCCTGCGGTACGCCACTGGTAACTGGGATCCAGGCTGAATATTTGCCATCCACCACCACTCTCTGACTTCTATCGGTTAGCCAGTTCGTTATCCAACTGGCCAAATTTCCCACTATCCCATGCCTCCTTACTTTCTGCATAAGCCTACCATGGGGAACTTTATCAAATGCCTTACTAAAATCCATGTACACTACATCCACTGCTTTACCTTCATCCACATGCTTGGTCACCTCCTCAAAGAATTCAATAAGACTTGTAAGGCAAGACCTACCCCTCACAAATCCGTGCTGACTATCCCTAATCAAGCAGTGTCTTTCCAGATGCTCAGAAATCCTATCCTTCAGTACACTTTCCATTACTTTGCCTACCACCGAAGTAAGACTAACTGGCCTGTAATTCCCAGGGTTATCCCTAGTCCCCTTTTTGAACAGGGGCACGACATTCGCCACTCTCCAATCCCCTGGTACCATCCCTGTTGACAGTGAGGACGAAAAGATCATTGCCAACGGCTCTGCAATTTCATCTCTTGCTTCCCATAGAATCCTTGGATATATCCCGTCAGGACCGGGGGACTTGTCTATCCTCAAGTTTTTCAAAATGCCCAACACATCTTCCTTCCTAACAAGTATTTCCTTGAGCTTACCAATCTGTTTCACACTGTCCTCTCCAACAATATCGCCCCTCTCATTTGTAAATACAGAAGAAAAGTACTCGTTCAAGACCTCTCCTATCTCTTCAGACTCAATACACAATCTCCCGCTACTGTCCTTGATCGGACCTACCCTCGCTCTAGTCATTCTCATATTTCTCACATATGTGTAAAAGGCCTTGGGGTTTTCCTTGATCCTACCCGCCAAAGATTGTTCATGCCCTCTCTTAGCTCTCCTAATCCCTTTCTTCAGTTCCCTCCTGGCTATCTTGTATCCCTCCAATGCCCTGTCTGAACCTTGTTTCCTCAGCCTTACATAAGTCACCTTTTTCCTCTTAACAAGACATTCAACCTCTCTTGTCAACCATGGTTCCCTCACTCGACCATCTCTTCCCTGCCTGACAGGGACATACATATCAAGGACACGTAGCACCTGTTCCTTGAACAAGTTCCACATTTCACTTGTGTCCTTCCCTGCCAGCCTATGTTCCCAACTTATGCACTTCAATTCTTGTCTGACAACATCGTATTTACCCTTCCCCCAATTGTAAACCTTGCCCTGTTGCACGTATCTATCCCTCTCCATTACTAAAGTGAAAGTCACAGAATTGTGGTCACTATCTCCAAAATGCTCCCCCACTAACAAATCTATCACTTGCCCTGGTTCATTACCCAGTACTAAATCCAATATTGCCCCTCCTCTGGTCGGACAATCTACATACTGTGTTAGAAAAGCTTCCTGGACACACTGCACAAACACCACCCCATCCAAACTATTTGATCTAAAGAGTTTCCACTCAATATTTGGGAAGTTAAAGTCGCCCATGACTACTACCCTATGACTTCTGCACCTTTCCAAAATCTGTTTCCCAATCTGTTCCTCCATATCTCTGCTACTATTGGGGGGCCTATAGAAAACTCCTAACAAGGTGACTGCTCCTTTCCTATTTCTGACTTCAACCCATACTACCTCAATAGGGTGATACTCCTCGAACTGCCTTTCTGCAGCTGTTATACTATCTCTAATTAATAATGCCACCCCCCCACCTCTTTTACCACCCTCCCTAATCTTATTGAAACATCTATAACCAGGGACCTCCCACAACCATTTCTGCCCCTCTTCTATCCAAGTTTCCGTGATGGCCACCACATCGTAGTCCCAAGTACCGATCCATACCTTAAGTTCACCCACCTTATTCCTGATGCTTCTTGCGTTGAAGTATACACACTTCAACCCATCTCCGTGCCTGCAAGTACTCTCCTTTGTCAGTGTTCCCTTCCCCACTGCCTCATTACACGCTTTGGCGTCCTGAATATCGGCTACCTTAGTTGTTGGACTACAAATCCGGTTCCCATTCCCCTGCCAAATTAGTTTAAACCCTCCCGAAGAGTACTAGAAAACCTCCCTCCCAGGATATTGGTGCCCCTCTGGTTCAGATGCAACCCGTCCTGCTTGTACAGGTCCCACCTTCCTCAGAATGCGCTCCAATTATCCAAATACCTGAAGCCCTCCCTCCTACACCATTCCTGCAGCCACGTGTTCAACTGCACTCTCTCCCTATTCCTCACCTCGCTATCACGTGGCACCGGCAACAAACCAGAGATGACAACTCTGTCTGTCCTGGCTTTTAACTTCCAGCCTAACTCCCTAAACCTGTTTATTACCTCCACACCCCTTTTCCTACCTATGTCGTTGGTACCAATGTGAACCACGACTTCTGGCTGCTCCCCCTCCCCCTTAAGGATCCTGAAGACACGATCCGAGACATCCCTGGCCCTGGCACCCGGGAGGCAACATACCTTCCGGGAGTCTCGCTCGCGACCACAGAATCTCCTATCTATTCCCCTAACCATTGAATCTCCTACAACTATTGCTTTTCTATTCTCCCCCCTTCCCTTCTGAGCCGCAGAGCCAGACTCAGTGCCAGAGACCTGGCCGCTAGGGCCTTCCCCCGGTAGGTCATCCCCCCAACAGCATCCAAAACGGTATACTTGTTTTGAAGGGGAATGGCCACGAGGGATCCCTGCACTGTCTGCCTGTTTGTTTTTCCCCCCCTGACTGTAACCCAGCTATTCTTGTGCTGTGCCTTGGGTGTGGTTACCTCCCTGTAACTCTTCTCAATCACCCCCTCTGCCTCCCGGATGATCCGAAGTTCATCCAGCTCCAGCTCCAGTTCCCTAACACGGTCTTTGAGGAGCTGAAGTTGGGTGCACTTCCGGCAGGTATAGTCAGCGGGGACACCGGTGGTATCCCTCACCACCCACATCCTACAGGAGGAGCATGTAACTGGCCTAGCCTCCATCCCCTCTTACCTTACAGAATATAGCTGCTGTGTGGATTAACTAGATCTCCGCCCTCCGACTCTGCTCCCAGTCAGCTACACTTCCTGTAAACTCCTGGCTCTCTTCTCACTCTTTGCGGAAATGTCGGAAACAAAATGAAAGGAGCACCTTACTCCCTCCTCACTTAACTCCCTCGGTCACCAAACTCTTACTTTGGCACTCAAAAAGCACCAAATTCAGCACTCCCTCGGTCACCAAACTCTCACTATCGCACTCAAATGCACCAAATTCAGCACTCAGTGCAGAAGGAGGCCAATCGGCCCATCGAGTCTGCACCAACTCTCTGAAATAGGACCACATCTGGGCCTAACTCCCCTGCCCTGTCCTTGCAACCCTGTAACCCCACTTAACCTGCACGTCTTTGGACACAATGTGCAAAGGTTAATGGTAAGTCAGAGTTTTAGGAGTTGAAAAACAATTGAATGTTTTTTATTTCAGTTTAATACAACCCTTAACTTCCTTTGTTAACTATGATCGATTATCCCTGGGCGGGTAAAACCCCGCGAGTGAGGAAAGTGTTGCTGGAGCGCAGTCGGGGGGAGGGTGGGTTGGCGCTGCTGAACTTGTGCAATTACTACTGGGCGGCTAATATAGCCATGATTAGGAAGTGGGTAGCGGGGGAGGGGTCGGTGTGGGAGCGGATGGAGGTGGCGTCATGTAAAGTCACAAGTTTGGAAGCACTGATAACAGAACCTCTGCCGTTCTCGCCGGCCCGATACTCCACAAGTCCAGTGGTGGTGGCGGCTCTGAGAATCTGGGAGCAGTGGAGGAGATATAAGAGAGTGGAGGGAGCATCGGTTTGGACCCCGATTTATAATAATCATCGGTTTGTACCGGGTAGGCTAGATGGCGGGTTCCAGAGATGGCGAAGGGCAGGAATTAGAAGGATGGGGGATCTATTTATAGATGGGAGCTTTCCCAGCTTGAAAGCCTTGGAGGATAAATTTAAATTGCCAGCAGGGAATGGTTTTATGTATTTGCAGGTGCGAGACCTCTTGAGAAAGCAGGTTCCGGCCTTTCTGCTGCTGCCGCCACGGGGGATACAGGATAGAGTAGTCTCCAATACCTGGGTGGGAGAGGGGACGGTTTCAGATATTTACCAGGAGCTTTCGGAGGCGGAGGAAACTCCGGTGGAGGAGCTTAAGGGCAAGTGGGAGGATGAGCTCGGAGGAGAGATAGAGGCGGGTCCATGAGCAGATGCCCTCAGCAGGGTTAATACCTCCTCATCATGTGCCAGGCTCAGCCTGATACAATTTAAGGTAGTCCACCGGGTACACGTGACAGTGGCTAGGATGAGCAAGTTTTCGGGGTAGAGGATAGAGGTGCGCGGGAAGCCCAGCAAATCATGTCCACATGTTTTGGGCATGCCTGAAGCATAGAGGGTTTTGGCAGGGTTTTGCTAAGGCAATGTCCACGGTACTAAAAACATGGGTGGTGCCGAGTCCGGAGGTAGCGATCTTTGGAGTGTCGGAAGAGCCGGGAGTTCAGGGGGCGAAAGAGGCTGACGTCTTGGCCTTTGCCTCCCTGGTAGCCCGGAGACGGATCTTGCTAATGTGGAGAGACTCGAAGCCCCCCGAGTGCAGAGACCTGGGTGATGCGACCATCAATTCACTCGAGACGGGAGTAGAAGTAAACTGTGGCTTTAATCAGCTTAGAATAGTGCCTGCCTGCGACTGGTCCAATACTGAGAACCACCTACAGGTCGACTGCTCTTCATACCTCCCTTCAAGGGGAAGAGCCATGGGCGGAGTCCATACAGGCCCCAACATGTTCCCCTATGGATAATGCCATACAATGGCCCATAGGAGGAGCCCACAAGGGCAACAGCATAGCACAGATACAAATACAAGGGCAACAGCACAGATACAAATACAATGGTGGATTATTGGCATAATACATTCACCACACTGGGTTAGTGACATGGCTGGGTTTCTCAGTCTCGAGAAGATAAAGTTCGCCTTAAGAGGGTCAATGGTCGGGTTCACCCAGAGGTGACAACCGTTTGTCAACTTTCTTGGGGAAAATTAAAATGTCAGCAGAAGCAGTATTCCAAGAGGCGGGGGGGGGGGGGGGGGAAATCCTGATTGTTGTTTTATGGTTGGGGTGTGTGAAGATTGGGTTGGGGGTGGTAATGTTTACTATACCTTGTTTATGTCATTGTTATTGTTATTATTCTAAAAAATTTCAAATACCTTAATAAAAATATTTTTTTTTAAAGAAAATGATCGATTTATCCCCTTCGTAGAATCCTTCTTCCTCATCTGAATATATCTTTGTTGTGAGTCACAAACTGTTTTCCTAAACGTCTGCTATTGCTGATTAACTGTCTTTTCTGCTAAACTCCTTCCACAGACCACTGCAGCCAACTCTGCCCTCATTCCTTTATAGTTACCCTTGTTTCTGACCCAGGTTTCTCACTCTCAAACTGAATGCTAAGTTCCACCATGTTGTGGTTACTGTTTCCTCGGGGACTTTTATTACTTGGAGATTTTTTTATTAAACCTGTCTCATTACACAGTACCTGACCCAATATAGCCTTATCCCTGGTTAAATCCATTACATATTGTTCTAGGAAACTGTCCCGAATACACTCTTTGAATTGTTGCTCATGACTACCTCTGCCAATTTGATTTTCCCAATCTACATGAAGATTAAAGTCACGCATGATTAAAGTACTGCCTTCTTATATGTCCTCATTATCTCCTGATTTATTCTCTGTCCAAAAGTATAGCTACTGTTGGAGGGCCTACAAACTATTCCCACCAGTGTATTCTTCCCCTTATTTTTTCTTATTTCCACCCATATCCATTCCATATCTTCCGATCCAAGATCCATAGAATTCCTACAGTGCAGAAGGCGGTCATTCAGCCCACTGGGTCTGGAACGACTGTCTGAAAGAGCACCCTACCTAAACCCATTCTCTCACCCTGTCCCCATCGTCCAACCTAGCCTGCATGTCTTTAGACAAAAAGGGGAAATTTAGTATGGACAATCCTCCTAATCTGCACATCATTCCATCTTACCCTAAAAAAGCTACCCATCACCCTTTCCTTCCTGCCTGTCCTTATGAAAAGCAGGCGGCATTAATGTGCTCCCATCATGAATCACTGAGCTCACACCAGTCTAGTCATCGTGCTTCCTTCTGGGGGTGAAACTAACTGTGTACATTTTTGTGCTTGCAGGAGAAGGAACGGGCCATTACAGGGGAGAGGCATCGTATCCATACATCTTGATCATCATTATCATAGAATTTACAGTGCAGAAGGAGGCCATTCGGCCCATTAAGCCTGCACCGGCTCTTGGAAAGAGCACCCTACCCAAGGTCAACACCTCCACCCTATAACTCAGTAACCCCACCCAACACTAAGGGCAATTTTGGACACTAAGGGCAATTTATCATGGCCAATCCACCTAACCTGCACATCTTTAGACTGTGGGAAGAAATCAGAGCACCCGGAGGAAACCCACGCACACACGGGGAGGATGTACAGACTCCGCACAGACTGTGACCCAAGCCGAAATCGATCCTGGGACCCTGGGACCATCATGCAGGTGGAGGCCAATGAACTGGCATGCCAGAACAACAGCTGCTCTATCACTAATGTTGAGACAAAAGTGTGCACTCAAGAGGATAAATGAATGCAGCGGCTCAGAGGTGCATCTGGCACACATGAGAAATAATGCTCATGTGTCAATCACATGCAGCTCCACAGGAATAATTAGAACATTACAATAGGAAGCCTTTAACCCTTTAATCTATCCATTCTTTCAGTCAAATCTGGTTAGACCGTGGCACGCAGAACTGGGGAAGCTGGAAACAGTCAGCTGTCTCTGAGGAGGAAGACAGATCCTCAGAGAAGGCCCTGTGATCTTATTTAACGCCCCGACCACCACCCTTATACAGCAGATACTTTCACATCAGTGGGTATCCATTCATGATTAGATTCAGGCCTACAAACACATCAGCAAACCACTAACACACCTGAGCAGCTGACAGAGATGGCGACAGTCAAGGCCACTGACTGGCAGGGGACTGTGGAATGCCAGGTTCCTGGTGAGCCCAGACTGATGATGTATCTCTGGAGTTTCGATAACATGACAACTACTGCAGCTACACCAAGAGGTAAGGAAAAATCTGGCAGTGCTTCTGGAGTCATGCGCACCCAAGTGCAGACAATGGAGTGTATTTGGGCTATGATTTCTGTCCCGTCTCTGACATGTGCTTATGGCTTCCTTCATGGAGAGATTGATGACCCGCATGGACAGCCCCCTGTTAACCACTCAGCAGATGCCAGAGATGAGCGCAGATCGACAAACCATCGCCTTGTGCATTAACTCAATGTCACAGACAAGACAGGGACAAGACGTTTGGTCTGACCAGCAGGTCCTGATTCTTTTCAGGTCAGCTGGGCAATACAAGTATGTCTGACAAAGGAGGAGGAGTGGCTGCTTTTCACTTTTTGGGGCTCCCTCAAGGCATCTCTGGTGTAGTCAGAGGCTCCTTGGTCCTTCTGTCAGTGCCCCCATGCATTACGTTGCTATGACAACAGAGGAAGGTCCTGTTCTTATGCAGGAACCCCTCGGCATGCTGGTGTCTTCAAGGCTGCAGACAGCCAAAGGATGTTCATTCTAAATCACAGGAAAACAATGTCAGCTACCTGCCTCCACGTCAGCTGCAAGCAGAAGAGGAGAACCTTGTAAGGGTACAGGTATGAGATTTAAGAAGTGCACCCAGCTCATTTGAGGTTTATGGCTGAAAACGGCAACAGGTAGATGTTAAATCTCACGTTTATTGTGCTGTTCAATAACAAGTTCACATATTGTTGCTGCACCTACTTCCATTTTCTACCTTCTGCGACTTAATCTACGCCTGGCTCTCTTACTTGGGGCTGGAAGTGACAGACTAAGCAGTGTGTTGTCAGAATTAAATGAGCACAGATATTTCAGAGGATTGTGTGATTGGAGGAGATTACAGAGATGTGACGAGACCATGGAAGGATTTGAAAACAAGAATGAGGGGCGTCATTCTCCGACCCCCCGCCGGGTCGGAGAATGGCCGTTGGCCGCCGTGAATCCCGCCCCCGCCCCCGCCGAAGTCTCCGGTACCGGAGATTGGGCGGGGGCGGGAATCAGGCTGCGCCGGTTGGCGGGACCCCCCGCTGGATTCTCCGGCCCGGATGGGCCGAAGTCCCGCCCAGAAATTGCCTGTCCCGCCGGCGTAAATCAAACCTGGTATTTACCGGCGGGACCAGGCGGCGTGGGCGGGCTCTGAGGTCCTGGGGGGGGGGCGCGGGGCGATCTGACCCCGGGGGGTGCCCCCACGGTGGCCTGGCCTGCGATCAGGGCCCACCGATCCGCGGGCGGGCCTGTGCCGTGGGGGCACTCTTTCCCTTCCGCCTCCGCCACGGCCTCCACCATGGCGGAGGCGGAAGAGACTCTCCCCACTGCGCATGCGCGGGAAACTGACAGCGGCCGCTGACGCTCCCGCGCATCCGCCGCATTTCCGCGCCAGCTGGCGGGGCAACAAACGCCATTTCCGCCAGCTGGCGGGGCGGAAATCCCTCCGGCGTCCCTCCGCACCTTTGGGCTGGCGCGATGCCCGTCTGATTGGCGCCGTCTTTGGCGCCAGTCGGCGGACATCCCGCCGTTGGGGGAGAATTTTAAAATTAAAATGTGGCTTGACCAGGTGGGGCAGCACGGTAGCATTGTGGATAGCACAATTGCTTCACAGCTCCAGGGTCCCAGGTTCGATTCCGGCTTGGGTCACTGTCTGTGCGGAGTCTGCACATCCTCCCCGCGGGTTTCCTCCGAGTGCTCCAGTTTCCTCCCACAGTCCAAAGATGTGAAGGTTAGGTGGATTGGCCATTATAAATTGCACTTAGTGTCCAAAATTGCCCTTAGTGTTGGGTTACTGGGTTATTGACCTTGGGTAGGGTGCTCTTTCCAAGAGCCGGTGCAGACTCGATGGGCCGAATGGCCTCCTTTTGCACTGTAAATTCTATGATAATTCTATGAAACAATGTAGAGGAGTGATAGGAGAATGAGACCTGCTGCGAGTTAAGAAATGGACAGCAGAGTTTTAGGTGACCTGAAGTTCAAGGAAGGTTGAATAAGGGAGAGCAGTCAGGTGTGTAAGTCTTGAGGAAACAAAGGAATGAATGAGGATTTAAGCAGCAAATGAGCTGAGACAGGGGTGAAGTTGGGCAATGTTTCGGAGGTGGAAATAGGGGGTCTTTATGTAGTGTGACTATGCGGTTGCAACTTCATCTTGGGGTCAAATATGACCTAAGATTGCTAAAGACTGGTAAGGGCAGCACGGTAGCACAGTGGTTAGCACTATTGCTTCACAGCGCCAGGGTCCCGGGTTCGATTCCCGGCTTGGGTCACTGTCTGTGCGGACTCTGCATGTTATCCCCGTGTCTTCGTGGGTTTCCTCTGGGTGCTCCGGTTTCCTCCCATAAGTCCCGAAAGAGACGCTTGTTAGGTACGTTGGACATTCTGAATTCTCCCTCCATGTACCCGAACAGGCGCTGGAATGTGGCGACTAGGGGCTTTTCACAGTAACTTCGTTGCAGTATTAATGTAAGCCTACTTGGTTCGAGACACTAGAGAGACAGGTTGATGATGTTTGAGCTAGGTGCCCTCAAAGACAATGCAATCTGACAATCTGTTGTGAGTCTGCCTCACTACTGTGGCCAGCAAGGACGGAGAATTTGCCACTCAGCCAGATCTCCATTCACTGCGACAATCCCGCCAGCGTGAAGGAACAGAGAATCCCACCGGAGAGAAGGAACAGAGAATCCCGCCGGAGTGAAGGAACGGAGAATCCCGCCGGAGTGAAGGAACAGAGAATCCTGCCGGAGTGAAGGAACTGAGAATCCCGCCTGCGTGAAGGAACGGAGAATCCCGCCAGCGTGAAGGAACGGAGAATCCGGACGGAGTGAAGGAATGGAGAATCCCGCCACCGTGAAGGAACAGAGAATCCCGCTGGAGTGAAGGAATGGAGAATCCCGCCAGCGTGAAGGAACAGAGAATCCCGCCGGAGTGAAGGAACGGAGAATCCCGCCAGCGTGAAGGAACGGAGAATCCCGCCGGAGTGAAGGAACGGAGAATCCCGCCGGAGTGAAGGAATGGAGAATCCCGCCGGAGTGAAGGAACAGAGAATCCTGCCGGAGTGAAGGAACGGAGAATCCCGCCTGAGTGAAGGAACGGAGAATCCCGCCAGCGTGAAGGAACGGAGAATCCCGCCGGAGTGAAGGAACGGAGAATCCCGCCACCGTGAAGGAACGGAGAATCCCGCCGGAGTGAAGGAACAGAGAATCCCACCAGCGTGAAGGAACGGAGAATCCCGCCGGTGTGAAGGAACGGAGAATCCCCCCACCGTGAAGGAACAGAGAATCCCGCCGGAGTGAAGGAACGGAGAATCCGGCCGTAGTGAAGGAACGGAGAATCCCGCCGGAGTGAAGGAACGGAGAATCCCGCCGGAGTGAAGGAACGGAGAATCCGGCCGTAGTGAAGGAACGGAGAATCCCGCCGGAGTGAAGGAACGGAGAATCCCGCCGGAGTGAAGGAACGGAGAATCCGGCCGTAGTGAAGGAACGGAGAATCCCGCCGGCGCCAAGGAACAGAGAATCCCGCCAGCGTGAAGGAACGGAGAATCCCGCCAGCGTGAAGGAACGGAGAATCCCGCCGGAGTGAAGGAACAGAGAATCCCGCCGGAGTGAAGGAACGGAGAATCCCGCCAGCATGAAGGAACGGAGAATCCCGCCGGAGTGAAGGAACGGAGAATGCCGCCGGAGTGAAGGAACGGAGAATCCCGCCAGCGTGAAGGAACGGAGAATCCCGCCAGCGTGAAGGAACGGAGAATCCCGCCGGAGTGAAGGAACAGAGAATCCCGCCGGAGTGAAGGAACAGAGAATCCTGCCGGAGTGAAGGAACGGAGAATCCCGCCGGAGTGAAGGAACTGAGAATCCCGCCTGCGTGAAGGAGCAGAGAATCCCGCGGGAGTGAAGGAACGGAGAATCACGCCGGAGTGAAGGAACGAAGAATCTCGCCAGCATGAAGGAACGGAGAATCCCGCCAGCGTGAAGGAACGGAGAATCCCGCCAGAGTGAAGGAACAGAGAATCCCGCCGGAGTGAAGGAACGGAGAATCCCGCCAGCGTGAAGGAACGGTGAATCCCGCCGGAGTGAAGGAACGGAGAATCCCGCCGGAGTGAAGGAACAGAGAATCCCGCCGGAGTGCAGGAACGGAGAATCCCGCCGGAGTGCAGGAACAGAGAATCCCGCCGGAGTGAAGGAACGGAGAATCCCGCCAGCGTGAAGGAACGGTGAATCCCGCCGGAGTGAAGGAACGGAGAATCCCGCCGGAGTGAAGGAACAGAGAATCCCGCCGGAGTGAAGGAACAGAGAATCCCGCCGGAGTGCAGGAACGGAGAATCCCGCGGAGTGCAGGAACAGAGAACCCCGCCGGAGTGAAGGAACGGAGAATGCCGCCTGCGTGAAGGAACAGAGAATCCCGCCGGAGTGAAGGAACAGAGAATCCCGCCGGAGTGCAGGAACGGAGAATCCCGCGGAGTGCAGGAACAGAGAACCCCGCCGGAGTGAAGGAACGGAGAATCCCGCCGGAGTGAAGGAACGGAGAATCCCGCCGGAGTGAAGGAACAGAGAATCCCGCCAGCGTGAAGGAACAGAGAATCCCGCCGGAGTTAAGGAACGGAGAATTGTGCCGGAGTGAAGAACGGAGAATCCCGCCTGCGGAATGGAACGGAGAATCCCGACGGAGTGAAAGAACGGAGAAGGAACGGAGAATCCCGCCAGCGTGAAGGAACGGAGAATCCCGCCGGAGTGAAGGAACGGAGAATCCCGCCGGAGTGAAGGAACGGAGAATCCCGCCAGCGTGATGGAACAGAGAATCCCGCCGGAGTGAAGGAACGGAGAATCCGGCCGGCGTGAAGGAACGGAGAATCCCGCCACCGTGAAGGAACGGAGAATCCCGCCGGAGTGAAGGAACAGAGAATCCCGCCGGAGTGAAGGAACAGAGAATCCCGCCGGAGTGAAGGAACGGAGAATCCCGCCGGCGTGAAGGAACGGAGAATCCCGCCACCGTGAAGGAACGGAGAATCCCGCCGGAGTGAAGGAATGGAGAATCCTGCCGGAGCGAAGGAACGGAGAATTCCGCCAGCGTGAAGGAACAGAGAATCCTGCCGGAGTGAAGGAACGGAGAATCCCGCCACCGTGAAGGAACGGAGAATCCCGCCGGAGTGAAGGAACAGGGAATCCCGCCAGCCTGAAGGAACGGAGAATCCCGCCAGAGTGAAGGAATGGAGAATCCCGCCACCGTGAAGGAAGGGAGAATCCGGCCGGAGTGAAGGAACAGAGAATCCCGCCGGAGTGAAGGAACGGAGAATCCCGCCGGCGTCAAGGAACGGAGAATCCCGCCACCGTGAAGGAAAGGAGAATCCCGCCAGCGTGAAGGAACGGAGAATCCCGCCGGAGTGAAGGAACGGAGAATCCCGCCAGCGTGAAGGAACGGAGAATCCCGCCCGAGTGAAGGAACGGAGAATCCCGCCGGAGTGAAGGAACGGAGAATCCCGCCGGAGTGAAGGAACGGAGAATCCCGCCTGCGTGAAGGAACGAACAATCCCGCCGGAGTGAAGGAACGGAGAATCCCGCCAGCGTGAAGGAACGGAGAACCCCACCAGCGTGAAGGAACGGAGAATCCCGCCGGAGTGCAGGAACGGAGAATCCCGCCGGAGTGCAGGAACGGAGAATCCCGCCGGAGTGAAGGAACGGAGAATCCCGCCAGCGTGAAGGAACGGAGAATTACGCCGGAGTGCAGGAACGGAGAATCCCGCCGGAGTGAAGGAACGGAGAATCCCGCCAGTGTGAAGGATCGGAGAATCCCGCCGGTGTGAAGGAACGGAGAATCCCGCCGGAGTGAAGGAACAGAGAATCCCGCCGGAGTGAAGGAACGGAGAATCCCACTGGAGTGAAGGAACGGAGAATCCCGCCAGCGTGAAGGAACGGAGAATCCCGCCGGAGTGAAGGAACGGATATTCCCGCCAGAGTGAAGGAACAGAGAATCCCGCCGGAGTGAAGTAATGGAGAATCCCGCCGGAGTGAAGGAACGGAGAATCCCGCCGGAGTGAAGGAACGGAGAATCCCGCCTGCGTGAAGGAACGGAGAATCCCGCCGGAGTGAAGGAATGGAGAATCCCGCTGGATTGAAGGAACAGAGAATCCCGCCTGCGTGCAGGAACGGAGAATCCCGCCGGAGTGAAGGAATGGAGAATCCCGCTGGAGTGAAGGAACAGAGAATCCCGCCGGAGTGAAGGAACGGAGAATCCCGCCAGATTGAAGGAACGGAGAATTGTGCCAGCGTGAAGGAACGGAGAATCCCGCCGGAGTGAAGGAACGGAGAATCCCGCCGGAGTGAAGGAACGGAGAATCCCGCCGGAGTGAAGGAACTGAGAATCCCGCCTGCGTGAAGGAACGGAGAATCCCGCCAGCGTGAAGGAACGGAGAATCCGGACGGAGTGAAGGAATGGAGAATCCCGCCACCGTGAAGGAACAGAGAATCCCGCTGGAGTGAAGGAATGGAGAATCCCGCCAGCGTGAAGGAACAGAGAATCCCGCCGGAGTGAAGGAACGGAGAATCCCGCCAGCGTGAAGGAACGGAGAATCCCGCCGGAGTGAAGGAACGGAGAATCCCGCCGGAGTGAAGGAATGGAGAATCCCGCCGGAGTGAAGGAACAGAGAATCCTGCCGGAGTGAAGGAACGGAGAATCCCGCCTGAGTGAAGGAACGGAGAATCCCGCCAGCGTGAAGGAACGGAGAATCCCGCCGGAGTGAAGGAACGGAGAATCCCGCCACCGTGAAGGAACGGAGAATCCCGCCGGAGTGAAGGAACAGAGAATCCCACCAGCGTGAAGGAACGGAGAATCCCGCCGGTGTGAAGGAACGGAGAATCCCCCCACCGTGAAGGAACAGAGAATCCCGCCGGAGTGAAGGAACGGAGAATCCGGCCGTAGTGAAGGAACGGAGAATCCCGCCGGAGTGAAGGAACGGAGAATCCCGCCGGAGTGAAGGAACGGAGAATCCGGCCGTAGTGAAGGAACGGAGAATCCCGCCGGAGTGAAGGAACGGAGAATCCCGCCGGAGTGAAGGAACGGAGAATCCGGCCGTAGTGAAGGAACGGAGAATCCCGCCGGCGCCAAGGAACAGAGAATCCCGCCAGCGTGAAGGAACGGAGAATCCCGCCAGCGTGAAGGAACGGAGAATCCCGCCGGAGTGAAGGAACAGAGAATCCCGCCGGAGTGAAGGAACGGAGAATCCCGCCAGCATGAAGGAACGGAGAATCCCGCCGGAGTGAAGGAACGGAGAATGCCGCCGGAGTGAAGGAACGGAGAATCCCGCCAGCGTGAAGGAACGGAGAATCCCGCCGGAGTGAAGGAACAGAGAATCCCGCCGGAGTGAAGGAACAGAGAATCCTGCCGGAGTGAAGGAACGGAGAATCTCGCCAGCATGAAGGAACGGAGAATCCCGCCAGCGTGAAGGAACGGAGAATCCCGCCGGAGTGAAGGAACGGAGAATCCCGCCGGAGTGAAGGAACGGAGAATCCCGCCAGCGTGAAGGAACGGTGAATCCCGCCGGAGTGAAGGAACGGAGAATCCCGCCGGAGTGAAGGAACAGAGAATCCCGCCGGAGTGAAGGAACAGAGAATCCCGCCGGAGTGCAGGAACGGAGAATCCCGCGGAGTGCAGGAACAGAGAACCCCGCCGGAGTGAAGGAACGGAGAATGCCGCCTGCGTGAAGGAACAGAGAATCCCGCCGGAGTGAAGGAACAGAGAATCCCGCCGGAGTGCAGGAACGGAGAATCCCGCGGAGTGCAGGAACAGAGAACCCCGCCGGAGTGAAGGAACGGAGAATCCCGCCGGAGTGAAGGAACGGAGAATCCCGCCGGAGTGAAGGAACAGAGAATCCCGCCAGCGTGAAGGAACAGAGAATCCCGCCGGAGTTAAGGAACGGAGAATTGTGCCGGAGTGAAGAACGGAGAATCCCGCCTGCGGAATGGAATGGAGAATCCCGACGGAGTGAAAGAACGGAGAATCCCGCCTGCGGAATGGAACGGAGAATCCCGACGGAGTGAAAGAACGGAGAAGGAACGGAGAATCCCGCCAGCGTGAAGGAACGGAGAATCCCGCCGGAGTGAAGGAACGGAGAATCCCGCCGGAGTGAAGGAACGGAGAATCCCGCCAGCGTGATGGAACAGAGAATCCCGCCGGAGTGAAGGAACGGAGAATCCGGCCGGCGTGAAGGAACGGAGAATCCCGCCACCGTGAAGGAAGGGAGAATCCCGCCGGAGTGAAGGAACAGAGAATCCCGCCGGAGTGAAGGAACAGAGAATCCCGCCAGCATGAAGGAACAGAGAATCCCGCCGGAGTGAAGGAACGGAGAATCCCGCCGGCGTGAAGGAACGGAGAATCCCGCCACCGTGAAGGAACGGAGAATCCCGCCGGAGTGAAGGAATGGAGAATCCTGCCGGAGCGAAGGAACGGAGAATTCCGCCAGCGTGAAGGAACAGAGAATCCTGCCGGAGTGAAGGAACGGAGAATCCCGCCACCGTGAAGGAACGGAGAATCCCGCCGGAGTGAAGGAACAGGGAATCCCGCCAGCCTGAAGGAACGGAGAATCCCGCCAGAGTGAAGGAATGGAGAATCCCGCCACCGTGAAGGAAGGGAGAATCCCGCCGGAGTGAAGGAACAGAGAATCCCGCCGGAGTGAAGGAACGGAGAATCCCGCCGGCGTCAAGGAACGGAGAATCCCGCCACCGTGAAGGAAAGGAGAATCCCGCCAGCGTGAAGGAACGGAGAATCCCGCCGGAGTGAAGGAACGGAGAATCCCGCCAGCGTGAAGGAACGGAGAATCCCGCCCGAGTGAAGGAACGGAGAATCCCGCCGGAGTGAAGGAACGGAGAATCCCGCCGGAGTGAAGGAACGGAGAATCCCGCCTGCGTGAAGGAACGAACAATCCCGCCGGAGTGAAGGAACGGAGAATCCCGCCAGCGTGAAGGAACGGAGAACCCCACCAGCGTGAAGGAACGGAGAATCCCGCCGGAGTGCAGGAACGGAGAATCCCGCCGGAGTGCAGGAACGGAGAATCCCGCCGGAGTGAAGGAACGGAGAATCCCGCCAGCGTGAAGGAACGGAGAATTACGCCGGAGTGCAGGAACGGAGAATCCCGCCGGAGTGAAGGAACGGAGAATCCCGCCAGTGTGAAGGATCGGAGAATCCCGCCGGTGTGAAGGAACGGAGAATCCCGCCGGAGTGAAGGAACAGAGAATCCCGCCGGAGTGAAGGAACGGAGAATCCCACTGGAGTGAAGGAACGGAGAATCCCGCCAGCGTGAAGGAACGGAGAATCCCGCCGGAGTGAAGGAACGGAGAATCCCGCCGGAGTGAAGGAACGGAGAATCCCGCCCGAGTGAAGTAATGGAGAATCCCGCCGGAGTGAAGGAACGGAGAATCCCGCCGGAGTGAAGGAACGGAGAATCCCGCCTGCGTGAAGGAACGGAGAATCCCGCCGGAGTGAAGTAATGGAGAATCCCGCCGGAGTGAAGGAACGGAGAATCCCGCCGGAGTGAAGGAACGGAGAATCCCGCCTGCGTGAAGGAACGGAGAATCCCGCCGGAGTGAAGGAATGGAGAATCCCGCTGGATTGAAGGAACAGAGAATCCCGCCTGCGTGCAGGAACGGAGAATCCCGCCGGAGTGAAGGAATGGAGAATCCCGCTGGAGTGAAGGAACAGAGAATCCCGCCGGAGTGAAGGAACGGAGAATCCCGCCAGATTGAAGGAACGGAGAATTGTGCCAGCGTGAAGGAACGGAGAATCCCGCCGGAGTGAAGGAACGGAGAATCCCGCCGGAGTGAAGGAACGGAGAATCCCGCCGGAGTGAAGGAACAGAGAATCCCGCCAGCGTGAATGAACGGAGAATCCCACCACCGTGAAGGATGGGAGAATCCCGCCGGAGTGAAGGAACACAGAATCCTGCCGGAGTGAAGGAACGGAGAATCCCGCCGGAGTGAAGGAACGGAGAATCCCGCCGGCGTCAAGGAACGGAGAATCTCGCCACCGTGCAGGAATGAGAATCCCGCCCGAGTGAAGGAACGGAGAATCCCGCCCGAGTGAAGGAACGGAGAATCCCGCCCGAGTGAAGGAACGGAGAATCCCGCCTGCGTGAAGGAACGGAGAATCTCGCCGGAGTGAAGGAACGGAGAATCCCGCCAGCGTGAAGGAACGGAGAATCCCGCCGGAGTGAAGGAACGGAGAATCCCGCCTGCGTGAAGGAACGGAGAATCCCGCCTGCGTGAAGGAACGAAGAATCCCGCCTGCATGAAGGAACGAAGAATCCGGCCAGCGTGAAGGAACGGAGAATCCCGCCAGAGTGCAGGAACGGAGAATCCCGCCGGAGTGAAGGAACGGAGAATCCCGCCGGAGTTAAGGAACGGAGAATCCCGCCGGAGTGAAGGAACGGAGAATCCCGCCTGCGTGAAGGAACGGAGAATCTCGCCGGAGTGAAGGAACGGAGAACCCCGCCAGCGTGAAGGAACGGACAATCCCGCCGGAGTGAAGGAATGGAGAATCCCGCCTGCGTGAAGGAACAAAGAATCCCGCCTGCGTGAAGGAACGGAGAATCCCGCCGGAGTGCAGGAACGGAGAATCCCGCCGGAGTGAAGGAACGGAGAATCCCGCCGGAGTTAAGGAACGGAGAATCCCGCCGGAGTGAAGGAACGGAGAATCCCGCCGGCGTGAAGGATCGGAGAATCCCGCCGGCGTGAAGGAACGGAGAATCCCGCCGGAGTGCAGGATCGGAGAATCCCGCCGGAGTGCAGGAACGGAGAATCCCGCCGGAGTGGAGGAACGGAGAATCTCGTCGGAGTGAAGGAACGGAGAATCCCGCCAGCGTGAAGGAACGGAGAATCCCGCCGGAGTGAAGGAACGGACAATCCCGCCGGAGTGAAGGAATGGAGAATCCCGCCGGTGTGAAGGAACGGAGAATCCCGCCGGAGTGAAGAAACGGAGAATCCCGCCGGAGTGAAGGGACGGAGAATCCCGCCGGAGTGAAGGAACGGAGAATCCCGCCGGAGTGAAGGAACGGAGAATCCCGCTGGAGTGAAGGAACAGAGAATCCTGCCGGAGTGAAGGAACGGAGAATTCCGCCAGCGTGAAGGAACGGAGAATCCCGCCGGAATGAAGGAACCGAGAATCCCGCCGGAGTGAAGGAATGGAGAATCCCGCTGGAGTGAAGGAACAGAGAATCCTGCCGGAGTGAAGGAACGGAGAATTCCGCCAGCGTGAAGGAACAGAGAATCCCGCCGGAGTGAAGGAACGGAGAATCCCGCCGGAGTGAAGGAACGGAGAATCCCGCCACCGTGAAGGAACGGAGAATCCCGCCGGAGTGAAGGAACAGGGAACCCCGCCAGCGTGAAGGAACGGAGAATCCCGCCGGAGTGAAGGAACGTAGAATCCCACCACCGTGAAGGATGGGAGAATCCCGCCGGAGTGAAGGAACACAGAATCCTGCCGGAGTGAAGGAACGGAGAATCCCGCCGGTGTGAAGGAACGGAGAATCCCGCCGGAGTGAAGGAACGGAGAATCCCGCCGGAATGAAGGAACGGAGAATCCCGCCGGAGTGAAGGAACGGAGAATCCCGCTGGAGTGAAGGAACGGAGAATCCCGCCAGCGTGAAGGAACGGAGAATCCCGCTGGAGTGAAGGAACAGAGAATCCTGCCGGAGTGAAGGAACGGAGAATCCCGCCAGCGTGAAGGAACGGAGAATCCCGCCGGAGTGAAGGAACTGAGAATTCCGCCAGCGTGAAGGAACAGAGAATCCCGCCGGAGTGAAGGAACGGAGAATCCCGCCAGCGTGAAGGAACGGAGAATCCCGCCGGAGTGAAGGAACTGAGAATTCCGCCAGCGTGAAGGAACAGGGAATCCCGCCAGCGTGAAGGAACGGAGAATCCCGCCGGAGTGAAGGAACGGAGAATCCCGCCGGAGTGAAGGAACGTAGAATCCCACCACCGTGAAGGAACGGAGAATCCCGCCGGAGTGAAGGAATGGAGAATCCCGCCGGAGTGAAGGAATGGAGAATCCCGCCGTAGTGAAGGAACACAGAATCCTGCCGGAGTGAAGGAACGGAGAATCCCGCCGGAGTGAAGGAACGGAGAATCCCGCCGGCGTCAAGGAATGGAGAATCCCGCCGGAGTGAAGGAACGGAGAATCCCGCCAGCGTGAAGGAACGGAGAATCCCGCCAGCGTGAAGGAACGGAGAATCCCGCCCGAGTGAAGGAACGGAGAATCCCGCCGGAGTGAAGGAACGGAGAATCCCGCCCGAGTGAAGGAACGGAGAATCCTGCCGGAGTGAAGGAACGGAGAATCCCGCCGGAGTGCAGGATCGGAGAATCCCGCCGGAGTGCAGGAACGGAGAATCCTGCCAGCATGAAGGAACGGAGAATCCCGCCGGAGTGAAGGATCGGAGAATCCCGCCAGCGTGAAGGAACGGAGAATCCCGCCCGAGTGAAGGAACGGAGAATCCCGCCTGCGTGAAGGAACGGAGAATCCCGCCTGCGTGAAGGAACGGAGAATCCCGCCAGCGTGAAGGAACAAAGAATCCGGCCTGCGTGAAGGAACGGAGAATCCCGCCGGAGTGCAGGAACGGAGAATCCCGCCGGAGTGCAGGAACGGAGAATCCCGCCTGCGTGAAGGAACGGAGAATCCCGCCTGCGTGAAGGAACGGAGAATCCCGCCTGCGTGAAGGAACGAAGAATCCCGCCTGCGTGAAGGAACAAAGAATCCGGCCTGCGTGAAGGAACGGAGAATCCCGCCAGCGTGAAGGAACGGAGAATCCCGCCAGCGTGAAGGAACGGAGAATCCCGCCGGAGTGAAGGAACGGAGAATCCCGCCGGAGTGAAGGAACGGAGAATCCCGCCGGAGTGATGGAACGGAGAATCCCGCCGGCGTGAAGGAACGGAGAATCCCGCCGGAGTGCAGGATCGGAGAATCCCGCTGGAGTGCAGGAACGGAGATTCCCGCCGGAGTGAAGGAACGGAGAATCCCGCCAGCGTGAAGGAACGGAGAATCCCGCCGGAGTGAAGGAACGGAGATTCCCACCGGAGTGAAGGAATTGAGCATCCCACCGGAGTGAAGGAACGGAGAATCCCGCCGGAGTGAAGGAACAGAGAATCCCACCTGCGTGAAGGAACGGAGAATCCCGCCGGAGTGAAGGAACAGAGAATCCCGCCGGAGTGAAGGAACGGAGAATCCCGCCGGAGTGAAGGAACGGAGAATCCCGCCGGAGTGAAGAAACGGAGAATCCCGCCGGAGTGAAGGAACGGAGAATCCCGCCGGAGTGAAGGAACGGAGAATCCCGCCGGAGTGAAGGAACGGAGAATACTGCCGGAGTGAAGGAACGGAGAATCCCGCCGGCGTGAAAGTTTTCCTGTTGGGCTCCCATTTCGCACACTGTCGCTCTCTCCACAGTCTCCAACTTGTCCAAAAGTGCTAACTTCCTCTACACAATTGCACTGGGCTGGGAGCCATCTGACAGAAACAATGTATCGTGCGGGGCGCAGATGTTGCTGAGTCAGTGCTTGCTGAGAAGGGGAGTGAATAACAGGTAAACTCTTTCTTTCTTTTTCTTTTTTTATCTAGAGGGGATGGCAGGGAAGGTCGTGCAATGTTCCTCCTGCAGAATGTTTGAGGTGAGGGACGCCGTCAGTGTCCCTGCTGATTTGATCTGTGGGAAGTGCACCAATCTCGAGCTCCTCAGAAACCACGTTAGGGAACTGGAGCTGGAGCTGGATGAACTTCGGATCATTCGGGAGGCAGAGGTGGTCATAGATAGAAGCTTCAGGGATGTAGTTACTCCGAAGAATAAAGATAGATGGGTGACGGTGAGAGGGGCTGGGAGGAAGCAGTCAGTACAGGGATCCCCTGTGCTCATTCCCCTTAGCAACAAGTATACCACTTTGGATACTGTTGGGGGGGGGACTTACCAGGGGTAAGCCAGGGGGTACAGGTCTCTGGCACAGAGTCTGTCCCTGTTGCTCAGAAGGGAAGGGGGGAGAGGAGTAGAGCATTAGTCATTGGAGACTCCATAGTTAGGGGGATAGATAGGATATTCTGTGGGAACGAGAGAGACTCGCGGTTGGTGTGTTACCTTCCAGGTGCCAGGGTGCGTGATGTCTCAGATCGTGTTTTTGGGATCCTTAAGGGGGAGGGGGAGCAGCCCCAAGTCGTGGTCCACATAGGTACCAACGACATAGGTAGGAAATGGGATAGGGATGTAAGGCAGGAATTCAGGGAGTTAGGGTGGAAACTTAGATCTAGGACAAACAGAGTTATTATCTTCGTGCCACGTGATAGCGAGACGAGGAATAGGGAGAGAGAGGAGTTGAACACTTGGCTACAGGGATGGTGCAGGAGGGAGGGTTTCAGATTTCTGGATAATTGGGGCTCATTCTGGGGTCGGTGGGACCTCTACAAACGGGATGGTCTACCCCTGGACCAGAGGGGTACCAATATCCTGGGGGGGAAATTTGCTAATGCTCTTCGGGAGGGTTTAAACTAGTTCAGCAGGGGCTTGGGAACCTCAATTGTAGCTCCAGTATACAGGAGGTTGAGAGTAGTGAGGTCATGAGTAAGGTTTCAAAGTTGCAGGAGTGTACTGGCAGGCAGGAAGGTGGTTTAAAGTGTGTCTTCTTCAATGCCAGGAGCATTCGGAATAAGGTGGGTGAACTTGCGGCATGGATTTGTACCTGGGACTTTGATGTTGTGGTCATTTCGGAGACATGGATAGAGCAGGGACAGGAATGGTTGTTGCAGTTGCCGGGGTTTAGATATTTCAGTAAGCTCAGGGAAGGTGGTAAAAGAGGGGGAGGGGTAGCATTGTTAGTCAAGGACAGTATTACGGTGGCAGAAAGGACGTTTGATGAGGACCCGTCTACTGAGGTAGTATGGGCTGAGGTCAGGAACAGGAAAGGAGAGGTCACCCTGTTAGGGGTTTTCTATAGGCCTCCGAAAAGTTCCAGAGATGTAGAGGAAAGGATTGCAAAGATGATTCTGGATAGGAGCGAAAGCAAGAGGGTAGTTGTTATGGGGGACTTTAGCTTTCCAAATATTGATTGGAAACGCTATAGTTTGAGTACTTTAGATGGGTCCATTTGTGTCCAATGTGTGCAGGAGGATTTCCTGACACAGTATGTAGATAGGCCAACGAGAGGCGAGGCCATATTGGATTTGTTACTGGGTAATGAACCAGGGCAGGTGTTAGATTTGTTGGTAGGTGAACACTTTGGTGATAGTGACCACAATTCGATTACGTTTACTTTAGTGATGGAAAGGGATAGGTATATACCGCAGGGCAAGAGTTATATCTGGGGGAAAGGCAATTATGATGCGATGAGGCAAGACTTAGGATGCATCGGATGGAGAGGAAAACTGCAGGGGATGGGCACAATGGAAATGTGGAGCTGGTTCAAGGCTACTGCGTGTCCTTGATAAGTATGTACCTGTCAGGCAGGGAGGAAGTGGTCGAGCAAGGGAACCGTGGTTTACTAAAGCAGTCGAAACACTTGTCAAGAGGAAGAAGGAGGCTTATGTAAAGATGAGACATGAAGGTTCAGTTCGGGCGCTCGAGAGTTACAAGTTAGCCAGGAAGAACCTAAAGAGAGAACTAAGAAGAGCCAGGAGGGGACATGAGAAGTCTTTGGCAGGTAGGATCAAGGATAGCCCTAAAGCTTTCTATAGATATGTCAGGGATAAAAGAATGACCAGGGTAAGAGTAGGGCCAGTCAAGGACAGTAGTGGGAAGTTGTGCTTGGAGTCCGTGGAGATAGGAGAGGTGCTAAATGAATAGTTTTCCATCAGTATTCACACAGGAAAAAGACAATGTTGTCGAGGAGAACACTGAGATTCAGGCTACTAGACTAGAAGGGCTTGAGGTTCAAAAGGAGGAGGTGTTAGCAATTCTGGAAAGTGTGAAAATAGACAAGTCCCCTGGGCCGGATGGGATTTATCCTAGGATTCTCTGGGAAGCTAGGGAGGAGATTGCTGAGCCTTTGGCTTTGATCTTTAAAGTCATCTTTGTCAACAGGAATAGTGCCAGAAGACTGGAGGATAGCAAATGTTGTCCCCTTGTTCAAGAAGGGGAGTAGAGACAACCCCGGTAACTATAGACTAGTGAGCCTTACTTCTGTTGTGGGCAAAATCTTGTAAAGATTTATAAGAGATAGGATGTATAATCATCTGGAAAGGAATAATTTGATTAGAGATAGTCAACACGGTTTTGTGAAGGGTAGGTCGTGCCTCTCAAACTTTATTGACTTCTTTGAGAAGGTGACCAAACAGGTGGAAGAGGGTAAAGCAGTTGGTGTATATGGATTTCAGTAAAACGTTTGATAAGGTTCCCCACGGTAGGCTACTACAGAAAATACGGAGGCATGGGATTCAGGGTGATTTAGCAGTTAGGATCAGAAATTGGCTAGCTGGAAGAAGACAAAGGGTGGTGGTTGATGGGAAATGTTCAGACTGGAGTCCAGTTACTAGTGGTGTACCACAAGGATCTGTTTTGGGGCCACTGCAGTTTGTCATTTTTATAAATGACCTGGAGGAGGGTGTAGAAGGATGGGTAAGTAAATTTGCAGATGACACCAAAGTCGGTGGAGTTGTGGACAGTGCGGAAGGATGTTACAAGTTACAGAGGGACATAGATAAGCTGCAGCGCTGGGCTGAGAGGTGGCAAATGGAGTTTAATGCAGAAAAGTGTGAGGTGATTCATTTTGGAAGGAATAACAGGAAGACAGAGTACTGGGCTAATGGTAAGATTCTTGGCAATGTGGATGAGCAGAGAGATCTCGGTGTCCATGTACATAGATCCCTGAAAGTTGCCACCCAGGTTGAGAGGAGTGTTAAGAAGGCGTACGGTGTGTTAGCTTTTATTGGTAGAGGAATTGAGTTTCGGAGCCATGAGGTCATGTTGCAGCTGTACAAAATTCTGATGCGGCCGCATTTGGAGTATTGCATGCAATTCTGGTCGCCGCATTATAGGAAGGATGTGGATGCATTGGAAATGGTGCAGATGAGATTTACCAGAATGTTGCCTAGTATGGAGGGACGATCTTATGAGGAAAGGCTGTGGGACTTGAGACTGTTTTCGTTAGAGAGAAGAAGGTTAAAAGGTGACTTAATTGAGGCATACAAGATGATCAGAGGATTGGATAGGGTGGACAGTGAGAGCCTTTTTCCTCGGATGGTGATGTCTAGCACGAGGGGACATAGCTTTAAATTGAGGGGAGAAAGATATAAGACAGATGTCAGAGGTAGGTTCTTTACTCAGAGAGTAGTAAGGGCGTGGAATGCCCTGCCTGCAACAGTAGTGGACTCGCCAACACTAAGGGCATTCAAATGGTCATTGGATAGACATATGGACGTTAAGGGAATATTGTAGATGGGCTTTAGAGTGGTTTCACAGGTCGGTGCAACATCGAGGGCCGAAGGGCCTGTACTGCGCTGTAATGTTCTATGTTCTAATGTAAGTCACTAACGTCTGCCTGTTTCACCCTAATAGTTATCCTGAAAAAGTTAGAGAAAAAATAACACTTCCAACTCCAGAGTAACGACGTTAGAAAAACCCAGACGCAGCCTCGCACGGGACACCCCACACACACAAAACCCTGCAGAGGATGCACCACACTACCCCAGAGCCAATCCATCCCGAACCCCCCCCCCCGCCCACTTCCCGACCTAACCTGACCCAAACTGACCTGACCCGACCTCCCCGCCCCCCCCCCCCCCCCCCCCCCCCCCTGCCCTCGACCCGACCCAACCCCTAGCCCCGGCCCAATCCAGATCATCCATGGAAATCGTGAACAACTGCGGACCCAACACTGATCCCTGAGGCACACCACTGATCGCCAACCAGAAAAACACCCATTTATCCCCACTCTTTGCTTTGTCAGTTAACCAATCCTCTATCCATGCTAATACATTACCCGTAACACCATGCACTTTTATCTGATGCAGCAGCCTTTTGTGTGGCACCTGTCGAATGCCTTCTGGAAATCCAGATAAACCACATCCACCGGTTCCCCATTGTCTCGCATTTCTTCCTTTACGATAGATTCAAGCATTTTTCACACTACAGAGGTTAAGCTAACCATCCTATAGTTACCCGCCTTTTGACTGTCCTTTTTTAAAAAGTGGTGTCACATTTGTTGTTCTCCAATCTGCCGGAATTGCCCCAGAGTCCAGCGAAATTTGGAATTTTGGAAATTTCTCTACAGGTTTGGACACAACTGCTAGAGCGGCCTTTCATCCATACTGTCCCATCATTGTGGAATGGAGCTGCTCGCTCCAATGCCCGCCCCCCCCTCCAATGAGTTGATGGTCTCGGTGTGCTGCAGAGACCACTCTGTGGGTGGAAAAGTTCCAGCAGTGCTGCAAAATTGCCCCTAATTGATGCCTTACCCACCCTAATTGGCAGCCCACCTCCGTGGGTAGCACAGTAGCACAAGTGGCTAGCACTGTGGCTTCACGGCGCCAGGGTCCGAGGTTCGATTCCCCGCTGGGTCACTGTCTATGCCGAGTCTCACATCCTCCCCGTGTGTGCGTGGGTTTCCTCCGGGTGCTCCGGTTTCCTCCCACAGTCCAAAGACGTGCAGGTTAGGTGGTTTGGCCATGCTAGATTGCTCTTCGTGTCCAAATAAGGTTAGGGGGGTCGTTGGGTTACGGGGTAGGGTAGAAGTGAGGGCTTAAGTGGGTTGGTGCAGACTCGATAGGCCAAATGGCCTCCTTCTGCACTGTGTGTTCTATGTTCTATGCACTGTGGAACAGTCAGCTCAACTGAGAAAGTTCCCTGACAAATCCAGCCAAAGGAATTAGCATTGGACCACTGGTGCTGGAATGCAAATTGTATGAAGTCAGAAATTGAAAATACTTATTGAAAAACAATGGCAACTCGAGACCAGAAACCAAGCCAGTAGCAAATGCAATAATAAAAATGCTAAATCACTTAAAATTAAGTGCCACAGTAAAATAAATTTCTGCCGCCAATAACGGCCCCCATCTTTGAAAGAGCAATCCCCAAAATGACTGTCGTGTTTTCAATGCAACACTCTTTCTAAATGATCACTCAATAACTTCAGTACATTGTTAAAACAAAACAAAGAACAAAGAACACAGCACAGGAACAGGCTCTTCGGCCCTCCAAGCCTGTGCCGGTCATGATACCAACCTTTGCCAAACACAGGAGAAAGGCCTGTTCATCCCTTTTTCTGTTATCCCATTTACCCAACAGGGAGACTTCCTTGTGCCGTATCCCTCTATACCCATCCTATCCATGTGTTTGTCAAGATGCCTTTTGAACGGTGTTAATGTATCTGCTTCCACAACCTCCCCTGGCAACGCGTTCCAGGTACTCACCACCCTCTGCATAAAAAATCTGCCTTGCGCATCTCCTCTAAACTTTGCCCCATGGACCTTAAACCTATGTCCTCTGGTGACTGACCCCTCCTCCCTGGGAAACAGTGCCTGCCCATCCACTCTATCCATGCCCCTCATATTCTTGTAGACCTCCATCAGGTCATCTCTCAACCTCCGTCTTTCTAATGAAAACAGTCCGAGTCTATTCAGCCTCTCCACATAACTAACATCCTCCAGACCAGGCAACATCCTGGTAAACCTCCTCTGGACCCTCTCCAAAGCCTCCACATCCTTCTGGTAGTGTGGCGGCCAGAATTGTGCGCAATATTCCAAGTGCGACCTTACCAAGGTTATATACAACCCTGGAAAATGACGTCAATGGCACTCAAATTGTGAAAGTTTAGAGGACATTGCAATGAAATCGACACTTGGACTTAGCGAGTGGATAAAACTGCTGTTTGCACACTGATGAGAAACAGTGGAAAGGCCTGTTCATCCCTATTTCTGGTACCCACTTACACAGTTGGGACCGGTGCCAGCAGTGTGTCAATCTGGGAAATACACCCTACTGTTTTTTCACTTCAAAGTAAAGATAGCAGCTCAATGAAAAATAGACGTCAATCTAAAGTTTGTTTCGCCAAAACCAGGGCCGGGATTCTCCCCTACCCGGCAGGGCGGGGGGTCCCGGCGGGATGGAGTGGCGGGAACCACTCCGGCGTCAGGCCGCCCCAAAGGTGCGGATTTCTCCGGACCTTTAGGGGCCAAGCCTTCACCTTGAGGGGCTAGGCCCGCGCCAGAGTGGTTGGCGTGCCGCCGGATGGTGGGAAAGGCCTTTGGCGCCACGCTAGCCGGCGCTGAAGGGACTGCTCTGGGCGGTGGAAGTCCGCGCATGCGCGGGAGCGTCAGCGGCTGCTGCCGTCATCCCCGCGCATGCGCGGGGGAGGGTGTCACTTCCGCGGCGGCCATCACGGAGGCTGTGGCCGAGGCAGAAGGAAAAAGAGTGCCCCCACGGCACAGGCCCGCCCGCGGATCGGTGGGCCCCGATCGCGGGCCAGGCCACCGTGGGGGCACCCTACCCCCCCCGGGCCAGATCACCCCACGCCCCCCCCCCCCCCCCCCCCCCCCCCAGGACCCTGGAGCCCGCCCGCGCCACCAGTCCTGCCGGGAAGGTAGGTGGTTTGATCCACGGCAGTGGGACTAGCATGACAGCAGCAGGACTTCAGGCCGGAGAATCGCCGGGGGGGGGGGCCCACCGACCAGCGTGGCGCGATTCCCGCCCCCGCCAAATTTTCGGTGCCGGAGAATTCGGCGGCCAGCGGGGGCGGGATTCACGGCACCCCCCGGCGATTCTCCGACCCGGCGGGGGGTCGGAGAATACCGCCCCAGATCTGTGATGAAAAGATTCAACTGGTTCCCAGGTGCAGAGGTTTTCTATAAAAGATTACAATTTAGTCAACATAAGGCAGTTGGACCCAGTCCAAGGAATAGACAAAATATATCTTGCCAGCAGTTTCAGACAAGTCCCGAAAGAGGTGCTTGTAAGGTGAATTGGACATTCTGAATTCTCCCTCGGTGTACCCAAACGGGAGCTGGAACATGGCGACTCGGGGCTTTTCACAGTAACTTCATTGCAGTGTTAATGTAAGCCTACTTGTGACAATAAAGATTATTGTTATTATTAAGTTTGCTTCCCTAAAACCAGATCTGTGCTGATGAAAAGATTTAACCGGTGCCCAGGTACAGATGTTTTCCAGGAAAGGTTACAAGTCAGTCAACACAAGGCAGTTGGACCCACTCCAAGGAATAGACAAAAAATATCTGGCCAGCAGTTTCAGAATCTTAGTTAAATTGCTCTGTTGCAAAACACATAATGGAGGTTATGGTGTTCTTTGTGATTCTGTTATCAGAATGGATGTTGTAGTGTTCACAAAGACCACAGAAGCTAAGTTCATTAAAAAAGCTAACTTTTATTTACACTACTTATTAAAGCTCGACCACTTACTCCTATGGTAAACAATAATCTATTAATCTACGATCTACACTCTACTAACACTAGTCTCTACACTCTATCTATAATTGTACGCTACACTCTCTCACTGCTCCTCTCCAGCCTTCTCCCAGAAGAATGTGAGTCAGTGCTTTATATAATTCTGCATCTAACTCTATCTAGTGGTTACTTATGATATGACATTAACCTTTGTATTCTGAACGTTCCACATAATGTCACAGAGGTGACAGAGAGAATCAGTCCGTCTATATAAGAAAGGCTTGTGAATGGAGCGATGAACATTTTTCTCCCCCAGCTGTCTTTGCAGGAATTTCCACTTCCTTCTTGAAAAACAATAAAATCCCATGTTGTTCCAACAATTTTCTCAGTGTAAAATCAGGATATGTTTTTCTCTTGGGTAGCATGTTGAAGGGAGGGTAGGATATGATAACCGTCATGTCCCAAGTAGAATACAGTGGGTGGTCAGTCTAGCAACCCCCTGCGCAACCCCAAACTGTCCTCTGTGTTATGAGTGGTAGGTAGGCTGTCACTTGGGGCCATTAACTGTCCAAATGGTGAACAGTTAATGACCTCATTCCATCTCTGCCACTATAACACATGCAGTGGGAAAAAATATAAGGAAGGCGACCAGAATGACAGGTTTCACTGCATTGACTAAAGGACCCTGTTATAACCTGCCTACTGACCATTGGCTGGGGACTAATGACAATCCCACAATCTTGTGGGAGTATGAGCTTCCCCAATGAGGGGGGCGGAGAAACCATGAGTAAACTCCCATGTATAAATAAAGCTGGCCAGTTTGGAACCAGCAGGAAGGAGTGTGCAGCAAGGGAAGTTGCTGCTGCTGTTATATATATATGTTATTGTAAATAAATGTTATTACTTTGTATCCTTGAAACTCGTGCTGGATTCTTTGTAGCCCTCACAAAACTGGCGACGAGGGTTAAAGTGAATAGCTGTCTACACTGTTGAAGCCACCTCCCTGGATTTTTGTTGGATACAGGTTGGAAGTTGTTTTCTATTATACGTTTGTATACGGTCTGTACGGACGTTTGGATGTTTTTGATGCTGCGCTGGAAAGCTGGAACCAGTACACACAACGGATGCGTTACTATTTCCGGGCAAACAATATCACCGAAAATGAGCGCCAGGTGGTCATATTGCTCACCGCCTGCGGCCCGCATACATTTGGGGTGATTAGGAGCCTTACGTACCCAGCTGCGCCGGACACCAAAACGTTTGATGAACTTGTGAATATAGTGGGGCAACATTTTAACCCAACCCCGTCCACGATAGTCCAGCGTTACCGGTTTAATACCGCTGAGAGGACCCCTGAGAATCCCTTGCCGATTTTCTATCCAGGCTACGCAGGATTGCAGAGTACTGTGACTATGGTGAGACCTTGTCAGAAATGTTACGCGACCGTTTGGTTTGCGGTATTAACAATGCGGCCACCCAGAGAAAGTTGTTAGCTGAGCCAACTTTGACTTTTCAACAGGCCATTCAGATAGTATTGTCCTGAGAGAGCGCAGAACGAGGAGTGCAGGAGCTACAGGGAATGGAAGTGCATGCCTTTGGGCGCAACCCCTTCCGTCCGAAAACGTCCCACCGCACTCCTGCGGTACCTTGGGCGAGGCAACGTCCGGACCGACGCCAGTGGCCGTCGGACATTCCTCCCCGAAGGGAGCCTTCTCCAGAACCAATGGATGAGGAGCCATGTCCGTGTCAGACTTGTAGGCGCCGACCCCGTCGCGGACGGCGGTCTTGGGGGCGCCAGAGGCACCGTCGTTCCGACCGAAACTGGGACCAGCCCAGGGGCCGTAACTGGGACCAGCCCAGGGGCCGTACCTTCCATGTGGATGAACCTGCGGCGACTACTCCTGAGGACGTGGAGACGGAAGATGACTGCCTGCAGCTGCATTGTGTGGCAGCTCCCCGGGTGGCCCCCATTAAGGTGACAGTATGGGTCAATGGCCACCCGCTTGAGATGGAGTTGGACACTGGCGCAGCGGTCTCCGTGATCGCCCAGAGGACATTTGACCGCATTAAGCAGGGTATACAGACCCTTACATTAACCGACTCACAGGCCAGGTTGGCCACCTACACGGGGGAACCACTGGACATTGCAGGAACTACAATGACCCCTGTTGTTTATGGATGCCAGGAGGGCGTTTCCCACTTATCGTGGTGCACGGCCATGGGCCCAGCCTGTTGGGTCGGGACTGGTTGCGCCATTTGCGGTTGCAATGGCAGCACATCCTCCAAACAGTTTCTGAAGGGTTGACTGAGGTGCTAGGACGATACCCAGATGTATTCCAGCCTGGTTTGGGGAAAATAAAAGGGGCCGTAGCCCGTATCCAAGTCGAACCAGGAGCCACGCCGCGCTATTTCCGGGCGCGCCTGGTGCCTTACACCTTGCTCGAGAAGGTAGAAGGGGAGCTCACTCTTTTGGAGAGATTGGGTATTATCAGGCCCGTCCGTTTTGCTGACTGGGCAGCACCAATTGTACCTGTAATGAAGCCAGATGCCACAGTTCACTTGTGTGGCGGCTATAAACTTACAGTGAATACGGCTTCCCGACTCGACCGATATCCAATGCCTCGCATAGAGGATCTCTACGCGAAGCTTGCAGGTGGACTCTCGTTCACAAAATTAGATATGAGCCACGCCTACCTGCAGTTGGAGCTGGACCTTGCCTCCCGACCATATGTAACGATTAATACACACCGGGGCCTGTATGAATATACACGGTTGCCCTTTGGAGTATCCTCTGCCTGTGCAATTTTTCAACGTGTTATGGAGGGCATTTTGAGAGGTTTACCACGTGTTGCTGTCTACTTAGATGACGTTTTGATTACAGGGACGTCGGAGCAGGAACATTTGGAAAATCTGGAGGCTGTCCTTAGACGCCTTTCGGAGGCTGGAGTCCATTTACATCGCACAAAGTGCGTATTTCAGGCAAAGGAAATAGTCTACCTAGGTTATCGGGTGGACCGCGAAGGTTTGCACCCCGTCGCAGAGAAGGTGCGTGCAATTCAACAGGCCCCTGCCCCAACTGACACTTCGCATCTTCGTTCTTTTCTCGGTCTCGTAAACTATTACGGGAAGTTCCTCCCCAATCTGGCAACTACGCTGGCCCCGTTGCACCTTCTGCTAAAGAAAAATCACACCTGGGTTTGGGGCCAGCCGCAAGAAACCGCTTTCAGGCGGGTACAGCAACAATTGTCGTCGTCTGGGTTACTAGCCCACTATGATCCTGGGAAAGCCTTTGCTCGTCACATGTGATGCATCCCCGTATGGTATTGGGGCCGTCCTGTCCCACAAGATGGAGAACGGGGCCGAGCGACCGATAGCTTTCGCCTCCCGCACATTGACTGCAGCGGAGAAAAAGTACGCGCAGATCGAGGAGGGGGGCCTGGCGGTGGTTTTTGCGGTGAAACGCTTCCACCAGTACGTGTATGTCTGCCATTTCACTATCGTGACTGATCATAAGCCTCTGCTGGGACTTTTCAGAGAGGATAAGCCAATACCGCCCATTGCTTCCGCACGGATCCAGCGCTGGGCTTTGTTGCTTGCTGCATACGAGTATTCTCTGGAGCACAAACCAGGTACGCAGATAGCAAATGCCGACGCACTGAGCAGATTGCCTTTATCGACCGGCCCCATGTCGACCCCCACGACCGGTGAGGTGGTTGCAACCCTAAATTTTATGGACACCTTGCCTGTCACGGCATCACAGATCCGTGAGTGGACCCAGACGGAGCCAGTCCTGTCAAAGGTTCGGCACATAGTCCTGTATGGTGGGCAGCATAGACAGCTCCCAGGCGAGTTGCGGGCATTTTCCTCCAAACTGTCAGAATTCAGCGTGGAAGACGGCATCCTCTTGTGGGGGACGCGCGTGATTGTCCCGGAAAAAGGCCAGGAGCTGATAATAACAGACTTGCACAATGGGCATCCAGGCGTGACCAAAATGAAAATGTTGGCCCGGAGTTATGTCTAGTGGCCAGGCCTCGACACCGACATTGAGAAAGTGGCCCAAAACTGCTCCATTTGCCAGGAGCATCAGAAGCTTCCGCCGGCCGCGCCTCTACATCACTGGGACTGGCCAGGGCGGCCTTGGGCACGCTTGCATGCAGATTTTGCAGGCCCTTTTCAAGGATCCATGTTCCTTCTATTAATTGACGCCCAGTCTAAATGGCTAGAGGTGCATAAGATGCAGGGGACAACGTCATGCGCAACAATTGAAAAGATGCGTTTGTCGTTTAGTACACATGGCCTCCCCGAGGTGCTGGTCACAGATAACGGCACTCCATTCACGAGTGAGGAGTTTGCGAGGTTCACGAACATAGAACATAGAAAATACAGCACAGAACAGGCCCTTCGGCCCACGATGTTGTGCCGAACCTTTGTCCTAGATTAATCATAGATTATCATTGATTTTACAGTGCAGAAGGAGGCCATTCAGCCCTTTGAGTCTGCACCAGCTCTTGGAAAGAGCACCCTACCCAAACTCAACACCTCCACCCAACACCAAGGGCAATTTGGACTTTAAGGGCAATTTATCATTGGCCAATTCACCTAACCTGCACATCTTTGGACTGTGGGAGGAAACCGGAGCACCCGGAGGAAACCCACGCAGACACGGGGAGTACGTGCAGACTCCGCACAGACAGTGACCCAAGCCGGAACCGAACCTGGGACCCTGGAGCTGTGAAGCAATTGTGCTATCCACAATGCTACCGTGCTGCCCTTAAGAACAAATAAATCTACACTATATCATTTTACCGTAATCCATGTACCTATCCAATAGCTGCTTGAAGGTCCCTAATGTTTCCGACTCAACTACTTCCACAGGCAGTGCGTTCCATGCCCCACTACTCTCTGGGTAAAGAACCTACCTCTGATATCCCTCCTATATCTTCCACCTTTCACCTTAAATTTATGTCCCCTTGTAATGGTTTGTTCCACCCGGGAAAAAAGTCTCTGACTGTCTACTCTATCTATTCCCCTGATCATCTTATAAACTTCTATCAAGTCGCCCCTCATCCTTCTCCGTTCTAATGAGAAAAGGCCTAGCACCCTCAACCTTTCCTCGTAAGACCTATTCTCCATTCCAGGCAACATCCCGGTAAATCTTCTTTGCACCTTTTCCAAAGCTTCCACATCCTTCCTAAAATGAGGCGACCAAAACTGTACACAGTACTCCAAATGTGGCCTTACCAAAGTTTTGTACAGCTGCATCATCACCTCACGGCTCTTAAATTCAATCCCTCTGTTAATGAACGCGAGCACACCATAGGCCTTCTTCACAGCTCTATCCACTTGAGTGGCAACTTTCAAAGATGTATGAACATAGACCCCAAGATCTCTCTGCTCCTCCACATTGCCAAGAACTCTACCATTAACCCTGTATTCCTCATTCGTATTTGTCCTTCCAAAATGGACCACCTCACACTTTTCAGGGTTAAACTCCATCTGCCACTTCTCAGCCCAGCTCTGCAGCCTATCTATGTCTCTTTGCAGCCGACAACAGCCCTCCTTACTATCCACAACTCCACCAATCTTCGTATTGTCTGCAAATTTACTGACCCACCCTTCAACTCCCTCATCTTCAACAGCAGAGGACCCAGAACTGCTCCCTGCGGTACGCCACTGGTAACTGGGATCCAGGCTGAATATTTGCCATCCACCACCACTCTCTGACTTCTATCGGTTAGCCAGTTCGTTATCCAACTGGCCAAATTTCCCACTATCCCATGCCTCCTTACTTTCTGCATAAGCCTACCATGGGGAACTTTATCAAATGCCTTACTAAAATCCATGTACACTACATCCACTGCTTTACCTTCATCCACATGCTTGGTCACCTCAGACTTGTAAAGCAAGATCTACCCCTCACAAATCCGTGCTGACTATCCCTAAACAAGCAGTGTCTTTCCAGATGCTCAGAAATCCTATCCTTCAGTACACTTTCCATTACTTTGCCTACCACCGAAGTAAGACTAACTGGCCTGTAATTCCCAGGATTATCCCTAGTCCCTTTTTTGAACAGGGGCACGACATTCGCCACTCTCCAATCCCCTGGTACCACCCCTGTTGACAGTGAGGACGAAAAGATCATTGCCAACGGCTCTGCAATTTCATCTCTTGCTTCTCATAGAATCCTTGGATATATCCCGTCAGGCCCGGGGGACTTGTCTATCCTCAAGTTTTTCAAAATGCCCAACACATCTTCCTTCCTAACAAGTATTTCCTTGAGCTTACCAATCTGTTTCACACTGTCCTCTCCAACAATATCGCCCCTCTCATTTGTAAATACAGAAGAAAAGTACTCGCTCAAGACCTCTCCTATCTCTTCAGACTCAATACACAATCTCCCGCTACTGTCCTTGATCGGACCTACCTTCGCTCTAGTCATTCTCATATTTCTCACATATGTGTAAAAGGCCTTGGGGTTTTCCTTGATCCTACCCGCCAAAGATTGTTCTTGCCCTCTCTTAGCTCTCCTAATCCCTTTCTTCAGTTCCCTCCTGGCTATCTTGTATCCCTCCTATGCCCTGTCTGAACCTTGTTTCCTCAGCCTTACATAAGTCACCTTTCTCCTCTTAACAAGACATTCAACCTCTCTTGTCAACCATGGTTCCCTCACTCAACCATCTCTTCCCTGCCTGACAGGGACATACATATCAAGGACACGTAGCACCTGTTCCTTGAACAAGTTCCACATTTCACTTGTGTCCTTCCCTGCCAGCCTATGTTCCCAACTTATGCACTTCAATTCTTGTCTGACAACATCGTATTTACCCTTCCCCCAATTTTAAACCTTGCCCTGTTGCACGTACCTATCCCTCTCCATTACTTAAGTGAAAGTCACAGAATTGTGGTCACTATCTCCAAAATGCTCCCCCACTAACAAATCTATCACTTGCCCTGGTTCATTACCCAGTACTAAATCCAATATTGCCCCTCCTCTGGTCGGACAATCTACATACTATGTTAGAAAAGCTTCCTGGACACACTGCACAAACACCACCCCATCCAAACTATTTGATCTAAAGAGTTTCCACTCAATATTTGGGAAGTTAAAGTCGCCCATGACTACTACCCTATGACTTCTGCACCTTTCCAAAATCTGTTTCCCAATCTGTTTCTCCACATCTCTGCTACTATTGGGGGGCCTATAGAAAACTCCTAACAAGGTGACTGCTCCTTTCCTATTTCTGGCTTCAACCCATACTACCTCAATAGGGTGATACTCCTCGAACTGCCGTTCTGCAGCTGTTATACTATCTCGAATTAATAATGCCACCCCCCCACCTCTTTTACCACCCTCCCTAATCTTATTGAAACATCTATAACCAGGGACCTCCAACAACCATTTCTGCCCCTCTTCTATCCAAGTTTCCGTGATGGCCACCACATCGTAGTCCCAAGTACCGATCCATGCCTTAAGTTCACCCACCTTATTCCTGATGCTTCTTGCGTTGAAGTATACACACTTCAACCCATCTCCGTGCCTGCAAGTACTCTCCTTTGTCAGTGTTCCCTTCCCCACTGCCTCATTACACGCTTTGGCGTCCTGAATATCGGCTACCTTAGTTGCTGGACTACAAATCCGGTTCCCATTCCCCTGCCAAATTAGTTTAAACCCTCCCGAAGAGTACTAGAAAACCTCCCTCCCAGGATATTGGTGCCCCTCTGGTTCAGATGCAACCCGTCCTGCTTGTACAGGTCCCACCTTCCCCAGAATGCGCTCCAATTATCGAAATACCTGAAGCCCTCCCTCCTACACCATTCCTGCAGCCACGTGTTCAACTGCACTCTCTCCCTATTCCTAGCCTCGCTATCACGTGGCACCGGCAACAAACCAGAGATGACAACTCTGTCTGTCCTTGCTTTTAACTTCCAGCCTAACTCCCTGTAGCGCACAATGACTTACGAGAGAGACGAATAGAGATGAAGTCGATGAGGCTTTATTAAGCGAGACTTGTTCCCCGCAGTTCAGCAACAGACTGGAGGGGCGGGGAGAAGCCCGGGTTCTTATACTCCACCTTCAGGGTGGAGCTAGGGGTCAACAGCCAACCAGGACCCAGGATCTGTCAGCCAATAGCATCACGGCTTCACAGTCCCACATGACCCCTAATACATACTACCACATTCACCCCTTGTTAAAAATGAACCCGGCGGGGTGGTGGTTCGCATGATGGTAGGGGTTTACAAGGCTGGTCCTGGGAGGAAAAGATTTTTGGCATGTCATTACAATCTTAGCCCTACACTGGGCTATGTACAAGGTTTGTGAACTATTTACAATATTCGTAAGAGGAAAAGAACATTTTTGTTACAGTCCAACAACATTCTTGTGTTACACCGATGCCACGAGTCGAGCGGGCGGTCTGGTCTTCCTTGTCGATCGCCTCAGCCCCGGTGGTGGTGCCGGTGCTTGTTCCAGCGTTGTCGTCTCCGGGAGCATTTCGGTGTCTGTTTCTGTTTCACTCCTGGTCGGACACGGGAGGAGGACCGATCCTCCCGGGAAGGGGGCAGTCGCGGGGTGCGCCAGTGGCAGGGAGGGGGTGATCGGTGTCGGGGGGTGTGCGTGTTGCCGGCGGGCGCCAGGTCTCGCAGGGAGACCGTGTCCTGTCGGCCGTCGGGGTACGCCACGTAGGCGTACTGTGGGTTTGCGTGGAGGAGGTGAACCCTCTCGACCAACAGGTCCGACTTGTGCGCCCGCACATGTTTCCGGAGCAAGATGGGTCCTGGGGCTGCCAGCCAGGTCGGCAGCGACGTTCCGGAGGAGGACTTCCTGGGGAAGACAAGGAGGCGCTCGTGAGGCGTTTGGTTAGCGGTGGTACAGAGCAGCGACCGGATGGAGTGGAGAGCGTCGGGAGGACCTCCTGCCACCGTGAAACTGGGAGATCCCTGGACCGTAGGGCCAGTAGGACGGTCTTCCAGACCGTGCCGTTCTCCCTCTCTACTTGCCCGTTCCCCCGGGGGTTGTAGCTGGTCGTCCTGCTCGAGGCTATACCCTTGCTGAGCAGGAACTGGCGCAGCTCGTCACTCATGAAGGAGGACCCCCTGTCGCTATGGATATATGCGGGGCAACCGAACAGTGTGAATATGGTGCTAAGGGCTTTAATGACTGTGGCCGCTGTCATGTCAGGGCAGGGGATGGCGAAGGGGAAATGGGAGTACTCGTCCACCATATTCAGGAAGTAAGTGTTGCGGTCGGTGGAGGGGAGGGGCCCTTTGAAATCCAGACTGAGGCGTTCAAAGGGGCGGGAAGCCTTGATCAGGTGCGCTCTATCCGGCCTGAAAAAGTGCGGTTTGCACTCTGCGCAGATGTGGCAGTTCCTGGTGACTGTACGGACCTCCTCCACAGGAGGTTGCGGGACTTTATGAAATGGTAGAACCGAGTGACCCCCGGATGGCAGAGGTCCTCGTGGAGGGCTTGGAGACGGTCTATTTGTGCATTGGCACATGTGCCGCGGGATAGGGCATCGGACGGCTCGTTCAGCTTTCCGGGACGGTACAAGATCTCATAGTTGAAGGTAGAGAGCTCGATCCTCCACCTTAAGATCTTGTCGTTTTTAATTTTGCCCCGCTGTGCATTATCGAACATGAAGGCTACCTACCGTTGGTCAGTGAGGAGAGTGAATCTCCTGCCGGCCAGGTAATGCCTCCAATGTCGCACAGCTTCCACTATGGCTTGGGCTTCCTTTTCCACTGAGGAGTGGCGGATTTCTGAGATGTGGAGGGTTCGGGAGAAGAAGGCCACGGGTCTGCCCGCTTGGTTAAGGGTGGCCGCTAGAGCTACGTCGGAGGCGTCGCTCTCGACCTGGAAGGGGAGGGACTCGTCGATGGCGCGCATCGTGGCCTTTGCGATATCCGCTTTGATGCGGCTGAAGGCCTGGCGAGCCTCTGTCGACAGGGGGAAGGTAGTGGTCTGTATTACCGGGCGGGCCTTGTCTGCATACTGGGGGACCCACTGGGCGTAATATGAAAAGAACCCCAGGCAGCGTTTCAGGGCTTTGGAGCAGTGGGGGAGGGGAAATTCCATGAGGGGGCGCATGCGTTCGGGGTCGGGGCCTATTATCCCATTGCGCACTACGTATCCCAGGATGGCCAGCCGGTTTGTGCTAAAGACGCACTTTTCCTCGTTGTATGTGAGGTTCAAGGCGTTAGCGGGCTGGAGGAATTTTTGGAGGTTGGCGTCGTGGTCCTGCTGATCATGGCCGCAGATGGTTACGTTGTCGAGATACGGGAATGTTGCCTGCAACCCGTGTTGATCAACCATTCGGTCCATCTCCCGTTGGACGACCGAGACCCCGTTTGTGACGCCAAATGGGACCCTTAGGAAGTGGTATAGACACCCGTCTGCCTCGAAGGCTGTGTAATTGCGGTCACTTGGGCGGATGGGGAGCTGGTGGTAGGCGGACTTGAGGTCCACGGTGGAGAAAACCTTATATTGGGCAATCCAATTTACCATGTCGGATATGCGGGGGAGAGGGTACGCATCTAGCTGTGTGTACCTGTTGATGGTCTGGCTATAGTCTATGACCATCCTTTGCTTCTCCCCGGTCTTTACTACTACCACCTGTGCTCACCAGGGACTATTGCTGGCCTGGATTATGCCTTCCTTCAGCAACCGCTGGACTTCGGACCGAATAAATATCCGGTCCTGGGCGCTGTACCGTCTGCTCCTAGTGGCGACGGGCTTGCAATCCGGGGTGAGGTTTGCAAACAAGGATGGCGGTTCAACTTTGAGGGTTGCGAGGCCGCAGATAGTGAGTGGGGGTATTGGGCCGCCGAATTGAAACGTTAGGCTCTGCAGGTTGCACTGGAAGTCTAATCCCAGTAATGTGGGCGCGCAGAGTTGGGGAAGGACGTAGAGCCTGTAGTTTTTAAACTCCCTCCCTTGCACCGTTAGGGTCACTATGCAGAATCCTTTGATCTCTACAGAGTGGGATCCTGCAGCTAGGGAAATCTTTTGCATACTGGGACGGATGGTCAAAAAACAGCGTCTTACCGTGTCAGGGTGGATGAAGCTTTCGGTGCTCCCGGAGTCGATCAGGCATGGTGTCTCGTGTCCGTTGATCAGCACCGTTGTTGTCGTCGTCTGGAGCGTCTGGGGCCGTGCTTGATCCAGCGTCCCAGTGTCTCAGTGTCTTCTTCGGACCCCGTGGAGCCGTCGATGCTGGGGTCCTTTGTTGTCATCCAAGATGGCGGCGTCCATGAATCGCACGCGGCCAGGGGTGGGCAAAATGGCCGCCCCCACGGATCGCACGTGGTCGGGGGTGGACAAAATGGCCGACCCCATGCATCGCACATGGCTGGGGGGGTCACAAGATGGCGGCGCCCATCCTCCCCTCGTGGTGGCCGGGACCCAAAATGGCGGCGCCCGCGGGTCGCACATGGGGCGCTGGGGGGGTTGGGGAGCGTTTGGGATGCGCTGGGCTCTTTCTTCTCCGGGGACAGCGGCGACCCCCCGGGACCGGCACACAGCCGCGAAACGGCCCTTTTTGCCGCAGCTCTTGCAGATCGCTGCGCGGGCCGGGCAGCGCTGCCGGGGGTGTCTCGCCTGCCCGCAGAAATAGCAGCGGGCTCCCCCGGGATGATCTGGCGTCTTAACCGCGCAAGCCTGTGAGGGAGGGGGGGTTTGTCGCGACGGGGGTCCACGGAGCCCAAGGGGCTGCCGCGCGGTCGGGGCCGTAGGCGCGGGCGTTTTGTGAGGCCACATCTAGGGAAGCTGCGATGGCCCGTGCCTCTGAGAATCCTAGCGACTCTTTTTCTAAAAGTCTTTGGCGGATTTGGGGAGAGTTCATACCTGCCACAAACGCATCGTGAATTAACATGTCAGTGTGTTCAGTCGTGTTTACCGGCGGGCAGCTGCAGCCCCGTCCCAAAATTAGCAGCGCGGCGTAGAACTCCTCTAACGATTCTCCGGGACTTTGCCGTCTCGTTGCGAGTTGGTAGCGTGCGTAGACCTGGTTCACGGGGCGAACATAGATGCTCTTCAGTGCTGCGAGCGCCGTCGGGAAATCCTCTGCGTCTTCTATGAGAGGGTAAATTTCCGGGCTTACCCTTGAGTGCAGGACCTGCAGTTTCTGGTCTTCTGTGATCCGGCCGGGGGCCGTTTGGAGGTAGCCTTCGAAACAAGCTTGCCAGTGTTTAAAAACTGCTGCCGAGTTCACTGCGTGGGGGCTGATCCGCAGGCATTCCGGGGCGATCCTGAGCTCCATAGTCCTTTAAGTCACGCTTAATAAATTGTAGCGCACAATGACTTACGAGAGAGATGAATAGAGATGAAGTCGATGAGGCTTTATTAAGCGTGACTTGTTCCCCGCAGTTCAGCAACAGACTGGAGCGGCGGGGAGAAGCCCGGGTTCTTATACTCCGCCTTCAGGGCGGAGCTAGGGGTCAACAGCCAACCAGGACCCGGGATCTGTCAGCCAATAGCATCATGGCTTCACAGTCCCACATGACCCCTAATACATACTACCACACTCCCTATACTTGTTTATTACCTCCACACCCCTTTTCCTACCTATGTCGTTGGTACCAATGTGCACCACGACTTCTGGCTGCTCCCCCTCCCCCTTAAGGATCCTGAAGACACGATCCGAGACATCCCTGGCCCTGGCACCCGGGAGGCAACATACCTTCCGGGAGTCTCGCTCGCGACCACAGAATCTCCTATCTATTCCCCTAACCATTGAATCTCCTACAACTATTGCTTTTCTATTCTCCCCCCTTCCCTTCTGAGCCCCAGAGCCAGACTCAGTGCCAGAGACCTGGCCGCTAGGGCCTTCCCCCGGTAGGTCATCCCCCCCAACAGCATCCAAAACGGTATACTTGTTTTGAAGGGGAACGGCCACGAGGGATCCCTGCACTGTCTGCCTGTTTGTTTTTTTCCCCCTGACTGTAACCCAGCTATTCTTGTCCTGTACCTTGGGTGTGGTTTCCTCCTTGTAACTCTTCTCAATCACCCCCTCTGCCTCCCGGATGATCCGAAGTTCATCCAGCTTCAGCTCCAGTTCCCTAACACGGTCTTTGAGGAGCTGAAGTTGGGTGCACTTCCCGCAGGTATAGTCAGTGGGGACACCGATGGTATCCCTCACCACCCACATCCTACAGGAGGAGCATGTAACTGGCCTAGCCTCCATCCCCTATTACCTGACAGAATATAGCTTCCCTGTGGACTAACTATATCTCCGCCCTCCGACCCTGCTCCCAGTCAGCTACACTTTCTGTAAACTCCTGGCTCTCTTCGCACTCTTTGCGGAAATGTCGGAAACAAAATGAAAGGAGCACCTTACTCCCTCCTCACCTAACTCCCTCGGTCACCAAACTCTCACTATCGCACTCAAATGCACCAAATTCAGCACTCCCTCGGTCACCAAACTCTCACTATCGCACTCAAATGCATCAAATTCAGCACTCCCTCAGTCACCAAACTCTCACTATCGCACTCAAATGCACCAAATTCAGCACTCAGTGCAAACAAAGTCTGCACTGTAGGGGATCACTTTTATACTGTGAATCTAGCCTCTGAAAACTGGCCTAATCCAATTAACTGATAAACAAGCTCCAGCTGCAAGTGCCTACAAGTAGAAGCCTGTTTAAAGCTGATTGAAAATTCACCTTCTAAACCAAACAGCAACTTTTAAGCTAATTAACTAACTAAAATAAAGACTAAACTTTAGATAAAAATGAAGCCTTATACTCCCTCGGTCACCAAACTCTCACTATCGCACTCAAATGCACCAAATTCAGCACTCAGTGCAAACAAAGTCTGCACTGTAGGAGATCACTTTTATGCGGTGGCATAAATGAATGGCATATGCCATATCCGCACTGCCCCTTACCACCCGGCTTCAAATGGGTTGGCAGTGCAGACATTCAAAAGAGGCCTAAAGAAGCAGTCTTCCGGATCAATGGACACGAGACTGGCTCGCTGTTTGTTTACGTATAGGACCACCCCCCATGCGGTGACTGGGGTAGCTCCCGCAGAACTCCTAATGGGCCGGAGACTTCGCACCCGCCTTAGTATGGTTTTCCCGGACATTGGCGCAAAAGTACACCGCACACAAGAACGGCAGGGACAGGGATTTTCTCGGCATCGGCCAATTCGGCAGTTTGCGCCCGGTAACCCAGTGTTCTTTCGGAATTTTGCTGGTGGTGCCCAGTGGGTTCCTGGTGTAATCTTTCGCCAGACGGGCCCTATATCTTACCAGGTGCAAGCCCAGGGTCGTCTCCAGCGCAAACATGTAGACCACGTTCAGTCCAGAAGACTATACCCTCAAAAGATTCCCCGCCCCCGGAGCTCATTTCTACAGCCGCAGAGACCAGAGACAAGGGAAGGTAGTCCTCACAATCTTCCACTGGTGCCTCACTCGAAGCCTGCGCAGGTCGTTACAGAACCGAATGGAGATAGAGACGCTGACATGACGGAGGCAGCAGACTCTGACTCAGAGATGGAGACACAGGATGCATCAGAGGGGGAATCCTCGGGTCCACGGGCCGTGGATGTACAACCGTTATGCCGTTCATCACGGAAGCGCCGGTCTCCGTCTCGTTACACGCCGCCTGATCCAGCGCCGCGTGCAAATGGTGTCCGGCCCGCAGCAAAACGAGTCCGACGCCCTCCTTCGCCAGGGTCTTCGGTGGATTCCTTGGACTTTGGGGGGGGGGGGGGAGGGATGTTATAACCTGCCTACTTACCATTGGCTGGGGACTAATGACAATCCCACAATCCTGTGGGAGTATGAGCTTCCCCAATGAGAGGGCGGAGAAACCATTAGTAAACTCCTAGTATAAATAAAGCTGGCCAGTTTAGGAACCAGCAGGAAGGAGTGTGCAGCAAGGGAAGTCACTGCTGCTGTTATATACATATATTATTGTAAATAAATGTTATTACTTTGTATCCTTAAAACTCGTGCTGGATTCTTCGTGGCCCTCACAAAAGACCCTCATTTAGGGGGTCTCCTGTACCCATCGTGGGCACCTCCCAAGATGGTGCCCCCTCCTTTTGTGCCTACTACAGGCACCTAAAACCTGACACTCCCATCTCCTCCTCTCTCCTCGCAAGGGGTCACAAAAATGTACCCACCCAAGATGACCAAACTTACCTTAATTCCAGGAGATATCTTCAATTCTTCTCAGGACTCCTTATAGTCCCAGCATTGTGTTCTGGTGCTGCCGGGTCTACAGAGCTCCTGGTCAATTAGATTAGCTGGTCCCTCTTAGTGGTGGGCCTTCCTGTCCCTCACCTCAAAATGGCTGCCAGTAGCATATTATCACTGCGAGGCAACCAGATTTTAAAGTTGGCAAGGTACCAACCGACCTTTTGATCGGGGTGGTTTCCCCAGCCCTGTAAAATTCACCCCCAGATATTCCAATTTAGTGATGCTGTTTGAAAGATAAATATTGGTCAGGATGTGAGGGAGAACTCCCCTGTTCTTCAAAGTAATGTCATGAGATTTTTTATGTCTATCTGTGAGGGGAGAGTCTCGGACATAGGACAGCACATCTGATAATGCAGCACCCCCGCAGCACTACATTGAAGGACAACGTAGACTTTGCACTGATGTTTCTGCAGTGACAATTGAACTCACAGCCTTCTGACTCAAGACATGATTGACAACAAATGGGACGCAATCATCGTTCTAGCTCCTATATATGCTCCTGCTGCCGTTGATATTCAACGTAAGTTTTTTTTTTAAACAAACAATTTTAATGAGGTATTTTTGGCATTACAAACAGCAACAGTATAAAAACAATGTAGAAAGAACAACATAGTGCAATCACCGACTCCCTTCCCTCCAAGATCCGCCTATTTGACCCCCTATTCTACGCTACCCTAACTCCCCCCGCCCCCTCCCGCCCACCCCCCCTGCTGATGATTAATTCTCCGCGAAGAAGTCGATGAATGGTTGCCACCTCCGGGCGAACCCTAACAAAGACCCCCACAAGGCGAACTTGATCTTCTCTAGGCCGAGAAAGCTCGCCATGTCAGTTAACCAGGTCTCTGACTTCGGGGGCTTTGAGTCCCTCCAAGCTAGCAGTGTCCGTCTCTGGGCTACCAGGGAAGCAAAGGCCAGAACGTCTGCCTCTTTCTCCTCCTGGATTCCCGGGTCTTCCGACACCCCAAAAATCGCCACCTCTGGACTCATTGCCACCCTTGTTTTCAATACTCTGGACATGACGTCCGCAAACCCCTGCCAATATCTCCTAAGTTTTGGACACGCCCAGAACATGTGGACATGGTTTGCTGGTCCTCCCGCACATTTTACACACCTGTTTTCCACCCCAAAGAATCTACTCATCCGGGCCACTGTCATGTGGGCTCGGTGAATCACCTTGAATTGGATCAAGCTGAACCTGGCGCATGTTGCGGTTGCGTTGACTCTGCTCAACACGTCCGCCAACAAACCATCCTCCATCTCACCACCAAGCTCCTCCTCCCACTTACTCTTCAGCTCCTCGGTCTGTGTCTCCTCCGCCCCCATAAGTTCTTTGTAGATGTCCGAGACGCACCCCTCCCCCACCCATCCCCGAGACACTACCCTATCCTGGATCTCCCTCAGTGGCAGGGGTGGGAAGGATGATACCTGCCTGCGCAGAAAGTCCCGCACCTGTAGATATCTAAATTTGTTCCCCCTTGCCAGCCCAAACTTCTCCTCCAGCGCCCTCAAGCTAGGGTAGCTCCCCTCCAAGAACAGGTCCCCCATCCTCTCAATTCCCGCCCTTCGCCATACTCGGAACCCCCCATCCAAGCTCCCCGGGGCAAACCGGTGATTGTCACATATTGGGGACCAGACCGATGCTCCCACTGCTCCAGCGTACCTCCTCCACTGGCCCCAGATTCTCAGGGCCACCACCACTACGGGGCTGGTGGAGTACCCCACCGGCGGGAATGGCAGAGGTGCCGTTATCAACGCCCCCAGACTGGTGCCCTTACACAAAGCTGCCTCCATCTGCTCCCAAACCGACCCCGCCCCCACCACCCACTGCCTTATCAGAGCTATGTTAGCCGCCCAGTAGTAATTACTGAAATTTGGCAGGGCAAGCCCCTGCCCGATTCCTCTCGAGCATCACCTTCTTCACTAGCGGGGACTTACCCGCCCACACAAAGCCCAGGATGATTTTGTTAACCCTCTTAAAAAAGGACCGCGGGATGAAAATTGGGAGACATTGGAATACAAATAAAAATCTCGGGAGGACCGTAATTTTAACCGTCTGCACCCTCCCAGCCAATGACAGCAGCAGCGCATTCCATCTCCAAACTCGCCCCTCATCTGCTCAACCAACCAGGACAAGTTCAACTTGTGTAACCGGCCCCAGTCGCGCGCCACTTGTATCCCTAAGTACCTGAAACTATCCCCCACTAATCTAAACGGCAACTCCCCCAGCCGACCCTCCTGACCCCTCGCCTGGACTACAAACATCTCACTCTTTGTCATATTCAACTTATATCTTGAAAACCGGCCAAATTCCCCCAAAATTGCCATAATTTCACCGATCCCTGCCCCTGGATCCGATACATACAAGAGCAGGTCGTCCGCGTACAGTGAGACTCTATGTGAACTTAAGTTGTTATTAACAGATGTAAATGAATGGTAATTTGATCAACTGCCCTCTTGTTGCAACGTTTGTGCTGATGTGTTTTGGAAATAAATGCATGGGGATGAATGGAGAGTTTCAACATCGTCTTTGCAGTATTATTGTTAAGAGGGAAAACTTGGGTCGGCTCAGGTGACAGCTGGGGGCTGGTGGTATTGAACAGAAAAATATGAATAATTGTCCAAACCATTTGGCTTCTTTAATTCTTTGAGGGTTGTATGATGCTTTAAGTCAGTATTTTTCAAACTTTTTTGTCGGGACCCATTTTTACCAACCAGCCATCCTTCGGGATTCACGCCAGCTGACCTTTGAGACCCATGCCAGCCGACCTTCGCGACCCATCATTTTCTCTTATCTTTAATGGGAGAAGTGGGAATGGCCTTATATTCTATAGTCTAGAGTAGCGAAGAATGAGAAATTACCTCACTGAAACAGGCATTATTCTCTCAGGACTGTGCAAAGCAGATGCAGAATGTAAGTTTTCCTCAGATGGGTAGTTTACAGTCTGGGGATATAGTCTGCAAATTACAATCCGACAATTTTTGACATAGATGAGCAGGAATTACTTAACTCAAAATAGTGTGAATCTTTTTAATCTCTGAGATTCACTATCAGAGAGTTCTGCAGGCTCAGCCATTGAGCATGTTCAAGACTGATGCAGGAAGACTGAATTGAATTTTTAAAAAATCTTCTCCTGGGTCAGCGCGCTGACATCAAGAGGAGGCGGTGTTTCTCTCTGGGCTCCGGACATGCGCACTGATGAGCGGGAACGCAAGCGCAGCCCGCCCGCATTCTTAAAGCCAGCCGCAGGCATCATTTTTAAAGCCAGTCGCAGCCAGCATTTTTTAAAGGTGGCTGTTGTGCCCGAATTCCCACGATCAGGAATACCGCGATAGATGGCTTCCCCCCCCTCCCGCGACCCACCCGCGGGTCGCAACCCCCACTTTGAAAATGCCTGCTTTAAGTTGTCTTTTGCCCCAGGGCAGTTGTGTTCCGTCAGCGAGTCTAGAAGATCCCATCGGTGTGAACAGCCGGAAGATCTTGCCCTTTATTTCAGATTTCCAGCATCCACAGTTTTTGTTTATCACATTCTTTACACAGAACAATGGCAAACCACCTTTTTACCATTCACCAGAAATGATGATAGGTTAGCAACCTGAAATATTAACCGTTTCTATCTCTGTTGATTCTTTTTAAATCGTCCTCAACATTTTTTGTTCATGTTTGAGATTTTCAGTATCTGCATTATTTTGCTTTGGACAACTTTTTAATCACAAAAAGTTCAGATAGTTTCATGTTTACTTAGTTACATATGGTAAATAATCTTTATTGTCACAAGTAGGCTTACAGTAACACTGCAATGAAGTTACTGTGAAAAGCCTCTAGTGGCCACATTCCGGCGCCTGTTCGGGTACACAGAGGGAGAATTCAGAATTCTCAGCTGGTACGTGAATTGAACCCGCTCTGCTGGCCTTGTTCAGCATCACAAACCAGCTGTCTAGCCCACTGAGCTAAACCAGCCCCCAGCTAAACCAGCCCCCTGCATATTGTTGTAAATGCAAGTAACTAGCTTCAGTGTAAGGCTTCTCTGTGATACACCTATACAAATAACAATGCAGTGTCCAATGACATTATCTCCCCAATGGTACATATCACTTATCTATGAGAATGGAAATCATAAACATGCCACTGTTAAAAGTTATAAAAATAACAGTGCATGGGTGGGTTATATTAGGGAAATCATATGGTATGGAAATCAAAAATATCCATTAAACTACCTTGTGCTGCAGAAAAACAGAACACAAAACTGCAGATGAATCATCTGCCAGAATCTGCCAGAGAGGTAACATTACAGTTATGCAGAGGAACCTTTCCGATCTGAAGATATACAGATTGTGGGTGAGATCTCCTGGCTGTTCACGCTGGCAGGGTCTTCTGGTCCCGTCACTGTCAATGGGATTTCCCATTGGACCCAGGCCCCCAGGAACCCCAGGGCAGTTGTGTTCAGTCAGCGAGTCTAGAAGATCCCATCGGTGTGAACAGCCGGAAGATCTTGCCCTTTATTTCAGATTTCCAGCATCCGCAGTTTTTATTTATCATTTCACCGCTACTGTTCACCCTCCTCCATACACCCCTCCTTCTCCTCTCCCTTCTTTCTCTCCTCCCCCCCATTCTCTCCCACCCCCCTCCTTTTTCTCTTCTTCCGCATGCTTTCTCCCAACCCTTTTTTCCTCCTACTCTCCTTGTTTCTTCAGCCTCTGATGTTCCGTAAAATTTGAACAAATGTATTAACTCTTATGTAATTAACAGATGTCACCCGAACACTGTAATCTCGAAAGAACAAAGTACAAGGTCGGCAGGTTGGCTTTCAAAAGGACCATTGAAGAATATATAATTGTTTGTATCAGAAGCATTGCTCGGCTGTATGTAAGCAAAGACTGACCTTAATGATAAACAACTTCAAAGTTCATGTATATTGCCTCTATTGGCTTCCCTTTACACTTAATGTGCAAATTTTCGCTTCACATTATTAGTTTGTTGAGCTGATTGTGTACTGTCTCACCTTCTTTGTGGTTCTCTATGTATTACATCAGCACCATGTCTGTGTATTTGATTAGTTTGTAAGAGCCATGCAGTATCTGAGAAGTTGGAAGTTTGTTAGAATCTGTACTCTGTTCAAGCTGTGGAACAGCTGTATTGAGCTGAATCTGCAGTCACACCCTGTGTGAATAAAAGGCCAAACCCGTTCTATTAAGATAAATGCAATGTGATTTTAAGCTTTGAGATCTTGCACAACAGCAAAATATGCAATTATGCAACTCATGTACTCTGACGCATAGAACTGGGAGTGCTTTGGGACATTGATGCCCATGTACGTGTGCTAGGTGTGTGTATTGGTAAGCTTAGCCTGTCATCAGAGTAACTAGGCCCAGATTTTTCAGTCAAGTCACCTCCAGAGGCGTTTCCTGCCAAAATGAATCACCTCACATTTCTCTGCATTGAACTTTATCTGTCATTTGTCTATTCAAACCGCCAGCATGTCTACGTCCTTTTGAAGTTCAAGACAATCCTCATCATAGTTGAAATTTCCAATCTGTAGTACCCTCAATAACGACACGTGAGTGTGGAATGGTAAATGAAGGCTTTAATAAGCAGAGAACTATCCAGCTACAGAGATGAGTGCTCACTGAGTGCCGCCTACAGGGCATCACTTTAAATACGGAGTCCCCCAGGGTTCCAAACCCGGTCTTAAAGGGTATTAAGGGTACAATAACCATTCATCACATTCAACCCGTTTAGAAAACGCAGAGTCCATCGGGGGTGAAATGGAATTAAATGTCTATTCTTTTTGGCGGCCTGATCGTCCTCGTCGACCTTCTCAGCTCGGGCAGTGGTGCAGCGGACACGGATGTCTTTGGTGAGGGTACATCCAGGAGAACGGTGGTCAGAGCCTTCGTCCGGGTCGGGGGAATAGCTGGTAAATTGCTGGAGATAGCGGTGCTGGCGCCGGCGGGGAGTGTGGAGGGGGGGGGCGCTAGGGGCGGGGGTGCGGTCGGTGTCTACCGGCGGTGTGGGAGCCCGGGGGGGGCATCAGTGGGGGACCCAGCGGGTGCCAGATCCCGTAGGGAAACCGCGAGGGGTGGGGCGTCAGTGGGGAACCAGCAGGTGCCAGATCCCGGAGGGAAACTGTGTCTTGCCTTCCGTCGGGGTGTGCGACGTAGGCGTATCAGGGGTTCGCATGTAGCAGTTCGACCCTCTCGACCAGGGGGCCGTTTTATGTCTCTTCGCGTGCTTCTGGAGAAGAATAGGTCCCTGAGTTGTCAACCAAGGTGGAAGCGAGACACCAGAGGTGGACTTTCTGGGGAAGACAAATAAGCGATTGTGAGGGGTCTCATTCGTCATTCGTGGCCGTGCAGAGGAGCGACCTAATGGAGTGGAGGGCATCGGGTAGGACCTCCTGCCAGCGGGTGGTTGGGAGACTTCTCAACCGTAGGGCCAGAAGGACAGCCTTCTAAACTGTCGTGTTCTCCCTCTCCACCTGCCCGTTTCCCCGCGGGTTATAACTGGTCGTTCTGCTCGAGGCGATGCCCTTGCTGAGCAGGTACTGACGCAGCTCATCGCTCATGAACGATGTACCCCGGTCGCTGTGAATATAAGCAGGGAAACCAAACAGGGTGAAGATGCTGTGCAGTGCCTTTATCACGGTGGCCGAGGTCATGTCGGGACAGGGAACGGCGAATGGGAAGCGGGAGATGACGGTTAGGAAGTAGATATTGCGGTTGGTGGACTGGAGGGGGCCTTTGAAGTCCACGCTTAGTCGCTCAAAGGGCCCCGAGGCCTTTACAAGGCGAGCCTTGTCTGGCCGGTAGAAGTGCGGTTTGCGCAGATCTGGCAAGCCCTGGTCATGGCCTTGACCATGGAGTAAGGTAGGTTGCGGGACTTGATAAAGTAGGCGAGCCGGGTAACCCCCGGGTGACAGAGGTCATCGTGGATAGACTGCAGGCGATCCTCCTGCACGGTGGCACATGTGCTGCGGGACAGGGCATCTGGGGACTCGTTGAGCTCCCCCGGACGATATGTAATATCGTACGCGTAGGTGGAGAGTTCGATCCTCCACCTCAAGATTTAATCATTTTTAATTTTGCCCCGTTGTGCGTTATCAAATATGAAGGCTACCGACCGTTGGTCGGTAATGAGGGTGAACCTCCTTCCAGCTAGGTAGTGCTTCCAGTGCCGCACAGCCTCCACAATGGCTTGTGCCTCCTTTTCGACTGCAGAGTGGCGAATCTCGGAGGCGGTGAGGGTCCGGGAGAAGAATGCTACTGGCCTGCCTGCCTGGTTGAGGGTAGCAGCCAGGGCGATGTCTGACGCATCGCTCTCTACCTGAAAAGGGATGGTTTTGTCCACCGCGTGCATAGCCGCCTTGATGATGTCGGCCTTGATGCGACTGAAGGCCGACCGGGCCTCAGCCGCCAGGGGAAATGTCATGGTCTTTATGAGTGGGCGGGCTTTGTCCGCATATCTGGGGACCCACTGGGCGTAATAGGAGAAAAGCCCCAAGCACCGTTTGAGGGCCTTGAAGCTACGGGGGAGGGAGAGTTCCTTAAGGGGGCGCATGCGGTCGGGGTCGGGACCTAGGACCCCGTTTTCCATGATGTAGCCGAGGATGGCTAGTCGGGTTGTGTGGAAAACACATTTTTCCTTGTTATAGGTCAGGTTGAGGGCCCAGGCGGTCTGGAGGAACTTTTCAAGGTTCGCGTCATGGTCCTGTTGCTCATGGCCGCAGATGGTGACATTGTCCAAGTACGGGTAAGTAGCCCACAGGCCGTACTGGTCCACCATTTGGTCCATCGCCCTCTGGAAGATGGAGACCCCATTTGTGACGCCGAAGGGGACCCGGAGGAAGTGCAAAAGCCGGCCGGTTGCTTCAAAAGCAGTATAGAGATGGTCTTCCGGTCGGATAGGGAGCTGGTGGTAGGCAGATTTTAGGTCGACAGTGGAGAATACGCGGTATTGAGCGATCCGATTGACCATCTCAGCTATGCGGGGAAGGGGGTAGGCATCGAGGTGCGTGAAGCGGTTTGTGGTCTGGCTGTAGTCCAGACCATCCGTTTCTATTCCCCGGACCGTAGTACCACCATTTGTGCTCTCCAGGAGCTGTTGCTAGCCTCGATGACCCCACCCCCTCTTCCAGTAAACGCTGGACCTCTGACTTGATAAAAGTCATGTCTTGGGCACTGTACCGCCGGCTCCTGGTGGCGACAGGCTTACAGTCGGGGGTGAGGTTCGCGAATAGTGAGGGGGGTGCAACTTTCAGTGTTGCAAGGCTGCATACCGTGAGGGGGGGGCAAGGGTCCGCCGAACTTCAGGGTCAGGCTTCGGTGGCTGCATTGGAAATCCAGACCGAGCAACAGGGAGGCGCAGAGGTGAGGGAGGATATAGAGCTTGAAACGAGCGTATTCAGCGCCCTGGATCGCGAGATTCGCAATACAGTACCTCTTGATTTGGACTGAATGGGTCCCAGAGGCGAGGGCGATGGTTTAGGATGCGGGATAAGTGCGCAGGGAGCAGCGCCTTACCGTTTCTGGGTGCACAAAACTCTCCGTGCCCCGGAGTCGAAGAGGCAGGGAGTGTCGTGCCATTTGATCTGGACCTGCATCATGAAGTTCCGCAGGTGCTTTGGCTGCGATTGGTCGAGGGTGATCGCTCCCAGTTGCGGGTAGTCTGAGTCCTCAGCAGAGTCGGATTCACAAAATGGCAGCCGCCGTCTGTCGCACGTGTCGGGTTTAGAAGATGGCTGCCCACATGACTCGCACGAGGCCGATGACGCGTCAGATAGGGGCATGTCCGGCCGGTGCGCAGCCGCGTTGCGGGGCATGCGGGCCTGTGAGCTCGATTTTCGGGCCTGGTGAGCTTTTTGTTTCTGGGCCTTGAGCCTGGCCAGGCAGACCCTTGTGAAATGCCCCTTCTTTCCGTAGTCGCTGCAGATGGCGGATCGAGCTGGGCAGCGTTGACGTGGATGCTGGCCCTGCCCACAGAAATAGCACGGTGTGCCCGGTCTGGGCAGGTCTAAGGGGGGCTTGCAGGGTCCGCGGGGTACGTGCCTAGGTTGTGGTGGGACACTTCCAGTGAGGTGGCGAGCGTTACCGTGGCCTGAAAGTCTTTAGCTCCATTTTTGAGGATGCGCTGCTTGATATAGGTCGAATGGATACCGGACACAAATGCGTCTCGGATGTGCAGGTTCATGTGGACTTCCCCCGTCACATCCTGATGGTTGCAGTTCCTGGCGAGCGCGGTAAGCTTTTCCACGTACACGTCCAGCGTTTCCCCTGAGCGCTGCCGGTAGGTAGAGAGCAGGTGCCGTGCATGTACCTCATTCATGGGTTTGACGAAACGCTTTCGCAAGATCTCGATCGCCTCGTCGTAAGTGGTCGCCTTCTCGATCATGGCGGAGATTCTATGGCTCACCTGGGCGTGGAGTAGGCACAGCTCGCGAGGCCCTTCAACGGGAGCTGCCAAGGATTCCAGGTAGGCCTCGAAGCAGCGTAGTCAGTACTTAAAAATTTCTTTGGCCTCCGGTGTCCGTGCTTCCAGGTTGAGCTTTTCTGGCTTGTGACCGGCGTCCATCCTAACGTAGTCTGCTTATTAAATTGTAGTACCCTCAATAACGACACGAGAGAGTGGAATGGGAACTGAAGGCTTTAATAAGCAGAGAACTAGCCAGCTACAGAGATGAGTGCTCACTGAGTGCCGCCTACAGGGCATCACCTTATATACGGCTCACTGGTGGGCGGAGCCAGATGCGAAGTCCCCCAGGGTTCCAAACCCGGTCTTAAAGGGGCATCCCCTACATGGTGTTAAGGGTACAGTAACCATTCATCACACAATCTTAATACATATCAGGAAGAGCAAGGGTCCCAACACTAACTTCTGGGGAACTCCACTACAAACCTTCCTCCAATCTGAAAATCAACCATTTATCACTGCACTCTTTTCTTTCACTCAGCCAATTTCTTATCCAAGTTCCCTTTATTCCATGAGCTAGAATTTTCTGGACCAGAAACATGCTGCTGTTGAAAATTATCTTGATCACATCCATGAACTCTCATCCCTTTTGTCCCTTTGCACTATTCCTATCCCAGTCTATATTTGGGAAATTGAAGTCTCCCATTATAAGAACATAAGAACTAGGAGCAGGAGTAGGCCATCTGGCCCCTCGAGCCTGCTCCACCATTCAATGAGATCATGGCTGATCTTTTGTGGACTCAGCTCCACTTTCCGGCCCGAACACCATAACCCTTAATCCCTTTATTCTTCAAAAAAGATCTATCTTTACCTTAAAAACATTTAATGAAGGAGCCTCTACTGCTTCACTGGGCAAGGAATTCCATAGATTCACAACCCTTTGGGTGAAGAAGTTCCTCCTAAACCCAGTCCTAAATCTACTTCCCCTTATTTTGAGGCTATGCCCCCTAGTTCTGCTTTCACCCGCCAGTGGAAACAACCAGCCCGCATCTATCCTATCTATTCCCTTCATAATCTTATATGTCTCTAGAAGATTCCCCCCTCATCCTTCTAAATTCCAACGAGTACAGTCCCAGTCTACTCAACCTCTCCTCGTAATCCAACCCCTTCAGCTCTGGGATTAACCTAGTGAATCTCCTCTGCACACCCTCCAGTGCCAGTACGTCCTTTCAAGTAAGGAGACCAAAACTGAACACACTACTCCAGGTGTGGCCTCACTAACACCTTATACAATTGCAGCAGAACCTCCCTAGTCTTAAACTCCATCCCTCTAGCAATGAAGGACAAAATTCCATTTGCCTTCTTAATCACCTGTTGCACCTGTAAACCAACGTTTTGCGACATGCACTAGCACACCCAGGTCTCTCTGCACAGCAGCATGTTTTAATATTTTATCATTTAAATAATAATCCCTTTTGCTGTTATTCCTACCAAAATGGATAACCTCACATTTGTCAACATTGTATTCCATCTGCCAGACCCTAGCCCATTCACTTAGCCTATCCAAATCCCTCTGCAGACTTCCAGTATCCTCTGCACTTTTTGCTTTACCACTTATCTTAGTGTCGTCTGCAAACCTGGACACATTGCCCTTGGTCCCCAACTCCAAATCATCTATGTAAATTGTGAACAGTTGTGGGCCCAACACTGATCCCTGAGGGACACCACTAGCTACTGATTGCCAACCAGAGAAACACCCATTAATCCCCACTCTTTCTATTAATTAACCAATCCTCTATCCATGCTACTACTTTCCCCTTAATGCCATGCATCTTTATCTTATGCAACAACCTTTTGTGTGGCACCTTGTCAAAGGCTTTCTGGAAATCCAGATATACTACATCCATTGGCTCCCCGTTATCTACCGCACTGTTAATGTCCTCAAAAAATTCCACTAAATTAGTTAGGCACGACCTGCCCTTTATGAACCCATGCTGCATCTGTCCAATGGGACAATTTCGATCCAGATGCCTCGCTATTTCTTCCTTGATGATAGATTCCAGCATCTTCCCTACTACCGAAGTTAAGCTCACTGGCCTATAATTACCCACTTTCTGCCTACCTCCTTTTTTAAACAGTGGTGTCACGTTTGCTAATTTCCAATCCGCCGGGACCAGAGTCTAGTGAATTTTGGTAAATTATCACTAGTGCATTTGCAATTTCCCTAGCCATCTCTTTTAGCACTCTGGGATGCATTCCATCAGGTCCAGGAGACTGGTCTACCTTTAGCCCCATTAGCATGCCCATCACTACCTCCTTGGTGATATCAATCCTCTCAAGGTCCTCACCTGTCATAGCCTCATTTCCATCAGTCACTGGCATGTTATTTGTGTCTTCCACTGTGAAGACCGACCCAAAAAACCTGTTCAGTTCCTCACCCATTTCCTCATCTCCCATTATTAAATCTCCCTTCTCATCCTCTAAAGGACCAATATTTACCTTAGCCACTCTTTTTTGTTTTATGTATTTGTAGAAACTTTTACTATCTGTTTTTATATTCTGAGCAAGTTTACTCTCATAATCTATCTTACTCTTCTTTATAGCTTTTTTAGTAGCTTTCTGTTGCCCCATAAATGATTTCCCAGTCCTCTAGTCTCCCACTGATCTTTGCTACTTTGTATGTTTTTTCCTTCAATTTGATACTCTCCCTTATTTCCTTAGATATCCACGGTCGGTTTTCCCTCTTTTTACCGTCCTTCCTTTTTGTTGGTATAAACCTTTGCTGGGCACTGTGAAAAATCACTTGGAAGGTTCTCCACTGTTCCTCAACTGTTTCACCATAAAATCTTTGCTCCCAGTCTACCTTAGCTAGTTCTTCTCTCATCCCATTGTAATCTCCTTTGTTTAAGCACAAAACACTAGTGCTTGATTTTACCTTCTCACCGCCCATCTGTATTTTAAATTCCACCATATTGTGATCGCTCCTTCCGAGAGGATCCCTAACTATGAGATCCTGAATCAATCCTGTCTCATTACACAGGACCAGATCTAGGACCGCTTGTTCTCTCGTAGGTTCCATTACATACTGTTCGAGGAAACTATCGCGGATACATTCTATAAACTCCTCCTCAAGGCTGCCTTGACCGACCTGGTTAAACCAATCAACATGTAGATTAAAATCCCCCATGATAACTGCTGTACCATTTCTACATTATAGTTGCTCTATAATTCGTGCACTTCTCTGCAATTTCTTTGCAAATTTGTTTCACTGCATACTTCCCTAGTTGGTGGTCTATATACTACATCAATCAATGTTATTGCACATTTTTCATTCCTTACCTCTAGCCAGAGAGATTCCATCTTTGACCCCTCTGGAATATCCTCTCTCTCCAGTATTGTAATGTATACACAGGATCTGGTCAGACGAGAAGGAATGTAACAGACATCTACAGACGCTGAAAGATGCCCTCGTACGAACGGGATATGGCGCTTGACTCATCGATCGACAGTTCCAACGCACCACAGCAAAAAACCGCACCCACCTTCTCAGAAGACAAACACGTGACACAACCGATTAAGTACCCTTCGTCGTCCAGTACTTCCCTGGAGCGGAGAAACTACGACATCTTCTTCGCAGCCTTCAACACGTCATTGATGAAGACGAACATCTTGCCAAGTCCATCCCCACACTCCCACTACTTGCCTTCAAATAACCGCGCAACCTCAAACAAACCATTGTTTGCAGCAAACTACCCAGGAGAACAACAACCGCGACACCATACAACCCTGCCATGGCAACCTCTGCAAGACGTGCCGTATCATCGACATGAGTACCACCATTACGCGTGAGAACACCACCCACCAGGTGCGTGGTACATACTCGTGCGATTCGGCCAATGTTGTCTACCTCATACACTGCAGGAAAGGATGTCCCGAGGTGTGGTACATTGGCGAGACCATGCAGACGCTGCGACAACGGATGAACGGACATCGCGCGACAATCTCCAGGCAGGAATGTTCCCTTCCAGTCAGGGAACACTTCAGCAGTCAAGGGCATTCACCCTCTAATCTTCAAGTAGGCATTCTCCAAGGCAGCCTTCAGGAGGCGCGACAATGCAGAATCGCTCAGCAGAAACTGATAGTCAAGTTCCGCACACGAGTACGGCCTCAACCGGGACCTTGGAGTCATGTCGCATTACATTCACCCCCCACCATAGGCCTGGGCTTGCGAAATCCTACCAATTGTCCTAAACCTACCAACTGTCCAAATTCACACCTCTTTAACCTGTGATTATCCCTCACACCAGTTGCACTTCCTGGACCTGTAAAGACTTAATTACCTGCAATTCAAAGTATCGTCTTGCATCATTGACTTTGTCCATATGTGTGTTTCTGGAACCAACCTCTTCATTCAGCTGAGGAAGGAGCTGCGCTCCGAAAGCAAGTCATTCAAAACAAACCTATTGGACTTTAACCTGGTGTTGTAAGACTTCTTACTGTGCCCTCCCCCGTCCAATGCTGGCATCTCCACATCAGTACTGTAATGAAACCTTCTATCAGTGATGCCAACCCCCACTCTTTTTTCTTCCTTTCTTGCACCTAAACACCTTCTTGTACCCAGAAATATTTAAAGCCCAGACCAAGCCTTCTTCGAGCCAGGTCTCCATTATAATAATATTATGATTCCATTTGTGAGCCTGTGCCTGTCGTTCACCAATCTTATTAACCAGACTCCGCCCATTCACATATATGTACATTAACCCCGATTTTGGCTTTTGTTTTTACTTTCCCCCTTACTCTGACCACAACTAATGGCTCACTATTGCCTATTTTAATTCTATCAAACTCTCCAAGTATTCTATTTACCTTGGTATATCCTCTTTATCAGTTAATACTTCTCTATTTCCCAATGTCAGTTTTTCTCCTCTTCACTGGAAATTTCCCCTCTGGTTTCCATTCCCCTGTCAATTCATTGCAGCGGTAATGTAAGCCTCCTTGTGACACTAATACATATTATTATTATTATCTAGTTTACACCCTCCCCAACAGCACTAGCAATGATCCTCCAAGGAGATCTAGGAGTACAGATTCAAAGCTCCTTGAAGGTGGAGTCACAGGTGGTCAGGGTGGTGAAGAAGGCATTCGGCATGCTAGGTTTTATTGGTCAGAATATTGAATACAAGAGTTGGGACGTCTTCTTGAAGTTGTACAAGACATTAATAATGCCACACTCGGAATACTGTGTACAGTTCTAGTCACCCTATTCGACAAAGGATAATATTAAACTAGAAAGAGTGCAAAAGAGATTTACGAAGCTGCTACCAGGACTTGATGGTCTGGGTTATAAAGAGGTGCTGGATAGGCTGGGACATTTTCCCCTGGAGCGTAGGAGGCTTAGGAGTGAACTTATAGAGGTCTATAAAATAACGAGGAGCATAGATAAGGTAGATAGTCAACATCTTTTCCCAAAGGTAGGAGAATCTTAAACTAGAGGGCATAGGTTTAAGGTGAGAGGGGAGAGATACAAAAGGGTCCAGAGGGACAATTTATTCACGCAGAGGGTGGTGAGTGTCTGGAATGAGTGAGGCGGGTACAATTTTGTCTGTTAAAAAGCATTTAAACAGGTAAACGGGTAAAATGGGTATAGAGGGAAAAGGGCCAAATGCAGGCAATTGGGACTAACTTTGTGGTAAAAACTGGGCAGCATGGACAAGTTGGGCCGAAGGGCCTGTTTCCATGCTGTAAACCTCTATGACTCTATGGCTATGACCATTAACAGTCCTGTTAAGATGCACAGGTCCTACCTTCCCCAGAACCGGTCCCAATGCCTCAGAAATCTAAAGCCCTCCCTCCTACTCCATTTCTCCAGAGATGTGTTGAACTGCTCAACCTTCTGATGCTCTGAAGCATGTGGAACTGGGAGTAATTCTAAGATTATTGCTCTTTAGGTCCTGTTTTTAATTCCCTTCCTAACTCCGCTTCCTAAATCTGTTTTCAAGACCTCATCCCTTTTCCTACCTTTGCCATTGGTCCCAGTGTAGATGGACCACAACCTCTGGCTGTTCACCTTCCCCCAATATATTGTCCTGCAGCTGCTCCATGATACCCTTGGCCCTGGCACCAGGAAGGCTACACACCATCAGGAGTCACATTTACAGCCATGGAAATGCAGGTCTGCTCCCCTAACTCTGGAATCCCCAGCACTGTAGCACTTCCACTGTTCCTCCTGCACTCCTGTGGAACTGAGCCAACCTGGCTCTTGCTGCAGCCCTCTGAGGAACCCTCGCGCTCGCCAACATCCAAAATAGAAAATGAAATGAAAATGAATGAAAATCGCTTATTGTCACAAGTAGGCTTCAAATGAAGTTACTGTGAAAAGCCCCTAGTCGCCACATTCCGGCGCCTGTTCGGGGAGGCTGGTACGGGAATTGAACCATGCTGCTGGCCTGCTTTCAAAGCCAGCAATTTAGCCCTGTGCTAAACAGCCCCAGTTAGAGAGTGAAGCCTCAGGGGATTCCTGCACGACCTGCCTGTTTCTCTCAGATACGTTCATGGTCATCCATTCTCGGTCTGCCTGTGTACCTCTTAGCTGAGGTGTGACCAACTCTCTAAACATGCTATCCACGTAATCCTCAGCCTTGCAGATCCATTACAGTGACTTCAACCATAGACGGGTTGTGTAGGCCGGAGCCCACGTTTCTACAGCTGGTAATATTTCCTGTAGATGTAATCATCTAGGGCACTTTGTACCTGCAAGACTTCCTAAGTCCTGCAATATACAAAATCCTCATGGTTGAGCTGTACTGATATACCTTAAATTTTATATGAAATGTTTACTACAGTATGGTGTACTATAATGACTCACCTGTGATCGTGTTCAGGTGTGTTCTGCAATGAGACAGGTGGGCAGAATGTAGGCTGGACCATTGCCAGATCAGACGGTAACAATGCCTGGCATGCATGGTATGTGAGTGTGAGTGGGGATGTGGGAGGACAGGAGGCACGGCGGGGAGGGCTGCAGGATGAGTATTGGCAGCCCATTAGGTGGCTGGGAGTGAGATCACCGTGGAAGTGTGATGGGTGTGTTAAAGGGATGGATGCATGAGAAGACAGACGTACCCTGATTGCCCAAAGAAATTCATTAGTCTTCTTTTGGCACTATATCCCTGTCCTCTTATGGAGCGATCTGGCACTCACTATTGCAGTCACCCAGGCGGTGTTGCCGATCTTGCTGGCTGACCGTCTGCTGTTCGAGGGTAGAGGACGTCACGCCTCTGCTCCACCCAATCAAGCATTTTGTTACAACGTGGTGCTATCTTTCAGGCAGCCTTCCACCTGGATGGAATTGGAACCAGTGTTTCAGAAAGCTGGGGAGGCATTTAAAAGGAACCCCCCACTGATTGCTGAGATGAAGTAATTCCCAGCCAGCGAATCAGGAGCAAGCTGCCATGAGTGTGGCGTGCAAAACGTGCAAAAATGTGGTTTTTTTCAAAGTGGCTGGAGATATGGTGATTTTAAATGATCATCTTGAAGAGGAAAAGGTTTACCAAAGCATTATAAAGTTAAATTTAATTTAACGAAGTGTCTATTAGATTGAACCTGCATTGTTGACTTGTGCAATTGATTAAACATGCGCTAAACGTGTGTCAGTAGTTTGCTTAACAGGCTTTTCAGGTTAAAGCAAGTTCAAAGCAAAGACATTTACAAGAGTTCCTCACACTGTCCAACATCCATTCAGCTTCTGGCTTCTGAAAAATACATTTTTTAAATGATCATGCAGGCATTTGTTTTCAAATGCTTATCACCTCCACTATTAGCCTTTAATGATCAGACAAAATAACTACAGTTTGGAAATATTGTTCATCTAAATATATCAACAGTCAACTTTAAAGCTGTACAGACTGATACACATTTCCAAAGTATGTTAGCCGATTTTCATTTGCTAATTGGATTAGGAAGATAACTTTGACACTTGATTCTAAATATTTGATTTGATGTGAAGGTAAACCAATGGGCTGCATTCTCCATCGGCTGCCGCCGGAATCGAGAAACGTGATTGGACGGAGAATCAGTTTTCACGCTGAAATCGTGGCGGGCACCGGTTTCACTCCAATCGCAATTCTCCGGTGCCTCAACAGCAGGGTCAATGCGTTCCAGTCCGCACATACAGCAAACACTCTTGGCATATCATTAGTGGGCCTGACCTGGGATTCTCCAGGGCCTCTGCCTCCACTGGGGTGAATTCCCTATGGCAAGGTTCACTTGTGCTTTGAAACAGGGGTCATGGCTGCTGAGGGATAGAGAGGGGGTAAGGAAAATGTCCAACATCGCCATAGTTGACTGACAGTCGTGCTGCTGGCCATGGGGCTTCTGCCAGGGCTGGGGGTAGAAGCAGGGGGTGGCCAGGAGGTGGGCTGTGGGGTCGGGGTGGACGGGCACAGAACACCATTGCCGCGACATATAAGGCAGCCATGCAGCTGGGCACTCCGCTGATTGCCCACTGTCAACTTGGGGTCACAGGTCCTAGGTGCCCTCAGACCCCAGTCGACCCATCAGCAAGACAGGAGCGTTCCTGCACAACCAGTGCCAATTTGTTGGCTGGGATGAATGTATGTGGGGAATGAAGTATGCATATGTGGCATCAGCTTGTCAGCTTCCTGGGTGTCAATCGCGAATCCGGTGAATCCGGCACCGTTTCTCATTGGAATGGATTGTGTTCCACGTGGCGCTGGTGCTAGCCCCTTAATAGTCACTGAAATGGCTCAGCTTTTGCTGTCGTAGAACTCCATAAATCCTGGCCCTGTGTCAACATGGCCCCAGGATCTCGTAAGAACAGAGAATTCCACCAATTGTCTTTGGACCTTAATGTAAAATTAAGTTACCCAGCCCTCATTTCCATCTCTGTCAGTGGCAATTGTGAGAGGCCATGTCAATCATTCACAACCCATGTGTTGCAATATACATGTTCCACGTGGCACCGGTGCTAGCCCCTTAACAATAGCTCAATCGGTCCAAATGTGGCATCAGTTTTGCTGTTGTGGAAGTCCATGAATCCTGCCCCAGCATCAACACTTAAGTTGTCTCAGGAAGGGAAATTCCCGCCGATGATTCTCCATAAGGCTCATGGGTAAATGCCAATATAGGCCAATATCGTATTAAACCTTACAGATGTGAAAACTTCCAAGATTGATCTTTGTTTTCACAAAACCAGACTAAATGTGCAGATTATTATCCCTTTGCCTAATGTGTGCCAATCCTGACACATTAGGTTGAGAAAAAAGGGGCAAGATCTTTTATGCAAAGTCAGCAGCCCATTTTCATGTCAAATGCCTTATAATAGGCAGAATGGGAAGGTACAAGATGATCTCAACTGAAAAAAGCTGCACAAACAGAAATTTTATTTAAATGATGGGCAAGCAAGATCACATAATCCATGTCATTTATCACCACTAACTGGCATTTTTCTTACCTTAATGTAATCTGGGGCAGCACGGTGGTGCAGTGGTAGCACTGCAGTCTCACGGCGCCGAGGTCCAAGGTTCGATCCCAGCTCTGGGTCACTGTCGGTGTGGAGTTTGCACATTCTCCCCTTGTTTGCATGGGTTTCTCCCCCACAACCCAAAAGATGTGCAGGGTAGGTGGATTGGCCATGCTAAATTGCCCCTTAATTGGAAAAAAATGAATTGGGTACTCTAAATTTATTAATAAATAAATAAATGTAATTTTAATGCTAGCAGATGTTAGGCTGTGGCTGGGGTGGAAAAGGTCAGAGTCAGGCAGAAATGCAAGATGGAGTTTCCTCATTGGCCCATGTTGTGAAATTGTGCGGCTCCCAACTCACAATTATCCATCCATTGTAGGATAATAGCCTGAGGGTTAGTCTAATAATAGAGTGAGTGGAGTGTCACCAGGCCACACCAACTGGGGGGCTTTCTTCTTTGAGCTAGACCCAGCCCTGCTTTCTTCACCCCCAATGCCATCGAAAAATTACCTAAGGAAGGAGAAAGAAGGCCGATATGTTGAAGTTTGATTGACATACTCTTTAATGGACAAAGTCTCCTGGGAAAATAATTATCCAAGGGCAAAACAGAAAAGTTTGCATTTATTTGACACCTTGAACATAACACAATGTCCCAAGACATTTAACAGGGACAATATCAAACAAAATATGACATTGGGCAATGGAGGGGCAGATGAACAAAAACCCAGGTAAAGAGGAATGATGCACCTTAAAGGTGGAAATGTTTAAGGAGGAAACAACAGAGCCTGGGGCCTAGGCAGCTGAAAGCACAGCCACTAATAGTATATTGGGAATACTCATGAATTTGGAATTAGAGGTGCATCAAAATCTGAGGGGATAGTTGGGCTGGAGGAGGTTGTAAGGGTTGTAAGATTGTTTGGTGTCTCACTAAGATGTCTGGAGGCTCTGAGTGGTTGAACTTAAATTGTTCTTTACTAACACACAACTATACACATACCTCCAAAGTATAGCCCTAACTAGGTGACTTAGAACATAGAACATAGAACGATACAGCGCAGTACAGGCCCTTCGGCCCACGATGTTGCACCGAAACAAAAGCCATCTAACCTACACTATGCCATTATCATCCATATGCTTATCCAATAAACTTTTAAATGCCCTCAATGTTGGCGAGTTCACTACTGTTGCAGGTAGGGCATTCCACGGCCTCACCACTCTTTGCGTAAAGAACCTACCTCTGACCTCTGTCCTATATCTATTACCCCTCAGTTTAAAGCTATGTCCCCTCATGCCAGCCATTTCCATCCGCGGGAGAAGGCTCTCACTGTCCACCCTATCTAACCCCCTGATCATTTTGTATGCCTCTATTAAGTCTCCTCTTAACCTTCTTCTCTCCAACGAAAACAACCTCAAGTCCATCAGCCTTTCCTCATAAGATTTTCCCTCCATACCAGGCAACATCCTGGTAAATCTTCTCTGCACCCGCTCCAAAGCCTCCACGTCCTTCCTATAATGCGGTGACCAGAACTGTACGCAATACTCCAAATGCGGCCGTACCAGAGTTTTGTACAGCTGCAACATGACCTCCTGACTCCGGAACTCAATCCCTCTACCAATAAAGGCCAACACTCCATAGGCCTTCTTCACAACCCTATCAACCTGGGTGGCAACTTTCAGGGATCTATGTACATGGACACCTAGATCCCTCTGCTCATCCACACTTCCAAGAACTTTACCATTAGCCAAATATTCCGCATTCCTGTTATTCCTTCCAACGTGAATCACCTCACACTTCTCTCAGACTCTCTCTACACATAAAATAAAAGTGATGGACAGAGCAGGTGAATGCCTTTATGCACAAGGAATTTTAGAAGAGTAGAGAAATCTAACATGAAAACAATTTTAAAAGCTTTGTATCGAAATGCAAGAAGCATTTGTTACAAACTTAATGAGCTAATGGCCCAAATTGAAACAAAAGGTTATGACTTGGTGGGGATTACTGAAACATGGTTACAGGGAGACCTGGGGTGGGATTCTCCGACCCCCCGCCGGGTGGGAGAATCGCCGGGAGCTGGCGTGAATCCCGCCCCCGCTGGTTGCCAAATTCTCCGGCACCGGATATTCGGCGGGGGCGGGAATCGCGCCGCGCGGGTTGGCGGGCCCCCCCCACCGGCGATTCTCTGGCCCGCGATGGGCCAAAGTCCCGCTGCTGTCATGCCTGTCCCGCTGGCGAGAATCAAACCACCTCTCTTACCGGCAGGACTAGGCGGCGCGGGCTGGCTCCGGGGTCCTGGGGGGGGCGCGGGGCGATCTGGCCCCGGGGGGTGCCCCCACAGTGGCCTGGCCTGTGATCGGGGCCCACCGATCCACGGGCGGGACTGTGCCATGGGGGCACTCTTTTCCCTCCGCCTCGGCCACAGCCTCCGCGATGGCCGACGCGTAAGAGACCCCCCCCTGCGCATGTGCGTGGTGACGTCAGCGGCTGCTGACGCTCCCGCGCATGCGCGGACTTCCGCCGCCCGGCGAAGTCCTTTCGGCCCTGGCTGGCATGGCGCCAAAGGCCTTCCATGCCAGCCGGTGGAGCGGAAACCACTCCGGCGCGGGCCTAGCCCCTCACGGTGAGTGCTTGGTCCCTAAAGGTGTGGAGAAATCCGCACCTTTGGGGCGGCCGACGCCGGAGTGATTCACGCCACTCCATCCCGCTGGGACTCCCCGCCCCACCGGGTAGGGGAGAATCCCGCCCCAGGTCTGGGATAGAATATCCAAGGGTACACAGTATTTCAGAAAGATAGGGTGAAAGGAAAATAAGGTGGCGTAGCCCTGCTGGTGAGGAAAGGGATCAGTGCTATAATGAGAAATGACAGAAACACTGGAGATCAAAATGTCGAATCAGCCTGGGTAGAAATAAGAAATAACAAAGGGAGTAATCTATAGGTCCCCAAACAGTAACTCTTCAGTGAGGCACAGTATAAAAGCAGGAGATACTGGGGCTTGCAAGAAAGGGACGTCAACAATAATGGGTGATTTTAATATGCACATAGACTGGAGGAATCAAATTGGCAAGGGTAGCCTGGAGGCAGAGTTTATTGAATGCATTAGAGATTGTTTCCTGGAACAGTATGTTGGGGATCCAACCAGGGAGGAGGCTACTCTCGATTTGGTATTCTGTAATAAGGAGAGATTAATTAATGACCTCATAGTTAAGGATCCACTAGGGAGTAGTGGTATGGTAGAATTCATGATTTAGTTTGGGGGCGAGAAAGTGGTCATCGGTGTTCTGGAATTAAACAAAGGAGATTACATAGGCTTGTGGACAGATTTGGCCCATACAGACTGGGCAGGAAGGGCAGGAAGGATAAAAGGTAGGACAGCTGATGAGCAGAGGCAGCTCTTTAAGGAGATACTCAATTCCTCACAACTAAAATATATCCCAGTGAGGAAGAAAGATGGGAAGGGGGGTAAAAAGCATCCATGGCTAAACAAGGAGGTCAAGGATATCATAAAGACAAAAATGAAGTTATATCATATTGCAAAGGCCAGTGGCAGGTTGGAAGATTGGGAAGATTTCAAACATAAACAAAGGAATACTAAAAAAATAATTAAAAGAGCTATGGTAAATTACGACAAAAAACTAGCATAGAATATCAAAAAGGATAGCAAAAGCTTCTACAGGTACATAAAAGGGAAGAGAGTCGCTAAGGTGAATGTTGGCCCCTTGGAAGTTGAAACTGGTGAGTTAGTGGGGAACACAGAAATGGCAGAGATGCTAAATCAATACTTTGCCTCAGCTTTCACGGTGGAGGACACTAATACCATTCCTATAGGAATGGGCAATTCAGAGGTAATAGAAAGGATGGAACTTGGAACAATCAGCATCAATAGGGAAACGGTACTCAACAAACTCTTGGGATTGAGGGCAGACAAGTCCCCAGGGCCAGATGGCCTACATCCTCGGGTATTAAAGCAAGTGGCAGCAGGGATAGTGAATCCATTGGTTATGATATTCCAAAATACCATGGACACGGGAAAGGTTCCAGTGGATTGGACAAATGCTAACGTACCAACCTTATTCAAAAAGGGAGGGAAGCAGAATGTGGGAAATTACAGACCAGTAAGTTTAACATCTGTTGTTAGAAAATTGTCAGAATCAATTATCAAGGACGTAATATCAGGACATTTGGAAAGCCAAAGTGCTATCCATCAGAGTCAGCATGGTTTTACGAATGGTAAATCATATTTGACTAATTTGCTTGAGTTCTTCAAAGATGTAACAAGCAAAGTGGATAATGGAGATCCTGTAGATGTAGTATATCTGGACTTTAGGAAGGTGTTTGGTAAGGTGCCACACAAAAGGTTAATTCACAAGATGAGATCACATGGGATTAGGGGCAATTTATTAGCTTGGATAGAAGACTGGCTGACGGACAGGAGGCAGAGAGTCAAGATAAATGGGTCTTTTCCTGGATGGCAAGATGCAACTAGTGGGGTGCCACAGGATTTAGCCCCAACTATTTACAATCTATATAAATGACTTGGATACAAGGATAGAAGGATCTATAACCAAATTTGCAGATGACACAAAAATAGGTGGGGCAGTAAGTATCAATGAGGAAATAAAAACCTTACAAATGGATATAGATAGGTTAGGAGAGTGGGCCAATGTGTGGCAGATGGAGTTTAATGTGGATGAGTGTGAGGTCATGCATTTTGGTCAAAAAAATGGAAAGACAACTTATTATCTAAATGGGGAGAGACTTTGGGATGCTCCGATGCAGAGGGATCTGGGTATCCTCGTACATGAGTCACAGAATACTAGAATGCAGGTACTGCAGATAATAAGGAAAGCAATTGGAATGTTGGCATTCATAGCAAAACAAATTGAATATAAAGGTAAGGAAGTGTTGTTGCAACTATACAAGGCATTGGTAAGACCACACCTGGAGTATTGTGCACAGTTTTGGTCCCCTTATTTGAGGAAAGATGCAGTGGCATTGGAAGCAGTTCAGAGGAGGTTCACTAGATTGATTCCAGAGACGAGGGGTTTGTCGTATGAGGAGAGGTTGAATAGTTTAGGCCTACAAGGGCTGGTTTAGCTCAGTGGGCTAGATAGTTGGTTTGTGATGCAGAACAAGGCCAGCAGCATGTGTTCAATTCCTGTACCAGCTTATCTGAACATGCGCCGGAATGTGGCGACTAGGGGCTTTTAACAGTAACTTCATACTTGTGACAATAAAAGGAAAAAAAAAAGGTCTAGAGTTTAGAAGAATGAGGGGAGATCTAATTGAGGTATACAAGATGCTAAAAGATATGGATAAAGTAGACGTGGAGCTGATGCTTCCTCTTGTGGGGCATTCTAAAATGAGAGGTCATGGGCGAAATTCTCGGGTATCGGCGCGATGTCCGCCGACTGGCGCCCAAAACGGCACAAATCAGTTGGGCATCGCGCCGCCCCAAAGGTGCGGAATGCTCCGCATCTTGGGGGGCCGAGCCCCAACCTTAAGGGGCTAGGCCCGCGCCGGACAAATTTCCGCCCTGCCAGCTGGCGGAAAAGGCCTTTGGTGCCTCGCCAGCTGGCGCAGAAATGACATCTCACGGAGGCGCATGCGCGGGAGCGTTAGCGGCCGCTGACGGCATTCCCGCGCATGCGCAGTGGAGGGAGTCTCTTCCGCCTCCGCCATGGTGGAGACCGTGGCGAAGGCGGAAGGGAAAGAGTGCCCCCACGGCACAGGCCCGCCCGTGGATCGGTGGGCCCCGATCGCGGGCCAGGCCACCGTGGGGGCACCCCCTGGGGCCAGATCGCCCCGCGCCCCCCCCAGGACCCCGGAGCCCGCCCGCGCTGCCTTGTCCCGCCGGTAAGAGAGGTGGTTTAATCTACGCCGGTGGGACAGGCATTTTAGCGGCGGGACTTCGGCCCATCCGGGCCGGAGAATCGCGGGGGGGGGCCTGCCAACCGGCGCGGCGCGATTCCCGCCCCCGCCGAATATCCGGTGCCAGAGAATTCGGCAACTGGCCGGGGCGGGATTCACGCCAGCCCCCGGCGATTCTCCGACTTGGCGGGGGGTCGAAGAATCTCGCTCCAGAATCTTAGAATAAAAAGTAGCAAATTTAAAACAGATTTGAGGAGAAACTACTTCTCCCAAAGGGTTGTGAATCTGTGGAATTCGCTACCCCAGAGTGCGGTGGATGCAGGGACAGTGAGTAAATTTGAGGAGTTAGACAGATTTTTAATTGGTAATGGGTTGAAGGGTTATGGAGAACGGGCAGGACAGTGGAGTTGAGGCCATGATGGGATCAGCCATGATCACATTGAAGGTGTTTAGGCTCAGGAGGCTAAATTGCCTACTCCCGTTCCCAGGTCATGTGTTCTCGGGACGAGATACTCTGGCTGATTTTGCAATCCAGCTCTTTGTCTGTAGCATTGTAGGTAGCAGATGAGCAACATATCAGCCATGATAGAATGGCGGAGCAGACTCGATGGGCCGAATAGCCTAATTCTGCTTCTATATCTTACGAACTTATGAACCCCAGTTCGAAAAGGATGTTACATATATATCACACAATGCAACATAAGTCTCAGGCCCAGTACAGAACCAACATCCTTCCACATATTTCTACAGAGAGGACCAGCAGCAACATGTTCGGATTACGATCAATGCTGTCAACACCTCCCAAGAAAAACAAAAAAGGAGAACTAGAACTACCAGGAGTGGATCATATAATAAGGATCAGGACCCCACCATGGGTCTGTATTCCCCGGCGCGCGCACTTCACCCATTAATGAAGAAGAGAACAAGCTGCTCATTCAAACAGGAAAGTGTCCTGGGCATTATGGGAGGCATCAGGATATCAACCAAAATACAGGACTGGGCTCAACCCCAGGACCCGGCGCACAGAGGAAGCAAAACCCAGCCTCTCAGGGTGTCCCAAAAAATGCCTTCGAGATGGGACATCCCAAGCTCCAGGGGATAACAGGATACCAACCACAGCACCGGACTTGGCCTAGCCCAGCACATTCTGGCACACAGTAATCTGTACCCCCAGGTCCTCCGGCACACCCCAAAACCTACACCCTAGCCGACCCTGCACCTCACCAACCACACCCAGGGGAGTTCCAGGGGAACTCAGAGGCAACACCCCCATTTCTACTGAAAAAAACTATTACACCAGCCCCAGCCGGGCAGAGAAGAAGAATCGCCAAGATACCCAATAATTGTGCACCCTAGGAGGGAGGCCGAATCTCTCCCCCTGGTACAATAAGGGGAATCTCCCATTGACCACACACCCAGATGAAAAGAAAAAGACTCCTAAGGGAAGAAGCCCCGAGCTGACTGAGGAATATTAGCCACTGCCCCACACTGCACGGCTTCACAAGAAGAAAGTGAAAGGAACCCCAGTGAGGACACTCTGTAAACCACTGTTTAAGATCACTTGGAGGAGAGCACCTAACTCTCCCATCAACCTATCCCCACACAAGGGAAGGACTCAAACATTGTAGAGAGATTATGAAATGTCTGACTCTTCAAATCAGCCAAGGATTGACCAAACCCATCTCAGCGTGCGCCGCCACTCAATTCATCCTATTCTAATAGCTCGAAAGAAAAAAGATCCCAAAAAAGAAGAAAAAAACCCACTCTAACCTCAAGGAAACATCAGAAGGAATCCAGTCCTCCCCAGGTTACATTGTCTACCCGGGTCTTGAAGAAGTCAAGCACGGATTCTTAAAATGACAAAAAACAAAATAAAGACCTGACACGGTTTGTACCAACTGAAGGGTTATCCTCAATCTCGGTGAGAATTTAACTAACCCTATCGTCCAACTGCACACCAACCAACCACCCATCACCCTGCTATAGCTCCAGTTATCTTCATTATAAATGAGAAAGGGGTGTCCAGAAAGAAATCCCTTCTTCTAACCACAAGGATTACCGCACACAATAAAAGAAAGGAGTAAAACTGTGCACAGACCAGGGCCGGGATTCTCCGTCACGGAGTCTAAGTGCTCCTGCCAGTGAATAATTGGGACTGGTCTCTGCAGACACTAGGAGCGGTACCCAGGAACGACTAACAGTCCTTGGCCTTGCAAATTCATGCTGGTTTCCATGCAAATGCCGGTATCGGGCCTCCGGTTTGAGCGGGAGGCTCGATCCCAGCATCCAGCAGCATCCTCACTCACACCATGGGAATAACAGGTGGCACCCGCTTCAGCTGCCATCCCTCTGCCCCCTCCTTTCAGGTCCCCTCTTCAGTCCCCACCTCCTGGCATTGCTGATAGTGCACCATCCTCTAGCACCACAGCACCTACATCCTGACAGTGACACCCTAGCCTGGCACGGTGGACCTCGAGGGGGGGTTCAAGGGGGTAATTCCATAGCTAATGTGCCCCTCTGCTGTTGCCAGGTTGCAGAGGGGAGGTTCCCCAAGGATCCTGGGGATTGGGTGGCCTCAGGCTGTGGGTGAGGGCATGACCCCGGGATGGGGGTCCAGTGCCTGGACTGCCGCTTCCAGCCCTGGGCAACCTGAAGACCACCTTTGGCATGATGATCTCAGGCAGCCCTCTGCTCAACAGTATCATCCTGGACAGACTTTCTAAAGTCTGAAGTGGCCTCCTCACCCTGAACTGCTCTGCCTTACAGCTGATGAACAGATCAGCAATCCAGTGAAGAATCAAAGCAGAAACACTTTGCCTTTCTGAACATCTGCCCCTTCAGGCATATGCCTTTAAAACTGCGGTTCTATGAAGTGTCAGAGGCTTCATTGAAAGCCCACAACATTTGAAAACAGTTCAAATCACATTCAAACCACTTAACTGCCTTCATTTGGTCAGGAGCTTTTAATCACAGCAACACTAATTTTAAACATTGTGGTCAGCATCAAAGCAGGGTAATTGAGATTCATTCAAGCACGAAGGGAAATATTAATAAACAAAGCCTCTAGCTCTTGTGCCTGAACCATTAAGTTGTCCATCATAGGCTAGTGAAAGGTATTGCTCTGTGGAATTCATAAAATCCCTACAGTGCAGTAGGAGGCCATTCGGCTCATTGAGTCTGCACTGACCCTGTGAAAGAGCACTCTACCTTGGCCACTCCCCTTACCAATCCCTCTAACTCCACATATGTAATGGATGCTTAATATTTCAAAGGCTCTCTGGGGATTTGAAGCCTTTTGAAGTGCTGTGGGCTTTCGAGAAAGCCTCAGAGGCTTCAAAAAGCTATAGTTTTAAAGGCATTTTGCAGTGGCAGAGGGACACATTAGCTATGGAATGACCCACTTGATTGCCTTCGGGGTCCATCGTGCCAGGGCTGTGCTTCATCATACTTACACCAAAGCCTGCCCAGTGGATTTCTTGTTGTGGGGATTGGAGCAAGACGCGGTGGGGATTTGGGGAGTGGGGGCAAGGTGAAGAATCGGGCTTCCAGCTCGTTAATTATATGTTGATGCACGAAGATCAGCAATCTGTGTTTTCCCATCGGCACGGGGAGGTAGCGGACACTGGGAATGCTTCTGCCATCTGACGCGATCCCATTTTGCAGGATGCTCCATTCTCTGCCCAATTGTGATTCCCGATAGCAGCAACGGGGAACAGAGGATCCTGGCCCACATTTCACATAATCCACTCAATGTAGCTTCTGCTAGGACAGAATACAGACCATTCTCGCCCTCATGCTCATACCTCGCACGCCCTTGCAGGAGAAACGTCAACAACAAATAATCAACAACATAATTACAAGGTAGTAACGTCCAGGATTATTGATGAATTAAAAGATAATAACAGTCTCTGTTGCTCAAAAATGCCAAAGCCATGATAGGATCATCAAACACTCCTCATGGTGTCTTGAGGATACCAATGAACGAAGAACCTTCACTTCCACCATGCTTACTGAGCGATCCACAGCCTGGGTCTCGGCTGGGAGAGAGGACTTGACACGATCAGCTACCTCCAACCCCGCATAATGAGCATCAAGAACTGGATAATATAGGGTCAGTGGTCGGGTGTCCCAACTGACACCAAGCCTTGGAGATCGGATACATTGTCACCGCCAAAGCTGATACGCCCAACCTCCAGATCAAGATTACTAAAGGACGGCAGCCAATTTTCAAACTCAATCCGGAACTCGTCAGGAACAGGGTTCACAAAAACCCTTGACCGTCCCCTATATCCGAACCCGTCAGCATAGACAACACCCATGCAGCAGAATCTCAACAAATCGACAGCAGGTCCTCACCAGGGAAAGTGCTCTATCGAATTCATGGATTCTCTCCTGCGTCTCCACCATTCTGATACCTCGCAATTCCTGAAAGTGAGCTCCAAAGACTTGCCTCACACAGCCAAGATCTTCATCCAGAACAACATTCTCAATGACAACCACCATCCGGATACACACAGCATCGCCAAGGCGAAGTTCTGCTGACCAGCAACAATGCCATTGCAAACTGGGCCTCACCCGAGCCAAATCGACCACCACGGTCAAACGACACCTCTCTGCGATTTAACTCAGCTCCTCATCACAAAACTCCAATCAGGAACATGGTGCAAGATATATATAGCCCCCAAAAAAACAAATATGAAATGTGCTCTAGGATAAGATAAAGGAGTAAAGGAGTAACAGGAGCTCACAAAATGCATGAAAATGTGAGTCTCTGATATTGTTGATCCTACACAAATTACCGCAGTTTTGCCTTCAGTAAATTCTTCCAGTGTAAATATACTTCTCGTTGTGGCTATTCGAGTGCACAGTAAGGACAAAATAGAAGATCAAAAAGAGTGCTCAGTTCACTGTGCAAGACCAACTTGCCTTGCTATCGACGACTAAAGTTATTTATTGAGCAAGTCATTTCTTTCTCAGTAACACTTTATAATCTCTACCCACCTTTGAACTTTGACATTTCGGTTTCTAATCGAAATCTTTCTTCACCGTACAAATGTAACAAAGAAGAAAAACCCTTTATTTAGGAAAAAGAGACAAAACAAAACACTGCCAAAGATTAAAACAAGAAAACACTACGAACTACTTTATTCAACCTATCAAATCTGAGGTTTAGTTCATCTATGGATGCCCAGGCCTGGTGCGGTGGCCAAGTGGGATGGCGTTAGTCTCATAATCCAAAGATCTATGGATGCCCATGAGTTCGGGCTATAAATAAAGCAAAATAAACTGGACAGAATAGTTATTGGGTGGGGTTTTCCGGCTGTCCTGCTGGCGGAATTATCCATCTCCACCAACGGCGATCCCCCTGCTACGGGTTTCCCGGCAACGGAGGGTGTGAACAATGGAAAATGAATCATAGGAAACCACGTTGACAGGAGCAGGACTAGAAGATCCCACCGTCGGCCACTGACAGGTCGTCTCTACCGCCACAAAACACAACGCGGGCCCGGCGGAAAATCCCGCCTGGAGTTGCGAACTATATAGGAAAGAAAATACATTTCAGGTACATGCCTAGAAATTTTACTCAACATTATGGAATCATTAGGCTGGATGTTATGCCGCCCACACTGGACGTGTTTTTTGGCGGTGGGACTCATATAAACTCTGACGGGTGGCTAATCCAGTGTTCTGCTGCCCTCCCGGGCAAGTTCCCCAAAGAAGGGTAGGTGGGCAGGCGCTGTGATGAGCAGCCCGCTCATCATTTAAAAAAGTAATTAACAGGCAATTGAATTTGTTAACAAGCCAATTGACCTGAATATTACGTTGCTCATACCATAATGTGGTTGGTGGGGGCATGCAGTAGGGAGTGGGAAAACTGGTTAAAAGGTGCAAAGGAGAGGGAACATTCTTCAAGGGCTTCCCTGTGCCACATCAGATACGTCCTCCCTTTGCCACTTCCCCCCTGGCCACAAAAACCCCTTATCCTCATTTCCCTCGCCCTGCTTCCAAGATCCATCCCTGTCCAAAACCTGATACAAATCTCTCAATACGCCACCTCATTAATGGTGATAACGGAGATCTGGTTAAAAAAAAGGCAGGATAGCATCCTAAATATTCCTGAATACAATACTGCCTCACCTATGGTGATAACGGAGAGACAGTGGCGGAGTGATGTTTTTGCAGATAGTGGAATTGAATTCAATAAAAATATGGAGTTAGAAGTCTAATGTTTTTTTTAAAAACGCATTTATTACAAACTTGTATCAAAGTAGGTTACAGCAAATAAACACCCCGGGAACCTTACTTCCCAACAATCAGCTATACAATTTGTACAGATTTTTCTCCTGTTTCACCCTCCCCACCTCCCCATCACCCAACCCCCCATGCCCCTGCGATGAACAGCTACTCAAACACGGTCACAAACATCCCCCACCTTTTCTCAAACTCCCCCGCTGAGCCCCTTAACTCATACTTTATCTTCTCTAACCGCAGGAAGTCGCACAGGTCACCCAACCATGCTGCAACCCCCGGTGGTGATGCCGACCGCCATTCCAGCAAAATTCGTCGCCGTGCAATCAGTGAGGCGAAGGCCAAGACATCGGCCTTACTCCTCTCCATGAGCTCTGGCTTATCCGAAACCCCAAATATCGCCACCAAAGGGCCCGGGTCCACCTCCTCCTCCACTATCCTTGCTAAGAACGCAAACACTCCCGCCCAGAATCTTACCAATTTTTCGCAACCCCAAAATATGTGCGCGTGATTCGCTTTCCCCCACCCACACCTCACACACTCATCTGCTACCCCCTGAAAGAACCCACTCATTCTCGCCCGAGTCATATGCACACTGTGTACCACCTTAAACTGTATCAGGCTCATTCCTGCACAAGAGGAGGTCCCGTTTACCCTTCACAGTGCCTCACTCCATACTCCCCAATTGATCTCCATTCCCAACTCCGCTTCCCATTTCTCCTTGATCTTCACCACCCGCTCGCCTCCCTGCTCCCCCAGCCACTTATATATTCCAATTCTTCCCTCCCCTTCCACATCGGGAAGCAGCAGTCGCTCTAGCAGGGTGCATCCTGGCAATCTAGGGAACCCCTTCCAGCTCTTTCGTGCAAAGTCCCTAACCTGTAGATACCTGAACTCACTACCCCTCGGCAGCTCTACCCTCCCCCTTAGCTCCTCCAGACTGGCGAACCCTTCCTCCAAATGCAAATCCCTCACCTTGACCAGCCCTACTTCCCCCCGCCTCCTGTATACACTATCCACCACCCCCCCCCCCCCCCCCCCCCCCCCCCGCTCAAACCCATGATTCTCGCACAGCGGCGTTAGCACCGACATCCCTTCCACCCTAAAATGCCTCCTCAGCTGATTCCATTTCTTCACCGTGGACTGCGCCACTGGGCTCCGTGAATACCTACTTAGAGCCATTGGCAATGCTGCCGTCACCATAGCCCTCAAACTAGACCCCTTACAAGATTCCTCCTCCAGCCTAACCCACTCTACCCCTTCTCCTTCTCACCACTGCTGCACCTTGTCTACATTCGCCGCCCAATAATAATGAAGCAGGTTCGGCAACGCCAACCCCCCCTGCTGCCTCTGCCTCTGTAGCAGGGTCCCCCCCACCCTCGGCACCTTCCCCGCCCATACAAAGTCAGAGATGATCGTGTCCACTTTCCGAAAAAAGGCCTTTGGTCTAAAGATCGGGAGAGCCTGAAAGATAAACAAGAACCTCGGCAGAATATTCATTTTCACCACTTGGACACTCCCCGCCTTCATTTTCACCACTTGGACCCTCCCCGCCCACCACTTGGACCCTCCCCGCACACCACTTGGACCCTCCCCGCCCACCACTTGGACCCTCCCCGCCCACCACTTGGACCCTCCTCGCCCACCATTTGGACCCTCCCCGCCCACCACTTGGACCCTCCCCGCCCACCACTTGGACCCTCCCCGCCCACCACTTGGACCCTCCCTGCCCACCACTTGGACCCTCCCCGCCCACCATTTGGACCCTCCCCGCCCACCACTTGGACCCTCCCCGCCCACCACTTGGACCCTCCCCGCCCACCACTTGGACCCTCCCCGCCCACCACTTGGACCCTCCCTGCTGTTAGAAGTCTAATGGTGACCATGAAACCATTGCTAATTGTCATTAAAATCCATCAGGTTCACTGATGTCCTTCACGGAAGGAAAAGGAAATCTGCCATCCTTACCTGGTCTTGCCTACATGTGACTCCAGATCCACAGTAATATGGTTGATTTTTAAATGCCACTCAGTTGTATAAAACCATTACGGAGCCTACAAAAAGGATTGACCCTGGACGGATCATCCGGCATCAACTTAGCCCATCGGAAACAACAACAGCAAACCCAGCTATGTCGACCCTGCAAAGTCCTCCTTCTTAACATTTGGGGGGCTAGTGCCAAAAGTGGGAGAGCTGTCTCACAGACTAGTCAAGCAACAGATTAATGTAGTCATACTTATGGCATTCTACCTTACAATAATGTTCCAGCCACCAACATCGCCATTCCTGAGTATGTCCTGTGCCACTGGCATCTGAGAGGTGGGGAGCACTGTTGTCTCCAATTGGAAGGGATTTGCTCTGCGAGTCATCAACATTGACTCGCGACCCCATGAAGTCTCATGGAATCAGGCCAAACATGAGCAAGGAAACCTGCTGATTGTCACGTACCGTCCACCGTCAGCTGATGAATCAGTACTCTCAATGTTGAACATCACTTGGAGAAAGCACTGCAGGTGGCAAGGGCACAGAATGTACTCTGGATGTCCATCATCAAAAGTGGCTCAGTAGCCCCACTATTGACTGAACTGATTAAGTCCTAAAGGAGATATCTGCTAGACGGGGACTTCGGCAGGCGATGAGGGAACCAACAAGATGTAAAAACATACTTGACCTCATCCTCACCGGGTCTGTTGCAGATGCATCTATCCATGACAGTACCGGTAAGAGTGACAACCACACAGTCCTTGTGGAGACAAGTCCAGTCTTCACCTTGAGGATACCCTCCATTGCATTGTGTGGCACTACTATTGTGCAAAATGAGATAGACTTTGAACAGATCTAACAACTCAAGACTGGGCCTCCATGAGGTGCTGAGGGCCATCAGCAGCAGCAGCATTGTACTCAACTACAATCTGCAACCTCATTGCTTGGCAGATCTTCCGTTCTATTATTACGACCAAGACAGGGGATTGACCCTGATTCAATGGAGAGTGCAGGAGGACATGTCAGAAGCAGCACCAGGCATACCTAAAACTGTGGTGCCAACCTAGTGAAGCTACAACACAGGACAGAGATGAGGAGAAATGTCTTCACCCAGCGAGTGGGGGGCCTGTGGAATGCCTTACTACAGGTAGTAGTTGAGGCCAAAACATGTATGTTTTTAAGAAGCAGTAAGGGTGAAGGGGATCAAAGGATATGGGGGGAAAGAGAGATTGGGCTTTTGAGTTGGCTGATCGGCCATGAATGGCGGAGCAGGCTGGAAGGGCCGAATGGGCTCCTCCTGCTCCTATTTTCTATGTTTCTTTTTTTTTTAGAAAATATTTTATTGAGGCATTGAAAATGTAACATTTTAACATTCCAAACAACAGAGCGGTCCAACACATGCAGAAACCCCACAATAATATAGCCACTTCCCCCCGCCCTAACTCCTAGCTACCCATATATTAGATTGCCTGCCCTCATTCTTTCACTTCCATGCCTCCTCTTCATCCACCCCCATTTTCCTTAAAAAAGTTGATGAACAGCTGCCACCTCTGAGCGAACCCCTGTAATGAACCCCTGAAGGGGAACTTAATCTTCCCTAGCCTGAGAAATTCTGCCATGTCACTGACCCATACCCCCGACTTTGGAGGCTCCGAGTCCCTCCATCCCAACCAGGGAGGCAAAGGCCTTAATGTCGGCCCCTCTACCCCCCTGGGTTCCCGGATCTTCCGACACTCTAAATATTGGCATCTCTGGACTCGGAGTAACTCTCCCTTCCAGGACCTCTGACATTATTTCTGAGAATCCCTGCCAAAATCCCCTCAGCTTCGGACAAGCCCAAAACATGTGTACGTGATTCACCGGACTTCCCCCACACCGCCCACATCTGACCTCCACCTCCTCAAAAAACCTACTCATCCGGGCCACCGTCATATGAGCCCTGTGGACCACTGAACTGGATCAGGCTGAGCCTGGCACACGATGAGGATGTATTGACTCTCCTCAGGGCCTTCTCCCATAGCCCAAATTCCAACTCCCCTCCCAACTCTTCCTTCCACTTCCTCTTCACCTCCTCGATTGGGACCCCTTCCCACTCCATCAGCTCCTTATATATTTCCGAGAACCTCCCCTCCCCAACCCCTGTTTTAGACATCACCTTATCCTGTAGTCCCCTTAGAGGGAGGCGAGAGAAGCTTGGAACTTGCCTCCAGACAAAATCCCGTACCTGCAGGTACCGGAATCTGTTTCCACCCGGTAACTCTAGCTTCTCCAGGCTCGGGAATTCCTCCTCAATGAAGAGATCCCAAAATCTCTCAATCCCTGCCAGCTGCCACCTCCTAAAGCCCCATCCAGCCCCCAGGAGCATACCTGTGACTATCACAGATCGATGACCATACCGACGCCCCCTCCAGTCTCATGTGTTGCCTCCATTGCCCTACTGGATTTGTGGAGTAACGAGCAGACGAGAACGGCAGAGGTACCGTTAACAGAGCCTTCAGACTCATGCCCATGCAAGATGCCAAAATCGCTCCCACACCGACCCCTCCTCCACTACCCACTTCCTAATCATCGAAATATTGACCGCCCAGTAATAGATAATAAAGTTCGGAAGGGTCAAGCCTCCCTCACCGCGCCCCCACTCAAGAAGGACCTTCTTCACCCTCAGGACTTTCCCGGCCCATATAAAACCCGAGATATTTTCTATGTTTCTATGTAACGCACTGGAGGAGGAGGCTCCACAAATATCGTCATCCTCAATGACAGAGGAGCCCAGCACATCAGTATAAAAGATAAGGCTGAGGCATTTGTTACAATCTTTAGCCATCTCGGTCTCCTCCAGAGGTCACCAGCATCATAGATGCCAGTCTTCAGCCAATTCGGTTCACCCCACATGATGACAAGAAATGGCTGAAGGCGCTGGATATTGCAAAGGTTATGGGCCCTGACAATATTCCAATGATTGAGCTGAAGACTTGTGCCCAGAACTTGCTGCGCCCACAGCCAAGCTATTCCAGTCCAGTTACAACACTGGCATCTATCTGGCAATGTGGAAAATTACCGGGTATATACTGTACACAAAAAGCAGGATAAATCCAACCCAGCCAAGTATCACCCTATCAGTCAGTTCTCGATCATCAGTAAAGTGATGGAAGATGTCATCAACAGGGAAATTAACTGGCACTTGCTCAGCAATAACTTACTCATAGACGCTCAGTTTTGGTTCCACCAAGATCACTCAGCTCCTGACCTCATTACAGCCTTGGTTCAAACATGGACAAAAGAACTGGGGCGCGATTCTCCGACCCCCCCACTGGGTCGGAGAATCGCCGGGGGCCGGCGTGAATCCCGCCCTCGCCGTGTCGCGAATTCTCCGCCACCGGAGATTCGGCGGGGGCGGGAATCGCACCGCACCGGTCGGTGGGAATCCCCCGGCGATTCTCCGGTCCGCGATGGGCCGAAGTCCCGCCGCTGTCAACCCACGGCAGCCTTTGGGATGGCGGGACACGGCGGCGCAGGCGGGCTCCGGGGTCCTGGGGGGGTGGCACGGGGCGATCTGGCCCCGGGGGGTGCCCCCACGGTGGCCTGGCCCGCGATCAGGGCCCACCGATCCGCGGGCGGGCCTGTGCCATGGGGGCACTCTTTTCCTTCCGCCTTCGCCATGGTCTCCACCATTGCGGAGGCTGAAGAGACCCCCTCCACTGCGCATGTGCGGGGATGCCGTGAGCGGCCGCTGACCTCCCGCGCATGCGCCGCCCGGCAAAGTCAGTTTCGCGCCAGCTGGCGGGGCGGAAATCAGTCCGGCTCGGGCCTAGCCCCTCAAGGTGAGGGCTCGGCTGCTCAAGGTGCGGAGACTTCCGCACCTTTGGGGCGGCGCGATGCCGGACTGATTCGCGCCGTTTTTGGCGCCGGTCGGCGGACATCGCGCCGATATCGGAGAATCCCGCCCCTGAACTCCGAGGTGAGGTGCGAGTGACTGTACTTGACATCAAAGGCAGCATTTGATGAGTATGGCATCAAGGAGCCCTCGCAAAACTGCAGTCAATGGGAATCAGGGGGGGAAACTCTCCACTGGTTGGACTCATACTTAGCACAAAGGAAGATAATTGTGGAGGTCAGCCATTACAGTGTTCTAGACCCAATCATCTCAGCTGACTCATCAATGACCTTCCTTCCATCATAAAGTCAGAAGTGGGGATGTTCGCTGATGATTGCACAATGGTCAGCACCATTCATGCACGAGTTCTCAGGTAATGAAGCAGTCCTTGTCCAAATGCAGCAAGACCAGGGGAATATCCAGACTTGGGCTGACAAGTGGCAAGTAAAGTTCACGCCACACAAATGCAGGCAATGAACATCCCCAACAAGAGATAATCCAACTATCATCCCTTGACCTTCATGTTCTGTTTTGATGAACTTTTTAGCTCAAGATATAGAGGGTCCAACACAGGATGGTGCAATGCTGGATCTAATTCTGGGGAATGAAGCTGGACAGGTGGTTGATGTTTTGATGGGGGAGAACTTTTGGTGATGGCGACCACAATATGATACAATTAAGTTTGTTATGGACAAATAAATAGACAAGTTGCAAAAAAAGGTTTTGGATTGGGGGAGAGCAGATTCTAGTAAAATAAGGCAAGATCTGGCCAAGGTAGACTGGGAAAGAGTTGTTTGTGGGAAATCTACAGAAGAGCAGTGGGGGGCATTCAAAAAGGAAATGGGGAGGGTACAGGCCCAACATGTTCCCTCCAGGGTATTAGGAAGGAGTAACAAGCCCAGAGAACCATGGATGACCAGAGACATTCAGGACAAGATGAGAAGGAAAAGAGAGGCTTTTAGCAAGGACAAGGGAGCAAATCAATGGAGGCATTAGTGGACTACAGAAAGTACATGTTGGAGCTTTAGAAAGCAATTAGAAGAGCAAAGAGGGGATATGAGAAAACTCTGGCTGGTAAAATTAGGGAAAATCCCAAGATATTCTATAAGTAGATCAATGGGATGAGGATAACCAGGAAAAAAGTAGGGCCCATTAGGGACCAAGGGGGAAACTAGAGGACATTGGTAGGGTGTTGAACAAATATTTCACATCTGTCTTCACCAAAGACAATGAGGAGGTAGATATGGAACTCGGGGATAGAGACTTTGAGGTTCTTGAGCAAATTGTCATAGGGAGTGACAAGGTATTGGAGATGTTATCAGACTTAAAAGTGGACAAATCTCCAGGTCCGGATGAATTGTGTCCCAGGATGCTGTGGGAGGTGAGGGAGGAGATTGCAGGAGCTCTGACCCAAATTTTTAATTCCTCTCTGGTCACGGGGTAGGTGCCAGAGGAGTGGAGAACAGCTAATGTGCTCCCACTATTTAGGAAAGGTTGTAGAGATAAACCAGGGAACTACAGACCAGTGACTCTCACATCAATGGTAGGGAAACAATTCTGAAGGAGAGAATCTATCTCCACTTGGAGAGGCAAGGTTTGATCAGAAATAGTCAGCATGGCTTTGTCAGAGGGAGATCGTGCCTAACAAATTTGATTGAATTTTTGAGCATGTGACCAGGTGTGTAGATGAGGGTAGTGCAGTTTGACATGGATTTCAGCAAAGCCTTTGACAATGTCCCACATGGGAGACTTATAAAGAAGGCAAATGCACGTGGGATACAGGGTAACCTGATAAGGTGGATTGAAAATTGGCTTAGCTATAGGAGACTGAAGGTGATGTCAGATGGCTGCTTTAGTGATTGGAAGCCAGTGACCAGTGGCATGCCACAGGGATCTGTATTGGGTCCCCTATTGTTTGTCATTTATATAAACGACATAGGTGACTATGTGGGAATAGGATCAGTAAATTTGGGGATGAGACAAAGATTGGCCAGATGGTTAACAGTGACGTTGAGCGGCTTGGGTTACAGGAAGGTATAGACAGGATGGTCAAATGGGCAGAAAAGATGCAGATAGAATTTTACCCCGAAAAGTATGAGGTGATACGCTTTGGAAGGAGGAATTTGACAAGGAAGTATTCAATGAATGGCTGACATTGGGAAGTTACGAGGAATAAAGGGACCTTGGAGTGTTTGTCCATAGATCTCTGAAGGCAGAAGGGCAGGTTAATAGGGTGGGGGAAAAGGCACATGGGACACTTGCCTTTCTCAATCGAGGCTTGATTACAAAAGCAGGGAGGTGATGAAGGAGCTGCATAAAACTTTGGTGAGGCCACAGCTGGAGTACTGTATGCAATTCTGGTCACCACATTATAGGAAGGATGTGATTGCACTGGAGGGGTTGCAGAGGAGACTTACCTGGATATTGCCTGAGATGGAACATTTAAGTTATGAAGAGAGGTTGGATAGACTTGGATTTTTTCACTGGAGCAGAGAAGACTGAAGGGTGACCTGATTGAGGTGTACAAGATTATGAGGGGCAAGGACAGGGTGGATAGGGAGCTGCTATTTCCCTTAGTTGAAGGATCAATGACGAAGGGACACAAGTTCAAGGTCGGGGCAGGAGGTTTAAGAGGGTCTTGAGGAAAAACCCTTTTACCCAGAGGGTGGTGACATCCGGGCCTGAGAATAGCGGGGGTGCCGGAGAATCGCCATTTTGGGTGTCTCCGGCGATTCTCCGGCCTGCGGCCCGCGGAACTCGACCGGGCCGTTCCCGCCGCTGGGGAGGGCGTCGGACCGGCGTCCCGGGAAATTTTGGTGGCCCAGGCGATTCTCCCAACCGGCGCAGGAGTTGAGAATCTCGCCCCATGTCCCGGGTTTTGAAAACTGGGGTGGTAATGAGTCCTGAGGTGGCAATCTTTGGAGTGTCGGAGGACCCGGGAGTCCAGGAGGAGAAGGAGGCCGACGTCTTGGCCTTTGCTTCCCTGGTAGCCCGGCGACGTATACTGTTGGCATGGAGAGACTCAAGGCCCCCGAAGACCAAAGTATGGCTATTGGACATGGCGAGCTTTCTCAGTCTAGAGAAAGTTAAGTTCGCCTTGAGCGGTTCACTATTGGGGTTCGCCCGGAGGTGGCAGCCATTCATTGACTTCCTCGCGGAGAATTAACCGTCAGCAGCAGGGGGGAAGGGCGGGGAGGGGGGGCTAGGGTAGTGTAGAGTAGGGGGTGGTTTAGGCAGGTCCTTGCAAGAATGGAGTTGTGGTTTGTACTATGTGTTATTTGCTTTTCTTTTTGTGTACAGTACTATACAATGTCATTGTTTTATATGCCAAAAATACCTCAATAAAATTGTTTATTAAAAAAAAGAGGTGGGTTCCCTCACATCCTTTGAAAAGTACCTGGATGAGGTCTTGGCATGTCATAACATTCAAGGCTATGGGCTAAGTGCTGGCAAATGGGATTAGGGTAGTCAGGTCAGGTGTCTTTCATGTGTCAGTGCAGTCTCGATGAGCCGAAGGACCTCTACTGAACAGTATATTTTACAGTTCACGGGGAAAAAACAGGTAGATTGCTCCTACAACAATATTGTAACAAAGTAGTATAATTTCACCAAATCGCTACAAAAGGCGGTGGTGGTATGTGGTGAATAGGGGCTTTTCTCAGTAACTTCATTGCGGTGTTAATCTAAGCCTACTTGTGACAATAAAAATTATTATTATTATTATTATTAAAAGATGTTACGCCACTTTACATGGCTCCCAAATACGAAAAGGCAAATTTCCAAAGAGAAACATCGGGCGGGGTTTCCACACAACCCGTCGTGGAGCAGCCCGTCCACCATTGGTCGGTGGTGGGATCTTCTGGTCTCGCTGTTCTCAACGGGGTTCCCCGTTGATGCACCCCTCACCGCCAGGAAACCTGCGGCAGAAGTGCACTATCGTCGGGCCCAGAAAATCCCACCTCCGTGAATGGTCGGAAAGCTCCGGCTATCATTCCTGCTTGGAGACTATCCAGAAAATGTTGATTAGATCAAGCTCAGAAGTACTTGTGCAACCTTCACACAAACAGTTGGACTCATGCTATTATCACACCACTAGATTGCACTTTAGCAGACTACAATCCAAAACAGATCCTGCAATCTTCCTTTAGCAGAATGTTTTATGGGAAACATTGCTGCAAAGGTGCAGCACAGATGAAAAATGAAATGAAAATCGCTTATTGTTACAAGTAGGCTTCAAATGAAGTTATTGTGAAAAGCCCCTAGTCGCCACATTCCGCTGCCTGTTTGGGGAGGCTGGTATGGAATTGAACCCGCGCTGCTGGCCTGCCTTGGTCTGCTTTCAAAGCCAGCGATTTAGCCCTGTGCTAAACGAGCCCCGTTGCTAAACCAGCCCCGTTATGACTGATGACTGAATATCATAGAAATCATAGAATTTACAGTGCAGTTACAAATGTATGGTAATGTTTCCAATAAAAGGAGATAGAAATTACTATTAGTTTTAGTTCAAAAATATTATTCGAAACAAAACATTTGATGGGAAATGTTCAGAATGGAGTTCAGTTGTGTGTGTGGAGTCTGAAGAGATAGGAGAGATACTAAATGAATATTTTTCGTCAGTATTCACTCAGGAAAAAGATAATGTTGTGGAGGAGAATGCTGAGACCCAGGCTATTAGAATAGATGGCATTGAGATACGTAGGGAAGAGGTGTTGGCAATTCTGGACAGGCTGAAAATAGATAAGTCCCCGGGGCCCGATGGGATTTATCCTAGGATTCTCTGGGAGGCCAGGGAAGAGATTGCTGGGCCTTTGGCTTTGATTTTTATGTCATCATTGGCTACAGGAATAGTGCCAGAGGACTGGAGGATAGCAAATGTGGTCCCTTTGTTCAAAAAGGGGAGTAGAGACAACCCCGGCAACTATAGACCGGTGAGCCTCACGTCTGTAGTGGGTAAAGTCTTGGAGGGGATTATAAGAGACAAGATTTATAATCATCTAGATAGGAATAATATGATCAGGGATAGTCAGCATGGCTTTGTGAAGGGTAGGTCATGCCTCACAAACCTTATCGAGTTCTTTGAGAAGGTGACTGAACAGGTAGACGAGGGTAGAGCAGTTGATGTGGTGTATATGGATTTCTGTAAAGCATTTGATAAGGTTCCCCACGGTAGGCTATTGCAGAAAATACGGAGGCTGGGGATTGAGGGTGATTTAGAGATGTGGATCAGAAATTGGCTAGCTGAAAGAAGACAGAGGGTGGTGGTTGATGGGAAATGTTCAGAATGGAGTTCAGTTACAAGTGCCGTACCACAAGGATCTGTTCTGGGGCCGTTGCTGTTTGTCATTTTTATCAACGACCTAGAGGAGGGCGCAGAAGGGTGAGTGAGTAAATTTGCAGACGACACTAAAGTCGGTGGTGTTGTCGACAGTGTGGAAGGATGTAGCAGGTTACAGAGGGACATAGATAAGTTGCAGAGCTGGGCTGAGAGGTGGCAAATGGAGTTTAATGTAAGTGTGAGGTGATTCACTTTGGAAGGAATAACAGGAATGCGGAATATTTGGCTAATGGTAAAGTTCTTGGAAGTGTGGATGAGCAGAGGGATCTAGGTGTCCATGTACATAGATCCCTGGAAGTTGCCACCCAGGTTGATAGGGTTGTGAAGAAGGCCTATGGAGTGTTGGCCTTTATTGGTAGAGGGATTGAGTTCCGGAGTCATGAGGTCATGTTGCAGCTGTACAAAACTCTGGTACGGCCGCATTTGGAGTATTGCGTACAGTTCTGGTCACCGCATTATAGGAAGGACGTGGAGGCTTTGGAGCGGGTGCAGAGGAGATTTACCAGGATGTTGCCTGGTATGGAGGGAAAATCTTATGAGGAAAGGCTGATGGACTTGAGGTTGTTTTCGTTGGAGAGAAGAAGGTTAAGAGGAGACTTAATAGAGGCATACAAAATGATCAGGGGGTTAGATAGGGTGGACAATGAGAGCCTACTCCCGCGGATGGAAATGGCTGGCACGAGAGGACATAGCTTTAAACTGAGGGGTAATAGCTATAGGACAGATGTCAGAGGTAGGTTCTTTACGAAAAGAGTGGAGAGGCCGTGGAATGCCCTACCTGCAACAGGAGTGAACTCACCAACATTGAGGGCATTTAAAAGTTTATTGGATAAGCATATGGATGATAAGGGCATAGTGTAGGTTAGATGGCTTTTGTTTCGGTGCAACATCGTGGGCCGAAGGGCCTGTACTGCGCTGTATCGTTCTATGTTCTATGTTCTAAAACATGAGACATAATGAGGAACTCAAACATTGACCTTCTGAAGCTCTGAAAGGCTTTCTCAGAAATATACAGTTCAGTTCACACATTCCTATTGTCAGTTTTGCACTTCATCCCTTAGCAAAAGAAGTTTAACCTTCTGAAATTGATTTCTCTTAATGTTCTAGATGTAGAGTTTATGACAATCTATAAATTTCTAAATAAAGGTTTTCCTGAATTTTCCTTCTCAGTTTCTGTCTTGCTAATGCAACGATACAGTTCTATGTAAGCAGAAGCCTTGGCCCCCACTGAAATGATTGCTACTTTGAAACAGAATTAGAGGGACTTTTAGAAATCCAATGCGTTGTCAAAGGTAATGGAATATTTCAGGTGAATTGGGATAGTTATCTTTTTGTTGATAGTACAAATGAAGGCCAGATGCAGCCAGTTTTGCTGTATGTTGCCTATAACCCATAATACTCTCTATTTAACCTTTGATTACTCCCCCATTTCCCTTCGTCCCTCCTTAAAACCCATCTCTTTGACCAACCCTTTGATTATTCCTCCCAATATCTTCTCTTGTTCGGTGTCCATTTTTGCCCCATTAAACCTCTGGGAACATTCATTCTACTGTAAAGGCATTGGGCTGGATTTTATGTTTCTCGTGGATGAAGGAATTGAATGGAAACTGAGGGGTCTGCTTGCTCCCATCCTTACTGTCTCTGTGCATCCAACAAAACGTTGGATGGCCAATTAATGGCCATCCAGCAAGAAGATGGTCAATTATAGGTGCATTGAAAGCTTGTTTCCCGGCCACAAGCCCTTCCAACTTTGTAGCTATTTTCAGGGCCAGTTTCTCATGGCTCTGTTTAGATGCCACAATATATTCAATATTCAACTCAAGTGACTTTGAGTGAAGAGAAAAATACTACAGTGGTAATTTATTGGTGAAGTCACAGTGGAATATGAACCACTGTGTGATTACTTAATTTGTGGGTCCTGGCACTGCAGGCCCGGACATTTGCAGCAGAGGTATAATCTGTGGTCACCACTAGAATTGAAAAAGCCTCCTGCTCTTAGAATCAGTCTTTACTATTAATCAAAGGTACAAGAAAGATATTAAAATGTAATTAAAATTCACCCACCTGGCAGGGGTAGGGGGGCTGCCATTCCGTAAGGCAGGGACTCACTTTAGATACCTGGAGGTGCAGGTTGCTCGAGATTGATGGGTGCTCTGTAGGTACAACATTTCTAGTTTGATGGGGAGAGTGAAAGCTGATCTGGCAAGGCGGGATAGTCTCCCTCTGTCACTGGCGGGTCGGGTACAGGCGGTTAAAATAAATGTGCTGCCGCGATTCCTGTTTATTTTTCAGTGCCTGCCGATTTTCCTGCCAAAGGCATTTTTTAGAGAGATTGAAGGGATGATTACCTCGTTCATTTGGGGAGGGAAAGTGGCCAGAATTTTTAAAAGTGCTACTACAGAGAGGAAGACAGGCAGGGGGCTTGGGTCTTCCGAACCTGATGTATTATTACTGGGCAGCGAATGTGGAGAAGGTGCGGAGCTGGGTCAGAGGGGTTGACTCCCAATGGGTCAGAATGGAGGAGAGTTTGTGTAGGGGGTCGGGATTGAAGGCGCTAGCGACAGCGCCGCTCCCGACCGCCCCGGGAGATACTCAGGGAATCCGGTAGTAATAGCTTTATTGAGAATTTGGAGGCAGTTTCGCCAGCACTTTGGGTTGGGGGCAGGGTCAAGGGAAATGCCGATTCGGGGGAACCATAGATTTGAGCCAGGGAAGTGGGATGGAAATTTTCGGAGATGGGAGGAGATAGGAATTAGGACACTAAAAGATTTGTTTCTTGGGGTCGTTTTACGGGATTGAAGGAGCTGGGAGCGAAGTATGGGTTGGAGCAGTCAGTACAGAGCAGTCGCAGGCAGGCACAGATCTAGCTTATTAAAACCACTGTTCACTTCTACTAATCGTCTTGTGTGAATTGGTGGTCGCATCACCGCCATTTAAACTGCGCGCCCAGATCCAGATTTGCTGGCACTCAGTGCACAAGGAATCTTGGGGGCATGTTTTGCGGCATCACTCTGGTGGGACGGGGCCTGATAGAGCCGGCAAGGCTGCCTCTATAGAGGTCAGGGTGCCATCCTTAAACAGCGTCCCAATCAGTGCACAAACTAAACTTCCCTCCAACATGGACACGGAGGACCCCCTCACAATCACCCCCACCAAAGCAATTGGGCCGCTTCCCCCACAAAGACATTGGCGCACTCCCCCAAGGAATTGACGATCACCCCCAGGACTTGGTCGGGGCTCGCCCCTGGGCCGGGGAGGGGCTGAGGAGGGGTTGGGGCGCTTTCCGTCTGTGAGGCCTTCAAGCTAATATTGTGGATACCAAATACAGGAGCAACTGTCCTGCCAAACACTTCCAGACAGAGCCCTGCTCTTGGTTCGTGCTGAAGGTCACTTTCACTCCCTTTGACTTTGAGCAGCCTCTAGCTTCACATCTGAAGGCTATGTTAATAAGGAATTGGCCTTGTTAGTTGTGAGAGCACTTCCCAGCTGCAGGTTGTGTTTGCTGCTTGCTCCTGTTGGTGACTTGCAAATGCCTGGAGGCTGCTGTAGCTGAGAGTTTTGTTTGCTGCTTACCTGCTACCTCTTCCCCTTGGGCTTACTTGCTGCTTTCTGGATGAAGGAAGAGAGAAGGTGTCTTTTACCTGGAGTGCAGCCTTTTGGTCTCTTTTACCTGCAGTGCAGCGAGATGAGGATTTTGGCGGGGCCTACTCCCGGGCTGAGGTTGCAGGAGGGCTTGCTCGAGCAGCCTGTGGATATTTTTAACAGTCTGTTTGGTGTGTTGACTTTGTATTCTGTTTTGGACCTGTGGGTCACCAGTTAATGTGCTCCTGTGGCCTGGTTCTTGGACAGGGTGCATCAGGACAATTTCATGGACTACTGGTGACTTTTTATGTTCAGTACCCATCTGCTGGGATCGGTGCAGGTCGCTGTTTCCCTTTTGCACTGTGTTTGGTCTATGTTTGTTGTGGGAGGGGAGGGAATTGTATGTTGGATACCATGTAACTGTGGATTATATTTTGGCCTGTTGCAGCCCCTCCTGCCTCTGTGGCCTGGGAGTCACTGGAGGATGCTGCCAGTGCTGGAGAGGGGGTGTGATTTTCGCTTTCTCTCCCTCCTCCATTCTGCTCCAGTGAGACCTTCCAGTGGTTGGCTTACCAAGCGGCTTTCCACGGATGCAGATCCACTGTAGGGGCTTCATGCAGGGTGAAAGTTATTTTTGCACTGTTGTCGGTGTATTGGTTTTTGGCCCAGTGGCAGTATGCTTGTCTGCTGCGATCCCTCTCACTTCTACAGCCCGGACCCCGGCGAATTGCCAGTGCTGGAGAAGGTGTGGGGTGTTATCTCTTTTTCCTCTGCTGTGCCCCGTGTCGGTGTGCCGTTTTCCAGTAATCTGTGCTGATCACTCTCATGTACGTGCACTGTAAATGGCACGCGCGTGTAGGCATTCACTCCTATACTCTTTATGCACGCACACGCTCGCCAATATGCACACACTGACGTTTGCACACATGCTTTCTTGTACACGCATTGGATGCCTTTCCACCGATGTGGGTCTGCTGTTGGGGTTGTGGGGGGGGGGGGAGGGGGGAGATTGGGGGGGAGGGGCGGGGGGAGGGGTTGCGCGCTGACTCAGCAGCTGATGGTATTGTACTCTTTTATTTTTTGTCTCGATTTAGTCTCGAATGTGCAGCTGGTGTCCTTGTTATATTCCTGCTGGTTTTGTGGTTTCCTTTGGTGCACGCTATCGGTGCTGTTGAAGGGGTGGGGTGTGTAGCCGCTTAAAATGGCTAACTCCCGATTAGAATGGCCAAACCCCGATTTAAAATGGCGAACGGAAGGAGCTGATGGGAAAATCAGCCAACAGGACTCAAACAGATAGCTGCAGGTAAAACAGTGTATTCGCCTCTGGGGAAGCAGCCATCAACATAACAACACCCCAGCCAACTGCATATTAATCAGCAATCCCCGAGAACAACTGATACAAAATAGACACACAAAGCCCACCCAGACCTTTCGGCGCCAGCAGGAGCCGACACAAAGAGAGATAAACGACCATCCCTCGATCAAGGAATCGCTCCAGCATTGGAGAAAATCGAACCAAGTGATTGGGACAAAGTCCAATCACTTGTAACCAGGTACAAGGTCCGCCCCGAGAGGCGGGAAGCCCCTGGGGACTATAAGAATAGGGGCCAAGTTCAAATCGGCCCTTCTTCCCTTTTTCTCCTCCCGGCTGCACCCTTCTTCTCCTCTCCGCACCCTTCGAGACCCTTCTGCAAAAGAACGTAGGTTTTACTCCAACGATCGCTACGAGATAGGCACTCCTGACTATCGACCTGTACCAGCTTTTGAATCCCGCAGGCTCAGAACCCATTCGAAAGGCCATTCGTTTCCCTGACCTGGTGGGCCGTTTCCAAAGTTAAGTATTGGCCTGTTAGTTGTATGAAGTAGCTTAGAGGTAGAATTAATGTATAAGTATTAATTGCTGTATATAATAAATGAGCATTGATTTAACTCTTACTAAGCGGTGTGTTGGATTATTAATCTTTACTCGGACTTGAACCACGTGGCGGTATCAGAAAGATACCTGGCGACTCAAGAGCAAAGGTGACAGAATAAGAGCAATTAAACTAAGGCTAAAACGAGCAACATTTTGGCGACATCCTAACGGGACCCGATCTAGAAGTGGAAAACCACACCGGGAGAACCCAAGAAATATGAATTAGAAACCCAATTGGAAACAGAAAACCACAAGTGTTCAAGCAGTTCTGATCAATAATCATAATTCGGAAGTGTGTGTATGCATGCGTAACTAACAGGGCTATAAGGTAAAACTGATAGATTTTTGTTGCGTCAAAACTGTCGGAAGTCTGTATTTTCGGAAATTACCGCAAGCCGTACCCGCATCTACAACACCGCCTTAACCCCCTGTTCCAAGTTTAAACGAAGCAGTCCGATAGGAAAGATGTCCATGCAGGCAATGCAGCGCCTCATGAACCCTGAGGAATTTGCAGTCGCAGCGACCAGCAGCAGTAGAGTGGGACAGTGTCCCATTTGGGAGGAGGAAATCCGGAAATATCTCAAGGGCAAAGGATGGCCCCTGTGGAATGATTTCTGCGATAACGATGAATCAGGTCCCAGAAGTGTCGGGCATACTTGGTGGGAGAACCTGAGCGAGATACACAAAAAGAGCTTGGGAAAAGCTCGCAAGCCGATGGCAATCGTGTCCTGTTTGGCACAATTGCGAGGCACAGAGGAGGTCGTCAGGACGCTCCGCAAAGAGGTTGAGGGCATACATCGGATGAGTAAAGTCGATGTAAGCGAAGTTGAGAAAGAGAATTTCGAATTAAGGAGGAAATTGGCAGCAAAGGATGAAGAGGTGGCTGACGCCAAACGGGGTCACCAGTCTTGTCTGGCGCATTTAAGCAGTTTCCAATCACAGTACGAAAAGGCCTATCAGGACACGCAACGTGCAGTCCTGGTAAGGAAAGAGACAGAAAAGCAGGTAGAGACGCTACAGAAACAGTGTAGCGATCTAAAAGCAGCATTAACAGCACTCCATGCTGCCACCACAGAACAAAGACAGAGCACCATAGATCACGCAAAGTGCCGGAAGCAGATTGCAGAGCTGCAATCACTGCTTTCTGCTCAGAAAGGATTTCAGGAAACATTTGGGGAAAAGTTAGACCAGGAAGACGGCCCTGATTGGGAAGAGTTACAAGAAACAGCGCAGAGATATGTTCAGGGAACATGTGCGCAGGGAAAGACCCAAAAGAGAAAAGCGCCCCAACCCCCCACACAGCAAGTAGTTCAGGCTCCAATGAACCCTGTAACCACCCACTGCACAGCCACATCGGACAAGGCGGAATTCCTATATTCCACCCCCCTAACAGTGACCCAATTACGGGACGCGTGTGCAAAAATCACACCATTCCTCCCCGCGCAGACCCCCACCATTTCTTTGCCACAGTTAGACATCAGGCGAACATGTACGGCCTGGATGAGAGAGAGCGTGTAAAGCTCATGGTTTTGAGTTTAGATCCGTCGGTAGCAACAGCCTTCCCGACCCACAGAATGTAGGAAGAGGCACCCTTGCAGAAATGCATACCGCGATCCTGGATGCGATCGGGTATAACCGGGGTGACCCCGTAGATGGCCTAAATAAGTGTAGGCAGAAGAAATCCGAGCACCCCACAGCGTTCGCTGGACGCCTGTGGATTCAGTTCGCAGCAGTCTTTGGAGACGTAGACCGTGCCCATTTGTCCCCAGACCACATGGCCAAATGGACCCGCACCCTTATCTCCCATGCCACAGATGCAGGACAGAATGCCTGTAATAGTTATGATCCCTCAGAGGAGGCCCATAACGAGAAGTGGGTGGTTAAAAGATTGTCCCGCGTTTGGGAGCAATCTGTTCAGAGTAAACCCACAATTAAAAACACCGAAGAGAAGCAGGCCGCCGCAGACAGGCAGGCAGTAAAAGCCACACCTCACAACCCCGCCTGGGTAAATGAGGGAAAGAACAGCCCCCCACCCAAGTCACTAGAGTGTTACAACTGCGGACAGTTGGGACACTTCGCAAGAGAGTGCAATGTCCCTAAAAAGCCACAGAGAGCCCAACAGACAGGCACTCTGATTAAGAAAAAGACAGAGCCCATTCATAGCGTTTACGCCCGTTCGGGTCAGACGGACTTGACCGGAACGGACTGACGGTGTACGGGCTCCCCCAGCTGGGTCTGCGACACCCTTTGGGATAGGTCAGGATGACCCGTAGTCGCAGCGAAAATTCGGGGACAGCCTATCGAATTTCTTTGGGACACAGGAGGGTCCCGCACCACCATAAATTCCTCCACCCTATTTCAAAAGGACACGTGGCCCACTACAGCCACTATCACCCTCAGCGGCTTTACAGGCCGCTCACAGCAGGGACACATCACAGCCCCTGTACCCATTCAAATCGGAACCATCACCACCAAACACCCCATAGTTTTAGTCGACCTGCCCCACACAGCAGAACACATTCTGGGAATTGACTTCATGAATTCCCACCACCTTTCATTCGATCCAGTCAACCAGTGTGTCTAGAAAATGGCAAAATCCGCTAGAGCCCCCGCAACGCTCAACATAGGCGAATATATGAACAAAATTAGCGCCGTAGGCAAATTTTGGTTCAACCCGACCACGCTTAGTACGGACAAGCAGGTTAGGGCAGTCCTGCAAAAGAACAGGGCAGCATTCGCAACCCACAAGCATGACTGTGGACGGATGACTGGCTCCGTACAAGTAACAGGACCTGACCCTAGACCCCAAAAACAATATGGATTTCCCCAAGAGGCAGAGGGAGAAATCTCAAAGGTAATAGAGAGCTTATTAGAGCAGGGCGTATTAAATCAGTAGCCTCCACTAATAATGCCTCGATTTGGCCAGTGAGAAAGCCCGATGGATCATGGCGACTGACCATTGATTATCGGGAGCTCAACAAAGTCACCCCCGCAGCAGCCCCCACCGTAGCAACAAGTCCCGAGACCATGCTCAAGCAGGGACTCAATTCCCGATACTTCACGGTTTTGGACATCAGTAATGGATTCTGGTCCATTCCATTGGCAAAGGCGTGCCAGTACAAATTTACCTTCACCTTTAAAGCGCAGCAGTACACGTGGACATGCCTGCCACAAGGATTCCACAACTCCCCCTCCATTTTCCACCGACAGCTGGCAAATGGACTAGCGAAATTTTCTCGCCCCGAATGTCTGGTACAGTATGTAGATGATCTACTACTGCAGACAGACACTAAGGAACAGCACATTGAGCTTCTGTCCGAACTCCTGGAATTATTACATTCCATTGGCTGTAAAGTCAACCCCAAAAAGGCCCAGATTTTGGAAGAAAAAGTGGTATCTTTGGGAACAATTATCACGCATGGTAAACGTGAGATCGAGCATAAAAGAATTGACTCGATCGCTATATTGCCCCTTCCCCAGAATGTTTCAGCCGTCCGGTCATTTTTAGGACTGGTTGGCTACTGCCGAAACCACATTGACGGTTTCGCCAGCAAGACCTCCTAAAGAAGGGAGCCCCCTGGGAATGGCTTCCGTAGCATACGGATGCTGTGGACTCTTTAAATCAGGCACTCATAGCAGCCCCCGCACTACAAGTTCCAGACCCGCTTTCCTCTTACGTCATAGAGGTAGCAACCACAGACTGCACCCTTTTAGCCGTGCTCCTCCAGGAACGGCACGACCAGTTAAGACCCGTAGCTTACGCCTCCCGACTTTTAGATGCTGTGGAGCAGGGATTTTCAGCCTGTGAGAGGCACCTGCTCGCAGTTTTCTGGGCAGTTCAGTACTTTTCATATATTACCGGACTGAACCCCATCACAATTCTGACTGAACACACCCCCACCCAACTTTTACTGGACGGACGACTCAAGGACGGTACAGTAAGCCAAATAAGAGCAGCCAGATGGACCCTTCTCTTGCACGGACGGGACATCACAGGAAAAAGGACAAAGACGGACTTCCGGTGACGGCGGGCGGGAGGCAGCCGCGCGTCGGAGGGCTCCCGTTCGGGAACGGCATTGTCGGGGAGTAACGCCCGGTCCTAGGGCCAGCGAAGGCAGTAAAAGTCGGGAGACAGCGCACAGAGAAGAAGGATGTCAAAAATCAGCAAAGAAACGGCCGTGAAAAAAGTGGCTGAAAGTCCGTTGGGGAGTGGAAAGGTCACTGCGGGGTCAGCAAAGAAAATGGAGGCTCGAGCACCAGGGGAGGCCGCAGTGCTTACAGCTGAAGAAATAACTAAGGTGATGGCTGCGGAATTCGAAAAGCAGTTGGCGCAGATTGCGAAATGCATGGAGACGGTGAGGAAGGAGATGAGGGAGGTGTTCAGTGCGCTGCTGGAGGAGTCGGTTTCCCCGGTGATGACGGCGGTGGCGAGCGCAGTGGCGGAGGTGCTAGAGCAAGGGGAGGCGCTGAAGGAAGTGGAGGAGACGTTATTGCAGCACGGTGATCAACTTGCCTCGATGGGGAAGGAGATGCGGAAGGTGATGGATACTAACAAGGATCTGCGAGGAAAAATGGAAGACCTGGAAAACAGATCCAGGCGACAGAATTTGAGGATTGTGGGGCTGCCCAAAGGAGTTGAAGGACCGAAGCCGACTGAGTATTTTGCCGCGATTCTGGCAAAACTATTGGGGGAGGGGGAGGATCCCTCCCGATATGAACTGGATCGGGCTCATAGGTCATGGAGGCCTGTACCAAAGGCGAGTGAGCCGCCAAGGGCAGTGACTCTGTGCTTCCGTAGTTCCAGGGTGAAGGAGAAGGTCCTGAGCTGGGCAGAAGCGGGTGGTGCAGTGGGCTGGAGCTGGTATACGTGTATACCAGGACTTTACGGTGGAGCTGGCGAGGAGGCGGGCTGGCTTCAACCGGGTGAAGAGGGCACTGTGCATTAGCAAGGTGCAGTGCGGCATTGTATATCCAGCGAAGCTGAGTGTGACTTGTAAGCACAGGGATTTTTATTTTGGAACGGCGGAAGCAGCGGAGGAGTTTGCGAAGGCAGAAGGACTGTGGCAGAACCGACAAATTGAGGAATGGCCATGTGCCGATGTAACCTCATGACTGTATTTTCTTCTTCTTTGTATAGGGTGTAGAGGCTAAAGGAGTCAATGTTGTATATATTTGGACAAGGGAAGGGACGGGACTTTCACTCGAAATGAGGGCTCTTTGGGGTGTAGGAGGATATGTGGGGTTTGTGTGCTAAAAGGGGATCTTTGGGCTTTCCTAGGGCCGGGCAAGGGGAAAGGGACCCGACTGGGAGCCTCCACGCTGGCCGGTTTAAGCCGGCCAGTGAACGGGAGTGAGGTGGGGGGAGGGGCTGCGGCCATCGGAGCCTGGCAGAACAGGGTCCGAGTGGTCTAGCCGGGGTGGAAAGTTGGGGGGAAGGAACCGAGGTTGGGAGGAGGAGTTTTACAAGAGGCAGTGGACGGGAGGAACTGGAGGCTTTGGGGGGGGGGGGTACAACTCTGGGGTATCATGTACGGTACTCTCTCAGAGGCTGGACAGCGTTGGTTGGGGGGGTGGGTGGAGGGGGGGGGGAGCTGTGTAGATTAAGGGTGACTACGGGTAATCCCTGATTCCTTTTTGTCATTTGTTTATGTAAACATGCGGGCTGAGGTTTGGGGGTTGGTGGGTAGATGGGATCGTTGGTATTATGGGGATTGACATATCTTGCTGATTATTGTTCATTGTTGATGGGTGTAAATGTGGGAGAAAATGTGAAAAAGGAGGAGAATTAAAAAAAAAAAAATTTTTTAAAGGACAAAGACACACACCTACTTAGCCAACAATTTACAGTACCCCGGAACCCCCCGTGAATGTGAGATTATCTCTCCACACCACAATACAGGCCCCTTTATCGCTAAAACACCCCCCAGAAAGATAGGAAATTCAATTCAGAGCCCCCCGCACACGGACACGTGTGAGCCCATTAAGATTTATGTGGATGGATGTCTTAGATGGGAAGCGCATAACAGGTGGCGGGATTTATGTCGAGGATGCGCAGGGACGCGCCCTCGAGGAAATAGCGTTAAAACTACCCGGACACTTAGGCGCGCAGGCAGCAGAGCTTGCGGCCATTGCATACATAGTTGAGCACCCAGATTCCTTCCCCAGCCCAGCAGACATATACTCGGACAGCCTCTATGTCTGTAACAGCCTTACAGAATTTCTGCCCCTGTGGGAAGCAAGAGGATTTGTTTCTGCAGATGGGAAACCCCTCCCCTCAGCCCCATTGCTCCGCCCTATTTTAGAAAAAGCTCAGAACAGGACTTTTGGGATCATAAAAGTCCGCAGCCACCATCGTTCCTCCCCCCCTGGAAATGTAAAAGCCGACGCATTGGCTAAGGCAGGTTCCAGGCATGGGTAGCGCGCCAGTGAGTACAGTTCAGGTCACACAGACTAGAATAGAGGATCTAGTAGAGGCCCAGAAGCAGGACAGCAATCTCTCGGAGATTGTAAATGGAAAGTATCCCGCCTCCTACGAGAGGTTTAGAAACACACTGACCACACATGACGGTGTGGTGTTAACGGACACCCTTTTGTGGTTCCTGAACAGGACAGGAACCAATTGATTTGTTTGTTCCATGACGGTCATGGACATCAGGGAATCGATCCCACTACAGCCCACCTCAAACAGCTTTGTTGGTGGCCAAATTAAAGGAAGATGTAAGCCATTACATAGAAAATTGTCTTATCTGTGCGCAGAATAACCCCGACAGATATGCCAAAAAGGCCCAACTCAGCCACACCCGACCCGTTAATGGCCCCTGGACTAACCTCCAGATTGATTTTATGGGTCCATTGCCCCCTTGCAGGAATGGCTATAAATATGTACTTGTGGTCATAGACACTTTTACAAAATGGGTGGAAGCATTCCCAGCCCGCAAAAACCACAGCCAAGATTCTAACCCACCACATCTTTACAAGATGGGGACCCCCGCAGCATTGAATCGGACCAAGGTTCTCATTTTACAGGACGCGTCATGCAGAACGTCTTCACGATATTTGGCATCACCCAAAAATTCCACATTGCATACCACCCCCAGTCGAGTGGTATCGTGGAGCGCATGAATCGGACCCTAAAAACCACCCTCAGAAAAATGGTCCAGCAGAACACCACTTGGGACTCAGTCCTCCCTTTTGCGCTGACGTTTTTGCGTAACACTGTTTCTACATCCACAGGTTACACCCCACACACTCTCATGACCGGACGCCCCATGAAAGGGACAGAATATTTGTTAGGTTTAGACCTGACCAGCCCTGAAGTAACGGCCCTCACACACGAGAAAGCCGTGGAGCAATTAGTTGCTAATGTTAAAACGGCTCAGTTAGCAGCCGCAGTAAAATTGGGCACCAAAAAGAAACAGAGCAAGGCTTGTTTCGACAAGACAGTGCATGCAACGGAATACGATATCGGCCAGCAAGTGGTCTGTATAAAACCCCAGCACATTCCTGTCACCTAAATACTCGGGTCCGTATTCTATTACGGACAAAGTAAGCCCGTCCGTTTACAAAATCAAGTACCCCAATGGTAAGACTGCGTGGTTTCATATTAACCAGCTGAAGGTTTATGGAACACAGTCGAACCACGCACACCTCGTCATGCTTGACGCAGCAGACCACACCCCGCCCACAGCCACCGTAACCCGACCAACCCCCACCATGTCCAGCCCAGCCACGAACTCGACCTCGACTCCACCCCCGAAATATACACTCCGCATGGTGGGCGTTGGTCGGGTTACTTTGGCTGATCACTTTTCTGAATAAACCCCACCACCGACCACCGAACCACACTGACGACCCCGATTTTGTCCCCACCCAACTAGACACCAATTATTGGCACCGTGACAACTCATACCGACTCGTCTGCAACGACGAGAGCGACCCCAACTCACACCATGCAGCCCTTTCAGCCCTTATCCATTCCAGAGTTTGGCACCCGGGAGAAGGTGACGACCTCGGGTCTGACTCCCAAACCGCCAACCCCTTTGCGACCCTGTTCGCAACCGAGAACTGAGGTGTCCAGATGATGTTTTAAAGGAAACGCTTGGGAAAAGTGTTGTCCTTTCTGATGGAACCTGCAGAATGTTTTATGTTGTTTGTACGTTTGTTAAATGTCGTATGTCCGACAGGAGAATTTTTCTCACTACCACACGCCCATTCACCTGAAACTTCTGAGCACTTGCCCTCAGAGACCCACCGTTGCCAGAAGCTTGTTCAGCGGAACTAGCTTATCTGCAGATACTGGTCAACAGACCACACGCTTGTTCAGAGGAACTAGCTTTTCAGCTGATACTTGTTCGGGTATCAGATGCCCAATCGTAACTGCCCTTCTGGTTTGAAGGATAGAACCACTACGGCAGCCCCACCACGATGACTACATTTTTGCCCATTCTTGTCGGTTGCTCAGGCAGTGGAGAAACGGCGTGAGACCCGCCCTGCCTGGGGACCCCCCCGTTGGTCAACTACGCTCGGGTAGGGGAGATACGGTATTGGTAGCCGTCCTACCCGGGGACTCCATCCAAATCTTACCCGTCGCGGCCCATACGCACCTCATTTGACATTTTTCATTTCAAAAATGTTTTTGTTTGTTTAGGTAACCTTTAGGTTGCCGCCATCTGCTATTTACATCCTGGAACATTGGGATGTTAAATCAGCACTGGTTCATGATTGGGAAGTGTGCCGTGTCCTAAGATTTGTTTTTGGAAAAAAAATGAGGGAGTCACACATAGTGACCAATTATAAAGGGAATAATTGGCACCAAAGGACAGACACACTAGCATACTAGATATTAAACAAAGATAGTTACAGACACTATGCTTGTTTTTACAGAACTCCAGAAGCCCCAGGATCGGAGAAAATAAAGAGAAAAGAAGAAAGAGAAGGAAAGAGGACAGCCATGAGAACTTCCTTCATCGTGATCAACATTTTGTTTTTGGACACTTGGTTGCGGGTGATCGCGAACCCCATGACTTCAAACCTCCCTGCCGTTAATGTTTCACTGCCCCGCAGTACCCAGAGCCCAGTCACCAGCGACACTGCATCTTCTTGGTGTGCAGGTTCATAACCTGGTACTCCCTGTCCTATGTGATCGAAACACTAGCGTTGGCGATACTCTGCTGTGTAGTGCAGACTATGCGCCTACGTAAATGGAGAAGGAGAGCCTATCGCGCTTGAAACCCGGTATATAGGATCAGATCCCCTATATTCGGTTACGGCCAGACCCCCGACCCCTGCGATCTATAAAATAATAAAGTGCATTCACTTGCGTTTATTGTTGTTGTTGTAAATAAAGAGATGTAAAAAAAAATTGTATGATCCTGAGCTTGACTGCCAAGCCAGGAAAGACTGTATGAAATGCTGTGATTTTGTTGTATAATTGAGGAAGGTAGGATAATGGAATGTTTAGCGAGGGTAGTATATTAAGGATAAATTAGAGGTTCCAAGTTTGTTGTTTTGTTATGCATGTCCCTGTCTGACATAGCGCCCTTAGAATTGTTAGTTAAAATTTTTTGTGCATAGCTATGGTCAGTGCAGAGGCCATGTAGGAGGTGTCCCCCCCGGTCAGGGAATGGAAAGTAACAAAAATGATGTGATCCTTCACGCTTCGCGTTAGGATCACAAGGAGGGTTTGTAGCCGCTTAAAATGGCTAACTCCCGATTAGAATGGCCAAACCCCGATTTAAAATGGCGAACGGAAGAGGCTGATGGGAAAATCAGCCAACATGACTCAAACAGACAGCTGCAGGTAAAACAGTGTATTCGCCTCTGGGGAAGCCAGACAGAATCGATACCTGCAGCCATCAACATAACAACACACCAGCCATCTGCATATTAATCAGCAATCCCCGGGAACAATTGATACAAAATAGACACACAAAGCCAACCCAGACCTTTCGGCGCCAGCAGGAGCTGACACGAAGAGAGATAAACGAACTCGATCAAGGAATCGCTCCAGCATTGGAGAATATCGAACCAAGTGATTGGCTCCAAGTCCAATCACTTGGAACCAGGTACAAGGTCCATCCCGTGAGGCAGGAAGCCCCTGGGGATTATAAGAATAGGGGCCAAGTTTAAATCGGCCCTTCTTCCCTTTTTCTCCTCCTGGCTGCACCCTTCTTCTCCTCTCCGCACCCTTCGAGACCCTTCTGCAAAAGAACGTAAGTTTTACTCCAACGATTGCTACCAGATAGGCACTCCTGACTATCGACCTGTACCAGCTTTTGAATCCCACAGGCTCAGAACCCATTCGAAAGGCCATTCGTTTCCCTGACCTGGTGGGCCATTTCCAAAGTTAAGTATTGGCCTGTTAGTTGTAGGAAGTCGCTTAGAGGTAGAATCAATGTATCAGTATTAATCAACATAACATAAGAACTAGGAACAGGAGTAGGCCATCCGGCCCCTCGAGCCTGCTCCGCCATTCAATAAGATCATGGCTGATCTTTGTGGACTCAGCTCCACTCTCCGGCCCATACACCATATCCCCAAATCCCTTTATTCTTTAGAAAGGTATCTATCTTTTTCTTAAAAACGTTCAAAGAAGGAGCCTCAACTGCTTCACTGGGCAAGGAATTCCAGAGATTCACAACCCTTTGGCTGAAGAAGTTCCTCCTAAACTCGGTCCTAAATCTACTTCCCCTTATTTTGAGGCTATGCCCCCTAGTTCTGCTTTCCCCGACCAGTAGAAACAACCTGCCCGCATCTATCCTATCTATTCCCTTCATAATTTTATATGTTTCAATAAGATCCCCCCACATCCTTCTAAACTCCAATGAGTACAGTCCCAGTCTACTCAACCTCTCGTCATAATCTAATCCCCTCAACTCTGGGATCAACCTAGTGAATCTCCTCTGCACTCCCTCCAGTGCCAATATGTCCTTTCTCAGGTAAGGAGACCAAAACTGAACACAATACTCCAGATGTGGCCTCACCAACACCTTATACAATTGCAGCATAACCTCCCTAGTCTTGAACTCCATCCCTCTAGCAATGAAAGACAAAACTCGATTAGCCTTCTTATTCACCTGTTGCACCTGCACACCAACTTTTTGCGACTCGTGCACCAGCACACCCAGGTCCCTCTGCATAGCAGCATGTTTTAACATCTTACCGTTTAAATAATAATCCATTCTGCTGTTATTCCTCCCAAAATGGATAGCCTCACACTTGGCAACATTGAATTCCATCTGCCAGACCCTAGCCCATTCACCTAACTTATCCAAATCCTTCTGCAGACTTCCGGTATCCTCTGCACTTTTTGCTTTACCGCTCATCTTAGTGTCGTCTGCAAACTTTGACACATTGCACTTGGTCCCCAACTCCAAATCATCTATGTAAATTGTGAACAACTGCGGGCCCTACACTGATCCTTGAGGGACCCCACTAGTTACAGGTTGCCAACCAGAGAAACACCCATTTATCCCCACTCTCTGCTTTTTGTTAGTTAACCAATCCTCTACCCATGCTACCACTTTACCCTCAATGCCATGCATCTTTAGTTTATGCAGCAACCTTTTGTGTGGCACCTTGTCTAAAGCTTTCTGGAAATCCAGATATACCACATCCATTGGCTCCCCGTTATCTACTGCACTGGTAACGTCCTCAAAAAATTCTACCAAATTAGTCAGACACGACCTGCCCTTTATGAACCCATGCTGCGTCTGTCCAATGGGACAATTTCCCTCCAGGTGCCCCGCTATTTCCTCCTTAATGATAGATTCCAGCATTTTCCCTACAACCGAAATTAAGCTTACCGGCCTAGAATTACCCGCTTTCTGCCGACCTCCTTTTTTAAACAGTGGTGTCACGTTTGCTACTTTCCAATCCTCTGGGACCACCCCAGGGTCTAGTGAATTTTGATAAATTATCACTAGTGCTTTTACAATTTCCCTAGCCATCACTTTTAACACTCTGGGATGCATCCCATCAGGGCCAGGAGACTTGTCTACCTTTAGCCCCATTAGCTTGCCCAATACTGCCTCCTTAGTGATTACAATCATCTCAAGGTCCTCACCTATCTTATCTTTATTTCCATCAGTCACTGGCATGTTATTTGTGTCTTCCACTGTGAAGACTGGCCCAAAAAACCTGTTCAGCTCCTCAGCCATTTCCCCATCTCCTATTATTAAATCTCCCTTCTCATCTTCCAAAGGACCAATATTTACCTTAGCCACTCTTTTTTGTCTTATATATTTGTAGAAACTTTTACTATCTGCTTTTATGTTCTGAGCCAGTTTACTTTCATAGTCTACCTTACTCTTCTTTGTAGCTTTTTTTAGTAGCTTTCTGTTGTCCCCTAAAGACTTCCCAGTCCTCTGGTCTCCCACTAATATTTGCCACTTTGTATGTTTTTGTATATAATTGCTGTATATAATAAATGAGCGTTGATTTAACTCTTACTAAGCGGTGTGTTGGATTATTAATCATTACTCGGACTTGAACCACGTGGCGGTATCAGAAAGATACCTGGCTACTCAAGAGCAAAGGTGACAGAATAAGAGCAATTAAACTAAGGCTAAAACGAGCAACAGGTGTTCTCTCCCCTTCGACCGCTGGCCCCATGTCAGAGTCCCATTCCTGTGGTTTGAGCGGCTTCTTAGCACCCTTTCGCCGATGTAGGTCTGATGCTGAGGCCAGGTTTGGGGGGGGGGGGGGGGGGGGGTGGCAGGATGCGCGCTGCCTCGTCAGCTGGTGGTGTTGTTCATTTGTTTGTTGTTTTGTTTTTTGTCTTCGGTGTATGGTTAGTGTTTTCGTTGTCTTCCTGCCTGTTTTGTGTTGTCCTTCGGTGGTTGCTCTGTTTATAATGTGCCGGATGTGTTCTGCACGGAACAGTGCCCCTCTTGGGAGGGGTGGAATGGTTTTCTCTCTCGCCTCTGCTTTGCTCCGTGTAAGAGCGGCCTTTTCTGGTGGGCTGGGCTAGTGAGCCTTTCCGTTGATGTAGGTCGATGGGGGTGGTGGGGGTGAGTGTGTTCAGGGTGCCAAGTGATTGGTGTCCTCATTGTATTGTTGATGCACTATCAATTACGACGAGACGAGAGTAGAATGTAATCGAGGCTTTATTACACAGAGATGTGTGGCCTCCTACAGCAGCTTACGAAATGGCTGCTGTTCGGAGAGCACACACATTTATACTCCGCCTACTGGGCAGAGCCAGCAGGCAGGGATCTACCCCCGCACCTGTAGTACAGGGGCCTTACTGTAATACCCATATATACAATATAATAAAACAGTGGTGACTACCACATTCACCCCCTGTTAAAAATGAGTCCAGCGGGAGTGGTGGAAAACTATATACATACAGATTGGTTTTAAAATTACAGAGGAGGTTACAAATTTAGACAATCGGGCACCTTGATCGGTCGTTGAGAGCGCCGCAGCGCTGGTGGCGACTCAGTCGTCGGCTTGGTCTTCGGTGACTCCGGGGTCGTGTCGAAATCCTCTTCATCCCCAGGTGGGAGCAAGGGGACGACGGATTGTCCTGGAGCGGGGGCTGCGGTGGGGTGAGCCAGGGGAGGGGAGGGTGGCACTGGGGCAGGGGAGGGGGGGGGGATCCAGCTGGTGCCAGATCCCTGAGGGAGACTGTGTCTTGGCGGCCGTCAGGGTTAGTTACGTGTGCGTACTGCGGGTTCGCATGGAGCAGCTGTACCCTCTCAACCAACGGGTCCGCCTTGTGGAGCCGCACGTGCTTGCGGAGGAGAGCGGGTCCTGGAGCTGCCAGCCACGTTGGGAGCGAAACCCGGAGGTGGACATCCTGGGGAAGACAAAGAGACGTTCATGGGGGGTTTCATTGGTCGCGGTGCACAGGAGCGACCGAATGGAGGGAAGTGCATCAGGGAGGACCTCCTGCCAGCAGGAGGCCGGGAGATTTCTGGACGTAGGGCCAGCTGGACGGCCTTCCAGACCGTCCCATTCTCCTGCTCCACCTGCCCGTTTCCCTGGAGGTTGTAGCTGGTCGTCCTGCTCGAGGCAATGCCCCTGTTGAGCAGGTACTGGCGCAGCTCATCGCTCATAAAGGAGGATCCCCGGTCGCTGTGGACGTAGACGGGGAAACCGAACAGAGTGAAGATGGTGTTGAGGGCTTTGATGACGGTGGCAGACGTCATATCGGGGCATAGGATGGCGAAGGGGAATCGGGAATACTCGTCGACCACATTAAGGAAGTACGTGTTGCGGTTGGTGGAGGGGAGGGGCCCTTTAAAGTCCAGGCTGAGGCGTTCAAAGGGGCGGGAGGCCTTCACTAGGCGTGCACGGTCTGGCCGGTAGAAGTGCAGTTGACACTCCGCGCAGACCTGGCAGTCTCTGGTGATAGCCCTGACTTCCTCGATGGAGTAGGGCATATTGCAGGCCTTAATAAAATGGTAAAAGCGGGTGACTCCCGGGTGACAGAGATTGTTGTGCAGGGTCCGGAGTCGGTCCACTGTGCGCTGGCACATGTACCTCGGGATAGGGTATTGGGGGGGCTCGTTGAGCTTTTGGGACGATACAAAATCTCGTAATTGTAGGTGGAGAGCTCGATCCTCCACCTCAAGATTTTATCATTTTTGATCTTACCCCGCTGTGTGTTGTTAAACATGAAGGCAACCGACCGTTGGTCAGTGAGGAGAGTGAATCTCCTGCCGGCTAGGTAATGCCTCCAATGTCGCACACCTTCAACGATAGCTTGGGCCTCCTTTTCGACGGAGGAGTGCTGAATTTCAGAAGCATGGAGGGTGCAGGAAAAGAATGCCACGGGCCTGCCTGCCTGGTTGAGGGTGGCGGCCAGAGCAGCGTCTGATGCATCGCTCTCGACTTGGAAGGGGAGCGTCTCGTCGCCCGCGTGCATCGCGGCCTTGGCGATGTCGGCCTTGATACGGTTGAAGGCCTGGTGAGCCTTGGCCATCAGTGGGAAACGGGTGGAGTGGATGAGTGGGCGGGCCTTGTCCGCATAGTTAGGGACCCACTGGGCGTAGTACGAAAAGAACCCCAGGCATCGTTTGAGGGCCTTAGGGCAGTGGGGGAAGGGAAGTTCCAGGCATGCGATCGGGGTCGGGCCCCAGAACTCCGTTCTGAACCACATAACCGAGGATGGCTAATCGGTTTGTGCTGAACACGCACTTCTCCTTGTTGTAGGTTAGGTTGAGGAGTGTGGCGGTGTGGAGAAATTTGGAAAGGTTAGCATCGTGGTCCTGCTGGTCATGGCCGCAGATGGTGACGTTATCCAGGTACGGGAAAGTGGCCCGCAGCCCGTACCGGTCAACCATTCGGTCCATCTCCCGTTGGAAGACCGAGACCCCGTTGGTGACGCCGAAGGGAACCCTAAGGAAATGGTAAAGGCGGCCGTCTGCTTCAAACGCGGTGTATTGGCGGTCTGCCTTACGGATGGGGAGCTGGTGGTAGGCAGATTTCAGGTCCACTGTCGAGAAGACCCAGTACTGTGCAATCTGATTGACCATATCAGATATGCGTGGGAGGGGGTACGCGTCGAGCTGCATGTACCGATTGATGGTCTGACTGTAGTCAATGACCATCCTGTTTTTCTCCCCCGTTTTCACCACTACCACTTGGGCTCTCCAGGGGCTGTTGTTGGCCTCGATTATACCTTCCCGCAGCAGCCGCTGGTCCTCAGACCTGATTTAGGTCCTGTCCTGGGCGCTGTACCATCTGCTCCTGGTGGCGACGGGTTTGCAATCCAGGGTGAGGTTTGCAATCAGGGAAGGCGTGTCGACCATAAGGGTCGCGAGGCCGCAAACAGTAAGGGGCGGTAGGGGCCCGCCAAATTTCCGGGGTAGGCTCTGGAGGTGGGTCCAAGCCGAGTAGCAAGGCAGCGCAGAGGTTGGGGAGGATGTAGAGCCGGAAGACGCTGAACTCTACGCCCGGGACGGTGAGGGTGGCGATGCAGTACCCCCGGATCGCCACGGAGTGGGATCTGGAGGCCAGGGAGATTCTTTGGTTAGCGGGGTGTACCGCGATGGAGCAGCGCCTTACCGTATCGGAGTGGATGTAGCTCTCAGTGCTCCGGAGTCCAGAAGGCAGGATATCTTGTGCCCGTCAACCTTCACCTTTGTCGAAGCGGTCGCGAGGTTGTGTGGTTGAGACTGGTCGATCGTGACCGAGGCGAGACGGGGCCCGATGAGGTGCCCGACGGGCAAGGGTCCTGAGGCGGGTAAGATGGCGGCGCCCTCGGGCCGCACGTGTCCTGGGGCAGGCAAGATGGCGGTGCCCATTGGTTCTGAGGCAAGCAAGATGGCGGCGCCCACGGGCCGCACGTGGTCTGCGAAGAGGAAGATGGCGGCGCCCCCTGGCTGTACGTGAGGGGTGCCGGGACATTAGTGGCGATTGAGTGGGCCTGGCACACTGCAGCACAATGTCCCTTCTTGCCACAGGCCTTGCAGAGTGCGCTCCACGCAGGGAAGCGTTTCCGGGGGTGTTTTGTCTGTCAGCAGAAGTAGCACTTGGGTCCCCCGGGATTGGTTGGCTGCCGCGCGGCGCAGGCGTGGGGTTGGCTGGGGGAGGTCGCTGACGGGGTCCACGAAGGGGTGGTCGCTGACAGGGTCCACGATGCCCAGGGGGTTGGGCCGTGCGGTCGGGGGCATAAGCCTGTACGTTGCGTGAGGCAACCGTGAGCGAGAGCGCTAGTTTCTTGGTCGCCGCGAGGTCAAGCATGGCCCCTTCTAAGAGGCGCTGGCGGATGTAGTCAGACCCTATGCCTGTAACGAACGCGTCTCTCATTAGCAGGTTCGAATGTTCTGTGGCTGAAACAGCCTGGCAGTCACAGTCTCTCACCAGGGCGAGCAGGGCACGCCAAAAATCTTCCACAGAATCACCGGGAAGTTGGTGCCGCGTGGATAGGAGGTGCCTGGCATAGATCTTGTTGGTCTGCTGAACGTAATTCTCCTTCAGTAGCGCCATGGCTTCTGCGTAGGTAGGCGCGTCCTGGACGAGGGGAAAAACGTTGGAGCTCAGCCGCGTGAACAGAATCTGGAGCTTCTGTGCTTCTGAGATTGGGTCTGGCGCAGACCCGATGTATACTTCAAAGCAAGCTAGCCAATGTTGGAAGTCCTTTTTGGCGTTGTCTGCTTTTGGATGCAGCTGCAGGCGATCCGGCTTGATGCGGAGGTCCATCTCTGGAAAATCTCTGTGTAATAAATTGATGCACTATCAATTACGCGAGACGAGAGTAGAGAGTAATCAAGGCTTTATTACACAGAGATGTGTGGCCTCCTACAGCAGCTTACGAAATGGCTGCTGTTCGGAGAGCACACACATTTATACTCCGCCTACTGGGCGGAGCCAGCAGGCAGGGATCTACCCCCGTACCTGTAATACAGGGGCGTTACCGTAATACCCATATATACAATATAATACAACTTTGGTGACTACCACAATTGTCTTTTGTATTTTGATACAGTCGATAAACTAAAATATTTGCAGGTTCCGTTTGCTGCTTGCTGCTGCTGTTGGCTGCAGATTCTGAGAGGCTGCTGTTGCTAAGAGTTTGTTTGTCTGCTGCTGATTCCCTTCCTTTTCTGCAATTGCTACTTTGGAGAGAGAACAGAAAAGGGAAAAGGGAAGGAGAGGGGCGAGCCTACAGGTGTGAGGCCCTGGGACTGGATTTGAGAATTGCCCGATTGTTGACGAGTGCCTGCTGACAGCAGTGCTAAGGGAGGAGGCAGAAGCTGGAACTGCCATTAACAATCTACAGAGGCCTAGGGCCTGCAGACTGGAGGCTTTCCTGCCTGTGGAAAGAGAGCGAGGCAGGGAGCTTCGACTTAAGCAACACCACGGGAATGGAAGGTTGGTGACATTTCTCTGGGCCTCTCTTGGGCTGAAGACCCTTCCTGGCCCCTCCCACCCAATAACTGCTTCTCAGTAAGGAGGGAGGCTCCTTTCCTTCTTCCCTTTCCATCAGTGAGCGTGTCCCAGAGAACGGGACTTGGAGAACTGGACTGCATTTGCTGGGCTCCTCCCGGGCTGAAGAGTTTGCATCCCTATTGTAGCCACCTAAAATGGCTGATTCCCTATTAATTTGGCCAAAACCCGATTTAAAATGGCTAACCGAAAAGGCTGATGGGAAAAGCAGCCAACAGGACACAAACGGACAGCTGCAGACAGAATAACTTATTCGGCTCTGGGGATGTCGGCCCAGATCGATACTCAAGACTATTAGCAGCACATTAACCCAGACATCTGCAGTTTAATCGGCTATCCCCGGGAACAATTGCAACATATTAGCAATTGAATGCCGGGCCAGACCTCTCGGCGCCTGCAGTGGCCGAAACAAAGACAGGTGAACGACCACCCCCCCGATCGAGGAATCGCCGCGTTATTGGACATATCGAACCCAGTGATTGGGAACAAGTCCAATCACTTGGGACTCAGGGTAAAGGGCCGTCCCGAGAGGCGGGACACCCCTGGGCCCTATAAAGTGAGGGGCCAAGTTCAGATCTCGCTCTCTCTCCCTTCTTCTCCTGCTCGCGACCTTCGCAAGAACATCGACCAGAAACTGTAAGTTTGACTCCAGCGATCGCTACCCGGTAGAGATTCCTAGCCATCGACCCGTATCAGCCTTTTGAATCCCGCGGGTCAGATCCAATTCGATAAGCCATTCGTTTCCCTGACCTGGTGGGCCCTTCCTAAAGTTAAGTATTGGCCAGTAGTGATAGGTTTCTATATAGATAGTAGGATTATTGTGTAAGCATTAATTGTTGTCTATAATAAATGACCGTTGATTTCAATCTTACTAAGCGGTGTGCTGACTTATTAATCATAACTCGAGCTTGAACCACGTGGCGGTATCAGAAAGATACCTGGCGACTCGTGAGCAAAGGTGACATAATCAGAGCTAACAAAACTAAGGCTAAAAAGAGCAACACTATCCTTCTCCCCTCCAACTCCACAGGAGTTTCTGTTCCACTGGCACCAGCCCACTCACAGTGCCCCATCTCTCCTGTGCCGTTTCCTCCTCCTGCTCCCTCTACATTCATAGAATTTCATAGAATTTACAGTGCAGAAGGAGGCCATTTGGCCCATCGAGTCTGCACCGGCTCTTGGAAAGAGCACCCTACCCAAGGTCCACGCTTCCACCCTATCCTCATAACCCAGTACCTCACCCAACACTCAGGGCAATTTTGGACACTAAGGGCAATTTATCATGGCCAATCCACCTAACCTGCACATCTTTGGACTGTGGGAGGAAACCGGAGCACCCGGAGGAAACCCACGCACACATGGGGAGGATGTGCAGACTCCTCACAGACAGTGACCCAAGCCGGAATCGAACCTGGGACCCTGGAGCTGTGAAGCAATTGTGCTAACCACTATGCTACCGTGCTGCCCCAATTCCTCTCTCCCTTTGTCCCATTCCCCTGTTCCTCCATTCACCTTACTGCGGGGGGGGGGATGTGGAGGGGGGAGGGAGTACATCTGCCACCTCAACCCCCCTCCCTACATATTGACATGACTGAGACCACTTCAGGATGGGTGCAGCCCTCGCTCTGATCACGTCCACATCTACGCCAGCGGCGGCCCCGTCACCCTTCTGGTCGCTTACCTGGCTTGCCTTACTATATCTATCGAGGCGTGTGTATGCACAATGGCCGGGGTCATTGGCTCCTCAGCCATTGTGGCCGCCTCCCAGATTTACGGGAAGGCCGTGTTTTTCCTCCGGGCCGAGCGAGCGGTCCCGGGAAAAGGGGCTCAAAGTGATGGACCCACGTGGCGGTGGACCCATTGGAGGTCACTGCCAAGCGAGTCATCTTTTCTAATGTCCCACCCTAACACGGCACAGAGCACCCCCCCCCCCCCCCGCCCCTTTGGGGAGGCTAAGTCCAGGCGGCACCACTTACACTTGGCCTATAGGATGTCCCGCTGAAGCATGTCTACTCCTTCCGGCGCCAGGATTTTATCTCCCTGGGCCAGGAGGAGGTTTTAGACAGGGGCTTCGATGTTCCCCATCAAGGGGAGACTTTTAGATTCTTCTGTCCTGTGGATGGCGTGCAGTGTAATGCATATAAGGCGGTGCGGCACATTAGACAACTGCCCCACCACTGCAGCTGCCGCAGCCACCAAGATGCCCGCAGCTGGTGCTGCCGCCCCCTCTTCCTCTGCTGCACCTACAGCTGCAACCCCATCAGGAGAGGCCCTGCTGGCACCTGTTGCCACCATGGCTGCCAGTGCAGAGGGGGAGAGGGCGCATCCGCCCGGCCAGAAGGCCAAGCGGAAAACTAAATAGAGGTCAGCCAGTGCTATGCCTGACCCCGCAGGCCATAAGAGCCCCTCATTGCCGGTCCGGGTGTCATGGTCACACCTCGCCCTGCCATCACCCAGATATCTCCAGCTCATCGACGCATCATATCGCAAAGGTGGCGGCGGTACAGCGGGTGACTCCGAGCTGGTGGGCTCTCTATCCTTGCCCCGACCACAACTCTGGGGCCAAGATATCAAGGGAGCGGAGGACGGTGCTGGGTCTCCAACACCCATATTTTCTTCGATTAACATGCCACTTAAATAATCAATCTAATGAGCGATTTAAATATAATAAATCCAGTCAAAAAGGGAAGATGGATAGTTTGTTGCAGCAGAATGCCTAATTTTATTAGTAATTAAGAACAACCCATCATTGCCTCAATCTGTCATTACCCAACACAGAAGATAAATTCAGGCAGGGGAACTGGACTCAGGAACAGCTGCAGGAGGTTGAGGAGGAAATGGAGAAAAAAACATTTAGACTGGTAGAGCAGATGGAAGAGGACTTTAGGAGGTGGGACATTGCGCCCCTGTCATTGGCGGGCAGGGTGCAGGCGGTTAAAATGGTGGTCCTTCCGAGGTTTCTTTTTGTGTTCCAGTGCCTCCCTGTACTGATTACAAAGGCCTTTTTTAAGAAGGTGGACAAGAGTATTATGAGCTTTGTGTGGGCTGGAAAGACCCCAAGAGTAAAGAAGGGGTTCCTGCAGCGCAGTAGGGACAGAGGGGGACTGGCACTGCTGAGTCTAAGTGATTATTATTGGGCCGCCAACGTGTCAATGATACGTAAGTGGATGAGGGAAGGGGAAGGAGCGGCGTGGAAAAGACTGGAGATGGCGTCCTGTAGGGGAACTAGCTTAAAAGCACTGGCGATGGCGCCGTTACCGTTCTCCCCAAAAAAATACACCACAAACCCAGTGGTGGTGGCAACTCTGAAAATTTGGGGGCAGTGGAGACGACATAAGGGAGTGACGGGTTCCTCAGTGTGGTCCCCGATAAGGAACAACCATAGGTTCGTCCCGGGAAGGATAGATGGGGGATTTAAATCTTGGCAGCGAGCAGGAATTGCGAAATTGAAGGACTTGTTCTTAGACGGGACGTTCGCGAGTCTGGGAGCACTGACAGAAAAATATGGGTTGCCACCTGGGAATGCATTTCGCTATATGCAAGTGAGGGCATTTGTGAGGCAACAGGTGAGGGAATTTCTGCAGCTCCCGGCGCAAGAGATCCAGGACAGAGTGATTTCGGGGGCATGGGTGGGTGATGGTAGGGTGTCAGATATATATAGGGAAATGAGAGACGAGGGGGAGACGATGGTAGAGGAGCTGAAGGGAAAATGGGAGGAGGAGCTGGGGGAAGAGATTGAGGAGGGGCTGTGGGCAGATGCCCTAAGTAGGGTAAACTCTTCGTCCTCGTGTGCCAGGCTCAGCCTGATACAATTCAAGGTTCTACACAGGGCGCATATGACGGGAGCAAGGCTGAGTAGATTTTTTGGAGTGGAGGATAGGTGCGGGAGATGCGCGGGAAGTCCGGCGAACCACACCCACATGTTTTGGTCATGTCCGGTATTGCATGGGTTCTGGGTGGGTGTGGCAAAAGTGATCTCGAAGGTGGTGGGGGTCCGGGTCAAACCAAGCTGGGGGTTGGCTATATTTGGGGTTGCAGATGAGCCGGGAGTGCAGGAGGCGAGAGAGGCCGACGTGTTGGCCTTTGCGTCCCTAGTAGCCCGGCGAAGGATTCTACTTATGTGGAAAGAAGCTAAGCCCCCGGGTGTGGAGGCCTGGATCAACGACATGGCAGGGTTTATAAAACTGGAGCGGGATAAAATATGCATTAAGAGGTTCGGCTCAGGGGTTCACCGGGCGGTGGCAACCGTTCCTCGACTATCTCGCAGAGCGATAAGGGAAAATAGGAAAGGCAGCAGCAGCAACCCGGGGGGGAGCGGGGGGGGGGGGGGGGGGGGGGGGGGGGGGGTGGAGGGCTCATATGAGTCTTCAGGGGTTTTATGTGTGTGTTTATATATTAGTTATTTATATTAGATGTTACGAAGTTACTATTTTAGTTATTATTTCTGTTGTTTCTTATTTTGTTGTTGGCAGTTGCCGTTAGTTAGCATATTATTTATTTAAAAAACGATCAATGTATATATTATTACAAAGTTGTAAAATGGGAAATTTTTATTTGATCGAAAAACTTTAATAAAATATATTTTTAAAAAACATTTAAATCTTTTTAAAATAACAAAGGCTTTATGTAAGAACATCAATAAAGGAGAAGGCTGGAAAATGCTTTAATGGCAATAGTTACGGATTGTGATGATTGATTACTGCACCTTTAATGTAATGATCCCTTTAAGACCGGATTTGAAACCCTGGGGGACTCCGCCTCCGGCTCCACCCCCAGGGAGCCATATATAAGGTAATGTTCAGTGGCAGCACATTCTCTGCTAATTAAAGCCTTTGTATTACCAATCATCTCTCTCGAGTTGTAATTGAGGGTATCTCAATTTAATTAGCAGATTACTTCAAGATGGACAGCGGTCTAAAGCCGGAGAAACTCGATTTGGAAGTTCGGTCGCCGGAGGCCGCAGAAATGTTTAAATACTGGCTTTGGTGTTTTAAGGCCCACCTGAACTCCTCAGACTCTCCAGTCGACGGGCCTCGCAAGCTGAGCCTACTACATGCCCGGGTGGGCCACAGACTCTCCTCCGCGATTGAAAAGGCCACCACGTACGAGGCAGCTGTCGAAATCCTGCAGAAGCGCTTTGTTAAGTCAATAAACGAGGTACACGCCCGGCATTTGCTCTCGACCTGCCGGCAGCGTTCTGGGGAAACGCTGGACGAGTATGTGGAAAGACTCACTGCGCTCGCTAGGAGCTGCGACCACAAGGATGGGACGGCAGAAGTCTATATGAACTTGCACATCCAAGATGCTTTCGTGTCCGGTAAACGATCCACATACATCAGGCAGCGACTCCTCGAAGACGGCGCAAAAGACCTCCAAGGCACGGTAATGCTCGCCTCCTCTCTGGAAGTGGCCCACCATAATCTCCGCACGTACTCCGCGGACCTTGCGAGCCCCTCTCGATCCCCTCCAGACTCGGCCATGCTAAAGGCCTGCGCCGCGCGGCGACTTGCTCACACCGGGAGCACACTGCGGTATTTCTGTGGGCAAGGCCAGCACCCACGTCAGCGTTGCCCAGCCCGCTCTGCTATCTGCAACGACTGCACAAAGAAGGGGCACTTCGCAAAGGTCTGCCTAACTGGGTCCGAGGTCCAGAAGCAAAAGTCTCATCGGGCCCAAAAATCGCGCTCCCAGACCCACAGGCCCCGCAACGTGGCTGCGCGTCGGCCGGACGCCCCCTTCTGACGTGACATTGGCCTCGTGCGAGTCACAGGGTGGCCATCTTGGCAGCGGCCATCTTCAAAATCCAACAAGTGCAACCGACGGCGGTGGCCATTTTGAGACTTTGAGACTCCGGGCGGCCATTTTGGGAGTCCGACTCAACTGAGGACTCCGACTACCCGCAACTGGGAGCGTTCACTCTTGATCAGTCACGGCCAAAGCACCCGTGGAACTCCATGATGCAGGTCCAAATCAACGGGCACGACACCCTCTGCCTTTTTGACTCCAGGAGCATGGAGAGCTTTATTCACCCAGAAACGGTAAGGCGCTGCTCCGTGCGCAGCTATCCCGCCTCCCAAACTATCGACCTCGTGTCCGGGTCCACTCGGTCCAAGTCACGGGGTATTGTGTCGCGAACCTCGCGTTCCAGGGCGCCGAATACGCCCGTTTCAAACTTTATATCCTCCCTCACGTCTGCGCCCCCCTGCTGCTCGGTTTGGACTTTCAGTGTAGCCACCGAAGCTATACACTGAAGTTCGGCGGACCCCTGCCCCCACTCACAGTATGCAGCCTGGCAACACTCAAAGTTGCACCACCCCCTCTTCGCAAACCTCAACCCCGACTGTAAGCCCGTCGCCTCCAGGAGTCGGCGGTACAGTGCCCAAGATATGACTTTTATCAAGTCAGAGGTTCAGCGGTTACTGAAAGAAGGGGTCATAGAGTCTAGCAACAGCCCCTGGAGAGCACAAGTATTGGTAGTCCGGTCTGGGGAAAAGAAACGAATGGTGGTGGACTATAGTCAGACCATAAACCGTTTTACGCAACTCGATGCGTACCCCCTTCCCCGCATAGCAGAAATGGTTAACCAGATCGCCCAGTACCGGGTATTCTCCACGGTTGACCTAAAATCCGCCTATCATCAGCTCCCTATCCGCCAGGAGGACTGCGCCTACACGGCCTTCGAAGCAGCCGGTCGGCTTTTTCACTTCCTCCGGGTCCCTTTGGCGTCACAAATGGGGTCTCCGTTTTTCAAAGGGCGATGGACCAAATGGTGGACCAGTACGGCTTATGGGCTACATACCTGTACTTGGACAATGTCACCATCTGCGGCCATGACCAGCAGGACCACGACGCAAACCTGAAAAAGTTCCTCCAGACCGCCCTTGCCCTCAATCTGCCCTACAATAAAGAGAAATGCGTTTTCCACACAACCCGACTAGCCACCCTCGGCTACGTCGTGGAAAACAGGGTCCTAGGGCCTGACCCCGAACGCATGTGCCCCCTAAAGGAACTTCCCCTTCCCCGTAGCCTCAAGGCACTCAAATGGTGCTTGGGGCTCTTTTCCTATTACGCCCAGTGGGTCCCCAGATATGCAGACAAAGCCCGCCCACTCATTAAGACCATGACATTTCCCCTGGCGGCTGAGGCCGGGTCGGCCTTCAGTCGTATCAAGGCCGATATCATCACGGCCACCATGCACACAGTGGACGAAACCATCCCCTTCCAGGTAGAAAGCGATGCATCAGACGTCGCCCTGGCTGCTACCCTCAACCAGGCAGGCAGGCCAGTAGCCTTTTTCTCCCGAACCCTCACCGCCTCGGAAATTCAGAACTCTGCAGTCGAGAAGGAGGCACAAGCCACTGTGGAGGCCGTGCGGCACTGGAGGCACTACCTAGCTGGTAGGAGGTTCGCCCTCGTCACCGACCAACGGTCGGTAGCCTTCATGTTTGGTAATGCACAACGGGGCAAAGTAAAAAAATGATAACATTTTGAGGTGGAGGATCGAACTCTCCACCTATGCGAATGATATTATATATCGTCCGGGGAAGCTCAATGAGTCCCCAGATGCCCTGTCCCACGGCATGTGCGCCAACGCGCAGAAAGACCGTCTGCGAGCCATCCACGATGACCTCTGTCACCTGGGGGTCACCCGGCTTGCTCATTTCATCAAGTCCCGCAATCTGTTTCGCACGGGGCTAAATCGCTGGCTTTGAAAGCAGACCAAGGCAGGCCAGCAGCGCGGTTCGATTCCCGTAACAGCCTCCCCGAACAGGCGCCGGAACGTGGCGACTAGGGGCTTTTCACAGTAACTTCATTTGAAGCCTACTTGTGACAATAAGCGATTTTCATTTCATTTCATTTCATTTCTACCTTACTCCACCGAGGAGGTCAAGGCCATAACCAAGGCTTACCAGATCTGTGCGGAGTGCAAACCGCACTTCTACCGACCAGACAAGGTTCGTCTGGTGAAAGCCTCTGGGCCCTTTGAGCGACTAAGCGTGGACTTCAAAGGGCCCCTCCCATCCACCAACTGCAACATCTATTTCCTCACTGTCATCGACGAATTTTCCCCTTCGCTGTCCCCTGCCCCGATATGACCTCGGCCACCGTAATCAAGGCACTGCACAGCATCTTCACCCTGTTCGGTTTCCCCGCCTATATCCACAGCGACTGGGGTACATCGTTCATGAGCGATGAGCTGCGTCAGTATCTGCTCAACAAGGGTATCACCTCGAGCAGAACGACCAGCTATAACCCGCGGGGAAACGGGCAGGTGGAGAGGGAGAACGCAACAGTTTGTAAGGCTGTCTTTCTAGCCCTATGGTCAAGAGCTCTCCCAACCACCCGCTGGCAGGAGGTCCTACCTGATGCCCTACATTCCATTAGGTCGCTCCTCTGCACAGCCACGAACGAGACCCCTCACAATCGCTTGTTTGTCTTCCCCAGGAAGTCCACCTCTGGTCTCTCGCTTCCACGTTGGCTGACGACTCCGGGACCAGTTCTACTCCGGAGGCACGCGAGAAGCCATAAGACGGACCCTCTAGTCGAGAGGGTCCAGCTGCTACATGCGAACCCTCAATACGCCTCGATGGAAGGCAAGACACAGTTTCCCTGCGAGACCTGGCACCCGCTGGCTCTCCCACTGACGCCCCCCCCCCCTCTACCAATGCTCCCCTCCCAGCACCGGCTGCCGACACTGACAACGCCCCCTCCCCCCCTGCCGGTGCCAGCATCAAACACCCGGGTCACCCCGGATACCCCCCCTGCTCTAACATGGGCAAAGGCTCAGACCACCGTGCTCCCAGATATACCCCCACTGAAGATGACCGTGTCCGCCGCACCACCGCCGGAGCTGAGAAGGTCAACACGGGCAATCAGGCCACCCAAAAGACTGGACAGGTAATTCCACTTCTCCCCGGATGGATTCTGTGTTTTCTTTTAAAACAGGGGGTGAATGTGATGATTGATTACTGCATCTTTAATGTAATTATCCCTTTAAGACAGGGTTTGGAACACTGGGAGACTCCGCCTCCGGCTCCACCCCCCAGGGAGCCATATATAAGGTAATGTCCAGTGGGCAGTGTGCAGTGAGCACACTTCTCGGTAGCTGTCTGGTTCTCTGCTAATTAAAGACTTTGTATTACCAATCATCTCTCTCGAGTTGTAATTGAGGGTATCTCATGGATATTTTAGGAAGCATATGGGTCCGTTATTTTGTCCGTTTGGGGAATGTAAAAAGTTTTGCAGTTCCTTTATCAATTGTCGGTTACACACTGAGGGATGGCGCAGGTCACATGGCTTCCCAGTGTAATTGTGGAACTTGGGGGTGGAGGGGAGTTAAGAACAAATGTTTATATGTTCCAATGATCACCTATCTACCTCCCTTGTCCTTAGTGCAAGTTTCAACCTAAAGGAAGGTATTCTTATTGACGAGGTTTGCCAGCCCCCTGCTGCTTGCCGAAAAGGATGTGACAAAAACCTGCCCCACCCACTCTCGCATCAATTTAAAATGTTCCTTATCATACAAATGTGTTTCTTGTGGTGTTATCATTGTAATTATTATTACCATTATTACCCCCCCCTCCTCCAACTCACTTTCCACCAGAGGCACCAGGGTATCCCCAAACCATTCCTTTCATGGATAGAAACCCTGGCCGGGATTCTCCGACCCCGTGCCACGCCGCCCCGACACCGGCTCACCGATTGTCCGGCGCTGATCTTCAGGCGCCTATGGGAATGCCGCCGCGCCGGTCAGGGGCCGTTGAAAACGCCCCCACCCCCGACTATTCTCTGGGCCTCGACGGGCCGAGTGCCCGCCAAGTTCAGCCGAGTCCTGCCGGCATGGTTACGTATGGTCCCACCAGGCGGGACCTTGGAGCTCTGTCTGCGGGGACCGTCCTGGTGGGGGTGGGGGGGGTGGGGGGGGGGCATCCGACCCCGGGGGGTGGGCCTCCACGGTGGCCTGGCCCGTGATCGGGGCCTACCAATCGGCGGGCGGGCTAGTTCCGTGGGGGCCTATGTTCCTCCGCGCCGGGCCCCTGTAGGGCTCCGCCATATTGCCCCGGGGCCGCTCAGAGACGGGAACCCATGTTCATGCGCGAACTCGTGCCGGCCGTGGCGCGCCGGCTTTCGGCCGCCGTAGCTGCAGAAACCACTCTGTACTAGCCCCCTAGGAAGGGGTGGATAGCTGCCAGTTGAGGCCATTGACGCCGGAGTGTCTCGTGCCACTTTTCACGCCGGCGTCAGAACTTAGCCGCAGGATTGGAGAATCCCGGCCCCTGTCTGTAGCAAAGTAGAACAGAGTCAACAACACAGAAACCCTCCCATAATAACCAAAAGGAAACAAAAAAAACACCACCACAATAGGGGACATTCCTCATTAAAACTGAGGAGCTGTAGGATTAACCCCATGGCCATTCTGCCATTACCCTTCTCCAAAACAAGTGAATGAAAAGAAAGGCCAACAAGGGAATGGAATCGAATGTCCCTCCATCATTTTAGACCCACCCGTGCTGCTGCCTCACGGCGCTGAGGACCCGGGTTTGATCCCGGCCCCAGGTCACTACCCATGTGGAGTTTGCACATTCTCCCCGTGTTTGTGTAGGTCTCATCCACACAACCCAAGGTAGATGGATTGGTCACGATAAATTGTTCCTTAATAGGGTACTCTAAATTTATAAAATAAATTTTCAAAACATTTTTTAGACCACCTATGGAGACCCATCTACCATGACTAAGGTGAGAAAATACAAGTCCTTGAAACATTCCAGGATAAACAAAAGGCATTCGATCAGTGCTCACATAATAGCAACTCCCTTTAACAGGATAAAAGAAAAGAAAATCAGTCAACGACATGATAAGGAAAGAGCCTGGATTAGAGTTAGAGTTGGCCCCAGCTGCAAACCACCAATCCAAATCCTTGCCTTCATGGGTTTAATGAAGGCCAAGGCAGTAGTGGGATTATCGAACAATTTGACAAAGTTGTCGTATATAATTTTCAGGGTCACAGGATAAAGTATATCACAATTCACTCCAACAGCCTTGAGTTGCCTTTGAACTACACTGAAGTCCGATGCTTGGCCTGCATCGCCGCTGAAAGGTCCTGGAAGTAGGAAATACTCACTCCCTCATGGAGCAGGTCCCACCTCGCCTTGCTGTCTTCAAGACCTTCTGCCGATCTTTAAAGTTGTGGATGCAAATGATTAAGGGCTTGGGATGAAAACCATCCCTTGGCCTCAAATGCGCCCTTTTTAATTTGAAACGCTCAGCTTTCACATCCAGCTTGAGGAAACGGGGCTCAAAGAATCTAAAAGGAGCCTTACCATCCATACTTAACGGCAGACTGACGATGCGGGTATTCTTTCTCCAACCTTCGTTCTCCAAGTCCCCCAGGACCTCCGCCATGACACACGGCCAGTTTTACAAGGATTGAATTCTTGCCTCCGCAGAGGAAGCATCATGTCCCACATGCAGGATTCTCTCCTCCGTACCATCAAGCCTCTTAATGACGTTTTGCAACTCGTCCACATGAGCACGCAGATTTTGGGTCAACACACTTTGGTCAGTCACTTAGATAATGTCAGCATTCATTATTTTCCCCCATTCCAGGAGAACCCCGGAGAGCATGGGGTCGCGAGACCTCCTGAGGGTCAGGCTGTTATATTGAAAAGACGACTCCACCCCCGCTGAATCTGGCTGTGCACTTTTATCGACAGATTTCTTGACGTTTTTCAGCATAGCGTTACCAATACTAATTACCAAAGTCTTCCATGGACATATCAGCAAATATAAATTCAAGGATTTTGTTGAGAAGTGTCGTGCAAACAGGTTAAATGATGGATTATAAGCGAGTGGTGCCAGAGCCTGTGCAAAAGCAGCAACTCCCCTGTTCACATCATGTGGTTCCCCCATCAGGATAGGTTTTTTGAGGAGAGGTATGATGACAGGATATTTTAAGGAGAGAGGGACAACACCTGAGCAGAGAGGATGGTTTATAGTATTGCCTAACATGGACAGATTAAATGACAGAACAGTACAGCACAGAACAGGCCCTTCGGCCCTCGATGTTGTGCCGAGCATTATCCGAAACCAAGATCAAGTTATCCCACTCCCTGTCATTCTGGTGTGCTCCATGTGCCTATCCAATAACCGCTTGAAAGTTCCTAAAGTGTCCGACTCCACTATCACAGCAGGCAGTCATTCCACACCCGAACCACTCTCTGAGTAAGGAACCTACCTCGGACATCCCTCCTATATCTCCCACCCCGAACCTTATAGTTATGACCCCTTGTAACAGCTACATCCACCCGAGGAAATAGTCTCTGAACGTCCACTCTATCTATCCCCCTCATCATCTTATAAACCTCTATTAAGTCGCCTCTCATCCTCCTTCGCTCCAATGAGAAAAGCCCTAGCTCCCTCAACCTTTCCTCATAAGACTTACCCTCCAATCCGGGCAGCATCCTGGTAAATCTCCTTTGCACCCATTCTAATGCTTCCACATCCTTCCTATAATTAGGTGACCAGAACTGCACACAATACTCCAAATGTGGTCTCACCAGGGTCATGTATAGTTGCAGCATAACCCCACAGCTCTTAAACTCAAGCCCCCTGTTAATAAAAGCTAACACACTATAGGCCTTCTTCACGGCTCTATCCACTTGAGTGGCAACCGTCAGAGATCTGTGGACATGAACCCCAAGATCTCTCTGTTCCTCCACATTCCTCAGAACCCTGCTGTTGACCTTGTAATCCGCATTCAAATTTGTCCTACCAAAATGAATTACCTTGCACTTATCAGGGTTAAACTCCATCTGCCATTTTTCAGCTCTGCATCCTATCAATGTCTCTTTGCAGCCTACAACAGTCCTCCACCTCATCCACTACTCCACCAATCTTGGTGTCATCAGCAAATTTACTGACCCACCCTTCAGACCCCTCCTCCAAGTCATTTATAAAAATCACAAATAGCAGAGGACCCAGCACTGATCCCAGTGGTACAACGCTGGTAACTGGTCTCCAGTCTGAAAATTTTCCATCCACCACCACTCTCTGTCTTCTATGTGATAGCCAGTTACTTATCCAATTGGCCACATTTCCCTCCATCCCACACCTCCTTACTTTCTTCATGAGCCAACCATGGGGAACCTTATCAAACGCCTTACTGAAATCCATGTATACGACATCAACTGCTCTACCTTCATCTACACAATTAGTTACCTTCTCAAAGAATTCAATTAAATTTGTGAGGCAAGACTTACCTATCACAAATCCGTGTTGACTATCCCGGGTTAAGCTGCATCTTTCCAAATGGTCATTAATCCTATCCCTCAGGACCCTTTCCATTAACTTACTGACCACCGAAGTAAGACTAACCAGCCTATAATTACTAGGGTCATTCCTATTCCCTTTCTTGAACAGAGGAACAACATTCGCCACTCTCCAGTCCTCTGGCACTATTCCCGTGGACTGTGAGGACCCAAAGATCAAAGCTAAAGGCTCGGCAATCTTATGCCTTGACTCCCAAAGAATCCTAGGATATATCCCATCTGGCCCAGGGAACTTGTCGACCCTCAGGTTTTTCAAAATTGCCAATACATTTTCCCTCAGAACATCTACCCCTCCAGCCTACCTGCTTGTATCACACTCTCATCCAAACATAGCCCCTCTCCTCGGTGAACACTGAAGAAATGTATTCATTCAACGCCTCTCCTATCTCTTCTGACTCCATGCACAAGTTCCCACTACTGTCTTTGACCGGCCCTAACCTCACCCTGGTCATTCTTTTATTTCTCACATAAGAGTAAAAAGCCTTGGGGTTTTCCTTGATCCGACCCGCCAAGGACTTCTCATGCCCCCTCTTAGCTCTCCTAAGACCTTTTTTAGCTCATTCCTTGCTACCTTGTAACTCTCAAGCGACCCAACTGAACCTTGTTTTCTCATCCTTACATACGCTTCCTTTTTCCTCTTGACAAGACATTCAACCTCTTTTGTGAACCATGGTTCCCTCACTCGACCATTTCCTCCTGGCCTGACAGGGACATACTTATCAAGGACACGCAGTATTTGTTCCTTGAACAAGCTCCACTTTTCATTTGTGCCTTTCCCTGGCAGTTTCTGTTCCCATCTTATGCTCCCTAATTCTTGCCTAATCGCATCATAATCACCCCTCCCCCAATTATAAACCTTGCCCTGCCGTATGGCCCTATCACTCTCCATTGCAATAGTGAAAGACACCGAATTGTGGTCACTATCTCCAAAGTGCTCTCCCACAAACAAATCCAACACTTAGCCCGGTTCATTACCCAGTACCAAATCCAATGTGGCCCCACCTCTTGTCGGCCTATCCACATATTGTGTCAGGAAACCCTCCTGCACACACTGTACAAAAACTGCCCCATCCAAACTGTTCGACCTGTAGAGGTTCCAATCAATATTTGGAAAGTTAAAGTCACCCATGACAACTACCCTGAGACCTCCACACCTATCCATAATCTGCTTTGCAATTTCTTCCTCCACATCTCTATTACTATTTGGGGCCTATAGAAAACTCCTTTCCTATTTCTAACTTGAGCCCATATTACCTCAGTAGGCAGATCCCCCTCGAACTGCCTTTCTGCAGCCATTAAACTATCCTTGATTAACATGCTACTCCTCCACCTCTTTTACCACCTTCCCTGCTTTTTCTGAAACATCTATACCCCGGAACTTCCAACAACCATTCCTGTCCCTGTTCTAACCATGTCTCCGTAATGGCCACAACATCGTAGTCCCAAGTACCAATCCACGCTCCGAGTTCACCTACCTTATTCCTGATGCTCCTTGCATTAAAGTAGACACACTTCAACCCTCCTTCCTGCCTGCTGGTACACTCCTGTGACCTTGATACCCTCCTCAGTATCTCACTACTCTCAACACTGGCTTCTGGACTACAGCTCATTTACCCATCCCCCTGACAAATTAGTTTAAACCCCCCCAAAGAGCCGTAGCAAATTTCCCTCCCAGGATAATGATGCCCCTTTGGTTCAGGTGCAAAGCGTCCTGTTTGTACAGGTCCTACCTTCCCCAGAATGTGCTCCAATTATCCACATAACTGAAACCCTCCCTCCTACACCATCCCTGCAGTGTTTATCTGCACCCTCTTCCTGTTCCTCAACTCGCTAGCACGTGGCACTGGCAACAAACCAGAGATGACAACATGGTTTGTCCTGGCACTCAGCTTCCTCCCTAGCTCCCTAAATTCCTGTTTTAAATCCCCGTCCCTACTCTTACCTATGTCGTTGGTACCGATGTGTACCCACGACTTGTGACTGTTCCCTCTCCCCCTTAAGGATTCTGAAAACACGGTCCGAGACGTCACGGACCCTGGCACCCAGGAGGCAACATACCGTCCGTGAGTCTCTTTCGTTGCCACAGAACCGTCTATCTGTCCCTCTAACTATCGAGTCCCCAATAACTATTGCTCTCCTGCTCTCCCTCCTTCCCTTCTGAGCCACAGGGATGGACTCAGTGCTGGAGATCCAGTCACCGTGGCTTACCCCTGGTAAGTCTCCCCCCCCCACCAGTATCCAAAGTGTAGCAAATATCAAACCTCTTTTTCTTATCAGCAAACCCTCCTTGACATAATATAATTCTATTAAGTGTTCCAAAACTTTCAAGTCAAGCTCAATTTAGTTTCTTCATTTAGTTGTAGCTCTTTGCTCTTCATTATTCCTAAAGCATTCAAAAAGAAATTCCCAATTCGTCACCTTCCACTGATGTATTTATTCACAGATGTACTAGAATCTCACTCAATAACAGAAGTTTTTTCCATGGTAATTTTGCTCCTCACAGAAATTCCTGATGATTTTTTTCTTCTTTCCCAAGGCTTTTCCTGTACAGTCCGAATTTCTGCATGGATTTTCTGTCTCAGTCTCATTTCCTCCAGGATTCTGTTGTGAAGCTCTCATTTCCTCCAGGAATTTGCTGCAACTATTTAATTTCCCACAGCAGTGCCTCATGATGCATTAATAATTAGTCTAATTTCTTGTTCCAGTGCTCCCTTCCACTGCTTTGTAATAATCCTGTCTTGTCTCAATTTTGGTCACGCTGAAGGACATTGTGATTTTTAAAATGGCACGACCTACTTTGCCATTGATGCCAGCTGTTCTCTGGTACTGCCATGTGTAAACCTCAACATCAAGTTCCCTTTTATATTGGTGTGTGTTATTCTGATTCTAAGACCATGAAACAGTTTCCAGCATTTAATTTGCTAGACTTTAGAACTGCAAAAACCAGAGTCTACAATTTTCCCTCTAGAACAAGGGAACCGAGTTTGACTGTCTAAATACACAAAACCAGTTCATGCGCATTACTCTCTGGTGTCCTAATGGGAAAGTCTTAATACAGATGATTTTCTATATTCTTCAGCAGGTTTCGTTGGGTAGTGAACAGCCCAACTGAGGACCCAGTGGGAACCCTAACTGGGTTTCCAGCTCCCAAAGCCAGCATTTGTTGAAGATTCATATTATTTTATTCAGGTGTGTACGCATGGGGGTTGGTTAGCTTAGTTGGCTGGGCGGCTGGTTCATGATGCAGAGTGACATCAACAGCGTGGGTTTAATCCCTGAACCGCCTTCTCAACTTTGTCCCTTGCCTGAGGTGTGGTGACCCTCAGGCTAAAACACCACCAGTCAGCTCTCAAAGGCAAGACCAGCCCATGGTCCTCTGGGACTGTGGTGACATTTTACACTCAGCAGTCACGTTTATGGGTTCTCCATTGACAATTGAAAACTCATCTGAAATTATTCAGCAAAGTCCTGAAGCAAGAGAGTCAGCCAGGGGTGAAAGCAACTTAAATTTCTTACAGATACTGTCGTGTGGTAACCACCCCCCCTTCCAGCCACCTACACGCCTAGACACTTAATTTCATTTGAAATAAAACTTGGATATTGGAATAAAAGAGTGAACTATCTTATAGAAACTCCCCCATTGGCCGGTACAGCTGACCTCGCTGTTCTCCCTGTTCCCGTTGTACCGTGCCTGGAGATCAATGCGCAGGTTGAGTCTCAGTTTGATTATCCAGCAATTCAGCAGTTTCACTTGTTTCCTCTCTTTGTGGTGGTGGCTCACATGTAGGTGTAGAAATGTTCGGGTTTTCTCCCCGTGGATGACTCTCAGGTTCAGCTTCTTCACTTTTTGCTTTTTGACTGAGAATCCCCCATTTCCCCACTTTTACATTTAAACATACCCACTCTATATCTGCTCAGGGAGTATATTTTTCTTCGAAAAATCAAAATACAATCTACTTTTTTAAACCCTCACAGTAAAAAAAATTCCAAATTATGAATTTTTACTTTCAATTGTTTCAGCAACAGGACGGCACGATGGCTCAGTGCTGCTTCATACCCGGGTTCGATCCCGGCCCCAGGTCACTGTCCGTGTGGAGTTTGCATGTTCTCCCCTTGTCTGCATGGGTCTCACCCCTACAACCCAAAGATGTGTAGGTTAGGTGGATTGGCCACACCGAATTGCCCCTGAATTGTAAAAAAGATAATTGGGAACTCTGAAGTTTTTTTTTTAATTGTTTCAGCAAAATGTTCTTTCAGCCATTTAATTAAATACTGTGAAGTAATTTAGTCCCCGCTCGTGATTATCTCTCAGACATTTTAAAGTCTTTCTCTGAATTATTGAATTTTAATTCTAGCCGCAGCTCAGCTCACTTAGATGCGCCTCCCTTGGCACTTTAAACGAAGGAGGCAGGCGATTGGTGTAAAGGTGAGACTGCAGAAGAGGAGGGAGTTGTCAGTGAGGCTCCTTCCCTCATCTGTGCTTCTCTATCTCCCCCATGAATATCTTGCCAGTACGTTGTCCCGGACAACACTGACTTACTTTCATATCTGAAGTCAGAGTAAAGAATATCAAAGGAAATAAGAGAAAGGCTGGGATTTTCCCAGTTATCCGCAAAGATCGATGTTGAAGCCGTTGACAGCTATGGTAGCTTTCTCCACAGTATTGTGCGACATTTGGAAAATAATCAAAGTCACTGGTAACATGGTGTATCACTGGTGGGGCGGCCTCTGATTCGCCCACCCCACCATCAGCGCAAACACTTAATGATCTGGGGTGCCATTTAATGCCATTTCTATTTTTTTTAAAAATATTTTTATTGAGGCATTTATAAATAAACTTCAAACACAACTACAACCAAGATCAAAAAGATAACAACAGGAGATCATATCATAACTAAATAAGTAACCATCAGCCACAACCCGCCCTCCCTACCATACCTCCCCACCTTCTCTGCCTCCACCTTTTCTTGTTAACCCCAAAGCCCCCTCCACTCCTTGCTGACTTGGCTGCTCTGGAAGAAGTCAATGAACGGTTTCCATCTCCGGACGAACCCTTCCATCGACCCCCTTAAGGCGAGCTTAATTTTCTCCAGCCTAAGGAAATCTGCGAGGTCACTCACCCATACCGCCGGTTTCAGTGGCTCCGAGTCCCTCCACCCCAACAGGAACCGTTTCCTGGCTACCAGAGAGGCAAAGGCCAGAACATCGGCCTCTCTCACCCTCTGAGCTCCCAGGTCTTCCGACACTCCAAACACTGCCATTTCTGGACTTGGAACCACCTTTACCCTCAGTGTCACTGACATCACATCAGCGAACCCCCGCCAAAATCCCTCCAGCTTCGGCAGGCCTAAAACATGTGGACATGGTTCGCAGGTCCCCCCACACACCGCCCACACCTATCCTAACCCTAATTTGAGTCGAGTCATGCTTCCCACCATTCTGACATTGCACCGCTACGGATGTACTTTTTGATTTCAGGGGTGGGTGGGGGGGTGTTGGGGTTAATTCCAGCCTATGGGCTTGATAATTATATGTAAGTTTGTTATAATGAGTTCCCCAATACTGAACGTTGGGAAACGTGGGCTGTCACTGACGGGAGGGAACAATCACCTCCTGGTTTGATGTCATCGTGAAGCCCGACTTTGGCCTTCTCGCAATATTTTTTACTCCCATCAACAACCCCGCCTAATGCGAATCGGAACGGAAAATCCCAACCCTGTGTTTCTTTCAGAGATTTGTCATGAATAACTGAAACTTTCCAATTCATTGTTTCCTTGCATTCTAACGTTTTGGTGGATTTGTTGAGTGCCGCAGTGTGAGCTGTAACATTTGTTTGAAGCAATAATTAACCACAGTATTCTTGTACTTCCAGAAGCTGCAATATAACTGAGAGACCTCCCATTGACTTTCCCACTCTGATATGTTCATGTGTTTCATGCTTTTGCATCTGCATAAACTCACTGTGAGGCCGACATGTCTTACAGTGATGCCATTATATCGCACTATATATTCTGCAACACTATTGTTCCTTACAGACATTGATGTCGGCATTCAAGGCACAATTGCCTCATTTGCTTCTCAATTTCTTCCCAGCTGATTTAGTGCTGACTTATCCTGGTAAGGTTTCACAGGTGCCAGGGACCGTCCAGTATCTCACCCCGGAGGATACTCTTTGCTTTTTAGCTCTAACATGGGGCACTACAACCAAGATGTTCACACATCTGCACTTCTAGAAAGGGTCATTGGATTGCAATGTGGGGTGGGAATGTGGGTGGGCTTTTCTCTTGTGGGGCACTGTGGCTAATGTAACAATCGGAACAAACCAGAATGTGTTCTCACCCCCACCCCACATTGGTTTGGTGCATGAATCTATGTCCTCTTTTTTTATTTAATTTATTTCTCATTAATTCTCTCACTCTGTTGCTATTTACTATGACATTTTATTCTTCAAAAGGTTCTCAGCTCTTAGTGATTACTTCTGACAGTCCCTAATGTTCTGAAAGAAACATGGGCCAGGATTCTCCGAGCCGGCACCAGCTTGGCGAACCGGCGTTCATGCCGAGACGGCCCGCGACGCCGGTCCGTCGACGGGACGCGAACCACCAAACAGGCTAAAACCGTGCGAATGCAGTGGGTGACACGCGGCCCGGAGAATCGCCAGAGGTGGCCCGACCTGCGACTCTCTGGGTCCCCAGCGATACTGCGGCCCGCATGGACCGAAGTCCCGCCAGCCGGCGTCATTCTAACATGCTTTAAAAAAGCATCAAGCAGTTGTGCTGGCTGACGCTGCGGCCAGAGGAGGTAGGGGTCGGCATGGGGGACCCCCAGGGCAGCGAGACGGCACGGCCGTGGCTGCGGGGGCTGGGGCAGCCCAGGGTCGGGGGGAGGAGGGGGTTGGTGTTGGGGGGAGGGGGCGGACAGGCACGGTGGCCGGGCAAGGCCCGCCATGACAGGGCGGAGCCAATGCCACGGACGCCATGACGGCGGCCACGCTGATGGGCGCCCACCCTGGGCACTGGCTCAGCCCAGGCATCACGGCCGTTCCAATGTGTGCTGGACCGCCCACAGGGCTCCCCCAGTCAACCAATGGCACCCACCAGCGGGTAGATCCTGGGCAGCATGCACGGCAGCCCCCGGTGAGGGCAGTGCCATCAGACGGTGGCCCTGGCAGGAGGAACGAGCGACAGGAGTCAGGGCACCGAGGGGGCGGGCGGGATGCGTGGCTGTGGCGCGAACTGTTAACCGGTGCGACCATGTAGCCCATGGCACCTGGTTGTGGAGGGGAGTATGCGCCATGATGAAACTTTGTCTCCTTCCACCACCTGCAGATCGTAATCTTCCAGCGCTGTTGGCCGCCCTGGCGGGGCGCTGCCCTGCATGAAGCCCTGTGGGAGCTGGAGCAGGGACATGACAGGGAGGCGGCGGAGGCTGCAGCAGAGGAGCGGGCCGCAGTGGGCCAGCTGGCAGCCGCTCAGGCTGGAGGGCCACCCGCCCGACAGGCGCTGGAGGAGGTGGAGGACCACGACAAAGGGGAGCCACAGGACGAGGATGCCGAGGAGGAGGGGGGGGGGAAGGAGGAGGCGGTGCCACGGCCAAGGAGACGCTCGATGAGGCCTAATGTGTACCAGGTCCTTCCACGACCTCCCAGACAGGGCATGCAGGAGGAGACTCAGGATGAGCCGGAAAATCGTCGCCCATATCTGCCACCTGATGGCACACCTGGCACCGCGGGGGTATAGAGGTGGACACCCTCTGCCGGTGGCCGTCAAGGTGACGGTCGCCCTGAACTTCTATGTCATGACGACATTCAAGTCGTCGAGTGGAGACCTGTCCAGCATCTCCCAGGCATTGGTGCACAGATGCATCCGTGACTGACTCCCTGTATGAGATTGCGGACCGGTACATTCAGTTCCCATGGTCCAGGGGGCGATCGATTGGGTACACGTCGCCATGCGGCCACCATCGGATAACAGGGCGATGGTCATGAACAGGAATGGGTCCTACTCCATGAACGAGCAGGTGGTCCGTGACCACCAGATGAGGATCCTGCACGTCTGCACCGGTACCCGGGTAGTGTACATGACGCATTCATATTGGCTCAATCGTTCATTCCCGGCATGTTCGAGGGACGTTCCCTTCCGGCTGCGGGGCTGGTTGCTGGATGACAGGGGTTATCCGTTGGGGTCATGGCTTATGACGCCTATACGGAGGCCACAGATCGACGCGGAGAACCGCTACAATGAGGCTCATTGTGCGACCAGGGGTGTGGTCGAAAGGTGCTTTGGGCTGCTGAAGATGCGCTTCAGGTGCCTGGACTGCTCCGGTGGGGCCCTGCAGTACCCGTCGGAGAGGGCCGGCCGCATTGCTGTGCTATGCTGCGTCCTCCCCAATATAGCCCAGCGGAGGGGCGATGTGCTGGAGGAGGAGGGGGAGGATCACGCGATGGGCAATTCTTTTCCAGATGAGGGGTTGGGGAGGGGGGGGGGCAATGTACGGGACATGGGGGCTGGACAGGGATGTGAGGCTGCCCATGGCCACTGGCTGGGCCAGCAAGCACGAGAGGAATTGATAGCCGCACGTTTCACCGACTGGGGGGGGCGGGTTTGCTGAGCATGGGCATGGACAGCACAGTATGGCACCACCTCACCACCAACCACCCTCACCCCCCCCACTACCGACCACCCTCACCTCCCCCACCACCGACCACCCTCACCTCCCCCACCACCGACCACCCTCACCTCCCCCAGCACCGACCACCTTCCCCTCCCACACCACCGACCACCCTCACCTCCCCCACCACCGACCACCCTCACCTCCCCCACCACCGACCACCCTCACCTCCCACACCCCGACCACCCTCCCCTCCCCACCACCGACCACCCTCCCCTCCCCCACCACCGACCACCCTCACCTCCCCCACCACCGACCACCCTCACCTCCCACACCACCGACCACCCTCACCTCCCCCACCACCGACCACCCTCACCTCCCACACCCCGACCACCCTCCCCTCCACACCACCGACCACCCTCACCTCCCACACCACCGACCACCCTCACCGCCCACACCACCGACCACCCTCACCTCCCCATCACCCTCACCTCCCCACCACCGAACACCCTCAGCTCCCACACCACCGACCACCCTCACCTCCCCCACCACCGACCACCCTCACCTCCCCACTACCGATCACCCTCACCTTCCCCACCACCGACCACCCTCACCTCCCCACTACCGACCACCCTCACCTCCCCCACCACCGACCACCCTCACCGCCCCCACCCCGACCACCCTCACCTCCCCCACTACCGACCACCCTCACCTCCCCCACCACCGACCACCCTCACCTCCCCCACCACCGACCACCCTCACCTCCCCCAGCACCGACCACCCTCACCTCCCCCACCACCGACCACCCTCACCTCCCACACCACCGACCACCCTCACCTCCCACACCACCGACCACCCTCACCTCCCCCACCACCGACCACCCTCACCTCCCACACCACCGACCACCCTCACCTCCCACACCACCGACCACCCTCACCTCCCCCACCACCGACCACCCTCACCTCCCACACCACCGACCACCCTCACCTCCCACACCACCGACCACCCTCACCTCCCCCACTACCGACCACCCTCACCTCCCCCACCCCGATCACCCTCACCTCCCCCACCACCGACCACCCTCACCTCCCACACCACCGACCACCCTCACCTCCCACACCACCGACCACCCTTACCACCCCCACCACCCTCACCTCCCCCACCACCGACCACCCTCACCTCCCCACCACCGACCACCCTCACCTCCCCCACCACCGACCACCCTTACCTCCCACACCACCGACCACCCTCACCTCCCAGCACCGACCACCCTTACCACCCCTCACCTCCCACACCACCGACCACCCTCACCTCCCCCACCACCGACCACCCTTACCACCCCTCACCTCCCCCACCACCGACCACCCCCACCTTCCCCACCCTCACCTCCCCCACCACCACATCACCCGCATGCACACCACCCCTCCATTACACATCCACTTGCGACACAATGAGCTAGTGAAAGCGGGTCTGGTCCATGGCATGGAGGATGATGACCTCTGAGCTGTCCACCTGTCCAATGTCTGACTCATGGCCACAGTAACACCCTCCTCCTGGGTGGTCCCTGTATGCGGGCTGGACACTGCATCACATGGCCCTGTCGAATCTCTGAGGGCAGTGTGGCGTGGGCGACCCGGGAGGGCGGCGCACGACACTCTCACCAGAGCTCGACGTTCCATCACCCCTCACCCACATTGGCACTCGGTTCCCTCCCCATCCCCGCACGTATCGGACAGAGCACAGAGGCAGCTGTCATAGGTGTCACAGTGTGTTTAATGAGAGAACATCTGTACATGTGCCCTAGCCCCTATAACTAATCTGTGCCCTGCACCCATGCCAACTTACTGAGTGTCTACCTTTCTGGCCTACGTCTACGTCTAGGTGGTGGTGTCCCCAGATGGTAAACCCCCCCCCCCCTTTGGCGGCCCTAGTTTCCTGTGGCGGCCCGGCCTGGATGAGCCAGGCTGCATTTCGGGCGACTGGGATGGCGAGCTGCCACCCTGTTCTGCCCGCTGCCCACCAGATGCATCAGGGACAATGGGGGGGGGGGTGTTTGTCCGAGGTGCCGCGGTGTTCCAAACCTCCCCTGCAGGGGGACCCGGAATGGGCCCCAGCAGCTCCTCCTCCCTCGGGGTGCCCGATGGCCCCCAAGCTTCTCCATGGGACAGGGGTGTGAGCGGATCCAACAGCCAGTCCTGGAGGCCCGCCCTGGTATCAACCAGAGTCTGCAAATTTGCAGCCCTGGATCTCAGGGAGAAGTCCATCCCTGCCTGCGTCTGTGTGACGCTGTGTGGGGTGGAGTGAGGGGGTGGGGTGAGGGGTGGGGGTGAGGGGGTGAGGTGGGATGAGGAGTTGGAGTGAGGGGAGGGGTGAGGTGTGGAGTGAGGGGGTGGGGTGAGGGGTGGAGGTGAGGGGGTGGGGGTGAGGGGTTGGAGTGAGGGGTGGGGTGAGGGGCTGGAGTGAGGGGCGGGTGAGGGGTGGCGTGAATGGGTGGGGTGAGGGGTTGGGGTGAGGGGTGGAGTGAGGGGGTAGGGTGAGGGGTGGGGATGAGGGGGTGGTGTGGTGTGAGGGGTTGGAGTGAGGGGTGGGGTGAGGGGCTGGAGTGAGGGGTGGGTGAGGGGTGGCGTGAATGGGTGGGGTGAGGGGTTGGGGTGAGGGGTGGAGTGAGGGGTGAGGGGCTGGGGTGAGGGGTGGGCTGAATGGGTGGGGTGAAGGGGTGGGGTGAGGGGGTGGGGAGAGGGGTGGGGTGGGGCGAGGGGTTGGAGTGAGGGGTGGGGTGAGGAGTGGGGTGAGGTGTGGAGTGAGGGTGTGGGGTGAGGGGTGGGGATGAGGGGGTGGGGCCAGGCAGGGAGGGTCTCATTTGGTGACGCGCCCCCGATCACGGCATGGGCAACCTCCTGGTCCTCGGGTCCACCAGCTGCGTCCAGTGCCCTCTGTATGTGCACAGTGAGGTGGCGCAATTCAGATGCACCCCCTCTGGTTTTCTCCTACTCTCCGCGGTTATGGGCGCTCTTATCCTGCAGGGAGTGGGGGTGCGGGAGGAGGAAGAGGGCACACAAACATCAGCAAGGTTTGGCGGTCCGACACATGCAGCCCAGCAGTTGGGTCTATGTTGGCATAGGTGCACAGGGCATCCGGCAAATGCGGCTGACATAAGTGGGTGCAGCCATGTGGGTCACGGCTGGAGTTGTACCATCCCCCTGGGAGGGGGGGCGATGTCACATCTGTGGGGAGTAGGGGGGTTGTCGCCATGGGCACAATGCTGGGTACTCATCCTGGCTGCCCTGAGTAGATCGTTCATCTTCTTGCGACACTGCTCGCCTGTCCTGGGTGTCATCCCGACGGCGCTGACGGCATCGCACACCTCCCTCCACATACGCTGGACGATGTTGGCTGCGACCCTGCGGCCGGATCCGGGGTACAGTGCCCCCCCCCCCCACCTCTGCTCGACGGCGTCCAGGAGCGATTCGATGTCACGGTCCCTGAACCGGGGGGCTGCGTGGCTGACGTCCACCTTGAAGCGTCGGCTGTGTTTGGGTGTCATGTTTATTTGAGTGCGCCTCAGTCTCTGATGCTGGTCTGCGGCCACGCCCCTGCGCTACCCGTGGCGCCCGTGCTGGCCCCTTCTGGGCTACAGAATCACTGCGCTTTGCGGCCCGGTGAATCCGCCGTGAACCACTCCGGTGTTTACGCCGGCGTCAACACATAGCCGCCGTTTCGAAGAATCATGGCCATGATTTTGTAAGGTTTCTTGATGATAATAAGGAACAAATATCCAGTACAGCACCAAGGTAGATTACAATCCCCATTTCAAGAAGACAAGTGGTAGCAAAGTGTGTCAACCTATTTTGTGAACTCGTGCAAAAACTCCATTGTGGGTCTAGATTTCAAAATGGCTTTCCTCGTGCATCATATCAATGTAGCTAACAATTGACTAGATTTCAAATTTGTGGCATTTTGTCTTTTCTGGTTTCATATCATATAATGTACAGGGCAGAAGGAGGCCATTCGGCCCATCGAGTCTGCACCGGCTCTTGGAAAGAGCCCACACCTCCATCCTATCCCCATAACCCAGTAACCCCACCCGACACTAAGGGCAATTTTGGTCACTAAGGACAATTTATCATGGCCAGTCCACCAAACCTGCACATCTTCGGACTGTGGGAGGAAACCGGAGCACCCGGAGGAAACCCACGCACACACGGGAAGAATGTGCAGACTCCGCACAGACAGTGACCCAGCCGGAATCGAACCTGGGACCCTGGAGCTGTGTAGCAATTGTGCTAACCACTATGCTACCGTGCTGCCCGTTCTTGAACTTTGATAAATTAGTCATTGAGGCTAAATTAATTTAGATTTCAACCAATTCAAAATATACAGATGGTCCCTGGTTTACAGTGACTGAATAATAAAACTCTATTTTTATTTGTTCATTGAACGTTGCTCTGAGGATTAAATTTCATGATTCTGTTCCCTGATGCAACAGTTTAAAAGTGGATAGCTGTGGGCCTGGAGTCACATGTAGGCCACACCAGGTAAGGATGACAGATTTCCTTCCCTAAAGGGGCATTCGTGAATAATTGATGGTAGTTGTCATGGTCACCATCACTGACGACCAGCTTTATTAATTTAACTTAAATTCCACCAGCTGCAATGGTGAGGTTTGAAGCCACGTCCTGAGGCCTTATTAGTCTCGTCCAGTGATATTACCACTATGGCACCATCTCCCTATAACTGATTCACATCTCAATTAAACCAATCTTTAAAAATAATTTTCAAATTGAACGAGTGAGAAAAACAAAACTCTTCCTTTAAGGACCAATTATCATAAAGTGGGAGTAGTTTTCAAACTAAGTGCAACAAAAGGCAGAACTTCAAAAAATTCATACATTGACTCTTGGAATTTTTTGGCAACTGTGTTGGGAGAGAACAGCACAATACAACATTTCAGATTGATGTAGTAGCTCAGAATGAGCACATAGACTGGGCCTCACTGTATTGTTCAGTTTAATTCACTGCATAGCTACTGGATGTAGCTGGCTGCATGTTTTCTCACAATGCATCTATTGTATATGCAAGTGAATCTGGGAACTGGGGCAAATACCAAAAAGATGTGTAGCCAGCTACCGATCAGGAAAATAAAAAGAAATTCCTCAGGATGAAGTTGGTCTTTTAATAAAGAAAACTGGAGATTTCTTGTTTTTTTCAAAACCTATCAGCACTGGTGTTAGGATCTGCTCCTTTTATTCAAGTGGCCATGTTCACAGGATTTGGACTGAGGTGAATGTGAACGTTATTAGGAGTGGGAGGGTCATGGAATTTGAAGCCCATTTTGATATCAGAAAGAACTTGCATTCATATAGTCCATAATCATGTGCTCAGGATATCTCAAATTACCTTACATCCAACTTTTGAATTGCAATTTAAAAACAGAAAATACTTAGTCAGCAGGGGCGAAATTCTCCGGTATCGGCGCGATGTCCGCCGACCGGCGCCAAAAACGGCGCAAATCAGTCGGGGCTAGGCCCGCGCCGGACTGATTTCCGCCCCGCCAGCTGGCGGGAAAGGCCTTTGGTGCCCCGCCAGCTGGCGCGGAAATGACATTGCCGGGTGGCGCATGCGCGGCAGCGTTAGCGGCCGCTCACGGCAACCCCGCGCATGCGCTGTGGAGGGGGTCTCTTCCGCCTCCGCCATGGTGGAGACCGTGGCGAAGGCGGAAGGAAAAGAGTACCCCCACGGCACAGGGCCGCCCGCAGATCGGTGGGCCCCGATCGTGGGCCAGGCCACCGTGGGGGCACCCCCCGGGGCCAGATCGCCCCCGCGCCCCCCCCCAGGACCCCGGTGCCCGCCCGCGCTGCCTTGTCCCGCCGGTAAGAGAGGTGGTTTAATCCACGCCGGCGGGACAGGCATCCGAGCAGCGGGACTTCGGCACATCCGGGCCGGAGAATCGCGGGGGGGGGGGGCCCGCCAACCGGCGTGGCGCGATTCCCACCCCCGCCGAATCTCCGGTGCCGGAGAATTTGGCAACCGGCGGGGGCGGGATTCACGCCAGCCCCCGGCGATTCTCCGACCCGGGGGGGGGGTCGGAGAATCCCGCCCCTGGTCTGGCAACATCTGTGGACAAAGAGTTAACATTGCAGGTCATCGATCTTTTGTCAAAACCAGACAAAGTTGGAGAATAGATTTTAAGCATAAATAGACAGGTAAATTAGAGGAGGGAACAAAGAACAAAAGGGAAGATCTCTGATAAAATAGGAGGGAGAAGAGCATTCAAAAAACAAAAGAAATGATGTTCAAGGTGATAGGGTCTCATAATGGGACAAATAAGGAGAAGAGATGGGCACGATTTTACAGGAACATTTCTAAGTGTGGTAGTGAGCGGGAAATGCCGCGAGCTCCCAGACGCTACGCCCCACGAGGCCGTAACCGCTATAAAACGTTAATTGGTTCACTTAACAAGGCCCCATGGATTCAGGGCACAAATTATGGTTTGCTGGCTGATTCACCCGGGACCCCGCTCTCCAGCCCCCTGCTAGCGAGTGGCAGCAGCACTTAAACTGCTCCGGCACAGCCAACCCCACTCAGCTCACAGCCCCACGCTTTGGTGACTCCGACCTGGGATGACTGGTGGACGTGGTGGAAGCCAGTCGAGAGGTCCTGTTCCCGCAAAGGTCCAGGAGGGTCAGCCACAGGGCAGCCAGTGCCACCTGGGATAAAGTGGCAGCAGCTGTAAGCTCGGAGGATGTGATGAGGAGGACTGACACCCAGTGCCGCAAAACGGTCAATGATATCCCGGTACCGGGTTCCCCCCCGCCCCCAGGAATGCGCCTGGCACCGCCGCTGCTCAACTCCATTCCATGTCCTGCAGTGCCTCCCATGCCAGCCCATACTCCCACCATCCCCCCTATGCATCCCAGCCCCCATTCCCCAATATTCCGCATCCCCCCTCCTCCCAAACCCCCCATACAGCCCACCCCCCCATATGGCCCAGCCCTCCCCCACTGAGTCCCCCCTCCCCTTCCCCACAAGCACTTCCCGCCCCCCACGATCAAAGATGCGTGTGGCTCACGATGCCCCCTCTGTGTCCCTGCAGGAGAAGCTGGCCCACAACAGGAGGGCGAGGGCCCAGACAGGCCGGACATACGTGTCCTCATCCTCTACGAGGAATGGGCCCTGGAGGTTACAGTGGTGGCCGAGGACAGATCCGTCACCACAGTGGAGATCGGAGCACAGGTCTACCGGCCCTACCCAGATTACCTGTCACATATGAGTTGTTGTACCATACAGACTGACCCATCCCTCTCACTGACCACATGCCCATTCTCCCAAAGTATCCGCATCCTACCTTGCCAGCCGTCCGGGGTGGTCCCACCACCTCCTGCATCCCATGAGAACACTTTGGAGGAGAGTTTCAAGGTCACCACCTTATACCCGTCACAGCTATCACCCCCATCCTCCACCAGCGCAGATACACACACCTTGGTGGGAGAATGTGGTAGTCAGATGTCAGGGGCACATTCTGGTGAGCACCACACAGCTGCTGATGCACATCAGGTGGAGGAAGGAACGCCCAGGGAGGACATCAGTCAGCGGTCTGCTGGATCCCAGGATCCAGGTGAGTGCCAGTCCAGTCTCTGGACCAGGCTAACCCGGAGCTGATGCAGATGCTAGGATGTGGCCGAGAGATTCAGAGGGGGTTGTCAGCAACACTTCCATAGCCGATTGGAGGAGCCCAGAGGCTAGAGGCACAGGAGTTTGCGTCGGCACCAAGGCCAACACTGCTAGAGTGGCGACTGCAGTGGAGAGCCTGGTGCATGACGCCAGGAGCATGAGTGGAGGTGTCCAAGGCGTGGCGCAGTCAGTGAAAACCACGGCTGAGGGCCTTGACAGCATGTTCCAGTCGCTGGGGGATGTGACCCAGTACCAGGTGGACCTTGATGAGGCACTGTGCGGCATATCCCGCTCGCTGGGGGAGGTCTCCCAGTCCCAGGTGGGGATTGACAAGGTGCTCCAGAACATGTCGCAGTCACTGAGGAACATCGCTGAGGGTGACGACATCATGCTATAGACATCGGGGAGCCTCCAGTGCCAGCTGATACGGGGCAGCCAGGCTCAATCTAGCTGCCCCTCGTTCCCGACATGAACCCCAAGGCCCTATTGGCACCGACTTGGAAGAGGGAACGCTGGGTGCCAACCCAGAGCCAGCCGACGGAGTGGCGACCGTGGCCACCAGATCCTCCCAAGACCCACCTCTCCCTGACAACGGCGTGTTTCGGGGTCAGCATCTGGAACAAGGTGGCACAGCGGAGCATGTGCCCCCACCAACTGCGCCTAGGCTCTCCAGCCCCCAGAGGACAACCACCAGGAACATCGAAGGCCGTGGGACGCAGTAGGCAACAGGCTGCCTTTACCTCTGATGTGCATCCTGGGGACACACCTAAATGCAGTGGTAGAGCATGGAAGGCTAAGCAGATCACAGACCACTGAGAGGGCACTGGAGGGGGGATGCAGGTGGGTAGGGGTTAAGGGGGGAGGTTGCGTCGAATGGTGGGGGGGGAAAGGTGTGGGGGAGGGTTTGGTAGGGGTGGGGCGGCACCATCAGGGGACTGGGGTAGGTGGGGGCATATGTGATCACTGACAAAAACTGTTGACCTCGAACGGATGCCTCGTCCCCCCCCGTGCCAACCCCCCTGCCCGTGACTGTGACTCACTGACAGTGCCGACACACTCCCATCACCCTAGAGTGATGTTACACAGACCCTTGAGGGTGGGGGAAGGAGGGTGACGGGGTGGGGAATGGGGAGGAGGAAGGCCGAGGGATGGGGGAGGGGTGGTGGGGAGGGGGGAATGACAGAAGAGGCCACATCCTATGTAAAGCGGATGAGGATGAGGGCCTTTCTGGCCCTCCAGGTCTGCCAGACCCTCGCCACTGCCACCTGCCCTCTAACCTCCGGCAGGTCCTGTGGGTCCTCCACAGGCTTGTCTTTCAGTGCCTTGTGCCAATCTCGTTTTCTCCCCGACGCTGGATTCTCCGCTGGGAACTCCGCTACCGGCGGCACGAGGCGGAGAATTTAACCCAGAGTAACCGATCATTCTGCTAATGGTTCAGTGCGTAGGAAGTTTCTGCAACTGGCAACCTACCAATAACCAACATAGGTCTGAGTAATTCATTGTGACTGAAAGAGTTTGGGATATTTGAGATTACACTATATAAATGCAAGTCTTTCTCTTATGTTAATGAAATTCTGTTTGCCTCTTGAATAGTGGTGACTCTGTTCGTTGGGTTATGTGAAATGAAATGAAAATCGCTTATTGTCACAAGTAGGCTCCAAATGAAGTTACTGTGAAAAGCCCCTAGTCGCCACATTCCGGCACCTGTTCGGGGAGGCTGGTACAGGAATTGCACCGCGCTGCTGGCCTGCCTTGGTCTGCTTTAAAAGCCAGCTATTTAGCCCTGTGCTAAACCAGCCCCTGTGATGTGAGCCAAATGAATGATTGCCACATCCCTTATGGCGAGTTGGCTATCAGCTTGAGGTCTATAGGTCTTCCATGTCTGTGATACAAAAATATCTGCAAGCGAGGCTTCAAGCTGAGTGGGAACGGAGTTGATGCGTGGGATTCCTGGGATGGCAGGACTGTCATATGTGGAGAGTCTCAGTCAGTCAGGATATATTCATTGGAGTTTTTACTGCAATTGTATAGGGCATTGGTGAGGCCACTCCTGGAGTATTGTGAGGAGTTTTGGTGTCTTTATTTGAGAAAAGATGTTCTTGCTGTGGAGGGAGTGCGGCGAAGGTTTACCAGGCTGATTCCTGGGATGATGGTACTGTCATATGAGGAGAGACTAAATCGGTTAGGATTATATTCATTGGAGTTTAGAAGAGTGAGAGGGGATCTCATAGAAACTTAGAAAATTCTCACAGGATTAAACAGGGTAAATTCAGAAAGAATGTACCCGATGGTTGGGGCGTCCAGAACTAGGGGTCATAGTTTGAGGATAAGGGGTAAACCTTTTAGGACAACGTGAGGAGACATTTCTTCACCCAGAGACTGGCAAATCTGTGGAATTCGCTACCACAGAAAGTAGTTTATTTTTTTACTTTTTTTAAATTTAGAGTACCTAATTCATTTTTTCCAATTAAGGGACAATTTAGCGTGACCAATCCACCTAACCTGCACATCTTTGGGTTGTGGGGGCAAAACCCATGCAAACACGGGGAGAATGTGCAAACTCCGCACGGACAGTAACCCAGAGCTGGGATCGAACCTGGGACCTTGGTGCCGTGAGACAGCAGTGCTAACCACTGTGCCACCGTGCTGCCCCCACTGAAATTAGTTGAGGCCAAAATATTGTGTAATTGCAAGAAGGAATTAGACAGCTTTTGGGGCTAAAGAAATCAAGGGATATGGGGGAAGACGGGATCAGGGTATTGAACCTGATGATCAGCCATGATCATAATGAATGGCGGAACAGGCTCGAAGGACCTAATGGCCTCCTCCTGCTTATATTTTCTATTTTTCTATGTTTCTATCTTTCAATGTCTTCACTGCTGACCGGAGGGCCTGGAGCCAAGCAGGCAGGAAGGGCGTGAATAAAGCAGAGAAACTACGATGTTGTGGCCATTACGGAGACATGGATTTCACAGGGGCAGGAAAGGTTGTTCAATGTTCCGGGGTTTAGATGTTTTCAGAAGAACAGGGAGGGAGGTAAAAGAGGAGAGGGAGTGGCATTGTTAATTAGGGAGTGCACCACAGCTGCAGAAAAGGAGGTAGTTGAGGAGGGTTTGACTACTGAGTCAGTATGGGTGGAAGTCATAAACAAGAAAGGAACAGTCACTTTATTGGGAGTTTTCTATAGACCCCCCCCCCCCCCAATAGCAGCAGAGAGGGAGAGGAACAGATTAGGCGGCAGATCTTGGAAAAGTGCAGAAGTAACAGAGTTGTTGTCATGGGTGACTTCAACTTCCCTAATATTGACTGGAACCTCCTTAGTGCAAATGGTTTGGATGGAGCAGATTTTATCATAGAACATAGAACATAGAACAATACAGCGCAGTACAGGCCCTTCGGCCCACGATGTTGCACCGAAACAAAAGCCATCTAACCTACACTATGCCATTATCATCCATATGTTTATCCAATAAACTTTTAAATGCCCTCAATGTTGGCGAGTTCACTACTGTAGCAGGTAGGGCATTCCACGGCCTCACTACTCTTTGCGTAAAGAACCTACCTCTGACCTCTGTCCTATATCTATTACCCCTCAGTTTAAAGTTATGTCCCCTCGTGCCAGCCATATCCATCCGCGGGAGAAGGCTCTCACTGTCCACCCTATCCAACCCCCTGATCATTTTGTATGCCTCTATTAAGTCTCCTCTTAACCTTCTTCTCTCCAACGAAAACAACCTCAAGTCCATCAGCCTTTCCTCATAAGATTTTCCCTCCATACCAGGCAACATCCTGGCAAATCTCCTCTGCACCCGCTCCAAAGCCTCCACGTCCTTCCTATAATGCGGTGACCAGAACTGTACGCAATACTCCAAATGCGGCCGTACCAGAGTTCTGTACAGCTGCAACATGACCTCCCGACTCCGGAACTCAATCCCTCTACCAATAAAGGCCAACACTCCATAGGCCTTCTTCACAACCCTATCAACCTGGGTGGCAACTTTCAGGGATCTATGTACATGGACACCTAGATCCCTCTGCTCATCCACACTTTCAAGGACTTTACCATTAGCCAAATATTCCGCATTCCTGTTATTCCTTCCAAAGTGAATCACCTCACACTTCTCTACATTAAACTCCATTTGCCACCTCTCAGCCCAGCTCTGCAGCTTATCTAGATCCCTCTGTAACCTGCTACATCCTTCCACACTATCGACAACACCACCGACTTTAGTATCGTCTGCAAATTTACTCACCCACCCTTCTGCGCCTTCCTCTAGGTCATTGATAAAAATGACAAACAGCAACGGCCCCAGAACAGATCCTTGTGGTACTCCACTTGTGACTACTCCATTCTGAACATTTCCCATCAACCACCACCCTCTGTCTTCTTTCAGCTAGCCAATTTCTGATCCACATCTCTAAATCACCCTCAATCCCCAGCCTCCGTATTTTTTGCAATAGCCTACCGTGGGGAACCTTATCAAACGCTTTGCTGAAATCCATATACACCACATCAACTGCTCTACCCTCGTCTACCTGTTCAGTCACCTTCTCAAAGAACTCAATAAGGTTTGTGAGGCATGACCTACCCTTCACAAAGCCATGCTGACTATCCCTGATCATATTATTCCTATCTAGATGATTATAAATCTTGTCTCTTATAATCCCCTCCAAGACTTTACCCACTACAGACGTGAGGCTCACCGGTCTATAGTTGCCGGGGTTGTCTCTGCTCCCCTTTTTGAACAAAGGGACCACATTTGCTGTCCTCCAGTCCTCTGGCACTATTCCTGTAGCCAATGATGACATAAAAATCAAAGCCAAAGGTCCAGCAATCTCTTCCCTGGCCTCCCAGAGAATCCTAGGATAAATCCCATCAGGTCCCGGGGACTTATCTATTTTCAGCCTGTCCAGAATTGCCAACACCTCTTCCCTACGTACCTCAATGCCATCTATTCTATTAGCCTGGGGCTCAGCATTCTCCTCCATAACATTATCTTTTTCCTGAGTGAATACTGACGAAAAATATTCATTTAGTATCTCGCCTATCTCTTCAGACTCCACACACAATTTCCCATCCCTGTCCTTGACTGGTCCTACTCTTTCCCTAGTCATTCGCTTATTCCTGACATACCTATAGAAAGCTTTTGAGTTTTCCTTGATCCTTCCTGCCAAATACTTCTCATGTCCCCTCCTTGCTCGTCTTAGCTCTCTCTTTAGATCCTTCCTCGCTACCTTGTAACTATCCATCGCCCCAACCGAAACTTCACACTTCATCTTCACATAGGCCTCCTTCTTCCTCTTAACAAGAGATTCCACTTCCTTGGTAAACCACGGTTCCCTCGTTCGACGCCTTCCTCCCTGTCTGACCGGTACATACTTATCTAGAACACGCAGTAGCTGATCCTTGAACAAGCCCCACTTATCCAGTGTGCCCAACACTTGCAGCCTACTTCTCCACCTTATCCCCCCCAAGTCACGTCTAATGGCATCATAATTGCCCTTCCCCCAGCTATAACTCTTGCCCTGCAGTGTATACTTATCCCTTTCCATCATTAACGTAAACGTCACCGAATTGTGGTCACTGTCCCCAAAGTGCTCTCCTACCTCCAAATCCAACACCTGGCCTGGTTCATTACCCAAAACCAAATCCAACGTGGCCTCGCCTCTTGTTGGCCTGTCAACATATTGTTTCAGGAAACCCTCCTGCACACACTGTACAAAAAACGACCCATCTATTGTACTCGAACTATATCTTTTCCAGTCAATATTTGGAAAGTTAAAGTCTCCCATAATAACTACCCTGTTACTTTCGCTCATATCCAGAATCATCTTCGCCATCCTTTCCTCTACATCCCTAGAACTATTAGGAGGCCTATAAAAAACTCCCAACAGGGTGACCTCTCCTTTCCTGTTTCTAACTTCAGCCCATACTACCTCGGAAGAAGAGTCCCCATCTAGCATCCTCTCCGCCACCGTAATACTGCTCTTGACTAGCAGCGCCACACCTCCCCCTCTTTTGCCTCCTTCTCTGAGCTTACTAAAACACCTAAACCCCGGAACCTGCAACATCCATTCCTGTCCCTGCTCTATCCATGTCTCCGAAATGGCCACAACATCGAAGTCCCAGGTACCAACCCATGCTGCCAGTTCCCCTACCTTGTTTCGTATACTCCTGGCATTGAAGTAGACACACTTCAAACCACCTACCTAAACACTGGCCCCCTCCTGCGACGTCAAATCTGTGCTCCTGACCTCTATACTCTCATTCTCCCTTACCCTAAAACTACAATCCAGGTTCCCATGCCCCTGCTGCATTAGTTTAAACCCCCCCAAAGAGCACTAACAAATCTCCCCCCCAGGATATTTGTGCCCCTCAGGTTCAGATGTAGACCATCCTGTCCGTAGAGGTCCCACCTTCCCCAGAAAGAGCCCCAGTTATCCAGAAATCTGAATCCCTCCCGCCTGCACCATCCCTGTAGCCACGTGTTTAAATGCTCTCTCTCCCTATTCCTCATCTCACTATCACGTGGCACGGGCAACAACCCAGAGATAACAACTCTGTTTGTTCTAGTTCTGAGCTTCCTTCCTAGCTCCCTGAAAGCCTGCCTGATATCCTTGTCCCCTTTCCTACCTATGTCGTTAGTGCCAATGTGGACCACGACTTGGGGCTGCTCCCCCTCCCCCTAAGGACCCGGTAAACACGATCCGAGACATCACGTACCCTTGCACCTGGGAGGCAACATACCAAACGTGAGTCTCTCACGCTCCCACAAAATCTCCTATCTGTGCCCCTGACTATAGAGTCCCCAATTACTAATGCTCTGCTCCTCTCCCCCCTTCCCTTCTGAGCAACAGGGACAGACTCCGTGCCAGAGGCCCGTACCCCATGGCTTACCCCTGGTAAGTCCCCCCCCCCACAAGTATCCAAAGCGGTATACTTGTTTCTCAGGGGAACAACCGCAGGGGATCCCTGCACTGACTGCTTTTTCCCAGTCCCTCTTACAGTTACCCACCTATCTCCAATCTTTGGTGTAACTAATTCCCTGAAGCTGCTATCTATGACCCCTTCTGCCTCCCGAATGATCCGAAGTTCTTCCAACTCCAGCTCCAGTTCCCTAACTCGGTCTTGGAGGAGCTGGAGATGGCAGCACTTCCTGCAGGTAAAATCAGCAGGGACACTAACTGCATCCCTCACCTCAAACATCCTGCAGGAGGAACATTGCACTCCCTTCCCTGCCATTCCTCTTACTTTCTACCAAGATCTGGCAACTAAATTAAATTTTTATAAAAAATAATAATAATATAATAAAATATGGTACTTACCTCAGACCAATGGGTTTTATTATTAGGTTAGAGGAGGAGGGCGGGTGGGAGACACTACACGTGTAGTGTCTCGGGTTTCCTCTCCACCAGAATTTATTGGTGAGGGTCTTCCCAGATGTCCGCGGGTCGACTTCCTGTTCCCGCCTAAAAAACTAATTAAAAAAAAAAAGAAAAATTCTCAGCTCCTGCTGAAATTGACTAACCAGCCAGCTCCACTCCCGCCGAAATCGACTGGCCTGCCCCTGCAAAGACAAGTGCTTTTAAAGATTGACTTACCTCCCAGCAGCCACTTCCGTAATGCTCCCGCTGAAACTGACTCACCAGCTGATTCTCCCGCCGAAATCGACTGGCCTGCCCCTGCAAAGACAAGTGCTTTTAAAGGACAGACTTACCTCCCAGCAACCACTTCCGCACTGCTCCCGCTGAAACTGACTCACCAGCTGTTCTCACGCCGAAATCGACTGGCCTGCCCCTGCAAAGACAAGTGCTTTTAAAGGTTGACTTACCTCCCAGCAGCCACTTCCGCAATGCTCCCGCTGAAACTGACTCACCAGCTGTTCTCACGCCGAAATCGACTGGCCTGCCCCTGCAAAGACAAGTGCTTTTAAAGGTTGACTTACCTCCCAGCAGCCACTTCCGCAATGCTCCCGCTGAAACTGACTCACCAGCTGTTCTCACGCCGAAATCGACTGGCCTGCCCCTGCAAAGACAAGTGCTTTTAAAGGTTGACTTACCTCCCAGCAGCCACTTCCGTAATGCTCCCGCTGAAACTGACTCACCAGCTGATTCTCCCGCCGAAATCGACTGCATGTGTGTACAGGAAGGATTCCTGACTCAATATGTAGATAGGCCGACTAGGGGGGTGGCCATATTGGACTTGGTGCTCGGCAAAGAACCAGGCCAGGTGTCCGATGTCTCGGTGGGAGAGCATTTCAGTGACAGTGACCACAACACCTTGACATTTACCATAGTCATGGAGAGGGATAGGAACACACAGTATGGGAAGGTATTTAATTGGGGGAGGGGAAATTATACTGCTATTAGACAGGAGCTGAGGTGCATAAAGTGGGAACAATTGTTCTTAGGGAAACGCACAACAGTAATGCGGGGATTGATTAAGAAGCGCTTGCTGCGAGTGCTGAATAGTTTTGTCCCACTGAGACGAGGAAAGAATGGTAAGGTGAAGGAGTCTTGGATGACAAGAAGTGGAGCTTCTAGTCAAGAGGAAGGAAGCTTGTGTAAGGTTGAGGAAGCGAGGATCTGACTCGGCTCTAGAGGGTTACAAGGTAGCCATGAAGGAACTCATAAATGGACTGAGGAGAGCTAATAGGGGGCATGAAAAAGCCCTGGCGGGAAGGATTAGGGAAAACCCCAAGGCATTCTACACTTATGTGAGAAATAAGAGGATGATCAGAGTGAGAGTAGGACCGATCAGGGATAGCGGAGGGAACTTGTGCCTAGAGTCTGAGGAGATAGGGAAGGCCCTAAATGAATACTTTGCTTCAGTATTCACTAGAGAGAGGGATCTTGTTGCCCATGAGAACAGTGTGAACTAGGTTAATAGACCCGAACAAGTTGATATTAAAAAGGAGGATGTGCTGGAAATGTTGAAAAGTATCAGGTTAGATAAGTCCCCTGGGCCTGACGGGGTATACCCAAGGTTACTACGGGAAGCGAGGGAGGAGATTGCTACGCCGTTGGCGATGATCTTTGTGTCCTCAATCTCCACTGGAGTAGTACCGGATGATTGGAGGGACGTCAATGTTGTTCTCCTATTCAAGAAAGGGAATAGGGAAATCCTTGGGAATTACAGACCACTCAGTCTTACGTCTGTGGTGAGCAAAATATTGGAAAGGATTCTGAAAGGTACGATTATTTAGAAAAACATAGTTTGATTAAAGATAGTCAGCATAGCTTTGTGAGGGGCAGGTCATGCCTCACAAGCCTCATTGAATTATTTGAGGATGTGACGAGACACATTGATGAAGGTCAGGCAGTGGGTGTGGTATATATGGATTTCAGGAAGACATTTGATAAGGTTCCCCATGGTAGGCTCATTCAGAAAGTTAGGGGGCATGGGATACAGGGAAATTTGGCTGTCTGGATACAAAATTGGCTGGCCGAAAGAAGACAGCGAGTGGTAGTGGATGGAAAGTATTCCGCCTGGAGGTCAGTGACCAGTGATGTCCCGCAAGGATCTGTTCTGGGACCTCTGCTCTTTGTGGTTTTTATAAATGACTTTGATGAGGAAGTGGAAGGGTGGGTTAGTAAGTTTGCCGATGACACGAAGGTTGGGGGAGTTGTAGATAGTGTTGAGGGTTGTTGCATGTTGCAACAGGACATCGACAGGATGCAGAGCTGGGCTGAGAAGTGGCAGATGAAGCTCAACCTTGATAAATGTGAAGTGATTCATTTTGGAAGGTCGAATTTGAATGCTGAATACAGGGTTAAAGGCAGGATTCTTGGAAGTGTGGAGGAACAGAGGGATCTTGGGGTCCACGTACATAGATCCCTCAAAGTTGCCACCCAGGTTGATAGGGTTGTTAAGAAGGCGTATGGTGTGTTGGCTTTCATTAACAGGGGGATTGAGTTTAAGAGCCGTGAGGTTTTGCTGCAGCTTTATAAAACTCTAGTTAGACCACACTTGGAATATTGTGTCCAGTTCTGGTCGCCTCATTACAGGAAGGATGTGGATGCTTTGGAGAGGGTACAGAAGAGATTTACCAGGATACTGCCTGGACTGGAGGGCATGTTTTATGAAGAAAGGTTGAGGGAGCTAGGGCTTTTCTCACTGGAGCGAAGAAGGCAGAGAGGTGACTTGATAGAGGTGTACAAGGTGATGAGAGGCATGGATAGAGTTGATAGCCAGGGACGTTTCCCCAGGGTGGAAAAGGCTGTCACGAGGGGACATAATTTTAAGGTGATTGGAGGAAGATATAGGGGAGATGTCAGAGGTAGGTTCTTTACACAGAGAGTGGTGGGTGTGTGGAATGCACTGCCAGCAGAGGTGGTGGAGTCAGAGTCATTAGGGACATTTAAGCGACTCTTAGACAGGCACATGGACAGCAGTAAATTGAAGGGGTGTAGGATAGGTTGATCTTAGATTAGAATAAATGGTCGGCACAACATCGTGGGCTGAAGGGCCTGTACTGTGCTGTACTGTTCTATGTTCTATGTTGACAAAAGATGTGACCAGATGGTGGAAAAGAGAGCGTGGCAGAAGGAAAAGCCTCAGTTGACCTCGGGCCAATACCATTACCTGTGCCAGCTGTAGAAAGGACTGCCAATCATGAATCAGCCTCTACAGCCACAACAGAAAATGTTCAATACAGAAATGACATACACCCTGGGCACAGTCCAGCATCTCCTCAGATGGATATCTTCACCTATAAAATCTTAGGGCAGCAAGGTGGCGCAGTGGTTAGCATTGCTGCCTCACGGCGCCACTGTCCCAGGTTCGATCCCGGCTCTGGGTTACTGTCCGTGTGGAGGTTGCACATTCTCCCCATGTTTTCGTGGGTTTCGCCCCCACAACCCAAAGATGTGCAGGGTAGGTGGATTGGCCACGCTAAACTGCCCCTTAATTAGAAAAAATGAATTGGGTACTTTAAATTTATTTTGAAAAATGATGAAATCTTAAATATGGACAAACAATTTCCCCTTTTCCATAAAAAAAGATAATTGTCCATTATAATTTTTGATCAATATGTTTATTTCACACAGGAACAAATAATCCAATTAACATTTCGCAAAATAATTTCTCGGATGAATAGCTTTGATTACTCACCTACATACAATTAAATAAGAACAATTATTTTTCAACAAATCTGAAGTGGCTTGACTGTATTGATAATGAGGCTATTGGCAGGAATTTTCTGGGCGTTCATGCTGACGGGATCAGAAGATCCTGGCAACGGCGCACCCCCACCGTGAATTTCCCGGCGGTGGGTGGGTAGGTGGGCAGGGATGCATTCAACAGGAAACGCCATTGACAACAGTGGGACCAGAAGATCCCACCACCGGCCAATGGCAGGCCACTGTGAAACACGCGGTGGGTAACACAGAAAATCATGCCCATTGTTTCCCCTGATTGGGGAATATAGAATATGGGGAAATAGTCTCAGGAGAACTGGTTGATCAATTGGACAGGAGGTAAGAAGGAATTTTCTAATGCAGAGGGTTGTGAACCTTTGTAATTCTTTACCCAAGAAGGTGGTGGATGCTTCATCATTGAATAGATGCATGGCTGGGACAGACAGACTTTTGATCCCTCAGGGATCAAAGGATTCTGAGGATCGAGTGGGAATGTGGAGTTGAGGCTCAAGATCAGGCACTATTGAATGGCGAAGCAGGCTTTATGGACTACTGCTCCTATTTCTTATGTTCTTATGCTGTCAGTAAACAATTTGGACAATTCAGTTTGCACGATAATTCACAAAATTTTGGAAATAAAATAGTGCCTGATGGTGTAGCTTAAAATTACCTCACTGTCAGAGGAATATGTCACAATGTGAAATAACATTAATAGCTGTCTGAACAGTTAAATCAAAGGAAGTCTTTTTCCCCCTTTTGTCTACTTGTGATATCATTCATGTGATCTTTTTCTAGCTGTACTTTACAACAAAGGACTTCACTAAAAGAGAGCATGGTTCTCTGAGATCAATCAAATAACTACACTTAGAAGAAATTTCTAAGGGTACAACCTACTCAGCATTATATGATAGTTGCTTCTTCAGCACTAACTGCAATAAAACCGCATTCTTTGAGAATCCAGCTCATGTTTATGCATGACAATTAGGTCCATGAGCCAAATTCAGTACTCGTGTAGGGAACATTTACAAAGCAAGCATAAACTCGCGCAAGCTGAAGTCAACGCATACATGATTAACTGGTGAGTGAGTCTTCAGAATGTAATGTTCGGGCACACCTTGGAGTTACACAACATAGTGAAAGTATTAATAAGACCGCAGCCAACTGCAAGTCACGACTGAAATTCTTAGCAGTGAACTGTTTGCAATTAAAGCAGAAGCTTCTATATTGGACTATCCTAGTCAGAGAGTGAATATTTCTTTCACTCAACCATTTAAAAGCTTTCCTGCTAAACTAGACTGATCTCTCCACGCATCTTTTCTACAGTGTAGCGTTATATTCCGTATGCTTCACCCGATGTCTATGTCCATGTATTTACATTGTGTATTTATCGTAAGTCCTCTTTTTTCATGTATGGAACGATCTGCCTGTCCTGTGTGCAGAACAATACTTTTCACTGTACTTCGGTACACGTGACAATAAATCTAAATCTAATCTAGTCTCCTTTATTTGCTCAACAACTGATGATCCTTTGCGAATTCCGCAGCTCATGGTAGTTGATCTGTTCACATCAGAAAAGCCCCAGTTTCAATCTCTTGTCTCAGCTGAGTAATTGATCATTAGGAGAGGGAAGTTGGCTCAGGATCTTGCTCATGGTCATGATCCAAACTTGTGCTGGAAGTTTTATGTGTGGACAGTGGTAAAGGCAGCATTGGCTCAACAGGCAATGCTTTTTAAAAATAAATTTAGAGTACCCAATTCATTTATTCCAATTAAGGGGCAATTTAGCGTGGCCAATCCACCTAACCTGCACATAGAATTTACAGTGCAGAAGGAGGCCATTCGGCCCATCAAGACTGCACCGGCTCTTGGAAAGAGCACCCTACCCAATGTCAACACCTCCACCTATAACCCAGTAACCCCACCCAACACTAAGGGCAATTTTGGACACTAAGGGCAATCTATCATGGCCAATCCACCTAACCGGCACATCTTTGGACTGTGGGAGGAAACCGGAGCACCCGGAGGAAACCCACGTGCACACGGGGAGGATGTGCAGACTCCGCACAGACAGTGACCCAAGCCGGAATCGAACCTGGGACCCTGGAGCTGTGAAGCAATTGTGCTATCCACAATGCTACCGTGCTGCACATCTTTGAGTTGTGGGGGTGAGACCCATGCAACAGGGGGAGAATGTGCAAGCTCCACACGGATAGCCGGAATCGAACCTGGGACCTCGGTGCCGTGAGGCAGCAATGCTCACCACTGCACCACCATGCTGCCCTATACAGGCAATGCTTGAAGTAATTGGAATATTAAGAGAGGAGAGTAAGTTGGTGGGTGATTTAGAGGAATAAAAAATTAAAGTGATTACTGTCAACAGATTTACATCAATTGGTACAAAATAGTAAAATTAACCCCTTAACTTGTACGCTAAGATATACAAGTGGAAAATTTCATTAGCCACACTAATATTTCACCAGTTTATTCACTCATTGCAAAGGGTCATGCACGCATACTTAATTACATTCTACTCTTAATTCCAAGTATTAATCCATCACAAATTAGTTCTGATGCTGACTCAGAGTAAAGGCTGTTGTGATATATCTTTGGGGGTTGGAGGCATGTCATTGCTAGAGAGGATGTGTACCGTGCAATCTAATCTAGTTTTCACTTTGGTCTGTGAGCTTTCTGCACACACAGAGCCCTGTATGTACCTAGTCTAAACAAATGAACCCGCAATGCGTTTACCCATTAAGGGGAGGCATGGCATAATGGCATTGTCACCGGACTCGTAATCTAGGGACCCGGGCTCAAATCCCACCATGGCAGATGGTGAAATTTGAATTCAATAAAAATATGGTATTAAAAGCCTTAAGGTGACCGATTGTTGTAAAAACCCACCTGGTTCACTACTGCCCTTTAGGGAAGGAAATCTGTCGTCATTACCTGGTCTGGCCTACATGCGACTCCAGATCCACAGCAATGTGGTTGACTCGTAATTGCCCTCAGGAATGGGCAATAAATGCTGACCCAGACGGTGACCCCACATCCCATTGACAAATTTTTTAAAAATCCCTTATGTGAGATTCATGCCTTTATAATATTAGAAACACAACATGGTGTTCAGCGGTGGTCAAACAATGAGGCAGCAAGATTAAATACAGGTGTGGCATGGTGAACGGCCTTGGATTGTGCTATTTGGCATTGAGGCGACCCTCAACGTTTTGGTCAGACCAGAACACAATACTCATGTAAAGAGCTGGTAGACAGACAGATCCCTCGTGGTGAGTTTGCAGCAGTAACCTGTCAGTTCAGTGAGTGAGACAGCGCATCAGGAGGACGAGCAGCAGCTTAGCTCAGTCGGGAAAGGTGAGTGATCAGGGTATGTACCGAATCGGTAGTGAGTGAGGGAGAGTCAAACATAATGAAAAAGAAAACAAGTAAAATCATCACATAATAAATTGAATAAAACAAGGAGGAAGGTCAAAGGGATATTGTCAAAATGTCCACAAATTTCAGCAGTTTAAATTGGGATCCAACTGACTTGCTATCCAAATTCAAACTGTTTCAAAATTGTACAGAGCTATGGGATGGGATTCTCCATCGGCTGACGTTGAAATCGGGAAATGCGTTTGGACGGAGAATCGGTTCCGAGGCCAAACTCGAGGCCGGGGCCGGTTTCACGTTAAACGAAATTCTACGTTGCCTCGACAGAGGTGTCAATGCGTTCTAGGATGTACACAGTAAACACCCTTGGCATATAATTAGCGGGCCCGGAATTCTCTGGGGCCTCCGCAATTCTCCGCCTCCACACTGGGGTGAATTCCCAACGACGAGGTTCACTTATGCTTTTAAAAATCGTGAAACCGTTGGCGTGGCTGATGAGGGAGCGAAAGGAGGTAAGACATGGAGATGTGTGTGGGCTGCTGGGCCAGACACTGGCCGCGCTGGCTGGGGTTGGGGGGACCAAACCAGAGCCAGGGGGGGAGGGTTGACGGGGGGACGGGCTGTATGGCTGGGGTGACCCCCCCCCCACGAGACTGGGGTGGTGCCCAGGCATGGACTGTCATTGCCACGGTCTGCAAGGCAGCCATCTTGCTGCACACCGCACTGACCACCTACCTTTGCCCCTGGTTCTAGAGAGTGACTCTGGCCATATCGGTGCCCCCGCCCTACCACCCCCACCAACCTAGCCCCCACCCTACCACACCACATCCCCCACCCTGGCACCATCCCACACCCCACCCTCCACTCACCACCCCCAACACGACCGTACCCCAGCCCCCACTCTCCTGCCCCACCAATCCCGCACCCCATCCTCCACCCCAACTCCCCTGCACCCCACCCTCCACCCCCATCTCCCCTGCACCCCACCCTCCACCCCCAACACCCCTGCACCCACCCTCCACCCCCAACACCCCTGCATCCCACCCTCCGCCTTACACCCCAAACCGACCGCCACCCACCGGAGGGGCGTCAGGCAGCCCACCCAGGGCAATGCCCAGTGTAGCCCCTACAGGGGCACTGGATGGGTGCCACAGAGCATACCACTGGCAAGGGCAGTGCCAGCCGACAGTACCCCTGGCAGCAGGAACAGGCACCAGGCCCAGAGGCCCAAAGCATGCCGGACACTGATGGGCCAGGGATCCGGGGATGGGGGAGGGAGGGGGTACATGTGGGAGCAGGGTGCGCAGTGCCAACTGGGGGGCACCATGTAGCCGGTTGGACCTGGTTGGGCACGGCGGTATGCACCATGCTAACATCCCTTTCATCCCCTGCAGACAATGGATATTGGAATTCAACCAGCAATGGTGGCCTCTAAGTCACCGCAGCCCTGGGGGATACCTTGTGGCTGTACGAGCTGGAGCTGCTCGAGGAGGAGGAAGCTGCAGCAGCGGAGCGTGCAGCAGCAGAACAGGAGGCAGCCACTCTGGATGGAGAGCCAGCCGCCCAACAGGCCAAGGAGCAGGAGGTGCAAAGGAGGTGCCGCATGGGGCTTCACGTGTACTGGCAGCGCCTGTCATTTGAGGACCTGCCGGACCGGGCATGCCATCGAACACTCCGGCTGAGCAGTGGGGCAGTGCGATATATCTGCCAGATCATGGCACACCTGGCACCACAGGGGAATAGGGGAGGACACTCGCTCCCGGAGGCTGTCAAGGTGATGGTCACCCTGAGCGTTTATGCCACGGGCTCCATCAAAGCGCAGAGTGGGGACCTGTCCGGGATTTCACAGAGCTCGGTGCACAGTTGCATCCACTTCAATGTGGACTGAGCCCACCAGGATGCCCGGGCAGTGGAGTTCACTGCCATCGCCGACATGCCCCGGGTCCAGGGACTGATTACAGGATGCATGACACCCTACGAGCACCTGCAGATGACAGGCCGCTCCACACAAAGCGAATGGGATCCCACTCGATGAACGTGCATTGATGTGTGACCAGCAACTGCGCATTATGCACGTCTGCGCCCGATAACCGGGCAGTGTGCACGACGCCTTCATCCTGGCACACTCGACGATCCCCAGCCTCTTCAGAATGCCCCGCCGGCTGGGACAGTTGGCCCCTGGGCGTTAGGGGCTATCCACTGCGATCTTGGCTAATGACACCTATCCAAAGGCCACAGACTGACGCGGAGCCCGCTACAACAACGTCTTTGCAGCATCCAAGGGTGTGATCGAGCAGTCCATCGAAGATGCAGTTCAGGTGCCTGGAGTGATGGTGGCTGTCAGAAAGCCCGGGGAAGGTCTCTCCTGGCATTTACCAGTCATGTCGCGATCCCGTTTGGACACAATGCTAACGGTAAATCGCGCCCTCCGACTAGAGTTCATGGGTGCGATTTAATGGCCTCGATGTGCCCGACTTAATGTCGCAACGAGGCTGTAGAATCTCGCAAGAGTCCTCTTGAAAAATTTGCGACGCTCGAGGTGACTTGTGAGATTCAACCGAACCTCGCGGGACATCGTGATCTGGATCTCGCTTTCACTGGGTGCCTGGGTGACAGTTCCAGGGTGCCTGGGTGGCCTGCCAGGGTGTTCAGGTGCCAGGGTGGCACTGCCAAGGGTCAGGGCCTAAGAGGGGTCATGCCCATGAAAAAGGGGATACGGGAGGGTATGAAGGGTGGGAGGATGAAGGACGTGTATGAAGTGGCCTCATAATGGTTGGGCAGGTGAAGGGGGGGGTCTTGAAGGGGGGGGGCTGGAAAGGGGTGCTAGGGAGGCCTGAAAAGGGGGGTGCCCTCAGCGACCTCATAGTGAGGTGTCCTCACTTAAGACCATAAGACATAGGAGTGGAAGTAAGGCCATTCGGCCCATCGAATCCACTCCACCATTCAATCATGGCTGATTTCAACTCCATTTACCCGCTCTCTCTCCATAGCCCTTAATTCCTTGAGAAATCAAGAATTTATCAACTTCATTCGACCATATTATGATCACTGCCTCCTAAGTGCTCTCTTACTTTAAGATCTTTAATCAAGTCTGGCTCATTACATAACACTAAGTCCAGAATGGCCTGTTCCCTCGTGGGCTCCATCACAAGCTGTTCCAACAAGCCCTCCTGTAAGCATTCAATGAATTCCCTTTCCTTGGGTCCACTGGCAGCATTATTTACCCAGTCCACCTGCATATTGAAGTCCCCCATGATCACTGTGACCTTGCCTTTCTGACATGCACTTTCTATTTCGTGGTGCATTTTGTGCCCCCGGTCCTGACCACTGTTAGGAGGCCTGTACATAACTCCCATTATAGTTCTTTTGCCTTTGTGGTTCCTCAACTCTACCCACACAGACTCCACATCATCTGACCCTATGTCGTTTAGTGCTATTGATTTAATTTCATTCCTAATTAATAAGGCAACCCCGCCCCCTCTGCCCACCTCTCTGTCTTTTCGATAGGTTGTGAATCCCTGGATGTTTAAATGCCAGTCCTGAACCCCCTGCAACCATGTCTCTGTGATGCCTACCACATCATACCTGCCGTCACAATCTGGGCCACAAGCTCATCTACCTTGTTCCGTACACTGCGCGCATTTAAATATAGCACCTTTAATTCTCTATTGACCGTCCCTTTTTGTTTTCTTAGTGTGGTGGACCTTGGTTTACTGAGCCTTTCCATACACTGTGTCATATTTTGTGGGATGGGGACAATCATAACCACTCTTGAGTTTTGTCTGTTCGTGTTTTTTTGTATTCCTAAGCAGCTACGCTCCCCGCTGATTACTTCACCTCTTGGTTCCCTTGGGGGTGCTTGGGGTAATGCCCATGTATATGGAGGGTGACATTGCCAGTCAATAGCTCCCTTATCCCTGAGGAGCCGGTCTCGCCATTGAGTTCAGCTCCCCATTGCTGAAAAGAATTCTAAGTGTGGTCTAGACCAGGGAGAAACTCCCCAAGACCCCAAGAAATGACTAAGTGTAAATGAATACCGGTGTAGATCTCAGCCAAACACGCCCAAAATGACACTTAGACGTCTTTTGGTTGAATCGCGCCCCACGTCATTTCAACAACAGACGAGGGGGCTGGATTAGCTCAGTTGGCAGTGTACTAGAGCAATAGCTAATGCAGCTTTAAAGAGCCGTGCACTGATCCAAGCAGACCTCACACAACGTGTACCTTCAAACAGTAAGAATAAGAACTTTTTTTATTACTTTATCAGAGTTACAAAGCCAGAGCTCAGAGTGTGGACAGAGGAAAACCCCTAATCCAGCTCCTTGCCTGCTCCAAAATCCAATTCAAATTGAATCCAATTCATGGTCCCCACAAGGGAGACATGCCAGATCCAGGCATTACACCTGACCCCACGTTCATCTTAGCCAAAAGGCCGAGAAGTGATTCAAACAGTAAGAATGACCATCTGGTCTCCCGTCAGAAACATATACATGAGGTGACTGACAAAACAAAATGTGACGATGAAGTGCACCATGAGACAAAGAATGGTGAGTACGTGTTTCGCACCATCAGTCTGGTGAAAAACATAGACACCGTTCAAAGTATTTGCCAAGATTCAAAGGATCTGCCGTGAAAAAGTTAGTAACTACTCATTATTAGCCAAGACTGGCACAGAGGCAATTGCCAACATATTACCGCTGTAAATTCTAAGAGACACGTATCCACAGACTTGGAAGGCCATGGTAGAACCTATAGTTGCACAACTTCTAACATACAACAGTTCAGTAATTCCAGGTGCTGGTTCCAGAGTCCTGGATGCAAGTACAATCAATCCTCCTGTGTGTCACAGATCTTCTACATTGTGGAGACTAAAAGCTTGGCGACTGCAGGGGTCCACTAGCCTGCCGTGACCTCGCACAAATACAACCCATGGAATCTGTCAAACATCCTCCAAAACTAATCCTATCACCTCAGTTCATGACCGAACATCAAAATATCTAGAATGCTTCAAAACAATTGTCAGTTTCAAGAGACCTGCAACATTACACTTGCAGGAGAATGCAGGTCCATCAATTGATCCATCACCTGTGTAACATCCACTTACAAGACCAATTAAACATCAAATTAGAAAAAGTGGAGAAGGACTGGATCATTAGAAGAGTACAAGAGCGCACAGATTGGTACAGCTCAATCAGATGTATCATATGGAAGGGTGGATCATTGAGAGTATTCCTTGATCCACAATATTTAAACACAGTTTTGAAATGTTGTCCTGACAAAATATCCACATTAGGAGGGTTAAATCCGAGTTTTCCAGGTGCAAAATACTTCTTGTAACTTGATGCCAAGCATGTCTACAGGTTGGTACAACATGTGGAGAAGTCCCAAGAGTTTACTACATTTGTTCTCCATTCAGACAATACTGTTTTCAACAACTTCCTTTTCGATTATCTGTTAGCCAGGAGTTCTTTCAAATTCAAGTGGACTGCATTAAATGCACTGGGCTAGGATACTTCTCCATCGTCGATGACATTGATGTGCAAAGAACAAAAGCAAGAATATCGTCATAATCTGCACATTATGCAAGCAGCATGTAACGAAGGATTGGTTCTCAATAGTCTGAAATGTGTGATCAACATGCAGCAGTTCAATTTATTTAGTTTTATTTATGCCAGTGTTGACATATGTCCCAATCCAAGTAAATTACAGGATACTAAAGCCATGCTACCTCCTTAAGATCAAGACGATCTTCAAAGCTGTCTAGACCTCTTTAATTTCCAAGACGATTCTGACCTAGGAAAGACAGGAGTGGCAAAATGGGAAAGTGTAGGCTCCAAGCTTTTCCAAAGCTTTTCCAAAGCTAAGATAGCTAACAAAGCCCACCTTGGTCAAGGAGGGGCAAAGGAGTAGAGATGTTCTCTCTGTGCATGGGACCAGGAGGCCCTCAGATAAACTCTCACAGGGCATTGGGAGCAGTTTGCTGGGGCTGGTCCCTGCCAGGAGTAATGTCCCAAAGACCTAGATGCAGAGCCACATAATATGCAATGACCTCACCCTGGTGATCAAGGTCAGCGAATGAATCTTCAAACGTCATATCCTACCAACTACATTAGTGGTCTCAACCACTGGTGTAAAACAGCACACACAGCATGGCCACCTTTGCTTTAAAGGATCATCAAGACCAACAATCTCATCATTCAGTCTCATACATAACATTCATATGCTTCATCTCATCCTCACACATTTAACACTGCTGCAAGTCTTACAACAACTTTTTAGCAAGTACAGAGACAGAGAAAGGGGAAGAGAAGAACAAAGCAGAAGATTTGTGAAGGGGAGAAAGGCAGGCGTGATTAAAAGACAAAAGGCATGGTGGAATAAGGTAAAAAGGTTGACACAAGCAAATAGACAAATGATTGGTTGAGCAGAGGTGTAAATGATGGCAGAATCATTACCAGTTACTGTATGAAAAATTGAGAACAGTGGTTTAATCTAAAATTATTGAGTCCAGATGGGTGAGAAATGTCTTGTTGAAAGATGAGGCCCTGTTCTTCAAGCGATTGTTGAGCTTCAATGGAACAATGTATGAAGTCAAGGACAGAGAGGTCAGGGTGGGAAAGGCGCAGAGAATTTAAATGACAAGAGATCAGAAGCTCAGAGTCATGCTGATTGAAGAGAGTTGTACTGCAAAGCAATCACTCATCATTTAATATAGAGGAGACTACATCTTGAGCAGCAACTACAATATACTAAACTGAAAGAATTACAAGCGCCATTTTGTTTTTACTAAAAATTCATGAATTGGACTTGGGGATAAAATTGAAAAATTTGTAGCTAGCACAAAGTTTGGAAGTGTAGAAGACAGTAACAACATAATAATAGACTTCAAGAAGTTGATCGAATGGGAGGAGAGATTAAATTCAGCACAGCTAAGTGTGATGTGATACATCTTTTGATGAATGTAGGACATTATTGTATTGTGTGTCTTTTGCAGTAATGTTATTAAAACACTTAGGTTAAGGTATCCAGATGATATGGTCTGCTAAACCTGTGATTAAGGGGTTAACAGCTAGGCAGACTGTGATGTCACTCATGTGAGGGACTGGAACTGTTTTTTTAGTTTTGTTTCCAGCCCTGCCCCGTGTCTGTTGTTTTTGGTTTCATTTTTAGCGTTCTGCTCTGGGTTCTGAGAAAAGGAAGTGTTTTCTCAGACTGACTTCTGAAAGCTTCTCTCCCAAAACACTTTGTGAATAAATCTGTAAGCCACTGACTGTTAACTTTGTTAAGAAGTGGCATTTGACCTGTGTGTGTAGATTTTGCTTAATTGAAAGCTTAGAAGTAAATGGGAAAGTAAACTCAAAGACGGTTCCTTATTTTTTTGTAAGAACTGTTAATTGAAAAGCTGTTTTTCCTTGGTTGTTATTGGGGTTAACAATAATAAGGTTTATTCTGATATAAAAGATCCCTAGTTGTCAGTGGAATCACCCCTGGAGCAAAGTATTCTTTCCCCACAGTTTATAAATTGGAAAATTGTTGAGGCCTCATCTGGTTTCCCAACATAAATTGGGGACCGGTCGGGATATACCGTAACTATCTTGGTAGAAAGAATGAAGAGCGACAGTACAAGCTAAATGGTGTGATTTTAAAGGGATACAAGAACTTTATGCACAAATCTGTTGCAGCATGTTAGCAAAACATTCGATGAAACATATCGGTGGTGACCCAGTGGACAAATGTTAAAATCTGCTTTTGCGCGCATTTGGTGAGGTATCCTTGACGGCTGCAGCGCCGAGATTCGCCCCGCTATTCACCAGCACTTTGCTGCTTTTTTGGGACTAGGGGAGTGTCTCCCCATCGAGGCCACTCTTTAGTTGATTTCTGAGCAGGAACTTCTTGCAGATCGTGGAGCATTTTGAATGGCAGCCCCAATCTCTACACACAGACCCGCCCCCACCCCCCTGCTTTCTGGAACCCTCAACCTTTTTGAGGCCCTTGGGAAGCCCCCGCCACCATCACCCCTACTCATCCCCCCAGGGGCAAAGCCCCCCCAAGGCCAGACCCCTGGCATTGTCAACCTGGCATCCTGGCATCTTGGCACTGCCACCCTTGCACCCTGGAAGTTACATGTGCCACTGCCAGGATGCCAAGCTGGGGGTTCCATGGTGTCCAGGCGTCAGGAAGGAGTGCCAGGGTACTATGTTGCCGTTTCCCCGACTGCCCGGGGGATCTCTAATTGCCTGTAAGAACCCCCCCCCCACCCCACTCGAGGTGCCATTATGCCTGGTCTATGTTTGTAGAAACCAGTGCTAAACAGCGCCCTGGCGAGGTCCCACATGCACGGCTGTTGACGCCCGGGCGCTGGGTGCATGTGGCATCCGGATATTAAATGAGGCTCAGATCATGCCGGGCGGAGCGAGTCCGGTGTCTCGCAATCGGTCCTGCATCCAACGCAGAGCCCGATTTAGGACTCTCGCATGATTCACCCGCTGTACCAGATCCGCACCGAGCGCCATGCGGTCGCTGAATCATGGCATGGTATCCTGGACTTTATAAATGGAGGTACAGCTATAAAAGCCATGGAGTTATGCTTAAGCTGTACAAATCCCTAATTCAGCCCCATCTGCGGCAGTTCTGGCTACCACTTTAGGAAGGGTGTGAAGGCCTTAGAGAAGGTAATGAAGTGATTTACTGGAATGGTTCCAGAGGTAAGGGATGGATTACAGTTATGTGGATGGGCTAAAGAAGCTGGGGCTATTTTTCATTAGAGAAGGGAAGGCTAAGAGGAGATTTGTTGGAGGCATTTAAGATCATGAAGCGTTTAGATAGAGTAAACAAAGAGGTTTTTTTCAATGCTAAAGGGACCAGAGGACACATGTTTAAAGTGATTAACAAAAGAGCCAGAGATGCGATGAAGAAAAACAATTTTCCACGAGAGACAAGAATTTGTAACGATATTCTGATGTCTGATATGATGGTGGATGAAAATTCAATAACAGTCTTCAAAAGAGAATCAGGTAAATACTTGATGGGGAAAAAACTGCAGGGATATGGGGAAGGGATGGGGAAGCTGGACTAACTGGATTACTCTTGCTACGACTGGGGAGGACACGTGTGATGACTTGTCCTTTCCTTCCAAAGCCTCAATTGAAATGAAATGAAATGAAAATGAAAATCGCTTATTGTCACATGTAGGCTTCAATGAAGTTACTGTGAAAAGCCCCTAGTCGCCACATTCCGGCGCCTATTCGGGGAGGCTGGTACGGGAATTGATCGTAACAGTCCCTTTTGTAATGTATAATGACCAAGGTATTATTCAATGTCTGTGTTTAATTATTTACACGCTGATTGCAAAGAAACCAGTCTGACAGGCTTTCTTGAGTTTAAACAAAAGAAGTTTGTCTTTATTGACCTAAAATCACACCCAGATAAGGATATAAAGATATTTTCTAAAAAGGTAAACCCAGGTCCTGACCTTTGCAACACACATACAGACACAAACACATTCATGCACATGAACACACCAACACGCATACACAAACATGCACACACACACACATGAAGACGCGCCCACACACAGACATACTTGCACACACTCACATGCAGGCACACACACACAACAGTCATGTACACACACACGGACACACAGAGACATGCACACACACAGGCACACCCATGTATACACAGATACATACATGCACACAGACAAGCACATGTACACACACAAGCACACACAAATGTGTACACACATGGACACACACAGAAACACATACATGCACACACAGATGTACACATTCACAGGGGCGCACACACACATGCACACACAGAGACATGCACACATACACACACATACATATGCACGCACAAGCACACAGACACACACAAAATTACAATTTCTACAGCAGGAAGTTACGCTTTGGCCAAATTTAAAGTTACTGATAAATAAAAAAATAGAGTTCACTGTTTATGAATCCTTCACTGGTATCTGTGGCGGAGGCAGAATTGCGCCATGGGGGTCTTGAAATTTTTTCCCCATTTTCTCCCCTCAACCTACTGGCAACAAACAAGTCCTCAAACTGAGGCAAGAACAGCCTCCGTCTCGCGCAGAACTCCCCTCCAAACCCCCAAGGGTAAACTTAATCTTTTCCAACTTAAGGAGTTCTACTACATCCCCCAACCAAGCCGACACCATCGGTACTCCACCAACTTCCACTCCGGTGTTAGTGACGGCTCTGAGGGTCTGGGGACAATGGAGGAGATATAAGAGAGTGGACGGAGCATCAATTTGGACCCCGATTTATAATAACCACAGGTTTGTACCGGGTAGGCTAGATGGTGGGTTCCGGAGTTGGCAGAGGGCAGGGATTGGAAGGATGGGGGATCTATTTATAGAGTGGAACTATCCCAGCTTGAAAGCTTTGGAGGATAAATTTAAATTGCCAGCAGGGAATGGTTTTAGGTATTTGCAGGTGCGAGACTTCCTGAGAAAACCGGTGCCGGCCTTTCCGTTGCTGCCGCCACGGGGGATACAGGATAGTGTTATGGGCCAGGGTTTAGAGAACCCCAAAGTGTATCATGGAGTTCACCTGACCCACAACTTTTAATAGATTGTGGTATGGGGAGCACACGGCCCACTCTACAGGTGTGGTACAGCAGAAATGGAAAAGTATTTTTTAAAGCAAAACAATGTTTATTCTATGAACTCAAGTTAACCTTTTTAAAACATACAGTGAACATCTTAGCAACCATCAATTCAAATACATCCCCCAAAGAATACAACACAAAGTAATCCTTAATAACTTCCCAAACAACATCCAGAAGACAGAAGGAACACCTTTTAACAGAAGCTCATCAGGTTTACATTCACTACTGAAAACATTTATAATTCTGAATTCACCAAATGATCAAGAGATAGTCTTTTCATGGCAGAGAGATCAACAGTATACCTGCTCTGTCTGGCTTCAGCTCCAACACTGAAAATGAAACTAAAACACTCCCTGCAGCCTGCTCAAAAACGAAAGTTAAAAGCTGACAGACAGCCCAGCTCCATCCACTCTCTGACATCACTGCAGTAGTAAACACCCATTTGTTAAAGGTACTCTCACTACAGATATTTATATGCACACTCATATTTAAACACCCATTTCTTAAAGGTACTTTCACATGACACCTCCCCCCAAGAAAAAAAAATAAACCATCAACTTCAAGATGGTTTCATTTTTCACATTTTCACTATCCTTTAAGAAATACACACAGTAAATTTACTTTTTTGTGAAAAAAAACAACACTCGCAAACAGGTACAATAATATAGTCCATTTTTGTTCTTCTTCCTCCAACTGAAATCCTTCTCAATTGACAGTCTCTTTGAACAAGAAGGTCTCTGCACGATCTATCCATTTCTCTACGCCTCGGCATTTCTCTTTAAAGTCAGATACTTTAGTTCAATCTGATCGCAGAGTCCCTTGTAATTCTCCAACACAGGAGCATTGACAGCTTTAAGGCAGTCAAATGCATGTTGAAACTCCGCTGTCCATTGAAATTTTCAACATTTCTTCAGCAAGTCCATCAGTGGAGCAATCACGCTACAAAACTTTTGCACAAATGGTCGATCAATTCCACTCATACCAAGAAATCGCATTATTCCCCTTCGTCTTGAAGGTATCGGAAACTCCTCAACAACTGTTGGTTTCACATCCCATGTCACCATTCCACCCTGTCCGATTGTATGGCCAAGGAAAGTGACTTGGGCTTTTCCAAATTCACTTTTGGCTAGGTTTATCAGCAAACCTGCCTCCATCAGATGTTTTAAATGTTCTGTCCATGTCTGGCTGAAAATTGCCAGATCGTCAATGTATACCGCACAATTGGGTAATCCTGAAATGACTTTGTTAGTTAACCGTGGAAATGTGGCTGGGGCGTTTTGCATCCCTAATGGCATAACTTTGAATTGGTATATACCATCTAGAGTCACAAAAGCTGAAATCGCCTTAGCCCTTTCGGATAAACGTACCTGCCAGTAACCTTTAAGTAAATCCAATTTGGAAATAAAAGCTGATTATCCCACTGTCTCAATGCAATCCTCCAAACGTGGGATAGGATAAGAGTCCGATAACTGCATTAACCTTTCTATAGTCCACACACAACCGTTGGGTACCGTCTGGTTTAGGTATCATCGCTATGGGTGAGCTCCACTGGCTGCAACCCACTACAATTATGCCATTTTTAAGCATACTCTCAATCTCTTTGTTAACCTGTGCCAATTTTAAAGGGTTAAGTCTATACGGATGCTGTTTGATTGGAACAGCATTTCCCACATCTACATCATGTATAGCTATTTTAGTACTTCCCAATTTATCACTACAAACTTGCCCATGTGATATTAATATCTCTTTCAGGTCAGTTTGTTTTTTCCAATGATCATAAGGTTCTGTTTCACAAGACAGCGGTGGAAGGTAACTCAACAATTTATCCCAATTTTTAAGAACATCCTCATTTTCCAATTTAATTTGAGGTATGTCAAATTCACAGTCATCTGGATTTGGTTCATCACTTTGAGTTAGAATCATTACAACCTCCTCCTTTTTCTCTCCTTCCCTTTCAAAGTACCTTTTAAGCATCTTCACATGACACACTCGGTGAGTTTTCCTTCTATCCGGCGTTTTTAACACATAATTCACCTCACTTAATTTCCTTTCAATCTGATATGGTCCACAAAACCTAGCTTTTAAAGGCTCACCTACCACTGTAATAACACTAAAACTTTATCTCCGCTGGCAAAACTACGAACTTTGGATTTCTTGTCCGCTACTCGTTTCATCACATTTTGTGCAACTTTTAAATGTTGTCTAGCCAATTCACCTGCTCTACTAAATCATTCCCTAAAAATTAACACGTACTCCAATAATATAATTTCTGATTTCTCACTCACTAATTTTTCCTTAATCAATTTAAGTGGTCCTCTTACCTCATGACCAAAAATTAGTTCAAAAGGACTGAATTTGGTTGACTCATTCGGTGCATCCCTAATTGCAAACAGTACGAATGGAATTCCTTTATCCCAATCCTCCGGATAATAGTGACAATAAGCCCTCAACATTGTCTTTAATGTCTGATGCCACCTTTCTAAGGCTCCCTGTGATTCTGGATGGTACGCAGTTGATTTAAATTGTTTTATTCCTAAGCTATCCATAACTTCTTTGAATAACCTTGAGGTAAAATTTGATCCTTGATCCGTTTGTATTTCGGTGGGTAGTCCATATCTAGTAAAGAATTTAAGTAACTCCTCCACAATCTTTTTAGCTGTAATATTATGTACAGGAATGGCCTCCTGAAACCTAGTAGACACATCCATTATTGTCAAAAGATATTGATTCCCACTTTTCTTTTTCGGAAGGGGTCCTACGCAATCAATTAGGACCCTTGTAAAAGGTCCCTCAAATGCTGGAATGGGTATTAAGGGCGCTGGTTTTATCACTGCTTGAGGTTTCCCTAACACTTGACATGTGTGACATGATTGACAAAATTTAACTACATCTTTATGTAGTCCAGGCCAATAAAAATGATTTTGGATTTTAGCTTGAGTTTTCCTTCTTCCTAAATGACCTCCCACTGGTACCTCATGTGCAACTCGCAACACCTCCTTTCTATACCCTACCGGCAATACTACTTGATGAACTTCTGCCCACTTTTCATCCACCTGCAGATGAAATGGTCTCCATTTTCTCATCAAGACATTACTTCTATGGTAATAACACTCTGGTATACACTCAGATTTCTCTTCCTTGTATGCTTTCTGATACATCCATTTTATTTCTACATCTTTCTGTTGTAACTCCGCCAATTGTCCTGAACTAAAAATATCCGCCTCATCCTCCACCTGTTCTTTTCCAACCATCTGATCAAAAATCGTTTCTGATAATTGCACTTCAACTTCATCTTCACTCTCTGATTTCTCCTCTTGTCTTAACCTGTGACTTTGCGACCTTGTTACTACACAATCCGGAAAAATCCCAGGATATTCGTCCTTCAACACTTCAGTTGTCTGATTTTCCACTGGCTTATCAACCACAGTCGGCATCACTCCCACCTGCGATCCAGCTATATCATTACCCAAGATAAACTGTATTCCTGGTCAAGAGAGTTTCTCTATTACTCCTACTACCACTTCACCACTCTTCACTGGACTTTCCAACCTTACCTTATATAATGGAACGCTACTCCTCTCACCCTGAATTCCACATGTTACCACCTTTTCTGACAACATTCTTCCCGAACTACATAACTCCTCATCTCTTACCATTAAAGATTGACTAGCTCCCGTATCTCTTAAAATTGTGACTTCTTTACCTGCTCCTCCTGATACACATGAGTAAACTTTACCCACACAAGTAAATTCTTTAAAGAGATCTGGCACCTTCTTATCAATCACCTCTTGATCAGATTGTACAATCTTTTGCACCTCCTTCACTTCACTTGGCCTTTCCTTTACCACTTTAACAAACCCCACTGTCTTATCCTGTTTTACCACATCAGCCTTCCCAGTGCTTTTCTTCAACCACCAACACTGTGACTTTCCATGGCCTAGTTTATTACAGTGAAAACATTTGAAACTTTTCATGTCTCTTCCACCCTCCTGGATTTCTTTTTTAGTTTGAGGTACACTCGCCTTATTATCTCCCATCAGATCACCTTTACGTTTACCACTTGAGTATTTCTCATGTCCCCAGTTTCTATCGCTCACAGACTGAAACTGATGTCGGAAACCAAGCTTAGATTTTTGAACCAATTCATAATCATCTGCCATTTCTGCTGCTAATCTTGCAGTTTTAACCCACTGCTCTTCCACATGAGTTCTCACTACATCAGGAATTGAATTTTTAAACTCCTCCAAAAGTATAATTTCTCTGAGAGCTTCATAGGTTTGGTCTATTTTCAAAGCCCTTATCCACCTATCAAAATTACTCTGTTTGATCCTTTCAAACTCCATGTATGTTTGACCAAATTCTTTCCTTAAATTTCTAAACCGTTGTCTGTAGGCGTCAGGCACTAGTTCATATGCACCTAAGATGGATTATTTCACCTCCTCATACGTCCCAGATACCTCCTCCGGTAGTGATGCAAACACTTCACTAGCCCTACCTACCAGCTTTGTTTGAATCAGTAATACCCACATGTCCTGTGGCCATTTTATTTGTTTAGCTACCTTCTCAAATGAAATAAAAAAGGCTTCCACGTCCTTCTCGTCAAACCTTGGCAATGCTTGGACACATTTAAATAGATCCCCACCAAGCCTTTGACTATGATGCTCTTTCTCACTATCCTCATCACTATCATCCAACTGTACATTTCCCTTTAAGCCTGCCAATTTTAACTGACTGTCATGTTTCATGGCCAGTTTCTGATGTACAAACTCTCTCTCTTTATCTTTTTCCCTGATCTGTATCTCCCTTTCTCTTTTTTTTCCCTCCCACTCTCTTTCATATTCAAGCTGCTTCAATTCTTTCTCATGTCCCATTTGTTTTAATTTGCAACTGAATTTTGCCATTTCCAATGAGTCAAACTGTATCTCAGGCAACTTTAAATGCTTAGCCACCGCCATAATTACCTCATCTTTTCGCATTTTGTCAGGTAACGTTAACTGCAATGTTTTTGGCAAATCTAACATTCTGCTTTTAGTCTCTGTCCGTAAGGTACTGCGTGTGACAGTCTCCACGCCCAAAAACTTCAGAGCCTCTGAAAGAGCCATTGTCCACAACACACTCCCTACTTAAACTGAAATACCACATCTGAAAAGCATCCACAATATGTTCACCCCTCACTGTCTTTAAGTTCACTAAGCCAATCCAATAGATAGACTTTTATCCCGGATGAGCCCCCAATTTGTTATGGGCCAGGGTTTAGAGAACTTTTAATAGATTGTGGTATGGGGAGCACACGGCCCACTCTACAGGTGTGGTACAGCAGAAATGGAAAAGTATTTTTTAAAGCAAAACAATGATTATTCTATGAACTCAAGTTAACCTTTTAAAACATACAGTGAACATCTTAGCAACCATCAATTCAAATACAACCCCCAAAGAATACAACACTAAGTAATCTTTAATAACTTCCCAAACAACATCCAGAAGACAGAAGAAACACCTTTTAACAGAAGCACATCAGGTTTACATTTACTACTGAAAACATTTATAATTCTGAATTCACCAAATGATCAAGAGATAGACTTTTCATGGCAGAGAGATCAACAGTACACCTGCTCTGTCTGGCTTCAGCTCCAACACTGAAAATGAAACTAAAACACACCCTGCAGCCTGCTCAAAAATGAAAGTAAAAAGCTGACAGACAGCCCAGCTCCACCCACTCTCTGACATTACTGCAGTAGTAAACACCCATTTCTTAAAGGTACTCTCACTACAGATATTTATATACACACCCATTTATAAACACCCATTTCTTAAAGGTACTCTCACATGACAATAGAGTAGTTTCCAGTACCTGGGTGGGAGAGGGGAAGGTATCGGATATTTACCAGGCGCTTTCGGGGGCGGAGGAAACTCCGGTGGAGGAGCTTAAGGACAAGTGGGAGTACGAGCTAGGAGGAGAGATAGAGGCGGGGCTATGGGCGGATGCCCTAAGCAGGGTTAATACCTCCTCATCATGCGCCAGGCTTAGCCTGATACAGTTTGTAAGGTAGTCCACCGGGCACACATGACAGCGGCTAGGATGAGTAATTTCTTCGGGGTTGAGGATAGGTGTGCGAGGTGCGCAGGAAGCCCAGCAAATCATGTCCACATGTTTTGGGCATGCCCGAAGCTTAGAGGGTTTTGGCGGGGTTTTGCTAAGGCAATGTCCACGATACTAAAAACATGGGTGGTGCCGAGTCCGGAGGTAGCGATCTTTGGAGTGTTGGAAGATCCAGGAGTTCAGGGGGCGAAAGAGGCCAACGTCCTGGCCTTTGCCTCCCTGGTAGCCCGGAGACGGATCTTATTAATGTGGAGGGACTCGAAGCCCCCAAGTGTAGAGACCTGGGTTAGTGACATGGCTGGGTTTCTCAGTCTTGAGAAAATAAAGTTCGCCTTAAGAGGGTTAATGTTAGGGTTCACCCGGAGGTGTCAGCCGTTCGTCGACTTTCTCGGGGAAAATTAAAATGTCAGCAGATGCAGTATTCAAAATGGGGGTTGGGGGGGGGGGGGGGGCAGATTGTTTTTGTATGGTTGAGGTGTGTGAAGATTGGGCTGGGGGGGGAAATGTTTATTTTACCATGTTGATATTGTTTATGTTACTGTTATGAAAATTTTTAAATACCTTAATAAAATATTATTTTAAAAAATAAATAAATACAAATGGTGAGGTCCAATACAGGTTCAGTAAACCTTTGAAGTAATTCTTGACATCAGCAGGAGTGAAATTCCATAGGTGGCCTTGGCATGTCTTTTTTATTAAGTATTTTTCTTCAAATTTTAACATTTTTACGTTCAACACACCTAATATTACAAAACAAAATAAACCCAATACCAACTCCTGAACCCCCCCCAAAACACTCCAACCAACCCCCCCCCCCCCCCCCCCCCCCCGCCCCCCACACCCCATAGCTGTTGATAGTAACCAGCTCCCCGAAATGTAGTATAAACAAACCCCGTCTTTTATGGAACCCCTCACTCACCCCACTTTTCTAAGTGCAAGAACTCCATTAAATCCCCCAGCCACACCGAGGCACAGGGTGGAGAAACTGACCTTCACTCCAACAAAACCCACCTGCGAACGATCAAAGAGCCAAAGGCTAAAACATCTGACCCCCCTCCCACCATCAACTCCGGCATGTCCAACGCCCCGAATATGGCCCCCGGGGACTGGGCTCGAAAGCCACATGTAAGATCGCCGACATGCTGAAGAATGACCTCCAAAATCTCTCCAATTTTGGACAGGACCAGAACATGTGCATGTGATTGGCTGGACCCCTCCCTCACCACTCACAAATATCCTCCACCCCCTCAAACAACCAGCTCATCCTCTGCTTCATCAGGTGCACTCTGTGTACCACCTTTAGCTGTATCAACCCCAGCCTCACACACGAGGTTGAGGTATTCATCTTCCAAAGCACCTCACACCACAACCCCTCCTCCAGCGCCACCCCAACCCTTCCTCCCACTTGGCCTTAACCTCCTCCAAAGATGCCTTATCCTAATCCAGAATCCTGCCATAGATCGCCAAAATGATCCCCCCACCAGGGGCGGGATACTCCGACCCCCCGCCGGGTCGGAGAATCGCCGGGGGGCGGCGTGAATCCCGCCCCGGCTGGCCGCCGAATTCTCCGGCACCAGAGATTCGGCGGGGGCGGGAATCGCGCCGTGCCGGTCGGCGGGCCCCCCCTGGCGATTCTTCGGCCCGCGATGGGCCGAAGTCCTGCTGCTGTAATGCCGGTCCTGCCGGCGTGAATTAAACTACCTCCCTTACCAGCGGGACCAGGTGGCGCAAGCGGGCTCCGAGGTCCTGGGGGGGGGGGCGCGGGGCGATCTGGCCCCAGGGCTTGCCCCCACGGTGGCCTGGCCCGCGATCGGGGCCCACCGACCCGCAGGCGGGCCTGTGCCGTGGGAAACTCTTTTACTACGTGTCGGCCGACGCGTAGGTGACTGCCCCTTGCGCATGTGCGGGGATGACTTCAGCAGCCGCTGACGCTCCTGCGCATGCGCGGACTTCTGCCGGCCGGCGGAGTCCCTTCGGCCCCAGCTGGCGTAGCGCCAAAGGCCTTCCACGCCAGCCGGCAGGATGGCAACCACTCCAGCCCGGGCCTAGCCCCTAAAGGTGAGGGCTTGGCCCCTAAAGGTGCACCTTTGGGGCGGCTCGACGCCTGAGTGGTTCACGACACTCCATCCCGCCGGGACGCCCCTCCCTGCGAATTCCGCCCCAGATTACCAACAGCATCCCTCCAACAATGAGGAAGGCGGTGCCACCGGAAAGGTTGGAAAAACATTTTTCTCAAAATCCCGCACCTGCAAGTACCTGAATCTTTCCTCCACGCTGGGCTCCAACTCCTTCAGACATGCAACCCACTCTTCCAAAAACAAGTCCTTCATCTCCTCATCCCTCGCTTCTCCCATCCCGGAAACTTGGCATCCATCCTCACTGGCTCAACCCATGGTTCCCTCGGATCGGCATCAACTTCGACTCCACTCCCAACTTAAAGTGCTGCCAAAATTGCCTCCATATTTTCAGCGTGGCCATCACCATAGGACTCCACGAGAACTTCCCTGGGGCAAACGGGAGCGGCACCGTTGCCAGCTCCCACAGCCCCGACCCATTGCAAGAGCCTGCCTCCATCCTCACCCACAAAGCCTCCATCTCCTTGCTCCAACCCCGCACCTTCTCCACATTCGCTGTCCACTAATAGTATAACATGTTCAGAAGGGCAAGCCCCCAATTGTCGCCCTCTCTGAAGCACCGTCCTCCTAATCCTTGCCACCTCACCTGCCCACACAAATACAAAACAAACCTATCCACCCACATAAAAAACGATTTGGGCAAAAAGACCGTTAGGCCCTGAAATAAAAATAAAAACCATGGGGCAGCATGGTGGCACAGTGGTTAGCATTGCTGCCTCATGGCGCCGAGGACCTGGGTTCGATCCCGGCTCTGGGTCACTGTCCGTGTGGAGTTTGCACATTCTTCCCGTGTTTGCATGGGTTTCGCCCCCACAACCCATAAGATGTGCAGGGTAGGTGGATTGGCTACGCTAAATTGCCCCTTAACTGAAAAAAAAAATTAATTGGGTGCTCTAAAAAAATTTTAAAATTAAAATTAAAAATAAAAACCACGGCAAAAGGTTAATCTTAACCGCCTGCCCCTAATATGGGAAGACTGTCCCACCTCGATAGGTCCACCTTGACTCTGCCCACCAGACCCCCCCCCACCCCCCGCCCGTTCCGACTCCCATCTCTGGAGAAAACACCACAAAACACTCATATTTTCCTGAATTTAATTTATAGCCAGAAAAAGCCCCAAATCTCATAAGCAGTCCCATTTTAACTCCACTGAAGAGCCCAGGTTAGAGAGATACAGCAACAAACCATCCGCATACAGGAACAGCCTATGCCCCTGCAGCCCCCCCCCCCCTCCCCTCCCACCATCACCACCAGCTCCCTCCATTTATCAGAGCACCTCAATGCTATGGCCAAGGGCTCTATCAGCAGCACATGTGGCACCCCTGCCTCATTCTTCTATGCCACAGAAAGTACCCTGAATTCATCTCACATGTATGCACACACACCATCGGGTCCTTATACAAAGATTTCACCCATGCCACAAACTTAGGCCCAATCCCAAATCTCTCCAACACTGCAAAGAAATAGCTCCACTCCACACGATCAAACGCCTTCTCCGCATCCAGCACCACTTCCAACTTCCTTCTGCCGTAGAAAGCACCACATTCAACAAACGCTGCACATTTGACGACAACTGTCTGCCCTTTACGAACTCTGTCCGATCCTCCCCAATCACCTTTGGGAGACACTCCAACCTAAGCGCAGCACCTTCACCAATACCTTGGCTTTCACATTCAACACAGAAATAGGTCTATACGACCCACACTCCACCAGGTCCTTGTCCTTCTTAAGCAACAATGAAATGGATGCCTATCCCATTGTCTCTGACAGTGGCCCCTTAGCCACCACATCCTCAAACATCTCCACCAACAACAACAGCAACTTATCCATAGACTTTTTATAAAACTCTACCGGGAAACCATTTGACTCTGATACCTTACACGTCTGCATTCTCCCTATCTCTACCGACACTTCTTCCACCACCACTGGCACCTCCAACCCTGCCCGCTCCTATTTCGGGGCTCCAATCCCCCAAAAGCTTCCTCATGTCTGACTCATCCTCCGGAGTCTCTGACTTATACAAATTCATATAGAACTCCTCGAATGCCTTGTTCACCTGCTCCGGTGCCACCACCAGCTCCCCTGTCCCATCCCGGATGCGAACAATCTCCAATTGTTCCCATACAGGGGGAATGCCATTTACTGCCTCCATGTTTGGGAACAATTGGTTTGCACAGAAGCAGTGAAATAAAATTCAAGTCCTTCGGCACCAGTCACATTTCACCAAGTAAACTTTCACAACATTTGAGTATTCTGGAGAGCACCGGACACTTGTACAATCCTAACAAGTCAATATAAATCAATCATCAACTAACCTGAATATAGTTGATAACCCCTTTAAATAGATGTCCTTTCAGCTGTGTGTTCAGTCATACATGATTAAGTGGGAATGACACTAACTGGAGTATTGAGCTCCAAAATGGCATTGCTGATGCCAAATCACCATTACACACATCACGATCTGCTTACTCTGCATACTTGCAGCCAATGCTGGCTGGGTGCGCATTAACGCCTTGACCAATATGACATCCACAACTCTCACCAGAGGTCTGCGAGCACACTGCATTTTGTAGCTCCAAGGCCACCTGTCATCTCAAAGAACAGGCCACAGACATTCGAGGAGTAATAGAGGTAAATGATGATGGTGTTGAGTAAAAGCATAAAGGTCTAAAAGAAATATTATTTTGCAAAAGTTTATTTGAATATAGAATACATTACCACAAGTGGCTATTGAAGCCCAATCAATTATAATCCCTTCAAGAAAAATATTTCAATGATACAGTGAAATAACAGGAGAGTAGAATTGAGTCAGAACTGACAAAACTATGGTGAGCCAAATTGCCTCCATCTACGTTAAAACTTGATTTTTCAATGACAATCTATAGAGACAAATTACCTGTTCACCCACAGCCACTTGACTTTTTTTTCAGAAATACTATTTATTTTCTAAACTGAAACAATAGAAGCCTGGTATTGGATGACTGGAACCATGCTGGTGCACAGTATTCTGCAGTCAACAAGGCGATGTCAGGGGCAGAGGTCCTTAAGGTTTGAGCATCTGCACTCCATGAAGAGCCAGCAAGTTTGCTGAGGAGGTTGTTTCATATCTTGATCTTTGTTGCTGTCTTGCTCAGGCATTTTTTGCATGTCAGTATTCAGTCAAGGGTAAAACCAAGATACACAGGATGTTGTTCAGGATTCAATCTCTTGCCGTTTAAGGAGGTGTTGAGTTCCCTCTTGGCGCTGGCATAGTGGAGGTTGTATATACTTGAAACTGTTTTGTTGTTGCTGGGCTGAAGGTGCCGTGTCTTACAGTAGTGGCCAACTTTGCAACATTGTTGTTCAGTGGTGCCTCTCGGTTACAAAATGTCCGAGCCTGAGAGGCACAACAGATATTATCAGCATAGATGCACTTCCGAGAAAGGGTTGGAAGCAGATCATTGATATAGAAATTGGAAAGTGTTGGGGTTAGAACAGATCCCTGGGGAAGCCTGTTCAACTGTTTCCTCCAGGCGCCTGTCTCATCACCTATGTGCATCCTGAACCGTGTATCACAGAATAATAGTTCAGTTGTGTCAATAACCCATGGAGGGAGGACTCTTGAGGTTTTGACAGGGAGGCTAGTATTTTTTAAATTTGTTTATGGGATGTGGGCGTCGCTGGCTGGGCCAGCATTTACGAGGGCATTGCTTTGGATCTGGAGTCACATGTAGGTCAGACCAGGTAAGGATGACAGATTTCCTTCCCGAAAGGATGTTAGTGAACCAGATGGGTTTCTACGACAATTGACAATGGTTTCATGGTCACCTTTTAGACTTTTGATTCCAGATTTTTTTTAAAATTGAATTCAAATGTCACCATCTGCCATGGCGGGATTCGAACCCGGGTCCCCAGAGCATGAGTCTGGGTCTCTGGTTTACTCGTCACGCGATAATACCACTACGCCACTGCCTTCCCTGCAGTATGTCAGACCGTGTTGTATGCTGCAGTGAGACTGAGAAAGACAGCATCTGTTTTGAGGTTATTTTCAAAGCTATTTTTAATACAATACCTATCATCTCGGTTACCCTCCGATCAACTCAACTTTCCTGTCTCCTCGTCCTGAACAACATCCCACCCCCTTACATAAGGAGGGAGATTGCAACAAGAAAGCTCCTGGAGAAGGTTTACATTAACCCAAGCCTGCCACTACACAAGGATCTTACCAATCCATCTGCTGCTCGCCTCCCATCACACCAGCCTGTGTGACTTAGACCTCCCTGCAAAGGAATAACAGCAAAGGCCCTGTGGCAGCAGGAAGGAATCAACATGCCATCATTAAAAAACACTTTCTCATCACTGGCCCCACAGCCCACCTACCCGGCTTCAACCTGCCATGCCAACATTGGGCACTCCTCAACCATTTCTGCACTGGCCAAGGCCTTTGGGCAGCAAACTGGCACTAGTGGGGCCTGGCAGGGAACCCGGACTGCAGCTGTGCTTCATTCCAATCATTGACTTACATCATTGAAGATTGCCCCCTGACAAAACTCAGCAGAGGGCACAGAGAGCTCCTTTTAACCTCTGCAGAAGCTACTGCCTGGCTTGGTGATTACTGCATATGCTAAAAAACAAATTGAAAAAATTGGATGGTGCAAATAATTTTACATTTTTAATTGTTTTCGCTGAATTCTAGGTTGGATCTGATAAAGTGAAATTCTTTGAAAAACTATTCAAGCTGATCTTAAGCTATCAATCAACGTCACTACAAAATGCAAAGAATAGGCAGAGGAGGCGAGGGAGAAATCCATTCCTTATGTGTTTATATTAATGTATAGATCGCTTGCTGTTGGAGGGATTATGTGCTTAGGTCAGTATCTCGTGACATTACAATTCAAAATGACTATCTTTCAGATGATTTCATTCTACAAGCTTGATGTATTAATATTCTGCACTACAAACAAAATCAAAGCCACATGGGCTTCATCCCAACATGATACCCAATATAGGAGAGCTATTGTCCAGAGAATGTCTGCCAAACACCATTCTGAGCTGGCACTTTCCCACAGACAAAGAAAGAATGTTTGATCTCCTGGTATTTGGTTACAGAGATGACAGCATGCTCAATAAAGATCACTGAATGCTACATATCATAGATTATCATAGAATTTACACCTGGTGGAGAGGTGGGGGATGGGGGTGACCTAAAGAGGACAAATAATACAAAGGAAGATAACAAAAACAGTTTTGTGCAAGAATATAAAAGTGAATTACTTTCATTAGTGTCAACTTGTCAAAATGGTCCAAAGGAAATTTCAATAACGATCTTCACTGACAATTTTTAGTTTGATGAATAAATTGGTCCCATACAACTATTCTTTTTAAGTTGAAGTTTAAGCTGAAGCAAATTTATAGTAACTAGCGCGCCTACTGCACGCCTACAATATTTCTTCTCCATTGATTTCCTCTCCTGAAGATGTTAACTCCTTGCTGTAAAATGACACTATTGTAATAACAGCTCTCCAGTACCTTCCTCAGATGGTCATTATTGCAGTGTGAATCTTCTTGTGTAAATATCAGCTAACTGCTCAAATGTAAGATCCATCATAGCAGAGGCCAACCTGTTCTCACCCTGTGCCCATGCTCAACAGATTCCAGCTTGCCAGTGGGTGAGGTTACATTGCGCTCTGCTTCAGAGAGTTCAGAAGAGGAATTTGATGAAGGGTATAAACAATGAATAGCTTGATGCATTCATTGGCAGGACTGGCAGAAGGTTTGCGGTAGGAGCATAAAGGAGTCAAGCACCAACTTGGCACAAGGCATTGCATGGAGATTAGAGCCAATCCTTCCAGCATGGAAGCTGTGGCCAACAGTATGGGCACACTTGTGAACCTAGCTGTGATGTTGTGTCTGATGGCTGATGTTTTAGCAGCAGCAAAAGCGACCCAATGTCTGAATGTTGCACTGGAAGCTCAGACTGAAGACTGCCACAAACCAGGCAGATGTAATTATGAGGGTATCCCAACTTGAAACGGCGGTTTGTGGGGGTGTATAGTTTTGTTTTTTGGAATGGTGTGAGGAGTCACTCAAAACCCCAGTGAGAATAACCAGCCTAGTCATTTTGTAACAATTATTAAAGACCATTTATTAAATTAAAGGCAAATACACATGGACATACTCAGGGACAATTAGGTATATGAATCACTAAACACACACACACAGTTTATGTAGAATGTACCCTTGTTTCAAAATATATCTATGATCTCTGAACTCCTCAAGGCGTGCCCTCTCCCCAAACATAATCCACATTAAATAAATCTAAAAGTCAAATCCAACTTCTAGTTACCACACAATACAGGGCTGATAATCAAGTCTGAGAAATGTCTTTTCCTGGTCCAGTGAAGATATTTAAACCGCCTTTACTACGGTTTTATGCAAGACCTTGGCTCTATGACTTAGATGCGGGCCTAGCCTACTGGCTGTGAGTTGTGGTCTGGTCTCTCAGGCTGGTGGATGTAAACTGGTCTCCCTGCTTCCGAGGGTGCTGCCAATTATACCATTTTCCCCCTTTGATTCTTCGTTCTGTGTATTCGGCAGTCTGCCTCTCTCAAATTCCTTGACTCTAGAAATTAGCATATGTATACATCCACTGATCTGCCAGCCGCCTTGGTAAACTGTTTCTTCTAATAGGGCAATTTACACCTGATTCTGACTGGATGCCTGCTAATCTCATTACTGGGGAAGTTGCATCTCATGTTAACTTTTGAGTGCTGACTACTGCTGTCGCTAGGGAGATTTCAAACTGTTACTGGGCAGATCGCATCCTAACGTCCCTTGTTAAATTTGTTTTACTGCTAGTAGTAGACTGATCCATGACAAGGCGTGCAATCTCAGATTGCTGTCATGAATGGCTGTTGCCAACCTGACAGCAGTCATGGTGCCTTTATTCTGTGCCTGTTCATTGAATCATCAGCAGTTGAACCACCACGTGAAACAACAAAGTGGCTCCTGGGCGATAAAGGCTATCTGCTGACCAGCTGGCTTACGACTTGTGTTCATACTTAGGCAACACGCATATAATGAGAATCATACTGTCGCATAAAATGTCTTCCAGCAAACCGTTGGAATGCTAACGCTTCACTTCTACTGCCTGGTTTGCAGGAGCTCTGGAGTACTCTCCAGATTGTGTCGCATGTTTCATGTTGGCCTGAATTCTGCACAACCTCCCTATCAATGATTAGCAATGGCTCAAGCTTATACAGTAAATGCATAGTTGCATGACAACTTACAGAATGGTTTTATTTTACCAGCCCTTTAGGCAGAGGCTGGGAAGTGGGAAGCCTGGCTAGCTGGTGCAGGAAGGCAGCAGGTGGCATGCCTGCTACCTTCTAGCCACTATGCCATCTTAAGTGGCCTCTTTTCACCTCCACTAGCATTTTATCAGTGGAAAGTGTGCCCTCCACCAATTGGAAAAATGGACAGAGAAACCCTGGAGACCTCCTGGTGGGCTCCGGGGTAACAGTCTCATCTTTTCAGGGACTCATTGGCCCATGGAGGAGTCCCCCTCGCCTGCCTCCGGTGGCAATGGTTGTCCCCATGGCAATGGTTTCACCTGCTGTCACCAAGACTTCTATCTCTCCAAAGCCTGCCTAACCTGCCTTGCCACACCCAGACCCGACTTAGTTGGGTGTGAGGATGCACAGCTTCCCCAGGTGCAGCCCCAGCAATGACAACCATTCACAATGGGGCAGCTGAGTTGCCAACCCTCTGATTGGACAGCAGCTGTTGTGGGTGGGCACCCATCCTGCATAGGGACACAGCCACAGCGGCTGACAAGAACCGGTCCTGGGACCCTCTGACCATTGTTATGGGTTTGCCCCTCCACCGCACCCCATCCCACCCTGCTTTCATTCTTTGGAAATTTCCATCACCACAACTATATCCAACGCAATGTTTGTATGTTTTAGAGAAAGAATCTATCATCTGGAGAACGAGGTTGAACAGGATTGGTATAAGGGAATAATTCTCAGTCAGTTATGCCCAGCTCATGTGGGCAGCACGGTGGCACAGTGGTTGGCATGACTGCCTACGACGCTGAAGACCCAGGTTCAATGACGGCTCTGGGTCACTGTCTGTGTGGAGTTTGCACATTCTCCCCACGTCTGTGTGGGTCTCACCCCCACAATCCAAAGATGTGCAGGTTAGGTGGATTGGCCACGCTAAATTGCCTCTTAATTGGAAAAAAATAATTGGGTACTCTAAATTTATTTTAAAAAGTTATGCCCAGCTCACTTCACCATCTCAACATTAATGCATCTCTTTTCTATGTTATTAAGTATAAGTAGTGGTGACAGTGAAGTGTGATGCAACATTGCTGCATTTTTACACATATCCTTGCATTTAATGACTTAAATGCATTTCCTGTGACTTGTGATCAAGGAATGTATCCTAGATAGGTAAGAGATTACGCTATGTTTATACAATGTTCTATCACTGAGCAGCCAATAATGAGTGGCAGGAAATAACAGGGTGTAGCTATGGAGCAAACAAAGAATTCTATATTGGTGTCAAGGTTCACACTTACTTTCTCCCGCCTGGTGACTAATTCAATTCCCATACCAGCCTCCCCGAACAGGCAGCGGAATGTGGCGACTAGGGGCTTTTCGCAGTAACTTCGTTTGAAGTCTACTTGTGACAATAAGTGATTTTCATTTCATTTTCATTTCATTTCAATTTTCTTTGGCACTTCATTCATGTTCTTAACACAATGTTGCTTCCGTCTATGGCCTTAGCCACCTTTAACCAAGTAAGAAGTCTTACAACACCAGGTTAAAGTCCAACAGATTTGTTTCAAACACTAGCTTTCGGAGCACTGCTCCTTCATCAGGTAATATAAATGTTTCTGGAACATACCTCTCCATTCACCTGAGGAAGGAGCAGTGCTCTGAAAGCTAGTGTTTGAAACAAACCTGTTGGACTTTAACCTGGTGTTGTAAGACTTCTTACTGTGCTCACCCCAGTCCAATGCCGGCATCTCCACATCTTTAACCAAGATATGCATGCCATTGCTTTTTTGTGACCTTTGTACAAAATGATTGACACTGTTTTTCCTTTATGGCCCTTTTTGACACAAATAGATTTAAAGTAGCATTCCAGATGGGCGGCATAGTAGCACAGTAGTTAGCACTGCTGCTTCACAGCGCCAGGATCCCAGGTTTGATTCCCAGCTTGGGTCACTATCTATTCTCCCCGTGTCTGGCTGAGTTTCCTCCGGGTGCTCTGATTTCCTCCCACAAGTCCTGAAAGACATGCTTGTTAGGTAATTTAGACATTCTAAATTCTCCCTCAGTGCACCCAAACTGGCACCGTAGTGTGGCGACTAGGGGATGTTCACAGTAACTTCAGTGCAGTGTTAATGTAAGCCCACTTGTGGAAATAAAGGTTATTTATTTATACTCATCTATGGCCTGTGACATTTTCTTGCAGAAAGCCTTGTTGGCCAGGAGGGTCTTGTCCAACCTCCATGGGGGGGCGTTGAGGATGGCCTGTCTCTAACCCCACATCCAAATAATGTGGAGTGTGGTCGGAGATTACAAACGAGGAATATTCTGCGCTGACTAGCACCAATTTCCCAACTACAAAGAAGTCAATCTGTGTTTCTACATTGTGTACCTGGGAGAAGAAGGAGAACTTCTTCTCCCCTGGATGGGTGAACCGCCATGGGTCCATGAATATGCCGAGTTCTTTTGCCATTTTGGAAGTCTTTCCTGCCTTAGGATTCGCCCTGTCTGTCGTGGGTCCTGTACACAGTTGAAGTCCCCCATGATTAGTTGGTGCTTGTCTATGTCGGGGATTTCTGCCATGGTCTTTTTTATAAACTCCGTGTCGTCCCAGTTGAAAGCGTACATGTTGACCAGGACTACCGGTGCCCTGTCGAGGACACCGCTGACCATGACATACCGTAACCGTCCATGTTGCCGTAAACATTGTGGTTACCCCCACCCCCCTGGCTCCCGTCCTATAGCAGGAATGATAGGTCTGTCCCACCCAAACCTTCCTTACCCACAGTTGGTCCTTCTCCCTCAGATGCATCTCTTGAAGGAAGACTATGTCGGCTTTCAAACTTTTCAGGTGGGCGAAGATTCTGGATCTTTCCATTGGCTGTTAAGTCCCCTGCCGTTCCAGGTGACTATCCTGATGGGGGTTTGTTCCCGCGTTCCTCCAGGATCAATCATACCTACCTGATGGACGCCCTGCTGCACTCTGGGTTTTCCCTTTGCCCAGGGGCCATCCAACATGGCCGCCAACTGTGTGTACGTCACGTGGATGAGCTCCTGCCCTCCGGCGATTCCTTTTGTTCAGGCACCCTCCAAAGTGCCTGTTGCTGCCAGCATAATGCCCTGGCTCTCTTTGTTCCTATGATATTTTCTCCTCATTTCCCCTCCCCTCCCTGTGGCTATCCTCCCCCCCCCCCCACTGCTCTCTACCCTCTGTTTCATCCCCTAGTCACCCCCTGTTGCTGATGTGTGCCTCCCTCCTTGCCAGGCGCTCTTTTCCTTGCGGGAGATGCACCGCGACTTCTCTTTCCTGCAGCTTCCCGGTGTTAGCTTCTCCAGTAGTGTGGTGCCCCCCATCTCCCGGGTGTGTGTCCTCCCGTCGCCTGTTCTCTGAGTGCCCTACCTGCTGTTCCCCTCACCATTTCCTGTGCTCTGCTGCCCTCGCTCTTTCCTTCTTCTATTTCACCTCTCGTTCTCAGAACGAGGCAGTGCAGTCCCGCGCAAAGTGTTCATCAAGTTGGCTCACTGTTAGCAAATAAACAAATAAAGTCTCTTCAGATGATCTCTTCACCTCTGTCCCTGCTGCCGTTTCTCGAGCTGTTTTCCAGGACAACAAACCTGTCCGTGTTCGCAGGGGCTGTGAAAAAGTGCTCCCTGGCTTGGAATGTGACCTAGAGTTTGGCTGGGTACAGCATCCCAAACTCTACGGCGCTCTGTACAGGGCAGCCTTTACCCTGTTAAATTCTGCCACAGCTTGGCCAGGTCAGCCCAGTGTCCTGGTAGATCCTGATCCGGTCACCTTCCCAGTTGCAGTTCTTTGTTTGCCTCGCCCAAGGCAGGGTTCTTTCCCGGTCTTGGTACTGGTACTGGTGCATTTTAATGATTATCGCCCTCGGCTGTTCCCCGGCTCTGGGCTTTGGGCAAAGCGACTGGTGGATTCTGTCTATTTCTGGTGGGTTGGGGAAGCTATCCCTTCCCACCAGATTGCCCAGCATTTGGGCCACATAGTCCGTGGAGTTCCTACCCTCAATTCCCTCTGGCAGGCCCACAATCTGCAGGTTTTGGCATCTAAATCGGTTTTCCTTGTCATCGATTTTCCCTGTGTCGTGACCAGCTGTACTACTTCTTTTTCTAGGGCGACAATCAGGCTGCCCTAGTCTGTTGCGGCTTTCTCCAGCTCTTTGATGGTGTTTTCCTGAACCTCCAGTCGCCTGTCCACCTTGTCTAGGGTCACTTGCATGGCCTGGATGTCGGTATTCGTCTCTTCTCTGGATTCTCTCAGTTCTATTGAGAGAAACATCCTCCGCCCATCCCCTGGGTGGGGGCGGGGGAGCCTCCTTGTGCGACGGGTCGGTCCTCCTCGCTCTGGCAAGGCCAGAGTTGCACCGCCTTGTTTGTCAGCCGCCTCAGCTATAAGCTTCTCCTGGCTTTTTCCACTCCTTGTTTTCCCGCGGCCTCTGGTGTGGCTGTTGTTCGGCATTTTCCCTTTCTGTTGCTGATGGTTAAGGCTTAGGGATGTTATGTCCTTCGTATTAGCGGGTTATATCGGTTAAAAAGCCTATTTTCGGATTTGTGGGAGGACAGCCACTTGATGTACGAATTCAGCACATCCCCGTCACCGGAAGTCGGGGCTGCACTGATAATCATGAGTCTCCGAGGCTGGTTTCCAGGTTCTCCTGTTCTTTCTTTTTTTTAATATAAATTTAGAGTACCCAATTTTTTTTCCAATTAAGGGGGAATTTAGCGTGGCCAATCCACCTACCCTGCACATCTTTGGGGTGTGGGGGTGAGACCCACACAGACACGGGGGAGAATGTGCAAGCTCCACACGGACAGTGATCCAGAGCCGGGATCGAACTTGCGTCCTCAGCACCCTAGGCAGCTGTGCTAACAACTGCACCACCGTGCCACCCTTTCGTTCTTTCTGGGGTCAGGGCTCGGGACTAAAATGATTCTGTACTGGTGTTAGAACAAAGAACAAAGCAGCACAGGAACAGGTGTTGATGAAAAATGAAAAAAATGAAATGATGGTGACTTGAAGCTGGAATGTAAAACTCTATGTCCAGGATACCGATCTTGCAGGGGTTGACATTAAATTTTACTGTAAATTGTCTGTACAGGAGAGAAAATAAGTCACTGAGGGGCCCCTTGATACCTTCACACAGATTCCATGTTGAGAAGCCCTACTTTATAACTACTGTGGAGGAACGATCACCACAAAACTGCAGTTGTACAGGGAGAAGACCTACCATCACATTCTCTGGGGAATATGGGATGTCCAATCAATGTGGCCTTGCCAGTTTTGCCTAAATCTCATTAAGAACATTTTAAAAACTTACCGAAAGCCTCAGTCAAAAGTGCTGAAGTAGAGGGTGACAAAGCCCTTCAAGCGTCTTCAGGAGCTTCTTTTGATATTTAAGGACTATCAAGCTTTGCTTGCCAATCTAAGGGAATGCCAAATGGAGGTTGAATAGAATGGTTAGAACTTGGGCTCCCCAACAGCATTTACACACAGCAGGCGGAAATGAGGCAGTGAGTAACGGTTGAGGTGGGGCTGGAAGGATGGAAGTCAAGATCAGGAATGGGATGTGGCGGCACACCTCACACCCGATGTTTCCAAATATTTCTTAGATTAGTCCATCTGATTTAAAGTAGGATAATTAAAACAAATCCTAGCCTTAGAAACTAAAAGGGCAGCACATGGCACAGTGGTTAGCACTGCTGCCTACAGCGCTGAGGACCCAGGTTCGATCCCGGGTCACTGCCTGTGTGGAGTTTGCACATTCTCCTTGTGTCTGCGTGGGTTTCACCCCACAACCCAAACATGTGCAGGGTAGGTGGATTGGCCACACTAAATTGCCCCTTAATTGGGAAAAAAGGTAATTTGGTACACTAAATTTATATTAAAATAAGCAGCCTTAGGAACTAAATTTGGGCTTTGGTGGTTTCAAGGACAAAACAGCTTTATGGTTGGTTATGGAGCTAATGAATACTTCCATTTCATCCATTTAGCAATTCTTTATTTAAATACATTTAGAGTAGCCAATTCATTTTTTCCAATTAAGGGGCAATTTAGCATGGCCAATCCACCTAGCCTGCACACCTTTGGGTTGTGGGGGCGAAACCCACGCAAACACGGGGAGAATATGCAAACTCCACACGGACAGTGACCCAGAGCCGGGATCGAACCTGGGACCTCGGCGCCGTCAGGCAGCAGGGCTAACCCACTGCGCCACCATTTCTGACAGATCCTATTTTCACCAGTAGGAGAAAGGGGCGGGGCATGATTCATTCATGAAAGAAACCCAAACTCAGCAGTGCATTTGAACTGAGCGCTGAGTTCAAACAGACCTCATTTTGATGCAGCAAGGACCTTAACCCAGGGTGTGGGAATCACACATTTTTAGGGTAGACATGAATGCTTTAGAAGGGCAAAAAAAGTCTGTAGAACTGTGAGGCTATTTCACAACTTTAAAAGTTAAAAAAGGCTATGTGTCAGTGAGAGGTAAAAGATTTCCAATCCAGCAGTTGCAATAGCTTTGTTCACAATTCCCCAAGCACTACCATTATATCATTATAAATGCATGGCAGCTTTCCACAAGCTATAATTATCTCAGCTGGATATCCTAAGTTCACAGTTTAATTGTCAGCTCAAAGAAATTATACACGATTTGCTCTCTATGATGTAGGGCTATGAATAGAAGTTTGTTTTACAAGGGATTAAGAACTTCAGGAGATTTAAAGGTATGAATGGGATTTCATTAATGGGAGTGTTCTTTTTTGAATATAGTGAAGGGTTTAATACATTTTTAGACCTTTAGTTTACTTTATCTCAACATGGCTCTAGAAGCCTGCTTACAGTGGGCACTGCATGAGTTGGCATGGAGGGTATAAGGGTTGATGGTGCCAGGATTGGTCCACACTGACTCTTACCAACTTTTACAGATGCACCATAGAAAGCATCCTATCTGGCTGCATCACAGCCTGGTATGGCAACTGCTCAGCCCAAGACTGCAAGGAACTTCAGAGAGTCGTGAACACAGCCCAGTCCATCACACAACCCTGCCTCCCATCCATTGACTCTATCTACACCTCCCACTACCTGGGGAAAGCGGGCAGCATAATCAAAGAGCCCTCCCACCTGGTTTACTCACTCTTCCAACTTCTTCCACCGGGCAGGAGATATAAAAGTCTGAGAACACGCACAAACAGATTCAAAAACAGCTTCTTCCCCACTGTTACCAGACTCCTAAACAACCCTCTTATGGGCTGACCTGATTAATACTACACTCCTGTCTGCTTCACATGATGCCGGTGTCTATGTATTTACATTGTGGACCTCGTGTTACGCTTTTATGTATTTTCTTTTTATTTTATTTTATTTGCATGTACCAAATGATTTGTTTGAGCTGCTTGCAGTAAAATACTTCTCACTGTACTTCGGTACACATGACAATAAACAATTTCAATCCAATTAAGTTGGTATGGGTGCTATAAGGGGTGAGGAGGGTGAGTGAGGGCATGTGTCAGAATTATGTTGGCATGGGGGCTATAAAGAGAATGGGGCATGGAGGTGGCATAGAGAGTGGGTGGGGATGATGGAGTGTGAGGGGTGAGGGCTAGAGAACCTAAAATTTAATAAAACAACGAGGACAAAGAAAACTACGTTGAGACAGCAGCCCCAGTGGACATCTCTGATCTGCATCTGGTGGTGGTGGGTCCAATTCCATCCCACACCTGGCCCCCCAGTATGAAGATCACACCAATGAGGGTGTTTCTCCCAAGGTGGGTACGGCGAACCAAAAACTTTCCCGACTTGCACTAGGCGATTGGAGCGAAAATCTGGGCATGAGTATGCTCTCATTGCAAACAATACTAATTATTTAAGCATTTCAGATTTCTTCTCTGCATTCTGAATACTGACCTTGAAGAATTCTATTTCCTCATCTTCTGAACTATAGCCATTCTCCCCTATGCATATACTTGCATATACTGAAACCAAATGGATAAATCTGCTCACCATAGTGTGGCCCAGACTTTTAAGTTCAAGTCAGTAAAATCACATAAATACACAAATTGGTACAATTAATTATAATTTCTTTCCAATTTGATATGAATGAAGACTTTTGAAACAATAAATTAGTCAAATGAATATAATTGCTGAGAGCTTACTGCAAAGCAATGAATGCTAAATGTTACATTCCATGTTGAGTCTGTAATGTAAAGGAGATGTAATGATTGTGTGTATGAATCAGAAAGTTTGCTCCATTAAGTAAATGGAAATTATAGACTGTTAACTGAGAATCACTGGAATTTTTGTAACTGAAGGTTAGTTAGTTGTACTTCAGGAAAGTACTTCCGTCACATTCTAGGTTTAATTCTAGGTTTGATTCTTGGAAGTTACAAAACATCCTTCCCTTGAGAGCATGGATTTGACTTATGTTGATTGCTTAAAATGGTATGACCTGTAACAAAGTAAAGCACCGAAGGCTAGATTTTCTAATTGGGTGTCATGTTGATCCAAACAGGATGGTGGAAGAAAGGGCCTTTCATCCAATGTACACGAAGGGGCCCGTAACCGTGCAGGACCCCTCAGTCTGTAAACTTGTTCCTAACTGTACATGGTAAATAAAACTGTGTTGAAGCACATTAGAGTGTGAAGTAGTGTGGCCCCTTTAAGAGGTGATCTTTCGTGGGTCACGGGATCCACCCGGGGCCTATTGCTTGTGAGAGCATGAACTGAGGCGAATGGGAAGAAAGGGCATGGGCCCGGGGAGCAAGGGACCCAGAGTGTGAGCCCAGGAGTCAAGGAGTAAAGACCTGCATTGTAGTTGCTGTGCCTGCATACAGTTTTACTTTGCTGTTGTCTGAATAAATCACTTTGTGATTTAAGCAGCCTCCTCGTTGATACCTCACACTATTGGCGACGAGAGTAAATTGGTCTACAGTTGCGAGCTTCAGAATCTGGTGCCATTGGAGATCACCAGAGAAGGAAAGGGAAGTGGTCTCCGCAGTAACAGTGAGTGAAAAATAATGCCACCAATAAGAAAACTTGATTCTTTTGACCCGGGGACTGAAGACTGGGGCCAATATATTGAAAGGCTTCAGTACATTTTCACTGCTAATGTTCTGTACAGACAAACAATATCCAGCATAACCATACAGCCCCCTATAACCTGGCCCCGAATAGCCTGTTGGAAAGAGCGGGGCAAACTTTCAAATCCGCCATGAAAAAGCACCCAGATAGACCTTTGCAACTCAAGCTAGCCAATTTCCTCCTTTCTTACAACACCACCATTGGTGTAGCACCAGCGGAACTGTTGATGGGGCAATGTCTCCGAACCTGCCGTTCCCCAATTTGGAGTGAGGGTGAAGGTGAGGCAAGCTATGCAAAGGAAATATCACTCGATCAAAGGTACATCTTTCAAAGCAAATGATTTAGATTTTGTTGGAAACTTTGGGGTTGGACCAACATGGTTACTGTATTGATATATAATATTGGGTTTCTTGTCCAGTATCCTAGCCACTGTTAGGGTCTGGTCCGGGATCTTAATAACTGTCACATCTATGTATGTTCTGCCCATAAAGAGGGGAGAAATGGCTTCAGCAAGGCAATAAGCAGATCTTCTCCATTTCTGGCACAATTGCGAGGCACAGAGGAGGTCGTCAAGACGCTCCGCAAAGAAGTTGAGGGCATATATCGTATGAGTAAAGTCGATGTATGCGAGGTTGAGAAAGAGAATCTGGAATTAAGGAGGAAATTAGCAGCGAAGGACAAAGAGGTGGCTGACACCAAACGGGGTCACCAGTCTTGTCTGGCGCATTTGAGTAGTTTCCAGTCCCAGTATGAAAAGGCTTATCAGGACACGCAGCGTGCAGTCCTGGTAAGGAAAGAAACAGAGAAGCAGGTGGAGACGCTACAGAAACAATGTAGTGATCTCAAGGCAGCCTTGAGAGCGCTCCACACGGCAACCACAGAACAAAGACTGAGCACCATAGACCATGCAAAGTGCCGGAAGCAAATTGCAGACCTGCAGTCACTGCTTTCTGTCCAAAAGGGATTTCAAGAAACCTTTGGGGAAAATTTAGACCAGGAAGACGGCCCTGATTTGGAAGAATTACAGGAAACAGCGCAGAGATATGTTCAGGGAACATGTGCGCAGGGAAAGCCCCAAAGGAGAAAAGCACCATCACCCCCCACACAGCAGGTAGTTCAGGCTCCCATGAACCCTGTAACAACCCACCGCACAGCCACATCCGACGAGGCGGAATTCCTATATTCCACCCCCCTAACAGTGACCCAATTACGGGACGCGTGTGCAAAAATCACACCATTCCTCCCCGCCGCAGACCCCCACCATTTCTTTGCCACCGTCAAACATCAGGCGACCATGTATGGCCTGGATGAGAGAGAGCATGTAAAGCTCATGGTTCTAAGTTTGGATCCATCGGTAGCAGCAGCCCTTCCTGACCTACAGAACGTAGGAAGAGGCACCCTTGCAGAAATGCATACCGCGATCCTGGATGCGATCGGGTATAACCGGGGTGACCCCGTAGATGGCCTAAATAAGTGTAGGCAGAAGAAGTCTGAGCACCCCACAGCGTTCGCAGGACGCCTGTGGATTCACTTCGAAGCCGTTTTTGGAGACGTAGATCGTGCCCATTTGTCCCCAGACAATATGGCCAAATGGGCCCGCACCCTTATCTCCCATGCCACAGAAGCAGGGCAGAATGCCTGTAATAGTTATGATCCCTCAGAAGAGGCCCATAATGAGAAGTGGGTGGTTAAAAGATTGTCCCGCGTTTGGGAGCAGTCTGTCCAGAATAAACCCGCCGCTAAAACCACTGAGGAAAAGCAAGCCGCCGCAGACATGCAGGCAGTAAAAGCCACACCTCACAACCCCGCCTGGGTAAATGAGGGAAAGACCAGCCCCCCACCCAAATCACAAGAATGTTACAACTGCGGACAATTGGGACATTTTGCAAAAGAGTGCAATGGCCCCAAAAAGCCACAGAAAGCCCAACAGACAGGCACTCTGAGTAAGAAAAAGGCAGAGCCCATCCATAGCGTTAGTGCCCATTCGGATCAGACGGACTTGACCGGAACGGACTGACGGTGTACGGGCTCCCCCAGCTGGGTCTGCGACACCCTTTGGGATAGGTCAGGACGACCCGTAGTCGCAGCGTAAATTCGGGACAGCCTATCGAATTTCTCTGGGACATAGGAGGGTCCCGCACCACCATAAATTCCTCCACCCTTTTTCAAAAGGACACGTGGCCCACTACAGCCACTATCACCCTCAGCGGCTTTACAGGCCACTCACAGCAGGGACACATCACGGGCCCTGTACCCATTCAAATAGGAAACATTACCACAAAACATCCCATAGTTTTAGTAGACCTGCCCTACACAGCAGAATACATCCTGGGAATCGACCTTATGAATTCCCACCATCTATCCTTCGATCCAGTCAACCAGTGTGTCTAGAAGATGGCGAAATCCGCTAGAGCCCCTGCAACGCTCAACATAGGGGACTATATGAACAAAATTAGCGCAGTAGGCACGTTTTGGTTCAACCCCACCACACTTAGCACGGACAAGCAGGTTAGGGCAGTCCTGCAAAAGAACCGGGCAGCATTCGCGACCCACAAGCACGACTGTGGACGGATGACTGGCTCCGTACAAGTAACAGGACCGGACCCTAGACCCCAAAAACAGTACGGATTCCCCCTAGAAGCAGAGGGAGAAATCCTAAAAGTTATAGAGAGCTTATTAGAGCAGGGCGTACTAAGATCGGTAGCCTCAACTAATAATGCCCCGATTTGGCCAGTGAGAAAGCCCGACGGATCATGGCGCCTGACCATCAATTATCGGGAACTCAATAAAGTCACCCCCGCGGCAGCCCCCACCGTAGCAACAAGTCCCGAGACCATGCTCAAGCAGGGACTCAATTCCCGCTATTTCACGGTTTTGGACGTCAGTAATGGATTCTGGTCCATTCCATTGGCAAAGGCGTGCCAGTATAAATTTGCCTTCACTTTTAGAGCGCAGCAGTACACGTGGACATGCCTGCCACAAGGCTTCCACAACTCCCCCTCCATTTTCCACCGACAGCTGGCAAATGGACTAGCAAAATTTTCTCGCCCCGAATGTCTGGTACAGTATGTGGACGATCTACTACTGCAGACAGACACTAAGGAAGAGCACATTGAGCTTCTGTCCGAACTCCTGGAATTATTACATTCCATTGGTTGTAAAGTAAACCCCAAAAAGGCCCAGATATTGGAAGAAAAAGTGGTATCTTTGGGTACAATTATCACACATGGCAAACGCGAGATCGAGCATAAAAGGATTGACTCGATTGCTAAATTGCCCCTTCCCCAGAACGTTTCAGCCCTCCGGTCATTTTTAGGACTGGTTGGCTACTGCCGAAACCACATCAACGGTTTTGCCAGCAAGGCAGCGCCCCTCTCAGACCTCCTAAAGAAGGGAGCCCCCGGGAGTGGCTTCCGCAGCATACAGATGCTGTGGAATCATTAAAACAGGCACTCATAGCCGCCCCCGCACTACAAGTTCCAGACCCGCTTTCCCCTTACGCCATAGAGGTAGCAACCACAGACCGCACCCTTTCAGCCGTGCTCCTGCAGGAACGGCACGACCAGCTAAGACCCGTAGCTTATGCATCCTGACTTTTAGATGCTGTGGAGCAGGGATTTTCAGCCTGTGAGAGGCACCTGCTCGCAGCTTTCTGGGCAGTCCAGTACTATTCCTATATTACTGGACTGAACCCCATCACCATTCTGACCGAGCACACCCCCACCCAACTTTTACTGGACGGACGACTTAAGGTAACGTCAGCCAAATACGTGCAGCTAGGTGGACCCTTCTCTTGCAAGGACGGGACATCACAGTAAAACGGACAAAGACTCACACATACTTAGCGGACAATTTGCAGTACCCCGGAACCCCCCATGAGTGTGAAATCATCTCTCCACACCATGATACAGGCCCCTTTATAGCAAAAACACCCCCCAGAAAAATAGGAAATCCATCTCAGAGCCCCCCTCACCCGGACACGTGTGAATCCATTAAGATTTATGTGGATGGATCTTCCACAGTCTTAGATGGGCAACGCATAACAGGTTGTGGGATTTATGTTGAGGACGTTGAGGGACGCGCCCTCGAGGAGATAGCATTAAAACTCCCCGGGCACTTAGGCGCGCAGGCAGCAGAGCTTGCGGCCATCGCATATATCGTGGAGCACCCAGATTCCTTCCCCAGCCCAGCAGACATACACTCAGACAGCCTCTATGTCTGTAACAGCCTTACAGAATTTCTGCCCCTGTGGGAAACAAGAGGATTTGTTTCCGCAGATGGGAAACCCCTCCCCTCAGCCCCATTACTCCGCCATATTTTACAAAAAGCCCAGAACAGGACCTTTGGCATCATAAAAGTCCGCAGCCACCATCGTTCCTCGCCCCCTGGAAATGTAAAAGTCGACGCACTTGTTAAGACAGGATCCAGGCATGGGTATTTTTGGAAACCCCCCGAAAGCGCGCCAGTGAGTGTGCCAGTGAGTGCAGTTCAGGTCATGCAGACTAGGATCAAGGATCTAATAGAGGCCCAGAAGCAGGATAGCGCTCTCACTGAGATTGTGAAAGGGAGGTTTCCAGCCTCCTACGAGAGGTTCAGAAATACACTGACCACACATTTTTCATAGAATTTATAGTGCAGAAGGAGGCCATTCGGCCCATCGAGTCTACACCGGCTCTTGGAAAGAGCACCCTACCCAAGCCCACACTTCCACCCTATCCCCATAACCCAGTACCCCACCCAGCACCAAGGGCAATTTTGAACACTAAGGGCAATTTATCATGGCCAATCCACCTTAACCTGCACATCATTGGACTGTGGGAGGAAACCGGAGCACCCGGAGGAAACCCGGGGAGGATGTGCAGACTCCGCACAGACAGTGACCCAAGCCGGAATCGAACCTGGGACCATGGAGCTGTGAAGCAATTGTGCTATCCACAATGCTACCGTGCTGCCACACATGACGGTGTGGTGTGTAGCGCACAAAGACTCCATGAGACGAATAGAGTGAAGTCGATGAGGCTTTATTAAGCGTGTCTGTTCCCCAGCAGCCCGATAGTAAACTGGCCTGCGGGGGAAGGCACCGGCTTCTTATACTTCGCCTTCAGGGCGGAGCATGAGGTCAACGGCCAACCAGGACCCGGGATCTGTCAGCCAATGACATTAGGGCTTCCAGTCCCACATGACCCCCAATACATACTACCACATGGTGTTAAAGGACATCCTTTATGTAGATCCTGAGCAGTATAGGAACCAATTAATTTGTTTATTCCATGATGGTCATGGACACCAGGGAATCGATCCCACTACAGCCCACCTCAAACAGCTTTGTTGGTGGCAAAATCTCAAGGAAGATGTATCCCATTACATTGAGAATTGCCTTATCTGTGCGCAGAACAACCCCGATAGATATGCCAAAAAGGCCCAACTCAGCCACACCCGACCCGTTAACGGCCCCTGGACTAACCTCCAGATTGATTTTATAGGTCCATTGCCCCCTTGCAGGAATGGCTATAAATATGTTCTGGTGGTCATAGACACTTTTACAAAGTGGGTGGAAGCATTTCCAGCCCGCATCAACACCGCAAAAACCACAGCCAAGATCCTAACACACCACATCTTTACAAGATGGGGACTCCCCCGCAGTATTGAATCAGACCAAGGTTCTTACTTTACGGGACGGGTCATGCAGAACGTCCTCACGATATTTGGCATCACCCAAAAATTCCACATTGTGTACCACCCACAGTCGAGTGGTATAGTGGAGCGCATGAATCGGACCCTAAAAACCACCCTCATAAAAATGGTCCAGCAGAACAACACCACTTGGGACTCAGTCCTCCCTTATGCGCTGATGTTTTTGCATAACACTGTTTCCACCTCCACAGGTTACACCCCACACACTCTTATGACCGGACGCCCCATGAAAGGGACAGAATACTCTTTAGGTTTAGACCTGACCAGCCCTGAAGTAACGGCCCTCACCCATGAGAAAGCCGTGGAGCAATTAGTTGCTAATGTAAAAACGGCTCAGTTAGCAGCCGCAGTTAAATTGGGCACCAGAACGAAACAGAGCAAGGCCTGTTTCGATAAGGCAGTGCATACAACGGAGTATGATATAGGACAGCAAGTGATGTTGTCTGTATATAACCCCAGTACATTCCTGTCTCCAAAATACTCGGGTCCGTACTCCATTTCGGATAAAGTAAGCCCATCGGTATACAAAATAAAATACCCAAATGGTAAGACTGCGTGGTTTCATATTAACCAGTTAAAGGCTTATGGAACACAGTCGAACCACGCACACCTCGTCATGCTTGACGCAGCAGACCACACCCCGCCCACAGCCAACGTAACCCGACCAACCCTCACCACGTCCAGTCCAGCCACGGACTCGACCTCGACTCCACCCCCGAAATATACACTCCGCCCCGGAACGCCCACAGACTGCAGCAGCAGAGACAGCGACTGTGACTCGGACGATAGCCACAGCACGCCTCCCTACTATCCCCATGCAACCGGACCCACACCCAGCGACTCCGATTTCGACTCCAGTGATCCCTTCATGATCACTTTTCTAAATAAATCCCACCACCGACCACCGAACCACACGGACGACCCCGACTTTGTCCCCACACAACTCGACACAACTCATTGGCACCGCGACAACTCCTACAGACTCGTCCGCAACGACGAGAGCAACCCCAACTCACACCAAGCAGCCCTTTCCGCCCTAATCCACTCCAGAGTTTGGCACCCGGGAGAAGGTGACGACCTCGAGTCTGACTCCCAAGCCGCCAACCCCTTTGCGACCCTGTTCGCAACCGAGAACTGAGGTGTCCACATGATGTTTAAAGGAAACGCTTGGGAAAAGTGTTGTCCTTCCTGATGGAACCTGATGGAATGTTTATGTTGTTCGTACGTTTGTTTTGTGTTGTTCCTCCGACAGGAGAATTTTTTTTTCCAGCCGCTTGTTCAGCGGTACCAACTTATCTACAGATACCTGGTCAACAGACCAGGCGCTTGTTCAATTGAACTAGCTTATCTGCAGATACCTGGTCAACAGACCACACGCTCGTTCAGAGGAACTAGCTTTTCAGCTGATACTGGTTCGGGTATCAGACGCCCGATCGTAGCTGCTCTTGTGATTCAAGGATAGAATCACTGTAGCAACCCCACCATGATGACTACATTTTTGCCCGTTCTTGTTGGTTGCTCAGGCAGTGGAGAAACGGCGTGAGACCCGCCCTGCCTGGGGACCCCCCCGTTGGTCAAACACGCTCGGGTAGGGGAGATACGGCATTGGTAGCCGTCCTACCCGGGGACTCCATCCAAATCTTACCCATCGCAGCCCATACACACCTCAATGACATTCTTTCATTTCAAAAAGTTTTTATTTGTTTAGGCGACCTTTAGGTTGCTGCCATCTGCTATTTACATCCTGGAACATTTGGATGGTAAATAAGCACTGGTCCACCATTGGGAAGTGTGCTGTGTCCTAACATTTGTTTTGAAAAAAAAAATGAGGGAGTCACACATAGTGACCAGTTATAAGGGAATAATTGGCCCCAAAGGACAGACACACTAACACACCGGATATTAAACCAAGGTAGTTACAGATACTATGCTTGTTTTTACAGAACTCCAGAGGCTCCAGGACCGGAGAAAACAAAAGAACACAAGAAGGAAAAGGAAAGAGGACAGCCAGGACAGCCATGAGGACTTCTTTCATCGTGCTCAACACTCTTTTTGTGGACATTTGGTTGCGCGGGAACGCGGACCCCATTACTTCAAACCTCCCTGCCGTTAATATTTCACTGCCCCGCAGTACCCAGAGCCCAGTCACCAGCGACACTGCATCTTCCTGGTGTGCCAGGTTCATAACCTGGTACTCCCTGTCCTACGTGATCGAAGCACTGTTAGCGTTGGCGATACTCTGCTGTGTAGTGCAGACTATGCGCCTCCGCAAGTGGAGAAGGAGAGCCTACCGGGCTCGAACCCCGGTATATCGGATCAGATCCCCTATATTCGGTTACGACCAGACCCCCGACCCCCGCAATCTATAACAAAATAATAAAGAGCATTCACTTGCGTTATTACTGTAAATAAAGAGATGTACAAAACTTTTCATGAATAAAAAAATGTATGATCCTGAACTTGACTGCCAAGCCAGGAAAGCGTATATTAAATGTCGTGATTGTTGTTGTATGTTTTAGGAAGATAGGATAATGCAATGTTTAGTGAGTATAGTGTATTTAGGTTAAATTAGGGTTCCAAGTTTGTTATTTTGTAAATGCATGTCCCTGCCTGACATAGCACCCTTAGAATTATTAGGTAAAATTTTTATGTGCATAGCTAGGGTCAGAGCAGAGGCCATGTAGGAGGTGTGTCCCCCCCCCACCACCCCCCCCCCCCCCCCCGGTCATGGAATGGAAAGAACAAAATGTATGTGATCCTTCACGCGAAGGAGGGAATGTAGCCACCTAAAATGGCTGATTCCCGATTAGAATGGTCAAACCCCAATCTAAAATGGCAAACGAAAGAGGCTGATGGGAAAATCAGCCAACAGGACTCAAACGGACAGCTGCAGGCAAAACAGTGTATTCGGCTCTGGGGAAGTCGGCCCAGACCGATACCTGCAGCCATCAACATCACAACAACCCAGCCATCTGCATAGTAAGCAGCCATCCCCGGGAACAATTGCTACACATTAGCAACATAAAGCCGATCCAGACTTTTCGGCGCCAGCAGTGGCTGTGACAAAGGAAGGTAGAGGACCATCCCCCGATCAAGGAATCGCCCCATTATTGGAGCATATTGAACCAAGTGATTGGGACCAAGTCCAATCACTTGGAACCAGGTACGAGGTCCGCCCCGAGAGGCGGTAAGCCCCTAGGGACTATAAAAATAGGGGCCAAGTTCAGATCGACCTTTCTTCTCCTGCTCGCAACCTTCGAGACCCTTCGACAAAGAAACAAGTAAGTCTTACTCCAGCGATCGCTACCAGATAGGTGCTCCAGACTATCGACTCGTACCAGCCTTTTGAATCCCACAGGCCAGACCCAATTCGATAGACCATTCGTTTCCCTGACCTGGTGGGCCATCTCCAAAGTTAAGTATTGGCCTTTAGTGGTAGGTAGTAGTCTAGAAGTAGGATTATTGTATAAGTATTTATTGCTGTATATAATAAATGATCGTTTATTTAACTTTTACTAAGCGGTGTGCTGCATTATTAATCATTGCTTGAGCTTGAACCACGTGGCGGTATCAGAAAGATACCTGGTGACTCGTGAGCAAAGGTGACAGAATTAGAGCTAATAAAACTAAGGCTAATAAGAGCAACATTACCTGGGAGAATCGTCTGGGCCTGGAACTTATTTGTTGGACCTACAAGGGAGGGAGGTGCGAAAGCACATGACCACATAAGAAGGAGAGAGGCTACAACCCCAACAGGGAGACAAGTGGGTCCAGTGGTCACTGCTAATGTTTCTTCAACAGAGCCAGAAATTAGAGAACCAGTTGTTTCAGAAGGGAACTGGAAAGGGTGTCTGCACCAATGCATCTTCTGAGACTTATAAACAGCCATCTGCTGCTAATGACACCACTACCTCGATGGTGTAAAATCCTGTCAGAGAACTGAAGGATTCAACCAGACCTCAGAAGTCACCCGACCTTATGAAAGACTGTACCCTATCACCACCTATTAGTGGTTCTGCCCTCATTGTAAACGGTTACCTGTTATTATCCTGTTATGTATGTAGTATTGAGGGCCTGAGGGGGGGGGGGGGGGGGGGGGGAGGGGGGGGATGTGATAGTGTGGGGGGGGTGGATGTGAGCATTCACAGGTCACGTGACCTGCCTGGGCCTATTGCTTGGGAGCATGCAAACTGAGGCGACTAGTGAGAAAGTGCATGAGCCTGGGGAGCAAGGGACCCAGAGCGTGAGCCCAGGAACCAAGGAGTAAACATCTGTATAGTGGTTGCTGTGCCTGTATATAGTTTTACCTCGTTGTTGTTTGAATAAATTACTTTGTGATTTAAGCAGCCTCCTCGTTGATACTTACTACACAGTGCAACATGACCTATGTTTAGAATTTGACCATCATTGTACTTTCTGTAATGAAAGTATTGAAATGTCTTTGGGCACTAAGTTACAGATTCCAATCACCCTCTGGGTGAAAAAGGTTTTCCTCACATCTCCTATAAACCTCTTGGCCATTACCTAAAATCTATGCCCCAGTTACTGACCCCTCCACTAAGGGGAAAGTTTCCTTCCTATCCACCCTATCTATGACCCTCATAATTATATGCACCTTAATCAGGTCCCCCCTCACCCTTCTCTGCTCCAAGGAAAACAGCCCCAGCCTAACCAGTCTCTCTTCGTAGCTGAAATTCTTCAGCCCAGGAAGTGTCCTGGTGAATCCCCTCTGCACCCTCTCTCGTGCAATCACTTCCTTTCATAGTGTGACGACCAGAACTGCACAATACTCCAGCTGTGGCCTAACCAACATTTTATGCAGCTCCATCATAGCCTCCCTGTTCTTATAGTCTATGCTTCGATTAATGAAGGCAAGTATTCCATATACCTTCTTTACCACCTGCTGTCTTCAGGGATCTATGGACATGCACACCCTCTAATTCTCTGGACTTCCTAGGGTCCTACCATTCATTGTATATTCCCGTGCCTGGTTAGTCCTCCCAAAATGCATTACCTCACACTTTTCAGGATTAAATTCCATTTGTCACTGTTCTGCCCAGCTGACCAGCCTATCTATATTGTCCTGCAATCTAAGGCTTTCCTCCTCACAATTCACCACACCACCAATTTTTGTGTCATCTGCAAACTTACTGATCATACCTCATATGTTCACGACCAGATCATTAATATACACTACAAACAGCAAGGGACCCAGCACCGATCCCTGCTGAACACCAAAAGCCAAGATGACGAACATGGCCATCTTTGTCCCTCCCACCGACTACAATGCCACCTAACTTTGTATCATCCGCAAATTTGAATATCTGACTTTCTATGACACCATTCAAGTCATTAATGAATAGTGTAAATAATTGATGCCCCAACACAGATCCCTGTGGTACACCACTAGTCACCTCCTGCCAATTAGAGTAATTACGCATTATCCCCACTCTCTGTCGTCTGCCACTCAACCACTTTCCTAACCATGTCAATAATTTGCTCTAAACTCTTTGGGCTTCCACTTTTGTTAATAATAATACTCTTTATTAGTCTCTAGTGTGGGACTTTATCAAATGCCTTCTGGAAGTCCATATAAATGACATCCATTGACATTCCCCTGGCCACTACCTTAGTCACCTGTGTACTTCAGGTGAGGAAGAATATCGCTGGTCTCAGGAAGAAACCAAAGTATGTGAGTTCATCTATTGTCTTACAATGTATCTGAACAACCCTTCACCATAGGTTTGGCAGAGCATTAGAATGAGAAAATGTACAGCATTCTGGCAAATGTTCATGTTCAGAATTTCCAAAACCACAGAATGTCCAACTTTCACCAGGACATTCTATACCAGTGTGTGATGAAAATATGAATTTCAGATATATTGTATTATATGTATTTGGTGCAGTAAGGGTTAAAAGCCTGGGTTAGTATGTGTGTGTGCAAATGCTGCAGTCATGTCTTAAAAGTATCCTGGTTTGAAAGGTTTTGGGAGCCAGAGGTGCAATCAAAACATCAGAAAGGCTTGGGATAAAGGATTTGTGTTTGGATTAATAGGGTTTACTGTGAAGTATTTAATTAGAGACCTTTGTGTTCCGTTAGTAAGATGTTGTAACTAATGGGGGGAGCCAGAGTACCAGGCATTTTAGCAGAGATTGTTCTGTTGGGAGATGGAAGTCAAACCATGAAGACAGTTTCTGAAGACTTCAACTAGAGATCCTGCATTGTTCTGACAGGATTCACGTCTATCTCTTAAAACATTTTCAAAGAACATCTCTTAAGCAAGTATGCTTGGGTCTGCTATCTGTATTTAAAATTGGATTGAGATCTGAGATGGTTCTGTTGTTTGAGTAGAAGTAAAGATAGCAGTTAAGGGTTATTGTGTCACTGTATTGATTAGCATTGTTTAAGGGGTAATTGTAAGCTGTTTTCTTGTGTAATGTTAAAGATATTTTAATACTGTGTTAATAATAAAGTTTGTTTTACTATACCATATCCCTATTTTGCAGGAAATCACTCCTGGCGTGAGGAGTCCTTTCCTCACAGTTTTACAAAATTGATATATAATATTGGGTTTCTTGTCCAGTATCCTAGCCACTGTTAGGGTCTGGTCCGGGATCTTAATAACTGTCACATCTATGTGTGTTCTGCCCATAAAGAGGGGAGAAATGGCTTCAGCAAGGCAATAAGCAGATCTTCTCCATTTTATTAAAGAATTGCTACAGCAATATGGCAATTAAGAGTGATCCTTTCAGAGGTTGTGTCTTTCTGCAGCTGTTGTGTACAGGCACCACCAAAGAACTATAGAGCAAATCTCCAGCCCAGCAGTCGCTTGATCAGTTTCCCAGTCCCTTGAAATGATGGTGGTCACAATAATTCCAGCAAAATAAAGGATAACTAATATGGTAGTGGAGAGTCATATCCCTCGTTCTAAATACATAGTCACTGATCGGCTACACCTTCATGGAGTGGAAATCCTTTCTATTTGTAAAGTATTTTTAGAGTTATATTCAATATTTATCCCCAACCAACTTCATTAAAACATTATCTGGTCATTTAGTTCACTCATGTTTACAGGAATTTGCTCTATGCAAATTGTCTGCGTGTGTTTTACCTCTGTTGCAACAGTGAATACACTATGAAATGCCTTTGGACAGTTTGAGATTGTGAGTGTACTGATTGAGATGCTGCAGGTTTCCAGTAAGAATTTCGCTTTATTTTACTTCAGAAGATCTAACATTTAGTTCTCCAGGCAAGTGAACAATCTCTTAAGGGCCTCAGAGAGGATCATATACCATTTATCAAACTTACACTGTTTAATTTTGTGCTATTTTGACAATTCTTATTTAATGCAGAGAGCTTAATTTTTTTAAGCTATTTTAGATCATAGAATTTACAGTGCAGAAAGAGGCCACTCAGCCCATCGAGTCTGCACCGGCCCTTGGAAAGAGCATCCTACCTGAGCCCACACCTCCACCCTATCCCCGCAACCCAGTAACCCCACCCAACCTTTTTGGACACTAAGGGCAATTTATCATGGCGAATCCACCTAACCTGCACATCTTTGGACTGTGTGAGGAAACCGGAGCTCCCGGAGGAAACCCACGCAGACACGGGGAGAAAGTGCAAACTCCTAACAGGTAGTGACCCAAGCCAGGAATTGAACCTGGAACCCTGGAGCTGTGAAGCAACTGTGCTAACCACTGTGATACCGTGCCCCCCACGTGCCCCTCCACCTTTAGTGAAGGTGTTGGCGCTCAGGTTGGAGGGGTGTCTCCAGCAGGCTATTGGGGAGGATCAAATGAGATTTGTGAAGGATAGGCGATTGTCTTCCAATGTGCGGTGCCTGTTGAATATTGTGTTGTCTCAGGCAGGGGTGGATGAGCAGGAAGTGATTGTGGCGCGGAATTCAGAGAAGGCCTTTGATAGGGTGGATTTGAGGTATCTGTTCGTGGTGCTGGAGCGATTCAGGATAGGGACAAAGTTCGTGTGTCGGTTAAGTTGTTGTACCAGGAGCCAAAGGCTCGTGTCCGGGTAAATAATGTAAGCTTGAGCTACTTCCGACAGCATTGGGGAACAAGACTGGGGTGACCTATGTCCCCTCTCTTATTGGCGTTGGTGATTGAGTCTTTGGCCATTGCCTTGAGGAGCTCTGATAAGTGGAGGGGGATAATGGGTGGGGGGGGGGGGGGGTGGCGAAGGAGCACAGGGTGTCTGTATGCCAATGACCTGTTGCTGTACATCACGGATTTGGTCCCGATGATAAGACCGTAAGACATAGGAGCAGAATTAGGCCACTGGGCCCATCGAGTCTGCTCCGCCATTCAATCATGGCTGATATTTTTCTCATCCCCATTCTCCTGCCTTCTCCCCATAACTCCTGATCCCCTTATTAATCAAGAACCTATATATCTCGGTCTTAAAGACAGTCAGTGATTTGGTCTCCATAGCCTTCTGCGGCAAAGAGTTCCACAGATTCACCACCCTCTGGCTGAAGAAATACCTCCTCATCTCTGTTTTAAAGGATCGTCCCTTTAGCCTGAGATTGTGTCCTCTGGTTATAGTTTTTCCTACAAGTGGAAATATCCTTTCCACGTCCACTCCATCCAGGCCTCACAGTATCCTGTAAGTTTCAATAAGATCCCCCCTCATCCTTCTAAACTCTAACAAGTACAGACCCAGAGTCCTCAACCGTTTCACATACGACAAGCTCTTCATTCCAGGGATCATTCTTGTGAACCTCCTCTGGACCCTTTCCAAGGCCAGCACATCCTTCCTTAGATACGGGGCCCAGAACTGCTCACAATACTCCAAATGGAGTCTGGCCAGAACCTTATACAGCCTCAGAAGTACATCCCTGGTCTTGTATTCTAGCCCTCTCGACATGAATGCTAACATTACATTTGCCTTCTTAACTGCCGACTGAACCTGCACGTTAACCTTAAGAGAATCTTGAACAAGGACTTCCAAGTCCCTTTGTGCTTGATTTCCTAAGCCTTTCCCCATTTAGAAAACAGTCAATGCCTCCATTCCTCCTTCTAAAGTGCATAGCCTCACACTTTTCTACATTGTATTCCATCTGCCATTTCTTTGTCCACTCTCCTAGCCTGTCCCACTCCTTCTGCAGCCCTCCTGCTTCCTCAATACTACCTGATCCTCTACAGATCTTTGTATCATCTGCAAACTTAGCAACAGTGTCTTCAGTTCCTTCTTCCAGATCATTGATATATATTGTGAAAAGTTGTGGTCCCAGCAGCGACCCCTGAGGCACACCATTAGTCACCAGCTGCCATCCTGAAAAAGACCCCTATATTCCCACTCTCTGCCTTCTGCCAGTCAGCCAATCCTCTATCCATGCCAGGATCTTACCTTTAACACCATGGGCTCTTAACTTATTTAATAGTCTCCTATGCGCACCTTGTCAAAGGCCTTCTGGAAATCTAAATAAATCACGTCCACTGGTTCTCCTTTGTCTAACTTACTTGTTACCTCCTCAAAGAATTCTAACAGATTTGTCAGACATGACCTCCCCTTGACGAAGCCATGCTGACTCAGTCCTATTTTATCATACATTTCCAAGTACTCTGCAATCTCATCTTTAATAATGGACTCTAAAATCTTACCAATGACCGAAGTCAGGCTAACCGGCTGATGGATCTCTGTGTCTATTCAGAACCCTGGATATGCGTTATCCCTTCTTAGTTCCCAAATAACAGAGATTCCAGACTGAACAAAGTAATTTGAAACTTTATATCAGTTTTTTAGTGTCTACTGGTAAAGTCAATTTTGGTACAAAATTTTGAAAGTTCCAACTAGCCCTGCAGCAAGCTAGTCAGATCGATTGTCTTTAGCAAATACAGTAGTTGAATTCAAAATACAATTATATTTCTTGGTAACTTCTTCGAATCAAGATGCACAGTACAAAAGATCTTAAACAAAAGAAAATGGCGATTTTGCAAAGCAAGCAGAATAGGTTTCAGAAAATAGGTTAAAGTGATTCCGGAATGGATTTCCCATCCCGACAACAGATCTTTTAAGGAGATTACTGTCTTAAAGTTTCACCCTCTTTATAGCTGTGATTGTTTTAACTAATTTATAATTCATTCAATTCGGCCGAACTGTCTGTCTGTCAATTTAAGAGATAAAGGATTTGGTGTAATTTTTCATAACATTGTTTCAGCGAAACACATTTCCCACCAGGACTTATCACTATGGGCTGACTTGTCGTTACCATGGAAATAGAACTGGAATCTCAGCCCAGCTCTTTAACACAAAGGGTCTTTCTGCTATTTGACCTTGTAGACGCTAGCAGTTTGTTCGACTTGCAAAATCTGAAAATTAAGTCTTATCTGATCAATTCCCAGGCATTCAGCTTTTCTCACTCTCATGGTTAATATATTGATTTAGTTAATTACTCTTAAAGATTTAAGGATTTTTCCAACCAGGATTTCTTCATTAAACCTTTTATCTACCTTATGTTTGGCTGACTCGAAAGTTGATTTCTATCACCAGCCTATAATTTCCCGTCTTCTGCCTCCCTCCCTTCTTAAACAGTGGTGTTACATTAGCCACTTTCAAATCCTCTGGGACCCTCCCTGCCTCCAGTGATTCCTGAATCACCACCAATGCCTCCATAATCTCCTCAGCTATTTCTTTCAGGACCCTGGGGTGTAGTCCATCTGGTCCAGGTGATTTATCCACCTTCAGACCTTTCAGTTTCCCTAGAGTCTTCTCCTTAGTGATGGCCACTACACTCACCTCTGCCCCCTGATTCTCCTGGAGCTCTGGCATCAAAGACTGATGCAAAGTAATTATTCAGTTCACTTTGAAGTAAGGGGTGTTAAGAGATCCAATGTTTATTTAAGATGTTAAGTTGAGTTCATGGAATAAACAGCGTTTTGTGTTTAAAAACCCACGTGTCCATAATTGTAGTCCCACACCTAGGAAAAAAGCTGTGTGCTAGGAAAAGCAACAAATCCATTAAAGGGAGATGTTGGTTGAACTCCATGATACATTTTGGGGTTCTGAAAACACCTCGCCCATAACACGTTACATCTTATTCCAGTATCTCCTCTCAAAATGGAGGGTAAATTCCATCATATTGTGGTCACTGCTCCCTTAGGATTCCTTCACTTTAAATTCCCTAATCAAGTCAGCCTCATTCCAAAGATGTACAGGTGGATTGGCCATGCTAAATTGCCCTTAATGTCCAAAAAGGTTAGCAGGGGTTACGGAGACAGGGTGGAAGTTTGGGCTTAAGTGGAGTGGTCTTTCCAAGGGTCGGTGCAGACTCGATGGGCCAAATGGCCTCCTTCTGCACTGTAAATTCTATGTTCTATGACACATCATCAAATCCAGAATTGCCTGTTCCCTAGTAGGCTCTGTTATAAACTGCTCCAAAAAAACATCTCTTAGACATTTCACAAATTCCTTTTCTTGGGATTCACGACCAACCTGATTTTCCCAGTCCACCTGCATATTGAAGTGCCCCATGATTATTGTAATATTGCCTTTTTTACATGCCTTTTCTTATCTCCTGATTTATTTCTGCCCCACATCCAGACTACTGCTAGGGGGCCTTACATAACTCCCACCAGGGTCTTTCTACCTTTGCGATTCCTCCACTCTACCCATAGAGATTCTATGCCTTCTGACCCTATATCGTTCCTTGCTATCGATTTAACTTCATTCCTTACAACCAATGCCACCCTGCCCCCTTTGCCCATCTGCCTGTCCTTTCGATAGGACACATATCCTTGTATATTTAGTTCCCAGCCCTGATACCCTTGCAGCCAAGTCTCTGTGATGCCCACAACATTGTACCGGTCAATTTCTATATGCGCAACAAACTCATTTACCTTGTTCCGTATGCTGCGTGCATTTAGGCACAACACCCTCGGTCCTGCATTGAACACCTCCCTTCTCATACTCATCACCTTTTGCTCTGCCTGAGGGTGATGTTGTTTTCTTATTTTTGTTCTCTATTTCCCCTTCAGTTATTACACCTTCTAAGCTAACGCTCTGGTTCCCATCCCCCTGCCATACTAGTTTAAATCCTCCCGAGTGACTCTAGATGGGGGACATAATGAGGATACTAAAGCAGTTTGGAGCTAAACTGAACTGGGACAAAAGTGAATATTTTCCCGTCACCCCGCTGGGGAGGGGAACTAATTTGGGGGTGTTGCCATTAAGGCTGACAAACTTGCATTTCGAGTACTTAGGGGTACAGATGACAAGGAATTGAGCCCAGCTTTGGAGGCTAAATGTTACAAGCTTGGTAAGCAGGGTGAAGGTTGACCTACAGATGGGATAGTCTCCCACTGTCGTTAGCTGGGTGAGTGCAATCGGTGAAGATAGCTTGCCAGGTTCTTGTTCCTGTTTCAATTCCTGTCGCTGTTTCTACCAAAGGTATTCTTTGTAGGAGTTGAAAGCACGATTTTGTCATTTCTCTAGGCGGGGAAGGTGGCGAGAGTCTGAAGAGTGGTCTGTCAGAGGAACCAGAAGTCAGGGTTGTTGAGGCTTTTAAAAAATTAATGTAGGCGTCACTGGTTAGGCCAGCATTTATTGCCCATCCCTAGTTGCCCTTCAGAAGGTGGTGGTGAGTTGCCTTCTTGAACCGTTGCAGTCCTTCAGGTGTACGTACACCCACAGTGTTGTTTGGGAGGGAGTACCAGGATTTTGACCCAGTGACAGCGAAGGAATGGCAATATATTACCAAGTCAGGGTGCTGTGTGACTTGGAAGGGAACCTCCAGGTGGCGGGGTTCCCAGGTATCTGCTGCTCATGTTCTTCTATACGGTAGTGGTCGTGGGTTTGGAAGCTGCTGTCTAAGGAACTATGGTGAGTTACTTTTAGATGGTACACTTGGCTGTCACTGTTCGTCGATGGTGGAGGAATTAAATGTTTGTGGAAGGGGGAGCAATCAAGCAGGCTGCTTTGTCCTGGATGGTGTCGAGCTTTTTGAGTGTTGTTGGAGCTGCACTCATCCAGGCAAATGGATTACACTCCTGACTTGCGTCTTCTAGATGGCAGACAGGCTTTGGGGGGTCAGGACGTGGGTTACTTGGCGTGGGATTCCTAGCCTTTGACCTGCCCTGGTAGCCACAGTATTAATGTGGCTAGTCCAGTTCAGTTTCTGATCAATGGTAACACCCCCAGGATGTTGATTGTGGGGGTTCAGTGCTGGTAATGCCATTGAATGTCAAGGGGCGGTGGATAGATCCACTCTTGTAGGATATGGTCATAGCCTGGCATTTGTGTGGTGTGAATGTAATTTGATACTTGTCATCCCAAACCTGGATATTGTCCTGGTCTTGGACATAGACTGCTTAATTATCTGAGGAGTTGTGAATGGTGCTGACCATTGTGCAGTCATCTGGAAACATCCCCACTTTTTTTTAATTAAACATTTTATTGAGGTATCTGTGATTTTGGAACAATAACAGAAGAAACAGTGTACATGCAAATATAAACTTAGTGCAAGACCTTCTTCCTCCATCACAGGTCCCATCTTTCCTTCACACTAATCTAAACTATACTAACTTACCACCCCCGCCCCCACTCTCTGCTGACGGTTAATTTTCTCTAAAGAGGTCGCCGAACGGTTGCCACCTCCGGACAAACCCTGACATTGGCCCTCTCAGGGCGAACTTGATTTTCTACAGACAGAGAAAGCTAGCCATGTCGGTGAGCCAGGTCTCCGACTTCGGGGCTTTGAGTCCCTCCAAGCTAATCGTATCCGTCTCCGGGCTACCAGGGAGGCAAAGGCCAGAACGTCTGCCTCTTTCTCCTCCTGGATTCCCGGATCTTCCAATACTCCAAAAATCGCCAACTCTGGACTCGGTGCCACCCTTGTTTTTAACACCTTGGACATGGCATCCGCAAACCCCTGCCAGAATCCCCTAAGCTTCGGGCATTCCCAAAACATATGAACATGGTTTGCTGGTCCTCCCGCACACCTTGCATACCTGTCTTCTATCCCAAAGAACCTGCTCATCCGGGCCACTGTCATGTGTGCCCAGAGAATGACCTTATATTGTATCAGGCTGAGCCTGGCGCATGACGTGGGCGCATTGACTCTACTCAACGCATCCGCCCAGAGACCATCCTCTATCTCTCCTCCTAACTCCTCTTCCCATTTGTGTTTCAGCTCCTCGGTCTGCATTTCCTCTGACCCCATGAGTTCTTTATAGATGTCCAAAACCCTCCCCCACTCCCACCCATACTCTGGAAACTACCCTGTCCTGTATCCCCCTTGGTGGTAGGAGCGGGAAGGTTGAGACCTGCCTGCGTAGGAAATCCCGCGCCTGCAGGTACCTGAACTCATTCCCTCCCATCAATTCAAATTTCTCCTCCAACTCCCTCAGGCTGGGAAAGCTTCCCTCTATGAACAGATCTCCCATCCGCTCGATCCCTGCTCTTTGCCATCCCCAAAACCCTCCTTCCAGCCTCCCCGGGGCAAACCGATGATTATTGCAGATTGGAGACCAAACCGATGCTCCCTCTGCTCCCACATGTTTCCTCCATTGCCCCCAGACTCTCAGGGCCGCCACCACCACGGGGCTGGTGGAGTACCATACTGGCGGGAACCAATGCCCCCAAACTCGTGCCCTTATATGGTGCCGCCTCTACTCGCTCACATACCGACCCCTCCCCATCACCCACTTCCTAGTCATGGCTATATTTGCCGCCCAATAGTAATTGCTCAAGTTCGGCAGCGCCAACCCGCCCTCCCCCCGGCTATGCTCCAGCATCACCTTTTTTACTCGCAGGGTCTTGCCTGCCCATACAAAGCCAGAGATCACCTTGTTTACCCGTTTAAAAAAAGCCCGTGGAATAAAGATGGGGAGGCACTGAAAAACTAACAGGAATCTCGGGAGGACCATCATTTTCACTGTTTGCACCCTCCCAGCCAGTGACAACGGGAGCATGTCCCACCTTCGGAAGTCTTCCTTCATTTGGTCCACCTGTCGGGTCAAATTTAGCTTATGCAGCTGTTCCCATGCCCGTGCCACCTGGATGCCTAAATACTGAAAGCTTCCCCCTACCACCCTAAACGGTAACACCCCAGTCGCCTCTCCTGCCCCATTGCCTGGATCGTGAACATCTCACTTTTCCCCATGTTCAATTTATAACCCAAAAACCGGCCAAATTCCCCTAGAATCCTCATAATTTCTCCCATCCCCTCTAATGGGTCAGAAATATATAGGAGCAGGTCATCTGCGTATAGCGAGACTCTGTATTCCACTGCCCCCCCCCCCCACCGGCCGAACCAGACCCTTGAGGATCTCAGCGCAATTGCCAGCGGCTCTATGGCCAGCGCAAACAGCTGTGGCGAGAGGGGGCATCCATGCCTCGTCCCCCGGTGCAGCCCAATGTCAACCTGTTCGTCCGTACACTCGCCAGAGGCATCTGATACAGCAGCCTAACCCAGTCGATGAAGCCCCGTCCAAACCCAAACCGCCCCAGCACCTCCCACAGATCGGTCCATTCCACCCGGTCAAAGGCCTCCTCTGCGTCCATTGCGACCACTACCTCTACATCCCTACCTTCTGGGGGCACCATGATCACATTCAACAGTCTTCTAACGTTGGCATCCAACTGCCTGCCCTTAACAAATCCCGTCTGGTCCTCCCTGATCACATCCGGAACGCAGTCTTCTATCCTTGAGGACAAGATTTTGGCCAACAGTTTGGCTGCAATATTTAGTAAGGAGATCGGCCTGTAGGACCTGCATAGCTCTGGGTCCTTCCCCCGCTTCAAAATCAGTGAGATTGTGGCCTGTGACATCGTCGGGGAGCACCCCTCTCCCCCTTGCCTCATTAAATGTCCTCATCAGCAGCTACCCCAGCATCCCAGAGAACGTTTTATAGAACTTCACTGGGTACCCGTCCGGTCACGGGGCTTCACCCGACTGCATGGCCTTCAGCCCTTCTGCTATTTCTTCAATCCCTGTCGGGACTCCCAGAAATTCTACCAGCCCTTCCTCCACCTTCGGGAACCCCAGCCCCCCTAAGAATTGCCTCATCCCTTCCAGCCCAACTGGGGGTTCCGACTCATACAGCTTGCTATAAAACTCCTTGAATGCCCTGTTAACCCCTGCTGAATCTCCGACCAAGTTCCCGTCTTTGTCCTTCACTTTCCCAATCTCCCTGGCTGCCTCCCTCTTTCTGAGCTGCTGCGCAAGCATTCTGCTGGCCTTCTCTCCATAGTCATATATCGCCCCCCTCGCCTTCCTCAGCTGCTCCACCGCCTTCCCTGTAGTTATCAAGCCAAACTCCGCCTGAAGCCTCCATCATTCCCTTAAAAGCCCTGCCTCTGGGGTCTCCACATATCTCCTCCTGTAGCCTACATCATTCCCTTAAAAGCCCTGCCTCTGGGGTCTCCGCATATCTCCTGTCGACCTGAAGTATTTTCCCTATCAGTCGATCCGTCTCTGCTCTATCTTCCTTCTCCCTGTGGGCCCGTATCAAAATCAGCTCCCCTCTGACCACCGCCTTCAGCGCCTCCCTACCATTGCTGCCGAGACTTCTCCCGTGTCATTAACTTCCAAATAGTTCTGGATGCATTTCCTCACCCGCCCGCACCTCCTCATACGCTAACAGTCTGACATCCAATCTCCAATGTGGGCGTTGGCCACACTCTTTGCTCACCTGTAAGTCCACCCAGTGCGGGGCATGATCCGAGACTGATCGCTGAGTACTCAGTGTCCACTACCCCCGTCAGTAAAGTCCTGTTCAAGATGAAAAAGTCGATCCGGGAGTACACTTTATGTACGTGTGAGTAGAAACAGAACTCCTTCACACTCAGCCGCCCAAACCTCCATGGGTCCACTCCTCCCATCTGCTCCATAAACCCCTTTAGCTCCTTTGCCATTGCTGGCACCCTGCCTGTCCTTGAGCTCGACCGGTCTAGCCTTGGGTCAATGACTGTGTTGAAGTCACCCCCCACCCCCCCATGACCAGCTTATGCGAGTCCAAGTCCAACATCCTTCTTATAAACTCCACATCATCCCAGTTTGGCGCGTAGACATTCACGCGCACCACCGGCAGCCCCTCCAGCTTCCCACTGACCATGATGTACCGACCTCCCACATCCGCAACTATTCTTCCCGCCTCGAATGACACTCGCTTATTAATCAGGATCGCGACTCCTCTTGTCTTAGTCCAGCCCCAAATGAAATACCTGCCCGACCCATCCCTTCCTTCATCTAGTCTGATCGATTACCCTAAGATGCGTCTCCTGCAACATTGCCACGTCCGCCTTCAATCCCCTCAAGTGCGCGAACAGGCCCATTTAGCCCTCTAACATGCCACATGATCAGCCTGGTCGGGGGTCTTCTCGCCCCACTCTCCGTCGATCAGCCATCACCTTTCTTAGACCAGACAGTCTCCAGCCCACGCCCCGCGCACCCGCAGGCACGCCCCCAGGCAGCCTCTGTCCCCGACCTTCCTTTTGTCCCCAGCAACAGTCCCTTCCCCGTCAGCAGAGCAACTCCGCCCCCCCCCCCCCAGTAACAGCACAGTAAAAACAGCCCCCTTCAACAAGCATAACATCTGCTCACCCCCCACTGCGCTTCCGTGAGCCAGCCCGCCCAGCTAGCTTGGTAGCCCCCATTTATGGCGCCAAACATTTTTCTGCCTATTGTTCCCCCTTCCCCCGTTCGGACACACATATGCAAGAGAACACATTCCCAGCCCAGTTGACAGAAGGAAACAAAAAGAAAAAAAAACCACACCGAAAATTCACACCTCCATCCCCCACCGGTACAAATGCGAACTTTAACTTCCAAAAATACGTGGCTGCTCCAGGATCGATACAGAAGGCATTACAAATATAGTGCAAAAATCTAAGTATTTTTAACGTGAACACTGCAGCAAAGTTCAAACTTCTGATCCCCTGCCAGCCTTTTCCTTCTGGCAAAGTCCATCACTTCCTCGGGCGACTCAAAATACAAGTGTTGCTCTTCATAGGTGACCCAACGACAGGTCGGATACAGCAGTCCAAACTTCACCTTCTTCTTGAGAAGGGTCAACTTTACTTGGTTGAATCCCGCTCTTCTCCTGGCTACGTCCACGCTCAGGTCTTGGTAGATGCGCAGGTTGTTGTTCTCCCACTTACAGCCCCGTGTCTGCTTGGCCCACCGTAGAATACGCTCCTTATCCAGGAACCTGTGCAACCTCACCACCATTGCCCTTGGGAGGTCGCCTACACGCGGCTTCTTCGCTAGTGTTCTGTGCGCCCTGTCCACCTCCAAGGGTCAGGTGAATGCCCCATCCCCCATTAGCACCTCGAGCATACCCGCTATATATACCCCTGCATCCGCTCGTTCGGACCACTCCAGGAGACCAACGATCCTCAAGTTCTGCCGGTGGGACCTATTCTCTAGATCCTCCACCTTCTTCTGGAGCCTTTTCTGCTGGTCTCTCAGCATCCCCATCGCCACCTCCATTGCTGTTTGGTGTTCCTCGTGCTCGGTCAGTGTCTTTCCACTTTCTGGATCGCCCGATCTTGAGCATCGAATCTCTGTTCCAGCCGAGCAATCGATTCCCTAATCGGGTCCAAGCATTCCTGTTTTTGCTTGGTGAAGCCCTCTTGGATTAACTTCATCAACTGCTCCGTCGACCACTGGGTCGTCGAGCCAGAACTCCGCTCGTCCGCCATGCTTTTCTCCGCTGCAGCTTCAACCCAAGCCTTCGCTGTTCGCCTATTTCGTCCTTTGCGAGCACTCTTGGTCCGCCTATCCATGCACTGGTGTGGGACTCCTCCTCATGTTCGCTTCCACTATCGATTTTTCAAATAAAATCCGAGAACAAATCGGGGAAAAGGTCCAAAGATCTGTCCCGAGTGGGAGCCACCAAATGTGCGACCTACTCCTTCATGGCCGCCAACGGTTGGCCAAAACATCCCCACTTCTGGTTTAGCACAGGGCTAAATAGCTGGTTTTTAAAGCATACCCAGGCAGGCCAACAGCGCGGTTCAATTCCTGTACCAGCCTCCCCGAACAGGCGCCGGAATGTGGTGACTAGGGGCTTTTCACGGTAACTTCATTTGAAGCCTACTTGTGACAATAAGCGATTTTCATTTCATTTTTCATTTCATTTCACTTCTGACCTTATGATGGCTGCCGAACCTGTTTTACTACTATTGGGTGGCGAATGCAGGCAAAGGTGTTGGATTGGTGGGGGGACCAAGAGTCAGTTTGGGTAAAGATGGAGGCCAAGTTGTGTGAGTGGATGGGATTGCGGGCGCTGGTGACGGCTCCGCTCCCGCTCTCCCCAAGGACGTTTTCGGGGAATCCGGTGGTGGTGGCTATGCTAAAAATATAGAGGCAATTACGGCAGCACTTTAAAATGGGGAGAGGGTCGAGGATGATATCGATCAGGGACAACCATATGTTTGAGCCGGCTGGGCTGGACGCTAGGTTTGGGGGATGGGAGGATAAGGGAGTGGCAGCAATGGGGTATTTGTTCCTGGAGAGGATGTTTGCGCGTTTGGGGGAGTTAGTGGAGAGGTCCGAGGTAGTCGGAGGCGTTCAGATTATTCTAAGTCAGGAATTTGCAAGGAAGGTTTGTTCCAGTTTCCCGGTGGCGCCGCACACGTCGTTGGTGGAGTGGGTACTGTCGCCGGCCGGGTCGGAGGAGGGTAAAACTTCAGGTTTCTATGAGAGGTTGCTGGCGGAGGACGGGGCCTCGCTGGAGAGGATAAAGGTGAAATAGGAGAGGCGGGGAGATGGATATTGTATACAGGAGGTGGAGGGAAGTGGGGCTGGTCAAGGTGAGGGATCGGTATTTGGAGGAAGGGTTCGCCAGGCTAGAGGAGCAAAGGGAGACGGTAGAGTTGCCAAGGGGGAGTGAGTGTAGATATCTGCAGGTTTGGAACTTTGCGCAAAAGGGATGGAGAGGGTTCCTAGGTTGCTGGGATACACCCTGCTGGAGCAACGGATATATACAAGCGGCTGGGGGAGCAGGGAGACGAGCGGGTGGTGAAGATCAAGGAGAAATGGGAAGCGGAATTGGGAGGGGAGATCAATTGGGGAGCATGGAGTGAGGCACTGCGAAGGGTAAACGGGACCTCCTCTTGTGCAGGAATGAGCTTGATACAGTTTAAGGTGGTGCACAGTGTGCATATGTCTCGGGTGAGAATGAGTGGGTTCTTTCAGGGGGCAGCAGATGAGTGTGAGAGGTGTGGGCGGGGACCAGTGAATCACGTGCACATGTTCTGGGGTTTGAAAAATTGGAGAGATTCTGGGCAGGAGTGTTCGCAGTTTAGCCAGGATAGTGGATGAGGGAGTGGACCCGGACCCTTTGGTGGCGATATTTGGGGTCTCAGAGAAGCCAGAGCTCATGGGGAGGAGGAAGGCCGATGTCTTGGCCTTCGCCTCTCTGATTACACGGCGGCGAATTTTGCTGGCGTGCGGTCGGCATCGCCAACGGGGGTAGCGGCTTGGTTGGGTGACCTGTATGACTTCCTGCGATTAGAGAAGATAAAGTATGAGTTAAGGGGTTCTTCAGGGGGGTTTGAGGAAAGATGGGGGATGTTTGTGACCGTGTTTCAGGGGCTGTTCGTCGCGGGGGAGGGGGGTGAAAAAGGGGATAAATCTGTACAGACTATATAGTTGATTGTTGGGAAGTATGTTTCCCGGGGTGTTTATTCGCTGTAATCTGTTTTGATACATGTCAGTAATAAAATACTTTTTTTTTAAAGGTGAAATGGGAGGAGGAGCTAGGGGGTGAAGTGGAGGAGGGGATCTGATATGAGGCCTTCTAGACAGTGAATGCCACGTCGACGTGTGCAAGGCTCGGGAGCACTTAACGAGAGCAAGGATGAATTGCGTTTTGAGGACGTAGAACATAAGTGCGAGCGATGTGGGAGGGGCCCAGCAAATAACGTTCATGTGTTCTGGCATGCCCTAAACTAGCAAACATTTGAGGCTCTTTCTTCAGCACCCATGTCACTGATCTTAGGCAGGGTCCCCTGGAGGCCATATTCGGGGTGTCAGAGCTGCTGGAGTTGCAGATGTGGGGGGAGGGGGGGGCAGATATTTTACCTCCACCTCGCTGATTGCTTGCAGGTGGGTTCTGCTGGAGTGGAGGTCAGCTTCTCCACTCAGTGCCTCAGTGTGGCTGGGGGATCTCCTGGAATATTTGTATTTGGAGAAATTTAAATACACGCTGAGGGGGGTCAATGGGGAGGTCCAGTGTAAGATTGCAATTGTTTCTTATGTATTTTAAGGAGCTGGTCGCTGTCAGCCTTTGAGTGGGCGGGGGGCGGGGGGGGGGGGGGGGGGGGGGGGGGCGAGTGGAGGGCGTTTGGGAGGCTGTTCTTGTGTTATGTTTTTTGTATTTGTATATACATTTTAAAATAGTCAAGAAAAATAATTACCCAAAAAACTGTTTTGGAGTTAGTTAAAGTTATTTTATTGCTTTTAAATCTTTGGCAACATATTTGGTTGTGAGAAAATTCTGTGGAGTTTGCAGGAATGTATGAGCACATGGATGGCCTTGGATGACCACCCCAATGAGAGTTGATGTTCCAATATCCTTACATTGTAGCATTACTTTGCCCTGCCAATAATTTTTAATTCAAGTACTTATATATATTATAATACCAGAAAAGGTAAAAGTCTCATTGCTGTGTGAGTATTTAACAAATACCAGCACACAGGATAACAAATCTTTGACAAGTATGTGCACTTGTTCCCTTGGTAACTACAAAATATAACTGGAGGGCCATTGGAGGTAACCCAAGGCAACACACAGTCATTTGCGTTTCTACATGCACAGACAAATTTGGTGATGCTGATCTGGGCGTTGTCATGTTTCTCCCATGGCCGTGTAATTTACTGCGGTGACAGACAGGACAGAATTTAATCACCTTAGGTTATAATATTTTACTGATCCTGCATCTAAATATGAGCCTTCAAGTTACTGTTTTGTGTCCTGCATAAGAGTTTGCTTAAGTTTTGGTCTGGCATCCACTGCAGCGTTCATTTTCCCGCACCTGCTCAAAGTGATCATTCTTCCGGTGAATTAATCAATCGGAGCAACCATCCTATCATGGTCATTTTTCATATGTAAATGTACTTCTCGTGAAGTATTCCGCCACAGGGACATTTAGCCCCTTGGAGCTGTAATCAATAGATAGTAATCAGCAGCAAAAACTTTAGTTTGTGTTTTTCACCTCGCTTGGTTTAAGAGCACTTCTTCTGGTCAAGTTACTGCACATTCCCTCACTACAATTCCACGAGAGCTCCGGCTCATAACCTGAAAACTTTCAGATCTCCGGGGCTACTTCTCTTTGGTAGTAAGAGGAATCCCAGGAGCTGTTGCATTGTTTAGGATGCCTCTCTATAGGGAATTAGTTTGGTGGATCCCATTTCTACAAAAGGGGCTTACAATGGCTGACACCAGTCCTGAGCCAATTGAGGATTAGCCACGTAGACCATGTTTCACTGGCTTCTAATGGGAGGGGTTCCTTTGGGTCATTAGACAACACCTGTGTCTTCATTTGTTGATGTGTTGGGGGTTCCAGAGGACTGGAGGATTGCAAATGTTACACCCAGCAACTACAGGCCATTCAATTTAATCTTGGTGGTCGGAAAGCTTTCATTTGTACAAATGTGGATTATTTAAAGAAAGCCAGCATAGATTTGTTAAAGGCAAATCGTGTTTAACTAACTTGATTGAGTTTTTGATGAGGTAACCGGGTTGATTAGAGTAAAGGCTACATTAGGGTTAGGGTTATGGATAGGGTTACTTGGATGTGATGTACCTGGACTTCCAAAACATGTTTTATAAAGTGCTACACAACAGGCTTGTGTGATTCTATACTGTTAGTACTGGGGCCATTGCTTTTATGATCTTTATTAGTGACCGAGACTTGAGTGTTCAGGGCATTATTTAAAACATTGCAGATGACAGAAAACGTGGAAGTATTGTGAACTGAGGAAAATAGTATAGCCTCCAAGAGGACATAGACACGCTGGAATGGGCAGACACATTACAGATGATATTTAATGCAGAGAGGTGTGAGGTGATCCATTTTGGTAAAAAGAATGAGGAGAAGCCAGAGGAGGAGTGCCCATTCTACACATGGTTACTGGCATGGAAGAGAGAGCAATGAAGATTTCCAGGCATTTGATTAAGTCGGGGAAGGTGAGATGAGCACCTCTGGTGGAGAGGATGAATGGAAATTGTAATGCAGAGAGGAAAGGGGTGCATATGTGTGACAGCATAGTCAAAGATCCAGGTGCATTGAGAAGCCTCAGCACTGCAGAACATCTTCTCTCCACAACCACTTCTCATGATCACTTGTACCTCCCATTCATTGAAGGGGGAAGGGCAGATTTCTTTTTGTAGGGAACAATTGCTGCCAACAGAGACTTCAGAGCAAGCACCATCACATCGTATAAGCACACCCTCAATACTACAGATAAAGCCACCTCAGTTCATCCTCAGACATGCTTAGATGGGGTGGCATTGGGTGATGAGCACATCACAAGTGAGGAGAAGGTGAGAGAGGCATGCCGTGGGCAGTCCCCCTCAGAGGACACTGCCATGCCCAGCTGTGTCCAAAAGCAGGGCCTTTGGAATCACAAGAAAGGATGCTCCACTTAGACCACAATCAACAAATACGTTCCTGCATGTGAAAGCTCTCCAAGGCTGTGCGGTGCCATGGGCTGAGAATGGAGGAGACCATTCAGCTCACATGCTCTACCTTGGTTCAGGGTTTGAATGGAGATCCTCCATAGAGAGCGATGAACTTCACGGAAAGGTACATGATACAACACTTGGAGTGGATGCAGGAACTGTGCACTAGCAGCCACAGAACACATGCCAGTCTGCACCATTGACCAGTCAGTGGTGCAGGTGATGAAGAGATATTTGGGGGAAGATGTCAATTGTGCTCCAACTGGCCCTCCCCTCGCTTTCAGCCATCCAGAGTGCAGCCAAGGGCTGTAGCAATCACCGAGGAGGATAAGTGCCAATCCTCGTGTAATCATCATCAGCCCCTCTGAATAAACAAGAATTTGTACAGTAGGGCCCAGTGATGGAGGCAGGAAAAGAGGTATGAAGTGGAGCCAGTGCTTCATCCTCTTCTAGACCCATCCCTCTCTGAAGCGCAATGTTCTGGAGAGCGCACAGACCAACATGTATGAGGCCTTTACAGGAGTGTACTGAAGGTTGTCCCCAATCAGTCCGGGCTAAGGTACTTTAGCTTCAAAAGCCCACCTCTTTCACCTCCTTGCTAGCAGATGACTAGTATCCATGTGCCTCTATCTTGGGATGAATAGTCACCTCTTCAAGGGCTAACCCTTGTCCCCTGGAATCATTTGGAGGGGAGAATGAAGAGCTGGATTCCCTGGTTTAGAATTGGTGATGAATTAATAACAACTGGAAAGCAAGTGCACACTTGCAGGAAGCTCTTGCAGACCAGTTGATGAGGGAGCATGTTGCTAACTTTTGGTTGGTTCAATTGGCTCTGTTTTATAACCTTTGCTCTAGAGTCGCCAGGTATCTTTATGATACCACCAGGAGGTTCAAGTTCAAGTAATGATCAATAACTCAATACACCAATTAGTAAGATTCAAATCAAAGCACATTTATTATACACAGTAAATCGCTACTCATGCATAAGCTCTACTTTCTAAGCTATTTCTATCACTAACAGGCCTATATTAGCTTTGGACTGGCCCACCAGGTCAGGGGAACAAATGGCCTTTCGTTCGGGTTCTGAGTCTGCGGGATTCAAAAGCTGGTATGGACTGGTAGCTAGGAGCGCCTATTTCGCAGCGAGCGTTGACTTGAGACTTACGTTCTTGGAGGCAGCTGGACAGGTCACTCTCAAGGGTTGCTTTGCATTGCTGAGTAACCCTGTCAAGAAGGACAATTTGAACTTGGAGGCTTTACTTTATAGTCCCCAGGGGCTTCCTGCCCTTCGGGGCGGACCCCGTACCTGGTTTCAAGTGATTGGACTTCGTTCTAATTGCTTGGTTCGATTTCTCCAACACTGGAGCTGTTCCCTGATCATTGGGCGGTCTTTAAGTGTCTGTTAACCTCTTTTGTGTTGGCTCCTGCTGGCGCCGAGGAGTCTGGCTTGGCCTTGCTTACCTTAAAATGTTTTGATTGTTCCCGGGGATCGCTCATTACTATGTAGATGGCTGCTACATTACTATGCAGATGGCTGCTTGTATCGATGCTGTCTGGGTTTTTGCAGAGTCTAATACACAGTAACTTGCACCTGCTAGTTTTTGCCTGTGTTGGCTGAATTTCCCTTCAGCCTTTGCGGTTCTCCATTTTAAGTCGGGAAGTGGCCAACTCAGGTGGCTACAAGCAGAAACCCTCTCTGTTGCTGAGTTTCACTGCCTGCTCATTTGGTGCCTTGATGGCCACTTGGATATCATTGCTGTAGCTGGAACAATCCAGCTATTGAGGTGAGCCCCACTACTCTTTGTGCTTGCAAGATCCTATCTGCCTGGAATTGAATGTCTAGTTCAGCTCTCACAAACAGTGACCTGCAGGATGCAGCGCTATGCAGCTGATAACAACATCCCACCAAAGTTTGCAGCTGATTCTTGGAAGGAGCCAGATGTCAAAGATTTCAAGGCCATAGTGACTTTCACAGCTACTGACAGGGTATAGACAGTAATGCTCTGGTGTGCGGTCTTCCACTACAAGAACATAAATCTATGTGAGCTCTATCTGAAAAGCCAGTCTCCTGCAGCACTGGGTGACTTCTCAAGGTAGCTACTTCTTCACCAGTAGTTTTTATTCTGATGGTACAGCCTCAGCGGCTTTCCACCCCCTCATCTTCTCTGCCGCCCACCTCGTGCCCAGAGCTCCGCCCATGCTGCTGAGGATGCTGTGCCAATTGCCAGCTGCAGCCATCTTTGCACTCGTGTGTCCTTGCAATAATGTCTGGAAGCATGGTTCCCTCTTTATATGCCTGCACAGTGCTAGGAGAGTGAAGCCCCCCCCCCCCCCCCACATCTTCAAAGGGATGCAAGCATGTATTGAGCACTCTTCCCACAACCTGTGCAGAAACAATGGCACCTATTGCATCTCAAAGTTTTCCTGGCTCTGATTCGAGGTCATCGACCTGAAACATGGGGTGGAATTTTACCATCTTTCTTTCGCAGAGGGCGGCAGTGGGTGGGAAATGCGGTGGTGAAGCTGATGGCAGCAACAGCAGCTTTTGCCGCCGTATTGTTAGGAACATAGTGCAGGAAACATGAAGGGGAGGGTCCCATGACATCATGCGGGTGGGGCAGCCTCTGATTGAGACATTTTCTAAAGGTCAGGTGCCATTATTAAAGGCTGCTCCTGTGCATAAAGACTAAAATGGTATCGCTCCCCTCCCCCCCCCCCCTTGCCCCACACACAACCCCGGGTACTGCCTGATTATGACCCTCTCCCCCCCTGAGCAATGCACTCACCTGAGCTCCTCCGACAGGTGTGCCTGCCAGGTGCATGTCGTGGGACACCAGTTGTAATTCAAGGCAGCATAAATGGATTATCTAATGGAGGTGGGGGTGGGGATGACCAGACTTGGATGCCTGATGATGACACTGGGGGGGGGGGGTGGGGGGGGGGGGGTGCCGGGGACAGTCATGGCGAGACTCCCCGCCAACATATAATGCGATTTGGGCCTTTCTTGTGATTTCCTGCTCCCCTCACCAAACCCACCCGAAGGGGATGGGAGTGGAAAATCCTGCCCATTAACTTTGTTTTTCTCTCTTCACTGCTGCTGCCTGCTTGGTGAGGATTGCAGGCATTTTCTTTACATTTCAGATCTCCAGCATCCGTGGTATTTTGCTTTGTGTACAGAAAAGGGTGGATGGTAGACATTATGGAAGGCTTTGGTACATTGGCAGAGCTGTCAGAAAGTCAGCATGTAAAGTCACGGAGTCCCGCACTAACCTGGCACAGGGCTCTGCAGAACTTAGAGACCATTCTCTCAACATGGATGCGGTGGCAAACTGTATTATCACACTTACCGACCAAACCACAATACAGCATTTGTTTCCATTGCTGTAGGCAAAGTATTTTCGGTACTTTCTGTTTTTATTTCAGATTTTCAGCATTCACATTATTTCGCTTTTCTATTACTAAGGCTTTGCACAAAGATGATTAGTTAACATCTGTATACAAAAAGGCATGTTTTGATTCGGAATGTTGGCTTTTATTTTTACATTGTGGCCAAACACAGTGGTGGTCAGTGCCAGAGGAAGGTAAATTGTGGGACTGTTGATAAATGGAGAATTAGGGTTCTATATTCTACTCTTGCAATCGGATGACAGGCTGGCCAGAAAATGGTTTTGATAGTTGCCTTCTCACCTTTTCCTTCTGCTCCTCAGCGGCTCACCATTTACCTGGTGGCAAGGGCTGTGCCCTCATGATGGCGATATGATGGTGCATGCAGCAGACATCCACAGATCTTGACACCCGCTGTGCTGAGTGCTTCAGGGTTCCTTCAGACTGCCCCATGCAAAGGAAGCTTTGCTTCAGCATGCCGATGGTTTGCTCTATCACATTTCATATTACAGGAAGGCTATGCACGCGTGTGTGAATTGCGCACTAGAGTCAAAGCCCTGTCATCAGCAGATAGCCCATTTCACCAGTAAAAAGCATCGTCATGGTCCCAGAAGACCATAGGCTCCTTTCCCCTTTTGAGGAGGAGAGCTGACTGGTGGTGGTTTAACCTGAGGATCACCACACCTCAGGCGAGGGGCAAGGTTGTGAAGGCAGGGCCTTCATGAATAATCTCAGCCGAAATGGGAATAGAACCCACGTTGTTGGCCTCGGTCTCCATCACATGAACCAGCTGGACAGGAAACTGAGATAAACCTTTGTTGCTGAGAGCACTTCTCGCTCTCCTCCAGCAGCCTATCCTGCTATGTGTGCTTCACTTGTGCCGGCTTCACTATCTAACTCTCTACTCCCAGATTCTTATTAAAATGACGTCAAGTTTTTCATGTACCTTTGAAATCTGCTGCCCACTTTAGATCCAGTTACTGCAAATGGCTCTTTAACTTTGTTTACTCTTCCTTTAATTTTTTGGGGATATGATTTGTATTCATTTTTAAACATTTTACGTTAGCACAGTGGTTAGCACTGTTGCTTCACAACACCAGGGACCCTGGTTTGATTTCCAGCTTAGGTCACTGTCTGTGCTGAGGCTGTGCGTTCTCCCTGTGTCTGTGTGGGTTTCCTCCGGGTGCTCCGTTTCTCCTCCCACAAATCCCGAAAGATGTGCTGTTAGGTGAATTGAGCATTCTGAATTCTCCCTCAGTGTACCCAAACAGGCGTTGGAGTGTGGCGACTAGGGGCTTTTCACTGCAACTTCATTGCAGTGTTAATGTAAGCCTACTTGTAACACTAATAAAGATTATTAGATTTCATAGAAAAGAATATAGAAGACGTGAACCATAACAAATATTCTTTAACTTTTTTTAAATTTAAAATTTAGAGTACCCAATTCATTTTTCCCCAATTAAGGGGCAATTTAGCGTGGCCAGTTCACCTATCCTGCACATCTTTGGGTTGTGGGGGCAAAACACGGGGAGAATGTGATGGGCAAACAAATATTACAAAAGACTGTCACCTCCACTATACCACCACCCCCCTCGGTAAACAAGTAAACCCAGCTTCCCCCCTTAAACTCTAGCTGTGACCAATTCTTTGAAATATACTATGAACGGTCACCACCTTCGATAAAATACCTCAATCGACCGTCTCAAGGTGTACTTGACCTTCGAGGTGCTGGAAAACGGGGCTGGCAGGACGGAGAGCCCCCCCCATATTTCTCCTTTAACTCCTCCAAAAATACATCCTCCACCTACTCTAATCCTCTCTCCTTCCAAACACTAAATGTGTCATCCAGCCATGCCAGCTTGAATAAGTGATTGGAACAGATGTGAGCCAGACATGAGGCTCCTCTCAATCCAAAATGTTGGCAGAGCTGCCTCCAAATATTTAGCGTGGCCGCCACTACTAGATTTGTTGAATATATTGTTGGAGACACCGGGAGTAGCACCGTTACCAACGTTCCCAAGCTCATCTCCCTAATGGACTCTGAACCAATCCGTACCCGGAGGGGCCCGGGTCCCACACCATCCCAACACTTTCTCCGCATTATAGTAATATAACAAAAGTCACACATCTTCCTGACTTGGAACTATATTGCCGTTCCTTCACTTTTGCTGGGTCAACATCCTGGAACTCCCTTCCTAACAGCACTGTGGGTGTTCTTCTAATACATGGATTGCAGTGGTTCAAGAGGGCAGCTCACCATCACATTCTCAAGGGCAATTAGAAGTGGGCAATAAATGCTGGTCTTGCTAGCGACACCCACATCCCATGAACAAATTTTTAAAATGAATGTCCAATTAACCCAATTAGTAGCCTCCACCTACATATAATTAAACACAATTGATCTACAATAACACAAATGCGGACTTCCGGGTGCGGCGATGACCAGCTAAGTCGCACGTTTCGGCAGCTCCCGGTGGAACGGACTTTTGGACTCTTAATAAGAGCCCCAACGGCAATTTTAACGGCTAAAAGCACTGTGCGGTAAACCAGAAGGGAATCCCCCCTGGATACGGAAAAAGGAGAGGAAAAAGGAGAGGAAAGTGGCCGGATTGCGGTGGATCCTTTAGAGCAGCGGCGAGGAAGGCAAGCAAAAACCAAGATGGCGTCGGAAGGTGGCAGTTTAATATGGGGCCCTGAACAACACAAGTTTTTGAAACGCTGCGTGGAAGAGCTTAAAAAGGAGATGAAGAAGGAGCTGTTGGCCCCGATATTACAGGCGATTGAAGGGCTAAAAGATGAGCAAAAGACCCAGGAGCGGGAGCTTCGGGTCGTGAAGGCAAAGGCTGCCGAGAACGAGGACGGTATACAGGGCCTGGTGGTGAAGACGGAGATGCACGAGGCACACCATAAACGATGTGTGGAAAGGCTGGAGGTGCTGGAGAATAATGCGAGGAGGAAGAATTTAAGGATTCTTGGTCTTCCTGAAGGTGCAGAAGGGGCGGACGTCGGGGCATATGTGAGCACGATGCTGCACTCGTTAATGGGAGCGGAGGCCCCGACGGGTCCGTTGGAGGTGGAGGGAGCATACCGAGTGATGGCGCGAGGACCGAGAGCAGGAGAAATTCCCAGAGCCATAGTGGTGAGATTCCTCCGTTTTAAGGACAGAGAGATGGTCCTCAGATGGGCAAAGAAAACTCGGAGCAGTAGGTGGGAGAACGCGGTGATCCGCGTATATCAAGACTGGAGTGCGGAGGTGGCGAGAAGGAGGGCGAGCTTTAATCGGGCCAAGGCGGTGCTTCATAAAAAGAAGGTTAAATTTGGAATGCTGCAGCCGGCAAGACTGTGGGTCACATATCAAGGGAAGCACCACTACTTTGAAACGGCGGATGAGGCGTGGACATTTATTGTTGAAGAGAAATTGGAATAAGTGGGTTATTAAAAAAGAACGTTTGAGACAAAATGGTGGGGCGAATATGGGGGGCGAAGAGGGGGGAAAAAGGGGGGAGAGATGATTTTTATGTTGTTAATCCTGCGACCCGGTAACTTTTCTCTCTTCCACAGGTTGTGGGGGAGGGAGGAAGGGAGGTGGAGGAGCTGGGGGCGTTGGCCATTGGGGGTGGGGCCAAAAGGGAAGCGCGGGCTTTGTTCCCGCGCTATGATAATTATGGCGGGAATAGGGAAGCAGGAAGGAGGGGGCGTCGCACGGTGCGAGCCGAGGTCACGGGGGGAAGCCGAGGTCGGCCAGAGTTTGCTGACTTCTGGGAGCAACATGGGGGGTGTAACTACGCTAGTGGGGGATCTAGCGGGGGGGGTGGGAGGGGGGATTCACTGGGTTGCTGCTGCTGGGGAGAAGGGGGAGCTGGTATGGGGTGGGGTGGGCGGGGCGGGAGGGCACCACCTGGGGGGGACACAGCTGCGTGGGAACCGGGTGAGGAGCTGGATAAAAGGGGATGGCTAATCGACAAGGGGGGGGGGTAAAGAGTCCCCAACCCAGCTGATCACGTGGAATGTGAGAGGGCTGAACGGGCCGATAAAGAGGGCACGGGTACTCGCACACCTTAAGAAACTTAAGGCAGATGTGGTTATGTTACAGGAGACGCATTTGAAACTGATAGACCAGGTTAGACTACGCAAAGGATGGGTGGGGCAGGTGTTTCATTCGGGGCTAGATGCGAAAAACAGGGGGGTGGCTATACTAGTGGGGAAGCGGGTAATGTTTGAGGCAAAGACCATAGTGGCGGATAGTGGGGGCAGATACGTGATGGTGAGTGGCAAATTACAGGGGGAGGCGGTGGTCTTACTGAACGTATATGCCCCGAACTGGGATGATGCCAACTTTATGAGGCACATGTTAGGACGTATCCCGGACCTAGAGGTGGGGAAGTTGGTAATGGGTGGAGATTTTAACACGGTGCTGGAACCAGGGCTGGACAGATCGAGGTCCAGGACTGGAAGGAGGCCGGCAGCAGCCAAGGTGCTTAAAGACTTTATGGAGCAGATGGGAGGAGTAGACCCATGGAGATTTAGCAGACCTAGGAGTAAGGAGTTTTCGTTTTTCTCCTATGTCCACAAAGTTTATTCGCGAATAGACTTTTTTGTTTTGGGAAGGGCGTTGATCCCGAAGGTGAGGGGGACGGAGTATACGGCTATAGCTATTTCGGATCACGCTCCACACTGGGTGGACTTGGAGATAGGGGAGGAAAAAGAACGGCGCCACCCTGGAGAATGGACATGGAACTAATGGCGGATGAGGGGGTGTGTCTAAGGGTGAGGGGGTGTATTGAAAAGTACTTGGAACTCAATGATAATGGGGAGGTCCAGGTGGGAGTGGTCTGGGAGGCGCTGAAGGCAGTGGTTAGAGGGGAGCTGATATCAATCAGGGCACATAAAGGAAAGCAGGAGAGTAGGGAACGGGAGCGGTTGCTGCAAGAACTTCTGAGGGTGGACAGGCAATATGCAGAGGCACCGGAGGAGGGACTGTACAGGGAAAGGCAAAGGCTACACGTAGAATTTGATTTGCTGACAACGGGTACTGCAGAGGCACAGTGGAGGAAGGCACAGGGTGTACAGTACGAATATGGGGAGAAGGCGAGCAGGTTGCTGGCCCACCAATTGAGGAAAAGGGGAGCAGCGAGGGAAATAGGGGGAGTGAGGGATGAGGAGGGAGAGATGGAGCGGGGAGCGGAGAGAGTGAATGGAGTGTTCAAGGCATTCTATGAAAGATTATATGAAGCTCAGCCTCCGGATGGGAAGGAGAGAATGAGGTGTTTTCTGGACCAGCTGGAATTTCCTAAGGTGGAGGAGCAGGAGAGGGTGGGACTGGGAGCACAGATCGAAATGGAGGAAGTAGTGAAAGGAATTAGGAGCATGCAGGCGGGGAAGGCCCCGGGACCGGATGGATTCCCAGTTGAATTTTACAGGAAATATGTGGACTTGCTCGCCCCGCTACTGATGAGAACCTTTAATGAGGCGAGGGAAAGGGGACAGCTGCCCCCGACTATGTCAGAGGCAACGATATCGCTTCTCCTAAAGAAGGAAAAAGACCCGCTGCAATGCGGGTCCTATAGGCCTATTTCCCTACTGAACGTAGACGCTAAGATTCTGGCCAAGGTCATGGCAATGAGGATAGATTGTGTCCCGGGGGTGGTCCATGAGGACCAAACTGGGTTTGTGAAGGGGAGACAGCTGAATACGAATATACGGAGGCTGCTAGGGGTAATGATGATGCCCCCACCAGAGGGGGAAGCGGAGATAGTGGTGGCGATGGATGCCGAGAAAGCATTTGATAGAGTGGAGTGGGATTATTTGTGGGAGGTGTTGAGGAGATTTGGTTTTGGAGAGGGGTATGTTAGATGGGTGCAGCTGTTGTATAGGGCCCCGATGGCGAGCGTGGTCACGAATGGACAGGGGTCTGCGTATTTTCGGCTCCATAGAGGGACGAGGCAGGGATGTCCTCTGTCCCCATTATTGTTTGCACTGGCGATTGAGCCCCTGACAATAGCATTGAGGGGTTCCAGGAAGTGGAGGGGAGTACTCAGGGGAGGAGAAGAACACCGGGTATCTCTGTTTGCGGACGATTTGTTGTTGTATGTGGCGGACCCAGCGGAGGGGATGCCAGAGATAATGCGGATACTTGGGGAGTTTGGAGAATTTTCAGGATATAAACTGAACATGGGGAAAAGTGAGTTGTTTGTGGTGCATCCAGTGGAGCAGAGCAGAGAAATAGAGGACTTACCGCTGAGGAAGGTAACAAGGGACTTTCGCTACTTGGGGATCCAGATAGCCAAGAATTGGGGTACATTGCATAGGTTAAATTTAACGCGGTTGGTGGAACAGATGTAGGAGGACTTCAAGAGATGGGACATGGTATCCCTGTCACTGGCAGGGAGGGTGCAGGCGGTTAAAATGGTGGTCCTCCCGAGATTCCTCTTTGTGTTTCAGTGCCTCCCGGTGGTGATCACGAAGGCTTTTTTCAAAAGGATTGAGAAGAGTATCATGAGTTTTGTGTGGGCCGGGAAGACCCCGAGATTGAGGAAGGGATTTTTGCAGCGTAGTAGGGATAGGGGGGGGCTGGCACTACCGAGCCTAAGTGAGTACTACTGGGCCGCCAATATCTCAATGGTATGTAAGTGGATGGGAAAAGAGGAGGGAGCGGCGAGGAAGAGATTGGAGAGGGCGTCCTGCAGGGGGACTAGCCTACAAGCTATGGTCATGGCGCCGTTGCCGTTCTCACCGAAGAAATACACCACAAGCCCGGTGGTGGTGGCTACTCTGAAAATTTGGGGGCAGTGGAGACGGCATAGGGGAAAGACGGGAGCCTCGGTGTGGTCCCCGATAAGAAATAACCATAGGTTTGCTCCGGGGAGAATGGATGGGGGATTTGGAACATGGCAAAGAGCAGGAGTAACACAATTGAGAGATCTGTTTGTAGATGGGACGTTTGCAAGTCTGGGAGTGCTGACCGAAAAATATGGGTTGCCCCAAGGGAATGCATTCCGGTATATGCAACTGAGGGCTTTTGCAAGGCAACAGGTGAGGGAATTCCCGCAGCTCCCGATGCAGGAGGTGCAGGACAGAGTGATCTCAAAGACATGGGTGGGGGATGGTAAGGTATCAGACATATATAGGGAAATGAGGGACGAGGGGGAGATTATGGTAGATGAGCTGAAAGGGAAATGGGAAGAACTGGGGGAGGAGATTGAGGAGGGGCTGTGGGCTGATGCCCTAAGTAGGGTAAACTCATCGTCCTCGTGTGCCAGGCTAAGCCTGATACAATTTAAGGTGTTACACAGGGCGCATATGACTGGAGCACGGCTCAGTAAATTTTTTGGAGTCGAGGATAGGTGTGCGAGATGCTCGAGAAGCCCAGCGAATCACACCCACATGTTCTGGTCATGTCCGGCACTACAGGGGTTTTGGGTGGGGGTGACAAAGGTGCTTTTGAAGGTGGTGGGGGTCCAGGTCGAACCAAGCTGGGGGTTGGCTATATTCGGGGTTGCAGAAGAGCCGGGAGTGCAGGAGGCGAAAGAGGCTGATGTTTTGGCCTTTGCGTCCCTAGTAGCCCGGCGCAGGATACTGTTGATATGGAAGGAAGCCAAACCCCCGGGTGTGGAGACCTGGATAAATGATATGGCAGGGTTTATAAAGCTGGAATGGATTAAGTTTGTCCTAAGGGGATTGGCTCAAGGGTTCACCAGGCGGTGGCAACCGTTCGTCGAATACCTCACAGAAAGATAGAGGGAATGGAAAAGAAGAAGACAGCAGCAGCAACCCAGGGGGTGGGGTGGCGGGGGGGGGGGGGTGGGGGGGGGGGGCGGGGGGGGAGGAACCAGAAGGACTCTCAGGGATGTTAGTGTATAAGTATAATATGTATAGGTTGTTGTTATAGGTAAGTGTATACTGGACTGCTGAATTGTATTTTTGGAGAGTATTTATTTGGGACAAGGCAGTTGCCATTTAATTTTGTTTTTTAATTTTGATGTTGTTTATATATTATTTATTTCTTGTTTAAAAAACTGGCCATTGTTATTTATATTGTTATATTACTGTGTAAAAGATACACAATGTACTGATATGGTTGGCCAAAAATTTTGAATAAAATATACATAAAAATAAAATAACACAAATGCTTCTACAATTGCTGCAACAGCCAGTCAGCAAATAACTTTAAAGTTGCTGATCTCTTTACATAGCACTAGGTGGTTGTCCTTCCCCCTGCTGAATGGATATGACCTTTCATCGGAATCGGGATAAGTTTGAGACACAATAAACTTTGAACAAGTGAATGAGGAAGGGTGGATAAAAGAACAAATGTGAAGGCCTGTCTTCACTCTGAGACAGAGAGGTTGCAGGAATTGATAGCAAGAATACACATCAGTATTTATTGCCTATCCCTAATTACCTGTGAAAAGATTAGCCATCTCCTTAAGTCTCTGCAGCCCATGTGGTGTAGGTACACCCACAGTACTGTTAAGAGAGGAAGATGTTTGACCCAAGCCGATGAAAGAATGGCAATATGTTTTCTAATGAGGATGGTATTTGACTTGAGAGGGAACTGTCATGTGATGGTGTTCCCATCCACCTCATGCCCTAGTTTTTCTAGGTGGTAAAGTTTGTGGGTTTGAAAGATTCTGTCAAAGAAGCCTTGGTGTATTGCTTGTAGTACATCCTGTAGTGCAAGCCACGGTACACCAGTACAGAGGGAGCAAATGCATAAAGTGGTGGATTGGGGGCCAATCAAGCGTCTGCTTTGCCTTGGATGGTGTCGAGCTTCTTGAATGTTGTTGGAGGTGCACTCATGCAGGCAAGTGGAGAGTATTCCATCACACTCCTAACATGTGCCTTGTAGATGGTGGAAAGGCTTTGGGGAGTCAGGATGGGAGTTCCTTGCTGCAGAATATCTAGCCCTGACTTGTTCTCAGTATTTATGTGGCTCATCCAACTATGTATCTGCTCAATGGTAATATTGATGGTGGCATATCAATGATAGTAATGCTGTTGAATAGCATGGGGAGTTGGTTTGATTCTCTCTTGTTGGAAATAATCATTATCTTGCACTTGTGTGGCATGACTTTTCCGTGCCACTTATCAGCCCAAGTCTAAATGCTGTCCAGAACTTGCTGCCTATGCGCACGGAAACTTCATTATCTGAGGAATTGTGAATGTGACTGAACATTGTGCAATCATTGGCAAACATTTACATTTCTGATCTTATGATGGAAGGTCATTGATGAAGTAGTAGAAGACGGTTGGCTTAGAACACTACCCTGAGGAACTCCTGCAGTGATACCCTGGGATTGAGCGTGATTCAATTGCAACATAACCGTCATCCTTTTTGTTTTGCATGACTCCAGCCATCAGAGAGTTTTTCCCTGACTACCACAGATTTCAATTTTATTAGAGTTCCTCAAGGATGTTACCTTGATTTCAAGATCAATCATGCTCACCTCACCTCCAGAATTTAGCTCCTTTGTCAATGTTTGGACCAAAGCTGTAGGGAGGCACCGAGTTGAGCGAGTGGTCTTGATGGAACCCAAATTGAACTTGGATGAGCAGGTTATTGCTGAGTTAGTGCCACTTGATAGTGCCATTGATGACAGCTTCCATAATTTTACTGATGATTGAGAGTAGGCTAATGAGGCTGGAATTGGCTGGATTGGATTTGTTTTGCATTATCATAGACAGGATATGTCTGGGCATTTGTCCACTTTGTTGAGTCGATGCCAGTGTTGCAGCTATACTGGAGAAAGTTGGTTGGAAGTGCAGTTAGTTCTGGAATGCATGTTTTCAGTACCAGAGCCAGGTCTTGTTGGAGCTCATAGCCGTGTGCTCAGCTACATTAAGCTTGACTTAGAAAAATGAAGAGAGGTCACACAGAGCAGAACAAGCTGCTAGAAGAGGGAGGAGGTGGTGGGAAGCAAGGCTCTTAGCAGGATGCTATATTTGCTGAGTGTATTTAGGTAGCAAATCTTTTATCTCGACGTCACTGTCACATCCTAAGACATGAATGAGATCATAAACTGTTTAAATCAATCCTTTCTTTTTTGCTTATTTACAAAGATAGACTTTGCTGAATCAAAATATGGCTATTACAGGCCACAAGTTAGATACAGTTTCCACAAAGTTTCAGCAGTAGTTACAAGACAAAAGCTCAACCCTCTTTCTTGTTGAATCCCATTGTGAGGACACATGACAATCAACGAAAATGATGATCTATCTCCCCAGCCTGGTTCTATACCAAAGGATGAGCCATTGAAATTCATTATATCTGCAGAGATGATAACAGTCACTATCGTACTCCTAAGATGAACAATGGATTTTGACCAGTTGGAAACCTTTGGAAAGTTTTAATATCACATATCTAGACTCGCAGCTCTGTCTGCTGTTTAACTCCAGCTTGCAAACACCACAGCAGGCCTCAGGGCTGACCAAAAGCTTACATCAAGTCTCAGCCTCTTTAAAGCATGTTTCTCTAGAAGATTCCTGCCATTGCCCGCTGAACAGATCAAGTCTCTGTATACAATCTCATCTCACTCCATTAACATCAACTTTAAAGGAATTCTGAAACTTCTGCTTCAGCTAGCAGAACCAGTCTAAAAACTAACTGAAAACTACCAAATGTTACAGCTATAACTACAACCTCAAAATAGGACAAATATAGTATTGCCTGTGCTGTCAAAGTGACTGCAGGGTCTTCCTTTATGTGTCTCCTTCCAGATGTAAATGCCATCTTCCGTTTGGCAAAACACTGCTATTTAAGGGAGGTCACTGATCTTATAGAAATGGAGATACAATTTAATTTCATTCTCCCTTGCCAGAGAAAGACAGACTGAGCATGAGTGTTTACATGCATTCTAGACTTCCCCAAGTTGCAGAGTACTATTGACTGCATACACATTGCTTTGCTTCAGTCTGATATGAACTTGACTATTTTCAACGAGTGAACATCCACAGATAACTCATTGTACAGATGAATTATGTTTCCTGGCAGTAGACCCAATTCCTTCATTCTGTTTCTGTCTTCTGTGCCATCTCTATTTGAATCACCATGGCAAGTCAAAGACTGTTTCCTGAATGATAAGGATTATCTATTCATAAGCTGGATCATGGCTCAAGTATGGAACCCGTATGCATGTGTACAGTAGGCTTACATTGAAAGCTATGCTGCCATGAGGAACATTGTATAAAACCCCATCGTTGCCCTCATGTTATGCTTCCTCTGTGGGGCTGTGCAGGAAGGCTGTCATCCTGAGAGAGGACTACAGGTTTGTACTCCAGGGAAGCACTGCCAGTCTCCTGCGATAATACCTAAGCAATCCTACTGATCTTTGGAGAATGGATTAATGGATGGCTGTGATGCCCTGGAAAGCCCTTTGAACAGGGGTGTCCAGAATCATGACAATAGCAGTGTGAACTTCCACTGCAATATCAGACCTATGATGGAAGCTGCATTTGATTCATCTAGCTGTGACATTGGCCATCAGATATTACATCATAGTGGATTACACAGCATGCTGATGGAGATGACAACTGTTCCATATTGGAAATGATGGGCTCCAAGGTCTATGCAAAGTCTTGTGCCAAGTTGGTATTAGTCTCCTCCGTGCTGATTGACATTAGGAGCAGGTTTTCTGCCAGGCTTTGTTGTGCATTAAGCATTTGGAGATGTTCATTCATCAGCCTTCTTTTGTAGGCTGGTCCATTGGAGTCCTCATCTGATTATTTTTCTGCAGAACTAGCATGCAACCTCACCTTCAAACGAGTTAGCAGTTGAGCTATCCTTTCTTCCTGACTTGGCACCTGTTCCTTGTATCTCACCATATCCTCTAACTTAGCCTCTAAAGTACACCCTGTGTACAGCCTCTGAGCTGCTGGCTGTTAGCCTCTTCATCTTAATTTCTTTCTTTCTCCATGGACAGGGAAATAAATTAGAAATGAAAAAAGGACAAATGTGGGCTGCCGCAAGGGGAGAGGAGAGGAGAAAATAAGAAATGCTCGATAGCCATAGAAGATGCATTCATAACAGGCCTAACCTGCAAATCCTTCCAACACACACTAATGACAGGCAGTAAGAATGGGAGAGATTTCTGGTCAGCCATGTCATGGAAAGAATGTAGGAGCCTCTATCTCATTACCCATAGCTCCAGACTACAACATGCATATAAAAATGCACATTACCTGAGCAATTTGGACTTTCTGAGTGAACTGTAACCCACCACCACTGATTGATAGAGAACTCAGGTTAAGTGAGTGACCGGGGTGTGGTAAATTGAGCAGTGGATGATGCTAGTTGTGCAGTTGGTTGAATATGCCAGATGGTTGAATATGTCAGATGAAAATTAACACAATCACCTTCACAACTCATGCCAGATCATTAAATATATTTCTGCACTGTATCATGGTCTTGGTCTTACCTAGTATTGATTGCCATCACTATTTGTTCCTATTGACGCCTGAACATATGTCTGGAGGGTCTTGTTCCCTCGCAGGACCTCTCTCCATTCCACATCTTCCACATAGGGGCGCGATTCTCTGCTCCCGCGCCGTTTCAGAGAAACGCCTGGGTCGCCAAATTTTCCCGCGACGCCGGTCCGAGCCCTCATGCGATTCACGGAAGCGGCCAGATCGGCACAATCGCGTTTTGCATGGCACGGTCCAGTGAATCACCCGAGACAGCCAAAATGGCGATTCACCAATACCGTTTCGCGCCATCGTGAACCTCGACGCCGTTCACGACGGCGCGAACACTCTGTCTCCATTTCAGAGAATCGCGCCCAAGATCTCTAGTACATAATCTGAACATCTTGGTGCTCACGCTCTTGTATGTTCAGCCACTGCTCAAAGTATCTCAGCCCAAGGGCACAGTGGTTAGCACTGGGAATACGGCGCTGAGAACCCGGGTTCGAATCCCGACCCTGGGTCACTGTCCATGTGGTGTTTGCACATTCTTCCGGTGTCTGCGTGGGTTTCACCCCAACGCAAAGATGTGCTGGTTAGGGGATTGGCCACGCTAAATTGCCCCTTAATTGGAAAAAAAATTATCTCAGCCCAGAAGACTTTTGATGAGAAACTTCTTGCAGCAAAAGACATCTCCACTTTAAGAGGTGCAGGATCTGTTTAAGTGTTAATATCAGGCTCCCTGCTCTTGGGTGCAGTCAGTGAAAAGCATGGGGACAACTGGTTGCACATTGCAATAATTTAAAAGAGCATGACATTTATTCTGTCTGTAAACCATAGAACTCCACAGGTTACTGCAATTCCTGTGTCAGTTTTTTGGGGGGTTAGCCAATCTCTCCTTCATATTATTTAAATGCTTTAAGTCATGAACATAACAAACACAGGAGTATTCTCTCGCCGTTCATGATCTTTTCTCTTGCGGATGTTTGCCTGCGTGGCTACCTGCACCTCATGGCCCAAATCTTGACCCATTGGTCCCGAAATATCTTCTGAAATTGCGAAGATTTCTATTGAGGTTCATTTTAAAATACCTGTTTATCATCTTCAAGGGATTACAAATGAGGGAAAGAGCCTAAAATAAGGGTTTGACTTCCTAGATAGTCAATTTGAAAACACACTGCTGTACAGTATTTCTAAATATAACTTTTCTCATTATATCTTGAATAATTAAAAATAGAGTACTGAACTAATGCATGTAGTGGTTTTTAAATAACATTTCTTCATTCTTTGCAGTGTTGCTCAGAGTCTAGGCCTTCGGGATTAGAAACCTTGTCCAGTGATTGGCGAGGTGAGCATCACTAGTGCAAGGCTATTTCACACACAGCTCACAGGCCTGATCCAATTTATGGGCTCCCACTATTTGGCCATTGAGGTTTGAAGCCCTAGCCTTTTATTTGCTTGAACGTGTGCATCATTTTCTACACAGATTAGCTTCAGCTGGAATATTTTTCTTTCATTCCCTTCCATACTCTCCCCTCCCTTCTTTCTCTTCTCTAAATCTGTAATAACTATAAATATGCGAGACCTCCAAGGAATCACCCCATTTTTTTCTCTAGATACCTATTTATTTATTCAACTTTCTGTGTTTAATATGTAATTGGTTGCAAATATACCTTCTGTTAGCTTTTTTCCTGAAAATTCAATTCACAACAAAACATCCTCATAGATACAATGATCTGGGGCGTCATTCTCCGACCCCCCAGCGGGTCGGAGAATGACCGTTGGCCGCCGTGAATCCCGCCCCCGCCGGTTGCCGAAGTCTCCGAAGGGAGAAAAGTTGGCGGGGCGTTAATGGCGCCGCAGACGTCGGAGAATGGCACGGGTGGGCGCAAGGCAGCCGATTTTGGGCCTGCCGATATTCTCCCGTCCGGATGGGCCGAAGTCCCGTCGACGTGATGACGGGTCACGTCGGCGTAAATCAAACCTCCTTTTAATCGGCGTCAACCTGTGCTCCAGGTTCACGCCGACCAGCGTGGAGGTGAGTGACGGCCTGGGGGGCAGGCCGCTGGGCAGGCGATGGAGTGGCCGCAGTCTGAATGTGTGGGGAGAGGTGTGTGTAGGGTTGTGTGTGTGCGGCGGGGGGGGGGGGTTTAGAGTGGGCTGGGCTCCGGGGGAGTGCCGGGAGGTGGGGTCCGTGCCGGGGAGGGGGATCCGTGCCGGGGAGGAGGATGGGGGGGGGGGTCCGTGCCGGGGAGGGGGATGGGGGTCCGTGCCGGGGAGGAGGATGGGGCGGTCCATGCCGGGGAGGGGGATGGGGGGTCCGTGCCGAGGAGGAGGATGGGGGGGTCCGTGCCAGGGAGGAGGATGGGGGGTCGGTGCCGGGGAGGAGGATGGGGAGCCCGTGCCATGGAGGAGGATGGTTGGCCCGTGCCGGGGAGGAGGATGGGGGGTCCGTGCCGGGGAGGAGGATGGGGGGTCCGTGCCGGGGAGGAGGATGGGGGGGTCCGTGCCGGGGAGGAGGATGGGGGGTCCGTGCAGGGGAGGGGGATGGGGTCCGTGCAGGGGAGGGGGATGGGGTCCGTGCCGGGGAGGAGGATGGGGGGCCCGTGCCGGGGAGGAGGATGGGAGGGTCCGTGCCGGGGAAGAGGATGGGGGGCCCGTGCCGGGGAGGGGGGGTGCGAGGGCAAATGAGTTGGTCCACCTGGCCAGGTGCCAGCCTCCAACAGTTGGACCCATGCGGTCCATGCCACCTGGCTGGGGGAAGGAGGGGGTATGGGCAATGATGACATGTCGTCGTTCCCCCCCCCCCCCCAACCAGGCCGTCATGTTTTCCGATCATCCAGCGATGTTGGCCGCCGTGGCGGCAGCCGCTAATGTCTATGTTGCCCTGGATGAGGAGGAGGAGGAGGAGGAGGAGCGTGCCAGAGAGGCGGCGCAGGCTGCCGCAGAGGGGCAGGCGGCAGCTGCCCAGGCTGGAAGGACACCTGACCGACAGGACGAGGAGGGGGAGGAGGACGTCGCGGCCCCACGGCAACGGAGGCACCCGAGGGCGCCCCGTGTGTACCGGCCCCGGCAGTCATACCAGGACCTCACGGACCGGGAATGCAGGAGACTCCTGATGAGGCGGGAAACCGTGGCACACATCTGCCACCTGCTGGCACACCTGTCACCACGTGGCACTGGCGGGGGACACCCTCTCCCCGTGTCCGTCAAGGTTACGGTGGCCCTGAACCTTTATGCAACGGGGTCATTCCAGGCACTGAGTGGGGACCTGTCCGGCATATCGCAGACATCGGTGCACCGGTGCATCCGGGCAGTGACAGACGCCCTATATGCCATGGCGCACCGCTACATCCGCTTCCCTGTGGAACCGGGCAAGCCAAGATGCCCGGGCCGTGGGCCTCTCTGCCGTGGCCGGGTTCCCCATGGTCCAGGGCACGATTGATGGGATGCATGTCGCCGTGCGGCCACCTGCAGATAACAGGGTCGTGTTCACCAATAGGAAGGGGACCTATTCGATGAACATACAGGTGGTCTGCGACCACCGCATGATGATCCTGCATGTCTGCGCCCGTTACCCGGGCAGTGTACACGACTCATACGTGTTGTCGCGGTCATCCATCACCGGCATGTACGAGGAACACCATCCCCGGCTGAGGGGCTGGTTGCTGGGCGACAGGGGCTACCCATTGCGATCGTGGCTGATGACGCCTATACGGAGGCCATGCAATGAGGCGGAGAACCGCTACAATGATGCCCATGTAGCGACAAGGGGAGTGATAGATAGATGCTTTGGCATGCTGAAGATGCGTTTCAGGTGCCTGGACCTCTCTGGGGGCGCCCTCCAGTATCGGTCAGATAGGGTCGGCCGCATCATTGTGGTGTGCTGCGTCCTGCACAACATAGCCCAGCAGAGGGGCGATGTGCCGCAGGCAGAGGAGGGCGGAGTGGAGGAGCAGCAGGAAGAGGCGCAGTCCTCCCCAGATGAGGGGGACGGGGGCAATGGTCAGGGCAGACGGGCTAGACACAGGCGGGTGGCTGTCCACCGTTACCGGCTGGCCCAGCGGGCACGGGACAGGCTGATAGCCGCCCGCTTCACTGACTAGATGGGCGTGGGAATCGGGTAGTATGGCGACAGAGCGCACACCATGGCAACAGCCGACCACCCACACCCCCCCACCCATCCACCCACCCAGCACCCTCACCCCCCTCCCCAACCCCACCCACCCCACCCGCATGCACACCACCACCCCCCATTGCCGATCCACCTGCGGCACAACGGCCGGGCTCACACAGTTGCCGGTGGACGCGTGTCTATTGCAGGCCATGGAGGATGATGACAACCCGCCCTGCGATGAGCTCCTGGCTCCACATCGTCGGACTATGTCTGACCCATGGCCACAGTACCACCATCCACCCGGACCATCCCTGCATGCGGCTGTGATACTGCAGCGCACGGTCCCGTCCTCTGCCCGGGGGGATGTTGATGGCGGCCCAGGGGGAAGGGGCAGACTCACCTGGGGCTGAGGTAAGACCAACCCACACACACACACACACTTGCGCTCAACGTACATGACAACCCCCGCACGCTTTGGACAGAGCACAAAGGCAGCTTCTGTAGGTGTAACATTGACTTTAATAACCAAAGGAGTTCATGCACGTGCCCTAGCCCCTAAAATTCATCTGTGCCCTGCACCCGTGCCAACTTACTCAGTGTCTAATTATTTGGCCTTACGGGCCCTTTGACTACGTCTACGTGCTTCCCCAGATGGTACAGCAGAACTGGAGGTGGACTCCTGTGATTCCTGCCCTCTGACACGGGATCCCTTTGGCGGCCGTTTCCTGGGGCGTCCTGGCCTAGATGGGCAGGCTGCGGCCCGGGCGACTGGGATGGCGAGCTGCTAGCCTGTCCTGCCCGTTGCCCACCCGATGCACCTGGGACGGAAGGGGGGGGGGGAGTCCGAGGTGTCGCGGTGTTCCGGGACCTCCCCTACAGGGGGACCCGGGACGGACCACACCACCTCCTCCTCCCTTGTGGTGCCCGATGGCCCCCAGGCCTCTACAAGGGTGGGGGATGCAAACGGACTGGCCATCCGACGCCCCCCCCGATATCTGGCGCTGCCAGTCCTGGAGGCCCGTGCTGGTATCGACAGGGGTCTGCAGGTTTGCAGCCATGGAGCCCAGGGGATTGGCAAACCCTGTCTGTGACTGTGCGACGCCGGCTTGCACATGGCCAATGGCGCCGATGCCCTCAGCGATGGCCTGCAGAGACTGGGCTATGGCCTGCTGAGACTGGGCCATGGCCTGCTGAGACTGGGCCATGGCCTGCTGAGACTGGGCCATGGCCTGCTGAGACTGGGCTATGGCCTGCTGAGACTGGGCTATGGTGTTGAGCGCCTCTGCCATCTGGCGCTGGCACTGGCTCATGGCCTCCTGTGAGAGGGCAGCCATGTCCTGGGCCACAGACGCCGCCTGCACGGAAAGCCCCAGGCCTCGCAAACCGTTCCCCATGTCTGACACCGTCGCACCCATTGCCTCCACCGCGGACGCCACCCGTGCGGTGTCGGCCTGGGTGGCACGTATGACCGGCACCACTCCCAGCTCCTGGACGCGGGTGGACTCCTCCACCTGCGACTGCAGCCGCCGCAAGCCGGCCGTCACCCTCTTCGCTCGTCTCTGGTTCAGTGGTTGCATCGGATCTATGGGTGGGTGTGGTAACTCCAGGAACCGGGGATCCATCTGGGCGGCAGATGTTCGCTTGGGCTGGGCTACCCTCCGACCGCCCGGCCCCTCTGCTGCTCCTACCTCCGCCTGCTGTACCGGGACGGCTGTGTTGTGCGCACCAGTGAGTGTACCAGACGCCTCATCACTAAAGTACTGAACCGAGGTGAGTGTTTCTGCGATGGTGGAGGGTGTTGGTGACAGCAGTGGCGTTGTGTCGTGCTCTTCGTCCCACTCTGAGTCCATGGCACTTTGGGGTGGGGGTTCGTCTCCACCCATCCACTCTGTGTCACTGTCTGGTATTTCGTCTTCCTGGGTAGTGCTGTCCCGGGTAGGGGTGTCCTGGGTAGTGGTGTCCTGGGTAGTGGTGTCCTGGCTCAGCTGTGACGGGGGCCTGTGGCTGCCCCTCTCGTCACTGGGTGGCACACGCCTGCGTCGTCGCACCCGCACGTGACGGGGGCATCGTCTCCCTGTTGCTCCAGGTCTCTCCGTCTCCCGTGGTGTGCGAGGGGCATCCTGCGGGCGTCGCATGCCGGAGGGTCCGGGTCTCTCCGTCTCCCGTAGCCTCCGAGGGGCATCCTGCGGGCGGTCTGCATCTGCGGGGATGGGTGCCTCGACGTTTGCTCCTGCGATACACAATGAAGCATGCATGGTTAGACACGCAGGCAGTGATCAGGTGATACGGGGGAGGGGGATATAGGGGAGGGGGGATATGGGGACGGGCTGTCAGTGGCTGTACTTGCTAGTACGCTCCCGACCTCTGCATCAGCAACCTCCCGGTCCTCAGGTCCGCCAGCCAGTTCCAGGGCCCTTTCCTCGTGTTCGGTCAGTGGCCTCTCATCAGCGGGGCCTCCTCCAGTCCTCACATGCTCCCTGGTGTTGTGTGTGCGTTGCTCCTGTGGCGGTGGCAGGGGTAAAAGGCAACAGTGTTAGACAGGTATATGAATGCACGCCATCGGTTGCGCGTGTATTGCAGAGGTTAAGGTTAGGGCTGGATTCACTTGGGGATATGCGGGAGGGGGGATATGGGGGATGGGCGGATATGGGGGAGGGGGGGTATGGGGGAGGGGGGATATGGGGGAGGGGGGGATATGGGGATGGGGGATATGTGGGATGGGAGATATGGGGAGGGGGGATATGGGGAGGGGGGATATGGGGGAGGGGGGATATGGGGGAGGGGGGATATGGGGAGGGGGGATATGGGGAGGGAGATATGGGGGAGGGGGGATATGGGGATGGGGGATATGGATATCGGGCGGGGGGGGGGGAGGCTCACCCTGCCTGCTCTGACGAGGTAGTTCACCTTCTTGTGGCACTGGGTGCTTGTCCGTGGTGTCAGGGCCACAGTGGTGATGGCCTCTGCCACCTCCCTCCACAGACGCTGTGGCGTGGGGCAACTCTGCGGCCGTGCCCGGGATACAGGGCCTCCCTCCTCTGCTCCACTGCGTCCAGGAGCGCCTCCACATCCCGTGACTGGAACCTTGGGGCTGAGCGGCGGCCGGCCATCCGATCGGGTGTTCCGGTCGGGTGGGGGGGGGAGCAGCGCGTCCTTATGAGCCATCACGCCGTGCGGCGCGTATGACGCTGCACGCCGTGAACCACGTGAGCAAGCGCGGATCCCGTCACGTCGCTGCTAGCCCATTTCGGGCCGGAGACTTCGCGACGATTTTTGCGGCGTGACGCAGGTCGGATTTGCGCCGTTTTTTGCGCCGATCGGCGGACTTTGCGCCGATAACGGAGAATTTTGCCCCTTATGAGGAAACACTGTTTCCCACTGATTCCTCGCAGTACAGAAAGAGGCCGTTCGGCCCGTCGTGTCTGCACCAATCCTCCGAAAGAACACCCTACCCAGGTCCATTCCCACACCCACCCACCCTGCCCTATTTCTGTAATGCCATAACCTAACCTGCACATCTTTGGTCTGTTTATTATAAATATTTATATTTGTAATATGGGGCCCAGTTAACTCAGTTTGCACGATGGCTAGCATGTGGTTCAGAATAATGCCAACAGCGTGTGTTGGACTCCTGATCTGACTGAGGTGATTTGGAACCTGCCCTTTTGCCCTGTCCCCTTGAGTGGAAAGGAATAGCAAACCACCCCTGAGAAAATCTGTCAAAAAGAAAAGTTCACAATGAAACTTCAGCAGACAATGAATCAAAGACCTGCCTTCTGGGCAGGGCACACATACCATGGCGTATTTGTAATATATCAAAAATAGAGAGTGGCTTCACAATTTATGTTCGGAAAAATGGGCCACTGCTGCATATGACAGCCCAAACAGTAGCTCAGATGAATCCTCAAAAGTGTCAGGACATTTGGTTTCCTGGCGTAGACCAATCCTTTATGGATGGCTGTAGATTGATGAAAATCTGGCCTTTGAGTCACAAGATGATAGTTTCAGTTCCCACTCGAGCCTGGAACACAAAGTCTAGGCTGACATTCCAGTGCAGTAGAGTGAGTGCTGCACTGTTGACTGTTGGAGGTGATGCCTCTTGGATGAGCCATGGAAACAAAACCCAGTTGCCTTTCTGAGGTGAATGTAAAAGATTCCACGATACTATTTCAAAGAAGAGCAGGGTATTTATCCCCGCTTTCCTGGCTAATAATTATTCTTCAAACAACATCCTCCCCCCCACCCTCACAAAAAAAAATTAAGAAAAGCAAAATACTGCAGATGTCGGAAATCTGAAATAAAATGCTGGATAAACTCAGCAGGTCTGGCAGCATCTGTGGAGATTATCTGGTCGATATTGAATTACTGTCCACGGGAGCTTGCTGTACACAAATTGGGCTGCTACATTTCCTATAAGGACTAATAAAGTAGCTGTGACTCAGTAAATTGGAGGCTGTGAAAGACGCCAGACAAATGCAAGTCTTGCATCTTCTTATCTTCTCCCCCTCCCCCACATCCGTTCCCTTATCCTCCCCCTCTATTGTTAAACTAAAGCCTTTAATGTATGTATGTATGTATGCGCTGTATGACTAGTTGACTGACTGGGCTGCTGATTCCTGTTTGAAATACCTGTACAGTGAAGCTTCGAGAGGTTCTTTCTTGTTTTGTTGAAGCGGGACAAGTTTAAGCAGCGTCTGGAGTGGATGGGAAACGGAGCTTGGACTAGGATGGGGTAGAGAGAGTCAGGCTGCAGGCGAGGGTCAGGTTACTTGCGGCGAGTTGGTGAGGCATTGATGGTGGTGGGGCGGGGTGGGGCGAGGCTTCACTTTATAATCTCATTTCCAACGCAAGGCGGCTTCTGAGAATAACAGCCGGAGAGGAGACATAACATTAGCAAGCACTTTCAGAGAGATCAGGAAGCATTTCCGATATGGCGACGCGGGAGCTGTGGCTTCTTATCTACCTGTCTTTGTTTTCCCTCAAGAAATGGACTTTATCTTTCAACTTGGATACCGAAAATTTCATTAAGAAAACCGGCGCCCCGTCCAGCTTGTTTGGCTTTTCTCTTGCTATGCACAAGCAGCTAAAGCCATCGGCTGAAGTAATGTAAGTGGCTGCGTTTTGAATTTGTTTTAATTTGAGAAGACGGCATTGTCAAACTGCGGCGGAATGTAAGGAGAATGTTTCGCTCCCCGGCTGCCTGTTGTAGTTTAATCTGAAGTCAGTCCATCCCAACACCGTTTGAAGCAACTTTTTTTTAAAAAAAAAGTTAGTGCGAAATGCTCACTAACTCCCCGGCGCAGCAAGTTTGCGGCTGCCCTACCTGTTCAGAGTGAACTTCACTAGCAGCAGGCTGCCGCCCAAAGGTCATGTCCGCCTCCCCGTGTGTGTCCCTGCCCGGGGGGTAGGCTAAACCCAAACCCAGTGTGAAACTTTATTGTTCGGTAATTCTCACCGCTTTATGCTAGGCGTTCCCTTTTTAAAAAAAAACAAGTATCGACTGCAACACTCTTTTTAAAAACAAATTTATTCCAAATAGGACTACCCCTGGAATTGGACTGAAATAAAAGGCAGCAGTTGGGTTGGGGAGAGCAGAGCGGTGATTTAGGGGGTAAATGATCATTGGTATTCAGGACAGTGACTCTCCTCCCTCCCGCTAGGAGGAACCTGACCACACAAATCTTGCCAGAGTTACATTGTCGCCCGGGAATGATCCCAATTGTCTCCCGGTGGAAGGGTCAGAGCCTTCACCCCAAAAGCCTCCTGATTACCATTCAACTTTGACCGAAGCTGGTTGTTTTAAATTACTTTTAAAAAAAATACTGTTCTTGCAGTCTCCAGTTACACGGACCGTGTTGCGATAGTGCATTTCTTCAACCTGCTGATAGACCAACTTTGGGAATGGTTTGCGGGGGGGTTAAGCTGCCATTGGGCGAGCCGCTGCGGGCCCTCCCCATACACTGGGTGGTGGTGGTGTCTGGTTGCTATGGTGTGTTGGTCTTCATGTGCACAGAAATCCCGGAGCTCCATTCACTTCGGCGCACAGACGACACGTGGGGGCGGCCACGCAAAGGACATTTTTCACCAACAATCTGCCCAATGTTTTCTGCCTTTCCTCCCGAATTAATTGCATATCTTTGGGAACGCCCCGATTTCTCAGTCTCCTTCATTTCACGCCAAGTGGTTCATTGTCCGATAGTTTTTTAAAAACAAAATCAATTTGAAAATTGTTTCGTTTTTATCATTGACGATGTGGAACCATACATCGAGCTTGTGACGTGATTGGGGTTCATTCAAAGGTTTTAAAACAGATTACAAGCTCGAAGTGGAAAGGGTTAGAGGAGGTGACGGTACAGAGGGTCGAAAATGAACATCTTAAAGCGGGGCTTTTGAAAGTGGACCAGGAGGTAACAAGCTGGGGGTGAGGGGGTTTAGGGAGAGCACTGTACAATATAGACATCCGAAGACTGCAAAATAAGGTAGAGTCTGAAGAGTGAATGTGGTGTGTCTACATATAAGGGTTCAGATGCGAGGAATATTGAAGTTCTGGAAGGACATAGATGAGAAAAGATTTTGAATTTGGTGTGTAAAGAAAATACAAGCCCAGTAAATGATGACGATGCCTTGGGTGAATAGACTGAGGAGTTAGTGTGGGGTGCAATTAAGAGTTCTGCTTCTAATTTTATACAGGATTGCATTTGTTGGGACTGCAGGGAGAGCAGTGGGGTGGAAGTGGAGCTGAAAGAAGAATGGCAATGAATCAGTAGTGGATATAGTGCTGTAGCCAGGGAGCTTGTCTGAAGGTTCACACCCTTGGCTCTAAGCAAAGAAGATCAAACGTGCATTTATATTATTTACAGCCGTGAGATGCCCCTAGCAGTTGAGGCAAAAGATAGAATTTGGTTAGAATGCAAACGGTTTGGCGTTCTGATTTCCCTTCTGTCTGTCATTCATGTCTTGATGTCAAACAGCCGAGGAACCATTATTGGATGGATGGTAGCGAAGAAGTCGCTAAATTTGGATAGGAAAGAAAAAAATACTATGATTTCGCTGAGGGGCAGCTTGCAAGTAAGTGAAGAAGAGGATGAGACCTGGAACTTGCCACTTCCATAGTATCCATACGAGGGTGGGATATGAAATGAGTGAAGACTATCTCTTTACTTGGAGATAGTTGGAAGTGGAAGCATGGAAATGGATTGAGAAACCTGGAAATGCCACAGAGATATTGCGAAACACATTATTGTGGTTGCCGTCAAAATAAAGCCTTTGTTGACTGTCCAGCGTGATCTTGGCTCAGTGCACAGGACAAAGCCAGGATGAAGACCTTTGAGGAGAAAAGAAAGGCACAGAATTGGGGGTCATACTGAGGACTTATGATATGGGAGATAAGGAAGATTAGAGATAGGGTGGTGATTGGAGAAGTTTGAGAAGTGGGGCAGTGGTGGTGATTGGAGAAGTTTGAGAAGTGGGGCAGTGGTGGTGTTGAAGGGTGATTGGAGAAGTTTGAGAAGTGGGGCAGTGGTGGTGTTGAAGGGTAGACGAACAGTCAAAGAACATAGAACATTACAGCGCAGTACAGGCCCTTCAGCCCTTGATGTTGCGCCGCCCTGTGAAACCACTCTAAAGCCCATCTACACTATTCCCTTATCGTCCATATGTCTATCCAATGACCATTTGAATGCCCTTAGTGTTGGCGAGTCCACTACTGTTGCAGGCAGGGCATTCCACGCCCTTACTACTTTCTGAGTAAAGAACCTACCTCTGACATCTGTCTTATATCTATCTCCCCTCAATTTAAAGGTATGTCCCCTCGTGCTAGACATCACCATCTGAGGAAAAAGGCTCTCACTGTCCACCCTATCCAATCCTCTGATCATCTTGTATGCCTCAATTAAGTCACCTCGTAACATTCTTCTCTCTAACGAAAACAGCCTCAAGTCCCTCAGCCTTTCCTTATAAGCTCTTCCCTCCATACCAGGCAACATTCTGGCAAATCTCCTCTGCACCCTTTCCAATGCTTCCACATCCTTCCTATAATGCGGCGACCAGAATTGCACGCAATACTCCAAATGCGGCCGCACCAGAGTTTTGTACAGCTGCAACATGACCTCATGGCTCTGAAACTCAATCCCCCTACCAATAAAAGCTAACACATCGTACGCCTTCTTAACAACCCTCTCAACCTGGGTGGCAACTTTCAGGGATCTATGTACGTGGACACCGAGATCTCTCTGCTCGTCCACACTGCCAAGAATCTTACCATTAGCCCAGTACTCTGTCTTCCTGTTATTCCTTCCAAAATGAATAGCACTGGTGCATTTCAGTCAGTGGAAAGGGTGTGGTTAATGGTGTGAGAAAGCATTCGGCCAAGGTGAGGTAGTTTGGTAAGGAGCTAGGTCAGAAGGGGTTTGTGACACAGATTGTTCTCCTGGAAGAGATAAGTGAGAGATTGGAAGCAGGGTATGAAAAGGGCTGGAAAAGACCACTGTTGGGAGAGGAGGTGGTTAAAATAGGTGAGGGAATACGTTTAATCTTTGGGGATTATGGTTTCAAGAATTTATCACATTTTGCAGCTGTGTATGTATTGTTGTTGAAACAGTTGTTCTTGGGAAACAAAAGTATTACTCTAGACCTTAAACCTATTCTAGAAATAGTGATACTTTGTGAAGAAGATATTTATCTTGCAAAGGAAAGATTTAATTGGATATTTTAAAATTTACTGTGCCATTAGGATTCTTCTCAATAGTTACTTTTATGTTGGTCTAATTCAGTTGGTCTGCAATTTAGGGGTCCTGTGGGGTTTTGGCATACACCTATCCAGACTTGCAGCTGGGGAGAAATGTTTCTTAGTGGATAATCCTGCTTGCAGCCAGTTTTTAGGGCTGCAATAAATACAATGACCCAGACCACCCCCACTTGCTGTTTTACATCGAAGCCTGGTTCATTTTGCTGGGCAGGAGCTGAATTACGGCAGACTCTTTTCACATCCCCCACCCCTTCCTTTTGTGCTCATGTAAAAGGCTGATCTCCAGGTAGATGCTCTGAACTTAATCCTGACATTTATGTGAGGGTGCACTGGCCAAAAGGTGCATTCAATTGTGTATCTGTGGAAATGCAGAATTGAAGTTTGCAGCTAGTCAGCATTGACCTGAAACGTTAAGTCTGTTTCTTTCTTCACAGTTGTTGCCTGAACTGCTGGGTATTTGCTGCATTTTCTGCTTTCATTCTCGATTTCCAGCATTCAAAATATTTTTGTGTTTGAACAAAAATAGCACTGGTGCATTTGCAGTACAGTTTTGAGGTTATGTTTTGGTTGCATTGTTGTAGCCGTGCCAAGGAAACATATTTAAAAATTCATTCTGAAACTGGTTTAGGAACATGTGATGCTAAGACTCAACGCAAAAAGGAGAAATGTTCCATTCTGAAAACTGACTTACGTAAGATGTAAAATTTCACTTCAAAGCAATAATGGTGTACTATGACCTTTTTACTTGCCTTGAATTCAGAATTTTACATGATAAATACAAATAATATTTGATGTTTCTGTCTATTTTAAATTAACTATTCAGTGAGTTGCATAATCACCAAAAATCTGCTCACCAATGTTCAGTTTAAGTTCTGCCAGGACCACTTGGCTCCAGATGTTATGGCAGCTTTGATCCAAATGTGTACAAAAAGCTGAATGCCAAAGGTGACTCGTGGTAAGTAATGTCCATGCCATACATGTGCCAGGCAATGACCATCACCAACGAGAGAAAATCTGACCAACTCCCCTTGACTTTCAATGCATTTTAATTGCCGAATCCTTCACCATCAGTATCTTTGGGAGTCACCATTGACCAGAAACTGGACTGGACCAGTCACATAAAGCAACCTTCAAGGACCGGTCAAAGTTGGGTATTCTGTAATGAATAACTCCCTTTCTGAATTCCTAAAGCCTTTCCACCATGTGCAAGGTACAATTCTGTGATAGAATATCCTCCCCTTTACTAGATGAATGCTATTTTAACAACACTCAAGAAGTTCAACATCATCTAGGGCAAAGCAATCTGCTTGATTGACATTCATCCACCAGTTTAAACATTTGCTCCGCCATCGTTGGCGCACTATGTCAGCAGTGTTACCATCTACAAGATGCACTGAACAGCACTTCCCAAATGCATGACCTCTCTCACCTTAAAAGGACAAGATGCATGAAAACACCATCACTTGCTAGTTCCCCTCCAGAGCTCTGGCTGGGAAATATATTTCTGTTCATTGCTGGGTCAAAACCCTGGAACTTCCTTCATAAGAGCACTGTAGATGTATCTAGACCAGGGCAGCACAGTGGCAGCACTGCTGTCTCACGGCAGTGAGGACCTGGGTTCGATCCCAGTTCCGAGTTATTGTCCATGTGGAGTTTAATTCTCCCCGTGTCTGCATGTGTCTCACCCCCGCAACCCAAAAAGATGTGCAGGTTGGGTGGATTGTCCACGTTAAATTGCCTCTTAATTGGAAAAAATAATTGTGTACTCTAAATTTATTTTTAAGAAGATGTATCTGGACCATGTAGTCAGCAGAGGTTCAAAAGGGTGCTCACCACCACCCTTTTGAGGGCAATTCAGGGTGGATAATAAATACTAACCTTGGCAGGCCACCCATCTCATAGTATTAAATGAGAAAAATATCCTGGGTCAAGGCAATAATTGTTAGTTGATACTACAACAAAAGAGCATTTTTGCTGCTTTACACTGGAAATGGTTGCCTTTGGTGTTTTAATTTTTTTATTCATGGGATGTGGGCATTTCTGGAAAGGCCATCCCTAATTGTCCTTGAACTAATTGCCCTCCTTGAACTGAGGGCAGATCAGTAGCACAAGTGGATACCACTGAGGCTTCACAGCGCCAGGGTCCCAGGTTCGATTCCCCGCTGGGTCACTGTCTGTGCAGAGTCTGCACGTTCTCCCCGTGTCTGCGTGGGTTTCCTCCGGGTGCTCCGGTTTCCTCCCACAGTCCAAAGACGTGCAGGTTAGGTGGATTGGCCATGATAAATTGTCCTTAGTGACCAAAAAGGTGAGGAGGGGTTACTGAGTTATGGGGATAGGGTGGAAGTGAGGGCTTAAGTCGGTTGATGCAGACTCATTGGGCCGAATGGCCTCCTTCTGCACTCTATGTTCTATGTTCTAAATGGCCTAGCAAGCCAGAGGGCAATTTAAGGACAACCATATTGCTGTGGGTGTGGAGTCACATAGGCCAGACTGGGTAAGACACGGCAGACGTCCTTCCCCAAAGGGCATTGGTGAAACCACATGGGTTTTTACAACAATTGCTGATTGTTTTCATGGTCTCCATTACAGAGACTGGATTTATATTCCAGATTTAATAATGGAATTAAAATTCCACCAGCTGCCCTTGTAGGATTTGAACCTGTTCCCCAGAGCATTAGCCTGGGCCTCTGGATTACCAGCAAATTACATTATCACTGCGCCACTAACTTCAGCCGAAATTGTAGGAGCTATAATTATTTCTTGAAATATTACATAATGCTTCAGCAAGGTCCACTGGTACTGAGTAATCTGGATATGAAAGCAGAATATTTTATAGGCTTAACTCAAAAGTGGTTGTTATAAAAGTTGAATTGTGTCCTTGTTATGGGTCATTGTTGCTGAAGTTAATCATACTGTATTTGATTTATCAAATGTGATGAATTGAGCAGTTTTGTAGAGTGTATGTAGTCCATCCCCGATGTTAACGTCTAATGCCTGTGCTTGAGGAAAGTAGTCCTGTAAGTTTCTTAACCTTGAGTAAATTTGAATCCTGAACCCTCCCCAACCCCCTCATGCTCCACCCACATACTTTTGATTCCAAACAAATCTTTTGCTTGAAGATCAGGGTCTCTTGATTGACTTTGTTAAATTTTAATTTGAACCGAGCAGTCCTCTTGATTCATGTCTGTAGTTTAACAGTGCTTGCCCACTAACAGCAACTTAAATATTTGATCATAGTTTTCCCTTCTCGGGTCTAACAGTGCAGAGACTAGTTGACTAAGCAATTAACTTTCATAACTAGCCAACTGTAAAATTGCTGGTTACAAAACTCCAATTGTGCATGTTGAATGAACTGCTATTCTTGTAAGCACAATGCTGACATTACACTTCTGAAATGTAATCTGTCACATTCCGAGAGAATTTTTTTTTTGTGTAGGGTATGTGCATTCCTAATGGATAGTTGTTAACTGTTTAATTCATGTCTAGAATTGAATAAACTCTGCTCAGGGATTGCTGTAGGTGGGTACCATGTTTTTGTTTGTGTTGCATTATGTTTACATTTCTAAGTGAAATGTTTAGGCAAGAAAGTTCATACAAACATTATTTTAAAAAAAACCTTTAGAGTACCCAATTCTGTTTTCCAAATAAAAATTAGATTTAGTGTGGCCAATTCACCTGGTCTGCACATCTTTTTAGGTTGTGGGGGTGAGACCCAAGCAGACACTGGGGGGATGTACAAACTCCACATGGGCAGTGACCCGGGGCCGGGATCATAGAATCATAGAATTTACAGTGCAGAAGGAGGCCATTCGTCCCAAAGAGTCTGCACCGGCCCTTAGAAAGAGCACCCCACCTAAGTCCATATCTCCACCCTATCCCCGTAACCTAATCTAACCTTTTTTGGACACTAAGGGCAATTTAGCATAGCCAATCCACCTAACCTGTACATCTTTGGACTGTGGGAGGAAACCGGAGCACCCGGAGGAAACCCACGCAAACACTGGGAGAATGTGCAGACTCTGCACAGACAGTGACCCAAGCCAGGAATCGAACCTGGGACCCTGGAGCGATGAAGCAACTGTGCTAACGACTATGCTACCGTGCTGCCCTGCTACTGAACCTGCTACCTCGGTGCTGTGAGGCAGCAGTGCTAACCACTCCACCACCGTGCCGGCCACAAACATAATTTATAACTTCATGAAAACCTTCTACCATGCCATTCTTTATGATGCCCCTTGTTGTCAGCAGCATTGTTGAACAAAGTTCCACTTGTAAACAGTAATGAATTGGTGAAAGTATGGCAGATAGAGACAGATGCACCTTAAAAAAGATTTGATATGAAACCTGCTTCATGTATGCCAGCTGCCTGGGTTGGTAAATCTTCTATTATTTTTTTTTTTCTTTTAAATATTTTTATTCTCCTTTTTCATATTTTCTCCCAAATTTACACCCCCCCCCCCCCCCCCCCAACAATAAGCAGTAACAAATACAATGTCAATCTCCATATCAATAACAACAATCCCATCCTCCCCCCAAACATTAGCCCGCATGTTAACATAAACAAATGACAAAAAGGAATCCGGAATCACCCATAGTCACCATTAACACATACAGCCACCCCCCTAATGTTCGATGTTAACCAATTTTTGAAAGTGCATAATGAATAAAGTCCATGAATTGTAGAACCTCTCCATCCTTCCCCTCAGTTCAAACTTAACCTTCTCTTCCCCTCAGTTCAAACCTAACCTTCTCAAGAGTTAAGAATTCCAACAGGTCCCCCCGCCACGCCACGGCACAGGGTGGAGAGGCTGCTCCCATCCCAACAGGATCCGCCTTCAGTGATCAACAAGGGGAAGGCTACAACATCTGCCTCCGTACCCGTTTCCAACCTCGGCTGATGTTATGGACACCCGGAATTGGCCTCCTGGGGGCCCGGGTCTAGTTTCACGTGCACCACTTTAGAGGTTACCCTAAAAACCGCCTTCCAGCAATCCTCCAGCTTTGGACAGGACCAAAACATATGAACGTGATTCGCGAGGCCCCTTCCGCAATGTTCACACACACCTTCTACCCCCTCAGAGCTGGCACATCCTCGCTCTTGTGAGGTGTGCTCTATATACCACCTTCAGCTGTATCTGCCCCAACCTCGTGCACGAGATGGAGGCGTTCACTCTCCGGAGCACCTCACACCAGAAACCCTCTCCCAACTCTTCCTCCCACTTTGCTTTGATACCTTCCAGTGGTGCCTTCTCCTCTTCCAAATTGGCCCAGTAAACCGCCGACACTACTCCCTTCTCCAGTCCCCCTGTCGTCAGTACCTCCTCCAGCAATGTGGAGGCCGCTCCACCAGGAAGCTCTGTATCTCCTTTCTGGCAAAATCTTGAACTTGTATGTATCTAAACATTTCCCCCTGCTCCAGCCCATACTTCGCTCCCAGCTCAGCTCCTTCAATCCTATAAACCGACCCACAAGAAACAAATCTTTTAGTTTCTTAATCCCCTTCTCCTCCCATTTCCGAAAGTTTCCGTCCCACTTATCTAATATTATTTCTAAAGCTATTTTGCAAATCTTCAAATCCCTACAGTGCAGAAGGAGGCTATTTGGCCCACTGAGTCTGCACCAGCACTTGGAAATAACACTCTACTTAAGCCCACATCTCTACCCTATCTCTGTAACCCAGTAGCCCCACCTAACGTTTTGGACACTAAGGGGCAATTTAGCATGGCCAATCCACCTAACCTGCACATCTTTGGACTACAGGACGAAACCGGAGCACCCGGAGCAAACCCATGCAGACAAGGGAGAAAGTGCAAACTTCGCATAGACAGTCACCTGAGGCCGGAATTGAACCCGGGTCACTGGAGCTGTGAGGCGACAGTACTAACCACTATTCCACCGTGCCACCCATGTAGCAAGTCATTTGTGACGGAGGAATTAAGATCTTTTTATCATGAGTGTGTTCATATAAAAAAGCACATGATTTTTATAGACCTCCACTGTCGGGTTCATTAAGTAATTAATTAATATTCGATTAATCAAACATTGGAACAGCAGTTTATGATTGCAACACTTGCATGAAAGCACTTCAGAAATATGCAATTGATTGGGTATGTTCTCCTTGTTTAGCACACTTTTTGAAGGAATACACGGAGCAAAGCATTATTAATAACAGTACAAATTGTACAGTAAATATTCCTCCTTTTAAATGATCTGAAGAAGATCTTTGCCAGGTATGTGTATTTAAGTTAATGCAGCTGTGGACAAAATCAGTCATTTGCTGCTGGACCTTTTTTGTTGTTCAGATGACATTAGCGACACTGTTTTTCCCTCCTGAGGGTCTTGCGAGCTGCTGCTGGAACTCTTTTTCAGCATAAAGGTAAAAGTAGTGAAATCAACAACTTGAGGTTTCTAATTGGTCTTCCTTGGAAGAAGCAGCAGCACTTGATAAATGAACCAGGATAACAGCACAAGGGAATCGCATCCTTTAGCAAATATCAAGGGAATCCTGCCATGGGCAAGGTGGGGTGCAGTGGCTCAACAAGCAGCAAGTTGAAGCTGGTGCTGGAGAAAAGTACAAGACCTGGTGGGCAAACTGTAAATGAAGCAGAGCCAACTTGTGGTTAGTCTTAAACTGCTCCCTCTTCTGACCAGGAAAGAAAAACAATTGCTACTGAGCAAACATGGATTAAATAAGGTTAACCACTTCATACCTACAGTCGTTTATTGTATTCATGTTTTATTAAGTTACTATAAGCTGACAAAAACATTGGATGCTTTCCATTCTGTCCTCAATTGCAACCTAATATGGGATACATTGAAATGATTTTCCCCGTTGGTTGCAACCAGTGTCGACTTGCCCTGCTATCACCCCTCCGGTTACACAGATTCACTTTGTTCTCATCTGTAATATAAGTGTAATGATAATATGGCCATGAAAGATTCATTCTTCTGAAATGTTTTTATTGTAACACGTGGATCAGCTTGAAACGTTGCAGTAAAGAGCACTGACCATGGCATTAGTTTATGTACAGTAGTCTGTGTCAGGAGCTTATCCTCTCCAAAATTCTCCATTGTTTAACTTCAGTGCAATCACCATGTTCTGTAGAATTTGTGAAAACCTCCCTGATTGTGCTGCAAGAGTCCACTTAAGAGTATACCAACAGAAGCCAAATTAATTTTGAACTTAGGAGAGTGTTCCTGTCTAGAAATTATTATTTAAGAAAAATAATAAATTTAGAGTACCCAAATCATTTTTTCCAATTAAAGGGCAATTTAGCATGGCCAATCCACCTAGCCTGTGCATCTTTGGGTTGTGGGGGCGAAACCCACCCAAACACGGGGAGAATGTGCAAACTCCACCCGGACAGTGACCCAGAGCCGGGATCGGACCTGGGACCTCGGCGCTGTGAGACAGCAATGTTAACCAGTGTGCCACCTTGGTTTCCAGGAGCAGAAAATATTTGTATCGTCGGAGCATAGATGATTTAATCTAGGTAGGAATGTTTACAACTGAATATTCTTTCTGCTTCACCTCAGGAAAATACTTGTAGGGAACTTAAATGCTTGCACATCTATATACTGCAGGCAATTGGTTTCAGTTTGGACTAGATATGTCATTTTCCACTCTACAGAAATGGTCTTGATTTATTATTTTCCTACTCTCCAGTCCATTTAGAGTTCCCTGGCATGCAGCTGATGAATATGTCAATAGATGGAATTTATTTTAGGAAGAATAAAGCACTTCACCAAATAAGTACAAGCTCTGAAATATAAATTATTTTTACTTCCTGCTTATTTTTCCACTTAGCAGTTTTATCTCCTGAGGTTTGGCAGGTGTCTGCTGCTCTTCTTTCCGCAAGCTTACTTATTGGCCTGTAACATCTGAGCTTTGGGGCAGGGTATCAGGAAGTTGCGCTGGGGAACAACCTGCCCTCCAACTGTCCCAGAAGTTCCCAATTAAGGACTGCACGGAATTGCTGGAGAAGTTCTTCTGGTCAATTGCTCTGAAATGGGAACCATTTGATAATGCGATTCAAATCTCAAATTTTGGGTGATTTCAATTGTCATACACCAATAGTTTTTGAGGGCCATGAAGAATCCAGCACAAGTTTGTAGAATCAAAAGAAATAACTTTATTTACAATTACATATATACAACAGCAGCAGTGCTCCACCACTGCTCACTTCTCTCTAGCTGGTTCCACATTGGCCAGCTCTATTTATGCAGGTGACACTGCTAATGATTTCTCTGCCCCCCCTCATTGGGGAAGCTCATACTCACTAAGGATTGTGGGATTGACATTAGTCCCCAGCCAGTAGTAATCAGGCAGGTTATAACAAATAGATACCCAGAAAACCTCAGAATTAAAACCACTTTTAGTTTCTGGGTAACTAAAACACTGACCCGACCCCTACCCTCTCCAAATCCTTACCTCTCTGGCTTGTTAAAGTTTCGGATCTTTAAACTTAGCTGGTTTGCGGCAGCTAGTGCCTTAAAAATGGGGAAGTAGCTTACTTACCTTCGACTCTCTCAGACTCGACGGTAGGGCACTGGAACCCGCTGTGTTGGAATGATCTTGCCTGGCCTGCGTTTAGAAGGTCGGGTAAGAAACTAGGAGTGGAGTGGCATTCCTACTCGATTGCCACTCAACCGAAGTTACTGGTCGATTAAAGTGTTGAATGGTTATGCATCCTGGTTGGAGAAGGGGAGGATATGCAGCTGAACCGAATTGAACTCCAGGGGAATGCACTGTTCAGGAACTTTCGACATACAAATGCAAACATTGGTAGGGAAGCAAGTTGTGAGGAGGACACTAAAGGCATATAGATAGGCTAAGTGAGTGGGCAAAAATTTGACAGATGGTATATAATGTGAGTTTCTCCACTTTGGCAGGCAGAATGGAGAAACAAAACTATTTAAACAGAGAAAGATTCCATAATGCTGCAGTGCAGATGGTTTCACCAAGTCAGTATGCAGATCCAGCAAGTAATTAGGAAGGCAAATGAAATGCTGGCCTTTATTGCAAGGGGGTTGAAGTATCAAAATAAGGAAGTCTTGCTGTTTAGGGCATTGGTGAAACCACACCTGGAATATTGCGCAGATTTGGTATCCTTTATTTAAGAGAAGACATCCTTAGATGGATACCATTCCGAGACTGTGCACTAAACTGATTCCTGAGATGAAGGTATTGTCTGATTGGGCCTAAACGTATTGGAGTTTAGAAGAACAAGAGGTGATCTTATTGAAGGGTTTGCAGAGAGGATATTTCCCCTTGCTGGGGAACCTAAATTTAAAAAATGAATCTCCAGTGAGACCGGGAGGAGAAGAATTTATTTTCAGAGGGTTGTTAATCTTTGGAATTCTCTAATCTGGAGATTAGTGGAGGATCGGTCATTGAATACATTAAGACTGAGATAGACAGATTTTTGATCTACAAGGGTTAAGGGGGCCAGTCAAGAAAGTGAAGACTGCCTATGTAGTAAAATTCGCTGCCATGCAATCAGAGAGACGAAGGCCACAACATCGGCCTTCCTCCTTTCCATGAGCTCCAGCTTCTCTGAAACCCCAAATATCGCCACCAAAGGGTCCGGGTCCACCTCCTCCTCCACTCTCCTGGCTAAGATCGCGAACACGCCCGCCCAGAATCTTCCCAATTTTTCACCAAGCCCAAAACATGTGCACGTGATTCGCTGGCCCCCGCCCACACCTCTCACACTCATCTGCTATCCCCTGAAAGAACCCACTCATTCTCGCCTGAGACATATGCACCCTGTGAACCATCTTAAACTGTATCAGGCTCATCCTTGCACATGAGGAGGTCCCGTTTACCCTACGCAGTGCCTCACTCCATACTCCCCAATTGATATCCCCTCCCAACTCCGCTTCCCATTTCTCCTTGATCTTCACCACCCGCTCGCCTCCCTGCTCACCCAGCCACTTGTGTATATCCCCAATTCTTCCCTCCCCTTTCACGTCCGGAAGCAACAGTCGCTTCAGGGTGTATCCTGGCAACCTAGGGAACTCCCTCCAGACCTTTCGTGCAAAGTCCCTAACCTGCAATTACCTGAGCTCACTCCACTGCAGCACTACCCTCTCCCTTAGCCCCTCCAGACTGTCGAACCCTTCCTTCAAATACAAGCCCTCACCTTGGCCAGCCCCACTTCCCTCCACCTCCTATATACACTATCCACCCCTTCCCTGGCTCAAACCCATGATTCTTGCACAGCGGCGTTAACACCGACATCCCTTCCACCCTAAAATGCCTCCTCAACTGATCCCATATCTTCACCCAGCCCCACCAGAACCCCCCAACCCCTCCGGAGGAGGACACCGCTGATCCCCGAGGACAACAGGATACTGATCAAACCTCTCCAAGAACGCAAAAAGATTTCTCCATTCTATCTACCATATTGAATGCCGTCTTGGCATCTACTGTGACGATTACCTCTGGATCCGCCCCTCAGACGGGGAAAGCACCACATTTTGCAATCACTGCATGTTAGGCAATGATTGCTGGCCTTTAACAAAACCCGTCTGAACTTCCCCAATAACATGAATACGTGGTTCCAGTCGCAGTGCTATTGGCGTCTCCATTAATAAAGAAATAGGGCAGTTCGACCACATTCCACAGGGTCCTTGTCCTTTTTTAAAAGAAGTGAAATTGATGCTTGCCCCAGTGTCTCGGGCAGGGTATCTGTGTTACCGAGACCTCAAACATCCCCCACCAATAATGGCACCAGCTGTCCCACGAACTTATTACAAATTTCCACTGGGAACCCGTCTAACCCCAGGGCCTTGCCTGTCTGCATCTGCCTGATTGCTGTCAAGACCTCCTCTGCGCCCAACGGCCTCTCCAACCGCTCACACTCTTCCACCTCTGGAAACTCTAAGCCCGCCAAGAACTCCGACATACCTGACAACCCCCAACCCCCCATGTCACTGACCTATAAAGATTCTTATAGAGCACTTCATTAACTTTGTCTGACATGGATACCCGAGTCCCTGACCTGAATAATCTCTCGGCCACCTTAACTGGCAAGCCAAAAGACGGCTGGCCTTCTCCCCATAATCTTATCTAACTCTCCTCGAGCACTGCAGCTGATGCACTGCCTTGCCTGTAGACTACAGGTCAAACTGCATCTGCACCTTCTTCCTGCTAGCCAAGAGCTCTGTGGGTTGGGTCATTCGAATACCTGTGGTCGACATCCAAGATATCATCTACCAACTTTTGCTGTTCCTCCCTAGCCATATACGCTTTAGTGTGAAATTACCTCCCCTCTAATCACTGCTTTCAGAGCCTTCCACAGAACCGAGGGCAAGATCAACCTATTCCCATTAAACCCCACATACTCTTCTTTCGCCCTCTATTCATCCACAGAACCGCAAGTCTACAAATCCAGCCAGGTGCTGAACCGGACCTATTTCTAACACCAAATCTACCAGATATGGAGGATGGTCTGAGAAGACAATTGGGAATATTCAGTTTTCCTCACTCCAGGCACAAATACTTTCCCATATGTACTGGGGAGAAAAAAGAGAATTCATACCCCAAGGTGCATAAACCACAGATCCACCTCCCCCAATTTCCTCCATAAATGGCAACAGTACGTTTGCTGCCCCCCGAAGACTTCAGCTTAGACTGCTCTAGTTTTGGATTTGAGTCTCAATTCAAGTCTTCCTTCCCCCCCCTCTCCCCAAGATCAACTGATGCGTATCTAAGCCTGCTATTATGGCCAACAATCTTCTCATGAATGTTATTTAATTCCAGTTCGGGGCGTACACATTCGCCAACGGCACTAATTTAACTTCCAGCATCCCAGTGACTATAACATACGTACCTACCTCCCTGATCCACCATGACCCTTCCCTCCAGAAAATAGACCCTTTTTAATTAAAATTGCTACCCCCCACCTTCCCAGTTCCTGCTGTCAAGCCTGGGTGAAACACCTGGCTCACCCAGCCTTTCTGAAACCGAGTCTAATCCCTCACCTGCAGGTGGGTCTCCTGCAGATGCACCACATCGGCCCTTAAATTCTTCAGATGAGAGAAGACTCCTGATCGTTTCACTGCCCTCACTCCCCAAGCTCCTAAAGTCTTATTCTCTCCCCCCCCCCCCCCCATCCCCCTCCCCGCCCCCACAAAGGAATAATCAAAAATAAAGCCTTATCAACCTTACACCATGGGACATTTATTATCCACATGTCTGACTTAATCCTTACCCCTAACCTCTTGGCCCTCCCCATCACTCTCCCAACAACATATGCACTCCCAATACAGAACAATAAAACCCAGTTAATCAGACATATGTACAAATATAAAAATATCCCCATTCAAACCTACTCAATTCAGTCCAAGTCCTTGTTCTTTGATGAAAGCCTCCGCCATTTGGAAAAAATGATCCTTTGTATTGTGCTTGACTCTCAATCTCGTCGGGTACACCACACTAAAGCGCACACCACTCTTGTAAAATGTTGACTTTGCCTTAGTAAAGGCCGCTCACCTTCTTGCAAGGTCTGCCCCGACATCCTGATAAATCTGAATGCTGCAGCCTTCCCGCCTCCCATCCTGTTTTTTTTTTTTTTTTTGGCCCATTTCAGGACCCACTCTTTCATCCGGTAACTGTGGAAATACACTATTACCGCTCGTGCCGGCTCATTCGCCCTTATCCAGCTCCGGAGGGGATATCTGTTCCTTCCTGCTCCCATCAGCTTAGCAAACATCTGGGCAAAGTACCCCATCGGCCTCTGGCCCTCTATCCCCTCTGGTAATCCCATAATCCTGAGGTTCTGCCTCCTCTACCTGTTCTCCAGGTCCTCGACCCTCACCCTCAGACACTTCTTCCTCTCCACCACCAGCAACTCGGCTTCCAGGGAGGCTATTTGGTCGCTTTGTCGGGATAAGGTCTCCTTCACTCCCTTCAGCACCCCTCCATGCTCCCGCACCACCTCCGAAGGCCTTCCCAAACTCTCTCTTATTGGGCCCTGTGTGTTCTGCATAGACCTTTTAAGGCTTTCCAATATCTCTCTTCCTTGCCTCAAAATGCTTGCTGAATTGTCTCTCAAACGTGATACCACCGTCAATGTATCTGCTGTGATAGGTGTGGCCCCATCATAGAATTTACAATGCAGAAGAAGGCCATTCAGCCCATCGTGTCTGTACTGGCCCTTACAAAGAGCACCCTATCAAGTCTACGTATCCACCCTATCCCAGTAACCCAGTTAACACGAAGGGCAATTTAGCATGGCCAATCCACCTAACCCGCATATCTTTGAACTGTGGGAGGAAACCGGAGCACCCAGAGGAAACCCACGCAGACCCGGGGAGAACGTGCAGACCTGTCCGCACAGACAGTGACCAAGCCGGGAATCGAACCTGGAGCTGTGAAGCAACTGTGCTAACCACTGTGCTACTGTGCTGCCCTTAATGAGATCACTTCCCCATCTTTGCTCCCAATGAGATTTGCACCTTCTCTGTCTCAATAAAGGGCTACCCTTCTTTCGAACATTCTTTTTTCAAGGCTTTTGACATCTTCTCATAAAGCACAGTTAGATAGGTCGGCTTTGTCAACCAGCTAAATGGACCACAAAAAGGACTCTGGCGGCAGCTACCTTATGCTCGACCTTCTACATGCCACCACCAGAAGTCTCTTTTTGCACCCCCACCCCCTGCGCCCAATATTCTCATTTTAAGAAGTGACTGACAATTGCATGACCTCTGCTTTTGAAATTATCTTGAGGGTTATTCTCACTGAAAATCAAAAACTGGCAAATGAACTCAAGGTCATGTGGCAGGTTTATCTTTTTTCAAACTGGCAGATGCTCAGATATTTTACACCAGCACAGCTGCAAGGAAATTTCAAGCAGCTGGATGTTTATGATAGGCTATCACTTAGTTCCTCTAATAGAATGTAGGCCACAATTTTACCTTGAGCATCACTTCCTCGTGCAAAGTATGGGCATGAGACAACTGTTGCTGAACTATAAATAAATGATCTTGAGATGGTGATGGTTGGAGGTATGACAGAACAGATATGGTTTACTATTTCAATCTAACTTGTACTATTTAACTGTATATAATGTCTGGGATAGGGAAGGTGCTTTGGAAGTTGGATGTGCACTGTTAAGACAACACCAAGGGCATAAACGGATACCAATAGCACATTTTGTATCTCAGTGCCAGGGACCTGGGTTTGATTCTGACCTTGAGCGGCTGTCTGTGTAAAGTTTGCATGTTCTCGCTGTGTGCAAATGAGTTTCTTTCAGGTACTCCAGTTTCCTCCCACAGTTGAAAGATTTGCAGGTTAGGTGGATTGGTCATGCTAAAATTGTCCTTTCGTGTCCACAGTTAGGTGGAGTTACGGGAGGGGGGTTGGGCCTAGGTAGAGTGCTCTTTCATAGGGTCAGTACAGACTCGATGGGCTGAATGGCTGCCTTCTGCACTCTAGAGAATCTATGATTAATTATTCTTCTAGTACAGGTAAACTAATTGATATAACTTTTTTTCTAATAAATTGTAAGCTGTAGTATTAAAATAAAAATTAGTAGAACATTCCACCAGCTTGCAATAAATTGCAAAATCATTTAAACCATCTAGTTATCCATGAGGATATGGGAGCAGGAGTAGGCCATTTGACCCATCGATACTGCTCCGCCATCCAATATGATCATGGCTGAATGTCTACTTCAATGCCTTTTGCCACACAATCCCTATATCCTTTTTATGTCATTACTATTTTCCAAACCTGTCAATCTCTGCTTTAAACACTCTGACTGTGCTTCCACAGCCCTCTGGGGCAGAGAATTCTAAAGATTCGCAGTCCCCTGAATAAAACAATTTCTCCTCATCTTGGTCCTAAGTGACTTCCCCCTTGTTTTGAAATTGTGTCCCATGGTTTTAGAGTCCCAGCTAGGGGAAACATCTGGCCTGTATAAGCTGCCTATCCTTTAATAAGTATTTTGTAGGTTTCAATGAGATCACCTCTCATTGTTCGAAACTCTAAAGCAGTGTTCATCAAACTTTTTTTCCTGGGACCCACATCGGCCGACCTTCGTGTCCCAAGCCACGTTCGCTTGCCTTTATTGCAAAAGGGAGCCAGCTTGGTCCTCGACTCACTCCAATCAGATTCACAGGAGGAGAGGGAAAGGTGCGTATCAGATGCAGAGTTCAGCCAATTCCTTTGTGCCATCTTCATCTTTGTGAGAACAGAAAACACAACTTCTCACATGTAGGTCTCCGTGAAGGGCAATGGCATCAAAATGCTTGATTTACTCAGCATTAGATTCTCCTGGGTGATGCCACTCCAGAGTGCTGACAGCCTCATGGGCTTTTGGTGTGTTTTTTATGTGCTGTCACAGGTCAGGTGCAGCGGCGTAATCATTTGATTTGGAGTCAGCTATAAGTTAATAACTGACTCTGGAGTCTCCAACCTCAAAAGGAATTTTTCACCCACCACCTCTTTAAAAATCTGAAACTTCTCTCATTTGCCTGTACTCTCCTGTGTATAACACACATGGGCTTTGCATCCTTATTTGCATTGACAAAAGCTTACCTCAAGAAATCATCTTTATATTGCTTTGTCCTGAGTTAAGTTCCTTCTTTTGTAGGCTGCTAACCAGAGGCCCTGGAGCTCTGTACAGAACCAGCACTAGCACTGCTCTGTCCTGCCCTGGTCTCTCCTGAGCTGCTGCTCTCCAGCAGATTCAGATGTGAGATCCTGGCCAGTAGGTACACTGCCTTTTTATGTCTCTGGCCGTCTCTTACTTGTAAGAAAACAATCCATCTTCACAGTCCTCCTGCCTTGCTTGTCAGTAGCGAGAACATTTTTGATTTGATTTATTATTGTCACATGTATTGGTATACAGTGAAAAGTATTGTTTCTTGCATGCTGTACAAACAATGCATACCGTACAGAGGGAAGGAAGGAGAGACTGCAGAATATAATGTTACAGTTATAGCAAGGTGTAGAGAAAAGATCAACTTAATACGAGGTAGGTCCATTCAAAAGTCTGATGGCAGTAGGGAAGAAGCTGTTCTTGAGTTTGTTGGTACGTGACCTCAAACTTTGGTATCTTTTTCCTGACTGAAGAAGGTGGAAGAGAGTATGTCCGGGGTGCTCTCCGCCACCGGAAGAAGCTCTCTGCCATGATTTGGTACCAAAAGCATGCAATTTCGGGCGATTGACATCGTGTGCGTGCAGGGCTTGTGACCTCATTGTTGCCTTTTCTGGCTGGAAGACTCCATACAGGGTCATTTCCTTCTCATTTAAAAGGCAGCAGCATTCATCAATCTCAATAAAAATCTGATAGTGGTCATTGAGCACTTCTTCCACGATCGGTACCATTGCGGGAACGCTGCAATTGATCGCTCCGCGCCCCTTCCAGCACCTGCCCACAGATCACGACCCACACTTTGAAAAACCCTGCTCTACAGAACCCAATCTCTTTTCTTGGGACACTCCTACCATCCCCGGAACAGGTCTGGTGAATCGTTATTGCACTGCCTCTAAGACAATAATATCCTTCTAAGGTAGGGGATCCAAACTGCACACAGTACTCCAGGTACAGTCTAACCAAGGTTCTATACAATTGAAGCAAAACTTTACGGCTCCTATACTCAAATCCTCTTGCAATAAAGGCTAACATACCATTAACCTTCCTAATTGCTTGCTGCATCTGCATGTTAGCTTTCAGTGACGTATTGACAAGAGCACCCAGGTCTCTTTGTACATCGACACCTCCTACACTTTCTAATCTCTTACTATTTAAGAAACACTTTCTAATCTCTTACTATTTAAGAAATACTCGGCACATCTGTTCGTCATATCAAAGTGGATAACTTCACATTTTTTCACATTATATTCCATCTGCCATTTTATTGTCCACTCACCACGTCCACCCTTGCAGCCACTTTGTGTCCTCCTCACAACACCCATTGCCACCTAGCTTTGTGCCATTCTTGAACTTTGGAAATATTACATTTGGCCCCCACATCCAAACCATTGATCTATGTTGTGAACAATTGTAGCCCAAGTGCTGATCCTTGCGATACCTCACTAGTCACAGCTTGTCAATATGAGAATGACCTGTTTATTCCTACTCTCTGTATTCTGCCTGTTCATAAATCCTTAATTCAGGTCAGTATATTACCTCCTTTTCCGTGTGCTTTAATTTTTCCAATTAACCCCCTGTGGGGGGGACATTACCATTAAAGGCTGTTTAAAAATCCAAGTTTACTACATCTATCAACTCCCCTTTATTAGTTGTGTTCGTAACATCCTCAAAACTCTAGATTCATCAAACATGAATTTTCCATTCATAAATCCATGTTTGCTATGTCCAGTCAGGGCATTGTTATCTATTTATCACATCATTTAGAATAATTTCTCTCTAGCAAGAAAATAGGTTTGGTGGGGTTAAGGGATAGGGTGGGAGCGTGGGCTTCAGTGGGGTGCTCTTTCCAAGGGCCGGTGCAGACTCAATGGGCCGATTGGCCTCCTGCTGCACTGTAAATTCTAGGATTCTATGATTTTCACTGCTATTGATGTAAGGCTCAAAAATCTGTAATTTCTTGTTCCCTCCTTAAATAACGGGGTGACATCTTCTATCTTTTAATCTGCAGGAAATGTTACAAATCTATAGAATTTTGGAAGATGATCACTAATGCATCCATTATCATTAGAGCTACCCCTTTCAGTATGCTGGTGTGATGAATATAGGAGTTTCAGATAGAGGTATTTGGTACAGTAAGGGTTTGAAAACCTGGGTTAGTGTGCATATGACTGCTGCAGTGGTGTTTTTAAAGAATCCTGGTTTGAAATGTTTCGGGAGCCAGGGGTGCAATTAGGGCATCATAAAAACTTGGGCTAATGGAGTTTTGTTTGAGTTAAGGGAGTTCCCTGTGGAGTTAATAGAGTTCAGCTTAGTAAAATGATGTAATGGAGGGAGCTAAGGTATCAGGCATTTAGCAGAAAAGCAGTTATTTGAGTTTTTAAGATTGAGATGTGAACAGAAGTCAAGCATCTGCTCTCACTGCAGTTCAGTTGAAGATATGTCTGTAGACCGATTAGCAGTTTCTTAACGAGCAGTTCAGAGTTGTGTGATTGGAAGCTGAGCTGAAACGAGCTGTAAGTAGCTTCGGAAGAAATACAGCCAGAGTTTCTAATTGGTTCTGATAGGATTCAGGGGTGGGATTCTCCATTTCAGCGGCTAAATGACGGCTCAAATGGAGAATTCGTAGGCATTTTATGATGCCAAAATCGGTGGCAACCCCTCACCAATTCTGGGAATGGTGAGGGGCTAGCAGCGGCGTTGGGTGAAACTCTCAGCTCCCGGGCCAAAAGCGGCTGGCGAATGCACGCCTTCAGCAGTCGCGCCATACAATGTGGCAACGGCCGTGCGCGGACCCGACCCGCCATTTGCAACCCCACACGCCAGCCCTCGCAGAAGCCCCACCGATCTGTGGCGTGGATCCCGGCTGTGTGTGGCGGCGCTGGACAGAGTCCGCAGCCACCACACCGGGTTCCCAACCGCTGAGACCAAATGTCAACTGCATGGTTGGGAACTCGGCCCATCGTGGGCAGTGCCGGCCGATGACGCAGTACTGCGTGTGATGCACAACGCAATTACGCCACTTCCGAGGGGGCGGAGCATGGCTGACCGGCATCAAATCAGCGCCACCCCCGATTTGGGCGTCGAAGTGGATTCTCCGCCCGATCGCTGATTATGTTATTGGCACCAGCAACGGAAAATCCCAATCCATGTCTTTTCTTTAAAACAATGCCAAAAGATATCTCTTTCTTAAAATAGAGTATCCAGACATCTCTGTAAACCTGGTATTCCTGAGTGCTAACTGTATTTGAAAGTGGATTGAGAGCTGAGATGGTTTTTGTTGTTTGAGTGGGAATAAAGATTGCAGTTGAGGGTTATTGTGCCACTGATTTGATTAACATTGTGAGAAGTCTTACAACACCAGGTTTGTTTCGAATCACTAGCTTTCGGAGCACAGCTCCTTCCTCAGGTTGGACTTTTAACCTGGTGTTGTAAGACTTCTTACTGTGCCCACCCCAGCCCAATGCCGGACTCTCCACATCTTGATTAACATTGTTTAAGGGGTAATTGTAAGCCATTTTCTTGTGTGATAAATATATTTTAATACCGTATTAGTAATGAAGTTTGTTTTAATATATTATATCCTGATTTTTATTGAAATCCCTCCAGGAGCGAGGTATCCTTTCCTCACATTCTTAGAAAATTAAAATTAAATATTGGGGTTTCTGTGATACTGGGATATACAGTATCGTATCCGGTTGTAGGGACTTGCATACAACCTTCTTACTAATACTAATTTCTATCAATACTTCATTCTACCTCATCCTTTGCATCTCTAATTATGGGACATTTCTTGTATCAGACACACAGTAATAAATTAGCTTTGCTATCATTTCTCTATTCTCCATTATAAATTTTTCTGATTCTGGGCAGCACGGTGGCACAGTGGTTAGCACTGCTGCTCCACGGCGCCGAGGACCCGGGTTTGATCCTGGCCCCGGGTCAATGTCTGTGAGAAGTTTGCACATTCTCCCTGTGTCTGTGTGGGCCTCACCCACACCCCAAAGATGTACAGGGTAGGTAGATTGACGATGCTAAATTACCCCTTAATGGGAAAAGTTAATTTAAAAAGCAAAGATTCTCGTGACTCTGCTTGTAATAGACCCACACTGCGCGTTCTCCCCGTGTCTGCATCGGTTTCCTCCGGGTGCTCCGGTTTTCTGCCACAAAGTCCTGAAAGATGTGCTATTAGGTAATTTGGACATTCCAAATTCTCTGTGTATCAGAACAGGTGCCGGAATGTGGCGACTAGGGGCTTTTCACAGTAACTTCATTACAGTATTAATGTAAGCCTACTTGTGACAATAAAGATTATTATATTATTATTTGTCTTAGCCAAACATTTCCTATTTTATGTATCTATAGAAGCTTTTACAGCATTTAAAAAATGTTTTTGCTTGTTTATATTCGTTTTCTATTCTCCCTTTCTTTATCAGTTTCTTGGTCCTCCTTTGCTGTATCCTAAAATTCTCCCAATCCTCAGGTTTACCACTATTGCTGGCAACTCTGTAGGTCTACTACTTTCAACATAATTGGATGATTTTATAAAACCATAGAACATTCGATCTTGAGGATCTGATCCTTGACAACATGAAAGGAATATTCTTTTAAAAAAATGTAATCAAACTAATTTTACCTAACACAATTCCCTAATGATGCACTAATTATACAGCCGACAGTTAGCGCTGACCCAAATCTCGAATACTATATTAATACCACGGCCATTGCTGCATTAACACCATAACCAGAAGACTGTTGTGACCCAAGTTTGAAAGCTGCATTGATTACACGTCCAGTAATCTATGGTGAGTACATATGGTGCAGATCTCCAATTATTTTAGATAGTTAATGCAAGTTAGAAAAATGTAATCATGGTAATTATATTTTGAATGGAAATTGGTGATGTAGAGCAGTGAGAATTGTGGTTGCAGATTCACAGGGTTTACAAGCGATTGATAAGGCTGCAGTTTTAAAAAGCTAATTGAATTTTGTCTTTTATCTCCAGAGGTATAGATTATAAAAGCCAAGAGATCATAGAGTCTTTACAAAACTGTAAGACATTAACTGGAGTATTGGGTGCAGTATTGAAATCTCCACTAAACTGACAGTTTATAATTATTGAAGATTTAAGAATGATGGGCCATAGATACAAGATTAAGGATGAGCAATTTTGGAACAGAGGGCAACAGGAACTTCTACACTTGAGACTGTGGAACTCGCTTCCAGTAATAGTGATTGAGGAAGGAACTATCAACATTCATGATAACTCCTCATGGATGAAGGAAAAGGGGTTGAAGAACTATAGTAATAAGCAGATAAATGTGATTTGGGGAGTAAGCTCAAAAGGGCTATTTGAATTACCAGCCCGGCTAGCTCAGTCGGTAGTGCATGGAGTCTTCATCCCAGGGTCGTGGGTTCGAGTCCCACGTTGGGCACTTCCATTTTTGGGCAGCACGGGTGCACAATGGTTAGCACAGTTGCTTCACAGGATCACTGGTTCGATTGCTGGTTTGGGTCACTGTCTGTGCTGAGTCTCACGTCCTCCCCGTGTCTGCGTGGGTTTCCTCCGGGTGCTCCGGTTTCCTCCCACAGATCAAAGATGTGCAGGTTAGGTGGATTGGCCATGCTAAGTTGCCCTTAGTGTCCAATTAGGTTAAAGTAGAGATACTGGGTTTCGGTGACGGGGTGGAGGCGTGGGCTTGAGTAGAGTGCTCTTTCCGGTGCAGACTCGACGGGCTGAATGGCCTCCTTCTGCACTGTAAATTCTATGATTCTATGAATCACATGGCATATCTAAGCACTGTAACTTGTTTGTATTAAATGCGTACCTCCTATAGGGATAAATGGCTACTGATCAAACCTAGGGATATTTTTGGTTGCTTCAAAAGTTTTTAAAATACTGATTACTACAGAGACAATGGGCGATATTCTCCACTCCCGCGCTGGTTGGGAGAATCGCCTGGGCTGCCAAAAGTTCCCCCGACGCCGGTCCGACGCCTTCCCGTGATTCTCCCAAGCGGCAGAGCGGCCCCGTCGAGTTCCGCGGGCCGCAGGCCGGAGAATCGCCCGAGACACCCAAAATGGCGATTCTCCGGCACCCCTGCTATTCTCAGGCCCGGATGGGCCGAGCGGCCAGCCCAAAACGGCGGCTTCTCCCCGGCGCCGTCCACACCTGTCGCTGCCGTTGGGAACAGCGCGGGAACGCTGTGGGGGGGGGCGGCCTGCGGTGGGGGGGGGATCCTGCATCGGGGGTACCTCAAATGTGGGATGGCCCGCGATCGGTGCCCACCGATCGTCTGGCTGTCCTCTCTGAAGGAGGAACTCCTTCCTTCCGCAGCCCCGCAAGATCCGTCCGCCATCCTCTTGCGGGGCGGACTCCGAGAGGACGGCATGCGCGGGTGACGCCAGTTATGCGGCGCCGGCCGTGTCATGTATGCGGCGCCAAGGCCTGGCGCGTATAAATGACGTGGCCCCACTCCTAGCCCATTATCGGGCCCTGAATCGGTCGGGATAAGGGCCGTTTCGCGCTGTCGTGAACCTCGACGGCGTGGGCACTTCGGCGCGGGAGTGGAGAATCCCGCCCTATGAATTTCACACATTGTTAAATGTATGGCTATAAGGTGTTGACATTATCTGGTGCAGCAAGTAAGCTGAGGCTGTTTCAGGAACTCTGAGATTACAGATATGTGCAATACTGCAAGACAGACACCGTTGCAGGATGTCTTTCATGAGAAAACCACACTGTCGACTAGAAATAGTCCAGACTGTTCCAAGTAAATGTGTTGAAATGGCGCTTTTGAGCGGAAATGTTGTAGACTGTACTTTTAATCAATAAAAAAAATATTCCGGTAGACCTCAATTGAGCAAGTCCCTTTTGGGAAAAGAACTGAGCTGGGTGAATCTAAAGTTAAATGAAGCTTGTTTTTAATCATTGAGAGTTTTTTAACGTTTGTTTTGGGGAATAGTACCACCGCCTGAATTCTTGCATGTAAACGTTAAAGATGGCCTTTATTGACTGCAGAATTTCTCAGACATTATTCCAAAGCTTCACTAGTGGCCTTGTGATGGACGAGGAGGCCTAATTTCATATATTCATGTTATTATTTAATCAGATCAAGATGATGGGATGCTGATCTGTAAATCAGCAATTTGAATTCTCCCCCCCCCCCCCCCCCCCCCCAATGCCCTGTTGGTGAAGCAATTCATGTGGAAACTGTAGAAAAGGATCTGGGCTTTACACAAATTGTGGATTTCCCCAGAGTACAGTATGGGGTGTCATTGACTGAACCAATATAGGTAGCATAGCTCCTGCCTTCATGAATCCTAAAACTTTTCAGTTCTGTAAACTCCGCTGTTGTGTGGTCTGGATCAGGCCATATAGTTCGGTGTTGCTTTCTTGGCAGCTGTTTTAATGATTTAGTGAGTGTGTCCTCTAGATGCTCTCTGTCTTCCCCCACACGCAACCTTCCATTTCCCTTTGACCCAATGTAGCAAGTCGGTGGTTGACTGTGGTGACAAGTACACCTGTGGCTGGTGACACCACATTATAACTCCTCAATATAGATCCACCCGAGCTGTCATTTGAGAAAATGGTTGCAGAGCTAAAGCAAAGAGATTTTGCTGAGTTTTAAAGATACTAGTTGACCTCTTTTTTCAATGGAGTGACGGCTTGGTTGTTGGCATCACAGCTCCACTTTTTGGTCCCATTCACCCCCCACCCCCCCTCTTTTGCTATCTTGACTTACCAGTAGAATGGGAAGGAATTAACATGTGATATTTGAAAGGGCTGTGTAAATGTGTATGACCTTTAGATAATTTACCTAGTGTGTGAAAAGCAGCAAACTGTTCACTAGTGGGATGTGTTTCTATGTAAAAAAAGATGTTGAGTGTGAAAGTAATGAACACAACCATGAAATGCATTCGGGTTGTACCCAGGTAATAGCTGAATGGAGTTTACTGGCCTCCAAACTGGCACAGTGGGTAACCGTGATTTTTCTCTTGAGCTGCGGAGGTTCTAAACTTGGGAACTTTCTCTCTCTCTCAATTTCTCTGGCTCTCTACCATTTTTCTTTCTTTCAATCTACTCCTTGAAAGCCTACCTCTCCGACCAAACTTTCAACAGTCTGTCCTCCGGCATTTCAAAGCCTGATTCTCCAGCCCCCGTGATGCCTCAGGTCTGGATTCATGCGGGCCTGGATTGGTGTAGGTACTTTCAAGTGTGGCCCTGGTGCGGTGGACCCCGTGGTGGGTCAAGGGGGTTGGTGCATAATGGAGGTGCCCCCCAACCCACCAGACCCACAATTCAAATCCTGCTTGAACTCCGCCCCTTCCCATTCCAAGCTAAGCGCTTTTACTTCCTTATTTTCACAGCAGGAAGCACTTTGCTGCCTTTGATGTGGTATGGGGCTGTCAATCATAGCAAGAATGCTTATAAATATTGTGGTTAGCATGAAAGCAGGGTAATGGAGATGCATTCAGGCGTGATGGGAAAGGTCAATAAACAATCCACAAAGCACCTGTCTCTGGAGTAATAAAACTGTCAAATCACTGGCGAAAGCAATGTATTGCTATATGATGTTGAATGGAAGATCTGCATTTCAAAGGGTGTTGAGGGATTTCCAGCCCTTTGAAATGTTTTGGGCTTTGGAGGAAGCCTCTGGCACTTGTAACAGATGCTGCTTTGAACACTTCTGTCTGAGGCAGCAGATGTTAGGAAAAGGAAAGTGAAAATGCAGTGATTTTTGTTTCCAACCTACTACCTGGACTGCTCTTCAGCTTTTAGGCAGGGGTTTCTATTGGGGGGCGTTGATGGAGGAGGTAGGGGAGGGGGTCGGGTCATTCTCATGCATGCAAGCTGTGGGGGAGGTTGTGACCCTTCCTTGTCAGCAGAAGGGAGGGGCAGGATTGTATTGTAGGGGAAGGAGGGTGAACTACTGGGCTTCAGTATTGACCTGCCACTCAAAATGGCGGTTGCATATCGGGATTCTGACATCATCCTGTGAGCTTGCAAAGAAAAATAGAGGGAGCCACTCCTGGGCGCCCCTTCTAGCACCAGCAAAAATCAGGAATGATTCTACACTGGTGGGAGCGTTTAATTTCTTGGTGGGAGCAATTAATTTCCAGAATGGAAAATCCACCCCATATCTCTTATGTGACTTGCCCGCTCCTCGGGTTGTTAGTAATGCTGGTTTTTGTATCACAGCATACCTCCTTCCCATGCAATGGCATACTGGGATGTGGAGGAGCAGCATGTGCAGTTGCAGAGTGAAGCAATGCATCATTCAGAGAAAAAAATAGAAAACCCTTTGCTCTCAGCATTGATTAAAAAAAACATATATATAATTTCAGTCAAGTCCTTGAAATGAGGCGATAGTTTTTCCTCATGCTTAACCATCTCTTTCCAGGCCTGTTAGCTGAATTGTCTGAGTGGGTGCCCATTTGTCATCTGATGGTTAGAGAATCTGCTTATGACCCTGACCTGCTCTACTTGCACCTCCATTCTTCCTGGGGAGAACAAACTTTCCAAACAGTACTATTGAAAAGACACGCGTGTTTATCCTGCCCTCCCCATTGATGAGTTGGTCCACAATTAGAAATGGAGAAACAGGGGGCAGCACTGTGGCGCAGCGGTCAGCACTGCTGCCTCACAGCGCCGAGGACCCGGGTTTGATCCTGTCAGTGTGCAGTTTTCACATTCGTCCCATGTTTGCGTGGGTCTTGCTCCACGACCCAAAGATGTGCAGGGTAGGTGAATTGGCCACACTAAATTGCCCCTTAATTGGAAAAAAGAAAATTGGACACTTTAAATTTGTATTAAAAAACTAATTTAAAAAAAAGAAATGGCGAAACCGAAGGGCAGTCAGTTTAGTGTTTAAAGAACATGAGGCACCATGCAAACTGGGAAAAGAACCTGAGGTTTTTAGTGCACGAGGTCCATAGTTCTGCAATGCTACTGTAAAAGCAGACTTTGTGTTTTTGGATGTGTCGATTAGATTTAGATTTATTGTCGGGTGTACTGAGGTACAGTAAAAAGTATTGTTCTGCGTACAGTCCAAGCAGATTCGCTCCATACGTGAAAACATAGAACATACAAAAAATACACGAGGATACATAATGACAATATGTAAGCATAGACAGTAGGTGAAGTATACGGTATATAGTGCTACAACTGTAGAGAAGATGCGTAGAAGGATCAGTTCTGATCTTAAGAGGGTCATTCAGGAGTCTGGCAACAGCGGGGTAGAAGCTGTTTTGGATCTATTGGTGTGGGTTCGCAAAATTTTTGTATCCTTTGACCATTGGAAGAGAATAACCCGGGTGGGACAGGTCTTTGATTATGTTGCCCGCTTTCCCAAGGCAATGAGAGGTGTAGGCGGGGTCAATGGATGGGAGGCGGGTTTGTGTGATGGACTGGGCTGTGTCCACGATTCTGTAGTTTCTTGCGGTCTTGGGCCGAGCAGTTGCCATACCAGGCTGTGATGCAGCCAGATAGTATGCTTTCTAGTCAGGATGCTTAAATAGGTTAAGTATCTATAGAATCCCTGCAGTGTAGAAGGAGGCCATTCGGCCCATTGGGTCTGCATCAATATAATTGGTATAATTAAAACAGAAAGTACTGAAAGTAACAGGTCTGGCAGCATCTGTGGAAAGAAAATCAGAGTTAATGTTTTGAGTCAAAAGTGACTTCAGAGTCTGAGCTAGGTAGAAATGTGGTGGGTTTTATGCCATTGAAAAGGGGGAGGGGAGGAAGAACAAAAGGAAAGGTCTGGTATAGGGGAGGAGCGATAAAATGATAAAGATGTCGAGGAACAAAAGGCAAAGGGAGTGGTAATCGTTGTAGCAAAGAAACAAAAGCAGTTTTCCAGAGTGTGCGCGAATGGCAGAATAATGAACAGCTTTGCCTGAAGCAAAAACATGAAAAACAAGATTCGGACCAGCACAGGGCAAAAAGTTTTTATATCAGATTTCTGGCATCAGTAGTATTTTGCTTTTATTATAGCTGAAGTAGTTTTCTCTGTACGAGGCTTGTGTTCAGTGTTGTGCCCTTATGAGATGGGGCTATCCAGGTCTTGGAAAAGGATCAAAAATTGACACCCAGGCTAAGAGACCTGAAGATGTTAAATGTAGACCTCTAGGAGAATTGATTTGAGGTCCTTTTAAAAATATGCAGCTCATGAGAATCAAATATTTGAGTTAGATAGATTAGGGAGAACCTGGAATGCAAGTACAAACTTTGAAATACAACAACTAGATTAGATAGTAGGAAGTATGTCATAAAGATGTGGTAATCTCTAGAATACATGGTAAGCAGCTTCAGAGAGCATGGATTCATTTCAGAGATTCATAAAAGATAAAATGTCCCAAGGCATTTCAGAAGACCATTATTAAAAAAAGACTCTTGGAGCTATATAAGGTGATATTGGGTTAGATGACCAAAAGCTTGATCAAATGGGTAGATTTTAAGAAGAGTCTTGAAGGAGGAAAGCAAGGTACAGAAGTGGAGTGATGTAGCGAGGGAGTTCCAGAGTTTAGGACTTGGGCAGCTGAAGGCTGTAAAGCGCCACATGTAAAGCGCTAGATAATAGGGATGCCTGAAGGAGATTATAGAGCTGGGAAAAGTTGAGGCCGTGGAGAGATTTGAAAATGAGAATGTAAAATCAAAACATTGCTTGTTAGGGAGTCATTGTAGGTCAGTGAGTGAGGGGTGTTTGGTTAATGGGACTTTTTTGAAGTTAAAGACATGGGCAGCAGAGTTTCGGAAGTTAAGACATGGGCAGCAGAGTTTTTTCCCTCTCTCCCAAGAGATTGCATAAACTCTTTGTCAAGAGGGAATGAGGGTCATGGAAATGCAGAATTTACACCATGCCAGAATGGTGGAGGTCCAATGGACCAGGTGTTTTCTTTCATACATTTGTGCGAATACAAAGACATATAACTGGCAGAGATTAATGAAGCTCTGCCACTGGATAAGATTGGCTAATCAGAGATAGACAAACGTCCAACCAGCTATTCTTCAATGGCCACTGGACACACAAGAATTGTGGTATCAATTTTTATATGAAAACATTAAGCTAAAAATATTTTTTATAATTGACCACCGATAATGCATCCAAAGACTAATTTGGCACCCACCTCCAATAATGTCATTATTCCCATTGTGCTTTCTTATCGTAGCTCTATTTTTATAAAATTGCAATCCTTCAATTAAGCATGAACATTGCTGTCGGCGATCTGAAACAAATGCCAGCTGAAAACAGGATATGTGGAGAGAACGACACAGTTCACTTTTCAGGTTGGATCTCCCTTCACAACTGGGAAGTAAGTGACTGGGAAGCATGTTAGCAGAGTTCGAAAAGAAGGAAAGTTGGAAGGAAAAAAAGCAACATACAGACAAACACGCAGAAGTAACATATCAAAAAAGAGAATCAGAGGGGGATTGGGAGTGGAATGATGTAATAGAAAATCTTCGAAAAATAATAGAAATATTAGGACATAAAAAAAAACTAGGTGTAAAATCTGGGAATCAGATGTGAGTTGAAATGGATTTGACGACGGTCATATTGCTAGAGTCCAAAGGAGTAGCAAGGTGCCCGGCAGAGATCAGATATGGGGAGAGATTCTCTGGCCTCCCCGTGGTGTGTTCCTCGGTGGCAGGAAGCCAGGGTGGTTAATTTATTATCTCATGAGATGTGGGCATCACCAGCATTTGTTGCCTATCCCTAATAGCGTATGAATTTGTATGGCATACTAGGCCATTTCAGGGTTATCAGTCCACCACATTGCTGTGGTTCTGGAGTCTCCTATCTGCCAGACCAGATAAGTGGCCACAAATTTGAAATCTCAATGTGGGATACTCATTTCCCCGAAGCCGGAGTCTTCATCTAATTCATTTAAGCTTGTTGGAGGAGAATTTGTCGCAGAATTCCCATTTTTAAAAAAATTGTCTCGCAGAAGTGGCAACTTGACTTTAAAAAAAGTCATTCTCAAAGACGAGCAGGCAATGAGACTGATGGGGATTGCAAGATTGGAGGGTTAGTGGTGACTGGACATCAATGTAACCGTGACATCCCCATGGCAGACCACAAGTTTCCATCTCCTCCTCTGTCTCGTGAATCCTAAGGGCATAATGCTTACCCATCCTTTGCTTGTAACTTCCTTTCTATATCAAGAGGAACCATAGAATGAAGAAGATGGGCGCCCTCCACTCCCCTCCTGACCTATCCACATAACCCCATAACCACACCTAACCCGCGCATCTTTGGACTTTGGGAAGAAACCGGAGCACCCGGAGGAAACCCACGCAGACACGGGGAGAAGTGCAATCCCCACACAGACAGTCACCCAAGACTGGAATTGAACCCAGGTCCCTGGTGCTGTGAGGCAGCAGTGGTAACTACTGTGCCACTGTGCTGCCGTGATGCTGTTGCCCAAAGACACCTCTGCCCCAACACTGATGCCAATGACCATAATGTATGAATGAAATGAAAATCGCTTATTGTCACAAGGAGGCTTCAAATGAAGTTACCGTGAAAATCCCCTAGTCGCCACATTCCTGCGCCTGTTCGGGGAGGCTGGTACGGGAATTGAACCATGTTGTTAGCCTGCCTTGGTCTGCTTTCAAAGCCAGCGATTTAGCCCTGTGCTAAACCAGCCCCAGTGGTGGTGCTTTGCAGATTCACAACCCTGCCCTCATTGCCAATTCTCCATCGCCACAGGACCTTGCAAACGGATCCTGATCGAAGTCTGCACGTCACTTTGTTTAATGTGGGATCTTTCGGGCGCCATCATTGTCCACGTAATTTTGACGGGTTAGTGGTCAGATGCTGCAGCTTCTTCCTCCTTCACAGCCTGTGAGATGCGTCTTCCTTCACCTGCCCTACTGTTGAGGACGAACTTGCCTTAAAAGCAACACATAGAGCTCTAGAGAAGTTCCATCAGCACTGCGTCCATGGCACCGTCTAGATTCAATTTGCTGCCACAATGATGTATATTAAACCATTAAACAAATGCTAGCTTTCTTTTTGAAGCCAACTCCACAAGCGTTCAAGCAAAACTGAAAAAACAACTTTGATGGACTGGACACAGTCCAGATGGCTGAAAAGTCATTTGTTCTATTCTACGTATAGATATATTCTGATCTTGAACTAGATTTAAAAGTAAGTGTCAATAATGTATGACATGTCCATGACTTTTTTGTTGCTGTGGTTCTTTTTCATTCTGAAACTGATTCATGACTATTATAAAACGACACTGGGTGGGAAGGAGAAATGGATTTAAAAGAGAAGTTTGAATTTGGGGAGCTTTTATTTGCCTTGCAATTGTTGTGCAGTTTTGCTAACCCTCATGTTTTAGCTGCTGAAAGGTTCTTTTGTGCTTCTTCACAAAAGTTTCCAAGCTTCCCATCAATCTTTTATCCTTTGTTCAAGTTCATGACTGATGGTTTCAGAAGCGTCATGCACATTTAATAATGCCCTGTGGCTACTGCTGTTTGACACCATACTTAATTTCATGAAATTAAAGCAAGTAATTGTGTTCTTGGAAAAGATAAAGAGGAAGGGAAGGCATTTTTGCAAAATGTTGGTATCGTTGCTAATGCTGGCATTCAAAGAACCTGACTCAGCAACTGTCCACACACACATGTTTCAGTCAGAATCTGATTTTCTCCCATTGCATTAATGTTCAATTTCATTTTGAATGCGACATTAGCATCTGGTTGTCAACTAATCTTAATACAACTGCTCACAAGTAGAATCTGTATACTATTGTGTTAGCACATCAGCAAGGAAATATTTCTGTATGTAGCAGCATTACGATACAGTTCAAAGTTGTCAGATTTGTAAAATGTAGTAGTAGTAGATGGGTGACCATGTTCCATTTTAAAAGTCACAAAGCTGTCAATCATTTTGGAATTTGGGATTACATTGGTAAATGCGGGATGGAGCATCCCTTCTCTTCCTGCTCACTTGTTCCACAGCAGTAATCAGAAAATGGATCCAAGATGTGTTCCACTGCATTTGTGTGTTGACTTATTGGAAACGGATGAAAATTCCATGGAATGTCAACCAATATGTTTCCTGTCAGCTTTGCCACACTAACACTGAATGAAATGTATTGATGGTAGTGGAGATATTGATTTTATTTAATTCAGGGTAGACTGTGCAAAATGTTCACCCAAGTTTTAATACTTCTAAGTTTTAAAAGTAGCTGTGGCAGAGTTCAGAGGATTTCTATATTTGCTCTTCAGCTCATTCTAGGCCACATCCTCAGTGCAGGCTCTGAGCCACCAAAATCATTCAAATGTTCCTGAGGCCGGGAAATCAGCCCGGGAATATCTCAGGAGAAAAGTGGACGATGGAGAAGGGAGTTTAGTTGTGCTAAATTCCAGCTCAATATTATGAAGTGCATAAGAATTAATATTCTAATCCATCGCAGTTAACAAAAAAAGTTCTATGGGACTCCAGCCAACTAGTCATTCATTGAGGGCAAATCAACATCTGACATGTGGGAGGCTTTCAAGTGTCAGTTGAAAGGAATACAGGACCGGCATGTTCCTGTGAGGAAGAAAGATAAATACGGCAATTTTCGGGAACCTTGGATGACGAGTGATATTGTAGGCCTCGTCAAAAAGAAAAAGGAGGCATTTGTCAGGGCTAAAAGGCTGGGAACAGACGAAGCCTGCGTGGAATATAAGGAAAGTAGGAAGGAACTTAAGCAAGGAGTCAGGGGGGCTAGAAGAGGTCACGAAAAGTCATTGGCAAATAGGGTTAAGGAAAATCCCAAGGCTTTTTACACGTACATAAAAAGCAAGAGGGTAGCCAGGGAAAGGGTTGGCCCACTGAAGGATAGGCAAGGGAATCTATGTGTGGAGCCAGAGGAAATGGGCGAGGTACTAAATGAATACTTTGCATCAGTATTCACCAAAGAGAAGGAATTGGTAGATGTTGAGTCTGGAGAAGGGGGTGTAGATAGCCTGGGTCACATTGTGATCCAAAAAGACGAGGTGTTGGGTGTCTTAAAAAATATTAAGGTAGATAAGTCCCCAGGGCCTGATGGGATCTATCCCAGAATACTGAAGGAGGCTGGAGAGGAAATTGCTGAGGCCTTGACACAAATCTTTGGATCCTCGCTGTCTTCAGGGGATGTCCCGGAGGACTGGAGAATAGCCAATGTTGTTCCTCTGTTTAAGAAGGGTAGCAAGGATAATCCTGGGAACTACAGGCCGGTGAGCCTTACTTCAGTGGTAGGGAAATTACTGGAGAGAATTCTTCGAGACAGGATCTACTCCCATTTGGAAGCAAATGGACGTATTAGTGAGAGGCAGCACGGTTTTGTGAAGGGGAGGTTGTGTCTCACTAACTTGATAGAGTTTTTCGAGGAGGTCACTAAGATGATTGATGCAGGTAGGGCAGTAGATGTTGTCTATATGGACTTCAGTAAGGCCTTTGACAAGGTCCCTCATGGTAGACTAGTACAAAAGGTGAAGTCACACGGGATCAGGGGTGAGCTGGCAAGGTGGCTACAGAACTGGCTAGGCCATAGAAGGCAGAGAGTAGCAATGGAGGGATGCTTTTCTAATTGGAGGGCTGTGACCAGTGGTGTTCCACAGGGATCAGTTCTGGTACCTTTGCTCTTTGTAGTATATATAAATGATTTGGAGGAAAATGTAACTGGTCTGATTAGTAAGTTTGCAGACGACACAAAGGTTGGTGGAATTGCGGATAGCGATGAGGACTGTCGGAGGATACAGCAGGATTTAGATTGTCTGGAGACTTGGGCGGAGAGATGGCAGATGGAGTTTAATCTGGACAAATATGAGGTAATGCATTTTGGAAGGTCTAATGCAGGTAGGGAATATACAGTGAATGGTAGAACCCTCAAGAGTATTGAAAGTCAAAGAGATCTAGGAGTACAGGTCCACAGGTCATTGAAAGGGGCAACACAGGTGGAGAAGGTAGTCAAGAAGGCATACGGCATGCTTGCCTTCATTGGCCGGGGCATTGAGTATAAGAATTGGCAAGTCATGTTGCAGCTGTATAGAACCTTAGTTAGGCCACACTTGGAGTATAGTGTTCAATTCTGGTCGCCACACTACCAGAAGGATGTGGAGGCTTTAGAGAGGGTGCAGAAGAGATTTACCAGAATGTTGCCTGGTATGGAGGGCATTAGCTATGAGGAGCGATTGAATAAACTCGGTTTGTTCTCACTGGAACGAAGGAGGTTGAGGGGAGACCTGATAGAGGTATACAAAATTATGAGGGGCATAGACAGAGTGGATAGTCAGAGGCTTTTCCCCAGGGTAGAGGGGTCAATTACTACGGGGCATAGGTTTAAGGTGAGAGGGGCAAGGTTTAGAGTAGATGTACGAGGCAAGTTTTTTACGCAGAGGGTAGTGGGTGCCTGGAACTCGCTACCGGAGGAGGTAGTGGAAGTAGGGACATTTAAGGGGCATCTTGACAAATATATGAATAGAAGGATACGGACCCAGGAAGTGTAGAAGATTGTAGTTTAGTCGGGCAGCATGGTCGGCACGGGCTTGGAGGGCCGAAGGGCCTGTTCCTGTGCTGTACATTTCTTTGTTCTTTGTTCTTTGTTCTAGTCGCCACATTGTTGAAATGTGGTAACATTTAATTAGGTCTCGTCTCTGACAAGATGCACTTCTGAGGAGTGGTGAAGCAAACTAAAATGATTTCTTTACTTTGCAATAACTTGCCGTTCTTAACCTGCTTGCTTCAATTATGTTGGGGAAAAAATGGAATCCCCTTGCCAAAAAAGTCCAAGTTTTACAGCAATATGCAGGTTAGAGTTAATAAGCAAGTGTGCACTGCAAACACAACCTCTTTTTAATGTCCAATATGAGGTTGCATTACATCTCTGCAAACATTTTGATTTGAATTGAGACTTATTCAGCAATCAACTTGTGGCAAGGAGAAGAGAAGACCTGGAATGATGCAGCCGAATGTGCTGACCTCCTTTCTTTTAAGTGAAATAGTTTGGCAGAACCCTGGCATGATTTTTATGTTTTCAGCATAGCTTCATGTTGGAATCCAATTTAAATATGATATAAAAATTCCCAGCTCCAATCACTCTGAAGGTGTGGAGACACAAAACTATTTTTGATTTTATTCCAATTAAGGTCCTCTGTCTTGGTTTGACCTGCATGTACTAGCTTACTTGAGTTAACCTGTTGTGTTCTTTAACTTCTAACTTTTACAAACAACATTTTCTAAACAGGTTATTGGTTGGTGCTCCAAAAGCAAAAGGACTTCCAAATCAACAAGCTAGAATAACAGGAGGATTGTACAAATGCCCCATCACACCCTCCGAATTTGACTGCGAGCGTGCCATTTTTGATGATGAAGGTGAGAGTATTATGTTACCAATGCAAATTCGCTATCAGGTTAATCGATGATACGGACAGATCGAATGAAAATGTTTCATAGAAAATGGTGCTGGTTTGTAAGCAATTTTTTTTTTAAATTCTAGGAGTCCTGAAAAGCATTTTATAATTTCCCCTGTATTCTAACAAACACCGCATGTAAATTAACAAATTGCCCTTTCTTTATGATCCAATATTTGGCAAAGTATACAGCAACCCACAGCCCCATCACATGTTTCAATGTTGGACAAAATCATAATTGCCAACTACTGATGTTTTGTCTGTGCAATCAACTTTCTCAATGACAATTTACATGACTTAAAGGGACCTTTTTTAAAATGCTTCTGAATCTTCAGAACTTTAAATTGCCCCATTAATTGGAGATTGTTGCTTTAGTGTAGTGGGCTTGTTGTAATTACAAATAAAGTCTTAATTTGTACTTTAATGACGTGAAATGTGGATTGATTACTTTTTTTGTTTGGAAAGAAATGGAAATTTTGGGGGTTTGTTCAATTTGGGAGGAGTTGAGTTTTTACTGATTTAACACCCAAGTAAAATCTAGGAATTCAGTGGTAAAACTCATTAAGACCTGACTTTGAAGTTCTATGCTTTTCTTTTCAAGTGTGTCTGTGTGGTTCAAAGTCTTGACTGTAGTTACTGTCACATTCTTGGGCCTTTTCTGCATTTCTGAAGCGTTTAACTGTTTCAGCTCAACAGTGAACATGGGAAATTTTCCTGAGCTTTACATGAACACACTGATTGCCTAAATGCAATAAAAATCACAGAACTGGGTGGACACAGCAATACTTCGTACCCTTTCCATTTGAATTAACGGAGGACTATCAGGCAGGTTCCCAAACTGGCATGAGCTCCAAGCCATCCAACTTCCCAATATTTGTAGCACCCAGGCAATCTGGAATGCCTGGGTGCAGACCCAGGAACAACATTGAATAGAGGTTCGGCCATCCTTTTCACTTTGGGTTAACATTTCCATTTTCTTCTCACTCGAGGCCGATGAGCAAATTTTGGCTCATTAAATGTGAATAAAGTTGAGGTACAAAGCAAAGAAGCAACTTGTTGAGAAAAAATAAAGCGACGTCAAAGCAATGAATTGATAATTAATAAAGACCACCATTAGAATGTGAGTGGGGTTTGAGTCTGTTTGGTTCACACCCAATCTCTTGATGCTCACTCACTCGTGCTCACCTACTTGTGCGAGTGAATGTGATTGTGTGGGATTGAGAATAAGTGGAAATCCTGAGACTGCAAGTGAGACAGACAGACATGCGCATCCAACATACTCTTGTCTCCACTGCTTTTGCATACTTTCGCCTGTGGTCGCTCGCGCGCACACCGACCCCACCCCATCCCAGTTCACACCATTGCATCCAGCCTCTTACTGGGTTGGGCCTGCCTCTCTCTCACTGTTTCCTCTGTTTCTAGATGCCCAGCTGCTGCTGCCAATGTTGCCATTCCTCCAATCAGAGTTTTTTTCTCCCACATTTGCTGCTATCAGCGGTAAACATGGGAGAGAAGTAGCCTGTGATTGGAGGAACAGTTTCTTTAAGAATCTTCCACTATACTTGTCTGAATTTTGAAAATTACCTCTGGGGGCATATCGGGGGGGCTTCGCGGTGGACAAGCCTGATCTAATATGTATTTAATTCCATGTTGCTCTGCGCCTCCCTTCGTTTGTCCTGTTAGAAAGCTGACTTTGGCGCATGTTCACAAATTTGGTATCGCGCTAAACTGGGGCATTGATTTTAACTGCAGCTAATTTTAAAATACTTGTATCTTGTCATTGTGCTAAAGCAAAATCTATCAAGCTACAAACAATATTTAATTTGTCATGCGACTCCTTTCTTGAATCATGAGTGCCATCAATCTGGTGGTTATGTATCTCAGACCTGCAGTTAGTGTTTTAATTTTGGGAATTGGACCATTTTGTATTCTTAAGGGCTCTGCTCGAAAACAGCAAACATTCTTGCCGCAAGTTGACAGTCTGTTGCTGTGAGAACGATGTTCAGAAAATACAATAAATGCGGTCTTACAAACATCATTGCAGTTTCTGTAGCAACCAGGTGATTCAAAACCATTCTGTTTCTTTCAAATAAGCTACCATTTGTGACAGTAGCCTGCAATTGGGTGTTTCTATTGAAGATTACATGGAATGTGCTCCATGAGTAAGTAGCAGGCGCAGTTTAATGGCAATGCTGCACCCTAAAAGCAGCGGGCCACGGTACACTGTGGCCGATAAAAGCCGGGAGACGCTGCTCCGGTTTTCACCCACCGTCCAAAGATGTGCAGGTTAGGTGGATAGGCTATGCTAAATTGCCCCTTAGTGTCCAAAAAAGCTTAGGTTGGGTTTCTGGGTTATGGGGATAGATTGGAGGCATGGACTTAAGAAAGGTGCTGTTTCCAAGAGCCGGCGCAGACTCAGTGGGCTGAATGGCCTCCTTCTGCACTGTAAATTCTATGAATTGCCTACCTTCAAAAATGAGTTTGGGCACAGTCAAGGTATATTCCCATGGAGGGCAAAGAAATCCAGAGCTCCCTAAATTACTAAAGAGATAGAGGTTATAATGAAGAAGAAAGAGTGTGTTTATGACGGGTGTCGGGCAAACCAAGCTGATGTAGAAAGTTCAGAGAAGTGAAAAAGCAAAAAGAGAGTGAAAAAAGAGACTAGTAGCTAACAAAAAGAGATTCCCAAAGTCTTGTTTCGGCATATAAGTAATAAAAAGGTGATGAAAGGAGGAAAGGGCCAAAAAGAGGATTTACGGATGGGGACGGATGAACACTTTGCTTCTGTCTACGCCAAAAACAAAGATGTTGCCGAGATCACAATGAGAGAGGTAGTAATCAATACACCAGAAGTATTTAAAATTGATGAAGAAGAGGTATTGGATAGGCTTAAAGAGTTGATAAGGCATAAGGATCACATGAAATGCATTATTGAGGAAAATAAACGTTGAATTTGTGGAGCCACTGCTCATAATTTTCCTGTCTTCCTTGGACTCCAGGTGGTGCCAGATGACTGAAGAATAGCAAATGTTGCAACCTTGTTCAAAAACGGTGCAAAGATAATCCTAGCAACTACAGGCCAATTAGCTTAGTTTTGACGGCAGGGAAACATTCAATAATAATTTGTGACAAAATTAATTGTCACTTGAACAAATGGGTTAAGCATAGATTTAAGCGAAAATTGGTTTAACTAACTTAGTATTTTGAAGACTTGACAGAGGTTTGATGAGGATGATGCTGTTAATGCGATGTACACCGACTTCGAAAGGCATTTGATACAGTGCCCTTTTGAGCAAATTTATAGTTCATGGAATAAAAGGGACTGAAGAAACAGATACAGAACTGGCTGAGTGATAGGAAACAGAGTAATGGTTAAGGGATGTTTCTTGAACAGGAGAAAGGCTTCCTGTTGAAATCGCCAAAGGTCAGTGTTGGGGCCCTTGCTCTAGACCTCCGTAATTGGTTCATGTGCTACACAGGGATAGAAGCTAACTGTTTGGGGAGTATCTGGTAAATGGTTAAGCTTTATTCTATTACAGGACACAATTTCAAAATTTCCAGTCAATGAAACTTGGAAGCATTGTGAACTGTAAGGAGAATAGTCTAGAACTTCAAAAGGACATAGACACGTTGGTGGAATGGGCAGACAGGTGGCAGATGAAGTTCAATCCAGAGAAATATGAAGTGATTCATTGTGGTAGAAAGAGAACATAGAAAGACAGTGGGTGCGATTTAACTAAATGGGAACAAAGTCCCTTGGTGAGTGCGTTTAGCCGCATATTTCACGTTGCTCACAGTGCCGAGAAACACGCTATAGAATGGCACTCTGGTTAGTGGGGAATGCGTGACCGAGGCCACAAATAGCCCCGTTTTCTGCACTGAGGAGCTCTGCTCGCCGGAACTCCTCAATGTAGCGAGAGATCGGGACGCCACTTTAAAATGGTATCCCGAGCTCTGGAATCTCCGACGCAATTTCCCCAGCCCCAACACGCTATGAGGGGACCCCTGGCCTGATTACCACCCCATGAAAAATGCCAACCTGGCAGCTTGGCAGTGCCAACCTGGCACCCAGCTTCTATCAGCTACGTCGTGCCCGCGGCATGCTACCTTCTGGGCGTAGCATGGCTGTTCGAAACTCTATGGCTTGACTCTAAAGATGAAAAGGGACCTGAGTGTACCTATGCATAAGTCATAACTGCATTGAAAGCTGGAAGTTGTGGTGGGTAAGGATGTATTAATCTGGAATCTAACTGAAATTTACTGTCTAAATTTCCCAGCTTTAAGCACGGTTTCTTCAGCCGAAGTTAGCTAATTAAGAAAGGCAATTTAAACCAGTTTTTCAGTAACTGGGAGCAGCTGACGCTTTTGATTCAGAGGAAAGATAAACCGATGTTTCAGTGCGACTTTGAACAGCGCGCCAGAAATTGAGTGATTTAAAGGAGTTAGGTGAGGAGGGGAAGCCAGTGCTTTTGCCTTTTTTAACTTCTTCATCCTTCAGGAATTGGTTCATGTGCAACACAGGGATAGAAGCTAACTTGTTTGGTGAGTATCTGGTAAGTGGTTAAGCTTCATTCTGTTCCTAAGGTTTAAAAAAAGAACAGACTTGTGGTAAAGTTAATCAAATTTCTTTTTAAAATAATTAATTGAATAAAATAATTTCAATAATTAATAAAAACGCATTTAAGGATGATCGGGCAGAAGATGTGTCATGACGGCGGTGGCCTATATCCAGGATATACATGACTGGTGTTCCGCAGGGATCGGTGCTGGGACCTTTGCTGTTTGTAGTATATACAAATGATTTGGAGGAAAATATAACTGGTCTGATTAGTAAATTTGCAGACGACACAAAGGTTGGTGGAATTGCAGATAGCGATGAGGACTGTCAGAAGATACAGCAGGATTTAGATTGTTTGGAGACTTGGGCGGAGAGATGGCAGATGGAGTTTAATCTGGACAAATGTGAGGTAATGCATTTTGGAAGGTCTAATGCAGGTCGGGAATATACAGTGAATGGTAGAACCCTCAAGAGTATTGAAAGTCAGAGAGATCTAGGTGTACAGGTCCACAGGTCACTGAAAGGGGCAACACAGGTGGAGAAGGTAGTCAAGAAGGCATACGGCATGCTTGCCTTCATTGGCCGGGGCATTGAGTATAAGAATTGGCAAGTCATGTTGCAGCTGTATAGAACCTCAGTTAGGCCACACTTGGAGTATAGTGTTCAATTCTGGTCGCCACACCAGCAGAAGGATGTGGAGGCTTTAGAGAGGGTGCAGAAGAGATTTACCAGAATGTTGCCTGGCATGGAGGGCATTGCTATGAGGAGCAGTTGAATAAACTTGGTTTGTTCTCACTGGAACGACGGAGGTTGAGGGGCGACCTGATAGAGGTCTACAAAATTATGAGGGGCATAGACAGAGTGGATAGTCAGAGGCTTTTCCCCAGGGTAGAGGGGTCAATTACGAGGGGGCATAGGTTTAAGGTGAGAGTGGCAAGGTTTAGAGTAGATGTACGAGGCAAGTTTTTTACACCGAGGGTAGTGGGTTCCTGGAACTCGCTGCCGGAGGAGGTGGTGGAAGCAGGGAAGATAGAGACATTTAAGGGGCATCTTGACAAATACATGAATAGGATGGGAATAGAGGGATACGGACCCAGGAAGTGTAGAAGATTGTAGTTTAGTCGGGCAGCATGGTCGGCACGGGCTTGGAGGGCCGAAGGGCCTGTTCCTGTGCTGTACATTTCTTTGTTCTTTGTTTGACTGCAGTAAGTGTCTGCGCCTTGAGGAATTTTGGCTCAAGAGTCATTGAGCTGGAGGCCAAGCTGCAGATGTTGTGACACATCTGGGAGGGGAAAGCTGCCTGGACATTTTGTACCAGGAGGTGGTCAGACACCATAGGACACGTTCTTCTGCTTTGGTCAGTATTTAGGAACAGGAGAGTGAGGCAGGTAAGGGACCCAGGAGCACAGGAGCCTCCGCCTTTGCTTTCATCCAACAGGTTTGGGATTCTTTCAGCTTGTTTGGATGGGGAGGGGGCTTCAGGATGGATGAGCTGACTGTCTATGGCACTATGGTACAGGAAGCCATTAAAGCAAAAAGGATTATAGTGATAGTTAGAGGACAGTATACTGTTCTCTATATAGCATAGAGTGAGAATCCAGAAGGCTGTGTTGCCTGCCCAGTGCCACATTTCAGGACATTTGCTCAGGGCTCTAGTGGAACATGCAGTGGGAGGGGTCGGATCTAGTCGTTGTGGTCCATGTAGGTACCAACGACACAGAACTGTGAAAGAGGTTCTGCATAATCAATATGAGGAATTAGGCACCAAACATAGGAAGCAGACCCTCAGAAGGCAATACCTCTAGATTATTACCTGAGCCATGTTCAAATAGGGCATAGGGCAAATAATACTAGAGAAATGAATGTGTGGCTCAAAGACTGGTATGGGAAAAGTGGGTACCGGTTCACAGGGCATTGACACCAGTATTGGGGAAGCGGGATCTGTACTGTTGGTAAGCGAGCCACATAACTGGGGAAGTAGTAGAGTTGAATAATAATAATCTTTATTATTGTCACAAGTAGGCTTGCATTAACATTGCAATGAAGTTACTGTGAATATCCTCTAGTCGCCACACTCTGGCGCCTGTTAGGGTACAATGAGGGAGAATTCAGAATGTCCAATTCATCTAACAGCACGTCTTTTGCGACTTGTGGGAGGAAACCGGAGCACCCGGAGGAAACCCACGCAGACCCGCGGAGAACGTGCAGACTCCGCACAGACCGTGATCCAAGCCGGGAATCGAACCTGGGACCCTGGCGCCTTGAAGCAACAGTGCTAACCACTGTGCTACCTTTAACTAAATAGTGAGGGCAAGGGATCACATTTGGAAAGATGTGATCAATCATTGAATAGAGACCAGGCAGGAGCGAAAGATACCAATATGGGAAATGAGGAACAGAATGTGATAAAATATGATAAGAGTACAATTTTATTAGTTCCAATCTAAGAGTAAAACGGCACTCTAGGCAGGTTAGAAATAAATGAGTATAATTTGATAGTCATTACAGAGACATGGCTGCAAGGTTACAGATTGGGACCATCCATAAGACACTCGGCCCATAAGTCTGCTCTGCCATTCAATCATGGCTGATATTTTTCTCAGCCCCATTCTCTTGCCTTCTCCCCATAACCGCTTCTTAATCAAGAACCTATCTATCTCGGGCAGCACGGTGATGCAGTGGTTGGCACTGCTGCCCCACGGTGCCGAGGTCCCAGGTTCGATCCCGGCTCTGGGTCACTGTCCGTGTGGAGTTTGCATATTCTCCCCGTGTTTGCGTAGGTTTCGGCCCCACAACTCAAAGATGTGCAGGGTAGAAAGATTGGCCACACTAAATTGCTCCTTAATTGGAAAAATGAATTGGGTACTCTAAATTTATTTTGTAAAAATGAACCTATCCATCTCTGTCTTAAAAACACTCGGTGATTTGGCCTCCACAGCCTTCTGCGACAAAGAGTTCCACAGATTCACCACCCTCTGGCTGAAGAAATTCCTCCTCACCTCTGTTTTAAAGGATCGTCCCTGAGATGGTGTCCTCTAGTTCTAGTTTTTCCTACAAGTGGAAACATCCTCTCCACGTCCACTCTATCCAGGCCATGCAGTATCCTGCAAGTTTCAATAAGATCGCCCCCCCCCCATATCCTTCTAAACTCCAATGAGTACAGACCCAGAGTCCTCAACTGTCCCTCATATGACCGGAATATTAAAGATTGTGTGGCATTTAGAAAGGACATGAAGCTAGAAAAATGTGGAGTGGCACTGCTAATTAATGATGATATTAGCACATCAGAGAGGGATGACCTATGTTCGGGAAACCAGAATGTAGAAGTGGTTTGGGTAGCAATGAGAAATGATAAAAGCAAGAAGTAACTTGTGAGAGATGTAGAGCCCCCTAATTCTAACTACACGGTAGGATAGAATATAAAACAAGTGATAATGGGAGCTTGTCAGAAAGGTATGATGATAATTATGGGGGGATTTTAGAACAAAGATAATTACAGCACAGGAACAGGCCCTTCAGCCCTCCCAGCCTGCGCCAATCCAGATCCTTTATCTAAACCTGTCGCCTATTTTCCAAGGATCTACTTCCCTCTGTTCCCTGCCCGTTCATATATCTGTCTAGATATAGCATCTTAATGATGCTATCGTGCCCGCCTCTACCACGTCCGCTGGCAAAGCGTTCCAGTCACCCATCACCCTCTGCGTAAAAAACTTTCCACGCACATCTCCCTTAAACTTGCCCCCTCTCACCTTGAAATCGTGACCCGTTGTAATTGACAACCCCACTCTTGGAAAAAGCTTGTTGCTATCCACCCTGTCCATACCTCTCATAATTTAGTAGACCTCAATCAGGTCCCCCCTCAACCTCCGTCTTTCCAACGAAAACAATCCTAATCTACTCAACCTTTCTTCATAGCTAGCACCCTCCATACCAGTCAACATCTTGGTGAACCTCCTCTGCACCCTCTCTAAAGCATCCACATCCTTCTGGTAATGTGGCGACCAGAACTGCATGCAATATTCCAAATGTGGCCAAACCAAAGTCCTATACAACTGTAACATGACTTGCCGACTCTTGTAGTCAATAGCCCGTCCGATGAAGGCAAGCATGTTGTATGCCTTCTTGATCACTCTATCGACCTGCATTGCCACCTTCAGGGTACAATGGACTTGAACCCCCAGATCGCTCTGTACATCAATTTTCCCAGGACTCTTCCATTGACCGTATAGTCCGCTCATGAATTGGATTTTCCAAAATGCATCACCTCGCATTTGCCTGGATTGAACTCCATCTGCCATTTCTCTGCCCAACTCTCCAATCTATCTATATTTTGCTGTATTCTCTAACCGTCCTCCTCGGTATCTGCAACTCCACCGATCTTAGTATCATCTGCAAACTTGCTAATCAGACCACCTATACCTTCGTCCAGATCATTTATGTATATCACAAACAACACCACTCGTCACCCTTCTCCATTTTGAGACACTCCCTTCCACCACTACTCTCTGTCTCCAGTTGCCCAGCCAGTTCTTTATCCATCTAGCTAGTACACCTTGAACCCCATGCAACTTCACTTTTTCCATCAACCTGCCATGGGAAACTACGCATAGACTAGAAAAATCAGCAGGGCAAACATAGCCCAGATGAGCAATTCATAGAATGTTTTTGAATAATTTCTTCGAACAGCCATGTTCTGGAGCCAACCATTTGATAACCTCATGGGGAAGGTGCCCCTAGGTAGCAGCAGTCCTAATATGGATCCATCTTACATTCTGTTTGGGGGAGAGAAGAGTGGGTCCGAGACTAGTATTTTAAACTTCAATTAGGGCAATTGTGAGGACATGAAAGCAAAGCTAACAAAAGTGAACTGGCAAATAAATCCAATTAAGGGCTAGATCAATATAGATAGTGGCAGACATTTAAAGGGATATTTCAGAATACACAGAATGGGCAGCACGGTAGCCTTGTGGATAGCACAATTGCTTCACAGCTCCAGGGTCCCAGGTTCGATTCCGGCTTGGGTCACTGTCTGTGAGGAGTCTGCACATCCTCCCCGTGTGTGCGTGGGTTTCCTCCGGGTTCTCCGGTTTCCTCCCACAGCCCAAAGATGTGCAGGTTAGGTGGATTGGCCATGATAAATTGCCCTTTGTTTCCAAAATTGCCCTTGGTGTTGGGTGGGGTTACTGGGTTATGGGGATAGGGTGGCGGTGTTGACCTTGGGTAGGGTGCTCTTTCAAAGAGCCGGTGCAGACTCGATGGGCCGAATGGCCTCCTTCTGCACTGTAAATAGTATGAAGATACATTCCAAGGAGAAAGTCAAATTGCAAGGGAAGGACCCAGCACCAGCGGTTACCTAAAAATTTTAAAGACAGGCTCACACTTGAAGAAAAAGCATATAGTTGCGCAAAGACGATGGATGGTTAGAAAAGTGAACAGCAAAGAATATAAAGAACAGCAAATACATTAGAGTATGGGAGAAGGCTAGCTAGAGATGTAAAGACAGATACTTAGATTTTTCTACAGATAGTTAAAAAAGAAAAGAGTTAACAAAGTGGATGTTGGTCCTGTGTGTCTAGAAATTTATAATGGAAAATAAGGAGATGGCAGAATTGAACAGGCATTTTGCATTAGTCTTCACTATAAAGGATACAAGTAACATCCTAGAAATGGCTGTAATTTATGAATTGAAAGGAAGGTCAGAACTTCATAAAATCACCAGGGAAGTAGTACTTAGCAAATTGTTGGAGCTGTGGTCTGATAAATCTCTGGATCCAATGGACTTCATTGTAGAGTCTTAAAAGAAGTGTCCAAAATTCCCTAGATTCGAGGAATGTTCCATTAGATTGGAAAATAGAAAATGTAACCCCTTTATTCAAAAAGGGAGGGAGACACGAGGGAAACTGTAGGCAGTTGGCTTAGCATCTGTTATAGATAAAATGTTGAACCTTATTATTAACGATGTTATAGCAGGGCACTAATAATCAAGACAATCAGGAAGAGTCCGCATGGTTTTGTGAGAGGGAAATCATGTTTGAACAATTTACTGGCGTTCTTTGAAAGAGTGCTATGGATAAAGGGGAACTGGTGGATGTTGGATTTCCAGAAGGCATTTGATAAGGTGTCCGTGAAACGTTATTATGGAAAATGTAAGCTCATGATACAGGGAGTAATGTATTGGCATGGATAGAAGATTGACTGGCTAACAGGAATCGGAGAGTAGCCAAAAATGGGTCTTTTTCTGATTGACAGGATGTAATGAGTTGTGTGTCACATGGTCAATGCCGGGCCCTCAACTTTTTCCAACTTGTTTAAATTACTTGGATATGGTTGCTAAATTGCTGAAGACACAAAGATAGGTAGGAAAGTAAGTTGTGAAGAGGATGTAAAGAGGTTACAAAGGGGCAAAGATTCACAAAAATGGTTCCAGAGATGAGGAATGGCAATTACAAAATGGGTTAGAGCAGTTGGGCTGTTTTTCGGGAATGATAACGGGAGATTGATAAATGTATTCAAAATCTAGAGAGAGTAGATTGGGCAGAAAAGCTTGTGAAAGTATCAAGAACTAGAGGACACGGAATTAAAGTAATTGTTAGAAGAAGCAAAAGCAACATGAGGGGAAACCTTTTTCATGCATTGGCCGGTTAGGATCTGAAATGTAGTGATATAGACATTCAATAGGGAATTAGACTTATCTGAAAAGTAACAGTGTGCAGGGTAATGGGGAGAAGGCGGGATATGGTGCAGGCAATGGGCTGAAAGGCCTCCTTGTGATGTAACAGTTGTGTGATTCCGTGAATCTAATTTATTTTTGTGCGTAGGCGATTTGTTTTAGTGTGGGATCCTTTACATTTTTTGTGCAGCCATGCACACGAGGCAACTGGAAGGGGCTGACTTGTGCATGGCCTGTGTGGGAACTTTCAGATTGCCATGTGGTTAGGGTAAACATTGCTGAGAAGTTTAAAGTGAAAGGGGCAGAGACAACATTAAACGTAGGAGATTTAAGAGGGCGAGCAGATGGAAATTCTTTACGCAGATGGTTGTGAGGCTGGGGAATACATCACAAAAGTAAATGATTGAAGCATATGTTTTTAAAATAGATGAGATGGTAAATATAAAGGAGGGATTAAAGGGTATGGAAAGAGGGTGGGGCATGTATATTCGGACTGCAGCTTGAATAGGGGATAAATATCAACATGGATCACCTGAGACCACTCGGGCGGCACGTAGCACAGTGGTTAGCACTGTTGCATCACAGCTCCAGGGTCCCAGGTTCGATTCCCGGCTTGGCTCACTGTCTGTGCGGAGTCTGCACGTTCTCCCCGTGTCTGCGTGGGTTTCCTCTGGGTGCTCCGGTTTCCTCCAAAGATGTGCAGGTTAGTTGGATTGGCCATGCTAAATTGCCCCTTAGTGTCCAAAGAGGTTAGGTGGGGTTGCTGGGTTATGGGGATGGGGTGGAGGTGTGGGCTTAAGTGGGTGCTCTTTCCAAGGGCTGGTGCAGACTCAATGGGCTGAATGGCTGTAAATTTTATGAGACAAAGAAGTGTACTTGTGTTGTAATTTCCATGTAGCTCATTCACTTAGCTTAGTACAGCACTAATGCAGGGCAGCACGGTGGTGCAGTGGTTCGCACTGGGACTACGGTGCTGAGGACCCAGTTTCAATCCCGGCCCAGGGTCACTATCCGTGTGGAGTTTGCACATTCCCCCGTATCTGCGTAGGTTTCATCCCCACAACCCAAAGATATGCTGGTTAGGTGGATTGGCCACACTAAATTGCCCCTTAATTGGAAAAAAAATAAGAATTGGGTACTCTAAATTTATTTATTTAAAAAATAAAGTACAGCACAATACATTTATCTGATTTATCACCATGGACTCTGAAAGCTCATTCATACTGACTAGTTTGTGGACTGCACACACAATATTCGAGAACACTTTCAATCAAGACCAGATCACTTAGGCTTCATCTTCTGGGTTAAGTCAGTAAATAGTGCAACTATGTTTCTGTAATTGTGAATGTGACCCAAAGAATACCTGGATTTGTTTCCTGTGTTCTGGAAGGGCTCCAAATAGGAAGGATGTGGACGTCATCAACCTTCGCATCAGCGTTTGGTTATCTCCATTAGAAGTCTGATTTAAAACGGGTGTTCAAAACTTCTCGTTCCGGCCGAGTGGGTTTGTTAAAATCAAAACTTGTTAGTTTTGTTTGTGTATAAAACAACTGAATCTTATGAACGCCATAGGCCCAGAAAATACCTTGATGCTGTACTTCAGGTGGGAATCACCATTCAGATGTAAGGGTTAGGGAATAGGTCTCTTTTTGTTGCTGTTGTTTGGAGTATACAGGCAATTACGTGCATGTCTGTGCATGCATGGTAACTGTGCAGGGCCTGCATAGGAACATTCAAGCTGCCATGTAGCTGCACAGCTTATGGGGAACATTGCTTGGAAACAGATATACTGATTCCTAGTCTTTGTTGAACTTTCCTGGATGGAGGACTGTCTGGGTGGAGGACCTATCTTCTCCAACCATAACTATCAACATAGATTTTTTTTTCCCTTCCAAATCTTGGACTTTCAGTGTGATCTTGTATTGAAAAATGGCAACTTCTTTGAGGGGTTGATTAGCTCAATTGGTTGGACTGCTGGTTCGTGATGCGGGGCTGGTTCAATTCCCGTACCTGCCGCGGTTATTCATGAAGGCCCCATTTTCTCAACCTTTCCCCTCATATGAAGTGTGGTGACCCTCTGGTTACTTCACCACCGGTCATCTCTCAAAGTGGAGAGCAACCAATGGACCCCTGGGACTGTGGCAACATGTACCTTGCATTGACACAGTGCTGAGGATGTTGTGCCTGGCCAGACCAGCTATACACTTCCCTAACAATTGACAATTGTGTGGACCATCTTGACATTGTTGCCTGATGCCCAGGAAGGAAAGGAATGTTCATAAATAATTAGCTCCCCTGTAGAAGAATGGGGAGTTGGAACCTGGCTCTTCTGGACTGGGCATGACATACAACTCAAACTAATAGAATAAGATGATTTTTTACTATCTCTATTAGCATTTTTGATCAGCTTCTCTATTGGCCTTTTTTGTACTTTTTAAAAATAAATTTCGAGTACCCAATTCTTTTTTTCCAATGAAGGGGTAATTTAACGTGGCCAATTCACCTACGCTGCACATCTTTTTGAGTTGTGGGGGTGAGACCCACACACACACTGGGAGAATGTGCAAATTCCAGATGGACAGTGACCCGGGGATGGGATCGAACCCGGGTCCTCGGTGCCATGAGGCAGCAGTGCTAACCACTGCGCCACCGTGCTGCCCATCTCTTATTGGCCTCCTAACCCAGACTGGCAATGGGCTTCAGGTGGATATGGACTTTGTCTGAAAACTAGCTGAGTGACCCTCCGGGTTGTCCTTTTCTCAGAATGTGAAGAGTTGTTCCTATAAATTAATCCCCATTCAGAGATCAGTAGTATTGTCTAATGTTTCCCCTCCCTCTTCCCCTGGGTGTTTTTAAAAAAAAAAATAAAAAAAATTGTGTCTTTCTCAAAATGAAAAGGACTAATACTGGATTTCCAGGTGAGGGGAGGTGAGCTTTGGTCGGGGATGAGGGAAGAGTGAGCATTGTTGGGTACAGTGGAGCGTGTTTTTATTTTTAGGCATTTCCAAAATAGCTCCCACTGTTGATCACTGGCCTATGCCTGAAATTAATAGGGAGAGAAGGATTGGGTAATGTCAACACAAGTATAGGGCATCAAGCCCAAGTCTTCGCTGCTACGGTCCGTATTGGATACATCCTTGCAGTGGCTTGAACATAGAACATACAGTACAGAAGGAGGCAATTCGGCCCATCAATTCTGCATTGACCCACTTAAGCCCTCACTTCAACCCTATCCCCTTAACCCAATAACCTCTCCTAACCTTTTTTGGGCACTAAGGGCTATTTATCATGGCCAATCCACCTAACCTGCATGTCTTTGGACTGTGGGAGGAAACCGGAGCACCCGGAGGAAACCTGTGCAGACTCCGCACAGACAGTGACCCAGCAGGGAATCGAACCTAGGACCCTGGCGCTGTGATGACACGGTGCTAACCGCTATGCTACTGTGCTGCCCGAAACAGGGCTAAATCGCTGGCTTTGAAAGCAGACCAAGGCAGGCCAGCAGCACGGTTCGATTCCCATAACAGCCTCCCCGAACAGGCGCCGGAATGTGGCGACTAGGGGCTTTTCACAGTAACTTCATTTGAAGCCTACTTGTGACAATAAGCAATTTTCATTTCATTTTTTTTTCAACTTGGGAAACTTAATTCTGTCTATCAGAAGTTTAAAATTCCCAGGTAAATATTGCATGTAAATATTGCATGTATGTGTGGGTCAGGATCTCCACTGGGTATTGACATTGTGATCAATGTAGGAATTTCCGATATTGTATTATGTATTTGGTGCAGTAAGGGTTAAACGCCTGGGTTAGTGTGAAAATGACTGCTGCAGTATTTTTTTTAAAGTCCTGGTTTAAAAGACCGATGCTTTGGCTACAGAGATACAATTAAAGCATTGTTAAAAAATGAAACCATCATTCATTCCAACCATGTATATTGTTTACCTGAAGTTGGACTAATGGAATTTTGTTTATATAAAGAAAGTTACCTGGGGAGTAGATAATTGGAGACATTGGGCAGGCTTCTCCAGTATGCCAGCCGCACGTTTCTTGGCTGCGTGCCATTCACTGGCGACGGGATTCTATCTTCCATCTGATTGTCAATAGGGTTTCCCGTTGTAACCACCCCATTTCACCGTGAAACCCACTGGTGGGGTTGCACTGCCGATGGGAAAATTGCATTGCAACGACCTGAGAATTCTAGCCATTATGTTTAGCCTTAATAAAATATAGTTAATGGACGTAGCCAGGGCCTGAAGCAGTCAGTTGGATTGGGATGTGGACAGACTAGCAGTTTCTGGGGAAAAAAGTGAGTTAAACATTTGCAGGCACTTTTTGCCAAAAGCTGGCAGGATAAACAGACAAGAATCTGCAGGCTGTTTCCTGACTGGATGTGTCTCGCTCTCCAATCAGTCTTTTAAAAGGAACTCGATTCAAGTGTACCGCAGTTAACCCTGTGTCTGCTAACTGTATTTAAAAGTTGATTTTGACTTGAGATGGGTTTTGCTTGTGTGGAGATAAAAGATAGCAGTTAGGAGTGCATTTCATTTTATTGTTAAAACATTGTTTCACTGGTAATTGTAAGCTATTTTCTTGTATGATAACGTTATTTTCATCCTGTGTTAGTAATCAAGTTTGTTTTAATATTCCATCTCCCTATTTGTGCGTGGAATCACTCCTGGAGGGGTTCACAGTTCCCTGTCAGTTTTGCAAATTAAATTAAATATTGGGGTTTCTATCCAGTATCCTAGCAACTGTTGGGATCTGGTCTGGGTACGCATTGACACGCAACAGCAGGATATGACTCATACTCACTGCTGTTGCCTTTGGAAGATTCTGCCTATTATCTTCATTAGATTGCAATTTCATCACTTAAAAACAATCCTGTTGGCCTGTTTGATAAATTCATAACAATCTGACATAAATATAAATGTATTTGAATATCTATACACATAAATACAGAAATTGCATTTTGGTTCGAGTCATCAAATCCTTGGTCACGGTAAGCAAAGATGACAGCGAAAATCTTTTTGACTGTGATTGTTTATTTCCCTGGCCAAAACAAAAGCTCTTTTGTAGCCAGAATTTTCCAATGCTTTATGCCAGCACCATTGAGTTGAGTTAATGTTTAGACTGGCAGTATTGGCGGAAACCTGCAATGCTGATTTTGCCCAATGTTCTTTGTCTTGCGCTGCCTACTCATTTTCAGTCAGGTATAAAATGTGTGCACAATGATTTTGTTCAAAGTAGGTCTTTAATTTTAATATAACCACGAGCAGTGTGAGTGGCTGCTAATGGCAGCATGCATGTCCAGGCACATTCAGTGCTCTAAATCCTTGCAATGAACAGGTGTAAAACTGATTTGCAGGGTTATGCGAAACTGGGAGTGACACCACATTGGACAGCTTTTTCAAAGAGCTGGAGCACGCATGATGGGCCGAATTGCCACTTGAGCTATGATGCTTCAAAGCAAGAGCAGACTTTATCTTAATAACCTATATCTTGAAGTGGAAATCCATAATAATTTAGAGACATATTCCAAAGAATGTATTCTTTAGATATTAAAACTTTAGGTGATATTTAACACCTAATTTTCATCTATTTCTTTGCAAGTGCCAGATTGTGGAGTTGTAGGGAAAATGCACTGTATCTATGCTCCTTGTAGGAGTCGGGGGATAAACCCACAGATTAAGTTGTACCATTTGCTCATTTCATCTAAGATTACAACAGTGACACCACTTCAGAACAAGCACTTCATTATTTGTAAAGTGCTTGGAGACATTGAATGCTCATGGAAAGTACTATAGAAATGCATAACTTTCTTTCTAATTGATCTCAGTCACTGCCCTCCATTCCTCATGTCGACAGCAAAAATTAGGGGAGATGGTAATGTCATTGATCTAGTAATCCAGATGGTCCAGTAATCCAGAGGCCATGCTATGCAATGGGGGACGGATTCAAATCGCACAAGGGCAGATGATGGAATTTAAATTCAATTAATAAATTTGGAATTAAAAGCGAGTCTCTGTAACGGCAAGCAAGAAATGTACTATAATTGATTGTTGTAAAAAAGCATCTGGTTCACTAATGTCCTTCAAGAAAGGAAATCTGCCATCACGGTAGCACAGTTGCTTCACAGCGCCAAGGTCCCAGGTTCGATTCCGGCTTGGGTCACTGTCTGTGCGGAGTCTACACGTTCTACCCGTTTCTGCGTAGGTTTCCTCCGGGTGCTCCGGTTTCCTCCCTCAGTCCAAAGATGTGCAGGTTAGGTGGATTGGCCATGCTAAATCACCCCTGGGTTAGGGTGTGTTACTGGTTTACAGGGATAGGGTGGAGGTGTAGGGCTCTTAAGTGCCAGTGCAGACTCGAAGGCTCTTAAGAGCCGGTGCAGACTCGAAGGGCCGAATGGCCTCCTTCTGCACTCCAGACCCACAGCAATGTGATTGACTCTTAAATGCCTCTGAAATAGTTTAGCAAGCCATTCGGGTCGAGAGTGATTAGGGTGGTCAACCAATGCTGGCCAGGACCAGTGATGTCCACATCTCCAGAATGAATAAAGAAAAAAAATAGATCCTCAATTTGTTTTTGAGGAACAGGAGATTTAGGCTGTTGTGTCAGAGTTGTACCACATATTTACAATAACAACTTGTATTTAATTAACGTCCTAAACCATCCCAAAGCACTGCACAGGAGCATTATAAAGCAAAATTGGATCCGAGTCATGTAAGATGACACTAGGGCACATGGCCAAAAGCTTGGTCAAAGAGATAAGTTTTAAGGAGCGATTCAGCTCAGTTGGCTGGACAACGGGATCAAGATGCAGTGTGAGGCCCACAGTACAGGTTCAATTTCTGTATCGGCTGAGGTTATTCTTGAAGGCCCCCCTTCTCAACCTTGCCTCTTTCCTGAGGTGTGGTGACCCTCCGGTTAAATCGCCACCAGTCAGCTCTTCCCCCTCAAAGGGGAAAGCAGCCCATGGTCACCTGGGACTACGGCGACTTAAATAAAATAAACTTTTTTCAGGAGACAGCGCCAGCTGGATTGTGGAATGATATTGAGCTGCTTTATGTTATCCTAAAAATGGCTAATGGAAAATATTTACTGTATCTGTCCCCTGAACATTTTCTTTTCATCCTCATTTTTTTAATAGCTGACCCGATGGTGGAAAGTAAAGAAAATCAATGGATGGGTGTATCAGTGGAAAGTCAGGGGCCAGGAGGAAAGGTCATGGTAAGTTTTGAATTATTCCTAATCGTGCTGCTTTTTAAAAATATAGGCTTGAATCTTTTGGTTAGAGATGGAGAGGGTGCACCCACTACTGACTGTGATTTAATCTGCCTACTTACCACTTTACATTGAGCCTTTGCACCTTCCAATGCCAGCTCCAGCAATGATATAGTAACGAACAGTTAGTGACCAAATGGCAAATGGAATTGAAGTGAAGTCTCATCCCTTTGATGTCGAATGGAAGTTACATCAATTAAGCTCTGTCTTCAGGTCATTAATTACACTGTTTCAAATGAAGTTCTTGCCCTCAGCACCGCCCTCCATGACGATGCACCCTACCTAGGCCCACTCCCCCAACCCTATCCTCGTAACCCTGCGCATTGATTATAGCCAATCTACTTAACCTTTCACTAATTTGACAAACTTGCAAGTATGACATTGATGGAAGTGTACCTGCTGATTCATTCTTTTGGATTAGAAGGTAGAAAGGCTTCAAATTTATAGAAAAGTAGAAAATAGGTGCAGGAGTCGGCTATTTAGCCCTTCAAGCCTGCACCACCATTCAATATGATCATGGTTGATCATGCCAATTCAGTATCCCACTCCCGCTTTCTCTCCTTGACCCTTGATCCCTTTAGTCGCAAGGGCCATTGATGTGTTGGGTGCTCTGGATCCGTGGAACACATATAGGCCACCAACACTTAAAATAGTACAACACTATTTTATTAAATTAGAAACTGTTGAACATACTTTCACTGTGGGTTAACACGATGTTAAGATTAAACTAAAGACCTATGCCTGTCCGAACCAGTCTATGCACTCAGCACATGGTGAAGATCTGTGCTGTAAGCTCTGTCCTTCTGAGAGGCTGCATCCCGAATGAGTGGGAACTCTGATGCCCTCTGTCTATATAGTGAGTGTGCTCTAACTGGTGATTGGCTGCGGTGTTGTGTGTGTTGATTGGTCTTGCTGTGTGTCCACCAGTGTGTGTGTCTGCACCATGATATACTGGTGTATATTATGACAGCCATGTCCAGCTCCCTCTTGAATATATCCACCGAACTGGCCCCAACAGCTTTCCGTGGTAGAGAATTCCACAAGTTTGCAACTCTCTGGGAGAAGAAGTTCTTCCTCATCTCTGAATAGCTTACCCCTTATTCCTAGGCTGTGACCCCGAGTTACGGACGTCCCCAACATCAGGAACATTCTTCCTGCATCTAGCCAGATGTCCAGTCCCATCAGGATTTTATATGAATGAGAACCCCTCTCATTCTTCTAAATTCCAGTGAGTACAAGGCCATTCGATGTAGTATGTCTTCAAATGTCAGTCTTGCTATCTTGGGAATTAGTGAATCTTCACTGGACACCCTCAATAGCAACAATGTCCTTCCTCAAACTAGGAGACCAAAACTGCTCACAATACTCAAGGTGTGGCCTCACAAAGGCCCTATATAACTGCAGCAAGACATCCCTCCTCCTATATTAAAATCCTCTCGCCATGAAGGTCAGCATGCCATTAGCTTTCCTCACTGCTTGCTGTACCTGCATGGCAACCTTCAGCGACTGTTCCACCATGACATCCAGGTCTCGCCACACCTCCCCTTTTCCTAAACTGCCACCATTCAGATAATCTGCCTTCCTATTTTTGCCACCAAACTGGATAACCTCCCATTTATCCACATTATACTGTATTTGCAAACAATTTTCCCACTTAGGGCGGCAAGGTGGCCCAGTGGTTAGCACTGCTGCCCACGGCGCTGAGGACCCGAGTTTGATCCCGGATCCGTGTCACTGACCGTGTGGCGTTTGCACATTCTCCTCATGTCTACGTGGGTTTCACCCCACAACCCAAAGATTGGCCACACTAAATTGCCCCTTAATTGGAAAACAAATAATTGGGTACTCTAATTATTATTTAAAAATAAGTATTTGCCCACTCAGCCAGCCTGTCCAAGTCACCTTGCAGCCTCTTTGCATCCTCCTCACAGCACACACTGCCACCCAGCTTCGTGTCGTCTGCAAATTTGGAGAAATTGCGGGCAATTCCTTCTTCCAAATCATTAATGTGTATTGTTAACAGCCAGGGACCCAGCATTGAACTCTTCGGTACCCCACTAGTTACTGCCTGCCACTCTGAATAGAACCTGTTTATTCCCACTCTCTGCTTCCTGTCTGCCAACCAGTTCTCTATCCATGTCAATACATTACCTCCAATTCCAGGAGCTTTACTTTTGCTCACTAATCTCTTGTATGGGACTTTGTCAAAAGTCTTTTGAAAGTCCAGATACACAACATCCACTGGTTCACCCTTGTCCACTCTATTGGTCACATCCTCAAAAGATTTCAGAAGATTTGTCAAACTTGATTTCCTTTTAGTGAATCCATGCTGATTTGGACCGAATCTGTGCTGACATAGCCATTGCAGAATATAGATTAAGCTGGATTAGTCATAGGGCAAATTAAATTGGGGTTTCTCTGATGATATGATCCATGACTGCTACTGGGGAAAGTACATGTATGAATATTCCACAAGGATAGAATTATGCTGAGCATCTGTGTCTCCTGTAAAATTAGTCTTTCCCAATGTCATGCTTGTGAAATATTTAGTTCTGATGTTCTCATGTAACAGCATTATAACAGGAAAAATAACATCTGAATAACTAAGAGGATGGAGCAGGATGCTATTTCATGGCGATTTGAATAGAAAAAACAATGGATGATTGCTGTTATTAGGATTAAGAGCATGAAATATTTTGTAATTCCAGGTTTGCGCACATCGATACGAGCAAAGGCGACATGTGAATAAACCGGAGGAGTCCCGTTATGTAATTGGACAGTGCTATATTTTGAGCGAGGACCTAGTTTTCCGAGATTATGAAACCGATACGAATGTGAAACTTTGTGATGGGCGACCTCCGGGTCATGAAAAATTTGGTATTTGTCAGCAAGGTGTTGCTAGTGCTTTCACCAGGGGCGGTAATTATTCCGTGTATGGGGCTCCAGGTGCCTACAACTGGAAAGGTAATTGTAATTTTTTTTTTTTTTTTTAAAAGCATTTTAAGTTTTCTTCCGCTTCATTTTAAAATGGCAGAGTACGTGGAGAATTACCCATTAGCAGCTGTGGATATAACTCGAGCCATTTATAGGTTGCATTAAGGTTCGGGGATGGAGGGGGGGGGGGGGCTTGTCAGGACCCTTGTCTTGCCAGTAAGGCCCAGGTTTTTCATATCACAAAAGGTGAACCTGAACGCTCATGGTACAGTGCAAGGCCTTCATCTCTGCTCGCTAATATTTCTATGTTAAGGTGACTGACAAAAGAGCCAGAGGGAAAATGAATCAAAACATTTTTAAGCAGCAGATGTTTATGATCTGGAATGCAGTATCGGAAAGTGTAGCAGAGTCAGATTCAAGCACAGCTTTCAAAAGGGAATTGGATAATTATCTGAAGAGGAAAGTTGACTATGGGGAAGAGCCAGGGGAGTGAGACGAGGTGAGTTTCCATTACTGAGAGCCGACATGGACAGGACAGGCCGAATGGCCACCATCTGTACTGTAACCATTCTGTGGGTGAAATTTTAAAGACCCTCCGCACTGGCAGGTGCCTACCCACCCACCTGACTTGTCTATTCATTTTCCGGATGTCAGTGGAGGTATCCGGTGGCCCATCTGCCCGTGGACCTTGAGGCTCTTATTGACCAATTAATGGCCACATAGTGCCTCGGCCTGCCCTACTGCTATTTTAACCACAGCAGGGCTTGGCTTACGCCAAGCAGGTAACCTGGCAGCTTTAGCTGCACTGGCCGATGTCAGGCAAGAGGTGGTAAAATCTTTGGGGGTGATCTGTGCCGAATGGGGGCACCACCCACCTTCCCTCCCAAGGTCATGCCTGTGAGCGAGACCCCGTTGATACATGACCAGACTTGCTTCAGTCTGGTCTCGACTAGATCTGGGAAACTCTGTCATCTGATTCTGTGAGTCTGTAGTAATGTTAGAATCCCTATCAAATCTTTCATGTGTTAGGTAGTTCATTAAAGCCAACTGAGAGCCTTAAGGCTATCGTTTACATGCAGTTTGAAAAATGCATAGCTTTAATTAAATGTGTAGCCAGGAGGAACTCTCCTGTTCCTCTGGGCTTCACATTCGGGTAGTTAAATGTGAAAAACTTACCTCGAGGTCTAGTTCTACAGAGTGCAGCTCATGAAGGCACAGGCAAATCAATCTTGAAGTGGGACCTTGAATGGGCGTTTGGTACTTTACATGTACAAGTTGGGGGCAGAATATCTGCATGGGTTCTGGAAAGCAAGGTAGACCCCAAGTGTGCTTTTTGCTAAAATATGCTGAATACTAACACGCAGAGATAAAAAATACAACAGCATTGTCAAAGCAAATAGAAAATATAGATCTTGCCTATTTATCAATCAATGCTAACATCTAGAAGTAAAAATTTCAATGCACTACAATCATGCAAGAGTTGGGAAGATGCAGTATAATTACATTGTAAAATGCTTGTATTGATGGTATGTGATTTATTTTCATCTTGGAATTTGAAAAGCGATTCAAGTTGCACAAATCATTTTGCAGATATTTCAAACTCATTTAATCATGTATCCAATATAATTTTACCCATGATAGTGTAGGAATTCTTGTTCTAATTTATCTTATGTTACAGATGCCTTTTGGAACAGTCCACTGTGAGGTAAGCTGCTCCCAGCCCTGCTGCAGAGATGTTGACATTTAACCATTTGTTCCCTTAGGAATTGTACATGTAGAATCCAGAAATGTTGAAGAGATTGAGTTTGATGATGGACCCTATGAAGTTGGTGATGAAAACCGTAAGGATGAAACACTGATACCTGTTCCTGCTAACAGCTATTTAGGTAGGTATAATGACATTTAAAAGAGAAAGGAATAGATATTTTTTTAAAAAAAATATTTTAAAGGGTCAGGCGAGAGGGCAGATGTATGGGATTAGTTAGTAGCTCATTTAGTGACATTGAGTTGAATGGCCTCCTTCTGTGCTATATGATTTTATGTATCTGCTACTCACAGTGCAAGTGTTCCTATAGTTTTCCTTTGTGATCTTATAAGGCATGGATCTCATTCTTCGATTAAATTCTAACCTAATGTTAAGTCTGTGGTAAAAGCAAATGCATGACAGACCAGAGTTACACTAATGCACTGAGATGGTGGAAGTGGGAATATGAGTATCTTGAGTACATAGGTTTTTGGGTAAAGAATTATGTGATGGCACTCATACAGCTAGAGCCATGTTTGGCAAGTCGTGCCTGCTGTGGACTGCACTTGCTCAATATAGCTTCGAAAGGCTGAGAGGTGGAGGTGGGGGAACTGAGTTGGGTGGATGTAAGGTCACCTGAGAAAAAAGCTGCTTCTCCCGTCATGCAGGTAGGTACAGGGTATTTCTGCACGCTGAGTGACACGTCCTCGAATAGAGAGCAACATGGAGCTTTGGGTACTTCCAACAAGAAAAAGAAACAAAATAATATAATTCAATAAAATAGGTGTTTTAATCGAGTCATGTCATTTTGAAGGAAGCTGAGAAAGCTACGTTATTTCCTTCCTGAGAGCCCTTCAGGGAGTTTGTTAGGGTTGTACCTTGGGTTAGACATTCTTCACCATCATTCTGAAAACATGAGGAAAGAAAAATCTGCTTGAAACGTGTTTTTGAAATGAAAGACCTGGTGGTGTTTTCCATGTCTGTGACATTCCTCATTTTGGTTTAATCCATACTGCGTCATAAATACAGAAGAGTTAACTAATGGGATTTGCTTAATGTGAACAATACATACATAAACAGAATATTGAAACAAAAATAACGCATTTGGTTAATGGTGTTTTAGTCTTGTGTACCTGGGTTCTGAAATTCCTTTCTTACTACAATAGCATGAAATCTTGTCTGCACTGGCCTGAAGATGTAGACCACATCCCAATTCCTGGGGTTGGGGTCTCTTGTAAAACTGGAGAGGGTACTTCAACTGTGCCCTTCCCAATATCAACCAGAAGACCGAACAGCTCATGGCTGTTCATGTCATGCAGCCTTTGTGAGCAAAAGGAATACAAATTGCTAGTTTCCACTGGAGCCTTTGTCCTTGCAGGGTGTCATAATTAATCGCCTTTGCATTTGACTTGTCTTCCTCAAGCAGAAAATTGAGGCCTTTCTAAAGATCTCATTGGGACTAATGCCAGCTCTGAATTCGTTGTGACCCCACAACATTTTCTGCACCCCCACCACCAGTGCCATCATCTTGGCTGGGATGAGGGTTGTCATGCATTGGAATAGCACGAGTTCTATGTGGCACGAGTGCTAGCCCATTAACGAGACCTGAATTGCTCTGGGATTGTCACCGCTTTTGTCCACATAGAACACTCGCGATTAAGTCCCGGTGTTAACACGTAGTCTTTCAAATGGAGAATTCCATTCATTGTTTTCAGTCCCATCTCCAAATTCCATTTCCTATCATTGACTACACCCTCTCCCTGACAATTTTCTGAGACTTCACATTGAGGATACCCTCCATCATGTTGTGTGGCGCTAACAACATGCTAAATGGGATAGGCTTCAAACAGATCTAGCAACACGAGGCTGGGCATCCATGAGGTGCTGAGGGCTATCAGCAGCAGCAGAATTGTACTCAACCACAATTTGCAACGGCGTGATCCGGCATATCCCCATTCTACAATTACCACCAAAGGGATCAACTCTGGTTCAATGAGGAGTGCAGAAGAGCATGCTAGGATCAACGTCGGGCATATTTAAACATGTGGTGTCAACCTGGTGAAGCTACAACACAGGACTACCTGTATGCCAAACAGCAAGTAATAGACAGAGCTAAATGATTCTACAACGAACGCATCAGGTCTAAGCTCTGCAGGCCTGCCATATCTGGCAGAGAATGGTGGTGGACAATTAAACAATTGTAGGAGTAGGTGGCTCCACAAATATCCCCATCCTCGATGATGGAGGAGGCCAGTAAAACTTGTGTAAAAGTCAAGGCTGAGGCATTCGCAATAATCCTCAGCCAGTAGTACCGAGTGGATGATCTATTTTGGTTTCCTCTGGAGGTCCCTTGCATCCTAAATGTCAGTCTTCAGCCAGTACGATTCACTCCACGTGATATCAAGAAATGTCTGAAAGCACTGGATACTGCAAAGACTATGGACCCTGACAATATTCCAGCAATAGTACTGGTGATTTGTGCTCCAGAACTTGTCACACCCTTAGCCAAGCTGTTTCAGTACAGCTACAACACTGGCATCTACCCGGCAATGTGTCCTGTACACAAGAAAAGGACTAATCCAACCCAGTCAATTACCGCCCTGTCAATCTATTCTAAATCATCAATAAAGTGATGGAAGGGATCATCACTAGCGCTATCAAGCGGCACTTACTCAGCAATAACCTGCTCATGGATGCTCAGTTTGGGTTCGGCCAGGGTCACTCAGCTCCTGGCCTCATTACTGCCTTGGTTCAAACATGGACAAAAGAGCTCAATGCCAGAGGTTAGGTGAGAGTGACTGCCCTTGATATCAAGACAGCATTTGACCGAGTATGTCACCAAGGAGTCCTAGCTAAACTGGAGTCAATGGGAATCCGGGGGAAAACTCTCCTCTGATAGGAGAAGATGGTTGTGGTGGTTGGAGGTCAGTCATCTCAGCTCCAGGACATCACTGCAGGAGTTCCTCAGGCTAGTGTCCTAAGTCCAATCATCTTCAGCTGCTCCATCAATGACCTCCCTTCCATCATAAGGTCAGAAGTGGGAATGTTCGCCAATGACTGCACAAATGTTCAGCACCATTTTCCAGTCCTCCGATAATGAAGCAGTCCATGTCTGAATGCAGCAAGACCTGGACAATATCCAGGGGCTGACAAGTGGCAAGTTACTTCAGTGGCAGTCAATGACCATCTCCAACAAGAGGGGATTTAACCATCATCCCATGACATTCAATGCTAAATCCCCCACAATCAACATCCTGGGGATTACCATTGATCAGAAACTGAACTAGACTAGCCATATTAATACAGGGCAAAGTCTAGGAATCCTATAACATGTAACTCCCCACCTGACCCCCACCCCACCCCCAAAGCCAGTCCACCATCTACAAGGCATAAATCAGGAGTGTAATGGAATACTCTCTACCTGTGCAGCTCCAGCAACACTCCAGAAGCTCCACACCATCCAGGACAAAGCAGACCATTTGCTCCCGCTTCCACAAACATTCAATCCCTCCACCATCAAAGAGTGGCAGCCGAGTGTACCATCTACAAGATACACTGCAGAAACTCGCCAAGGTTCCTTGGGCAGCACCTTGACTACTACCATCCAGGGCAAGAGCAAAAGATACCTGGGAACCCCACCACCTGGTGGTCCCACTCTCAAGTCACTCACCACCCTGATTTGGAAATGTATCGCCCTTCTTTCAATGTCGATGGGTCAAAATCCTGGAACTCCCTCCCTCACAGCACTGTGGGTGTACCTACATCTCAGCGACTGCAGCGGTTCAAGAAGGCAGCTCTCCGCTACCTTCTGCAGAACAACTAGGGATGGGCAATAAATGCTGGCCTAGCCAGCGACACCCACATCCCATAAATACATTTGAAGAAAACTAAATCGAGCTTTTCAAAATCTTGGTGTTCACCTTGTAACATTCACTGTATTTGCTCATGCCTCAGGCTTATCTGCTGCTGAAACCTTTATTCATGTCTTTATAACATGTAGACTTGACTACTCCAGTGCATTCTTGGCTGTTCTCCCACATTCCACCCTCTGTGAACGCAAGGTCACCCAAAAATCTGTACTTTCTCCAGTCCCATTTACCTGGAACTGTATAAAACACGAGGCCACCTAGCGAGTAGTGCATGTGGTTTGAGTTGGTGTACTACAGGAAAGAAGAGGGCCCAACTTTTACTCTTCTGCCACCGCCCCACCTCTCTTTTTACCCCACCCCTCCCGGGCTGGAATTCCCTTTAGGTTTTGCCCTGCCTGGATGTGCTTTTACAATGGGACAGGCAGGGCCTCGGACAGGAATCCTGCCCATGTCCCAATTAAAGTTCTTGATGGTTAATTCAGGCCATTTTCCTGTCCAGCCTCAATTTTTAGGCTGGCAATGCCCAATGTCTGAGGGTGGGAAACAGAAAAAGGCCTCTCCCTCCATCCTGGGCAGGAAGGTGGGGGATGTCTCCCTCCGAAGGCTCCTTAGATTGGGGGTGCCCCTTTGCAGTGTGATCGCCCCCTTGCAACTCTTTCCCCCTCCCACCCCAGGAGCCTGGTACTCACCAGCACTGTGGTTCCAGGGGCTTAGTCTCAGGCACGGCACTGCAGTACCTCTCCCAGCCACTGCTGCGCTGTGCCTGAATTGGCTGAAGAGCTAACAGACAATCTCATTGTCCGAGAGCTCTACAAAGCACGACCTCCACCAGAGTGCTGCCAATCAATGCTCATTTGAGTGTAAAATGGTCTGTCGGAGTCAGCGGGGACGCTACGCATGATGGGCCCTGAGCGCTTGGTGTTCTGAAAATTCAGGCAGTGATTGCACTAGAGAGGGTACCAAGGAGATTTACAAGCATGTTGCCTGGACTGGAGAATTATAGATGTAAGTAGTGGACGAGCCGGGAGTGCATGAGGCAAAAGAGGCCGGTATTCTGGCCTTTGCGTCCCTAGTAGCCCAGCGAAGGATCTTGCTAATGTGGAAGGAGGCGAAGCCCCCCAGCGTGGAGGCCTGGATAAATGATATGGCTGGGTTTATCAAGTTGGAAAGGATAAAGTTTGCCTTGAGAGGGTCTGCGCAGGGGTTCTACAGGCGGTGGCAACCGTTCCTAGACTATCTCGCGGAGCGTTAGATGAAGGTCGGACAGCAGCAACAGCAACCCAGAGGGGGGGGGGGACATCGTTCGTGGGGGGGGAGGGGAGTGAGAAGGGGGGGTTCCTGTGGGGGGCATGTGAGCAAGAAAGCACATGAATGATCTGGAAACTGACATGTATGGGAAGAATCCAATGTACAAAGTTCTGTATTTTATTGACTTGCCATGTTCATGTCTTGCCACACAAGTTCTTTTTCTTTTCTTTGTTACAGGGGGGTGGAGTTTGTTTGTAAGGTGGAAAATATTGTTATTGAAAAATTCTTAATAAAAATATATTTAAAAAAAAAAAAAAAGAATTATAGATGTGAGGAAAGATTGGATAAGGTAGGCTTGTTTACTTTGGAACAACAGAGGCTGTGGGAACACCTAATTGAAGTGTATAAAATTGAGGGATCGAGATAGAATGGATAGGAGAGCCCTATTCCCTTTGGTTGAAGGCTCCATCGCAAGGTGGCATAGTTTTCAGGTAAGAGAAGGGCGTTCTGAGAAAATTCAGAGGAAATTGTTTCACCCAGCTGGCGATCCAGATTTGGAACTAACTACCTAAAAGGGTGGTAGAGGCACAAACCCTCATAACATTTATAAAATACCTGGATAGGCACTTGCAGCACTGTAATCCAGAAGGATACAGATCAAGAGCTGGAAAGTGGGATTAGACTGAATGCTTCGTTCGCACAGAATCCCGACACTGTAGAGGCCATTCCATCCACCTGGTCTGCACTGACCCACTCAGGCCCACATTCCCACCCAACCTTTGGACACTAAGGGGCAATTTAGCATGGCTAATCCACCTAATCTGCACATTTTTGGGCTATGGGAGGAGACCGCAGCACCCGGACAAAACCCACGCAGACACGGGAGAATGTGCAAACTCCACATAGTCACCTAAGATCGGAATTAAACCTGGATCCCTGGTGCTGTGAGACAGCAGTGATAACCACTGTGTTACCGTGCTGTCCTGTTGGCTGGAACGATTCCCTCACATGCTGTCAATTTCAATGCATTCCACGTGGCTTGATGTCATATTTTGTTTTGTAATGAATGCTGTTGTGAAGCACTTTGGGACGTTTTATTGCATCAACATAAATAGAAGTTGTTGTTCCATTCATGTGAGAGCATTGGTTAGACTTTTGACTGTACCGCATTGCAGGCAATCCCAATTGTGTCCTCATCAGGATGTCCCTGCATACAACCCAGTTGGAGTTCTGGCAGGTTATTCCACCCCTTCCACCATTCCAGGATGCCAATAGTGCCACAGTTCATGCTGTTGAGTTCCACAGTCCCAGTTGTATCTCAGCCACCACAGCAAAACAAAAAAAGTTGGTATTAGAGGTCAAGGGTTATTCCGTGACGTAATGGTACGTGACTCCCGTTCTCACCTTGCTTGCACTTGGGCAGCATTTATACAATGAGAGTTATGCTATCATAAGAAATGTGATGGAGCAGACCATTGGCATGCTGAAGCAATTATTCCACTGCCTTGACGAAGTCCGGAGGAACCCTGCAGCACTTCGAGTGGGCGTCCACTAATATGAGGAATGTGCCCCCCCCGAAATGACCTGCAAAGTCGCTGTGTACACGGGACCACGACTTCCCAGGCGACTCCCAGGGGTGCATTGGGGCCGCCGGGGGGCCTTCTGGTGTTCCTGGCATGACGTGCAATTGCAGGCCATCCGTTCGATCTCGGCCCAGCCCAGGCCACCAAACATAGCTGCGCACCAACATTTCCAGTTTGCCCACCCCGGGGTGCCGGTTATGGAGGTCTTTCAACAAGGGTGTGTGCCCCCTTCGGGTACGACCACCTGCATTCCCCTTGGCCCATCTGGTATAGGCCCATTTGGATGTCAAGCCCAGTAATGGACCATTGGTCGGACCCTCAATAACTTGATCAGTCTGAGTCCATTCCCGGATATAAGCTGCCGTTAGCAAAGTGTCATTGGAAAATAGAGCGATTGTCACTCTCCTTGGCTGTGACGGGAGCTGCCAGTTTTGTGGGTAGGGGCAGGCGGCTCAAGACATCTGCATGCGTGAGTCTTGTGCCCTGGCTCTGCTCTAAAACATATTCCTAGGCAAACAGAAGCAGGACCCCTGCAGGACCCACTGCAGATGCTATCAGTGGAATTACCCAATCTTCCGTGAATAACCCCAGCAGGGGCTGCGGTCGGTAGATACGATGAACATCCGCCCATAAACATAGTGGTGATGTTTCCTCACCGCGAACACAACGGCCTTCCTTTTCTATCTGTGCATAGTTCTGCTTGGCTTCAGGGAGCATGCGGGACGCAAAGGCTATTGATCGCTCCGAGCCATCAGGCAACCGGTGTGCCAGGACCGCCCAATGCCATGTGGTGAGGCGTCGGATGTGAGGAACAGGGGCTTGTCTGGGTCGAAGTGGGTCAACAATTCATGCTTCACCTCTTGCAGTGTGGGGCGGAGGGGGGGGGGGGGGGGGGCTTATACGTGACGTGACCTCCGGCGCATGGAAAACTCATTTCTCCCTCCGGAGGCTGACCCCAGCCCAAGCAAACTGCTCGAGGACCTCTGTTAGGTTCCCTATGTGTTCCTGATGCGAGGTGGCGGTGTTGCGAAAGTCACCCAGGTAGACAGCCACCCTTGGTAGCCCTCGCAAGATAATCTCCATAATCCCTGAAATATCGCACAAGCCGAGGAGATGCCGAACGGCAACCGTGTATACGTGTACAATCCCCGATGGGTGCTGATCGTCACATATTTCCGGGAACTTGGCTCGAGCACCAGCTGCAAGTACAGGTGTCCAGCTTAGCGAACGTTTTTCCTCCGCTGAGCCGGACATAGAGATCCTTGATCTGAGGTACCAGGTAACCAGGAAGGATATCTGGTTTACGGTCATTTTATAATCCCACAGAGCTGCACCGGCCGTCTGGCTTCAACACTGGTGCGGCCCAATTGGCATAGTGGACAGGGCGAATAATCCCCAGCTGCTCCAAACGGTCCAATTCCCGGTCTACCTTGGCGCGAAGTACGTATGGCACAGGGTGGGCACGTAAATCTGGGGCTGGACATTCTCTTCCACATTTATCAAGACCATTGCTCCTTGAATGGTACCGAGGCCTTTGGCAAAAAACGAAGGGAACTTGGACAGCACTCCATCCGGTTCACGGACGGGGGTACATCTGGCAAACGTGTTGCCAATCCAAACTTAGTTGACGCAGCCAATCATGCCCCAATAGGCTAGACCTGTTGCCGTGGACTACCACTAACGTTAGGCACACAGACTGGTCTCCGTATGCCACGGCACAATAGTGATGCCTCTGATTTCTAAGGACTCCCCAGTATACGTGGTCAGTCCGGCCCCTGTGTTACAGGGTCTGCAGACCCACCCGGGTGGCTGTAAATGTGTGAAAGCTGATGACTGAAACTGTCGCTCCCGTGTCCAGTTCCATCTCGATGGGGTGTCCATTTAGCAGCAGTGTCACCAGGATAGGTGCCGTTCTGGGGCCTGTAACGCAGTGCAGCAGGGGCACCTCGGCTTCCACGTTTTCCAGGAGGGGGAATGGATGACGACTGGTCCATTGCCGCAGAACATAGTCCTCACATGGATTGCCAGGAGCTTCGTTCCTGGGATGTCTCGCTCGATACTGGCGCCCACCATCCAGGATCGCTGAGTCGGGGAAAACTCCACAGTCGCTCTGCGGTGAGTCGCGGCGGAGGTTGTGGAACCTGCGGTGATTTCCATCCTGGGACTTTCCTGGCACCTTGCTTCCAGTGGTCATCGGCCGGTTGTCTTGACGACACGCAATATTCAGGACTGCCAGGCCTTGGAGTTCTTGGAGTCCGCGGTCGGCGCTTTTCCTGAGAGAGCACTTTGTCGACGGCACTGTCGAGGGTCAGGGGTGCCTTCATTAGTAGCTTCCGCTGTATTTCCCAGTCCCGAAGTCTGCAAACTAAGCGATCCCACAGTGATTCTACCAGGGCAGCTCTGAACTTGCAGAGGGCAGCAACTCCCCATAAGCGCACCAAGTATTCCTTCGAAGTGGTATCGTTGTGCCATAATCGGGGGCTGTGGAATTGATGACGGCCCATCTGGTCAAGCAGCGTGGCAAACGGCAGTCCACCCAGCCTGTCAAGTTCCTTATCAGGTCCTCCCATGGCGGTCAGTAAGATGACGGTCTGTCGATCGTCATTTGTGATGGCGTTTGTGCGAAAAAAGGTTGCACCATCCGAGTTGCCGACAAAAGGCTGAAGTTTCCCATTGTATGCATTGCCTGTTGGCTGGAGAGCGGCCTCCTGAGGTATTTGAAAAATGGCCTGAGACTTCCAGTGGTGGCCATGAAGGAGTAGGTCACACATTTGGTGGCTCCCGCTCGGGTTGGACCTTTTCCCCAATTTTGTCTCGGATTTTACTTGAAAAATCGATAGTGGTCGCGACCGTGAGGAGTCCCACACCAGTGCATGGATAGGCGGACCAGGAATGCTCGCAAAGGAAGAAATAGGTGAATAGAGAAGGCCTGGGTTGAAGCTGCAGCGGGAAAAAGCATGGCGGATGAATGGGGTTCTGGCTCGACGACCCAGCGGTCAAAGGAGCAGTTGATGAAGTTTATCCAAGAGGGCTTCGCCAAGCAGAAGCAGGAATGCCGGACCCGATTAGGGAATCATTGCTCGGCTGGATCAGAGATTGGATGCTGAAGATCGGGTGATCCAGAAAGTGGCGAAGGTACTGGCCGAGCACGAGGAACACCAAACAGCAATGGAGGTGGCGATGGGGATGCTGAGAGACCAGCAGAAAAGGCTCCAGGAGAAGGTGGAGGACCTAGAGAATAGGTCCCGCCGGCAGAACTTGAGGATCGTTGGCTTCCCGGAGGGGTCTGAAGGAGCGGATGCAGGGGCATATATAGCGGGTATGCTCGAGAAGCTTATGGGGGATGGGACGTTCACCCGATCCTTGGAGGTGTACAGGACGCACAGAACACTAGCGAAGAAGCCGGGTGTAGGTAACCCCCCCCCCCCCCCCGGAGGGCGATGGTGGTGAGATTGCACAGGTACCTGGATAAGGAGCGTATTCTACGGCGGGCCAAGCAGACATGCAGCTGTAGGTGGGAGAATAGCATCCTGCGCATTTACCAAGACCTGAGCGTGGACGTAGCCAGGGGAAGACCGGGATTCAACCAAGTAGAGTCGACTCTTCAAGAAGAAGGTGAAGTTTGGACTGCTGTATTCGGCCCGTCTTTGTGTCACCTATGAGGAGCAACACTTCTATTTTGAGCCGCCCGAGGAAGCGATGGACTTTGCCAGAAGGAAAAGGCTGGCAGGGGACTGAGGTGTTTGAACTGTGCTGCAGTGTTCACGTTAAAAATACTTTGATTTTTGCACTATATTTGTAATGCCTTCTGTATCGATCCTGGAGCCGCTGCGGACTTTTGTAAGTTAAAGTTTGCATTTGTACCGGTGACGGATGGAGGTGTGAATTTTCGATGTGGGGTTTCTCTTTTCTTGTTGTTTCTTTCGGTTAACTGGTAACGTTTTCTCTTGCATATGTATGTCCGATTGTGGGGGGGACGGACGGACACAGTAGGTGGGAAAATGTTTAGCACCATGGGTGGGGGCTACCAAGCTAGCTGGGCGGGCTGGCTCATGGAAGTGCAGTGGGGGGTAAGCAGATGTTATGCTTGTTGAAGAGGGCTGTTTTTACTGTGCTGTTACTGGGAGGGGGGGAATTGCTCTGCTGATGGGGGAGGGACTTGCTGGGGGACGGCGGCTGCGCGGGTCGTGGGCTGGAGACTGGCCTAAGAAAGGTGATGGCTGATCGGCGGGCGGGTGGGGGGGGGGGGGGCAAGAAGCTGCTCCCCCCCGACCAGGCTGACCGCGTGGAACGTTCGAGCGCTAAATGGGCCGGTTAAGAGGACATGCGTGTTTGTGCATTTGAGAGAATTGAAGGCGGACGTGGCAATGTTACAGGAGACGCATCTTTGGGTAATCGATCAGACTAGACTAAGGAAGGGATGGGTCAGGCAGGTATTTCATTCGGGGCTGGACTCTTAAGACTAGAGGGGTCGCGATCCTGATTAATAAGCGAGTGTCATTCGCGGTGGGAAGAATAGTTGCGGATGTGGGAGGTCGGTACATCATGGTTAGTGGGAAGCTGGAAGGGCTGCCGGTGGTACTCGTGAATATCTACGCTCCAAACTGGGATGATGTGGAGTTTATAATGAGTATGTTGGGGAAGATCCTGGACCTGGACTCTCATAAGCTGGTCATGGGGGGGGTGGGTGGGGGGGGGAAACGGGACTTCAACACAGTCATTGACCCAAGGCGAGACCGGTCAAGCTCAAGGAAATGAAATGAAAATCGTTCATTGTCAAAAGTAGGCTTCAAATGAAGTTACTGTGAAAAGCCCCTAGTCGCCACATTCCGGCGCCTGTTCGGGGTTGTTGTTACGGGAATTGAACCGTGCTGCTGGCCTGCCTTGGTCTGCTTTCAAAGCCAGCGATTTAGCCCTGTGCTAACAGGCAGGATGCCAGCAATGGCAAAGGAGCTAAAGGGGTTTATGGAGCAGATGGGGCGGGGGGGGGAGTCTCGGCAGCAATGGTCTGGAAGGTGCTGAAGGCAGTGGTCAGAGGGGAACTGATTTTGATAAGTGCCCACAGGGAGAAGGTAGATGGAGCAGAGAGGGATCGACTGATAGGGGAAATACTTCTTCAGGTCGACAGGAGATATGCGGAGACCCCAGAGGCAGGGCTTTTAAGGGAATGACGGAGGCTACAGGCGGAGTTTGGCTTGCTAATTACAGGGAGGGAGGTGGAGCAGCTGCGGAAGGCGAGGGGGGCGATATACGAGTATGGAGCGAAGGCCAGCAGAATGCTTGTGCAGCAGCTCAGAAAGAGGGAGGCAGCCAGGGAGATTGGGAAAGTGAAGGACAGAGATGGGAACTTGGTCGGAGATTCAGCAGGGGTTAACATGGCGTTCAAGCAGTTTTATAGCAGGCTACATGAGTCGGAATCCCCAACCAGGCCGGAAGAGATGAGGCAATTCTTAGGGGGGCTGAAGTTCCCGAAGGTGGAGGAGGGGCTGGTAGAAGGGCTGGGGCCCCGATAGGGATTGAAGAAATAGCAGAAGGGCTGAAGGCCATGAAAGCCCCAGGACCGGATAGGTACCCAGTGGAGTTCTATCAAACGTTCTCTGGGATGCTGGGGTAGCTGCTGATGAGGACATTTAATGAGGCGAGGGAGCAAGGGGTGCTCCCCGACGATGTCACAGGCCACGATCTCACTGATTTTGAAGCTTACTAAATGTTGACGCCAAACTGTTGGCCAAAATCTTGTCGTCAAGGATAGAAGACTGCGTTCCGGATGTGATCGGGGATTTGTTAAGGGCAGGCAGTTGGCGACCAACGTTAGAAGACTGTTGATTGTGATCATGATGCCCCTAGAGGGTAGGGACGTAGAGGTAGTGGTCGCAATGCATACAGAGAAGGCCTTTGACCGGGTGGAATGGACCGATCTGTGGGAGGTGTTGGGGTGGTTTGGGTTTGGGCGGGGCTTCATCGACTGGGTTAGGCTGCTGTATTAGGCGCCAGGGCGAGTGTATGGCCGAACAGGTTGACATCGGGCTAATTTAGACTGCACCGGGGGACGAGGCAGGGATGTCCCCTCTCCCCACTGCTGTTTGCACTGGCCATAGAGCCGCTGGCAATCCCGCTGAGAACCTCAAGGGGCTGGTTCAGGAGCTGTGGAATACAGAGTCTCGCTATACGCAGATGACCTGCTCCTATATGTTTCTGACCCACTAGAGGGGATTGGAGAAATTATGAGGATTCTAGGGGAATTTGGACGGTTTTTGGGTTATAAATTGAACATGGGGAAAAGTGAGATGTTCGCAATCCAGGCAATGGGGCAGGAGAGGCGACTGGGGAGTTACCGTTTAGGGTGGTAGGGGGAAGCTTTCGGTTTCTAGGCATCCAGGTGGCACAGGAATGGGAACAGCTACATAAGCTAAATTTGACCCGACTGGTGGACCAAATGAAGGAAGACATTCGAAGGTGGGACATGCTCCCGCTACCACTGGCGGGGAGGGTACAGATGGTGAAAATGATGTTCCTCCCGAGATTCCTGTTTGTTTTTCAGTGCCTCCCCATCTTTATTCCTTGGGCCTTTTTTAAGTGCGTAAACAAGGTGATCTCTGACTTTGTATGGGCGGGAAAGACCCTGCGAGTAAAAATTGTGATGCTGGAGCGCAGCCGGGGGAGGGAGGGCGGGTTGGCGCTGCCAAACTTTAGCAATTACTATTGGGCGGCAAAGATAGCCATGATTATCATAGATCACAGAATTTACAGTGCAGAAGGAGGCCATTCGGCCCATCGAGTCTGCACCGGCTCTTGGAAAGAGCACCCTACCCAAGGTCAACACCTCCACCCCATTTCCCAGTAACCCCACCCAACACAAAGGACAATTTTTGACACTAAGGGCAATTTATCAGGGCCAAACCACCTAACCCGCACATCTTTGGACTGTGGGAGGAAACCGGAGCACCCGGAGGAAACCCACGCACACACTGGGAGGATGTGCAGACTCTGCACAGACAGTGACCCAAGCCGGAATCGAACCTGGGACCCTGGAGCTGTGAAGCAATTGTGCTATCCACTATGCTACCGTGCTGCCCTTTAGGAAGTGGGTGGTTGGGGGAGGGGGGGAGGGGGGGGGGGCGGTGTTGGGTGGGGGGGGGTTGGTGTGGGAGCGAGTAGAACATAGAACATTGCAACGCAGTACAGGCCATTCGGCCCTCGATGTTGCGCCGACCTGTGAAACCAATCTAAAGCCCATCTACACAATTCCATTATCATCCATATGTTTACCCAATTACCATTTAAATGCCCTTAATGTTGGCGAGTCCACTACTGTTGCAGGCAGGGCATTCCATGCACTTACTACTCTGAGTAAAGAACCTACCTCTGGCATCTGTCCTATATCTATCTCCCCTCAATTTAAAGCTATGTCCCCTCGTGCTAGCCATCACCATCTGAGGAAAAAGGCTCTCACTGTCCACCCTATCTAATCTCTGATCATCTTGTATGCCTCCTATTAAGTCACCTTTTAACCTTCTTCTCTCTAACGAAAACAGCCTCAAGTCCCTCAGCCTTTCCTCATAAGATCTTCCCTTCATACCAGGCAACATCCTGGTAAATCTCCTCTGCACCCTTGCCAATGTTTCCCCATCCTTCCTATAATGCGGCGACCAGAACTGCACGCAATACTCCAACTGCGGCCGCACCAGAGTTTTGTACAGCTGCAACATGACCTCACGGCTCCGAAACTCAATCCCTCTACCAATAAAAGCTAACACACCATAGGCTTTCTTAACAACCCTATCAACCTGGGTGGCAACTTTCAGGGATCTATGTACATGGACACCGACATCTCTCTGCTCATCCATACTACCAAGAATCTTACCATTAGCCCAGTACTCTGTATTCCTGTTACTCCTTCCAAAATGAATCACCTCACACTTTTCTGCATTAAACTCCATTTGCCACCTCTCAGCCCAGCACTGCAGCTTATCTATGTCCCTCTATAACCTGCAACATCCTTCCGCACCATCCACAACTCCACTGACTTTAGTGTCATCCGCAAATTTACTCACCCATCCTTCTATGCCCTCCTCCAGGTCATTTATAAAAATGACAAACCTTAGTGGCCCCAAAAACAGATCCTTGTGGTACACCACTAGTAACTGAACTCCAGGCTGAACATTTCCCATCAACCACCACCCTCTGTCTTCTTGCAGCTAGCCAATTTCTGATCCAAACCGCTAAATCACCCTCAATCCCATGCCTCTGTATTTTCTGCAATAGCCTACCCTGGGGAACCTTATCAAATGCTTTACTGAAATCCATATACCCCACATCAACTGCTTTACCCTCGTCCACCTGTTTGGTCACCTTCTCAAAGAACTCAATAAGGTTTGTGAGGCACGACCTACCCTTCACAAAACCGTGTTGACTATCTCTAATCAAATTATTCCTTTCCAGATGATTATACATCCTATCTCTTATAAACCTTTCCAAGATTTTGCCCACAACAGAAGTAAGGCTCATTGGACTATAGTTAACGGGGTTGTCTCTACTCTCCTTCTAGAACAAGGGGACAACATTTTCTATCCTCCAGTCTTCTAGCACTATTCCTGTAGACAATGACGACATAAAGATCAAAGAGGCGGCGGCATGTAAGGGCACGAGTTTGGGGGCATTGGTAACGGCACCTCTGCTGTTCCCGGCGACCCTGAGAGTCTGAGGGCAATGGAGGAAACATGTGGAAACAGAGGGAGCATCGGTTTGGTCTCCAATCTGCAATAGTCATCGGTTTGGCCCGTGGAGGCTGGAAGGAGGGTTTCGGAGATGGCAAAGAGCAGGGATCGAGCGGATGGGAGATCTGTTCATAGAGGGGAGCTTTCCCAGCCTGAGGAAGTTGGAGCAGAAATTTGAATTGACAGGAGGGAATGAGTTCAGGTACCTGCAGGCGCGGGACTTCCTACGCAGGCAGGTCTCAACCTTCCCGCTCCTACCACCAAGGGGATACAGGACAGGGTAGTTTCCAGAGTATGGGTGGGAGTGGGGGAGGGTTTTGGACATCAATAAAGAACTCATGGGGTCAGAGGAGACGCAGACCGAGGAGCTGAAACACAAATGGGAAGAGGAGTTAGGAGGAAAGATAGAGGATGGTCTCTGGGCGGACGCGTTGAGTAGAGTCAACGTGTCCACATCATGCGCCAGGCTCAGCCTGATACAATTTAAGGCTGTTTACCGGGCACTCATGACAGTGGCCCGGATGAGCAGGTTCTTTGGGATAGAAGACAGGTATGCAAGGTGTGCGGGAGGACCAGCAAACCATGTCCATATGTTCTGGGGTTGCCCGAAGCTCCGAGGTTTGTGGATGTCATGTCCAAGGTGTTAAAAACAAGGATGGCACCGAGTCCAGAGTTGGCGATTTTCGGAGTGTCGGAAGATCCAAGAATCCAGGAGGAGAAACAGGCAGACATTCTGGCCTTTGCCTCCCTGGTAGCCCGGAGACGGATACGATTAGCTTGGAGGGACTCAAAGCCCCGAAGCCAGAGACCTGGCTCACCAACATGGCTAGTTTTCTATGTCTGGAGAAAATCAAGTTCGCGCTGAGAGGGCCAATGTCAGGGTTTGTCCGGAGGTGGCAACCGTTCGGCGACTTCTTTAGAGAAAATTAACTGTCAGCAGAGGGGAGCGGGGGGTGGGGTTTAGATTAGATTAGTGTGAAGGAAAGGTGGGACCTGTGAGGGAGGAAGACAGCCTTTGCACTATGGTTATATTTGTGTGCACACTGTTTCTTCTGTTATTGTTACAAAATCACAAATACCTCAATAAAATGTTTTACAAAAAAAAAAAGAAAAACTGTCTGAGTTCTCAGCACTTGCCACCTACGGCAGTTCCATTTGATTTTCATCGCCAGTGTTGTAGAGGCAGACAAAAGACTCCACAAGAGGCCAGGCTAACCGGATACAACTCTCTTTATTCTCACACTAGATACAGCAATCACACCTTTCCACTCTCTGCAGGGCCACCTACCCCCACGTGCTCCCAGGTTGGAGTTTATATCCTGTGGGGAGTTCCCCCTAGTAACCTGAATAGCTCATAAACTGAGGTATAGGAGGGGAAATGAATGCAATACAAGTTCTGGCCCCATAGGAAGTCCTAACAGATAGTTTAAAACATAATCACCTTGCAAAGTTCAGCATTCATGACCCAATCAGCCAGGGAATAACCTGAAAGTTCTTTCCTGCTGCTTACTGTGTATTTAGTTGTGTGAAATTAAAGAAGAACATTGGCGGAACCAGTGAGCTGAAAAATTGCAGAGCTGACGTTGGAATGGATGTTTTGTCTGTGGTGCGTACTAGCAGTAGACATTCACTGCATGCAGCTCATGCCTGTAAGAAGATGCCGTCCGACATGCTTTCCGTCCAAAACTATTTCTCAACATGGCCACACGGCTCCCTTTAGGAATCAAATACTAAGCTCTAAACTCCTGACTCCAAACTCCTGTATTGGTTCAATAGGAGATCTAGTGCAGATCCTTGTTTTCTGTAATGCCTTTATTTGTCTGTTTATCCATGGTCATCTTGTTGATTAGGATATGTAGTCTGATCCCATTGTTTTGTGTTAGGTTTCTCGCTGGATTCAGGCAAAGGAATCACATCGCAAGACACACTGACCTTTGTATCTGGTGCACCAAGAGCCAACCATGCTGGAGCTGTTGTTTTCCTAAAGAAAGAGAAAGATACGAGAAGCCTAACGACTGAGTATGTCCTGGAAGGTGAAGGGCTGGCGTCGTCTTTTGGATATGATGTTGCTGTGGTGGATCTTAATCAAGACAGGTGAGGCATGGAATAACTCAGGATTCAAAGAGTATAAGTAATACCTAGTTATTCTGCAGGTGCATACCTCCAAACTTTCAAATGTTACTTCTGCACTTGATTGAATTTTCCAGTTTGATAAATATTAAGTGGTGCTACGATGCCAGACTGAATGGAAAAGGATTCGACGTTAAACAGGCAATGGTGTCCAAAAGGTAAAAGTACACTGGGATTGGAATGAATCTATGCCTCCATCAGAGCCATCTCCTCATTCCTGCTCCAGCAAGTACTGACTGTCCTCCTCTGGTCTTACCAGGAGTCAGGACTTGAGGACAGCAGATAAATCATCCAGTTTCCCGCTCCCTGCACATCCACCATCATTTTAATTTGGTGTGTCATGATTGGCAGGCTAAGATTCCCCCCCCCCCCCCCCCACCTCCATTCACTGCTATAGTTTGATTTCAGGTACAGCAGAAAAAAACCTGCCCCTTTGTTCCCCAAAGCAAGTCCAAACTAGTCAACTAATTGTCAGCACAAACGTTAAGATGTATAAATTACAAACCTACATTAAAAGATATGAGAATTTGAACTCGAAATGGAAACAACTAGAAGAGTGCCGACATTAGAGTAAACTAGGTGAGTTAATATACTCGGTTTGGAGGAAGCAGTGGTGACATGGTAATATCACTAGGCTGGTAATCCAGAGGCTCAAACTAATGCACTGGGAATGAGTTCAAATCCTACCTTGACAGTTTGTGGAATTTAAATTTACTAAAACCTGGAATTAAAAGCTAGTCTCAGTAAAACGCTTATTTGTCATTTAATCTTCCCACTAACAGGACAGACCCAACCGAGATGGTGGCACGATGGTATAGAGTCAGGAGGGAATTGCCCTGGGAGTCCTCGACATTGACTCCATGCCACAAAGCCTCATGGCATCAGGTCAACATTGGCAAGGAAACCCTTTGCTGGTGGCGCCCCTCCCCAGCTGATAAATTAGTACTCCTCCATGTGGAACACCAATTGGAAGAAGCACTGAGCGTGGCAACAGCGCAGTCCATCGTCCTGTCCATTACCAAGAGTGGCTCAGTAGTACCACTACTGACCAAGCTCCCCAAGTCCTGAAAGCTGCTAGACTTGAGTCTGCAGCAGGTCATGAAAGATCCAACAGAGAGAGATAGACCTACTTTACCTTGCCCTTCCTAATCTACCTGCGGCAGAGAGAAAAACATACTTGACCTCACTCTTCCCAATCTACCTGTCACCGATGTACCTGTCACAGATGCATCTATCCATGACAATATTGGTACGAGTGATCAGCACGTAGTCCCCATGCTAAATGGGATAGATTTTTAACTAATCCAGCAATTCAAAACTGGGCATCCATGAGGCGCTGTGGGCCTTCAGCAGCAATAGTATTGTACTCAACAATAATCTGTAACCTCCTGGCCCATCATATCCCCCGCTCTGCCAACACTTTCAAGCTGGGAATCAACCCTAGTTCAATGAAGAGAAAAGGGGGGTGTGCAAGGCCTAAAATGAGGTGTCAACCTAGTGAAGTTACAGCACAGGACTAGTATATAAGCAGCAAGTAATAGAAAGAGCTAAGCGATCTCGCAACCAACGGATCATCTGCAGTCCTGCCACATTCCGTTGTGAATTAAACTTGGGGTGTGGGGCAGTGCCCATGTGTCTGGAGGGTGACATTTCCTGTGGGTGGGGGGTGTGGGGGACCCACAAGCTCACTTAGAGAGTGGGGCACCCTTACAAAATGGCAGCCCGATCTCTGGCTTCAGCTCCCCCAATGCTAAACCAAATACTAAGGGCGTGATCTTCCGTCCTCGTTGCGTTCTCACTCAAGCGAATAGAGACTGGTGAATAGCAGGAGAGGCCAAAGGTGATAACCGCGCCAAGTGCTAAACAGTTTTTGATGCAGCGGCCCGGCTCCCATAGGCGAAATCGGGATCTCACCGTAGTGTGGCGAGAAATCATTTATCATTACTTAAGTCCAATTTACATACAATTAATGGGAGCCAGCCCATATCCAATGGCCTCCCGTCATTCAGCAGCCTCCCCAGCAAGTGCTCATGCTGGCGCAGATTAGTTAGTACTCCTTTTGAAAAATGTGAACCTGGCGGAAGGGCATCTGTGGGGAGCCAAGGGGGTGAGTAGGCATCTTTGGTCACAGGCAAAGAGCCCGGGGGTGCTGGGATTGCTTAATGGGGGGTGCGGGACCCTCGGCTGGTGCCTCCCTGAACCGTGTGCTGACCTCGAGATGCAGCCTCATCAAAAGGGAGGAAATCGGGGGAGCTGCTGGCCACCGTCACCACTCCATGGGACGGGTCCGGGTTGGAACCCAGCACCCCCTCCCAGTTGGTGCCCATGGGGCCTGGGGTTCACCTTGGGACGGAGGGACAGCTGGTTCGAGCCCCGGCCAACCAACAGATCATATTAAGCTCTGCAGTCCTGCCACATTCAGTTCTGAATTAAACTTGGTGATGTGGGGTAGTGCCCATGTGTCTGGAGAGTGACATTTCCCGTAGGTGTGGGGTGTGGGGGACCCACAAGCTCACTTAGAGATCGGGGCACCCATGGTCCGCACCATCATGTCGACGCCCTCAGCGATGCTCCCTTCTGAGAGCGGGACGTGTCCTGCAGAATCTCATCAAGGTCAGCCTAGTACTGGGTGACATCCCCCAGCGAGACATTCTGCTGAGACCCTCCGCCATGGCTGTCACCGACTGTCCGACGCCTTGGACACCTTCACTAATGGTGCCGACGTCATGCACCAGGGTCTCCTCTGTGGTCAGCACCCTAGCAGTGTTGGCCTCAGTGCCACACATTGCTGGAGCCATCTCCTATGCCCGTAGCCACTGAGACTCCTCCAATCAGCTATGGACCTGCTGGAGTGACACTGACATCTCCCCCGGAATGTTCCGGTTGCACGCTATCATCTCAATCGGCTCCAAGTACCTCTGTACCACAGGTTCAGCATCAGGCTGGGACCCAGCTGGGTCCTGGGATCCAGCAGCCCTCCAACTGCTGCTGCTCCTGGGGGTGGGGGGTGGAATGTTGGTGACTACTCACTTGTGCTGCCCTGTGTAGGTCATTGACCTTCTTACAGCACTGCTGGCCAGTCCTCCTGATCACACTCCCCTAGCTCACCGCTGGCAACACTGGCTGCCTTGTGGCTGACTCTCGTGGACTCTCTGGGGAACGATTCATCCCTCCACACTCGGGTCCGCATCCCTGAATCTTGGGGCTGGTCTCTGATTTGTTATGTTCTAGGTATCACATAAGCGGCTTCCTTGTGGTGCATCTGACAAAGGAAGGTTCAGACGTGGAGGTAACTTCAACACGTTTATTAAACTATTAACACTTCTATTACTCTGGTTCGACACTACTGCTAATCCTACTATAGCTACCCAGACTGACTAACCAGTTGCTGCAATCCACGTGGTGGGTGTAATATTGAATCAACAAAGTGTCTGTACTCACTGACTGTCTCCACTGGAAAGAGGCAGATCATGTGTGTGGTGTCCTTTATATATGGGTTGGTGTAATGCCCTCCTGTGGTCGTGTCACCTGTGTGTATCGTGAATGTCCATTGGTCGTGTCCTAATCTAACTGATCTATTGGTTGAGTGTGTGTGTGTGATGTCTCTGGTGCACCCTCTGGTGTCTAGCTAGCCTACATGTATTTACATTGATGCACCACATTCCCCCCTTTTTTATATGTTACATATTTTCTGTACACTTTCAGAAAATTGAACAAATAACAAGTCGATAGGTTAAGGCATATACAAGTCATGGGAACAGTGATTAAACAATAAGTCCAAATCATTTGTGTGAGTCCAAAAACCATCAATCATCATGGTCAAATGTCTCTCTTGGTTATGAACGCCATCAACGTCCCTGTGCCACAGGAACCAAGAAGTGGTCAAATCGCTTCGCTGTCTGATTTGGAGTCCCTTTCATTTTCGATGTTTGTGATGGTGCTGTCGGATGGCATCTTGTAACTGATAAGGTGTTGATGTTGAAGAGGTATCATCAACAGTATCATTCGAAGTCATGGATGTGCCATATGGTGAAGTTGGATAAGACTGTACATGCTGGTTCTGGTCACATGCTGTGCTGGTAGGGTGATCCTGCTGAGGACCATTGAAGTTTGTCGAATTGGAAACAGAATTGCTGCTCGCATAAATACCTGGTGATGGTGTGAAACTAGAACCTTGCATCTGATAGGAATATGCCGTCTGGCCAGGCTGGGGTGCAGCAAATCCTGGGCTGCAACTAAGGCATCCAGTCTGTAGTGCAGATTGCGCTTGCGGTAGTCCTCCTTCGGTCTTGATTCCATTAGTGGGCAATCCGTAGTGCTGGCCTGTTTGAGAATATGCTGCATAGGCTGCTGCATGCCTGAATACTGGGTTTGTCCAGCATGAGCTGTCATTGGCTGCACTGATGGTGTGGAAACAAAATGTGTGGATATAGCTGTGGTGAATATTGGTGTATTCCTCTTGGACTGTAGTCGCTGCTTGTTATTACTCACCCAGTGTAATTGTTAAGTGATCCATCTCCTGTCGTTGTGGCATCTGCTGTCACCCTGAGCATGTCATCACTGAGGTTGCGGCACTCCCTGTCTGGAGTAAAGCCCGGCTTACGTGAATCAGAGTCGGCGTTTGATTGCTCCCCATCTGGAGTCTGGTCTGTTTTAACCGAGTCAGTGTTGGTTTGTTGATGCTCCCCATCCGGAGTCTTAGCAGGTTCACTGGAGTCAGCTGAGATTTCTTGAAGCTGCACATCTGGAGTCGGAACATGCAGGAATGCATTGACTTGTGGAGAGGTTCGAGCGAATGAGGGTGGAAGTATCATGGTGTCACCGGAGTCACCAGTGGTCTCACAGTGATCGTCGAGTGCCTCTGTACACACTAGCTGAGGTCTGTCACTTTGCACATCTTGCATGGGAAGTGGGATGCTGTCGTCACGCGTCTCACATACCGTGGGTAGATCCTCAGCAGCTGCTTGTTGTTCATTTGGGTTGGGTAAATTGTCAGAGTCTTCATCTGGTAGCGCAAACAATGTGGGCGGACTGTCATTGTCTTGCTGTTGTCCCTCATTTGGGCTTGGACTGTCATCGTCGCTTTGTTCTTCACTGTAGCATGATAGACCGACATGGTCGTCCTGCTGTGTACTGGAGCGTGGTAGACTCTCATAGTCTTCTTGCTGTTTACTTGAGCATGGCAGACTTGCATCGTCTGCCGCTAGTTGGTCAGAGGAGGTTGCTACACCCTCATGGTCTTGTTCCTGCAAGGACTGCGCATCGGATTCTTGCGTTGCTTCTATCATGGAGGCTGTCCACTAGCTCGCTGTGGAGGTATGTGACACTGGAGTCACGTCTTGTGTGTGCAAGGACTGCGCTCTGGAGTCTTGCGTTTCTTCTATCGTGGAGTATATCCACGAGCTCGCTGTGGAGGCTTGTGACACGAGTCACTTCTTGTTCATGCAAGGACTGCGCTCTGGAGTCTTGCATGTTTTCTTTCATAGAGTCGGGAACCCTGAGCGGTGTGTGGACCATGCTCTGTGTGGCAGCAGGCCGCTCTCTGTGGGCTTGTATCGCTCTTTGACTCTTTGGTGTCAGGCTGCAGCATCATCCTGCACTCACGAGTCGGGATGTCATACCTGCTGGGCTGAAGATCCTCAAATCCGAAGAACTCGTCGTCGGGGTCGTTAATGTGCAACACGTCTAGTTGCGGATCAAATTTGGTACTGGGGTAGACTCCCAAGGTGAAAGGTTTGTCTGAGTCGTTGTCTTCCAAGACCACATCATCACGTTTTGTGTTGGAGCTGGCATTGTGCTCGCGTGGTCCAGAGAAAATGTAAAGGTCGGTTTCGAAGTATTCAAGGTCAGAATCATCGGTTTGGGCGTAGGTAACTGCTTGTTGTAAGGTTCTTCGGAGGTTAATTTCATTTCCTGGTTCAATTTGAGGCATTGTGCTGTCATTCCAGGTGAAGGAAGATTGTTTTACGGCTTTAAAAGATTTTTTCTTTAATTTGGGACGTTTCCCCTTTAAATGGGCATGGTCCGGGACCTCTGACATCATGACGCATGTGACACCATACGTAGGACGCGTTTGCGCATGTGCAAATCGCTGTTCCTGTACCATGGGTCGTTTTCGTGATTGCGCATGCGCGACGTGTCACGCATGCGCAAAGTGGCCTTCCCATTCTGTGCGTTTCTCGCACAACTGCGCAAGTGCAGTCCCTTTAGAAAGATGGCCACCGATCAAATTGTTCTCTGCTCCGGTATCTCGGCCTCGTGGTGAGTACTGGCACTTCTCTTACCTTTTCTTGCTGGTTGGAGTGTGTTTTCCTCACAGTATTTGCCGAATTTGTCCAGGACTGCCTGGAAGTCGCTCCTGATTTGCCCCTTGGAGAACTTGAATTTTAAAAAGATTTCTTCTGCAATGGCACCGGCGATGGTGAGCAGAAGCTCTGTCTTTTAAGCATCGGCCACGTCTTGTAGGTCGGCTGCTACCAGGAAGATTTCAAACATTTGCCGGAATACCCGCCAGTTTTCGCGGAGATCGCCGTGGCACTGGAGCTGCTGCGGAACCCGGATCTTGAACATCTTGCCTGGGTATCGTTGCTAGTTGTCACTGTATGCTGAGGTATGGCTGTATGGATTGAAACAGTTCACTCCTGGTACCATGATTTGTTATGGTCTAGGTATAACATAAGCGGCTTCCTTGTGGTGCACTTGACAAAGGAAGGTTCAGATGTGGAGATAACTTCAACACGTTTATTAAACTATTTACACTTCTATTACTCGGGTTCGACACTACTGCTAATCCTGCTATAGCTACCCAGACTGACTAACCAGTTGCTGCAATCCATGTGGTGGGTGTAATATTGAATCAACCCTCTGTCTGTACTCACTGACTGTCTCCACTGGAAAGAGGCAGATCATGTGTGTTGTGTCCTTTAATTATTGGGTTGGTGTAATGCCCTCCTGTGGTCGTGTCACCTCTGTGTGTGTATCGTGAATGTCCATTGGTCGTGTCCTATCTAACTGATCTATTGGTTGAGTGTGTGTGCGTGATGTCTTTGGTGCTCTCTCTGGTGTCTAGCTAGCCTACATGTATTTACATTGATGCACATCACCACAGTCTGCGGGGCTGGCGAGCGTAGTCCCGGCGAATCGGGCTGGCGAACCTTCAGTTGTGACGAGAAGTCCACAAGGCCTTGCTGAGTGGACCAAATTAGGGTTGGACTTGGGGAGTTTCTCTCCCGTCTAGCGCACAATCAGAAAATGTTTTCATCAGTGGGGACCTGAACTCTCCAACGAAACCGTCTTCTTAAAGATCGGGACACCATTTTGAAAGGATGCCCTGATGTCTAAGTGGGCTTGCGGATCTCCCACACCCCTCACCCACGGATAATGCCACCCCCGCAAACATGGCATGGGCATTACCCCATCTCCCAGGTGAGCACACACGCGGAGGCCCCCTCCTTTCAGGAACCCCCCCAACCTTCATGACGCCCCTTCATAACCCCTCTTCACATCTTCTTCATGGACCTGGCACCCAGTGCCAATTGGGCACCCTGCGGTTGTGGAAGAGATTTAGGAGAATGGTTCCAAGATTGAATGGCCTCAGCAATGTGGAACAATTGGAGAAGTTGGAGCTGCGTTTAGCGAAGGTGTTCAAAGTCATGAGGAGTCTGGATAGATACGGAGAAACTGTTCACATTGGCAAAAGAAGCAGAGGTGACACGAGGAAAATTATTTTCACAAAGCTTGCAGTCGGGATGAAATGTCCAGTCAAGAGTGTGGTGGACGCAGAGTTAAATCATGGGTTTCAAAAGAGAACAAGAGAATTTTCTGAAGGGGGTTTGCCAGGTGTTGTTGGGGGCTTGAACTGGGTTGTTTCTGAAGAACTCCAACTCGCATGTGACAAATGGTTTCCTTTTGTACTGTAGCCATTATATTAATTGCAAAGAATTAAAATTTTAAAAATAAAAGTTCATATTGTATGTAGTTTAATGTAAGAAATCAATAAATACAATTTACCCGGTTGCCTTGTATCTTCAATTTGAGATACCATGCTAAAGTGCCCTCTAGTGTCTTTGGTGTAGAATTGCATGTTGACACAGATGCTGATTTTAAATGGGAAAATACATTCCAATGTTGTGTGTTGAGGTAATATTACCAGATCAGGACGTTCCTACATTATCAATATTAATCACAGCACCACCCACAATAAAATCCCCTACCGCAGATAAATGTTGATACTTTAGAATACTATTTGCCACAGCAGACACAAGGATTGTTTATATACTGCCTTTTAAAAGCCCCAGCATTCCAAGATGTTTAACAGTCGATGAAGTACTTTTGAAGTGCACTCATTGTTGTAATGGTATAGCGATTTTCAAACAAAGTCAATTTATTTTCCATAGGCTGAGCTAGCACATTGGATTCATTGGGGCACCACTGTCAGTTTTATGGGATTAATAGCTTCCCAAGATATGCAAAGTGAGGGACATAGGTTTTAAGGTCTGTGGGGCAAAGTTTAGAACATTACAGCGCAGTACAAGCCCTTCGGCCCTCTGTTGCGCCGACCTGTGAAACCACTCTAAAGCCCATCTACACTATTCCCTTATCGTCCATATGTCTACCAATTACCATTTGAATGCCCTTAGTGTTGGCGAGTCCACTACTGTTGCAGGCAGGGCATTCCACGCCCTTACTACTCTCTGAGTAAAGAACCTACCTCTGACATCTGTCTTATATCTTTCTCCCCTCAATTTAAAGCTATGTCCCCTCGTGCTAGACATCACCATCCGAGGAAAAAGGCTCTCACTGTCCACCCTATCCAATCCTCTGATCATCTTGTATGCCTCAATTAAGTCACCTCTTAACCTTCTTCTCTCTAACGAAAAGTCAAGTCCCTCAGCCTTTCCTCATAAGATCTTCCCTCCATACCAGGCAACATTCTGGTAAATCTCCTCTGCACCCTTTCCAATGCTTCCACATCCTTCCTATAATGCGGCGACCAGAATTGCATGCAATACTCCAAATGCGGCCGCACCAGAGTGTTGTATAGCTGCAACATGACCTCATGGCTCCTAAACTCAATCCCTCTACCAATAAAAGCTAACACACCGTACACCTTCTTAACAACCCTCTCAACATGGGGGGCAACTTTCAGGGATCTATGTACATGGACACCGAGATCTCTGCTCATCCACACTGACAAGAATCTTACCATTAGCCCAGTACACTGTCTTCCTGTTATTCCTTCCAAAATGAATCACCTCACAGTTTTCTGCATTAAATTCCATTTGCCACTTCTCAGCCCAGCTCTGCTGCTTATCTATGTCCCTCTGTAACTTGTAACATCTTTCCGCACTGTCCACAACTCCACCGACTTTAGTGTCATCTGCAAATTTACTCACCCATCCTTCTACGCCCTCCTCCAGGTCATTTATAAAAATGACAAACAGCAGTGGCCCAAAACAGATCCTTGTGGTACACCACTAGTAACTGGACTCCAGCCTGAACATTTCCCATCAACCACCACCCTTTATCTTCTTCCAGCTAGCCAATTTCTGATCCAAACTGCTAAATTACCCTGAATCCTATGCCTCCGTATTTTCTGTAGTAGCCTACCGTGGGAAACCTTATCAAACGCTTTACTGAAATCCATATACAACACATCAACTGCTTTACCCTCATCCATTGGTTTGGTTACCTTCTCAAAGAACTCAATAAGGTTTGTGAGGCACGACCTACCCTTCACAAAACCGTGTTGACTATCTCTAATCAAATGATTCCTTTCCAGATGATTATACATCCTATCTCTTATAAACCTTTCCAAGATTTTGCCCACAACAGAAGTAAGGCTCACTGGTCTATAGTTACCGGGGTTGTCTCTACTCCCCTTCTTGAGCAAGTGGACAACATTTGCTATCCTCCAGTCTTCTGGCACTATTCCTGTAGACAAAGATGACTTAAAGATCAGAGCCAAAGGCTCAGCAATCTCCTCCCTAGCTTCCCAGAGAATCCTAGGATAAATCCCATCCGGCCCAGGGGACTTATCTATTTTCACACTTTCCAGAATTGCTAACACCTCCTCCTTATGAACCTCAAGCCCTTCTAGTCTAGTAGCCTGAATCTCAGTATTCTCCTCGACAGCATTGTCTTTTTCCTGTGTGAATACTGACGAAAAATATTCATTTAGCACCTCTCCTATCTCCTCTGACTCCAAGCACAACTTCCCACTACTGTCCTTGACTGGCCCTACTCTTACCCTGGTCATTCTTTTATCCCTGACATATCTATAGAAAACTTTTGGGTTATCCTTGATCCTACCTGCCAAAGACTTCTCATGTCCCCTCCTGGCTCTTCTTAGCTCTCTCTTTAGGTCCTTCCTAGCTAACTTGTAACTCCCGAGCACCCTAACTGAACCTTCATGTCTCATCTTTACATAAGCCTCCTTCCTCTGAACAAGTGTTTCGACTGCTTTAGTAAACCACGGTTTCCTTGCTCGACCACTTCCTCCCTGCCTGACATACTTATCAAGAACACGCAGTAGCTGTTCCTTGAACAAGATCCACATCCCCTGCAGTTTTCCTCTCCATCCGATGCATCCTAAGTCTTGCCTCATCGCATCATAATTGCCTTTCCCCCAGATATAGCTCTTGCCCTGCGGTATATACCTATCCCTTTCCATCACTAAAGTAAACTTAATCGAATTGTGGTCACTATCACCAAAGTGCTCACCTACCTCCAAATCTAACACCTGTCTTGGTTCATTACCCAGTACCAAATCCAGTATGGCCTCGCCTCTCGTTGGCCTATCTACATACTGTGTCAGGAAACTCTCCTGCACACATTGGACAAAAACGGACCCATCTAAAGTACTCGAACTATAGCGTTTCCAGAGGAGATGTGCGAGCCAGGTTTTTACGCAGAGGGTGGCGAGTGCCTGGAACGCGTTACCAGGGCAGGTTGTGGAAGCAGGGATACGGCACAAGGAAGTGCTGGGGGTTTCGGCAAAGGTTGGTATCAATCCACCTAACCTGCCCGTCTTTGGACTGTGGGAGGAAACCGGAGCACCCGGAGGAAACCCACGCAGACACTGGGAGAATGTGCAGACTCCGCACAGACGGTGACCCAGCGGGGAGTCGAACTTGGGACCCTGGCGCTGTGAAACCACAGTGCTAGTCACTTGTGCTACCGTGCTGCCCTAATTCTCAGCGCCATTCAACAGTACTTTGCCATTTTTTTGGCCTCGGCAAGCGCTCCCTATCGAGGCCACACTTTAAGTCATTTCCTGCGCTGGCGTACTCCGTTCACCAGTGCAGGAAGACTACTTGCGGATCGGGACACCATTTTGAAAGGCAGCATGATCTCTTGACACCTCCCACTTCACCCAACCTACCTATTCTGGGGTTCCCAAGCCCCCACCTCTTATGGACAAAGACTCCCTGGGCCCGACCACTGGCACAGGCAAGTCGGGCGGGACGGGGCTGCTGAATGATGTCCTGTACCATGTGTTTATTGTCTTAAATTTTGTAGTCCAGAGTTTTCATAGACTAGATCATAGAATTTACAGTGCGGAAGGAGACCATTCAGCCCATCGGGTCTGCACCGGCCAATGGAAAGAGCACCCCACCCAAGCCCATACCTCCACCCCATCCCCGCAACCCAGTAACCCCACCAAACGTTTTTGACACTGAAGGGGCAATTTAGCATGGCCAATTCACCTACACGGTACATATTTGGACTGGGGGAGGAAACCGGAGCACCCGGAGAAATCGCACACAGACACTGGGAGAAAGTGCAAACTCCACACAGACAGTCACTTGAGGTGGGAATTGAACCCGGAACACTGGAGCAGTGAGGCAGCAGTACTAACCACTGTGTCACCGTGCCGCCTATTTATTGAAAATAGGTTATTTCTAATTTAGGTGTCAGGATAAATTCTGATTATTCACCCCTCCATCATGCAGTTGTCTCCACTGTGTTTTATTGTCACTGCGTGACAGCAACTAACTGCAGCAATAGCACAGGCTGGAATATGTAACAGGAAAAGTGTGATGCCCGTTAAATTCAGCTTGTATAAATGTGTGCATTTGGATGATGATGTGTTCGATTAATTGTCAAAAATGTCTGCATTTGGTTTCTGCTCTTTAACTGAGAATTTCTTTTTTCTAGCTGGTTGGATCTTGTGGTTGGAGCTCCCCAGTTCTTTGACAAACAAGCAGAAATTGGTGGTGCTGCATATGTTTACATTAATCCTGAAGGAAACTGGAATAAAGCATCGGCCATTCGTTTAAATGGGAGCAAGGACTCCATGTTTGGACTGGCTGTTGCCAATATAGATGACATTAACCAGGATGGGTACCCAGGTAAGATTGTAATTGTTGTACACTCTGTGGTTTGGAGTTTGCGGGGGGGGGGGGGGGGAGGGAGAGGAGAGAGAAAAAAAAGTTTGTGTTTAAAACTTCTGTGCTTTCTATTTTGATGTAAACAAATGTCGATAACTTGATGATGCATATAAAGCTTGAAACCTTTCCAAAAAGCCTGGGCTTTGACTTGAAATTTGTACCCAGAAGGCAGGTCCTGTAACATGAACAATTTCTCCAATTGTACCTGAAGTATTTATGACAAACAAAACACAGGAATTTTTTCTATTTCATGATCTCACAATATTCCGTGTTTGAACGTTTTTTGAAGAAAGCATAGAGGGCGAATATCAAAAGCATTATTACGTTAAATACCGAGTATTTTTGTAAATAAAAAGTCGTAAGTATTTATTGTGGAGGAGTCCGATTACTGATTACATATTTAGTAGTGTTCAAATTCTAAATACACTATTATACATTCTGTATAAACTTCAGAAGACACATTATTGTGAGAGAATAATTGTCTGGGCAATGACCTGGCCAATTGCATTGCATGCTCTTTAGAGAACCTGCCAAATTTTAATTCCATTAATTTGAAAATGAGGTTGCTTCTCTGTACAGTCCATAAATCAGATTACTGTCCTTTTGATAAAGATGAAAATCTACTCTAGCACTGAAAGACAATCCTACCAAAATGTGGGATTGCCTGCAATGCAGCTAAACCGCACAATGGTATCCAGGCCATGACACGAGGCTTAAAATCCACAGGGCTGGTCGGCACGGTGGCACAGTGGTTAGCGCTGCTGGCTCACTGCGCCGAGGACCCGGGTTACTATCCGTGTGGAGTTTGCACATTCTCCCCGTGTCTGCGTGGGTCTCACCCCCATAACCCAAAGATATTCAGGGTAGGTGGATTTGCCATGCTAAATTGCCTCTTAATTTGGAAAAAAAAAGAATTGGGCACTTTCAAAACAAAAATCAATTAATTTAAATAAAAAATATCGACAGGGCTAACTTACTGCTACAAGTGTTCACTCCATCTGCAGCTGACCCACCAGAGTTTGCAGGGTCAGGGAAAGTTCTTCACTTCAAATATTCCGAACTGGCACAAAGGAATGTGTTTAAGCCTGCTAGGAAAAATGGAATGGAATGAACATGTGGCTCTGGCAAGATGTCTTGCCAACACGCACAGCCCACAATGAACCAAAGACAGCTGGAGTTGACCAATGGACCAAAAAATGTAAAAAACTTCAAAATCTTCAGTGACTCTGACTCAATCTCTTGCCTGGTCCCTCGGGCATTGCTTCTTATCACCCGGTGTTGTTATGCCGGTTCTTAGACTGGGACCAAGGAACCTCCGGGCTATGTAGTTCCCATCTTTTGATACAAACACGCTTAATTGGCATGGACAGAGTTTCTGCCCCATACAGAACCTTTGGAAACACAGAACCTTCGACTCAGTGCTTTTGATCCCAGGCTATTCCTGGGTATTCTGCTATACTATCTCCCAACTTTACAGGCGGAGAGCACCAGATGATGCATGAAAATTTAAAGCCATACACACTAACGCAATCATTTATCCCTTATCAGTTTTAAATCGATAAGGCAAAGACTAATCATTGACAGTTCTCATAAAATAACAGGAGCAGATTTTAAAACCGCAGTAAAAATTGAACTCCTTAACGTATCCGTGCCCTGATATAAAATGAAAATCGCTTATTGTCACAAGTAGGCTTCAAATGAAGTTACTGTGAAAAGCCCCTAGTCGCCACATTCCGGCGCCTATTCGGGGAGGCTGGTACGGGAATTGAACCATGCTGCTGGCCTGCCTTGGTCTGCTTTAAAAGCCAGCCATTTTATCCACTAATCCACTGATATCCACTGATATTATCCACTACATGTAAAAACTATTATTTTTGTAGAACAACATATCTTTCAATTCACCGTGAGCTGTGCCAATTAATATCTGCTATGTGTTATTATTGATCTGTATTTGTAAAATATTTACTGACTCTTTGTATCCAACTTTAGATATTGCTGTTGGAGCACCTTATGATGGCAAAGGCAAAGTTTTCATATACCATGGATCTAGTTCAGGGATAAATACAACACCTTCTCAGGTAAAACTATCCCAAAGGTTCAGGTTTGCAGATGTTTTGTAGTATGTATGTAATGCTACAGGTAGGAAAAGCCATTTGAAATCTAGCTTTGGGAATTGTACAACAATATTGTGACAAACATGTTCTTTTAGTTAAAGTTTTCGCTTGCGTGTTATTTCTTCCAGGCGTAATTTCTAACAGTACAAAATACGAGGTCACACGGCGTTTTTTACAACAGCAAAGCCGATAGTCAAGTCCAGGTGATTTGGCAGCAAGCATTTTGTAATGAGCGAGGTCTCACAGCCAAAGAGACAGGTTATTGTTTGAGGAGTTAGTTTTGAATTGACCAGCGAGTTGCTTACCATTGCAAAGTTTTTTTACATTGTCAAAGATTGACTATTCTTTTGATTATTCAAGGGTAACTTTAATCTAATGCAATGGTGCACAATCTCATTCAGTAGAACTACAGAGGTGGTCCTATTGCCATTTTGATGCACAACAAAGACTCCAATATCAACCTGGGTTGACAACTATATTTAAGAGCTTTTGAGATGGGACAGGCTCATTCATTGACTCCCGCCATATTTATTGTCACAAGTAGGCTTCAATGAAGTTACTGTGAAAAGCCCCTCGTCGCCACATTCCGGTGCCTGTTCGGGGAGGCTGGTACGGGAAGGTTGATTGGAGAATTATATTGGGTGTCATGAGTGAGTCGCGTATTGCCAGTGTTCTAAAGTTACCAGGCAAATCAGCCAAAATGGTTGCACTAGATTTCAAATGGTAGCCTATTTTATATGTTAAGAAATGAGCTGGTATTTTGAAGTCACTGGGGGTTATTTTGATTGTATAATACAGTAAATAAAATTGCTAGCCTATTTTATATCTCCCAATTTTTGTTATCTCCATTGCTTTTACTATAGAACAAAGTCAAAATTGCCTACAATATTTAGAGAGATCTAGTGGTGGTTTTATTATTTTGTGTATTAAGAAATGCATTTTTTAAATTGTTCATTTGTCTTTTGTAAATAAAACAAATTTAGGTTCAAAATCTGGGGGCAGACGTTTCTTGGCCCTGGGGTCTAGGAGGCAGGGCAGAGGGTCCAGAAAATAACTGGGTGCTACGTCGGGATTGCATCCCTGACGTATACGTATCCCACCACAAGTGACAGCAGTGGGCTACGAGACAGAGCCACTTGCCCACTAACAGAGGCAATTAACCAATTTGCATGCATGAAGCTCCAAATCGGGCCAATTCTACCAGCCCACTGATGATGAATACTGCTGCATGGGGAGGCCACCAGATTAACGGAGGCGACCCCTTTGCAACATAACCAGGACCATCAAAGTCAAGGATACTATCCTCCAAAGAAGGGGCCATGGGCAGGCAAGGCATTCCCCGTGGCCCCCAAGAGTCATCCGAGAGGTTTTCCAAAGGCCTGCCTACTTGGCCATCTGAAATTTTATTTTGCCCCTCCATGGCGAGCCATCCTAATGGTGTAGGCCTGCCTCAGCTGTGCCCACCTCTTCTGGTGAAGTTGCTGGCCCTCTGATTTGGCCAGCAATATCAAGAGGTCTGCCTGCTGTCACAAATTGGATAATAAACCTGGCAGCGTTTGATTAGGTGGTCCTCTCTGGGAATATCCCTCAGCATGTTTTGTTGCTGGCAAGTTAGGCTCAGTACCCATATTTGGTCCTGGCATCAGGGTCCTGAAGTCTGTGATCAGATTGGTAAGAATGTTTATTGCCCACTTTCCAAGGGATAGTGGGAGGGGCAGTGATAGGTGGTGCATGTAATACATTCCAGGAGCCAATGTGCAGTTATCCCTAGATCTCAGTGTTAATTGAAATTGGGCAGCAAAAGCTACACTTTGGATCTTTGGGGATACAAAGATTGTTTGCAGGAGCGACTGGTGATGTTGAATTTTTTTTTAAAGTAGTGTATTAGTCTAGAAATGTGACAAGATATATGCTGGAGGCAAAAGATTAGGCTCCTCATCGCCTGTCTTTGGAGCTTTACAAGTGCCCATAGAGCTCCAAAGTGGCGTTTGCATGTCAGACCTCATTGACACAGCCATTAACACTCGCTGTGAGCCAGCACTGGCAGCACACAGAGAAGGCAGATCATGATGTAATGTGGATTTGATGTCGGCAGTGCCATTTTGGAGCTCAAATTCCCTCAAACTTGCACAACTGAACATGTTTGGTACTTTTTAAAAGCAGAATCCACAATTTTCAGGTTAATTGCTGAGGCTCCCGGTTTGAAGAGAAGCAATGAGCTTTCATTCTCTCTTGCCTGAGAATAGCAGGTGAACCGAGTTCATGGCTTTGACAGAATTGCAGGCCTCCCCGTGATGCCATTGAGTGCACACACGTCACTTTGTGGGTGCCATGTGTCAATTCTATCAGACACTGAAACCGAAAATGATTTCCATCCCTGAACATCCAACTGGTGTGTGACCATAGCGAATCATGCAAATCAATGCCCTGTATCCTAGCAGCCGTCATGATGCCTTTGTTCTGTTGAGGTCTGCTGTACCATCTGCATTTGCACCACAAAACCAATGATAGCTACAGGTGCACCAACTGACGACATGGCTGATTACTCCAGGATTCAACCCATGCATGCAGGAGTAGCATGTGTACAATCAAAGTCATGCTTTCATACAATATGTGATAGAGCAGACAACAGCTGCACTAAAACAGCACTCTCGCTGCCTGGACCCTTCTGGAGCAACCATGTCGGGTTTGGCAAGTGGGTATCAGGATTTATGGTGATCTGCATGAAGCACATACCACCAGCAATATGATGAGGAGTTAAGGAACAGGAGGAGGAAGAGGGAAGGGTGGCATCAACCTAGATAACCGCTTTCTGGCTTGAAAGGTTTATCAGAATGATACCAGTCCGGGTAAACTCTCAGTTCCTCGGTCACAAACAGTCTCACGTCTCGTGTTTCCTCTCTCACTGACCATCGCAAGATTGACTTGGTCACAGTGCAAAAATGAAAGCCACCTCAATATAAACATCTCAAGTCAAATATATAGCAAAATCAACATAAAAAATCAGCTCATCATCCTTGTGTCCTTAGTGTCTGTCTTCCATTGACTGGTCGAGTGCTGTTGCACAGTACTGCCCTAGTAGCTGCAACACGGTTGTTGGAAGGCTGTTGACTGTTAGTGAAGGAAATTGTAGATGATGATGCAGGGTGACCGTGAGCAGCTCTAGGACTAGCCCAACTTCAGACAGTAATTTCAACATGGTATCAGCTATCTGGGCTGGCAGGCAGTGGCATGGACATTGGCAGAGTAACTGGCTTTGGAGAACAAATGAATGAAAATGTAATGATGACCATGAAACCATTGTCAATTGTCGTAAAAATCCACCTGGTTCACTAATGTCTTTTAGGGAAGGAAATCTGACGTGTCCATACCCAGTCTGGCCTACATGTGACTCCAGACCCACAGCAGTGTGGTTGACTCTCAAATTTCCTCTGAAATGGAGGGCAATTAAGGATGTGTAATAAATGCTGTTCCAGCCAACGGCAACCATGGCCCGTAAGTGTGCCTCCGTGGAAACTGCAGCATCAAATGCTGCATCATGGGCCCACAAGTGTACGCAGCAAGTTGGATGCATTTCCATGCTGGAAATGATAGGCTCCAGGCTGTACACAAAGCCCTGTGCAAGTTGTTACTGGACTCCTTGTTCCTCAACATGGATCACATGCTTTCCAGAGAAAACCTCCAATGCACCAAGCATTTTGTTAAATCCATTCACTCTTATTTGACTTCACCCTGCGGTGAACTGACGTTTGTGCTATTCTTGCTATCTGCTTTGGCTGCAGCCCCTCATGCTCAGCAGTTAACCAGGGACAATTCGAGGCACAATCTACACATGAGGTTACATGTCGTACCTGAGCTGGTGGGTGCGAGTATGAAAGCAAGTGATGATTCTGTGTCTTCATCATCACTCGCTCCTGAGTGTTTCTCAAATGCCTGGTCATGTTGGACCTCTTGAGTGTCTGAAAGGGAAGAGGTACAAGAATAAATTTTTGATGCAGGGAGGGAAGAGACGTACATAACGCGTACTTATACCGTCTGGTTCTTGCAGTTCCGAGAGAATGTAGGATGAGAGGAAGTACAAGTTGAGAAAGAGGATTGGGCATGATAATACCGTCGCCCTGTATTTTTCCAGCTCCATCACAGGTCAAGGTCTCTCTAATGACTGTCACAGCTGAGGTCAACACCACCATCTCCATGGGGGTCAGGACATGCAGCCTTGCATGTCCCTATGTTGTTAGGATGTGCTGACTCCAATTGAGTCACACCTTCTTCTGCTAAAGAGAAATTAGTATGTCCGAGAATGTGATGTAACCTGTTTGACTGATGTTGCTGTAGTAGTTGAATAGCTGGCCGTGGTTGCCAGTTGTAAGATTCGTTTGTGTGGGCTTTGCAGCAGTGCTAAGTGTGTGAGGGTGCGATGAAGTATATGAATGTTGGGTGTGAGTCCTGATTAATAGAGATTATTGGGTATGTGAACGATGGGAGGTAGGGTGACTTGAATGGTGGCAGAGGCTTTTTTTGTTTAGCTCAGGCTGTGGGCATCGCAGTCAAGGCCAGCATTTGTTTTGATCCCTAATTTCCCTTGAGAAGGTGGCAGTGAACTTCTTTCTTTAACCGCTGCAGTTCCTGGGTGTAGGTACATCCACAGTGCTGTTAGGCAGAGTGTTCCAGAATTTTGACCTAGTGACAGAATAATAACAGTGATGTTGTTCCAAGTAAGGATCATGTGTGACTTGGGGAACTTGCGGTGGTGATGCAGTTAGGATATAAGAATTTATTGAGCTTGACTATTCGTGTGGATCATTAAACCTTTTGCGCCACTGCACCCAGCCCAGTCTCTTCCCTTTGATGCCAATATTCATTCTTTCCCATTTCAGATTCCCCTTATTCTTGACTCCCAGCTCCTGTTGCAGGCCCAATGCCTCACCTATTTAAGCAATGCAGGCTTTAAGTAGTGCGCTTCTAACTTTTACACGATCTTAGCCATTTATGATATGGCCTCCATTTTGATCTATCCATTGCAATCAGTAGATGTGTGTTAATTGCTCAGCATATGTTTTCAGGTCTATCCAATTTAGCGCCCTAGGTATCACACCTGATTTGTATCCTTAGGACTGAGGTGAGGAGAAATTTCTTCACCCTGAGAGTGGTGAATATGTAATGAGGCCAAAAATAAAATGTTGTGTAATTTCAAGAAAGAATTAGATAAAGCTAATTCTTTATTTAAATTCTTTAAAGCTAAAGGAATCAAGGGATATGGGGGAAAGCGGGATCAGGGTATTGAATTTGATGATCAGCCATGATCATAATGAATGGCGGAGCAGGCTCAAAAGGCCGATTGGCCTCCTCCTGCTTCTATTTTTTACTTGTAACACAGATTGAAAAGTTTGTTCTTCTGTCAAAAATCCTAACTTTGCACATCTTTATTTTTCTGGTAATTGTGATCTTGAGCTTAAAACTATTTTGAAATGGCACATGAGAAGCATCAGTTGCTTTGCTATTCCTGGATTTATATATTGTCTAGACTGGTTTTGCAGCAAAAAGGACTGCAAGAAGATGCATTTTCCCAGATAAGGTCATTTGCTGACATTTGGATATGGACTGCTCCATTTTGTCATATTCTGCTTTCGGTGCCAATTTATCAGTTATTGCTGGTTTAGTCCATTAGTTGGCAATCTAACAGTAAAATGTAATGAATCTGAATAAATCCTAGCTTTACTCCTTCCTTTCCTTCCTTCCACCCCTTTTTTTCCGCTCATTTTCTCCTTTCTTCCAGGTACTCGATGGGAATGATTTTGGGACCTCTCTGTTTGGCTACTCTCTTGCAGGCCACCTGGATATAGATGAAAACCAATATCCTGACTTAGCTGTTGGATCACTCAGTGATGCAGTCTTTATGTACAGGTGAGATATTTCTCGATAGTACCACTCAGTCTCATTGTTAAGAATATGGGGCAGTGTATGAACAGCCCAGCGTCGGGTTGGGGGATACTCCAAGGATGCGCTGGGAAATCCCACTTGGAACTTTACAGGTAAGAGTTTGCACAGCAATTGTCCAGAAGTGCTAACTTCCTCTGGACAATTGTGAAACACTGGGAACCATCCAAAAGTATGATTTAAATCACCTTTTGATGATTTGGCCAGGATTACACTAATAGCTATTCGGAAAAAGTTAGAGGAATTAATCCTTGTACTAACTTCTGGGCAACATGTACAGGCAGAGACCAATACCGCCAGGGGACTGTCCACATACCCCCAATTACCCCCCCACCCCACACGCGCGCGCATGCACACAAGAATTCATCATATCCTGCAGAACTGAACTGACGCCCCCACCCCCCTTACTTTAAACCTTTACCTTTTCCTTGACTTGCCACATTTCACTGGGCTCTTTGAAAGTAAGCTGCTTTACGGCAGCCAGTGCAGTAAAAAATGGACGTGACCTCCTTGAATCCGCTGGACTTGGACTGTGCTGGGGTCTACGAGGCTGCAAGGAGTCTTTTGATGCAGGTCCTAAGCAGCTCCAGCCATCACGTGTTTCAGCGCTGTTTTCAAGGCCAGGTAAGTGCGCATTAAAGCCTTCTCATTCCCACGAGCCTTCGATTTCCGATGCAATTCAGGTAGGACCTGGAAATACCAAGTCTCTGCGCAGAGGATCCTGTGCAGACAATTTAGGGCCTGCAGAATGTTGACCTGCTGTCCACCTCAAAACAATTCATGATATTAAGGATTTTCTACTCTATTCATATTAAGCCAGTTTGCAATGCCAATTGCCCTATCCTGCGCATGAGTGCCAGATAAACAGAAAGCTGACATGGTTCCTTCTTTATACAACAATCCTCTGTGCTGGCCCTAACGGCCTGTATATTGATCGATGACCAGTGATACCCTATTGATGGATCTCTGTGTCTATTCGGAACCCTGGATATCTGTTATCCATTCTCAGTTCCCAAATAACAAAGGTCAAGTCTGTGCTTTTTGGCAAAGTCCACTTGTACTTTATTTGTCAGCTGTGCCACTGGTAACCTTATTTTCACTACAACACTTAGGAAGTTCCGACCAGCCCTGCAGCCAGCTAGTCAGATTGATTGTCTTTAGTGAATACAGTAGTTGAGTTTTCATTCAATTACAGATTGTGGTAATTCTTCAAATCATAATACACAGGATAACATAACTAAGCGATTTAAACAAAAGAAAGATGGCGATTAGCAGAAGCAAGCAGCAAAGAAATAGGTTTCAGAAATATAGATAGGGTGATTCCGGAATGAGTTTTTCCAACCCGGTAAGTGATTCTTAAGGAAATTATTATCTTAAGGTCTGGCCTTCTTTTTACTTCTGATTGGCTTTAACTAATTTATAATGCACTCAATTCGGCCAAACTTTCTGTCCATCAATTTAAGAGATATATGTATTTAAATATATTGGTGCCAATTTCCTATTCCATCGCTTGCCAATTAGAAAAACACAGTTTTCATTAAGAAATTATCAGCCCTAGACTGGCTGTTACTATAGAAACGGGATTACTCGTACTGGACAGCCGTCCAGTTTTTAACCATACAATGGGGCCTTTTAGCTAGTTGACGTCATTGACCTTGTAGCCTCAAGCAACTTGCAAAATGTGAAATAAATTAAAGAGTACTATCTGGATTAACCCTTAGTGGATTCCTAGCTATTGTTGCACTGAAGTAATGATTAATATGATTATAGTTAATTATTCTTAATGAGTTCTCAATTAAACCGCTATCATCTTCCCTTACTCTCATGGTTATAGCTGACTAGAAAAGTCAATTTCTATCACCTATGATACCTCCAGCTCTCCAGGAACAATTATGATGCTCCTTTAAATTGGTTGCAGTATTTTATGTGCTATCATGCTATAGGAATAAATTTTCCTCATGTTTATTGGTCGGCAATAAACCCATAGACTTAAACCTATTGGTGTTCCAACCTTGCCTTAACCTTCCCTATAGGGCTTAGAATTTTAGCAATGTTAGCAACAAAATCATACAGGTAGAAGTTAATCGTACTCCACTGCAAACCTGTCCATGGGTGGTTAATTCATCCCTTGGGGTCGATCTCATGGCTATTGTCTACATTGCAACCAGACATTGAATGTCTCCCTTGCGTCTCAGTGACCAGACTCCAATCAGTGCTCCAGGTGTACAGTCTGCCACAGTATTAGAGTGTGATCATAATTTCTAACTTTCTACAGCTTTGACAATGCATTTCAATATTCTGTTCATTTCGTTGATTACTATTCTGTATTTAGTTGGATCATTAGGGAGTATGAACACCATCCACTACAGCAGTCATGGAATACTTATTTCATGTATTTTCCATTACTATGTCCAGCACTTTTATTGTGTGAATTCAGTGTGCCTCTTCCACTTTGAATGCCGCTCTATTTACAAATTTGGTGACTTTTTAACATTGCCGCTCTATTTACAAATTTGGTGACTTTTTAACATTTGGGTTCTGAACCCAGGTCATTTATGCAGATTAGACCTTTTTTAATCATTCAAGGGGATGTGGCACGACCAACATTAATGGCCGTTACTTATTATCTTTGAGAAGCCACTTTCTTGTACCACTGCAGTCCATCCTGGTGAAGGTACACCAACAATACTGTTGGAGTGGGTATTTGACCCACTGACCGTGAAGGAGCAGTGATATTGTTCTATGTCTGAGTGGTGTGTTTGGCTTGGAGGGGAACGTGGTTTTCTCACGCACCAGCTGCCCTGGCCATTTTGAGTGGTGGAGGTCAAGGGATAGGCGATGTTGTCGAAGGAACTTTGGTAAATTGTTGCAGACCATTTTATAGATGATAAACACTGATACCATGATGTGCGGATGGTGAAGGAGATGAATGTTGAAGGAGTGTAGATCAAACGGGCTGCTTTGTCCTGGATGATGTCAAGCTTCTGAGTGTTGTTGGAGCTGCACTCATCCAGGCAAGTGGACGCTCTGGATTTATGCCTTGTGAATGAAATGAAATGAAATGAAAATCGCTTATTGTCACAAGTAGGCTTCAAATGAAGTTACTGTGAAAAGTCCCTAGTCGCCACATTCCGGTGCCTGTTCAGGGAGGCTGGTACTGGAAATGAACCGTGCTGCTGGCCTGCCTTGGTCTGCTTTCAAAGCCAGCGATTTAGCCCTGTGCTAAACCAGCCCCTAATGTAGATGGTGTACAGGTTTTGGGGAGTCAGGAGGTGAGTTAATCACCACAGAATTCCCAGCCTCTAGTCTACTTCTGTAGCCATAGTATTCATGTGACGGTTGAGTTTCTATTCAATATTGACACCCCACCAAGTTGTAGAAAGGCAGGATTCATTGAAGGTAATGCCATTGATGTCAAGGGGAGATGGTCATTGCCAGGCAGCTATGCGACACGATTGCTACCTGCCACTTAGCAAATCTGAATGCTGTCCAGACTGCATTCGGGCATGGTCTGCTTCATTATGTGAAGAGATATCAATGGTACTCGACAATCATTGCCACTTCAAACCTTACAATGGAGAAAAGGTAATTGATAAACAACTGAAGATAGTTGGACCCAAGGCACTACCATGAGGAACTCCAGTGATAATCTGGGGCTGAGATGATTGGCCTCCAAGAACGGTGGGGGGGGGGGGGGGGGGGGGGGGGTGGCGATAGTGGAGGAGAGAGATTCTCCAAATGTGCACCAGGTGCCCAACCAGAAGGCCACTGATTGGCAACATAAGGGCCTCAATTGGCCCACGGTAAGTAAACCACCAGACACCTCCCCTACTGCTGGAAAAATATCTGCCATTCGCCACTGAAAGAAGCATAAAATTCCAGCCACCAAGTAGTTATTTTCTATTCTCCAGTTAATTTCTTATCCTATCCCAATGTATGCCTTGAATTTCCATTCATGTGGAACTTTATTGGAGGCTTATTGGGAATTGAGACGGGACTTTTCACGGTTGATGTAGAATGTTACTTCAAAGCAGCCAAGGATACTTCTGGCAGCGTTTTCCTCTTTTCAATCTAGGGCCAGAATTTTATGTTCAGGGATCGGCCACATGATCAACCCGACCAAGGGTAACATTGCGTCAAATGATTGCTGGCAACTGATTGCTGGGTGTTCTTCTCACCATCATCATGGATGTGTGCAATTTTAAACCCTGCCACCCCCGCCCCTCTGCTGGGTTCCTATTTGACCCACCCACATGCAGTGCAAACCCGACTGGCAGTCCCATTTCACACTGGGTCGACCACCCAGCATAACCTCACATTACCAACACAATCTCGGTCAGGCCAGGCACAAGTTCTGCATCTGCTTCTGGCTGGGACGACTTCGGGTGCACTCCTGTTGATTACTGTTTACTGGATTATTATTGGACAAATAATCCTCCCCTCCAATCCATTCCGTTATTTTACATAGAAGCCAAGTGAGCACAATTTCTGAATATTAGCACATTGTTAGCCTGTTTCCAGTCTACCCATGCCTCCATATGCCTCACTCGGTGTTTCTTAACTCGATCATAATGATCATCAGTGCTTCATCAATCTCCTCTTTAATTATTTTTGAGCCTTTTCACCCATATGGCATTTCTAAGTTTTGATTTTTGCCAAGTTATCTTATTTGTTCTTGATCTCTTTCCTAGGGCACGACCTGTTATCGAAATTACAAAATATGTCACAACTTCACCCAAGAATATTGATATTAAGAAAAACAATTGTCCTGATCTCAAAGGATTTTGGTAAGAAATTAAAAATAACAAAATGTCTCTATCTATCTATGTTAATTTAAGATCGGCCGTTGTGTTTCTCACCAGTATAATAAGATAGTCTGCTTTGGAATCAAGTTGAGGAGTGGCAAGTGGCGATAGGTGCACGTGAAGGAATTGGGGAATAGTTGTTGGGGCAGGTATCTGTCCAGGATGGCAGACTGGTGATTTACAGGCGTCTTTCAGGATGCAGGTGTTGTCTGGTGCAATGGGTATGAAATCTTGGTATCACATTAAATATAGCCATGGCTGCCTCCTTTTCTGCCATCGGCAGTGTGATCTGGAATGTGCGAATGGGTGTTGCCTACCATTTTGGAAGAACTGGTGGCCAGTTTACTCCTGAAAGCTGGCTGCAGCATCAACCAATATCTAGGCTGCAGTGTTCCCGTAATCATAGCAGAAACAGCTTGATACTGCGCAGCAATGACACACTTTGCAGTTTGAACTGAAACATAGAAAGATCAAGTGCTGCTTCCATGATTAAGTATAACTGCAATCACAAAGACATACAGACTACCTGACGAGGCATCAACTGTGTAAAACCACAATCCCTCCTGTATAGCTGGCCAGACTGAGCCTTACTTGCAAAGCCTTTGATAGGATAGTTGCAGAGGTCATGAACAAAACTGTACGGCCTGATGATCAGTACTTCCTGTTTCTCCTATATTTCAGTCAACCTTGCATTAAGGAATTAGAAGTGATTCACCTGTTTCTGAAGTCTCGTAGACATGCGACTCAGATATTTATTTCACATACAACGGGATACTTTCCTGTAATTAAAATGGCGACAAAGTAATTGACGACTAATGTTTTCTAAGAAAATATTGGAAATATATTTCGCAGAAGACAGATCTTCAATCCATTATCAAGTGGTCTCAGTGGTTTAAAATCAAGTTTTTAAGCATATTTAATGTTTGGTAACTCAACAGAGATTGACCCTTAACTTTAGCAATCCTCTTCCCTAATCTCCAGAGTACGCCTGAGTTTCTATTCTAGGCCCTTCATGACTCGATTGTTGACTTCACCCATCAAATGAGGGAAGACCCACAGCAGAAACCTACATGTTGCCAAGAACCTCACTCCCTCTTACTTCAAAAGTTGTGAACATGTATGAGGAACAAAATTGAAAATTCGGCTGGAATCTGCAAACCGGAATAATAGGGAGATTGGCTGACATTAGCTGTTACACAGTAAGGGAAAGATTGGGATCTAGTCTGTTAGGGAAACCGGAACAGTCACGGAAACTGAGTAAAGCAGGATCTCAAGGTGAAGCCTACTTTAAAACACCATCCAAGTTAGAAAGAACAGAAGAGATTGGGGCAGACTGCTAAAATTAACTAAAATATTAGAAAACATAAAACAGCTGTTCAAAAAGTTCTTATGAGGAACTGAATGTTCCCTCGTGTTATATGACTAACCTTGCTGGATCAGGGAAGTTACACATTGAAAACTAACTGCAATGTAACTATTGCAGGCTTGGGAATGAAAGCTTCTATAACGAGATTCATATTTGGCAAATGGGTTGAAATCGAGTATCATGGCACCAGTAACAGCACCAAACCAACAGAATATTGTTCATTTTAGCACTAAGAAGCCCACCTTTCTTCCCATCTATTCTCCATTTGCCAAATAGAAAGTTACATCCCAACTGTGACTCCCAGATCTATTTTTTTTCCCTAATTTGTTGTGTTTACCCATTCCTGTAGCAACTGACAGATGGATTATTCCACAGTTTCTTGGTCTGTTTCTTACATAGAATATAGAATCCCTACGGTGCAGACATTTGACCCATCACATCTGCACCTACCCTCTTCTAGTTCTTGTATTCTTATATTTGTTTATTCTTTGCAGTATGGATGTCAAAGCATGCTTCAAATACACAGCTCATCCAAGTGATTTTAATGCCAGGATAAGTAAGTGAATTAAAAATCTCTCGCCTCATCTTTGTATTTTTCCTTTTAGCTGTCAATGAATGCTGGAGCAGGCTCGAAAGGCCGAATGGCCTGCTCCTCCTATTTTCTGTCCATGTTTCTAAGTTATTAATGATTCATTTCCTATTTAGCTGTAGATTATCAGCTTGAAGCTGACGCTGACAGAAATAAAATGGGACTGCCATCAAGATTCAAATTTCTTAATCATGATGTAACTCCTGATTACAACATCTCTGGCAGCATTGAATTAGATGCACAAAACCAAGAGAAATGTGTCACTGAAAAGATGCAGCTTCGCGTAAGAACTTTCTAATATTAAACATTCAGTCAGTCTTTTTGTATCGGTGACTGGGACTATACTCGTATTGAACTCATATATACGAATACTCGTATTTACGATAGTGACATTTAAGGGGCATCTAGACAAATACATGAATAGGATGAGAATAGAGGGATACGGACACAGGAAGTGTAGAAAATTTTAGTTTAGATGGGCAGCATGGTCAGCACGGGCTTGGAGGGCCGAAGGTCCTGTTTCTGTGCTGTACTTTTCTTTGTTCTTTGAAATAATATTAGTATCATCATTTGTTTAAATTTATTAAACCATCGAACAGATTCAGATTAAGTTTTTCAGACTATCAGTTAATAAATTAAGGACTACAAATACTGGAGTTTGTGACATACTGAACAAATTTCTGTGACCTGTTTTTCAGCAGTAGAGGATCTATTTGAATTTAGGCAATGTTAACTCAATAGCGAAAGCATATGTGTCCATAGACCAAATTATTCAATTGGGACAATTTGATTTTGAAGATGGCTGTGATAGGAAATTGAAAAGTCAGCACTGGTGCATTAGCGGGAGCTGTTCCGAGGTTGAGCAATAGTGCAGGAAATGCAGAGGGAGCAATGGATTTCCTCTGGCTTATGCTGTGCTTGATCTGTGTGTTTCTATTGTCAGAAGACATTGATGTACCGAGGTCCAGCTGACATCGTGGGCATGGGTTGTGCAATTGGAACTTGTAAACTTGATTCACAATTGGCCTAATTTCCCTTTCATGTTTTTGAAAGAAGCAAAGGCTGTGCTTATAGACAGGCAAGAACTGCAATACGAGATTTTTAAGGAAATTAGATTGAAAACTTAATCTCACATATTTGAGCAAGACTCCATGGGCGGGATTCTCTGTCGGCCGACGGCGGAATCGCGAAATGCGATTGGGCGGAGAATCCGTTTCGATGCCGAAATCGCGGCGGGCGCCGATTCCACGCCAAATCGCAATTCTCCGTCACCTTGACAGCAGCGTCAATGCAGTCCAGAACGCACGTACCATTTGCATATCATTAGCAGACATGGGGGCCCCAATAATGGGGCAGCACGGTGGTGCAGTGGTTAGCACTGCTGCCTCATGGCGCCGAGGTCCCAGGTTCGATCCCGGCTCTGGGTCACTGTCCGTGTGGAGTTTGCACATTCCTCCCATGTTTGTGTGGGTTTCGTCCCCACAACCTAAAGAGCAGGGTAGGTGGATTGGCCACGCTAAATTGCCCTTTAATTGGAAAAAATGAATTGGGTGCTCTAAATCTTTTTAAAAAGAGGGTCAATAAGACACACCAATCCCGGTGGTGCCTACCAGGCACAGAATGTCTTTGCAGTGTCAGTAGATTTCACGTACACCCTCTGTATGGATGTCTGGCTAAAAATGTAGCCGGAGTGGAGGGCAGACAGTCAGGTTGGACATCCCCCCCTTGGTTGTCCACTGGCTGGGCCTGTTTATGGCGAGTTTGTCAGGGCTGCGTTAGTATCCAACCTTGTTTCACGCTGGCCGGCCCATAATTGGCCAGCCAGTATGCATTCTTTCATTCACCAGTGGAAGCAGACACATCTGGGCCTGTTGCTCACATGTGTAAAACGAGCGCAGAATTCAGACCTATTCAGATTTTCATACGAGGGGTCCTCGGGAACAGAAGCATGTCCGGGGGTGGTCCTTGAGGACAGAAGCATGTCCTGAGGGTGGTGCGTCTGAGGGAGAAACCAATTAGGAAGAAGCAAATCTCGCACCCTTGGCATGCACAGGGATGGGTATATGTGCCCTTTGGCACTATGCGTCGCATCCCTGAGCACTGTGACTGATGCCACCCTCTAAGACATCTATACTCCATTCCATTCCAGATTGGGACTCATCCTTGCAGAACATGCAATTTATTGAACTGCTTCCGGCACTGGATCCATGTTCAGTACATCACATCATGCCCGTTCACCTGGCCAACCACCTCTGTCCAGACTTCTGTCTGGTGGGGTGGCTGCCTCTTACCATCCCACGGCATGGACCCATTCTCGATGGGCCGGAGGGCCTTTTCTGCACTCTATTTTTCTGTGATTCATCTGATACTATGTGTATTTCACCCTGTGCAGGCAGTCATCAGGAAATCATGGGGCAAAGTGCCCATTGGCATTGCCCTACTTCCTGCTGTGTCGCTGGGTGCTGAGGCCATTATTTCTGTGAAATTTGTCTTCTACAATTCCAGGCAGCCATCAGGGAACTGCCGGGGCTTCTTTCAAATCCCCCTGCCGAATCACCATTGGACCCAGCATCAGCCACTCTCCCACCACCAGGGCCACACGCAACCAAATAATCAATTGGGCTAAATCAAATAAACTGAGGGATAAATTAAAGTTGCAGCCCCTTAAAACAAAATCACAAATAAAACTTAAAACATTGAACCAAGACATGATTGATTAAAAGGGTCAATAATGGGGCAGCAGGGTGGCGCAGTGGTTAGCACTGCTGCCTCATGGCACCGAGGTCCCAGGTTCGATCCCAGCTATGGGTCACTGTCCGTGTGGAGTTTGCACATTCTCCCCGTGTTTGCGTGGGTTTCGTCCCCACAACCTAAAGATGTGCAGGGTAGGTGGATTGGCCAGACTAAATTGCCCTTTAATTGGAAAAAATGAATTGGGTCCTCTAAATTTTAAACAAAAGAGGGTCAATAAGACACACCAATCCCTGTGGTGCCTGCCAGGCACAGAATGTCTTTGCAGTGTCGGTAGACTTCGCGTGCACCCTCTCTATGGATGTCTGGCTAAAAATGTAGCCGGAATGGAGGGCAGACAGTCAGGTTGGACAACCCCCCTTGGTTGTCCACTGGCTGGGCCTGTTTATGGCGAGTTTGTCAGGGCTGCGTTAGTGTCCGACCTTGTTTCACGCTGACCGGCCCATAATTGGCCAGCCAGTATGCATTCTTTCATTCACGGGCGGAAGCAGACACATCTGGGCCCGTTGCTCACATGGGTAAAACGAGCGTAGAATTCAGACCTGTACAGATTTTCATATTTTATGATACACGACTATATGTTGTTGTCTAATCTGCAAACATCAATAATTTTGTAAAACCTATTCCAATAAAGCATGTTTTAATAAATACGAAACCATAAAACAAACACCCAAACACAGCAACATCAACCAGCCCCCGCTTAACAGCTGACTGTGCATATTGGACTTTATAGTGCTGGACACCCTAGTCAGACAGGCGACTGACGTTCAAACAGTTCTTTCCCTTCTGCCAACTCCACAGCTTCCCTCATTGTGTAACAGTCATTCATCTGATGCTCCTTTCCTAAACACATTCTCTGCGGTATGAGTGTTTGTATTGTTGAGGCACAGAAATCTCTAGCATCATCATTGTAGCTATGATGTCACTTCACTTAATTCAAAATTCCTCTAGGGGTGTATAACCTGTCACATGGCAGTTTGTGATGGTCCTTATACCAGTCTTTAAAACATAATGCATAAAGTCTGTAGGTGACAAACTGCTAACGCTTTCCAAATGTACAACAGATGTCAGTCAGTCTGTGTAACTCTCAGCACTAGTTCTATATATTAATAGAAAGATGGCAAAACGGATCAAAATGCAAATTAATCCATTTCATTTGGAATTTTCAGGAATTTATCCAAGATAAGCTGCGCCCAATTCCCATAACGGTTGGGGTGAAGCTTAAGCAGTCTCGACGCAAGAGAAGACAGCGTCCTAACTTAATCAACTTGCTTCCTATCCTTGATGAGAGTGAGCCTGAGCGTTCAGAGGTTAGGCTTCCAATTTGTTGTCGATCTCACCTATGTAGCATGTGGGTTTCTGATTTCCCTCAATGTACACATTCTGCATTGTGAATTGAATAATAATCAATTTTATTTTGCCTGTGGTATTTAAAAAAAAAAGAAACAATAAAATTTGCCTTCTGTGTGAAGTTTCTCATTCTAACCAAAAATATATGTTACAATGCTGTGATAGTATATTCTTCACTTGAATGTTATTCCCAATAGTGTGTGCAAATCAAATATATATACACAAATTAGGTCCATGTGATATTCCCAAAAACTGTAAATGTCGGCGGCACAGGAAAAGTACATTGGCATTCTTCTTGTGCTCATTTTATTTTGGCTGCAAGCAATGTACATATTTGAATACTATTGCAGTCAGCTTCCCAGACAGCCATAGACAATGCAGTAAGTCTGTTTCATGTGAACATTACAGGATTATACAGTCATGGGACTCTTTCATTAATGTTTTGATACAGGTCGAATTTTTTAAGAAAGGTTGCGGCACCAATGGCATTTGCGAGAGTAATCTTGAATTAGATTATGAATTTTGTTCCAGGAATCCAAATCAGCAGGACAAGTTTATTCCTTTACCCAAGTAAGTCTTTTTATTTGGCTAGTTGTCTTTTTAAATTCAATGGGCAATAGGGTTCCGCAGAAAAGTCATATTGAACTCAAAACTTTAACTCTGTTTCACTCTCCACGGATGCTGCCAGTCTTTCTGAGTATTTCCCGCATTGTTTTTATTTCAGATCTTACAGCATCCGCAGCATTTTCACCGTGAGATGTGTCAACTCAGTAATAATTTGAATGGAGTTGCCCAAAGAAGTGATTGAAGCTCACTTAAAAAATAAACTAAAGCAATTAGAAAGAAGATATGCCTAATGTAGACAGCCCAGAGCAGCATACTTAAGAGCATGCAAAACTTCTGACTTGTTCATTGAAGTTGTCAATCAACAACATGTATTTATTTAATGTAATAAAATGTCCCCGAGCCACAAGAGGCAATATTAGGGCAGTTGACTACAAGCCTGGTTAAAGTGGGAGATTTTGAGGAGCAATTTAAAGAAGCAAAGGGAGATAGAAAGGTGTTGGAGGAAATTGCAGAACCCTGTGTCCAGGCAACTGAAAGCAGAGTTGCCGATGGTGGAATAATTCAAATTAAGGAGGCCAGGATTAGATGAATACAGGTATTGCAAAGGATTGTAGGAATGAAAGAAATGATGGGCATGGAGAGGGCCCAGCCATTTACAGTTTTGAAAACAAGGGTGGGAATTTTAAAATCAAGGTGTTGCTTGAAGGAGAATGAGCACAGGGGCAATGTGTTAACGGAACTAGTTATGAGCAAGGACAAAGGCAGTAGAGTTTTGGATGGTCTCAAATTACTGAGGGTAGAATATGGGAGGCCACTCGGGACTATATTGCAATAGTCAAGTCCAGAAGTAACAAAGACAGGAATGAAAGTTTCGGCATCTGTGGTAGCGTGGCCCCTTTAAGGGGCGAGCCCTCAAGTCCACATGACCAGCTCAGGGCCTATCACGCAGGGGCACACTAACCCTGATCAATGGAGGTAAAACACAAAGCCCTGGGAGCAGGGTCCCGGGCAGAGTAGATCCTGGAGCCGGAGAGTGAAGACCTGGTGAGAGACTCTGTGCCTGTGTTTAGTTTACCTTGGCTCGTTACACTGGAAGTCTCCATTAGCCACCATATTGGCAACAAGTGTAAACCGAGTAAGTCTGCAGTAGTTCAGAATTCGAGGGAGAACTACAGAATAATACAGCACAGAAGAGGCCATTCGGCCCATCGGACCTACACCGCCGCATAAAAAGCACCTGACCTTGCCTAAACCCATTTGCCAGCACTTGGCCCATAGCCTTGAATGTTATGACGTGCCAAGTGCTCATCCAGATACTTTTAAAGGATGTGAGGCAATCAGCCACTACCACCCTCCCAGACCGTCACCATCCTCTGGGAAAAAGGGTTTTCCTCAAATCTTCCTTAAACCTCCTGCTCTTCACCTTGAACTTGTGTCTCCTTGTAACTGACCCTTCAACTAAGGGAAACAGCTGTTCCCTACCGCCTTCTCCATTCCCCCCCATATTGTACACCTCGATCAGGTCACCCCCTCAGTTTTCTCTGCTCCAGTGAATACAACCCAAGCCTGTCCAACCTCTCTTCATAATCATCCCAGGCAACATCATGGTGAATCGCCTCTGCAATCCCACCAGTGCAATCACATCCTTCCTATAATGTGGTGACCAGAATTGCACACCATACTCCAGCTGTGGCCTCAAGTCCTATACAACTCCAACATGACCTCCCTGTTTTTGTAATCTATGCCTCAATTGATAAAGACAAGTGTCCCATATGCCCTTTTCACCACCCTATTAACCTGTCCTTCTGCCTTCAGAGATCTATGGACAAGCACTCCCAAGGTCCTTTTGTTCCTCAGAACTTCCCAGTGTCAGGCCAATCATTGAATAATTCCTTATCACATTACTCCTTCCGAAGTGTATCACCTCTCTCTTTTCAGGGTTAAATTCCATTTGCCACTTTTCTGACCATTTCATCTATATCTTCCAAGACACTCAACCTCTCTGTTAAACCTCCCAGCCAATCTTTGTATCATCCGCAAACTTATTGATCCTACCTCCCACATAGTCTTCTATGTCGTTTATATAAATGACAAAAAATAGGGGACCTAGCACAGATCCCTGTGGTACGCCACTTGACACTGGCGTCAAAGCAGCCATCTGTCATCACCCTTTTGAATCCACCTTATCAAGATACCCTGTATTCCATGTTCATTTGTCTTCTTTAGAAGTCTCCCATGTGGAACCTTGTCAGAGGTTTTGCTGAAATCCATGTAAATTACATCCACTGCACTACTCTCATCTACACACCTGACATCACCTTTTTTAAAAAAAATATATTTTATTGAAATTTTTTTCCCTGAACAACATTTTTCCCGCTTACAAAACGAACGAAACGATAACAATAACAAAACAGAAATTTTAAACTTTTTTAACAATAATAATAATAATAATAATAATAATAATACACAAGTAACAAAACCTCATTCTCAATTGACCTATATTCAACTAAACCTCCTCCCGCCCCCCCCCCCCCCCCCCCCCTCCCCCTGGGTTGCTGCTGCTGGTCATCTGTCTTCCCTCTAACGTTCCCCTAGGTAGTCGAGAAATGGCTGCCACCGCCTGGTGAACCCTTGAGCCGATCCTCTCAGGGCAAACTTTATCTGCTCCAGTTTAATAAACCCCGCCATATCGTGTTTACCCAGACCTCCAGTCCGGGGGGTTTCGCCTCCTTCCACATGAGCAGGATCCTGCGCCGGGCTACGAGGGACGCAAAGGCCACGACATCAGCCTCTTTCGCCTCCTGCACTCCCGGCTCTTCCGCAACTCCAAATATAGCTAACCCCCAGCTAGGTTTGACCCGGGCATTCACCACCTGCGAGATCACTCCCGTCACTCCCTTCCAATATCCTTCCAGTGCCGGGCACGCCCAAAACATATGTGCGTGGTTTGCCGGGCTCCCGCCACACCTCCCACATCTGTTCTCCACTCCAAAAAACCTGCTCAATCTTGCCCCCGTTATGTGTGCTCTATGTAGCACCTTAAATTGAATCAGGCTAAGCCTGGCGCATGAGGAAGAGGAGGCATCAGCTTAGGGCATCAGCCCACATACCCTCCTCTATCTCCTCCCTAATTCTTCTTCCCACTATCCTTTTAGTTCGCCCACCGACTCCTCACCCTCTTCCCTCATCTCTCTGTAAATCTCTGACACCTTGCCCTCTCCGACCCACACCCCTGAAAGCACCCTGTCCTGTATCCCCTGTGTCGGAAGCCGCGGAAATTCCCTCACCTGTTGTCTAGTAAACGCCCTCACCTGCATATATCTCAAGAAATTTCCCCGGGGTAACTTATACTTTTCCTCCAATGCTCCCAAACTCGCAAAAGTCCCATCTATGAATAAATCTCCCACCTTCCTAATTCCCAACTGGTACCAACTCTGAAATCCTCCATCCATTCTTCCTGGGGCGAACCTATGGTTGTTCCTGATAGGGGATTCCACCAGGGCACCCCGCACCCCTCTCTGTCGCCTCCACTGTCCCCATATGTTCAGTGTTGCGCCACCACCGGGTTCGTGGTAAACTTTTTAGGTGAGAACGGTAGCGGTGCCGTCACCAGCGCCTCTAGACTCGTCCCTTTACAGGACCTTCTCTCCAGCCTTTTCCACGCCGCTCCCTCACCCTCCATCATCCATTTACGTATCATTGCCACATTGGCGGCCCAATAATAATCTCCCAAGTTCGGTAGTGCCAGCCCTCCTCTGTCCCTACTTCGCTGAAGGAACCCCCTCCTTACTCTCGGAACTTTCCCTGCCCACACGAAGCTCGTAATGCTCCTGTCTATTTTATTAAAGGTCCTGGTGATTAAAATAGGGAGACATTGGAATACAAATAAGAACCTCGGGAGGACCATCATCTTAATTGCCTGCACCCTGCCCGCCAGCGATAAAGGCTGCATGCCTCACCTCTTAAAGTCCTCCTCCATTTGTTCTACCAGCCGTGTCAGATTAAGTCTGTGCAAGGTTCCCCAGCTCCTAGCGATCTGAATCCCCAGGTATCGGAAGTTTCTTTCCACTTTCCTCAGCGGTAAGCCTTCTATCTCTCTACTCTGGTCCCCTGGATGTATCACAAATAATTCACTCTTCCCCATGTTTAACCTATACCCCGAAAATTCCCCGAACCTCCTCAGAATTCGCATCACCTCTATCATCCCCACCGCTGGGTCCGACACGTATAACAATAGGTCATCCGCGTATAACGAGACTCGGTGTTCTTCTCCCCCTCTAATCACCCCTCTCCATTTCCTGGAGTCTCTCAACGCCATGGCCAGAGGTTCGATTGCCAATGCAAACAACAATGGAGACAGCGGGCATCCCTGTCTTGTTCCCCTATATAATCGGAAATACTCCGATCTATGTCGACCTGTAACTACGCTTGCCGTTGGTGCCCCATAAAGTAGTCTAACCCAGCGAATAAACCCGTTCCCGAACCCAAACCTCCTTAACACTTCCCATAAATACTCCCACTCCACCCTATCAAATGCCTTCTCTGCGTCCATTGCTGCCACTATCTCTGCCTTCCCCTCCACTGAGGGCATCATTATCACCCCTAATAGTCGTCGCACGTTAACATTCAGTTGTCTCCCTTTTACGAACCCAGTCTGGTCTTCGTGCACCACCCCGGGACACAGTCCTCTATCCTCGATGCCAGCACCTTTGCCAGCAATTTGGCGTCCACGTTCAATAGGTCTATAGGACCCGCACTGCAACGGATCTTTGTCCCTCTTCAAAGTTAGCGATATCGTCGCCTCCGACATCGTCGGAGATAGAGTCCCCCCTTCCCTGGCCTCATTGAACGTCCTCGCCAACAACGGGGCCAACAAGTCCATATATTTTCTGTAGTATTCCACCGGGAACCCGTCCGGCCCCGGGGCCTTCCCTGCTTGCATGCTTCCCAGTCCCTTAATAACCTCATCCACCTCAATCGGTGCCCCAGGCCTTCCACCTCCTGCTCCTCCACTTTCGGGAACCTCAATTGGTCCAGGAACTGCCGCATCCCCTCCTCTCCCTCTGGGGGCTGAGATCTGTACAGTTCCTCATAAAAGGTCTTAAACACCTCGTTTATCTTTCCTGCCCTTCGCTCAGTGTCTCCCCTTTCATCCCTATCTCCCTCGCTGCTGCCCTCTTTCGCAGTTGGTGCGCCAACAGGCGACTAGCCTTTTCCCCATATTCATACCTCCTCCCTTGTGCCTTCCTCCACAGTACCTCCGCCTTTCTGGTGGTCAGAAGGTCAAACTCGGTCTGGAGTCGTCTCCTCTCCCTGTACAGCTCCTCCTCCGGGGTCTCTGCAAATCCCTTGTCCACCCTTAAAATCTCCCCCAGTAGTCTATCCCTTTCCTTGGCCTCTGTTTTCCTTTTGTAGGCCCCAATAGAAATCAGCTCTCCTCTGACCACCGCTTTTAGTGCTTCCCAGACCACTCCCACAGGGACCTCGCCGTCGTCATTGACCTCCAGGTATCTCTCAATACACCCCCTCACTCTTGCACACACTCCCTCATCCGCCATCAGTCCCACATCTAATCGCCAGAGTGTTCTCTGCTCCCTGTCCTCTCCTACTTCCAGGTCCACCCAATGTGGGGCATGGTCCGAAACCGCTATGGCTGAGTATTCAGCTTCTTCCACCCTAGAGATCAACGACCTTCCTTAAAAAAATAAAAAAATCTATCCGGGAGTACACTTTATGGACATGGGAGAAGAAGGAATACTCCCTAGCCCTGGGTCTAAGAAATTGCCATGGATTCACTCCCCCCATTTGGTCCATGAACCCCTTAAGTACCTTGGCCGCTGCCGGCCTTCTTCCGGTCCTTGAGCTGGATCTATCTAGCCCTGGGTCCAGCACCGTGTTAAAGTCCCCTCCTAAAATCAAATTTCCTGCCTCCAGGTCCGGAATACGCCCCAGCATCCATCTCATGAACCCCGCATCGTCCCAATTTGGGGCATACACATTAACCAACACGACCTCCATTCCCTCCAGCCTACCACTCACCATTACATATCTACCTCCACTGTCTGCTACGATGTTCTTTGCTTCAAATGCTACCCGTTTCCCCACCAAAATGGCCACCCCTCTGTTCTTTGCGTCCAGTCCTGAGTGGAACACCTGTCCCACCCATCCTTTCCTTAGCCTAACTTGGTCCGCCACCTTTAGGTGCGTCTCTTGGAGCATAGCCACGTCTGCCCTTAGTCCTTTCAAATGCGCGAGCGCTCGGGCCCTTTTTATCGGTCCATTCAGGCCTCTCACGTTCCACGTGATCAGCCTCACTGGGGGGCTACCTGCCCCCCTCCCGTGTCGACTAGCCATTACCTTCTCTAGGCCAGTCCCATATCCCGCCTCCGCGCTCCCGCTCACTCCCCCAGCGTCGCACTCCGCCCCCGACCACCCACTCTTTAACCATTTCCTTTTGGATTTCCGCAGCAGCAACCCAGTTGTCCCCCCCCCCCCCCCCCCCGGCTAGATCCCTATCTAGCTTGATTGCTCCCCCCATATCACTTCCGTAAGTCAGCTGACTTCAACTGACCCCGGCTGCTCCTGCTCACTCCTCGGCCCCCCCGGTGTGAGGGAACTCCCATCCGCCTTGCGCCTGTTTTCCCGCCTTATTCTTTATGGCGCGGGAACATCCCTTTACCTAACCCGCCTCTTATGGCGCAGCTCCCTTTCCCCTCCCCGTCCCCTTCCCTATTCTTCGACTATGTCCCGCCTTTCCCCCCTCACCGGCACCCACATTTCCCCAGTGTCCCCCCCCCCCTTCCCTGTTTACTTCTCGATTCACTTTCACCATAACATTAACAAAAACAATAACAATTCCCTGCAGCATCAGTCCCTCAGCTCCGGTCCAGTTTCTCTTCATTGATGAAGGACCATGCTTCCTCCGCCGTCTCAAAATAATAGTGTCTCTCCTGATACGTAACCCATAGTCTTGCCGGCTGCAGCATCCCAAACTTCACCTTCCTTTTGTGCAAAACCTCTTTGGCTCGGTTAAAGCTCGCCCTCCTTCTCGCCACCTCCGCACTCCAGTCCTGGTATATCCTTACCACAGCATTCTCCCATCTGCTACTCCGCACCTTTTTAGCCCATCTCAGGACCTCTTCTCTGTCCTTAAGGCGGTAGAATCGCACGATTATCGCCCTGGGTTGTTCTCCTGATTTTGGTCTTCTCGCCGGGATCTGATTTGCCCATTCCACCTCCATGGGGCCCGCAGGGGCCTCAGCACCCATCAGTGAGCTCAGCATCTTACTTGCGTACGCTCCACAGTCCACTCCTTCCACGCCCTCAGGGAGACCTAGTATCCTAAAGTTCTTCCTTCGCGCTCCATTTTCAAGGGCCTCAAACCTGTCAGCACACTTTTTATGAAGTGCCTCGTGCGTCTGAGTCTTAACCGCCAGGCCCAGGACCCTCGTCCTCAATATCTGATTCCTTCTGCTCCATCACGCGAAGCTCAGTCTCCTGGGTCTTTAAAGTCTCTTTAAGCCCCTCAATTGCCTGTAACACCGGGGTCATTACCTCCTTCTTCAGCAGATCCACGCACCGTCTCACAACCTCGTCCTGCTCAGGCCCCCATGTCACCTGCGATCCCTCCGCCGCCATTTTGTTCCACTCCCTCTGACCTTCTGGTTGCAGATTCTTCGGGCTGCAGCCGCCACCGCCGGTTTTTCGTCCGTCGTTCGGGGGGGACGCCCTTCCCACGCACCTCCCACTGGGTTTTCGGCCGGCAAAGTCCCCGTTGGGGCTCTTAAAAGAGCCCGAAGGTCCTTCGGAGCTGGAGCCGCCGAAACGTGCGGCTAGCTCATCCTTGCCGCAACCGGAAGCCACCTGACATCACCTTTGTTAGGCATGACCTAAGCAAACTACAACCTTATAAGAAATTTTACCTCCCCGGAGGCTCCTGTCACAAAGTTATTTGACCAGTTAGTGAAGCTGGTCAGGGAACATTTCAACCCCAGACCCTCAATCATGCTATAACAATACAAATTCAATTTGGCTGTCAGGGATCCAGGAGATCTCCACCCTCATTGCTTTCGTTACCACACTCCGTCAAATGGCCAAGCAATGTGCGTTTAGTACAGCGTGGGGTGACATGCTGGCAATCATTTAGTATGCAGTACTAACAAAAGTGTGCAAAGGAAGCTTCTGGCTAAAATGAAGATTAACCTAGACCAGATGATCGAGATTGCTCAGGCAACCAACTGCACTGAGGGGCACATCAGAGCTTCAAAGCATGCAAGAGGGTGAGGCGAACTGGTGCAGGTTCGTAGTCCGTGGTCTGAAAATAAATTTGTTCATCAAACCAGAAATCAAAATAACTGCTATCGGTGCGGGAAAGACCACCCCCAAGAATGGTTCCACTGCAGAGAATTTTATTTGTTTTCAGTGCAATAGAAAGGGCCATATCCAGGCACATTGCTGCACCCGGCAGAATGCGCCAATTCAAAAAAAAAAAGCAACAAGGCTTGATTCCAATGAACAAAGTGGCGAGGAATTCAGACGAAGAACCTGAAACGTACCGATGAAACATGGTGAAATGAGCAAAACAACCCTGTCTTTGTACAGTTGGAACCAGCAGGCAGCCCCAGTGCTCCTGTGATGGAGACAGAACAGAGGCAATCCAGGAGTTTTGGGGAGACAACGTTGCTACCCTAGAGTTGGAGGAGTCAGTTGGGGGACCAAGACGGTCTGAGACCCAGAAAGTCCCCTGACTGGTTGACATTGTGACAAACTATTATGGACTCTCTCCCCTTTGTATTTGCTCAGCCTTCTTATTGTATATAGTTACTGTACGTAACCTGTAAATGTTATTGGGGGACTTAATGAGGGAGGGATGTGATAGTGCGGCCCCTTTAATGGGCATGTCCCCGTGGTCCCAAGTGACCAGCTCTGGGCCTATCGCGAGGGAGCACATGAACCCTGAGCAGTGGGGGACCCTGGGAGCAAGGTTTCAGCAGAGTGGACCCTGGAGCTAGAGAACAAAGACCCGTTTGGAGACTCTGTGCCTCTATATAGTTTACCTTTTGCTTGTTACCAATAAATCTTGGTCTGTTATCCTGGTAGTCTCCCTGATATTGTCTCGAATCACAACATCAGACAAGATGAGGCAGAGGCAACGTTGAGCAATAGTTGGCTTTCATGATTACTTCAGACAGTTGGTAGGGATGGGATGCAGTCAATAGTGAGAGAATGGTGTTTTCAGCTACAACTGAAGCCATCTGTTCCCTAATGTCCTTTAGGAGAGGAAATACCTGATCTGGCAGACATGTGACTTTACTTTAATTATGGTATACGTTCAGGAAAGGGTGGCCATGGAAGTCCTCAACATTGACTCCCTACCCCTTGAAGCCTCCGAGCATCAGCTCAAACGTGGGCAAAGAAATCTGCTGCTGATTCCACCTACAGCCCTCACTCAGTGAGTCAGTATTCTTCTCCATTGATCACCACATTGCTCACCACTTGGAAGAAGGACTGAGGGTAGCAATGACAGACTGTACACTGTGTGAGGTACTTCAATGTGCATCACCAATAGTGGCTCAGCAGCATCTCTACTGACTGAGCTTGTCAAGTTCTGAAGAAAATATTGTTGAAGCTAGGCCTGCAACAGGTGGTGAGTGAATCAAAAAAGGAAAAACCAACTTCACCTTTTTCTCACCAACTTGCCTCTTGCAGATGCATCTGCTGTGACAGAATTGGTGGGAGTGGCCATCATATTTTCCTCATGGAAACAAAGTCCTGCTTTCAAAGTGAGGATATGCTCCATTCTATTATGCATTGCTACCACCATACTAAATGGGATGAATTTTGAATAGATCTTACCATCTCAAAACCGGGTCAGCATTTAGAATAGATCTTATCATCTCAAAACTGGGTCAGCAACAACAGTGGAATTGCATTCAGCCACAATCTGTAACCTCATGGCCTGTCATATCTCCCACACTACCAACAGCATTAAGCCAGGGGACCAACCCTAGTTCAATGAAGAGTGCAGAAGAGCATGCTATGAGGAGCCTCAACCAAACCTAAAATGAGATGCCAACCTGATGAAGCTACAACACAGGACTACATATAAGCAGAAACAGAATGCTATTGACAAGAGTTAAGTGATTCCCACAACCAATGGATCAGATCAAAGTTTTGCAAACTTACCACATTCTCTGGACCGTTAAACAACAAACTGGGAAGGAAGCTCCACAAATATTGCCACCTTCCATGATTAGGCCCAGCACAAGAGTCCAAAAAGACATGGCTGAAACATTTTGTAACCATCTTCAGCAAGAAGCGCAGACTGGATGATCCATCTCTGCCTCCTTCCATGTTTCCAGCATCACGGATACCAATCTTCAGCCAACTCAATCCAAACCGAGATATCAAGAAATAACTGAGTGCAAATGGGCATAACAGAGGCCATTGCGCCTGTGAACATTCCTGCAGCATTAGAATGATTGTGTTTCAAAGCAAGCCAGGCAGTTCCAGTACATGTGCAACACTGGCATCAAGCTGACAATATGAAAAGTTGCCCACAGAGTGACCTGTTCACAATATAAGCTTAGCAGGAATGTGATGGAATACCCTCCACTTACCTGGATGAATGCAACAACATTCAAGAAACTTGACACCATCCACAACAACATTGATTGGCTCCCCATCTACCACCTTAAAACTTTACTCCTTCCAGTGCACAGTGGCTGCAGTGTGCACCAGTCACAAGATGCACTGCAGCATTTCACCAGAGATTTTTGATAGCATCATCCAAACCCGCAACCTCTCTCATTCAGAAGAACAAGGGCAACAGACATATGGAACACCACCACTCGCATGTTCCCCTAAAGGCACATTGACATGGAAATATATTGCCTTTCTTTCACGGTTGCTGGGTCAAAATCGTGGAGTTCCTTCCCTAACAGCACTCAGTGTACCTACACCATGTGGACCACAGAGGTTCAGGAAGGTGTGTTATCGCCACATTTTCGAGGGTATTTGGGGATTAGCAAAAAATGCTCACATTGTTAGCCACCTCCATGTCCCCTGAACAAATATTTTTTTAAATTTACATCACGCTTCATATTTGATGGGAGGAGTGTTCATCCAGTATTGGATGTCTAATGTATCAACAACGGAGGAGTCGAGAGACGGTGTGGTGGATCTGGTGTCATCAGCATACATGTGAAAACTCATATTCGCATTTTCAGATGACACCGAGGGGCAACATGTAGATGAGAGATATGAGGGGACCAAAGATGGATCAGAGGAACCATTGCAGGTGTAGGTTAAGAAACCATTGGAGATGATACATTAACAATTCCTTACACATGTTCCTTAGACAGCACCTTCCAAACCCACAACCACTACCATCTAGAAGGACAGGAGCAGCAGATACCTGGGAACCCCACCACCTGGAAGTTCTCCTCCAAGTCACTCACCACCCTGACTTGGAAATATATCGCCGTTCCTTTGCTATCGCTGGGACAAAATCCTGGAAATCCCTCACTACAACTCAGTGGGTGTCCCTACACCTCAAGGGCTGCAGGGGTTCAAGAAGGCAACTCACCACCACTTTCTGAAGTGCAATTAGGGATTGGCAGTAAATGCTGGCCTAACCAGCACTGCCCACATCCTGTAAATGAATTTAAAAAAAAATTAAATTAGGTACACAAAAATAAAACCAGGTTAGAGCAGCCCCACTCAGCTGAATGAGAGTGGAGAACTGGTGGAAGGGGGTTAGTGTGGTGAATCCTGTCAAAGGCTGCAGTTAGGTTAAGAATGACAAAGCTTTCTCACAGTTACACAGGACTTTGTTACTTCCCTTTAAAGCCACAGGCTTTATGGTATAGAAATAGATTGCCTTCCTTTCACTGATGCTGGGTCAAAACCCTGGAATTTGACAAGAGCTATCTTGAAAGGGTGGCAGGGGCTGAAACCTCATTGGGTAGATTGGAACAATCCAATAAATTATTTTGTGCTGTTCTGTTTCTTTAGGAAGAAAAACTTTCCAGTATTTAAATTAAGTGACCAGAAGGACATCGTGCTGAAATTAACTGTGACTAACAAGCCGACAGATCCAACCAAACCACAACAAAATGGTGATGATGCACATGAAGCTCACCTGATTGCAACATTTCCAGACACTTTAACCTACTCTACGTATCGAGTCCTGTCATCAACTCGGGTAAGTACTTAGTTATTTTCTCCATTCTTTCCCCTTTTGACTTCCTGCCCTGAAGGTGCTTACTCCTGCTGATATTTGTGGTTGCATGGTTATCAGCAGTTCAACATAACCCCATCCAAGCCAAGATGAGATTTTCCTTTTTCATTCATGGGTTGTGGGTTATGATGGCTGGGCCAGCATTTATTGCCCAACCTGAATTGCCTTTGAACCAAGGGACTTTCTAGGCAATTTCAAAGGACATTTCAGAGTCAACCATATTGCTGTGGATCTGGTGTCACATGTAGGCTAGACCAGGTAAAAAATTCTGCAATGGTTTCCCACGGCTGAGATGATTGGCCACCAACAACCATCTTCTTTTGTGCTAGTATGATTCCAACCAGTGGAAATTTTTCCCTTGATTACCGTGGATTTCATAAGCACAATACTAATAAGCACAAAAGAACATAAGAACTAGGAGCAGGAGTAGGCCATCTGGCCCCTCGAGCCTGCTCCACCATTCAATGAGATCATGGCTGATCTTTTGTGGACTCAGCTCCACTTTCCGGCCCGAACACAATAACCCTTATTCCCTTTATTCTTCAAAAAACTATCTATCTTTATCTTAAAAACATTTAATGAAGGAGCCTCTACTGCTTCACTGGGCAAGGAATTCCATAGACTCACAACGCTTTGGATGAAGAAGTTTCTCCTAAACTCAGTCCTAAATCTACTTCCCCTTATTTTGAGGCTATGCCCCCTAGTTCTGCTTTCACCCGCCAGTGGAAACAACCTGCCCGCATCTATCCTGTCTATTCCCTTCATAATCTTATATGTTTCTATAAGATCCCCCTTCATCCTTCTAAATTCCAATGAGTACAGTCCCAGTCTACTCAATCTCTCCTCGTAATCCAACCCCTTCAGCTCTGGGATTAACCTAGTGAATCTCCTCTGCACACCCTCCAGTGCCAGTACGTCCTTTCAAGTAAGGAGACCAAAACTGAACACACTACTCCAGGTGTGGCCTCACTAACACCTTATACAATTGCAGCAGAACCTCCCTAGTCTTAAACTCCATCCCTCTAGCAATGAAGGACAAAATTCCATTTGCCTTCTTAATCACCTGTTGCACCTGTAAACCAACGTTTTGCGACTCATGCACTAGCACACCCAGGTCTCTCTGCACAGCAGCATGTTTTAATATTTTATCATTTAAATAATAATCCCTTTTGCTGTTATTCCTACCAAAATGGATAACCTCACATTTGTCAACATTGTATTCCATCTGCCAGACCCGAGCCCATTCACTTAGCCTATCCAAATCCCTCTGCAGACTTCCATCCTCTGCACTTTTTGCTTTACCACTTATCTTAGTGTCGTCTGCAAACTTGGACACATTGCCCTTGGTCCCCAACTCCAAATCATCTATGTAAATTGTGAACAGTTGTGGGCCCAACACCGATCCCTGTGGGACACCACTAGCTATTGATTGCCAACCAGAGAAACACCCATTAATCCCCACTCTTTGCTTTCTATTAATTAACCAATCCTCTATCCATGCTACTACTTTCCCCTTAATGCCATGCATCTTTATCTTATGCAGCAACCTTTTGTGTGGCACCTTGTCAAAGGCTTTCTGGAAATCCAGATATACCACATCCATTGGCTCCCCGTTATCTACCGCACTGTTAATGTCCTCAAAAATTCCACTAAATTAGTTGGGCATGACCTGCCCGTTATGAACCCATGCTGCCTCTGCCCAATGGGACAATTTCCATCCAGATGCCTCGCTATTTCTTCCTTTCAACTTAGATAGGGCTCCATGATGGCATACTCCATCGAGGACAGTCACTCTCACCTTTTTTGTCCATGTTTGGATAATTTATGAGACTATGCCAATTTATTTTTGGGACTATTATTTTTCAACTTTCAACTGGCCAGAGATTTTGCAATCTGAACGGAAACAGAGCAGACTGCTTAAAATGCAGAAACTAACAAATCATACTCTAGGGCTAAGAAAGACGATTTCCAAACCCCAATTGAAACTATTAACTGTCTAAGGAAGCGGCATCAAAAGTGCAAAGTACGGGATATTAAAACAATGGTTGCCACAGGCAGACATGCCCAAAACCTCTTGGAAATACACAATGGGTGAAATATTTCAAGGCACTGCTGCCAGCCACTAGAGAGACTGCAATTGACACAGACGGTATTAGGAAAGTCTTCAACAGAAGAAATTCTGTTTTTGGAATAAGCATGTCGCTAACTACCAGAAACCCACCAGATAACCGAAATATCATTATAATTCCAACACATTCTACATCTGACCATATCCAAGAAACCAGCTAACATAAATTGGCTACAGCATTGAACACCTACACTTCCTTATTTCTGATGTGTGTGTGTTTGTGTGTATTCCGTTGTGACCGACCGACGGGCGGAATGCAGAATGGGCATCAGTGGTCAGGTTATCGCTGAGTAAATACCTCTTGTATGCACTGTCGACGACACCGACCATCACACCGCTGATGATCGAGAGTAGGCTGATGGGGAGGTAATTGGCCGGGGTTGGGTTTGTCCTGCTTTTTGTGAACAAAGACGTACCTAGTCAATTATCCACATTGCTGGCTAGATGCTGGTGTTTTAGCTATACTGGAACAACTTGGGTCATTCCTGAGCACAAGTCTTCGGTACTATTGCTGGAATAGCCCTTGCAGTATCCAATGCCTTCAACCGTTTCTTGATATCATGTGGAATGAATTGAATTGTATAAAGACTGGCATTTGTGATGCTGGGAATCTCGGGAGGAGGCTGAGATGGATCATCCATTTGGCACTTCTGGCTGAAGATGGTTGTAAATACTTCAGGCTTGTCATTTGCGCTGATGTGCTGGGTTCCCCAATCATTAAGGATGGAGATAAACGTGGAACCTCCTCCTCCTATTAGTTGTTTAATTGTTCGTCACCGTTTATGACTGGATGTGGAAGGACTGCAGAGCTTGGATCTAATCGGTTGGTAATGGGATCGCTTAGCTCTGTCTTACACATGTTGCTTCTGTTGTTTGGCATAGAAGGCCCACAAGAGATGCTAGATCACACCCAGAGTGGAAATCTTGACATTCTTTCCCTACTTCTACCACTTCAAAAGAACCCCAAAGAATTGCAGTGCTCCAATGAAAACAGCTAGCTCACCACAGACTTGGACTTGGACTTGGGGCATTCTGGCCTATATCAGTTCTGAGTAACACTAACAGCACTTTTGTCCAGTAACCCAGTGAGTGCGCTAAATTCTACTTTCATTGCCTATTTCTTTTGATTGATTACTTACTGTTGCATACACATGATTTGACCTTGATGTATGGTATTTTGTTTTAAAATTAGGACAAAGTATTATGTACAGCAAATCAGAATGGATCTCAAGCAGACTGTGAACTAGGAAACCCCTTCAAGAGAGATTCAGAGGTCAGCTATTCTTCAACTTTTCATTCAAATATGTGTATTTCATTTGTTTTTACTTCCTCCATGTATAATCTAGCAATTTATTTTTAAAATAAATTTAAAGTACCCAATTCTTATTTACTTCCAATTGAAGGGGCAATTTAGCATGGACAATCCACCTACCCTGCCATCTTTGGATTGTGGGGGTGAGACCCACACACACACACAGGGAGAATGTGCAAACTCCAGACAGTGACCCGGGGCTGGGATCGAACCCATGTCCTCGGTGGCGTGAGGCAGCAGTGCTAACCACTGCGCCACCATGCCGCTCTTATTCGAGCAATTAATGTTGGTTGGTTTTCTGAATTCAGCACTAGTCTAAATCTAATACAATGACTATTTTGGTTTTAGGTTACTTTCTATTTAATCATGAGTACCGCTGGAATTACACTGGACACCACTAACCTTGAAATCAATCTACAGCTGGCAACGTAAGGCTGAGTTCGCATTTCTACTTTAGTTCAATAACTATAGGCTAAAAACTGCATCTATTGGAGGGGCAATAAGTTCGGATCATTTATTTCCTTACATCTACAAAAATGCTATTCCATATTCTGAGCTATTGCACCCAGATACTGAAAGCATTTTATCCACAAGATAACCCCTGTTAACAAATTAATAGAATAAGTAGTGTTGTGTAATTGAAGTGGTTGCTGCTATTTCTAGTACATTTCATTTAATGGAGAACCAATATCAATTCCCTATTGTGCTCATTGCTTCATGCCCTTACCTGATGTCCTTGTAAATGTACTTCCAAAAAGTTGATTACTGAATAGTGGTCAGGAGTGGGAACCCAACAAAGGTCAGGTGACAAGCTCTCATCTTCAACTCACTTTAAAACTCATGATCTTCATAATTTGCTTGGCCTCAGAAACCCAACTTTAATATTTTCATAGATCAATTATTTTGTGGTTGAGGCTTTAATTTCCATTTACAGGACCAGTGAACAGGCTAATTGGTCAACGAATGCTACTGCTCGAGTCATGATTGAACTACGTCTGTCTGTAGTTGGGTGAGGCAAATTTCCTACTTTCCGTCCTTTTTGATGTGCATATGTTTTCAATATTTTAGTGGTGGAACAAAAGAAATAGTGGAAGAATGGAAACATTATTAATATCATTCTGTTTGAACAGTGCCGCTAAACCATCTCAGGTGTATTTTGGAGGTTCTGAGGTGGGTGAGAGTGCTATGGTGACTGAAGAGGATGTGGGGAGTTTGATTCAGTATGAGTTCAGGGTAAGTCTGGCAACATCTTCAGAAATAAATAACTGATGAACTTGGCTTCCTATTTTAATCAGTTTTAAATATTGTAAAATGCTGTTGGCTTAAAGCCTTGCCTAGATTATCTGTTCATAATAAGAGCGGCTACAACTATTAAACAGTGAAGAGCGTTGTACTGATTTAAACTTCAAAATGTTTTGCTTCCTCCTAGATAATTAATCTAGGCACATCACTTAAATCTCTAAACACTACTTGGCTACAAATCAAGTGGCCAAAGGAAATAACCAATGGAAAATGGCTGCTCTATTTGGTGAAAATTGACTCGAATGGCATCGATAACATACAATGCAAGCCCAGTAAAGAAATAAACAATCAACAGTTTCAGGTAGTTAACTTTGTACTCAAAGCTGAGATCGAATTACAAGGTTACTGCACCTTGTGTTGTAGCAAAGCATTGCTTTCTTTGTGAGTTGTACTATCACTGACATGAAATTATGTAGTTCCTATACAAACAGCCTAAAATGTGTATTTGGTTATTTTTAAGTAAGTAACCTGATTTAGATAGAGAATGTTTTTATTTTAACAGCAGGCAGCATTTAACTATTCTTGTTTAAAAATGATGTCAATGTTATGCTACAATATTTATACTTTTTTTTTAAAAACTGCATCTTAATCATAGAGGGAAAGCATAGGAAATAATGGGCTGGATTCTCCGATTTGAAGATTACGTGCTGACGCCGGCGTGGGAACAGTCAAAAAAACATCGCAAAAGCTGCACCGATCTTCTGTCTGATGGGGGGGCTAGCAGGCACGCAGCATAATGGCTGCGGATACGGCTGGAGAATTGCCCGGTCCGTGGCCGCGAATGCGCACGGCAGTGGATGGCAGCGACCGCGCGCGGACCCAGCCTGCCAAAAACTGTTCCCCTTTGACCAGGCTCGCCACCCCCGGACCACCCCCCACCAGTGTCCCCAGCCCCCCCTGCCCGCTGAACAGCTCCCACCCGGCTGTGTCCCACTCAGTCCGCAGCCGCCACGCCGGGTTCACAAAAATAAATAGCATGAGTGACCCATGCCGTCGGGAAGTCGGCGCATTGGGGGAGGGCCTCGGGTGGCGTCTTAAAAGGAATTCATAGAATCCTTACAGTGTAGAAGGAGGCCATTTGGCCCATCAAGACTGTGCCGGCCCTCTGAAAGATCACCCTACCTATGTCCAATCCCCCACCCTGTCCATGTAATCCCTCCTGGGGACAATTTAGCATGGCCAATCAATCTAACCTGCACATCTTTGGACTGTGGGAGGAAACCGGAGCACCCGGAGGCAACCCATGCAGACACTGGGAGAAAGTGCAGACTCCGCACAGACAGTGACTCGAGGTCGGAATCGAACTTGGTCTCTGGTGCTGTGATGCAGCCTTGCTAACCACTGTGCCACCCCTTCTTAAACTCTGTCCCCTAGCTATAGACTCCCCCATCCTCCTGTTATCTACCCTATCAAGTCCCTTTTCGTGTTTCAATCCGATCGCCTCACATTCTTTTAAACTCCAATGCATATAGGCTCACCTTTGCTTGTAAGATAAGCCCCCATCCCAAGAATGTCGAGTGAACCTTCTTTGAACTGCTTTTAATGCAATACCTTTTTTTAAATAAGGAGACCTGTACATGTATCCCAGATGTGATCCCAGCAGCTCCCTGTATATCTGCTGCAAAAATTCCCTACTTTAATATTCCATTCCTCTTGCAATAAACACCACCATTCTCTTTGCCTTTCTGATAACTTGCTGTACCTGCACATTAACTTTTGTGATTCATGTACCAGGCCACCCAAACCTTTCTCTAACCACTAACCACCAAGTTCTGCAATCTTGCTCCATTCCATTTAACTAGATGCTGCTACCTACCATTGTGGACAAGTTCACATTTTACCACAATATATTCCATCTGCCAAGTTTCTACCCACTCACTTTGCCTGTCTTACAGCCCTTTCCAAACTCTCTACCACCTCTTGACAACGGCGGCATGGTAGCACAGTCGTTAGCACTGTTGCTTCAAAGCGGCAGGAAGCTGGGTTCGTTTCCCGGCTTGGGTCATCGTCCATGTGAAGTCTGCACATTCTCCCCGTGTCTGCGTGGGTTTCGTCTGGGTGCTCCAGTTTCCTCTCGCAGTCCAATGATGTGCGGGTTAGGTGGATTGGTCACTGTAGATTGCCTTGTAGTATCCAAAAGTTGGGTTGAGTTATAGGGATAGGGTGGAGATGTGGGCTTAGGTAGGGTGCTCTTTCAGGGACCGATATAGACTTGATGGGCTGAATGGCCTCCTTCTGCACTGTAAATTCTATTCTATTCTACCTTGGATTCCTGACGTCTTAGTGTCATCGAAAAATTTAGCTACTCTGCATACAGACCCCTGACCCCAGTCTTTGTTGTAGATTTTAAATAGATGAGGCCACAGGGCAGATCCCTGTGAAACTCCTCTGGTTCTAGCTTGCCAAGCTGAAAAAGATCCATTTGTCCTTACTCTGCCTCCTGTTACCTCACCAATCCTTTAACCATGCTAATATGTTTCCCTTTACACTATGTAATTTTATCTCCTGTAGTAACTTTTGTTGTGGCACTTTATCAAATGCCTTTTGGAAATCTTAACTACATCACACCTATACATTTCCCTTTATCCACCTTGCTTGTTACTTCTTCAGAAAAAGTTTTCAATCAAACACGATTTCCAAGCCATTTAATATCCCTTTCACAAAGGTGAATGTTCCTCCAGTATACTGCTCAAGTAGCTGTTCTCTCTGAGACTTGTGCGTGCAATTTCCCGCAATAATTACCGGATAGTGATCCGAGTCAAGAACCCAGGATTTATTTTTTTCTGTTTCTCAGCTGTGGAGTAAGTAAGGTCAATTGTAACACCACCAGTGCTACACTGGCTGCGATCAGTTGGCTCGGCACAATTTGGGAATCAAACCTCAATCTTGGCCTGTTGAAGTCAGTAGGCATAAGTTTCCATTGCCATTCATCTATCTACTTAAAGACCTAATCTGCACTATTTTGTGATCCTCATAAGATACATAGTTATTTTATTTCAGGAAGTTCCTAATCAAACAAGGAAAAGAAGGGAGCTTGAGGGCAATGAATCCAAGAAGAATCCAGGAACAAAACCATCCTTCTTCTCTGATAAGAGAAAATATCTAACTCTGGTAAGTGCAGTATGTCGATTCAAAAATTTTGTTTCCAAATCCTTTTGTTTCAAAACTGACTATGAAATGAATTATTCTGCAGAATTGTGACGAGTCCAAAACTGCGAAATGTGTTGATATAAAGTGCCCCCTTCAAGGACTCGATAATAGTGCATCCCTAGTTTTACGTTCTCGCCTATGGAACACCACATTCTTAGAGGTAAATGTGAATCTGAGTTGTGTTTGTTAATCTTCTGTGAATGTGAGCTTCTAGAATTGTTTTTAATGCAATATTGTACTTAAATGTGCCTTATGTTGTTTTACAGGAATTTTCCAAACTGAATTACCTTGATATCATTGTCAAAGCTATGATAATTGTCGAATCGGAAGCCAAAAATATTTTGATTAACAATGCTGAAACTGAGGTAATGTACTCATTGTAGCAATCTAAGAAGAAGTTAAGTATGCAATTTGGATGTAGAAAAGAGCAAAAAAACTGTTAGACAAAATGTTCACCTATGAACTTTAATGCAAAGATATATGACAAATAAAAATAACCATTAACATATAATTGTTGATTTTAAATTCACTTGTATTGAAGTGTTGTATGAAAGGTGTGACAAAGTTTAACTTTACATGCATGACAATATACTGTAGAATGATGGTAAGTAGACAATGATCATATTAGTCAAAGAACAAAGAAATGTACAGCACAGGAACAGGCCCTTTGGCTCTCCAAGCCTGCGCCAACCATGCTGCCCGTCTAAACTAAAATCTTCTACACTTCCGGGGTCCGTATCCCTCTATTCCCATCCTATTCATGTATTTCAATAATGTAGTCATAATTGCCCAAATATCTTGTGGGGGTAAACTTCCAGAATACATATTACTTGCTGAAATTATAAGACTCTTTTTAAAAAAAAAAAAAAAAAAAAAATTTTTTTTTTAATTTGACTACCAGGGATGGCTAACTTGGATTTTGTGAGTGGCAGGACATACTTACCTAAATATTTTCAGGAAAACCGAGATTTAGATTTATTGTCACATGTACTGAGGTACAGTGAAAAGTATTGTTCTACATACAGTCCAGGCAGATGCACTCCATACACGAAAACATGATAAATGCAGGAGGATACATTATGAAAATACATAAACAGAGACTGTGGGTGAAGTATATGCTATATAGTGCTACGACTGTAGAGAAGATGCATATAAAGATCAGTTCAGTTTATAAGAGGGCCATTCAGGAGTTCCACCCCCCAGCTCACCCCAATGGTGCAGCATGTCTTCCATCGCTGGGCTCCCCAGTCCACGCAGACACTGGGAGAATGTGCAGACTCCACACAGACAGTATGCACCGTTTTGCATGACTCGCCCACCCCCATCGTGGTTTGGGGACGGGGACAGGGCACGGGGGATATTAGTACAGATGATGTGGAATCTGTATGGGTCGAGTTAAGAAACATCAAGGGGAAAAAAACTTTCGTAGGAGTTGTATACAGACCACCAAACTGCAGTGGTAATGTTGGGAATAGCATTAGACAGGAAATGCATGTGATAAAGGAACACCTGTGGGTGACCTGTGATTATGGGCGACTTTAATCTGCATCTAGATTCACTGACTCAAATTAGTTACAGTACAATAGAGGAGGAATTTCTGGAGTATATATGGATGGTTTTCTGGACCAATATAATAATCTTCATTGTCACAAGTAGGCTTACATTATCACTGCAATGAAGTTATTGTGAAAGCCCATAGTCGCCAAATTCCGGCTCCTGTTCGGGTACACGGAGAATTCAGAATGTCCAAATTACCTAACAGCACGTCTTTCGGGACTTGTTGTAGGGAACTGGAGCACTTGAGCAAATCCATGCAGACACGGGGAGAATGTGCAGACTTCCCAAGCAGGGAGTCTAACCTAGAGCTGTGAAGCAACAGTGCTACCCACTGTGCTACTGTGCTACCGTGCTGCCCAATATGTTGAGGAACCAACAAGAGAACAGCCATTTTAGACTGGGTGCTGTGCAATGCGAAAGGATTAGTTGGCAATCTAGTTGTGAGAGAACCATTGTTATGAGTGACCATAACATGGTAGAATTCTTTATCAAGGTGAATAATGAGGTAGTTGATTCTGAGACCAAGGTACTGAACCTCAATAAAGGTAATTATGACAGTATGAGGCATGAGTTGGCTATGATGGACTGGGAAACATTACTGAAAGGAAGGACAGCGGACAGGCAATGGCAGGCATTCAATGAATGAATAGGTGAACTCCAAAAGTTGTTTGTTCCTATTTGGTGCAAGAGTAGAAAGGGAACATGGCTTACAAGAGAAATTAGAGATAGTATTAGATTCAAAGAAGAGGCATACAAATTAGCTAGAAAAAGCAGTAGACCTGAGGAATGGGAACAGATTAAAATTCAGCAAAGGCAGACCAAGGAATTGGTTAAGAAGGGGAAAATACAATTTGAAAGTAAACCAGCGGGGAACATAAAAACTGATTGTACATGTAAAGAGGAAAAAGGTGGATAAAAACTAATGTAAGCCCCTTACAGTCAGAAACGGGGGAATTCATAACATGGAACAAAACGATGACTGAGGAGCTAAATTTGTACTTTGCTTCTGTCTTCACAAAGGAAGACATGGTAATGTACCGGACGTTCGGAGAAGCACAAGTTTTAGTGAGGAGCTGAAGGAAATTAGTATTAGTAAATAAATGGTTTGGGGAAATTAATGGGATTGAAAGCGAACGAATTACCAGGGTCTGTTAATCTGCATCCCAGAGAACTTAAACTGGCCCTACAAATAGACGATCCATTGATGGTCATTTTACAAAATTCTTTAGACTCCAGAATTTTTTCTATTGATTGGAGGGTAGCGAATGTAACGCTGCTATTCAAAAAGGCAGGTAGAGAGAAAATGGGGAACTATAGACCAGTGAGCCTAACATCAGTTGTAGGGAAGTTGCTGGAGTCCATTATCAAGGATTTCATAGCACAGCATTTGGAAAGCAGTGGTGTAATTAGACTAAGTCAGCATGGATATACGAAAGGAAAATCATGCTTGACAAATCAACAAGAATTCTTTGAAGATGTAACTGGTAGAGTTGACCAGGGAGAACCGGTGGATGTGGTTTATTTAGACTTTCAGAAGGCTTTTGACAAGGTCTCACATAGCAGATTAATATGTAAATGTTAAAGCGCATGGGATTATGGTTTGTGTCTTGAGGTGGATAGAAATAATAATAATCTGTATTGGTGTCACAAGTAGGCTTACATTGACACTGCAATGAAGTACTGTCAAAATCCGCTAGTCGCCACACTCAGGCACCTGTTCAGATAGACTGAGGGAGAACAAGCACATCTTTCGGGACTTTGTGGGAGGAAAGTGGAGCACCCAGAGGAAACACACGCAGACACAGGGAGAACATGCAGACTCTGCACAGACAGTGATCCAAGTGGGGAATCGAACCAGAGTCTCTGACGCCATGAAGCAACAGTGCTAACCACTGTGCTGCCGTGCCACCCATAAACTGATTAGCAGACGGGAAACAAAAAGTTTGAATAAATGGGTCTTTTTCTGATTGGCAGGCAGTGACTAGTGGGGCACCACAGGGATCTGTGCTAGGACCCCAACTATTCATATTATATATTAATGATTCGGATGAGGGAACTAAATGTATTATGTCCAAATTTGCAGATGATGCAAAGTTGGGTTGGAAGGTGAACGGTGAGGAGGATGCAGAGATCCTTCAGCAGGATTTGGACAGGCTGAGTGAGTGGGCATATGCATGGCAGATGCAGTATGATGTGGACAAGTGTGAGGTTATCCATTTCGGTAGCGAAAATAGGAAGGCAGATTATTATTTGAATGGGTGTAAATTGAGAGAAGTGGATACTCAGTAAGTCCTTGGTGTCCTTGTGCATCAGTCGCTGAAAGTAAGTGCGCAGGTACAGCAGGCAGTAAAGAAGGCAAATGGTATGTTGACCTCCACAGCAACAGGTTTTGAGTACAGAAATAGATATGTTTTACTGCAATTGTATAGGGCATTGGTGAGGCCACACCTGGAGTTTTGTGAGGCATTTTGGTGTCTTTATCTGAGCAAAAATGTTCTTCCTATGGGGGAGTGCAGCGAAGGTTTACTTGGCTGATTCCTGGGATGGCGGGACTGTCATATGAAGAGAGTACATCGGTTAGGAATATATTCATTGGAGTTTAGAAGAGTGAAGTTGATCTCATAGAAACTTACAAAAGTCTGACAGGATTAGATGCGGTAGATTCAGAAAGAATGTTCTCAATGGTGAGGGAGTCCAGAACTAGGGATCATAGTTTGAGGATAAGGCGTAAACCTTTTTGGACTGAGGTGAGGACAAATTTCTTCACCCAGGGAGTGGTGAATCTGTGAAATTCGCTACCACAGAAAATAGTTGATGTCAAAACGTTGAGTAATTTCAGGAAGGAATTAGATATAGCTCTTGGGCTAAAGGGATCAAGGCATATGGGGAGAAGGCAGGATCAGGGTATTGAATGGCGGAGCAGGCTCAAACAGCTGAATGGCCTCCTCCTGCTTGTATTTTCTATGTTTCTATCAATATCTGTATAATTCAGCTTTGAATATATTCAAAGACTAAGCCTCCACTATTCGATTGGAAAAGGAATGCCAATGACTGACGACCTGTCTGAAGGAAGAAATTCCTCCTCCTCTCTTGTCTTAAATCAGGGATTGCTTATTTTTAAACTGTCTTTCCTAGTTCTAGATTGCACTATGAGCGGAAACATCGTCTCATTTACCCTGTCAAGCCCCCCCAGAATCTTATGTTTCAAAACGATCACCTCTCACTCTTCTAAACCACACCCTACCAATCTTTCCTCAAAAGACAAAACTGCTTGCTGCAAGAATCAGTTGAGTGAGCCTTCTCTGAACTGCTTCCGATGTAAGTACGTCTCTGCTTAAGTAACGTCACCAAAACTGTTCACACTATTCTCTGTGCAGTCTCACCAATGCCCTGCACAGCTGTAGCAAGATTTCCTTACTTTTGTACTTCATCCCCCTTGCAATAAAGGTCGATGTTTCATTTGCCTTCTTGCTGTACCTGTATGCTGACATTTTATGATTCATGTACAAGGGCACCCAGACCCCTCTGTATTGCAGCATTCTATAGTCTCTCGCAATTTAATTAATATTCTACTTTTCTGCTCTTCCTGTCAAAGTGGACAACCTCCCATTTCCCCACATTTGTACTCCAATCTGACAAAGTTTTGCCCACTCACTTAACCAGTCCATAATCCCTTTGTGGACGGTGTCCTTCTCTTGACTGGCTCTCCTACCTATCTTCATGTCATCAACAAATTTAGCTACAATTCGGTTGGTCCCTTCATCTGACTCATCAATGTTGACCGTAAATAGTTGAGGCCAAGCATTGATCCCAGTGGCACGCCACAATGAAAATGATCTATTTGTCCCGACCTCCATAGAATCCCTACAATGCAGAAGGAAGCCATTCAGCCCATCGAGTCTGCACTAACCCACCAAAATGGGCCTCTACCTGGGCCCATTTCCCCACCCTATCTCCGTAACACCACACATTGATGATGGCCAATCTACCTAACCTGTGCATCTTTGGATGTGTCCTGTTTCCTTTTAGTTAACCAGCTCTTTCTGTGTTAATATTGTCATGATATGCAGACATGCACTTCATGAGATACAGACAGGCAGCTAATGAGCATAGGGAACAGGACATAACCAATCAGCAGGCAGAACACTTGGGGGTGGTTTCCCACTATAAAAGGCACGAGGCACTCACACTCCGCTTCTTTCTACTAGGGACATCTACACTGAGTCCAGTGTACATATCACGTAACGCATACAGCACGTGGCTAAGAGCTCGTCTGGTTCAGTCAGACAGAGAGATCACACTTCAGTTAGCAGAGAGTTGAACTCACAGAGAACTGTGCTAACTGTGTGACAGGTTTAATAAATTAAATTGAACTAACATCAAGGTCTGGAGTCTACCTGAGTTATAGCTGCATCCAGTTGCAGCCTGTGTTATCCTCCGTGTGCTTAACACGACAAATATATTATTCCCAACCCATGAACTCTTTAGTAACCTTTTATGTGGCACCTTATCAGATTTTGGAAGTCCATATACATGATATCCTCTGGTGACGTTTTGCCCACCTTGCTTGTTACATCCTCAAAGAACTCCAATAAATTTGTCAAGTACAATTTCACTTTCACAAAACCATGTTGATTCTGCCTGATCTCACAATGGATTCTTGCATCTGCCTAATAACAGGCGATTGGTTAACTGAGAAAACAGCTGTTTTTAGTTGTTTTTTTGGTTCTGCCAGTCTCCTGCAGAAACTCCAGGTGTAAACTTTCATCACCAGTAAAGTATAAAGATTGTGTAAAGTACCTGGATGAGCCCTTGGCACATCTTCACATTCGAGGCTATGGGCCAAGTGCTGGAAAATGGGAAAGGACCTGTTCTGCACTGTATTTTTCTGTCATTCCGTAAAGTAGCTGTTGAGGCAAAGGCTATTGGGATCAATTTTCTGTTGTGCATTAGCAGTAGTTGGAGCACAGGCCGCGCACATGATGTAAAATCTTTGGCAGCATGCCTGCAGCTTTCCAACTTAACACTGCTAACGTGTAATGTTCATTTCTATAATCTCAATTAGAAGACAATTGCTTTTATAATTGAAAAGACACTACATAAATGGCTTTTTGGAAAAGGCAGGGAAATGAGATTTACATAGTTCTGGTTGATGAGCTCATATCAAAACAAGCTTGTGGGCCTAAATAGCCTCTTTCTATGTTTCAATTTCTATGTGACATTGCAGATTTAAATGCAGAGCCAGTCTCAGTATTGTGTAATTTTCTATAAATTTGGTTCCTTTTCATATGTTATCAAATGCTGTTATAAGATTATTGCAGGAATACCAAACAGAAAAACACTTCTAATTTATTACACTTAGCTTTGAATTATTTTGAAGACTATATTGTATCTAAAGTTAGAAGTTCCTTTTTAACAATCTTTAAAAGTTCAAAAAGTTGTGAACTGATGTTCTGCGATCCTTAAATTTCTGTAAGAAGGATGTCTCCCATATTGCAATATGTTTAATCTATTTATAAAGAATTGCAAAAAACAATGTAAATCAGGGTCAAATTAATATTTTTAAAACTTGTACTTGTAGCCAGTTCAGCATTGAAATGTGGGCAAGAAACTTACAAAAAGTAATTCTCTCAGAGACTTTCAGCTGAAGATTCATGGCCCAATATTTTGATGATTTTAAGCATATGTTCTACTTATTCAAATGGACAATGACAGCAAAAGGAGTATCTTGTTTAGTTTGTATATATTTAGGAATTGAAGTTGTAATTTGAAACTGAGGGCGGGGATTACCGACCCCCCACTGCATGTTTTTTGGCGGCAGAGGCAGCCTGCCAGCGGGATCTTCTGGACCCGCGGTTATCAGCGAGATTTCCCATTGACCGCTCCCCTTGCCGCCGGGAAACCCGTGCGCAGACGTGAGACTAGAATTCCCCGCTGACGTGAACAGCTGGTAAATCTTGCCCGGAAAGTGGTCTTACCTGCACAGTTTGCCAGTAAACATGTCTCATATCGAATTTGCTGGTTCTGTAATGTTTATTAACTGTCTGTCTTTAACACATTTAAATGCCACATTAATGTTCCAATATGTTTGATACGTGGCAATACAGATGGCCAAAAAAGGGGAACTTTTTTTGAACTGACGGGCAACTTTGTAAAATATTCCTTCAGGTGCGGGTCACAGTGTTCCCTGAAAAAACTGTGAGTCATTACTTTGGCGTTCCTTGGTGGATCATTTTTGTTGCTATCCTGGCTGGAATTTTGATGTTGGCGCTTCTGGTATTTTTATTATGGAAGGTGAGTGGCACTGAGTTAAATTAAAATAAATTAGAAAATCTGCAACCTGTTCCTCATTGAGCAAACCACATGTGGTAGGGATAAGATACAGTTTGAACGTACGAAGTTTAAAAACTTTCAGCATACCATACTTCTGTTAAAGTAGATTGTATTTGTATATGAAGGGCAGTTTTATTTCATCCCAGTTTCCCTCCCTTTCCTCCCCCAGCTCCTCTATTCCTGTTGTGAGCTTGTTTTATTGTGAGCTTGTTTTATTGTGAGCTTGTTTTATATGTACTAGTAGCCTTCTGCTACCTCTCACTTATGCAGGTTATTGTTCATGTGTGAGCCCCGAGCATTATGTTCATTCTCAGGGACCATTGCAGCTGAGTTTGATTCTGTTTTCACGCCAACTTTCCTGAACATGCACTTTCCCAAAGAGGCCACTAGATGGCAGTTAGAAGCATGATCCATGGCTGATTTCCATCCATCCCAGCCCAGGAGACCCATAACCACTTATTGTGACAGAGAAAAGCTAACTTTGTACAAGTGTTATGGTATAATTTGATCCGTTTAACCTCTTAAGGGGCTGACTATTCACTGCAGTGTAGTGCCAAGAATTCTCACCTCAAATGGCATTCTTCATTAGCGAGCCCAGAGCGAGGTTATCAGCAGACTGTTCAACCTAGCTGAGCCCAGTCCTATCTTTGCCCTACACCCACAAAAGTAAAAAGATGGCCACCGAGCCAAGTCAGATAACTCGACAAAGAAAAACCAACAGACACCATCTGCAAACTAACACGAACCCAAGTACACCATATTGAAACCATGACAAACAATAACATATCCTCAAGCCTACTATTAACAAAACTAAACTAAACACAAGCTCTAAGCTCATTTTTAAAAACTATTGTAATGAGCTGCAGAAAACTTTCTAACACCACTCCTGTTTACTAACACCCTTGTTGGCAGGGAAACTCCCAGCTGGAAAATAAAACATTATTTAGCTTACAACGCCCACACTAGCACCTAACTATCATGTCCAATGACAACGATGAAAAGAGAAGGGGAACAACAGATTGATGTAAAAAGCAAATAGTAGAGATGCCTCCAATCTAACCAAAGGCGTTAAGATCACACCTAAATAATGAACATGAAAAGACATAAAATATGAAGTGTCCGTGTACAGAGCCATAAAACAGATTAACTAGCGCCCGACTTGAGCTTGCGAACAAAGGAGTTCACATCTCCCGGTGTGTCGCAAAAGTGGTCTTTTTCCTCAAACATCATTCTAAGCCAAGCTGGATAGACTCTACTCCATTTTTGTATAAAATGGATTTCACTCCATTAAAAGCGTGTCTCTTGTTTGCTAGATCCGCACTCGTATCTTGGTACAGCCTAATGGTGCGGCCTTCCCATTTGAGATCACGGTGTTCCCTTGTCCATCGAAAAACCTGTTTCTTTACAACTACGGAATCTTACAATCACAACACAAGGTGGATCTCCAGAACGAGGCTTTGGTCAAACTGAGCAATAGGCCCGCTCTGCTTCTGGGGGAATGTAAATACAGCCTCACTCACCATCTTGTGGAATGTGTCCGAGAAATATTCAGTAAGAGTATGGCCCTCAGTCCCCCCCGGGAACCCCACATTATGAAGTTCTGCCTCCTGGATCTATTCTTCAGGTCATTCCGTTTGGTTTTTAATGATTTGTTGGACTTAAATCACCAAAGGAAGATCGGAGGTGATCCGATCACTATGATCCAATAGTGTCGCCTCCATGCTCTTAATTGTAACTCCATGAGCTTCGACAGTCTTGTGGTTTTCAAGAGCCAAACGAACGGGGGCCAAGGCCTCTTCAATTGACCTTTTGAGATCCTCGGACAAGTTTTGTTGGTGCTAATCTAGCTCACTCACCAAAATGCTGGTGATCGCCATTTTCGGTGTCTCCGGCGATTCTCCGGCCTGCGGCCCGCGAAACTCGACCGGGCCGTTCCCGCCGCTTGGGAGAATCGCGGGAGGGCGTCGGACCGGCGTCCCCGGATATTTTGGCGGCCCAGGCGATTCTCCCAACCGGCGTGGGAGTGGAGAATCGCGCCCATTGTGTCCTGGAATATTTAATACCCAGTCTTGTTCTTTTCTTTAGCCAGAACTCCATTATCCCCTTAATATTATATTCCCATGTGATTATCTGCATTTGCAGTGTACAAACGTATTTACCATGCTCTGTACATTCACTATAAATATAATTTAGACTTTTTTTATACTCCTCTGTGTGACTCCACCGGATACCTTTCTAAACCGGAGAGGCATAAATATCCTGGCCGCGAGGTTTGCTAGTGTCACACGGGAGGGTTTAAACTAGTATGGCAGGGGGGTGGGCACGGGAGCAATAGGTCAGAAGGTGAGAGCATTGAGGGAGAACTAGGGAATAGGGACAGTGTGGCTCTGAGGCAGAGCAGACGGGGAGAAGTTGCTGAACACAGCAGGTCTGGTGGCCTGAAGTGCATATGTTTTAATGCAAAGAGCATTACGGGTAAGGCAGATGAACTTAGAGCTTGGATTACTACTTGGAACTATGATGTTGTTGCCATTACAGAGACATGGTTGAGGGAAGGGCAGGATTGGCAGCTAAACGTTCCAGGATTTAGATGTTTCAGGCGGGATAGAGGGGGATGTAAAAGGGGAGGTGGAGTTGCGCTACTTGTTCGGGAGAATATCACAGCTATACTGCGAGAGGACACCTCAGAGGGCAGTGAGGCTATATGGGTAGAGATCAGGAATAAGAAGGGTGCAGTCACAATGTTGGGGGTATACTACAGGCCTCCCAACAGCCAGCGGGAGATAGAGGAGCAGATAGGTAGACAGATTTTGGAAAAGAGTAAAAACAACAGGGTTGTGGTGATGGGAGACTTCAACTTCCCCAATATTGACTGGGACTCACTTAGTGCCAGGGGCTTAGACGGGGCGGAGTTTGTAAGGAGCATCCAGGAGGGCTTCTTAAAACAATATGTAAACAGTCCAACTAGGGAAGGGGCGGTACTGGACCTGGTATTGGGGAATGAGCCCGGCCAGGTGGTAGATGTTTCAGTAGGGGAGCATTTCGGGAACAGTGACCACAATTCAGTAAGTTTTAAAGTACTGGTGGACAAGGATAAGAGTGGTCCGAGGATGAATGTGCTAAATTGGGGGAAGGCTAATTATAACAATATTAGGCGGGAACTGAAGAACATAGATTGGGGGCGGATGTTTGAGGGCAAATCAACATCTGACATGTGGGAGGCTTTCAAGTGTCAGTTGAAAGGAATACAGGACCGGCATGTTCCTGTGAGGAAGAAAGATAAATACGGCAATTTTCGGGAACCTTGGATGACGAGTGATATTGTAGGCCTCGTCAAAAAGAAAAAGGAGGCATTTGTCAGGGCTAAAAGGCTGGGAACAGACGAAGCCTGTGTGGCATATAAGGAAAGTAGGAAGGAACTTAAGCAAGGAGTCAGGAGGGCTAGAAGGGGTCACGAAAAGTCATTAGCAAATAGGGTTAAGGAAAATCCCAAGGCTTTTTACACGTACATAAAAAGCAAGAGGGTAGCCAGGGAAAGGGTTGGCCCACTGAAGGATAGGCAAGGGAATCTATGTGTGGAGCCAGAGGAAATGGGCGAGGTACTAAATGAATACTTTGCATCAGTATTCACCAAAGAGAAGGAATTGGTAGATGTTGAGTCTGGAGAAGGGGGTGTAGATAGCCTGGGTCACATTGTGATCCAAAAAGACGAGGTGTTGGGTGTCTTAAAAAATATTAAGGTAGATAAGTCCCCAGGGCCTGATGGGATCTACCCCAGAATACTGAAGGAGGCTGGAGAGGAAATTGCTGAGGCCTTGACAGAAATCTTTGGGTCCTCGCTGTCTTCAGGGGATGTCCCGGAGGACTGGAGAATAGCCAATGTTGTTCCTCTGTTTAAGAAGGGTAGCAAGGATAATCCCGGGAACTACAGGCCGGTGAGCCTTACGTCAGTGGTAGGGAAATTACTGGAGAGAATTCTTAGAGACAGGATCTACTCCCATTTGGAAGCAAATGGACGTATTAGTGAGAGGCAGCACAGTTTTGTGAAGGGGAGGTCGTGTCTCACTAACTTGATAGAGTTTTTCGAGGAGGTCACTAAGATGATTGATGCAGGTAGGGCAGTAGATGTTGTCTATATGGACTTCAGTAAGGCCTTTGACAAGGTCCCTCATGGTAGACTAGTACAAAAGGTGAAGTCACACGGGATCAGGGGTGAACTGGCAAGATGGATACAGAACTGGCTAGGCCATAGAAAGCAGAGGGTAGCAATGGAGGGATGCTTTTCTAATTGGAGGGCTGTGACCAGTGGTGTTCCACAGGGATCAGTGCTGGGACCTTTGCTCTTTGTAGTATATATAAATGATTTGGAGGAAAATGTAACTGGTCTGATTAGTAAGTTTGCAGACGACACAAAGGTTGGTGGAATTGCGGATAGCGATGAGGACTGTCTGAGGATACAGCAGGATTTAGATTGTCTGGAGACTTGGGCGGAGAGATGGCAGATGGAGTTTAATCCGGACAAATGTGAGGTAATGCATTTTGGAAGGTCTAATGCCGGTGGGGAATATACAGTGAATGGTAGAACCCTCAAGAGTATTGAAAGTCAAAGAGATCTAGGAGTACAGGTCCACAGGTCATTGAAAGGGGCAACACAGGTGGAGAAGGTAGTCAAGAAGGCATACGGCATGCTTGCCTTCATTGGCCGGGGCATTGAGTATAAGAATTGGCAAGTCATGTTGCAGCTGTATAGAACCTTAGTTAGGCCACACTTGGAGTATAGTGTTCAATTCTGGTCGCCACACTACCAGAAGGATGTGGAGGCTTTAGAGAGGGTGCAGAAGAGATTTACCAGAATGTTGCCTGGTATGGAGGGCATAAGCTATGAGGAGCGGTTGAATAAACTCGGTTTGTTCTCACTGGAACGAAGGAGGTTGAGGGGCGACCTGATAGAGGTATACAAAATTATGAGGGGCATAGACAGAGTGGATAGTCAGAGGCTTTTCCCCAGGGTAGAGGGGTCAATTACTAGGGGGCATAGGTTTAAGGTGAGAGGGGCAAGGTTTAGAGTAGATGTACGAGGCAAGTTTTTTACGCAGAGGGTAGTGGGTACCTGGAACTCGCTACCGGAGGAGGTAGTGGAAGCAGGGACGATAGGGACATTTAAGGGGCATCTTGACAAATATATGAATAGGATGAGAATAGAAGGATACGGACCCAGGAAGTGTAGAAGATTGTAGTTTAGTCGGGCAGTATGGTCGGCACGGGCTTGGAGGGCCGAAGGGCCTGTTCCTGTGCTGTACATTTCTTTGTTCTTTGTTCTTTGTTTATTTATTATTTTAATGGGCTGCATGGAGGCACAGTGGTTAGCGCTGCTGCCTCATAGCTTCAGTGACCCGGGATCAATTCCGACCATGGGTGACTGTCCGGGCGGAGTTTGCACTTTTTCTCCGTGTCTGCGTGGGTTTCCTCCGGTTTCCTCCCACAGTCCAAAGATGTGCAGGTTAGGTGAATTGGCCGTGCTAAATCGCCCCTTAGTGTCCAAAAGATTAGGTGGGGTTACGGGGATTACGTGGAGGCGTGGGCTTTAGTAGGGTGCTCTTTCCAAGGGCCAGTGCAGACTCAATGGGCTGAATGGCCTCCTTCTGCACTGTTGGGATTCTATGGATCGGTCTTTACCAAACCGTTGTGCACCTTGTTTCTATTTTCTAATTATACAATCTAGTTTCTATCACCTTATCAAGTTAATTAAAACCCTGCCGAACAGCTCCAGCAAACTGCTCTACAAGGACATTAATCTGGAATTTTTTGAGGTGCAATCCCTCAAGCCTATACAGATCCAATATTTCCCGAACCAGGCGCAACGTCCCAGGATTCTAAACCCCTCTCTCCTTCACTATTTCTTGATGTTGCACGTGGCAGTGAGTGCAATCCAGAAATCAATAATGTTGAGATCTTGCCTATTAATCTCTTTCCTAGTTCCCTAAATTCAACCTGCAAGATCTCCTCCCCCTTTCCACTTATGCAATTAGTGCAGATATAGACTACTACCATTGACTCTTCACCCTTCTGTCTCAGATTGCACTGCAGCTTCTCGGGGATCTTCTTGACCAAAACACCCAGCAGGCACATGCAATATTGCAGATGCATGCCTGTCTTTCCTACTAACTAATGAATCATTTTATTAGTGTTGCTTTACAAATCTGCCTGCTCCTCCTACCTCCATATAGTTGGACTTGCCCTTGGTGCCATAGACATGTCTTTGGCTGCACTCCCAGAGGAACCATAACCCTCACCAGTGTGCAGAACTGAATACCGGCTGAGGAGCGAGATGAACTCGGGGGACCTGTGTAGCAACTGTCTGGTCCTCTTTGGTAATCTGGCAGTCATCCATTCTCTCTTGTCCTGCATACTGTTGAGTTGCGGGGTGACCACATTTAGAAATGTGCTGGTCACAGCTCTCAGCCTCAATGATGCATTGCAGTGGCACCAGTTACTGTTAATGCTCTGAAACCCGGACTTAAGCTACTTCAGCTAACAACACATCTTTGGAAGCCTGCAAATAGTTCCCACACAGAACAGGATGTGCATCTGATGAGATGTTAGACTACTGACTAAACTGATCAGAAATAAAACATTACTTTTTTTTTTTAAACTTGAGATTTAAAACTTCAGACCTCACTATTTTTAATCCATTTTAATTATTCCAGATCCTTATTTTGATTTTAAATCCTTGTATTTAAGATCAAAATAAGGATCTGGAATAATTCCTCCACCATGATCTTTGTTCCCTTTGGTTCTGCTGTTCTTTCCTCACCACACTGAGTTCAGTTAATTCAAGATAGCTGAAGCTTTTCTTTTTATAAGTCCTGAATGATTTTGTTCATTAGGATATGGGAGGGAGTGGGAGGAAGATTTACCCCTTGCAGGCCTCATTGGGTCCTGTTGTGAAACTGGTGCAATCACTGATTGGACCTTGTTACAGTTCACGAAAACAATCCACACAAAAACTGCTGCCTTCTCGAGTAACATGTATGGACGTCACGAAGATGGTCTGAATATTGTAATCCGCTTAATTGTGATTATTCAGAATATAATAAACTTGAAAATATTTATATGTCAGTGCCAAGTAGGCATTTCCTTTCTTCATAATTATATTTTTTAGAAATGTATTTTAAAAACATTTGAGGAATGTGTACTGAATCAAAATATATTCTGTAAAATTGCACCCACATTGTCATTAATTGTGTAACTTTTAGCCAGTGTGTGCTGATAACTGACTTTAAGAAACTTTGAATTATGACACAAATTGTTTCCTTGTAGTTTGGTTTCTTCAGGAAAACCAGAAAAGGCCCTCACTATGATACCTGGTATCCCAAGGCTGAGATCTCCGTTCAGCCTTCTGACAAAGAAAGACTTACTTCAGATGCATAATGTTGACTCACCTCCCTCATTGATTGGTAAATAGTCCCATTGGTCTCCAATTCATGGCTTGAAGGGGCATGGTGTGTGGAGCTTGGCATCATTTTACCCCTCGCTTACTCAAAGGGGGACGCAATCGCACAGCATTAACAACTAACCAAATTCTTTTCTGATCATTTAGTTGCTTTATTATGTTGGGTTTCGGCAGAGGGGACAATATAAAGTTGTCCTGATAAAATAAGTGTGAAAGCAATTTTGAATAGATGAGATTTGAAGTTGTACATTTATTCAGTTAGTTTAGGATCTGGTTTTAACAAGCCATCATGGACAATTATCTGAAAATACAACGGCCGGGATTCTCCAGTCCACAGCCATTCTCGGCAGCGCACTGCTCACAGGCAGCGGGATTCTCTCTTCCCTCCACTTGTCAATGGGATTTTCCATTGAAACCACCCCATACCACCGGGAAACCAGCAAGCAAGTGTGCACTGCAGCAGGAAAAGAGAATCCCAACAGCTGGAGAATTTGGCCAAAGTCATTCTTCACTAAAAAGAACAGGCAAAATTAAATAGCACAGAAAACACTGGCAAAGCTCAGCAGGTCTGGCAGCGTCTGTGGAGAGAGAAACCAAGTTAATATTTCAAGTCCATATGACTACTTCTTCAAGTCATACAGACTTGAACCGTTAACTCTGTTTCTCTCTTCACAAATGCTGCCAGATCTGCTGAGTTTTTCCAGCATTTTCTATTTTATTTCAGATCTCCAGCATCTGCGGTATTTTGCTTTTATAAAATTAGGTAACATCTCTCTGTTACACATTAGATATGTAACACAAAGCAACTATTACATTAATTGGAACTTTTGGTCTCTTACACATTGACTGAAGCCCTTTAATGACTTTGCATGTAAACTTTTTGCATGGGAAATGGTGCTTACTCTTCAGGCTACTGCAAATGGGAACTTTCACTCTTTTGCAGGTTCCAGCTTTCAAAATTGATCTCTAAAAGATCTTTCTATAGTTTCACTGTTTAAAATGCTGTGTATAGAACTGATAAATTTGCTGCATGCCTACATTTTTACAGTGGACATTATTGAAGCTTAATTTACTGTTTGATATCCATTTACTTAACTATATTATTGGTAAGATATTTAGTCTGTATTTATTTTTTCCTTTTGTGAACCAAAATATAGAAGTGAATATTTTGGACCCAATATGACACGCACAGAGGTGAGCGGGTGCATAAATTTGTAATGCTGGCTGGTGGACCAGTTTGCCAGCTCCTCCCCCCCAGCAGTGTCTGGATGTGGTCACATGGCAGAAAACTGGGAGTTTGCCATTACTCCAGGCAGGCCTGGAGCCCTCCCAGTCTTCAGTTGCAACCACAGTCTGAGGACATTTATAAAAAAAAAAATGTTTTAAAATTCTAATTAAGGAAGTTGGAGAATGGGTGCCTATGTCTTGGGTGCCCTCTCCCTCATTTACCTGCATCTGGTCCTCCAGCTTTGAGAGCCCACCTTTAATTGGACAGCCAGCCTGCTGTCTGCCATTAATTGGCCAATTTGGAGAAAGTCACAGTCAAGCGACAATTCCCCACATACTGTGGGTTTCTCAACTATCATTTGAACGTGACAACACTGATCTTGAAAAGCACAGGGTAAAGCTTGCCAGATTTTTAAAAAATGAAACCAATTTCCGTGGGTAAAATCTTTCTAGCTTGGGAAAACGTGGCCTTCCAGGATGTTCTGTTGCAAACGTAGACAGGGATTTAATTCCTGTGGCGGGTAGCTGTAAGCAGCCTTTGAGAACTATGGGAGACCCGTGTGAGTCACTTCAACCCTCTCAGCCTTCATTACATTCTGGTGGACTTGGGACTAATTGGCTTTAAGTGGTTCATTAATGAGCCTGATTGATATTTTACTTGATTGTGTTAAAGTGTCTACATGAAAACTATCATTGGCCAATTTCCTGTCGTCCTCTCCTACGTGTTGCAAGACTATAGGTTAATGGGGCAGTGTTGGCCTTCCGCCACCTCATCCAGGTAGACATTGGTCGTATACGAAACGTCAGTATGTTGGCAGGCTATTGGATCATAAAGGCCTTGAATGTGATGTCTTCACCCAGTATCAATAGTTGTGCACTTCTAACAGAAGTCACTAACCAATGGCGGGTTCCGGAGATGGCAGAGGGCAGGAATTAGAAGGATGGGGGATCTATTTATAAATGGGAGTTTTCCCAGCTTGAAAGCTTTGGAGGATAAATTTAAATTGCCAGCAGGGAACGGTTTTAGGTATTTGCGCGACTTCCTGAGAATACAGGTGCCGGCCTTTCCGCTGCTGCCGCCACGGGGGATACAGGATAGAGTAGTCTCCAGTACCTGGGTGGGAGAGGGGAAGGTATCGGATATTTACCAGGCGCTTTCGGAGGCGGAGGAAACTCCGATGGAGGAGCTGAAGGGCAAGTGGGAGGACGAGCTAGGAGGAGAGATAGAGGCGTGTCTATGGGCAGATGCCTTAAACAGGGTTAATACCTCCTCATCATGTGCCAGGCTTAGCCTGATACAATTTAAGGTAGACCACCAGGCACACATGACAGCGGCTAGGATGAGCAAGTTTTTCGGGATAGAGGATAAGTGTGCAAGGTGCGGGAAGTCCAGCAAATCATGTCCACATGTTTTGGGCATGCCCGAAGCTTAGAGGGTTTTGGCAGGGTTTTGTTAAGGCAATGTCCACGGTGCGAAAAACATGGGTGGTGCCGAGTCCGGAGGTAGCGATCTTTGGAGTGTCGGAAGATCTGGGAGTTCAGGGGGCGAAAGAGGCCAACGTCTTGGCCTTTGTCTCCCTGGTAGCCCGGACGGATCTTATTAATGTGGAGGGACTCGAAGCCCCCGAGTGTAGAGACCTGGGTTAATGACATGGCTGGGTTTCTCAGTCTCGAGAAAATAAAGTTCGCCTTAAGAGGGTCAATGTTAGGGTTCTCCCGGAGGTGGCGGCCGTTCGTCGACTTTATCGGGGAAACTTAAAAATGTCAGCAGATGCAGCATTCCAAGGGGGGAGGAGCAGGTTGATTGTTGTTGTATGGTTGAGGTGTGTGAAGATTGGGTTGGGGGGGGGAAATGTTTATTTTACCATGTCATTGTTTTTGTTACTGTTATAAAAATTTTCAAATACCTTAATAAAATATTATTTTTTTTAATAAAGAAGTCACTAACCAGAGACCAAGAATCTGAATTTATTTTTGCTTTATCCTGGGGCGAGATGTCAGTTGTAACCCTTGAATTGCTGCTGAGAGTGAAACCTGAGACCCTCTACCATGTGTTGTTTAACACTAAACTTCCCTTTTTTCCCGTTGACTGTTAAAAAATAAATTGTTGGTCAAAAATTATTTGACCTAATCTATACCGTTATTCTTCAGAATGGCAAGTGGCTAACACAAAATATTTAATTCCCGAATGGTGTGCTCCTCAAATAGAATATGTCTGTGGAGGATCGATGAGTTTCCTTTCAGAGGGCACAATGTCATGGGGGCTGGTTTAGTTCGGTTGGCTGGATAGCTGGTTTGTGATGCAGAGTAAGCCCAACAGCGTGCGTTCAACTCCCACACCGGCTGAGGTTATTCATGGAGGCCCGGCCTTCTCAACCTTGGCCGTCGCCTGAGGTGTGGTGATCCTCGGGTTAAACTACCACCAGTCAGCTCTCCCCCTCAAGGGGGAGAGCAACCTATGGTCATCTGGGGCTATGGCGACTTTACCTTACGGTATCATAATCAACTGATACAATTCTCTCTTTTTGTCGTCCCCCCCCCCCTCCCTGTTTACAGTGTGGATTTTTTAAACGTTCCCGTTATGATGATAGTGTTCCACGCTACCATGCAGTCCGAATCCGGAAAGAAGAGCGACAGACCTTTGAGGATGGAAAACTGAACAAGAAATGTGACAAGAAACAATGGATGACAACGTGGCAGGAAAATGAGAGCTACTCTTAAGAACCATTACCTTTTGTATTCTGAAAATTATTGCATTTAGGATGCCAAGGTGACCTATACTATTTTGGTATTGCATTACTGTGCATCAATTTCTCTTCCAACTGTCTGAAGGTGGGCTTTGGTTACGTAGAGATTTTCTGTGTTCTGCTGCACCTCGGTGTGGCCGCCCTTCTCTTTAAGTACACCCAGAATGCCTTCTGGAGTGTATGGCTTTCAACCTATTCATGCTTCACAAGTTTTGGTGCATACGATTTGCCTGACAAGCCAAGTGCCCAGCAATATGAGGTTGAATTACTGTCTGCTCCAGAATATAGATGTGAAAAAACTCCTAATTCCATTCAGTAACGTTTCGGTCTTTGCCATTTTGTTTAACCTGAAGCAATGTGCAATGGTCAACTGTACAAGTGACTATTGATTTTCAATGGATGAAAGTGTTTCAGTATTGCCAGGACCCAGTTTGTGTGGTCAGAAAATAAGTCAACATTTTGAACTGGGATTGAAAAAAAATTGTACATTTTTGTAAATAGTTATATATTTTAGAATGTCCTGGTATTTATTTTGTCATAAATTGTCCTTTTAGTAATCGTTAGTATGGCCACAGATGGCCCAAGTTTCCCTTCAGGGAAAAACCACAAATGTTCTGTATGTAAAAATGGACTACATTTTGCTCTGTTTGATTTTTTTTAAGAAGATGCAGACTTGACTGAGCGGTTTACTATCTGGAGAAAGTGCTATCTGACTCTCTGCCTTTGCTTAGTTTTACTGAGTTAGCTTTACCTCCATATGGTACTGAAAAGGAAGGTTGTCAAGCTTGTTAAAATTGGCTCTGAAGCAATTCAGCCGCTGCACGGTCAAATCACAAAATGAATGATTTGTTTCTTACCAGACCTGAACATAAGTATTCCTGTGTCTGTAAAATTGAAGGAAGTATTCCTGTGACTGTAAAATTAAAGGAGAAATTCTCTGACTAAATTGCATTTATCTTTAGAGCAAAGTAATTCCCTGAGATAGTAAAGGGACAATTTTGAAACATCACCTTAGCAGAGAAAGTAATGGTGTAGAGGTGACCCCTGTCTGATGACATGAATGTGCTGAATAAGACTGAAGAGAGGATGGTATGGATGGGAGTGCAGAGAAGAGGACGTGCCCATCTAGCTGTAGATACTAACCAAGGTAGTGGATATATTGTAATTGTGAGCTGTCAATGAAGGAAGAATGGTGCATGAGAAAACACAGGCTCACATGTAGGAGGACAAGGGACACACCTTTGCCATAAAGAACTGTTGAGGATTGTTAACCATCTGCCAGGCTCCATTAGTAGCATAGAGGGCCACCACTCCCATTTTTATACCACAAGGTCTTTCAGGCAACTGGTGGAGGAGTCAGCCATATTGTTTGTCTTTCAGACAACTGATACTACTTTTTCTTCACAAAAGCTATTGCATACCACGCACCTGCTTAAAGCGAATTATTGGTTTTGAAGATTTCACTACTTCTATGATCTGTTTTTATTTTGTACTTTGACCTTCTCCAACTGCTTGGACCATAGAACCCTTACAGTGCAGAAGGAGGCCATTCAGCCCATCAAGTTTACACCGACCCTCTGAAAGAGCACCTTACCGAGGCCTGCCCTATCCCTGTAACCCCGTAAACCCACCTAACCTCCACATCCTTGTACACAAAGGGGCAATTTAGCATGACCAATCCACCTAATCTGCACAACTTTGGACTGGGAGGAAACTGGAGCACCCAGAGGAAACCCTCGCAGACACGGGGAGAACGTGCAGACTCCGCACAGTCACCCAAAACTTGAATTGAACCCGGGTCTTTGGTGCTGTGAGGCAGCAGTGCTAGCCACTGTGCCACCATGCTGCCACTTGGATGTTTACACCATTGCAATGGTCCCTGTAGGTCACAGCTTAGCACAGTTGGATACCTGCATAGACAAAATACAAAAGGATTGTCACCCGTAGCTGTGACTAACATGGAGTTTTGCACCAGAACTGGGCATCTAATTTTGCTGTATGCTTATTGATGCTAACCCATAGCAGGCAATGGGGGTATTATGACAGAATCCTTTGTGCAGGGTTACATAACGCAGAACTGGGCAGCACGGTGGCACAATGGTTAACGTTGCTGCCTCACGGCGCCGAGGTCCCAAGTTCGATCCTGGCTCTGGGTCACTGTCAGTGTGGAGTTTGCATATTCTCCCCGTGTTAGCGTAGGTTTCGCCCTCACAACCCAAAGATGTGCAGGTGGATTGGCCGTGTTAAATTGCCCTTTAATTGGAAACAATGAATTGGGTACTCTAAATTTAAAAAATAAAAACAAATTTTAAAAAAATAATAACGCCGAGCTACTAATGACTTGTGCTCACAAAGACATTTCATTATGAATACTGCTTTGTGTGAGGTCTCAGGATTTCTCTTAATCACCTGTAACTCTTCCCCAAGAAATTAAAGTTAGCCATGATTGCACCTTGGAATTTGGAACCCAAAACTTCCATTGCAATGGTGTAAATGTTCATGAATTATCCTTATGCACTATTCCAGGTATATCCAGCACAACTGCTGTGAGCAATGCAGATATCGCTGCTGTGCCACCTGCCCAATGGTAAGCTGAAGTATTCTCCTAACTATTCCAACATCTGTATTAACATGTCTCTATGGCACTGGTGCTTTATGAATACACCTTTAATAACACCTGCATTCATCTTGTGTATATATGTTTTGTGTTCAAACGTCTCTGCAATATTCATATCTTTTTTATTTTAAGAAGTTTGCAACATGACATTGCCAACAAAGCCCACACCCCATGAATGAATAAAAACTATGCTAGTCTTTTCTCATGTCTCATGTTAGATAGCTGGGAGACACTCCCTCCCACCAGAAATCTGCGTCCATTTCCGTACTGCACTGGCTGCCAGTACTTTTCGAGCAGTTTATTAAAAAGGAACTTTTTAATATTTCTAATAGTTGATTGGCTTATAGATATTCCCTCTCACCCAAAGTTTCACTCGAGTGCGTCACATTCTTAAGAATCCACTGTTTCTAATCCATTGGGTTGTTGATTTCAGTTAAAATAGCTATTTTGTTTTTCTAAAGCAGAGCAAAATATAGCCCCATAGGATAAGATGGTGCTGATTTGGTTCAGCACAGCGACTTCTTGAGCAAAGGTAAAATTTTAAAAGTTGGTTAAAGCTCTGAGTGTTTCTTTAAACATTCATATCATTTTTAGGTGCAGATGTCAACTTGTAATTGTGTGCACATATCTTTTCATTTCATAGATCCACTTTTCAAATACATGAGTTTGTAAGAAGTTCAAATTTTATTGGTGGTTTTAATATTGTACAAGATTCCACAATGCAAGTTAATTTGATTTTCTTCGCTCTTTCTGGTGGCTGCTAAATTGTGTTTACATCATTGCTAGTCACCTTCCCTGAAATAAATTGCCCAATTGGGCAACCCTGGTAGAGACGACATCAAGCAAGAGGTGGTCATGGATTGGGTCAAGCAAGGTCTTCATCAGCGAATAGGAGGAAGCCAGGACAGAAGGGCCACTGAAATAAGCGGGAGGAGGTTAGGCAGAGCCACCATCGAAGAGGAGAGCACTGAGAAAATTTCAACGGCCAGCAAGAAAGGAGAGATTGGGGAATCTGGTGCATCCTCCTCGGCCAATGATTGCTTTTATTCTGGCAGTTAGCCTGGCTTCCCCCCTCGAGCATGGACCCTGGTGTTTTACACCTTGTGCACAACACCTACTCCCGGGCCCTTTCCTCATTACTGTATGGAAGTGACTGCCTGAGCTTCATGCCTCAGACTCTGGAGTGGGCTATGATTTGGAGATAGGGTTGCCACCACTGAGCAAAGGCCTGAAGTAAAAAAGAGGTTGAACTGTTCAACAGCCTGACCACAGACCTAGAACAATATCAGAGGCTCAATACACATGATGCATTACGACCAGCACGATTATACATTGGGCACAATCAAACAGCCTCATTGCATCCAACTCGGTGACACGCCAAGACCATTAAATTGCCTCTCGCAAGATTTGTGACGTTAGGAACACATCGCAAGATTTGGATCTTGCTGGGCGAGGTGCAGATTAACATATTAAAGTTAATGATGTGACACTTCTTTAGAAATGACTAACTTTTGTTTTTGAAGAGACACCCTGAATGTTATGAGCTGTCACAACAGCCAGACTTTCCATAACATGTCAATTATTAAATATGTTTCACAAGACGTACTTGCTGTTTGTGGCACGTTAGCACAGTGGTTAGCACTGTTGCTTCACAGCGCCAGGGTCCCAGGTTCAAATCCCGGCTTGGGCCACTGTCTATGTAGAATCTGCACGTTCTCCCCGTGTGTACGTGGGTTTCCTCCGGGTGCTCCGGTTTCCTCCCACAAGTCCCGGAAGACGTGCTGTTAGGTAATTTGAATATTCTGAATTCTCCCTCAGTGAACCCGAACAGGAGCTGCAATGTGACGACGAGGGGCTTTTCACAGTAACTTCATTGCAGTGTTAATGTAAGCTTACTTTTGAAAATAAAGTTAATTAATTAATTACATTGAGGAAATTCAAATACTCAATGGGCAGGATTCTGCGGGTCCAGTATCTGTGGTAAGAAATCCGTAACGGCTGTAAAATATTGAGGCGCCAAAAATGGGATCTGCACTGGTGAGATTTTGGAGCATGATCCTCTCGGGCCCTCCCTGATGACAGGATCAGTTTCATACCCAGGAAGACCGAAAACCTAATTTGAATCAATTTTAATGTCATTGTGAGTTTAAAGTTGAAACTTCAGACCGCATTGAATTATTTAAAATTCATGGAGTGGCTGCCCAGGAGTGTTATTTGTAAAGGTCTGACAGCAATGAGATCTCGGGATGATGCAGCTTGGGGAAGAATGGTACCTCTTAGTCTTCCCTATCTCTGATTCAGAGAGTAATTGTGCCCTCTAACATTCATGAGACCCCTGCTCGGCAAGCTAACAGGCCATCCTGAGTTAACCCTTAATGTCACCTGTCCACATTTTCAAGTCAAGGATGCTTCAGAAGAGTTCAAGCCAAGAATGTGGATGAAAACTCGTGTTTCATGGATGAAAGGTTGGGTACAGGGGATCGAGAGGGAAGCATAATCGCCAGACTCAGTGGCTGCCGTAATGGATCCTTTCGCCTTCAAGATATACATCAGCATCCAGTTCCTGAAGGAGGGGTGACCATTGAAACAGCCTGTCAGAGCACCAGTGATCAATGGGGGGGGGGGGGAGGGGAATAACCAGACGGGAGTCCACAGGTGACTCTGGGGTGGGGGGGGGGGGAGAATAACCAGACGGGAGTCCACAGGTGACTCTGGGGGGGGGGGGGGGAATAACCAGACGGGAGTCCACAGGTGACTCTAGGGGGGGGGGGGGGGAATAACCAGACGGGAGTCCACAGGTGACTAAGGGGGGGGAGAGCATAGACAAGGGTCAGTCAAGCGAAATAGGAAGGGCACCAGACATGTGAGTGAGCGCTAGCCGCTGGATAAAGTGCAGGAATGGCTTCTCTTCCTCTGTCTCTCAACCTCACAGATTTCTGAGAGATATCGCAGTGGAGCTGGGAATTCTGCTTATAAAGCCGCTGGAGGAGCACAGACTTCAGGAGTAATGGACGGCCACACCCAGTGAGATCCCAGCACCAGGAAGTCAGGGGGCCGCAGGTCAGGTTCAAGGGCTGGACGCAGCACAAGCTATCCAGAGGGCTCAGGCGTAGAAAGAGACTGAGAGTTTACCAGACCCTAGTGTCCTTCATGGAGCTGTCGGACAACATGTGCCCGCAGGAGACTCCACTTCAACAGGAAGACAGTGCGGCACCTGTGCGACACGCTATCTAACTTGGCGCCACATGGAGGAGGGGGGCACCTGTTACTATGGCAGCCCTAAACTTCAACGTTACGGGATTTTTCCAGGGCTCAATGTGTGACCTGTGTGGCATCTCGCAGTCATCTGCCCACAAGTACATCCGTGACACCTCGGATGTATTCTATGCCAGGGCATCGGACTACATAAATTTTAACTTAGACCAGGGCGAGATATCTGTAGGATTCGGGGCCATTGCTGGAATGCAAAGGGGCCATCGATGGCACTCATTTTGCTTTACACACCCAATGGTATCAGGGAGTCCCACTTATTAACAGGAAGGGGTTCCACTCCCCTAATGTCCAGCTGGTCTGTGACAAATTGAAGAGGATAATCTACGTGTGCACGTTTTCCAGGGAGAGTGCATGACTACTTCATCCTTGGGCACAAATCCCTGGGATATTCAAGAGTCATCCCAGTCTGCATGGATGGCTCATTGGGGACAAGGGTTGCCGCTGAGCTCTTGGCTGATGGCACCAGTGCGGAGGCCTGAGACCGATGCAGAGGCCCGGTAGAATGAGGCTCACAGTGCAACCCGGTCTGTGATTGAAAGGTACATCGGGCTGCTGAAGATGCGCTTCCGCTGCCTCAACAGGTCTAGTGGGGCCCTGCAGTATAGCCCCCCAGAGGGTCTCCTGCATTGTTGTGGTCTGCGGTGCCCTTCCTAACTTGATGCAGCAGCGGGTCAACGTCCTGGAGGATGACCAGGAGGAGCAGAATGTTTTGTATGATGAGGAGGAAGTCCAGGGGGGAGTGGAGTGCAGGGAGAGGCCAAAGAGGAGTCTGAAGATGGTGGCCAAGCGGGGGTGAGGGTTTGAATGGGTAGGAGGACTAGGGATGCCTTTGTTGCTTCTCGCTTTGCACAATAACACCATCCTATTGTCCAATAGCTCTGCAACCTCCTCTCCTCTCAAGAGCCTTGTGATCCCTCCACACCTAAGGGAGGAGGTCTGCTTGAAAACAAGACTACAGGGTGCTGGCCCTGGGGGGTGACGAAGTGGGGGGGAGGGTGGTCTTTATGCCTGCTGAGCCTGTCAGTGAAAGAGGGTGATGACAATTCGCAGTGAGGAAAGCTCTGATGCTCCTCAGCTTCTCTTATGTCTGACTCCTGTTTGCTGCCAGCACGCTGACTCCATGGCTCATGTACGAGTGAGGTTCGGGCCTACCTCCTTTTATCCTGTTGCACAAAAGGGGGATTAAGGGCAGACGTATAGGGTTCACTGATTAATGCCAGAGCTCTTCCAGGATGTATGTTGCTCTCTGTTGGAGTGTGCCTAGCCATTTTTCTTATATTGAAGACCTGTGAGAAAAGCTGCTTCCAGATGGGGTTTAGACCTATCCCAGGGGGACGAGGATCAAAGAGAATGAGGCTTTTAGGTTGTGAACAACAAGTGGTTATAATATGGTGACAAGTGCAATTTTGACATTTTGTTTTGCCCCCAACTACCTGTGCCTAACTTCAACTGTGACTGCTCAGTGCCCCTACAACTCCTTAGCTTTGCAAACCCTCCCACTATGTCTCGCTTCCATCAGAAGTGGAGGCGACCTGCTGCCTTCCACGCCCTGTTGCCTGAGGTACCCTTGGCTGGCATCCTCTGGAGGGTCTGGACCTGGAGAGCACCAGACTTCTTTCGGTTGGCACTGATGTTGCCATGTCATCCTATTCTGCCCACTGCCCCTGAGATTTGCCGGTATCAGGAAGGGGATATTCAGGAAGACTGGTCACTCCCAGGTTCTCCTAGGTGGAAGGTCCTAGATGCTCCAGTGGTTCCTTCTCCCTCCGGGTACTCGTGGGCCCCTAGGTTACTCCGTGGGATGGAGGGGCAGCGGGGGTGAAGTCCAGAAGCCTCAATGTTATCTGTCGCTGCCGGTCCTGGAGGCCCGCTGGTGTGTGCACCACAGTGTCGGGCCCTTTTGCCATGGTCCGCCGGGATGGAGCCATTCATCGGAGCTCTCCAGTCATGGCTCTTGACAATTTGACCAGGCTTTGCACTGCGGTCGCCACCCTTGCAGTTTGGGCCGGGTGCCATGCAACGCCGGCAACATGTCCTGTGACTGAAAGCTTAGGGCTCCTCCATTCAGCATTGTAGTTGCAGGAATGTCGCTGGCAACTTCTCCTGGTATTCCTGGCTCTGCCTTTGCACCTGCAGCAGCTGAGGGACGAACGTGTCCAGAGGCACAGCACCTGGCTGGGGCACAGCTGAGTCCTGGGATCCAGCAGACCTCTGAATATCCAATCACTGGGATGTTCCTGCCGCCACCTGATATGCTTCAGAAGCAGTGCGGTGCTCACCAAATAGTGACCAGAGAGGCCTGCCTGCTAAGCTCACCCACCGAGGTGCTTGTCTCTGCGATGGTGGATGGTGCAGGTGATAGTTGTGACACGTCATCCGGGTCCTCCTCAGAGATCTCCGAGGTGGTGGCCAGGGTGGGTGGGCACTGGTGGTGGGTGGTGGGCCTGGCTCTTCTGTTGAGTTCCTGCAAGGCAAAGGGCATGATTTCAGTACATGATCAAGGGTCTGGACAACAAAAACAATCATTTTAGATTGCTCTTCTGGAAAGGTGCAGTGGTTCCTCAGTTTTCTGTCGCAGGCTAACTTCAATATCTCCTGCACCTCCCCTAAGAGCTCCATGTCCCTCTTCTCGAATGGAGTCAAGATGCTTAGTTTGGGCCTTCCACCCCCTGCCCTCTCTCTCTCTGCATTTGTGGGCAATCTCCTCCTGCACGGACACAAAAGGGGATAATGTGAGCCGGACGGCTGGCGGGTCAGATGTCGAGGACAGCTAGCATGTGTGGGCATTGCGCATAGGCAGGGAGGGGTTCTGATGAGGAGTGGTGGGCGGGGTTTGAGGATGCTGGTGGGAAGTCGGGTGCTGGGAACCCGATAGGCGATATGCGAGTTCAAGATGACATTCCGGGGGTTGACGGAAGGGTGGAGTGTCAAGAGGAATCAGGGATCGTCGCAGGTCATTCAATTTATTTCTATACTGAGCCCTGATCCTCTTGGTGAGGTTGCTGGCTCTGACCAGTGCTGCCAGCATCTCCCAGGTGGGACTGGTGACCTTGCTGGGGGTGCCTCCTGCCAAACCCATGAGTAAATTGTGGCCTACCCCTCCTCCACAGCATCCAGCAATCAAGTCCGAATCTCCGCCGGAAATCCAAGGGCTGGTTCTCTAGCTGCTGTCCATGTGGCTTGACTGTGAGAAACTGCTGTGGAGCCATTTAAATGCAGCACAACCTTCACTGAAGTGCTCAGATGACGCCCAGGGCGGGTGAATCAGACTATTTGTGCCTCAGAGGAGGCTTTTTTCATGCGGGGGAATTTTTTTTTCCACAGTGCCTACAGATTGTGATCCCGACCATACCGCCGGGACTGGCAGGACTCGCACCAATTGTGGTGCCAAAAATGGCATTTTACCATTTTGTCAGAAAATTCATTCTCAGACATAGCCCAAACTTAACCTATAGAACCACAACTTTGACTGAATGCTTCAGTGGTTAGCACAGTTGCTTCAAAGCTCCAGGGTCCCAGGTTCGATTCCCGGCTTGGGTCACTGTCTGTGCAGAGTCTCCATGTTCTCCCCGTGTCTGCGTGAGTTTCCTCCGGGTGCTCCGGTTTCCTCCCACAGTCCAGGGATGTGCAGGTTAGGGGTATTGGCCATGCTAAATTGTCCCTTAGTGTCCATAAAAAAGATTAGGTGGTGCTACTGGGGTTAGGTTGGAAGTGTGGGCTTAAATGGGGTGCTCTTTCTGAGGGCCGGTGCAGACTTGATGGGCCGAATGGCCTCCTTCCACACTGTAAATTCTATGATTTAGCTGTTGAGATGAAGTTGAGGCCTTTAAGCAAGGATTCCCAACAAAGACACTAAAAGACAATTGAGTGAATATGTTTTATCGTGTCAATTATGTAAAATATACGCTTTTAAATTTTTTGTTCATATCCTTAGTTACTTTAAAAAGGCAGACTTTTAAAAAATCATATTGGGAGTGATTGGTGAGGAAAGGATGGGAAGTTTAAACAAGTGGTTTCTGTTCTAAGAAATCCCACTTTGTAAAAATTACGAGCATTTATTCTCAGTGATGCTGGCAAGTCCATGCTTGTTACAAACTTGTGGCATTTTTGAATAACTTGAATCACCTCTATTAGTACTCTTTGCAGTTAGGTTTCATTCAGGGTACCTCATTGTGGTGCGCTTGTGTGAAAGAAAGCACAACTACTGTATTTTTGCATTTGAAAAAGCCTTTGAAAGGATTTATTTATATTCAGTGTTGCCCGCAAGGTTGGCAAATACCACAAAGAAAAACATTTGCCAGATAACCTGCCAAGAACAGCTTATGTTTAGCTGCATGGGAACCGATAGCAGACTTCAGGAAGCTTTTCAGAGTATTACATTCTATCCTCAGATACTCAACCGCCGTCTCATGAAATATATCTACTAACTTTGTGATACACTGGATGGCTTTGCTTGAGAATGCAGTTTAAACATCGTCACCTGAACACTGTACAGACTTTGTCATCTTGTAGGGTTAAATCTGATAATTACATTTAAGATGCATTTCAAACTAGTTTAACCCAGTAAAACCTGTTTATTTTAGTACATGTCTAATTATCTATCAGGCTAGGGCAGGTACCCTCTTCCCTAAAATATACTGTTGCTTGCCTAGGTCAAGCGTAAATAGTTTAATGATTTAGATTTATTGTCACGTGTATCGAGGTACAGTGAGAAGTATTGTTCGGTGCACAGGCCAGGCAGATCGTTCCATGCATCAGAAAATTTAGGCAGCAGGATTCTCCATTCTTGAAACTGGGGGCGGGATTCTCCGCTTCTGAGACCAAGTGTTGATGCCAACGTAGTATCTGTGGACTTTTACGACAGAAAAACCGCCGCCACATCTGGACTGATTCCGCTACCTTTGAGGGCTAGCACCAGTGCCGTGTGGAACACAATGGATCCCAATCAAAAACGGTGCAGTGTGGGATTCGCTGGGTCCGTGCTCGGCACTCGGAAGGCTGACAAGCTGCAGCCACACATACACATTACACTCACCACACACACTTATACAAGCCAAAAAGACGGTACAGGTTGTGCTGGAGCGCGCCCATACAGCTGATGAGTCGGCTGGGGCCAGAGGGCAGCTGCATGGCTGCCTTGCCGGCTGCAACAATGGTGATCCATGCCTGTCCACCCCGACCCCACAGCCCATCTCCTGGTCACCCCCACTACTCCCCTCAGTCGTGGCAGAAGCCCTCAGGGCAGTGGCACAACTTTCAGCACACTGTGGCAGTGTTGGACACCTTCTGTACCCTCTCCCTCAGCAACAGCCTGTCGTGTTGGGTGTTCTGATGCACAAATGATCCAACACGGCTGTAGATGGTACAACTCTGTTTTATTGTCTAATCAACGGTAACAACTAACTACTGGCTTGGGCACATGCTTCACCAGCTAACCTGTGGACCCAGCCCTATCACTATCTTAGTGAGGCACTCAGCACATGGTCTATGTCTGAGTGGCGCGCTGTGAGCTCTGTGCTCTGAGCTATCTCCTGGTAGAATGAGCGGGAACTGTGGTGCTCCCTGTTTTATAGTGCGTGTGCTCTCACTGGTGATTGGCTGCGATGTTATGTGTGTGCTGGTTGGTCCAACTGCCTGTCCATCAGTGTGTGTGTGATTGCACCATGATATGCTGATGTGGATATCATGACATCCCCCCTTTCACAAAGGATATGTGCCTACATGATAATAAATAGAAATGTGTACTGAATGCATCTGTGTATGTGTGTGCAATATTTACAACATGTACATGAGGCTAAACTATATACAGAGGAAGGTGTCAGGTGGAACAGAACAACGAGGTTGTACCAATAACAGAACAAATGCAATCAACAAATGACGAGAGAAAACTTCTGGAACAATGAACGACAAGAAAACAATTCAGTGAGTCCAATGTGCTAACAGGCTCATAAGTCAAGTCTCTCAGGTGGGCGACGAATTTGGGTTGACCGCCTCAAGGGTGGGTCTGGATCCACCGGCTGAGGAATGGGCCAGGCCACGGGCGAGAGAGGAAGAGGCAGAGTGGCAGGAAGCTCAACAAAGTCGACATCAGGGACAACAGGAGGGCGTGGCACCGGTGCATGATCTCGTAGCGAGCGTGTAACCAGACGAAGGGCCCGCCAATTACGGCGGCGAATAGAGCCATCAGGCATACGAACCAGGAATGAGCGGGGAGCCACGTGGCAGAGAACCTTGGCAGTTGCCGACCAGCCACCCTCCGGTAGGTATATGCGGACGTTGTCTCCAAGCACCAGGGCAGGAAGATCAGTCGACCGAGCGTCATGTGCCACCTTCTGCTGAGCACGCTGTTGTTGCATCCTTTGCAATACTGGAGCATGGTCGAGGTCAGGAACATGAATGGACGGCACAGTGGTCCTGAGGGTGCGACCCATCAACAGCTGGGCTGGCGAGAGGCCCATGGACAGTGGGGCCGAGCGATAGGCCAGCAGGGCTAAACAGAAGTCAGATCCGGCATCAGCAGCCTTGCAGAGGAGCCGCTTCAGAATGTGGACACCCTTTTCCGCCTTGCCATTCGACTGAGGATGCAAGGGGCTGGACGTCACGTGTGTGAAGTTGTATGAAGTGGCAAAGGAAGACCATTCTTGACTCGCAAAGCAAGGCCCGTTGTCAGACATGCGATGAGCGGAATTCCATGGCGAGCAAAGGTTTCTTTGCATGCCCGGATGACAGCTGATGACGTTGTGTCGTGCAGGCGTATGACCTCCGGATAACTTGAGAAGTAGTCAATAAGAATAATGTAGTCCCTGCCGAGCGCATGAAAGAGGTCCACGCCCACCTATGACCAGGGGGACGTGACCAACTCATGGGGCTGAAGGGTCTCAGGGGGTTGCGCCGGCTGAAACCTCTGGCAGGTGGGGCAGTTGAGCACCATGTTGGCGATGTCGTCGCTGATGCCCGGCCAGTACACAGCCTCTCGGGCCCTCCGCCTGCACTTTTCAACTCCGAGATGGCCTTCGTGCAGTTGTTCGAGGACAAGCCGGTGCATGCTGTGTGGGATCACGATCCGGTCCAACTTTTAAAAAAAAAATGTTTATTCAAAATTTTTAACAAACTTCCCCCCCCCAATAACAAAAGAAAGAAACACAAACACAACAGTCAAAAATTATACAAAACTTATACATTGGTTTCCCCCCATATACAGTAACCCCACCCCATATGACATTCAAAGGTACCCATAGGTAAGCCCCCCCACCCACCCGAATTCCTCCCCCGAAAGAGACCCCCTCCCCCCCACCCTTGGGTTGCTGCTGCTGCTGACCTCCTCCTAAAGCTCCGCGAGATAGTCTAGGAACGGTTGCCACCGCCTGAAGAACCCCTGCACAGACCCTCGTAAGGCAAACTTAATCCTCTCCAGCTTAATGAACCCTGCCATGTCATTTATCCAGGCTTCCACACTGGGGGGCTTCGCGTCCTTCCATAATAGCAAGATCCTCCGCCGGGCTACCAGGGACGCAAAGGCCAGGATACCAGCCTCTTTCGCCTCCTGTACTTCCGGCTCATCCGTTACCCCAAATAGTGCCAACCCCCAACTCGGCTTGACCTGGACTTTCACCACCTTGGACATAGTCCTCGCAAAACCCCTCCAAAACCCATTCAGTGCCGGGCACGACCAGAACATGTGGACGTGATTCGCCGGGCTTCCCGAGCACCTCCCACATCTGTCCTCCACCCCAAAGAACCTACTCAACCTCGCCCCTGTCATATGCGCTCTGTGAGTAACCTTGAATTGTATTAGGCTGAGCCTGGCGCAAGAGGAGGAAGAGTTAACCCTACTCAGGGCATCAGCCCACAGACCCTCATCTATCTCCTCCCCAAGCTCCTCCTCCCACTTGCCCTTTAACTCCTCTACCGAGGCCTCCTCCTCTTCTTTCAGCTCCTGGTAGATCGCCAAAACCCTGCCTTCTCCAACCCAAACACCTGAAATCACCTTGTCCTGAGTCCCCTGTGCCGGGAGCAGCGGGAATTCCCTCACCTGCCGCCTCACAAATGCCCTCACTTGCATATACCTGAAAGCATTTCCCGGGGGTAACCCAAACTTCTCCTCCAGCGTCCCAAGGCTCGCAAACGTCCCATCTATAAACAGGTCCCCCATTCTTCTAATCCCTGCCCGATGCCAGCTCCGAAACCCCCCATCCATCCTTCCCGGGACGAACCGATGGTTCTCCCGAATCGGGGACCAAACCGAGGCTCCCGCCTCGTCCCTGTGCCGCCTCCACTGCCCCCAGATCTTCAACGTTGCCGCCACCACCGGACTCGTGGTGTACCTTGTCGGCGAGAGTGGCAGCGGTGCCGTCGCCAGCGCCCTCAGGCTTGTGCCCACACAGGATGCCATCTCCAACCTCTTCCACACCGCCCCCTCTCCCTCTATTACCCACTTACGGATCATCGCCACATTGGCAGCCCAATAGCCGCACAAATTCGGCAGAGCCAGCCCTCCCTGTCCCTACTACACTCGAGAAACACCCTCTTTACCCTCGGGGTCTTATTTGCCCACACGAAACCCATGATGCTCCTACCTACCCGTTTGAAAAAGGCCTTGGGAATCATAATGGGAAGGCACTGGAACACAAAGAGAAACCTCGGGAGGACCATCATTTTAACCGACTGCACCCTGCCCGCTAGCGAGAGTGTCAGCACATCCCATCTTTTGAAATCCTCCTCCATCTGCTCCACCAACCGCGTCAAATTGAGCTTGTGCAGGGCCCCCCAACTCCCAGCCATCTGGATCTCTAAGTACCGAAAGCTCCTTTCCGCCCTCTTCAATGGTAGGTCGTCTATCCCCTTTCCCTGGTCCCCTGGATGCACCACAAAGAGCTCACTTTTCCCTACATTGAGCTTATACCTCGAGAAGTCCCCAAACTCCCTTAGGATCCGCATGACCTCCGCCATCCCCTCCACTGGATCTGCCACATACAGCAACAGGTCGTCCGCATATAGCGACACCCGATGTTCCTCTCCCCCTCGGACCACTCCCCTCCATTTCCTGGACTCCCTTAGAGCCATGGCCAACGGCTCGATTGCCAATGCAAACAACAAGGGGGACAGGGGGCACCCCTGCCTCGTCCCTCAGTACAGCTGAAAGTACTCCGACCTCCGCCGATTCGTAGCCACACTCGCCACCGGGGCTCTATATAGCAACCTGACCCAGCTGATGAACACCTCCCCGAACCCAAACCTCCACAGCACTTCCCAAAGATACTCCCACTCCACCCGGTCTAAGGCCTTTTCCATGTCCATAGCTGCCACTACCTCCGCTTCTCCCTCCACCGAGGGCATCATAATCACATTGAGGAGCCTCCGCACATTGGTGTTTAGCTGCCTGCCCTTTACAAATCCCGTCTGGTCCTCATGAATCACCCCCGGGACACAGTCCTGAATTCTCGTAGCCAGCACTTTTGCCAGCAACTTAGCATCCACATTGAGGAGCGAGATCGGTCTATACGACCCACATTGCAGTGGGTCCTTGTCCCGCTTCAGGATCAGAGAGATCAGCGCCCCGGACATTGTCGGGGGCAAGGTCCCTCCTCCCTTGCCTTACTGAAAGTCCTCACTAGCAACGGGCCTAGCAGGTCCACGTATTTCCTGTAAAACTCGACCGGGAACCCATCTGGCCCCGGGGCCTTCCCCGCCTGCATGCTCCCCAATCCTTTAATCAGCTCCTCCAGCCCAATCGCGCCCCCAAACCAGCCACCTCCTCCTCCTCCACCCTTGGGAACCTCAGCTAATCCAAAAATTGTCGCATCCCCTCTTCCCCCGCTGGGGGCACAGATCTGTACACATCCCCATAGAAGTCCCTAAATACCTTGTTTATTCTCACCGCACTCCGCACTGTATTCCCCCCCGCTATCCTTAACTCCACCTATCTCCCTCGCTGCCTCTCTCTTACGAAGCTGGTGTGCCAGCATCCGACTCGCCTTCTCCCCATACTCATACGTCGCCCCCTGCGCTTTCCTCCACTGTGCCTCTGCTTTCCCCTTGGTCAGCAGGTCAAACTCCGTCTGGAGGTTCCGCCACTCCCCGAGTAGTCCCTCCTCGGGGGCCTCTGCATATCTCCTGTCCACCCTTAAGATCTCCCCCACCATCCTCTCCCTCTCCCTGCCCTCTCTCTTCTCCCTGTGGGCCCTGATGGAGATTAACTCTCCCCTGACCACCGCCTTCAGCGCTTCCCAGACTACCCCCACCTGCACCTACCCGTTGTCATTGGCCTCCAAATATCTTTCAATACACCTTCGCACCCGCCCGCACACCTCCTCATCCGCCAATAATCCCACATCAAGACGCCACAGCGGGCGCTAGTCCCTCTCCTCTCCTAACTCCAGCTCCACCCAGCGCGGGGCGTGGTCTGAGATGGCTATGGCCGAATACTCCGTTCCCTCCACTTTCGGGATTAGCGCCCTACTGAAAATAAAATAATCTATCCGGGAGTAGGCTCTATGGACGTGGGAAAAGAATGAAAATTCCCTGGCCAGGGGCCTGACAAACCTCCATGGATCCACTCCCCCCATCTGGTCCATAAATCCCCTAAGCACCTTGGCCGCAGCCGGCCTCTTACCCGTCTTGGACCTAGAGCGATCCAGTGCTGGGTCCAGCACCGTGTTGAGATCCCCCCACCATTATCAAGCTTCCTACCTCCAGGTCCGGAATCCGACCCAGCATGCGTTTCATAAATCCGGCATCACCCCAGTTCGGGACATATACGTTTACCAGTACCACCCACACCCCCTGCAACCTACCGCTCACCATCACATATCGACCTCCATTATCCACTACACTATTCATTGCCTCAAACGACACCCGCTTCCCCACCAGTATTGCAACCCCTCTGTTCTTCGCATCCAGCCCTGAATGGAATACCTGTCCTACCCATCCCTTTCTCAGCCTAACCTGATCTGCCACCTTCAGATGTGTCTCCTGGAGCATAACCACGTCTGCCTTCAGTCTCTTTAAGTGCGTGAACACCCGGGCCCTCTTGACCGGCCCGTTCTGGCCCCTCACATTCCAAATTATCAGCCGGATTGGGGGGCTGCTCAACCCCCCCTGCCGACTAGCCATCTCCTTTTCTAGACCAGCCACGTGCCTGCACCTCCCGCACCCTCCAGTCCCCCAGACGGCAGACCCCCGCCCCGACCACCTCTTCTACTTCCAGCTCCCCATTGGCCAATGCAGCAGCAACCCTATACCCCCCCCCCCCCCCTCCGCCCGCGAGATCCACATCTAGCCCCTTTGCTCCCCCCATAACACTCCCGTAAGTCAGCTGACTCCTGCTGACCCCGGCCTCTCCCGCCATTCCATCGACCCCCCACAGTGTGAGAATTCCCCCTCCCCCTCCCTGGCAGTCAGTGTGCGCTCCTCTCCAGCACCGCCCAGCCCCCCCGGCCCCCACCCCCGTCCTTCCCTAGCGCGGGAAAAAGCCCGGGCTTTCCTGAGCCGGCCCAGCCCCCTCTGGCCACCTTCAAATGTGTCTCCTGGAGCATAACCACGTCTGCCTTCAGTCTCTTTAAGTGCATGAACACCCGGGCCCTCTTGACCGGCCCGTTCTGGCCCCTCACATTCCAAATTATCAGCCGGATTGGGGGGCTGCTCAACCCCCCCTGCCGACTAGCCATCTCCTTTTCTAGATCAGCCACGTGCCTGCACCTCCCGCACCCTCCAGTCCCCCAGACGGCAGACTTTTGCGGCCTTACCCCAATTCCCCGTCCCCGGGCCTCCACTCCCCCTCTTCCTTCGTGGGGGTCTGCCCCTCCAACACCGACTCCCAGTCTCCCATCAAATCCCTTCACCCATCCCCATCCAGCACCCAACCAAAGGAACATTCCCTAAACGTAATAAACACCATATACACAGTAAACATCCCCCCACAACAAACCCTCAATTTGAGTCCAACTTTTCAGTCTGTATAAAGCTCCATGCCTCATCAGCTGTTTCGAAATAGTGATGCCGATCCTGGAACGTGACCCACAATCGCGCTGGCTGCAGCATACCGAACTTCACCCCCTTCCGATGGAGCACCGCCTTAGCCCGATTGAAATCAGCTCTCTTCTTAGCCACCTCTGCACTCCAGTCCTGGTAGATTCGGATCTCCGTGTTCTCCCACCTGCTGCTCCGCTCTTTCTTGGCCCATCTCAGGACACACTCTCTGTCCATAAAGCGGTGAAACCTCACCACTACAACCCTTGGCGGCTCGTTGGCCTTGGGTCTCCTTGCCAGGACCCAGTGAGCCCCATCTAGCTCCAGGGGCCTCGGGAAGGCTCCCGCGCCCATCAGCGATTTGAGCATCGTGCTCACATATGCCCCGGCATCGGGCCCCTCCACTCCTTCAGGATCCGAATCCGAAGGTTCTTCCTCCTCAACCTATTCTCCAGGTCCTCAAATCTTTCCGCCCACCTCTTGTGCAGCGCCTCGTGTGCCTCCACCTTCACCGCCAGGCCCAAGATCTCGTCCTCGTTCTCCAAGGCTTTTTGCCGCACCTCCCGGATCACCGCCCCTTGGGCCTTATGGGTCTCCACAAGTTTCTCAATCGCCGCCTTCCTTGGCGCCAGCATTTCGGTTTTCAGCTCCTCAAAGCATCGTCTAAGAAACCCCTGCTGCTCCTGCGACCACTGCGCCCATGCTGCTTGGTCTCCACCCGTCGCCATCTTGTTTTTTCTCCCTCTCACTTTTCGCTGTTCCAAGATCACTTTTTTCACCGCTCCACTCCTGGTCCAATCCATATAATGTCGGGGGGACCTTGCTGTCACCTTCCCACACTGGAAGCCGTTGAATAATTGCCGTTGGGGCCCCTCTAGAGAGCCCAAAAGTCAGTTCCCGGCGGGAGCTGCCGAATGTGCGACCTACCTAGCCATAGCCGCAACCGGAAGTCGATCCGGTCCAACTTCAAGAGGACACCATCGATGACGGCCAAGTCGTCCCAGATGTTGTAAAATTGTGGGCACTGCCCCTTGAGCCACCATTCCGTCATGTGGCGCATCACTTGTTGTAGAAGGGGGTCAGCCGCAGTCTCACGGCGAATGTGGGCCATACGTGCATCATTGACCGGCAGATTGTCGGATGTGAAGGCTACTAGTGCGTCGACCTGACAAACGAAACCCTCCGAGTCAGGCGGTCTGTTGACCACCCTGGACAGAGCATCTGCGATGATGAGATCCTTCCCTGGGGTGTAGACCAGTTGGAAGTTGTACCTCCAGAGCTTGAGCAGAATGCGCTGGAGGCGAGGGGTAGTGTCGTTGAGGTCCTTCTGAATGATGCCGACCAGGGGGCGATGGTCGGTCTCCACAGTGAACTGCGGAAGACCATATACATAGTCGTGAAACTTGTCGATGCCAGTCAACAGGCCTAGGCACTCCTTCTCAATCTGCGCATAGCGTTGTTCTGTGGGGGTCATGGCCCGCGACGCATAGGCGACCGGGGCCCATGATGCGGTTTCGTCCCGTTGCAGGAGTACCGCCCCAATGCCAGACTGGCTGGTGTCAGTTGAGATCTTTGTTTCCCGTGTGGTATCGAAAAATGCCAGTACCAGGGCGGTGGTGAGCTTGACCTGGAGCTCCTCCCATTCACTCTGGTGTGCGGGCAGCCACTGGAATTCCGTTGTTTTTTTGACCAGGTGGCGAAGAGCAAGGTTAGGAATGAACTTCCCCAGGAAGTTGACCATCCCGAGAAAGCGCAGCGCTGCCTTCTTGTCTGATGGCTGCGATGGCTGCCACTTTGTCGGCATCCGGCCGCACACCCGACCGGGAGATGTGGTCCCCGAAAATCTTTAGCTCAGTCTGGCCAAAAGAGCACTTTGCTCGGTTAAGGCGCTGGCCCTGATCCCATATCCGAGCAAAGACACGCTGGAGATAACTGATGTGCTCCTGTGGTGTGGTGGACCAGATGATAACGTCGTCTACGTAGACGCGTACCCCTTCGATGCCCTCCATCATCTGTTCCATGATGCGATGGAACACTTTGGAGGCCGAAATGATGCCGAATGGCATCCTATTGTAGCAGTATCTGCCAAATGTAGTGTTGAAAGTGCACAGCTTCCTGCTGGACTGACACAATTGAATCTGCCAAAAGCCCTTTGAGGCATCAAGCTTGGTGAATATTTTTGCCCGAGCCATCTCACTCGTGATTTCTTCTTGTTTGGGTATGGGGTAGTATTCCCTCATAATGTTGTGATTCAAATCTTTTGGGTCGATACAGATCCGGAGCTCGCCGGAGGGCTTCTTGATGCACACCATGGAGCTGACCCATGACGTTGGCTCCGTGACACGGGAAAGCACTCCTTGGTCCTGCAGGTCCTGCAGCTGCTGCTTGAGGCGGTCCTTGAGTGGTGCTGGGACTCTACGAGGTGCGTGAATGACCTGGATGGCGTCCGGTTTGAGCTGTATTTTGTACGTGTAGAGCAGTGTGCCCATGCCCTCGAAAACCTCCTGGTTGTGCGCGAGGAGTGAGTGGAGCTGCGCCCTAAAGTCTGCATCTGGGAAATTGGACGTGCCTTCTGGAGACAGAGTGTGTACCCGCTGAACGGGGTGGAGGATCTTGCACGCCTGTGCGCCTAACAGAGAGTCTTTCGAGGATCCTACGATTTCAAATGATAATGTGGCTTTGTGTGAGTTGTGTGTAACATCGAGCTGGCAGGACCCCGTGGCCGGGATGACGTTTCCATTGTAGTCAACCAGCTGACAGTGGGATGGCAGAATCGGTGGTTTAACCTTCAAGGTCTGGAAGGCTGACCATGCGAGGAGATTGGCGGAGGCACCAGTGTCCAGGCGAAATGTGATCTGTGATCGGTTGACCGTTAGGGTGGCATACCATTCATCGCCCGGATCAATGCTGTGCACTGGCAGCGGCTGGTGGTTCCGACTTGGGGACATCCGGTTCTTGTGGATTACCGCAACGCGGAAGGGCTCCTTGTCTTCGATATCACTGGTCTGCATACTATCTGGATATGACTCAGTGTAGGGGGGCTGAATCGCCCGCACGTCCCTGCGAGGCTGGTGGAATTGTTGGGAGTTGGCAGGTTGAGCTCCTCGACAGCAGGCTGCATTGTGGCCCATCCTGCAACATCGTAGGCATTGTTGCGCTTTGGCCGGACATTGCTGTTTTAAGTGGGCGGAGCCACAGTTGCCGCACGTCGTGACGTCATGGCGTTCGTTGCGCCACCGCGCATGCACGGTGCGGTCCTGCATAGAGCCACCTGCGCATCACGTTCCTCTGCATCAACGTCCCCTCTTTTGGCGCGTACAAGCGCGTAAGGCCTCGGAAAGCGCGTGAAATGGCTGCCCTCGGCCGGGCTGCGGGCCGGGAGGAACTCGATCGACTGGACCCGCTCCGCCTCGTAGGCCACGTGCCGTGCCGTTTCGGCCGCCTGGATTTGGGAGTACCGGCTGGTCGCGTTCTCATGGAGGACGCAGGTCTCGATGGCAGTCGCTAGGGTGAGGCACTTTATTTTAAGGAGCTGCTGGCGTAGGGTGTCCGAGATGACCCCAAAAACTATCTGACCCCGTATCATGGAGTCGGAGGTGGCCCCATAGCCGCAGGACTGCACGAGGATACGGAGGTGTGTCTAGTAAGATTGGAAAGGCTCATCCTTACCCTACAGGCGCTGCTGGAATAGGTACCTTTCGAAGCTCTCATTGACTGCCACGCTGAAGTGTTCATCGAACTTCAGAAGCACCGTCTTATATTTTGTTTGTCCTCGCCTTCCGCGAATGCCAGGGAGTTATAGATGTGGATGGCGTGTTGCCCCGCCGTGGAGGGGAGGAGGGCGATCTTCCTGGTGTCCGATGGATTCTCCCTGTCTGTGGCTTCGAGGAAGAGCTGGAAGTGCTGTTTAAACAGCTTCTAGTTTATGCCAAGATTACCAGCGATTCGGAGCGGCTGCGGCGGGCTGATGTAGTCCATGGAGCAGGATGGCGGATTTCTGAAAGGGTGCAGGTAGGTCTCACAGTCGCTGGTTTGTGTCCACTCCTGGTATCATGTTGTGTTGTGTGGTCTGATGCACAAATGATCCAACACGGCTGTAGATGGTACAACTCTGTTTTATTGTCTAATCAACGGTAACAACTAACTACTGGCTTGGGTACGTGCTTCACCAGCTAACCTGTGGACCCAGCCCTATCACTATCTTAGTGAGGCACTCAGCACATGGTCTATGTCTGAGTGGCGCGCTGTGGGCTCTGTGCTCTGAGCTATCTCCTGGTAGAATGAGCGGGAACTGTGGTGTTCCCTGTTTTATAGTGCGTGTGCTCTCACTGGTGATTGGCTGCGATGTTATGTGTGTGCTGGTTGGTCCAACTGCCTGTCCATCAGTGTGTGTGTGATTGCACCGTGATATGTTAATGTGGATATCATGACACCGCCACGCCGGTTTCAAGATTTCTAAAACCACAATTGTACCGCGCCATCGGGAACTCAGCCCATCGGAGGCAGAGAATCACGGAGGCCCTGGAGAATACCGGGTCGGGCCCACTAATGATATGCAAACAGTGTCTTCTCTACATACGGAGTGAAGCGCATTGACACCGTTTTCAAGGTGACAGAGAATTGTGATTTGCCGTCAAATCGGCACCTGCCGCGATTTAATCATTGGAAGCTACTCTCTGCCTAATCACATTTCCTGATTTTGGCAACGGCTAACGGAGAATCCCACCTTAAGTGTTGATGCCGGGGCACGTTTCGTGGACTTCCACCACAGCAAGATTGGTGCCAAACCCGGACCGATTCAGCGACTGAGGAGGGATTAGCACCGGCACCATGTGGAACACAATCGATTCCAATGAAAAACGGTGCGAGTTTCTCCGGGTCTGTGATTGACAAGCTGCAGCTGCATATACACACTTCACTCTCCACACACTCATCATAGCCAACAAGATGGCACTTGTTGCACTGGAGCGTACCCATCCCGCTGATGGGTCAGCTGGGGTCAGAGGGCACCTAGGGGGGTGGGGCAATGGTGCTCCGTGCCCATCCACCCCGACCCCACAGCCCACTTCCTGGCCACCCCCCACTACTCCCTCCAGCCTTGGCAGAAGGCCCCTCCGCCCCCAGCCAGCAGCATGACTCTCAGGAAACTATGGCGATATTGGACACTTTCTGTACCCCCTCTCTCTCTCCTTCATCAGCCATGGCGCCAGTGTCATGATTTTTAAAAACACAAGTGAACCTCGCCATCGGGAATTTGCCTTGGTGGAGGAGGCGAATTGTGGAGGCCCCAGAGAATACTGGGTGAGGCACGCTAATGATAAGTCAACGGCATTTACTGTACGTGCATTCTGGAACGCATTGATGCCGCTGTCAAGTTGGAGAATTGTGATTTGACGTGAAACCGGCTCCCACCACGACATCGGTGTCAAAAACAATTCTCCGCCCAATTGCATTTCCTGATTCCGCCGTGCCGACGGAGAATCCCGTCCAAGGCATGCGATAAAGATGTAGGAAGAGGGTCTGTGGGGGAGAGCTCGTAGAGAGTCGCCGGGCTCCAGCGCCATCCTGGAAGCTAATGGATGATGTACTAAAAATACAACTACTGATGCATGGCACTGCCTTTTAGCATTACACTTTCTTAAGTCCATATTAAAGTTTTTTAAAGCATTTTCTTTGTTCATTCTAGAATTTTTTACGGATTAAATCTGAAGTTTTCTAATTACAGGTATTTGTTCAAACTTTATTTCTGACAAAGTTTCACATTTAAATATTAAACACTCCTTTTGTTAAAACTGCTTAAATGTTTTACACTTAGGATTAAAAGACCCTGTGGGGGAGGGGCTTCGAGACACTGACAGTGAAAAATAAAGGGGCGGGATTCTCCATTAGCAGACCCCGAAATCGAGAAATGCGATTGGACGGAGAATAGCTTCCGACGCCAAAGTCGCGCAGGAGCCGATTTGACAACAAATCGCGATTCTCCCTCACCTCGAAAACGGCATCAATGCGTTTCATTCTGCATGTATAGTAGGCAGAGGAATGTAGCCCAAACTACTCTTTGTACTAACATTCCGCCAAGTTCCGAATCTTTGATCAATAGAAATTTTCATGTAGAGATGATAACTGACTGGTAAATGGTCATCATTTGCACGATTTGTAGTGTGAATGCAAACCATTTTTTTATGCCATGAAAATTGGTCTTTATTCTTGGATGAAGAAAAGTAACTCGAGAGAAGAGTTTCCCATGGCACACACACACAGCAGACAGGAGACAAATATATTTTCCAGTTACACGTAAATCACTAAACTATTATTTTATTATGTATGTTGGATAACTTGAATTTTATTGGAAACATCCAAGCAATCAAGTAAGTTTACCGGCTTCAACAAAATCAAAGTATTAATCCTTGAAGGCCCAGACTCTGACTATAATGTTTCTCCATCAATAATAATCACTCTTTGATTCCTCAACAATGGCTTAACACACTAAAGATGCTTTTCACGAATGTCATGTGTACTTCATTGGAACATTGTAAAACCAAACGTAGCATTCAGCTACTTAAGGGAATATTAGGGCACATTAACAAAAATTTGGTCAAATTGGGACGTAGTAAGGCACGTCTTAAAAAAGTAGAGAGAGGTGAAGAGGTATAGGGGGAAATTTTATGTTTAGTACTTGGGTACCTGATATGGGCACCGTTAAAATCAAAGAAGTGCAGGTGACCAGGATTCGGGGTACAGAGGATTATTGGGTTTGTAACAAGTTTGATTCCTGACTCCAGCATGAACGCAACCAAAGTCCTGTGTGTTCAAGTATGTCTATTTATATAGAATATCTGTAAAGTAGACATGAAGAAATAAACAATACTATTGCATTTTCCTTCCCTTGGTAGAGAAGTAACATTGTTCCATTTTCTCTGCAAATTCTTAAAGAAAAACATAAGCTATTATAGTCTGCTTCTTACAAAGCACAGCTATTACTAGTTTATTGTGGAATGCCACAGTATTATTGTGAACAACGCCCCTTTAAAAATGTAATTCCCACAAACCAAAATATTCCAACCCGTTTTCATCCTGTTTTCATTGTTCCATCTCTTATCTCAAAACCACCTTGACAGACTGTTTCTTAACATTACTCAAAAGTACACAAATCATAAATCCTGTGCTTATAACGAACAATTAAATTAAAATTGTACCCTAACAAATTAACCCCGAAAGCATCCTGCAAATGGACAGCTTTTAACCATTTCAGTATTTCTAGCTGCAGTCGCAGTCTCTATGAAGCTAGAGAAGCAGAGTTATAGAGTGTGTGATATGGCTATGGGCTATATCATAGTTGTATGGTGTGCGACCTCCAGCCAGCAGGTGGCGGTACAGGCACCCCATGCAGTCTCCAGACCAAGGTCATGTGACCTGGGACCCGGATATAAAGGGAGCCACATCCGGCCACCTTCAGAAGAAGATTGAGAGATTAATAAGATGTACATATAATTGGTCAGTGCGAGGTGTAAGTTCCAGGGGAGTAGTAGGACTCCATAATAATGTGCTCCATATCAGATTGTCATGTTACCACACGAGACACAATAAAAGGACCCTGGTTTGGACAGAGTTAATTCACAAAGTACAAGGGACCAACACAACATATAGAAGCAAGGATGAAATGAAAAATGAAAATCGCTTATTGTCACAAGTAGGCTTCAAATGAAGTTACTGTGAAAAGCCCCTAGTCACCACATTCCATCACCTGTTCAGGGAGGCTGGTACAGGAATTGAACTGTGCTGCTGGCCTGCTTTCAAAGCCAGTGATGTAGCCCAGTGTGCTAAACCTGCCCCTGCTGGTTGAATCTGAAAACAAGGAATAGTGTTTTAAATGTGTTGTGGGTGGGAGATCAAAAGCCAAAGTTGGCCAGCAAGGACGGAGATAGATAATTGGTTTATTGAATTCTGGAGAAGGTGCTGAATTGTGATTATTACAAATAAAACAAGTAATCATAATTCATGACATAACATTAATATTAATAAAAGGGATTGCACAATTCTGATCATTTCAGCATACAAATAATTACAATATGTTGCAAACTCCAGGCTCCTTTATTTACAGTTTTAAAATGAGAGATATGCTGGATTCTGCGCTCAGTAGTGAAGTCCATTGATCCTATGTTGTCAGGTTGAGTTTATTAAATTCTCAATCATTTACATACTATTTATGAGTTTTATCAAGTAGGGGATTGAGCTTCCTAGTAGTCCATTAGCCCTATATCTTATTTATGGAGTGGAGCATTTTCTCCTTAATCTCAACACACATTTCACATTAATGTTTGTGTGACTGGGGCAAGTGATAGTGGAGGGTGGACTAGCAAGGTTCAGACAGGTCCAAGGGTGTTAGAATAGAAGGATTCGGTGCAGGATAGGATACAGGCAGCAAAACTTTGGTGTGCTGAAATTTTAAGGAAAATGGAAGATGTAAGGCTGCCGAAGATGTAAATGGCTGAGTGACAGAGACAGGTGAAGGTTTCGGCAGCAGATGGGCTGAGGTAAGGGTGGAGGCAGGCTTTCTTATGGAGGTGGAAGAAGGCGATCTGGTGATGGAGAGAATATGAGGTCGGAAACTTCACTTTGGGGTCAAAAAGGATGCTGAAGTTGTGAATAATTTGGTTCCACTTGATGCAGTGGCTATAGAAGGAGACGGAGGAAGGGCATGGAGCTTCTGGAAGAGCCCAAAAGTGATGGTTTCACTTCTCTAGTGCTTAACTGGAAAAGCTCATCCAAGACTAGATGGCAGATAAGCATTTTCACAACACAGAAGTAGCAGATGTAGTGAGAGGTAGAGGTAGAGCCGGGTGTACATGTGCAAGCTGATGCCACATCTGCAAACCATATCGCCATGATACAGAATGTAGATGGGGAATAGAAGATGGCTAAGCAGCAATCCTTGCGAGGTTCCAGATATTCATTTTTTTTTTTAATAAGCATTTTATTGAGGTATTTTTGGTATAGTAACAACAACAAAATAAACAATATACATGAAATCATAAACAGAGTGCAAAAGCCATTTACCTCTCGTACAGGTCCCACCCTTATTGACCCCCTACTCTAATCTAAACTACTCACTCCCCCCCACCCCCCCCACCCCCACTGCCGTCTGCCGACGATTAATTTTCCGCAAAGAAGTCGCCGAACGGTTGCCACCTCTGGGTGAACCCTAACAATGACCCTCTCAAGGCGAACTTGATTTTCTCCAAACAGAGAACGCTAGCCATGTCCAATAGCCAGGCCTCCGACTTTGGGGGCTTTGAGTCCCTCCAAGCTAATAGTATCCGTCTCCGGGCTACCAGTGAAGCAAAGGCCAGAACGTCGGCCTCTTTCTCCTCCTGGATTCCCGGGCCTTCTGACAACCCGAAAATCGCCACCTCTGGACTAAGCTCCACCCTTATTTTTAACACCGTGGACATGACGGGCGCAATTCTCCCATCAGGAGACTAAGTCGTGACGCCGGAGTGAAAACCGGAGTGTTTCACTCCGGCGTCGGAGGCCGCTCCCAGCCCTCTATTCTCCCGCCCCCGGGGCCTAGGAGCGGTGCTGTGTCATTTATGCATGCCGGGCCTTGGCACCGCGTAAAGGCGGCGCCGCGTAAATGATGCGGCCGGTGTCGCGTAAATGACGTCACCCGCGCAGGCGCAGATTGACCGGCGCCAACCCGCGCATGCGCGGTTGCCTTCCTCTTCGCGGCCGCCCCACAAGAAGATGTCTGATGGATCTTGCAGGGTGGCGGAGGAAAGGAGGACCTCCTTCAGAGAGGTCGGCCCGCCGATCGGTGGGCACCGATCGTGGGCCAGACCCCTTTTGAGCTGCCCCCGGTGCAGGAACCCCTCTTCCCCCCCCACAGGCCGCCTCCCCAGCGTTCCCGCGCTGTTCCCGCCGGCAACGACCAGGTGTGGTCGGTGCCGGCGGGAACCTGTCGTATTGGGCAGGTCGCTCGGCCCATCCGGGCCAGAGAATTGCCGCTCGCCCGTTACAAACGGCAAGCGGCGATTCTCCCAGCGGCCAGCCATGATTCTCGCCGCACCGGTTTGGGGTGGGTTGGAGAATCGCGTGCGGTGCCGGGGCGGGACTCGCGTGATGCCCCGGCCATTCTCCCACCCGGCGTGGGGAGGAGAGAATTCCGCCCGACGTCCGCAAACCCCTTCCAAAATCCCCTAAGCTTTGGACATGTCCAAAACATGTGGATATGGTTCGGTGGTCCTCCCGCACATTTTGTGCACCTGTCCTTCACCTCAAAGAATCTGCTCATCTGGGCCACTGTCATGTGAGCCTGGTGAACAACCTTAAATTGTATCAGGCTGAGTTGGCACATGTTGCGGACGTGTTGACTCTACTCATTGCGTCTGCCCATAGACCATCCTCTATCTCATCTCCCAGCTCCTCCTCCCACTTGCGTTTCAGCTCCTCGGTCTGCTTCTCCTCCGCCCCCATAAGCTCCTTATAAATGTCCAAGACGCTCCCTTCTCCTACCCATCCTCTGGAAACTACCCTGTCCTGAATCCCCTTTAGCAGTAGGAGCGGGAAGGTTGACATCTGTTTATGAAGGAAGTCCCGCACCTGCAGATACCTGAATTAATTTCCTCTCGCCAATCCAAACTTTTCCTCCAACGCCCTCATACCCGGAAAGCTCCCCTTTATAAACATATTCCCCATCCTCTCAATCCCTGCTCTCTGCCATAACCGAACCCCCCCCGTCCATACTCCTCGGGGCAAACCGGTGATTATCACAGATTGGGGCCCAGACCGATGCTCCTACTGCTCCCACAAGCCTCCTCCATTGGCTCCAAACTCTGAGGGCTGCCACCACCACGGGACTGGTGGAGTACCATGCCGGAGGGAACGGCAGAGGCGCAGCTACCAACGCCCCCAGACTGGTGCCCTTACATGAAGCCGCCTCCATACGCACCCATGCCGACCCCTCCCCCACCACCCACTTCCTGATCATGGCTATATTAGCCGCCCAGTAATAGTTGCTAAAATTTGGCAGCGCCAGCCCGCCCTCTCCCCAACTACCTTCCTTACTCGCGGGGTCTTGCCTGCTCAAACGAAGCTCGTGATCACACTGTTGACCCGCTTAAAATAGGACCGCGGAATAAAGATGGGGAGACACTGAAATACAAATAGGAACCTCGGGAGAACCATCATTTTCACCATTTGTACCCTCCCAGCCAGCGACAACGGGAGCGTGTCCCATCTCCGAAAATCGTCCTTCATTTGGTCCACTAGCCGGGCCAGATTCAATTTATGCAGCTGGTCCCATTCCCGCACCTGGACCACAAACATCTCAGTCTTTCCCATATTAAGCTTCGAAAAGCGGCCAAATTCCCCTAGAATCCTCATGATTTCTTCCATCCCCTCTATTGGGTCCGAAACGTACAGATGCAGGTCATCCGCATAGAGCAAACCCCTATGCTCCACCCCCCCCCCCCCCCCCACCCCCCCACCCCCCGCCCCAGACCAGTCCTCTCCAGCCCCTCGAGGCTCTCAGAGCAATTGCCAACAGTTCTATAGCCAGCGCAAACAACAGTGGGGAGAGGGGGCATCCCTGTCTTGTCCCCCGGTGCAGTCTCAAATAGTCCAATGTTGTCCTATTCGTCCGTACACTTGCCACAGGAGCCTGATACAGTAACCTGACCCAGTCAATAAAGCATCGCCCAAATCCGAACCGTCCCAGTATCTCCCACAGATAATTCCATTCTACCCGATCAAAAGCCTTTTCTGCATCCATTATGATCACTACATCCACCTCCCTACCTTCCGGGGACATCATGATCACATTTAACAGCCTTCTTACATTGGCCACCAACTGCCTACCCTTAACAAACCCCGTCTGGTCCCCAACAATAACATCCGGAACACAATCCTGGATGACAGGATTTTGGCCAGCAACTTGGCATCTACGTTCAACAGGGAGATCGGCCTGTCGGACCCACACAGCTCCGGGTTCTTGTCCCGCTTAAGAATCAGCAAAATCATTGCCTGTGACATCATCGGGGGCAGCACCCCTCTTTCCCTTGCCTCATTGAACATCCTCAACAACACCGGCCCTAATATCCCCGAGAACCTTTTATAAAACTCCACTGGGTACCCGTGCGGACCCGGGGCCTTACCCGCCTGCATGGCCTTCAAGCCCTCCACTATGTCTTCCAGCCCGATTGGGGCCCCAACCCTTCTATCCGCTCCCCGTCCACCTTTGGGAAATTCAGCCCCTCCAAGAAGTGCTTCATCCCCTCCGGCCCCGTAGGGGGTTCCGACCTGTACAGCCTGCTGAGGAAATCCCTAAACGCCTTATTCACCCCTACTGAATCACCAACCAGGTTCCCATCTCCGTCCTTTACTTTCCCTATCTCCGCACACCTCCTATCAATCTGTAGTATCTCCTTTACCAGTCTGTCCGTCTCTGCCCTGTCAACGTTCTCCCTATGGGCCCGGATCGAGATCAGCTCCCCCTTGACCACCGCCTTCAGTGCTTCCCACACCACCGCTGCTGAAATTGCCCCCCTGTCGTTGACCTGCAGGTAGCTCTGAATACATTTCCTCAGCCGCTCGCACACCCCTTCATCTGCCAAAAGTCCCACATCTAACCTCCAGTGCGGGCGCTGGTTACTGTCTTTACTAACCTACAGGTCAACCCAGTGCGGCGCATGGTCTGAGATTGTGATCTCCGAGTACCCCGTGTCCACCACCCCAGCCAGCAAGGCCCTGCTGAAAATAAAGAAATCAATCCGGGAGTACACTTTATGCACATGTGAGTAGGAGAACTCCTTCACCCTTGGCTGCCCAAATCTCCTTGGATCCACCCCCTCCCCCATCAGCTCCATGAACCCTCTTAGTTCCTTTGCCATTGCTGGCACCCTGCCCATTTTTGAGCTTGACCGGTCCAGACCAGGGTCCATAACTGTGTTGAAGTCCCCTCCCATGACCAACCTGTGCGAGTCCAGGTCCAGTATCTTCCCCAGCATCCGCTTTATAAATTCCACATCATCCCAATTTGGCGCATACACATTTACTAATACCACCTGCACCCCCTCTAGCTTCCCACTGACCATAATGTACCGACCTCCCACATCCAAGACTATTCTACCCGCCTCAAACACCACCCGCTTATTGATCAGGATCACAAACCCTCTAGTCTTTGAATCTAGTCCTGAGTGAAAGACCTGACTGACCCAGCTTTTCCTCAGTCTAACCTGGTCAATTACTCTAAGATGCGTCTCCTGCAATATTACCACGTCCGCCTTCAATCCCCTAAGATGCACGAACACACGTGACCTTTTGACCGGCCCATTTAACCCTCGAACATTCCAGGTGATCAGCCTAGTTGGGGGGCTCATTGCCCCCCCCCAACTCCGCCGATCAGCCATCCCCATTTTTAGGCCCGCCTCCAGCCCGTGCCTCCACCGGTCCATCTCCAGGCAGCACCCGCCCCCAACCTCCTCTCTGTCCCTCAGCCCAAGTCCCTCCCTCATCAGCAGAACATTCACCCCGCCCCCTAGAAACAACACCCTATAACCCAACCCGTTTACTAAACCAAACATATGCACCCCCCCCCCCCACTGCGCTTCCGAGAGCTAGCTCGCCCAGCTAGCTTGGTGGCCCCCATCCCCGGCGCCAGATAGTCTCCCACCTATTGTTCTCTCCCCACCCTCCCCCCGCTCATACAAATAAACTCCAACATCAAACAATCCCCACACAATCGCCCAACGGAAAAACACCAAGATCAAAACAAGCACATTTCCATCCCCCAACAGTGCAAATGAAAACCTTAACTCACTCAGCTCTACCGCTGGTTCCAAATCAATGCAAACGTCATCACAAACATCTTCCATGAAACGCAAAACGAGAAACTTTTTACAAAACCAGAAACAAAAAGAAAAAACAAAACATGAACGTTGCAGCCAAGTTCAAAAGTTCTCAATCCATCACCAGCCCTTTCTTTTTCGCAAAGTCCAACGCGTCCTCAGCGACTCGAAGTAGAAGTGCTGATCCTCATGCGTGACCCAGAGACGGGCTGGGTATAACAGTCCAAACTTCACCTTTTTCTTAAAAAGGATCTACCTGATCTGGTTGAAGCCTGCTCTCCTCCTGGCCACCTCTACACTCAGGCCCTGGTAAACCTGCAGGATGCAATTGTCCCATTTACAGCTCCGTCTGCTTGGCCCACTGTAGAATGCGCTCCTTATCCGAGAACCTGTGGAATCTCACCACCATTGCCCTCGGGGGGGGGTCTTCCATTCGTGGCTTCCTCGCGAATGCTCTGTGAGCCCTATCCACCTCCAAGGGCTGGGAGAATGCCCCATCCCCCAGCAGCTTTACAAACATGTCTGCGATGTATGCCCCAGCGTCCGTTCCTTCGGACTCCTCTGGGAGCCCGACAATTCTTAGGTTCTGCCGGCGGGACCTATTCCCTAGGTCCTCCAGCTCCTCCACAGTCTGATGTTCCTCCTGCTCAGCCAGCGCCTCCTCCACCTTCTGGATCACCCGATCCTCGGCGTCCAATCTATGCTCCAACAGCTCAATCGACTTTTTTATCGGGTCCAAGCAGTCCGTTTCTGCGTAGCAAAACCCTCCTGAATGACCTGCATCAGCTGCTCCATAGACTGCTGTGTTGACTAGCCAGAGGTCCGAACCGCCGCCATGCTGTCTTCTGTTGCAGCTACAGCCCAAGCCTTCTCTATCTTTTTGTTTCTGCCCTTATGAACACTTCTAGTCCTTCTCTCCACGCACCAAAGTGGGAATTCAGTAAACAATTGCCACTAACATCCGCTTTACAATTCAAGTCCAATAGAAAAACAGGAGAAAGGTCCAAAAGTCCGACCAGAGCGGGAGCCACCAAATGTGCGACGTACTCCTTCGCAGCCGCCACCGGAAGCGCGAGGTTCCAGATACAACAATATTAAAGTCTGAGAACACGCACAAACAGATTGGAAAACTGCTTCTTCCCCACTGTTACCAGACTCCTAAATGACTGACCTGATTCATACTACGCTCCTGTATGCTTCACCCGATGCCTGTGTCTATGTATTTACTTTGTACTTTGTGTTGTCCTATTATGTATTTTCTTTTCATGTATTAAATGGTCTGTTTGAGCTGCACACAGAAAAATACTTCTCACTGTACTTCGGCACACGTGACAATAAACAAATCCAAACTTGGATACAGGGATAGAAGGTTCTAGCCATATTTGCAGGTAACACAAAAATAGGTGGGACTGTAAGTTGCAATGAGGAAATAACAACCTTACAAATGGATATAGATAGGTTAGGGGCATGGGCCAAAATGTGGCACATGGAGTTTAACATGCATTTTGTGAGGTCATGCATTTTGTTCGAAAAAGTGGGAAGGCAACTTATTATCTAAATGAGGAGGTGTTCGGGGTGCTCCGATGCAGAGGGACCTGGGATCCTCGTTCATGAGTCACAGAAAACTAGATGCAGGTGCAGCAGGTAACAAGGAAAGCAAATGGAATGTTGGCATTTATAGACAAAGGAATTGAATATAAAGGTAAGGAAGTGTTGTTGCAACAATACAAGGCATTGGTGAGTTTTGTGAGGGCCACTTAGAATCCAGCACGAATTTTAAGGATACAAAGAAATAACATTTATTTACAATAACATATATATACAACAGCAGCAGCAACTTCGCTTGCTGCTCACTCCTTCCTGCTGGTTCCAAACTGGCCAGCTTTATTTCTACAGGGAATCTGCTAATGATTTCTCCGCCCCCCTCATTGGGGAAGCTCATACTCCCACAGGATTGTGGGATTGTCATTAGTCCCCAGCCAATAGTAAGCAGGCAGGTTATAACAGTGAGACCACACCTGAACTTTTGTGCAGAGTTTCGGTCCCCTTATTTGTCATAGAAGGCAGTTCAGAGGAGGTTCACTAAGTTGATTCCAGAGATGAGGGGTTTGTTATATGAGGAGAGATTGAACAGTTTAGGGCGGCACGGTAACACAGTGGTTAGCACTGTTGCTTCGCAGCTCCAGGCTCCCAGGTTCGATTCCCGGCTTGAGTCACTGTCTGTGCGGAGTCTGCACGTTCTCCCTGTGCCTGCGTGGGTTTCCTCCGGGTGCTCCGGTTTCCTCCCACAGTCCAAAGATGTGCAGATTAGGTGGATTGGCCATGATAAATTGCCCTTAGTGTCCAAAAAAGGTTAGGTGGGGTTACTGGGTTATGGGGATAGGGTGGAGGCGTGGGCTTAAATAGAGTGCTCTTTCCAAGGGCCAGTGCAGACTCGATGGGCTGAATGGCTTCATTTGCACTGTAAATTCTATGATTCTATGATATTCTCTCTCGAGTTTAGAAGAATATTGGGAGATCAAATTGAGATATACAAGATGCTAAAAGGCATAGATAAACGGGACTTGGAGCAAATGCTTGTTCTTTGGGGGCATTCTAGAATGAGAGAATCTTAGAATAAGAGGTAGCAAAATTAAAACAGATTTGAGGAGAAACTACTTTTCCGAAGGGGTTGTGAATCTGTGGAATTCGCTACCCCAGAGTGCGGTGGATGTAAGGACAGTGAGTACATTTATGGAGAAGTTAGTCACATTTCTTTTTTTTGTTTTGTTTAATATTTAGAGCACCCAATTATTTTTTTTTCCCAATTAAGGGGCAATTTAGCGTGGCCAATCCACCTTTGGGTTGTGGGGGTGAAACCCACGTAGCCACTGAGAGAATGTGGAAACTCCACACAGACAGTGACCCAGGGCCGGCATTCGAACCCGGGTCGTCAGTGCCGCAGTCCCAGCGCTAACCACTACGCCACATGCCGCCCCTGAGTTAGACACATTTTTAATTGGTAATGGGTTGAAGGCTATGGAGAATGGGCAAGACGGTGGAGTTGAGACCATGATGGGATCAGCCATGACCACATTGAAGGTGTTTATGCTGGGAGGCTAAATTGCCTACTCCCGCTCCTAGGTCACGTGTTCTAGGGAGGAGATGCTCTGGCTGATTTGGCAATCCAGCTCTTGGTCTGTAGCATTGTAGGTAGCAGATGAGATACATATCAGGCATGGTAGAAGGTGGAGTAGACGCGATTGGCTGAATGGCCTAATTCTGCCCCAAATACTATGAACATATGACTCATCATCGAGTCTCCCTTCTTCCCCCGTTTATATAATTAAAGCCTTTATCTGGCCAGTTCAAATTTTCTAGATTCCTTTTCTTTCTATAATTTAAGGTTCTCCCTTTCTAATTTTTCCTTTTCTCTTTCTCTTTGAAACTCAAATTCATGTTTTTGCATTTCCCTTTCTTTTTCATCTCTTTCAAATTCAATGTTTTCCATTTCTATTTTTTCATTTGCAACGCGCTAACTCAACTTTTTTTCTCGATTACTCTTTGTTTCCTGAAGATTCAGACATTGAACCAACATTTCAACCATTTCTGCCCTTTTAGTGCCTACTTTATATCTATTTCCAACTTTTCTGCTATTACCTTTTTAAGAACATAAGAACTTGGAGCAGGAGTAGGCCATCTGGCCCCTCGAGCCTGCTCTGCCATTCAATGAGGTCATGGCTGATCTTTTGTGGACTCAGCTCCACTTTCCCGCCCGAACACCATAACCTTTTATTCCTTTATTCTTCAAAAAACTATCTATCTTTATCTTGAAAACATTCAATGAAGGAGCCTCAACTGCTTCACTGGGCAAGGAATTCCATAGATTCACAACCCTTTGGGTGCAGAAGTTCCTCCTAAACTCAGTCCTAAATCTACTTCCCCTTATTTTGAGGGGATTCCCCCTAGTTCTGCTTTCACCCACCAGTGGAAACAACCTCCCCACATCTATCCTATCTATTCCCTTCATAATTTTATATGTTTCTATAAGATCCCCTCGCATCCTTCTAAATTCCAATGAGTACAGTCCCAGTCTACTCAACCTCTCCTCCTAATCCAATCCCCTCAACTCTGGGATTAACCTAGTAAATCTCCTCTGCACACCCTCCAGTGCCAGTACATCCTTTCTCTGGTAAGGAGACCAAAACCAAACATAATACACCAGGTGTGGCCTCACTAACATCTTATACAGTTGCAGCATAACCTCCCTTGTCTTAAACTCTATCCCTCTAGCAATGAAGGGCAAAACTCCATTCACCTTCTTAATCGATTTTCTGACCAACAGACCACAATCAGTAAGAATGAACAACAACACCTCCTCCACAATAGTCCACAACACCGGCGCCCCGCAAGGCTGCGTACTTAGCCCCCTACTCTACTCCCTGTACACACACGACTGCGTGGCAAAACTTGGTTCCAACTCCATCTACAAGTTTGCTGACGATACGACCATAGTGGGCCGGATCTCGAATAACGATGAGTCCGAATACAGGAGGGAGATAGAGAACCTAGTGGAGTGGTGTAGCAACAACAATCTCTCCCTCAATGCCAGCAAAACTAAAGAGCTGGTAATTGACTTCAGGAAGCAAAGTACTGTACACACCCCTGTCAGCATCAACGGGGCCGAGGTGGAGATGGTTAGCAGTTTCAAATTCCTAGGGGTGCACATCTCCAAAAATCTGTCCTGATCCACCCACGTCGACGCTACCACCAAGAAAGCACAACAGCGCCTATACTTCCTCAGGAAACTAAGGAAATTCAGCATGTCCACATTGAATCTTACCAACTTGTACAGATGCACCATAGAAAGCATCCTGTCAGGCTGCATCACAGCCTGGTATGGCAACTGCTCGGCCCAGGACCGCAAGAAACTTCAGAGAGTCGTGAACACCGCCCAGTCCATCACACGAACCTGCCTCCCATCCATTGACTCCATCTACACTTCCCGCTGCCTGGGGAAAGCGGGCAGTATAATCAAAGATCTCTCCCACTCGGCTTACTCACTCTTCCAACTTCTTCCATCGGGCAGGAGATACAGAAGTCTGAGAACACGCACGAACAGACTCAAAAACAGTTTCTTCCCCACAGTCACCAGACTCTTAAATGACCCTCTTATGGACTGATTTCATTAACACTACACCCTGTATGCTTCATCCGATGCCAGTGCTTATGTAGTTACATTGTATATGTTGTGTTGCCCTATTATGTATTTTCTTTTATTCCCTTTTCTTCTCATGTACTTAATGATTTGTTGAGCTGCTCGCAGAAAAATACTTTTCACTGTACCTCGGTACACGTGACAATAAACAATCCAATCCAATCCAATCCAATCACCTGTTGCACCCGTAAACCAACTTTTTGCGACTCATGCACTAGGACACCCAGGTCCCTCTGCACAGCAGCATGTTTTAGTATTTTATCATTTGGATAATAATCCCTTTTCTTGTTATTCCTACCAAAATGGGTAACCTCATATTTGTCAACATTGTATTCCATCTGCCAGACCCTAGCCCATTCACTTAAACTATCCAAATCCCTCTGCAGACTTCCGGTATCTACTGCACTTTTTGCTTTATCACTCATCTTGGTCCCCAACTCCAAATCATCTATGTAAATTGTGAACAATTGTGGGCCCAACACTGGTCCCTGAGGGACACCACTAGCTACTGATTGCCAACCAAAGAAAACCCATTAATCCCCACTCTTTGCTTTCTATTAATTAACCAATCCTCTATCCATGCTACTACTTTGCCCTTAACATCATGCATCTATATCTCATGCAGCAACCTTTTGTGTGACACCTTATCAAAAGCACCTTGTCAAACTAACTTTCGTTAATACTTGTAGGCACTCAATCAGGTCCTCGCTCTCTCTTGAGGAATGTTTCAGCAATAGACAAAGTCATATTCACCACGAGATGATACAGCAAAAGTCATTGTGAAATCTTGTTTGGTTAAACTGGTAAATCAGAGTGTACTCTTTTCTCAGCCTGGGGATTCAAATTCCTCCAAAAGTCCCCAGTTTGTTATAATCTTGCGTATCTGTAAAACCTCAGATACTTTCGACCAGTTTGCTTACTCAAAGGTTTTACCTAGATGTCTTTATTAACGAGGAGAACAAACCACAAATACAAGTTCAAATTCAACAGTATTTATTTAACACAATTAAATAACCCACAAAATGCACTAGAGGTACTCAAGATCAGTGTATACTAGCCACAGAGATGACTTGGTAGGGCTATGGATTTGATCACTGTGATCCTCTGGTCCATCTTCACAAAGGTGGTTCTCATTGGCAGTCCCTTCCTTCCTGTGGTGATCTCTGTATGTGCCTGTACATAAGGGGTTAATGTGTAATCAGTAGCACCAGATGATCACTAGAGGGCTGGACCAACAGGGGTATAAAAGCAACCACATTGTGTATCTCTCTCTGTCTCTTTTGGATGTACTGTGACCAGGACAGGCGTATCAGATTAGCTCAGATGGTTAGTGTAGTTACGCATAGTTAATGTAGTTAGATCTTGTTAACCTTATCACTAGTATCAATTTTAAAGTAAAGAACTCACGCAATTATTGTTATAGTTACTCAATAAACCTTTTGTGTCTACTGGACGAGTTCGAGTGTTCATCATCAAGATTCAGAAGACCTCATCAGTAACCAAAGTTTGAGTAACACATATTACACTCCGTAGTATATCAAAACACACAAAGAAGTGTAATAAAAGATGATACAGGAATGAAATAAAAGATGGTACCAGGTCTGTTGGCTTTAAAAGAACTAGTTAGATTAGGTTAGACAAAAAGAGAAGAAAAGTCAACCGGATATTCGACTGTGGAAGACTTCGCAGAATATGGATCCTCGACGACTAAATGATTCGTAGCATCTCATTGGAGCTCCATGGCAGCTGGAAACAACCAGTAATTTAAGTTATAACTGGAAAATGTTTGAACAGATGTTCCAAATATTTATCGCAGCTAATGATTTGAGCACAACAAAAATTGCACTGCTACTCGCAACAGCAGGACATGAAGCTAGAGAAATCTATAATTGCTTTAATTACTTAGAAGGTGAAGAAAATACCAAATTAGAAGTAATACTCAAAAAATTTAAAAATCACTGTTGTAACACCAGTAACAATGCTGCTTTAAGACATTCAATGCTCAGAGACTAAATTGCACAGGGAATGAGTGATGCAAAACTCAAAAAATCATTATCAGAACAGAAAGGTTTAACTCTAGAAATGGCGATTAAACAGTGCATAGTGCATGAACAGAAACAAAATCAATACTTTGAGTCTTTACAAACAATGAATCAGTATCTAGAAAACAAAATCCGAAAAAATGGCTCAAATACTCACCACGAGGCAGACGCAGTGTTGAAACTTAAGAAGACGGAAGTTCTGAGCAGCAGCCATCTTGTGCGTGTACATGCGCACATTTAAAAGAAGAAAAACGGCAAAATACACTTCCGCACATGTGCGAGAAGCCGCACATGCGCGGTTGCGAAAAGAGCGCAGGGTAAAGGAAACTCAAATTGCGCATGCACAATTGATTCCTACGCATGATGTCGCGAGCATCATGATGTCAGAAAATGACGCCCACTTAAAGGGGAAATGCCTAAAAATTGAAAAAAAGCGTTTTAAAACTACTTAACCCAATTTTTTTACCTCGAAAGACAGAACAATGCCTGAACTTCAACCAGCAGTTGAAAATAACCTCCGCAGCACCCTGGAACAAGCAGTTTGCACCACCCAAAGTAAAGAGCACAATGACAAATCTGAAACCAAAGAAGATGATTTGTTCATTGAACAGGAAGAGCACAATAACAAATCCGAAACCAAAGAAGATGATTTGTATATTGAAGAATACTACTCAGACATGGCTGAGTTGTTCGGATATGATCATAAAAGCATCAGCAACACAGTTGAAAAGCTCAACATGACTCTACTCATGGTAGAGGAATCCAATACCATGTTGCAATGGCAGATCGTAGAAAATGACGCCACACAGAGAGTACTGCCCGACTCCGTTGAGAGAGCACAGATCGATTCCACAGAGAGAACACTGCACGACTCCACAGAGAGAGCGATGAAAGACTCCACAGAGAGAGCACGCAAGCCTCCACAAAGAGCTCATTGACAGACTCCAGAATAGAAGCAATTAAAGACTCCAGAGTGCCAACTGTGCACGAAGAAGACAATGAAGGTCTATCCACCTTATCTGAGCAACCAGAAGTAGACTATGAAAGTCTACCAAGCTCACGTGAACAACAAAAAGACTCTGAAAGTCTACCCAGCACACATGAACAACAAGAAGACAAGGAATGTCTACCCACTGTATGTACGAATAGTGACACAGTGATCACAATCAACATACAAGATGTACAAGATCACAGCGAGACTGACAGATCTCAGCTCGTCTGTAAAGAAGCACTCAAAAATCAAAGTCAAACTACTCATGAGTCCAGTGAGACCATGTCAATTGAAACCTCATCTACTCTAAACTATCCACAAGAAAATGAAATCTTGAAGATTTTGACTCCAGAAGAGGAGCACCAAGAAACCAAAGATGATTCAAATGAACCAGAAATCGAGAAATTACTCCAGTAGAGGATCACCAAGGAAGCAAAAAGGAATCAAATCAACCACAAATGACTGATGTCACTAAGACCAATGCAACATCAGAGCATTCTCACAATCCTCAAGAAGAAACTCTCAATGAAACATCAGATACCACAAAGGACACTGACACCAATAACTTTTGAGAATGACTCAAATTATCCACACGGAACAGTCGTTGAGCGCAACAAGAACAACAAAAACCACAAGAAGCACAACAGAAACAAGAACAATAACAGCAACAAAAAAACGAGAACAACAACAAAAACTACAACACGAAGCACAACAAAAGCAACAACAAGAAGCACAACAAAAACAACAAGAAAAACAACAAAATCAACAACAAGAAGCACAACAAAAACAACAAGAACAACAACAGCAGAAACAACAAACACAACAAATACAACAACAAAGACAACGACAGAAACAACAAAAACAACAACAATGAAACAATGACCTGTACAAAATTGTACAACTCTGAACATGAAGCACAATGCAACAGCACAGTCTAAAACAATGACAAGAGTATAAACAAACCATGGCATGACAACGAGTATGCTCCACAACAAACAAGCAAACCAGTTTTCAAGGCAGATGCCATACAGAAACAATACCGCAAGCACAGGAAAAGGTCCAGGTCAGACAACAAAGATGACATCCAGAATCAATACCACAAGCACAGGAAAACGTCCAGGTCAGAAAAGAAAGATGGAACACAGAATCGCTACCATAAGCATAGAAAAAAAAGTCAAAATCAGACAACGAAGTGATTCAACCATTTGAACACCTCATGATGACTTGTTGGGACTGAACCACAAGCAAACGGGGAAAAAAATCCTAAAAGACTAAATGTATTAACATTTGACTGATTAACTCATTGATTTTATGGAATGCATTTGCAAACTGCATCCATTATGTTTGTTCAATTTTCTTTACAACATACAGAAAATATGTAACACAAGAAAAAAAGGGGAATGTAGTGATCTCTGTATGTGCATGTACATAAAGGGTTAATGTGTAATCAGTAGCACCAGATGATCACTGGAGGGCCGGACCAACAGGGATATAAAAGCAATCACATTGTGTATCTCTCTCTCTCTCTCTCTTGGATGTACTGTGACCAGGACAGGAGTAATAGATTAGCTCAGATGGTTAGTGTAGTTACGCATAGTTACTGTAGTTAGATCTTGTTAACCTTATCACTATTATCAATGTTAAAGTAAAGAACTCACACAATTATTGTTATAGTTACTCAATAAACCTTTTGTTATTACTGGACGAGTTTGAGTCTTCTTCATCAAGATTCAGAAGACCTCATCAGTAACCAAGGTTTGTGTAACACATATTACACTCCGTAGTATATCAAAACACACAAAGACGTGTAATAAAAGATGATACAGGAATGGAATAAAAGACTTCCGTCCTTCCTTCTTTGGTCTGGTCTTCTCTTCTCTGATCTGGTCAAGGTCACCTCCTACACTGAGTCTTCACTGCCTAGGGGTCTGGAGTGCCTACTTCTATCCCCCTTTGGCTTCGTGCCCCTTTTCCACTTCCTGTGGCCTTTTGCCAATGGGGTATCGAGAGGGTGTTTTAGTGCCCAATAATCTGATTGATGCCCGATTGACAAGTTATCTGGGCCTGCCCCAGGAGTCCATTGCCAGTGGTGTTATTCGCAAGTACACCTTTACCAAATAAGGCAATGGTGAGAACTCTAGGCGCCCGAGAGTCTGGCCCGGCCTGGGCTTGCAACAATAGATTGGTGCATATCAATGGCATCGATTATCTCTTGATGGCCAATTGACAGGGCAGGTTGGACATGTCTTGACAGCCTGTCTTATCTTTAGTGTATTCAAACTTGGCCTGTTCAAATTCCCATGAGGCTGTGCTGGAGTGACTGTAGCTTGTTTTAAAGTGCCAAATTCTTTCATTTAAAATGACCAATTTTAATCGGGCCTAAGAGCTAGGTCCTGGTAGGTCACCACAATCTCCTTAGTGACTTTTAAAAAGATATTGAATTCCAGTCACTGACTGAAAAGATAAGACGAGATTTCAAGATTTAAGACATTTACTGTAATGCAAAAACTAAAAGCAACATTAAATAAACATTAGTTTTGGAGGCAACCTGTACTCTAAACCACAGATAAGTTTCCCAATTGAATTTCTAAAATGACCAAAAATTCCTCCACCAATGTTATACTTTACATTATCCCTTAAATGGACACTTTATTCTTCTGGAACCTGCTATTCTGCTCTCCCGATGACCTTATTTCTTTTCCCTTTCCCTGCTGGGTAACTTCTAATCCCCAGAACTGGCTTTCATGGTGAGTATTACACTGAATATTCTTTCCCTCCAGCCCAAGATTGGGAATCTTCCAGTCTCCTTTAACTGCTCAAAAACTCAGTCTCTTCAATCTGAGTGAGAGCTTCCTCCTGTATTCTGCATGTTGAACAATAGATTCAGCATTTTCACTGCTTAAATGCAGGACTAATTGCTTCTATCATCCCACTCTTTATCTCTCAGACGGCAGCAAACTGACTCTTCTCTGTGAGATTCAGTGCTATCTCAGGAAACATGTAACCCAATACTGCAATGGCTTTCTAGACTCTTCTTTCTCCTAGCCCCATCTCCAATGGCAATGTGAATCACACAGGCCATGCATCCAGGTAGAAATGCTAATTCGCTATTCCTTAGACCTCCGCCCACTCCATTCTATCATGGAATTACTTAGGCAGTTCAAAGTATAAGTTTATAAAACCTGAAATCCCTAACATCCCTTTGTGAGACTTGAAGCGTAGTAGTCTAGCCACAGACAGAATAGATGCTCTTGCTATTGTCCATTTTGAACATTTCACACTTTCCCAGCAAGTCTCTTGACTTGGGTCTTTTTGTCCCTGATAGCAACCAAGCCACCCAGGCTTGTTCTCAGGCAGAATTTACAGCTGATCACATTCCCCCTTCATTCCTCCATTTTATCTTAATTAAAGAGACAGTCCCAAAACATAACAATCATATAAACTTTGTATCTGCAACAGTAGCCTCTATAAGATGCATTACAGCAAATCACCATGTCTCCTTCAACAGCACCTTCCAAACCTGCAATCTCTTTTTTTCAAACCTGAAATATCTGCCACCTAGAAGAACAAGGGCTGTAGACACCCAGGAACACTGCATGCTTCAAGTTCCCCTTCAAGCCACACACCAACCTGACTTGGAAATATACTATTCCTTTGCTTCGCTGGGTTAAACATCTGAAACTCCCATCGCACCAGCACTGTTGGTGTACCTACACCATATGAACTGCAGCTGTTCAAAAAGGCAGCTCATTGCCACCTTCTCAAGGGTAATTATGGAAGCTGGCCCTGCCAACGATGCACACATCCATGAAAGAATTTAAAAAACTTCAAGCTAGGTTAGTAGGCTGAAGATCTGTAACCATTTAAAATTAATCAGATGCTGCAATGTGGAACTATAAACTCTTTCTGGTTAGATGAACTATGGTGGACAAAATAATTACCTAATGATCTCGAATGAACACTAGTATCAGGGGGGGAAAATGACTCAGCAATGGGCGTTGCTTTTCCTCTGCTACTGATAAAGCCAGCGATTAGAGTTCTTTGCTACACTGGGTGACCTTAAACAATTTATCAGTTAGCCAGCTTGTATTCTCAATTGGTCAGTGGCGGACCTACATTTCTGGGGCCCTGAAGCTTGAACTGTTATGGGGGCCCTTTCGCAACCAGCAACGAGGTCTGGGTAACCACTGTTATCTTCTTCAATGGGGTTGTTCCACGACAGATCACCACACATTAAAAAAATATATAATCACTACATCTCAGATTTTGATTAAAATTGCTGTACTGGATTATCTGACATGTCAAAGTCACTGAATAAAAATTTCCTATGCCTTATAGTTTTCGAGTTATGGGGGGATGAAAATTAGGGAAATGTTATATACATATTGCATGATGCATCATAGAATGATGAAATAAAACATAGAAAAGACCACAGTCAATATAATCTTTTATTTTAGACACCTATGAGAATACTACATGAAGCACATTTTACAAAATACTCTTTTTTCTGTTTTTTCTAGCAACATATTCACGTACAGTTTTGTCATATGAAAGCTTCCTTGCAATGTCATTTTCTAGAGACAATATGCATAAAGAATTTAAGCGCTCTTCAGTCATGGTAGACCAAAATTTGTTCTTTATAAAGGATAGCTTTGAAAAATTCCTTTCTGCTTCACAGCTCGTGATAGGCATTGTCAAGTACAGCTTAAGCGCAGTAGTAATATTGAGGAACACTTCAATTAGGTGTTGCTCACAAATAAGCTGAAGAACTTCTGCGCATTGCATTTTAAATGGCGTGTTTTCTTCTGTGTTCTGGGATTTTCTAAGGTGCAAATATTCTTTGAACTGATAACACTTGTTTACTAATTTGTGGTCAATATCATCTTTGTAATACGATATTATAAGTTTAATACTGTCCTCATAATAACCTTTTAATTTTTATTTTAACTATTATTTTGTATTGAATTACACTATATTATTAATATTCTTATTTTTTAAAAAAACATTCTCATACAGTAGACCTAAAATTTTTAAGCAACGTGGACAAAAGTCGCTTCTGGGGCCCCTCCGGGATTAGGGGCCCTGAAGCTTAAGCTTCACTAGTTTCATAGTAGATCCGCCCCTGCAATTGGTACAAGTTAACTGTTAACATGTAGCAATTTGTAGAATTTACCCCAATTAAGCATTCATACACTGTCAGGTAGTCATGACAAAATACTACTTCAATAAAGGTACCGTCAGCTTCTTGACACGCATGAAACCCGATCCCTGTATAGGTCAGCACCTTCAGCAGAGAACATTGATGGCACATCCTCTGAAGAGATCAATCCCATTGCCAAAATTTCCAACTTCCAGCTGACCACTGATTGAAAACATTAATTCTTCAACTGGACCTGGTCCGAAGAGTTTAAATAATTTATCTTGGATGGTCAGCCCAACAACATTTACTGAAATATTTTATCTGTTCTGCTTTTCAGGATGACATCAGTTATAACATTATTTCTTAGCTAGGAGTCTTAGAAAAGCCGCCAGCTGTATAAAGTGCTGCGCAAAAATGGAACTTCTTAAATAATTGTGAACACTCTTTTATAAGACATTGATGAACCAAGCTTAGAATCTGGAACCCCGAGGCCAAACGTTGCGATAGATCAGTGGTTTCGTAGTGTTCAAATCCTTTCAGATTACAGGCAAAATTTCATAGCAAACAGACTGGCCCCAATTTACACTGCCAATTCTGTGGATGCACTTTTGGCACAGATTCATTCAGTGGACACTGCCAACTTTGCATTCCAGAAACATACTGGCACAGAAATCTGGCACCCCTGAGGAGCAACTATTTATCAGACTGGATCCGGAGAAATAGAAGAATAAAGACTTGCCACTCTCCAGATGGAATCTTTGTGATTGATATATAACAACAAAATCACTTAGCAACAAAGGCTATTGCTCCCCAACAGCCCCCCTCCCCCCACCCTCGGCTTAAATTTTGCACAGATCCAGTGAGAAAACTCTAATTTCTCTCATTTGTTGAAGCCTCTGATAAATGAACTGAAGTAATTTTCTGTTCTAAATAAATTACTGGTACCTATAAACGGTCTGTTTTGTTCTGTGTCTGGTTCTGTTGATTAGCAATGATGTCATAGACTAAGTGGGACGGATTTAGGTCTGTTGGGACCTCCTCAAGCCTCTGTGTAAGAAATGTCTGGTTCAACCATCAGATAATAAAACATAGGAACAGAATTGGGCCATTCGGCCCATTGAGCTTGCTCCGCATTCAATCTTGGTTGACATGTTTCTCATCCCCATTCTCCTGCCTTCGCCCCATAAGACTTAATTCCCTTATTACTCAAGACCTATCTATCTCTGAAAGACTTCAGCCCAGACTCCATGTTTCAGGAGGGTTGTTTAACTGAACTCCGTGTGTCTGTCCAGATTGATGGGAAAATATCCATGGTGTTACTCCTAGTCACCTGGTCAACATTCATCTCTTAACCTGCAGCAAGTCAGTTAACTGGTTCTTAACTCATTATACCTGCCTACTAGAGAATATCCTGAGGACATAAATGCTTTATATAACTGCAAGTTCTTATTTATTTCCATGCTGTTTGTTTGTTTTTCTGTGCAAACATAGAACATAGAACATAGAACATAGAAAATACAGCACAGAACAGGCCCTTCGGCCCACGATGTTGTGCCGAACCTTTGTCCTAGATTAATCATAGATTATCATTGAATTTACAGTGCAGAAGGAGGCCATTCGGCTCTTGGAAAGAGCACCCTACCCAAACAAAATTGAGATGTTTCTTTGTTCAGCACTTTAAGAGGGGCGGATGCCTTTCCTGCCAATCTCCCACCCCATAATCAATGTACAGTTGCGGCCTGCTTTGTACAGCACACCTTCCCCATACAAAAAAGCCTGGAGTCAGAAATTCCTGGAGAGACAGCCTTAGCTGCTATGGAGACTGCAATACATTGCGGTATTCACACTCAGGCCTATATCGTTCTGTAGACACTTTTGTTTTCATCAAACCTTGCTTTCAGCTGGTGGTTTGAGGTCAGGCCTTTGCAGCCTCAAGAGAACGACACCCATATTTGCTGAAGAGAAAGAGAGAGAGAGAGACAGCCCCCATAGTAGCCTTCTGAAGTGGTTTATTTAGATTTTTTTTGGAGAGAGTTAGTTAGATCCCTCCACCCAGGCTGCAAAATCAAAAGTGATACCAAAAATTCTACACTTGAAGCTCTGAAACGTTCCAATGGGGTAAGATTGAATCGCTGCCGGTTACCAGGCAGAGCACAGCCGTTTGGGCCAATTGGGCCATAAATGCCAAAATTCCATTTCACTTCCTTATTACCAGCAGTACCTGCAGACTAGTTTTCTGTAATTCATGCACGAGAACACTCAGGTTCCTCTGCACTGAAGCTCTCTGAAGTTTATTTCCATTTAGATAATAAGTTGTCTTTTCATTTTTCCGACCAAAATGGATAACCTCACAATTATCCATGTTAAACCCTTTTGCCAAATTTTGGCCCATTCACCTATCCATATCCATTTGTAAATGTCTTATTCCGTCATTGCAATTTACTATTCCACCTATTTTAGTGTCATCTGAAAATTTGGCTGCAGTAGCTATCCTTGCATCCAGGTCATTAGTATAGATTGTAAATAGTTGGGGCCCGAGGACCGATCCCTAAGGCACCTCACTAGTTAAATCTTGCCAACCAGTAAAAGACCCATTTATCCCAGCTCTGCCTTCTGCAGGTTAGTCAGTCCTCTATCCAAACTAATTTCTGAAGAACGTGCTTGTCAGGTGAATTGGACATTCTGAATTCTCCCTCAATATACCTGAACAGGCGCCTCAGTGTGGTGACTAGGGGATTTTCACAGTAACCTCATTGCAATGTTAATGTAAGCCTATTTGTAACACTAATAAAGATAATTATTATAAATTACACCTAACCCATGTGATCTGACCTCGTGTATTAAACTTAGATGCAACACCTTATCAAATGCCTTCTGGAAGTCCAGATATACTACATCTGCAGGAATCCCATTATGCACTTGCCTTGTTACACCTCTGAAGACCTCTGGCAAATTAGTCAAACATGATCTATCCTCCATAAAACCATGCTAACTTGGATGGATTACATTTTAATATTTGTTCAGTACGTTTTCCCTATTGATGATGATTGTTCTAAGTTCTTCCCTTTCTATTACCTCTGCAATGACCTGTTACTATTGGGATGGTACTAATATCCTTGATAGAGTCTGGTTTTATTCATAGTTTTATTCATATAGGTGCTAGTTGAATGCATGTAGCTATAAAGCTAAATATTAAAAGTGTCTTGACTGTGGGAACTCAGTCAGTGTCTCATTTAATGAATTAAGCATTGAATTCCACTGTATTCAGCACTGAGAATATATTGTTGTCTGGCTGATCAACTAATTAATTCTTAAGGAGTCCACTGTAGCCACCTGGGTTGGCCAACCCCCGACGTAAAATGGAGAACAGCAAAGGCTGCAGGGAAATTCAGCCAACACAGGCAGAAACTAGCAGGTGCAAGTTTACTGTGTATTAAACTCTGCAAAAGCCCAGACAGCATCGATACAAGCAGCCATCTGCATAATAATGTAGCAGCCATCTACATACTAATGAGCGATCCCCGGGAACAATCGAAACATTTGGGATAAACAAAGCCAAGCCAGACTCCTCGGCGCCAGCAGGTGCCAACACAAAAGAGGTTAACGGACACCTCAAAACCGCCCATCGATCAGGGAACCACTCCAGTATTGGAGAAATCGAACCAAGCGATTGGAACGAAGTCCAATCACTTGGAACCAGGTACAGGGTCCGCCCCGAAAGGCGGGAAGCCCCTGGGGACTATAACGTTCAGCCCCCAAGTTCAAATCGTTCTTCTTGACCGGGTCACTCAGCAACGCGAACCAACCCTTGACAGTGATCGGTTCAGCTGCCGCCAAGAGGTCCAGTTAGTCTTAAGTCAACGCTCACTATGAGATAGGTGCTCCTAGCTACCAGACCGTACCAACCTTGAATCCCGCAGACTCAGAACCCGAACGAAAGGCCATTTGTTCCCCTGACCTGGTGGGCCAGTCCGAAGCTAAGTATAGGCCTGTTAGTTGTAGAAGAAGCTTAGAAGTAGAATTTATGCATGAGTAGCGATTACTGTGTATAATAAATGTGCTTTGATTTGAATCTTACTAATTGGTGTATTGAGTTATTGATCATTACTTGAACTTGAACCTCGTGGCGGTATCATAAAGATACCTGCCGACTCGAGAGCAAAGGTTATAAAACAGAGCCAATTGAACCAACCAAAAGTCAGCAACACCACCAAGCTATGAAACTTAGCAAAGTGTGAGAAAATATATGCAGCACTTTTCCTAACACTGCGCACATAGACACTCGGCTAGTTTTGATAGGCACCAGTCAACCTAAAGTAATGTTGAATGTTTGATGAACAAATCATCCTCTAAGTAACAGACATTCATTTGAACAAACCAGAAGGTCACAGCTAAGAATTAGAAGCCAATGAAAATAAATGAGGGGTTAAACCAGAGATAATAATTCCCCTAAAAGTAGGACCTTATGGTTGAGATCTTTGTTCCTGAATTTGTGAATCATCAATATGTTTGTATGTGTTTAAAGTGATTTCTTTTTGTGCTTAATGCTTTTGCCATGTGCTTGACTTTTTAATGTATTGTTTGATATTTTGTTTCTAAGTTTTTATTCAGTTCTTATGCAAGTATATTCAAGTGAGTAATTAACAATAATAATAATAATCGGACTACCGATTCTTATTAGAAGGTAAAATAAGAGTCCAACAGTCCTCCACCATGAAAACTGAGGAAAAATAATTTAGCATCTCTGCCATTTCTGTGTTTCCACCATCAACTCTCCATACCCATCTTCCAAGGGACCAACATCTACTTTGACTACTCTCTTCCCTTTTCTTTTTTTAAAAAAATATAATTTTTATTAAAGGTTTTCATAAAATATTAATAACAAAATGAGAAAGAAAAAAGAACCCAACACGGTTAAGTACAAAACACAATCTAAAAAAGCAACCCCCCAAACCCCTCCCCCCCTGTACCTAAATAATGGATTAACATTCACACCCCGACTTAAGACAACAGGTGTATACACCCCCTCAGACCGTTCCATTGTAAATAACATAAACAAATATAAAGTAGACCCCCCCCACCCCCCGAGCCGCTGCTGCCATTGACCAATGTCTATCGTTCTGCCAGAAAGTCTAAGAACGGTTGCCACCGCCTAAAGAACCCTTGTACCGACCCTCTCAAGGCGAATTTCACCATCTCCAATTGAATGAACCCTGCCATATCGCTGATCCAGGATTCCATGCTTGGGGGCCTCGTATCTTTCCACTGAAGGAGAATCCTTCGCCAGGCTACCAGGGACGCAAAGGCCAGAATTCCGGCCTCTTTCGCCTCCTGCACTCCCGGCTCCTCTGCCACCGCAAATATTGCGAGCCCCCAGCCCGGTTTGACCCTGGATCCTACCACCCTCGACACCGTCCTCGCTACGCCCTTCCAAAATTCCTCCAGCGCTGGGCATGCCCAGAACATATGGGTGTGATTTGCTGGGCACCCTGAGCACCTAACACACCTGTCCTCACCCCCAAAGAACCTGCTCATCCTTGTCCCAGTCATGTGTGCTCTGTGCAGCACCTTAAACTGTATGAGGATGAGCCTCGCGCATGAAGAGGAAGAGTTCACCCTCCCTAGGGCATCTGCCCACGTCCCCTCTTCGATCTCCTCTCCCAACTCCTCCTCCCACTTACCTTTCAACTCCACCACTGAGGCCTCCTCCTCCTCCTGCATTACCTGGTAAGTTTCCGAGATCTTCCCCACTCCCACCCACCCCCCTGAGAGCACCCTGTCCTGTACTGTGTGTGGCCGTAGCCGCGGGAATTCCACCACCTGCCGTCTGGCAAACGCCCTTACCTGTAAGTACCTGAAGGTGTTCCCCAGGGGGAGCCCGTACTTCTCCTCCAGCTCACCCAAGCTTGCGAACGTCCCGTCCACAAACAGGTCCCCCAACTTTCGTATGCCTGCCCTGTGCCACCCCGAAAACCCTCCACCTGTTCTTCCTGGGGCGAACCGGTGGTTCCCCCGTAATGGGGTCCACGCCGAGGCCCTAACTTCCCCCCTATGCCGCGTCCACTGCCCCCAACTTTTGAGGGCCGCCACCACTACCGGGCTCGTGGTATACCTCCTTGGAGGGAGCGGCAGCGGCGCCGTTGCCAGTGCCCCCAGACTCGTACCCACACAGGACGCCGTCTCCAGACTCTTCCATGCAGCCCCCTCCCCCTCCATCACCTACTTGCGCACCATTGTCGCATTGGCGGCCCAGTAGTACCCACAGAGGTTGGGCAGCGCCAGCCCCCCCTATCTCTACTCCGCTCCAGGAACACCCTTCTCACCCTCGGAGTCCCTCGTGCCCACACAAACCCCATTATACTCCTGTTACCCGCCTGAAAAAAGCCTTCGGGATAAACACGGGGAGGCACTGGAACAGGAACAAAAACCTTGGGAGCACCGTCATTTTGATTGACTGCACCCTACCCGCCAGGGACAGCGGCAACGCGTCCCACCTCTTGAACTCCTCCTCCATTTGCTCCACCAGCCTTGTAAAGTTAAGCCTATGCAGGGCCCCCCCGCTCCTGGCCACCTGGACCCCCAAATATCTGAAACTCCTCTCCGCCCTTTTTAGTGGGAGCTCGCCAATCCCCCTCTCCTGCTCCCCTAGCTGAACTACGAACAGCTCGCTCTTCCCCATATTGTGCTTGTACCCCGAAAAGTCCCCGAATTCCCTAAGCATCCTCATTACCTCTGGCATTCCTCCCACCGAGTCCACCACATACAGCAGCAGGTCGTCCGCATAAAGCGACACCCTATGCTCCTCCCCACCCCGCACCAACCCCCTCCAGTTCCTCGACTCTCAGTGCCATAGCCAGGGGTTCAATCGCCAGTGCGAAGAGCAGGGGGGACAGGGGACACCCCTGTCTCGTCCCTCGGTGCAACCGAAAGTACTCGGACCTCCTCCTATTTGTGGCCACACTCGCCATCGGGACCTCATACAACAGCCTAATCCACCTGACAAACCCCTCCCCAAACCCAAACCTCTTCAGCACCTCCCACAGGTACCCCCACTCTACCCTATCGAAGGCTTTCTCAGCGTCCATCGCCACCACTATCTCCGCCTCCCCCTCCCTCGCCGGCATCATGATAACGTTCAAATGCCTCCGCACATTCGCGTTCAACTGTCTCCCCTTCACAAACCCCGTCTGGTCTTCATGGATGATCTGCGGCACACAATCCTCAATCCTCGTGGCTAAGACCTTCGCCAGCACCTTGGCATCTACATTTAGCAAGGAAATTGGTCTGCAAGACACACATTGCAGGGGATCCTTGTCCCGCTTCAGGATCAAGGAGATCAGTGCCCGGGACATCGTCGGGGGTAAAGCCCCCCCTCCCTTGCCTCATTGAAGGTCCTAACTAACAGCGGGCCCAACAGGTCCATATATTTTTTATAGAACTCGACCGAGAAACCGTCCGGCCCCGGTGCCTTCCCCGCCTGCATGCTTCCTAATCCTTTGATCAGCTCCTCCAGCCCAATCGGGGCCCCCAGTCCCGCCACCAGTCCCTCTTCCACCTTTGGAAACCTCAATTGGTCCAGGAAACGGCCATCCCTCCCTCCTCCCGTGGGGGCTCGGATCGGTACAATTCCTCGTAGAAGTCCCTGAAGCCCCCATTGATGCCAACCCCACTCCGCACCACGCTCCCTCCCCTGTCCTTAACTCCCCCGATCTCCCTAGCTGCGTCCCGCTTCCGAAGCTGATGCACCAGCATCCGGCTTGCCTTTTCCCCATACTCGTAGACCGCCCCCTGGGTCTTCCTCCACTGCACCTCCGCCTTCCTGGTGGTCACCAGGTCGAATTCGGCCTGGAGGCTGCGCCTCTTCCTCAACAATCCTTCCTCAGGTTCTTCCGCATACCTCCTGTCTACCCTCACCATCTCCCCCACCAGCCTCTCCCTCTACCCCCGCTCCCTCCGCTCCTTGTGGGCCCTAATGGAGATCAGCTCTCCCCTCACCACCACCTTCAGTGCCTCCCATACCATCCCCACTCAGACCTCCCCGTTGTCGTTGGTCTTCAAGTACCTCTCTATACTTCCTCGGACCCGCTCGCTCACCTCCTCGTCCGCCAACAGCCCCACCTCCAAGCGCCACAGCGGGCGCTGGTCCCTCTCCTCCCCCATCTCCAAGTCCACCCAATGCGGGGCGTGGTCCGAAATGGCTATTGCCGAATACTCGGTATCCTCTACTCTCGCTATCAGCGCCCTACTCAAAATGAAAAAGTCGATTCGAGAATAAGCCTTATGGACATGTGAGAAGAATGAAAATTCCCTAGCCCCCGGCCTTGCAAATCTCCAAGGGTCCACCCCTCTCATTTGGTCCATAAATCCCCTCAACACTCTAGCCGCCGCCGGCTTCCTACCCGTCCTAGACCTGGAGAGATCCAGTGCAGGATCCAACACCGTGTTAAAGTCTCCCCCCATTATCAGGCCCCCCACTTCCAAGTCTGGGATCCGACCCAACATACGCCGCATAAAACCCGCATCGTCCCAGTTCGGAGCATACACATTGACCAGTACAACCCTCTCTCCCTGCAACTTACCACTTACCATTATGTACCTACCGCCATTATCTGCCACAATGCTCGACGCCTCGAATAACACCTTCTTTCCCACCAAGATCGCCACCCCTCGATTTTTGGCATCTAGCCCCGAGTGAAACACCTGACCTACCCACCCTTTCCTCAGTCTTACCTGGTCTGCCACCTTCAGGTGTGTCTCCTGGAGCATAACCACATCCGCCTTGAGCCCCTTCAGGTGCGCGAACACGCGGGCCCGCTTAACCGGCCCATTCAGTCCCCTTACATTCCAGGTTATCAGCCGGATCAGGGGGCTAACCGCCCCCCTCCCCCGCCGACTAGCCATGACCCCTCCTCGGCCAGCCACGCGCCCGCACCCCACACCCGGCCTGTTCCCCACAGCGGCATACCCCCGTCTCGACCCACCCCATTCGCTCCAGCTCCTCCTTGATCTTAGCAGCAGCAACTCGATTCCCCCCCCCCCACCCCGGCTAGGACCCATCCTAGCTGGTTTACTCCCCCCCATTGCACTTCCGCAAGTCAGCTGGCTCCTGCTGACCCCGGCCACTCCCGCCTCCCCTTCGACTCCTCCCATTGTGTGGCACACCCTCCTCTCCCGCTCCCCATTCACAGGCTCTCCCCCTCCGTTCTAAACGCGGGAAACAATCCTCGCTTCCCCGCCTCCCCCAGTCTTCGGCGCGGGAAAAAATCCCACGCTCTCCACCTACCAGGCCCCGCCACCAACCAAAACAGTGCCCAACCCGCCCCATCCACCCTCCCCAACCCGAAAGAGAAAAACACAGAGAAAAAGAAACCCAAAACAATGCAAAGGCCCCCCCCCCGAAGCAAAAATAGGCATAACAATCCACCACAGTCCCCAATCGCCCATCCCGACCCTCAGTCTGTGTCCAGCTTCCCGGCCTGAACAAAGGCCCACGCCTCCTCCGGAGACTCGAAATAATGGTGCCGGTCCTTGTAGGTAACCCACAGTCGCACCGGCTGCAACATGCCAAACTTCACCCCCTTCCTGTGCAGCACCGCCTTCGCTCGATTGTACCCGGCCCTCCTCTTCGCCACCTCTGCACTCCAGTCCTGATATATCCGAACCTCCGCATTCTCCCACCTGCTGCTCCTCTCCTTCTTGGCCCACCTGAGCACACACTCCCGATCGACGAACCGATGGAACCGCACCAGCACCGCCCGCGGAGGCTCGTTGGCCTTGGGCCTCCTCGCCAACACTCTATGGGCCCCTTCCAGCTCCAGGGGCCCCTGGAAGGACCCCACTCCCATCAGCGAGTTTAACATGGTGACCACATAGGCCCCCATGTCCGGCCCCTCCAGCCCCTCCGGGAGGCCCAGAATCCGCAGATTCTTCCGCCTCGACCGATTCTCGATCTCCTCGAACCGCTCCTGCCATTTCTTGTGGAGCGCCTCGTGCGCCTCCACATTTACCGCCAGGACTAAGATCTCGTCCTCATTGTCAGAGATCTTTTGTTGAGCCTCTCGGGTCGCCACCCCCGGGCCGTCTGTGTCTCCAGCAGCTTATCAATAGAAGCCTTCATCGGCTCTAGTAGGTCCATTTTAATCTCTCTGAGGCAGCGCTGGATACCCTCCTGTTGCTCCTCCGCCCACTGCCTCCACGATGCCTGGTCTCCGCCCGCCGCCATTTTGTCCTTCTTCCCTCCCTTCTTCTGGTCCACCACCACCTTTTTTGTCGCCCCGCTCCTAGTTAAAGCCATATACTGACGGGGAGCTATTATTAACTCCTTTCCACACCGGGAAACGTCGAAAAAGTGCCCTTGGGGGCCCTGAAAAGAGCCCAAAAGTCTCGAGAGGGAATCCTTTTGGCAGTGTTCGCTTCACCAATCTGCCCCAAAATGTCTGTGGAAACTCCTGAGAAAGGTCTAAGAGTCCGTTCCAGACGGGAGCTGCCGAATGCGCGACCTACTCCTCCATGGCCGCCACCGGAAGCCTCGTCCCCGCTTCTTCAGTGGCCTTGGTGAGATCTTTTCACAGTTGTTCCCTCTGCTGTTAGAATTCACTTTTGATAAAGGCCCTCAGGTCAGTTTGCAGCTTTAAGCTTGCCCTTCCCCTGCCTGCATGCTGGAAGAGGCCCTGTTTATCCTGTTGCAGCCAAATCTTTTACTGTTTCTGCCAGGTCTGGTAGCCAAAAGACATAACATTCCTGGGGGACACTGTCAGGGGAATGTTGCAGTCTTCTTGCCACACCGGGAAATGTCAAACAAATGCCGTGGGGGCCCTGTAAAAGAGCCCAAAAGTCCGTTCCAAGCGGAGCTACCGAATATGCGACCTAGCTCTGCATAGCCGCACCCGGAAGTCCTCTCTTCCCTTTTCTATACTTATAGAAGCTTTTTCTAACCATTTTTATAATTTGTGCTAGTTTTCTTTCATAATTTTCCTTTACACTTTTTATTACTTGTTTAGGAACCCTCTGTTGAATTTTAAAAGTTTAACAATCTTCCAGCCTGCCCCTTGCCTTTGCAATATGGTATGCCTTAGTTTTTGCCTTTATGTTATCTTTAACTTCCTGTTTTAGACATGGAAGTCTTTCCTCCCCTTACACTCTTTTTTTCCTCTCGGGAATATATTTTAGTTGGAAGGAATTGGATATCTCCTTAAACAATTGCCACTGCTCATCAACTGTCCTTCCTTTCAATCTTCCTGCCCAGTCCACTAGAGCCAAATCTGTCCTCATGCCTATGTAATTACTTTTGTTTAACCCCAAAGCGCTCATGTTGGACTCAGTTTTCTTGTCCTCAAAACTGAATTTCAAATTCTACATGTGATGATCACTCTTCCCCAGAGGATTGTTGTACCTGAAAAATCTCAGGTATTTTCGACCAGTTCACTTACTCAAAGGTTTTACCTAGGGTGCCTATATTTATGAGGAAACAAACCACAAACAGAAGTTCAAAATTCAACAATATTTATTAACACAATTAACCTTTATATTATCCACAAAATACTAGAGCTATCCAAGTCTTCACACGCCAAGTCTTCACTCCCGAGGGAGCCGGAGTGCCCGTTTTTATCCCCCTTCCTTCACGCCCTTTTCTCTGGCTTTCTGCCAATGATGCATCAGCAGAGGGTCTCAGCAGCCAACGGTCCGGATGCTGACTATTTGACAGGCCACCTGAGCCCCCCCAGGTATCTATCTCTGGTGGTGTGGGTGTTATGGTCCAGGGTTTAGAGACCCCCAAAGTGTATCATGGAGTTCACCTGACCCACAACATTTAATAGATTGTTGTATGGGGAGCACACGGCCCACTCTACAGATGTGGTACAGCAGAAATGGAAAAGTATTTTTTAAAGAAAAACAATGTTTATTCTATGAACACAAGTTAACCTTTTTAAAACATACAGTGAACATCTTAGCAACCATCAATTCAAATACAACCTCCAAAGACTACAACACTAAGTTGTAGTTTTAACATCCAGAAGACTTTAAAAAAAACTTTAAACAGAAGCACATTAAGTTTACATTCCCGACTGAGAACATTTATAATTCTGAATTCACCAAATGATCAAGAGATAGCCTTTTCATGGCAGAGAGATCAACAGTACACCTGCTCCGTCTGGCTTCAGCTCCAACACTGAAAACGAAACTAAAACACACCCTGCAGCCTGCTCAAAAACGAAAGTAAAAAGTTGACTGATGGCCCAGCTCCACCCACACTCTGACATTACTGCAGTAATAAACACCCATTTCTTAAAGGTACTCTCACTACAGATATTTATATACACACTCATTTATAAACACCCATTTCTTAAAGGTACTCTCACATGACATGGGCTGCACATAATCTGTTCCCATATAAGGTAACAGTAGAAAGTCTGGGTGACAGAAAGTCTGGCTTGATCTGGGCTACTGACATTAGACCTGTATATATCAATAGTGTGCAATGATTTCCTTGATGAGTGATTAACGGGGCAGGTCCAGACATGTTCTGGCAGTTTGTTTGTTGGTTTCTTATTTAACTTTGGTCGAGTCTGTGTGGAATATAAGGAAAGTAGGAAGGAACTTAAGCAAGGAGTCGGGAGGGCTAAAAGGGGTCACGAAAAGTCATTGGCAAATAGGGTTAAGGAAAATCCCAAGGCTTTTTACACGTACATAAAAAGCAAGGGGGAAGCCAGGGAAAGGGTTGGCCCACTGAAGGACAGGGGAGGGAATCTATGTGTGGAGCCAGAGGAAATGGGCGAGGTACTAAATGAATACTTTGCATCAGTATTCACCAAAGAGAAGGAATTGGTGGATGTAGAGTCTGGAGAAGGGTGTGTAGGTACCCTGGGTCACATTGAGATCCAAAAAGACGAGGTGTTGGGTGTCTTGAAAAATATTAAAGTGGATAAGTCTGTGTTAGTCACCACCGTTTTATTGTATCTACTGCATACGAGGGTATTACGGTAAGGCCCCTGTACTACAGGTACGGGGGTAGATCCCTGCCTGCTGGCTCCGCCCAGTAGGCGGAGTATAAATGTGTGGGCTCTCCGTGCTGCAGCCATTTCGGCAGCAGCTGCGGGAGGCTCCACATCTCTGCGTAATAAAGCCTCGATTACTCTCTACTCTTCTCATCGTAATTGATAGTGCATCAATTTATTACGCAGAGATTTTACAACGATGGATCTCCGCATCAAGCCTGATCGCCTGCAGCTGCACCCTCAAGCAGACAACACCAAGTCGGCCTTCGCACATTGGCTAGCTTGCTTTGAAGCATACATTGGATCTGCGACAGAACCACCCTCAGAGGCACAGAAGCTCCAGATCCTCTACACGCAGCTGAGCTCCGATATTTGTCCCCTCATCTGGGACACACCGACCTATTGTGCGGCCATGGCGCTACTGAAGGAGAACTACACTCAGCAGACTAACAAAATCTACGGCAGGCACCTACCTCCTGGCCACGCAGCATCAACTCCCCGGTGAGTCTGTGGAAGATTTCTGGCATGCCGTGCACATCCTGGTGAGTGACTGCGATTTCCAGGACGTTTCGGCCGCTGAACATTCTGACCTGCTACTTAGAGACGCGTTCGTTACGGGCATAGGGTCGGCCTACATCTGCCACCGCCTCTTAGAAGGGGCTACCCTCGACCTCGCGGCGACCAAGAAACTTGCGCTCTCGCTCACAGTCGCCTCATGCAATATACAGGTGTATGCCCCCGACCGCACGCCCCACCCCTCCTGTGCATCGTGGGCCCCGCCAGCAAAAACCCCACCGCGGACCCCATCAGCGACCTCCCTCAGCCAACCCCAGGCCTGCGCCGCGTGGCAGCCAACCAACCCCAGGGGACCCAAGTGCTACCTCTGCAGTCAAAACACCCCCGGCAGCGCTGCCCGGCATGGAGCACACTCTGCAAAGCCTGCGGGAAGAAAGGACATTTCGCTGCTGTGTGCCAGGCCCACTTGATCGCCGCTATTGTCCCTGCACCCCCCACGTGCGACCCGTGGGTGCCGCCATCTTCCTCACCTCAGACCACTTGCGGCCCGTGGGTGCCGCCATCTTGCTCCCCTCACAACACGTGCGGCCCGTGGGCGCCACCATCTTGCTCGCATCACAACACGTGCGGCCTGTGGGCGCCGCCATCTTCCCTGCCTCAGGATACCTGCGGCCCGTGGGCGCTGCCATCTTCCTCGCCTCAGGACCCACGCTCGTCGGGCACCTCATCGGGCTGCTCATCGCCTGCAACTGCCACCGATCAGCCACGTCTGGCCTCCATCACGATCGACCAGTCCCGACCGCACAATCTCGCGACCGCGTCGACGACAGTGAAGGTCGACGGGCACAAGATATCCTGCCTTCTGGACTCTGGGAGCACTGAAAGCTTTATCCACCCCAATACGGTAAGGTGCTGCTCTCTCACGGTACACCCCATCAACCAGAGAATCTCCCTGGCCTCCAGATCCCACGCCGTGGCGATCCGGTGGTATTGCACCGCCACCCTCACCATCCAGGGCATAGAGTTCAGCGGCTTACGGCTCTCCGTTCTCCCCAACCTCTGCGCTGCCTTGCTACTTGGCCTGGACTTCCAGTGCAACCTCCAGAGCCTAACCCTGAAATTTGGCGTGTCCCTCCCACCCTTTAGCAGGGGCTGTTTAGTATAGGGCTAAATTGCTGGCTTTGAAAGCAGACCAAGGCAGGCCAGCAGCACGGTTCAATTCCCGTAACAGCCTCCCCGAACAGGCGCCGGAACGTGGCGACTAGGGGCTTTTCACAGTAACTTCATTGAAGCCTACTTGTGACAATAAGCCATTTTCATTTCATTCATTTCATTTCATTACTGTCTACGGTCTCACAACCCTTAAGGTCGACCCACATTCCCTGTTTGCGAACCTCACCTCGGATTGCAAACCCGTCGCCACCAGGAGCAGATGGTACAGTGCCCAGGACAGCACCTTCATCAGGTCGGAGGTCCAGCGGCTGCTGCAGGAAGGTATTATCGAGGCCAGCAACAGCCCCTGGAGAGCCCAAGTGTTAGTTGTGAAAATTGGGGAGAAAAAAAACAGGATGGTCGTTGACTACAGTCAGCCCATCAATCAGTACACGCAGCTTGACGCGTACCCCCTCCCACGCATATCTGATATGGTCAATCAGACTGCACAGTACCGGGTCTTCTTGACAGTGGACCTGAAATCTGCCTACCACCAGCTCCCCATTCGCAAGGTGGACCGCCAATACACCGCGTTTGAAGCGGACGGCCGCCTTTACCACTTCCTAAGGGTTCCCTTCGGCGTCACTAACGGGGTCTCGGTCTTCCAACGGGAGATGGACCGAATGGTTGACCGGTACGGACTGCGGGCCACTTTCCCGTACCTGGATAACGTCACCATCTGCGGCCACAACCAGCAGGACCGTGATGCTAACCTTTCCAAATTCCTCCACACCGCCAAACTCCTCAACCTAACCTACAATAATGAGAAGTGCGTGTTCAGCACGAACCGATTAGCCATCCTCGGCTATGTGGTTCAGAACGGAGTACTAGGGCCTGACCCCGATTGCATGCACCCCCTCATGGAACTCCCCCTTCCCCAAAGCCCTCAAACGATGCCTGGGGTTCTTTTCGTACTATGCCCTGTGTGTCCCTAACTATGCGGACAAGACCCGCCCACTCATCCACTCCACCATTTTCCCACTGACGGCCGAGGCTCACCAGGCCTTCAACCGTATCAAGGCCGACATCGCCAAGGGCGCGATGCATGCAGTCGACGAGACGCTCCCCTTCCAAGTCGAGAGCAATGCATCAGCCATCACTCTGGCCGCCACCCTCAAACAGGCAGGCAGGCCCGTGGCATTCTTTTCCCGCACCCTCCATGCCTCCGAAATTCGGCACTCCTCTGTCGAAAAGGAGGCCCAGGCTATCGTTGAGGCTGTGCAATATTGGAGGCATTACCTGGCCGGCAGGAGATTCTCTCTCCTCATGACCAACGGTCGGTTGCCTTCATGTTTAACAACACACAGCGGGGTAAGATCAAAAATGATAAGATCTTGAGGTGGAGGATCGAGCTCTCCACCTGCAATTATGAGATTTTGTATCGCCCCGGTAAGCTCAACGAGCCCCCGAAGTCCTATCCCGAGGTACATGTGCCAGCGCACAAGTGGATCGACTCCGGACCCGGCACGACGATCTCTGTCACCCAGGGGTCCCCCGCTTTTATCATTTCATGAAGGCCTGCAATCTGCCCTACTCCATCGAGGAAATCAGGGCTATCGCCAGAGACTGTCAGGTCTGCGCGGAGTGTAAACCGCACTTCTACCAGCCAGACCGCGTGCGCCCGGTGAAGGCCTCCTGTCCGTTTGAACGCTTCAGCGTGGACTTCAAAGGGCTCCTCCCCTCCACCGACCGCAACACGTACTTTCTTAATGTGGTCGACGAATATTCCAGATTCCCCTTTGCCATCCCATGCCCCGATATGACGTCTGCCACCATCATCAAAGCCCTCAACACCATCTTCGCTCTGTTCGGTTTCCCTACCTACGTCCACAGTGACCGGATTTCCTCATTTATGAGCGATGCGCTGCGCCAGTACCTGCTCAACAGGGGCATTGCCTCGAGCAGGACGACTACCTACAACCCCCGGGGAAACGGGCAGGTGGAACAGGAGAATGGGAAGATCTGGAAGGCCGTCCAGCTGGGCCTACGGTCCAGAAATCTCCCAGCCTCCTGCTGGCAGGAGGTCCTCCCCGACGCCCTCCACTCCATCAGGTCGCTCCTGTGCACTGCGACTAACAAAACTCCCCATGAACGTCTCTTTGCCTTCCCCAGGAAGTCCACTTCCGGGGTTTCACTCCTAACATGGCTGGCAGCTCCAGGACCCATTCTCCTCCGCAAGCACGTGTGGCTCCACAAGGCAGACCCGTTGGTTGAGAGGGTACAGCTACTCCACGTGAACCCGCAGTACGCCTATGTACAGTATCCTGACGGCCGCCAAGACACAGTCTCCCACAGGGACCAGCTGGGTCCCCACCCCCCCCCCCACCCCCCACCCCCGTTGCCCCAGCACCACCCTCCCTCCCCCCAGTGCACCCCACCACAGCCCCCGCTCCAGGACGATCCGTCCTCCCCTTGGTCCCACTCGGGGATGAAGATGAGGTCGACACACTCCCGGAGTCACCGACGACTGAACCGATGCCTGCATCGCCACCAGAACTGCGGCACTCGCAACGACGGATCAAGGTGCCTGATCGTCTAAATTTGTAAACTTTTTCTAAAATTTTAAACTACCTGTATGTAAATAGTTTCCCACCACCCCCGCTGGATTATTTTTTAACAGGGAGTGAATGTGGTAGTCACCACTGTTGTATTGTATATACTGCATACGTGGGTATTACGGTAAGGCCCCTTTACTACAGGTATGGGGGTAGATCCCTGCCTGCTGGCTCCGCCCAGTAGGCGGAGTATAAATGTGTGGGCTCTCCGAGCTGCAGCCATTTCGGCAGCAGCTGCGGGAGGCTCCACATCTCTGCGTAATAAAGCCTCCATTACTCTCTACTCTCGTCTCGTCGTAATTGATAGTGCATCAAAGTCCCCAGGGCCTGATGGGATATACCCCAGAATACTGAAGGAGGCAAGAGAGGAAATTGCTGAAGCCTTGACAGAAATCTTTGGATCCTCACTGTCTTCAGGTGATGTCCCGGAGGACTGGAGAATAGCCAATGTTGTTCCTTTGTTTAAGAAGGGTAGCAAGTATAATCCAGGGAACTACAGGCCGGTGAGCCTTACGTCAGTGGTAGGGAAATTACTGGAGAGAATTCTTCGAGACAGGATCTACTCCCATTTGAAAGCAAGTGGACGTATTAGCGAGAGGCAGCACAGTTTTGTGAAGAGGAGGTCATGTCTCACTAACTTGACAGTTTTTCGAGGAGTTCACAAAGATGATTGATGCAAGTAGGGCAGTGGATGTTGTCTATATGGACTTCAGTAAGGCCTTTGACAAGGTCCCTCATGGCAGACTGGTACAAAAGGTGAAGTCACACGGGATCAGAGGTGAGCTGGCAAGATGGATACAGAACTGGCTACGTCATAGAAGACACAGAGTAGCAATGGAAGGGTGCTTTCCTGATTGGAGGGCTGTGACTAGTGGTGTTCCGCAGGGATCAGTGCTGGGACCTTTGTTGTTCGTAGTATATATAAATGATTTGGAGGAAAATGTAACTGGTCTGATTAGTAAGTTAGCAGACAACACAAAGGTTGGTGGAATTGCAGATAGCGATGAGGACTGTCAGAGGATACAGCAGGATTTAGATCGTTTGCAGACTTGGGCGGAGAGATGGCAGATGGAGTTTAATCCAGACAAATGTGAGGTAATGCATTTTGGAAGGTCTAATACAGGTAGGAATAAACAGTGAATGGTAGAACCCTCAAGAGTATTGACAGTCAGAGAGATCTAGGAGTACAGGTTCACAGGTCACTGAAAGTGGCAACACAGGTGGAGAAGGTAGTCAAGAAGGCATACGGCTCTTCCGGTGGCGGCTATGGAGAAGTAAGTCGCACATTTTGTGGCTCCCACTCTGGTCGGACGTTTGGACCTTTCCCCCGTTTTTCTACTGGACTTGAATTGTAAAGCGGATGTTAGTGGCAATTGTTTACTGAATTCCCACTTCGGTGCGTGGAGAGAAGTGTTCATAAGGGCAGAAACAAAAAGATAGAAAAGGCTTGGGCTGTAGCTGCAACAGAAGACAGCATGGCAGAGTTTCGGACCTCTGGCTTGTCGACCCAGCAGTCTATGGAGCAGCTGATGCAAGTCATCCAGGAGGGTTTTGCTACGCAGAAACGGGACTGCTTGGACCCGATAAAAGAATCGATTGAGTGGTTGGAGCATAGATTGGGCGCCCAGGATCAGGTGATCCAGAAGGTGGAGAAGGCGCTGGCTGAGCAGGAGGAGCATCAGACTGCAGTGGAGCTGGAGGTGGGGATGCTGAGGGACCAGCAGAAGAAGCTCCTGGAGAAGGTGGAGGACCTAGAGAATAGGTCCCGCCGGCAGAACCTAAGAATTGTCGGGCTCCCGGAGGAGTCCGAAGGAACGGACGCTGGGCATACATCGCAGACATGTTTGTGAAGCTGCTGGGGGATGGAGCATTCTCCCGGCCCTTGGAGGTGGATAGGGCTCACAGAGCACTCGAGCGGAACCCGTGAATGGGAGACCTCACCCCCCCCCCCCCCCCCCCCCCGAGGGCAATGTTGGTGAGATTCCACACGTTCTCGGATAAGGAGCGCATTCTACAGTGGGCCAAGCAGACACAGAGCTGTAAATGGGACAATTGCATCCTGCGGGTTTACCAGGCCCTGAGCGTGGAGGTGGCCAGGAGGACAGCAGGCTTCAACCAGATCAGGTCGATTCTTTTCAAGAAGAAGGTGAAGTTTGGACTGTTATACCCAGCCCATCTCTGGGTCACACATGAGGATCAGCACTTTTACTTCGAGTCACCTGCGGATGCGTTGGACTATGCGAAAAAGAAAGGGCTAGTAATGGATTGAGAACTTTTGAACTTGGCTGCAACGTTCATGTTTTTGTTTTTTCTTTTTGTTTCTCTGTTTTTGTAAAAGGTTTCTCGTTTTGCGTTTCATGGAAGATGTTTGTGATGCCGTTTGCATTGATTTGGAACCAGCGGTAGAGCTGAGTGAGTTAAGGTTTTCATTTGCACTGTTGGGGGATGGAGGTGTGCTTGTTTTGATCTTCGTGTTTTTCTGTTGGGCAATTGTGTGGGGATTGTTTGATGTTGGAGTTTGTTTGTATGAGTGGGGGGGGGGGAGGGTGGGGAAGGAACAATAGGTGGGAAACTATCTGGCACCGGGAATGGGGGCCACCAAGCTAGCTGGGCGAGCTAGCTTTCGGAAGCGCAGTGGGGGGGGTGTATATGTTTGGTTTAGTAAAGGGGTTGGGTTACAAGATGTTGTTACTAGGGGGGGGGAGGGGGGGACGAATGTTCTGCTGACGAGGAAGGGGCTTGGGCTGAGGGACAGAGAGATGGTTGGGTCCTGGGGCTGCCTGGGGATGGACCGGTGGAGGCGCGGAGCATGGGCTGGAGGCGGGCCTAAAAAAGGGGATGGCTGATCGGCAGAGTGGGGGGGGCAAAGGCAATCTCAGGCCATGCTCCGCACTGGGTTGACCTGCAGGTTAGTAAAGACAGTAATCAGCGCCCGCACTAGAGGTTGGATGTGGGACTTTTGGCGGATGAAGGGGTGTGCGAGCGACTGAGGAAATGTATTCAGAGCTACCTGCAGGTCAATGACACGGGGGGAAATTTCAGCAGCGATGGTGTGGGAAGCACTGAAGGCGGTGGTCAGGGGTGAGCTGATCTCGATCAGGGCCCATAGGGAGAAGGTTGACGGGGCAGAGACGGACCGACTGGTAAAGGAGATACTACAGATTGATAGGAGGTATGCGGAGACCCCAGAGGCAGGGCTTTTAAGGGAACGGCGGAGGCTGCAGGCGGAGTTTAGCTTCCTGACCACAGGGAGGGCGGTGGAGCAGCTGAGAAAGGCGAGGGGGGCAATCTATGAACATGGAGAGAAGGCCAGCAGAATACTTGCATAGCAGCTTAGGAAGAGGGAGGCAGCTAGAGAGATAGGGAAAGTAAAGGGCGGAGATGGGAACCTGGTTGGTGATTCAGTAGGGGTGAATAAGGCGTTTAGGGCTTTCTACAGCAGGCTGTACAGGTGGGAACCCCCTACGGGGCCGGAGGGGATGAGGCACTTCTTGGAGGGGTTGAATTTCCCAAAGGTGGACGGGGAGCTGGTAGAAGGGCTGGGGGCCCCGATCGGGTTGGAAGAGATAGTGCAGGGTCTGAAGGCCATGCAGTCAGGTAAAGCTCCGAGGCCAGACAGGTACCCAGTGGAGTTTTATAAAAGGTTCTCGGGGATATTGGGGCCGGTGTTGATGAGAATGTTCAATGAGGCAAGGGAAAGAGAGTGCTGCCCCCGACGATGTCACAGGCAATGATTTAGCTGATTCTTAAGCAGGACAAGAACCCGGAGCTGTGTGTGTCCTACAGGCCGATCTCCCTGCTGAATGTGGATGCCACGTTGCTGGCCAAAATCTTGTCCTCCAGGATTAAGGATTGTGTTCCGGACATTACAGACGGTTGGTTGAGAGGGGACCTGATTGAGGTCTACAAAATTAAGAGAGGTATGGACAGGGTGGATAGCAACAAGCTTTTTCCAAGAGTGGGGGGTGTCAATTACAAGGGGTCACGATTTCAAGGTGAGCGGGGGTAAGTTTAAGGGAGATGTGTGTGGAAAGTTTTTTACGCAGAGGGTGGTGGGTGCCTGGAACGCTTTGCCAGCGGAGGTGGTAGAGGTGGGCACAATAGCATCATTTAAGATGCATCTAGACAGATATATGAACGGGCGGGGAACAGAGGGAAGTAGATCCTTGAAAAATAGGCGACAGGTTTAGATAAAGGAACTGGATCGACGCAGGTTGGGAGGGCTGAAGGGCCTGTTCCTGTGCTGTAATTTTCTTTGTTCTTTGTTATTGGGGAGGACCAGACGGGGTTTGTTAAGGGTAGGCAGTTGGTGACCAATGTAAGAAGGCTGTTAAATATAAAGCCTTGAGGGGCTGGAGAGGACTGGTCTGGAGGGGGTGTAGCACCGTGTTTCACTCTATGCGGGTGACCTGCTTCTGTACATTTCGGACCCAATAGAGGAGATGGAAGAAATCATGAGGACTCTAGGGGAATTTGGCCGGTTTTCGGAGTATAAGCTTAATATGGGAAAGAGTGAGATGTTTGTGGTCCAGGCGAGGGGACAGGAGAGGCGACTGGGAGAGCTGCCGTTTCGGCTAGTAGAGGGACGCTTTAGGTACTGTAATTGATAATAAGGAAAGATGTGTCATTTGAAACATGGAAGTCTGGCAATATCTGGTCTGAGAGAAATGTGAGAGAATACAGGGCAAGATCCCACAAAGGGTTAACAACAACTGTCAGGGAAGGATTGTAAAATGCAGATATCCTTGGTCAAGCAGGCTTAGCAAACAAGACAAACAGGATTTTGAATGAAGCCAAAAACAATGGCTCACACCTTCATTGAAAGTAACAAACTTAGTAAGGATCTGGAAAAGAATGGATGAGTTCAGTTGAATTTTGTGATAATTCGAAGTGTGAAAATTTGCTAATACCAGGTTTATCAGTCTACGAGAAACATAATTCAAAGCCAAAATCAAAGTCAAAATTGAGCTGAGGACACAATTAGAAAATAAAACTATAGAAATGACAGGAATTAAAAGTAACACCTATTGAAACCAAAGCATTTGGAACACCACAAAGGACACAATGTAATCAGATGTATGAGATGAAGTCATGTCAAAATGTATACTTTGTTGGATTAGACTGTTTTAGATCAAAGTTCCTTTTTACAATCAAAGAAAATAAGAGTTACTTTACAATAACATCAAAAAACGTAATTGTTAGAAAGCAAATATAAACCTCAAGACCAGGGCAGGAACTATCAGATCCAGAACCAGAAGCAGAACTCAGAGAGAGAGAGAGAGAGAGGGAACAAGCAGCTAGAGTCACCGTCAGCTCGGCCATGGGAAAGAGACAGAGCAAAGCAGCCGAGCTAAAATAGCTGATACATCTAAAGAAGACCAGACTTTAAAGAAGATTGATTGTCAAGTTGGGCCTGAAGGTCCCTTCAACCAACCAGAAGGATCCAGAAGCAAGATCTTTTTACTTTTCTGTAAAGCTTTTAAAAAGAGAAAAAAATATATTATAATAAAATAACTTAAAAGTTTTAACCTGAAACAGTGGTTATTAGTTTACTTTACTTACTTAGCAATGCGGGACCCAGGATCGATGCTACTAAGTGGTAAGTAGATGAAATCTTCGGTGAAGGTATGGGTTATACCAGGGGATAACTTGAAAATATAGTTTGACCTGAATAGCACCCACTGAAGCTTGCATCGGAGTCAGGGAGTGAGAATCCCTGATCACCATTTAGAATGTCGGCCCTTTTTGGTATAGGGGGACTTCTAAGAATAGTGGTGAGTTTTTAAAAACAGTACCTAGGCATCCAGGTGCAGCGGAAATGGGACCGGCTACATAAATTGAATCTGGCCCGGCTGGTGGACCAATTGAAGGATGATTTTCGGAGATGGGATGCACTTCCGATGTCTCTGGCTGGGAGGGTGCAAAGTATGAAGATGACGGTCCTCCCGAGATTCCTACTTGTATTCAGTGTCTCCCCATCTTTATTCCTCGGTCCTTTTTTAAGCGGGTCAACAGAGTGATCACGGGCTTCATCTGGGCGGGTAAGACCCCGCATGTAAGGAAGGTAATGCTTCAGCGGAGTCGGGGAAAGGGCAGGCTGGCGCTGCCAAATTTTAGCAACTATTATTGGGCGGCTAATATAGCCATGATCAGGAAGTGGGTGGTGGGGGAGGGGTCAGCATCGGTGCGTATGGAGGCGGCTTCATGTAAGGGCACCAGTCTGGAGGCGTTGGTAACAGCGCCTCTGCCGTTTCTGCCGGCACCGTAGTCCACCAGTCCAGTGGTGGCCCTGAGAGTTTGGGGCCAGTGGAGACGGCATGTGGGAGCAGTGGGAGCATCGGTCTGGGCCCCAATCTGTGATAATCACCGGTTTGCCCCAGGGAGTATGGACGGGGGGTTCCGGTTATGGTGGAGAGTGGGGATTGAGAGGATGGGGGATATGGTCATAGAGGGGAGCTTTCCGAGTAAGAGGGCATTGGAGGAAAAGTTTGGGTTGGCAAGGGGAAACAAATTCAGCTATCTGCAGGTGCGGGACTTCCTTCGTAAACAGGTGTCAACCTTCCCGCTCCTACCGCTAAGGGGGATTCAGGACAGGGTAGTTTCCAGAGGGTAGGTAGGAGAAGGGAGCGTCTCGGACATTTATAAGAAGCTTATGGGGTCAGAGGAGACACAGACCGAGGAGCTGAAGTGCAAGTGGGAGGAGAGATAGAGGATGGTCTATGGGCAGACGCATTGAGTAGAGTCAACGCGTCCGCAACATGTGCCAGGCTCAGCCTGATACAATTTAAGGTTGTTCACAGGGCTCACATGACAGTGGAGGGCAGGTGCGCAAAATGTGCGGGAGGACCAGCGAACCATGTCCACATGTTTTGGACATGTCCGAAGCTTAGGGGATTTTGGCAGGGGTTTGCGGACTGTCATGTCCACGGTGTTAAAAACAAGGGTGGCACTGAGTCCAGAGGTGGCAATTTTCGGGGTGTCAGAAAACTCAGGAATCCAGGAGGAGAAAGAGGCAGACGTTCTGGCCTTTGCTTCCCTGGTAGCCCGGAGACGGATACTGTTAGCATGGGGGAGTCAAAGCCCCCAAAGTCGGAGACCTGGCTATCGGACATGGCTAGCTTTCTCTGTTTGGAGAAAACCAAGTTCGCCTTGAGAGTGTCACTGTTAGGGTTCGCCCGGAGGTGGCAACTGTTCATCGACTTCTTTGCAGGAAATTAATTGTCAGCAGACAGGGGGAGGGGGGGTGAGTAGTTTATAGAATTAGAATCATAGAATTTACAGTGCAGAAGGAGGCCATTCAGCCCATCGAGTTTGCACCGGCTCTTGGAAAGAGCACCCTTCCCAAGCCCACCCCCCACCCTATCCCCATAACCCAGTAACCCAACCCAACACTAAGGGCAATTTTGGACACTAAGGGCAATTTAGCATAGCCAATCCACCTAACCTGCACATCTTTGGGCTGAGTGGGATTAGTTTAGATTAGAGTGGGGGTCAAAAAGGGTGGGACCTGTACGAGAGGTAAATGGCTTTTGCACTATGTTTATTTTATTTTTTTTACCATAGAATTTAGTGCAGAAGAAGGCCATTCGGCCCACCGAGTCTGCACCGGCTCTTGGAAAGAGCACCCTACCCAAGGTCAACACCTACACCCTGTCCCCATAACCCAGTAACCCCACCCAACAATAAGGGCAATTTTGGACACAAAGGGCAATTTATCATGGCCAATCCACCTAACCTGCACATCTTTGGACTGTGGGAGGAAACCGGAGCACCCGGAGGAAACCCACGCACACACGGGGATGATGTGCAGACTCCGCACAGACAGTGACCCAAGCCGGAATCGAACCTGTGACCCTGGAGCTGTGAAGCAATTGTGCTATCCACAATGCTACCATGCTGCCTTGGTTTTATACCTATGGTTTTAGGCATATTGTTTATTTGGTATATACATTACTATACCAAAAATGCCTCAATAAATTAAAAAAAAAAGAAGGCATACGGCATGCTTGCCTTCATTGGCGAGGGCATTGAATTTAAAAATTGGCAAGTCATGTTGCAGCTGTATAGAACCTTAGTTAGGCCACACTTGGAGTATAGTGTTCAATTCTGGTCGCCACACTACCAGAAGGATGTGAAGGCTTTGGAGAGGGTGCAGAAGAGATTTACCAGGATGTTGCCTGGTATGGAGGTCATTAGCTATGAGGAGAGATTGAATAAACTCGGTTTGTTCTCACTGGAATGACGGAGGTTGAAGGGGCGACCTGATAGAGGTCTACAAAATTATGAGGGGCATAGACAGAATGGATAGTCAGAGGCTTTTTCCCAGAGTAGAGGGATCAATTACTAGGGGGCATAGGTTTAAGGTGCGAGGGGCAAGGTTTTTACACAGAGAGTAGTGGGTGCCTGGAACTCGCTGCCGGAGGAGGTGGTGGAAGCAGGGACGAAAGTGACGTTTAAGGTGCATCTTGACAAATACATGAATAGGATGGGAATAGAGGGATACGGACCCCGGAAATATAGAAAATTTTAGTTTAGACGGGCAGCATGGTCGGCGCAGGCTTGGAGGGCCGAAGGACCTGTTCTTGTGCTGTACTTTTCTTTGTCCTTTTGTTTTTGTTTAAGTCTGAATTCCAACAGTCTGCCTGTTGTTTGACTGCAGTATGATTTTAAAATGCCCAATTCTTGAATTTAGGATTTTAAATTTAGGATATCCAATTTAATCAGCCTTAAAGCTATGCCCTGTTAGATCACCACAGGATCCTTAACATGAGGTAATTAATTAATCCTTCCTCTTAAGTGCAGCACGGTGGCACAGTGGTTAGCACTACTGTCTCATGGCCGAGGTTCCAGGTTCGATCCTGGCTCTGGGTCACTGTCCGTGTGGAGTTTGCACATTCTCCCCGTGTTTGCATGGGTTTTGCCCCCACAACACAAAGATGTGCAGGGTAGGTGGATTGGCCACGCTAAATTGCCCCTTAATTGGAAAAAAATTAATTGGGTACTCTAAATTTATTTATTTAAAAATTTTTTAAATCCCTCCTCTTACTCACTATCAAATCCAGAATTGCCTGCTCCCTGGTTGGTTCCACAACATATTGCTCCAAGAAACAAACTCATACATTCAATGAACTCTCACTCAAGATTACCCTTGTCAGTTTAATTAATAGTCTATGTGCAAATTAAAATTAGGCATGATTATTGCTGTACCTTTCTTACAAACCCCTAGTATTTCTTAGTTTATACTGTGCCCCACTGCGAAACTACTGTTTGGGGCCTGTAAATTATTCCCAGTGGGACTTCTTTTGTTTGCTGTTTCTTATTTCAATCCAGACTGATTCCACGTCTTGATCGCCAGTGCTTATATCATTTCTCACTACAGCACTGATCCCTTCATTTACCAGCAAAGCTACACCACTTCCTTTTCCTTTCTGTCTATTCTTCCAAAATATTGAGTATCCTTAGATATTTAACTCCCAGACCTGGTCTCCTTGTAACCATGTCTCAGTAATCACCACCAAATCATACCCCTTTTTATTTCTTTGTGTTCTTAACTCATTAATTTTATTCTGAATACTTTGTACAAGGCCTTTAAATTTGTTCTACTATAAAATTTCCTTACTCTTGTACAATTCGTTTGAGTAATATGACGTTCACATATTCTAGTTGCTTCCTTTTATTTGGTATCAGCCTAATCATTAACCTACACTCCAACCTTTCACAGACTTTCTAAATTTTCACAGTAACTTCATTACAGTGTTAATGATAGCCTACGTGTGACACTAATAAAGATGATTATCATTACTATTACCTTCTTTAATTTTGATTTTCTAATTTTCCATACAATGGAACCCTCACCCCCACTATTTAGTTTAAAGCCCTATCTACAACCCTAGTTATGCAATTAGCCAGGACTCTGGGCCCAGCATAATTTAGCCCTGCTAATATATCCGTGCCACTCCAATTCTTGGCTCAGGCATCCCCCGATTTTAATCACTTTATCATTGACTGCTATGCCTTCGACTGCCAAATCCCTCATGAACCCCCATCTGCTTCTGTCTTTCCTTTTTAGATGTTTCTTAAAATAATTCTTTGAGCAGGCCTTTGGTCATTTTCCCTGATGCCTTCTTATGAGACTGTTAAATTTTGTTTGATAACACTCCTGTGAAGTGCCATGGGGTGTTTTGCTACGCTACTGCCACTACAAAAATACAATTTGTTGTTCCGCAGCTGTGGTAATTGGAAGGTTTAAGTCCCAGGACTTGAGCATGAAAAGTTCCAGGTGAACACTTCAGCTGCATTGCTGGAGGTGGTACCTTCCAGGCAAAACGTTAAATTAAAACTCGGTGTGCACTTTCAGGTGGATACAGGAAATCTCACGACAATATATCGAAGAGCAGGGAAGTTAGCTCTGGTGTCCTGGCCAATATTTAACTTCCAATCAACATCATAAAAATAGATTATCTAGTCATTATTACATTGTTTTTTGGGGCATTTGCAGTGCTCAAATTGGCTGCCCTGTTTCCTACATTATAACAGCTACACTTCAAAAATAACCTCATTGGCCGTAAAGTAGCTCGAGGTGTCCAGTTGTTGTGAAAGGTGTTGATAAATGTTAATGTTTTTTTGTGTTGGTGTGCTGTTGAATGGACTGGCTGGAAGTTGAATGTGCTGCTGTGGTGCAAGATATCTGCCTCAGACAAGTTGTTTTCAGCTATCACTATCCAACTAGATGCTGGGTCTTGTTCTCCACTGATCAGAGAGCTGGCCTGCCTAATGTCAATTATCAGATCCTGAATGAGCTATTTTTTCTGTGACCTTCTTTAGCCCTACTCTCCTGAAGCTAGTTACATGTCACGAGATATTTTCAAATGAAGGTAGTCTTTTGGTCCTTTAAACACAGCCTTCCAATATCAACCTGTATCCTTCCCATTACACTGTCTAGGTGTTTCTTAAATAGGTCCAGTGCCCTGATCACAACCACCACTTTACTGGGGATTTATGCCAATTATTGATTGACCACTGCCTACAGAAATACTCCCCCAACAGCTCCTAAATTTAGCTTTCACAATTTCTATTGTGCTCTTTTGTCCAACTGACCTGGTCACTATTGTCTCAGGTTTAACTTCCTTACGCCTTGACTATCTGATAATATTATTGACCATGGACGGGATTCAACGGGAAAAAAAAAAATCTATGTTCAGTTTTGGACGCATTTAACGGGGTGTTTCTCGGTGGTTGCAGAGTTGAAGAACACCCCGCTATTCAACCGCACTTTGGCGTTTTTTCTGGCCTCAGGGAGTTTCTCTCCGCCAAGACCGCACTTGAGTGATTTCCTGCTGGGGAGCCTGGCAGGAAAGGCTCCTCGCAGATCTGGTCACCATTTTGGAAGGGTGTGCTGATCTTCCCCCCCCACCCCCCCGCCTTTCAGGCCCCCCCACCCCCTGTTTTTGACCCACCCGTCCCCACAAAGATTTCATTAAATCTCACGAGGCTTTTCAAGCGTCGCAAATCTTGCAAGAGGCCTCTGGCGAGATTCAACGGCCACGTCATGACACCACGTTGGGCGCAACGAGGCCGCTAAATCACGCCCCATATTCAGTAAGGGAGGATCTAACCCCACCCCCCCATCCCCAGACATTCATCAGCATTGCCACATTGCTGATTATTCCCCCCCTTTATTTTTTAACGGGATGTGGGTGTCACTGGCCGAATTGCCACCCCGAATTGCCACCCTGAATTGCCACCCCGAATTGCCACCCCGAATTGCCACCCCGAATTGCCTTTGAATTGAAGAATCCCCACCATTCACATCCATATGACAACTATTGACTTGAAATGGAACTGGACCAGCCATATAAATACAGTGGCGGCAATATCAAGTCAGAAGCTGAGAATTACATGGCACAAAGCCTGTCCACCACCTACAAGGCGCAAGTCAGGATTTGTGATTGGAAAACTCTCCTCTTGCCTGGATGAGTGCAACTCCAACAACATAAAAATACCATCTGGGATAAATTAGCCCACATGATCTGCAACTTATCCACCAGCTTAGGCATTTACACATACCACTACTGGCACAAAGTGACTGCAATGGGTACCAGCCACAGGACCTTCAATTGTACCTTCCAAATCCATGATCTCTACCACCTAGAAGAAGAAGGGCAGCAGATGCATGGGAACACCACGAGCTCCAAATGGCCCTCCAAACCACACACTATCCTGACTTGCCATTTCTTCACCATCACTGGGTTTAAAAGTCTGGAATTCACTTCCTAATAACATGAAGCGTGCATCTTCACAACATAGACTGTGGTGTTTCGAGAAGGCAGCTTATCATCACTTTCTCAAGGGCAATTAGGGAGGAGTAGCAAATGCCACCTACACTCACATCCCTCGAGAGAACAGAAAAAACATATTTTTACAGAAGTGGAGTGAATTTCCCAGATAGAAAATAGCAGAATTCATAACTGCTGCGCTAAACAATCTAGATTAAAAATCGTCTAACCATGCACACTTCTTGTACAAAACCTTGTCACATTTTCTGTTGTTTTTCCATTATAAATACCAATATTTACATTTATAATAGATTTGTCCAAGTAAATCTGCCATGTTGTAATGATCTCCGTCTAGCTCTTATTGATGCTGCCATATCCCATCATTCATCTCAGTTCCTTAGTCTCTGCTGCAGACACACCCCATGTTCCCAGCCATTATTTCTGTGTTTACTAATTTGCTGTAGATTTTGTTACTTTATTGAAGAAAAGTTATTATATACAACTATGGTTGGATCAAAAGATGGGAACTAAATTAGAGCTATGCCCCTTGTCCAATTATCTCCTAATCTCGAAGCCAACACAGCAGAAGTATACAAAGCTCAGTTCTGAGATGGGAAATTACTTTCAAGTCTGTTTTGGGCCCTGAAATGATCATTTATAGAGCATTTTCCCCAACCAGAAGACCAGAAGGCAGTGTGAAATCAGACTTCAGACCTTAATCATTGTTTAAAAAAAAAAAATTTAGAGAGCCAATTATTTTTTCCCAATTAAGGTGCAATGGCCAATCCCCTTACCCTGCACATCCTTAGGTTGTGGGGGTGAGACCCATGCAGACACGAGGAGAATGTTCAAATTCCACACGGACAGTGACCCGGGGCCTGGGTTGAACCCGGATCCTCTGCGCCATGAGACAACAGCGCTAACCACTGCGCCACCGTGCCGTCCTAGACCTTAATCAATGTTATGTGGTTGAGTGGCTGGCAATTGTTGTTCCTCCATAGGCAGCTCTCCCATTTTAAGCAATTGAATACATGATTATTTTCCTTAGTGGCAGCAGATCACAGAGAGTGGTGAAGCAGCAAAGGGGTAGGAGGCTATTTAGGAGCACTGTTGTGATGGAAATGTGCTCCTGCACCTCCTGGCTCCATGCCAATGATTTTTACTTTGTTTAAAATGATAAAAATGTTGGTCCCCAATGAACCCTAACCACAGTAGGCCCAATATATGTTCTCATTCCTTTTTTTGGAAATAAGTTGAGAGTACCCAATTATTTTTTTTCTATTTAAGGGGCAATTTAGCGTGGCCAATCCACCTACCCTGCACGTCTTTGGGTTGTGGGGGTGAGACTCACGCACACGGGAAGAATGTGCAAACTCCACACGAACAGTAACCCAGAGGTGGGATCGAACCTGGGTCCTCAGTGCCGTGAGGCAGCAGTGCTAACCACTGCGCCACCATGCCGCCTGTTCTGCTCTTTCCTTTCTAATTTCAGTAAAGTGATCACATTTATATTTATCAACCTGCAAATCCTTCCAACAAACACCACTGGCTGACAGTAAGAGCAGGAGAGATTCCTGGTCAGTCATGTAACACAAAGGATGTTGGGAGACTCTATGGCATGGTAGCACAGTGGTTAGCACTGTTGCTTCACAGCTCCAGGGTCCCAGCTTGGGTCACTGTCTGTGCGGAGTCTGCACATTCTCCCCGTGTCTGCGTGGGTTTCCTCCGGGTGCTCTGGTTTCCTCCCACAAGTCCCGAAACACGTGCTGTTAGGTAATTTGGACATTCTGAATTCCCCCTGTGTACCCGAACAGGGGCCGGAATGTGGCGACTAGGGGCTTTTCACAGTAACTTCATTGCAGTGTTAATGTAAGTCTACTTGTGAAAATAATGAAGTGATAATAATTATTATTATCACTATGCACAGCTCCAAACTACAACATGCATGTAGCCACAGCAACCGACTCTGCGATCTGTAACACACTACCACCACTGGATGGTTCAATCGATAACACCTTTGTTGTAATGGAGTTACACTCAAATACAGCCTCCAGATGGCAGTGTGCAGACGTGTGTGGTTTCTGTATATCACACAGTTTGTAATCAGATTTCTGCTGAAAACTACATCACAAGATATTGTTCGTCAAGAAGTACATTAAATCAACACAGTAAAGAGACAGAAGTTCAGAAAATAAGCAACCAATTCAAGGAAATGAATATATTGACTCTCCATTCACACTTTTAGTTTTCAAGTTCAATCAGGTTCTTGTGAGATTGCATCATTAGTGAAGTTACCGGAAAAGTCTAAATAGAGCACCTATTTCAAAATTAGGTTATACCAACTAGTTAGTTACTCAATTTGCTCATCAGTCATGCAATTATTATCTGTGACCCATATCAGGTTTTGTGGCTATCACTTCACAGTGGCACAGTAGTTAGCACTGCTGCCTCACAGTACCAGGGACCCGGATTTAATTCTGATCTCAGGTCACTGTCTGTGAGGAGTTTTCCGTTCTCCCCATGTCTGTGTGGGTTTCCTCCGGGTGCTCCAGTTTCTTCCCACAGTCAAAAGATGTGCCGGTTAGGTGGATTGGTCACGCTAATTTGCACCTTTGGGTGGGGTTGCAGGAATATGGCATGGGATTGGGCCTAGGTGGGGGGGATTCTTTTGAAGGATCGGTGCAGACTCGATGGGCTGAATGGCCTCCTTCTGCACTGTAGGGATTTTCTGATTCCTGAATGGTATTTCATGTAGATTTGAGATACAAAAATGGGTCCCTCTGAGATAATGGTATCGTTAGGAGAAAGGGATGTCTGTAACCCTGGAATCCTGCAGATAAAGATGGGAAATTATCAAACTCTTTAAAATCATTTACCAGATTGACTGCAAAATGAACATTTATTATACAAGTGTGTATATATATATAGTACACAGAACCAATAAAATGCAAAGCCAACATTACAGTCAAATATTAATAAGACCAGCATGCTGCCCTCAGAGACCTATCATCTAAAAACATAAGGTCCCATAAAGGCCGATAACACCTAGCTCTGCCTAACCACACTGCCATCTCTTGAGTTCTCCACAGCCTCTGACTTGTTATCCAGTACTACAGTAGATATTTCCTTCAATTAAATATTGGGAACAGCAGAGCCATTGAGCGTGATTCCCCCTCGGCTGACGCCAGAATCAGGAAACGCAGAGAATCGGTTCTGACACTGAGACCGTGGCAGGTGCCTGTTTCACACCAAATCACAATTCTCTGGTGCCACGGCAGGACGTCAATGCGTTCCACTCCGCACGTACAGCAAACGCCGTTGGCATATTATTAACGGGCCTGACCCGGTATTCTCTGGGGTCTCTGTGGTTCTCCGCCTCCGCTGCGCGGAATTCCCGATGCCGAGGTCCACTTACACTTTTAACAATCGAGAAACAGGTGCCGCGGCTGAGGAGGGAGAGAGAGGAGGTAGGACACGGAGAGGCACGGCCATGGGCTGCCCAGCTGCACACTGGCAGGGCTGCTTGGGGTGGGGTCTTCCAGGGAAGGAGGGTGAAGGGAGGATGGGCGTTGGGAGGGGTCACACCCCCCCTCCCCCCAACGGGACTGGGGCGGTGTCCAGGCATCCTGCTGCTGCGCACACCACTGATCACCCAAGTTGTCTTTGGGGGCCCCGCACGGAGCTCACTGCTGGCATGGGCAGCGCCAGCCGATGGTACCCCTGACAGCAGGGATGTGCGCAGGGCCAGAGGCACCCATGTTGCCAGGCACTGTTGGGGCCATGGGTGTGGGAATGGGGAGTGGGAGACATGCATGGGCAGAGGCCGCAGTGCCAACCAATGCCACTATGTAGCCTGGTTGGGCACGAGGTTCGCACCATGCTAACATGTCGGCTTTATGCCCCCTGCAGACAATGGATATTGGAATTCAACCAGCAGTGGTGGCCTTCCTCCTAGTCTCCGCAGCCCTAGGGGATGCGCTGCGGCTCTTTGAGTTGGCCTTGTGTGTATCGGCACCACCTGGCATTCGAGGATCTGCCAGACTGGGCATGCCGCGAAGACTCCGGCTCAGCAGGGAGACAGTGTGACATGTCTGCCAGATCATTGCACACCTGGCACCGTGGGGTAATGGGGGAGGACACCCGCTCCCTGTGGTCATCAAGGTGACGGTCACCCTGAACCTTTGTACTAAGAGATGCTTCCTAGCGGCGAGTGGGGATCTGCCTGGGATCTTACAGAGCTCGGTGCACAGGTGCATCTACGCCGTCACGGAGACCCAATATGTCGGCAAAATACATCCATTTCAATGTGGACCGAGCCCACCAGGATGCCCGGGGCAGAGGGGTTCACCGGCATCGGCCAGGTGTCCCGGGTCAGGGGGGGGGGACTGGCTAGGGCACAGACACTGCATCCTGCTCCCCCCGACCCCGGCCGACCACCCCCCCGCCTGCAACTCCCTCCGTGATACCTGCAGCAGTACGGGGTGGGGGCCCTGGGTTGGCAGAAACAGTGGGTTTGGTCCATGGGATGGAGATGATGACAACCGGCTCTGCGATTAGCTCTGGTGCTCCCCATCATATGACAACGTCTGACCCCTGCCCACGGTAGCACTTTCCACCGTCCACCTGGGTGATCCCTGAATGTGAGCTGGACATACCATCACACGGAGTTCTCTCTGGAGTGGCGGAGGTGGGTAGTGAAGGGGGGGGGGGGTGAGGGATGGAGGAGGCACAGGAGCGGTGAACGCTGGCTGAACTGCGGTCCAAGCTAAGCCCATTCCCCCTTCGCAGCCAGCCCAGACCAGCCCACCCCTCACACTCTTCCGACAGAGCACCAAGGCAGGTTGTAACATTGTGCACAGGTGCTTCATGTGAAAACGTAAATACAGATATGTGCCCTGGCCCCACTGTGCCCCACACCAGTGCCAACTTAACTGATGTCTACCTTTCTGGCCTTACGGGCCCTAACACTACATCCAGGTGAATCCCCAGACGGTACATCAGGAGTGGAGGTAGGCTGCTGCGATTCCCGCCCTGCAACCTGGGTCCCCTTTGGTGGGCATCTTCTCAGGCGACCGGGCCTGGATGGGCCTGGCTGCTATTCGGGTGTCTCAGGTGGTGTGGTGCTGCCCTGTTCTGCCCGCTGCCCAGATGCGCCAGGGACAGGAGGGGGGAGTCCGAGGAGCTGCGGTGTTCCAGCACCTCCACTGCGGGATCACCGGCACGGGCCCAATCATCTCCTCCTCCCTCGGGGTGCCCGATGGCCCCTGGGACACTCCATTGGATGGGGCTGCGAGGGGAGCTATCCCCTGAGGATCCCCTGCCACCAGGAACTGCCAGTCTTGGAGGCTCGCTCTGAACTCGACCAGGGTCGAAATTCTTGCGGCCATGGAGTACAGGGAGTGGACCACCTCTGTCTGGGACTGCGCCACATTTCCCATTGACTGTGCCATCACCTTCTGGGACAGGGCCACCTCCCTCTGTGTCTGCACCACGTCGGCCAGTGCCTGGACAATGCCACCGACGCTCTCATCCATGGTCACTGTGACTGGGCCAGGCTCAGGAGCGCCACTGTGATGTCCAGGTTGCTCTGGGACATGGCTGCCTGGGAGAGGGCAGCCCAGTCCTGGGCCTCAGCCACCACCTGCACAGATTGCCCCAGGCCTTGGACATGTTGATTCATAGCTGAAACCCTCGCCCCCAAGGCCTCCAGTGCGGACCACACCCGTGCGCTGTTGGCCTGGGTGGCACGCATGGTCGGCACCACCACCTGCTCCTGCACGCGGCTGGACTCCTTCACCTGCACCTGCAGGTGCTGGATCCTACGCCAACAACCCCTCATGTCGCCCCTGGCTCTGGGGCTGCATCTTCACGATCGATGGGGACTATCAGTTCCAGAAGCCTGAAACCCACCTGGACGGCAGCTAGTCCTTGGGGTCGGCCTGCCCTCTATCTGTCCACCCCTCAGGAGTTCCTACCTCCACCTGCTGTACCAAGTCAACTGTGTGGTGCGCAACAGAGAGTGGGGCATAGGCAGAGTGGGTAGTCAGAGGCTTTTTCCCAGTGTAGAGAGGTCAATTACTAGGGGGCATAGGTTTAAGGTGCAAGGGGTAAGGTTTAGAGGAGATGAAGAGGCAAAGATTTTACACAGAGGGTAGTGGGTATCTGAAACTCGCTGCCGGAGTGGGTGGTGGAAGCAGGGACGAAAGTGACCTTTAAGGGGTGTCTTGACAAATAATGAATAGGATTGGAATAGAGGGATACGGACTCCAGAAGAGTAGAAGATTTTAGTTTAGACGGGCAGCATGGTCGGCACAGGCTTGGAGGGCCGAAGGGCCTGTTCCTGTGCTGTACTTTTCTTTGTTCTTTGTTGTTCTTTTGAGTGTCCCAGGAGCCTCTTCACTAAAGTGCCCAACCAAGTTGAGTGTCTGGGATGGTGGAGGGTGTTGGAGTCAGCTGTGACAGGAAATCCACTGTGGTAGTCACCACTGTTGTATATATCACATATGAGAGGTAATACGGTAAGTCTCCTGTACTACAGGTACGGGGGTAGATGCTTGACTGTTTTGTGCTCACCGAGCTGCAGCCATTTCGGCAGCAGCTGCTGGAGGCTACACATCTCTGCGTAATAAAGCCTTGATTACGCTCTACTCTTGTCTCATCGTAATTGATAGTGCATCAATTTATTAAGCAGTGATTTTACAGCGATGGACCTTCTCATCAACCCAGATTGCCTGCAGCTGCACCCTCAAGCAGGCAACGCCAAGTCGGCCTTTGCACATTGGCTAGCTTGCTTTGAAGCCTACATCGGATCTGCGACAGACCCAATCCCAGAAGCACAGAAGCTCCAGATCCTGCATACTCGGCTGAGCTCCGATGTCTTTCCCCTCATCCAGGACGCGCCTACCTACGCTGAGGCCATGGCGCTACTGAAGGAGAACTACACCCACCCACTACAGACCAACAAACTCTACGCCAGGCACCTCCTGTCCACGCGGCACCAACCTCCCGGTGAGTCGGTGGAAGATTTCTGGTGTGCCCTGTAAGCCCTGGCGAGGGACTGCGATTTCCATGCCGTTTTGGCCGTTGAACATTCCGAACTCCGAATTAGGGACGCTTTCATTACGGGCATCGGGTCGGCGTACATCCGCCAGCGCCTCTTAGAAGGGGCTACCCTCGACCTCACGGCGACCAAGAAACTCGCAATCTCACTAACAGTCGCCTCCCGTAATGTACAAGCGTACGCCCCCGACCGCACGGCGCCCCCTCCTGGACATCGTGGACACCACCAGCGGCCACCCCATTGTGGACCCCACCAGCGACCTCCCCCAGCCAACCCCAGGCCTGCGCCGCGCGGCAGCCAGCCAACCCCGGGGGACCCAAGTGCTACTTCTGCGGACAAAGCACTCCCGGCAGCGCTGCCCGGCACGGAGCGCGCTCTGCAAGGCCTGCGGGAAGAAAGGACATTTCGCTGCTGTGTGCCAGGCCCGCTCGATCGCCGCTGTAACCAGGCCCATTGTTCCTGCACCCCCCACGTGCGACCCGTGGGCGCCGCCATCTTCCCCCCATCAGGCCTCGTGCGGCCCGTGGGCGCCGCCATCTTTAACGCCGCCCGCCACGTTCGCCCCGTGGACGCCGCCATCCTCCCCGCCTCAGGACCCCTGCTCGTCGGGCACCTCAACGGGCTGCTCATCGCCTTCAACCACCTTCTAACACCAGCTACAGCTCGCCTCCATCACGATCGACCAGTCCCGGCCGCACAACCTCGCAACCGCGTCGACGACGGTAAAGGTCGATGGGCACAAGACATCTTGCCTCCTTGACTCCAGGAGCACAGAGAGCTTCATCCACCCCGACACGGTAAGGCGCTGCTCCCTCGCGGTCCACCCCATCACACAACGAATCACCCTGGCCTCCAGATCCCACTCCGTGGAGATCCGGGGGTACTGCACCGCCACCCTCACCACCAGGGCATAGAGTTCAGCAACTTCTGGCTCTACGTCCTCCCCAACCTCTGCGCTGCCTTGCTACTCGGCCTGGACTTCCAGTGCAACCTCCAAAGTCTCACTCTGAAATTCGGCGGGAACCACCACCCCTTACTGTATGCGGTCTCATGATCATTAAGGTCGACCCGCCTTCTCTGTTTGCGAACCTCACCCCGGATTGCAAAACCGTCGCCACCAGGAGCAGACAGTACAGTGCCCAGGACAGCACCTTCATCAGGTCGGAGGTCCAGCGGCTGCTGCAGGAAGGCATCATCGAGGCCAGCAACAGCCCCTGGAGAGCCCAAGTGGCAGTGGTGAAAACTGGGGAGAAAAACAGGATGGTCGTTGACTACAGCCAGACCATCAATCGGTACACGCAGCTCGACCGTACCCCCTCCCACGCATATCTGATATGGTCAATCAGATTGCACAGTACGGGTCTTCTCGACAGTGGACCTGAAATCTGCCTATCACCAGAGGCTGCCAGGTCTGCGCGGAGTGCAAACCACACTTCTACCGGCCAGACCGCGCGCATCTTGTGAAGGCCTCCAGCTCCTTTGAACGCCTCTGCGTGGATTTCAAAGGGCCCCTCCGCTCCACCGACCGAAACATGTACTTCCTTAACGTGGTGGACGAATATTCCAGATTCCCCTTTGCCGTCCCATGCCCCGATATGACGTCTGCCACCGTCATCAAAGCCCTCAACACCATCTTCGCCCTGTTCAGTTTCCCTGCCTACATCCACAGCGACCGGGGATCCTCATTTATGAGCGATGAGCTGCGTCAGTACCTGCTCAGCAAGGGCATCGCCTCGAGGAGGACAACCAGCTACAACCGCCGGGGAAACGGGCACGTGGAGCAGGAGAATGGGACGGTCTGGAAGGCCGTCCAGCTGGCCCTACGGTCCAAAAATCTCCCGGTTTCCCGCTGGCAGGAGGTCATCCCCGACACCCTTGACTCCATCCGATCGCTACTTTGCACTGCGACTAATGCAACCCCCCATGAACGTTTCCTTGCCTTCCCCAGGAAGTCCACCTCCGGGGTTTCGCTCCCAACGTGGCTGGCAGCTCCAGGACCTGTTCTCCTCTGCAAGCACGTGCGGCTCCACAAGGCGGACCCGTTGGTCGACAATGTATAGCTACTCCATGCAAACCTGCAGTATGCCTACGTGGCGTACCCCGACGGCCGGCAAGACATAGTCTCCCTCAGGGACCTGGTACCAGCTGGCCACCACCCCCCGCCCCCCCCGACCCGGTGCCACACTTCCTCCCCCCAGCGCACCTCACCACAGTCCCCGCTCCAGGACGATCCGTCCTCCCCTTGGTCCCACCCGGGGATGAAGATGAGGTCTACACGCTCCTGGAGTCACCGCCGACGCCTGCATCACCACCGGGACTGCGGCGCTCACAACAGAGGATTAAGGCACCCGATCGGCTGAATTTGTGAATTTTCCCCAAAATGTTTACCTTAAAATGCATGTAAATAGTTTTCCACCACTCCCGCTGGACTCTTTTTTTAACAGGGGGTGAATGTCGTAGTCACCACTGTTGTATATAATCACATACTAGAGGTAATACAGTTTGGCTCCTGTACTACAGGTACGGGGGTAGATCCCTGCCTGCTGGCTCCGCCTAGTAGGCGGAGTATAAATGTGTGTGCTCACCGAGCTGCAGCCATTTCTGCAGCAGCTGCAGGAGGCTACACATCTCTCCTTAATAAAGCCTCGATTACTCTCTACTCTCGTCTCGTCGTAATTGATGGTGCATCATCCATGTCATCCTTGGATTTGAGCTCTGGGGTGTCATGGAATCATAGAATTTACAGTGCAGAAAAAGGCCATTCAGCCCATCGAGTCTGCACCGGCTCTTGGAAAGAGCACCCCACTTAAGCCCAAGTCTCCACCCTATCCCCCCAACTCAGTAACCCCACCCAACTAAGGGCAATTTATCATGGGCAATCCACCTAACCTGCACATCTTTGGACTGTGGGAGGAAACCGGAGCACCCGGAGGAAACCCACACAGACACGGGGAGAACAGTGTCCTGGGTCTCGGGTTGATGGCTCGTGTCCGTGTCGGTGTCCTTGTCGCTGGTCGGCACCTGGGTCTCTGGTTGTGTCTGTGGCTGGGGGCAAGGAACATCAGGACCCGTCCCATCACCAGCAGCTCTTGCAAGACACAAGACAAGACGCATGATTACAGGGATGGGGGGGTGTTGGAGGTGTGTGTGTTGGGGAGGGGAGTGTGTTTGGGAGGGGGGAGTAGGGGTGGTGTTCCTGGTGGAGCGAGGGTTTGGGGGTGGTGTGGGGGTGGTGTGCGGGTGAGGGTGGTGTTTGGGGGTAGTTGGCACAGAAGCAATGAAGCAGGGTCTCACTTCCTCGCCAACGCCAACCTCCACCCTGGCGACTGCCCTTTCCTCGGGCACACCGACCACATCCAGGGCCCGTTGCTCTGCCGCAGTGAGGGAGCCACAGGTCTCGGGATCCCCCCTCCAGTTATGTAGGGGGGGTGCGGGCGGTGTTGCTCACAGCGCTTACAGTCTCTGTCACCTGCGCCCAGGCACGACAAACGTCAGTGGCTGGCAGCTTCCTTCTCGGGCCGGGATACAGGGTCACTCGTCTCTCCTCCATGGCGTCTAGCAGGGTCTCAAACCCAGCGTCTGTAAAACAGGTGCCGCCCTCCTCGCTGCTATCTTGTTGGCTGGGTTGGTGTGTGTGGGGAGTGAAGTGTGTATTGTAGCTGCAGCTTGTCAGCCTCCTGAGTGTCAATCGCGAATCCGGTGAATCCGGCACCGTTTCTCATTGGAATCGATTGTGTTCCACGTGGTATTGGTGCTAGCCCCTTAATGGCCATTGAATTGGCCCAGGTGCGGCACCAATTTTGCCGTCGTAGAAGTTCACAAATCCTGCCCTTGCGTCAATACTTAGTCTCAGGAACGGAGAATTCCGCCAATTGTCTTTGGAACCTCAATTTAAAGTTAAATTCCCAGCCCTCAACTCCATCTCTGTCAGTGGCAATTGTGAGAGGCCATGGCAATCATTCACAAACATGTGGGCTGCACGGTAGCACAAGTGATTAGCACTGCGGCTTCACAGCGCCAGGGTCCCGGGTCCGATTCCCTGTTGGGTCACTGTCTGTGCGGAGTCTGCACGTTCTCCCCGTGTCTGCGTGGGTTTAGCTCCGGTTTCCTCCCACAGTCCAAAGACGTGCAGGTTAGTTGGATTGGCCATGATAAAAAAAAATTGCCCTTAGTGACCAAAAAAGGTTAGATGGGGTTATTGGGCTACGGGGATATGGTGGAATGAGGGCTTAAGTGGGTCGGTGCAGACTCGATGGGCTGAATAGCCTCCTTCTACACTGTATGTTCTATGTTCTACGTGTTGCATTAGACCTTGAGCTGAGTTTCTAACCCCATATTCTCTCTCATCACCAAGACCACCAATGCTGAAATTCCAAAGCATCACCCATCTCTATCCTTCGCCCATCTATTACTCTAACCCTCATTCATGCCTTTTAGCCTATGGACCTGACTATTCCAATGTTTTCCTGACCAGCCACACATGTTGCATTTTCTATAAACTTGAGCTCATGCAAACCTCTTTGGTCCACATCCTAACTTGTATCACACCATTCACCCATCACTGACATCCACTGGCGTCGCCACTTCGGAAGTAACTCCGTTTTAAAATGCTCAGTTTCAATTCCATCCATGACATAGCCCCTCCTTCTTTGTAACTTCCTCTCGCTGTACACCTCTTCCACCTGTACTTTTTCAATTTTGGCCTCTTGCAGATTTTCAATTTTTATTATTACAACATTGGCAGCCATCAATCAGCTGCTGAGCCCAAAGTGGTGATATTAAAATTGGGGTGCAGATGCCAGAATTATGGAAGTGTAGATATCTCAGAGGGTTGTGGGATTGGAGGAAATTGGAAGCAGGGAGGGGTGAGGCCTTCTTCTTTAAGGCATTCTCCTTCTTTAAGGCATTCCACAAGCTTTAGGTCACTCCCCTAATATCTCATGTGGTACAATATCAAATTTTGTTCAATAACATTCTCTTGAATCATCTTGGGACCTTTTGCGCTGCTAAAGGCACAACATAAGTGCACATTTTTGTACTATATCATTGTGCCTTGCACATTAACAGCAATAAATACCTTTCCTAAAAGGCCATTCTTCACATTTGAGTATAAGCAGACTGTCAACATACCATTCAAGTATATTGTGCCAGGTCTCGTCTTTATACAAATTCCAAACATGGTCCAGGATTGTCATTCTCCAGCCCAGGCATTTGTGACCAACTGTTGTGGCCAATTGCTGCTCTAGAACTGCTTTCCCACAAGGACCACTAAATTCAGCCCAAACCATGATTTGAACCTGGAATCTTTTGGACTGTATAATTCAGTGCTACACTGACCAGTGCTGAACTGAGTAATATAGTGTCAGCAAGATTGCCTTGCTACCCTGGCTAAATTGTGCTCTCACAAATTCTAGCCCATCCTGCTATTCTACCTTTGGTCTCAACTATTCTAACACACTCCTGACTGGTATGTTTCATTCTATTCTGTATAAAGAAAGTCAGGTCATCAAAACTTCTGGTGCCCATTTCTTTAACTCACAGAAATTCCCATTCCCCCATCTCCTTTGTGCTTGCTCATCTACACTGGCACCTAGTAAAGCAATATTTTGATTTAAAAATTCTCATCCTGGTTTGCAAACCTCTCCATGGCCTCACCCCTCCCTGCTTCCGATTTCCTCCAATCCCACAACCCTCTGAGATATCTACACTTCCATAATTCTGGCATCTGCACCCCAATTTTAATTTCTCCACCATTGGTGGCTATGCCTTCAGTTGGTTAGACACCAAGCTCTACTCTCCTTACATCTTCCCATTTCTCGACCTAGCTTTCCTACTTTAAGACTCTCCCTAAAACCTACCATTTTGACCAAGCTTTTGGTCATTTGACCAAATCTCCTTATGTGGCTTGGTGGCATACTTTGGTTAATAATGTTCCTATGAAGCATCATGGAACGTTTCATTTTGTTAAAGGTGCTATGTAAAAATGTAGTTGTTATCAGTCCTGTTTTAAAGTAATTACAGGAACCACTATATTCTACAAGGAGATTTATAAAACCATAGACAGAAAGACACTTGATGTAGATCCCATTGACATATACCTGTGCACGAAACTCAACAGGTACAAAAATCCACATTTTACATTTAAAAACACTTGGGGTGGTATTTTATGTAGGCAACAATGGTCTCACCTGCTAGCTGAAAGCCGGCAAGAGCCCCAAGTTGCCTCTTTCTGGCAGAAATTCAACCTCCCAAAAGCCCGCTGTTGTTCAGCAGGGCCACCAGGGAGGCAATGCTGCTGCTGGTTCTCCAGCCACTTGAGGTGCAGAAGACCCAGTCACCATTCAGTGAAGGCAGGAGAGGGGAACGCCCCTGCCACCAAACCCGTCAAAGGGGAGGGGATTAAATTCCGCCCTTAGTTTTGTTTTACATGTTAACAGCCAGGTTATCAATTTTAATGCACATTCACCAGCTCATTATTTTATTTTATTTTTTTATTACTTTATTAGAGTTACAAAGCCAGAGCTCAGAGGACAGGGGCAATCCAGCTCCTTGCCTGCTCCCAAAAACAATTTAAATCAAATCCAATTCATGGGGCGAGATTCTCCGACCCCCCCGCCGGGTCGGAGAATCGCCAGGGGCTGGCGTGAATCCCGCCCCTGCCGGTTGCCGAATTCTCCGGCACCGGATATTCGACGGAGGCGGGAATCGTGCCGCGCCAGTTGGCAGGACCCCCCTGCGATTCTCCGGCCCGGATGAGCTGAAGTCCCGCTGCTAGAATGCCTGTCCCGCCGGCGTAGATTAAACCACCTACCTTACCGGCGGGACAAGGCAGCGCGGGCAGGCTCCGGGGTCCTGGGGGGGCGCGGGACGATCTTGCCCCGGGGGGTGCCCCCACGGTGGCCTGGCCCGCCATCGGGGCCCACCGATCCGCGGGCGGGCCTGTGCCGTGGGGGCACTCTTTTCCTTCCGCCTTCGCCACGGTCTCCACCATGGCGGAAGCGGAAGAGACTCCCTCCACAGCTCATGCGCGGGGATGCCGTGAGCGGCCGCTAACGCTCCCGCGCATGCGCCGCCCGGAGATGTCATTTACGCCCCAGCTGGCGGGGCACCAAAGGCCTTTTCCGCCAGCTGGCGGGGCGGAAATTAGTCCGGCGAGGGCCTAGCCCCTTAAGGTTGGGGCTCGGCCCCCCAAGATGCGGAGGATTCCACACCTTTGGGGCGGCGCGATGCCCGACTGATTTGCACCGTTTTGGGCACCGGTCGGCGGACATCGCGCCGATACCGGAGAATTTCGCCCATGGTCACCACAAGGGAGACATACCAGTTCCAGGCATTACACCTGACCTCACGTTCATCTTAGCCAAAAGGTCAAGAAGCAATTATCAGCTCATTATTTTTGACAGAACATTTAATGATTCATTCTTTTTTTCCAAGAAGTATTTTAATTGGAATTCAACACAATACCAAAATTTGCACGACATATAAGTAAAAAAGCGCAAGAACAACAACTACATCAACAACACAAATATCACAGGTTGTCACAGCGCCTGTGACCAGTCTTCATAATCGCGTTTCCTTATTTACAATGGTGCACATAGTTACATGGAGAACATTTTATTTATATTAATCATCACGTCGATTTTAGAGGATGAGTAGGATGTTTGCTCTCTGAATCGTTACGTGTGGGAGGGGCCAATGCCCCTTCAGGCAGGGTACCTTTCTCCCCATCTCTCCACTGTGTCATGCGTGTATTTCGCATCTCCCCGGCAGTTCTTCCCTCCCCCTCCACCAGCCCGTGCCTCCCCTCAGTTGCTGGTTACGCACAGGTCCTTGAAATAGTTGGTAAACCTTCTCCACGTGTCATGGAATCTCTCCTCGGACCCCCGAATGAGAATTTTATTTTTTCTAGCTCCAGGAATTCAGCCAGATCTGAGAAACACTCCGAGGCTCTGGGTGGCGCTGCGAACTTCCATCCTAGCAGAAATCCTCGTAGGAAATCAGAGAGGCGAAGGCTAGGGTGTCCGCCCCTTTCCATGTGAAGAGTTCTGGGTGCTCTGATACCCCGGAGACTGCCACAAGTGGGCATGGCTCCACCTTAACCACCAGAACCCTGGGCATGGCCTCAAAGAAGGCGGTCCAGAATCCAAAGAGTCTGGGCAGGACCAGAACATGTGGGTGTGGTTGGCCAGGCCCCGCTGATACCGGCCGCACTTGTCCTCCACCTCTGGGAAGAATCCGCTCATTCTCTTCTTGGTTCGATGCGCTCTGTGCAACACCTTGAGCTGCACCAGGCTTAGCCCTGCGCATGAGGAGGTGGAGTTTGTCATAATGCAAGTGCAAACACCATGCGGTAGCTAGTAAGTCTGGTCAGGCTACTACAAGGTCTCCAGTCAGTTCAGTATAGTGTCGACCCAAAGCTGAATATGTATATCAGTTCTATCGTTGAATAAAACAGTGTTGGATCTTCTCCAGTGTTAGACGTCTGTTTCTAGCTTCCCTGCATCCGGTGCAGTCCACATCGAACCTGCTTGCATCACACAACAGAGTTGATCCTGTGCAACCGCTCGATCCAGAGTTCTCCATGTGGTAATACGCATACATGCATACCTGTGTATAAACGTATATAACTGTATATATCTGTACAAATGTATAAAGCTGGTCACCAGTACATGTATTGACAGTTATGACCTCTTGCCAGCAGGTGGAGCCAGACATACACCACGTGACTGACGAGACTTGGCAGTTGGTAGCAATATGGTTAGTAGGACGGTCGCATTTACAGTCGCTCTCAAGGAACTCAATATCTGTTGGTTACCTGCCCACGTGCTTAATCTGGCTGAACATATATGTTGTATGCGTGTCTTCATGATCAGGGGAGTCACAAAACACAACACTCCACCTATCTCCAAGTCCAGCTCCTCCCCCCATTTTCATCACGTTTCGTTGTGTGGGGTCCTGACAATTTCTATGAGTCGTCTGTATATGTTGAGACATTTGTCTCCCAGCCAGTCCAGTCTTACCACTGTGTCCAAAAGGGTGTGTCTGGGTAGCTGGGGGAACGTCTTTGTCTCTTTGCGGAGAAAATTGCACAGCAGCAAGTACCTTTCGGGAGTTGGAGCTTCTCCGATAGTTCCCCAGGGTCGCTACTCTCCCGTCCACGTACAGGTGATTCACCGTCAACGTCCCACTATCCTTCACCCTCAAGGCCCAACAGCCTTCCTTCCATGTCCTAAACCTGGCGTCAATCCTAGCCAGTGTGAATATATGGTTATTGCAGACATATTAAAGACATACTGAGTTGAAGTGGCGCCTTAACTGGTTCCAGGTCTTTAATGTGGCTACTATCACCAGGCTCCGGGAGAGGGGGGGGATAGGGAGTGAGGCGGTGGCCAGCGTGGGGAGAGATGTCCCTGTGCAGGAACCAGTCTGCCTCCGGCTCCTTCAGCCACTTCCTCACCCGCTCTGCATTTGCCGCTCAGTGATAGAAAAGGAGGTTTGGCAGGGCCAGGCCGCCCACGTATCGCCCACTTTGCAAGATGGCTTTTCTTACCCTGGGGACTCTGCCCCCCACCCCATCCCTCACAAAGGCCATGATTAACTTTATCAACTGAAGAGGATTTAGAGATGTAGATCAGGAGCGATCTGAATGTGAAGAGGAACCTGGGCAGCACGTTGATATTAATCAGCTGCACTCTTCCCACGAGCATGAGCGGAGTCCCATCTTTGCAGGTCCCTCTTCACCTCTTCCATCAAGCTGGAGAGGTTCCATTTGTGGAGCCTCATCCAGACGTGTGTTACCTGTATCCCCAGTTCCCTGAACTTGGTTTGGGTCATCTTTAACGGTAGTTCCTCCAGATCTGCTCCTCCCCCTTGGGGGTGCACTGGGAAGATTTTGTTCTTCCCCAGGTTGCGTTTGTAACCTGAGAAGGCACCAAACTCTCTAAGGAGTTCTGTTATCTTTTCCATGCTGGCCAGGAGGTTCGACAGGTAGAGGAGCAGGTCATCTGCATAGAGTGAAATTCTGTGCTCGCTGCCCCCTCTCCAAATGCTGGTCCACCACTCTGTCGATCTGAGGACGATTGCCAGTGGTTCAATTGCCAGTGTGAACAGGAGCGGGGACAATGAGCACCCCTGCTTCGGCCCCCTGTGCAGCCAAAAGTACTCGGAGCTGGTGGCATCCGGCTGCGTACTCGCCCAGGAACACTGCACAAAGGTTTCACCCACGTGGTGAAGGCAGAGAGTAGCAACGGAAGGGTGCTTTTCTGATTGGAGGGCTGTGACTAGTGGAGTTCCGCAGGGATCAGTGCTGGGACCTTTGCTGTTCGTAGTATATATAAATGATTTGGAGGAAAATGTAACTGGTCTGATTAGTAAGTTTGCGGACGACACAAAGGTTGGTGGAATTGCGGATAGCGATGAGGACTGTCAGAGGATACAGCAGGGTTTAGATCGTTTGGAGACTTGGGCGGTGAAATCGCAGATGGAGTTTAATCCAGACAAATGTGAGGTAATGCATTTTGGAAGGTCTAATACAGGTAGGGAATATACAGTGAATGGTAGAACCCTCAAGAGTATTGACAGTCAGAGAGATCTAGGTGTACAGGTCCACAGGTCACTGAAAGGGGCAACACAGGTGGAGAAGGTAGTCAAGAAGGCATACGGCATGCTTGCCTTCATTGGCCGGGGCATTGAGCATAAAAATTGGCAAGTCATGTTGCAGCTGTATAGAACCTTAGTTAGGCCACACTTGGAGTATAGTGTTCAATTCTGATCACCACACTACCAGGATGTGGAGGCTTCAGAGAGGGTGAAGAAGAGATTTACCAGGATGTTGCCTGGTATGAAGGGCATTAGCTATGGGTAGAGGTTGAATAACTTGGTTTGTTCTCACTGAAATGAAGGAGGTTGAGGGGCGACCTGATAGAGGTCTACAAAATTATGAGGGGCATAGACAGAGTGGATAGTCAGAGACTTTTTCCCAGGGTAGAGGGGTCAATTACTAGGGGGCATAGGTTTAAGATGCGAGGGGCAAGGTTTAGCGGAGATGTCGAGGCAGGTTTTTTTACACAGAGGGTAGTGGGTGCCTGGAACTCGCTGCCCGAGGAGGTGGTGGAAGCAGGGACGATAGTGACATTTAAGGGGCATCTTGACAAATACATGAATAGGATGGGAATAGAGGGATACGGACCCAGGAAGTGTAGAAGATTGTAGTTTAGTCGGGCAGCATGGTTGGCGCAGGCTTGGAGGGCCGAAGGGCCTGTTCCTGTGCTGTACATTTCTTTGTTCTTTGTTGTGAACCTGCTCCAAGCTCAAACCGCTGAAGCACCTCCATGAATCCTGAAAGACGTGCTGTTAGGTAATTTGGTCATTCTAAATTCTCCCTCTGTGTACCTGAATAGGTGCCGGAATGTGGAAAATAGGGGATTTTCACAGTAACCTCATTGCAGTGTTAATGTAAGCCTACTTGTGACAATAAAAATTATTTTTATGAGGTATCTCCATACTCGATCAAAAGCTTTCTCAGCGTCAGGGAGATGATCACTTCTGGTGTGTCCTCCCTAGATGGGGTCATTATTACATTCAATAGGCATCTGCTGTTCACGGTTAGCTTCTGCCCTTGATGAACCCGGTCTGATCTTCTACGATCACTTCTGGTAGGCAACTTTCCAGGCGCCTCGCCAGTATTTTAGCATCGGTGTTTAACAAAGAAACGGGTCTCTATGACCCACACTCTGTCAGGTCCTTGTCTTTTTGGCAGTTCAGTGAGGTCGAGGCCTGTGCCAACGTGGGCAGCAGGGCCCCCCTCGACAGTGAATCATCTCCTACTGCTGTTGCAAATTGTTTGCAAAAGTCTACTGAAAATCCAGCTAGTACCAGCTCCTATCATGACTGCATGGAATTAATGCATTCCATGATCTCATCGAGCCTTAGAGGTGCTTCCAGCCCTTGTTTCTTGTCCTCCCCTACCACTGGTATATCCAGTCCATCGCGGAATTGTTTCATCTCCAAGTCCCCCTCCGGGGGCTCGGAGGTGTACAGGCCTCGGTAAAAGTTTGAAACGGCTTCATTAGCCTCATTCGGAGCCGCAACCATCCAACCATTCCTGCCCCTGGCTAGCACTATTTCTTTCACGCTGGCCTTGTCTGCACGTTTATAATAGGCCCCCCGTGACTGCTTTCCCGGGAGAGCAGTTCCATGGTTTGGCCGGTGGAGTACCGTCGATCCATCTCCAGTGTGAAGTCGATCGGCTGCTGCCTGATTATTCTATCCTTCATATCCTTAAGGACTCTTTAAGCTACTATTTCCCCCCTGATCACTACCTTCAGTGCCTCCCAGAATGTGGAGGGTGAGACCTCCCTGTTCTGTTGGCAGGTTACGTAACCGTCGTTGGCTTGGCATATTTTTGTACAGAATTCTTTAATCGGCGCGGAAGGCTGTGTCCAGCCTCCATGCGGATACCTTCTCCAACCTCACTTAATGTACTGGGGTGTTTGGTTGGAGATTACGACCATGGAGTATTCTTCCCTATGAGGAAGTCTAAACGAAAGTTTGGACTTGTGCACGTAGAATTATTTTTCCTTTGCGGGACTGGGGTTTCGGCCATAGATTTTTTGACAAACACTGCTTCATCCCAGTTTGGGGCATATATATTTACTAGAACTACCGAGGCCCCTTCCTGGTTCCTGCTGACCACAGCTAAGCGTTGCCCCAGGCCCACCATCGAATTCATCACTGCGAACGTAACTGCCCTGTTAACTAGTACGCCCACCCCTCTTGGCCTAGTGTCGAAGCATGTATAAAACGTTTGCCCCACCCAGTTGTTCCTGAGCTGCAGCCGGTTCCTCTCTCAGGTGTCTCTTGTAACAAGGCTACATCCACAAGGCTTGGAGGAAGACGTGGAGACGAGGCTTTAGAGATGGGCAAGGACTCTGGATCTTTTAATCAGCCCATTGAGGCCTCATGTTCCATGTAGCTATCCTAATTTTATGGGAGGGCGGTGGGGGGTCAACCATATTCACCCTGTGGGCCTACCCTCGCTCTGTTCAAAACGGCCACTACTTCTTTTTCACCGTCTCCACGTGTGACCTGTTGTAACAGATACATAGAAGATAGGAACACGAGGCCTTTTGGCCCTTTGAGCCTGCTCCACCATGTATCGCGATCATGGCTGATCATCCAACTCAATAGCCTAATCCCAACTCCTCTACCAATGTACCGCCCCCCCCGCCCTAGTCCTCCCACTCCTTTGGCTCTACCCCCACCCCCATTTTCTTTCTTCTTGCTCTTTGTTTCCGCTGAACATGTTTTACCCCTCCCTCCTGTCAGGCGCACCTTCCCTCCCTGGAGGTGTGCTGCAGCCTACTCTTTGCTATACCTCTGTACAGCAGGCTGTTTGCTAGTGTAGTGGTTCCCCTCAATGATCAAATTCCCCAATTTATCCCCGTCTACTTTTCTCCTCCTCCTGTGCACCCCCCCCCCCCCGCCCCCTTGCATTCGTGCACATGGTCACCTCTATCTCTCTTGAGTCCTTAAAAGCCCACACTATGCTCATTGTCCTCTGCTATTTCCCGTTCATTTTTGTGCACAAACCTGTTGGCCTCCTCTGGGACGTCTATGTACTATTATTTGCCCTGATGGGTGACCCATAGCTTGGAGGGGTGGGGCATGCCAAACCACCCCTTGCTTTTGTATAGCACGGATTTGGCGCCGTTAAATTGTGTCCGGCGTTTGTCCCGGTCTCCTCCAATGCCCTGGTCTACTAGATGGACTGTCCTTCCCACGTGCACAGATTTCACCCTCCTCAGGATTCGCTCCTTATCCTAGTATCTGTGGAGCCACAAAATCATTGCCCATGGTTCCCCGGCCATGGGTCGTTACCAGAATGACCTGTTGTCATGGTCTACCTCTGGGGGCTTCCCGAGCATCGCTGCTACATACTCCATGGAGTTCCTCCCCTCCGATAGCCCCATGATCCACAGATTTTCCGACATAATGCTTTCTTGGTTGTCGACTTTTTTCCTCAGCCCTTTCCGAATCCCTCGTCACCTCGGCTTCGAGTGCCACAATCCGATCTGATCCGTGGCAGCTTTCTCGAGATCTCACTTTACCTCGTGTGCATCAAGCCTCCACTCCATTTCGCCCATTGCCTCCTTCCTGAAGGCCTTTTGTGGCCTACACTGCTGCTACAAGGTCTTCCTTCAAAGCGTTTTTCTGGAATTCGGAGGTGACGAAACTCATAATTCTTTCCGTAAGCACCTGTCTGAGCTGTAAACTGCGTGAGGTCGCCACGTGACACTTCCAGGCTTTGAGATTGCGGATACTCCAATCATTTTTGCTGCTTTTCCGGCCGGGTTGCTGGTGCCTCAGCATGTGGGCTGGCTCTGCGGTTGCTGGGGGGTTGGCTTGGGGGATTTTCTGTCCTTTTGGTGCCCGTTTGGCTGGGGTTTAAAGACCGTAATCAAAGTTCTTAGAAGAGAGCCACCTTTTGTGCGACCGCTCAGCTCATGGCAACCACCGCAAGTCTAACTATTCATTCTCATGTGCATTAGGAAGTTAGTTATTGCATTTTGTTTTGTTAGTCCCCAATTGCTAAAATAATACTATTATGGCTGCATCACTCTATTTTAATAGAATTTACTATGTATAATATCTTATATTTTATGGTTAAGCTGAATGGATGTTAGTGGCATCTGATGTCAAATTAAATAACTTTGTACAATTAAGATCCCTATAATTACCAGAAACAATTCTAGAACATTAGTTCTTTTATTTTGAGCAGTACAATGAAATGAAAATAAAGGATAAAATAATCATTACCACAATAAGTTAAATAGCAACCCAGTACATACAAATGTTACTATCTTCAATATGAATAATCTTCAATAGGATCTGTGCCCTCGTACATGAGTCACAAAGTTAGTATATGGGTAATGCAAGTGATTTGGAAGACAAATTAAATGTTGGCATTTATTGCAAGGGGAATGGTATATAAAGTAGGGATGTTTTACTACAATTGTATATGGCCTTGGTGAGACCACATATGAAATACTGTGTATAGTTTTTTTTCTACTCATTTGAAAAAATATATAATCGTGTTAGCATTTCGGAGGTGCACTTGACTCATTCCTGAGATAAGGGGCTTATTTTGTGAAGAAAGGTTGGGCCTAGATCTATGGGGGTTTAGAAGAATGAGGGATTATCTTATTATCAAACAAGGATCCTGAGAGGGAGATACCAGGAGGATGTTTCCACTTGTAGGAAAGACTCAAACTAGGGGACAAGGTTTAAGAATCAGAGGTCCACCATTTAAGATGGAGATGAGTTTTTTTCTCTCTCAAAGGCTGGGTCATTTAATTTATTCAAATGTTACTGGTTTTTGATAGACATGGGAGTCAAAGATTATGGGGGGTAGACGGAAAGCAGAGTCAAGACCACAACCAGATCAGCCATGATCTTAATGAAGTGTAGGAGCTTAAAGTGCTGAATGGCCTTCTCCTGCTCCAAGTCCTATGTTCCTTTGCTTCTCATTCTTTGAGACTAGTTCATCCTCCAAAATAGTGAGATTGAAAGCATGCTGAATGCACAGGAGTCATTTGTATTATTTACAGAATCTTATTTTGGATTCTCACCTGGACTCTTTTTAGGAAGCAAGATACATATGCACAATCCATGTTATGTAACAAAACTCAAAGCACTAAAAATCATGGAAGCTTTATATGGATTGGATGAACACAAGAAATGGAGGACAGCCACACCATAGTGGGTACTTTATCAGAAGTAGAGAAATTACAAATTACGTGCTGTTTTAAACATGCAGTAAACGCCAGTATTTTTTGCAAAAACATATGCATTACCCTATACTGCTATGCACATTGTGTCAATATAATAAGCATGTTAAATATTGGTCATGATGTATTCACACCCAAAGCAGAGAAAGCCTTCACTTTGCCTGGAGAATCCTGCAAACTTGAAATGCAACATTAAAGAATCATATTCCACCACCCATTCAGAAACTCAATGCTTAGCAGCGAGCATTCCCAAAGGTCTGCTCCAAATGACTAAATGGAAGACCAGCAGACTTCACTGATTTCATCCTTTTAAACAGTCCTAAGCTCCATGGAGCAATATTTTTTTGTACTATAAATACAAGCTGGCCTATGAGTTTTATTGATCATTAAAAGGCGATGCGGTGATATCATCCTTACTTCCAGCACCATTCTCCAGCAGGTACACCAAGCCTTCATAAAATACTGAACATGAAATATAACCTGTTAATTTCAGGAAGGGATAAGAGAACAAAAGGCTACTGTGTGGATGAAAAGTCTTATAACAGCTATTTACTGATGGGAGCTTTCCATGTTTAGAGGATTTGGAGGAGTTTGAATTGCCGGGAGGGAATGGGTTTCGATATCTGCAGATAAGGGATTTTGTGCAAAGGCAGATTTTGACTTTTCCGCTTCTACCGCCACAGGGGATACAGGACAAGGTAGTTTCTAGAACAGGGGTGGGGGAGGGGAAGGTTTCAGAATGCTATAAAGAACTTATGGAGTGGGAAGAAACCCAGATAGGTGAGCTTTAAGCGTAAATGGAAAGGTGAGCTGGGAGGGGAAGTAGATGCGGGTCTGTGGGAGGATGCCCCGAGCAGGGTCAACACATCCTCATCTTGTGCCAGGCTCAGCCTGATACAATTCAAGGTGGTTCACCGGGCACACATGATGGTGGCCAGGATGAGCAAGTTCTTTGGGGTAGAGGACAGGTGTGTGAGGTGTGCGGGAGGGCCTGCAAACCATGTCCACATGTTCTGGGCATGCCCGAAGCTTAGGGGATACTGGCACGGATTTGCGGATGTCATGTCCACGGTGCTAAAACCGAGGTTGGCGCCGAGTCCAGAGGTGGCGATTTTGAGTGTCGGAAGATCCGGGAGTCCAGGGAGCAAGAGAGGCTGACGTTTTGGCCTTTGCCTCCTTGTTGCCTGGAGATATTGCTAGCGTGGAGGGACTCAAAGCCCCCAAATTCAGGGGTTTGGGTGAGTGACATGGCTGGGTTTCTTAGGCTTAAGAAAATTAAGTTTGCCCTGAGAAGATCAACGTTGGGGTTCGTTCGGAGGTTGCAGCTGTTTTTCGGCTTCTTTGGAGAAAACTAAACTGTCAGCAGATTCACTAAGGGGGTGGGGGTAAGGTGGGAATTAGGCTATTTTGTGTTTAGAGTAGGCGGGAACAGTGGGGGATGGAGGGATGGCTTACACATTTAACTATGTTACATTTGTATTTGTATCGTTTATTGTTATAAAACCATAAATGCCTAATAAAATGTTTTTTTTTAAAAAAGAAAAGTCTTACAACAGGACAGTGTCCTCCAAATCCTTATTTAGACGATACTCTGCATACAAAACATAGCCAAAGTTAGAACTATTTCCCCCTTTAGAACTTCTTTACATTAGAAAAGTCAAATCAGATTCTATTCAAAATAGTACTGAACTGGTATGCTTCCATGCAGGTTGTGAAACAAAACACATTCCAGAAACAGAAGGAAAACTGAAAAAGTATATTTTAAGAGAGCATATAAAAGAGAAAAAATCTATTGGGTATCAACATGATGAATTATGAAAAAATAGCTGATATATTAACTCTTATTCTGTTGTGCAAAAGCAGAATTCATGACATACCGTACATGTAAAGTCTTGTTCGCAGTAACTGGGAAGGAGTAGGGAAAGCAGCAAAACACATGACTGTCAAGGATAAGGTTCTTAAAGGAACAGTATCCTTATTTGGATGATTATTCAATTTTATTCAATGGATAAACAAATAACGAACCATTTTTCTTTCCTTTTTGGAACAACATTTTGTTTTAGCAACAATAGGGGAAAACATAACTTTTCAGAAGAATACAAATACAGGTTTCATAATACAAAATTACATTTTGCAGTAATTCTAACATACTATTGAAAGCAGCTTCCTGGATCCAGTCATTGGCAATAAGATCCACTGGCAAAAAAATGCTTTCATCCAGCATGTCAAACTTGATTTAAACAATACTACTCAATGGCTCTTTGCTTCCAGTTTTTACTTGAGAAGTTTAAATTCAAGTGAATGTCATTAAAAATAATGAATTACACATTTTCCAGTTGGAAATTCAATGCTACCTAAATTTTGCAAAAATAAATTGCATGCATATTTGCATAATTGTTTCCCAGCTAGTGTGTATAAATATTTTCTCCAAATTTTATTTAAATATTTAGTGAAATTGGAAAAGAAACAAAATAATGTAACAAATAATTTATTTTGTTTGCTGGAATCATTAAAAATATTGATGCCGGTCAAGGAAATCCGCCCAGGTAGCTTCAGGACACCAGCTTTTAATTAGATCAGCTAGTGCTTTTTGCTAGCTGGAAAAAGAAGTGAGGTGAATACAGTTGAGGCATGGAGACCATGAGAAAAAAAAATGAGTCAACGTGTAAAAAAAATAGAAATTTGAGTGGAAAAGAGGAAGCTATCCAAGCCGGCAGCAGAGGGGTGCAAGTAAATTGTCACCCATTGTGATGTATATTTTGATAGTATAATGGAGAGGAAATGAGTAAAGTTGGAATAAAGTCGATGACATCTTGATGTGCAACTGCAAGAAGTGCACAAAAGAAATCTAATGACATACACAAAAATCTATCAGGTAATAACTGTAGCACAAGTTGAGAGGTTTCAATGTTTGGGTGAAAAAGATCAGGAAAATGTAGAAACTGAAATCAAAGAACCATAAAAGTAATACAGCCGTAGACATTACAAAAAACTCAATGGGAGAGATGGTAATTAAAGTAATCTCCTCCTGGATTCAAAGGATAACAGCCCTCTCTAAGTTTAGCCTTTGTGGTCTACAATATTAGAACTCTCAATGTATTTTCTTATAATCACTCCTCAATCACCCATTATTCTTTGGATAAAAATCAAATCACTCACATTAACTCGATGGAGAGGATTAAAGAAAATATACAAAAATGTCAGCCCTTACATGCAATGGATTTATGAGGTACAGAATTATAAAAATGCAATATTGTACAGTTTTCATTGCAAGTACAAAAATCAATCACCTTTTGTGAAATGCACATTGAATCCTGAAGCCATTTATCCCACAGGCATAATATTAAGTGTTTCACTGTTGCACTATATTCTCTAAAACTCTGTACATAAGTGACTGTGTAGTGTAATCTTTCTTGCAATGTAAGCTCCCACCACATTCAGAAATTCAAGTTACTTTTCAATATGCTTTTTCAAGGTACTTTATGAAATTTTAATGATACCCTAGGTTTTATTAAAATATTAATTTCATTACCATAAGGCAAGAGCTAGTTAAAACTGCATAGAATTACAAACCTACAAAAATGTATTAACAATATATACAGAAATTTACCTACTCCAAACATGAAAATGTACCATAAATTTATCTAGTAAAAATGTCAAACTAACATACATTTGAGTTTTTTGTATATCTGAATCAATTATTTTGTGAAGTACATAATATACTATAACACTGATAGCACAACTGTCGAAAGTGATCTCAATCACACTTTTAGTTCCATTTAACAGATTGTTTCTACAGAGGTGGCCTGTTTGCCAGCTTTCCTTTGTTGATCTTTTTCTTTCTTTTGAGTCTTCTCTTTTTGTTTTTCTAGTTTCTCTTGTGCTTTCTTAATTTCTTTAAGCTTTTTCTTTATGGTGGCACGATCATTTTGACTTGCAACACCCAAAGCCTGAAAAATCAAAATATACAGAATTGTAATCTCATTGTAACACTTAAAAGCTCACTGCATGCAAAGTCTGTGCACATTACAGGCTCGACAAATTGAATGTTCCCCTCTTACGCTGACAGGGTTTGTGGTACAAGGCTAGGTTAGTATACTCAGCTTCTGCAGAATGAAAAATCTTTCAGGTGCATACATCAACTGCTTCTATGCATTTGTGACGCAACATCTTCCAGGAAAGTGAAAATTGCCAATTTACTTGGATAAATATCCACAATAGTTTAAAATTGGTCGTATTGAGGCATCAATCTGAAGCAATCCAAATATCATCACCCCCAGGGCAGTCTATATTGTCAAATACAGAGGGAAGCAGGCTGGTAAGCTTTTTCACCTGGGGGTGGGGCTCAAACTGGAATGTGGCTGAGTCAGAAAACTTTCTTAGCAATGTTGTGGGGAAGACAGAAGTATAAGAAACCATTGCAAAAGGGCTGTTTTCTACCACTTGTCTGTCTTCCTAAAATTGGCATACACCTACAATTCCTGGTTCACTTGTAAAAAGAATAATGTTTGGGCAGGCAGCCTCAATCAGCAGAGGAATGGGTACTGGGAAACAAACTGCTTAAACCCACTCAGCAGGGGACACCATAGTGATAAACTCACTCCGTTTAAATATGGGTTGGGCTTTCAGTAGGAAACCAAATTTGATCTGTGGTGGTGGAGGAGAGCAGGGAACTGAAATTTGTAGGATACAACATGCTCATCACTCGACGATGTGATCTACAATATCACATTTACCTACCTGATTGAAATGCTTTCATCCTGGGGGAGGGGAGGAAATAAGTAGTACATTCTGCAATGAGGGAATGGCCAGCAGTATAAACTAGTCAGGTGCAACATACAGAGCCATACTAGTTTCTCGCAATGGTGCAGACCAACGATATTGACCAAGATTGTCAAGAAATGACACCATTCTATGCAATTCTGCTACCAACTCAAACCAGACAAATGGGAAGTTACCGAGGCCCTGAGGATAGGTTGGAGATTCAGAGAGGCATCAGGCTGCGCTTCAGAGAGGCTTTAATTCATTGAAAAATAATGAACCTTTCCAAAAGAGAGTCTGTTGACAATGAGGTTGCTGTTGAAAACTCCTGTTTATATGTTTATCAAAACAGAATGCAGTGACCTGACTACGCATGATACATTATACATGGTGGAAAATTAGAACTCCATGTTAAACAAACTATATTTGTCAACAATTTTAGTAAAATCTGAAGTTAAATCTGATTACTTTCTACTTTACGATTAATAGCAATTTTAAAAAAAGTCACATTTATGCACAGTCACTTTGTATCAAAACATTTTGTGTAACCAAAGCATAAAAATACCTATAAAGGACCTTTGCTTTCCAAGTAAAGAGTTTGACATGAGTGCAGACTTAGTTACCAGTCAGTAGCCAGTTATTTTAAGAAGGCTATCTTCACAAGGTAAGGTATACTTTTGGCAAAGGACGACGATCAAGTTGCATTGGTTAATGACATCTATGCTATGAGTTTTCAGACCAAGCACTGATCTACAAAGCATGACTGAACTAAACTTCCATAACTGTTGATAAAGAAAACTTGATGACAAGAGAATTTCCCAGTCTCTGCAGCTGAAGTAACAAAAGAAACAAGTTAGTATCTAGAATCCCTAGGCAGGACCATTCCACCAACTTGCCACCTGTGGATCACCCCATGGCACTGTTCTAACTTCAATTTGACTACTGCCTGCTCCCACACAATTAGCACATCTTCAATAATGGTATTTCCACATTTCATTATAGCAACAACAGGTGCCCCAAGGTTTTACCCAGAGCATCCATAATTTGCAAGTCTATATGCTATTGTCCCTTGTTGACATCAGTTTTAGGCCTGCCAGCAGCTTTCAGAAATATGGTGACAAAAGCTAGTTTTACTGCTCTGCTACCCTTCTCGACTCAACTGCCACTGGACTTAGTTGACATAATATCGCTGACATAAAGCATCCAGCTTTATTAACCCAAGGCTGAAAAATGGAAGGAGAATAATTGTGTTGAGCCTTGGGGTAACTGTTATTGTCATAATGAAATACTGAAAATACATATTGAAGATGTGTTAATTGTAGGGAGCAAGCAGAAATCAAATTAAGTTAGGGCAGTGCCATAGAGGTGTCGAGTTGGTGGAATGGTCCTGTTTAGGAATACCAGATATTAGCTTATTTTTTTGTAACTGATAACGTCCTTGCCTTCAATTAACACATCAATTATTCTCCTTCCATTTTTCAGTCTGTTTTAAATAAAATTTAGAGTACCCAATTCATTTTTTCTAATTAAGGGCAATTAAGCATGGTTAATCCACCTAGCCTGCACATCTTTGGGTTGTGGGGGCGTTGTGCAAACTCCACACGGACAGCGACCCAGAGCCGGGATCGAACCTGGCACCTCGGCGCCGTGAGGCAGCTATGCTAACCACTGCGCCACCGTGCTGACCCCCATTTTTCAGTCTCAGGTTATTTAGCAATGTTGGATGCTTTATTATGTCAGAGATGCAATGCAAGTGGAAGCTGTTGTTCAGGTTACTGCAAAGAGAAGGTGAAAAAAGGCTTTCTAACATGGCACCTACAGAAGGGTGCCATGTCTGTGCCTGCTCTTTGCAAGGGCACTGAAAAAAAAAATCTAGATTCTTCAATAAAATCAAAATACTGCAGATGCTGGAAATCTGAAATAAAAACATAAAATGCTGGGAAAACTCAGATCTGGCAGCGCCAGTGGAGAGTAAAACATAGTTAACATTTTGAATCCGCATGCCTCTTCAGCATTTTCTATTTTTATTCCACAGCTTCTTCCTCCACTTCAAATATTTATCCAGTTTTTTCTGAAAAGATTCAAGAGTGTCTGCCTCAACTACTCCTTAGTAAATCATGCTCCAATGGCCCTCTATGTAGAAATTTCTCCTGATCACTCTCATTTTATGACAGTTTTACATTGATAACCTGTCATCACTGACTTTTCAACCAGAGGAAATAGACTTTCTCAATTCACCCCATGAAAACTACTCAACTTTAAAAAAACTTTTTCAATTAATAAAATATATTCGCAGGTCATGGAAACAATCTGACTATTTCAATATTCATTTCTATACTTTTCCATTCCTGCTAGTACTCTGGTGAATTTACACTGAAAGCACGATGACTTTCAATGCCCTTTTTATAATCAAGTGCATAAAATGTGAATACTTAACAGTAGCCTGAACAATGCTTTATACAGATTATGACTGGGGGTTTCTGCACAATTGTTTTTCTGTTGTTGTAATTCAGCCAAAATCAACATAGCCAGCAAAAAAGAATCAGAATTTTAAACACAAATTGTGTTCAGTGCAAGTAAAATTTCCATCATGTATTGTGCTCATTTTAATAGCATTGCACTAGCAGGCCTGTCCACAAAACTGGGCACTTCCTCAGGGTGGATTAATCACCATTTGAAGGTTTGGCTAATTTTGCTCATTTGAAGGCCTCCAAGGAATCTCTAAGAATTCAGTTGGATCTTTTTGAATGCGAGATATCAGTAGTCACACTTTAAAAAGTTCTGACTGTAATTTTTCCGACATTTACCAGGAAACCGGCTATTGCATTCGAACATAACAAGAAAGAGTTTTGTAAATTTTCTTTTCCTAAAAATTAATTTTCAGTAATTTAAAAATCTGGCTACTCACAATGAAATGTTGACATTGCGATAAAACCATTTCAGCTGGGGGACTTCCGGTGACGGCATGTGGAGGGGAAGTCACACGTTTGGTGGCTCCCACTTGAGATATATTTTTAAGAGGTTTGAAGTCCAGTCCCGGGGTAATTTTTGGAGGATTGAAGAAGGAAAGATAATAAGTCGCTAAAGGATACGAAAAGGGCTGCGAGGAGCAGCTGGAAAGAAGGCAGGAAACAAGGGTTCACTGTCGAGTGAGAGGGCCAGCAAAAGTGCTGGCAAGATGGCGGATGCCGGACTGCATGGTGAGGCCGCAATGCTTACCGTGGAAAAGATGACCGACGATGGCTGTGGAGCTGGAGAAGCAGTTTGCCAGGCACATGAAGGCGTTGAGGAAGGAGATGGCGGTCGCACTAAAATCATTGGTGGAGGAGGCAATCGCCCTGGTGAGGGTAGCTGTGGCAAAGGCAGCGGCCGAGGTGAGAGAGCAAGGTGAGAAGACAAAGCAAGTGGAGGAGGCCATGTCGCAGCACAGCAACCAGCTCACCTCGATGGGGGATGAGATGCGGAGGGTGGTGGAGGCCAACAGAGGGCTTCAAGCAAAGCTTGAAGATTTGGAAAACAGCTCGAGGCGCCACAATCTGAGAATTGTGGGCTTGCCCGAAGGGGCTGAGGGCCCGAGGCCAACAGAGTACTTCACTAAGATGCTGGCGGCGTTAATGGGGGAAGTGTAGCCCCCTGCCGGTATGAACTGGACCGAGCTCATCGGTCGTTAAGGCCGAAACCCAAAGTAAATGAGCCACCAAGAGCAGTAATTATCTGCTTCCATAAATACCACGTGAAGGAGAGGGTGTTAAGATGGGCGAAGCAGAAGCGGGAGGTGCAGTGGGCTGGTGCTGGAGTTCGGATATACCAAGACTTGACAGTGGAGTTGGCGAAGAGACAAGCGGCGTTCGGCCGAGTTAAGGCGACACTGTACAACAAGGGGGTGCGATTTGATATGGTGTACCCGGCAAAGCGGAGGGTAACATACAACACCAAGGATTTTTATTTTGAAAGGGTGGAGGCGGCTGAGGTTCGTGAAGGCAGGTGGCTTGGGACAGTAGTGAGGAGTGAAGCTGGAAGAGAGGTCGTGGACTGTGATTGGGGAGCTGGAAAATGTATAAATGTTATAACTTTCTTTTCATTGACCTGTATTATAAGACCATAAGACATAGGAGCGGAAGTAAGGCCATTCGGCCCATCGAGTCCACTCCGCCATTCAATCATGGCTGATTTCAACTCCATTTACCCGCTCTCTCTCCATAGCCCTTAATTACTCGAGAAATCAAGAATTTATCAACTTCTGTCTTAAAGACACTCAACGTCCCGGCCTCCACCGCCCTCTGTGGCAATGAATTCCACAGACCAACCACTCTCTGGCTGAAGAAATTTCTCCTCATCTCTGTTCTAAAGTGACTCCCTTTTATTCTAAGGCTGTGCCCCCGGGTCCTAGTCTCCCCTGCTAATGGAAACAACTTCCCTACATCCACCCTATCTAAGCCATTCATTATCTTGTAAGTTTCTATTAGATCTCCCCTCAACCTCCTAAACTCCAATGAATATAATCCCAGGATCCTCAGACGTTCATCGTATGTTAGGCCTACCATTCCTGGGATCATCCGTGTGAATCTCCGCTGGACCCGCTCCAGTGCCAGTATGTCCTTCCCGAGGTGTGGGGCCCAAAATTGCTCACAGTATTCTAAATGGGGCCTAACTAATGCTTTATAAAGCTGCAGAAGTACATCCCTGCTTTTATATTCCAAGCCTCTTGAGATGAATGACAACATTGCATTTGCTTTCTTAATTACGGACTCAACCTGCAAGTTTACCTTTAGAGAATCCTGGACTAGGACTCCCAAGTCCCTTTGCACTTCAGCATTATGAATTTTGTCACCGTTTAGAAAATAGTCCATGCCTCTATTCTTTTTTCCAAAGTGCAAGACCTCGCACTTGCCCACGTTGAATTTCATCAGCCATTTCTTGGACCACTCTCCTAAACTGTCTAAATCTTTCTGCAGCCTCCCCACCTCCTCCATGCTACCTGCCCCTCCACCTATCTTTGTATCATCGGCAAACTTAGCCTGAATGCCCCCAGTCTCGTCATCTAGATCGTTAATATATAAAGAGAACAGCTGTGGCCCCAACACTGAACCCTGCGGGACACCACTCGTCACCGGTTGCCATTCCGAAAAAGAACCTTTTATCCCAACTCTCTGCCTTCTGCCTGACAGCCAATCGTCAATCCATGTTAGTACCTTGCCTCGAATACCATGGGCCCTTATTTTACTCAGCAGTCTCCCGTGAGGCACCTTATCAAAGGCCTTTTGGAAGTCAAGATAGATAACATCCATTGGCTCTCCTTGGTCTAACCTATTTGTTATCTCTTCAAAGAAGTATTATAACTTACTTGACTTCAGATTGTTATAGAGTTTAAGTTTTTGTTTGGTTTGATTGGCATTCTTTGCTGCGACAGTTATATGTTACTTTATAGAGTTGTATTGTTTTGCTTTTTCTTCTGGGACTGGGTGGGAGGGGATGGAATGCCTGGGGGTTGGGGGGCTGGGGGGGGGGAGAGAGAGAGAGAGCACCCGCACCAGCCAACTAAAGTCGTAAATGAATGGAGGTGAGGCGGGAGAAGGGCTGTGGACATTGGAGCCTAGTTAGCAGGTTTTGATGGGCCTACATGGCATGCAAGGCGGGAGGAAGGGATCGATACTGGGTGAGGCTGTTTCGAGAGGAAGTACAGGGGGGGATTCTGGGAGAGGGGGGGGGGGGAGGGGTTCGGTGTTAACAACGGCGAACAGGCTCATGGTGCAGGTCCGGTGGCATAATGATAATGGATAAGAAGAGGGAGGGGGTGAGACACCCTCAGTTAGGATAGTAACTTGGACTGTGAGGGGGTTGGGACGTCCAGTCAAGAGGTCAAGGGTGCTTGCGCATCTTAAAAGCTTGAAGGCTGATGTAGCAATGCTGCAGGAGACGAACTTGAGGGTGAAGGACCAGGTGAGACTTAAAAAGGGCTGGGTTAGCCAGGTGTTTCACTCTGGATTTTGACGGAAGGACTCAAGGGGTAGTGGTAATGGTCAGCAAAAGGGTACGGTTCCAGGTGGAGACGGTGGTTGCAGATCAGTGGGGTATATATGTGATTGTGACAGGGGCGCTGGAGGGGAGGTTAGTGGCGCTGGTAAGTTTATATGGTCTCAATTGGGACGATGTGGGATTCGTGAAGATGGTGTGTGGGACTGTTGGGGGACCGAGGGTTCTATGACAAAATTGAAAAAACAATTGAGGAATATGTAGGTTTCAACTGCATGTGGGAGGTGTCGAAGGCGGTTGTCTGGGAGGCTCTAAAGGCGGTGGTGAGGGGTGAAGTGATCTTGTTTAAGATAGGGTGGACAAAGAGAGGTTGGAGCGTCAGAGGGTAATAGATGAGATGTTGGAGGTAGATATGAGTTATGCAGAAGATGGGAACCCAGTGAAGTTGGAAAAGAGAAAGGAACTATAGGCAAGCTTTGACCGACTATCTACCAGGAAGGCAGTGCGCCAATTGAGACGAGCAAAGGATGCAGTGTATGAGCATGGAGAGAAGGCGTATGTTAGCGGGGCAACTTCGGAGGGAGGTGGCGGCAAGGGAAATTGTTCAGATGCGGGACAGGGCAGGGAAGTTGGTGGTGGCTCCAGATCAGATGAACAAGGTCTTTAAGGAATTCTATGAGAGCTTGTACGGCTCAGAACCACCCGGGGGCGATCAGGAGATGCAGGAATTTCTAGCTGGGCTGGAGTATCCAAAGTTAGGAGAGGGGGACAGGGCTATATTAGAAGGGGCGATAGTGGAACTGGAGATAAAGGATGCGATTGGGAGGATGCAGTCGGGGGAGGTGGCAGTACCGGATGGGTTTCCGGTGGAATATTCTAACAAATTTAAGGATAAGCTGGCACTGCTGATTGTGGGGAAGTTCGAAGAGGCGATAGGGAAGGGGGTGTTACCACAAACTTTGGGGCATCGATTTTCCTGTTACTTAAAAAAGATAAGGAGCTGACGGAGTGTGGGTCCTATAGGCCCATATCACTTTTAAAGGTGGATGCAAAAATATTGGTGAAGGTACTGGCAGGTAGGCTGGAGGAGTGCCTCCCGAAGGTTATAGGTGAAGATCAGAAGGGGTTTGTGAGAGGGAGGCAGCTCTTTTCGATCATTAGGACGGTACTGAACGTGGTGATGGCACCAGCGGAGGGGAAGGAAACAGAGGTGGTTATGGCATTGGACGCTGAGAAAGGGTTTGACCGGGTAGAATGGGGGTACTTGATGACAGTTCTGGAACAGTTTGGGATTGGACCACGATTTGTGGACTGAGTAAAGCTACTGTATAAAGAGCCGAGGGCGAGTGTCCACACAAATGTCAGCTCGGAATGCTTTTCTCTCCACCGTGGAACGAGGCAGGGATGTCCCACCGTGCTGCTGGCACTCTTGATTGAGCCGTTGGCTGAGCATTCTGAATTCTCCCTCTGTGTACCTGAACAGCCGGCAGAATATGACGACTAGGGGCTTTTCACAGTAACTTCATTGCAGTGTTAATGTAAGCCTACTTGTGACAATAAAGGATCTTTATCTTTATCTGTATCCATGCTGGAAAATTTGGACTCCCAAGCTCTGAGCAACACCCTGCACCAAGCCAGAGCAGGACTTCTCCACGCTCCTTTACAGGTTCTCTGACGGTCCTCCTGATGCACCAAGCATTGCGTCCAGAAGACAGCACCACTGACAGCACAGCCCTCTCGCAGTACTACACTGGACCATCAGCCTCGACGTTCGGGGGTATGGAAAGGGATAGTAGTTGGGGGGGGGGGGGGAACATGGGGTGTCCTTATATGCCGATGACTTATTGTTATACATGTCGGAATGTAGTGTGTCAATAGGAGGAACATTGGAGCTGCTTTGGGTGTTTGGGTCTTTCTCGGGGTACAAGTTAAATCTGGACAAGAGTGATAAAAGCAAATTACTGCGGATGCTGGAATTTGAAACCAAAGATAAAATGCTGGAAAATCTCAGCAGGTCTGGCAGCATCTTTTGGGAGAGACAAGAGCTAACGTTTTGAGTTCAGATGACCCTTTGTCAAAGCGCAAGAGTGAGTATTTTGTGGTGTCTCGGCCGGGGGTGGCGGCAGGATGGGTGGGGGGGGCTGCCATTCCATAGGGCAGGGACTCACTTCAGATTCCTGGGGTGCAGATTGCTCAGGATTTGGGGGGCTCCTTCGGTACAATATTTCTAGTTTGGTGGGGAGGGTGAAAGCTGATCTAGCAAGGTGGGATGGTCTCCCTCTGTCACTGGCGGGTCGGGTACAAGCGGCCAAAATGAACGTGTTACCGCGATTTTTGTTTGTTTTCCATTGCTTGCGGATTTTCCTGCCAAAAGTATTTTTAAAAATGTTTTTTAAAAGAGAGATTGAAGGAATGGTTACCTCATTCACATGGGGAGGGGAGGTGGCCACAATTAGAAAGGTGCTGCTACAGAGGGAAAGGTTTGGGTCTTCCGAACCTGATATATTACTACTGGGCGGCGAATGTGGAGAAGGTGTGGAGCTGGGTCAGAGTGGTTGATTCCCAGTGGGTCAGAATGAAGGAGGGGTGGGGGGTCGGGATTGAAGGCGCTAGCAACAGTGCCGGCTCCCGATGGCCTCGAGGAAATACTCAGGGAGTCCGGTAGTAATAGCTTCGTTGAAGATTTGGAGGCAGTTTCGCCAGCACTTTGGGTTAGGGGCAGGGTCAAGGGAAATGCCGATTCGGGGAAACCACAGATTTGAACCAGGGAAGTAGGATAGAAATTTTCCGAAATGCTTTGGCCTCCAAAGCCTTCTGCGGCAAAGAGTTCCACAGATTCACCACCCTCTGGCTGAGATGGGGGAAGATGGACTGTATGTGTTAATGGTGATTATGAGTGTTTCCGGATTCCTTCGTGTATTTTTTGTTTATGTTAACATGCGAGCTGCTTTTGGGGGGTTGGTGGGAGGATGTGATTGTTGTTGTTGATAAGGGGATTGACAATGTACTCGTTACAGTATATTGTTTGTTGGTGGGTGTAAATATGGAAGAAAATATGAAAAAGGAGAATAAAAATATTTTAAAAAAATATTTCAGCTGTACTAAGCAAACTTCACCAAGTTACCACTCCTAAATATATCAGGGAATATTTTTTTAAATCAAAATTGGCTGAGAAAAATATTGTTTTAAAATGTTGTCCATTGTGTTGGGTTTATGAAGATGTTATGCCTGACAACATCTTAGTTTGAGCAGGAACCAAGCTGGGGGATGGGTACGTTTCAAAGTGAGGCCCATTTACTCCAAATCACAGAGTGTGGTCAAAACATATATTCCTACCATATTTCTTTACTTTCCCCTGTTTATATCAAAAGTATTACTGACCCTATTTTGTAGCTTTATTTACCAAATTTGCACTTTCAGGCAATTACAGAAGAACCCCCAGCAGTGTCTGTTTATCATGATCTACAATATCATTCCAATAATTATATGTTAAAAATCCTTGTTTTTCTTCCCATAATATATGATGTTGCATATATTCTGCCATCTTCTAACGTAGCAACCTATAACATTTATGGCACAGGAGGTGGTCATTTGGCCTATTGTGCCTTTGTCCATCCGAATCCCATTTTCCAGTTATTGGTCCATAGCTTTATACATTACAGTACTACGGCTGCAAAGCGAAGCATTAAAAAAAAATGCTGAAGGTTATTGCCTCTACCACCCTTTTAGGCAGTGTCTTCACCCCCGCCCCACTAATCTCGGAGCCGAAATTCTTCCAATGACTTTAAATCTATGCTCCCTGACAGAGTTATTGGCCTCTCTACTGAGAGCAATAATCTTTATAGAATCTATCAATTAAACTTTTCGCAGCCTCCGCTGCACCAAAGGAAACCTCAGCCTGTCCAATATTTCTTTATAGTTAAAATTTCCCAATTCCTGGCAACATTGTCATAAATCTCATCAGTGTTTTCCTAAAGTATTTTACAGTTGTTGTCCAGACAACTGTTGTACAATTGTCCAAATTTTGAAATAATGTTCTCTGTACCAAAATCTTCTATAAATACCACAAAAACGTTCTGATACTTGGTAACCATTATTTCGACTCCTTTTCCAGTCCAAACAACCTGAACAATTTCCTGTTGTCTAATTATCTATGTATTCAATTATATTTACTTGAAGATCACACCCCTTATGTTTTCTGACAATATTCTTCTAGGATATCTTCTGAAAATTCAAATAGGTTGGTCTACTACATTCCTGTTACTTATCCAATAATTTCTCCCAAAGGATCCATTAAATTTGTCAACTATGATGATTGTCCTTGATTAACCCAAGCATTTCCAAATGCTTACTAACTTAATCCTTAACTAACAGTCCTCAAAGTTTTTTCACACTGATGTTAAGACTAAAAGGTTTACAGTTACCCAGTTTAGCCTTCTCACCATTCTTCTACAAAGCATTAGACTGGCTACTCTAATCCAATAGTGCAATTTGCATTTTTGAGGATTAAAAAAATTCTATACAATTTCTGTTATCTTCTGACATCTTTCAACAACCAATGGCGCATTCCATCAATCCTGTGGTTAATTCTGTTCTATTACCTTTATTAAGGAACAGTAACTTCTCCAATTACCACAAACAATTTATTAAGTCACACTATCATTTGTAAACAATGATGCAAAAGCTTTTGTTATTTCTCCTTTAACGCGTAAATGCCTCTTTCAAATACACTTCCCCTATTCATGATTATCTTTAGTATTGTTAGCACTAATGTTACCAAACACCCTTTAAAGTTTGAGGTTAACTTTAATTCTGCAACAAAATTCTGTTCTTTGACACATCCTTTCAAGTTTATCTTGCATTCTATCAATCTCAGTTAACAAATTTCCTTTGATCCATCAACTGCTTGTTAAATTTCTTGCCCAGTTAATTTGAACAGATCCTTTTCCTGATTACTCTGCCTTTTCTAGTTCACACTTTGATTTTTCATTATCCTTTTTATTCTTACATTTAACTTGTGTCAGCGGTTTCCAATTTTTCCCTTACTCATCAGTTTACTGCCCTTCATTATGCATCTATTTCTGAATTCCATGCATATGAATTCCCTCTGAATGCAATCCCCATCATGCTTACATTTTGTCACCATGCTAAAATTCTTTATACAGCCACCTTCCCTATTCACTATCCCACAAATCCCCACACATCACTTCTCTTCAAAATATATCTAGGAATATTGGTTCTGAATCCTGCACATAGCTAGATCATATCTCTCTCACATCAAATCCCTTCAGCTATATTACAAATTTGAACATCTGCATGGACTGTCAGTGCTACTTGGTTTCCTTTGCCATCTTTTTGTGTCAACTTTTCCATTGCTATATCCACGCTCACAATACAGGAGGTGCAAACATCATGCTGATTGTACAAACATGGTAGTTTTGAGCTGTGTTAGCCCAGATTAGTTTGATTATTTTTCCTGAATTTAAACCTCACATTCCTAGCTGTAAATGTAAGATTTATTTCTTTTTGGCCCAATGGTAATCAGTACATTTTAGAAACATTTTATATTTCTATTACGCATTAATTATTGGCAATTAAACCTATGCCATCGATTTCAACATGAACTGTGGCTTTTTGCTGCTCTCCCTGCTGTCACAGAGGTTTTCCCACTGATTCCGTGGCATCTTTCAATGACATAATATACCATTACAAACATTTTGTTATGACCAGAAAAAAGGCAGCCTACAACCTCAACTGTAGAACTATATCTTACAGTTTATGTGTATATCATTTCCATGGATCTCTCTTGTTCCCCAGTGGTCTTAGGGGAAAAATTATACTGAGTCACCAACACGGTCATCACTTCATATTTAACATTACATATCTCTTGGAAAGAACCAATATCGCAGGAGTTCCTGAGCCTAGTCTCATCTGCAGTCTCAGCAAAACACCTACATCTTGTCTTTCCAATTAACATCCTGAACAGTTGATTAGTGCCTCATGGATGACCATATTCTGGGCAGCGCAGACTAACACAGAAGTTCGCTGTACCAGAGGGTCAATTTTTCAACACTTAGCACAAAGGTGCAGTTTTTGGCTACACCAAAGAATTACATATTGTGGTGCACACCATATTATGAGTTTCCATTGTGCTGCCTTCCAGTAAAAAAAAGTAAATATACTTAGCCTAAACAACCACAAACACAAAGTCTTGATAATCAAATTCTGATTACAGCAACTGCATCTCGATGTTGAGCATTCTCATGCTAAGAAACAAACTCCACATTCTTCTGGCTTTTCACATGTCACTGGCAGATTTCAGCAACCTGCTGCTACTTTGCAACAAGCAAGAGCTGCCATCAAGGTATATTTTGAATACTTTCCATTTAGCTTTCTCCGTAGTTTGGCTCTAAAACTAGGATGATGAGTTTCCAAGTACCAGATATGTAGCTGACCAAAACAATTGAAAATGCAGCTTCAATATATCTTTTTCTGAAGTCAGTGAAGTATGCTGGGGTACACTTCCAAACACAGCAAGCACCTTACTCAAGAAAACACATCTATATATGGGAGCTCATCGGACTTTGGAGCATCACTGACAAGCCTATTGATGTCCATACATTTTTCAACATGAACAATGAAGAGATATCAGTAGAAAAAAGTATTTTTTATTCCCAGTCCTGATGGAAGGGTTCCAATGTGCATTCTGGTCCATACAACCACACTTCACGCTTCCTATAATGTAATATTTAACATACATTAAGTAGATCTGCAACACAGTTCATCTTTAACGAATCCAACAAATTTTTGAAGACATTTTGTGGAACAACTTGTAACATTGTACCTTAAGTCCACTGCTATCTAGTTGCATTAGCTGTTCTCCATCAATGTTTTTAGAAACAAATTCTGTAGTGTATTGCTCCAAGTTCATTCCCATCAGCCAATGACAGACTTGATGGGTTGTCCACTCAGAAACAGCTCGATTTTGCCACTGGTTTTGTTTCCCTGTTGTTGCTTGATCATCAAGGACCTGATTTGACAAAGTAAAAAAGGTCATGTGTACAGTATATAGTCTTTTCATCCTGTAAATGAGGCTCAACTAAAATTTTAAGTTCCTCCCTTAAAGGGTTGGGTGATTAGAAATTAAGCTATGTCAATACTGAGGAATGGAACACTTTTCATTATGAGCATTCAGAACCAGATTATTTGCTGTCCCTCTTTTCTTACATTAATACTGCAACCAATGACAAAAATTGCTACAAAGTATATATGGCTACAAATTACAATACTTTTATAGTATATCCCTTTCATGTTAAGAAATGGTAAGACTATACATTACACCACTTGCGAATTACTATATTACTTCAAATGAAAAAGGAAATGATTAAAAGTACACACTGGTATAAAGTACTATACCATTTATGTACAGTTCTCGCATTGATGCACCATCTCAAAAAAGGAATCTATCAACATATTGATGGCACTGGAGCTAGGATGCAGAAAACTTTCACATTTGGTTCAGAAACAGTAAATGCCAAAGTACTCTCTTCCGACACTGCCAGATACACATGGAGATATAAGTCTTGATGTTGTGCCTTATCACATCTAAACAATTTAAAGTATTTTACATTTCAATCAACTACTCTGAAGTATATCAATTTATTTATTCAAATGTGGTATGCATTTTTAAACACAGCAAAATGCCAGAAAAATCAATGATTTGACAAGCTGAGGAAGCTTTAGTTGAAGAATTGTTACAAGGCACTAGAAGGGCTACCTAATTTTCTTCAAACAAATATAATTATTTACAACAGTAACTTGTATTTCTAGCATCTTTAACACCATAGAATGTTCCAAGGCACTGCAAAACAAAATATGACATCGGCCACATCAAGAGATCAGCAGGTAGTTGGCCTAATTTTAGATGAGGAGTAGGTTTTAAGGAGTTGTCTTAAAGCAGTAAAGCAAAGAGTTGAGAGATTTATTGAGGGAGGGAATCAGAGAGCTGAGGCAGCTGAAGACATGGACACCAATTGGGCAATGATTAAAATCAAGATGCCAGAATTAGAAGAGTGCAGGTTATCTTGGAGTGCAGGAAGAGATTATAGATAGGGGGATGAAATAGGAGCCATTCAGCCTCTCAAGCTTTCTTCACCATTCAATAAGATCATGGCTGATCTGCCTGCATTTCGAATTCCACATTTCTATTTACCCCCGATAATCTTGGACTCCCTTCCCTATCAATAATTTATCTACCTCAGCCTTAAAAATATTTAATTACCCTGCCTCTAACACCTTCCAAGGCAGAATGTTCCAAAGTCACACAACCCTCAGACAGAAAAATTCTCCTCATATCGGTCTCAAAAAGGGGATGCTCAATTTTAACATTTTAAAAGCCCCCCCCACCCCCCCAAATCAGTTTTGGAACAGTGTTCTGAGGGACTGTCCCAAATACACGCCATGAACTCATCCACCTTTCTGCCTTTTCCAGTTTGACTTCTTCAATGAATGCAAAGATTAAAGTCACGCGCTATTATTGCAGTGCAGCGTCCTCATTCCTTCTTTATGCATATTCTGTTCTTCAGTGTAGCTACTGTTAGGCGGCCAAAAACTACTCCCACTAATGATTTATTTCCTTTGTTATTTCTTATCTCCACCCAAACTGATTCTACATCTTGATCTTATGAACCAAGATCATTTTTCGCTATTCTACAGATTTCATCCCTTATTATTACAGCCACCCCATCTCCTTTTCTTTTCCTCCTGTCCTTTCAAAATGGCTAATATACTTGAATTTCTCGGTCATTTTGTAACCTTGTCTCTGTAATAGCCCTCATATCATATTCATTTATTTCTCAATTCATCCGTCTTGTTATTAATGCTGAGTATTCAGATAAGGAGCCATTATTTCTGTCTTTTTAAGCCATTCCCTACTTTGACCATATTTGCTGGGGCAGTCTTACATTTTTACACTCTATCCAGTCTTGTCACACAATGGTTATCATTACCTGCATCATTACCCTGCACTAGTTTTGTCCTTTTACTTTAACGTTTGAAATCTCTTCTCATAATGACCCTCCACCACAAAATCAGACAAAGGACTAACCACCTCCTGCTTCCACACCAAGCTGGAAAACTTAATCAACTCTGTTTTTTATTTCCATCCTTCCTTTACCTTCACATGGTCCATCACCGACTTATCCCTGCTCTTCCTCAACTTCTCATGGGGATTGGCTTTTCACCAGTATCTAATTCACACTCCTGCAGTCTCCTTGATTTTGCTTCCCATTACGCTACTTCCTGAAAGGGGTTTATTTCAGACTCCTGATTTCACGGTCTCTGTTGCATCTATTCAAATAATGTTCACTTCCACACTAGTTCTTCCAACATGTCTAAATTAAGCTTTTGTTGATGCCTGGTTTATGACCAGGATCCTCATGGCTACTTTGTTGTACACTTTGAATGGAATTTGTCTTTCTAACTAGTTTGTATTCTTGTGCTACATGCATTTGTGCAGATAAATCTGTTTTAGCTAATAGAACTTGCATAAACACAAGGAATCTTCCAGGTTTTAAACTTGTCACATTTTTTCTTATCTCTCAACATTCCTGTTTATTTACATCAGGTATATTAATTGCTAGACTATTATTTTAACTTGTATTATTTATTTTTCTTTTTGCCTCTTGAGCTGCTCTCATCTTTTTTATCGAGAGGTATTTCTGGATCACCCAGTCTCTGTCTTACATCACATCAAAGCTGGCAGCCCGTGATTACTATTTCATTGTACGAACAGTAGTGGTGGCAGGATTGTCACTGGGTGAGGGAAGACTATAATTACAGTGTCACAAATTTAGAACCTAGTTTCCATGATTGTGAACTTAGGAATTCAGAATGTATAAAACTGCCCAAAAATGGTTCTCATCAGGTTAGGGCAGACAAGAAGGAACTTGATTCTGGAACTGTTAAATGCTGACAACAGTTGGCATAAGTCGAAACACGTTCCATCGCTTTCAAGATCCCTCACTTTAAGAAGTAGAAAAATTGAAGAAAATATATTTAGAACATAACATAGGAAAATACAGCACAGAACAGGCCATTCGGCCCACGATGTTGTGCCGAACCTTTGTCCAAGATTAATCATGGATTATCATAGAATTTACAGTGCAGGAGGCCATTCGGCCCATCGAGTCTGCACCGGCTCTTGGAAAGAGCACCCTACCCAAGGTCAACACCTCCACCCTATCCCCATAACCCAGTAACCCCACCCAACACTAAGGGCAATTTTGGACACTAAGGGCAATTTATCATGGCCAATCCACCTAACCCGCACATCTTTGGACTGTGGGAGGAAACCGGAGCACCCGGAGGAAACCCACGCACACACGGGGAGGATATGCAGACTCCGGCACAGACAGTGACCCAAGCTGGAATCGAACCTAGACCCTGGAGCTGTGAAGCAATTGTGCTATCCACAATGCTACCGTGCTGCCCCAATTATTTTGCCAAAATGTTATAACAGCACAGAGTTTAATTTTCCAGTTGTACATTTTTGTTTTTATAAAGTACTTGATTTTGTATAAATTAATTATTCCAGTACCACTGAGCCAGACTTAAATTTAGTTTAAAAGCAGCTGCTTCTAATTTAGTAGAAATTGCACATCTGATACTGGTTATGTAATCACAAAACTATTCTTGAATGGATGGCAAATTATATTACAACCTACATAACTAATAAATTTGTTTCTCATTCAAAAGCAGGACTGCATACAAAAGCCCATTCTGAGTTTGAGTAGTACCCAAATGTTTTTTTTCTCTGAGGGCTACTCAAGCTCTCAGGTTGCATACAGAAAGCTGTGTATGTTACATTAGCACCAGTAGCCAGGGATAGCTCCCATTTCCTGCACTTTAAAAAAAAACATCCTGATACAATGACACTTTCCCTCCCTCTTCCCAGTTCAAGGTCCTGCACTGCTCCACTTTGCATTGCTACTCCTCTTTTTGCTATCCAACTCCCAAAGTTCAAGATGGTACTCTTGCCCCAGTTGCTACTGCTTTCTTGGCATTCTTCACGTTTCAATTTCACATTAGTCCAGTTTATCAGCTATCACCATCAATTTCATTCTGCACTCCTTCTTCTTCCCTCTGCTCTTCAATCTCGATTGGTCATCTTCTTACCCACTTCATGTTTGCACCTTTGTCCAATTTCATACAGCTAATTTCCAATCCTAAGCATCTGCAAGTTCATTCCCTTCTATGCCATTGTATTTAATCAATTGACCACTGTGGATATTGGAATACATTTTTGCCCATGGTTTGCAGTCACTTGGAACAGCAGATGGCAGCAACTGATAGCAGTGCCAAGGAAATAAGACCAGGAACAGAAGTAATGCTCTGTGAAAGCTTTTTTAGTTTGAACGCCCCTAATTTCTGAGAACTGCTAATCAAAGGAAACATTACTCTTTGCTTTCAAAGCAAAAAAGACAGTCCATTGCAACAGTCTGTCATAATATTTTTCTTCCATAAATAAACCCTGCCAATTACAAGCTAGAAAGTTGGGACTGCATTATGTCCCATTTTGGAGATCGAAAATTCAACTTCCGAATATTAATTTACTCTCCCTATTGGTTCAGAAAAACGCTTTTAGAAGTTAGACATCGTTCTCCTGTTACATGCACACAAGTGAAGTCCCAAATAAACTGGAGCTTCTTGGTTTACATTTTTGGGTTCTTATACTCCACTTGGGCCCAATGTAAATTTGACTTTGCATTCAATACAAACCAGCGAACATTTAGATCTCCACAATGTCTAGATAAATTTAGTAAGACCCTTGGATCAAACAGTGATTGCTTGCGTCTGCATTTTGGCTCACTGGAATAGATCATATTACCACATGACTTGCTCAACCTCAACAGATTAAATAAATATTCATTCAATCAGACAGAAGTTCATGCTAAAAGCAACAAATGTATTTAACAAAGGATAAGGCCAAATATCAACCATGAATGGAAAGGTCCTCCCAAATTACGCAAACCTTTTCCTTGCCTTGATATGTGAATATGAATTTCATGAAGCTTGCACATATCTAAAAATAACTAGCAATAACTGCCTTTAACGTTCTGTGGGTATTATGGCCTCTAATAGTAACAAGAACAATTGCGTTACATATTTTGTCATTGCTCCACTTCTCAAAAGTCAGCATCCTCCAATCACACTACTTTCCAACAGACAGTCCGCACTTAACCATGAGATTTTCTACTTCCATGTCATTGACCATCCTGAAGTTTGACCCAGATTGACATCATAGAATTCATGAGATATGCATGCATTGGATAGATGATTGAGGTAAAGAATCAAGTTTCATTGATGCATGGCTGAAAGACAACAAAGACTAGTGTTATGTGGTAGAAGTGCTAGACTGCTGGAAATGAAATGAAAATCGCTTATTGTCACAAGTAGGCTTCAAATGAAGTTACTGTGAAAAGCCCCTAGTCGCCACATTCCGGCGCCTGTTCGGGGAGGCTGGTACGGGAATTGAACCGTGTTGCTGGCCTGCCTTGGTCTGCTTTCAAAGCCAGCGATTTAACCTTGTGCTAAACCAGGACCCACACAGAAACGGGGAGAATGCGCAAACTCCACATGGACAACGACCCGCGGCTGGGATCGAACCTGGTTCTCGGCGCCATGAGGCAGCAGTGCTAACCACTGAACCACCGTGGTTAATAACTTTTATACATCTAAATTGTTAAAGTTAACAGATCGTAGCCAATTGCAGTAGTTTAATATATTAACTAATGATAATCCAAACTACATTCAATTTGGTGCAAGTGTTCATAGGTGGTGGACAGAAAGTAATACGTTTGGATGTATAGCTTGAAAGTGTGACACAAACTTAAGGAAGTGATTTTGAAGTTGTATTTGGTCTTGGTGCACTTCATCTGGATAGCTTTGTTCAGTATTAGTTTCCATAATATAGAGAGATGAAGCATGACTTGAACGAGTCCAGGAAAGCATTACAGGGGTGAAGAATTGCAGTTTGCCCCGAAACTTTATTCTCTAGACAAAAGGGCAACGAGGAAACACTTAATAGAAGACTTGGATCCAGGTAGGTTCTTCTAATGGGGGGTGGACTTCAGGACTAGAGAACATAGCCTTAAGGTAGGAGTGTCAAAAAAACCAGCAAACAATTTAGGCAACTCTTCTTAGTAAGGCAATAAACAAGCATGGAACAGATTAGTTGTATTATTAATAAAACATAAAGCAATGGCAGATTTTGAAAAAGAACCACGTGCTTTACAAAAATATGTATAGAACTATCAGTTCCTGAATCGTAGTAAAAGAAACTGGTAGGTGATTTGGTAGAAATGACTAGGTCAAGAAATAATGTACTCTTCCCCTCAAACAATTCTTACATTATTTTGTTGTGCAGAAGTATGCTCATCCCTGGAAATATAATGCCCTACCGGTTTACCATCTTCCGGTTACATAAAAGGAAAGCTTTCTTAACTACAGATAAACTAAATAAAGTAGAAAACAGGGCTGCAACATGCACATGTAGAAGCCAGACTTAAACATTTAATCAATGAAAACAAAATGAAAAAACAAGGGATTTCAAAAATCTTGCCATGTACATTGTCATAAAGTCTCAGATTATGTTCATGTAGTCCCAGGTCACACATTATTCTCTATAGAAGAGGAAAATGCAGTGTTTATTGTTCAGACCTTGGATTTGGGCAATTCCAAAGTAAACCGCCTTCGTACTGAGGTTTCTCTGCTGCAAAGGAGCTTTGGTCCTTCGCAACTGAAAGCATGGCCATCAATGGTGAATCGATTAGAAATCGTAGATGCTCAAGCTGCCAGAAGCAGCTAGAGGAAACCAGATGCCTCGGGGGGGGGGGGGCATAGGACTGGAGAAGATTAGAGATAGGGATGGATGAGGCCAAAGAGGAATTAGTGAAAAGAAAAAAGTTGGATCTTTTTAAATATCGTTTTTATTTAAAGTATAAACATAAGGTGAAATCTAAAGAAAAGGCAACGATAGAAAACAGCACTGTTTGCTGCGCACTAGCTTTGTGTTACTCGAAACTCAAACCAGGATAGTTATGCCAATAACCCCTACTATAGGAGTACAACTGGCACCATATCACATGTATATACATAAACTATTTCTGCAAAGGAAGTGAAGACACATAACTAGTATTTTTCAGTCCCCTAAATATTCCCTCCAGTGGTACAAAACAGCAATGAAACCAGTCATAAAGACATCAGTACCAATATTCTGTTGATTATTCACAAACAAATCTACATCAAGAGATTATCTGACGATGAAAGTACTTTAATTACAAGAAGGGAACAAATATCAATTATTTTGAACTCACTTTATTTCTTGACATCTCCTTGTCCTGTTCACAAATGTCGTGTGAACTTGAAGGTGAATGAAGGCTACTGTTGGAAGAGGCAGCTTCCTTACGACCATCCCCAAACCAAGAAAAAGGCATGCAAGTTGGTATGGATGTAACTGAATCTGCAGCAGAAAGGTTACCACCTGAGCCCTCAAGAATTTCTTTAGATCCTCTGTCACACATAAAAAAATGCATAAAGATAATTCTTTATATGTTAGTCACATGAACTGAACAACATGGTGAGAAATACATGCAATGCTCAATCCTACCAAAATTATTAATTTTATAAACGCAAAATGCATGCAAACGCCATTGATAATGATTTAGACAACCGTCAGGCGACACAGTTTTGCCAAACATTTGAACACTTAAAATCTGAATATATAGGTAGTTAATGATATAATTCAGTTGTGCAAATCTAGCAGAATACCTGCTATCAAGAGAAGTTCTACGATCTTCTTTATCTAATTTCTTGCCTTTTCCACCAGATTTTCGTAATCCACTTTTTTGTAAAAAGGGGCGAGTGAAAGAGAGGAGGAAAAAAAAGGTTATGCCATTAGAAAACATTGTAGGTATTCACAAGTGCTGTTAATTATCATAGAATTTACAGTGCAGAAGGAGGCCATTCGGCCCATCGAGTCTGCACCAGCTCTTGGAAAGAGCACCCTACCCAAGGTCAACACCTACATCCTATCCCCATAACCCAGTAACCTCACCCAACACTAAGGGCAATTTTGGACACTAAGAGCAATTTATCATGGCCAATCCACCTAGCCTGCACATCTTTGGACTGTGGGAGGAAACCGGAGCACCCGGAGGAAACCCACGCAGACACGGGGAGGATGTGCAGACTCCACAGACAGTGACCCAAGCCGGAATCGAACCTGGGACGCTGGAGCTGTGAAGCAATTGTGCTACCCACAATGCTACCGTGCTGCGGTAGCATTGTTCAGTTCATATTGCCGACTAAAAAAACCAAAATTATGTTCTGAATTTTTAAATACTTTCCCCTCCCAAATATTGTTGTTTTTTGTTCTTTTCATGCCTTTCCATCCTAATAGAAGATGCTTTAAAATTGTTATTTGTTTAGTTTGGGTTACAGGAGAAAACGTGAGTCCATGATTCTGCCGTTGCGATAAATCAGATTTAGCAGTCCAAGTCACAGAGCCAGCACACACTCAATGGCCCCCAAATCCGCACGCAGATATCAGTTGAAAAAAACCCAAAAGTTTAAAATTGTCAGCTGGGATAAGAGGTGCCTTGGTAAGACAGGTGAGGTGGCATCCTGGATAACTTACTGTTTGCTGAGGGTTCATAAGCAGTGGACAGCAAGAAGAATGTTGGAGAAGAAATAAACACATGCACTAAAGTTCCTGGTACAAAACAAAAATAGATAGGGCGGAAACAACAATGCTACTAGATGAAAGAAAATGAATTTGCCCACAGAATGAATGTGGAGAGAGAAACTTAAGCTCAGCATCAAGCAACCCAAGATTCAACACTTCCCGACTGTGTTTGAAATATCTGTGACAGAAATGTAATATTAATAGTATCCGTTATTAAACGATTACAATGCCAATCATACATCAAAGGTTTCTCATAAGCAATGTAGATCATACCCAAAATCAGCAAATCTTCTTTTAAGCTTTCCTGATGTATTTTCATTCCCATAGACTGATACTTCTTCATTTTTCTTGTCTTCTGTCAAAATAAAATCATTGGGTAAATTCTTTCTCCCAACTTTTAAAAAACAAATTATAAATTATCTATAAATCACATTAAGTGCTTCAGGCATAGTGGTGTATGGCAATCAAAAATATGTACAACTTGAGAAGATGCTTCAAAATATATTCTGATTTACATGCCAAAAATTACAACTGCAGTTAATATAATTAGTGATCAGTAAAGCAAATACGCCAACCAGAATAGGTTGTGGGACAACCACAGGAGATGCCTCACTATGCTTTTCATCTCGCAACTCTTTAGGAGCAAAAGAAAACTGATTGGGATCCAGTGCAAAGATCACATCACCGGCCAACAATCAGAAAAAAGGCTTTTCCCCTTCTAAATAGTCCTGACGTACTGATGTCTTTCACAACCTAAAAACATCCCTATGCACTTCACAGCCTATTAGAAGTACTACTAAAAGTGCAGTCATTGCTGCGCTGCAGGAAACATAGCAGTCGGTTTGTGCACATTAAGATCTTCAAAATAATGCACGGAATCATCTATCCACCCGAGTAAATGGGTCCTCGGTCTACCCCCTATTTGAAAGAAAGCATCTTTGATAGTGTCGGACTCCTTCGACAGTGCAGTGCTGCCTCCATGCTGCCCTGCTTTGTAGCCTAGAGTTTATGCTCATCTTCAGAGTAAAACGGAGGGCGGCATGGTGCTGCAGTGGTTAGCACTGTTGCCTCACTGCGCCACGGTCCCAGGTTCGATCCCGGTCCTGGGCCACAGTCCTTGTGGCGTTTGCAGTTTCTCCCAGTGTCTCGCCCCCACAATCCAAAGATGTGCAAGGTAGGTGGATTGGCTATGCTAAATTGCTCCTTAATTGGAAAAAAATTAATTGGATACCCTAATATGCATATCATCCACAATTTAGGAAGTGCAACTGAATAGCAATTTATTTCAATTACTGCACAATGTTTTCTCAGAATTACTGGACATGCTCATAAAAGCAGTCAATGAAGTCACTATCTGGACATTTCAGTTACCTAGTGGTCAGAGAGCATTACATTTGTTTACCATTGGTCTCTTTTCCTTTGACTTTTGTTTCTCGTTTCCTCATCTTTGTAAGAAATGACTGAGGAGAACTTGAAGATGCTGTGACTCTAGAAAGAGAATGCTTTGAGCGTGTACTGCTCTCATCTATCTTGTGAACTGGAGAGGAGCAAGGCGATGCAGATGAACTTTGATCATGTAAGCTGTTTGTGCTCTCCACATCGTGCTTTTCATCTAATGCTTCATCTTTCATTGATGCCTCAGGTACAGGGACAGACATATCATCAATAGCTTGCAAAGAATCCAAGCTACTCAGGACACATGAAGCTTCTGCTTGCTGAACTTCTTCATTCTCCTCATAATTTTCCTCATTATTCTGATAAGGAAAGATATTAATTGGTTAGCTAATATATACAAATTGAAGTTTTTAACAAAATAACTAACCCTTTATCTGAAGTAAATTAGTCATGGAAGATTCAGCAATAGATAACTATTTCAAAAAGGAGATCAAGCAATTTAAGAAAAAGCAGATGATTCTCTGCAGAGATCAATTTTGAGGCTGATATAAAGCACTAATTTCCTTAACAACATTTTGAAACTGTTAATTTGAAAAATTAATGGTATTGAACTAAGTTTAAGCAATAGATGCTGTGAACTGAGGTCGTAATATGATGGCCAGTGACCTGATATCATCTTACAACGTTGGTGTTTGAAAACACCATCTGTTCTGCAATAGACTCCCATTGGCGGTCAATGGCCTGATATCATAAGAACTTCTCAGCTGAGAAATACCAACATTTCAAACATATTGGAATAACCAATGCTACACAGAGGGCTTTGGACTAAAAAGATGGGACTGAGGGGGTGGTGTGTCCAAGTGAGTGGACATTTATAAACATAAGAGGGAAGTCAAGGTCACAAGTAGTGTGCTAATTTAGGTAAAGCAGAGTGCGACAGGAAGGGGTTAACTGAAGGAAAACTTGGAAAATTGAAAGGACTTTAACTGAATTCAAACATTTGTAACAAAATAGATGAATTCATGGCATAAACAGGGAAATGGATTTCATCTCACAGCCCGAACAGAGATGCGCTTGGATGGTGCCCAAGGCGGAGAACTAAATATTCCAGGATACTTAATTTTTTGAAAAGACACAAATGGGGGGAATAAAAAAGGGCTTTTCTGTGGGGAATGGAGCTCTGACACAGGCCACCTCGGTAGCAACGTAAGTTGGCTAGTGAACGGGTACAAGGCGAGGGGCCGTGGTACTTGGAACCTGTATGGACAGGTTTCAGTGGGCCTGGGAGGTGTGAATGGTAGGGGGATGGGGATGATACTGGGTGAGATGTTTGAGAGGAAGTGGTTGAGGGGTTTCTAGGAAGGGGAGGAGGGGTAGAGGCTGACAGTGACTAGGGGCAGGGTTTGGTTCTGCCTGCTGGGCAGGGCTGGATTAGTAGTTATGGTGGATAGAAGGACGGGCACGAGGACACCCCCATTCGGGGTGGTCACGTAGAACATGCGAGAGTTGGGGGGGACCGGTTAAGCGAACAAACGTTTTCTTGCACTTGAAGGGTTTAAAAGCTGATGTGGTGCTGTTGCAAGCGACCCATTTGACGGTGAAGGACCAGATGAAGCTGAGGAAGGGCTGGATGAGTCAGTTGTTCCATTCGGGCTTTGACAGCAGGACCCAGGAGGTGGCGATTCTGGTGGGCAAGGTGAGGCTTCAGATGGAGAAGGTGGTGACTGATCACAGGGGCAGGTACGTAATACTAACAGGTGCTTTGGAAGGGAGGTTGGTGGTGTTGGTTAGCGTATATGTCCCGAATTGGTCCGATGTAGGTTTTGGATAATACTGGGAGGTGACTTGAACACAGTTGGATCCAACGGTGGACAGGTCCAAGCCGCATTTGCTGACCCCCTCAGTGTTGGCTGTTTTTGTGAAGAAGATGGGAGGGGTGGACCCGTGGAGGTTTTTGCATCCACGGGACAGGGAGTATTTGTTCTTTACGCCAGTACACAATGTGTACTCAAGGATTGATTTTTTTTTCTGATGGGGATGGTGCTGTTAGCTGGGTTGAGAAAGGCAAAGTATTCTGCGATGATTATTTCGGATCATGCTCCACACTGGTCATGGAGAAGAGGTCAGCTCAGAGGCCCGCGCGGAGGTTCAATGGGGTCTGTTGGGGGACCCAAATTTTTGTATCAAAATGGGAAAGGCGATTGAAGATTATGTGGGGTTTAATAGGAATTAGGGAGGTTTTGCCATCAGTGACATGGAAAGCGTTGAAAGCAGTAGTGAGGTCATCTCGTTTAAGGCACAGGTGGTCAGGGATTTTGGAGTAGATGGAAGGTACGTGGAGGACCCAACGCTGGGTCTTCTGCTGAGGAGGAAGGAACTACAGGCGAGGTTTGATCTTCTATCCATGGGAAAGGCAGTTCGGCAGCTGAGGCAGTATCAACCCCATCCCCCTACCATGAGTATGGGGACACAAGCCACTTGTTGGCGAGCCAGCTCTGCCAGCAGGCGGCAGAGAAAAAGATTGTTTGGGTCAGGGATAGGACGGGAGAGCTGGTGGTGGCACTGGAACAGCAGAACAAGGTTTTTGAAGAGTTCTACAGGGATCTGCATGAAGTAGAGCCACCGGAGGATGCGTTGGATATGGGGGAGATTTGTGCGGCGATTGGAGTGTCCAGAAGCAGGAGGGGGCAGGGTTGGAGGAGCCAGTGGGGTGGAGGAAGTGCTTGTGTCGATCGGGAGAATGCAGACGAGCAAGGCACCAGGGCCGGATGATTTTCCGGTGGAATTTTATAAAAAGTTAAAGGATACGTTGGCGCTGCTGTTTGTGGAAATGTTTGAGGATACAATGGTCAGGTGGGTATTGTCAGAGACAATGGGTCCGGCATCCATTTCATTGCTGCTTAAATAGGATAAGGATCAAGTGGAGTGTGGGTCCGACAGGCCCATATCTCTGTTGAATGTGGATGCCAAGATCTTGGCAAAGGTGCTGACGCTTAGATTGGAGTTGTGCCTTTCGATGGTGATTGGGAGATCAGGCGGGTTTAAGAAAGGGCAGGCAGTTGTCGTCAAATGTACAGCTGATTTTGAATGTGCTGATTTCTCCAGCAGAAGGAAGGGAGTTGGAGATGGTGGCATCACTGGATGCAGAGAAGGTGCTTGATCGGGTGGAGTGGAGTAATCTGTTTGCTGTGCTGCAGAGGTTTGGGATTGGGCCTAAGTTTGTGGAAATTGTTGTATAAGGATCCAATGGCATGTGTGCGAACAAATTAAATGAATTCAGGGTACTTTCCATTGCACAGGGAAAGAGGTAGGGCTGTCCTATGTCCTCCCTCTGTTTGCACTGGTGCCATAGTGTTAAGGGGCTCAGATAAATGGAAGGGGATAGTGGGGGGAGGCGGTGGAGTATAGGGTGTCCCTATACGTTGGTGATCTGCTGTTGTATATTTCGGTCCGGAGTCTTTTGTGGGGGATGCAGTACGACTGCTTAGAAGATTTGGGGCATTTTCAGGCTACAAGCTGAACTTGGGTAAAAGTGAGTGTTTTGTAGCATCTTCTCCAGGGGTGGGTTTAGAGTGGGGGTGTTGTCATTTCAGGTGGCAACAATCCATTTCAGGTATTTCAAAGTGCAGGTGGCCTTGGATTGGGCGCGGTTTCGTAAGATGAACTTTACGAGTCTGTAGATAGGGTTAAGGTGGATCTACTGAGGTGGGATAGTCTTCCCCTGTCGTTCGCAGGTCGGGTGCAGGTGGTGAAGATGAATATTTTGCCGTTTTTATTTCAGTACTTGCCGGTCTTTTTGCCTAAATTGCTTTTTAAGGGTGTGGACAGGTTGGTTTCATCGTTTGTCTGGGCAGGTAAGGTGGCTAGGATTAGGAAGACTGTACTTTGGAGGGGCAGCAGGGGCTGGGCCATTCGAACTCCTTGCACTATTATTGGGTGGCGAATACAGGGAAGGTGTGGGGCTGGAGTAGGGCGATGGAGGCTTTGTGGGTGAGGAGGGAGGCAGGTTCCTGTAGGGAGTTGGGGTTGCAGGTGCTGACAACTGCGCCATTCACGTTTACCCCAGGTCGATATTCGGGGAGTCCTGTGGCGGTGGCCACGCTGAAAATATCGGCAGCACTTGAGGTTAGGGGCGGGGTCGAGGTTGCTGCCGATCTGAGGGAACCATGGGTTCGATCTGGGGCGGATGGGTGCGAGGTTTCGGGGATGGGAAGAAAAGGGGGTGAAGGACTTATTCTTGGAAGGCGGTTCGCAAGTTTGGAGGATTGGGGGTGAAGTTTGGGTTCCCACATGGGGAGGGTTTTAAGTACATGCAGGTGCAGAATTTTGTAAAAATGTTTTTCCAACCTTTCTGGTAGCACCTTCTCCTCGTTACTGGAGAAGGTGTTGTCGGTAATGAGGCTGGAGGGTGGAGTTGTCTCAGCGGTTTATGGGAGGATTTTGGAAGAAGGGGTGTCCCTGGAGGGGCTTCAAGGCCAAGGGAGGAGGAGTTTGGGTTGGCACTGGAGGAGGGATTGTGGTGTGAGGTGCTGCAGAGAGTGAATGCCTCGACCTCAAGTGCGAGGCTGAAGTTGATTCAGCTACACAAGACGCACCTGACATAGTTAAGAATGAGCTGGTTATTTGAGGGGTAGAGTATATTTGTGAGCGGTGTGGAGGGGCCCTGCCCGAAGTTTGCAACATTTTGGAGGTCGTTGTCCAACATCACGTCAGCAGTCTTACATGTGGATTTGGAGTCTGGTCCCCTTGGGGCCACATTCGGAGTGTTAGACCGGCTAGAGCTGCAGACAGGAGGGGAAAAGATGTTTTAGCCTTCATCTTGCTGATTGCTTGTAGCCAGGTTTGTTGAGGTGGGCTACTCCACCCTGTTGTCTTGGTGTGGCTGGGGGATCTAATGGAGTTCCTGCATTTAGAGAAGGTGAAGTTTGCCCTAAGAGGGACAAATGAGGGGTTCCACAAGATATGTTATTCTGCCTTTCGGGGAGCGAGTTACCGTCAACTGTTTGGGGTGGGGGGTGGGGGTTGATTGGTGATATGGGGAGAGCGGGGTGGGGCTTTGTGCTGGGTTTATTTTATTGTGTGTTATAATGTTTTGTAAATGTTAAAATGTTAACACATGATTAAAAATATTTTAGAAAATATAGGAAGGACACCAACTCACCAGGATGATACGGGGGATGATAAAATGCCGTTGAGGAGAGACTTTCGGCACTAGAATAGTTTCAGTATAGCAGAGAATGCTGATGAGAATTAATGAAGGTTTAAAGTTATCAAGAATTATCATCAAGTGAATAGGGAAGGTCCATTTCCTCTGATTGGAGAAGCAGTGATAAGAGGACATCAACTTAAAAATTCTTCAGGAGGGAATAGAGAAGTTAAGGAAATTTATTGTTAGAATGTGGAATACTCAATCACAGGGAGTGGTAGAGGCAGAAACCAGCTTAATTTCCCAATGCAAAATTGGATAGATGTTTGAAATAGAGGAAAATACAAGGCTTTGGAGCAAGAACAGGGCTCTGGGAATTGTTTTGAACTGCCACAGCAAAGAATTCTCTGGCACGCCAAAAGGCCTTTTGCTGTGTTGAAAATGTCAAAGGTTGTAAATTATCTGCTAACACATTTTGAGTACAGGTTGAATATCTTTATCCAAAACCCTCAGAGCCAATGTTTATTGGATTTCAGATAATTTTGGTTTCTGGATACCGCATATAGGCCTACTTGCATTACAATGGCCAAAGCTTAGGCTAGCTAGACTGAATTAAATTAAATGACTAGAAAAATAAGAGGTACCACTGAAAATCAAAAACAGGGTGTAGTTGGCGAGATTAGTGTTGGTTCAGGTTAGGTCCTAGACTACCTGTGCCAAAGATTGTTGAAGTTTAAAAAAAAAAGAGTGGGTTTTGGATGTGTTCCGTTTTCAGATTTACAGATAAAGGATGCTTGACCTGTACTAAATTCTCAAGTTGTTTATTATCTACTTTGTTTAATTATGATTAATTAGAGTGCGGAATGATTGAATTAACTGCATTAAAAATGATCTGCCAAAAATATATCAATTTACATTGTCGTTACCTGAATATTTTCATAGTCATCCCCTGCTTCAAACGACTCCTTCTGTTTGAACCTGGATGGAGGCTGCCTTTTAACTTTTAAAGCAAGTTGGGCTCTGGCTTTGTGTGAACTCGTATCTAATCGCTTGGTTTCTGGAACAGCCTCATCAAAATCTGAAATGTCAAAATAATTTACAATGGCATTTGAAATTTTAGAAGTTCGTAAAATATCAAATTTTTAGACAGGGTTCGGGTTAAAGTTAAACCCAAGGGGGAAAAATCTTAATCTGGTTCTTTTTTGGTTTCAACCCTGCCTTCAGAACTTGCGCATATAATCAAAACTCCATTGAAATACAAGAATGTTCCATTGGTGAAGATATAATTTCTGAAAGTGACAATAAAATGAGACTATAATCTGCTTCCTCCAGTGATTCAGGTGAATGTGAAAGACTCCTGGCAATAATTTGGAGAAACAGGGTTTTCTTCCAGTATACCCTCTTGACCAACAAAATCTAACTAACTTGTCCGTCATTATTGTAGTTCACATAGTGTATGAAGCACTCTGGTACTGTATTCTGCAACACACACCCACCGAGGTGAAAGTTCCATGCAAACACGCAAGGCCTCATCTACTCCTGCCACCCCCAAAACTGAAAGTACCCTTCTCCACTAAGACAAATATTGACACCCATTTGTCACTGCTCTTCCTTGGGCCCTCACTCAGCCCTCCTCACCAAAGTCCCTTTCCCCCTTCCACTCACTTTGCCATCTGCCTCTCCTGCTTTTCTTTAATTTATCTCATTCTGCACGATCATAGAATTTATACAGTACAGAAGGCGGCCATACGGCCCATCGAGCCTGCACCTACCCTCTGAAACAACACTCTACCTAGGCCCACTCCCACGCCCTATCCCCGAAACCCCACCTAATCTTTGAAAACTACAGGACAATTAAGCATAGCCAATACACCTAATCTGCACATTTTTGGACGATGGGAGGAAACCCGAGCACTCAGGAGGAAACCCATGCAGACACGGGGAGAATGTGCAAACTCCACACAGTCGCCAAAGTCTGAATCATACCTGGGTCTCTGGAGCTGAGGCAGCAGTGCTAACCACTGTGCCACTATGCCGCCCTAGCCCAATGACTGCCTGGACTCCACAGAGAGCATTTCGCACGGGCTTCGGGACTTCGATTTTGGGACCAAATGCGGGTCCCAAGGTCACACTTTCCAGAAATAAGAATGATTCAGTGATCTTCCCAGAGGCAGCCACCTGATGCTGCTAGCTCAATCAAAGGCTGCCATTTAGAGAGCCAGATATGGCTACGGCAGGTGGAAAGGTGGAAGATCATGAGTGCCTTTGAGGTGAAAAGATAATTATTTTGTTTTTGGGGGGGGGGGGGGGGGGGGGGGGGGGGGAAGAAACAGGCGGTGGTGGCAAGCCCGAGTGGGGGGGAAACCCCTCCATTTGGATCGTTGGAGCCATAGGTGTGGCATTGATGCCCATGGCCCCCTCTTGAAGGCTCTGCTTCTGACAGCCATTAAGTTAGGGGTTCTAAAACGGTAATACAACAAAGTAAATATTCCTGGGTCAAATAAGACAGCACAAAGTAACCACAAAGATATTTTCCAAAACCGCAACTATCTTTGGTCCCCATAACTCAATGTCTTTCCAATCCTCTTCATTCAATGTTCCTTAATAAAACATTATAAACTAACACTCTTACATTAGCTAACAAGTAGATATATTTGGGACTTCCGGGTGCGGCGATGACCAGCTGAGTCGCACGTTTCGGCAGCTCCCGGTGAAACGGACTTTTGGGCTCTTGATAGGAGCCCGAACGGCAATTTTGACGGCTAAAAACACTGTGCGGTAAACCAGAAGGGAATCCCCCCTGGATACGGATGAAAAAAGGAGGAGAAAGTGGCCGGATTGCAGTGGATCCTTTAGAACAGCGGCAAGGAAGGCAAGCAAAAACCAAGATGGCGTCGGAAGGTGGCAGTTTAACATGGGGCCCCGAACAACAAGAGTTCTTGAAATGCTGTGTGGAAGAGCTCAAAAAGGAAATGAAGAAAGAGCTGTTGGCCCCGATACTACAGGCGATCGAAGGACTAAAGGAGGAACAAAAGACCCAGGAGCGGGAGCTTCGGGTCGTGAAGGCAAAGGCAGCCGAGAATGAGGACGACATACAGGGCCTGGTGGTGAAGACGGAGACGCATGAGGCACATCAGAAACGATGTGTGGCTAGGTTGGAGGCACTGGAGAACAACGCAAGGAGGAACAACCTGAGGATTCTTGGTCTTCCTGAAGGTGCGGAGGGAGCGGACGTCGGGGCATATGTGAGCACGATGCTGCACTCGTTAATGGGAGCGGAGGCCCCAGCGGGTCCGTTGGAGGTGGAGGGAGCATACCGAGTGATGGCGCGAGGACCGAGAGCAGGAGAAATTCCCAGAGCCATAGTGGTGAGATTCCTCCGTTTTAAGGATAGAGAAATGGTCCTTAGATGGGCAAAGAAAACTCGGAGCAGTAAATGGGAGAACGCGGTGATCCGCGTTTATGAAGACTGGAGTGCGGAGGTGGCGAGAAGGAGGGCGAGCTTTAATCGGGCCAAGGCGGTGCTTCATAAAAAGAAGATAAAATTTGGAATGCTGCAACCGGCAAGACTGTGGGTCACATATCGAGGGAGGCACCACTACTTTGAGACGGCGGATGAAGCGTGGACTTTTATTGTGGAAGAAAAACTGGAATGAGCGGGTTATTAAAAAGAACGTTTGAACAAAGTGGTGGGGCGAATGTGGGGGGTTAAAAAGGGGGGAAAGAGGAGTTTTATGTACTAATCCTGCGATGTGGTAACTTTTCTCTCTTCCACAGGTGGTGATGGGGGGAGGAGGGGAGGTGGAGGAGATGGGGCGTTGGCCATTGGGGCGGGGCCAAGGGAGAAGCGCGGGCTTGGATCCCGCGCTATGATAATCATGGCGGGAATAGAGAAGCAGGAAGGAGGGGGCGTCGCACGGTGCGAGCCGAGGTCATGGGGGGAAGCAGAGGTCGGCCAGAGTTTGCTGACTTCTGGGAGCAACATGGGGGGAGTAATTACGCTAGCGGGGGATCTAGCGGGGCGGGGTGGGAGGGGGGAATTACTGGGTTGCTGCTGCTGGGGAGAGGGGGGAGCTGGTATGGGAGGGGATGGGCGGGGGGGGCACCGCCTGGGGGAGATACAGCTGCGTGGGAACCGGGTGAGGAGCTGGAAAAAGGGGACGGCTAATCGACAAGGGGGAGGGGGTAGGAAGCCCCCCAACCCGGCTGATCACGTGGAACGTGAGAGGGCTGAACGGGCCGATAAAGAGGGCACGGGTACTCGCACACCTTAAGAAACTTAAGGCAGATGTGGTTATGTTACAGGAAACGCACCTGAAACTGATAGATCAGGTTAGGCTACGCAAAGGATGGGTGGGGCAGGTGTTCCATTCGGGGCTAGATGCAAAAAACAGGGGGGTGGCTATATTAGTGGGGAAGCGGGTAATGTTCGAGGCAAAGACTATAGTGACGGATAACAGGGGCAGATACGTGACAGTGAGTGGCAAACTACAGGGGGAGACGGTGGTTTTGGTAAACGTATATGCCCCGAACTGGGATGATGCCAATTTTATGAGGCGGATGCTCGGACGCATTCCGGACCTAGAGATGGGAAAGCTGATAATGGGGGGAGATTTTAATACGGTGTTGGAATCAGGGCTGGATAGGTCGAAGTCCAGGACTGGAAGGAGGCCGGCAGGAGCCAAGGTACTTAAAGATTTTATGGAGCAGATGGGAGGTGTAGACCCGTGGAGATTTAGCAGACCTAGGAGTAAGGAGTTCTCGTTTTTCTCCTATGTCCATAAAGTCTACTCGCGAATAGACTTTTTTGTGCTGGGAAGGGCGTTGATCCCGAAGGTGAGGGGAACGGAGTATACGGCTATAGCCATTTCGGATCACGCTCCACACTGGATAGACTTGGAGATAGGGGAGGAAACAGGAGGGCGCCCACCCTGGAGAATGGACATGGGACTAATGGCAGATGAGGGGGTGTGTCTAAGGGTGAGGGGGTGCATTGAAAAGTACTTGGAACTCAATGATAATGGGGAGGTCCAGGTGGGAGTGGTCTGGGAGGCGTTGAAGGCGGTGGTTAGAGGGGAGCTGATATCAATAAGGGCACATAAAGGGAAGCAGGAGAGTAAGGAACGGGAGCGGTTGCTGCAAGAACTTTTGAGGGTGGACAGACAATATGCGGAAGCACCGGAGGAGGGACTGTACAGGGAAAGGCAAAGGCTACATGTAGAATTTGACTTGCTGACTACGGGCACTGCAGAGGCACAATGGAGGAAGGCACAGGGTGTACAGTACGAATATGGGGAGAAGGCGAGCAGGTTGCTGGCACACCAATTGAGGAAAAGGGGAGCAGCGAGGGAAATAGGGGGATTGAGGGATGAGGAAGGAGAGATGGAGCGGGGAGCGGAGAGAGTGAATGGAGTGTTCAAGACATTTTATAAAAAATTATATGAAGCTCAACCCCTGGATGGGAGGGAGAGAATGATGGGCTTCTTGGATCGGCTGGAATTTCCCAAGGTGGAAGAGCAGGAAAGGGTGGGACTGGGAGCACAGATCGAGGTAGAAGAAGTGGTGAAAGGAATTAGGAGCATGCAGGCGGGAAAGGCCCCGGGACCGGATGGATTCCCAGTCGAATTTTATAGAAAATATGTGGACTTGCTCGCCCCGGTATTGACGAGGACCTTTAAGGAGGCAAAGGAAAGGGGACAACTGCCCCCGACTATGTCTGAAGCAACGATATCGCTTCTCTTAAAGAAGGAAAAGGACCCGCACCGGGTCCTATAGACCTATTTCCCTCCTAAATGTGGATGCCAAGATCCTGGCCAAGGTAATGGCAATGAGAATAGAGGAATGTGTCCCGGGGGTGGTCCACGAGGACCAAACTGGGTTTGTGAAGGGGAGACAGCTGAACACGAATATACGGAGGCTGTTAGGGGTAATGATGATGGCCCCACCAGAGGGGGAAACGGAGATAGTAGTGGCGATGGATGCCGAGAAAGCATTTGATAGAGTGGAGTGGGATTATTTGTGGGAGGTGTTGAGGAGATTTGGTTTTGGAGAGGGGTATGTTAGATAGGTGCAGCTGTTGTATAGGGCCCCGATGGCGAGCGTGGTCACGAATGGACGGGGATCTGCATATTTTCGGCTCCATAGAGGGACAAGGCAGGGATGCCCTCTGTCCCCATTATTGTTTGCACTGGCGATTGAGCCCCTGGCGATAGCGTTGAGGGGTTCCAAGAAGTGGAGGGGAGTACTTAGAGGGGGAGAAGAGCACCGGGTATCTTTGTATGCGGACGATTTGCTACTATACGTGGCAGACCCGGCGGAGGGGATGCCAGAAATAATGCGGATACTTGGGGATTTTGGGGATTTTTCAGGGTATAAACTGAACACGGGGAAAAGTGAGTTGTTTGTGGTACATCCAGGGGAGCAGAGTAGAGAAATAGAGGACCTACCGTTGAGGAAGGTAACAAGGGGCTTTCGTTACCTGGGGATCCAGATAGCCAAGAATTGGGGCACATTGCATAGGTTAAATTTAACGCGGTTGGTGGAACAAATGGAGGAGGATTTCAAGAGATGGGATATGGTATCCGTGTCACTGGCAGGGAGGGTGCAGGCGGTTAAGATGGTGGTCCTCCCGAGATTCCTCTTTGTGTTTCAGTGCCTCCCGGTGGTGATCACAAAGGCTTTTTTTTTAAAGGATTGAAAAGAGCATCATGGGTTTTGTGTGGGCCGGGATGACCCCGAGAGTGAGGAAGGGATTCTTACAGCGTAGCAGGGATAGGGGGGGGGCTGGCACTACCGAGCCTAAGTGAGTATTATTGGGCCGCTAATATTTCAATGGTGAGTAAGTGGATGGGAGAGGAGGAGGGAGCGGCGTGGAAGAGATTAGAGAGGGCGTCCTGTAGGGGGACTAGCCTACAGGCTATGGTGACAGCCCCATTGCCGTTCTCACCGAGGAACTACACCACAAGCCCGGTGGTGGTGGCTACACTGAAGATTTGGGGACAGTGGAGACGGCATAGGGGAAAGACTGGAGCCTTGGGGGGGTCCCCGATAAGAAACAACCATAGGTTTGCCCCGGGGGGAATGGATGGGGGAATATGGAATGTGGCAAAGAGCAGGAATAACGCAACTGAAAGATCTGTTTGTGGATGGGAAGTTCGCGAGTCTGGGAGCGCTGACCGAGAAATATGGGTTGCCCCAAGGGAATGCATTCAGGTATATGCAACTGAGGGCTTTTGCGAGGCAACAGGTGAGGGAATTCCCGCAGCTCCCGACACAAGAGGTGCAGGACAGAGTGATCTCAAAGACATGGGTGGGGGATGGTAAGGTGTCAGATATATATAGGGAAATGAGGGATGAAGGGGAGACCATGGTAGATGAACTAAAAGGGAAATGGGAAGAAGAGCTGGGGGAGGAGATCGAGGAGGGGCTGTGGGCAGATGCCCGAAGCAGGGTAAACTCGTCGTCCTCGTGTGCCAGGCTAAGCCTGATTCAGTTTAAGGTATTACACAGGGCGCATATGACTGGAGCACGGCTCAGTAAATTTTTTGGGGTGGAGGATAGGTGTGCGAGGTGCTCGAGAAGCCCAGCGAATCATACCCATATGTTTTGGTCATGCCCGGCACTACAGGGGTTTTGGATGGGGGTGACAAAGGTGCTTTCAAAAGTAGTGGGGTCCGGGTCGAAACAAGCTGGGGGTTGGCTATATTTGGGGTTGCACAAGAGCCGGGAGTGCAGGAGGCGAGAGAGGCCGATGTTTTGGCCTTTGCGTCCCTAGTAGCCCGGCGCAGGATATTGTTAATGTGGAAAGAAGCCAAGCCCCCGGGGGTGGAGACCTGGATAAATGACATGGCAGGGTTTATAAAGCTAGAGCGGATTAAGTTCGTTCTAAGGGGGTCGGCTCAAGGGTTCACCAGGCGGTGGCAACCGTTCGTCGAATACCTCGCAGAAAGATAGATGGAATGGAAAAAAGAAGGCAGCAGCAGCAGCCCAGGATCGGGGGGGGGGGGGGGGGGGAGGAGGAGGAACCAGAAGGACTCTCAGGGTTGTTAATATATACTGTATAATATGTATAGGTCGTTGCGACAGATAATTATATATTGGACTGTTAAATTATATTTTTGGAGAGTGTTACTTGTAATAAGGCAGTTGCCAATTAGGGTTAGTTTTCATTTTTGTTATTTATTATTTATTCATTTTTTGTTTATAAAATAGGTCATTGTTATTTGTGTTGGTATAATATTGTGTAACGGATGCACAATGTACTGTGTTGGTTGACCAAAAATTTTCAATAAAATATTTATTTAAAAAAAAGTAGATATATTTGTCTCATGGCAACATCAGACAACACCTTGCCCGAGGCATTTTAAAAAATTAATTCAAAGGATGTGGGCTTCGTTGGTTAGGCCAACATTCATTGTTCATCCCTAATTGCTCTTGAGAAGTCTGTGGTGAGCTGCAGATAACAGCAAATCTTCCTTTCAGGCTCTTTTGGATTGGGCATTGGGGGAAAAGAGCAGTTTTCACTGTGCAAAAATCATATTAGCTGGAATAGCTTTAACTCTCATTCGGAAGGTCAGAAGGAAAACTCCAGTACACTATGGGTACACTGAGGGGGGTTGATCAGTGGTTAAACATAGTAAACACTTCAAATGCTCATCAGACACTTTAAACATACATCATCATGCAGGCACATGTTTACTTAACTTTTGTACTTTGCTCTCACGTTTAATAATTTTTTGAGAATCCTTTTAAATTGCTTAACAATTTATCTTAGTGCACCAACTTACCACAGGTTTTGTAAGTGTTGCTATATTCCCATTCCATTCCAGCTTTGGAGGCTTCACAGAAAAAAAAAGGAAAATATATTGTAATGGTTACATGTTTAAGGACGAGAAGCACCATTGATTAACATGTTTCGCTATAGAAAAAAAATAATTTGGAGTGGACTGGAACAAGAGGTTACCACATTTTCAATTCATTCACGAGTTCTTAATCTGGAGTTTATTAAAACTGAAGACATGAAAAGAACCATTTCCTGACAGCTCAATGGGTCCGTTGCTAAAGTGGTCTCAATCAAACGCCTAAGCACAGCTTCCGTCACAGAAACACCACAAAATGTCACTATCATACCTGACAGAAATGAGAATTATTAGACATATTGTTGTGGCAGATTAACCTGCATTTGCCTTTGCTGTGCGTGATTAGGAATACCAGATGCAAGCCTTTTTGGACAAAAGTTAAGAAAGGTATTCCATCGCCAATATTGGTATTCATTGCTTCTTAAGTGAAGTCCTCATTATTAGCTTGTCCTCAACAATATTACAATCCCAGACCAGACTCCAGCAGTGGCTAGGAAACTGGACCAACACCACCAAATTTTATTTTATTTTGCAAGACGCTGCAGAAAGAGTACTTCGCTCCAGGACTGATTGCAAGAAATAGGGATTTGGTATTTTAAAACACAACTTTATTGACACAATATTAAACTCTAACATCACATCTGAAAATAGCTTACTACTCAATACAGTAAACACAATACCCTTAATTATAATCTCTATTCACGATTAAACAAGAAAGGAAAAACATACATCTCTCAATCTCTCCTACATTTTTATTTTTAAATTTAATTTATTAATTAATTAACGCAATGTCAATTAGAGGGATGCTGTGCTCTGACTGTGAGATGAGGCAGGTCCGGGAGGCTTCCAGTGTCCTGGATGGCTACATCTACAGAAAGTGCACCCAACTAGGGCTCCTCACAGACTGCATGGTTCGATTGGAGCAGTAGTTGGATGCACTTAGGAGCATGCAGGTGGCGGAAAGTGTCATAGATAACCGTTATATAGATGTGGTCACACCCAAGGTGCAGGCAGAGATGGGTGACCACCTGAAGGGGCAGGCAGTCAGTGCAGGAATCCCCTGTGGTTGCCCCCCCTCTCGAACAGGTATACCGCTTTGGATACTGTTGGGGGGAATAGTCTATCTGGCGAAAACAGCAGCAGCCAGAGCAGTGGCACCACGGCTGGCTCTGATGTTCAGAAGGGAGGGTCAAAGCACAGAAGAGCAATAGTCATAGGGGACTCTATAGTCAGGGGCACAGATAGGCGCTTCTGTGGACGTGGAAGAGATTCCAGGATGGCATGTTGCCTCCCTGGTGCCAGGGTCCAGGATGTCTCTGAACGGGTAGCGGGCATCCTGAACGGGGAGAGCAAACAGGCAGAGGTCATGGTACATACTGGTACTAACGACATAGGCAGGAAAAGGGATGAGGTCCTGCAGCAGGAGTTCAGGGAGCTAGGCAGAAAGTTAAAAGACAGGACCTCTAGGATTGTAATCTCGGGATTATTCCCTGTGCCACGTGCCAATGAGGCTAGAAATAGGAAGATCGAGCAGCTAAACACGTGGCTAAACAGCTGGTGGAGGAGGGAGGGTTTCAGTTATCTGGACCACTCGGAGCTCTTCCGGGGAAGATGGGACCTGTATAAGAAGGACGGGTTGCATCTAAACTGGAGAGGCTTGCGAGTGTCGCACGGGAGGGTTTAAACTAGTATGGCAGGGGGTGGGCACCGGAGCAATAGGTCAGACGGTGAAAAAATTGAGTGAGAACTAGGGAATAGGGCCAGTATGGCTCTGAGGAAGAGCAGATAGGCAGATGAAAACAGCAGGACTGGTGGCCTGAAGTGCATTTGTTTTAATGCAAGAAGTATAACAAATAACGCAGATGAACTTAGAGCTTGGATTAGTACTTGGAACTATGATGTTGTTGCCATTAGAGACCTGGTTGAAGGAAGGACAGGATTGGCAGCGAAACATTCAGGGATTCAGATATTTCAGGTGGGATAGAGGGGGAGGTAAAAAGGGTGGAAGAGTTGCACTACTGGTTAGGGAGAGCATCACAGCTGTACTGCGGGAGGACACCTCAGAGGGCAGCGAGGCTATATGGGTAGAGATCAGGAATAAGAAGGGTGCAGTCACAATGGTTTACTACAGTCCTCTTAACAGCCAGCGGGAATCAGAGGAGCAGATAGGTAGACAGATTTTGGAAATGAGTAAAAGCAACGGGGTTGTTGTGTTGGGAGACTTTAACTTCCCCAATATCGACTGGGACTCACTCAGTGCTAGGGGCTTAGACGGGGCAGAGTTTGTAAGGAGCATCCAGGAGGACTTCTTAAAACAATATGTAGATAGTCCAACTCGGGAAGGGGCTATATTGGACCTGATATTGGGGAATGAGCCTGGCCAGGTGGTAGAAGTTTCAGTAGGGGAGCATTTAACAGTGACCACAATTCAGTAAGTTTTAAAGTGCTGGTGGACAAGGATAAGATTGGACCTAGGGTGAATGTGCTAAATTGGGGGAAGGCTAAGTATAACGATATTAGGCAGGAACTGAAGAACCTAGATTGGGGGCAGATGTTCGAGGGTAAATCAATATCTGACATGTGGGAAGCTTTCAAATGTCAATTGAAAGGAATTCAGGTCCGGCATGTTCCTGTGCGGAAGAAGGATAAATATGGCAAATTTCGGGAACCTTGGACAACAAAAGATATCATAGGTCTCGTCAAAAAGAAAGAAGAGGCATTTGTCAGGTCTAGAAGGCTGGGAACAGACAAAGCTTGTGTGGAATATAAGAAAAGTAGAAGGTACACAAGCAAGGAGTCAGGAGGGCTAAAAGGGGTCACGAAAAGTCATTGGCAAATAGGGTTAAGGAAAATCCCAAGGCTTTTTACACGTACATAAAAAGCAGGAGGATAGCCAGGAAAAGGGTTGGCCCACTGAAGTACAGGCGAGGGAATCTATGTGTGGAGCCAGAGGAAATGGGCGAGGTACTAAATGAATACTTTGCATCAGTATTCACCAAAGAGAACAGTACGAAGTCTTACAACACCAGGTTAAAGTCCAACAGGTTTGTTTCGATGTCACTAGCTTTCGGAGCGCTGCTCCTTCCTCAGGTGAATCCTGAGGAAGGAGCAGCGCTCCGAAAGCTAGTGACATTGAAACAAACCTGTTGGACTTTAACCTGGTGTTGTAAGACTTCGTACTGTGCTCACCCCAGTCCAACGCCGGCATCTCCACACCAAAGAGAAGGAATTGGTGGATGTTGAGTCTGGAGAAGGGTGCGTTGATAGCCTGGGTCAGATTGAAATCCAAAAAGACGAGGTGTTGGGCGTCTTGAAAAATATTAATGTGGAAAAGTCCCCAGGACCTGATGGGATCTATCCCAGAATACTGAAGATGGCAAGAGAAGAAATTGCTGAGGCCTTAACAGAAATCTTTGGATCCTCACTGTCTTCGGGTGATGTCCTGGAGGACTGGAGAATAGACAATTTTTGTAAGGGCCACGAAGAATCCAGCACGAGTTTTAAGGATACAAAATAATAACGTTTATTTACTATAACAATATATACATAACAGTAGCAGTAACTTCCCTTGCTACCTTCTCCTTCCTGCTGGTTCCTGAACTGGCCAGCTTATTTATACTAGGAGTTTCTCCGCCCCCCCTCATTGGGGAAGTTCATACTCCCATAGGATTGTGGGATAGTCATTAGTCCCCAGCCAATCGTAAGTAGGCAGGTTATAACACTAATGTTGTTCCTTTGTTTAAGAAGGGTAGCAAGGATAATCCAGGGAACTACAGGCCGCTGAGCATACGTCAATGGGAGGGAAATTACTGGAGAGAATTCTTCGAGACAGGATCTACTCCCATTTGGAAGCAAGTGGACGTATTAGCGAGAGGCAGCACGGTTTGGTGAAGGGGAGGTTGTGTCTCACTAACTTGATAGAGTTAAAGATGGTTGATGCAGGTAGGGCAGTGGATGTTGTCTATATGGATTTCAGTAAGGCCTTTGACAAGGTCCCTCATGGCAGACTGGTACAAAAGGTGAAATCACACCGGGTCAGAGGTGAGCTGGCAAGGTTACAGAACTGGCTAGGTCAGAGAAGGCAGAGAGTAGCAATGGAAGGGTGTTTTTCTGATTGAAGGGCTGTGACTAGCGGTATTCCGCAGAAATCAGTGCTGGGACCTTTGCTATTCGTGGTATATACAAATGATTTGTAGGAAAATGTAACTGGTCTGATTAGTAAGTTTGCGGATGACACAAAGGTTGGTGGAATTGCGGATAGCAATGAGGACTGTCAGAGGATACAGCAGGATTTAGATCGTTTGGAGACTTGGGCAGAGAGATGGCAGATGGAGTTTAATCCGGACAAATGTAATGCATTTTGGAAGGTCTAAAACAGGTAGGGAATATACAGTGAATGGTAGAACCCTCAAGAGTATTGACAGTCAGAGAGATCTAGGTGTACAGGTCCACAGGTCACTGAAAGGGGCAACACAGGAGGAGAAGGTAGTCAAGAAGGCATGTGGCATGCTTGCCTTCATTGGCCGGGGCATTGAGTATTGTTGGAGCTGTATAGAAACTCAGTTAGGCCACACTTGGAGTATAGTGTACAATTCTGGTCGCCACACTACCAGAAGGATGTGGAGGCTTCAGAGAGGATGAGGAAGAGATTTACCAGGATGTTGCCTGGTATGAAGGGCATTAGCTATGAGGAGCGGTTGAATAAACTCGGTTTGTCCTCACTGGAACGAAGGAGGTTGAGGGGCGACCTGATAGAGGTCAACAAAATTATGAGGGGCATAGACAGAGTGGATGGTCAGAGACTTTTTCCCACGGTGGATGGGTCAATTACTCAGGACCATAGGTTTAAGGTGCGAGTGGCAAGGTTTAGAGGAGATGTACGAGACAAGTTTTTTTTACACAGATGGTAGTGGGTGCCTGGAACTCGCTACCGGAGGAGGTGGTGAAAGCAGGGACGATAGTGACGTTTAAGGGGTATTTTGACAAATACATGAATGGGATGGGAATAGAGGGATACGGACTCTGGAAGTGTAGAAGATTTTAGTTTAGACGGGCAGCATGGTCGGCGCAGGCTTGGAGGGCCGAAGGGCCTGTTCCTGTGCTGTACTTTTCTTTGTTCCTTGTCCTTTGTACATCGCAATGGCACAGAATAATACTTGCATTCCAGAACAGATTCGGCTCCTGTCAGAACCCCTGTAGACTCTGGCTGGAAAACTTCAAAAAGCTTTTTCCAACTGGTTTATTTCAGCTTCCCACTTGTCCTCAGACAAGTCTGAACTACTTTAAATACTATTAATCTTTTGCTGCTTTAAATACTATTAATCGATTTCTTTAAACTATCCTACTGAGAGAGCAAAAGGCCGTACTTGTCTTTTTGAGTAGCCAGATCAGAACTCAACTCCAAACCTTTCTCAAAATGTCTGAATACAGTAGCTGCACCCACCAATGACAATATCTCCCCAAGCTGAAAATAAATTAACTCCCCAGGGTGAAAACAAATTAACCCTCCAGGGACTCTCTTCACCCCCCCCTCCCCCCCAGTCAATCAACAGTGCATGAGCCCAGGCTTTTTACTTTGCTTAAATTCACCTCTGGCTCCTAAAAGCTTTCTGGTCTTGCAAAACATAACTACTGCAGTCAAACACACCAATCCAGGCTTCCAACGCCCAAATTGCCAAATATTTACAAATCCAATATATCTAATATTCTGCATTCGTCTCAACAAGCAGTCAACAATAAGCATAAGTTTATAAGTTATAGGAGCAGAATTAGACCATTTGGCCATTGAGGCTGTTCCACCTTTCGATCATGGCTGATCTCATCCTGGCCTTAACTCCACTATCCTGCCCATTCTCCATAACCCATCAACCCATTACTGATTAAAAATCTCTCTAACTCCTCAAATTTATTCTGTTCCAGCATCCACCCCACAGATTCACAACCCATTGGGTGAAGTAGTTTCCCCTCAACTCCTTTTAAATTTTCTACCTCTTATCCTAAGACCTCTCATTCCAGAATGCCCCACAAGAGGAAGCATTCACTCCAAGTATACTTTATCCTTTGAATCATCTTGCATTGCTCAATTTGATCTCCCCTCATTCTTCTAAACTCTAGAGCATATAGGCCTTAACTGTTCAATCTCTCTTAGACCATAAGATATCGGATCAGAATTAGGCCACTCGGCCTATCGAGTCTGCTCTGCCATTCAATCATGGCTGATATTTTTCTCATCCCCATTCTCCTGCCTTCTCCCCTTAACCCCTGATCCTCTTGCTAATCAAGAACCTATCTATCTCTGACTTAAAGATACTTGGTGATTTGGCCTCCACAGCCTTTTGTGACAAAGAGTTCCACAGATTCACCACCCTCTGGCTGAAGAAATTCCTCCTCATCTCTGTTTTAAAGGATAGTCTCTTTAATCCAAGATGGTGTCCCCTGGTTCTAGTTTTTCCTCCAAGTGGAAACATCCTCTCCACGTCCACTCTATCCAGGTCTCCAAGTTTCAATAAGATCCCCCCTCATCCTTCTAAACTCCGAGTACAGACCCAGAGTCCTCAACCGTTCCTCATACGACAAACTCTTCATTGCAGGGATCATTCTTATGAACCTCCTCTGGACACATTCCAAGGCCAGTACATCCTTCCTTAGTTATGGGGCCTAAAACTGCTCAGCACACTCCAAATGAGGTCTGACCCAGAACGTAGGTGCATGATTCGTTGGTCCCCGCCCACACTTTTCACACTTGTCTACCACCCCCTGACAGAACCCACTCATTCTTTTTTTTTTTTTTTTAATTATAAATTTAAAGCACCCAATTATTTATTTTTCCAATTAAGAGGCAATTTAGCGTGGCAATCCACCTACCCTGCACATCTTTGTGTTGTGGGGGTGAAACCTACGTAGATATGGGGAGAGTTAGCAAACTCCACACGGACAGTGGCCCAGGACCAGGATGCGAACCCTGGTCCTCAGCGCTGTAGTCCCAGTGCTAACCACAGTGCCATACGCCGCCCTCTCATTCTTGCCCGTGTCATACGAAGCCCGTGTACCACTTGAATTGTATCGGGCTCATCCCTGCGCACAAGGATGCATTTACCCTTCGTAGCACCTCACTGCATATTCCCCAGTTTATCTCCCCTCCCAGCTCACCTTCCCACTGCTCCTTAATCGTCACCAGCTGCTCACCTTCCTGTTCTCCCAGCCACCTGTATATGTCTCGGCCCTGCCCCCCCTTTCACATCCGTAAGCAACAGCCGCTCCAGCAGGGTGGACCTCGGCAACCTGGGGAACTCTTTCCAAACCTTCCGCGCAAAGACCCTTATCTGCGGGTACCTAAACTCACTTCCTCTCGGGAGCTCTACCCTCTCCTTCATTCATCTATACTGACAAACCCTTCTTCCAAATACAAATCCCTCACCTTAACGAGCCCCACTTCTTATACAAGCCATCAATCCCCCTGGCTCAAAACCATAGTTTTCACACAACAGCGTTAACACCGATATCCCCCTCTATCCTAAAGTGCCTTCTCAGCTGGTTCCAGATCCACCCCGTGGACGACATCACCGGGCTCTCCGAGTATCTGTTTGGGGTCATTGGCAACGCCGCAGTCCCATAGCCCTTAAGATGGACCCCCTACAGGATTCCTCCTCCATCCTAATCCATTCTACTCCTTCTCCTTCCCACCATCGCCTCACCTTGTCCACATTTGTCATCTAAGAGTAGTGTACCAGGTTCGGGAACGTTAACCCTCCCTGCTGCATCTGTAACAGGGTCCGTTTAACCCTTGGCACCTTCCCTGCCCATACAAAGTCCAAAATAAGATTACTGTTCAGTAAGGTCCCAAAGATTTGAAAAGGTGTGAGATGCCAGAAAGATATCTGCAGTAGTGCTAAGGTTTGTGAGAAATTACTACAGTTTGGGAGACATTATTTGAAATATTTGTTGAATTTTGTAAATTCCTTTAAGACAAATGAAACCTGAAGAGAGAGAGGTGTAAAACCTGAAAGTGAAACCTTGAGAGCAGCAGTGGAAGGAAAGCAGAATTTAAAAGAAGATTTGAAAGTGTGACTTTTGAAAGCGGAATATGAAATCACTCATGTAGAAGCCGGAGTTCAGTGTGACAGTGTGGTTCACAGGATAAGAATCATTTTGGGGATTTTGAGGAGAAATCCACAGACATTCACTTGGGTTCAGAGAAGAGTGTGTCTTACCACAGTCATCTTGGGTGTTTAAAAGGGACTATTGTAGCTTAAGATGTACTTTGTAATCCCTGTTGATCCCTAAGGCTGTGTATAATTCTTAAGATAAGGGGTGGAGTAATGGCATATTGTATCATAATCCAATTTTCTCAAGTGTAATAAATGTCTCTTTCTTGTTGTTAAAATTAATCCTGTGACACTTCCTCCACGTTTTACAAAAAAAAGTAAAGTTATGGTCATTTGAATTAGGGTTCCATTCTGGGATCTTCTCGTCCAGTAATATCAACTGGGATCCGAACAATCAACTATAAATAGTTTAAACAAGAACAAACTAAGGGTCCTTCCTGTTTATTCCCTTATTTCCCCTTTCTTTTATTTTGCCAAACTCATTTTTGATCCATGGATGATTAACGAACATGTGTCTTTGAGTCAAGCAGTAGAGAGGAGCAAGGAAAAAGTTACAGGAGAGAACACTCTGCTGGTCTCTGCTAGTTTGAACAGGAGACCCCAGACTTTTCGGCACGAGAGAGAGAGAGAATGGGTGGGACTTGGTTTGATTGATTGGCTGATAGCTAAAGAATTGGCTAAAAGGCCATACCCTGCCTCGTAACAAATGGATTGGATCTGAACCCAGTGGGAGGAAGGGCAGCATGGTAGCACAGTGGATGGGCGGCACGGTAGCACAATTGCTTCACAGCGCCAGGATCCCAGGTTCGGATTCCCGGCTCAGGTCACAGTCTGTGCGGAGCCTGCGCGTTGTCGCCACATCTGCATGGCTTTCCTCCGGGTGCTCCGGTTTCCTCCCACAAGTCCCGAAACTGTGCCTGTTAGGTGAAGTGGACATTCTGAATTCTCACTCAGTGTACCCGAACAGGCGCCAAAATGTGGCATTAAGGGATTTTCACAGTAACATAATTGCAGTGTTAATGTAAGCCTACTTGTGACACTAATAAAAATTATTCTCAGAGACCTCAGGAAGCTCATTTTTCTCCAGGAAGGCTGAGTGCTGTATTCCTGAAGCTGCAGAGAACCTGAATGAATGAATCTACAGGAAAATCATTACAGACTGCAAACAAAGACCAGGCCCCGCCCTCTCTCTCCAGAAAACCTGTGAGTGATGTGTTTCTGAAACTACAGAGACCTGAATGAATCTACGGTAAAAAAAACATCAAACTGAAAGCACAGTTTGAAGTAGTAAGGTGCTGGAAACAAATATCCCTTTGACTTGTGATTTTCACCCCCCTCCTCCCCTTTGTGTTGATCCGTCTTGTGTGTAGCGGGTAGGGGGGGGGGGGCAAGTTAAAATGGGGAATTAGATAATAGTTAAACAATTGTATTTGTTGCACATAGTTCTTGTTATTACTAAAAAAGTAATTGTGTTTAAACTTACAAACCTGGTGACTGTAATTATTGGGCAGCCAAGGGCCAAAGACTTTGGGTAGTTTTCCAAGAACTATTGGTTAATTCACTTGTGTTGTGACTCCGGGAGAAGTGGGGCTGGAAGCGACCGCACACTAGCCCAGAGTGTCGTAATACATAACATTCTCGATCTAACTAAACATGTAATTAAATTCAAAATTAGGTATGTCCTAAAATCCCACGTCAGTAAAACAAATCTAATTCACCATCCAGAAACGAAAGTACTGTAGCGCATAACACTTCAGCTGATATTCCCAGCTCCACACACAAACACTCACATGCCAACATCAAGGGTGTGACAGAAGATCTGAGCAGAGGAAACAACAGTGATTCTGCCAATGCCTTCCTGTCATTCAAAAGTATCTGACCTCACCACTTTGCACACCAATCTCCTCTTTCAACTATTTAATCAAATCTATCTCTCGTGGATGGAGAAGCATTTAAGTATATAATTGAGCAAAGACAGATGGCAGGTCAGAACATTGGACAAAAAATAAAGAACAAAGAATGGCAAAAATATTAATAAGGGAGGAAAATTTAGAACACGAGAAAAAGCTGGCTAGAAATATAAAGATGGATAATGAGTTTCTATAGATATTTAAATAAGAGTTAACAAAGTGCATGTTGGTCTGTCTGGGAAATTAATAATGGAAAGTCAGAAGATGGCAGATGAATTGAATAGGCATTTTGCATTGGTCTTCATAAAGTATTCTCAGTCTCTTTGTCTAAGTCATTAATATAGATTGTAAACAGCTGGACCCATCATTGATCATTGCAGTACTTCATTAATTACAGTTTGTCAATTGGAAATGTCTCTTTATCCCTACTCTTTATTTCCTGTCGATTAACCAATCTTCTATCAATGCTAATACAAATAGTCGTTTGGTGGTACAGAAATTGATGCCGAAAAAGTAAATGTTGGAAAAGTTTTTCATATTGTACTCATTAGGAAAATCGCAAGAATACCAATGTCAGGGAAAACAACAACTTTATACTGTATGTCTCATACAGTAAGACGATCTACACATCCCGCTGCCTGGGGAAAGCGGGCAGCATAATCAAAGATCCCTCCCACCCGGCTTACTCACTCTTCCAACTTCTTCCATCGGGCAGGAGATACAGAAGTCTGAGAACACGCACGAACAGACTCAAAAACAGCTTCTTCCCCACTGTCACCAGACTCCTAAATGACCCTCTTATGGACTGACCTCATTAACACTACACCCCTGTATGCTTCATCCGATGCCGGTGCTTTGTAGTTACATTGTATACCTTGTGTTGCCCTATTATGTATTTTCTTTTCTTCCCTTTACTTCCCATGTATTTAATGATCTGTTGAGCTGCTTGCAGAAAAATACTTTTCACTGTACCTCGGTACACGTGACAATAAACAAATCCAATCCAATCCAAAAGCTTAAAAAAAAGTATTTTTTCAGCAGTACACAATGTTACTATTTCACCCCAATCCCACGAGCCCTCAACTTGTGCATTCACCTTTTGTGTGCCACTTTATCGAATGTCTTAGAAATCCAAGTATATTGCTTCCACCGGTTCCCCTTTATCAACTTTACTAGTTACATCCACAAAAAGCTCATTTTGTCAAACATCATTTCCCTTTCTGTAAAATCATGTTGTTTGACGATACTATGAGTTTCTAAGTATATTGTTCAGGCTTACTTTCTTAAGAACAGATCCCAACATTTTCCTAATGACTGCTGTCAGGTTACTGGTTCAGTTTTCTCCCACCCTCCTTTCTTGAATGGGAGTGAGGGTCTCTATGGTTTACTCTTGCTCCCATCTAATACTGAATTCTCTCAATGATACATACTTATATTAAACATTCATTCCTACCAGCATCCATGGAAGACAAAATTTGGCAAATCTGTCCTCATTGCTAGAACTCATATACATGGGGATGAGCAAATGTCACTAGGTGAGTTTCTCTTGCTGAGAGCCAGCAAAGAGATACGATTGTCTGAATAGCCTGCTTCTATGCTGTAACAATTCTAGTTTCCTATTCTATGATATTGCAAGGATCACTCTCCTTTATGTCCTACTTTTTACTATCTTTAGCTATGTATGGAGAATGTAATATGAAGACAGAAACGTTATGCACCTTGCAGGGTAATCTATCTCAGTCTACACAGTATGCTCCCCAACCAGCTATTCCTTTACATCGTGCAGAAGGGACAGCACCGGTAATTTATACTTTGGGGTAAATTTGGATGAAATGAGCTGACGCTGCACAGCATCAAGAAGGGTCCATCACAAAATTGTAATGCAAAGAGTCATACAGGGATATATCATATAAAAGGTCAAAATAAGGCTGCCCTTGATGCAATTTTAGAACAAAACATCTCATTCCAGTGGTCTGTGGAGTTGCTCCTCATAGAATTAAAGCAACTCTACAAGAGATTTTTATCTTTTTTATGGATTACAACTTACTTTGGCTTGTGTCAGCTTCCTCTTTACTGTAAATATCTTCAAATTGCTCCCGACTCTCAAACATCAGTTTCACTTTGTGCAGCTCATTATTGCTGTGTGATGGAGGCATTTGTCCAGTGGAATACAGTTCATATTTTAGTTCCAGTATCTAGAAAATACATGTGTTAATGGCAAGCTATTATTTCTTTCATATACTAATGCACTATGTACATAAAGAGCAACTGAATTTTAATTGTAGTTTTAACCTGATCATGTAATTCTTTCAGTTGTTTCGCATGATCTTTTTCTTGATCTTCCAGAACCTTTCTGTGATCCTCTTCTTTCTTAATAAATTCAATCTCTCTAAAAAATAGTAGTAAAATTAGATCATTTTATCACAGTACTAATTTTACGACCAGCACAAAAATTAATTCATTGGCTTTTGTCTTTTTGTTGCACACAATGCTGCACATGGATTTGTTTTGTTAGCCCCTCAAGATTAAAAACTGCAAACACAGAATATTTATTTAACCTTACATTTTACATAATTAACTTTCTTGGCATAAGAATTTGAAATATCCAAGAGCTCAACAACCATGTTCCAAAGAGCATTTAATATATGGCTGTACATATGCTGGTGATCCTCAATCAAGCTCGAAGTGATTGTCCCCCTTTTAAAAAATGTCACATCAATACATAACGCAGTGCTTTTACTAGGTGTCTGATCCATATAATTTTTTTAAACCAAGGTAGCTTTCATTGTTATCAACCATCCATGTACCAACCTGCATTGTCTTTTTATACTTTCCTCTCTCCATTAGCATGTTAACACTTGATCACCCTATAATCTTATTTAGGTACTCTGGAACTTGGGTTTTAGGACTGCTCTAAAATCCATTATATGGTGCTTATAAATCAATTCCGAGAATGTACCAGCTGTGGCCCAGTTGCCAGAATTCTCACCTCTGGGTTTTGGGTTCAAGTCCCAGTCCAGATTGAGCACACAAAACGAGAATTGTCACTCCAGTGCAGTAATGACGGGGCGAAGCATTGTCAGAGATGCCATCCTTTGGATGAATAGCTAAACCAAGGCCCTATCTGCTATCTGAGAGAGACATTAAAATATCCCAAAGTACTGTTCAAGGAAGAGCAGAGGCCTCAACTCCAGTGTGTTGACCAATATTTATTCCCCCAGCAAGGTCACTTAAACAGATTATCTGGTCATTATAACATTGCTGTGCACAAATTGGTTACTATATTTTCTACAACAGTGACTATACTTCAAAATACTTTATTGGCTGTAAAACATTTTGGCACGTCCTGAGGTTGTGAAAAGCTCCATTTAAATGCAAATGTTTTATTTCTGTTATCTGTGGTGAAATACCAATGATGAAGGGGGGTTGGGTTTAAAAGCAAAACACATCACCATATTACTGCTTACAAAGAGCAATACAGCACAGAAACAGGCCCTTCGGTCCACCAAGCCTGTGCCAATCCAGATTCCTTATTTAGGCTTGTTACTTATTGCCCAAACGATCTGCATCCCTCCATTCCCTGCCCATTCATATGTCTATCAAAATACATCTAAAAGTTGCTATCATGCCTGCCTCTACCACCTCCACTAGCAAGATGTTCCGGCCACCCACCCACCCTCTGCTGAAAATCTTTCTCCGCACATATCCCCTAAACTTTTCTTTGAACCGTGCCCCTTTGTAATTGAGTCTTCCATCCTGGAAAAGCTTGTTACTATTCACCCTGTCGATATCTCTCGGAATTTTGTAGACTTCAATCAGGTCTCTCCTCAGTCTCAGTCTTTTCAACAAAAACAATCCAAGTTTATTCAACCTCTGCTCATAGATAACACCCTCCAGACCAGGCAACTTTCTGGTTAACCTTCTTTGCATTCTCTCCAAAGCATCTACGTCCTTCTAGCAGTGTGGTGACCAAAACTACATGCAATATTCCAATTGTGGCCGAACTAAAGTTTTAAACAACTGTAACATGACTTGCCAACTCTTGTACTCAATGTCCCAGCTGAGAAAGGCAAGCATGCTGTATGCCTTCTTGACCACTTTATCCCACCTGCATTGCCACTTTCATGGAACTATGTACCTGAATGCCCAGATCCCTCTGTTTGTCAATGCTCCTAAGGGTTCTACCATTTACTGCATAATTCACACCTGAATTTGATCCTCCAAAATGCATCACCTCGCATTTGTCTCGATTGAATTCCATCTGCCATTTCTCTGCCCAACTCTCCAATCTATCTATATTCTGCTGTAATTACGTGCATGAAAAAAAACTTACTTCTGTTGGTATTCCTTTATCAGTTTCTTAGCCTTGTTATATTTCTTCTCCAAAACATCATACTGAGACTGGGTCTCTTTCAAGTGCTCATTTACCATTTTGCAAAGATTTTGGGCTTCCAACCAGTATCTTTCCACCTTTTGCATTTTCTCCTTATTCTCTTCAACACTTTGTTGAAGCTGCTTCTTTGTAGTATCCCATTTAATCTTCTCTGCTTCTGCAACTTTCAGCTGTTATAAATGGAGAACATCCAAGTATTAGAACAATTATATATATCTGTAGTTTTCAAAAAAGTAGCATTTACTTTGAATAAACTGAATAAAACAATTCTACATACCCTTTCTGTCACTTCACTGATTACTGCTGCACTTATGGTGTTCTTAGTTTGAAGCTGAAGGTAAACATACAAATTGAAAACACTATTAGACCGATGCGATAAAATCTGCATAGGTAAATTGAAGTTGATGTCCAGGTATGGAGCAATGACGTATACCATATGAAAACGTTTTTCACGTTGCCTTTGCTTCTTTTGTCAATTACTTTAAATCTGTACCCTCATGTTCTTGAGTCTTTCACAAGTGGGTACACTTTCTCCCTATCCACTCTGTCCAGACACCTGATGATTTTGAAGACCTCTATCAAATCTCCTCTCAACTTGTATGAACTTCTCCAATCTAGCTTTGTAACTGAAGTTCCTCATTCCTCAATCATGTCTTGTGAATCTTTTTTGCACTCTCTCCAACGCATTTACATTTTTGCTAAGGCGCAGCTCCAAGAACTGGATGCAATATTCCAGCTGATGCCGATCTAGCATCCTGTACAACAGAACCTCCTTGCGCTTGTGCTCTATGCCCGTATTAATAAAGCCTAGGATACTGTATCAACCTGTCCTGCCACCTTCAGTGACATATGCACATATACACCAAGTCCCTCTACTCCTCTGCCTCTTTCAGAGTTTAATCCTTTATTTTTTTATTGTCTCGCCATGTTCTTTCTACCAAAATCAATCAGTTCCCATTTCTCCACATTCAACTGCTGCTTGTTTGCACATTCCATAAACTTGTGTATGTCCCACTGAGATTCTGCACTATCCTCCTCACAGATCAGTTTCCAGGTTTTGTATCATCCATAAATTTTGAAATTGTGTCCTCTGCACCAAGATCTAGGTAATTAATATATATCATAAAGAAAAAGGATGCCAAAATTGACCCCAGGGGATCTCCACTACAAACTTTGCTGCAGCCCAAATAACATCCAATAGCCACTATTCTCAATTTCCTGTCACTCAGCCAATTTTTCATCAACGTTGCTACTTTCCCATTTACTCAATGAGTCCTTTAACTAAAATGCAATGGCTTTCAATAATTTATCATAGTGTTGTTACTAAAGGTACATTTTGACTTCCGGGTGCGGCTATGCAGAGCTAGGTCGCATATTCGGTAGCTCCCGCTTGGAACGGACTTTTGGGCTCTTTTACAGGGCCCCCACGGCATTTGTTTGACATTTCCCGGTGTGGGAAGAAGACTGCAGCATTCCCCTGACAGTGTCCCCCAGGAATATTATGTCTTTTGGCTACCAGACCCGGCAGAAACAGTAAAAGATTTGGCTTGTGCTGCAGGAATAGACAAAGGCCTCTTCCAGCATGCAGGCGGGGGAAGGGCAAGCTTAAAGCTGCAATCTGACTTGACTCTATCAAAGGTGAATTCTAGCAGCAGAGGGAACAACTGTGAAAAGATCTACCAAGGCCATTGAAGAAGCAGGGACGAGGCTTCCGGTGGCGGCCATGGGTCTCCCTCCAACTTCTATGAAACGGACCAGAAGTGTAACGGCCAAAGGAGCGACACTGGAGCAATGGGAGAAGCGAGTGAAAGAAAACAAAATGGCGGCGGCCAGGGACAAAGGGGAGCTGCAGGAGTTCATCAAGCGCTGCTTCGAGGAGCAGCACGAGGAGATGCGCAAGGAGATGTTGGCGCCTATGCTTTCGGCAATTGAAGGACTCGGGATCACCCAGAAGGCCCACGAAGCTAAGATCCAGGAGGTACAGAAAAGAGTCAGTCAGAAAGAGGACGAGCTTGTGGGCCTGGCGGTGAGAGTGGAGCAGAACGAGGCGATACACAAGAGGTGGGCGGGAAGACTCGAAGACCTGGAGAACAGGTCGAGGAGAAAGAATCTGCAAATCCTGGGTCTCCCTGAGGGAGTGGAGGGGGCTGATGCTGGGGCATACGCGAGCACGGCGCTCGAGGCGATGATGGGCACAAAGGCCCCTTCGAGGCCGCTGGAGTTGGACGGGGCACATTGGGTGCTGGCGAAGAAGCCCCAGGCAAATGAGCCGCCAAGGGCGATGGTGGTGAGGTTCCACCGGTTCACGGACAGAGAGTGGGTCCTGAGATGGGCCAAGAAGGAGCGGAGCAGTAAGTGGGACAATGCAGAGATTCGAATATACCCGGACTGGAGCACGGAGGTTGCAAAGCGGAGAGCGGGTTTCAACCGGGCCAAAGCGGCGTTGCACCGTAAAGAAGTGAAATTCGGAATGCTGCAGCCAGCGCGACTGTGGGTCACATACAAGGGCCAACACTATTACTTTGAAGCGCCTGAAGAGGCGTGGACCTTTGTACAAGCCGAAAAGCTGGACTCTAACTGAGGGTTTGTGAGGGTGGGGGGGATGTTTTGGGGTTTGATGTGTGATGGTTGCTGTATATAGGGGGTCAATCACGCGCAGGAAATGTTACATGGGCTGGGGGAGAGAGACACGGCCGCGACAGGAGCTGCGCCAGAGGGGGCGGAGCGGGCTTTGGAAAGCGTGGGGTGTTTTCCCGCGCGCGGGAAGGGGAACGAAGGAATGCATATGGATTGGGAGACTCCCACGCGGGGAGGTCAATGGGACGGCGGGGGAAGCCGGGGTCAGCAGGCGTCAGCTGACTTACGGGAGTGACATGGGGGGAGCAAAAAAGCTAGACAGGGGTCTAGCGGGGGGGAGGGAAGGGGAAAGGGTTGCTGCTGCCGAAACGGAATGGGACACAGAAGAGGTGGTCGGGACGGGGGTCCCCCCCTCTGGGGGGCTGGAGGGTGAGGGAGGCGTGGACACGGGACTGGCCCAGAAAAGGAGATGGCTAGTCGGCGGGGCGTGGGGGGGGTGAGAGCCCCTCCAATCCAGCTGATAACGTGGAATGTGAGGGGCCTGAATGGGCCGGTGGAGAGGGCTTGAGTGTTCGCGCACTTAAAGGGACTGAAGGCGGACGTGGCCATGCTCCAAGAGACACACCTGAAGGTGGCGGACCAGGTCAGGCTAAGAAAGGGATGGGTAGGACAGGTATTCCACTCGGGACTGGATGCGAAGAATAGAGGGGTGGCAATATTGGTGGGCAAGCGGGTGTCATTTGAGGCCAAGACTATTGTAGTGGACAATGGAGGGCGATATGTAATGGTGAGCCGTAGGCTGCAAGGGACGTGGGTGGTGTTGGCAAACGTACACGCCCCGAACTGGGATGATGCAGGATTCATGAAGCGCATGTTGGGGCGCATTCCGGACCTGGAGATAGGAGGTCTGATAATGGGAGGGGACTTCAATACAGTGTTGGATCCAGCACTGGACCGCTCCAAATCAAGGACTGGAAAGAGGCCGGCGGCGGCCAAGGTACTTAGGGGGTTTATGGATCAGATGGGGGGAGTGGACCCATGGCGGTTTGCAAGGCCGCAGGCCAGGGAATTTTCTTTCTTCTCCCATGTACACAAAGCCTATTCCCGGATAGATTTCTTTGTTCTGGGTAGGGCGCTCATCCCGAGGGTGGAGGGGACGGAGTATTCGGCTATAGCCGTTTCGGACCATGCCCCGCACTGGGTGGAACTGGAGCTGGGAGAGGAGAGGGACCAACGCCCGTTGTGGCGGCTGGATGTGGGACTGCTGGCGGACGAAGTGGTGTGTGGGAAGGTGAGGGGGTGTATCGAAAGGTACTTGGAGGCCAACGACAACGGGGAGGTGCGGGTGGGGGTGGTATGGGAGGCGTTGAAGGCGGTGATCAGGGGAGAGCTAATTTCCATTCGGATTCATAGTTAGAAGACAGAGGGTATGGAAAGGGAGAGGTCAGTGAGGGAGATTTTGAGAGTGGACAGGAGATACGCAGAGGCCCCGGAGGAAAGATTACTTGGGGAAAGACGACGGCTCCAGACGGAGTTTGACCTGTTGACCACAGGGAAGGCGGAGGCACAGTGGAGGAAAGCGCAGGGGGCGACCTACGAGTATGGGGAAAGGCTAGTCGGATGCTGGCACACCAGCTCCGTAAGAGGATGGCAGCGAGGGAAATAGGGGGAGTTAAAGATGGAAGGGGAGCCACGGTTCGGAGTGCGACGAAAATAAACGAGGTATTCAAGGCCTTTTATGAAGAGCTGTACAGATCCCAGCCCCCAGCGGGGCAAGAGGGGATGAGACGATTCCTAGATCAGCTGAGATTCCCGAGGGTGGAGGAGCAAGAGGTGGCTGGTTTGGGGGCACCAATTGGGTTGGAGGAGCTGAGCAAGGGTTTGGGGAGCATGCAGGCGGGGAAGGCCCCGGGACCGGACGGATTCCCGGTGGAGTTCTACAGGGAGTACGCAGGCCTGTTAGCCCCGCTACTGGTGAGGACCTTGAATGAGGCGACAATTTCTTTGATCCTAAAGCGGGACAAGGACCCACTGCAATGTGGATCGTACAGGCCGATCTCGCTCCTCAATGTGGATGCAAAGTTGCTGGCAAAAGTGCTGGCCACGAGGATCGAGGACTGTGTCCCGGAGGTAATCCACGAGGACCAGACGGGATTTGTAAAGGGCAGGCAACTAAACACCAATGTGCGGCGGCTCTTAAACATGATAATGATGCCATCGGAGGAGGGAGAGGCGGAGATAGTGGCAGCTATGGACGCGGAGAAGGCATTTAACCGAGTAGAGTGGGAGTACCTCTGGGAGGTGCTGCGTAGGTTTGGGTTCGGGGTAGGGTTTATCAATTGGGTTAAGCTCCTTTACAGAGCCCCGATAGCGAGTGTAGTGACGAACCGGCGGAGGTCGGAGTACTTTCGACTGTACCGAGGGACGAGGCAGGGGTGCCCCCTGTCCCCCGTTGTTCGCATTGGCGATCGAACCATTGGCCATGTCATTGAGGGAGTCTAATAAATGGAGGGGGGTGGTCCGAGGGGGAGAAGAGCATCGGGTGTCACTATATGCGTATGACCTGTTGCTGTACGTGGCGGATCCAACGGAGGGGATGGTGGAGGTCATGCAGACTCTAAGGGAGTTTGGGGAGTTTTCGGGCTATAAGCTCAATGTAGGGAAGAGTGAGCTCTTTGTATTACAGGCGGGGGACCAAGAAAGAGGGATAGGGGACCTACCGCTGAGGGGGGGGGGATGGGGGGTTGTGGGCGAATAAGACCCCGAGAGTAAGGAGAGGGTTCCTGGAACGCAGTAGGGACCAAGGAGGGTTGGCGCTGCCAAACCTGGGGAGCTACTACTGGGCAGCAAATGTGGCGATGATCTGCAAGTGGGTTATGGAGGGAGAGGGGGCGGCATGGAAGAGGATGGAGATGGCGTCCTGTAAAGGAACGAGCCTGGGGGCGTTGGTGACGGCACCGCTGCCTCTCTCGCCGACAAAGTATACCACAAACCCGGTGGTGGCGGCAACGCTAAGGATCTGGGGCCAGTGGAGACGGCACCGGGGTGCAATGGGAGCATCGGTGTGGTCCCCGATCAGGGGTAACCACCGGTTTGTCCCGGGGAAGATGGACGGGGGTTCCAGAGCTGGCATCGGGCGGGGATTGGAAGAATGGGGGACCTGTTCATCGACGGAACGTTTGCGAGCCTAGGGGCACTGGAGGAGAAGTTAAGAGTTACCCCCAGGAAATGCCTTTAGATATATGCAGGTGAGGGCTTTTGTGAGGCGACAGGTGAGGGAATTCCCATTGCTCCCGGCACAAGAAGTTCAAGATAGGGTGATCTCGGGTGTATGGGTCGGGGAGGGCAAGGTGTTGGAAATACACCAGGAGTTGAAAGAAGAGGGGGAAGCGCTGGTAGAAGAGTTGAAGGGTAAATGGGAGGGGGAGCTGGGGGAGGAGATCGAGGAAGGTCTGTGGGCTGATGCCCTAGGTAGGGTTAATTCCTCCTCCTCGTGTGCCAGGCTCAGCCTGATACAATTTAAGGTGGTCCACAGAGCGCACTTGACGGGGGCGAGGTTGAGTAGGTTCTTTGGGGTAGAGGACAGATGTGGAAGGTGCTCAGGGAGCCCGGCGAACCATGTCCATATGTTTTGGTCATGCCCGGCACTGGAGGGGTTCTGGAGAGGAGTGGCGGGAGCAATATCTCAGGTGGTGAAAGTCCGGGTCAAGCCAAGCTGGGGGCTAGCAATATTTGGAGTAGTGGACGAACCGGGAGTGCAGGAGGCGAAAGAAGCCGGCATTCTGGCCTTTGCGTCCCTAGTAGCCCGGCGAAGGATCCTGCTAATGTGGAAGGAGGCGAAGCCCCCCAGCCTGGAGAAATGATATGGCTGGGTTCATAAAGTTGGAGAGGATTAAGTTCGCCTTGAGAGGGTCTGCGCAGGGGTTCTACAGACGGTGGCAACCGTTCCTAGACTATCTCGCAGAGCGTTAGAGGAAGGTCGGTCAGCAGCAGCAGCAACCTTGAGGGGGGGGGGGAACTGCCTGGGAGGGTGGATGAGCAAGAGATAACATGAAGGGTTGGGGAAAGTGGCATGTACGGGTGAGGGCCAGTGTACAAAGCTGTGTAAATATATCATTTTGCCATGTATATATCTTGCTTTGCGCGATTTCTCGTTTTTTTTTTTTAGTTACGAGGTGGGGGGGGGTTATTGTTTGTAAGGGAGAAAAATTGTGTTAAAAAACTTTAATATATATTTTTTTAAAACTAAAGGTACATTTTATTTTTAAATCCAACAGATGAAATATAAAGTTTCAATAAACCTGTTTTCTAAAACAGAGTGCATTTACGAAGTTGGTGTCAATCCAGCAATGTTTCTTTTTAAAGTATAAACACAAATCTATCTTCTTCCTATTAAAGCAGGTGAATTAGTGCAATGAGATGCCCTAGTTAATGAAACGGAAGGTTTCTTGCTTTCCAACTCTTTTTTTAAAAACTCATGGTTTGTTGTAAATTCTGTTGTACACAATGGGCTAAATTTTGCATTCAGTGGTGTAATGGCAGCACTCGCCACTGATCAGCTGATCTAGGAATCGTCTCATCCCCACTGATCTCTGGAATGGATTTCACTGTTTCCAATGTAAAGTTGAATCTGGTGCAATGACAAGAAAGCCTCCAAGATACCCTCATGCAAGGTAATCAGTTAATCACTTTGAAACATTCTTAGACAATACATCAGGAAATAAATGATTATTCTTCATTTTTTATACATTTTTCAGACAGAAAAATAGAGTATAGACATTAGAAAATTGAAATATTAAAAATAAAACTTTGGAAGTTTTACTGTATTAAGCTATGGAATTGTCATAATGGGAACGGACATTCCACAAATAAAAAAAATAGCTTTCCAGGGTCAGAGAGGTTGCTCAGCAATAGTTATAGAGTCATAGATATTTACGGCATGGAAACAGGCCGTTCAGCCCAGCTTGTCCATGCGACCCAGTTTCTATCACTAAGTTAGTCCCACTTACCCGCATTTGGCCCATATCCCTCTATACCCACCCTGCCCATGTAACTGTCTAACTGTTTTTTTTTAAAGGAAAAAATTGTACCCGCCTCTACCACTGCCTCTGGCAGCTCCAGATGCTCACCACCGTTTGTGTGAAAAGAGTTCCCCTCTGGTCCCTTTTGTATCTCTCCCCTCTCACCTTTAACCTATGCCCTCTAGTTCTCGACTCCTCTCCCTTTGGGAAAAGATGTTGATCTACCTTATCTACACTCATTATTTTATAGACATCTACAAGTTCACCCCTAAGCCTCCTACGCTCCAGGGGAAATGTCCCAGTCTATCCAGCCTCTCCTTATAACTCAAGACCATCGAGTCCTGTTAGCAGCTGTGTAAATCTCTTCTGCACTCTTTCTAGTTTAACAATATCCTTCCTATAATAGGGTGACCAGAACTGAACACAATATTCCATGTGTGGTCTTACCAATGTCTTGTACAGCTTCAACAACTTCCCGTATTCAATAGTTTGACCAATAAAACCTAGAATGCTGAATGCCTTCTTCACCACCCTGTCCACCTGCGACTCCACCTTCAAGGAGCTATGAACCTGTACCCCTAGATCTCTTTGTTCTGTAACTCTCTCCAACTCCCTACCATTAACGAAGTAGGTCCTGCCCTGATTTGATCTACCAAAATGTATCATCTTGCATTTATCCAAATTAAACCCCATCTGCCATTCATTGGCCCACTGGCCCAATTGGTCAAGTCCTGTTGCAATCTTATGTAACCTTCTGCACTATCCACTATGCAACCAATCTTGGTGTCATCTGCAAACTTACTAACCATGCCTCCTACATTCTCATCCAAATCATTAATATTTATAACAAATAACTGGACCCAACTGATCCCTGAGGCCAAGCCAATTTTATATCCAATTGGCTACCTCACCTTTAGTTATCATAGAATTTACAGTGCAGAAGGAGGCCATTCGGCCCATCGAGTCTGCACTGGCTCTTGGAAAGAGTACCCCACCTCCACCCTATCCCCATAACCCAGTAACCCCATCCAATACGAAGGGCAATTTTGGACACTCAGGGCAATTTATCACGGCCAATCCACCTAACCTGCACATCTTTGGACTGTGGGAGGAAACCGGAGCACCCGGAGGAAACTCACGCACACACGGGGAGGATGTGCAGACTCCGCACAGACAGTGACCCAAGCCGGAATCGAACCTGGGACCCTGGAGCTGTGAAGCAATTGTGCTATCCACTAAGCTACCGTGCTGCCCTATGACTTAGTACATTGTTAAAAACCCAATCACACCTCATAAAGGGCAACTATTTGGGCATATTACAGCAGAAAAGTAGTAGTTCTGGTCAGTTCAACAAGTTCTAAAGGTTAGCTATTTGCAGAGTGTTCGACGATGCACCATGTGGAAGAGAAGAGGAATCACTGACAGTAGCATCTGGATTTCCAAGTTTAACGAGCACAACTGCTTGGCACAACAGATAAGCTGAATGCTGGCAAACACTGACAGTTATCATCATTACAACTGCAAAATCCTGGCCAAAATGTCATTTGAAACATTATAGTGAAAAACCAAACATAAGAGATCACGATATAACGCAACTCTTGAAACATGGGATTTTAAAACTATTTAAATTTTTGTGAGAAATATGGAAAAATACCTCATGCAGTTTAGAAGTGCTTTTTATATTCTAGGTATCATTATGATTGTATCTCCTCCACCTCCTATAATAACCTATGATTGGTTAGGACAACCCAAACCAGTATTTTTATTCCAGTGTCGGAATGTCCAGAAATAAAAATACACTCCGAGGGAAAAAGTTTATATTCTAACATCTGAAACAGTGTTAGCTACATAAAAAATAGTTAATGCTGTAGTGCACATTTAATCATAACAAGAACTTAATTAGAATGCTAAACCACCAATTACAGAAAATTCCAGAAATAGAGAAATTAACTAGAGTCCAACTACTCCAGTTTGAAAACCTACAACCAATCGGGAGAAATTGAAAGGAAACCACTGAGAATAAAAGAACTTCGAAACAAAACTTTAAAAAAAAAAAATGTTTTTTTAATAAAGTTACCCAAATACAAAGAAGAAACTAGAAATAAGTAGAAGTGAAGAAGGATGTACATATATAACAGTTCAAAAATTGTTCAGCCAAAGCACTCTTTAGCAAGTTGCTAGGCTCCACAAAGAAATAAGTACAATGCGAGAAGCCCCCAAAACAATTCAGAACTTTCTGCAGTGTCTACAAACACACAGAAATTGTTTAAAGCTAGCAGAATGTCTGTCAAGACTTTCTTCAGCTTTACTAAAAAGCAGCTGAGCAGCCTTATAAGCATCACTGGAAAAGTTGCCTCCTGACGTGTATGCATCCATAGTTTGTGGACTAAAGCAACAAATGGCAATACAACTTGGAGAGGGTGCAAAAACAGCACTGGAAAGCCTGAGTCATCTGACCCTAGTTAGCACATACAAGTTTCAGATGAGGCTTCTAGCCACGTGGATTAGGCCTGCGCAAAAATTAGGACAGATGGGAAATCAGCAATAAGTTAGTTATTCTATTCCATATGCTATTTCATGCTGCTACCACCCTGTGGTAGCAAACGGTAAATCAGAGTTGGTTCATGCACAGGAGGTTCTCTACAGTAAGTGAAATATTATTACTGGTGAGAGGCTGTAATAACAATTTTAAATAGGCAATTCAAGAAATGCACGCAAATGTAATTTTAATATAATTTATCTGATTAAAATTGCTGCTTTTTGGTACTCTTATGTTTAAATATAACAATGTTTAATGACATTGCAAACTGTAAGTCCGTGAATATGGTCACTCTCTTACCTGCCTCCGTTTTGCAGTTCTTTATCTTATCTCTCCACTTTGACTTCTGTCTATTTCTCTCCCTTAACTTGGTCTATTTGTTTCTCTTTGATTTATTATTCTTTCCTTTCAGATGGGAGATGGTGGGTGCCATGGCAGGTAAAGAAGCCACCAATGGCTGTTAACTGCATTTGGAGTGAAGATTGCAAGGAAAGCATGACCCACAGCAGCTCTTTTTACATCATCTCCCCCAGACAGCTGCATTTCCTCTCACTCCCCATTGTGCCCTCATCTCCTTCCAACCTATCCCCAATCATACCATGACCCCTACCTCACCCTCTGAACTACCATTTAATTTCTGCTGTAATTCACCTCACTTTTAAACTCATTTCTCTCCAGTTCCCACTTTCTACCTCAACCAAATTGCCCAATCCCGTTTTGTTTCCTTAAAGCAGTTTGTTTGCTTTCAAAATTTAATTGTTTTTCTCCAAAAATGAAATTGAATTGAGAAACTCTGCCTTTCTAACTTTCACATTATTTCATGTGCATTATAAAAATTAGAGTCTGGGGTGTAAGCCATTGGCTATTTTAACTTAGCAGAACATAGTTTCAATTGTTTTTTTTTTTAAAATAGAAGTAGCATTACAAAGACCTACTTTCTCCCCATAACCTTGTCTGTCAGTCTCTATATGTATATTCCAGCTTTCTCTTATGTTTTCTAAAATTTAAGCACACAAACTAAGTACATTTTTGATTTTCAAAATAACACTCCACATAAACTTTATCTCAGGAAAGTTTTGTGATTTTTCCTTTCAGTTTTTCTTCAAATAATTTTGCAATACTTGAGCAGAAACTACTGGAAGCTGAGGGGAAAACATGCCTCAGTACAACTGATACAGTTATACAGAAACATCTTGGGAACTTGGGTATGGTTCACTCACTCAAACTACACAACTGAAATTCAATTCTCAGTTGTAGGTAAAAATATAATCTTCAAGCCTATGTTTTTGGGAGAAGCGGAGACCTTAAAGTAAAAACTTTTAAAAAGCTGCTAAAGGACACAAAGAATAATTCAATGTATGAATTAATCATGGTTTTGTGAAGTAGGCATTACAGATAGATATATTACATCTCCTCAAAAAAAACAAATCAAAATGCCCATAATGCATCATGTTGATGAATCATCAAGCATAGGCAGCATAATGATGCAGAAGATCTGATCCCTAATGTTTCAGAGTAAGGAAAATGTGAGATACAAGCCTAAATGCAGTACGTTTACCTCTTTCAGTTTAAGAGCAAGTGGTGAATCCATGTCAGATGGTAAATCTGGATACTCATTTTTAAGTGTCCCTCCATCTTCAACTTCATTTGCAGTGTTTCTTTCATCTTCAGGAAACTCTTCAGACTTAAAAAAAAATCAAAGTGATAAAAAGATAAGATGCCAAGAAACTTCACCTGGCCACTACTGACTAGGTAAGTGGTCATGTGAAGTGTTGCCTTTTCGATAAAAGTACTCTTTGTTTATCTTCCTTAAATATTTAACAGCAATAAGTGTACATGTTTTAGTTTTCTGCCTTCTATTACTTTTAATAACAGTATTTGGTTAGCATGAACATTGATCCAAGTAATCATACTTAGCTTCCAAGAAAACACAGTTAACTGTTTGCAAGGGAGCTTCATCTTGGCAAAATTCTTCAAAACAAATTTACATTGCGGTTTAAGTTCATACTGATAGCTCTGGTTAAATAACGTTAAATGAACAGCAACAAGGAGATTCAAACTCAGTGTCACATACACACCAATGAGGAGATGAATCATCTTACCTGCTCATTATCACTTGTACTGTAGAGAGTACATTGCTGCTCCAAGAGTGCTTCCTGGCATCTTTCCTGTTCTAATGTTTCACTGATAAGCCGAGCAACTTCACTCTGTTGTCCAGGTTTTTCTCGACCAATTCGGAATCTATATAAACATTTTCACAGCTCATTGCTTATACCTTTGATTTTTCACAGATTTGCTTTTCTCCTCCATGATGCATTGCATATCTGTAATTCTCTTTAGATGGGAGAGTGATTCCAGAGGAGTTGGGAATTGCGAATGTTACAGCCTTGTCCAAAAAAGGGTGTACAGGTAAACCTAGCAACTACAAGCCATCAGTTTAACCTCGGTGGTGGAGAAGCTTTAAGAAACAATCAGTCAGTTGGACAAGTGTGCATTAATCAAAGAAAGCCAGCATGGATTTTTAAAGGCAAATCATGATTACTTTCTAAAAATAAATTCTGAGTACCCAATTATTTTTTTCCCAATTAAGGGACAATTTAGCATGGCCAATCCACCTAACTTGCACATGGGTGTGGGGGTGAAATCCACGCAGACAGAGGGTGAATGCGCAAGCTCCATACAGACAGGGCCGGAATCAGACCCGGGTGCTCAGCACCACAGGCAATAGTGCTAACCACTGCGCCACCGTCCTGCTTCGCAAATCATGTTTAATTGACAATTCTTATGTTGAGGTAACAGAGAAGGTTCTAGAGAGCAATGTGGTTGATATGCTGCCTTTGGATTTCTAAAAGGTGTTTGATAAAGTGCCACATAACAGTCTTGTCAGCAAAGTTGAAGTTCACAAAGTAGAAGAGACAGTGGCAGCATGGATACGAAGGTGGCTGAGTGACAGGAAAAAGAGAGTAGTGGTAAACGGTTACTTCTCGGACTGGAGGAAGGTATATGTGAGATGCCCAAATGGTCAGTAATAGGAACATTATTTTTCTTGATGTATATTGATGACTCAGTCTTGGCTACATTGCACCATTGCGAACTCTGCAGATGATAAAATACTTGCAAATACAGGACGATGGTGATAAAGACTTCAAGAGGACATACACAGGCTAGTGGGATAGACTGACACATGACAGATAAAATTTAATAAGAAGTGCAAAATAATTACTTATTAATAATAGCAATCTTTATAAGTGTCACAAGTAGGTTTATATTAACACTGCAATGGAGTTAATGAAAATATTTTTAATAGAAAGAATGAAGAGAGGCAAAAGAAGCTAATGGATACAATTCTGAAAGGGATGCAGGAACAGAGAAACTGAGGGTAATACGTCCATAAATCATTGAAGATGGCAGTACAAGCTTAGAAAGCGGTTTTAGAGCACATGGAGTCCTGAGAATTATAAATAGAAGCTTAGAGTACAAAAGTAAGGATGAACACTGGTTCGGTTTCAATTCATGTATTGTCCAATTTTGGGCACCTCACTTTTGGAAGAATGTGAAAGTTTTAAAGAGGGTACAGAAAAGATTTATGAGAATGTTCCAGGGTTGAGGGACTTCAGCTGTATGGAGAGACTGGAGAATCATAGAATCCCTACAGTGCAGAAGGGGGCCATTCAGCCCATCGATTCTGCACCGACCCTCCAAAAGAGCACCATACCTGGGTCCAGTACCCCACCCTAGCCCCGTGACCCCACCTCACCTTGAGACATGAAGTGGCAATTTAGCATGGTCAATCCACCGAACCCGCATGATTTGGACTGTGGGAGGAAACCGCAGCACCCGGAGGAAACTCACGCAGACAGAGAGAACGTACAAACTCCACACAGGCAGTCGCCCAAGGTCGGAATTGAACCTGGGTTCTTGGCGCCGTGAGACACCAGTGCTAACCACTGTGCCATCGTGCTGCCCCAGAATCTGGGGTTGTTCTCCGAAGAGGAGGTTGAGGGGAAGATTTGATGGAGGCACTCAAATTAATGAGGGATCTAAACAGAGTAGGTACAGGGAAACTGACTTCAACTGATTGACAAAAGAGTGGAAGGTGATGGGAGGAAAAACTTATTTCTGCAGCAAATAGTACTTTCTGGAATGCAGTGCCCAAAATGTTGGTAGAAAAATACTCAATCGTGGCTTTCAAAGGGAAACTGGATACAGGCCCGAAGGGAAAACAAAATTGCAGAGCAATGGAAGAGGTGCTTGCTAAATTGGATGTTGCAGAGAACTGGCACTGAGACAATGAGCCTCATGGCCCTCTTCTTTCATAGAATTTACAGTGCAGAAGGAGGCCATTCGGCCCATCGAATCTGCACTGGCTCTTGGAAAGAGCACCCTACCCAAGGTCCACACCTCCACCCTATCCCCATAACCCAGTAACCCCACCCAACACCAAGGGAAATTTTGGACACTAAGGGCAATTTATCATGGCCAATCCACCTAACCTGCACATCTTTGGACTGTGGGAGGAAACCGGAGCACCCGGAGGAAACCCACGCACACACGGGGAGGGTGTGCAGATTCTGCACAGACAGTGACCCAAGCCGGAATCGAACCTGGGACCCTGGAGCTGTGAAGCAATTGTGCTATCCACAATGCTACCGTGCTGCCCATTCTATACAAGATCAAACACAATATTTAACCACTCTATAGCACAGCACATTAGGATGTAGGGTGTAAGGGAGGAGTAGCACATCTCAGACAGGATCACTCAACTCTAAAGAGTGGCTTACCCGGTCTTGGTACTCAGCTTCATCCGGCTCTCTGCAGTGCCAAGCATTTGTTCGCATACAACAGCTCTCCCTCACTATAATCAAATTCATGTGCAAGTCACATTCAACATCTTTCTATTATCTGTCTTTCATCAGCTATCTGTCACAAATCCTGTGGACATGGGTGAGAAACATACCAAGTGTGGAATCGCTGGGTGCTGTAGCTGCAAACCTGTACACAGGTGGCTCAGGCCACTGCTTTAGAAGGCCCATGCCCCATCTCTTTATTTTCAGAGAATCATGAGGTAATTTGGAAACTACTGAAGGAAGAATATCACCTCTATAGGGTTTACCTCCCATATATCATCACTATCAAAGCATGATGCGTACCGAAACATCTGCCCAACCATCCGATGCAAGATCAGAGAGATACAAGACACTTGGCTGAATCGGAAGCAGACAAACCTCAGTCACATGCAGATTACAAAGGTTACAAAGAGGCTCTACGATGCTCTGAAGTCTGTCCATGGGCTCCAGTCTACCGGTTCATCACTAGGTTTCCATGCTGATGAGTCAATTGGGCTCAAAACAAATCCCAAATTCTAGAAAGATGGGCAGACCACATGAACCACATCCTCAAATGGCCTTCGCCCATCAAAAACAAAAGCCAGAAAAGGCTGCCACAGGTGCCATTCACTGCTCTTGATGATGCCCCCACCACACCCCCAGCTTTTAGTAATGACTAATGTAATCAAACACCTGTCTCGTGGCAAAGCTCCAGAAGCTGATGCAATCCTAGCTAAGGTATACAAGGCTGAAGGTCAATGTCTGGTCACGGTGATCACTGAACTATTTCAGTCTGTGAAGGAGCAATTCGCCATTCTTCAAGAATACAAAGATGCCCCTATTGTCTACCTATAAATGGAAAGGAACTCGCCAATCTTGCAACATTTATAGAGTAAGTTACTCCTCTCCATGGCAAAACCTTTGCCAAAATCCTTCTAAACTGCTTAGTGCAACATCTCGACCTGGGTCTGCTACCAGAGTTAGTGGGTTTCACAAAAGGTTGGACCTGACCACGGCCTTCGGTATAACCAAAGAGCACAGGAGGAAGATAGAGAACCTAGTGGCATGGTGTAACGACAACAAACTCTCCCTCAATGTCAGCAAAACTAAGGAGCTGGTCATAGACTACAGGAAGTAACTATCATACACACCTCTGTCTGTATCAATAGTGCCGACGTAGAGATGGTTGACAGCTTCAAATTCCTAGGTGTGCACATCACCAACAATCTGTCCTGCTCCATGTTGACACTACCACCAAGAAAGCACAATAGTGCCTGTACTTCCTCAGGAAGCTAAGGAAATTCAGCATGTCCACATTGATTCTTACTAATCTTTACAGATGCACCATAGAAACCATCCTATCAGGCTGCATCACAGCCTAGTGTGGCAACTGCTCAGCCCAAGACCGCAAGATACTACAGAGAGTCATGAACACAGCCCAGTCCATCACGTGAACCTGCCTCCGATCCATTAACATTGTCTACACCTCCAGCTGTCTTGGGAAAGCGGGCAGCATATTCAAAGACCCCTCCCACCCAGATTATTCTCTCATCCAAAATCTTCCATCAGGCAGGAGATACATAAATCTGAAAATACGCACCAACAGATTTTAAAGCGACTTCTTCCCTGTTGTTACCAGGCTCATGAATGACCCTGTTATGGACTGAACTGATCTCTCCATGTATCTTCTCTACTGAGTAGTACTCCACCCCATATGCTTCACCTGATGTTTGTGTCTATGTATTTACATTGTGTATCTATCATGGGTCCCATGATTTTTCATGCTTGGAATGATCTGTCTGGACTGTATGCAGAACAATACTTCTCATTATACCTTGGTACATGTGACAATAAACCCAAATCCAAACCAAAGAGCCTTTGGAAAGAAATAGGGAAATTCAGCTGCTCTGAGAAGGTCATCTCAATAGTTTGACAGCTCCGTAGCGACATGCTTCCCTGTGTCCTGGATGATGGTGAGTCTGCTGACCATTCACAGGCACTCACAGAGTAAAACATGATTGAGTGTTATCCCTAACCTTCTTCAGCATGTTTTTCTCTACCATGCTTTCCATGGTGATCCTGGCATCAAAAACAGATATTACATAGAGGGAAGCTACTCAATCTGATAAACTCCAGGCCAAGACCAAGGTATCCATGCACAGACTTCACAATTTCCTGCTTGTCGATGGCTGTTGTTAGGATTCCGGTGAGAACCCAACTATTTGTAATTTGTAAAATTGTGAGGAAATGTGACTGCATCACAGGAGTGATAACACTGGCCCACAGATAGATTTTATGTTAAAACAAACTTTAATTTAAGCACAGAATTAACCACATTAACGTAGAAATAGCTTTACAATTAACAGCTTCTGTATGCCAATTAAGCAAACCAGTATAGTCCAAATACCACTCATCAATAAAGTTAACAACCGGGTTTCGACTTTCTTTGTGCAGAATCTTTGGAGAGAACACCTTTCAGGACAAAAACATAGTCCATCACGCGAAACCGCCTCCCATCCACTGATTCTGTCTACTCCTCCCGCTGCCTTGAGAAAGCGGGCAGCATTATCTTGCAGTGTTAATATAAGCCTACTTGTGACAATGAAGATTTAAAAAAAAAAAGACCCATCCCACCTGGGTTATTCTCCCTTTAAGCCTCTTCCATCGGGCAGGAGATACAAAAGTCTGTAAACACGCACTAACAGGTTCAAAAACAGCTTCTTCCCCGCTGATACCAGACTCCTGAATGACCCTCTTATGGACTGAACTGATCTCTTCACACATCTTCTCCAAGGAGTACTACACCCCAAATGTGTCACCCGATGCCTGTATCTATGTATTTACATTGTGTATTTATGCATATTGCATTTTTTTTTCATGTATAGAATGATGTGTCTGGACTATATGCAGAACACTCGGTACACATGACAAATAGAATAAAATAAAATTGAAACACCACTGTTCAGATTAAAATCTTAGGAAGAACAATAGTTTCAGACAGCCCTGTCTACTCCCCTTAATTACATCATCTGCACCCAAAGCACAAGGCATTCTTCAGTCTCCTCCCTCAAGACGTCCATGACTGTTTAGCCAAGACCAAACACAATACCCCATATAAATTATCTGCACCCCAGTTGTCTTTTAAACATAAACAATATTCCATTGTACACACTTCACCTGCAAAATCAATGATTACCTCAATTTTACAACCACTTAATCACAGCTTTAGCAGACATACTCTATGTATCTTAACCCAGGTTTTAATAACATGACTGCAAAAAATATACAAAATATGACGATTTCTTACATTCGTCACACTTTGCATGAGCTGTCGGTTCAGAATTAGACGTGCAATAGGACATGGACCTGTCCTCCAATGTATATGGCACCTTCGACATTATGAACAAAGCAAAGAAAACTGAAGCAATGTACCAGCCTGCTCCAGGAAAGCTCTCATTCAAACCCAAGGTTTCAGTCGATGACTAGAACCTGTCAGCAGTGGATAAACGCACTTATCTTGAGGCACTCGAATTACCAAAGTAAGCGTAGCCTTTGGCAGACTTCGAACATCAATCTGGAAATGAAGAGGAATATATCTACCCCCCAAACTGAAAATCTTTAGAGCAATAGTCTGCGTTCTGCCCTACACATGGGAGATTAGGACTGTGTACTGGCATCATGCCAAGGAGCTGAACCATTTTCACCTGAGCTGCCTTTAAAGCTTCCGAAGACAAGATGGAAGCACAAAATACCAGGCACTGAAGTGTTCACTCGAGCTGACATGCCAAGCAACACCATATTGCGAAAGTCACAACTGAATTGGGCTGGTCATGTAGCCAGAATGCCTAACACTCGCTTACCAAGCAAATCTTCTTCGACAAGCTCAAGTTTGGGGTGCGTTCTCATAAAAGTCAAAGAAAGTGCTACAAGGACACTCTGAAGGCTGCATTTAGGAATTTGGATACAGACTTTGAGTCACCCAGGATCGTTGCACCTGGCGCAAATAAAGACAGCTGCAGCCTTCTCTGAAAGCAAGCACATATAAGAGGCAGAGAGAAAGTGCATGGGGAGGAAATCCCGAGCCAGCAGCTCGTCCAAGACTCAATCATCTGTGGTACCTATCCTGCAGCAGAACCTTTTGACTGCAGATCAACCTTAACAGTCACCTATGTACCTACTGGAATCCTAACAAATACCCTAAATGGTGTGCATGATCATCTTCACCACAAAGGATGAACAAGACTGTAGTACTTATCGATGTAACTGCATTGCCCAGTGTCTATTTTTGAAAGGAAGTTTAAGTGGTATTGACATGAAATTACAGAGTGACATCCATTCTCCAATTTTATCCAGGCACTTGCATCATTCTAATATATCTATATTAAATCCATAAATAAAAAATGATCAGTGTGCAAATTGTGTCATTGCTAAGATAAAATTATTATAACCACTTACCTAACCATACCTTTAGTGTTCTTCAACACAGTAGCTGCAAAAATTTGTGTGACACCGACCAGACTAACACCATCTACTTCAACTATCTGATCATTTACTTGGATTCTGCAATAAAATAAGAACACATGCCCTTATGTCCTATGACACATTATTTCAATTTGCATGTAAATTCAAGCAACTCTAATGAAATGAAAAATGAAAATGAGTAAGCTACAGACACAGATACAATGCTAGTATGATTCTCCAAAATGAGGCAGATTTGCTCAAGTATTTTAAGGTCGTCAAACAGTATAAAAAGGAGGCAATTTTCACTTCAGTGATCTCTTTTAAGAACTTAAGTGCGATTTTCGACACAAAGGTTACATTGCTGCACTGAAATGCATCACACTCCAATCGGCGTTACAAGAAGAAAATGATGAAATGTTCAGGAATGATGAAAATATCTAAAACAAAGATGGAAGGTAGTACAGGACATCTGTAGCATGGAAATTAAAGTTGATACACTGAAGGGATCACATTTTAATGGCAGTTACAATTAAGAAGCATCAATGAAAGATAATGGAATGCACGATCGCAAGACAATACAGCAAAAACAGTTCACAGTTAGAATTATTTTTCAACAGATTATAAAAATTTGAATCCCATTCTTAGCTTCAACTGAACTTCAGTTGGAATGAGAAAAATATACATGACAACAATAGGTTTGTACCAGTTGAATGAGGCTGGAATTAATTTAATAATTGCTGCAATGCTTTTTGCTATTCTAAATATCAACATCTTGAAAGTAAGTTACCTCTTTTTCAAGTTTATACAGGGATAAACAAATTTACAACCTCATCTTGGAAAAATACACAAATTTAAGATAAGCAAGATCAAAGTTTATGAACAAACTAGAAAGCAGGACTAAGCAGGTCAGTCAAAAGGTATAACATAATTGCTATAAAAATTGAATGTTTGCATCAATTATAAAAATGTACAAAATTCTTAATTTCTTAATATTGTTTCATTAATGTTGTAGCATCTATGGTCTTTATGTTCTTATAAATTAAAATGCAGAAACCACAAGTAAGAGTGAGATAAATTAATTGGTTAACATCTTACCTTTTGTCCCTATAGGCTGCTCCACCTTCAGTGATAGTCTTCACAAAAATTCCCAGCTTTTCAAGTCCTTGATCTGCTCCAACGCCCATTCCAATAATGCTAATTCCAAGACCACCTTCACCTAATAATCAGGTAATTTTATAAAAAACATTCATTTGTTGTAAATCAATGCTAACACACATCTATTTAGCCTCCTTAAAATAGTAAAATGTGCTTCAAAAAAGGTGGGTGACAAGAAGAAATCAGGATACATTGGGGAAAGTGTTAGATTATCGTGCTTAAGCCAATATCAAAGAAATAAGAGTACAGGTACAAGAGTAGGTTATTTAGATTCTCAAGCCTGTCCCACCATTCAATGAGATTATGGCTGATCTGGGACCTAATTCCACATATCCACCTTTGCCCCATATTCCACAGATTTTTGTTCAGGTATTATCAATCTTAGTTACAAAATTAACAAGTAACCTAGCATCAATTGTTACTTACAGAAGAATGTTCCAAGTCTTTACTACCCTTTGCATGAAGGAATGTATCCTAACTTCAGTCCTCAAGAGCCTGGCTCCAATTTTTAGAAAATGGCCTTGGTCTTAGACTTCCCTAAATATACTTTCCTTCTCCCAGTCTACCTTTTCGGTTCCTCTCCATATCTTCAAAACTTAGGTAAAATCATTCCTTATCCTTCTAAACTCCAGGGAATACAACCCTAGTTTGATTAAACCCGCCTCATAGATTAACTTCTGAGGTCCAAGTAACATCGAGTAAATCTATGCTGCACTTCCTTCAAGTGAAGTACATCCTGCCCACGGTGTGATTTGCAAAACAGCGCTTGGTATCTCCAGGTAAGGAGTAAACAGAGCTTTGTATAGCTAAAGCATGAGTTCTACTCCTTTGTATTCTAATCCCCTAAAACATAAGAGCCAGCAATCCAATAGTCTTTGAGAATATTTCCTGTACCTATTCATGACATTTTAATGACCTGTGCACCTGAACATCAAGACTCTTTGGACTTCCACTGTTTCCATATTTTCATTCTTTACAAAGGATTCTATTCCAACAAGTTCACAAGAATGTTGCCAGGGCTAGAAAAGTGTAGCTACGAGAAGAGATTAGACAGGTTGGGGTTATTTTCCTTTGAACGAAGAAGGCTGAAGAGTGACTGAATTGAGGTGTACAAAATTACAAGGGGAAGATATAGGGTAGACAGAACCAAATTGTTTCCCTTGGATAGAATTCTCGAACCAGGGGACATATATTTAAGGTAAGAGGCAAAAGGAGCAGAGGGGACATGAGGAAGAACATTTTTGCCAAGAGGATAGTGGATGTCTGGAAATCGTTGCCAGAGTTGGTGGTGGAGGAAGAGACCCTAAACTCTTTTAAAAAGCACCTGGACCTGCACTTTAAGTGCTCGAAACTACAGGGCTATGGACTGGGTGCAGGAAGGTGGGATTAGAAAGGGCACCAGAGTGTCCTTGGGCTGGCATGGACAAGATGGGACGAATTACCTCCTTCTGTGCTGTAACTTTTCTCTGATTTTATGATTACCCCTACTCTTGGTCTCCGGCTGCTTAGCCAATTTCCTAAACGGGACAATAATTTGCCTCCAATTCCATGAGCTTCAATTTGAATGAACAATTTCTTATGAGGGACTTGGAAAACAATATAAATAACAGTCATAGACATTTCCTTGTCCACTACTTTAGTCACCTCTCCAAAAATTTACAACAGATTCCTCAGGCATGACCTACAATTTACAAATCCATGGTTGCCCTTTCTGATCAACTGGAAAATTTCAAAGTGTTCAGACACCCTATCCTTAATAAGAGACTCCAGTAACTCCAGTAATTTCCTGATAACACATGTTAGGCTATCCAATCTGTAAGTCCCTGGTTTCCCTCTATTATTTTTCTTAAATAGCAGAATACCACGCAGAATTTTCCAATCTAAAGAAACAGTTCCTGAAACAAGCGAACGATGGAAGATTGTAGTTAGGACACCTGCAATGTTCTCACCTACGTCTTTTAAAACCCTGGATATAAAGCATCAGGTTCCTAGGGAGTTGTTGCTCCTTAGGGTCATTAATTTCTCTATTATTGTTATCCTGCTTACGTTAATTTTATTGAGCGCCCGATTCAATAATAGTTTCCTTAGGATGCTCTGCATACTGACCTCTTCCCCTGTATTGCTCTTGTCGGATGGCCTGATTTCTATTACAAGAACACGCGTAGCTAAAGCTATAAACAATTTATTAACATTAACTTTGGGTCAAATATATACACAACAGATGAATAACAGTATGAACATGCACAAGCAACCTCTCTCTCAGCTCCTTAGTCAGTCTGAGGTCACCCGACTCTAACATTCACTTATATACTAATGAGACTCTTAGTGGTCAGTCGGTGAATTACAACACAACTGCTACATCTCCTTTCCTTTGAAGGAATAAATTAATACATCATCAGCATATTTACATGTGATATCATAAAACTGAGTCTAACAGTATTAATCTTTTTCTTTAAAATTTTTAAAACTTGTTTAACAAATATATGTATATATATATATATATACACACACACACACCAAACATAGTGGGGGCGATTCTCCCAAATGCAGCCCAAGTGTTCGCGCCGCCATGAATGCCGTCGTGTGTCACGACGGCGCGAACCGGGTCCGGCCTATTCTGTCCCCCACAGGGGGCCAGCACAGCGCTGGAGCAGTTCACGCCGCTCCAGCCTCCCTTCCCGGCGCCAAATGGGTGCCACGCCAACCCGCGCATGCACGGGGGACTTCTGCGTGCCGGCCCCGACACAACGTGGCGTCGGTCTTCAGGTGCCGGCTGCACAGGAAAGTAGGCCCGGGGGGGGGGGGGGGGGCACCGATTGGTGGGCCCCAATCGCGGGCCAGACCCCACCTCCCACAACTCCTTCCCCTCACCCCACAACTACATCTGTCACAGTTTACCCTCTGATGTTAGTTTCTTTGCAGTTTGGCCTTTCACATTATTTGTTTTCTCAGGGGACTGACATTAGCACTCTTTCCCGTTGCTTTCTGTGGCTATTAGTATCCATTTCCCTGGGTTTCTGTGGCTATGATTCATCTTTCATTCTCACTCCACAGTATAAATATTTCCCACTTTCTAGAGTGAGACAGCGCGCGCGCGAGACAGGGCGCAAAGAGCGCGCGCGCGAGACAGGGCGCAAAGAGCGCGCGCGCGAGGCAGGGCGCAAAGAGCGCGCGCGCGAGACAGGGCGCAAAGAGCGCGCGCGAGACAGGGCGCAAAGAGCGCGCGCGAGACAGGGCGCAAAGAGCGCGCGCGAGACAGGGCGCAAAGAGCGCGCGCGAGACAGGGCGCAAAGAGCGCGCGCGAGACAGGGCGCAAAGAGCGCGCGCGAGACAGGGCGCAAAGAGCGCGCGCGAGACAGGGCGCAAAGAGCGCGCGCGAGACAGGGCGCAAAGAGCGCGCGTGAGACAGGGCGCAAAGAGCGCGCGCGAGAGACAGGGCGCAAAGAGCGCGCGCGAGAGACAGGGCGCAAAGAGCGCGCGCGAGAGACAGGGGGCAAAGAGCGCGCGCGCGAGACAGGGCGCAAAGAGCGCGCGCGCGAGACAGGGCGCAAAGAGCGCGCGCGCGAGACAGGGCGCAAAGAGCGCGCGCGCGAGACAGGGCGCAAAGAGCGCGCGCGCGAGACAGGGCGCAAAGAGCGCGCGCGCGAGACAGGGCGCAAAGAGCGCGCGCGCGAGACAGGGCGCAAAGAGCGCGCGCGCGAGACAGGGCGCAAAGAGCGCGCGCGCGAGACAGGGCGCAAAGAGCGCGCGCGCGAGACAGGGCGCAAAGAGCGCGCGCGAGACAGGGCGCAAAGAGCGCGCGCGAGACAGGGCGCAAAGAGCGCGCGCGCGAGACAGGGCGCAAAGAGCGCGCGCGCGAGACAGGGCGCAAAGAGCGCGCGCGCGAGACAGGGCGCAAAGAGCGCGCGCGCGAGACAGGGCGCAAAGAGCGCGCGCGAGACAGGGCGCAAAGAGCGCGCGCGAGACAGGGCGCAAAGAGCGCGCGCGCGAGACAGGGCGCAAAGAGCGCGCGCGCGAGACAGGGCGCAAAGAGCGCGCGCGCGAGACAGGGCGCAAAGAGCGCGCGCGCGAGACAGGGCGCAAAGAGCGCGCGCGCGAGACAGGGCGCAAAGAGCGCGCGCGCGAGACAGGGCGCAAAGAGCGCGCGCGCGAGACAGGGCGCAAAGAGCGCGCGCGCGAGACAGGGCGCAAAGAGCGCGCGCGCGAGACAGGGCGCAAAGAGCGCGCGCGCGAGACAGGGCGCAAAGAGCGCGCGCGCGAGACAGGGCGCAAAGAGCGCGCGCGCGAGACAGGGCGCAAAGAGCGCGCGCGCGAGACAGGGCGCAAAGAGCGCGCGCGCGAGACAGGGCGCAAAGAGCGCGCGCGCGAGACAGGGCGCAAAGAGCGCGCGCGCGAGACAGGGCGCAAAGAGCGCGCGCGAGACAGGGCGCAAAGAGCGCGCGCGCGAGACAGGGCGCAAAGAGCGCGCGCGCGAGACAGGGCGCAAAGAGCGCGCGCGCGAGACAGGGCGCAAAGAGCGCGCGCGCGAGACAGGGCGCAAAGAGCGCGCGCGCGCGAGACAGGGCGCAAAGAGCGCGCGCGCGAGACAGGGCGCAAAGAGCGCGCGCGCGAGACAGGGCGCAAAGAGCGCGCGCGCGAGACAGGGCGCAAAGAGCGCGCGCGCGAGACAGGGCGCAAAGAGCGCGCGCGCGAGACAGGGCGCAAAGAGCGCGCGCGCGAGACAGGGCGCAAAGAGCGCGCGCGCGAGACAGGGCGCAAAGAGCGCGCGCGCGAGACAGGGCGCAAAGAGCGCGCGCGCGAGACAGGGCGCAAAGAGCGCGCGCGCGAGACAGGGCGCAAAGAGCGCGCGCGCGAGACAGGGCGCAAAGAGCGCGCGCGCGAGACAGGGCGCAAAGAGCGCGCGCGCGAGACAGGGCGCAAAGAGCGCGCGCGCGAGACAGGGCGCAAAGAGCGCGCGCGCGAGACAGGGCGCAAAGAGCGCGCGCGAGACAGGGCGCAAAGAGCGCGCGCGCGAGACAGGGCGCAAAGAGCGCGCGCGCGAGACAGGGCGCAAAGAGCGCGCGCGCGAGACAGGGCGCAAAGAGCGCGCGCGCGAGACAGGGCGCAAAGAGCGCGCGCGCGAGACAGGGCGCAAAGAGCGCGCGCGCGAGACAGGGCGCAAAGAGCGCGCGCGCGAGACAGGGCGCAAAGAGCGCGCGCGAGACAGGGCGCAAAGAGCGCGCGCCCGCGACAGGGCGCAAAGAGCGCGCGCCGAGAACAGGGCGCAAAGAGCGCGCGCGAGACAGGGCGCAAAGAGCGCGCGCGAGACAGGGCGCAAAGAGCGCGCGCGAGACAGGGCGCAAAGAGCGCGCGCGAGACAGGGCGCAAAGAGCGCGCGCGAGACAGGGCGCAAAGCGCGCGCGCGAGACAGGGCGCAAAGAGCGCGCGCGAGACAGGGCGCAAAGAGCGCGCGCGAGACAGGGCGCAAAGAGCGCGCGCGAGACAGGGCGCAAAGAGCGCGCGCGAGACAGGGCGCAAAGAGCGCGCGCGAGACAGGGCGCAAAGAGCGCGCGCGAGACAGGGCGCAAAGAGCGCGCGAGAGACAGGGCGCAAAGAGCGCGCGCGAGAGAGACAGGGCGCAAAGAGCGCGCGCGAGACAGGGCGCAAAGAGAGCGCGCGAGACAGGGCGCAAAGAGAGCGCGCGAGACAGGGCGCAAAGAGAGCGCGCGAGACAGGGCGCAAAGAGAGCGCGCGAGACAGGGCGCAAAGAGAGCGCGCGAGACAGGGCGCAAAGAGAGCGCGCGAGACAGGGCGCAAAGAGCGGGCGCGAGACAGGGCGCAAAGAGCGGGCGCGAGACAGGGCGCAAAGAGCGGGCGCGAGACAGGGCGCAAAGAGCGGGCGCGAGACAGGGCGCAAAGAGCGGGCGCGAGACAGGGCGCAAAGAGCGGGCGCGAGACAGGGCGCAAAGAGCGGGCGCGAGACAGGGCGCAAAGAGCGGGCGCGAGACAGGGCGCAAAGAGCGGGCGCGAGACAGGGCGCAAAGAGCGGGCGCGAGACAGGGCGCAAAGAGCGGGCGCGAGACAGGGCGCAAAGAGCGGGCGCGAGACAGGGCGCAAAGAGCGGGGCAAAGAGCGGGCGCGAGACAGGGCGCAAAGAGCGGGCGCGAGACAGGGCGCAAAGAGCGGGCGCGAGACAGGGCGCAAAGAGCGGGCGCGAGACAGGGCGCAAAGAGCGGGCGCGAGACAGGGCGCAAAGAGCGGGCGCGAGACAGGGCGCAAAGAGCGGGCGCGAGACAGGGCGCAAAGAGCGGGCGCGAGACAGGGCGCAAAGAGCGGGCGCGAGACAGGGCGCAAAGAGCGCGCGCGAGACAGGGCGCAAAGAGCGCGCGCGAGACAGGGCGCAAAGAGCGCGCGCGAGACAGGGCGCAAAGAGCGCGCGCGAGACAGGGCGCAAAGAGCGCGCGCGAGACAGGGCGCAAAGAGCGGGCGCGAGACAGGGCGCAAAGAGCGGGCGCGAGACAGGGCGCAAAGAGCGGGCGCGAGACAGGGCGCAAAGAGCGGGCGCGAGACAGGGCGCAAAGAGCGGGCGCGAGACAGGGCGCAAAGAGCGGGCGCGAGACAGGGCGCAAAGAGCGGGCGCGAGACAGGGCGCAAAGAGCGGGCGCGAGACAGGGCGCAAAGAGCGGGCGCGAGACAGGGCGCAAAGAGCGGGCGCGAGAGGCAGAGCGGGCGCGAGAGGCAGAGCGGGCGCGAGAGGCAGAGCGGGCGCGAGAGGCAGAGCGGGCGCGCGAGGGACAGAGCGCGCGCGAGGGACAGAGCGCGCGCGAGAGACAGAGCGCGCGCGAGAGACAGAGCGCGCGCGCGAGAGACAGAGCGCGCGCGCGCGAGAGACAGAGCGCGCGCGCGAGAGACAGAGCGCGCGCGCGAGAGACAGAGCGCGCGCGCGAGACAGAGCGCGCGCGAGAGACAGAGCGCGCGCGAGAGACAGAGCGCGCGCGAGAGACAGAGCGCGCGTGAGAGACAGAGCGCGCGCGAGAGACAGAGCGCGCGCGAGAGACAGAGCGCGCGCGAGAGACAGAGCGCGCGCGAGAGACAGAGCGCGCGCGAGAGACAGAGCGCGCGCGAGAGACAGAGCGCGCGCGAGAGACAGAGCGCGCGCGAGAGACAGAGCGCGCGCGAGAGACAGAGCGCGCGCGAGAGACAGAGCGCGCGCGAGAGACAGAGCGCGCGCGAGAGACAGAGCGCGCGCGAGAGACAGAGCGCGCGCGAGAGACAGAGCGCGCGCGAGAGACAGAGCGCGCGCGAGACAGAGAGCTTTGACAAACGGTCATCTGGACTCGAAACGTTAGCTCTTTTCTCTCCCAACAGATGCTGCCAGACCTGCTGAAATTTTCCAGCATTTTCTTTTTGGTTTCAGATTCCAGCATCCGCAGTAATTTGCTTTTATCCAGTGCTAACCACTATGCTACCGTGCTGCCCATAAATCATTACTCTAAAGCACAAACAGCAAGGGCACCAACACTGATCTCTGCGGGACCCCACTGGACACAGTCTTTCAGTCAGAAAAACACCCCTTACCATCACCCTCAGCTTTCTGCCACTCAGCCAATTTTGGATCCAATTCGCCAAATTTCTTGGGATCCCATGGGCTCTTGCCTTCGCCATCAATCTCCTATGATAGACATTATCATAAGCCTTGCTGAAGCCCAAGTAGACAACGTCAAATGCATTTATCTTATCTTCACAACTCTTCGAAAAGTTCAATTGACCTCCCCTTAACAAAACCATGCTGGCTGTTCTTGATTATCTTGATTATAATCCCTTCCTCACTAAATGCAGACAAATTCTGTTCCTTGGAATTGCTTCCAATAGTTTCCCCACCTCGAGGTTAGACTGACTGGCATGTAGTTTCCTGGTTTATCCGTTCCTCCCTTCTTGAATAACGGTACCACAGTCCTCCAGCACCTGTGGCCAGAGGAACTGAAAATTGTCAGCACCCCTGATATTTTCTCCCTTGCCTCACTCTGCAGCCTGGGATATATTTCACTTGGCCCTGGAGATTTACCTACTTTTAAGCCTGCCAGACCACTCAGAACCTCCTCTCTGTGTTAATCCCTTCAGTTTTATTAGTCTTCTCCCAGTCCCTACTCTTTGCCTAGTTATTCTTTTACCATATGTACTTGTAAAACGTAGGATTTTTCTTTATTTTAACTGCCAGTATCCTTTCATGTCTCCTTTTTGCTCTCTGCGTTTCCTTTTTAAGTTCCCTCTTGCACATTCTATACGCCTCTAGGGCTTCTGCTGTTTTGAGCCCACGATATCAGCCATAAGCCTCCCTTTTTCATCTTATCCAATGCTGTATAACCATCAATATCCAGGGTTCACTGGATATTGTTGGTCCCACCCTTATTCTTGATTGGAACATAATGGCCCTGCACTCACCCTATTTCCTTCTTGAATGCGTCCCACTGTTCTGTCACACATTTACCCAAAAGTGTCTGCTCCCAGTACACTCTGGCCAAATCATATCTGATATTATTAAAATTGGCTTTCCCCCAGTTTAGAACTTTGATCTCAGAACCAATGTTGTCCTTTTCCATAACAATCTTAAATGTAAAGGAGTTATGATCACTGTCTGCAAATGCTCCCACACTGATACTTCAAAAACTTGGCCAGCTTTGTTACTGAAAATTAAGTCCAGGACCGCCCCTCGCTTGTAGGTTCTTCTATATACTGGCTTAAAAATTTCTCCTAGATGCATTTTAACAATTCTGCTCCCTCTAAACCTTTCACACTATGGCTACCCCAGTTAATATTGGGGGGGGGGGGGAAAGTTGAAATCCCCCACTATCATTACCCTATTACTTTTACACTTCTCTGAAATTTGCCTACATATGTACTGTTCTACTTCTCTTGGACTGTTAGGGAGCGTATAGAATACTCACAACAACGTGATTGCTCTTTTTTGTTTTTTAAGTTCCATCCATATGACTTCTGCTGAAGAGTGTTCTAAGATATCGGCCCTCCTTACTGGTGTAGATGATTCCCTGATCAGAATTGCGACACCCTCTCCTCTTTTACCTCCTTTCCTATCTGAAGATTCTGTATCCTGGATTATTGAGCTGCCAATCCTGCCCCTCTCTCAAACCTCCCTGCAAGGACACTGGTCACATTTCATTTCAGGTGCAAACTATCTGCATTGTACAGGTCCCACCATACCAAGAAATCTAAAGCCCTCCCTCCTGCACCAATTTCTCCAGCCACGCATTCAACTGGTTTAACCTCCTATTTCTACACTCACTAGCACGTGGCACTGAAAGTAATCCAGACCTTCTGGGTCTTGTTTTTTTAATCTATTTCCTAGCTCCCTAAATTCTGCTTTCAGGACCTCATCCCTTATTCTGCCGATATCGTTGGTACCAATATGTCCCACAGTATCGGTCTATTTGCCCTCCCACTTCAGTATACCCTGCAGCCATTCAGTAACATCCCTGGCACCAGGGAAGCAACATACCATCCTGGAGTCTCTTTCGCAGCAACACAAATGCCTGTCAGTTCCCCTTACAATTGAATCCCCTACCACTATAGCCCTGACATTCTTCTTCCTCCCATCTTGTGCAGCAGACTCACCCATGGTGCCATGAAGTTGGCTGCCTCTTCATTCACCTATACAGTCATCTCCTCCAGCAGTATCCAAAACGGTATATCTGTCAGAAAGGGAGATGGCCACAGAGGGCTCCTGCACTTCCTGCCTTCCTCCCCTCTGCCTGGTGGTCAACCATGCTCTTTCTGCCTGTTCAATCCTCACCTGCGGTATGACCAACTCAATGAACGTGCTATCCACGTCCTGTTCAGCATCGTGGATGCTCTCCAATAAATCCATCCTCAGTTCCAGCTCCAAAATGCAGTTAGCCAGTAGCTGCAGTTGAACACACTTCCGGCACATCTGGTCAACAGAGACAACTGAAGCTTCCATGATTTGCCACACTGTCTATGGCAATATTTTTTATAGCAGATCAAACCAATTCTGTATCACGTGAAATTATTTTTTAAAACAGTTCTCCAGTCATTAACAGATTTACCCAGTGTGCTGTAGATGGGACTCCTATTTCATCCCATTAAAGTCAGCCTTGCCTAAATTTAGAATTTTAGTAGTTGTTCAGAATTCCTTCCTTTCAAACACTACGATGAGCTAAATCATAGTATCAATATTCAAAAATAATCACTACATTTCTGACAATTGATAGTCTGTTTCACAATCTATATCAAAGTTAAGATACTCCATTCAACTCTTTGATACATGCTTGCCTAATCGTAGCATTTGTAGCAACTATCGCTTCACAGATACTATCAGAGGTTCTATACACAACTCCTACAACAGTCCTAAATTCTTTTCTATTTCTTAATTCTACTCCCAAGTCTCCAGCACCTGTTTTCCTCTCGATACGTCCTCACTCATAATTGAAATTATTTTCTCTTTAACTAGAGTTTAAGGAAAATTCTGAGGACAGATGTGGGAAGGCAGGTGGGTTAAAAAGTTAATAATGGAAAGATAGAAATGAAAGCTGCGACATAATTTTTAAGCTCATGAAGCAAGATTGTGCCTTGAGTTGGCACAGATTTTTGGTTGGACAAGGAAGAGGTGTATTTTGTAAATAGCAAGTTAGAAGCACTGTGCTTAATATTTTATGAAAACTTGATTTTAGTGTTGAGCTTGAAGATTTTGATTGAACATTCAAAATGTTTAGTATAGGGCTGGCCATATAAAAAGCTATTCAAATCTAGCTCCCTATTGGGAGGCAGTGCATTTTACATGCATTTACTTTCTGCTCAGAAATTACTGTTGTAGAGAAAATAATGAAACAGAGTTTTCTTTAAATTCCTAATCAAATTGAAGACATCATTATTTCAATAAATAAATCTTTGGATCATATTAAAATCAGATCTAAGCCTTGCCACATCCAGTCATGAATGGTGGTGGACAATTAAACAACTCACTGGAGGAGGAGGTTCCGTAAATATCCCCATCCTCAATGATGGAGGAGCTCAGCACATCAGTGCAAAAGACAAGACGGAGGCATTCGCAACAATCTTCAGCCTGGAACCTCCAGTGGCAGCCATGAGGAGTAGGTCGCACATTTGATAGCTCCCGCCTGTGACGGACTTTTGGACAATTTTTCCCTGTTTTTAAACTTCACCGAGGGACGAGGCAAAGGTGCCCCCTCTGCCTGTTACGGTTTGCTCTGGCCATAGAGCCATTGACCTTGGCGTTTAGAGCCACTCGGAACTTGAAAGGGCTGGTTCGGGGGGGGGGGAAAAGAAAGCACCGGGTCTCGCTTTACACAGATGACCTGCTCTTGTATATTTCAAACCCGTTGGGAGTAATGCGAATCCTGGATGAATTTGGCAATTTTTCGGGGTGTAAGTTTAATATGGGGAAAATCGAGATGTTCCCGATCCAGGCAAGAGGGCAGGAGAAGAGACTGGGAGAGCTGCCGCTTAGAATGGTAGGAAAGAGCTTTCGGAATCTGGGAATCCAGGTGGCTCCGGAATGGGAGGCACTGCACAAGTTAAATCTATCCCGGCTAGTAGAGCAAATGGAAGGGGACTTTAAGAGATGGGACATGCTCCCACTATCACTGGCGGGGAGGGTACAGACCGTGAAAATGACGGTCCTCCCCAGATTTCTGTTTGTCTTTCAGTGCCACCCCATCTTCAGCCCGAAGGTCTTTTTCAAGCAGGTGAATAAGGTTATTTTGGGCTTTGTGTGGGCGGGTAAAACCCCGCGAGTGAAGAAAGTGTTGCTGGAGCGCAGTCGGGGGGAGGATGGGTTGGCGCTGCCGAACTTCTACAATTACTACTGGGCGACTAATATAGCCATGTTTAGGAAGTGGGTAGTGGGGGTTAGGTCGGTGTGGGAATGGATGGAGATGGCGTCATGCAAAGACGCAAGTTTGGAAGCACTGATAACGACACCTCTTCCGTTCTCGCCGGCCCTTTACTCCACAAGTCCGGTGGTGGTGGCGACTCTGAAAATCTGGGGGCAATGGAGGAGATATAAAAGAATGGAGGGAGCATCGGTTTGGACCCCGATTTATAATAATCATCGGTTTCTATATTGTACCGGGTAGGCTGGATGGTGGGTTCCGGAGATGGCAAGGGCAGGAATTAGAAGGATGGGGGATCTTTTTATAGATGGGAGCTTTCCCAGCTTGAAAGCCTTGGAGGACAAATTTGAATTGCCAGCAGGGAATGGGTTTAGGTATTTGCAGGTGCAAGACTTCCTGAGGAAGCAGGTTCCGGCCTTTCCGCGGCTTTCCGGTACTAGTAGTCTCTAGTACCTGGGTGGGAGAGGGGAAGGTTTCAGATATTTTCCAGGAGCTTTCGGTGGTGGAGGAAACTCTGGTAGAGGAGCTTACGGGCAAGTGGGAGGACGAGCTAGGAGGAGAGAGAGAGGCAGGTCTATGGGCGGACGCCCCAAGCAGGGTTAATACCTCCTCATCATGTGCCAGGCTTAGCCTGATACAATTTCAGGTCGTCCACTGGGCATATATGACAGTGGCTAGGATGAGCAAGTTTTCTGGGGTAGAGGATAGGTACGAGAGGTGCGTGGGAAGCCCAGCAAATTATGTCTACATGTATTGGGCATGCCCGAAGCTTGGAGGGTTTTGGCAGGGTTTTGCTAAGGAATTTCCACGGTACTAAAAACACGGATAGTGCCGAGTATGGAGGTAGTGATCTTTGGAGTGTCGGAAGAGCTGGGAGTTCAGGGGGCGAAAGAGGCCGGAGACTGATCTTATTAATGTGGAGGGACTCAAAGCCCCCGAGTATAGAGACCTAGGTTAGTGACATGGCTGGGTTTCTCAGTCTCGAGAAGATAAAGTTCGCCTTAAGAGGGTCAATGGTCGACTTTCTTGGGGAAAGTTAAAATGTCAGCAGAAGCAGAATTCCAGGGGGGGGGGGGGGGATTGTTGTTTTATGGTTGGGGTGTGTGAAGATTGGGTTGGGGTGGTAATGTTTATTATACCATGTTTATGTCATTGTTATTGTCATTATTATAAAAAATTTCAAATACCTTAATAAAAATATTTAAAAAGAAAACAATCTTCAGCCTGAAGTGCTGAGTGGATGATCCATCTCAGTTTCCTCCAGATGCCCCCAGCATCACAGATACCAATCTTCAGCCAACTCGATTCATCCCACATGATATGAAGAAAAGGCTGAAGGCACTGGATACTGCAAAGGCTGTGGGGCCTGACAATATTCTGGCACTAGTACTGAAGACATGTGCTCCAGAACTTGCCGCGGCCCCTAGCCAAGCTGTTCCAGTACAGCTACAACACTGGCCTCGACCCGGCAATGTGTAAAATTGCCCAGGCATGTCCTCGACACGAAAAGCTCAGTCTACTCTCAAACATCAGTAAGTGATGGAAAGGGTCATCCAGTGCTATCAAGCGGCACTTACTGAGCAATAACCTGCTCACGGATGATCAGTTTGGGTTCTGACAGGGTCACTCAGCTCCTGACGTAATTACAGCCTTGGTTCAAACATGGACAAAAAAGCTGAACTCCATAGGTGAGGTGAAAGTTACTGTCTTTGACATCAAGGCAGCATTTGATTGAGTATGGTATCAAGGAGCCCTAGCAAAATCGGAGTCAATGGGAATCTGGGGAAAAACTCTCCACTGGTTGTTGTCATACTTAGCACAAAGGAAGATAGTTGTGGTGGTTGGAGGTTAATCATCTCGGCTCCAGGACATCACTGCAGGAGTTCTCAGGGAAGAGTCTTAGGCCCAACCATCTTCAGCTGCTTCATCAATGATCCTCCTTCCAACCCAAGGTCAGATGTTGAGATGTTCGCTGATGACTGCACATTGCTCAGCACCATTGGCGACTCCTAAGACAATGAAGCAGTCCACGAGCAAATGCAGCAACATCCAGGCTTGGGTTGACAAGTGGCAATAACATTCACACCACACAAGTGCCAGACAATGACCATCTCCAATAAGAGAGAATCAAACCATCGTCCCATGACATTCAATGGCACTACCACCACTGAATCCCCCACTATCAACATCCTGAGGATTACCACTGACCACAAACTAAAGAGGACTAGCTATATAAATACTTGGCTATGCGAGGTCAGAGGCTAGGAATCCTGTGGTGAGTAACTCACTTCCTGACTCCCCAAAGCCTGTCCACCGTCGACAAGGCACAAGTTAGGAGTGTGATGGGATACTCCCCACTAGCCTGGATGAATGCAGCTCCAACAGCATTCAAGAAGCTGCTTTGTCCAGGACAAAGCAGCCTGCTTGATTGGCACCCCCTCAACAAACATTCATTCCCTCCACCACTGATGCACAGTTGCAGCAGTGTGTACCATCTCCAAAGTGCAGTGCATGAACTCACCAAAGCTCCGTAGGCAGCACCTTCCAAACCCACGATCACTATGATTTAGAAGGACAAGGCTAGCAGATGTATGGTAACACTACCATCTGGAGGTTCCCCTCCAAGTCACTCACCATCCTGACTGGGAAATATGTCTCTGTTCCTTCACTATGGCTGGGTCAAAATCCTGGAACTCACTCCTTAACAGCACTGTGGATGCACCTACACCACATAGACTGCAGTGGTTCATGAAGGCAGTTTACCATCAGCTTCTCAAGGGTAATTAGGGATGGGAACAAATGCTGGCCCAGCCAGCGAAGGCTACATCCCATATTTAAAAATAATTAAATAAATAAATCATCATACACCTAACTGAAAACCTTCACACCTCTGTGCGACAGGTTGATTTCTACACAAGATTGTGGTACATTGCCTAAGAAAGTGAAAATTGATTGAGAAAATAAGCATGCTCTTACTTTAGTTAAATGGTATCTGATAAAGGTACAGAAAATTATTTAAATATCTTTACAATTGCAACTATTAATTGACATGGCTAGATTATAGATTGACTATAAATATATTCTACACAAAGTAGACTCCCTTTCAATAATAAAAATTGAAATTTCACCCAGATATAGAAATGCATCAACCAACAACACAGCTACTAAATACCTACCCTTTTCAATTTCGACTGGAAAAACATCCATTTTTTCCACCCTCTTCTCCAACTCGTATTCTGCTGATGCTGCCACAGGGTCAACCTCCTCATTACGCCTATCATAGTCATCATTTGAGTAGGTACTATAAACCTGAAAAAGATGAAGTAGAGTGACATTGCAAGTATGTTCCACGGGGTCATTTCATATCGAATTAACTAATTTCAGATCCCTCCAATGCTTTCTTACTGTAATTACACTATACAGCTTTCCAATTACCAGGATCATGCAATCGGCCAAAAATGCAATAATACTACTCCAGTCAAATGTTTTCTTTATAATAACTGCCACTATTTAATATAGATATGCAGCACAAGCTACTTTAAATGAATTTCTCTACATGCCTGTTTCAACTCATAAAAAGTGTCAACTTGGCTCATTCCGAACGTCAGAGGTTTAAGCCCTAATCAAGGGCCTGCATACATAATCTAGGTTTATGTTTCAGTGCAGTATCAAGGGAGCACTCCATTCTCAACAGTGCAGTCTATTCAACCAAGGCACCACCAGCTTATTTTGATGGCTGCAAAAACATTCCATGCCACTATACAAAGAAGAGTAAGGAGATGATCCGATTTCCTGGTGAACATTCCTCAAACTGGCACCATTAAAAAGCAATTAAATAGTCATTGATATAATTTGCTGTTTGTGGGACTATGCTGGTACAATTTGATTGCTGTGTTCATCAAGCAAGAGGGGCTGGACTTAATAATTTAATATAGAACTTTGTGATATGCTGACAATGGGTTGAGTTATATAAATGGAAGTACATTTTTTTCTTCCAACTCAACTTTATGATTTGCATTATAATTTGCATATTATTGTAACAGTACTGAAAATGAGTTCCTATTCTCCGCTTATTTACTCCTTTTTCTGGCCTCCAACAGCTTTAGCAAAACCTGGAATCATCTTTCGCAAGATCTGCTGACGGTTTAAAGACCTGAAATGTTAAGTTTACCTGCCTCCCTTCACAGACACAGCCTGACCTGGCTTATTTTCAGCCTTTTCTTAAACCTGCATTATTACCTTTCATGAAATTTTTATGTTGCCAAAATATACATCCTGTCCTGAATACCACAGCTAAATACAATAACCCTTGTGATTGTATTAATCCTTTAATGTTAACAATCTTTTAAAAAAATTAATGTAACTGGATGTGGGTGTCACTGGCTAGGCCAGCATTTATTGCCCATCCCTAATTGCCCTTGCAAAGGTGGTGGTTAACTGTCTTCTTGAACCGTTGAAGTCCGTGGTGTAGGTACACCCACACTGCTATTTTCTTGCACTTACTATGAATTGGCTTACTCAACAGGGCATTTCTTTCCTTTTCTAGCTGTCACAACATACACTGGGATATTTTCAGTGCTTAACCACTATGTCTAGGTTTTTCTTCAATTCACTCTATCACATGTTATTATGTTTCATTTTGTAACCACGTTTTAAAATATTTTTAATACCAAATATCAAACTGTCAGCAATTTATCAGGTTGATTATAGAGTTTTGTGGATCTCGATTTTATTCTTACGTTTTAAGCATTCAATTTTCCTACAACCTATTGATCTCGTCCACTAGTTTTTCCACCTAGTTAGTTTGAACATGATCCCTTCTTAGCTCACTTCTGTCATTTGTCAGTTCAGCAACCTGTCCCTGAATCTTCACTGTTTAGCACACTGGGGCTGGTTTAGCACACAGGGCTAAATCACTGGCTTTGAAAGCAGACCAAGGCAAGGCCAGCAGCATGGTTCAATTCCCGTAACAGCCTCCCCGAACAGGCGCCGGAATATGGCAACTAGGGGCTTTTCACAGTAACTTCATTGAAGCCTATTTGTGACAATAAGCGATTATCATTTCATTCATTTCATTTCATTCATTATCCTTTTCTAATGTTACGTTGAACATAACTATGTTTTTGAACTCCTTTCCTGGTCAGCTGACCCAACTGCAGCCCACATCCACTGCCCTGCAATGAAAATTCAGTCCCAGGAGGCACTTCACCAGAGATGGATGGGTTGAGCCAGGAACCTTCCCAAATCATGCTATCCGCTTCAAAAATGTAAATCAAGGCAAATATCCCCCAAAATATTCTTCAACCAGATTGGTTAGGGAGACACTGTTGTTGGCCCTGTTCACATGGGTTCTGGATCTCGTGTGGAGGATGCTGTTTGTGCTAGCATCTTAATAATTACAAGTTCCAATGCAAAAATCAGCAGAAGGTCCATGGGCAGTTATAAGTTGTTGATGAGCAGTTGGTGTCACTCATTCACCACCAACTGCATAATTTTGAAGTAGGTGAGCCAGAAGGGTGGGGAAAGGAAAGATAAGCAAGTCAGTTAGCAATCTATTCATTACACAACAGTCAAGACGTAAGGATGTTTTGAAGTTGAGAACACATTTCTTTGCTGTCTTCCAGAGTTTAGGGAAGGAACAGCTTGGACTTATATTGCACCTTTATGTAGGAATATATTCCAAAGCATTTTAAAAGGGCATAATCAGGGAAGGTTGGCATTGATCCATGCAAAGGTATTTGATGAGAAAGCTAAAACAGAAGGATTTTAAGAGTCTTAAAGGAAGAGAGATGCGGAGTTGTTTAGGGAAGGAAATTCCAGAGATTAGGGTTGAACTGACACAATTGCCAATGGTGGGGTGAGATGATTTATTTTTAATAGGGAAGACAGAGCATTGTGGATGAGCAAGGGATTTGGTGATTCAGGTTGTCAAGATTTTGCCATTTAATAGTATATTTCCTGGACTGAATTAACTCCTGGGCAATAAAGTGAGACAAGTGAAAAATGTCATAGTCGGGAAACATGGAAAAAGAGATTGTAGCATTGTACTGTTTCGATTGGCTATGAGAAGAACAAAGAGTCACCGACGGTCAGGGACTTTTACGTAGGGCACAGACTGGCGACAGTGGATGAACTGACGGAGGAATGGGAACGGTCGACAGGACAGGAAATGAGACACCTGCAAATAAAGCACTTCCCCCGCAAAGAGACAGTAGGGTACCCTGGGGCCCCAGAGACTACACTATTAGAGGACCTGATAAATACGAATAGTAAAGAAGGGGGACTCTGTGGGAAAATGTATGGACAGCTACTGGACAGAGCCCGAACACCATTGGACGAGATCAGACAGAAGTGGGAGGACGAACTGGGGACAGAAGTGGGGTGGGGACTTGGAGCGAGGCACTGCGCAGGGCCAACTCCACCTCCTCCAGCGCACGGTTCAGCCTCATGCAGTTCAAAGTGGTACACAGAGCACACCTAACCAGAACCCGAATGAGCAGATTCTTCCTGGAGGTGGAGGACAAATGTGAACGGTGCCAAAGAGCCCGGTCAACCACACCTGCATGTTTTGGGCTTGTCCAAACTTGCTGAGTTCTGGACAGCCTTCTTCGACGCAATGTCCAAGGTTGTGGAGGCGAGGGTGAAACCATGGCCAAACGTGGCAACCTTCGGTGTATCGGAGCAGCCAGAACCACACTGGGGGAAGGGAGCCGACACCCTAGCTTTTGTTTCCCTAGTCACATGCCAAAGAATCCTGCTCGGCTGGCGATCAGCAGCACCACCCACAGCTGCAGACTGGCTTGCTGATCTTTCGGAATTTCTCCACCTGTAGAATATTAAGTATGCCATCCGAGGATCGAAGGAAGGCTTCCTAAACGCTTGGGGGCAGTTTGTCAGCCTGTTCCAGAACCTGTTTAAGGCCAGCAACAACGGAATAGATGGGGAAACGGGAAAGTGAGAAAGAAAAGGGGGAGGAAAACAAAAAATAAAGACGGGGGGGGGGGAGAACCATAGGAACGTGCAACACGGGGTGGGGGTGGGAATGAGAAAAGGCGAGGGCCACAAAAGGGACAACGCTAGAGGGAGAGGAGGCAAACCCCCCCCCCCCCCCCCCCACCACCCCTTATCACAGGGGAAACATGCTAAACTCCATCGAGTATAGACCCAGAGTCTTCAACCACTCCTCATATGACAAGTCCTTCATTCCGGGAATCATTCTTGTGAATATCCTCTGGACCCTTACCAAGTCCTTCCTGCTCACCAAAACTGCTCACAATATTCAAAATGGCATCTGCTTTTGTATTCTGGTACTCTTGACATGAATGCTTACATTACATTTGCCTTCCTAACTGCCAATCGAACCAATCTTGAACTATGACTCTCTTTGTGGTTCTGATTTCTGATGCCTTTTCCCATTTAGAAAATAATCTATTCTCTCTAATCTTCCTACCAAAGTGCATAACCTCACTTTTCCACATTGTATTCCATCTGCCACTTCATTGCACACTGTCTACTGCAGCCTCTCTGCTTCCTCAACACTACCTGTCCCTCTATATATCTTTGCATCATCTGCAAACATAGCAACAGTGTCCTCAGTTCCTTCTTCCAGATTGTTAATGTATATCATGAATTTGTGGTCCCAACACTGATCCCTGCAGATCACCACTAGTCATCGGCTGCCAGCCTGAAAAGGACCCTATTATACCCACTCCCTGCCTTCCGCCAGTCACCCAATCCTCTATGCTTGCAAATACCTTTCCCCCAACACCATGAGTTATTATTTTATTTAACAGCCTCCTGTACAGTACCATGTGAAACGCCTTCTGGAAATCTAAATAGATCGCATCTACCGGTTCTACTTTGTTTAACTTCCTCGTTACCTCCTCGAAAATGATTTGTCAGGCACGACCTCGCCTTTACAAAGCCGTGCGCACTCGAGCTATTTTACCATGTACTTCCAAGTACTCTGCAATCTCATTCTTAATAATAGACTCTAAAAGCTTAACAACAACCGAAGTCAGGCTTACCGGCCTATCATTTTCCGTCTTCTGCCTCCCTGCCTTCTTAAACAAGAGTGATATATTAGCCATTTTCCAGTCATCTGGGACCCTCCCTGCCTCCATGGTTCCTGAAAGATCACCACCAATGTCTCCACAATCTCTTCAGATATCTGCTTCAGTCCCCTGGGGTAATATATCCATCTTCAGACCGTTCAGTTTACCCAGAACCTTCTCCTCAGAGATGGCCACTACACTCACCTCTGCCACCTGGTTCTCTTGATTTCTGGTATGCCACTGGTGTCTTCCACTGTGAATACTGATGCACAATACCTATTCAGATCCTCTGCCATTTCTTTGTTCCCTATTACTACTACTCCAGCCTCATTTTCCAGTAGTCTAATGTCCATTCTTGCCTCTCTCTTGTCTTTTATATATTGAAAAAAAACTCTTGCAATCTTCTTTTATATTACTAGCTAGCTTACCCTCATATTTCATCATCTTCCCTTATTGCTTTTTTAGTTGTATTCGGCTTCATTTTAAAGGCTTCCCAATAATCCTTGCCACCTTGTATGCTTTTTCCTTGCTTTTACGCTGTCCTTGACTTCCCTCATCAGCCATGGTTGCCTCATCCTCCCCTTAGTATGTTTCTTCCTCTTTGGTATGAATTTTTGTTGAGCCTCACAAATGACCCCTAAAACTCCCACTATTACCATGCCACTGTCTTCCCTGCTAGGCTCCCCTTCCAATCAACTCTGGCCAGCTTCTTCCTTGTGTCTTTGTAGTCACAGCACGGTAGCACAGTGGTTAGCACAATTGCTTCACAGCTCCAGAGTCCCAGGTTCGATTCCCGGCTTGGGTCTGTGCGGAGTCTGCACGTTCTCCCCGTGTGCGAGTGGGTTTCCTCCCACAGTCCAAAGATGTGCAGGTTAGGTGGATTGCCCTTAGTGTCCAAAATTGCCCTTTGTGCTGGGTGGGGTTACTGGGTTATGGGGATAGGGTGGACGTGTAGGCTTGGGCAGGGTGCTCTTTCCAAGAGCCGGTGCAGACTCGATGGGCTGAATGGCCTCCTTCTGCACTGTAAATTCGATGATCTACCTTTACTCAATTGTAAAAACCGTTGCATCTGATTCCAGCATCTCCTCTCAAACTGCAGGGTGAATTCTAACATATTGTGTCACTGCCCCCTCAGGGTTCCTTCACTTTACCTAATCAAGTCTGCCTCATTCCACATCACCAACTCCAGAACTGCCTGTTCCCTAGTGGGCTCTACCACAAGTTGCTCCCCAAAAGAACAAAGAAAAGTACAGCCTATGCCGCTCACGATGCCCCAACTTGAAAAAAACCTTCTGCCCTTGCCCTTCCTCGGTCCATATCCCTCTATTTCTTCCCTATTCATGTAACCATCCAGATGCCTCTTAAATGTTGCTACGGTGTCTGCTTCCACCACATACTTTGGCAGCGCGTTCCAGGCACCCACCACTCTCTACGTGAAAAACTTACCCCGCACACCTCCCTTAAATTTTCGCCCTCTCAACTTAAATTTCTGCCCCCTTGTAACTTTTTCCAGCCTTGGAAAAAGCCTCCGACTATCCATCTTGTCTACGCCTCTCATAATTTTGTAGATCTCTATCAGGTCTCCCCTCAGCCTCCGTCTTTCCAGTGAAAACAATCCTAGTTTATTCAATCTTTCCTCATAGCCAACCTCAAGACCAGGCAACATGCTGGTGAATCTTCTTTGCACTCTCTCCAAAGCTTCCATGTCCTTCTGATAATGTGGTGACCAGAATTGTACGCAATACTCAAAAATACAAACGGCAACATCTTTTACAGTCACAATGTTAAGCATGCAAGATAAATACTTATGCAAAACTAGTAAGCTCAGGCTAAATAGATAGAATCCCTACAGCGCAGAAGGAGGCTACTCAGCCCATCGTGTCTGCACCGATCCTCCAAAGTAGCACTCTACATAAGCCATGCTCCCACCCAAGCCCCGTAACCCAGCAACCCCACCCAAGGAGCAATTTAGCTTGGCCAATCCACCCAACTCACACATCCCCGGGCCGCGGGAGGAAACCGGAGCACCGGGAGGAAACCCACTAGGTCACAGGGAGAATGTGCAAACTCTACACAGTCAGTCACCCAAGGTCAGAATTGAACCCAGGCCCTTGGCACTGTGAGGCAGCAGCGCCACAACCATGCCAGCATGCTGCCCGAATATAGATCAATGAAGAGACACAAATGTTAAACATTCTCAATGACTGCTTTCTCATAGTCTTCACAAGAATAACACGAGCAATATGCCTTCCCCAAGCAAAATTAATGACTTTTATAAAACTGAAGTGGTAGTAAACAAGCCAAGAGAGTGCAATCGAGGAAGCATGGTTACAAGACACTGTTCAGCTATAGCTAACCTGGAATTATCAAATTAGGCTGGGTGTCATAAAAGGAAACTTGTTTCATCATCAGCAAATATATTCACCATTCCAGAAATTGCTTTTCTTGGGATCACCGCCAACCTGATTTTCCCAGTCGGCCTGCATATTTAGGTCCCTCACGATTATTATAATATTGCCTTTCTTATATGCCTTTTCTTTCTTCTGCTATTTTTTCTGCCCCACATCCGGGGCAGAATGCTACGGGGCCCATACAAAACTCCCACCAAATGTCTTTTTTCCTTTGCTATTCCTCAAATCTACCCACACAGATTCTATGCCTTCTAATTCTATATCGCTTCTTGCTATCGATTTAATTTCATTCCTTACAAACAATACAACCCTGCCCTCTCTGCCCATCCTTTTGATTGGATACATACCCTTGGATAGTTAGATCCCAGCCCTGATCCTCTTGCAGCCACGTCTCTATGATGCCCACATCAGACCTGCCAATTCCAATGTGCGCAACAAGCTCATTTACCTTGTTCCGTATACTGCACGCATTTAGGTACAACACTCTCAAGTCCTGCGTTGACGACCCCCTTCTCATTATTGTCCCATTTTTTGCTGTGCCTGAAGTTAAACTCCTGCCACTTTCTATACTCTCTGTTCTGTTACGTGTTCTGGAAACTTTACTAACTTCTCATAAGCCCTCGGCCCCTTCAAATAGTTTAAAGTCCTCATCGTTAACCTTCACTCCCACCTTATTCTTTAACTTTGATTTTCTAATTTTCCATACAACTGAACCCTCACTATTTAGTTTAAAGCCCTAGTTATGCGATTCGCCAGGACTCTGGCGAAGACCATCTCATCGGAACAGCTCCCTCCTTCCCCAGTACTGGGGCCAATGTTCCATGAATTCAAACCCATTTCTCCCACACCGGCCTTTGAGCCATGTATTTACCTCTTTTAATCTTATTGACCCAGTGCCAATGAACTCATGGCGCAGGTAGTAATCCGGAGATTACTACCTTTTTGGTTCTGCTTTTTAAATTTAGCCCTTAGCTGCTCATATTCATTTAGCAGAACCTCTATCCTTGATCTATCTATGTTATTGGTACCTATGTGGACCACAACAACTGGATCTTTACTCTCCCACTCCAAGTTCCTCTGCAGCCCAGGTGAGATATCCCAAACCCGAGCACCAAGTAGGTGTGGGGACTCTTATTTTTCTCTTCTAAATAAGAATCGGTCGTCCGGTTGGTGGAGGTGTCAAAAATACGACTTTATTGTGAGTTACTCACTGGTACACACTTGAACAGGAACTGAATAAAACTCAGAAACAAAATATCAAACAATACATAAAAGTCAAGCACGTGGCCAAAGCATAAGCACAAAATAAATCACTAAACACAAACAAACAGATAGATGATTCAAGTTTTCAGGAACAGGAATAAAGAACCTCAACCACAAGGTCATACTTTTAAGGGGATTCTTATCTCTGGTTTAACCCCTTCATTTGCATTCATTGGCTTCTAATTCTGAGACCTCCCAGTTTGTTCAAATGAATGTCTGTTACTTGGACTAAACAGCTGGCTTGTAATTAGGGTTATGTAGAATAATGCAGAACAATGCCAACACAAATGGAACCTCACCAGTCTGACGGAGGAAGTAAAAAAGGACATGCAAAGATGGAGCACACTCCCACTCTCCTTTACGGGGGGAGTCCAGACGATCAAAATGAACGTGCTGCCCAGGTACCTCCCCCTATTCAGAGCCATCCCGATCTACATCCCCAAGGTCTTTTTCAAAGCGGTGGACAAACTAATCATGGCGTTCGTAGGGAGGGGGGGTGGGGGAGAATGCTAGGATGACAAAGTAGGTCTTACAAAAAACAAAATCAAGGGGAGGGTAAGCCCTCCCAAACCTACAATTCTACCACTGGGCGGCGACGGCCGAGCGAATAAGGAGATGGATCAAGGAGCCAGAAGCCGAGTGGGTGCGCGTGGAAGAGGCCTCCTGTGAGGGGACCTCCCTCCGGGCCCTCGCCACGGCGGCACTCCCATCCCCACCCAAAAATCACTCCAGCTGCCTGGTGGTGATAGCCACCCTCCAGTCCTGGAACCAGCTACGGCAGTAATTTGGCCTGACCAAAATGTCGGACAAAGCACCCATCTGTAACAACCATAGGTTCACACCAGCACTGACTGATGCCACCTTCAAAAGGTGGAGACAGGACAAGGGGACACTGACAGTCAGGCACCTATACACCAGCGGCAGGGTCGCGACACTGGACGAAATGACAGAGAAATTCCAGCTAGCCAGGGGGGAAGGAGCCAAGGTACCTGAAGCTCAGAAAGTTCCTCCGAAAGGAGACAAGGACTTACCCACAACCGCCACGACAGACATTACTGGAGGAGTTACTGGACGCAAGCATATTAGAGAGAGGGAACTGTCGCGACATGCAAGGCCGACTGGTAGAAGGGGCTGACACCGTACTGGACGCAACAAGGAGGAAATGGGAGGACGACCTGGGGAACGAGATAGGGTGGTGACTCTGGAGCAAAGCACTGCATAGGGTCAACTCCACTCCACCTGCGCAAGGCTCAGCATGACGCAACTAAAAGTGGTACATAGAGCCACTTAACAAGAACCCGTATGAGTAGGTTCTTCCCGGAGGTGGAGGATAGATGTGAACGGTGCCAAGGAGGCCCGGCCAACCACGCCCACATGTTCTGGTCTTGCCCCAGACTTGTAGAGTACTGGACTGCCTTCTTCGAGGCAATGTCCAAAGTGGTGGGGGTGAGGGTGGAGCCGTGCCCGAAAGTGGCGGTTTTCGGGGTTTCAGACCAGCCAGATCGATTTCTGGGGAGGAGGGCAAACGCATTTGCCTCCCTGACCGCCCGACGTAGATTCCTGTTCGGCTGGCGGTCAGCAGCACCCCCAAAGCTGCAGACTGGCTGTCCGACCTCTCGGAATCTCTCCAAATGGAGAAAATTAAATTTGCCATCAGAGGGTCAGACAACGGCTTCCACAGAACGTGGGAGCCATTCACCCGATTGCTCCGGGACTGGTTTGTGACCAACAAACAAACAGAAGAATAGCCAGGAACCAGGGGAAAGCAGCCAAAGCAGGAGAGGGGGAGATAGACCAGGAGGGGGGGGGGGGGGGGGGGGGGGGGGGGGAGAAACGGGACGGACAACTCAGTTAAGAGGAAGGAAAGGTGAACCACAGGGGGGAGGGGGGGGGTGAAAGAGAACAACAGAGAAGAGCCAGGGAGGCAGGGAAACGTTAACCAAGCTGACATCCACAGGAACAGAGAAAAAGGAGAATACAGGCTGAGGGCGGGAGGGCCGACTGAAGCGGCAGCGTGCACGAGAAGACAACGGCGGCAAAATCCGATCGGGAGAAGCGAGGGGCAACACCGGCACCAGACCCACTCGAGGATTGCCCTCCGGAAGTGCCTCGCCAGCAAAAACAGACGCCCACTTACATATATATAGATATATCATATCTTGTGTACATAACGGCAAAATATATTCTGTTCAAAAATCCAATAAAAAACATTTATAAAAAAAAGTGTTCTTAGTCTTGCATATAGTTTCGATTTCCATACAAAATGGCAATCCATACTCCCAGAACGCCTTGATCCACTGCAATTCGCATACCGCTGCAACCGGTCCACATCAGACACCATTTCCTGGCCCTACACTCATCCCTAGAGCATCTCGAAAACAAGGACTCCTACATTAGACTCCTATTTATTGACTACAGCATCGCCTTCAACACCATAATCCCAGCCAAGCTCATATCAAAGCTCCAAAACCTAGGACTTGGCTCCCCACTCTGCAACTGGATCCTCGATTTTCTGACCAACAGACCACAATCAGTAAGAATGAACAACAACACCTCCTCTACAATAGTCCTCAACACCGGCGCCCTGCAAGGCTGCGTACTTAGCCCCCTACTCTACTCCCTGTACACACACGACTGCATGGCAAAACTTGGTTCCAACTCCATCTACAAGTTTGCTGATGATACGACCATAGTGGGCCGGATCTCAAAATAACGATGAGTCCGAATACAGGACGGAGATAGAGAACCTAGTGGAGTGGTGTAGCGACAACAATCTCTCCCTCAATGCCAGCAAAACTAAAGAGCTGGTCATTGACTTCAGGAAGCAAAGTACTGTACACACCCCTGTCAGCATCAACGGGGCCGAGGTGGAGATGGTTAGCAGTTTCAAATTCCTTGGGGTGCACATTTCCAAAAATCTGTCCTGGTCCACCCACGTCGACGCTACCACCAAGAAAGCACAACAGCGCCTATACTTCCTCAGGAAACTAAGGAAATTCGGCATGTCCACATTGACTCTTACCAACTTTTACAGATGCACCATAGAAAGCATCCTATCGGGCTGCATCACAGCCTGGTATGGCAACTGCTCGGCCCAGGACCGCGAGAAACTTCAGAGAGTCGTGAACACCGCCCAGTCCATCACACAAACCTGCCTCCCATCCATTGACTCCATCTACACCTTCCGCTGCCGGGGGAAAGCGGGCAGTATAATCAAAGATCCCTCCCACCTGGCTAACTCACTGTTCCAACTTCTTCCATCGGGCAGGAGATACAGAAGTCTGAGAACACGCACGAACAGACTCAAAAACAGCTTCTTCCCCACTGTTACCAGACTCCTAAATGACCTTCTTATGGACTGACTTCATTAACACTACACCCTGTATGCTTCATCCGATGCCAGTGCTTATATAGTTACATTGTATATGTTGTGTTGCCCTAGTATGTATTTTCTTTTATTCCCTTTTCTTCTCATGTACTTAATGATCTGTTGAGCTGCTCGCAGAAAAATACTTTTCACTGTACCTCGGTACACGTGACAATAAACAAATCCAATTTCATAACAGCCATCTATCGATACCACCCTGATTTTAATTTCCTGCTTTGTGGTCAGTTCATAGTTAAAAGAGCAGAAGTTTGAACTTTACACAGGACAGATAAGCAATGTTCAATTAAATAATTCATCAGTTTTGAGTGGTTATCTGCAGCTTTGCAACAAATCAAAATCCATAGATCAAGTATAAACAGAGATATAGATTGTATTCCCATGTTATGAGAAGGAGCCCATGTTGTGGGCTTTGCTGGCTAGGCCAGCATTTATTGTCCATGATAAGCTGCTGGTGGCTGCCTTCTTGAACTGCTGCAGTCTATGTGGTGTAGGTGCATCCACACTGCTGTTAGGGAGGGAGTTCCAGGATCTTGACCCAGCGACAGTGAAAGAACGGTGATATATTTCCAAGTCAGGATGGTGAGTGGCTTAGAGGCAAACGTGCAGGTAGTGGTGTTACTATATATCTGCTGCCCTTGTCCTTCTGGATCAGTCATTTTCAAAATCGGGGTCGCGACCAGCAAGGGGGTTGCGGGCCGTTGTCAGCAGGGTCGCGGAGCCATCCATCACAGCGCACTGGATCGCGGGAATTAATGCCGCACCAGCCAGCTTTTTAAAATATTGGCTGTGACCGGCTTTAAAAATGACAGCCGCAACCAGCTTTCAGAATGCGGGCATGCTGTGCATGGGTTCCCACTTATCAGTACGCATGCCCGGAGTCCAGCAAGAAACACCGCCTCCTCCTGACGTCAGTGTGCTCACCCAGCAGAAGATTTTTTTTAAATTCAATGCAGTCTTCCTGCCTGAAGCGACAGCAGAGAACAGTTCATGCGCCCCGAACACGGGCGTCACGTGCTCTGGGCGCGATTGCGATTCCTCCATTTTGTCAGCAGCAAACAAGCAACAGGACTGTAAACTTTGAAATGGATCGTTTAAGAAGAGAGGTCCAGAGACATAATCAGGCCAGGATCTCAGAACTAAACCAGCTGGAGAGAGTGGCTCAGGAGAACCCCCAGCAGAACAAAGCAGTGGTGGTATGAGCTGTTCAGGAGAGTCCACAATAGGACAGAGCAATGTTGGTGTGAGCTCCAGGATCTCTGATGAACAACCCATACAGAAATGTAACATTGAATGACAAAGCAAATGAGGCAAATGAGGACCAGGCAGGCTCACCTGTCACATTAAAGGTAAGCATAAATGGTGGGTCGCGACGGTCGGCCAGCATGGGTCCCAAAGGTTGCCGGTTGGTAAAAATGGGTCCCTGGAAAAAAAGTTTAAAAAACACTGTTCTAGATGGCAGAGGTAGTGGGTTTGGAAGATGCTATCAGAGCTGGTCATGGGATCGTTTAGCCCCGTCTATCTCTTGCTGCTCACACTATTGTTCCGACCTGTGGAGTAGTGGGACTAATATTTACTGCCTACTCCTCTCGTCATGGTCTTATAACAATATGTAGTCAATTTGTTGCAATGAAAAAACATTATGTGATGTCTTTAAGTTTTTTTTAATCATAGAATAGCACAGCACTTAAAGGAGGTCATCATTTCAGAGTGTGCTTCGGCACTTTCAATGAGCAATCCAATCAGTCCCACTCTTTCACCATATTTCTCCTTCGATTATTTGTCCAACTATCTTTTGAAGGCTACTATTGAATCTGTCCACCATTCTATCAGGCATCACAAATCCTTACACTGGTTGCCTAAAAATAGCTTATTCTCATGGCAACTACAGTTATTTTGCCTGTCACTTTAAGTCTATGTCCTCTGGTTTTTGGCCCTTCTGCCACTTATTTATTCTATAAAACTATTCACAACTTTGAAACAAAAAATCTTTAAATCTTCTCTACACTAGTGCTTCTACAGTCTCTCAAATTAACTGAAAGTCCCTTATTGCTGGTACTATTCTAGAAACTCTTTTGAGCACCTTTTCTAAAGCTTTGACATTCTCCCCAAATTGTGTGTAGAATTGAACACAATACCCCAAAGTGAGGCCAAACCAGGGTTTAGACAGGTTTAACACACTGTGATTATGAACTAGTCTACATTTCACACACAAAACTGCAGAAGAGGTGGCACTTAGCAGAACATACAAGTTATAACTGTCACTTCAAAATAAACCATTATTACTATGTTAATCATAGAATTTACAGTGCAGGAGGCCATTCGGCCCATCGAGTCTGCACCGGCTCTTGGAAAGAGCACTCTACCCAAAGTCAACACTTCCACCCTATCCCCATAACCCAGTAACCCCACCCAACACTAAGGGCAATTTTGGACACTAAGGGCAATTTATCATGGCCAATCCACCTAACCTGCACATCTTTAGACTGTGGGAGGAAACCGGAGCACCCGGAGGAAACCCACGCACACACGGGGAGGACGTGCAGACTCCGCACAGACAGTGACCCAAGCCGGAATCGAACCTGGGACCCTGGAGCTGTGAAGCAATTGTGCTATCCACAAGGCTACCGTGCTGCCCCAATACTTGTGTACTTTTATTTGATCAACCCAATGTTCTGCCACTTCGTGTTTAATTCATGCAAAATGAAAAATAAAAACATCGATAAGACTTCTTATATTGTATGATAAGATTAGGTTGATTAGGAAGATAGGATTTAAAAGCAGGAATAGGCCCTCAGAGTCTGCTCCAACATTCAATAAAATCACATCTGATCTGGCTGTGGTCTCAACTCCACTTTCCTGTCGGCCCCCGTAACCCTCAACTCTATCAATAATCTATCGAACTCAGCCTTGAATAAATGATGTGGAGATGCCGGCGTTGGGACTGGGGTGAGCACAGTAAGAAGTCTTACAACACCAGGTTAAAGTCCAACAAGTTTGTTTCGATGTCACTAGCTTTCGGAGCGCTGCTCCTTCCTCAGGTGAATGAAGAGGTATGTTCCAGAAACATATATATATATATATATATATATATAGACAGATTCAAAGATGCCAGACAGTGCTTGGAATACGAGCATTAGCAGGTGATTAAATCTTTACAGTTCCAGAGATGGGGTAACCCCAGGTTAAAGAGGTGTGAATTGTGTCAAGCCAGGACAGTTGGTAGGATTTTGCAGGCCAGATGGTGGGGGATGAATGTAATGCGACATGAATCCCAGGTCCCGGTTGAGGCCGCACTCATGTGTGCGGAACTTGGCTATAAGCTTCTGCTCAGCGATTCTGCGTTGTCGCGCGTCCAGAAGGCCGCCTTGGAGAATGCTTACCCGGAGATCAGAGGCTGAATGCCCTTGACTGCTGAAGTGTTCCCCGACTGGAAGGGAACATTCCTGCCTGGTGATTGTCGCGCGATGTCCGTTCATTCGTTGTCGCAGCGTCTGCATGGTCTCGCCAACGTACCACGCTTCGGGACATCCTTTCCTGCAGCGTATGAGGTAGACAACGTTGGCCGAGTCGCACGAGTATGTACCGCGTACCTGATGGGTGGTGTTCTCACGTATAATGGTGGTTTCCATGTCGATGATCCGGCACGTCTTGCAGAGATTGCCGTGGCAGGGTTGTGTGGTGTCGTGGTCACTGTTCTGAAGGCTGGGTAGTTTGCTGCAAACAATGGTTTGTTTGAGGTTGCGCGGTTGTTTGAAGGCAAGTAGTGGGGGTGTGGGGATGACCTTGGCAAGATGTTCATCTTCATCGATGACGTGTTGAAGGCTGTGAAGATGTCGTTGTAGTTTCTCCGCTCCGGGAAAGTACCGGACGACAAAGGGTATTCTGTCGGTTGTGTCCCATGTTTGTCTTCTGAAGAGGTACCGGTGCGTTTTTTTGCTGTGGCGCGTTGGAACTGTCGATTGATGAGACGAGCGCCATATCCCGTTCGTACGAGGGAATCTTTCAATGTCTGTTACGCTCCTCCTCGTCTGAGCAGATCCTGTGTATACGGAGAGCTTGTCCATAGGGGATGGCTTCTTTAATGTGTTTAGGGTGGAAACTGGAGAAGTGGAGCATCGTGAGGTTATCCGTGGGTTTGCGGTAAAGCGAAGTGCTGAGGTGACCGTCCTTGATGGAGACGAGTGTGTCCAAGAATGCAAGTGATTTTGGAGAGTGTCCATAGTGAGTCTGATGGTTGGATGGAACTTATTGATGTCATCGTGAAGTCGTTTCAGTGATTCTTCGCCGTGGGTCCAAAGGAAAAAAATGTCATCGATGTGTCTGGTGTATAACGTCGGTTGAAGGTCCTCTGCGGTGAGTTTATTCAAACTTGTGCATGAAGATGTTGGCGTATTGGGGTGCGAATTTGGTCCCCATGGCTGTTCCGTACGTCTGGATGAAGAACTTGTTGTCGAAGGTGAAGACGTTGTGATCCAGAATGAAGCGGAGGAGTTGCAGAATTGCGTCTGGAGATTGGCAATTGTCGGTGTTGAGTACTGAGGCTGTTGCAGCAATGCCGTCGTCATGGGGGATGCTGGTATAGAGTGCCGAGACATCCATTGTGACGAGGAATGTTCCTGGTTCAACTTGTCCATGGGTGCTGAGTTTCTGTAGGAAGTCCGTCGTGTCGCGACAGAAGCTGGGCGTACCTTGTACGATGGGTTTCAAGATGCCCTTGAATAAATTCAATGACCCAGACTCTCAAATTTCTGGGGAAGAGAATTCCACAGGCTAACGACCCTCACAGAAGAAATTTCTCCTCATGTCCATGTTAAAAGGGAGACTTCGTATTCTTAAGCTGTGCCGTCCAGTTTTAGTCTCTCCCACAGGAGGAAAGATAGGTCACCTTGTGCCCATGTCTCTGTAGTGTTACCTCTATCAGGTCAAACACATTTATTTCTATCTGTCCTAACAATTCATCCATTTTGCACTGAATGCTGCAGGCCTATTCCTGCTCTCAAGTCATATGTTCCTCAGTATCTCACTGCCTTAGTTATACACCTTGGCAGAAATCTAGTCTAGCATTGTTCAGGTGCGGTAGCACAGTTGCTTCACAGCTCCAGGGTCCCAGCTTCGATTCCCAACTTGGGTCACTGTCTGCACGGTCTCCCTGTGTCTGCATGCGTTTCCTCCGGGTGCTCCGGTTTCCTCCCACAGTCCAAAGATGTGCAGGTTAGGTGGATTGGACATGCTAAATTGTCCCTTAGTGTCCAGGCTCGGTGGGGTTACTGGGTTACAGGGATAGGGTGGAGGTGTGGATTTAGGGTGCTCTTTCCAAGGGCCAGTAGAGGCTCACTGGGCCAAATGGCCTCCTTCTGCACTGTAAATTCTGCGACTCTATGAAGTGAAGATGGTCCAAAAAGTATAGCTCCCACATTCCCAAATACTGGTGCTAAAATGGGGTCAACAAAGCCATCCTGTAGGATTTTAGTTACCCTGACCAGATTATCACATGCTGTGTATCAAGCAAACTGAACGGACCCAATTCCGCCACTTTTTATTCTGAAAAGTGTTCCTGAGCAGCAGCAATACAAATGATGTTCCCCACTAACAGGATGCTGCCATCAGGGCAAAAAGACATTCGGCCGGTCACACAAATGAGTAATGTGGTATATGAATTTCAGTACCAGGTATGTAGGCAATTGTTCCCAAAAACTCGCAGATGATTTCAAACAGCACATCCTTTCAGACATCCCTAGCCCTGCACCAGACAGGCAACAGTTTTCTGGACTCTCGCTCTTGACTGCAGGGAGCTGGGTCAATCCCCCTGACCCTCTTTCCCCTACTTCCAAAACATTCCTATTTATTCCCCCCAATTGAATGGTTTCCTGTACCACAATACCAGTCATCCATATTGCATCTTCTGCTCTAATCCACACGAGCTTCAAGAACCTTGAATCTGTTGGACAAATACAGCAGCAGAGGCTCCTCTACTTCCGCCTATTTGATCCCTTTTCGTGCCTCATCTGTAGTCACACTCTCCTGTCCCCTGGCCAGTGACCAAATCCGATGAACATATCCTACAGGGGAGTGACTGCCTTCTTGAACAAAGTGTCGAAATAACTTTCCCTGACGATCCCTGACGAGGCTATATGGGTAGAGATCAGGAATAAGAAGGGTGCAGTCACAATGTTGGGGGTATACTACAGGCCTCCCAACAGCCAGCGGGAGATAGAGGAGCAGATAGGTAGACAGATTTTGGAAAAGAATAAAAACAACAGGGTTGTGGTGATGGGAGACTTCAACTTCCCCAATATTGACTGGGACTCACTTAGTGCCAGGGGCTTAGACGGAGCGGAGTTTGTAAGGAGCATCCAGGAGGGCTTCTTAAAACAATATGTAAACAGTCCAACTAGGGAAGGGGCGGTACTGGACCTGGTATTGGGGAATGAGCCCGGCCAGGTGGTAGATGTTTCAGTAGGGGAGCATTTCGGTAACAGTGACCACAATTCAGTAAGTTTTAAAGTACTGGTGGACAAGGATAAGAGTGGTCCGAGGATGAATGTGCTAAATTGGGGGAAGGCTAATTATAACAATATTAGGCGGGAACTGAAGAACATAGATTGGGGGCGGATGTTTGAGGGCAAATCAACATCTGACATGTGGGAGGCTTTCAAGTGTCAGTTGAAAGGAATACAGGACCGGCATGTTCCTGTGAGGAAGAAAGATAAATACGGCAATTTTCGGGAACCTTGGATGACGAGTGATATTGTAGGCCTCGTCAAAAAGAAAAAGGAGGCGTTTGTCAGGGCTAAAAGGCTGGGAACAGACGAAGCCTGTGTGGCATATAAGGAAAGTAGGAAGGAACTTAAGCAAGGAGTCAGGAGGGCTAGAAGGGGTCACGAAAAGTCATTAGCAAATAGGGTTAAGGAAAATTCCAAGGCCTTTTACACGTACATAAAAAGCAAGAGGGTAGCCAGGGAAAGGGTTGGCCCACTGAAGGATAGGCAAGGGAATCTATGTGTGGAGCCAGAGGAAATGGGCGAGGTACTAAATGAATACTTTGCATCAGTATTCACCAAAGAGAAGGAATTGGTAGATGTTGAGTCTGGAGAAGGGGGTGTAGATAGCCTGGGTCACATTGTGATCCAAAATGACGAGGTGTTGGGTGTCTTAAAAAAATATTAAGGTAGATAAGTCCCCAGGGCCTGATGGGATCTACCCCAGAATACTGAAGGAGGCTGGAGAGGAAATTGCTGAGGCCTTGACAGAAATCTTTGGATCCTCGCTGTCTTCAGGGGATGTCCCAGAGGACTGGAGAATAGCCAATGTTTTTCCTCTGTTTAAGAAGGGTAGCAAGGATAATCCAGGGAACTACAGGCCGGTGAGCCTTACGTCAGTGGTAGGGAAATTACTGGAGAGAATTCTTAGAGACAGGATCTACTCCCATTTGGAAGCAAATGGACGTATTAGTGAGAGGCAGCACGGTTTTGTGAAGGGGAGGTCGTGTCTCACTAACTTGATAGAGTTTTTCGAGGAGGTCACTAAGATGATTGATGCAGGTAGGGCAGTAGATGTTGTCTATATGGACTTCAGTAAGGCCTTTGACAAGGTCCCTCATGGTAGACTAGTACAAAAGGTGAAGTCACACGGGATCAGGGGTGAACTGGCAAGGTGGATACAGAACTGGCTAGGCCATAGAAGGCAGAGGGTAGCAATGGAGGGATGCTTTTCTAATTGGAGGGCTGTGACCAGTGGTGTTCCACAGGGATCAGTGCTGGGACCTTTGCTCTTTGTAGTATATATAAATGATTTGGAGGAAAATGTGACTGGTCTGATTAGTAAGTTTGCAGACGACACAAAGGTTGGTGGAATTGCAGATAGCGATGAGGACTGTCAGGATACAGCAGGATTTAGATTGTCTGGAGACTTGGGCGGAGAGATGGCAGATGGAGTTTAATCCGGACAAATGTGAGGTAATGCATTTTGGAAGGTCTAATGCAGGTAGGGAATATACAGTGAATGGTAGAACCCTCAAGAGTATTGAAAGTCAAAGAGATCTAGGAGTACAGGTCCACAGGTCATTGAAAGGGGCAACACAGGTGGAGAAGGTAGTCAAGAAGGCATACGGCATGCTTGCCTTCATTGGCCGGGGCATTGAGTATAAGAATTGGCAAGTCATGTTGCAGCTGTATAGAACCTTAGTTAGGCCACACTTGGAGTATAGTGTTCAATTCTGGTCGCCACACTACCAGAAGGATGTGGAGGCTTTAGAGAGGGTGCAGAAGAGATTTACCAGAATGTTGCCTGGTATGGAGGGCATAAGCTATGAGGAGCGGTTGAATAAACTCGGTTTGTTCTCACTGGAACGAAGGAGGTTGAGGGGCGACCTGATAGAGGTATACAAAATTATGAGGGGCATAGACAGAGTGGATAGTCAGAGGCTTTTCCCCAGGGTAGAGGGGTCAATTACTAGGGGGCATAGGTTTAAGGTGAGAGGGGCAAGGTTTAGAGTAGATGTACGAGGCAAGTTTTTTTACGCAGAGGGTAGTGGGTACCTGGAACTCGCTACCGGAGGAGATAGTGGAAGCAGGGACGATAGGGACATTTAAGGGGCATCTTGACAAATATATGAATAGGATGGGAATAGAAGGATACGGACCCAGGAAGTGTAGAAGATTGTAGTTTAGTCGGGCAGTATGGTCGGCACGGGCTTGGAGGGCCGAAGGGCCTGTTCCTGTGCTGTACATTTCTTTGTTCTTTTGTTCTTTGTATCACACGGTTTATAACTCAGTCTCCAGCTCCCAAATCCTGAACCAATGCTCCTTGAGCCACAGATATTTATTGCAAATGTGGTTGCCTTAGATCACACTGGCTTCCATAAGTTCCCACATAGTGCAGCTGCAACGCATCACCTGTTGCCATCCTTATTGTGTTAATTATTTTAGTAATCTCAGTAATTAAAACCATTAACAATCACATAGCAAATTCCTATCGGTAAAGGTGATCAAAAAATGATAATTTCACATCAGGTTTGAGAGGTTTAATGCTGAAACAAGAGTCTGAAATGTAAATAAAGCTAATTACATAGGTATGAGGGGGTGTTAGCCAAGATTCACTGTCAAATAGATCAAAAGCTTGGTTGGTGGAGAAGCAGTTAGCCACAGAAATCATCACAGCCTGATATGGCAACTGCTCAGCCAAGACCATAAGAAACTACAGACAGTCGTGAACACAGCCCAGTCCATCACCCGCCTCCCATCCACTGACTCTGTCCGCACCTCCCGCTGCCTTGGTAAAGCGGGCAGCATAACCAAAGATCCCTCCCACCACGGTTATTCTCACTTCCAACTTCTTCCATCAGGCAGGAGATACAGAAGTATGAGAACACGCACTGAGGGGCTGGTTTAGCACAGGGCTAAATCGCTGGCTTTGAAAGCAGACCAACAGCACGGTTCAATTCCCGTACCAGCCTACCCGAACAGGCGCCGGAATGTGGCAACTAGGGGCTTTTCGCAGTAACTTCATTTGAAGCCTACTTGTGACAATGAGCGATTTTCATTTTTTATTTTCATTCACAGGTTCAAAAACAGCTTTTCCCCCGCTGTTACCAGACTTCTGAATGATCGTCTTATGGACTGAACTGATCTCTTCACACATCTTCTCCATTGATAGTATTACACTCCATATGCTCACCTGATGCCTGTGCCTATGTATTTACATTGCGTATTTATGCATGTCCTATGTTTTCCCATGCATGAATCAATCTATTTGGACTGTACGCAGAACAATACTTTTCATTGTACCTCTGTACACGTGACAATAAATCAAATTCAATTAAATTCAGTGTAATTAAAGAAATAATTTAAAATTCTAAAAGAAAAAGCATTCCAGTGAGATGGAAAAACTCCACAGGATAAGTAATCTATCCACAGCTGACAAAAAGTTAAAAAATGGTATTTGTTTCAAAGAAGAGGATTCAAAGAGTTTTACAAACGATTGTTCATTCATTTGCGGGATTTGGGCTTTGCTGGCCAAGCCAGCATTTATTATCAATCCCGAACAGCCCTCGAGAAGGTGGTAGGGAACTGCCTTCTTGAACCACTGCAGTCCATGTAGGTACACCCACATTGCTTTTTTTTGGGGGGGGTTCCAGGATTTTGACCCAGCAACAGTGAAGGAATGGCGATATATTTCCAAATCAGGATGGTGGGTGGTTTGGAGGGGAACCTGCAGATGGTGGTCTTCCCACATGCCGACTGCCCTTATCCTTCTAGATGGTAGTGGCTGTGGATTTGGAAGGTGCTGTCTAAGGAGTTCTGCAGTGCATCTTGTAGATCGTACACATTGCTGCCACCATGTATCAGTGCTGGTGGGAACGACTGTTTGTGAATAGGGTGCCAATCAAGCGGGCTTTGTCCCGAATGGTGTCAAGCTTCTTGAGTGTTGTTGAAGCGGCACTCATCCAGGCAAGTGGAGAGTATTCCTTCACACTCCTGACTTGTGCTCTGTAGATGTTTGTCAGGCTTAGGGGAGTCAGGAGCAAAGTTACATGCCATAAGATTCCTAGCCTTTGAACTGTTCTTGTAACCACAGTATTTAGACAGCTAACCCCAGTTGAGTTTCTTGTCAATGGTAATGCTTAGGGTGTTGATATTGAGGGATTCAGCAATGGTAATCCCATTGAAGGTCAGAGGGCTTTGGTTAGATTCTCTCTCATGTCACACAAGAGCCAGGCAATGGCCAACTCCAACAAATATTACTTGCCACTTGTCAGCCCAAGCTTGGATATTGTCCAGGTCTTGCTTCATTTGGATTTGGACTGCTTCAATATCTGAGGAGTCACGAATGGTGCTGACCATTGTGCAATCAAATCCCCACATCTAACCTTATGATAGAAGGAAGGTCATTGATGAAGCAGCTGAAGATGGTTGAGCTTTGGACACTACCCTGAGGAAATCAGCAAAGGCTGACTAAAAAAGTAATGGGGTGAATAAAATAGAATGAGTAATTAGTAAGAAGTATGAGCACAGATTTCTACATGTATGTAAGGAGGAACTGAGACACAAAAGTAAAAGTTGAAGCAGGTGAAATCATGATGGGGAGTATTGAAATAGCAGAAGCATTAAACATTTTTTTCTATCACAGAAGATGTCACAGAGAGCATACCAAAATTAGTAGGGATCCAAGGGGCTAGTTCAACTAAGGAACTTAAGTTCCTATCAACAGAGAAAAAGTACTAAGTGCTATCCAAGATTTAAAAGATCCTGGATAAAGGATAGAACAAGAGTTCCAGGGAAGTCAGGGGTTAAAAAAATAACCAGCACAAGAACAGAGTGACAGTTCCAGTGAGAATCTGGGCTTCAACAAAAGAAACAGTGCGAGGACAGAGCGAGAATCCCAGCAAGAATCAGAGATTTTTAAAATAACCGTCGTAAGGACAGAGCGAGAGTTCCAGCAAGAGTCAGGGATTTAACATTTTATTGTGTTCACTTACATTCCAATTTTGGTGCAGTAAATAAATAATTTGAGGCATGGGAGGGCTGCTAATACCCGTCAAATGTACATCCTGTACCATGTCGCAACTCCAGGATGCTACCCATGTCCAGGACAACTACATTACAGAAAGTGCCATCAAATAGAAAAATTAAAAGTGCCGTATCTTGGAACTCAAGTGAGGATGAGTCCTATGTGGATAGCATATTTCAGAAGGTGGTCACCCCGCGCAGGATGGTCGTCAGACAGACACAAAAGACAGCAGCAGGTCCCCAAGGACATCCTATTTTCTAACAGGTACACAGTTCCCAGTACCAATGAGGGAGAAGGTTCCTCTGGAGAGAGCAACAAGTGTCATGACCAGAGCACCTTGGGTAGCTCATGTGTGCTGGAAGGGAGGAGAATAGCAGGAGAGCAATAGTGGTTAAGGATTCTATAGTTAGGGGAACAGACAAGCACTTCTATGGTGACAGACCGGATTCCAAGATGATAATATTACTTCCCTGGTGCAAGGGTCATAGATATACCGATGTGCTTCAGAGAATACTGGAGGGTGAGGGTGAGGGTGAACAGCCCGAGGTCGTGGTTCAAACTGGTATCAATGATACAGGGAGAAAAAGGGATGAGGCCCTGCAGGCTCAGTTCAGGGAGTTAGGAAAGAAATTAGCAAGCAGGACTTCAAAGATAGTAATTGCCAGATTAATTCCAAGGTCACATGCTAGTGACTATGGAAATAGGAAAATGCACCAGATGAATGTGTGGTTGGAGAAATGGTGCAGGCAGGATCAAGGAAAGCTCAAAATGTTATCAGTACATTAAGAGCACAAGTGTAACCAAGGAAAGGAGTATGGAATACAATGTGGAAAATTGTGAGGTTATGCACTGTGGAAGGAGGAATAGAGGCATAGACTATTTTCTGCATGGGGAAATGCTTAGGAAATCAGACGCACAAGGTGACTTGGGAGTCCTTGTTCGCGATTCTCTTAAGATTAACGTGCAGGTTCAGTCAGCAGTTAGGAAGACAAATGCAATGTTAGCATTCATGTCGAGAGGGCTAGAATACAAGAGCAGGGATGCTCTGGTCAGACCCCATTTAGAGTATTGTGAGCAGTTTTGGGCCCCGTATCTTAGAAAGGATGTACCTTGGAAAGGGTCCAGAGGAGGTTCACAAGAATGATCCCTGGAATGAAGAGCTTGTCGTATAAGGAACAGTTGAGGACCCTAGGTCTGTATTCGTTGGGAATTTAGAAGGACGAGGGGGGGGGGGGATCTATTTTCTTTCCTATTTTCTAAATTGGGAAATGCTTAGGAAATCAGAAGCACAAAGGGACTTGGTAGTCCCTGTTCACGATTGCCTTAAGATTAACGTGCAGGTTCAGTCGGCAGTTAAGAAGGCAAATGCAATGTTAGCATTCATGTCAAGAGGTGTAGAATACAAAACAGGGAGGTACTTCTGAGATTGTATAAGGCTCTGGTCAGACCCCACTTGGAGTATTGAGAGCAGTCTTGGGCCCCGTGTCTAAGGAAGGGTGTGTTGGCCTTGGAAAGGGGCCAGAGGAGGTTCACAATAATGATCTCTGGAATGAAGAACTTGTCGTATGAGGAACGGTTGAGGACTCTGGATCTGTACTCGTTGGAGTTTGGAAGGATGAGGGGTGATCTTATTGAAACTTACAGGATACTGCGAGGCCTGGATAGAGTGGATGTGGATAAAATGTTTCCACTTGTAGGAGAAACTAGAAGCAGAAGACTCAATCTTAGACTAAAGGGGCAATCCTTTAAAACAGAGATGAGGAGGAATTTCTTCTACCGGAGGGTGGTGAATCTGCGGAACTCTTTGCCGCAGCAGGCTGTGGAGGCCTAATCACCGAGTGTCTTTAAGACAGATAGATAGGTTCTTGATTAATAAGAGGAAGAGGGATTATGGGGAGAAGGCAGGAAAATGGAGATGAGAGAAATATCAGCCATGATTGAATGGCAGAGCAGACTCAATGGGACGAGTGGCCTAATTCTGCTCCTATGTCTTATTGGACCCGTCAGAGACTTGCATGGTAACTTATGCGCTGATGCTGAAGATGTGGGCAGGATTCTTAATGAAGACAGTATTCATGAAGGAGAGTGATGATACAGGCATTCAAATTAAAGAGGAGTTTGAAATATTGGTTACAATAAGCATAGTGAGAGAGTAAGTACTGGAGTGACTGACCTCTTCGAAGGTGGATAAATCATTATAGAGAATTTGGCCATAGAATTTACAGTGCAGAAGGAGGCCATTCGGCCCATCGAGTCTGCACCGGCTCTTGGAAAGAGCACCCTACTCAAGGTCAACACCTCAACCCCATCCCCATAACCCAGTACTATGGGCAATTTTGGACACTAAGGGCAATTTATCATGGCCAATCCACCTAACCTGCACATCTTTGGACTGTGGGAGGAAACCGGAGCACCCGGAGGAAACCCACGCAGACACGGGGAGAACGTGCAGACTCCGCACAGACAGTGACCCAAGCCGGGAATCGAACCTGGAACCCTGGAGCTGTGAAGCAATTGTGCTAACCACTATGCTACCGTGCTGCCCATTTATAGAGATATGCTTGACAGAACTCAATGCATTACAACACACCAAATAATCCGGGCAGTTATCTCTCAGCTTATCTTATTTATATAACTCATTTAACAATTTTAGTCTTTCTTTTAATGTTACTAAGCCAAAAATGACTGTGCTTTGCAGGGATTAACCGACAATGGAAGAATGCTGCATGATCTCAAATACAAAGCATCTAGAACACAATGCTATTACATGACCGCTATGTGGATATTATGGACCAAGTGCAATTGGAAGAACAGGAATTTAATTTTTCTATGCATGAAATACTGAAAGAGACAGAACTCTGATAAATCAAGGCTGTATGTTTTGTGCAATCCCCATTAGAATAAATGTAAACCAGAGGCGGACTTACATTTTTGGGGCCTCGCACTCTCCCTCTTTGCAGGGACCCCACGTCACACCCTGCCCCCTCTGACATCGAGCCCCGCCCCTAAACACCTCACTCAGGTGGCTGGGCCTCGAGCATCGACGACCGCTGGTTGCCTACCTGGCTGCTGGCTATCTGGCCTGGTCTCTACTCTCTCTCGCCCTTGCTGACCGGACCGGTTGCTATCCAGCCCTCTCACTCTCAGCTCTGCCTGGTTGGCCTCTGGTTATGGTTGAGTCACCCCGCAGCTCTCTGATTTCCCGAGATACAACGGCTGGAGGTTGCCAGTCGCCCTGCTGCTCCCCGCCTCCTCCTCGCCTCATTGAAAGCTTTATTAGGTTAGGTCGGCCTCAGGTTGCCTGCCAGATCAAATACCTGAAACCTGGCTGCTGCATTGCACCTTTACACAATGAAAGTTAAGAAACTTCAAACCATTCAAGAGATCCTCGTCTGAACTTCTCCAAGTTTCCACGTCCGGCAAACTGTTTTCCCGCTCTAAAGGGGAGTTCACCAATCAGAGCCCGATGTTCTTCTATACTGCCGACTGATAGACTCAATAAGTCTATCAGCAACCTCAGAGCCACCAAGGCTCTGATTGGTATTCCCACAACAAGGCAATTCTCCATATGAGGACCCCCGCCCCTTGGGGCCCTGTGCTGCAGCGCTGTGTGTTTTATTGAAAGTCTACCTCTCGACTTCCAGTGGTAACCATGGAGTGAGTGGTCACAAATTTGGTGACACCCGCTCAAGGTGGAATTTGTTGGTCCTTCCCCAACCTTATGGGTTTTCTTTTGAGGGCAAACGGTGTGCCCAGGGAAAGTAATACTCCTCTGGTGAGTCTGGTATATGGATCAGAGGATGAGAAGTGCCACAAGAAAGAGCGCGCAGCTGGAGCGGGAAAGTTATCGTGGTGCGCCACAGGTGAAGATAGCGAAGAGCCTGGGGCAGTGCTGCCCGCCCAATGGTCGATGGAGCAGCCAGTGGAGTTTTTGAACTGCAAATTCCAACAGCAAAGGAAAGAGGCTGTGAAAGATTTGGCTACGGTGGTGGAGCTTCTCAGAGCTGCGACTGAGAGAGTGGAGCAGAGGCAGGAGGCTCAGGGCCAGGCCATTCAGAAGGTAGAGGAAATGGTGGGGGAGCATTAGAAGTGAATGGCCTCGCTGGAGACGGAGTTGGGGATGGTTTTGTACAGCCAGAAGAGGTTACAAGTGAAATTGGAAGACTTGAAGAACCGCTCCAGGAGACAGAACCCGAGGATTGTCTGGGTGCCTGAGGGATCGAGGGAGCGGAGGGCAGCACAGTGGTGCAGTGGTAGCACTGCAGTCTCACGGCGCCGAGGTCCCAGGTTCGATCCCGGCTCTGGGTCACTGTCCGTGTGGAGTTTACACATTCTCCCAGTGTTTGTGTGGGTTTCGCCCCCACAACCCAAAGATGAGCAGGGTAGGTGGATTGAACACTCTAAATTGCCCCTTAATTGGAAAAAATGAATTGGATACTCGAAATTTATTTTTTTTAAAACAAAAGAAAGAAAAAAAAAAAATTGAGGGAGCAGAGGCTGCCAAATATGTGGCGTGCATGCTGGAGAAGTCGATGGGGGAGGGGGTCTTAGACCAGCTCCTCGTGGTGGATCGGGCGCACAGGACACCGAAGAGGCCGCAGATGGTGGTGTCACCGAGGGCTGCATCAATTTTTAGACAACGCAAAATCCTGAAATGGGCGAGGCAGACCAGGAAATGCATCTGGGAAGGTAGTGAGCTGCGGGTCTATCAGGACCTGGGTGCGGAGCTGGCGAAGAGGAGGGCCTGGTTCAACCAGATAAAGACTGCCCTCTTTAAGAAGGGGATTAAGTTGGGGGTTTTGTACCCTGCCCACTTGGGGTAACACATCAGAAGGAGTTTTATTTTGACTCATCAGAGGAGATGATGGACTTTATGAGGGGCCTTGGACTGGGAGGAGTGTGAGGACACTGAACTTTGGAGAGAAGCTTTATGTTTATTGTAAAGTGTATGGGGTAGGCAGTTTGGAATGGTTTTTGACGAGGGAACGGCCAGGATGAGTGAGCCTTTTGTTTCTCTCTGTTTGTTGATGGTTGGGAGGATTGTGGGGGAGGGGCAGACTGGAGGGGTGAGAGGAAGTTAGAGGTCTTGGGTGGGGGCCAACATGCTAGCTGGGCGAGCTAGTTAACGGGAGTGAAGTGAGGGGTTGCCAGGCCCGGGGGGGGGGGGGGGGGGGGGGGGGGGGGGGGGGGGGGGAGATGGATGAGGTTGGTTCTTAGTTTGAGGGTGGAATGGGGGAGAGGTGCTGACATGGGAGGGAATGGTGTGGCATAGTTCGGAAGGGAGTGGTAACGGTGGATATCCAAGGCGGGCCTGGAGGGGTGTGAGACATGGGCCGGGGGCTGGCTTGAAAAGGAGTATGATTGATCAGCAGGCGAAGGAGGCAGGGACCCCCCCCTAACCAGGCTGGTCTCGTGGAACATGCGAGGGTTGAATGGACCGGTTAAAGGGTCATGTGTGTTCACACATTTGAGGAATCTGAAGTCGGACTTCGTATTTTTACAGGAGATGCACCTGAAGCCGAGGCATCAGACGAGGCTGAGGAATGAGTGGAAACTCGAGGCTGGAAATGAAGACAAAGGGATTGGCAGTGTTGCCCAGCAGAGGGCAGTAGAGCGGAGCCGCTGATTGGCTGGTGCTGGGGAAATTTGCATACGTCCGTGTGCTCACCCCAACTTGAAGGTGTACCTGAGCAAGAGACCCTAGCTCTTCAAGTGAAGACAAGAAGCCAGTAGAGGGCAGTAGAGCGGAGCTGCTGATTGGATGTTGCTGGGGAAATTTGCATAGGTCCGTGTGCTCACCTTAACTCGAAGGTGGTTTGTGGAGGAGCTGCTGTCAAGTGACACTTAAACCTGAAACACTTCTTCAGTGTTTCCCTCCCTACCCCCTCCTCTAACCAAAAAAAACAACCACTGTAAAGATCAAGAAGAAGGCTCGAGGGCAGGTAGACGTAGAAAGAAGTTGAACCGTGACGTCAGCCTGCAGGTAAGGGATTGGCTGGTGACTGGTAAGTAGTTTTTCTTTATCTTCTTTCTTTCTTTTTCTTTTTTTTATCTAGAGGGGGTGGCAGGGAAGGTAGTGCAATGTTCCTCCTGCAGAATGTTTGAGGTGAGGGATGCCGTCAGTGTCCTTGCTGATTTAATCTGTGGAAGGCGCACCCATCTCCAGCTCCTCAGAAACCGCGTTAGGGAACTGGAGCTGGATGAACTTCGGATCATTCGGGAGGCAGAGGTGGTCATAGAAGCTTCAGGGATGTAGTTACTCCGAAGAATAAAGATAGATGGGTGACGGTGAGAGGGGCTGGGAGGAAGCAGTCAGTACAGGGATCCCCTGTGGTCGTTCCCCTTAGTAACAAGTATACCGCTTTGGATACTGGGGGAGGGGGGGGGGGAGGGGGAGACTTACCAGGGGTAAGCCATGGGGTACAGGTCTCTGGCACAGAGTCTGTCCCTGTTGCTCAGAACGAAAGGGGGGAGAGGAGTAGAGCATTAGTCAACAAAGAAACGTACAGCACAGGAACAGGCCCTTCGGCCCTCCAAGCCCGTGCCGACCATGCTGCCCGACTAAACTACAATCTTCTACACTTCCTGGGTCCGTATCCCTCTATTCCCATCCTATTCATGTATTTGTCAAGATGCCCCTTAAATGTCCCTATCGTCCCTGCTTCCACCACCTCCTCCGGTAGCGAGTTCCAGGCACCCACTACCCTCTGCGTAAAAAACTTGCCTCGTACATCTACTCTAAACCTTGCCCCTCTCACCTTAAACCTATGCCCCCTAGTAATTGACCCCTCTACCCTGGGAAAAAGCCTCTCGACTATCCACTCTGTCTATGCTCCTCATAATTTTGTAGACCTCTATAATGTCTCCCCTCAACCTCCTTCGTTCCAGTGAGAACAAACCGAGTTTATTCAATCGCTCCTCATAGCTAATGCCCTCCATACCAGGCAACATTCTGGTAAATCTCTTCTGCACCCTCTCTAAAGCCTCCACATCCTTCTGGTAGTGTGGCGACCAGAATTGAACACTATACTCCAAGTGTGGCCTAACTAAGGTTCTATACAGCTGCAACATGACTTGCCAATTCTTATACTCAATGCCCCGGCCAATGAAGGCGAGCATGCCGTATGCCTTCTTGACTGCCTTCTCCACCTGTGTTGTCCCTTTCAATGACCTGTGGACCTGTACTCCTAGATCTCTTTGACTTTCAATACTCTTGAGGGTTCTACCATTCACTGTATATTCCCTACCTGCATTCGACCTTCCAAAATGCATTACCTCACATTTGTCCGGATTAAACTCCATCTGCCATCTCTCCGCCCGAGTCTCCAAACAATCTAAATCCTGCTACATCCTCTGACAGTCCTCATCGCTATCCGCAATTCCACCAACCTTTGTGTCGTCTGCAAACTTACTAATCAGACCAGTTACATTTTCCTCCAAATCATTTATATATACTACAAACAGCAAATGTCCCAGCACTGATCCTTGTGGAACACCACTGGTCACAGCCCTCCAATTAGAAAAGCATCCTTCCATTGCTACTCACTGCCTTCGATGACCTAGCCAGTTCTGTATCCACCTTGCCAGCTCCCCCCTGACCCTGTGTGACTTCACCTTTTGTACTAGTCTACCATGAGGGACCTTGTCAAAGGCCTTACTGAAGTCCATATAGACAACATCCACTGCCCTACCTGCATCCATCATCTTAGTGACCTCCTCGAAAAACTCTATCAAGTTAGTGAGACACGACCTCCCCTTCACAAAACCATGCTGCCTCTCACTAATACGTCCATTTGCTTCCAAATGGGAGTAGATCCTGTCTCGAAGAATTCTCTCCAGTAATTTCCCTACCACTGAAGTAAGGCTCACCGGCCTGTAGTTCCCTGGATTATCCTTGCTACCCTTTTTAAACAGAGGAACAACATTGGCTATTCTCCAGTCCTCCGGGACATCCCCTGAAGACAGTGAGGATCCAAAGATTTCTGTCAAGGCCTCAGCAATTTCCTCTCCAGCCTCCTTCAGTATTCTGGGGTAGATCCCATCAGGCCCTGGGGACTTATCTACCTTAATATTTTTTAAGACACCCAACACCTCGTCTTTTTGGATCTCAATGTGACCCAGGCTATCTACACATCCTTCTCCAGACTCAACATCTACCAATTTCTTCTCTTGGGTGAATACTGATGCAAAGTATTCATTTAGTACCTCGCCCATTTCCTCTGGCTCCACACATAGATTCCCTTGCCTATCCTTCAGTGGGCCAACCCTTTCCCTGGCTACCCTCTTGCTTTTTACGTACGTGTAAAAAGCCTTGGGATTTTCCTTAACCCTATTTGCTAATGATTTTTTGTGATCCCTGCTAGCCCTCCTGACTCCTTGCTTAAGTTCCTTCCTACTTTCCTTATATTCCACGCAGGCTTCGTCTGTTCCCAGCCTTTTAGCCCCGACAAATGCCTCCTTTTTCTTTTTGACGAGGCCTACAATATCTCTCTTTATCCAAGGTTCCCGAAAATTGCCGTATTTATCCTTCTTCCTCACAGGAACATGCCGGTCCTGAATTCCTTTCAACTGACACTTGAAAGCCTCCCACATGTCAGATGTTGATTTGCCCTCAAACATCCACCCCCAATCTATGTTCTTCAGTTCCCACCGAATAATTGTTATAATTAGCCTTCCCCCAATTTAGCACATTCATCCTAGGACCACTCTTATCCTTGTCCACCAGTACTTTAAAACTTACTGAATTGTGGTCACTGTTACCGAAATGCTCCAATACTGAAACATCTACCACCTGGCCGGGCTCATTCCCCAATACCAGGTCCAGTACCGATGCCTCCCTAGTTGGACTGTCTACATATTGTTTTAAGAAGCCCTCCTGGATGCTCCTTACAAACTCCGTCCCGTCTAAGCCCCTGGCACTAAGTGAGTCCCAGTCAATATTGGGGAAGTTGAAGTCTCCCATCACCACAACCCTGTTGTTTTTACTCTTTTCCAAAATCTGTCTACCTATCTGCTCCTCTATGTCCCGCTGGCTGTTGGGAGGCCTGTAGTAAACCCCCAACATTGTGACTGCACCCTTCTTATTCCTGATCTCTACCCATATAGCCTCACTGCCCTCTGAGGTGTCCTCCCGCAGTACAGCTGTGATATTCTTCCGAACCAGTAGCGCAACTCCGCCTCCCCTTTTACATCCCCCTCTATCCCGCCTGGAACGTTTAGCTGCCAATCCTGCCCTTCCCTCAACCAGGTCTCTGTAATGGCAACAACATCATAGTTCCAAGTACTAATCCAAGCTCCAAGTTCATCTGCCTTACCCGTAATACTTCTTGCATTAAAACATATGCACTTCAGGCCACCAGACCCGCTGTGTTCAGCAACTTCTCCCTGTCTGCTTTGCCTCAGAGCCCCACTGTCCCTATTCCCTAGTTCTCCATCAATGCTCTCACCTTCTGACCTATTGCTCCCGTGCCCACCCCCCTGCCATACTAGTTTAAACGCTCCCGTGTGACACTAGCAAACCTCGCGGCCAGGATATTTATGCCTCTCCGGTTTAGATGCAACCCGTCCTTCTTATATAGGTCACACCTGCCCCGGAAGAGCTCCCAGTGATCCAGATAACGGAAACCCTCCCTCCTACACCAGCTGTTTAGCCACGTGTTTAGCTGCTCTATCTTCCTATTTCTAGCCTCACTGGCACGTGGCACAGGGAGTAATCCTGAGATTACAACCCTAGAGGTCCTGTCTTTTAACTTTCTGCCTAGCTCCCTGACCTCCTGCTGCAGGACCTCATACCCCTTCCTGCCTATGTCGTTAATACCAATATGTACAACGACCTCTGCCTGTTTGCCCTCCCCCTTCAGGATGCCCTCTACCCGTTCGGAGACATCCTGGACCCTGGCACCAGGGAGGCAACATACCATCCTGGAGTCTCTTTCACGTCCACAGAAGCGCCTATCTGTGCCCCTGACTATCGAGTCCCCGATTACTATTGCTCTTCTGTGCTTTGACCCTCCCTTCTGAACATCAGAGCCAGCCGTGGTGCCACTGCTCTGGCTGCTGCTATTTTCCCCTGATAGGCTATCCCCCCCGACAGTATCCAAAGGGGTATACCTGTTCGAGAGGGGGACAACCACAGGGGATTCCTGCACTGACTGCCTGCCCTTTCTGGTGGTCACCCATTTCTCTGCCTGCACCTTGGGTGTGACCACATTTATATAACTGCGATCTATGACGCTTTCCGCCACCTGCATGCTCCTAAGTGCATCCAATTGCTGCTCCAACGAAACCATGCGGTCTGTGAGGAGCTCCAGTTGGGTGCACTTTCTGCAGATGAAGCCATCCGGGACGCTGGAAGCCTCCCGGACCTGCCACATCTCACAGTCAGAGCACTGTACCCCTCTAACTGACATTGCGTCAATTAATCAAAATTTAAAAAAATATATATATATATATATTTTTTTTAATATATATTTTTTTTAATTTCAAAGTTACTGCTAACTATCTGTTTCCTAGCACTAGATTTCTAATAGAAATGCGAAAGCTAAATATAGTACTCTCCGATCTCTGGCTTAGATACCCCTCTAAATTATAATTAAGTAATTATGTTTAATTAGTTACCAATGCTTAATTTTTTTAATTAAGTGTAGATTCCCAACCAGCCACTCAGGTCACAGCTTTTCTGTGATGTCACTTCAGTTTCCCCCGACACACACAATTTGAAAAAGGTATAAAAGTAAAAATGAGTAAAAATCACTTACTTACCTTCTTACCTTCTGAGTGTCTTAGATGTTCTCAGGTTCTCTCCCTGACAGAGACTGCTCCTCCACCTCCGAACCTTGACCTGCACAATGCTAATAATATAATATAATAATAATATAATATGGCACTTACCTCACACCAATGGGTCTTATTATTAGGTTAGAGGAGGAGGGCGGGTGGGAGACACTACACGTGTAGTGTCTCAGGTTTCCTCTCCACCAGAATTTATTGGTTGGGGGGTCTACCCAGAAGTCCGCGGGTTGAAAAAAATAAAACAGAAGAGTGGTTTTTTTTTTTTTTATAAAAGGATACACTTACCTCCCTCCCAGAAATCAATTGCGCGCCGTTTCCACTGAAATCGACTGGCCTGTTCCTTATAGAATCTTATCTTATAGAATTTACAGTGCAGGAGGCCATTCGGCCCATCGAGTCTGCACCGGCTCTTGGAAAGAGCACCCTACCCAAGGTCAACACCGCCACCCTATCCCCATAACCCAGTAACCCCACCCAACACTAAGGGCAATTTTGGACACTAAGGGCAATTTATCATGGCCAATCCACCTAACCTGCACATCTTTGGACTGTGGGAGGAAACCGGAGCACCCGGAGGAAACCCACGCACACACGGGGAGGACGTGCAGACTCCGCACAGACCGTGACCCAAGCTGGAATCGAACCTGGGACCCTGGAGCTGTGAAGCAATTGTGCTATCCACAAGGCTACCGTGCTGTGAAGGTAAGAGTTTTTAAAGGATACACTTACCTCCCAGAAATCATTTGCCCAACGCACCCGCTGAAATCGACTGGCCTGTTCCTGTGAAGGTAAGAGTTTTTAAAGGATACACTTACTTCCCAGAAAGGTGGAGGCTCCATAGTCTCCATATTGGAGACTCCATAGTTAGGGGGATAGATAGGAGATTCTGTGGGAACGAGAGACTCGCGGTTGGTGTGTTGCCTCCCAGGTGCTAGGGTGCATGATATCTCAGATCGTGTTTTTGGGATCCTTAAGGGGGAGTGGGGAGCAGCACAAAGTCGTGGTCCACATAGGTACCAATGACATAGGTAGGGATAGGGATATAAGGCAGGAATTCAGGGAGCTAGGGTGGAAACTTAGATCTAGGACAAACAGAGTTATTATCACTGGGTTGTTACCCGTGCCACGTGATAACGAGACGAGGAATAGGGAGAGAGAGGAGTTGAACACGTGGCTACAGGGATGGTGCAGGAGGGAGGGTTTCAGATTTCTGGATAATTGGGGCTCATTCTGGGGTCGGTGGGACCTGTACAAACGGGATGGTCTACACCTGGACCAGAGGGGTACCAATATCCTGGGGGGGGAAATTTGCTAATGCTCTTCGGGAGGGTTTAAACTAGTTCAGCAGGGGCTTGGGAACCTGAATTGTAGCTCCAGTATTCAGGAGGTTGAGAGTAGTGAGATGAGTAAGGTTTCAAAGTTGCAGGAGCGTAGCGGCAGGCAGGAAGGTGGTTTAAAGTGTGTCTTCTTCAATGCAAGGAGCATCCGGAATAAGGTGGGTGAACTTGCGGCATGGGTTGGTACCTGGAACTTCGATGTTGTGGCCATTTCAGAGACATGGATAGAGTTGGGACAGGAATGGTTGTTGCAGGTGCCGGGGTTTAGATATTTCAGTAAGCTCAGGGAAGGTGATAAAAGAGGGGGAGGGGTGGCATTGTTAGTCAAGGACAGTATTACGGTGGCAGAAAGGACGTTTGATGAGGACTCGTCTACTGAGGTAGCATGGCCTGAGGTTAGAAACAGGAAAGGAGAGGTCACCCTGTTAAGGGCTTTCTATAGACCTCCGAAAAGTTCCAGAGATGTAGAGGAAAGGATTGCAAAGATGATTCTCGATTGGAGCGAAAGCAACAGGGTAGTAGTTATGGGGGACTTTAACATTCCAAATATTGATTGGAAACGCTATAGTTCGAGTACTTTAGATGGGTCCGTTTTTGTCCAATGTGTGCAGGAGGGTTTCCTGACACAGTATGTAGCTAGGCCAACGAGAGGCGAGGCCATATTGGATTTAGTACTGGGTAATGAACCAGGACATGTGCTAGATTTGGAGGTAGGTGAGCACTTTGGTGATAGTGACCACAATTAGATTACGTTTACTTTAGTGATGGAAAGGGATAGGTATATACCGCAGGGCAAGATTTATATCTGGGGGAAAGGTAATTATGATGCGATGAGGCAAGACTTAGGATGCATCGGATGGAGAGGAAAACTGCAGGGGATGGGCACAATGGAAATGTGGAGCTTGTTCAAGGAACAGCTACTGCGTGTCCTTGATAACTATGTACCTGTCAGGCAAGGAGGAAGTGGTCGGGCAAGGGAACCGTGGTTTACTAAAGCAGTCGAAACACTTGTCAAGAGGAAGAAGGAGGCTTATGTAAAGATGAGACATGAAGGTTCAGTTGGGGCGCTCGAGAGTTACAAGTTAGCTAGGAAGGACCTAAAGAGAGAGCTAAGAAGAGCCAGGAGGGGACACGAGAAGTCTTTGGCAGGTCGGATCAAGGATAACCCTAAAGCTTTCTATAGATATGTCAGGAATAAAAGAATGACGAGGGTAAGAGTAGGGCCAGTCAAGGACAGTAGTGGGATGTTGTGCTTGGAGTCCGAGGAGATAGGAGAGGTGCTAAATGAATATTTTTCGTCAGTATTCACACAGGAAAAAGACAATGTTGTCGAGGAGAATACGGAGATTCAGGCTACTAGACTAGAAGGGCTTGAGGTTCATAAGGAGGAGGTGTTAGCAATTCTGGAAAGTGTGAAAATAGATAAGTCCCTTGGGCCGGATGGGATTTATCCTAGGATTCTCTGGGAAGCTAGGGAGGAGATTGCTGAGCCTTTGGCTTTGATCTTTAAGTCATCTTTGGCTACAGGAATAGTGCCAGAAGACTGGAGGATAGAAAATGTTGTCCCCTTGTTCAAGAAGGGGAGTAGAGACAACCCAGGTAACTATAGACCAGTGAGCCTTACTTCTGTTGTGGGCAAAATCTGGGCTAATGGTAAGATTCTTGGCAGTGTGGATGAGCAGAGAGATCTCGGTGTCCATGTACATAGATCCCTGAATGTTGCCACCCAGGTTGAGAGGGTTGTTAAGAAGGCGTACGATGTGTTAGCTTTTATTGGTAGAGGGATTGAGTTTCGGAGCCATGAGGTCATGTTGCAGCTGTACAAAACTCTGGTGCGGCCGCATTTGGAGTATTGCGTGCAATTCTGGTCGCCGCATTATAGGAAGGATGTGGAAGCATTGGAAAGGGTGCAGAGGAGATTTACCAGAATGTTGCCTGGTATGGAGAGAAGGTCTTATGAGGAGAGGCTGAGGGATTTGAGGCTGTTTTCGTTAGAGAGAAGGTTAAGAGGTGACTTAATTGAGGCATACAAGATTATCAGAGGATTGGATAGGGTGGACAGTGAGAGCCTTTTTCCTCGGATGGTGATGTCTAGCACGAGGGGACATAGCTTTAAATTGAGGGGAGATAGATATAGGACAGATGTCAGAGGTAGGTTCTTTACTCAGAGAGTAGTAAGGGTGTGGAATGCCCTGCCTGCAACAGTAGTGGACTCGCCAACACTAAGGGCATTCAAATGGTCATTGGATAGACATATGGACGATAAGGGAATAGTGTAGATGGGCTTTAGAGTGGTTTCACAGGTCGGCGCAACATCGAGGGCCGAAGGGCCTGTACTGCGCTGCAATATTCTATGTTCTATGTTGGTTAATAAGAGGGTGGCATTTGAGTTGGGTAACATTGTGCCGATCCGGGGTAGCTATGTGATGGTCAGTGGGAAATTGGAGGGGATGCCGGTAGTCCTGGTAAACATTTATGCCCCGAATTGAGACAACGTAGACTTTATGAAGCAGGTGTTCGGGAAGATTCCGAACCTGGACATGCATCAGTTGATTATGGGGGGGCGAGTTCAATACGGTCCTAGACCGAAGTCCATTTTGTGATGGACAAGGCGTTGTTGGCGGGTGTGCCCAACTCGGAGTACACAGCGATTGTGGTTTATGACCACGCGTGCTCATTGGGTGGATTTGCAGGTGGCTCAGGCCGAAGTGGAGGTCAGATGTGGGGCTGTTGGTGAATAAAGGGGTGCGCGGGCAGGTGGGGCTACCATTCGGGGCTATGTGCAGTTAAACGACACAGGGGAGATCACTGCTGCTACGTATTGGGGGTAGTCAGGGTGGAATCTATTTTGATTTAGGCACACAGGGAGAGGGTGGAGCGGGAAGAGAGAGCAAGGCAGGTAGATGAGATTCTGAGGGTGGACCGAAAGTACTAGGTGGCCCCAGAGGAGGGGTTGTTGAAGGAGAAGCAGAGGCTCCAGGTAGAATTTGGGTGAGCGTACATGGGAAAGGTAGTAGGGCAGTTGCGGAGGGCTAGAGGGGCAGTGTATAAGTACGTGGAGAAGGCGAGTAGGATGCCGGCCCATCAGTTGAGGAAGCGAGCGAGACTGTTAGGGTGAAGGGTGAGAGGGGTAAGGTGGTAATGGACCCGGAGCAGGTGAATGGGACATTTGAGGCCTTTTATAGGAGGCTGTATGAGTTGGAGCCCCCGACGGGTGAGGAGGGGATGCGGAAGTTCCTGGATGGGTGGGTTCAGGGTCTGGGGGCCCCAATTTGGCTGAGGGAGATGATGAATGCAGGGCGGGAAGGCCCCGAGACCGGATGAGTTCCCAGTAGAGCTTTATGAAAATGTTTGGGGTGGAGCTGGGCGCCACTGCCGGTGAGGGCGTATAATGAGGCGAGGGAGAGATGGAGGGGGGACCTGCCCCCCGCATTGTTTCAGGCTTCCATCTCCCTGATTTTAAAGAAGGATAATGACCCAGAGCAGTGTGGGTCATACTGTCCAATATCGCTGTTAAATGTTGATACCAAGCTGTTGCCGAAGGTGTTTGCATCGCAGATTGAGGAGTGTGTGCCGAGGGTGATCGGGGAGGACCAGCAGGTTTTGTTAAGGGAAGGCAGTTGTCGACGAATGTGCGGAGGTTACTTAATGTGACTATGATACTCTCAGGGGGGCAGGAGGTGGAAATGGGTGGGTGGGGGGGGGGAAAAGAGATATAAATTGAACATGGGAAAGAGTACAGTGTTACCGATCAATGCCAGAGGGAAGAAAGGAGATTAGCGGATTTACCATTTAGTACGATGGAGATCGATTTTAAGTACCTAGGTATCGAGGTGGCGCGGAGCTCGGCCCAGCTGCATAGATTGAATTTGGCACAAATGGTGGAGGGGATGAAGGCAGATTTTAAGAAGTGGGATGTTTAGCCACTGTCGCTGACTAGGCAGCTGCAGCAATGAAAATGACTGTGCTGCCCAGGTTTCGGTTTGTCTTCCAGAACCTCCCAATCTTTTGACCCCAAGTCTTTTTTAGTCAATAGGCTGAGCTCGGGGTTGTGTGGGCAGGGAAAGCCCCACAGGTGCGGCGGGGGGGCTAGCATTGCTAAATTTGTTAAATTATTATAAATGACCATTGTGTGGGAAATTGCGATGGTGAGCAAGCGGGCTATGGAAGAGAGATCGGTCTGGGAGGGAGCGGGTGGAGGCGGAGGAGTCATGTAGAAGAACGAGTTTGAGGGCTTTGGCGTTGTCACCTTTCCTGTTCTCGCCGACCAGTTATGGTGTCGGCTGTAAAGGTGTGGGGACAATGGAGGCAGCATTTTGGGCTGGAGGGTATGTCGTTGTGGGCACCGATCTGCAACAATCACAGGTTGGCGCCGGCGGGGCTGAACGCGAGTTTTCGGGGGTGGAGGCAGGTGGAGATTGAGCATTTCAGGGACTTGTTTATCGGGGGCAAATTTGCGGGCTCGAAGAGTTGGAAAGATTGTTTGAGCTGCACAAGGGGAGGGGATTTAGGTACCTGCAGGTGAGAGATTTTGTGAGATTCTGTTGGGTTGGTGGGACTCCGAGCCACCAAAAGCAGTGGTGTGGATGAGTGACCTGGCACAATTCCTGCGGTTGGAGAAGGTCAAGTCGCTCTGCGGGGGTCGGTAGAGGGGTTCGCCCAGGGGTGAAAACGGTTCATTGATTTCTTCAAGGAGAATTGAGGGGTCAGCAAGGCAGGACATGGCAGGGTGTGGATGTCAGGGGGGTTGGAGGTTTGTGGTTGTTTATTGAGTTGATGTGTCGTTCTTCTGATATTCAGTGTTCTGTGTATATATGCTAAATGCCTTAATTTTTTTTTTTTTAATTTAGAGTACCCAATTCATTTTTTTCCAATTAAGGGGAAATTTGGCGTGGCAATCCATCTACCCTGCATATCTTTGGGTTGTGGGGGCGAAACCCACGCAAGCACGGGGAAAATGTGCAAACTCCACATGGACAGTGACCTAGAGCTGGGGTCGAACCTGGGACCCCGGTGCTGTGATGCAGCAGTGCTAACCACTGCACCATCGTATTGCCCGTTAAATGCCTTGATTTAAACAAAAAAAAATTTTTTTTTTTTTTTACAAACAGAAAGTCTTGTGTAAACAATTCTTGGTTTTAAAAATAATGCAAAAACAAATTTGCAACACTCAATACACATGGTGATGCATCTTACATTACAACTGCTGCATAATTTATTATTTGAATAACTGGGAGCAGTGAGGATGTCCTCATTAGTCAGGCAATTGTGCTCATTATTAAAATTGGAAATTAGCCACTATGGCTTGAGACATTTGGAATGTGAAAGGAAATCTTTTGAGCAGATTATCCACTAAATAGGTAGCAAATGCTCAGAGAAAACTTCAAAAAATATTACTGGTTGAAAACATGAACTCAAAGGCATTCAGTAATTTATAGAATCCACGATGTGAACCATATCATGGGTTATCGGCTCAAACAAGGAAGAAAAGCAAAGAAAACTAGAGGATGGAGTATAAATTGATTCTGCTTTGGTTGCGTGGTATCACAGGCTAACATCTGTATTCTGTCAACATTTAATGAAAGCAGTTAATGTGATAATTTTTTGATATGTTGACTGAGGGATAAATATTGGCCATCATGCCAGGTAGGGACTCTCCTGTTCTTCAAAATAGTACTTTTGCATCCACCTAAACAGGCAGATAGGATCTTGGTTTATTGTCTCATCTGAAAGACAGTACCCTCCAACATATATCCAGGCCCTATTTTTACTGAAGCTTTGAACTGAATGAAAGTGCAAGGATTAGAATCCAGAAGCATCAACTTCTGATAACTAGCAGCCATCTTGAGTATACTTTTATTAATTTGAAATTGCTTTATTCAAACCGGATTGTAGTGTCTGGTTCCTTTTAGGAGTAATCGGCCGATAGGATCACATTACCTGGAAAAAAAACAATCCGTGAACTATGGTGGGGGTTCACCCTAGCAAGCATGGGCTTTTACCTCAGATCAATTCCAAATGCTGACTGGGCAGCCATAAAGCTGCAAGACTGTCTAAGATAGTATATTGAAATAAACTTTAGTTGTTTCATACCTAGCTGGTGAGCCAAAGTTATTACATTGGCGGCAAGGATAAAGCAGAGGACATGTGGTCCCAAAACTGAGAGTACAGAGCCCGTTGAGGCCGAAGTCAGGTTGCAAAACAGAAGTGTGCTGCAGGAAAAATGTCTCTATGCATTCGATTAGGTTCCTTTGATGATTCCATTAATGATTGAACACAGTATATAGAATGTCTGGGTTATTATTTTATGGTCAACGGAATAGAGGAGGAGGCAATCCTTTTCAGCACATATGGGATCCAGGCCTAGACTAATCCACAGCCTTATGTCCCCGAATGCACCAGATTCTAGTTCATTCACAGATAGTAGATTTGGTAAAGGCACACCATGATCAAAAGTCCGTAGTCATCCTGCAGCATTTTAAGTTTAATTCTCCTGAGAGCCCCAGGAGAGACCATTGCATAGAACGAAGAAAAGTACAGCACAGGAACAGGCCCTTCGGCCCTCCAAGCCTGTGCCGACCATGCTGCCCATTTAAACTAAACCTTTCTACACTTCCGCGGTCCTCTATTCCCATCCTATTCATGTATTACATTACGAAGTGAAAGCAAACTGCAAAGCACTGAGATTTCGGGGCCACCCTGAACGATATGCTAAGAGATCACTTAGTTTGTGGAGTCAATAATGAGGCCATCCAGATAAAGCTGCTGGCAGAGACAGCTATCGATTTTAAAAAGGCGCTAGAGATAGCATTAGCGAAGGAGAGCACGAAGAAGGGTTCACAGAAGCTTCAGAGTGCACAAAATAGGAGGCGCAGTTCATCAGTTAGGGCAGGAAGCTGCAGTCAGCAGGGACACCAGAAGTGAAGACGCTGGTTTTAAACAGGAAACAAAGTATCAGCAAGCAGAGATTTCAGAAGATTTAGGAGTGTGAATGCAACAAGAATGATCGAAGCAGAGTGTTACCAGTAGGGGGTAATCGCTCCCCAGAAGCTAGCAGATTTAAGGAAGCAGAATGCTATTCATGCCACAGAAAGGGGCACTTGAGGCACCGGTGTAAGAGCAAGCCAAGCCTGCTCAGCGCTAAAGGCAATAGCAAGTCACAAGTACACAGTGTAGAAGATTTCCCTACAAATGATTTGAGCGTTCATTCACTGAACGTGAAAGGGGATAAGATAGCCCCCCATCACAATGGTGTTTTTGGTTAATGGCAAGTGAGCCTTCTTTGGTGGGGAATGTTTAAGCCCTACCAAACGAGGAGTGCAACTAATAAAGAGCAACAGTCAGACCAGGAGGACTCTCGAGGCGCGACAGAGGAAAATATGGCACCGAGCTCTGTGGCGTTATTGCCCACACAGTGGTCAATTGTGCAACTAGTGGAGTTTTCAATGGCTAAATTACAGCAGCAGAGGAACGAGACCTCAGAAGACACGGTTTTGAATCCAAAGGTAGATCGGTTGTGTCCCAAGACCTTAAAGTGTCGGCGATGGCAAGAGAATTGTTGGAATTTATGGAGTGAATGGAAGGGGTGGACCCATGGCGGTTTGGGAGGTGGAGGGCAAAGGAATTCTCGTTCTTTTCGCATGTTCACCGGGTGTATTCTTGGATCGATTTTTTAGTGCTGGACAAGAGGTTGTTGGAGATAGTGGTTGGGACAAACTATTCGGCGATCGTGGCTTCAGATCACGCGCTGCACCTGGTGGACTTCTGAGTGGAAAAATGGGGTTCCCAGTAGTCGCAGTGGAGATTAGTTGTGAGGATTCTGGCTGATAAAGGGGGGCATGTGAAAAGATAGGGGAGACTATGCGGAATTATATGGAACTAAATAAGACGGGCGAGGTCTCCGCCTGCGTAGCCAAGGTGGTGTTTATTTTGATCCGGGCGCATAAAGAGAAAAGGGAACAGCTAGAAAGGAAATGACTAGTGAAGGCCATTCTGGAGGTGGATCGGAGGTACTCGGCTGCCCCTGAGGCGGCGTTGCTAAGGGAGAAGAAGAAGTTTGAGCTTATGTCTAAGGGGAAAGTGCTGGTCAGTTGCATCGGGTCAAGGGTAGCAATGTATTAGCATGGGAAAAAGGCCAGCAGGGTGCTGGTGCATCAGATGAGGCGGCAAGTGGCGTCGAGTGACATTGGTCAGATGAAGGATTTGGGGGGGTGAAATGAAATGAAATGAAAATCGCTTATTGCCACAAGTAGGCTTCAAATGAAGTTACTGTGAAAAGCCCCTAGTCGCCACATTCCGGCGCCTGTTCGGGGAGGCTGTTATGGGAATCGAACCGTGCTGCTGGCCTGCCTTGGTCTGCTTTCAAAGCCAGCGATTTAGCCCCGTGCTAAACAGCGGCGGGAATGGAGTCGAGGGAGATAAACGGGCTATTTGAGGTCTTTTACTGTAGGCTGTACAGTTCGGAGCCTCCGGTGTGGGATGACGGCATGAGGCGGTGTCTGGATGGACTAGAGTTTCCGGTGTTCAAGGAAGGGTACCGGGTCTCCTTATATGCAGATGACCTTTTGCTGGATACAAGTGGTGCATAGTTGGGCCCAGCTGCATAAGCTGAATTTGGAAGAGGGGATGAAAGAGGATTTTAAGAGGTGGGATGTTTTGATGCTGTCGTTGGCTGGAAGGTCCAGACAGTTAAAATGACAATGCTGCTCAAATTTCTGCTCGTCTTCCAAAATCTCCTGATTTTTGTGCATCTTTTTTCAATCGGGTTAACAGGATGATATCAGTGGGTAAGGTACCCCGTATCAGTCGGATGCCCTTGGAAAGGAACCGACAGAGTGGTGGATTAGCATTGCCCAACCTGTTGAATTATTACTGGGCGGAGAACGTTGAGACGGTCAAGCGGTGGGGGAAGAGGTCGGTGTGGGGCAGGTGGAGGAAGCCTCATGTAGAGGAATGAGTTTAAGGGCGCCATCATTGGCACCTCTTCCATTCTCGCCGGCCAGGTATTCCAAGAGCCTGGTGGTGGTGACAGCACTAATGGTATGGAATCAATGCTGGCAGCATTTTAAGATGAATAGGATGTCACTGTGGGTGCCAAATTGTGGCAATCACAGGTTTGTTCCGGCAGGCCTAGATTCTACATATCGGACGTGCAGGTCAGGCACTTCATTAGAAAGGAATTGGTTATCTTTCCGAAGCTACTGCCCCTGGCATTGCAGGATAAAAGTTTGTCCGAGGACTAGATTGGGAAGGAAAGGATGTCGGACATATGCGGGGAGTTAATGGAGAGGGCAGTCTACAGTGGAGGAAATAAAGTGGAAATGGGAAGAAGAGCTGGGATGGGGAGATAGAGGCGGGGCTTTGGAGTGAGGCTTTATGGAAGGTAAACATGTTCTCATGTGCGAGACACATCCAATTCACGGTTGTGCGTCGGGCGCACAGGACAGTGTCAAAGATGAGTAGTTTCGTTCCAGAAGTAGAAGATTGAAGTAGGCGGTGCAGAAAGGGACCAGCGAATCATGTCCACATCTTTTTGGCATGCCCAAAGTTGCAAGCGTTTCGGGAGGTCTTTGCGGGAACTATGTCAAAGGTGCTGGGGTGAATGTCCGAGCCCATGTGTGGAGTTTCGGAAGATTCGGGTGTGCAGGTGGGGAGAGGGGCCGACATGATGGCGTTTGCCTCCCTGATAGCCCAGAGGCAGATATTGTTAGGGTGGCGGGACACAAGAGTCGCCTAAAGTGACGGTGTGACTGGGTGACTTGGAGGAGTTTCTGCACCTGGAAAAGATTAAGTTTGTAATTAGAAGCACAGATGAGGTGGAGGTTGTTCATCGACTTCTTTAAAGAGTGCTGAAACGTCTGGGGGTCCCGGGGGTGGGGGGTTGGTTCTTTTGTTATTAAAGGTGGAAAACGGGCCGGGGTGTGACGGGGATTTATGAGGGTTGATTTCTGATGTAATGTCTCTTTGTTTACTGTATAGAACTGAAAATGCTTTGATTAAAATATTTTTTTAAAGAGTTCAGCCTTTGGGGTTAAGGAAGACATCAGAAAAATTGGCAACCTATACAGGAGAAGCCATCAAGATCATGGGTATTACCACCATATGGGTGAGATATCAGCAGCAACTTCTTCACCCAAAGGGTTGTGAATCTATGGAATTCCTTGCCCAGTGGAGCAGTAGAGGCTCCTTCATTAAATGTTTTTAAGATAAAGATAGATAGTTTTTTGAAGAATAAAGGGATTAAGGGTTATGGTGTTCGGGCCGGAAAGTGGAGCTGAGTCCACAAAAGATCAGCCATGATCTCATTGAATGGCGGAGCAGGCTCGAGGGGCCAGATGGCCTACTCCTGCTCCTAGTTCTTATGTTCTTATGTAACTCCCACTAACAGCTGTACCAAGCCAAGGACCGCATCTACTGGGCCGCGGCTGACTCAAAGAAATTAAATTAAATTAGACAAGAAAGAATTAATAAAGAAGCACGAAGATGCATTTTGCAATGAGCTAAAGAAAATTAAGAGCCTGCAGGCGAAGAGCCACGTAGGCCCAGAGGCAGCCCCATGGTTTTCCAGGCCCAGACTATTTTTATTATTAATAATAATAATCTTTATTGGCACAAGTAGGCTTCAATTAACACTGCAATGAAGTTACTGTGAAAAGCCTCTAGTCACCACATTCCGCCTCCGCCTGTTCGGGTACACAGAGGGTCAATTCAGAATTCACCTAACAGCACGTCTTTTGAGACTTGTGGGAGGAAACCGGAGCACCCTGACGAAACCCACACAGACACAGGGAGAACATGCAGACTCCACACAGACAGTGACCCAACTGGGAATCGAACCTTGGACCCTGGAGCTGTGAAGCAACAGTGCTAACCACTGTGCTACCATTTTTAGGAAAAGTGGAGATAGAATTGAAAAGATTAGAAGAACTGGGAAGCATCCAGCCAGTACAGATAGCCGAATGGGAAGCCCCATTGTCCCGGAGGTAAAACCAGACAAGACTGTCTGTATCTGTCGGGACTACAAATTGACAGTGAATCAGGCTGCCAAGCTCGACAAGTACCATGTTCGAAAGATGTAAAGCTGGCCGGGGGCTAATCTGATACAAAGTTAGACATGGAACAAAGAACAGTACAACACAGGAACAGGCCCTTCGGCCCTCCAAACCTGTGCCAATCGAGCCATGCTTATCAGCAGCTTGAGTTGGACCATGCTTCACAAAGTTATGTTACAATTAACACACAAAGGGTTTGTTTCACATGTAATTGGATGATGTATTGATAATGGGATCAATGGAGTCGAGCACCTCGCTAACTTGGAAGAGGGGCCAAGAAGATTTCAAACGGCTGGAGTTTGCCTCAAGGAGAATGAATGTACTTTTCAGGCCAAAAGTGGTTTATCTGTGTTACTGGGTAGATGCGCATGGGGAGTCAAAGTTAGAGCAACAAAGGAGGAACCAGTCCCTGAAACACATCTGAGCTTAAGTCTTTCTCAGGAAAAGGGAATTATTTTCTGCTGAATTTGTCAACATTGTTGGCAGAGACCTGGTATTGTTCAAAATGAAGCACAGAATATTAACAGGATGGACCAATGAGCCAGTTCTGAAGAGATGAAACCATAGTGTATTCAGAAAGACTAATGGAGTTGGAAAAACTGCATCATACTTTGGGGAGCAAGAGTAGTCATCCCTGTACCAGGAAGGGAATTGCTCTTAGCTGAAATACATAGTGCACATCAGGGTGCACCAAAAATGAAGATGCTCACCAGGATTAGGTTTGGTAGCCTGCCATAGATACAACATTGAGAGGTGAGTGAAGCGCTGCGATCAGTGCCAGTTGCAACAGAATCGGCCTGCTACAGCCCCTTTGTGTCCTTGGGAATGATGGTCAGCAATGGGTGCATGTCCACATTGATTATGTGCAGCACGGTAGCACAAGTGGATAGCACTGTGGCTTCACAGCACCAGGGTTCCAGGTTTGATTCCCCGCTGGGTCACTGTCTGTGCGGAGTCTTCACGTTCTCCCCGTGTCAGTGTGGGTTTCCTCCGGGTGCTCCGGTTTCCTCCCACAGTTTATAGACGTGCAGGTTAGGTGGATTGGCCATGATAAATTGCCCTTAGTGACCAAAAAGGTTAGGAGGGGTTATTGGGTTACGGGGATAGGGTGGAAGTGAGGGCTTAAGTGGGTCGGTGCAGACTCGATGGGCTCCTTCTGCACTGTATGTTCTATGTGGGACCTTTTTGGGTACGATAGTTTTGTTCCTGCTAGATGTTCATTCGAAGTGGATGGAAGTGTTCAAAATGAAATCTACAATGTTGCATGCCACAGTTGAGAAACTGCACCAGTGTTTTGCATCCCATGAGATATCTGAAGTAATTGTATTGGATAATGGGATGGCCTTCACGTGTGCCGAATTTCACCTCCACGAATGGCATAAAGCATATTGGGACTGCGCCATACCACCCGGCAACCAATGGACTGGCTGAATAAGCAGTCCAAACTTAAAAAGCAGTCAAACAATGTGAGCGGTGCCAAGGAGGCCTGGCCAACCACAAATGTTCTGAAATTGCCCCAGACTGACCGGGTACTGGACCACCTTTTCTGAGGCCATGTCCAGGGTTGTGGAGTAAGGGTGGAACCGTGCCCACCACTGGCGGTCTTCAGGTTTTTGGCACAGCCAGACCTATTCACTGGGAGAGGGGCACACACCCTAGCCTTTGCTCCTTGAACACCCTGCCAGAGACTTCTGCTCTGTTGGAGTTCGGCTGCACCATCCAAGGCTGCAGACTGGCTGTCCAACGTAGCAGAATCCCTCAGACTGGAAAGAATAAAATTCTCCATTCGAGGATCAGAGGAAGAGTTCCACAACATGTGGAAGCACAGAGGTCTGTAGTGGCAGAACAGGAAGCAAACTACAAGGAGAAGCACCAATGAAAGTTCCAGTCTTGAGTTTTAAGCTGCAACAGGTTTGGTACATTGAGAACTGTCCATAGTTCACACATTACGGGTATCAGAGTGTTTCTTGTGCACTTAACCAATCAAGTTATTTGTCACCCTCAATAATGTCCTTTTTGTCACTATTTATTCAAGTTTCTGAACTCAATCTGAAGTAAAACCAAGTTTAGCGCAAAGTAGAAAGTAGGAACAATTCCAGATAGAGTCGAACATAAGTTTAAATTAATGAATTGTATGCATCAAACATGGAATGAAAGTTTCACTCCACTATTCCAGAATTAAACTCATCAAGGCAGCTACTTACAAGTTTCAAGTAAATCTGTACAATTTAGCATGTTTATTTGGAGCTTGGTGGCCCAACCATTTTTCCCCTAAAATTATGGAAGGAATCAAAAACATTTCAAAGTTTCCATACTTAAGGCAGATTCAGAATTAAGTGGGATAACTTACAAATCCATCGGCACCTAATAATTTGAAATCATTGACAGTACTAAAAAAATCCACTAATTTGAAGTAGACAACATAAATAATACAGCAAAGCAGAATTTAGAACCCAAAAATACGAACTATCAAGAGAAGTGAATTAAACAACTTCAAATTAAGAAAATAAGATATAATGACTCATGGGAGAAAGACAGAAGTCAACTAATATGTCCTGGACCAAATGTTCTTTCCCAGTTTCTCAATTTCCTGCAGTGCTTTATTGTAGCTTATTTTAAATCAAAATAATAATCTCACACCAGCACATCTTGTACATTAGCAATCAAATTGAAGAGTGTCAATAATAAATCACATTGTTCTGGAAAGGTTTTCCAAAAAAGCAACAACTGACCAATAATTAAATGATCAACATTTGGAATGCCAGCAATTATAAGCCTAAAGCACATGTCCATCTAGAAAACCAAGACTTATTAATGGAAACCGTGCAGTTCTGGGTGAGACTTTCACCAAACTTAACCTAGTCAAAAGGTAGACAAATGATCTAAAATTCTCTCAGATCAACCACATTCTTTGGTTGGGTATGAAGAGGCATGGATGTGTTTTCTTAACTGGATCATACACCTTTCTAACTGAACAGATGTGTAGCTAAGTTAGAGTTAAGGGATAAAAACTGGAAATGCTGCGGGACAAAATGTTTTATTATAAGATCCTTCTTCAGAAATGAAATATTTTTTAAAAGGCAAAAAACTGAAACAGATACTTCAAACACTCAAGTCGTTGATGGGCTCAGTGTTCTGTACTATTTTGCATTCTGGGGAGTCCAGAACTAGGCGTCATAGTTTGAGGATAAGGGGTAAAATAACTTTTAGGACTGAGGTGAGGAGAAATTTCTTCACCCAGAATGGTGAATCTGTGGAATTCATTACCACAGAAAGTAGTTGAGGCCAAAACATTGTGTAATTTTAAGAAGGAATTAGATATAGCTCTTGTGCTAAAGTGATCAAGGGATACAAACAGTTTGTTGTTTTTACTTTAACAAAGTAACAGCATCAACTCTAAATCTCCTATCACCTCCCAGCCCCACTATCCTACCTCCCTTACCACCACCACCCCCCAACCCATTCCCATAACTGCTGGCCACAAACAGATTCTTAAAGAAAGTGATGAACGGCATCCACCTGGAATAGGAGCTTTCTTCCCGACCCTCTCAAGGTATATATTTAATCTTTTCCAATCGCAGGAATTCTGCCAGGTCACTCAACCATGTTGAGGCCCTGGGAGGCACCGCTGACCTCCATCCAAGCAGGACTCGCCTCCAGGCCACCAAGGAGGCAAATGCCAAGACGTCAGCCGTCTCCCCCCTCAAGGAGCTCCGGGGAGTCTGACACCCCAAAGGTTGCCACCAGCGGACATGACTCTAGTTTGACCCCACTGATCTCTGACATGATCTTAAATAATGAGACCCAGACTCCAACTAACTTAGAACATGACCAGAACATGTGCGAGTGATTCGCAGGCCCCCCTGAACACCGCTCACACCGGTCCTCCACCTCAGGAAAGAACCCACTCATACGCGTCTTAGTTAAGTGCACTCAATGTACCACTTTAAATTGTGTCAGGCTCAGCCTAGCGCAGGCGGAGGTAAAGTTCACTCTGTGCAGGATCTCACTCCACTACCCTCCCTGTAGCCCTAGGCACATCTCTAATTCCTACTTCCCCCTTAGCTCTTCTAGTGATGGTTTCCCCGCCTCCAGCAAATACTCATATATCGGAGAGCTTCCCATGCCCCATCGCATCCCGTGATAGCATCCCATCTATCAGTGTGGGTCTCGGTAACTGGGGGAACGAAGACAACCCTTTACGAATAAAGTTCCTCATCTGCAAATACCTGAATGCACTCGCCCTCGGGAATTGAAATTTCTCCTCCATCTCCCCTAGACTCGCAAAACTACCTTCCACAAACAAATTCCTGAACCTCTCGACCTCTCTTCGCCTCCATATCCTGTACATTGCATCCAGCCTCGACGGTGCAAACCTATGATCCCCAGTCCAAAATGTTGTCTAAACGGATTCCAAATTCTTAAAGGTGCCACTACCATCAGGCTCAGAGAGATTTGTTGGGGAGAACCGAAGAGAGGCAGTAACCAACGCCCTTAGACACAACTGTAGGCAAGAGGTCTCCTCCATCCGACCCCACCGCGCACCAGGCTCCTCAAACCATCTTCGCACTTTCCAAAACGTTCGCACCCCAGTAACAGAACATTCGGTTTGGTAGCACCAACCGACATGATTGTCGCCCTCCCTGCAGGAACATTCTTCTAATCCTAGGAGTCTTTCAAAAATCAAGGGCGCCTACCGTTCCATTCCCCGACCGCACTTCTGGAAATCAGACCATAAGACGGTGCTCCTTCTCCCGGCATACAAACAGAAACTCAAGCGGGAGAATCCAGCTAAGAAGGTTGTGCAGTGCTGGTCCGAGGAGACAGAAGAGCTCTTATGTGACTGCTTAGAGACAGTGAACTGGTCCATATTTGAGAACTCAGCGACCAACCTAAATGAGTATGCCCCACCGTCACAGACTTCATCAGCAAATGTGTGGACGACTGCGTGCCAAAGAAAGCAGTACGTACGTTCCCCAATCGGAAACCATGGCTCAATCGCGAGATTGACTCTCTACTGAAGGACAAATCTCAGGCGTTCAAGACAGACGATCCTGACCTATACAAGAAATCCAGGTATGACCTCCGCAGAGCCATCCGAGATGCCAAGAGAGAATATCAAACCAAGCTAGAGTCACAGACAGACTCTCGGCGGTTGTGGCAAGGACAAAACAACATAACGGGCTACAAAGCGAAGTCGAACAGTATCTCTGGCAGCAGAGCACCCCTCCCCGATGAACTCACTGCATTCTATGCTCGGTTCGAGAAGGTAACCGACAATCCCCTGTCGAGTGCTCCAGCAGCCCATAATTCACCCATACCCACCATCACAGCTTCCGAAGTCAGATCGGCCTTCCTGAAAGTGAACCCTCGGAAAGCAACGGGCCCGGACGGGTTCCCTGGTTGTGCACTCAGAGCCTGCGCGGACCAGCTGGCAGAGGTATTCGGGGACATCTTTAACCTGTCCCTACTCCACTGCGAAGTCCCCATCTGCTTCAAGAAGACCACCATCATACCGGTGTCAAAGAAGAACCAGGCAACGTGCCTCTCTGACTACCGTCCAGTGGCCCTGACTTCAGTCGTAATCAAGTGATTCGAGAGGTTGATCATGAAGCGCATCACCTCCATACTCCCAGAACGCCTTGATCCAATGCAATTCGCCTACCGCTGCAACCAGTCCACATCAGACGCCATTTCCCTGGCCCTACACTCATCCCTAGAGCATCTCGAAAACAAGGACTCCTACATCAGACTCCTATTTATTGACTACAGCTCTGCCTTCAACACCATAATCCCAGCCAAGCTCATATCAAAGCTCCAAAACCTAGGACTTGGCTCCCCACTCTGCAACTGGATCCTCGATTTTCTGACCAACAGACCACAATCAGCAAGAATGAACAACACCTCCTCCACAATAGTCCTCAACACGGGGCCCTATTATGTATTTTCTTTTCTTCCCATGTATTTAATGATCTGTTGAGCTGCTCGCAGAAAAATACTTTTCACTGTACCTCGGTACACGTGACAATAAACAAATCCAATCCAATCCAATCAGCCCTATCTAGGAAACAGGTTTAGGGAAGATCAAAAACTCTGGAACACGAATAGAAACCTCGGTAAGATGTTCATTTTGACCTTGTGTACTCTTATCAGCCAAGGTTAGTGGGAGGGCATCCCACCTCCTTCGGTCCTCCTTCAACAAGACTGGTCAAGTTCAACTTATGCGCCACCTAAACTACGTCTTGGCCAGTTTAAAAGGCAGCCTCCTGAGATCTGTCCTCTTCCCCAGGGAATTTACCGGGAACATCTCGCTCTTGCTCGTATTCAATCTATATCTAGAAAAGGATCCAAATTTTTTCAACAGTTCCACAATTTCTCCCATATCGGTGAAGGGATCAAAAACGTACAACAATAAATCGGCTGCGTAAAGGGACACTATGTTTCTCACCTTCCTTCTCATACCTTTCCATTCCCTTGACGATCTAAGCGTAATGGCCAATGGTTCAATCGCTAGCACGAACAATAGTGGAGACAGCGGGCATCCGTCTCATGCCCTTGTAGGCGGAAATATCCTGAGCTCACAGCTTTGGTCCAGACACTAGCTGTGGGGACATTATATCGCAGTTTATCATAGGATAATAGAATTTACAGTGCAGAAGGAGGCCCATCGAGTTCACCCAGGAAATAAAAGTAGGACTAAACTCAAATCGCCCCAAGACCTCGAAGAGGTAGCTCCACAAGGCCTTTTGCGCATCAATGGAGATGATTACCTCCGGCACCTGCTCCACAGAAGGCGACATGACCACACTCAAAAGCCGCCTGATGTTGGACAATAACTGTTGGCCCCTGATAAATTCTGTCTGGTCCTCAAAGATCACGTCTGGTAGGCACCCCTCCAAACGTTTTGCCAGAACCTTCACTAGTATTTTCACATCCGTGTTTAAGAGTGAGATAGGCTGGGCGGCATGTGGCGCAATGGTTAGTACTGGGACTGGCGTGGAGGACCTGGGTTCAAATCCCTGCCCTGGGTCACTGTCCGTGTGGAGTTTACACATTCTCGCCGTGTCTGCATGGGTTTCACCCCCACAACCCAAAGATGTGCAGGTTAGGTGGATTGCCCACGCTGAATTGCCCCTTGATTGGAAAAATAAAATTATTTTAAAAAGAGTGAAATAGGCATACAAGACCTTTTCGGGATTAAAGAAATTGAGGCCTGCTTCAGCGTGGCAGGCAGCACCCCTCTCGGAGGAGAGTTAGATAAACACGGTCTGTTCTCAATAGAATGACAGAGGTTGAAAGGCGATCTGATAGAGGTCTACAAGATTCTGAGTGGCTTAGACAGAGTGGATAGTCAGATGCTCTTTCCAAGGGTCAGAGTCAAGCACTCGGGGACATAGGTTTAAAGTGCTTGGGAAAAAGTTTAGAACAGATGTGCGAGGCAAGCTTTTTAAACAGAGGGTGGTAAATATATGGAACGCGCAGCTGGGGGGGGGGGGGGGGGGGGGGGGGGTGATGGGAGAAGGTACGACAGCAGTATTTAAGGGGCATCTAGACAAATATATGAATAGGGTGGGAATGGAAGGATACAGACTCCGTAAGTGCACACGGTTTTAGTTTAGACAGGTACCATGGTCGGCCCATGCTTGGAGGGCCAAAGGGCCTTTTCCTGTGCTGTATTGTTCTTTGTGAGTTGTTGAACATTTCCATTAAGTGCGGTGCCAACAAGGCTGCAAACTGTTGGTAGAGTTCGGCCGGAAAACCATCCGGCCCCAATTCCTTGCCCAATTGCATGGAACCAATACAGTCTATAACTTCCTCCAACCCCAGCGGTGACTCCAGCCCTTCCATCTTCACCCTTTCTACCAATGGGAAGTCCAATCTGCCAAAAATCGCTCCATCTCCCAACCATCCTCTGGCAGTTCAGACTTGTACAGCCCTCGATTTTAAAAAAACTCAAAAGCTCCATCAACCTCATCTGGGGCAATAACCAGCTGTCCCCCCTCATCTTTAACCTGAGATATTTCCTGTGTTGCTGCCAGCCGTCTCAATTGAAGAGCCAATAATCGACTGGCTTTACCCCCGTACGCATAAAATGTTCCTCGCAAACGGCGAAGTTGGCTCACCGCATTTCCTGTCGATTCTAGCTCAAACATCATTTGTAGCCTCTTTCCCTCTGCCAACAACTTGCCGTAGGGGCCATGGAGTACTGCCAATCCAACTCCAAGATTAAGTCTACCAACCTCTGCCTTTCAGTCCCGCCAGCCTTAACCTTGTGGTCAATGTACGATATTATTTCTCTTCTGATCACTGCCTTCAATGCTTCCCTGAACGTGGAAGGTGAAGCTTCCCCATTCTGGTTAGAATCTACGTAATTCTCTATGGCCGAAGCCATCCTTTCAGAAAACCCTTATCTGCCTGGAGTGATGCGTCCGCCTTCCATGGTGGGCGCTGGGCTCGACCCATCTCTAATCGCATATCCACAGCGTGGAGTATGGTCTGATTTTATCACCGAGTGTCCAGCTCCACCACCCCTGAGAGTAACAGCTTTCCCACTATTAAAAAATGTATCCTGGAGTAGACCCGGTACATACGAGAGAAGGAAAACTCCCTCTCCCTTGCGTGACTAAATCTCCATGGCTCCAACGCCCCCCCCCCTTTCCCTCCCCCATCTGTTCCATGAACACAGGAAATTCTCTTGCTATCCCAGAAGTAACCAGAGGCCTGGTCTTGACCTGCCCATCCTCGGGTCTAATACACAATTGAAATCTCCCCCCAAAATCAACTGGTGCGAGTCCAGATCAGGGATGACTGCCAATACCCTTTTGACAAAATCTGCGTCGCCCCAATGTGAAATGAAATGAAATGTATATCGCTTATTGTCACAAGTAGGCTTCAATGAAGTTACTGTGAAAAGCCCCTAGTCGCCACATTCCGGCGCCTGTTCAGGGAGGCTGTTACAGGAATTGAACCGTGCTGCTGGCCTGCCTTGGTCTGCTTTCAAAGCCAGCGATTTAGCCCTGTGCTACATTTGGTTCACTAATACCACTGGTGCATCTGCTAGCACCCCACTCACCATAACATATTGGCCCCAGGGCCTTTCATAATTCTAATTGCCGTAAATGCCATCCTCTTATCGCAATATTCGGGACCTTGAATTAAAATTTGAGTGGAACATCTGCCCCACCCACCCTTTCCTCAGTTTCATCTGATCCCTAATTCACAAATGTGTCTCCTGCAAGAAGATTACCTCTGCGTCAAAGTTCTCAAATGAGTAAACACCCAAGAACGTTTAACCGGATCATTAATTCCTCTAACGTTCCATGTCACCAACCAATTAGGGGGGGGCTCCAGACCCTCCCTCTAGGAGAGTCAGCCATATCCCCTCTCTGAGGACCTCCAACTGGACCCCAACCTACTTTGAGTCCAAGCCCACCCAAGATGGACGCCGCCTCCACCCCTTATAAATAAAGAGACCCTCGTTGCCAGCATTTTATCTACCCGCCCCCCTCGGCTATCCACCCAACACCCCTCCTCCCTTCCGTCACCCTTCCAAACATCTGCTAACCGTTCCTCCCAGTTCAAATAGGCACCCATTCCCACCCCCTCCCACCCCTAGCACAGAAAACCCAACCAACCTAAACCCATTACCTCACCCAACAAACAAAACAAAAACCACTCCCACCCCAAACATCTAGCCACAGCATCAACCCCTACTTTGCTTCCGTTAACCAGCAAAACCACTAGCCAGGTGGCACCCAAAGAGAAAAAAGAAACAAAAGGCAATCCCAACCAGAAAGAGCCAGACACCCATTTACCCCAGGCCCTCATCCAAACCAAAAGTACGCATTCGGCAAAACAATAAATAAAGATTCCACAACCCTAATTGACCAATCAAACTATTCCATACTATCATGTGCAAGAAGAACACAGTACCCCAAATAGCTAAAACCCAAACAGTATATGAACAAAAAAAGAGTGGCAGTTAATTGTTCCCTGCTGCATTCTCCATGGCAACAACTGTACCAGAGTTTGCCAAACAATCAGCACTTTCTTCTCTTGCAGTATAAACTGTTGTTCCTTTTACTGTTGGTAATCTTGTGATTTGTCCTGATGAGCACAAGACGAAAAGCTGAGACAGCGTCGGTCTTTTTTCCAGCAATACTCGTTCTGTACTATCGAATGACTACTTTTTTCATATTGTTCCTGTCCTTATCATTTCACTATTAGCATATTATGAGAACATTGCAGGAACAAAATAAGTTTCAGCTTCTCCATTAAAGCAGTTTCAAGGGGATTCAATCTATGAATTCTCTTCAACAACTTTATGAATTCCTCTTGGTGACTTTTCATAAACAGCCACGTTCCTTCAGGAGAAAATTAATGCTGTGGATATTTTAATTCGGGTTTTTTTTTTACTGTTTATTTCCTTTAACTTTCTTCCTAATCCCATCTGTATTGTATAATATTCCACTTTCTGTGCATTATTTACATATAATTTATATTTCCTTCTTTATAGCTCCTGGTTTGGACTCGACTACATGTCTCAAATCAGGATTCTTCAAACTGACCAGCTTGGTTTCTTGCCCTATTTCTGTGCCGAAACAGACACTCAATGATTACAGGAGGGCTGTGCTCTAAAGCCCATCAAAACCTTGTGGGCAGCTGCTAGCAAGGTGAAAGGCAAGTGCTGTTCCTTCGCCACCAGCAGAATCATCTAGGCCTAGGTATGCTGAACAACCCGCTTTGCATTTTTAACATTTCTGCTTTGAGGTTCCTCACCTCACCACCCCTCTCCCCACCCCCACAGTGTAACTTGAGGAAAATAAATAAAAACCCATCGCCCACAAATAATATGATAGCAAAGTTCCTCTATATAAAAAAACTTGGTATGCGATTCCCAACATTATCTATTGAATCAGAAGTTTTAATTTATCATGAACCTGTATCAACTATTGGAAAATGATTGATCATGTTGTTTCACAGTTAAACATCAAATTGCTGACTAGTTCAAAATGAACATTCCTTTTTTTCTGAAATATTTTTATTCAAATTTTTAACATTAACATTTAAAACACGTAACATTGCGAAGCAAACCCCCCCCCAAACCAACCGTCCCAACTTGCCCCCTCCCCTCTAGCAGTAACCAGCTCCTTTTAGTATAAGCAAACCCCATCTCCTATGGAACCCCTCACTCGCCCCCCTCAGGGCAGATTTCATCTTTTCCAAGTACAAGAACTCCATTAAATTCCCCGAGGCACAGGGTGGAGAAACTGACCTCCATCCCAACAAAATTGGCCTGCGAGCGATCAACGAGGCAAAGGCTAAAGCATCTGCTCCCACTCCCATCTTCAACTCCAACAAGTCCAACACCCCGAATATGGCCCCCAGGAGACTTGGCTCGAAATCCACATGCAAGATCGCTGACATGCTGAAGAATGACCTCCAAACTTGCTCCAACTTTAGGCAGGACCAGAACAAATGTACGTGATTGGCTGGGCCTCTCCCAAACCGCTTACAAATATCCACCCCCCCCTCAAACAAAAGGCTCATCTTCGACTTCGTCAGGTGTGCACGGTGTACAACCTTTAGCTGTACAAACCCCAGCTTTGCATTTGAGGTGGAGGCATTCATACTCCGCTGCACCTCACACCACAGCCTCTCCTCCAGCGCCATCCCTAGCTCCTCCTCCCAATTGGCCTTAACCCCCTCCAGAGACACCATATCCTCCTCTAAAATCCTCAAATAAAATCACTGAGATAACTCCCCCCCTCCAACCCCATCACCGACGAAACCCCTCCAGCAACGAGGACAGTGCCACCAGAAAAATCGAAAAAGCCTTTTACACGAAATCCCGCACCTGCATGTACCTGAAAACCTCCCCTCGGGAGATTCCAAACTTCTCCCCCAGCCCCTCCAAACTTGCAAACCATCCTCAAAATGTATAATTCTGTGACCAATCCTTTCCTCATGCATGAAATATAAATCTTATGCAAAAATCACACCAATTAATTAAAACTACTAAATTGATCAGTGTCTGTTTAGTATATTAGAAAATAATACTTCCTTTCATAACCAGATCTTAAATATTTTCGTAGATTTGGTTGAACAGTTGATAACTTTTTTTGCAGTAAAAAAATAAATGCGAGTCAGTAAACTTAAGTTATTTACTAATAATAAATAAAATGTAAACTCCTTCCAAGGGAGACATTGTGTGATGTACATCTGTGTAAAGTATATTGGAAATTACTGTAATAGCATGCACTATAATCAAGCATTTCCAATGATTTGCATGCGGTATTACAGTTTGTGTGGCCCAGATATAAAGTTCTTTCAGCATTCTTAAGAAAGTTACCATGGAGACTTAATTTGAACAATGGCCTTTTATATCCAAAGTGCAGTAGGTGCAAGTACTGTTTACAATAGAAAGCCAAGCTTCATTCAAATTGAAGTTCGGTAGGACAACTGTGCCTTGTACATGAAATGTAGGTCCATTACAGTTGAAAATATCTGGGGAGAAAATGAAAATGACAAACCCCCAGATGACGAAAATATTTATATACCAAACCATGAACTTGATTCATATTTGCTTCTATTATCCATAGGAATGAACATTTTATTATCTTTATGTCTCATAGTACCAAACAAACTAGGTGGCACAACATGATCTTTAAGTGGCTACTGCATATATTAGTTTTAGTCAGTGCAGTCCCTCAATTGCCAATTTATCTATTACCTCATTTTTCTTGCAGCATCTAATGCCAACATCATTAAGTCCAGGGATATTGCACGTCTGCTCAACCTCTCACATCCACCAGTTTGTATTTTAAGGAGGGAAATACTTTTGAAATATTCTTTTCAAAAACATTAGGAAAATTGTCACACCCATTGGGATTCAAAAAGCAGCCTGCTGCTTACCATTTTGTTAGAATCACTGATCAGCAAAGATCACTCGGAATACCATACCTTGGAGTTCTGTCTTGTTCCAGGTTTTATACTGAGCAAATTACGCTACCTTTAAGACTGATCACAGTATAAAATTCGAGAACACACAAGCAACATTCACAAGACAAAGTTAAAAAAATGTGAAGGATATTACAATAAAAACAAAGAACAGTGAAATACGTTAAAAAGGCAACACAAGAATGTGGTAAGAAATCAGTTGAAAAATGATAAGATCCCTACTTTTAAAAAGTGACAACTAGGTGAAGGGCCTGGCATGTCACGCAAACCACCAGTTTTGACAAAAAGTACAAATAAAGTAGTTAGTTGACACCAAACCAGAGTTTGAAAAGCTTTAAAAGATTTTAGAAGTTACATTTAAAAAAGGAGCATGGGAGCAGTTCTGGTTTTGGCATTACAAAATTCAGTCATAATTTCAACACATTGAAAAACAGTAACTGTGTTTTGCAGCATATTGGCAAAGTGGGGGGGGGGGGGGGGGGAGAGAAAGTGGTCACAAAAATATTAATGAAGTAGAGAATCAAGGGCGTTGCATGCATACAAAAGAACACTGGAGGCAGAAGAGACAAACTTTTTTTTAAAAACGTGAACATTTTCTTTACAACATGAAAATCCTAGGAATATGGAGATCGAATAAAGTTTATGCAACACCTATAAACAGCAGAAACTTTAAAAAATGATTTTGCCTCCTGCATTGTTTACTTATGAATTATTAAAAACAAATGCTTACTTCAAATCAGAACAAAGATTCAAACTGGCAAACTCATATCTGACATACCAGAAAGAACCATTACAAAAACTGTGTTTATTGTTAAAAAAATCAAGATGCCTCAAAGGTGCAAGAGCAAAATAAAGTGAGCCAAAGGATATAAGAGGGTGTCAAAGAGATGGATTTTAAGAAAGGTCTTAAAGAGGAGAGATGAAAAGGGAGAAGTTTAGGGAGGAAATTGCAAAATGGCTGCCAATGGCGTAGCCAAGTAACTGGAAATGTGGCAGAACCAGAGAAGCAGGGAACTTGGGGTGAGGGAGTATATCACTGACAGAGATTGCAGAGGGAAGGAGGGTTGAAGCAAGGAAGAGAGTCAAAACAAGTTAGAAATTTGAAACCTAGTAACCTCTTTGTGTGAGGATACAGCAAGACCTGGTGTGGGCCAAACTTCACATAAGCTAAATTTTCAGGGGAAAACATAATGGGTGGTCAGTCGAGTATTAGAACAACATTCACCATCAAATAGTTTAATTGTGGGTGCAGGCTATTCACAGGACCGTTAAAACTTTTGAATGGGAGGGAACATTGAACTGAAATAGTCAAGTCTGGAGAGAACAAGAGAATAGATTTGTTCTTTTGCTTTTAATTAAAAGTAGAGTGAGGTCTACTAAACCTTTTGTTCTGGTGAACATAGAATTTACAGTGCAGGAGGCCATTCGGCCCATCGAGTCTGCACCAGCTCTTTGAAAGAGCGGCAGCTTATCTGAAGGGGAGTTTGAATTGCATACCAGTGCGGAAAGCAAGTGTTTACCTATGTGACATGGGGAAAACATTGGGGTAGAAAAAAGGTAATTTCAAAGTGGAAAGATAGGGGAATTAGCACTTTTATGCTAAAAAAGGGTCCATATGGTGGGCAATATATAGGGAAAGAATGATATATCAACAGCACAATAACTGGAGAAAGGCACACAGTAGAGGCAGCTACCATCACAGCCACACCCAGTTGCAGAAAACAATCTCCCTGAAAACAGATTACTGCTAAAAGGGCGCGTAAAATCCAAAACTCGAACCGAGAAGATTACGCCTTCGCTGAAACTGAAGATGGTTTTCCCAAATGTGAATAAATAATCTGTGCATGATAACTGGATTTAGCTCAAGAGTTATATAATATTGCATTTTGTTTGGGAACAAGTGGCGTCTCAGAGTTCAGGAAACATAGGTAGTTGGGAACAAAGAACTAACTTCATGTAATACTATGTGTGTATATAGCCATCAGTGTAGCTAAGCGTACAATCGTAGTGCATTATAGTCATTCTGGTCATGTGTTTTTCTTTAAAATTAATAAATGTTCTTTATTCACTGACTACGAAATGACTGGACTATTCCTTCCTGGTTTGCGTGTCTCTTCGCAGTTTACCAAATTGAAAATATAACCAGTGTTCCAAGTTACCCTTCTGCGTTTTGGGATACCCTCACATTTATCACCGGGTTCACTACAATAAGCAAAAAAACGAAAATAAACAATACTCAAATTTTCAGGGCTATCTGGATAGCTCAGAAGAATCAATTTTAATTGGATAGCTCTTTCAAAGTGCAAGCACAGGCATGATGGGTCAAATGTCTGTGCGCTATAGCATTGCAATTCGATTCGATTCATTTCTTGTTTCTTTGCCGCTATTATATGCTAAAAACTGATGTATTCTAAGATGCATAAAAACCATTTGGCCCACTAAATGTCTCAAAGACAGGTGCTATTCCTGTACCTTTTGTTAGCCTGGAGGTACAGATTTTATTTTATTGCACAACTGACTTTCAACAACCCTGCAAATTTGTTAACTGACCATACCCAAGTTTAACAGCAAGCCTTTCAAGCATGCTTCACTGCTGAAGCAACTGACTTTCAACAATCCTGCCATGATGTGAATGGAAAAGATTCAACATCACATAGCAATTTGTGAAGCAAAGAAAAACAAATTTGAAACATCTGTAACAATTTAAATTTCCCAAGGCATCAGTAACATGTATGTTAGAATATGAGACAAAACTAATTCCACAGGACACCACAATTGGTATTGCAACTTGCGAACCAACCTTTGAAGATTCCAAAAATCCTTACCAAAATGGGTATCGACTAATAAATATGAACCATTCGGTGTCGCCAAATGTGAACCGTGTGGGTGGTTGCCATTTTGAAAATGTAAAAAAAGACACCAGTAATTCATATTAAATCAATTATTCAATGACTCAATTCTATGAAAATACCTTTAACAATAATTAAACATTTTAATGCCCGTCAAATTCATTATCTTTGGCATCCAATGCAATGAGTTCATTAAATTCATTCTCGGTCACTTTGGCTATGGCATCACCATAAGGATTCTGCTCTGGATCAGATATGGCGCTTTCAGTTTCATAATCATTCCATCCTCAACAAATCATCTTTCTCTCCATCATTAAATGGAATAGTCACAATTTCTTGAATGAGCTAATGACACTTTGTGCACTAATAGCATCACACAGTTTGATGATGAAACTAAAGCTGGCCAGTGTACATATTCCCATCTTTGTGAAGGGTTTTTTCTACATCAACTATCCATTCCATTCAGCCCCAATTTAATCTTAAATGGAGAGTTGGGACACATAGCCAAAGATAGAACCTCCAACCTTAGTCTTTGGTATAACTGTAATTTAGCTGTTATTTCTTCACAGGCAACTCTTGATCTCACTGGCTATATGGGATCTGAACATGTCTCACAGTAATAAGCCACAATCTTTGCATTGGCCACCGGGATGCTTATTCCTCACATTATCAATCCATTACTTCACTCCAGCTTTATCCATCCAATTTTTGTCATGCACAAAAACTCAAGGGAGCTTGATTTTAGCATAGCTTTTACATTTGAAAATTACCATATGATTTAATTTCACTCCATCAGCTTTGCAGGGTAATACCACTGTGAATCTTGTTTTCTCATGTCCTGTGGTCTTCATAAGTGTTTTTGGCCTATTCCACTCCACAGTTTGATTGCTAGACGTATCAAAATTCATGACTATTTGTCCATGTTACTAATGTGGCATAATGGGTACCGGTCTTTTTGTTCACATCTGATGATGAATCGTTGGAAACCGGTAATTTTGGCAGAAGAGTTTTGGTATTCCACCAAATACTAGGCATTTTTGTTCCATAAATGGCTATCCCAACTCGCTATTGCTCCAAATTTGGTGCTGGACTCAGGGTTTCATTTGGTTCACTCAAGTGCATATACATGCATTGTAATTCTGGTGATGATGTAACCATTCTGATTATTTTTTGAGGACTCATTTCAATACATGCTTCTCAAGATAAGACCAGGGGCATATGGTCCATGCCCTCATGGAGCATTGGGTCTTTGGCATTTTCTGGGTAGATTCCTTCTTCTTACATTCTTGCACCAGTTTCTCACCAACACAGACTTTCAGGGGAGTTATTTGGCATGTCAGCAAACATTATGACTTTTAGCTTGAACCCGACTTCATATTTCATTTGTTTTGGTGGTGCACTCATTTCATGCAGTTGTGCGGTGAAAAATTAAGGCTGACTACTAATGTACACATGGCAAGTCATGGCTGAAAAACGGAGAGGGCATCAACTTAAAACATCAAGTATGTGCAAGAGTATGAATTTTGGGGCTAGTAAAATAGACTTGGTGGTAGATGAAATGTGCACACCAACTGGGGGGATTCCCAGCTTGGGTCATTGTCTGTGCGGAGACTGCACGTTCTCCCCGTGCCTGCGTGGGTTTCCTCCCCTAAGTCACATTCTTTTAAGCTGCTTCTAATAGGCAGCAATTTTATTGTACAATGTTACAGGGGCCAGTTTAATTTCAGTTGGCTGGACAGCTGGTTTGTGCGGAAGGATAAATACGGCAAATTTCGGTAACCTTGGATAACGAGAGATACTGTAGGCCTCGTCAAAAAGAAAAAGGAGGCATTTGTCAGGGCTAGAAGGCTGGGAACAGACGAAGCCCGTGTGGAATATAAGGAAAGTAGGAAGGAACTTAAGCAAGGAGTCAGGAGGGCTAAAAGGGGTCATGAAAGGTTATTGGCAAATAGAGTAAAGGAAAATCCCACGGCTTTTTACACATACATAAAAAGCAAGAGGGTAGCCATGAAAAGGGCTGGCCCACTGAAGGATAGGCAAGGGAACCTATGTGTGGAGCCAGGGGAAATGGGTGAGGTACTAAATGTATACTTTGCATCAGTATTCACCAAAGAGAAGTGTCATGTGAGGGGCACCTTGAAGACATGGATGTTTCAGCAATGTACCTTTAAGAAAACAGTGATGTCAGAAAGTGGGTGGGGCTGGGCTTTAGGTCAGCCATTTTACAGGTTTTTAGTTTCAGTTTTGGAAAAACGGCTTGTGTGTGTCTGTGGGTTTCCAGAGAGCTGCAGGAAGAAAGCAAGGTGCTGGAGCTGAAGTCAACCAAGCTAATATGTCTCTGCCATTCCACAGAAAATATATATATCCTTTAACCTGGTGTGATTTTGTTTAAAGATGTTAAGTCTCTTGGACGTTTGAAGGAACATTTTAAGGAATTATTTACTGTTGCAATATTTTCTGAGTTATCTTTGAAGTAAGGGATGTTAAGAGATCCAATGTTTATTTAAGATGTTAAGTTGAGTTCATGGAATAAACAGCGTTTTGTGTTTAAAAACCCACGTGTCCATAATTGTAATTCCACACCTAAGGAAAAAGCCGCGTGCTCGGAAAAGCAACAAATCCATTAAAGGGAGAGGTTGGTTGAACTCCATGATACATTTTGGGGTTCTGAAAACACCTCGCCCATAATAGAAGGAATTGGTGGATGTTGAATCTGGAGAAGGGTGTGTAGATAGCCTGGGTCACATTGAGATCCAAAAAGACGGAGGTGTTGGGCGTCTTGAAAAATATTAACGGTAGATAAGTCTCCAGGGCCTGATGGGATCTACCCAGAATACTGAAGGAGGCTAGAGAGGAAATTGCTGAGGCCTTGACAGAAATATTTGGATCCTCACTGTCTTCAGGTGATGTCCCGGAGCTGGCAAGATGGATACAGAACTGGCTAGGTCATAGAAGGCAGAGAGTAGCAATGGAAGGGTGCTTTCTGATTGGAGGGCTGTGACTAGTGGTGTTCCACAGGGATCAGTACTGGGACCTTTGCTATTCGTAGTATATATAAATGATTTAGAGGAAAATGTAACTGGTCTGATTAGTAAGTTTGCAGACGACACAAAGGTTGGTGGAATTGCGGATAGCGATGAGGACTGTCAAAGGATACAGCCGGATTTAGATTGTTTGGAGACTTGGGCAGAGAGATGGCTGATGGGAGTTTAATTCGGACAAATGTGAGGTAATGCATTTTGGACAGTCTAATGCAGATAAGGAATATACAGTGAATGGTAGAAACCCTCAAGAGTATTGAAAGTCAAAGAGATCTAGGTGTACAGGTCCACAGGTCACTGAAAGGGGCAACACAGGTGGAGATAGTCAAGAAGGCATACGGCATGCTTGCCTTCATTGGCCGGGGCATTGAGTATAAGAATTGGCAAGTCATGTTGCAGTGGTATAGCTAGTTAGGCTAGCTACAGTTAGGCCACACTTGGGGGCATAGTGTTCAATCTGGTCGCCACACTACCAGAAGGATGTGGAGGCTTTAGAGAGGGTGCAGAAGAGATTTACCAGGATGGTGCCTGGTATGGAGGGCATTAGCTATGAGGAGCTGTTGAATAAACTCGGTTTGTTCTCACTGGAACGACGGAGGTTGAGGGGCAACCTGATAGAGGTCTACAAAATGATAGGCAAAGACAGAGTGGATAGTCAAAGGCTTTTTTCCCAGGGTAGAGGAGTCAATTACTAGGGGGCATAGGTTTAAGGTGCAAGGGCAAGGTTTAGAGTAGATGTACGTGGCAAGTTTTTTTTTTACACAAGAGGGTAGTGGGTGCCTGGAACTCGCTGCCGGAGGAAGTGGTGGAAGCAGGGACGATAGTGACGTTTAAGGGGCATCTTGACAAATACATGACTAAGATGGGAATAGAGGGATACGGACCCAGGAAGTGTGGAAGATTTTAGTTTAGACGGCAGCATGGTCGGCACAGGCTTGGGAGGACCGAATGGCCTGTTCCTGTGCTGTACTTTTCTTTGTTCTTTGTTGCAGAGCAAGCCAACTGTGCCTGTCCCAGCTAAGGTTAATCATAAAGGCCCCCGCCTTCTCGACCTCACCTGAGGTGTGGTGATCCTCAGGTTAAATCACTACCAGTCAGCTCTCTGTTGTAGTGATATCATGGTTGTGTTGTAATTCACCGGCTGACCACTCATTAGTCTCAGAAGTATACAAGTGAATGTCAGAGTCAGGTGACCTCAGACTGACTGGAGAGCTAGAGAGAGGTTGCTTGTGCATGTTAATATTGTTGTTTTGTATATAGCTGACCCACAGTTAATGTTAATAATTTGTTTATAGCTTTAGCTACAAGTGTTCTTGTAATATAAATCAGGACATCCGACAGGAATATAACATCCGCCTCAAAGGGAAAAGCAGCCTATCATCATCTGGGATTATGGCGACATACTTACTTTTGGTTTTATACAAGGTAACTCAGTTTGGTGAGTGGTGGTGTAACTGAGAAATTACCCCATCTTATGTTCCATTTTGCAGGTGATAAAAGATCATCTGAAATGGTCACTCTAGATGCCAGCAAATCTAATGAGTGAGCATTTCAAGCATTTTCTGTTTTATTAAAGCTACTCAAAGCCTGTTTTCCAGACATTTTCAATATGGAACTCATTGAGAGGAGAGAAAAGATTTGACAAGATCTTGCTGGAAAGGGCGCGCTTTTGGCTGAGTCCCTTTTCCCCCACCCTTCAGCTCAAAAATGTTTTGTGCCACAATTTGCTGGAAATGTGAGCTGTTGTGGTGCAGTAAGGGCAACAGGGCATCTGGAAGCTTAAGTGAACAACAGCAGCAGTGTATCTCCTTAACAAATGAAATTAAAGAATGGAGAAAAAACAGAACATAATGGAAGGTGAACTAAAGCCAAATCAGGTACAGAAAATGAAATAAAGAATGAAACAATTGGATTAAAATAGAGACACGAGACAGAACAGAAAACTACTAAAAATTAACAATGACATTTTGAAAGTATTCAATAATTCATTTTTTTCAATAATTTAAGGTATTTTCATATAAACAAACAAAAGCAGAAGAACAACCAAACAACTTTATAAACAACCAACACCCACTGCTCCTCTATTACCACCCCCTTCTCACATCCAGCCTTCTCCATTTTGACCCCTTTAGCCTTTCAGCCACCCCTCCCCCCAAACCTCCTTAAAGAAATTAATAAACATCTTCCACCTGCAGGTGAACCCATTCACCAACACCGCCCCCCCCCCCCCCCCCCCTTGATAAACGTAACCTTCTCCAGCCTCAGGAATTCCGCCAACTCCCGCTCACCAACACATCCGCTTTTGGCAGCTCCGCATCCCGCCACCTCGAGGTGTTCAAGGAGGCAACGGCCAACACATCGGCCTCCCTCATCCTCTGGACTCCTGGGTCTTGACACCCCAAATATCGCTATCTCTAGACTCGGGTCCACCTCCACACCCAGCACCTCGGACAACACCCAGCACCACGGACATCACGTCCAAGAACCCCTGTCAGAACCCCCTCAATCTTGGACACGCCCAGAACATGTGGACATGATTAGTGCACCGCCCAGACCTATCCTCTACCCTCTCAAAGAACCTATTCATCCTTGCCACCATCATATGCACACTATGTATTACTTTAAACTGGATGAGGTTTAGCCTCGCACACGGCAAGGATGCATTCATCTCCCCAGAGCCTCTGCCCACGTCTCAGCCCCCATCCAGTTCCTCCTCCCAATTACGCTTTAAGTCACCCATCAGGGCTTCCTCCCAATCCATCAACTCCTTATTAGCATCAGACACTTGGGTGGCACGGTGGCGCAGTGGTTAGCACTGCTGCCTCGAGGACCCGGGTCCGATCCCGGCCGCACGTCACTGTCCATGTGGAGTTTGCACATTCTCCGTGTCTGCGTGGGTCTCACCCCACAACCCAAAAAGATGGGCAGGGTAGATGGATTGGCCACACTAAACTGCCACTTAATTGGAAAAAAATGAATTGGGTATTTTAAATTTATTTTTAAAAAGACATTGGACACCTTCCCCTACCCTATTTTGTCCTCGACAGCACCTTGTCTTGCAACCACACGTACGGCAGCCCAGGAAAGCACCTCTCCCTTTTCAAAGTCTCAGACCTGCAGGTACCTAAAGCCGATCCCCTAGTGCAACTCGTACTCTTCCTCCAGGTCTTCCAACTTCGCAAATTTGCCCCCTACAAACAGATCGCCAAATCGCTCATTCCCTGTCTGCTGCCACCCAGAAACATCACACCCAGCCACCCCCCACTGCAAACTTATGGTTGTCGCAGGTCGGCACCCACACCCGAGGCACCCTCCAGCCCCAAATAATTAAATCTTTATTATTGTCACAAATAGGCTTACATTAGCACAGCAATGAAGTTACTGTGAAAATCCCCTAATTGCCAATCTCCAGTACCTGTTCGGGTACACAGAGATGCTGCCTTCACTGCTCCCACACCCTTAGGGCCGACACCACCACTGGGCTCACAAGAGTACCTGGCCAGCAAGAATGGTAGAGGCGCCGACAACAAAGCCCTTAAAACATGTTCCCCGACATGATGCTGCCTCCATCCGACCCCACCCTATGACCCACTTCCTCACCATAGCAATATTCGCCGCCCAGTAGTAAAATTTATGAAGTCGGCAGAGCCAGCCAGCCCCACCCCCACTGCAAGAAAGCCCTCCATAACCCATGGGGTCTCCCCTCCCGTACAAGTCAAGAGATCAGCGAATTGACCGTAAAAAACGACTTGGGGACGAAGATTAGGAGGTTCTGGAAAACGAGCAGAAACCTTGACAGCATGGTCATTTTTACTGTCTGCACCCACCCTGCCAGCGACAGCATATCCCACCCTTGAGATCTGCTTTCATCTGCTCCACCAGCCGAGTCGGGTTCAACTTGTGCAGCTGCGCACAGCACCACATCACCTGGATACCCAAGTATCGAAAACTTACCTCACCACCCTAACCGGCAACTCCCCTAACTTCCTTCCTACCCTCTCGCCATTCCCATATTAAACTTGTATCCCGCAAACCGGCCAAATGCAAGAACCCCATGATGCCTCAGATACTACCCAAGGGGTCTAAAATACACAGCAACAGATCATCCGCAATGAGACCCTGTGCTCAACACCTCCGCCTCCCCCGCTCAATCCCTCTCCAGTCCCTCAATGCCCTAAGTGCCATTGCCAGCGGCTCTATCGGCAAAACGAAGAGGAACAGAGAAAGCGGGCACCTCTCCCTCGACTCACGATGCTGCCCGAAGTACCCCAAACTCACTCAGTTGTCCGCAAGCTCGCAAACGGTGCCTTTTAAAGCAACCAGACCAAATCCACACACTCCTGTCCGACCGCCCCAACACCTCCAGCAGACATTCCCACTCCACCTGATCAAATGCCTTCTCCGCTTCCATCGCCACCACTACCTCCAATCCCTGCCCCCCCCCCCCCCCCCAAGGCATCATGATTACATTAAGCAACCTCCTCACATACACGAACCACCTCCCCTTCACAAACCCACTGATCTTCGCCCATCAGCCCCTGGATGCAGTTCTCGATTCACGAGGCCAACACCTTCGCCAACAGCTTGGCGTCTAGGTTCAGTAGTGATATCGGGCAGTACACTGCTCCGGATCCTTATACATCCTTTAATATCAGGGAGACAGAAGGCTGCAACAACGTGGGGGGGTGGGGGGGGGGGGGGGGGGAGATCCCCCTTTCCCTTGCTTCATTATACACCCTCACAGAATCGTGGAATCTACAGTGGAGAAAGAGGCCATTTGTACCTATCGAGTCTGCACCAGCCTTGGAAAGAACACCGTATTTAAGCCCACTCCTCCACCCTATCTGCATAACCCCACCTTATCTGTGTAACCCCACCTAACTGTATTGGTCACTAAGGGGCAAATTAGCATGGCCAATCTACCTAACCTGCACATCTATGGTTGTGGGAGGAAACCCACGCAGACATGGGGAGAAAGTGCAAACTCCACACATACAGTCACCTGAGGCAGTGAATTGAACCCAGGAGCTGTGAGGCAGCAGTGCTAACCACTATGCCACCATGCCTCACCAGCAGTAGCCCCAGGTCCCCCCAAACTTTTTATAAAACTGCACCAGGAACCCGTCCGGCCCCGGGGCCTTGCCTGCCTGCATCACCCCCATACTCTCCATCACCTCCCTCAGCCCGACTGGAGCCCCTAAACCAGCCCCTCAACTTGGGAAACTCGAACCCATGCAAAAGCCAACCCCCCCCCCCCCAGCTAGGGCTCCAATACTCCAATAATCATAACATGCAGGAATGAGACTGAAACATTTAGATTGTTTAAATTCTGTCAGAAAAACAAATTAGCTATCATATAATCAGTAGTGCAAAAGGAGGCCATTTGGCTCATCGAGTCTGCACCAATCCTGTACCCTAACCAAGCCCATGCCCGCACCCTATCCCGTAAGCCAGTAACCCCACATAACATTTTGGACACGAAGAGGCAATTTAGCATAGCCAATCCACCGAACCTGCATATCTTTGAACTGTGGTAGCAAACCAGAGGACCCAGAAAAAGCCCACGCAGACACGAAGAGAACATGCAAACTTCACAGACAGACACCCGAGGTCGGAATCAAACCTGGGTGCCTGGCGCTCTGAGGCAAAGCTAACCACAGTGCTTCCCTGTCATTAACAGCTCTGTGCTCTAATTGCCAGACTTACATTTCTGTGGCACATTTAATGGACAATTAATGTGCGAGCTTCCCTGCTGTTTTTAAGAACTTGCTAAGATAAGGGCAAGATGTCATTTGTGTGAAACAAACAAAGTGGCTCAAATCAGCCAACAACGTCTGGAGATTAGCAACTCAAGCCGTATTTCTTAATTTCCCAAATTTGCTGCTTATTTACACATCAAAACTGCATGCATGTGGGGCAGCACGGTGGTGCAGTGGTTAGCACTGCTGCCTCACGGTGCCGAGGGTTAAATCACTGCCCTGGGTCACTGTCCATGAGAGTTTGCACATTCTCCCCCGTGACTACATGGGTCTCACCCCCACAATCCAAAAAAGTGATTGGAGGTGAACTGGCCATGCTAAATTGCTCCTTAATTGGAAAAAAATAATTTGATACTCTAAATTTATTTTTAAAAACTGCATGCACATTAAGATTCCATATTTTCTTTTTTAAATAAATTTAGAGTACCCAATTATTCTTTTTCCAATCAAGGGGCAATTTAGTGTGGCCAATTCACCTACTCTGCACATCTTTGGGTTGTGGGGGTGAGACTCACACAGACACGGGGAGAATGTGCAAACTCCACATGGACAGTGACCCGGGGCCAGGATCGAACCCGGGTCCTCAGCACCGTGAGGCAGCAGTGTGCCACCGTGCCGCTTCAAGATTCCATATTTTCAGAAAGGTGCAGCCCATGTATGTCACTGAGCATAAATCCTTTCTGAAGTAAAGGAACGTTGGTAAAAGGTTTTTGGAAACCTATTCAAATTCATCACCCAGTTTGTATCTACAAGATGCAGTGTAGCAACTTATCAAGATTCCTTCGACAGCACCATCTAAACATGTGATGTCGACCACTTAGAAGGGAATGGGGCAGTAGATGCTTGGGAACAGCACCACGTGCAAGTTTCCCTCTGAAACATTACATCATCGCATCACTATCCGCTGAGTCAAAGTGGCGGAGTCCTTTCCTAATAGCACCTCCGGGTGGACTCCGTCGGTTAATGGCAATTAGGCATGGACGATAAAGGCTGACCTTGCCAGCAACACTTACACCCCAAGAACAAGGAAAAAAACAAATTATTTTCAAAAACACTAACTATAATAGACAAATACACAATTTGACTTTTCCTTGAAAAGTAAATAATTTGAACATAATCAATTCAATTGACAATCAAATGTGAGATGGCGCCTCTTTCTATCACACAATCTTATTTAAAAAATTCAACTTCATAAACTATATCTCAGTTGTTTAAATTTGCCCATTAGCCTTTCTTTCAATTCTAAAATATAAACCAAAAATTGCTGAAGTCTAAAAGAAATGTTCCAACAAGGGGAGCTAAACTAAATTCCACTGACATACACATGTTTAGACTATAGCATTTTCATCATCGAACAGTCAAGAGCTTTGGCAATTAATGTCAATTCCAAGCCCAGGTTTTTGGAAGGGGTTGAGACTTGTATTATGAACTCATTGTATGACGACACGAAAGTCAATGCTATGGATAGGCTAAATTATTTAACTTTGCAATGTGTAGGGCAGCACGATGGCGCAGTGGCTAGCACTGCTGCCTACGGCACTGAGGACCCAGGGTTGATCCCGGCCTGGGTCACCGTCAGTGTGGAGTTTGCACATTCTACTCGTGTCTGCGTGGGTCTCACCCCCACAACCCAAAGATGTGCAGGGTAGGCGAATTGGCCACACTAAATTGCCCCTTAATTGGAAAGAAAATGTCATTTTTTTCATAAATTTAGAGTATCCTTCCGCACTGTGATTCTTAGATTTTTATTTCTGTTAGAATTTGAGCTGAAGGAAAAACATGTATTTTCTTTTTAAATAATTTTTATTAAAAGGTTTTCATAAAATATCAATAACAAAATGAGAAAAAAAAATAACCCAACAGGGTGAAGTACAAAACACAATCTAGAAAAGCAACCCCCCCCCCCACACATAAATAAAAAATTAACATTAACACCCCAACTTAACACAACCGGTATATACACCCTCTCAGACCCTTCAGGTGTAAATAACAAAAAACAATAATAAAGTAAACCCCCCCCCTCCCCCAAGCTGCTGCTGCCATTGACCAATGTCTATCGTTCTACCAGAAAGTCTAAGAACGGTTGCCACCGCCTAAAGAACCCTTGTACCGACCCTCTCAAGGCAAATTTCACCCTCTCCAATTTAATGAACCCTGCCATATCACTGATCCAGGATTCCACGCTTGGGGCCTCGCATCTTTCCACTGAAGAAGAATCCTTCGCCGGGCTACCAGGGACGCAAAGGCTAGAATACCGACCTCTTTCGACTCCTGCACTCCCGGCTCCTCTGCCACCCCAAATATTGCGAGCCCCCAGCCCGGTTTGACCCTGGATCCTACCACCCTCGACACCGTCCTCGCTACGCCCTTCCAAAATTCCTCCAGCACTGGGCATGCCCAGAACATATGGGTGTGATTTGCTGGGCTCCGAGCACCTAACACACCTATCCTCACACCAAAAAACCGACTCATCCTTATCCCAGTCATGTGTGCCCTGTGCAGCACCTTAAACTGTATGAGGCTGAGCCTCGCGCACGATGAGGAAGAGTTCACCCTCCCCAGGGCATCTGCCCACGTCCCTTCCTCAAATTCTCTCCCAACTCCTCCTCCCACTTACCTTTTACCTGCACCACCGAGGCCTCCTCCTCTGCAACACCTGTAAGTTTCCGAGATCTTCCCCACTCTCTCCTCTCCCCCCCTCCCCCACCCCCCGCAAGAGCACCCTGTCCTGTGCTGTGTGGTAGTAGCCACGGGAATTTCACCACCTGCCATCTGGCAAACGCCCTTACCTGTAAGTACCTGAAGGTGTTCCCCGGGGGGAGCCCGTACTGCTCCTCCAGCTCACCCAGGCTCGCGAACTTCCCATCCACAAACAGGTCCCCCAACTTTCGTATCCCTGCCCTGTGCCACCCCGAAAACCCTCCACCTGTTCTTCCTGGGGCCACAACTTCCCCCCTGTGCCGTCTCCACTGCCCCCAAAATTTGAGGGCAGCCACCACCACTGGGCTCGTGGTGTACCTCCTTGGAGGGAGCGGCAGCGGCGCCGTTGCCAGCGCCCCCAGACTCGTACCCACACAAGACGCCGTCTCCAGCCTCTACCATGCAGCCCCCTCCCCCTCCATCATCCACTTGCGCACCATCGTCGCATTGGCGGCCCAGTAGTACCCACAGAGGTTGGGCAGCGCCAGTCCCCCCCTATCTCTACTCCGCTCCAGGAGCACACTTCTCACCCTCGGAGTCCCGCGCGCCCACACATACCCCATTATACTCCTGTTAACCCGCCTGAAAAAAGCTTTTGGGATAAACACAGGGAGGCACTGGAACAGGAACAAAAACCTTGGGAACACCGTCATTTTGATTGACTGCACCTACCCGCCAAGGACAGTGGCAATGCGTCCCACCTCTTGAACTCTCCTCCATTTGCTCCACCAGCCTTGTAAAATTAAGCCTATGCAGGGCCCCCCAGCTTCTGGCCACCTGGACCCCCAAATACCTGAAGCTCCTCTCCGCCCTTTTTAGTGGGAGCTCGCCAATCCCCCTCTCCTGGTCCCCTGGATGAACAGCGAACAGCTCGCTCTTCGCCATGTTGAGCTTGTACCCCGAAAAGTCCCCGAATTCCCTAAGAATCCTCATTACCTCCGGCATTGCTCCCACCAGGTACGCCACATACAGCAGCAGGTCTTCCGCATAAAGTGACACCCTATGCTCCTCCCCACCCCAACCCCCTCCAGTTCCTTGACTCCCTCAGTGCCATAGCCAGAGGTTTAATTGCCAGTGCGAAGAGCAGGGGGAACAAGGGGACACCCCTGTCTCGTCCCTCGGTGCAACCGAAAGTACTCGGACCTCCTCCCGTTTGTGGCCACACTCGCCATCGAGACCTCATACAACAGCCTAACCCACCTGACAGACCCCTCCCCAAACCCAAACCTCTTCAGCACCTCCCACAGGTACCCCCACTGTACCCTATCGAAGGCTTTCTCAGCGTCCATCGCGACCACTATTTCCGCCTCCCCCTCCCTCGCCGCATCATGATAACGTTCAAAAGCCTCCGCACATTCGCGTTCAACTGTCTCCCCTTCACAAACCCCGCCTGGTCTTCATGGATGATCTGCGGCACACAATTCTCAATCCTCGTGGCTAAGACCTTCGCCAGCACCTTGGCATCTACATTTAGCAAGGAAATCGGTCTGTAAGACCCACATTGCAGGGGTTCCCTGTCCCGCTTCAGGATCAAGGAGATCAGTGCCCGGGACATCCTCCCTTGCCTCATTAAAGGTCCTGACTAACAGCGGGCCCAACAGGTCCATATATTTTTTTATAGAATTCGACCGGGAAACCATCCGGCCCCAGTGCCTTCCCCGCCCGCATGCTTCCTATCCTTTTGATCAGCTCCTTCAGCCCAATCGGGGCCCCCAATCCCGTCATCAGTCCCTCTTCCACCTTTGGAAACCACAATTGGTCCTGGAAGTGGCCGATCCCTCCCTCCTCGTGGGGGCTCGGATCGGTACAATTCTTCGTAAAAGTCCCTGAAGACCCCATTGATGCCAACCCCACTCCGCACCATACTCCCTCCCCTGTCCTTAACTCGCCCGATCTCCCTAGCTGCGTCCCGCCTCCGAAGCTGATGCGCCAGCATCAGGCTTGCCTTTTCCCCATACTCTTAAATCGCCCCATGCCTTCCTCCACTGCACCTCCGCCTTCCTGGTGGTCACCAGGTCGAATTCGGCCTGGAGGCTACGCCTCTTCCTCAACAATCTTTCCTCGGGCTCCTCCGCATACCTCCTGTCTACCCTCACCATCTCCCCCACCAGCCTCTCCCTCCGCTCCCTCCTCTCCTTGTGGGCCCTAATGGAGATCAGCTCTCCCCTCACCACCGCCTTCAGTGCCTCCCATACCATCCCCACTCGGACCTCCCCGTTGTCTCTCTATACTTCTTCGGACCCGCTCGCTCACCTCCTCGTCCGCCAACAGCCCCACCTCCAAGCGCCACAGCGGGCTCTGGTCCCTCTCCTCCCCCATCTCCAAGTCCACCCAATGCGGGGTGTGGTCCGAAATGGCTATTGCCGAATACTCAGTATCCTCTATCTCGCTATCAGCGCCCTACTCAAAATGAAAAAGTCGATTCGGGAATAAGCCTTACGGACATGTGAGAGAATGAAAATTCTCTAGCCCCCGGCCTTGCAAATCTCCAATGATCCACCCCCACCCATCTGGTCCATAAACCCCCTCAGCACTCTAGCCGCCGCCGGCTTCCTACCCGTCCTAGACCTGGAGCGATCCAGTGCCGGATCCAGCACCGTGTTAAAGTCTCCCCCCATTATCAGGCCCCCCACTTCCAAATCTGGGATCTGACCCAACATACGCCGCATAAAACCCGCATCGTCCCAGTTCTGGGCATACACATTGACCAGTACCAACCTCTCCCCCTGCAACTTACCACTTACCATTATGTACCTACCGCCATTATCTGCCACAATGCTCGACGCCTCGAATGACTATTCTTTCCCACCAAGATCGCCACCCCTCGACTTTTGGCATCCAGCCCCGAGTGAAACACCTGACCTACCCACCCTTTCCTCAATCTTACTGGTCTGCCACCTTCAGGTGCGCGAAATCGCGGGCCCGCTTAACCGGCCCATTCAGTCCCCTTACATTCCAGGTTATCAGCCGGATCAGGGGGCTACCCGCACCATCCCCCGCCGACTAGCCATGACCCCTCCTTGGCCAGCCACGCGCCCGCACCCCACAGCGCATACCCCCGTCTCGACCCCCCCCCCCACCCGTTCCCCACAGCGGCATACCCCCTTCTCGACTCCCCCCCCACCCGTTCCCCACAGCGGCATACCCCCGTCTCGACTCCCCCCCCCCCCCCCCCACGACCCATTCCCCACAGCGGCATACCCCAGTCTCGACCCCCCCCACCAGTTCCCCATGGCGGCATACCCCCGTCTCGACCCCCCACCCCCCCCGACCCGTTCCCCACAGCGGCAGCGGCATACGCCCCCCCCGACCCGTTCCCCACAGCGGCATACGCCAGTCTCGACCCCCCCCCCGTTCCCCACAGCGGCATACCCCCGTCTCGACCCCCCCCCCCGACCCATTCCCCACAGCGGCATACCCCAGTCTCGACCCCCCCCACCAGTTCCCCATGGCGGCATACCCCCGTCTCGACCCCCCCCCCCCCGACCCGTTCCCCACAGCGGCATATGCCCCCCCCCCGACCCGTTCCCCACAGCGGCATACCCCAGTCTCGACCCCCCCCCCCGTTCCCCACAGCGGCATACCCCCGTCTCGACCCCCCCCCCCCCGACCCATTCCCCACAGCGGCATACCACAGTCTCGACCCCCCCCACCCGTTCCCCACAGCGGCATACCCCCGTCTCGACCCCCCCCCCGACCCATTCCCCACAGCGGCATACCCCTTCTCGACCCCCCCCCCCCCACCCGTTCCCCACAGCGGCATACCCCAGTCTCGACCCCCCCCCCACCCGTTCCCCACAGCGGCATACCCCCGTCTCGACCCCCCCCCCCCGACCCATTCCCCACAGCGGCATACCCCAGTCTCGACCCCCCCCACCCGTTCCCCACAGCGGCATACCCCCGTCTCGACACCCCCCCCCCCCCCCACCCGCTCCAGCTCCTCCTTGACCATAGCAGCAACTCTATTCTCTCTCCTCTCCTCCTCCTCCCCCCCCCCCCGACCCGTTCCCCACAGCGGCATACCCCCGTCTCGACACCCCCCCCCCCCACCGGGCGAGGACCCATCCTAGCTGATTTACTCACCCCTCCCCCCATTGCACTTCTGCAAGTCAGCTGAGTCCTGCTGACCCGGCCATTCCCGCCTCCTCCCATTGTGTGGCACACCCTCCTCGCCCGTCCCCATCCATAGAACGGAAGGGGGAGAGCCTAAGCGCAGGAAACAACACTCGCTTCCCCGCCCCGGCCCCACCCCCTCCAGTCTTCAGCGCGGGAAAAAGCCCGCGCTTTCCACCTACCAGGACCCGCCACCTCTGACGCAGCTCCTTTTACAGGCCCGGTCCCCTCCCCCACGGGGCCTCATCTCACTGCCGTCCACCCCCCCCCGGTTCCGTTTACCTACCCCCCTCCAAGAGCCCCCCCGACCAACCCAACCAAAACAGTGCCCAACCCGCCCCAGCCACCCTCACCGACCCGAAAGAGAAAAACACAGAGAAAAAGAAACCCGGAGCAATACAAAGGCCACCCCCCCCCCCCGCTCGAAACAGAAATAAACATAACATATCAACCGCAGTCCCCAATCGCCCATCCCGACCCTCAATCTGTGTCCAACTTCTCGCCCTGAACAAAGGCCCACACCTCCTCCGGAGACTCAAAATAATGGTGCCGGTCCTTGTAGGTAACCCACAGTCGCGCCGGCTGCAACATGCCAAACTTCACCCCCTTCCTGTGCAGCACCGCCTTTGCTCGATTGTACCCGGCCCTCCTCTTCGCCACCTCCGCACTCCAGTCCTGGTATATTCGAACCTCCGCGTTCTCCCACCTGCTGCTCCTCTCCTTCTTGGCCCACCTGAGCGCACACTCCCGATCGACGAACCAATGGAACCTCAACAGCACCGCCCGCCTCCTCGCCAGCACTCTATGGGCCCCTTCCAGCTCCAGGGGCCCCGGAGCGACCCCTCTCCCATCAGCGAGTTCAACATGGTGACCACATAGGCCCCCACGGGAGGCCCAGAAACCGCAGATTCTTCCGCCTCGACTGATTCTCCATCTCCTCAAACCGCTCCTGCCATTTCTTGTGGAGCGCCTCGTGCGCCTCCACCTTTACCGCCAGGCCTAAGATCTCGCCCTCATTGTCAGAGATCTTTTGTTGAGCCTCACGGATCGCCACCCCCTGAGCCGTCTGCGTCTCCAGCAGCTCATCAATAGAAGCCTTCATCGGCACTAGCAGGTCCGTTTTAATCTCTCTGAAGCAGCGCTGGATACCCTCCTGCTGCTCCTCTGCCCACTGCATCCACGCTGCCAGGTCTCCGCCCGCCGCCATTTTGTCCTTCTTCCCTCACACCTTCTTCGGGTCCACCACCACCTTTTTTGTCGCCCCACTCCTAGTTGAAGCCATATACTGACGGGGAGCTGTTATAGACTCCTTCCCACACCGGGAAACGTCGAAAAAGTCCCGTTGGGTGCCTGAAAAGAGCCCAAAAGTCAGTTTTTGCGGGAGCCGCCGAATGTGCGACTTAGCTCCGCATAGCCGCAACCGGAAGTCAAGGAAAAACATGTATGATGGCCATAACTGGATTTTAGTCTGTCTTTTGGCACTTTCATAGTAGCCAGATTTTTTGATAAGTAAACTATTTTTAAAATTAAAAATTAGATTAACGTTTGATCAGAAAATATGTTGCCAATAGTCATCTTAGATATCAGTTTACAACCAGTTGATTAAAAACGATTGCTGAAAAAGGTTTCACAGAAATAATGACAGCTTGGTTGACAAATCTCAAAATTGATCCACAAAATTCACATCTGATCAAAAACTAGGAATTTGAATGTAGGAAGTCATATACAATCCTGGTGGTTGAACGATTTTAAAATTACATCAACCACAAGCAAAATGATGAGCATTTGACCAAGAGACATGGTAGAGTTCTGTCTTGAATCTGAGGCAGACAAGTTAAACAGCATTCTGCCGTTTCCATGCAATGCAAGGAAACAACTTCTGCAGATAAACTGATGGCATAGGACATCTGCAGTCAGACAGAACTGCTCTGTGCTTGTGTCCGATTCCAAGGAACATTTTCAGTGGAAAATGAAAAGCCTGTAAAGAATTTGGTTTGACCATTAGCATCAGTTAGACAAATGTCATGGTTCAGGACAATTGCCAATCAGTATTGATGTGACACTGGAGGCTGCCGATAGCTTCACATATCTAGGCTTCATAATTAACAGAAATGTCACTTGAAATTAACATACACATTGCAAAAATTGCAGCTGTTGTGTCCAAGCTGAGTAAATAGTATGGAACAACAGAAACCTGATGGAAAACAAGAAAATGTGAGTTTTCTAAGCTTGTGTACTTCAGTGCTCTCCTCCACAGTCGTCAGACCTGAACATCCTGTGCTAAACAAGAAAAAAAGACTAAATAGTTTCCATCTTCACGGTCTCAAACATATCCTCGGCATCTCTTGGTAAAAAAGGTTACTAGCTGAGAGGTTCTGGAGTACACAAATTCTGTCAGCATATACCAATGTTTTGGATGGCTTGGTCATTTTCATCCGAGGAATTAGTCGTACATCCAAAGACCATCCGTATAGTGAACTGGCCACTCGATCACGACTGGCAGAATGTCCATTCCTCCGCTACATGGACACCTGCAAGTGAGATATGTAGTTGGCAGATGTCGGCACAACTAGAAGCCTGTCGCCAATGGCCAGGGCCTCTGGAGGCCGACTTCTACGTGGGACATCAAAAAAGTCGAAAAGAAACGGAAAGTTCTACCAGCCAAGAAAACAGAAACAAGAATATCCTGCACCTTTCTGACCCACGGTATTCATCGGCAGCAAGTGTGGCAGAGACTGCCATGCCAGACGGAGGCTTCCTGAGCCATACCAGGTGATGCTTTACACATCAAGATATAAATCATTATCTTTCATGACAAGTTGCCTGTGAAGTGACTAATAGAGGTAATTCTTGGGGATGTAAAACAGCAAACACCTTTTTTTTTTAAATAAATGATTTTTATGAAATTTTTAACATTTCATTGGAATATAAAAGACGTGAACCATGACAAACATTCTTGAACAAGATTCCATTAACAAACACTCTCACCTCCACTCCTCCCCCCCCCCCCCCACCCACCCAGGCTAGCACCGCTATAAGTAAACTACCCATTCCCCCTTAAACTCTAGCAGTGACCAATTCTTTGAAATACACTATGAGCGGTCACCATCTTCAATAAAACACCTCAATCGACCCTCTCAAGGTGTATTTGACCTTCGAGGTGCACAAACTCCATCAAATCAGCGAGCCATGCCGAAGCCTTTGGTGGTGCCGCCATAATCCAGCCAACGAAGCAAAGGTCAGGACATTTGCCCCTGCTCCCGTCCACAATTACGGCACATCAGAGACCCCAAAAATCGCCACCAGTGGGCAGGGCTCCAACCCCCATTCAGGATCGCTGAAATGGTGTCCAAAAATGACCCCCAAAACTCGACCAGCTTGGGACACTACCAGAACATGTGTGATGTGTGGGCCCCTTGAACAACATTCGCACCCATCTTCCATCCCTTCAAAAAAAAAAGCAGCTCATCCTCGCTTTAGTGAGGTGAGCTCGAAAAACTAACTTTAGCTGAATGGGGCTCAGCCTCACACAAGATGTTGTTGCATTCACCCTCAACACCTCACACCATACCCCTTCCTCTAGTATCAGTCCCAAATCCTCCATCCGTTTTGCCTTCATCCCCTCAACCAAACCCAATTCTTCCCCCAGTAGAAGCTGGTACAGCCCGGACATACTACCCTCCCATCAAACCTGCGCAGGATAAAAGGTGGGCGGCTGAACCACCAGAAAGGCCCAGTGTCGCTCTTGCAAACGCTCCCAAGCTCATCTCCCTAACAGACTCCGATTCAATCCCTATCCAGAGGGTTCCCCCCAGGTCCCCGTACCACCCCAATATTTTCTCCGCGTTAGCCGCCCAAGAGTAATGTAACAAATTTGGCAGTTCAAGGCCCCCTGCCTCTCCCACTGAAGCAACCCCCTTTAAATCATCGGGACCTTGCCCGCTCAGATAAATCTGGTAACAAGTCAGTCTACCGCTTGAAAAAATGATTTGGGCAGAAATATCGGGAGTCATTGGAACATAAATAGGGATCTAGGCAATATATTCATTCTAACTGACTGAACTCGACCTGCCAGCAAAAGCGGGAGGCTGTCCCACCTCTGCAGGTCTGCCTTGACCTTCACCACCAAGCTCGAATAATTCAGCTTCCATATCCGTCCCCACTCTCCCACCACCATTACCCCCAAATACAGGAAGCTGGTCCCTGCCAATTTAAACGGCAACCCCTCAGCCTAGTACTCCTTCCCGCAGCTCCTACCGCAAAATATTCACTTTTCCCTGTATTCTGTTTCTAAGACCATAAGACATAGGAGCAGAATTAGGCCACTCGGCCCATCGTGTCTGCTCCGCCATTCAATCAATGGCTGATATTTTTCTCATCTTCATTCTCCTGCCTTCTCTCCATAACCCCTGATCCCCTTATTAATCAAGAACCTATCTATCTCTGTCTTGAAGACACTCAGTGATTTGGCCGCCAAAGCCTTCTGCGATAAAGAGTTCCAAAGATTCACCACCCTCTGGCTGAAGAAATTCCTCCTCATCGCTGTTTTAAAGGATCGTCCCTTTAGTCTGAGATTGTGTCCTCTGCTTCTAGTTTTTCCTACAAAGTGTAAACATCTTCTCCACGTCCACTCTATCCAGACCTTGCAGTATCCTGTAAGATTCAATAAATTCCCCCTTCATCCTTCTAACGAGTACAGACCCAGAGTCCTCAACCGTTCCTCATACGACAAGCTCTTCATTGCAGGAATCATTCTTGTGAACCCCCTCTGGACCCTTTCAAAGGCCAGCACATCCTTCCTTAGATACAGGGCCCAAAACTGCTCACAATACTCCAAACGGGGTCTGACCAGAGCCTTATACAGCCTCAGAAGTAAATCTCTGCTCTTGTATTCTAGCCCACTCAACATGAACGCTAATATTACATTTGCCTTCTTTAACTGCCGACTGAACCTACACGTTAACCTTAAGAGAATCTTGACCAAGGATTCCCAAGTCCCTTTGTGCTTCTGATTTCCTAAGCATTTCCCCATTTAGAAAATAGTCTATGCCTCCATTTCTCCTTCCAAAGTGCATAACCTCACACTTTTCCACATTGTATTCCACATTTATAGCTAGAGAAAGCCCTTAAATGCTGCAAAATCTCCATGATGTTTCCAATAGATGTGCCCAGATTCCTCACGTTTAACAGCAAAGCTTCAGTATATAACAATACCGTGTTCCACCCCCCCCCCCCCCCCCAACTATCTCATTCCATTTCTTCAAAGCCCTCAAACGCCATAGCCAACGGCTCAATTGCCATTACAAACAGCAAAGGAGACAGTGGACATCCTTTCCTCGTGCCTTGATGTAACAAAAAAGCCTCAGAGATCATAATATTCGTACAAGCACTCGCAAGCAGTGCCCTCATACAGCAGCCACACCCAGGACATAAATCCCAGACCCAGCCCAATTTCGCCAATACTGTAAAGAGGTATTCCCACCTCCACCTGGTTGAATATCTTTTCTGCATCCAGAGATACAATAATCTCCGGTACCGGACCAGTCGCAGGGTTAAGTAAGCACCACATTAAGCAATCAGCGCATATTCGATGGGTGTGCTCCTCTCCGCGCTGCCTCTGGCCAGGTGTGCTCTTCTCCGCGTTGCTTTCGGCCAGGTGTGCTACTCTCCGCGCTATTCCTGGCCGAATGCGCTCCTCTCCGCGCTGTTCCAGGCTTGAAGCGACTCCAACTTCTCCCATCCTTTTAAATGCTCGGGTCCATTCCTCTCGGCGCTGTTTCAGGCTGGGTCCACTGCTCTCATGCTGTTTGTCTCGATTAAGCTCCTGGGTTAAAACGCCCGAAAAAATTCCTGGACAAAAAAAAAAAAAAATCGGGCAAAAAGGACCCAAATATCGGGCCATAGCAGGAGCTACCTTTAATGAGACCTCTCCCTCCTACATCACTCCGGAAGTCTCCAGCAACAACCTTTAACATATAGTTAACTACACAGAATGCCTAGGACCGAACAACTTTGTTTTATACTAATCAATCTTACATGGGAAGTCATGATAAAGTGTTGTTTGCAAGTCAAGTGAGGTTAGAGGGAAAAACCGAAAATGTTTTAAACAGATCCAGAAATAGTTTTTTTAAATTACATTTTCAGCTCCTATTATAAAGCTTTTCATTTTTGTCTATTTTATGCTGTTGATGGAAGACTTTCCTTCCAGAATAAAATTAGACCATCTCAAGAAACTGTGAGATGTCGATTTTATTTCTGGGACTGACATCAAACCCAATCTGCTGACAAGAAGGACCAGACAGAAAAAGAGTTGACTGATTTCAGTCTAGCTGTAAGTAAATGCAAGTCCAAAGCACACAATTACACATAATAAAATGGAAAACATAGAAAAGTCAGAGTTTGTGAAATTAAAATGTAAAACTAGAGAAGTTCAGGTTGCTCTCTGAATCATGGAAAGAGATCATGCAAATCATGCAACTACATGTCAGATCTGGCACCAAAGGTAGACCTCTATTCCTTTTATCTATACACCAGAATATTTATATACACTTTTGTTAAGCTCTCGAGTCATTTCTTGCAGAAACAGGTTTTCAATTTAAATTGAAGTTAGGAGAGAAGATATTGGTTGCCAATCTAATATATTTCTGGTCAGTGATTCGGGAATTAAGAAAAAGAGGGTTGTTTACCCCTGCAAATATTATTCAGGTTCTCCTCCTCTCTCCATATTTTTAACTGAAGAAAATCAAGACACCTACCTTGATTGGAGCCGTTGAGAAATGAACCTTTCTGCATAAATTCTGTTCTTCATCAGAAAGTCCAGATATTTCCTCATAATCGTCATCAAGGGTATAGTTAATCTCTTCAACCAAGTATTCATCATCACACTTGCTTTCATTTTCATCTTGAAAAGGTTCCTCAATATCTTTATCATCTACAAATGCAGCATTCTCTATCCCACAAACCGCTGAGCCCAAAAACATTCCACTAACTCCATCTTCCTCTTCAATGTTCTCAACATCCTCATATTCCTCCTCTTCTACACTGTCATCGGATTTGTTCATCATTTCTTCAAATGTCTGATCATCGTCTTCTTTGCTGTTGAATGTTTCATGAGTCTGCCCTGTCTCACGGCTAATGCTCCGAGATTTCTCTTGCCTCTCAACAAAAACATCATCCAATTCATTTTCACTCTCTGAAGATTCATTCTGAACTTCCACCAACTCTGCCCGAACTACTCCTAGTTTGTTTGCACCTTCATCTGGAACATGGCTGTCTAGTTCACTGTTGGAGGCACTGCTGCTTACAGGAACCGTCTTGTGACAAGGTGGTTCAGAGAAACCAAGAGAACTTTTTTGACATTTATCTGCTTCTAAGAGGTGACTTCCAGGTGAGCTGAAATTGTTGCTACAGATCTGTATTTCTGACTCTTTCTGATCTTCACCTTGTGGTGTATTTTCTGAAATCGAAGATGGATTCTCATAATCTCCTGCAGGGGACGTACTCTTACTAATAAATGCAGTACTGGGCGGCATTTGGTGCTCTCCAGAAATCCGATACTCAGTTGCAGGGGTCTTTGTTGTGTTGTCTTTGTTTGTTTCATCACTGTCACTATCCGCTAGAAAGCTTTCTAATCGTCTTGAAATTGGGCCAGCATTTAGAGACGAGCGAGGTTGGTGTTTTAAATCGCCGGCGGCTTTCAGATTACTCCGATCTCTCAAATCGCTGTTAGACAGAGCAGAGGTACTGGAGTCGCTCTTAACTTTTCTTGCTCCACTTTCTGAAGACGATGAGCCGCTTCTTCGACTCTCGGATGAAACACTACTTACTGAAACTTTGATTTCGTTTTTATGAAGGGCTTTATCCGACACCTTTTCGTCAATTTGACGCTCAAAAAGTTTTCTCGTTTCTGAGAATTTTTCAGCCATGCTCGTTTTGTCCAAATCCACATCTTCACTATTCGTTTTATCTGCACTGGGTGTTTTTTGATATGACTTATGAGCATTATCATCGGCAACTCCACTCGATTGCTTTGGTGGACAAACCGGATTCAAATCAGACTTGTTAGTTTCATTAATTTCATCTGGTGTGCTTCCCATTTGTAGCAACATATTTTTTATTTTATGCACACGATTGCCGAAATGCCTTCCTCTCATCTCTTCCCTGTGTCCAGTTTCTCGGTTCGTTTTTTGGGCACCCATTTTAGAACTGTTTTCCTGCTTGCTTCCATCAAAAGTACACCTCAAAGCCTGAAAATCCGCCTTGTATGCATTCCGGTGGGGCGAAGCGCTCCGGAACGTCCTCTCACCTTTACCTTCGGCTTTCATCATGTTAGATCAAATGTTCTTGGGCGACGGCGAGATGATGGAAATTGTTGGCCAAGTTTGTCTGCCCGTCCCCCCGGAGGTTACCATTCGCCCCGCAGACACACACAAACGCCACGGCGGTTTAAGAGACGATTTGGGCACGAGAAGCCGCTCCGACGGCTGAAGCCTCGGCGGTTACTTCAGGGGCTCGAAGCTGCTCCATCTGCAGAAAGGGAAAATTTGGCAAGGATTAGCGACTGAAGACTGGGAAAGTTTAGGACAGGGCGGCCCGATTCCGTGTCGACATTCCTAAAGCTGAACGGCGCCCTGTCCAGACAGGAGACAGCGCCTCCCCTCTCCCGCCCAGCCCAGCAATGCGGCCAGTCACACCCCCCACCCCGGTGTCGGGATCGGGCTTGTACACAAACTTTACTTCGCCCAGAAGCCCAACTCCCGTCACCGCTTCAGAAAATAAGCACAAAAGTCTCTTCCAGCAACTTTTAAGAGGCAAAAAAAAAACTATAACTCTCCCCCCCCCCCCAAACTCCACAGCGCATCCAACAAGTCTCCGTACCGTGAGTTCGTCTGCACTTTCCAGCCGAGGCCATTCCGGCACGGACTCTCTAACTCCGGACCACCGCCATTACCGCTTCCTCCTCCCCGCTCTCGCGCAGAGCCCGGCCCCCGCGCGCCTGCCTCGGCCACGCGCCTGCGCCACAGAGCTCGGCAGCTCACAGGGGTCCCTCCCCTCGGCAGCTCACAGGGGTCCCTCCCCTCGGCAGCTCACAGGGGTCCCTCCCCTCGGCAACTCACAGGGGTCCCTCCCCTCGGCAACTCACAGGGGGGCTCTCTCTCCCCCCCCCCCCCCCCCGAAACTCACAGGGGTGCTCTTTCTCTCCCGCCCCCCCCCCGCCACTCACAGGGGGGGCTCTCTCTCTCCCCCCCCCCCCGAAACTCACAGGGGGGCGCTCTCTTCCCCCCCCCCCGCCACTCACAGGGGGGCGCTCTCTTCCCCCCCCCGCCACTCACAGGGGGGCTCTCTCTCTCCCCCCCCCCCCACAGGGGGGCTCTCTCTCTTCCCCCCCCCCCCAGGGGGGCTCTCTCTCTCCCCCCCCCCCCCCAGGGGGGCTCTCTCTCTCCCCTCCCCCGCCACTCACAGGGGGGCTCTCTCTCCCCCCCCCCCCCGCCACTCACAGGGGGGCTCTCTCTCTCCCCCCCCCCCCGCCACTCACAGGGGGGCTCTCTTCCCCCCCCCCCGCCACTCACAGGGGGCTCTCTCCCCCCCCCCCCCCGCCACTCACAGGGGGGCTCTCTCCCCCCCCCCCCCGCCACTCACAGGGGGGCTCTCTCCCCCCCCCCCCGCCACTCACAGGGGGGCTCTCTCCCCCCCCCCCCGCCACTCACAGGGGGGCTCTCTCCCCCCCCCCCCCCCCGCCCCCGCCACTCACAGGGGGGCTCTCTCTCCCCCCCCCCCCCCCCCCGCCACTCACAGGGGGGCTCTCTCTCCCCCCCCCCCCCCCCCCCCGCCCCCGCCACTCACAGGGGGGCTCTCTCTCCCCCCCCCCCCCCCCCCGCCACTCACAGGGGGGCTCTCTCTCCCCCCCCCCCCCCCCCCGCCACTCACAGGGGGGCTCTCTCTCCCCCCCCCCCCCCCCCGCCACTCACAGGGGGGCTCTCTCTCCCCCCCCCCCCCCCGCCACTCACAGGGGGGCTCTCTCTCCCCCCCCCCCCCCCCGCCACTCACAGGGGGGCTCTCTCTCTCTTTCCCCCCCCCCCCCCGCCACTCACAGGGGGGCTCTCTCTCTCTTCCCCCCCCCCGCCACTCACAGGGGGGCTCTCTCTCTCCCCCCCCCCGAAACTCACAGGGGGGCGCTCTCTCTCTCTCCCCCCCCCCCCCCCCCACAACTCACAGGAGGTCTCTCTCTCTCTCCCCCCCCCCCCGAAACTCACAGGGGGGCGCTCTCTCCCCCCCCCCCCCAACTCACAGGAGGTCTCTCTCTCCCCCCCCCCCCCCCCGAAACTCATAGGGGGGGCTCTCTCTTCTCCCCCCCCCCGAAACTCACTGGGCCCTCCTCCCGGAGCTCCGCGTCCGGGACTTGGAACTCACATTAGCTTCGCAATTTCCCAAGATTAACGAGAAATAACAAACCATTGAAACACCCACCCACGAATTTATGAAGACGGATCTGTACTGATTCGCCGCCTTCACTTTTCGTGCTGTCTGGCTGTTCTTGAATAAGTTTTTTTTTGCCAACAGTTCCTGAAAGGGCTGCATCCCCTCCCCACCCAATCAAGTATATAGATTTTTTCCCCGAAAATTTAGATTCAAAGTAATTTTACTTTCCTCAGTTAGTCAGGTTCGGTATGAATTTATCATGTTTTTTGTTTTGCAACCAAGCTAAAACTGACTTATAAATTTGCGAGGCATATTTGTTTTTCTAAATTTGTTTGCAACATGTCGGTCCATTCCTTGTAATGTGCTCGGTCGGAGCCAGAGACGTAACCTGTTAAAAGCACCAATGGAATTGTACAGGTTTTCCACAGTGTAGCAGGGAGGAGCAGACACACTAAAATACTCCCAAGGGTTTAGTGTAGACTAAATATTACCCTGAGAGAATCCCACTGTCAAAATTCCTCTTAAAAAGTATTCAAATAGGAGGAAATTAGATGAACAAAATGTTTTCGCTTTCTTTTGTCAGTCTTGGGCATTTTTAAAGGCGTCTGCTTAAAGGAGGAAGGATGACAACTATCGCAGTTTTATTCTTTAAAGTGTTATTACGCGTGAACGGACGGGGGGCGGGGGGGCTAAACTTGCGCATAGTCCAAAAAAAACATGATTATAGTTACATCTTTTGGGCCTGTCATGTTAATTGCTGCAATGTACTGTATGGGCATTTGGCACTATGGGTGGCAAATGAATGCACTAGCGTGTTGTTTAATGCCGCATTTCTCTGGTAACGATGCCCTTGGATATACAGCGCTTCCTCTTGTGGTTAACCATACCACAGGATAGATTTAATCTGCAAAGTGACTACTTGCATAGATGTATTGATAACATTTGAATAGTTCAAATAACTATTTGCTTACCGTAAACGCTGACGTGCAGACTGAAATAACTGGTTAAGTGCTGAAATAACTGGTTTAGGTTGATATTATAATAATCTTAGCAGGTTTTGCCATTAGAATAACGAGGTAAGTCATGCGTGAAGTTTGTGCCGATAGCTTAAAATTTCCGTGAGATTTGGATGAGACGGATCTAATTCGATAGATCTGCCATTGGGTTTTCTATGGCACCTCCCTTGTGTGTATTGACCTAATTGTAAAAGCTACGATATATTTAAAGGCAGAACATATTGGAAACGCTCAGCGGGTCAGGGAGTAACTTTGGAGAGAAAAGGCACTTCGGGTATGATATGCATCTGAGGCAGTCTGGCCCTCTTGCCTGTTAAATAAATAGTCTTTTTGATGTACACAAAATCAGCTATCAATGCATGGCAATGGCCGTAAATGTGAAGAATAGTCAAAATATAATTGCAAATGATCCTAACTGGGTCACTACTAATTTCACAAAAATAAACCCGTCATCCCAGTTTTTGTTTTATGTGTCTTGTTCATTGGAGAGAGAACTATAAATAGACAGATTTGGCTTTAATTATAATTGCCCTGGGATCAGAGGAAGCTGAGTGCTAAAACAGCCTGGCATGACAAACCCCAATAAGTGTCTTAATTTCTGTATACTATTCCTAATCTTAAAATGCAAAGTTATGTGGTAATACTTAAGATATCTAAAGAGATTATTAATAGGATACAAGTACACTGCCACATTGGTGTCACTGCTAAGAGCTTTAAATTCACAGAAGTAGACAATATCCAAGTTTGTGATATCTATCTTGGGCTTGACAGCATAGAGTTTAGTGACAATGTACTGACAGGCTGGTGCATTTTTCAAAACATTAGCAGAGTTTTTTTTATAATATTACCAGAAAGCCCACATTCCCATTTCTCAGCTGGAAGTGGATCTCCGGTTGCAAGTTCGTGATTCCAGCCAGATAATATAAATCAGGCAGTGCTGACTGAAAATCAATCCCAGAGTAAGCAGTCTGAGACTAGGCATACTGCATGGGCACAGCCTTTGCCATAACAACAATAGAGCCGAATGTTGAAGTGGAAATCAACTGACATGAGAATGAAATGTTTGAACCTGACATTCTGAGTAGAAAATATGGGCTTTTCACCAGTGCTATGCAGGTCTGCTACGCGTATGATTGTAATTCCTATGTACTCCACCTTTGTTTCACATCCCTTGGCACCCTGCCTAATAATAACCTTTGCTGTCAGTCTTAAATTTAAATTTACCCAGCAACCACAGCCTTTTGGGGGAAGAGAATTCCAGATTTCCACTCCCCTTGTGTGAGAAAGCATGGCCTGATTTCACTCCTCAATGCTCATGCTCCAATTTTACAATTATGTCCTTCTGGATTTTCCCCACTCCAGAGTAATGTTTTTTGTATTTATCCTATTGAATCCCTTAACCATTTTAAATTCCTCTATTTGGTCACTCTTCTGAACGGATGCTAGACTGAGAGATTCGCAGAGATGCAACACCGGAAGAAATTTAAGCAAATCATACATAGATAAGTAATTGAAAGACAGACACAGATGAGAAAAAGTAACAGAGACAGGGAAGACTATATGTAACTCAAGAATAGAAACATAGGGCACAATTCTCGGAAAGATATTTAAGTATGGTAGCGAGCGGGAACTGCCACGAGCTTCCAGGTGCTCGGCCCAGCAAGAGTGGCAACACTATTCAGTGTTAATTGGTTCACTTAACAAGGCCCTACGGGCTACTTGTTGCAAATGATGGCTCACCAACCGATTCGCTGGGACCACACTCCGCTAAAAAGGTCGAGCAGGGACGGCACGTGGCACAGTGGTTAGTACTGCTGCCTATGGCGCTGAGGACCCGGGTTCAAATCCCGGCTCTGGGTTGTAGCCACCTGAGTTGGCCACTTCCCGACTTAAAATGGAGAACCGCAAAGGCTGAAGGGAAATTCAGCCAACACAGGCAAAGACTAGCAAATACAGAAATCTTGAGTATTGGAACCTGTAAGGAACCAGACAGCACTAAAACCAGCAGCCATCTGCATAGTAATGAGTGACTCCAGGGCACAATGGCAACAGTTAAGGTGAATAAAGCCAAGCCAGACTCCTCGGCGCCAGCAGGAGCCAAGACAAAGGAAGGCCAATGGACACTTAGGGACTGCCCAATGATCAGGGAACAACTCCAGTATTGGAGAAATCGATCCAAGTGATCGGAATGCAGTCCAATCACTTGGAACCAGATACGGGGTCTGCCCCGAAGGGTGGGAAATCCCTGGGGACTATAAAGTAAAGCCCCCAAGTTCAAATTGTTCTTCTTTGGCAGGGTCACTCAGCAACTTGAACCAACCCTTGACAGTGACCTGCCTCGCTACCTCCAACCATGTAAGTCTCAAGTCAGCGCTCGCTACGAGATAGGCTCTCCTAGCTACCAGTCCATACCAGCTTTTGAATCCTGCAGACTCAGGACCTGAACGAAAGGCCATTTGTTTCCCTGACCTGGTGGGCCAGTCCGAAGCTAAGTATAGGCCTTTTAGTGATAGGAATAGCCGAGAAAGTAGAGTTTATGCATGAGCAGTGATTTACTGTGTAAAATAAATGTGCTTTGATTTGAATCTTACTAATTGGCGTGTTGAGTTATTGATCATTACTTGAACTTGAACCTCGTGGCGGTATCATAAAGATACCTGGCGACTCTAGAGCAAAGGTTAAACAAACAGAGCAAATTACGATTTAAGAGCCAACCAAAGGTGAGCTACAGGGTCACTGACCGTGTGGAGTTTGCACATTCTCCCTGTATGTGTGGGTTTCACCCCCACAAGATGAAGATGTGCAGGTTAGCTGGATTGGCCATGCTAAATTGCCCTTTAATTGGAAAAAAAATAATTGGGTACTCTAGATTTATTTTTAAAATGTCGAGCAGCACTTCAGCTGCACTTGCACAGCCACCCCAGACAGCTCACAACCATGGCAAGAAAACCGGCCCCAAGATTCAGGGATGCAGACCTGGGGAGGCTCCATGATGTGGTGGATATCCTAATCCCCCGAGGGTCCTGGAGGTGAGCCACTGAACAGCCAGTGCTACCTGGGATGAGATGGCGGCGGCCGTGAGCTCAACGGGTGTGGCCAGGAGGACTGGCCTCCAGTGTCATAAGAAGGCAGCACGGGTGAGTTGACACCAATGCCCCCTCCCACCTCTACCCCCCCCCCACCCCACCCCACCGACACCTTTCCACCCCCATGTGAGCATCCAGCCTTCCCAACCCACCATGAGGTCACCAACACTCTCTTCACCATCCCCCCCTCTCTTCACACACACCCACCCACCACTGTGAACCACGTGTGTGGCTAACAATGCCGCTTCTGTGTCTCTGCAGAAGGAGCTCTCTCACAATCGCCGGGAGACGGCCCAGACTGGCAGAGGGGTGCTGGACATACAAATCCTCAGCGCCTTCAAGGAATGGGCCCTGGAGGTGACAGGGTGGTCAAGGACAGAGCGGTCACTAATGCGGAGGTTGGCGGACACAACAGAGATGAGTATCTACCTGGCCCCATCTGGAGGACCTGTCAAACGGGAGTTGTTATTGCCATACTGACTGACCCATCCCTCCCACTGGCCACATGTCCATTCTCCCGCAGGTCCTCCATCCCGGGTGGCACCCTCTGCTGCCTCTCAGGGGAACACCTTGGAGGAGAGCTCTGAGGAAGACATGATCGAGGCATCACAGCTGCCATCCCCACCCTCCACCAGTGCAGATACACGCACCTCGGTGAGAAAAGTTAGTGGTCAGGCTTCTGGGGCACAATCTGGTGAGCTCCACACAGCTGATGTACATCAGGTGGAGGCAGGAACCATCAAGCGCGACACCACTCGGAGGTCTGCTGGATCCCAGGTCCCAGCCTAATGCTGAGCCTCTGGTACAGGTTTACCTGCAGCTGATGGAGATGTTAGAGTGCAGCCGGGACATTCAGAGGGAGATGTCAGCGACACTCCAGCAGGTCCATAGCTGCTTGGAGGAGTCCCAGAGGTTATGGGCGCAGGAAATGTTGCCAGCAATGCGTGGCACCGAGGTCAACTCTGCTAGGGTGGCGACCCTAGTGGAGAACCTGGTGCATGCCTACAGCACCATTAGTGGAGGTATCCAAGGCGTGGCGCAGTCGGTGACGGCCAAGGTTCTCGGCAGAATGCCTGACTCGCTGGGGAACGTGACCCAGTTCCAGACTGATCTCAATGAGCTGTTGCGGGACATGTCCCAGTCTCAGATGGGAATGACCGAGGCGCTGCGGAGCTTGTCCAAGTCACAGGTGGGCATTGCCGAGTCACTGCAGAGCATGTCCCTGTCACTGAGGAGCATCACCAAAGGCAAGGACAACTTGATGCAGACTTCGGGGGACCACCAGGACTGATAGAAGCAGATGGCGCAGGGGCAGCCAGGGCTTGAACCAGATACCCCTCCAATCCAAGGCGCACCCCAGGGCCTTTGGGCACCGAGCGGGAGGAGAGGGCGCTGGGTGCCAACTTGGACCCGTCCCATGGAGTGGTCCCAGAGTCCCCCGAGGACGCCCGCCGGGAGCATTGAATGCCATGAGACGTGGTAAGCAGCTGGCTGCCACCACCTCAGATGTGCATCCTGGGGACTCAACTAGACCTAGCGGTAGAGCTAGGAAAGTTAAGCACATCGAGGATCACTGAGGGTACTGGGGGGAAGGGGGAGAGGGTGGATAGTTAGGGAGTGGGGAGAGTGGAGAATTGTTGGACACCTGTGACACATTAAAAACCCTTAACCATAACCAGCATGACGCCTCTTTCACTTTCGTCCCAGTTCTCCCAGTGAGCCAGAGAAGACATGAGTGAGGCACAGCAAAAAGTGAGTTTGGGAATTTGAAGCTAGGTGGGAATTCAAACGTGAGTGGGGAGGAGGTGCTTTTTGATCCCTGGTAAGTGACTGGTAAGTAGTTTTTCTTTTCATTTGTCCATTTATTTATTTCTTTATTGGCATTGTAGTTGTACAAGTTAACCTAAGGCAGTGCAGGTGTCCCCTGCGGTCATGTCCCTGCAAAACAGATAACGATTTGGATACTGTTGGGGGAGCTCACCAGGGGAAGGCAGCAGCAGCCAGGGTCATGGCACCACGGCTGGCTCTGCTGCGCAGGAGAGCAGGAATAAGAATGGCAGGGCTACAGTGATAGGGACACAATCGTAAGGGGAGTAGACAGGCGGTTCTACGGGCGCAATCAAGACTCGAGGATGGTATGTTGCTTCCCTGGTGCAAGGGTCAAGGATGTCTCGGAATGGCTGCAGGACATTCTGGGGGGGGGGGGGTGAACAGCCAGCTATCGTGGTGCGCATAGGAACCAATGATATAGGTAAAAAAACGGGATGATGTCCGACAAGCTGAATTCAGGGAGTTAAGAGTTAAACTAAAAAGTAGGACCTCAAAAGTAGTAATCTCAGGATTGCTACCAGTGCCACGAGCCAGTCAGTGTAGGAATGTCAGAATATCTGGGATGAATACATGGCTCGAGAGATGGTGCAAGAGCGAGGTGTTCAAATACCTGGGGCATTGGAACCGGTTCTGGAAGACAGTCTGCACCTGGGCAGGACTGGGGGGGGGGTGTTTGCTAGTGCTGTTGGGGAGGGTTTAATCTAATGTGGCAGGGGGATGGGAATTGATGCAGGAAGTCAGAGGGAAGTAAAACAGGGTCAGAAACAAAAAGTAGTAAGGGGGAAAGTGTAAGGCAGAGAAGCCATAGTCAAAAATCAAAAAGGGCCACAGTAAAAGGTACAGTGACTGAGGAGAGTGTGAAAGGGGAGGTAGTCAATGCAGGATTGAGGGTGTTGTACCTAAATGCGCACAGGATACGGAACAAGGTAAATGAGCTTGTTGCGCACATTGAAATTGGCCGGTATGATGTTGTGGGCATCACAGAGACATGGCTGCAAGGGGATCAGGGCTGGGATCTAAATATCCAAGGATATATGTCCTCTTGAAAGGACAGGCAGATGGGCAAAGGGGGCGGGGTTTCATTGTTAGTAAGCAATGAAGTTAAATCGATAGCAAGGAGCGATATAGGATCAGAAGGTATAGAATCACTGTGGGTAGAGTTGGGGATTTGCAAAGGTAAAAAGACCCTGATGGGAGTTACGTACAGGCCCACTAGCAGTCGTCAGGATGTGGGGCAGAAAATGAATCAGGAGATCGAAAAGGCATGTAAAAAGGCAATATTACAATAATCATGGGGGACTTCAATATGCAGGTGGACTGGGAAAATCAGGTTGGTAGTGGATCCCAAGAAAAAGGATTTGTGGAATGTCTAAGATGGTTTTTTGGAGCAACTTGTGACAGAGCCTACTAGGGAACAGGCAGTTCTGGATTTGGTGATGTGTAATGAGGCAGACTTGATGAGGGAACTTAAGGTGAAGGAACCCTTAGGGAGCAGTGACCACAATATGATCGAACTTACACTGCAGTTTGAGAGGGAAAAGCTGCAATCAGATGTAACGGTATTACAATTAAATAAGGGTAACTACAAAGACATGAGGGAGGATCTGGCCAGAGTTGATTGGACAAGGGGCCGAGCAGGGAAGTCAGTGGAACAGCAATGGCAGGCGTCTTTGAGGGTCATTCGGGTGGCACAACAGAAATTCATCCCATGGAGGGGGAAACATGCTAAGGGGAGGACGAGGCATCCGTGGCTGACGAGGGATGTCAAGGACAGCATAAAAGCTAAAGAAAAAGCTTACAAAGTGGCGAGAATTAATGAGAAGCCAGAGGATTGGGAAGCCTTTCAAAGCGAATAGAGGACAACTAAAAAAGCAATAAGGGGGGAGAAGGTGAAGTATGAGTGCTAGTAATATAAAGAAAGATAGGAAGAGTTTTTTTCAATATATAAAAGGTAAGACAGAGGCAAAAATAGACATTGGACCACTGGAAAATGTGTCTGGAGAAGTAATAATAGGAAACAAAGAAATGGCAGAAGAACTGAATAGTTACTTTGCATCAGTCTTCACGGTGGAAGACATCAGTGGGATGCCAGAACTCCAGGAGAACCAGGGGACAGAGGTGAATACAGTGATCATTACTAAGGAGAAAGTTCTGGGGAAACTGAAAGGTCTGAAGCTGGATAAGTCACCTGGACCGGATGGACTACACCGCAGAGTCCTAAAAGAGATAGCTGAGAAAATTGTGGAGGCATTGGTGATGATCTTTCAGGAATCACTGGAGGCAGGAGGGTCCCAGAGGACTGGAAAGTGGCTAATGTAACGCCACTGTTTAAGAAGGGAGGGAGGCAGAAGTCGGGAAATTATAGGCCGATTAGCCTGGCTTTGGTCATTGGTACGATTTTAGAGTCTGTTATTAAAGATGAGATCGCGAAGTACTTGGAAGTGCATGGTAAAATAGGACTGAGTCAGCACGGCTTTGTCAAAGGGAGGTCGTGCCTGACAAATCTGTTAGAGTTCTTTGAGGAGGTAACAAGGAAGTTAGACAAAGGAGAACCAGTGGACGGGATTTATTTCGATTTCCAGAAGGCCTTTGACAAGGTGCCGCATAGGAGATTGTTAAATAAGTTAAAAACCCATGGTGTTAAGGGTAAGATCCTGGCATAGATAGAGATTGGCTGGCTGGTAGAAGGCAGAGAGTGGGGATAAAGGGGTCTTTTTCATGTTGGCAGCCAGTGACTAGTGGTGTGCCTCAGGGGTCAGTGCTGGGACCACAACCTATCACAATATACATTAATGATCTGGAAGAAGGAACTGAAGGCACTGTTGCTAAGTTTGCAGATGATGCAAAGATCTGTAGAGGGACAGGTAGTATTGAGGAAGCAGGGGGCTGCAGAAGGATTTGGACAAGCTGGGAGAGTGGGCAAGGAAGTGGCAAGTGAAATGCAATGTGGAAAAGTGTGAGGTTATGCACTTTGGAAGGAGGAATTTAGGCATAGACTATTTTCTAAATTGGGAAATGTTTAGGAAATCAGAAGCACAAAGGGACTTGGTAGTCCCTGTTCACGATTGCCTTAAGATTAACGTGCAGGTTCAGTCGGCAGTTAAGAAGGCAAATGCAATGTTAGCATTCATGTCAAGAGGTGTAGAATACAAAACAGGGAGGTACTTCTGAGATTGTATAAGGCTCTGGTCAGACCCCACTTGGAGTATTGAGAGCAGTCTTGGGCCCCGTGTCTAAGGAAGGGTGTGTTGGCCTTGGAAAGGGGCCAGAGGAGGTTCACAAGAATGATCTCTGGAATGAAGAACTTGTCGTATGAGGAACGGTTGAGGACTCTGGATCTGTACTCGTTGGAGTTTGGAAGGATGAGGGGTGATCTTATTGAAACTTACAGGATACTGCGAGGCCTGGATAGAGTGGACGTGGATAAAATGTTTCCACTTGTAGGAGAAACTAGAAGCAGAAGACACAATCTTAGACTAAAGGGGCAATCCTTTAAAACAGAGGTGAGGAGGAATTTCTTCAGCTGGAGGGTGGTGAATCTGTGCAACTCTTTGCCGCAGAAGGCTATGGAGGCCAAATCACTGAGTGTCGTTAAGATAGAGATAGATAGGTTCTTGATTAATACGGGGATCAGGGATTATGGGGAGAAGGGGGAGAATGGAGATGAGAAAATATCAGCCATGATTGAATGGCGGAGCAGACTCAATGGGCCGAGTGGGCCAATTCTGTTCCGATGTCTTATGGTTTTATACAAAATGCAGGACATTAGGTATCCTGGTGGCATAAGCTATACAACTTATAGCCTCCCTCTGTACCAGCTGTTAAATATTTTGAGTTCCGGGATTGCTTGTAATTTGAGATGATTGCTACTGTTATAAATGGGTCCTGTCAGGCTCAAAACCTTTGATATTGAGGATGCTATGCTGCAACAGGATGATCTGTCTTACGGTCCTGTAAAATAAAAATTATATGGTTAGTTTTCTCCATTTCCATCCATCTTCTTTTGATTATTTTTGAGGTGGCATTATTGATAGTTGGAAAGAAGTTCATGGTTTTGACCACACGACTTTGCAGATTAAAAAGAGGAGGTGTGAAGTAGGAGGTTGAAAAGAACTAATCAGGGATAAAATGGTGATAACAAAATCTAGAATATTTTGAATTACGTCATGGTGAAATGTTGTAATACCAACTAATGAAAAGATACTTGTTAACGTTATTGTTCTCTGTGATTCATGCATGCATAAGGGCTCATTGTAATGGTTATTAAGTTACCTCTGGGCAAACATGTTCTTTTCTAGTCGATGAAAGAATTAATGTGTAAGAAGCAAGCTGCGATTCAAACATGTTTTTCAACAACTTTAATGGTTCACAAAACTTGCAATTAGCATTTAAGAAAATGTCCTTATTGACATTTTCAGTTAAAATTTAAAATGTGGGCAACACAGTGGCTCAGTGGTTAGCACTGCTGCCTATGGCACTGAGGACACGGGTTCAATCCTGGCCCCGGGTCACTGGAGTTTGCATATTCTCCCCGCGTCTGCGTGAGTCTCACCCTCACAACGCAAAGATGTGCAGTGTAGGTGGATTGGCCACACAAAATTGCCCTTTAATTGGAAAAAAATAATTGGGTACTCTAAATTTATTTATTTTTAATTTAAAATGTATCCACAGATAAATATTTGCTCGCATGGAAAAAAGAACATTTCAGTTTGTTTAAGTTTATGTCGCATGTCACATGAAACAAATTACTTTTTGCTGTTTAGTCACTGTTGTTATGGAGGTAAAACAACACTCAATTTATGCACAGCAGGATCCCACAAGCACAACAATGCAATCAATGGCCAGCAACTCTGCTTTGGGTATTATTTGGTTCAGAAAATCAGGAGAACTTGAGATATTTCTGTGCTCTTTTTTGAATAAAAGGGTTTAATAATGGGTTTAATAATGTCAATTTGAACCAATGGAACCGATAGACGAAAATTCTTCAATTTAACATCTCAACCAAAGGACTGCACTTCCAACAATGTAGCACTCAATCAGAAGTATTAGCGCAGATTATGCACTTAACTCCTGCAGTATGGGTTTAAATATACAACCCACTGATTCAGAATTAAGAGTGCTGCCAAATGAGTCAACCAGATACTATGCAAAGAAAATACGAAGTAGAACATAAGAAAATAAAAATAAGAACAAAAAAGCTGGAAAACTCAACAGGTCAGGCAGCATCTGTGGAGAGAAACAGAGTTAATTTTTCAGGTTGATATCCTATTATTTACAACAAATGGTAGAAGTTTGAAGAAAAAAATAATCTTTTACTTACTAATCTAAAGTCATGAAAAATAGCTGCAATATTTGACGGGTTATACATGTCACGAGCACGGTCAACATTTATTGCTCATCCCTAATTGCCCTTGAGAAAGTGTGCTGCCTTCAACTGCTGTTGCCCTTGTAGTGAAAGTACTCACACAGGGAGGGAAATTCAGGATTTTCACACAACAGCGATGAAGCAATGGTGATACTTTTCCAAGTCAGGATGGTATGTAACTTGGAAGGCCACTTTCAGATGCTGATGTTCCTATGCATATCCTGCAATTGTCTTTCTATGTGGTAGTTTGTGGATTATGAAGCTTTGTTGAAGAAAGCTTAGCAAATTGCTGTGGTGCATCTTGATAATGATGAAAAATGCAGCCACTGTTTGCCAGTGATGGAGGGAGAGAATGTTTAAGGTGAGGGATAGGGGGCAGGACTCCCCGTTAGCAGATGCTAAAATCGGGAAATGCGATTGGGTGGAGAATAGCTTCCGTCGCCAAAATCGCGGCAGGTGGCGGCAACTCGTGATTTCTCTGTCACCTCGAAAACGGCATCAATGCATTTCACTCCGCATGTACAGTAGACAGCATTTGCATATCATTAGCGGGCCCAACCCGGTAATCTCCAGGGCCTCCATGATTCTCCGCCTCCGATGGGCCGAGTTTCCGACAGTGTGGTTCACTTGTGCTCTTAAAAATTGTGAAACCGGCTTAGTGGCTTCTGAGGGAGAGAGAGAGGAGGTAGGACATGGAGAGTAGCGACTGCAGGCTGCCGAGCCGGTTAATGGCCAGGCAGGACGGGGTGGGGGGGGGGGGGGGCCTGCCAGAGCCAGGGGAGGGGGCGGAGATGGGGTAAACAGGCTGAGTGGCCAGGTGACCCCCCATGGTACTGGCACAGACCGCCATTATGTTGGCCGTCTTGCTGCGCACCCACTGACCATGTTGGCCCTGGTTCTGTAATATGATACCGGCTGTATGGATGCCTCCAACCCCGCCCCCCCCCTCCCCCGCCAACTCCCCCCCCCCCCAACCCAGCCTTCACCCACCGGCAGCCCACCCAGGGCAACACCCACAGTAGTCCCTGGCGAGGGCAGTGCCAGCCAACAGTACCGCTGGCATCAGGAATGGTCATGGTGCAGGTCACCGACAGGGTCAGGGGTGCAGGAATTGGGGGGGGGGGGGGGGGGAGGAAGGAACATGCGGGGCAAATCCTACAGTGAAAACCGGGGCCACCATGTAGGTGGAACTGGCTGGGCATGGGGGTATGCAACACGCTGACATGTTTTCCTTTCACCTCCTGCAGACAATGGGTATTAGAATACAACCAGCAATGGTGACCTTCCTGTGGTCGCCACCGCCCTGGGGGATGCCCTCCAGCTGTTCGAGCGGGCGCTGCTCAAGGAGGAGGAGAAAGCTGCAGCAGCGGAGCAGGCAGCAGCGGTGCATGCAGCATAGGGGCAGGTGGCAGCTACCCAGGATGGAGAGTGAGCCGCCCAACAGGCCGAGGAGGGGCAGGTGCCAAGGAGGCGCCACATGAGGCCTCATGTGTACCAACACTGCCTGTCATTTGAGGATTTGTTGGATTGGACATACCGTCGTAGACTCTGGCTGAGAAGAGAGACAGTGCGAAATATCTGCCAGATGATGGCACAACTAGCACCGCGGGGCTGTGGGGAGGACACCCATTTCCGGTGGCTGGCAAGGTGACGGTCGCCCTCAACTTTTATGCAACAGGGTCCTTCCAGGCGCTGAGTGGGGACCTGTCCGGCATCTCACAGGCCTCGGTGCACAGGTGCATCCGTGCCGTCACAGAGGCCCTATTTGCTCAGGTGGATCAATACATCTATTTCAATGTGGACCGAGCCACACGGTAGCATAGTGGTTAGCACCGTGGTTTCAGAGCACCAGGGTCATAGGTTCGATTCCCTGCTGGGTTACTGTCTGTGTGGAGTCTCCACGTTCTCCCCATATCTGCGTGGGTTTCCGCCGGGTGCTCCGGTTTGCTTCCACAGTCCAAAGACGTGCAGGTTAGAACAAGAACAAAGAAAATTACAGCACAGAAAAACGCCTTTCGGCCCTCCCAGCCTGCGCTGATCCAGATCCTTTATCTAAACCTGTCTTCTATTTTCCAAGGATCTACTTCCCTCTATTCCCCGCCCGTTCATATATCTGTCTAGATGCATCTTAACTGATGCTATCGTGCCCGCCTCTACCACCTCCGCAGGCAAAGCGTTCCAGGCGCCCACCACCCTCTGCGTAAAAAACTTTACACGCATATCTCCCTTCAACTTTCCCCCTCTCACCTTGAAATCGTGACCCCTTTGTAGCACAATCAATCACTCACGAGGCGAGATGACATGAAGTCAATCGATGGCTTTATTACGCAAACTTGTTCCCCAGCAGCTCGGTTACAGAATGCGGCTGCTGGGAGAACCCAGGTTCTTATACTCCGCCTGACTGGGTGGAGGCAGTAGGCGGCAGATCCAATCAGGACCCAGTGTCTGTCCACCAATAGCCTCTCGGCATCACTGGGTACCGTACTACCCCTAATACGTACCACCACATTCACCCCTTGTTAAAAAAGAACCCGGCGGGGTGGTGGGTCGCATGGTGGTAGGAGTTTACAAGGTCAGTACTGGGGTTCCATTAACACAGTGGCTATGCAACGATATCAACTGTAAACTATTTACAATGCCGCTTTTACTGGGCCACTGAATTATTTACAGATCTTGCTTTGTCACGCAGATTCGATGAGTCGAATGGGTGCCCTGGTCGTCCTTGCCGATCGTCTCAGCCCCGGTGGTGGTGCAGGCGCCGGCTCGGGCACTGTCGTCTCTAGGAGTGTCGCGATGTTTGTTCCTGTTTCACTACTCCTGGGCAGGCACGGGAGGAGGACCGATCCACCCGGGAAGGGAGCGGTAGTGGGGTGCACCGTCGGGAGGGAGGGGGTGACTGGTGTTGGGGGAGTGTGAGGAGCTCCGGCGGGCACCAGGTCCCGCAGGGAGACCGTGTCCTGTCAGCCGTCGGGGTATGCCATGTTGGCGTATTGAGGGTTTGCAGGGTCGAGATGAACCCTCTCGACCAACCTATTTGTGCGCCTGCACATGCTTTCGGAGCAGGATGGGTCCCGGGGCTGCCAGCCAGGTCGGAAGTGACGTTCCAGAGGAGGACTTCCTAGGGAAGACAAGGAGGCGCTCGTGAGGCATTTGATTAGTTGTGGTACACAGCAGTGACCGGATGGAGTGAAGGGCATCCGGGAGGACCTCCTGCCAACAGGAAACTGGGAGACTTCTGGACCGTAGGGCCAGTAGGACGGTCTTCCAGACCATCCCGTTCTCCCTCTCTACCTGACCGTTCCCCCGGGGGTTGTAACTGGCCATCCTGCTCGAGGCGATGCCCTTGCTAAGCAGGAATTGACGCAGTTCGTCACTCATGAAGGAGGACCCCCTATCGCTATGGATGTAGGCGGAGAAACCGAAAGGAAAACGGGCGTATTCGTCAACCACGTTCAGGATGTACGTGTTGCTATCGGTGGAGGGGAGGGGGCCTTTGAAGTCCAGACTGAGGCGCTCAAAGGGACGGGAAGCCTTTATCAGGTGCGCTCTATCTGGCCTGAAAAAGTGCGGCTTGCCCTCTGCCCAGATTTGGCAGTTTAGGTGGCTGTTTGGACCTCCTCGACGGAGTAGGGGAGGTTGCGGGTCTTCACGAAGTGGTAGAACCGAGTGACCCCCGGGTGGCAGAGGTCCTCGTGGAGGGCTTGGAGACGGTCCACTTGTGCGTTGGCACATGTGCCGCGGGATAGGGCATCGGACGGCTCGTTCAGCTTTCCGGGACGATACAAGATCTCATAGTTATATGTGGAGAGTTCGATCCTCCACCGCAAGATCTTGACGTTCTTGATCTTGCCCCGCTGCGCATTATCGAACATGAAGGCTACCGGCCAGGTAATGCCTCCAATGCCGCACAGCTTCCACTATGGCTTGGGCTTCCTTTTCCACTGAGGAGTTGCGGATTTCTGAGGCGTGGAGGGTACGGGAGAAAAAGGCCACGGGTCTGCCCGCTTGGTTGAGAGTGGCTGCCAGAGCTACGTCGGATGCGTCGCTCTCGACTTGGAAGGGGAGGGACTCGGAGGGATTGCGTGCATCGTGTCCTTTGCGATATCCGCTTTGATGCGGCTGAAACCTAGTGGGCCTCTGTCGATAGGGGGAAGGTAGTGGACTGAATTAGCGGGCGGGCCTTGTCCGCGTAGTTGGGGACCCACTGGGCGTAATGCGTTCAGGGTCGGGGCATATCACTCCATTACGCACTACGTAGCCGAGGATGGCTAGACGGTCGGTGCTAAACATGCATTTTTCCCTGTTGTAGGTGAGGTTCAGGGCATTAGTGGTCTGGAAGAATTTGTGGAGGTTGGCGTCGTGGTCCTGCTGGTCATGCCGCAGATGGTGACGTTGTCAAGATACGGGAACGTGGCCCGTAAACCGTGCTGGTCAACCATTCAGTCCATCTCCCGTTGGAAGACCGAGACTCCGTTTGTGACGCCGAATGGAACCCTTAAAAAGTGGTAGAGCCGCCCGTCTGCTTCGAAGGAAGTGTACTTGCGATCGCTCGGGCGGATGGGGAGCTGGTGATATGTGGACTTAAGGTCCACGGTGGAAAAGACCTTGTACTGTGCAATCCGATTGACCATGTTGGATATGCGGGGGAGAGGGTACGCATCCAGCAGCGTGTACCTATTGATGGTTTGACTATAGTCTATGACCATCCTCTGCTTCTCCCCGGTTTTTACAACTACCACATATTTACAACTACCAACTATTGCTGGCCTGGATTATGCCTTCCCTCAGCAGCCGCTGGACTTCTGACCGGATAAATGCTCGGTCCTGGGCGCTGTACCGTCTGCTCCTAGTGGCGACGGGTTTGCAATCCGGGGTGAGATTCGCAAACAGGGAAGGCGGTTCAACCTTGAGGGTCGCAAGGCTGCAGATAGTGAGTGGGGGTATAGGGCCGCCGGATTGGAACGTTAAACTCTGGAGGTTACACTGAAAATCTAACCCCAGGAGTGTGGGAGCGCAGAGGTGGGGGAGGACATAAAGTCCGTAATTCTTAAACTCCCTCCCCTGCACCGTGAGGTTCGTGATGCAGAACCCTTTGATTTCTACGGAATGGGATCCTGCTGCCAGAAAAATCTTTTGGGTACTCGGGTGGATTGAAAGAAAACAGCGTCTTACCGTATCCGGATGGATAAAACTTTCCTGCTCCCAGAGTCGATCAGGCATGGCATTTCGTACCCGTTAACCAACACCGTCGTCGTTGCCGTTTGGAGCGTCCGGGGCCGCGACTGGTCCAGGGTCACTGAAGCCAGTCGCGGCTGCTGCATCGGGGCGTTTTCTTCAGGCCCCGTGGAGCCGTCCATGCTGGGGTCCTTGGCTGTCAGCCAAGATGGCGGCATCCACGGATCGCACGCGGCCGGGGGTGGACAAAATGACTCGCACGTGGCCGGGGAGGCACAAGATGGGGGCCCATTCCCCCCGCATGGAGTCCGGGACCCAAAATGGCGGTGCCTGTTGGCCGCACATGGATCGTTGGGGGGGTTGAGTCTGTGGTCCCAGTTCTCCCCCGGAGATTGCGGCGACCCCCCGGGACTGGCACACCGCTGAATAGTGCCCTTTCTTGCCGCAACTTTTACAGATGGCCGAGCGGGCCGGGCAGCATTGCCGGGGGTGTTTTGACTGCCCGCAAAAGTAGCAGCGGGGCTCCCCCGGGTGGTCTGGTGCTCTAGCCGCGCAGGCTTGCAGGGGGATGGGGGTTGCCGGGGAGTCGGTGGGGGCCCACGGAGCCCAAGGGGCTGCCGCGCGGTCGGCGGCGTAAGCGCGGGCATGCTGCGATGCCACATCGAGGGAGGCTGCAAGGGCCCGTGCCTCCATGAGCACCAGTGAGTCTCTTTCCAGCAGTCGCTGGCGAATTTGGGATGAGGTCATACCTGCTACGAAAGCATCCTAGATAAGGAGTTCCGTATGTTCGTTAGCCGTCACCGGTGGGCAGTTGCAGTTCCTCCCCAGTATGAGCAGCACGCTGTAGAACTCGTCCAGCGATTCCCTGGGTATTTGTCATCTCATCGCGAATTGGTGGCGTGCGTAGACCTGATTGACGGGCCAAATGTAGATCCCTCTCAGCATGGTGAGCGCCGCCGGGAAATCCTCCGCGTCTTCTATGAGCGTCTTTCCGGACTCACCCTGGAATGCAGGACCTGCATTTTCTGGTCTTCCGTAGGTCTGCCGGGGGCCGTTCGGAGGTATCCCTCAAAACATGCTAGCCAGTGTTTAAAAGTGGCCGCTGAGTTTGCTGCGTGGGGGCTGATTCGCAGACACTCCGGGGCGATTCGGAGCTCCATTGTCTTTTAAAGTGTGCGCCATAAATTGTCGTACAATAAATCACTTACGAGGCGAGATGAGATGAAGTCAATCGATGGCTTTATTACGCAGACTTGTTCCCCAGCAGCTCGGTTACAGAATGCGGCTGCTGGGAGAACCCAGGTTCTTATACTGCGCCTTACTAGGTGGAGCCAGTAGGCGGCAGATCCAATCAGGACCCAGTATCTGTTCACCAATAGCCTCTCGGCATCACTGGGTACCGTACGACCCCTAATACATACCACCATACCCTTGTAATTGACAACCCCACTCTTGGAAAAAGCTTGTTGCTATCCACCCTGTCCATATCTCTCAAAATTTTGTAGACCTTGTAGACCCAGCTTAGTTGGATTGGCCATGATAAATTGCCCTTAGTGTCCAAAAGGGTTAGAATGGGTATTTGGGTTAGAGGATGGGGTGGAGGTGACCTCTTGGGTGGGTCGGTGCAGACTGGATGGGCCGCGTGGCCTCCTTCTGCACTGTATGTTCTCTGTTCTATATTCTATGAGCCCACCAGGATGCCCGGGCAGCGGGGTTCTACGCCATCGCCGGGTTGTCCAGGGGCTGTTTGATGGGATGCATGTCCCTCTACAAGCACCTGCTGATGACAGGCCGCTCTACACCAACTGAAAAGGGTTCCACTCAAAGAACGTGCAGCTGCTTTGTGACAATCGGCTGTGCATCATTCACCTCTGCGCCCAATACCCAGGCAGTGTGCACGACGCCTTCATCCTGGCACACTCGATCATTTCTGACATGTTTGAGACGCCCCCCCACCACTGAGGGGTTGGCTCCCGGGTGACAGGGGTTATCCACTGCGGTCGTGGCTGATGACACCGATCTGCAGGCCACAGACTGATGCGGAGACCCGCTACAACGGTGACCTTACAGACCCTACAAGGGGCGTGATCGAGCGGTGCTTCGGCCTCCTGAAGATGCTGTAAAGTGCTTGGACCGTTCTGGAGGGGCCCTCCAGTACGAAGCTGAGAGGGTCGCCAGCATCGTGGCGGCCTGCTGCATCCTCCACAACATCGCACAGCAGAGGGACAATGTACTGGTGGAGGAGGAGAAACGCCAGGCCTCGTCCGAGGAGGGGGAGGGTGAGGGTGGTCAAAACATGGAGCCCAGGCAGGCACGGGAGGCCGCACAACATGTGCGCCCGGGATAACGCACACGGGATGCTCTGATCACGTCCTGGTTCACCGACTAGGAGGGGGTGTAGAGGGGAGGCACTGGCCAGGGGCATGGACACCGCATCTCAACCCCACACCCCCTCACAACCCCCTCTCCCCAGCCACCCCCCACCTGCAACGCCCTCCCATATACATACCTGCCGCACTATGGGGTGGGGGCCCTGGATTGGCAGTAACAATGGGTCTGGTCCATGATATGGAGGGATGATGGCAACCCGCTCAGCGATGCGCTCTGGTGCTCCGCATCGTTTGACAATGTCTGGCCCCTGTCCACGGTAGCACTTTCCACCGTCCACCTGGGTGATCCCTGTATGTGAGCTGGCCATTCCATCACACAGTCGCACCAAACCCTTGGGGCAGCAGAGGTAGACTGGTGCGGGATTATAGTGGGGAGGGATGGGAGTGGAGCTGGGTACCAGGGCGGTGAGTGGTGGCTGACCAGGGGGTCCTGGCCCGTGGCAACCTCCAAAGGCTGCACATCCACTCCCCCCAGTGCCCCCTCTGCAGCTAGCCCAGCCCAGCCTATCCCTCACACCGTTATGACAGATCACCGAGGCAGGATGAAACGATTGGGACAGGTGTTTATTGTGAATAGGTGAACATGTTTCTATAGGTTTGTTCCCTCGCCCCTAATGTCATCCTGTGTGCTACACCCATACCAACATAACTGATGTGTAACTTTCTGGCCTCAAGGGGCCCTAACGCTACGTCTAGGTGGATCCCCAGCGGTACATCAGCGGTGGAGGTGGCCTGCTGCGATTCCCGCCCTGTGAACTGAGTCCCCTTGAGCGGCCGCCCATTGGAGAGACCAGGTCTGGCCAGCTCGGCAGCCTCTCAGGTGTCCCAGGTGGCGTGTTGCCAACCTGCTTTGCCCGATGCCCATCCGATGCTCACGGGACAGGAGGGGTGGAAGTCCAAGGCACCGCGGTGTTCCGGCACCTTACCAGCAGTGGTCACGGCACAGGTTCCATCACCTCCTCCTCCTCTCTGGGGGTTCCCGAACACCCCCTGGGCTACTCCTTGGGACGGGGCTGAGGCCGGAGCGAGCTCCGAGGGCTCCCCCGCCATTTGCTGGTGCCAACCACTCTTGTCTCAACCAGAGTCTCAATGCTCATGGTCATGGAGCACAAGGACTAGGCCATCTCACTCAGTGACTGTGCCACGTCTAGCTCAGGTCTGCCAGTGCCCGGGCTATGCCGTTGACGTCCGTGACCCATTGTGACTGGGCCAAGCTGAGGAGCGCTGCTACAAATCTCCAGGTGGTCCGGGTTCATAGCTGCCTGTGACAGGTCAGCCCTGTCCTGTGCCTCAACCACCACTCGCAGAGTTCCACAAGACTTGGGCACCCTGGCCCATGACCGATACCTTCTCCCCCAAGGCCTGCACCCCTGATGCCACCCATGTGCTGTTGGCCTGGGTGGCACACATGGTCAGCACCGCCTCCTGCCCCTGCAGGTGATCCGAGACTCTAACTGCACCTGCAGGAGCTGGATCATTGCTGACAACCTCTCATGTAGTCCCCGGCTTTGTGTTCAGCATCTCCAGCTCGATGTCACTGCTGTTTCCAGAAGCCCGAGACCCATCTGGACCGCAGCTGGTCGCTGGGGTTGGGCTGTCCTCCGACCACCCGCCCCTCCTCAGGGTTTCCTCTCTCTACCTGCTGTACTGCAGCATGTGTGAGGGGCACACCAGATTGTGCCGCAGGAGCCTCTTCACCAAAGAGCCCAACCAAGGTGAGTATCTCTGGGATGGTGGAGGATGTTGGAGACAGCTATGACAGGAAGTGGATGTTGTATCCCGATTGGTGTTCCAAGGTGTCTCCCACTGGCGTTTAGGGGCTCATGCCACTGTCCGGTGCCGCTTCGTTGCTTGATGTGTCATGGAATTGTGTCTGGGGGCAGGGGACACCAGAAGGGCTTGCCTCATTGCCAGATAATCCTGCAAGCCTCAAGACATGACGCATGGTTGGAGTGGTGGTGGGGGAAGTGGGTTCCTGGGGTTGGGGTGGTGTGTGGGACGTGGGGCTGGGAGGTTGGGGTGGTGTGGGGGAGGTGGGGCTGGGGTGCTGGGGTTGGGGTGATGTGGGGGAGGTGGGGCTGGGGTTGGAATGATGTGGGTTTCTGGGGTTAGGGTGGTGTGTGGGAGGTGGGGCTGGGGTTGGAATGATGTGGGGGAGGTGGGTTTCTGGGTTAGGGTGGTGTGTGGGAGGTGGGGCTGGGGTTGGAGTGATGTGGGGGAGGTGGGTTTCTGGGGTTAGGGTGGTGTGTGGGAGGTGGGGCTGGGGTTGGAGTGATGTGGGGGAGGTGGGTTTCTGGGGTTAGGGTGGTGTGTGGGAGGTGGGGCTGAGGTTGGAGTGATATGGGGGAGGTGGGTTTCTGGGGTTAGGGTGGTGTGTGGGAGGTTCGGCTTGGGTTGGAGTGATGTGGGGAAGGTGGGTTTCTGGGGTTAGGGTGGTGTGGGGGATGTGGGGCTGGGGTTGGGGTGATGTGGGGAGGTGGGGCTGGGGTTAGGGTGGTGTGGGGGAGGTGGGTTTCTGGGGTTAGGTGGTGTGGGGGGATGTGAGGCTGGGGTTGGGGTGGTGTGGGGGAGGTGGGGCTGGGGCTAGGGTGGTGGGGCTGGGGCTAGGGTGGTGTGGGGGAGATGGGGCTGGAGTTGGGGTGATGTGGGGGAGGTGGGTTTCTGGGGTTAGGGTGTTGTGCGGGATGTGGGGCTGGGGTTGGCGTGATGTGGGGGAGGTGGGGCTGGGGTTAGGGTGGTGTGGGGAGATGGGGCTGGAGTTGGGGTGATGTGGGGGAGGTGGGTTTCTGGGGTTAGGGTGGTGTGGGGAGGTGGGGCTGGTGTCATGGGAGTGTGCCTTTAAGAAAGGTTTTTGTCTTATCACATGGCTTCACATAGGGGGTGGGGCAGTGGGGGTGGGGGGATAATGGAGTGGGGGTGGGGTGGGGGAGGTAGGGCTAGGGTTGGAGTGATGGGGGAGGTGGGTTTCTGGGGATCGGGTGGTGTGGGGCTGGGGTTGGAGTGATGTGGGGGAGGTGGCTTTCTGGGGTTAGTGTGGTGTGGGGGAGGTGGGGTTGGGGTTAGGGTGGTGTGGGGGAGATGGGGCTGGGGTTGGGGTGATGTGGGGCTGGTGTCATGGGAGTGTGCCTTTAAGAAAGGTTTTTGTCTTATCACATGGCTTCACATAGGGGGTGGGGCAGTGGGGGTTGGTGGGGGTTGGGGTGGGGGGTAATGGGGTGGGGATGGTGTGGGGTGGGGGAGGTGGGGCTGGGGTTGGAGTGATGGGGTGGTGGGTTTCTGGGGTTAGTGTGGTGTGGTGGGGCTGGGATGATGTGGGGGCGGTGGGGCTGAGGTAAGGGTGGTGTGGAGAAGGTGGGGCTGGGGTTGGGGTGGTGTGGGGAGGTGGGGCTGGGGTTGGAGTGATGTGGGGTGGTGGGTTTCTGGGGTTAGGGTGGTGTGGGGGAGGTGGGGCTGGGATGATGTGGGGGTGGTGGGGCTGAGGTAAGGGTGATGTGGGGAAGGTGGGGTTGGGGTGATGTGGGGGAGGTGGGGCTGGGGTTGGAGTGATGTGGGGTGGTGGGTTTCTGGGGTTAGGGTGGTGTGGGGAGGTGGGGTTGGTGTCATGGGAGTGTCCCTTTAAGAAAGGTTCTTGTCTTATCACATGGCTTCACATATGGGGTGGGGGGCTTTGGGGGGATGGGGTGGGGGGTGGGGTGGGGCTGGGTGGGGGGTGGGAGTGGTGTGGGTTGGTGTGTGGGGGTTGGAGGGGCAGGGGGTGGAGTGGGAGGGGTGGAGGTGGTGTGGGGGGGTAGGGGGTGGGGTGGGGGCAGTGGTGGTGGTGGTGTGGGGAGGTGGAGTGGGGTGGGGGTGGGGTGTGGGAGGTGGGGCTGGGGTTAGGGTGGTGTGGGGGTTGTGCCACTCATGCCATAGGAACCAGAAGAGCAGAATTAGGCCATTCAGCCCATCGAGTTTGCTCCGCCATTCAACCATGGCTGATATGTTTCTCGTCCCCATTCTCCTGCCTTCTCCCCATAACCCCTGATCCCAGTATTAATCAAGAACCTATCAATCTCGGTCTTAAAGACACTCAGTGATTTGGCCTCCACAGCCTTCTGCGGCAAAGAGTTCCACAGATTCACCACCCTCTGGCTCAAGAAATTCCTCCTCATCTCTGTTTTAAAGGATCGTCCCTTTAGTCTGAGATGGTGCTCACAATACTCCAAATGTGGTCTGACCAGAGCCTTATACAGCCTCAGTACATCCCTGGTCTTGTATTCTAGCCCTCTCGACATGAATGCTCACATTGCATTTGCCTTCCTGACTGCTGACTGAACCTGCACGTTAACCTTAAGAGAATCATGAACAAGGACTCTCAATTCTCTTTGTCCTTCTGATTTCTAAGCATGTCCCCATTTAGAAAATAGTCTGTGCCTCCATTTCTCCTTCAAAGTGCATAACCTCACACTTTTCCACATTGTATTCCATCTGCCACTTCATTGTCCACTCTCCTAGTCTGTCCAAGTCCTTCTGCAGCCCTCTGCTTCGTCAATACTACCTGTGCCTCTACAGATCTTTGTATCATCTGCAAACTTAGCAACAGTGCCTATGGGTGCTGGCATATGGTGCAGGGTGGGGTGCGAGCAGACTGCCGGAGAGGGGGTTCAGTCGCCCTCCGGTTTGGGCTGCTACGGGTGTGTGTGATGTGTTGGTGTCAGGGGCATGGTGCCGGCAACTCACCCTGGCCGCCCTGAGGAGGTCATGCAGCTTTTTCCGGCATACTCTTCACGTACTCTTCCACCTGTGTCCAAGCCTGGTATAAGGCAGCAGGTGGCAGCCTCATTCTCATCCCAGGGAACAGGGTGCCCCGTCTGCTCCTCGGCATCCAGCAGGATCTCGAGCTCCACATCTGTGAAGCGGGGTGCTGCTCTCCAGGTTGTCATCTTGTTGGCTGGGATGAGTGTGTGTGGGGAGTGGGATGCTTATATGCGACTGCAGCTTGTCAGCCTCTCGAGTGCCAAAGCTGACCTTGGCGAATCAGACACTGTTTTTCATTGGATTTGCTCTAGTTCCACATGGTGCTGGTGCTAGACCATTAATGGATCGTGAGATGCTGTGGGACTGGCACTGTTTCCATGGTCATCGCCGATTCAGTCCCAGCGATAGCATTCTTGCAATGGATGAGGCTATGCGCTCGTAGTTCAGGGTCAACGCAGCACTCATGCTCCGCCTACACTCCTCCATGACAGAGAACATGACACGCAGGCCCTCAGGTCTCCGCCTGATCACCCCGCGCATCCAGCATTTGCTGCCTAATTGACAACTCCAGAGGCTCGTCACCTTCCTTGGACTCAGCATAGTCCTTTCCCCAGCAGTCCCCTGACTGCTGGCACCCTGAGCACTCCCTGCCTCCACCGTCTACTCAAGAGAGCGGCATTTGCCCTCACAACTGTGCAGTACCAACTGAGCCAAGGAGGTTCTGCCCACCAATATGCCAGTGTCTGCGCTGGTGTTTGGTGCACACAGAGAGTGTGCCAAAGGTACATTTGCTACCTGGGTCTGCTGTGGTGTCAATGGAGGGTAATTGGCTTCCTGGCACATCTGGAGGATGACTCATCTGAGGGAGGAAAACAATCGGACAGTACTTTTAGTCCTATCACACAGTCTTTAATATGCAGCTGGGTGCAAGTGATATCAGTGGCAGCACAGTGGCTTAGTGATTGATAAATCATTGGACTTGTTTCTTTGAAGTCCTTATGAGGGATGAGATGATCCTACATTATTTTCATTCTCCACCTGTTTCGCCTCTGCCCACTGGACTCTTCCATTGCTCAGAGACACCAGGCTCTCTGCAACCTGAGCAGTTTCCTCCTCACATGCATTTGAGCTTCAGGCTCCCAGCTCATGCATGGTGAGGATTGCCAGGTTCACCACCCACCACCAGTGGCAGATTTCTCAGCATTGTTGTGGCTACATTTCTCCTGTAAGTGCAAAGCTGCATTTAATACTCAACCCTGCATCTCGAACATCATACCATGCTGTCCCCCAAACCCCTTCATCCCTGTGAACCATGTGGATATTCCGAACCCCATTCCACACCTGACCCTTTAATGGACCCAGAGCTTCTGATCGGCTCTCCAGGCTTAGCACATATGGGTAAAGGTGTGTTCTGAGACTCGCTGATTCCTTCACCCATGGGCACAACTAACGATGGGCATGGCACCCTTGCTCATTTCTATATACAAGACCATGCCAGCTGAGCACGGAAGATCATTAAACTAGCATTGTGTCCACGTGCGCCAGACCAGGTCATACTCGCTGACCTCAGCTAGAACCTCTGTCCAGGCCTTCTTGGTGAGGCGGGATGGACTCCCCCTTCCATCCCGTGGCATCAGGATGTCGTCCTGGAAATGACCAGCTCCACAAGCATGCACAGTCATCTGGAAATCAGTGGGCTTTCTGCTCACTGGGAGTGCCATTGCGGGTTTTGCTGCTACCATGATGCAGAGCTCTCTCTGCGTCCTCCAACATCTTTACTGGTCTCTGGCAGCTGTCTTTGAACTTCCCGCCAGGCTGCCATTGGACACGGCGCACACCACACTCCCCTCCCCACCAGCCTCGCAAACCCTATCCGGATATGGTTCATGCTGGCTGGTCATTTAAGTGCATTCTTTGATTGATCTCAGGCAGAACTGGGAAACCTGGCTGCTTTTGGTCCCATCTGCCATGTGCACACATCAAAACCCTACAGTACACAAGGAAGGCATTCACTCCATCGAGTCTGCACCGAGCCTCTGAAAGGACACCCTACCTATGTACACCCCCCCCCACCTTATCCCTGTGAGCCAGTTAACCCCCCACCGTAACCCCAGCAACCCCATCTAACCTTTTTAAACATGAAGGGGCAATTTAGCATAGTTAATCCACCGAACCTACATATCGTTGAACTGTGGGAGGAAACCGGAGCAGTTTGAGGTAACCCACACAGCCACAGGGAGAACAAACAAACTCCACACAGTCACCCGAGGTTGGAATTGAACCCGGGCCCCTGGCGCTGTGAGCCAGCAGTGCTAACCATTGTGCCACCATACCACCCACTGCCACTGTGCTGCCCATTGCAGGTAAAATTCTCATCCATCATTCTAAAGCACCCCATTGATTCATGCTTTTATTTCATAGATTTTTAAAATTTATTAATGAATCTGGTATAATCCTACGATACAACACAGAGAAATATGACAACTTATGCCTAAAAACCGTTCAAGAATGTGGAATAGAGCAAAGGAATAACAGTTGTTCCAGTCATTGGGAACACCGAGTGCACAGATGTCTGATTAAAATTGTTATTGTCAGGTGACATCTCTGCTGACCTACTTTTACTGTGATTTTTAAGGAGGCGAGTATGTGTAAAATATCTTGCCAATCAGAGAAACAAAATAAAAAATGAATATGTAATCAGAAAGCACAGAACAGTACAGGCAGCTCGTCACCCTTTATACATTTGTGTCTTTGTGCAATATTACATGCACATCCATTAAAGATTTTGGTATTTCTTGTGCAGAAAGTAATTGTTTCTAGTTCTCCTGTGAGACAGAAGAAACTGGCAGATACAAGATTAATGAATCATTAAGTATTTGCCAAGAAAATAATGTTTCTGTGTAGTTGCTGGGAGACTAGAATTCCTTTATGGTGTCAGTCGTGACTCAATGGTTTCACTCTTCCCTGTGAGTCAGTAAGTTGTGGGTTCAAGGCCCACGCCAGAATCACAAAATCTCAGCCAACACACCAGACTAGTGAAAAAGTGCTGAGTTCTCAAGCTGCCCTCGCATTAACGATCTCATGGCATAATTCAAAGAGTTAGGAAGTTGTTTTTGCTATGCTGGCAAATATGTAACCCTCCAGCAAAACCACTGAAAAAGATGGCCACCAAAAAGACGGTAAAGTGATCATTGATTGATTCATGGTCACAGAATGCTGCCATTAGGCTGGCTAACTATTTACAGAGCACCGTCCTGTTGGGACAACAGACATGCCAGTTCCTGTCCGGGCTGCCCTTTATACTGAGTTCTTATGAGCCCCAGCTGGGCGGGCCTCTGCCCTCTGGTGGGGAAGCACATATTCCACAGTCCTGTGGGGAGATCAATCAGGATCAATCAATATGAAAGCAAATGCAATGTTGTCATTTATCTCAAGAGGCTTGGAATATAAAAGCATGGATGTACCTCTGAAGCTTTATAAAGCACTAGTTAGGCCCCATTTAGAATACTGTGAGCAATTTTGGGCCCCACACCTCAGGAAGGATATACTGGCACTGGAGCGGGCCCAGCGGAGATTCACACAGATGATCCCAGGTAGGCTTAACATACGATGAACGTCTGAGGATCCTGGGATTATATTCATTGGAGTTTAGGAGATTGAGGGGAGATCTAATAGAAACTTACAAGATAATGAATGCCTTAGATAGGGTGGACGTAGGGAAGTTGTTTCCATTAGCAGGGGAGACTAGGACCCGGGGGCACAGCCTTAGAATAAAAGGGAGTCACTTTAGAACAGAGATGAGGAGAAATTTCTTCAGCCAGAGAGTAGTGGGTCTGTGGAATTCATTGCCACAGAGGGCGGTGGAGGCCGAGACATTGAGTGTCTTTAAGACAGAAGTTGATAAATTCTTGATTTCTCGAGGAATTAAGGCCTATGGAGAGAGGGCGGATAAATGGAGTTGAAATCAACCATGATTGAATGGTGGAGTGGACTCGATGGGCCGAATGGCCTTACTTCCGCTCCTATGTCTTATGGTCTTATGGTCTTAGGGTATCCCCATGGGACAGGTGGGGGTTATTAAAGGAAGGCAACCCCCTTCCTCAGCATCCTCTTCTTTTAGGTCTAGTCCCATTCGTGGCCACTGTTTCTGGTGGCACTCTTGAGATTGATGAGTGGCCAACCCTCCCATTGATTGACAACTCCTGAGCGCAGATGACCATCCTTAATAGACTGCCACCGACAAGATGTGGCTTTTGGTGCCATAGACCGCCAAAGTAAAACTGTACTCATCAACTTAAGTAAACTGGACTGGGGGTGAATACAAATCTTTATTATATTCACAGATATACATATAAATGACGCATGCACAAAGAAGGACATGGTAATGGTTCTCCATCTCCTTCTGGAAGAAGTAATCTCCTTCGGCCACAAGCACCCTCTGAAATGGCCTAGCAAACCACTCAGTTCATTGGCAATTAGGGATGGGCAACAAATGCTGGCTAGACCAGCAACGCCCACACCCAATGAATAGAGCGACATATAATGGAAGAAAATACAAAAGGAATACTTCAGTGGTGGAAAGATATGTGAACTTAAAGGTTAGCAAGGACTAAGGGGTAACAATTTCAGGTTATGGGAGGCTGGATCTCGGTTGGATGTTCGGAGGTGTTTTTTGCCAGAGAATAATGAACCTGTAAAATAAGCTGCCAGCTGAACTAAATGACACTTCACTGCATTTCTTCAAGTGAAATTAGTCCTGTTCCTAGTTAGGGTGAAGATCATCATGTACAAAAGATAGGTACTGTATGACATTAATCAGGGCTACAGTAGACTCCTTGACTAATTTCCGTTGCCTAAAGGGGTCAAAGCAGAATTCTACATTCCCCTCCCTCCCCCATAACAGTTTCCATAGAGACCGGTAACTGTAATAAAAAGGTTCAAACTTTCAGTTAATAGCTGAAAGAATCACACAACAAGATTTCTGTTTTCAAACTTTTACTGTAACAAATGACTGAAAAAAGCACAATTGACTAAACCCTATTGGTTTTGTAGGAAATTTATACTTTAAACTATGGAGAGAAAGTTTCTCCTTTTACACTTACCACACATGCACACTTCATGGAATTACAGTTCTTATATCAAACAATCCACAGTTACTCCCAGCTTCTAGCGGGATCACATTCCCCTGTATCATCAAGTAATGATTTGAAGTCAATGCCTCTAGGTGCTTCCCTTAGTTTTCAGAGAGTTTCCTAAACCCCAGCAGTAATCCCTGTCCCGCCGATTATTCTCCTCTGACCATTCCCAGGACAAATTTCCCAGAATCCTTACATGGCTGACAGATGTGGAAGCATTGGAAAGGGTGCAGAGGAGATTTACCAGAATGTTGCCTGGTATGGAGGGAAGATCTTATGAGGAAAGGCTGAGGGACTTGAGGCTGTTTTCGTTAGAGAGAAGAAGGTTAAGAGGTGACTTAATTGAGGCATACAAGATGATCAGAGGATTGGATAGGGTGGACAGTGAGAGCCTTTTTCCTCGGATGGTGATGTCTAGCACGAGGGGACATAGCTTTAAATTGAGGGGAGATAGATATAGGACAGATGTCAGAGGTAGGTTCTGTACTCAGAGAGTAGTAAGGGCGTGGAATGCCCTGCCTGCAACAGTAGTGGACTCGCCAACACTAAGGGCATTCAAATGGTCATTGGATAGACATATGGACGATAAGGGAATAGTGTAGATGGGCTTTAGAGTGGTTTCACAGGTCGGCGCAACATCGAGGGCCGAAGGGCCTGTACTGCGCTGTAATGTTCTATGTTCTATAGATGTGTAAATTTGACAGGAGAATTTCTTCCTCCCATATCTGGCTGTGGTACTTTGCAAAGCCAAGCAGCCTCTACACTCTGATGCTCATACAAAATGGGCGTCTGCCTGTAATATTAATTGATTTGTAGGGAAGCATGTAACCTGATCTCAAAAATTGCTTCCTCTGCACTTATCCCCATGCTAACACGAAACACATTAGCCTTGCATCTGGGTAGAAATGCTGATTAGCTATTCTTGACCCCTAAACAGTGCCACATTCAACGTAAATGGACAGTTTACAGTGCACAACATGTACATTTAAACACCTTTCTTGGACTTTGGGAGGCTCAAGGTCAGTCCATTGTGAATTCAGAGATTGCTGTCATTATTTTCAAAAGTGAACACTTTACACCATCACCCCATAACACAATATGGGCCTCTGTTTGATCATTAACTGCTCTGGGCCTGTTGTCAAACAGACTTCATAAAATGTCACATGGTCCTTTGCATTTAACCTTCAGTTAAAGACACCATTCCAAAACACAACAAACTTACAAACTTCATAATTTTAACATGCAGTGCCCCCCCCCCCCTCCCCCCCACCCCTTGCCTTCACCCATGCCCAGAAGAATACATGGTTTGTAGGTCAGGGGGATTCAGACAGTGTAATTGTTGTGTGATATGCAAGGCATTTCTATTATGGTGGGGCAGGTTGAATGGACCCAATGGGTCTTTTCCTCTGTCATTGTTTGTGTGTTAATGGCCCTCGGTCCAAAGTCACCTGTTCTTCCCAAGCACATTGCACTTACCAAGTGTCATGTCTCAACTTATTCATATTCTACTGTATCCACAATCAGCTTCCCACCTCTCCTCCCATCTCTCCTTTTCTGTTGCCCTTTTCCTCTCACACATTATTTCACCATCTCTTCTCCACTCACCATCAATCCAAAGTCTGTTTCTTGATATTAAGTCAGATCTTTGTAGTTAAAAATACCTTTTGTGTTTAAGCGAGATTAGCCTGAAAGGATGAAAGAAGGGTGATGGTAATCAGTGGGAACCAGTGAACATGCCAGTTGAATTGGAAGGTTGTTGGGGACAAATGGAAAATAAAGTAAGCTGGGGCTGACTTCATTGATGCTGTGATCAGACAGTGGCCCTGTTGAAAAATGCATCATTTATTCAAAAACATTTTTTTCAGATATAAGTTTTTTTTAACAAAAGTTGCCTGAAGGCTGTAAAAGAGGCTGATCACGACAGTGCCACCTAGGCTATAAACACAGCTAGCAGATCTCAGAAGTAAGGAACCAACAGTGTCAACTATCTTGGAGATTAAATGTGAAGACTCTGTCAGGAATAAGGAAAGCTAATAGTAAGACAGAAATAGCATGATGGAAATAGAATCATTAAGAACAATACAAAATGTTCGGGTTACAGAAAGGGCACACTGTACAGAAACATTGATTTTGTTTGAGAGATTAATTTTGCCTTGTGGTGGTTGTCATTTATTCATTGTAACTTTTTGTTGGCGAATAAAATTTTTAATAAATAATTTTTATAAATTTGTATATTTTTTCCTGATTGCCTTTTTTTCTCATTTGTGGTTTTTACTCATCAGTACACAGTATTACCAGAGAAACTGGCAACAATTAACATTTGGGACTCCTTGGTAGCCTTTCAATAGCAAATGGACATTTTTATTTTTACAGCTGGTGGTTTTTGACTGGGAGGGGGATTTTTCACCATGGAAGATTTTCTTCAGCTGCCCATGTACCTAGTTGCAAAACTCTGAAAAACTGGATGAATAAATAGATAGAGGTAATGGGCTGAATAATACACTGCAGTGAGAAGAGTCAATGACCTCATGAGGGAGGCCAGGGTGAGTAAGTCCTCACGATGTGCAATCTCATGCCAGTGTGCTACTGGGTGCCATCACAAAGGCAGGAGGAAAGTGAGTTTGGCTGGAGCTCCAAGACAGCATAAAGTAACAAAGGCATTGCTGTCAGCACCAATGTCAGAATGCTCCTAAAGCTTTGTACCAGTTGGTGGGAGGGGGTTGGCAGACTATGCAGGCGAGGGATGTGCATCGCATCTCGGCACTTTGCCAATAATGTGTCAGTGGCATACCATCAAATAAGCTGGCAGTGCTAGTGAATGCAATCTTGCACATCAGTTCAGAAGAAGCAAGCCCACTATGCCTGAGAACGAGGCAGAACTTAAGGGGGTGTACTGAATTTCATAGTCCTGACTCCATTTGAAGAGGTTGCATTGATGCTCAGTCCTCATGCAGTGCCGCAGTGACAGAAGATCCTCTTGGCTCACAGCAGGAGTCTTCTAACATAGCAGCTGCTGAAGGCCATAGCTGCACAGAGGACACCCACTAAAGCCATCCAGGCGTGGGAGATGATAGATTAGCCACCTCTGCCCACTGCAGTAGCAAATGAGAGCGGAACATTGCACTTGAGCACTCATAAAGGCGAGATTGGAAGAAGGCATTGGTCTGTGGAGATGGCAAAAGGCACAAATGGATAGAAAAGGGGGGATGGCAAGTGGGAGTTGGATGGAGGTTTGACATGATGCAAGAAAGTCGTTAATAACGTTCCAAAACTGGTAAGGATCTACCAGGATTGGAGTGCGGAGGTGGCGAGAAGGAGGGCGAGCTTCAACCGAGCCAAAGAGTTTTGCACAAAAGGAAGGTGAAGTTTGGGATGCTGCAGCCGGCAGGACTATGGGTCACGCATCAGGAGAGACACTATTATTTTGAGACGGCGGAGGAAGCATGGTCCTTCATCAATGAAGAGAAACTGGACCGGAACTGAGGGACTGATGCTGCAGGGAACTGTTATTGTTGTTATTATTGTTTTTGTTAATGGGATGGTGAAAGTTAATCGAGAAGTAAACAGGGAAGGGGGGGGACACTGGGGAAATGTGGGCGCCGGTGAGGGGGGAGAGGCGGGACATAGTCAGAGAATGGGGAAGGAGAGGGGGAGGGGAAAGAGAGCTGCGCCATAAGAGGCGGGTCAGGTAAAGGGATGTTCCCACGCCAGAAAGAATAAGGCGGGAAAACAGGCGCAAGGCGGATGGGAGTTCCCTCACACCGGGGGGGCCGAGGAGCGAGCAGGAGTGGCCGGGGTCAGTTGAAGTCAGCTGACTTACGGAAGTGATATGGGGGGAGCAATCAAGCTAGATAGGGATCTAGCGGGGGGGGGGGGAACGGGGACAACTGGGTTGCTGCTGCGGAAATCCAAAAGGAAATGGCTAAAGAGAGGGTGGTCGGGGGCGGAATGCGACGCTGGGGGAGCGAGCGGGAGCGCGGAGGCGGGATATGGGACTGGCCTAGAGAAGGTAATGGCTAGTCGACACGGGAGGGGGGCAGGTAGCCTCCCAGTGAGGCTGATCACGTGGAACGTGAGAGGCCTGAATGGACCGATAAAAAGGGCCCGAGCGCTCGCGCATTTGAAAGGACTAAGGGCAGACGTGGTTATGCTCCAAGAGACGCACCTAAAGGTGGCGGACCAAGTTAGGCTAAGGAAAGGATGGGTGGGACAGGTGTTCCACTCAGGACTGGACGCAAAGAACAGAGGGGTGGCCATTTTGGTGGGGAAATGGGTAGCATTTGAAGCAAAGAACATCGTAGCAGATAGTGGAGGTAGATATGTAATGGTGAGTGGTAGGCTGGAGGGAATGGAGGTCGTGTTGGTTAATGTGTATGCCCCAAACTGGGACTATGCGGGGTTCATGAGACGGATGCTGGGGCGTATTCCGGACCTGGAGGCAGGAAATTTGATTTTAGGAGGGGACTTCAATACGGTGCTGGACCCGGGGCTAGATAGATCCAGCTCAAGGACTGGAAGAAGGCCGGCAGCGGCCAAGGTACTTAAGGGATTTATGGACCAAATGGGGGGAGTGGATCCATGGCGATTTCTTAGACCCAGGGCTAGGGAGTATTCCTTCTTCTCCCACGTCCATAAAGTGTACTCCCGGATAGATTTCTTTGTTTTAGGAAGGTCGTTGATCTCTAGGGTGGAAGAAGCTGAATACTCAGCCATAGCGGTTTTGGATCATGCCCCACATTGGGTGGACCTGGAAGTAGGAGAGGACAGGGAGCAGAGAACACTCTGGCGATTAGATGTGGGACTGATGGCGGATGAGGGAGTGTGTGCAAGAGTGAGGGGGTGTATCGAGAGATACCTGGAGGTCAATGACGACAGCGAGGTCCCTGTGGGAGTGGTCTGGGAAGCACTAAAAGCTGTGGTCAGAGGAGAGCTGATTTCTATTGGGGCCCACAAAAGGAAAACAGAGGCCAAGGAAAGGGATAGATTACTGGGGGAGATTTTAAGGGTGGACAGGGAATTTGCAGAGACCCCGGAGGAGGAGCTGTACAGGGAGAGGAGACGACTCCAGACCGAGTTTGACCTTCTGATTACCAGAAAGGCGGAGGTACTGTGGAGGAAGGCACAGGGGAGGAGGTATGAATATGGGGAAAAGGCTAGTCGCCTGTTGGCGCACCAACTGCAAAAGAGGGCAGCAGCGAGGGAGATAGGAGGAATTAGGGATGAAAGGGGAGACACTGTGCGAAGGGCAGGAAAGATAAATGAGGTGTTTAAGACCTTTTAAGAAGAACTGTATAGGTCTCAGCCCCCAGAGGGAGAGGAGGGGATGCGGCAGTTCCTGGACCAGTTGAGGTTCCCGAAAGTGGAGGAGCAGGCGGTGGCAGGTCTGGGGGCGCCGATTGAGGTGGACGAGGTTATTAAGGGACTGGGAAGCATGCAAGCAGGGAAGGCCCCAGGGCCGGACGGGTTCCTGGTGGAATTTTACAGAAAATATATGGACTTGTTGGCCCCGTTGTTGGCGAGGACGTTCAATGAGGCCAGGGAAGGGGGGACACTACCCCCGACAATGTCGGAGGCGACGATATCGCTAATTTTGAAGAGGGACAAAGATCCGATGCAGTGTGGGTCCTATAGACCTATTTCACTATTGAACGTGGACGCCAAACTGCTAGCAAAGGTGCTGGCATCGAGGATAGAGGACTGTGTCCCAGGGGTAGTGCACGAAGACCAGACAGGGTTCGTAAAAGGGAGACAATTGAATGTTAACGTGCGACGGCTATTAGGGGTGATAATGATGCCCTCAGTGGAGGGGGAGGCAGAGATAGTGGCGGCAATGGACGCAGAGAAGGCATTTGATAGAGTGGAGTGGGAGTATTTATGGGAAGTGTTAAGGAGGTTTGGGTTTGGGAACGGATTTATTCGCTGGGTTAGACTACTTTATGGGGCACCGACGGCAAGCGTAGTTACAGGTCGACATAGATCGGAGTATTTCCGATTATATAGGGGAACAAGACAGGGATGCCCGTTGTCTCCATTGTTGTTTGCGCTGGCAATTGAACCTCTGGCCATGGCGCTGAGAGACTCCAGGAAATGGAGAGGGGTGACTAGAGGGGGAGAAGAACACCGAGTCTCGTTATACGCGGATGACCTATTGCTATACGTGTCGGACCCAGCGGGGGGGAATGATAGAGGTTATGCGAATCTTGAGGAGGTTCGGGGAATTTTCGGGGTATAGGTTAAACATGGGGAAGAGTGAATTATATGTGATACATCCAGGGGACCAGAGTAGAGAGATAGAAGGCTTACCGCTAAGGAAAGTGGAAAGAAACTTCCGATACTTGGGGATTCAGATCGCTAGGAGCTGGGAAACCTTGCACAGACTTAATCTGACACGGCTGGTAGAACAAATGGAGGAGGACTTTAAGAGGTGGGACATGCAGCCTTTATCGCTGGTGTGCAGGGTGCAAGCAATTAAGATGATGGTCCTCCCGAGGTTCTTATTTGTATTTCAATGTCTCCCTATTTTAATCACCAGGACCTTTTTTAATAAAATAGATAGGAGCATTACGAGCTTTGTGTGGGCAGGGAAAGTTCCGAGAGTAAGGAGGGGGTTCCTTCAGCGCAGTAGGGACAGAGGAGGACTGGCACTACCGAACTTGGGAGATTATTATTGGGCCGCCAATGTGGCAATGATACGTAGATGGATGATGGAGGGTGAGGGAGCGGCGTGGAAAAGGCTGGAGAGAAGGTCCTGTAAAGGGACGAGTCTAGAGGCGCTGGTGACGGCGCCGCTACCGTTCTCACCGAAAGAGTACACCACGAACCCGGTGGTGGCGGCAACACTGAACATATGGGGACAGTGGAGGCGGCAGAGAGAGGTGCGGGGAGCCCTGGTGGGGTCCCCTATCAGGAACAACCATAGGTTCGCCCCAGGAAGAATGGATGGAGTATTTCAAAGCTGGCACCAGTTGGGAATTAGGAAGGTGGGAGATTTATTCATAGATGGGACTTTTGCGAGCTTGGGAGCACTGGAGGAAAAGTATAAGTTACCCCGGGGGAATTTCTTGAGATATATGCAGGTGAGGGCGTTTACTAGACAACAGGTGAGGGAATTTCCGCGGCTCCCGACACAGGGGATACAGGACAGGGTGCTTTCAGGGGTGTGGGTCGGAGAGGGCAAGGTGTCAGAGATTTATAGTGAGATGAGGGAAGAGGGGGAGGAGTCGGTGGGCGAACTAAAAAGAAAGTGGAAAGAAGAATTAGGGGAGGAGATAGAGAAGGGTATGTGGGCAGATGCCCTAAGCAGGGTAAATTCCTCTTCCTCATGCGCCAGGCTTAGCCTGATTCAATTTAAGGTGCTACATAGAGCACACATAACGGGGGCAAGATTGAGCAGCTTCTTTGGAGTGGAGGACAAATGTGGGAGGTGTGGCGGGAGCCCGGCAAACCACGCACATATGTTTTGGGCATGCCCGGCACTGGAAGGGTATTGGAAGGGAGTGACGGGAGTGATTTCGCAGGTGGTGAAGGCCCAGGTCAAACCAGGCTGGGGGTTAGCTCTATTTGGAGTTGCGGAAGAGCCGGGAGTGCAGGAGGCGAAAGAGGCCGATGTCGTGGCCTTTGCGTCCCTCGTAGCCCGGCGCAGGATCCTACTCATGTGGAAGGATGCAAAACCCCCCGGACTGGAGGCCTGGGTAAACGATATGGCGGGGTTTATTAAACTGGAGCAGATAAAGTTTGCCCTGAGAGGATCGGCTCAAGGGTTACCCAGGCGGTGGCAGCCATTTCTCGACTACCTAGGGGAACGTTAGAGGGAAGACGGATGACCAGCAGCAGCAACCCAGGGGGGAGGGGGGGGGGGGGGGGGGGAGGTGGGGAGGAGGCTCAGTTGAGTATAGGTCAATAGAGTACGAGGTTTTGTTACTTGTATATTATTATTATTATTATTATTGTCAAAAAGTTATAAAATTTCTGTTTTGTTACTGTTATCGTTTTGCTTGTTTTGTAAGTGGGAAAAATGTTGCTCAGGGAAAAAAATTTCAATAAAATATATTTTTTTAAAAAATAAAGTTCCAAAACTGAAAATATGTGGAGCTTCATAATCAGAAGCTTTACATGTTGGTACCAGTGAGTATATGGTTTACATAGTCTCATCTCTCATTTCGGACATGCATGATGTTGCAGAGTGTAGTGACTTTGTGCTGATGTGGCAAGCTCTGTGACATCCACTAATCCCCAAATGAGAATGGGCACAAACCAAGCTTCTGATTGACTAAAAAGGCCTCGTAGTGGGGATGAGCAGCAGCTGCTGCCACCTGGAAGTAGCTCTCTGATGGGGAGCGCATCTCCTCTGTCCATTCGTCATTGACACAGTCCTCATGCAGTGCCGCCGTGACAGAAGATCCTCTTGGTTCACAGCAGGCGTCTTCTAACATAGCAGCTGCTGAAGGCCATAGCTGCACAGAGGACACCCACTAAAGCCATCCAGGGCTAGGGAGGTGATAGATTAGCCACCTCTGCCCACTGCAAGTGAGAGCGGAACATTGCATTTGAGCATTCATAAACACATCAACAAAAACTTCACAGTAGTCATGAAGAGGAGCATGTGGGTGAATAGTGCCTGTGAATGTGTCAAATCTTTGTAAATAAACCCAGACTTCATAGTCCCTCATGCTGATATTTTTATACTATGCTGTGGCTGTGGAACTTGTATTGGGAATAGACGAAAGCTTTATAAAATCAATGCAGTTCCTCTTGTGTTAATGTTTGGAAAGAGTAAGTGTGTTGGCATGACAGTGGCATGAATTGCACTTCGCACTTGGATAAAGGTTTGGACATGTAACGTCCGCACATCTCTAATGCCGGGACTATTGAAACCATTGGCGTTTAAGGCATCTCAGGTGTCACGAACATCCATGCGATCATGGCCAGGGTCTCTGGCCTGAATGGCACTCTACTCCCTCACTTCATCCTTGCCCTTATTCTTTGAGGAATGGCCCCTATTTGCTTTGCCATCATCCTCCAGCGCATCCTTCTTTGAATACTGGGGTTATGGAGGGTGCAGCACATCATGACCAGCAAGGATAGACATGAGGAACCATACAGCCATGCCCCTACACATCTGTCAAGGTATGTGAATTTTTCAAAAGGCCGATGGTCTTCTAGACAATAGTCCTGGTGCTTCCGTGGCTGTCATTGTATCACCTCTCCACTTCTGTTCTGGGCACCCTCACAGGTGACGTCAGCCATTTCTTCAGTGGGTACCCCTTTTCACCAATAAGCCATCCATCCAGTGCTTCGGGGTCCCTGGATAGGTCTGGCACCTGTGAGTTTTGGAGAATGAAGGTGCAGTGAATGTTGCCTGGGTTCCTGGCACGCACCTGAACGATCTGGCAATGATAATTGCAGATCAGCTGGACGGTCAATAAGTTGAGGAAGGTACAGGGCTGCCCAGTAAGAATCTATACAGTGATGTGAGTCGAGAGTCCGCCTGCAAGCTTCGCGTAGAGATCCTCTATGTGAGGCATTGGATATCGGTCGAGTCGGGAAGCTGTATTCACTGTAAGTTTATAGTCGCCACACAAGCGAACTGTGGCATCTGGCTTCATTACTGGTACAATTGGTACTGCCCAGTAAGCAAAACGGACGGGCCTGATAATACCCAAACTCTCCAAACTAGTGAGCTCCCCTTCTACCTTCTCGAGCAAGGCGTAAGGCACCGGGCGCACCCGGAAATAGCGCGGCGTGGTTCCTGGTTCGACTTGGATACGGGCTACAGATCCTTTTATTTTCCCCAAACCAGGCTGGAATACATCTGGGTATCGTCCCAGCACCTCAGTCAACCCTTCAGAAACTGCTTGGAGAATGTGCTGCCATTGCAACAGCAAATGGCGCAACCAGTCCCAACCCAACAGGCTGGGCCCATGGCCGCGCACCACGATAAGTGGGAAACGCCCCTCCTGGCATCCATAAACAACAGGGGTCATTGTAGTTCCTGCAATGTCCAGAGGTTCCCCCGTGTAGGTGGCCAACCTGGCCTGTGAGTCGGTTGATGTAAGGGTCTGTATAACCTGCTTGATGCGGTCGAATGTCCTCTGGGTGATCACGGAGACCGCTGCGCCAGTGTCCAACTCCATCTCAAGCGGGTGACCATTGACCCGTACTGCCACCTTAATGGGGGCCACACGGGGAGCTGCCACACAATGCAGCTGCAGGCAGTCGTCCTCCGTCTCCATGTCCTCAGGAGTAGTCGCCGCTGGTTCATCCACATGGAAGGTACGGCCCCTGGGCTGGTCCCAGTTTCGGTCGGAACGACGGCGCCTCTGGCGCACCCAGGACCGGCGTCCGCGACAGGGTCGGCGCCTACAAGTCTGACACGGACATGGCTCCTCATCCATTGGTTCTGGAGAAGGCTCCCTTCGGGGAGGAATGTCCGACGGCCACTGGCGTCGGTCCGGACGTTGCCTCGCCCAAGGTACCGCAGGAGTGCGGAGGGACGTTTTCGGATGGAAGGGGTTGCGCCCCAAGGCATGCACTTCCATTCCCTGTAGCTCCTGCTCTCCTCGTTCTGCGCTCTCTCGAGATAATACTATTTGAATGGCCTGTTGAAAAGTCAATGTTGGCTCAGCTAACAACTTTCTCTGGGCGGCCGCATTGTTAATACCGCAAACCAAACGGTCGCGTAACATTTCTGACAAGGTCTCACCATAGTCACAGTACTCCGCAATCCTGCGTAGCCTGGATAGAAAATCGGCAAGGGATTCTCCAGGGGTCCCCTCAGCGGTATTAAACCGGTAACGCTGGACTATCGTGGACGGGGTTGGGTTAAAATGTTGCCCCACTATATTCACAAGTTCATCAAATGTTTTGGTGTCCGTCGCAGCTGGGTACGTAAGGCTCCTAATCACCCCAAACGTATGCGGGCCGCAGTGAGCAATATGACCACCTGGCGCTCGTTTTCGGTGATATTGTTTGCCCGGAAATAGTAACGCATCCATTGTACGTACTGGTTCCAGCTTTCCAGCGCAGCATCAAAAACATCCAAACGTCCGTACAGAGGCATGGTACAATGGAAAACAACTTCCAATCTGTATCCAACAAAAATCCAGGGAGGTGGCTTCAGCAGTGTAGACAGCTATTCACTTTAACCCTCGTCGCCAGTTTTGTGAGGGCCACGAAGAATCCAGCACGGGTTTTAAGGATACAAAGTAATAACATTTATTTACAATAACATATATATGTATAACAGCAGCAGCAACTTCCCTTGCTGCACACTCCTTCCTGCTGGTTCCAAACTGGCCAGCTTTATTTATACATGGGAGTTTACTAATGATTTCTCCGCCCCCTCATTGGGGAAGCTCATACTCCCACAGGATGGTGGGATTGTCATTAGTCCCCAGCCAATGGTAAGCAGGCTGGTTATAACATGTGGACAATGTAAGATTCAGGCAGGCTCAGAGCATGAATATATATTTGTGAGCAAAGAATCCAGACAGCATCGAAACCCCCAACCGATTAGCATTTTGATGGCCCATTTCCGTCAGACAAAAGATTGATACTTGAGTAACCGATACAATCCCAGGCATTTCGGCACCACTCCCTTTACTCAGGAAGCGTCAACAACAGGGTCAATGACTGCTTAGGACACGCCCAGCCATCAAGGCACCCGCCCCTTTATTGGCTCAAATTGAATACAGTGATCGAGGACTACCCAATTAATGAGGTCCAAACCGAAGGACTGCCGAAAAGAGCGCTAAACTCCCCAAGTACAAAGAGAGACGCCGCATGTGTTCGGCCTCTCTTGGACCTGGCGCTCCGGCAACGTCCACCTCCAATTGCAGCACCACCAGAAGCAAGTTCAAGTTCAACACCCGTACCAGACGGATGAGCCCAGCTGAGCAGCAGTTACTTCTCCAGACCCAGTAGATCCAGATTTGAACAAAGGCCACTGTTCCTCTGACCTAAGTCGGGTACCTGAAGTTAAGTACAGGTTGTCAACAAAAGAACAAAGAACAAAGAAAAGTACAGCACAAGAACAGGCCCTTCGGCCCTCCAAGCCCGTGCCGACCATGCTGCCCAACGAAACTACAATCTTCAACACTTCCTGGGTCCGTATCCCTCTATTCCCATCCTATTCATGTATTTGTCAAGATGCCCCTTAAATGTCACTATCGTCCCTGCTTCCACCACTTCCTCCGGTAGCGAGTTCCAGGCACCCACTACCCTCTGTGTAAAAACTTGCCTTGTACTCTAAACCTTTCCCCTCGCACCTTAAACCTATGCCCCCTAGTAATTGACCCCTCTACCCCGGGGAAAAGCCTCTGACTATCCACTCTGTCTATGCCCCTCATAATTTTGTAGACCTCTATCAGGTCGCCCCTCAACCTCCGTTGTTCCAGTGAGAACAAACTGAGTTTATTCAACCGCTCCTCATAGCTAATGCCCTCCATACCAGGCAACATTCTGGTAAATCTCTTCTGCACCCTCTCTAAAGCCTCCACATCCTTCTGGTAGTGTGGCGACCAGAAGTGAACTTTGTACTCCAAGTGTGGCCGAACTAAGGTTCTATACAGCTGCAACATGACTTGCCAATTCTTATACTCAATGCCCCGGCCAATGAAGGCAAGCATGCCATATGCCTTCTTGACTACCTTCTCCACCTGTGTTGTCCCTTTCAGTGACCTGTGGACCTGTACACCTAGATCTCTCTGACTTTCAATACTCTTGAGGGTTCTACCATTCACTGTATATTCCCTACCTGCATTAGACCTTCCAAAATGCATTACCTGCCCAAGTCTCCAAACGATCTAAATCCTGATGTATCCTCTGACAGTCCTCATCGCTATCCGCAATTCCACCAACCTTTGTGCCGTCTGCAAACTTACTAATCAGACCAGTTACATTTTCCTCCAAATCATTTATATATACTACGAACAGCAAAGGTCCTAGCACTGATCCCTGTGGAACACCACTGGTCACAGCCCTCCAATTAGAAGAGCACCCTTCCATTGCTACTCTCTGCCTTCTATGACCTAGCCAGTTCTGTATCCACCTTGCCAGCTCACCCCTGATCCCGTGTGACTTCACCTTTTGTACCAATCTACCATGAGGGACCTTGTCAAAGGCCTTACTGAAGTCCACATAGACAACATCCACTGCCCTACCTGCATCAATCATCTTTGTGACCTCTTTGAAAAACTCTATCAAGTTAGTGAGACACGACCTTCCCTTCACAAAACCACGCTGCCTCTCACTAATACGTCCATTTGCTTCCAAATGTGAGTAGACCCTGTCTCGAAGAATTCTCTCCAGTAATTTCCCGACCACTGATGTAAGGCCTGTAGTTCCCTGGATTATCCTTGCTACCCTTCTTATACAAAGGAACAACATTGGCTATTCTCCAGTCCTCCGGGACATCACCTGAAGACAGTGAGGATCCAAAGATTTCTGTCAAGGCCTCAACAATTTCCTCTCTAGCCTCCTTCAGTATTCTGGGGTAGGTCCCATCAGGCCCTGGGGACTTATCTACCTTAATATTTTTCAAGACGCCCAACACCTCGTCTTTTTGGATCACAATGTGATCCAGGCTGTCAACACACCCTTCTCCAGACTCAACATCCACCAATTCCTTCTCTTTGGTGAATACTGATGCAAAGTATTCATTTAGTACCTTGCCCATTTACTCTGGCTCCACACATAGATTCCCTTGCCTATCCTTCAGTGGCCCAACCCTTTTCCTGGCTACCCTCTTGCTTTTTATGTACATGTAAAAAGCCTTGGGATTTTCCTTAACCCTATTTGCCATTGACTTTTCGTGACCCCTTCTAGACCTCCTGACTCCTTGCTTAAGTTCCTTCCTACTTATCTTATATTCCACACAGGCTTCGTCTGTTCCCAGCCTTCTAGCCCTGACAAATGCCTCCTTTTTCTTTTTGACGAGGCCTACCATATCTCTCGTTATCCAAGGTTCCCGAAATTTGCCGTATTTATCCTTCTTCCTCACAGGAACATGCCGGTCCTGAATTCCTTTCAACTGAGGAACATCCGCCCCCAATGTAGGTTCTTCATTTCCCACCTAATATTGTTATAATTAGCCTTCCCCCAATTTAGCACATTCACCCTAGGACCACTCTCCTCCTTGTCCACCAGCACTTTAAAACGTACTGAATTGTTGGTCACTGTTCCCGAAATGCTCCCCTACTGAAACTTCTACCACCTGACTGGGCTCATTCCCCAATACCAGGGGCGAGATTCTCCGACCCCCCGCCGAGTCGGAGAATCGGCGGGGGCTGACGTGAATCCCGCCCCCACCGGTTGCCGAATTCTCCAGCATCGGAGATTCGGCGGGGGCGGGAATCGCGTCGCGCCGGTTAGCGGGCCCCCCCCCCCGCGATTCTCCGGCCCGGACGGGCCGAAGTCCCGCTGCTAAAATGCCTGTCCCGCCGGCGTAGATTAAACCACCTCTCTTACCGGTGGGACAAGGCGGCGCGGGCGGGCTCCGGGGTCCTGGGGGGGGGGTGCGGGGCGATCTGGCCCCGGGGGGGTGCCCCCACGGTGGCCTGGCCCGCGACCGGGGCCCACCGATCCGCGGGCGGGCCTGTGCCATGGGGGCACTCCTTTCCTTCCGCCTTCGCCACGGTCTCCACCATGGCGGAGGCGGAAGAGACTCCCTCCACTGCGCATGTGCGGGAATGCCGTCAGCGGCCGCTAACACTCCCGCGCATGCGCCGCCCGGAGATGTCATTTCCGCGCCAGCTGGCGGGGCACCAAAGGCCTTTTCAGCCAGCTGGCGGTGCGGAAATTCGTTCGGCGCGGGTCTAGCCCCTTAAGGGTGGGGCTCGGCCCCCCAAGATGCGGAGCATTCCGCACCTTTGGGGCAGCGCGATGCCCGACTGATTTGCGCCGTTTTGGGCGCCAGTCAGCGGACATCACGCCGATACTGGAGAATTTCGCCCCAGGTCCAGTACAGCCCCTTCCCTAGTTGGACTGTCTACATATTGTTTTAAGAAGCCCTCCTGGATGCTCCTTACAAACTCTGCCCCGCCTAAGCTCCTAGCATTAAGTGAGTCCCAGTCAATATTGGGGAAGTTGAAGTCTCCCATCATAACAACCCTGTTGTTTTTACTCTTTTCCAAAATCTGTCTACCTATCTGCTCCTTTATCTCCCGCTGGCTGTTGGGAGGTCTGTTGTAAACCCCCAACATAGTTGTTCGGTGTAGTTTAACTAGTCGTGTTTATGTTGCATGTTAATTGTGTGTGTAAATAAAGTACCATTGATCGTGAACTAACTAACTAGTGTTTGGCTCTTTGATCAATATCCGGTTGAACCTTGTGGTGGTATCATTTGATACCTGGCACTCTGAGCAATATAATATCGATATCTAAAGAAAGAAGGGCAACCTTATTGATTGCCATATTTATAGCAGGTAAAAAAGGCAACAAGCCTAATTGCTCACCATATTATTTGAAGCGGATGTAATGACGTCAGCAATGCAACTGAAAGTCATCATGCCCAATAATACATTGGCGGGGTGGGGGCTGCTCCTGATTCGGGAGCATATTATTCAGCCCAATATACATATCTTCAATCCTTATTCATGACAGCTTATAATTTACTTGGATGCAAACATACTTAGTATATAATCAGAAGTCATTATGGTGGAAAAGCAAGACGAAGATCGAAATATTGGTGTTTTTGTTGTAAAGCTTAAGTGAGAGGCGAAGGCCTCAGTTTAGAATATTGGGAAACTACGGGAGGTACGAGTTCTAAAACCTTTGAATATACAAATACTATGAAGTTAAGTATGAAGACCCATTGAAAACATTAGGTTCAGTGGTATACTGAAAAACATGCGCATGCTGTGGCATATCCCAATTGACTCACATGAAACTTATTATGGTAATTAACAAGAAACCTCGCTTCCAAACTAACTCAACTAAATAATTACATATTGAACTGGCATTAATATATACCAATCAAGGCAGATTCCCCTCTTTCGAACTGTTTTTTAAATGATAGACTTGTTGCAGTGCATACGGGGAAATTGAACAGGGAGGGCTGCACATTGGTATTGGAGCATACTCAATTTTTCATCCACTTATTTAAATAGATGGAAAATCAAATGATCGCCACGATATATGTCTTTTATGCTTTACTCCTTGGGGAAATAACAGTTCAGAACATAGTCAGGTCTTGGGTGACAAGTAAGATATTTGTGCCACAATGTTGCCACTTCCTGGATGAGTGTAGCTCCAAAATCACCCAAGAAGCTCAAGCCATCTCGCACAAAGCAGCCCTCTTGATTGGCACACCGTCAATGCTACCTTAAATATTCTGTGCTGCACAGGGGACAGGAAGAAAAAAATATATATATCTATATATTTATCACGGTCAGCTTTGCTACTTTATATGATTAATTATTTCTCTGTTTTTCAAAATGCACAATCGCTGGGCTGATAGAAGAGTTGTGGCTGGTTACGTGCTGGCTCCTGGAAGTGTCTGAGAATTTGGAAAGTGAACAAAGGTAACTCCTCAAACACCCTGGAATGTAACACTCCTTGCATCATATAAATATTCCAGCCAAGCTAACACAATGGGTTAGTAGATGAGCTGCCTGCCACACCCAACTATCTGAATCCTAACCTTCAATCTGGTATTAATGGTCCGACCATTACCTGCTCTAAAAACAATGAGCGACATTCTCTGTCTCGCCAGCTGGCCAATGGGATTTCCCATTCTGGGCAGCCCCATGCCACCAGGAAATCCCCGGGCGTGGGTGCGCTGCCGGCGCCAGGGAAAATCCCGAAAGCGGAGAATCCAGCCCAATGGATTTGAACCAGGGGCCTCATTAGCCAACCTGAAACCCACCCTGTTACATGACTGAGAATGGGACTGTCTGAATTCCTTTAATTAGTAAGCCATTGGCTATTATCTTCAGTCACTGTTTTAACCTGAAAAGAGAAACAGGACTCCAGGCAGCAATTGTCTCTTATGATTTACCAACTCACAGGTAGCAGTAGAAAGTCTGAATGCAGCGGTTTACAATCGCCTGGCTCTCATCCACACTATGAACTACTGTAACATTGAAACTTGGGCCTTTGAGACTAATTCAACTTGACGTACTTTCTGCCATCATGAAAGTTCTCACTTCTGGAACGACAGATCACCCAACATAAAGTTATTGCATAAGGTAAAATCTCACAGGATCCGGGTGGGGTAACCAATTGGATACAAAATTGGCTTGATGACAGAAGACAAAGGGTAGTTATAGAGGGTTGTTTATCAAACCGGAGGCCTGTGACCAGCAGTGTGCCTCACGGATCAGTGCTGGTTTCACTGTTATTTGTATTTATAAGACTATAAGACATAGAAGCAGAATTAGGCCACTCGGCCCATCAAATCTGCTCTGCCATTCAATCATGGCTGATACTTTTCTCATCCCAATTCTCCTGCCTTCTCCCAATAACCAAGAACCTATCTATCTCTGTTTTAAAGACACTCAGTGATTTGGCGTCCACAGCCTTCTGCGGCAAAGAGTTCCACAGATTCACCACCCTCTGGCTGAAGAATTTCCTTCTCATCTCTGTTTTAAAGGATCGTCCCTTTAGTCAGAGATTGTGCCCACTGGCTCAAGTTTTTCCTACAAGTGGAAACATCCTCTCCATGTCCATTCAATCCAGGCCTCGCAGTATCCTGTAAGTTTCAATATGATCCCTCCTCATCCCTCTAAACTCCAACGAGTACAGACCCAAACGAGATACACAAGTCTGAGAACACGCATGAACAGACTTAAAAACAGCTTCTTCCCCGCATTTACCAGACTCCTAAACGACCCTCTTATGGACTGACCTCATTAACACTACACCCCTGTATGCTTCACCCGATGCTGGTGTTATGTTGTTACATTGTGTACCTTGTGTTGCCGTATTATGTATTTTCTTTTATTTCCTTTTCTTTTCATGTACTTAATGATCTGTTGAGCTGCTCGCAGAAAAATACTTTTCACTGTACCTCGGTACACCTGACAATAAACAAACTCCAATCCCAGAGTCCTCAACCATTCCTCATACGACAAGTTCTTCATTCCAGGGATCATTCTTGTGAACCTCGTCTGGACCCTTTCCAAGGCCAGCACATCCTTCCTTAGATACAGAGCCGAAAACTGCTCACAATACTCCAAATGGGGTCTGACCACAGCTTTATACAGCCTCAGAAGTACATCCTTGCTCTTGTATTCTAGCGCTCTCGACATGAATGCTAACATTGCATTTGCCTTCCTAACTGCTGACTGTACCTGCATGTTAACCTTAAGAGAATCTTGAACAAGGACTCCCAAATCCTTGTTTAAGTCCTTATATTAATGATTTGGATGAGAATTTAGGAGGCATGGTTAGTAAGTTTGTGGATGGCACCAAGATTGGTGGCATAGTGGACAGTGAAGAAGGTTATCTAGGATTGCAATGGGATCTTGATCAATTGGGCCAGTGGGCCGATGAATGGCAGATGGAGCTTAATTTAGATAAATGTGAGGTGATGCATTTTGGTAGATCGAATCAGGGCAGGACCACCTCAGTTATGGTGTTGGGGAGAGTTACAGAACAAAGAGACCTAGGAGTACAGGTTCATAGCTCCTTGAAAGTGGAGTCACAGGTGGACAGGGTGGTGAAGAAGGCATTCGGCACGCTTAGTTTCATTGGTCAGAACATTGAATACAGGAGTTGGGATGTCTTGCTAAAGATGTACAATATATTAATAAAGCCACACTTGGAATACTGTGTACAGTTTTGGTCACCCCATTATAGAGAGGATATTATTAAACTAGAAAGAGTGCAGAAAAGATTTACGAGGATGCTGCCAGGACTTGATGGTTTGAGTTATAAGGAAAGGCTGGATAGACTGGGACTTTTTTCCCAGGAGCGTAGGACGCTTAGGGGTGATTTTATAGACATCTATAAAATAATGAATGGCATAGATAAGGTAGTCAACATCTTTTCCCAAAGGTAGGGGACTCTAAAACTAGAGGGCAAAGGTTTAAGATGAGAGGGAGAGATACAAAAGGGTCCACAGGGCCAATTGTTTCACACAGAGGGTGGTGAGTGCCTGGAATGAGTAGCCAGAGGCAGTAGTAGAGATGGTACAATTTTGTCTTTGAAAAAACATTTGGACAGTTATATGGGAAAGCTGGGTCTAGAGAGATATGGCCAAATGCGGGCAATTGGGATCAGTTTGGTGGTAAAAACTGGGCGGCATGGAGAAGTTGGGCAGAAGGGCCTGTTTACATGTTGTAAACCTCTATGACCCTATGACTGTGACAAAAGTCAACCAACAGCCCTTTGAAGGAATACGCTGTTAAATTGGAGTCTGGACTCACGTAAAACCATAACTCATATTTTCATTGTGGTCTTGTACCCTTTCTTTTCTTTATCCCTCTTTTATTATGTAAGCACAAAAGGGGTGAACATTGCGAAGCCCCTTTCCCACCTTTTGTGTGTGCACCAAATAAACCAACCCTCTTATTTTATGGTGGGCGGGATTCTCCGACCCCCCCGCCGGGTCGGAGAATCGCCGGGGGCTGGCGTGAATCCCGCCCCCGCCGGTTGCCGAATTCTCCGGCACTGGAGATTCAGCGGGGGTGGGAATTGCCCTGCGCCGGTTGGCGGGCCCCCCCCAGCGATTCTCCGGCCCGGATGGGCCGAAGTCCTGCTGCTGGAATGCCTGTCCCGCCGACGTGGATTAAACCACCTCTATTACTGGCGGGACAAGGCGGTGCAGGCGGGCTCCGGGGTCCTGGGGGGGGGGGGGGGGGGGGAAGGGCGATCTGGCCTTGGGGGGTGCCCCCACGGTGGCCTGGCCCGCGATCGGGGCCCACCGATCCGCGGGCGGGCCTGTGCCGTGGGGGCACTCTTTTCCTTCCGCCTTCGCCATGGTCTCCACCATGGCGGAGGCAGAAGAGACCCCCTCCACTGCGCATGCGTGGGGATGCCGTGAGCGGCCGCTAACGCTCCTGCGCATGCGCCGCCCGGCAATGTCATTTCCGCGCCAGCTGGCGGGGAACCAAAGGCCTTTCCCGCCAGCTGGCGGGGCAGAATCAGTCCAGCGCAGGCCTAGCCCCTCAAGGTTAGGGCTCGGCCGCTCAAGATGTGGAGGATTCCGCACCTTTGGGGCGGCGCGATGCCGGACTGATTTGTGCCCTTTTTTGGCGCCGGTCGGTGGACATCGCGCCGATTACAGAGAATTTCGCCCCTTATCTCGAGTTTGCTGTGGGGTTATTCATAGAGGTTTGCAGCACTCCATTTGAAAGGTTGGGGAAAATATGCCACCACTTATAAAGGTGGAAATCAGAAATCAAAAACACCTTTCTGTTTACAGATGGGTAGTGAGAGGAGAAATCAGAGCTATTTAAATTGCTCCCCTCCTGTCCATAACAATTCACTCACTCCACCATTGGTTTGCAGAAGCAGCTGCTTGTTTCAGTGACAAGTTACACTGTAGAAATTAGCAAGCCTCCTTCAACAGCACCTTCCAAATTCATGTCCTCTACCATCTAGAAGAACAAGGGTAACAGATGTAACTCGAAATATAATGCTGTTTATACATTGTCACTGTGTCAGAATGCTGGAATCCATTCCTAACAGCACTCGGACTGCAATGTCTCACCATCACTTTCTCAAGAACAATTAGGGCTAGGCAATAAATGCTGGATGCAGGTCTTGTGGCTCAGTAGGTAGGATCCCTGCCTCTGAGCGAGGAGCTCCGGTTTCGAGTCCCACTCCAACCTTGATGGCCAAGGAAGATATGTTCATAACACAGCCAAATATCAACTTACAGAAATCCTTCCAATACACCAGTAAGTGTGGAAGAGACTCATGGTCAGCCATGCTTGGTGCAGAGTGGTGCCCCTCAAGTTACAAGCCTTTGGCAACAGACTACTTAGAACATAGAAATTAAGAGCAGAAGTGGGCAATTCAGCCCTTCGAGCCTGCTCCACCATTAATCAGATCATGACTGATCTCTTCCTTGTCTCAAATCCACCTCCCAACCTACTGTCCATATCCCCTTTATATTATTTCTTCGGTCCGAATAATGCTCATAGTCTTCCAGTTGAAGTAAATGCTTTATTGAGTAAATTAGTTCTCTCTGCAGAGCTTAAACTAGATGTTACATTAACATGACTGATTAAGAAGTACACCTGTGCTGAGCTGTCTGTCTGTGTCTTGTCACTAGCTACTGTTCCTGTGAAGAGGCTGATCCTGGCCTTCCGTCTGTCTATTTATACATTTCTAGTGCTCCCTCTAGTGATTACTTAGTTGTAGTGTATTTACATTAACCCCTTGTGTACATACAGATATGCAGATCACTACACCCTTAACCTGTTTTTATCAGGAATAGATATATCTCCTTCTTGAAACCATTTAATGGCTCAGATTCCACTGCACTATAGGGCAGCGAATTCTACAAATTCACCACCCTCTGTGAGAAGTAGTTCCTCCTCATCTCAGTTTTAAAGCAGACTAACAACATGCTCCAGGAATAAGTGGCCAAGGAAACAGGTGAAAGTCTGCCTTAGTGTAGCACTAATTACAGGAAGAGAATTGGAAATTGGAATAAATGCTGGCCTTGTCAAAAATGTTTAAATCACACAAATGAATAATAATCACCTGTTCCCTAAAACGTGACATCATGTATGAGATTCATCTGGATCTTGGCTCATTACCCTATGTCGTCTGTAGATTTCATAATTTCTTTTTTTAATATAAATTTAGAGGAGCCAATTATTTTTCTTTTCCAATTAAGCGGCAATTTAGCATGGCCAATCCACCTAACCAGCACATCTTTGGGTTGTGGGGGTGAAATCCACGCAGACAGGTGGAGAATGTGTAAACTCCACATGGACAGTGACCCAGGGCCAGGATTCAAATCCGGGTCCTCAGCGTTGCAGTCCCAGTGATATCCACTGCACCACATGCCGCCCCAGATTTCATGATTTCTAATCATCTCAGCCTCAGGACATTGATTTTAAAAAAAATTTTTTTAGAGTACCCAATTAATTTTTTCCAATTAAGGGGCAATTTAGCGTGGCCAATCCACCTACCCTGCACATCTTTGGGTTGTGGGGACGAAACCCACGCAAACACGGGGAGAATATGCAAACTCCACATGGACAGTGACCTAGGGCCGGGATTCGAACCTGGGCCCTCAGCGTCGCAGTCCCAGTGCTAACCACTGCACCACATCCCACCACAGATTTCATGATTTCTAATCATCTCAGCCTCGGGACATTGATGCAGGAGTTCCTCAGAGTAGTGCTTTAGGCACAAACACCTTCAACTGCTTCATCAATGACCTTCCCACCTCTATAGGGCAGAAGTGGAGATATTTGCAATAATTGCCTAATACACAGCACCATCTGCAACTTATCAGTTATTGAAGCATCTGTCTCCATGTGCAGCAGGACCTGGATAATATTCAGATTGGGCTGACAAGTGGCAAGGAATAGTCATGTCACACACGTGTCAGGCAACGACCACCCCCAACAAGAAAGAATCTAACTATTTCCCATGGACATTCAATGCATTACCATTGCTGAATTCCCCACTATCAACACTTTGGTGGTTACCATTGACCAGAAACTGAACTAGAATAGCAATAGAAATATTGTGACTACAAGGGCAGGTCAGAGATTGGGAATTCTGTGGTAAGTAATACACATCCTGACCACCCCCAATTCCTGTTGACCATCTTCATGGCACAAGTCAGGAATGCACTCCATTTGACTGGATGAATGCAACTCCCATAACACTCAAGAAGCTCAACACCATCCAGGACAAAGCAACTCTCTTAATTGGCACCCATCAACATTCACTCTCTCCATCACCAATGGATAGTGACAGCAGTGTGCACCATCTACAAGATGCACTACAGGAATGCACAAAGGCTCCTTAGACAGCACCGTCCAAACACAGGGCCTCTACCATCATAAAATCAAGTGCAGCAGATATGGGGTAGCACGCACGTGACGTATGCCATTCGTGGTCATGAATACCCCAAACTCTGCACTTGAAAAGCCATTCCATTGTCCAAGACCAATGCTCAGGTATCCTGTGTGTGCTAAACGATTGTCGCAGCCTGTCCATGGTGGCCCGAGCTCTCATTACCTGCCTTTTATGGACCTCCATTCACTTCGAATTGGTGTCCATGACAATGAGGAATATCACTTCTTTAAACGGTCCCGCAACATCTATGTGGGGGCGGGACTAAAGATGGCCAGGTCAATCCCATCCTCATCGCCAGTGTAGAATACACCAAAGTAGCATTTATGGTCTAAACAGTAGAAAACAAAAGTAAGGTTTATTTACGTTGCACAAGAATCTTAACTCCCCTAAGGGTCTCCCTCCCTGACCTGCACCCAGGCAGGATTTTTATACTAGCATGACAAAAACTGCCAAGTAAACATCTCAGGATGAAGCAACAGCACACTGCGAGCCAGGCACACATGACATGACATTGTACTAATACCAGTTGCAATTTGCCTAAGTTTCCGGCTAATGGCACAAGTATATGAGCTGCAATATGTGACAATAATCCACACAGCAGTAAGTGCTCTTCGGTATGACTGCACAGCATAGATTTACAATTTACCACCCAAGTTTAAAGCTGGCCTTATGGATCAACCACCCCTTTAGCAATCTCCTGATTTACAGTTCTGGTGAAATCGCCAAATGAAGAACAATCCAGAAAACCAGTTTTATGCCCAGGAAGTAACTTGCAAATCTACACCCACATTTATTGGTTAAAAATCAATGGATGCAAGTATCCCAGGTTCGTTTCCCGGCTGGGAAACATGAGTCTGCATGTTCTCCCCGTGTCTGTATGCGTTTCCTCTGGGTGCTCCAGTTTCCTCCCGAAAGTCCCGAAAGACGTGCTTGTTAGGTAATTTGGACATTCTGAATTTCCCCTCTGTGTACCCGAACAGGTGCTGGAATGTGGTGACTAGGGGATTTTCACAGTAACTTCATTGCAGTGTTAATGTAAGCCTACTTGTGACAATAAAGATTATTATTATTATTTGATTAGAAGACAACACATTAATTCAAAAACATTAAGGGCGGTATTCTCCCACCCCCCCCCCCCACCCCACCCCCGCCGGGTGGGAGAATCACTGGGGCGCCGCGCGAATCGCGGCACGCCGCCCCGACCCCCGCACGCGATTCTCCCCCCCCCGAAACCAGCGCCGCGCGAATCGCGCCCGGCCGGTCGGAGAATCGCCGCAAACAGCAAGCGGCGATTCTCCGGCCTGGATGGGCCGAGTGGCCGCGCGTAAACGGCCTAGTCCCGCCAGCGCCATCCACACCTGGTTGCTGCCGGTGGGTACTCGTCGCGAAGGCTGGGGGGCTGGCCTGTGGGGGGGGGGGGGGGGCTCCATTCCTGGGGGGGGGGGGGGGGGAGATCACCAGAGTGACCTGGTACGCGATCGAGACCAACCGATCGGCGGGCCGGCCTCTCTGTCGGCGGGCTTCCTTTCCTCCGCCGGCGAGCCTGGATCCATCCGCCATGTTTGTGCGGGGCGGCCTGGGGAGGACGGCCACCGTGCATGCGCTAGTTGGCGCCGGCCCAACTGCGCATGCGCAGGATCCAAGGCGGCGCGTGTTTTACGCGGCGCCGGGTCTCTGATGCCGCGCCGAAGCCCCGCCCCGTAAATCGCGCGATGCCCCTGCTGGCCCCACGGAGGGCGGAGAATAGGGGTCTGGGAACGGGCACCGACGCCGGAGTAAAACATTCCGGTTTTTATTCCGGCGTCGGCACTTAGACTCCCGTTGGGAGAATCCCGCCCACAGTTTAAATTACAGTTCAATTTTATTGCTTTTTTACTATAAAAAAGGGGCTGGTTTAGCACAGTGGGCTAAACAGCTGGCTTTTAATGCAGAATAAGACAGCAGCGCGGGTTCAATTCCGTACCGGCCTCCCCGAACAGGTGCCGGAATGTGGCGACTAGGGGCTTTTCACAGTAACTTCATTGAAGCCTACTTGTGACAGTGAGCGATTATTAGTATTTTTATAAGTTTTTCCAAAGATTTTTCAAAAATCCTAGTATATTGTCATCTAAATGTAATTGTGCCAAATGGAATCATTTTAATACACTGAATGGCAATAACATGATTAAAATAACCAAAGTGCTTACCAAGTTTGTTACTGAAATAAATATAAAGCACTGGAAAGTAAAAATAGGTTACAGTGCACCATGCAGCCACCCTTCACAGTGTACAGCTGGAAAATTATACAAAGCTAGGCAACATCATCTCAATGTGATTTATTACAGAGAAAGGGGTCTGCTTCAAAAAATTCCCAGTACTCTTACACAATGTAGGTCACACTAATTTGGAAAAGAAAGAAAGTAAAATTCTCAAAGCCACACCTAAAGATAATAACTATATATGCTATAAATATATCATTATATCATATCTGTGTATTATATAGGTTTTGAGATGCTCTTTGCTAAGTTACATTAATTTATGTGAGCATGTTTATAAAGAAATTTGATTCCATATGGTGAAATTCATGTTTGACAGATCGCATAATGTAAATTGAGTCAATTTTTGCTCTCAATTTAATTTCAATTCGTTAAATTGTATAATACAATGAGTTGAACAATTAATTTTCACAAGCATAACATCCCTTTTTTAGAAGTTCAACTTTTAATAAAGGGAAATGGTGCTCGAGGAATAAAAGAAGAAGTTAGAGGTTATATTATAAAATTGCTTCAATTAAACTGTCGCATTTCTATAATAAGGACATGAGTAAATGACCACCTCCAGTTAACTTAGAAAGCCATTGTTCCTCTGATGTTATCCAGATGCAATCAGGGCACTGCGCTTGCACCTGCACGTCTTGTCAGGGTTAATCATAATACAAATTTACGGTCTCTGTGTGTAGGGGAAGACCTAAAGAGGAGTCTGGTACCCTCAAGGCACTAACCATTAAAGGACAAATACAATGAAAAATGTTTCAGTGTGGTACATGTGCTCTGCCCAAAGGCTCATTGCCTGCCGATGCTTCATCCTCAGCTGTTTTCTTCACAACTCTTGTCAGTGCCACTTTGCCATTACCTTCCACTCTCAGGAGCAGGGCATGGAGGCATGTCTCAGGTCTACCTCAGCCTGACCAGGACCCATCTCTACTGTGAAAGATTCATGCCAGAAATGGATCTATCTGCTATTTTTAAACTGTTTACTGAAGCTTATTTTATCGTGGCAAAGAGTGTTTTAATAACTGAGTGTTGGAATCTATTATGGCAGCAAGAAACAAAGCTTGGAAGGTTTCTGCTATTCTGCTTTGTTTCAATGTTTAGGCTCCTGTGAATAGTTATGTGATGCTGTGCTATGACTATATTGACAGCAGCACCTAAAGAAGAACTCTGGTTACCTCCCACAATCTGCTGTGGAGACAGTGCCAAAATGCCAAGCAGCAGTGAATAATAGGGAAACAAGTGCAGATGTGAAAAAAGATGGTGCAGCAATAGAAGGAGTGTACTTGTCTAGTTATAATACTTCTCGTTTTATTCCAGGTAAAATGATGTAAAGAAGGCAAATGAATGTTTTGCTCTGTTGTAGGCAAACATTTATGAGTGGTTCAGAAGAGGATTTAACTTAGCAGCTGCCAAAGAACTTGTGGTTCTTTCCCTTCACCTCCTCCAAATAAGCAATATTGCAGGACTAAACATTACCTCCATCATAAAGTAAAGACCAACGGTGTTTTACAGGAAGTGCAGATGCATTGCTGGACAGCATGGTGGCACAGTGGTTAGCACTGTTGCATCACAGTGCCAGAGACCCGGGTTCGATTCTGGCCTTGGGTGACTGTCTGTGTGGTATTTGCACTTTCTCACTGTGTCTGTGTGGGCTTTCCCCGGGTGCTCCAGTTTCCTCCCACGGTATAAAGATGTGCAGGTTAGGTGGATTAGCCACTCTTTTGAGGTCAACCAAATAGAAGAATGGAAACAAACTTAGTGACAAGGAAAAAAGGGCTGCTTCTGTTAGGGTCACTGCCCGAACATAACAAAAATCAACGGAAACTTAAAAACATCAAATGAGAATGCAATTAAAGGGGTCAATAAATCACTCCAACCCCTGCGATGCCCACCAGGCATGGAAGGCCTCAATGGTGCCTGTGGACACCGCATGCTCCCTTTCTAAGGGCACCCAACCACAACTGTAGCCGTGGAAGAGGGGCAGTCTGGTTGGACGACCCCCTCGGTCGCCCGCTGCCTGGACCTATAAATGGCACACTTCGCTCGGCCCAGGAGCAGGTTCACAAAGGAGGTCCTCCACCTTCACTGTCCCTCTCCGCACCGTGTGCCCATAGAGCAGGACGTAGGGCTGAAGTGCAAAAAAACTTCAACAAAAGATTGGTCAGAAAACAAAAAGGGAGTGCAGCCTTTTACACGTAATATAGACGTGGTCCACGGACTCCACAAGGCCGCAAAAATGGCAGGCTTCCTGGGAGTCCGTGAACCAGTGCAATCGGTGGTTGTACGGATCTTTTGCATGCAACATCCTTCACCCAGGTCCTCAAGATTGAGGTGGAGGACTCCTCCATAGAGGGACCTCCAGTGGGGACCTCCGCCACCGCACGGCAACAAGGCATGCCGTGGCGTGTCCAGGCGACAGGAAGGTGGTGAAGGGTGTGCAGCAGCCCGTACAGCAAACCCCTTCGCGCAGTGCGAAAAGGCACGGAGGGCATTTCCGTCAGGCAGCTGGGATTGTGGCACACCACCTGAGGCCAATGTGGAATTCTGTCCGAACAGTGGTTCGCTCAGACGGGATACCACCACACACACTTTGCTCCTCCAGACTGCGAGTGCCATCGGGTCCGAGCACGACCGTTTTGAAGGCTCGGATGGCATTAGCCGTGAGCTGCACGTCCACTCCTTCGCCAGCACATCCCCGATCCTGGTCACCCAGCAGCCACAGCTCGCTCCTCCGCCAGCCGTAAAAGTATCACTGCAGGGTCTGACCCACGGGGTCTTCTCTGTCCACACAAACCCAGAGGTCAACACGTTGTGGTAAATCACTGTTGTACCTACATTAGAGGATGTACGGTAGAACCTGCACTACAGGTTCTCCTGTAGCCCCTGCCTGCTGGCTCCGCCCAGGAGGTGGAGTACAAATATGCGTGTCCTCCAGCTAGCAGCCATTTTGCCAGCTGCTGTGGGAGGCCACACATCTGATCGCAATAAAGCCTCAGTTTGGATTCAACTATCGTCTTTAGTCCAATTGATCGTGCCTCAATTTATTGCTATCAGTTTCTAAGGATGGACCTCCGTGTTAAAGCGGATCGCCTGCAGCTGGATCGGTACTCAAGCGACGCCAGAAAGGACTTCCAGCACTGGCTAGCTTGCTTCGAAGCCTATATCAACGCGGCGCCAACCCCTGTTCCGGAGGCTCAGAACAACCAGATTTATATTCCAGGTTGAGCTCCAATGTCTTCCCACTAATCCAGGATGCGCCGAACTACGTCGAAGCCATGACACGACTCAAGGACAACTACGAGCAGAAGACGAACACGCTCTTCGGAGGCACGCATTCGCTACTTGCTCTCAACTACCTGTTGAGTCCATTGAAGACATCTGGAGGGCCCTAATGGAGCACTTAGACCTCCTTATGCGGGACGCCTTTGTGACTGGAATTGTGTCAGAAATCATACGCTAGCGGCTCCTAGAAGGGGCCACGTGTGACCTCGCAGAGCCTAAAACACTAGCGCTCTCCATGACGGTCGCCCTGCGCAACTCCAGTCCTACGCCCCCAACCGTGCGGCCTACCCCTCCTACGCGTCATGGACCGCACAGACAGCCGCCCCAGCGGGGGCACTGCCCACCCAATATGCCTGCGCTATGCGCCAGCCAGCGAACCCCGGGGGGCCCCGATGCTATTTTTGCAGCCAGCAAAAGCAACCCCGCCAGCGCTGCCAGGCCCGCGCTGCCCTTTGTAAAGCCTGCGGGAAGAAGGGCCACTTCGCCGCGATGTGCCATGCCCGCTCAGTAGCCACTATCGCCCCCAACCCCACCGGTCACGGACAATGGGCGCCGCCATCTCCTCCTCCCCCCCAGACCACATGCGACCAGTGGGCACCACCATCTTCCCTCCACGCAACACGTGCGTTTCATGCACGCCGCCATCTTGTTCTGCCCCCGCACCGTGCGTTCCATGGGTGCTGCCATTTGTAACCCTCAAGATCTTCGGGTGCCGCCATCTTGTCTACCCCTCAGCACATGGGCACCACCAGCGTTCCAGGACCGGAGCTCAACAGCTGCCCCATTACCCTACGACCAACCAAGACTCGCCTCCATGTCAATCGACCAGTCTCGCCCGCATAACCTGACCAACGCATCCACCAGCGTGAAAGTCGACGGCCATGTAACCTCCTGCCTGCTGGACTCCGGGAGCACCGAAACCTTCATACATCCGGATACGGTAAGGCGCTGCTCCCTCACGATACACCCTGCCAATCAAAAAATCTCCCTGGCATCCGGATCCCATTGCGTAGCGATCCGGGGGGTACTGTATGGTCACGCTCACGGTCCAAGGAGTAGAATTCCTCGGCTTCCACCTCTACGTTCTCCCTAACCTCTGCGCTGCACTAATCCTCGGCCTGGATTTCCAGAGCCTAACCTTGAAATTCGGCGGGCCCTTACCACCCCTTACTGTGTGCGGCCTCGCGACCCTAAAGGTCGACCCACCTTCCCTTTTTGCCAATCGAACTCCAGATTCCAACCCCGTCGCCACCAGGAGCAGACGGTACAGCACCCAGGACAAGACCTTCATCAAGTCCGAAGTCCAGCGGCTGCTTCGGGAAGGCATCATCGAGGCCAGCAACAGCCCCTGGGGAGCTCAAGTGGTAGTAATTAAAACTGGGGAGAAGCACCGAATGGTCATGGACTACAGCCAGACCATCAACTGGTACACGGTTAACCAGATTGCACAGTACCGGGTCTTCTCAATGGTAGACCTGAAATCCGCCTACCATCAGCTCCCCATTTGTAAATCGGACCGTCCATACACCGCCTTCAAAGCAGACGGCCGTCTATACTACTTCCTTAGGGTCCCCTTCGGCGTCACTAACGGGGTCTCGGTCTTCCAAAGGGAGATGGACCGAATGGTCGACCGGTACGGGTTGCGGGCCACCTTTCCGTACCTACACAATGTCAGCATCTGCGGCCATGATCAGCAGGACCACGACGCCAACCTTGCTAAATTTCTCCACACCTCTACTCTCCTAAACCTCACTTACAACAAGGAGAAGTGCGTGTTCAGCACGAACCGCTTAGCCATCCTCGGCTATGTGGTCCAGAACGGAGTTCTGGGGCCCGATCCTGACCGCATGCTCCCCCTCATGGAGCTCCCCCTACCCCACTGCCCCAAGGCCCTCAAATGCTGCCTGGGGTTCTTTTCATACTACGCCCAGTGGGTCCCAAACTATGCGGACAAGGCCCGCCCACTCATACAGTCCACCCACTTCCCCCTGACGGCCGAGGCCCAACAGGCCTTCGCCCTGATCAGAGCTGATATTGCTAAGGCCAAAATGCACGCTGTAGATGAAACACTGCCCTTCCAAGTAGAAAGCGACGCATCAGACGTCGCCCTTGCCGCCGCCCTCAATCAGGCAGGCAGTCCCGTGGCATTTTTTTCCCGCACCCTTCATGCCTCTGAAATTCGGCACTCATCCATCGAAAAAGAGGCCCAAGCTATCATTGAAGCTGTGCGGCATTGGAGGCATTACCTGGCTGGCAGGAGATTCACTCTCCTCACTGACCAACGGTCGGTAGCCTTCATGTTCAACAACACACAGCGGGGCAAGGTCAAAATTGATAAAGTCTTGCGGTGGATAATCGAGCTCTCCACCTATAATTACGAGATTATGTATCGCCCTGGCAAACTCAACAAACAACCAGCCGCCCTATCCCAAGGTACATGTACCAGCGCACAGGTAGACCGACTCTGGACCCTGCACGACAGCCTTTGTCACCCAGGAGTCACACGGTTGTACCACTACATTAAGGCACAAAATCCGCCCTACTCGGTCGAGGAAGTAAGGACAATCACCAGGGACTGCCAAGTCTGTGCGGAGTGCAAACCGCACTTCTACTGGCCGGACCGCGCATGCCTGGTGAAGGCTTTCCCCGCCTACATCCACAGTGACAGGGGATCCTCATTCATGAGTGATGAGCTACATCAGTTCCTGCTCAGCAGGGGTATCGCCTCCAGCAGAACGACAAGCTACAACCCCCGGGGAAACGGACAGGTAGAAAGGGAGAATGGGACGGTATGGAGGGCCATCCAGCTGGCCCTACGGTCCAGAAATCTCCCAGCCTCCCGCTGGCAAGAGGTCCTCCCTGATGCACTCCACTCCATTCGCTCATTACTCTGCACTGCCACTAACAATACACCACATGAACGTCTTTTTGCCTTCCCCAGGAAGTCCACATCCGGGGTGTCGCTCCCAACTTGGCTCACAGCTCCGGGAACCGTGCTTCTCCGTAAACATGTGCGACTCCACAAGGCGGACCCATTGGTGGAGAGGGTGCACTTGCTCCATGCAAACCCCCAGTACGCCTATGTAGTGTTCCCCGTCGGCCGCCAGGATACCGTCTCCCTCAGGGACCTGGCACCAGCAGGTTCCACCCCCACACCACCCCCTTCGCCCCCCCCGCGCCTCCCTCCCCTCCCCCATTGCTCACAACAGCACCAGCCCCCAGGACCATCCGTCCCCCCCTCCCTGCCCACGCCCGTCGATGAAGAGGATTTTGGCACCCTCCCGGAGTCACCTTCGACCAGGTCAGCACCAGCATCGTCGACACCACTTCGTCGTGTAAGGTTTTCGGGCAATTCGGCCCTTTTGGAACTGCCCAAGCATAAAAACTCAGAGACTGTAAACTGACTTTTCAGCCAAGAGAACAGAACTAGTTTTCCCAGCAGGCTTGGCCCGCTGAGCTGAGTAGGGACATAAGTACATAAGTATTTACAAAAACCCCCCTAGGAGCTACAAGGAAGAAGGAGCCAGACAACGAGATAACAACAAAACACAGACAAAGGGGCACGGGAATACACAGGAGGCTTGCATGCAAGCAGGACAATGGGATGGTCATAGCCCCATGCAGATGTAAATGACTTTGCCTCCACCAGAGCAGAATCCAATCAACACCCCATCAACATAGCAGCTATCTCCGGAGCAGATGGAAGTCTTTGAAAATCTTCAAGGGAGCTCAACCTCGTTATCTCAAAAAACAGACTGGAGGCGGACCTAGGGGAGGTACTCCCATCTCGACAGGTCTGACCGGCCCAAAGGGGGCGGGACCAGCGGGAACTTTAAACCTTACCTTTTTCAATGCAAAAGGGGCTGGCCGATCACAGAACAAAGCCAGGTAAAACAATATAAAAGGGGCTGTGTTTTCGATCGGGGGTTTCTTCGTTCTTGGCTCGACCTCTGCACCCCTGACTTGACCTCTGCAGCCTGTGACCGTAAGTACCCTGCAGCAGCTTGCGAAACTCCCTTGACTTTAATAGTGGTTGAGGCTTTGGGGAAGGGAACTTGTTTTGTGCCTTGTGATATTGCTAAAAACTGTGTAATCATAAGAATTTTCGTTGTGTCCACTATATTACTTTTGAATAGACTTAGTTTGTATTAGAGCATAAGATTTTATTGTGTTTCTTCTGTTGATGATTTTGACCTGGTTTTGCAATAAACCTTGATTTGATGATAATTGGAGTCGTTTAAATTCTTCAATCTTTCACCAGCGATCTCTGACCAAGTCATTGTTAAAATACTCCTCACCTTAATTCCGGGTTCAAGAATCGAGGGTCATCTTGAGCGATTCACTCAGGACAGACTGCTGGTTAGGAAATACACAGCAGTGTCCTATTCTCTCTCTTGGGAAAGCTACTCTAGTGGAGTAGGAACCGGGTGGGTGTTGCACCACCGGCAAGAGAGAGAATCACCTGGGTATTGGTAGGGGTCTGGAGATCTGTGTGATATAAGTCTCAGGCTGCCGGTTAGGAATAAACGGCAGGCTTGAATCAGTGCTCTCTTCAGTGGAAGTGTCCCAGTGCGACATCCCCTGGCCTCTGAAGTTTCAGTGCCAGCTGGAGAGAGACACACACAGATATTCAAACCCCAGATATCGGCCCAGTAGTGGAGTAGCGGAGATGGCACCCTCTACAATGGCGACCGCGGCAGGACCCCGGTGGTTTGGAGTATGTGACTTGGCAGAGGGGGTGAGGGAACGAAGCAAAATGGAGGAGAGAATATCCTCGTATTTGTGGCAAAAGGTCAACCTCACCAAACCTTGGGTCTCAGAATTAATCAATGCGGAGCAACCGGTAATGGCAGCGGCTGCATGGACAGAAAGCAAGGCGCACAAAAGGCACTTGGAGAAGGCAGTTTGGCTGGTTTGCCTGTCTCAGCAGGTAGTCAACGCAGAGCAAAGGATCGAAGAGTTAGAGCAGGAGGCTAGCGCAGCGGAACGACTGCGGGAGGAATTGGCAGAAATGAAACAGGAAAGCGAGTCTAAGCGGTGCGAGAAGGACTATCTCCACTGCCAGATAGTGGAGGGGAAAGAAAAGGAACGGAGGCTCCAGGAACTCTATGCTCGGAGTACAGAGCAGTGTAGGAAGCTGGAGGGGAAGTTCCGGGACATCCAGGCAGCGTACCGAGTGGCTCGCGAGGAAGTAGGGGACTGTGTCCATGGGCCGTGCCAGGCACGAATAACGGAGTTGGAGGAGACCTTGTCCAAGTTCAGGGGACAGATACACCTGGTAGGTCCAGGGGGGTTCCCTAGGGGCAAGGTGCTCCTCGCAGCGTTTGATTCCCCAAAGGCCAAGGGGAATAGACCGCCTCCTGAGGCACCGGGATTGTGTCCGGGTCGGCAGGGGGGGATCGGACTGCACGTTCAGGGGCAAGTCCAAGGGGGGTCGGCAGGGTACCCCCAGCTGGCGGCGTGTCCGCCTGGTTTCGTATGTGGGTCCCCATGGGATGGGGACAGACCGCTGCCTGGGATGCCGGTGATGGGGCCGGGTCAGCAGGTAGGGTTTGGACCGCCCGGTCAGGGGCAGGTCCAAGGGGGGTCAGTGGTGTATCCCCAGATAGCGGCGTCTCCTATATGGGTAGTTAGCCCGGGGACAGGGGGGCTACCCAACGGGGCAGGAGAGCTGGACAGTGGGGAGGAGGAGCAGGGACCCCAGGTAGGGCAGATGTGCCCTGTTAGACAAAGAAGGTATGGTCCCCCGGCGGGGCTGGCGAATAGGGGACCGGTTGAGGGCGACATTATCATTCCTCATGAGGCATCCGCGCTCAGGGGGATGGTGGCCCACGTTCCCAGGCTAACTCCAAAGGGGGATCCGTCGCTTCATTTTATGGAGGTGGAGCAGGCAGCCAGCATCAATGACTGCGACGAAGGGGAGCAAATAAGGATGCTCCTGATGACCCTAGATGCCCAGCTATGCAGGACAGTGACCTCTGGGAATGGGGGAAGACCTGACACCTGGGCGGCAGCACAGACTGCTGTTCTGGAGGCAATGGGCTTGAATCTGGGGAGCCCTTTCATGAGAGTGGGGGAAACCAAGCAGCAACCAGGGGAATCTCCCACCATGTTCGCAGACAGGCCGTGGATTGTCTATATGGAGGCATGCGGGGTTCAAGCGGATAGACGGAATTTAGGGGAAAGAACCGCCCACTGGCTGAAGACCCTAGTTGCCAACTGTCTCCCTAACGTTAGGGCAAAAGCCGAACACTGGTTCGACCCGCAGAGTCCGGACCTTAATGAGGAAGAGGTCCTTAGGAAACTTACCCTCGCATATCGTAATGGGGAGAGGGGTGAGGACAAGCCCCTTAAGGGTAGGGTGCATGAAATCGCGCCAGCAGCCCCTAAGAGAGAGTGGAAGCATGAGGGCACCCGGACCTCCGACGAGAAACCGGTATGCTACGGGTGTGGGAAGGCCGGGCATTTCAAGAGGGAATGTAAAAACCCTAGCAAGCAGGAGAGGGCTCCCGCAGTAGAAAGTCAGACCCCGGCGGCAGGAGCAGCTGCCCCGGGAACCATCGAGATAAGTAAAATTTTAGCCCTTTTGCAAGGCTCAGGACAGGTGGCAATGGCAACGGGCCAGGGCCTGCCCGCACCCACACCACAAGAACCCGTATGACTACCCAGGGAGCAGCCTCAGGAAAAAGGGAGCGCAGGGGTAGTTCTAGCCCCAGACCCTGGTCCGGCCCAGGTGCAGGGTCCCATTCTGGAGGCTGCCTCAGGGGCTATTTGCAGTTTAAATCCCTTAAGGTGGGACCCATGCGAACGCCACATCAGTCAATTTAAATTGTTCCACCCCATAAGGACAAGAAAGAGCAAGGTGGGGGGAAGACTGGGGGTGGTAGTGGAGAAACCCCCCGTAGAATTAACGACGGTGGGGGAGGTCCCTGACTCCACGGTCACACAACCGGTGACAAGGTGCTGTCCCGAAGGGGCAGTCCCAAAGAGACCGACAGTGCTGCAAGCACCCAGCCCAGGGACAGTAACGATTCCCAAGCCCTTACCTGTGGGTCAGGTGGCCTGCCTTAGTATAGAGGCTAAGGAGGCGGAGGAAGTGGAGGTATCACCTTGGGCTTGGGAACCAGTCAGGGGACGAAGGAGCAATCGGGCCTCCAAGCCCCCGGTAAGATGGTCCCCATCACACCTCCCTAGAACCCGGTCCCGCAGTAAGGGGGCCCGAGTAGAAGGGAACGATGAGGGATCACCGAACCCTGTTGGGAAAGGAGAGGCAAGGGGCAGCCCGAACCCCCGGGAGGGGACGGTCTGGCCCGAGCCGTTGGACCAAACAGGTGAACTGCCCCAGTTTAGCGGGGCACAGTTTTAATTTGGCCACCCGGAGACGGGTGGCATTGTATATATCATATTCCTTTTTCTTTCCCCCTGCTAGTTCTAATTAGTGTGTAGTTGTGTGTGAAGTATTTAGGATCGTGGGAACACAGAAGCGCCTGGTGCAAGGGTAAAATGATGAAGCACCAGGCACTAGGACCCTGGTGCAGCCGGGCTGTAAACACAGAATCACAGACAGGCTGCGGCAACTTCAAAGCGGGAGCTGCTGCTGCCGCCGGATAGCGGCAGGCACTAGGACCCTGGGGAGCCGGGCTGTAAACACAGAATCACAGACAGGCTGCGGCAACTTCAAAGCGGGAGCTGCTGCTGCCGCCGGATAGCGGCAGGCACTAGGACCCTGGTGCAGCCGGGCTGTAAACACAGAATCACAGACAGGCTGCGGCAACTTCAAAGCGGGAGCTGCGGCTGCCACTGGATAGAACCCATGCACTTTAAGGTAGGTAGGGCTGTAGAGGCAAGGATGTGTTTTGTTTTTTTTACAGATGGGGCACCCGACGATGTGGAGTTTGATGATCTTGGCGATGGTGGGACCGGGAGAACTCCGCAGAGGCGAGACAGAAGAGTCCTTCGACTGACCGGGTTAGGGTGACTGAGGGCAGGCGGGTGTGTTTAACCTGTGAGGGGGACGTTCCTTTGGGGAGATGGTGGTGGCCCAGGAAGCTGAGGCTGGACATGAGGGATCGGTCCTCGGACTGGGAACGCCTGGACACCAACACCTAACGGACCATCACGGGGTCACCGGGTAGGATCACCGTTTGCTGGGATAAGTGGTGGGCTTCCGACCAGGGCATTTATTTGTGTTCATGGGGATCTACCAAGGCATGTCCACAAGGGGCATTAATCACTTTTGTAAGGTGGTGGCAGAACCCAGGGAACTGGATAAATTGACCGCAGTGGGGAGGGATGTGTAACGCCCAGGGAAGGGATGACTGTAGAAGCTACCGAACTGCTGGTTCAGGTAAAGCGACCCCTGCCCACAGCCCAACCGATCGACCCTCACAACTGTCCGATCACCACCAAGGGGGGGCCTGAGAATGGTTTAGTGTTTGCCCCCACAAAGGAAATATTGTACAGGGGGTACATTATGCTGTCGCCTCAGTTGGACTAAACCTCTCAGCTGCTGGTATCGACGATGGAGGATAAATGAAGAGCCCTCAACGGGAAGAAGCGAAGTGCAGCCAAGAAAGGAGGATCCTTGGTGAAATAAACAGATGCAATTGTAAATAGTTGTATGGATTCGCGTGAAATGTGTACTTGATTGTGATATATGTACAGGGACCCTTACGTTTGGGGTCCCGGTGAAATGTGTACTTGATTGTGATATATGTACAGGGACCCTTACGTTTGGGGTTCCGGTGAAATGTGTATATGTTACTGTCTGCTTGAATTAAGTATGGTCTTGTCTTTCCCTCTCATTGAAATCAGGGGTAGCCTAGATTAAGGGAACTGTCTTGGGAATTGTAATTTCGCATGTTGTTGGGGGGGGGCCTACGGTCCACACAAGAGGAAATAATTGCCCTTCACCTGTGTCGATACGGTCCAAGCAGGTAGGGACGTATCGAAGGGGCATCTGTAAGGTTTTCGGGCAATTCGGCCCTTTTGGAACTGCCCAAGCATAAAAACTCAGAGACTGTAAACTGACTTTTCAGCCAAGAGAACAGAACTAGTTTTCCCAGCAGGCTTGGCCCGCTGAGCTGAGTAGGGACATAAGTACATAAGTATTTACAAAAACCCCCCTAGGAGCTACAAGGAAGAAGGAGCCAGACAACGAGATAACAACAAAACACAGACAAAGGGGCACGGGAATACACAGGAGGCTTGCATGCAAGCAGGACAATGGGATGGTCATAGCCCCATGCAGATGTAAATGACTTTGCCTCCACCAGAGCAGAATCCAATCAACACCCCATCAACATAGCAGCTATCTCCGGAGCAGATGGAAGTCTTTGAAAATCTTCAAGGGAGCTCAACCTCGTTATCTCAAAAAACAGACTGGAGGCGGACCTAGGGGAGGTACTCCCATCTCGACAGGTCTGACCGGCCCAAAGGGGGCGGGACCAGCGGGAACTTTAAACCTTACCTTTTTCAATGCAAAAGGGGCTGGCCGATCACAGAACAAAGCCAGGTAAAACAATATAAAAGGGGCTGTGTTTTCGATCGGGGGTTTCTTCGTTCTTGGCTCGACCTCTGCACCCCTGACTTGACCTCTGCAGCCTGTGACCGTAAGTACCCTGCAGCAGCTTGCGAAACTCCCTTGACTTTAATAGTGGTTGAGGCTTTGGGGAAGGGAACTTGTTTTGTGCCTTGTGATATTGCTAAAAACTGTGTAATCATAAGAATTTTCGTTGTGTCCGCTATATTACTTTTGAATAGACTTAGTTTGTATTAGAGCATAAGATTTTATTGTGTTTCTTCTGTTGATGATTTTGACCTGGGTTTTGCAATAAACCTTGATTTGATGATAATTGGAGTCGTTTAAATTCTTCAATCTTTCACCAGCGATCTCTGACCAAGTCATTGTTAAAATACTCCTCACCTTAATTCCGGGTTCAAGAATCGAGGGTCATCTTGAGCGATTCACTCAGGACAGACTGCTGGTTAGGAAATACACAGCAGTGTCCTATTCTCTCTCTTGGGAAAGCTACTCTAGTGGAGTAGGAACCGGGTGGGTGTTGCACCACCGGCAAGAGAGAGAATCACCTGGGTATTGGTAGGGGTCTGGAGATCTGTGTGATATAAGTCTCAGGCTGCCGGTTAGGAATAAACGGCAGGCTTGAATCAGTGCTCTCTTCAGTGGAAGTGTCCCAGTGCGACATCCCCTGGCCTCTGAAGTTTCAGTGCCAGCTGGAGAGAGACACACACAGATATTCAAACCCCAGATATCGGCCCAGTAGTGGAGTAGCGGAGATGGCACCCTCTACAGTCGCTCCCAGAGGAACATCAAGGCCCCGGACCGGCTAAACCTCTGACCAGTCCACCGAACGTCAATGGACATTTGTTTGCTTTGTAAATATTATCTCATTATTATATATAGTTATCCACCACCCCGCCGGACTCAATTTTTAACAGGAGGTGAATGTGGTAAACCACTGTTGTACTTATATTAGAGGATGTACGGTAGAACCTGCACTACAGGTTCGCCTGTAGCCCCTGCCTGCTGGCTCCGCCCAGGAGGCGGGATATAAATATGCGTGTCCTCTAGCTCACAGTCATTTCGCCAGCTGCTGTGGGAGGCCACACATTTGATAGCAATAAAGCCTCAGTTTGGATTCAATTATAGTCTTTAGTCCAATTGATCGTGCCTCACACGTTAATCTTTTTAAAGAATAACTTCGGGACAAAGATTGGGAGGTTCTGAAATACGAACAGGAACCTTGGCAGCACCGTCATCTTCACTTTCTGCACCTGTCCTGCCAGTGACATTGGCAGCACATCCCACTCTTGAAGTCCCTCTTCATCTGATCCACCAACCGAGTCAAATTTAACCTGTGCAGCTGCGCCCACCCCCGCGCCACCTGAATGCCCAAGTACCTGAAACTCACCCCCCACCATCTTAAACAGTAGCTCCCCCAACCTCCTCTTATGGCCTCTGGTCTCAATCGGGAACACCTCGCTCTTTCCCATGTTCACCTTGTGCCCAGAGAACCGGTCAAAGTCCTCCAAAATCCCCATAATGCCGCCCAGTAGGTCCGAAATATATAACAACAGGTCATCCGCGTACAGCGAAACCCTGTGCTCGATATCCCCCCACACAATCCCTTTCCAATCCCACAACACTCTAAGAGTCATTGCCAGTGGCTCCATAGCCAAGGCAAAAAGCAATGGGGAAAGTGGACACCCCTGCCTCGTCCCACAGTGCAACCCGAAATATCTCGAACTCACCCAGTTCGTTCGCACACTTGCGACAGACACCTTGTACAGTAACCAGACCCTGTCCACAAACCCCTGTCCAAACCCGAACCGCCCCAGCACCTCCCACCGATACTCCCACTCCACCCAGTTGAAAGCCTTCTCCGCGTCCATCGCCAACTCCACCTACCAACTCCACCTCCTGCCCCTCCGGAGAGATCATAATCACATGAAGCAGCCACCTCACATTTGCTGACAACTGTCTCCCTTTCACAAACCCCGTTTGGTCCCCACCTATCACCTCCGGGACGCAGTCCTCAAATCGCGAGGCCACCACCTTCGTCAGCAACTTGGCATCCACATTCAGTTCGCGATATCAGACGGTACGACCCACACTGTTCCAGATCCTTGTCCTTTTTCAATATCAGGGAGATGGATGCCTGCAACAGTGTAGGGGGCAGTTCTCCCCTCTCCCGAGCTTCATTGTATGTCTTCACCAGCAGTGGCCCCAGGCCCCCCGCAAACTTTTTATAAAACCCCACCGGGAACCCATCCAAGCCTGGGGCCTTCCCTGCCTGCATCACTCCCATACTCTCTATCACCTCCCTCAACCCAATAGGGGCTCCCAATCCCTGCACCAACTCCACGTCCACCCTGGGAAGCTCCAACCTGTCTACGAATCGTCGCATCCCCCTCCCCCTCCCCACCCCGTGTGGTTGGAGACCACAATCGTCGAATACTCCAAGTCGGCACCCCACCAGCAATGCCTTATCCACCACAGAAAGGTCGACCCGAGAGTACACCCATTGCACATCGGAAAAATATGAAAATTCCTTCACCCTCGGCCTCCCAAACCTCCATTGGTCCATCCCCCCATGTGCTCCATAAATCCCTTCAGCTTCTTTGCCACTGCCGACACCTTCCCCGACCTCTGGCTCGACTGGTCCAAGCTTGGCTATATAACCGTGTCAAAATCCCCCTCCATCCCCCTCCCCCCGATGATCTTGATATTCCCCCGATGGAGGGACCTGCCCTCCAAACACCCCACCATCAAAACCAAAAGAACATTTCAAAGGGATAAGTTTCCCGAGAACAAAGAAACCTCCTCAAAAACTCCTCCAAACTTCAATGAACTCCTTCTCCTGCCAATCCATTGACTCTCAGAAACTCCATCACCTCCTCCGGCGTACCAAAATAATAATAATAAACTTTATTGTCACAAGTAGGCTTACTTTAACACTGCAATGAAAAGCCCCCAGTCGCCACATTCCGGCGCCTGTTTGGAATTCAGAATGTCCAAATTCCCAAACAGCACGTCTTTCGGGACTTGCAGGAGGAAACCGGAGCCCCCGGAGGAAACCCACGCAGACACGGAGAGAACTTGCAGACTCCACACAGACAGTGACCCAAGCCGGAATCGAACCTGGGACCCTGGAGCTGTGAAGCAACAGTGCTAACCGATGTGCTACCATACATTCGCACTTCTGGAAAGTCACCCAGAGGCGGGCCAGGTACAGCACCCCGACCTTCCCCCCCTTCTTAAAAAGAGCAGCCTTGACCTGATTACCCTGGCCCTCCTCTTCGCCAGCTCTGGATCCAGGTCTTGGTAAACCCACAGCTCATTTCCTTTCCCACTTCCTCGTCTGCCTCGCCCACCGAAGCTGAGGAGCGGCCTGGTGTCGGGCATGAGGGAGGCCAGAGCCACGCTACATGATGGACTCAAAATCAGCCACCCATGCCCCCCACCAAGCAGACATCCTCCTCCAGGCAGTCGCCTCTGGGACTGAGTCCCCCGCCACATTGAGTGTGATGGGCGTCATGGACCCACCAACCAGCCCTGAGTCTGCCTCGCTCCCACCCCCGGACCGTCCCTCTTGGGTCCCTCTCGGGGTACCGGGCCAGAGGGAGGTGGCAGCTCAGACCCCCGCTCCTCCTGCAATACCGGGCCACTGGACAAATCCTGGAACAATTCTGGGAAAAGCTCCAGAATGGAGATGGAGGCGCCTGGCATCGGAGGCTGGGGAGGAGAGAGGGGGCTCTCCACACCACCACCGCCCAATGACCCTGAGGTCAGGGAGCTGCCACAGCCCTCTGGTGTTGTGAAAACAAACGCCTTGGGGATGAAAAATTGTGGAAAGGGCCCTCGAGGGTCCCACTCGCATCCGGTCCCGAGGCGTTCTGCTCGGGACGCTGCGAGAGCTCAGGTGTTGAGATGTGCTTAGACTATTCTGTGGGGCAAGGTGCATCAGTATCCCCAGAGCCAGAGTTCCCGGGTGTGGGGTTCTCTAGGCTGTCGGGGATGTCTGGGGCCGTTCCCTGCCTCGCCTTCTTACCGGCCTTCTAGCCTTGCGGATGCTCTCCCTCCTCCATGCAGCCAGCCGATTGGTCCATAGGTGCCGGCGTGGCGTCCCCTGGTGGAGGTGGGGTGGTAACTTCAGTGGAAGGGGAGGGGGCAGCGGTGCCAATCGTGGCCACCTTGGTGTCCGTGGTGGCCTTGGAGTGGGACATTTCTTTCGTACATGCCCCACCTTCTTGCAGGCTTGGCACCGCACGCCATCCGCAGCCAAAAATGTACGGAATGTCCCCCCCTTGATGGGAGACTTTGAACCCCCCAACTATTACCTCCTCCTGGGCAAGGCGGACAAACGTCTGGTGCCGGAAGTAGATGTACCTAAGGGGGGTATCCTATAGGCCAAGAGGTAGCTGCGCCACCTTGGAACGTGCCTCCCCCAGTAGTTGGAGGTGGGGGTGGAGGAGCTCCACATGGAGGGAGGGCCGGACACTGGAAAGGATAACCCTCTTGGCGGTGGCCTCAAGAGGGTCCACCGCCATGTAGGTCCCTCCCACCGTGAACCCCTTTTCGAGGGCGAGGTGGACCGCAGTCGGCCCTCAGGTAAAACCTTCCCGTACATACGAGAGACGGCCACAATGGCCGAGGGGCCGACAACCCCGGCCACTGCGCCAACGCACACATGGAATGCCCTGCCTGCAACAGTAGTGGACTCGCCAACATTAAGGGCATTTAAATGATCATTGGATAAACATATGGACAATAAGGGAATAGTGTAGATGGGCTTTAGAATGGTTTCACAGGTCAGCGCAACATCGAGGGCTGAAGGGCCTGTACTGCGCTGTAATGTTCTATGTTCTATATGGTGACATTGGGGTGAGAGTAGCACTTAACCCCCAGTTTCCGGGTTAACAACCGGAAGGGTGGCGGGGCTACGGGAGTAGTGGAGGCCAAAGAGGCCCCCACTCCCGCATCGGTGACTCTGGAATGCCCCATCACCAACGTAGCTGGAGTGGCGATCAGGGCAAGTGCCACGCCCATCCAGTGTGAGCTTTGTCGTGCCGGTGTAGATTGGAAAATAGACAAGGGGGGAGGGTGTTAGGGGAAGAGCGAGGTGAAACAATGTACTCTCCCCTGAGGAAGGTATGCGGAGAAATGAAGAAAGGAAGGGAAGAGAGCAAGGGGCACAGCGGGAGGAGAAGGATAGTGGCACAGGAGGGTGGGCACCTTGGATGGATTGGTGCCTGAGATGGGAGACTCCTGAGACTTCTGTGAAGCTGGAGGGTGGGAGGATAAGTGAGCACAAGCAGATCTTCAGCCCGCGAGGGGGCCCAGCAAAAACACAGTCCGTGCTCCCACCCTGGAATGACCACACCAATGGAATCCAACGTCCTCCCTGCCAAAGGAAGCCACTGGTGTATGAGGTCTTCAGCCCGGTGGGGTGGGGGGGGGCTTAGCAAACACACTGTCCACTGGATCCCCCTACCCTGGATGGAAGAAGGAAGGCTTCGAACTTGCTGAAGGCAGATGTTGATGATTGGGAGAACCGGTCCGGGCAGGGTAGGGCCCTCAGCCCTGGGAGGGGCCCAGCAAACAAGCAGTCCAAAAGGCTCTGCTCCCACCTTGGTGTTGAAATTGCCTTCTTGTCCTCCTCTCCTCTCTCCTTCCTTCCATCACCACTCCTTCCTCCAGGCAGCTCAGCAGCAACCAACCCTGGGAACAGGCAGCAAACTGATGAGTAGCAACAATAACAGAGAGAGAGCAACTGCAGCCACTCTCCACCACAGCAACAACCTAACAGCTCCAAAGTCTGCACTGGGAGTGCCTGCTTTGGATTGGCTGTGCCGTATTTCCCCTTAGTGTCCAAAGATGTGCACGTTAGGTGGGGTTCCAGGGATAGGGTGAGGTGGTGGGCCTAGGTAGGGTGCTCTTTCGGAGAATCAGTGCAGACTCGATGGGCCAAATGGTCTCTTCAGAGACCCAAGGTGAGTGGATAAGAGAAACTAGTTTTATTCTGAAGTTGTAGTGTGTACAATACTCTCCAGATCCCAGTTGGATCTGAGGTGTTGGCACCAAACTAGCCAACCTTTATATTACACATTATTAGAGTATCCATGGACCTCCCGCCCTTCAGTGGGAGAGCTAATTGCTTCTACCCTGTAGGTCTTGTGCGGGTTATAACAGCCTCCTTCTACACTGTAGGGATTCTATGATTCAAGCCTTTGTGGCAAATACCAGCCTGCTATTTAATGAAGGTAGCAGTTAAATGGCAGCTCAGACTGAGCAGCAACAGATTCTTGTGATGCGAGTCTGTTTCAGACCTAATTCTACTATTATTAGAGGATATTCATGTGCAGCCACCAAAAATGCCATAGAGAAAATTCTGGTACCGAATGAAGAGTGGAGATATCCATTTTTGTGGCACCACCTGGAAGCAGATTTAAATTTGAAATGAAAGAGCACTGGGGGCAATTTTAACCCAACCCACTCATGAGATGCAGTGGTCGCGTTAGCCATCAACGAGAACCATGACGTGTGCACAAAATCCAGCAAGATCACGTTTCCCAACTTTCTACACCACTTGCTAATGATGTAATAAGGTTCCTGCCCCAGGGATTTGCAGATTCATGACGATGAACACACACCGCAGCTTATACAAATACACCAGGTTGCCCTTTGGTGTGTCGTCCACCTGTGCCATTTTCCAATAGGTTATGGAAAACATACCTCGGGAGCTGTCATGGGTTACGGTTTATCTGGACAATGTTTTGATTACCGGGACATTGGACAGAGAGCACATGCAGAACCTTGCTGACGCACTCCGCCTTGTTTACCTTGTGTTGCCCTATTATGTATTTTCTTTTCTTCCCTTTTCTTCCCATTTACTTAATGATCTGTTGAACTGCTCGCAGAAAAATACCTTTCACTGTACCTCGGTACACGTGACAATAAACAAATCCAATCCAATCCTTTTTGAGGCGACTGGGGTCCAGTTACCCAAAGTCAAACATGCCCAGGAGGTGGTATATCTCAGGTATTGCTTGTACCATTACGCAGTGCACCTGGTTGACGACAAGGTGAGGGCGATCGGACCAGCCCAATATCGAAGGGTCCAACAGAACTGTGCTCCTTATTGGGGCTAATCAACTACTACGGAGATGTTCATCCCGAATGTGGCGACACTGTTGGCCCCGCTGCACCGGCTATTGAAGGACCATGAATAGCTTTGGGACCAACTGCAGCAGGTGGCTTTCACCGAGGTAAAGCGGCAACTTTCATCATCGTGGCTTCTGTCACATTTTGACCCATCGATACTGCTCCTGATGACTTGCGACGCATCGTCGTATGGCATCGGGACTGTCCTGGCCCACAGAATGGATGACGGGACAGAACGGCCCATCGCATTTGCTCCCAGCAATGGTTTATGGGATGAAACATGTTCACCAGTACGTATGTGGACATGCCTTTATGGCTCTTACGGACCACAAACCCTTATTGGGGTTGTTTAAAGAGGACAGGACAATTCCGCAAGTGGCATCGGTGCAGATTCAGTGTTGGTCATTGATATTGGCGACTTACGAATATGTCCTAGAGCACAGACCAGGGACAAAGATTCCCCATGCAGACGCCCTCAGCCAGCTTTCATTGAAGGCCAGGCCGCCAACGCCTGTTTGTGCTAACGGAGGAGTAGTGGCCTTACATTTTATGGATACATTGCCTGCTACAGTGGCCCAAATCAAGGCCTGGACTCAGACAGACCTAGTGTTAGCCCAGGTCCACCACATCATACTATATGGGGCTCAGCACTGCGCGCTGCTGGATAACCTGAGGGCATTCATGACAAAAGTGGCGGAAATTAGCATGATCCCGTCAGCAACACTGTGGCGTTCCTGAGTGGTGGTGGCGGAGAAAGGTCCAATGACCTGGTTTGAGACCACCACTCCCACTCAGTTGTCACAGGAACATGATTAGAGAGAGTTATGAAGGCACCAGAAAGACCTGATGGGCCATCTGGACGTTGGCGACTTTAGTTACTGACTAATAGAGGATGGGGGTGAGTTAAAGAGGGGGAGGTTATGAATTAGTTAATAGTTAAGCAGTTGCATTTGCTGCATATTTAACTATAGTTATCGTTACTAAAATTAATTGTGTTTAAATTTACAAACCTGGTGACTATCGTTACCGGTGAGCCTTACTTCAGTGGTAGGGAAATTACTGGAGAGAATTCTGGGTACTGGAAGCAAATGGACGTATTAGTGAGAGGCAACACGGTTTTGTGAAGGGGAGGTCGTGTCTCACTAACTTGATAGAGTTTTTCGAGGAGGTGACAAAGATGATTGATGCAGGTAGGGCAGTGGATGTTGTCTAAATGGACTTCAGTAAGGCCTTTGACAAGGTCCCTTAGTACAAAAGGTGAAGTCACACGGGATCCGAGGTGAGCTGGCAAGGTGGATACAGAACTGCCTAGGTCATAGAAGGCAGAGAGTAGCAATGGAAGGATGCTTTTCTAATTGGAGGGCTGTGACCAGTGGAGTTCCACAGGGATCAGTGCTGGGACCTTTGCTGTTTGTAGTATATATAAATGATTTGGAGGAAAATGTAACTGGTCTGATTAGCGAGTTTGCAGACGACACAAAGGTTAGTGGAATTGTGGATAGCGATGAGGACTGTCAGAGGATACAGCAGGATATAGATCGTTTGGAGACTTGGACGGAGAGATGGCAGATAGAGTTAATCCGGACAAATGTGAGGTAATGCTTTTTGGAAGGTCTAATGCAAGTAGGGAATATACAGTGAATGGTAGGACCCTCAAGACTATTGCCAGTCAGAGAGATCTAGGTGTACAGGTCCACAGGTCACTGAAAGGGGCAACACAGGTGGAAAAGGTCGTCAAGGAGGCATATGGCATGCTTGCCTTCATTGGCCGGGGTATTGAGTATAAAAATTGGCAAGTCATGTTGCAGCTGTATAGAACCTTAGTTAGGCCACACTTGGAGTATAGTGTTCAATTCTGGTTGCCACACTACGAGAAGGATGTGGAGGCTTTAGAGAGGGTCCAGAAGAGATTTACCAGGATGTTGCCTCGTATGGAGGGCATCAGCTATGAGGAGCTGTTGAATGAACTCAGTTTGTTCTCACTGGAACGACGGAGGTTGAGGGGCGACCTGATAGAGGTCTACAAAATTATGAGGGGCATAGACAGAGTGGATAGTCAGAGACTTTTTCCCAGGGTAGAGGGGTCAATTACTAAGGGGCATAGGTTTAAGGTGTGAGGGGCAAGGTTTAGAGGAGATGTACAAGGCAAGTTTTTTTACACAGAGGGTAGTGGGTGCCTGGAACTCGCTGCCGGAGGAGGTGGTGGAAGCAGGGACGATAGTGACGTTTAAGGGACATCTTGACAAATACATGAATATGATGGGAATAGAGGGATACGGGCCCCGGAAGTGTAGAAGATTTTAGTTTAGATGGGCAACATGGTCTGCACAGGCTTGGAGGGCCGAAGAGCTTGTTCATGTGCTGTACTTTTCTTTGTTCTTTCTTTTGTTATTTAGGCAGCCAAGGGCCAAAGATTCAGGTATTTTTTGAATAATTATTTGTTAATTTCAATTGTGTTGCGGTCACCTGGGGCTGGAATTGACCATGCTCTAGCCCATGGGGTCATAACAATAGTATACTTGGGGGAAGGTGCAGTATTGTGGGTAATAGATGAGTTGATAATGTACTTGGGGAAGGTGCAGTATAGTGGGTAATCGATGAGTTGATAGTATACTTGGGGGAAGGTGTTGTACAGTGGGTAATAGATGAGTTGATAGTATACTTGGGGGAAGGTGTTGTATAGTGGGTAATAGATGAGTTGATAGTATACTTGGGAAGGGTGTTATAGTGGGTAATAGATGAGTTGATAGTATACTTGGGGGAAGGTGTAGAATAGTGGGTTAATAGATGAGTTGATAGTATACTTGGGGAGGGTGTAATAGTGGGTTATCGATGAGTTGATAGTATACTTGGGTGAATGTGTTGTATAGTGGGTTATAGATGAGTTGGTACTATACTTGGGGGAAGGTGTTGTATAGTGGGTTATAGATGAGTTGATAGTATACTTGGGGAGGGTGTAATAGTGGGTTATCGATGAGTTGATAGTATACTTGGGTGAATGTGTTGTATAGTGGGTTATAGATGAGTTGGTACTATACTTGGGGGAAGGTGTTGTATAGTGGGTTATAGATGAGTTGGTACTATACTTGGGGGAAGGTGTTGTATAGTGGGTTAATAGATGAGTTGATAGTATACTTGGGGAGGGTGTAATAGTGGGTTATCGATGACTTGATAGTATACTTGGGTGAATGTGTTGTATAGTGGGTTATAGATGAGTTGGTACTATACTTGGGGGAAGGTGTTGTATAGTGGGTTATAGATGAGTTGATAGTCCACTTGGGTGAAGGTGTAGTATAGTGGGTTAATAGATGAGTTGATAGTATACGTGGGGAGTGTAGTATAGTGGGTTAATAGATGAGTTGATGGTATACTTGGGGAGGGTAGTATAGTGGGTAATAGATGAGTTGATAGTATACTTGGGGAGGGTGTTATAGTGGGTAATAGATGAGTTGATAGTATACTTGGGGAGGGTGTTATAGTGGGTAATAGATGAGTTGATAGTATACTCGGGGGAAGGTGTAGAATAGTGGGGTAATAGATGAGTTGATAGTGTACTTGGGAGAGTAGTATAGTGTGTAATAGATGAGTTGATAGTATACTTGGGGAAAGGTGTAGAATAGTGGGTAATAGATGAGTTGATAGTATTTTGTGAGGGCCAAGAAGAATCCAGCACGAGTAAAGTAAACTTTATTTACAATAACATATATATATATACACACACAACAGCAGCAGTAACTCCCTTACTGCTCACTCCTCCCTAGCTGGTTCCATACTGGCCAGCTTTATTTATGCAGGGACCTGCAAATGATTTATCCGCCCCCCTCATTGGGGAAGCTCATACTCCCTAAGGATTGTGAGATTGTCATTAGTCCCCAGCCAGTGGTAAGCAGGCAGGTTATAACATCCCTCCCCCCCAAAGTCCAAGGAATCCTCTGAAGACCCTGGCGGCGGAGGGCGGCGGATTTGTTTTGCCGCAGGCCGGACACAATTTGCACGAGGTGCTGGGTCGGGCAGCATGTAATGAGACGGGGAATGGCGCTTCCTTGTTGAACGGCATAACGGTTGTACATCCACGGCCCTTGGGACCGAGGTTTCCCCTTTGAGGCGTCCTTGTCTCCATCTCGGAGTCGGATCCCAAAGCCTCTGTCATCTCAACATCCCTATCTCCACGTGGTTCTGCAACAACGTCTGCAGGCTTTGAGTGCGGAGCCAGAGGAAGATCGTGAGGAACACCTTCCACTGTGTCTGGTCTCTGCGGCTGTAGAAATGAGCTCGGGGGGCAGGGAATCTTTGGAAGAAGAGGCGCCTTCTGGACCAAACGTGGTCTACATGCTTGCGCTGGAGATGACTCTGGGCTTGCACCTGGTAAGAGATCGGGCCCGCTCGTCGAAAGATAATGCCAGGGACCCACTGGGCACCACCAGCAAAATTTTGAATGAACACTGGGTCACCGGGCGCAAACTGCCGAATCGACCGATGCCGAGAAAGGCTATGTCCCTGCCATTCTTGAGTGCAGCGTACATTTGCGCCAATATCCGGGAAAACCATGCTTAGGCGGGTGCGAAGTCTCCGGCCCATTAGGAGTTCTGCGGGAGCTACCTCAGTCACCGCATGTGGAGTGGTCCTATATGAAAACAAAAACGAGCCAGTCTCGTGTCCATAGACCCGGAAGACTGCTTCTTTAGGCCTTGTTTGAATGTCTGCACTGCGCGCTCCGCCAACCCATTGGAAGCCGGGTGGTAGGGAGCGGTGCGGATATGGCGTATGCCATTTATCTTCATGAACCTCGCAAACTCCTCACTTGTGAACGGAGTGCCGTTGTCCGTGACCGGCACCTCGGGGAGGCCATGCGAACTGAATGACAAACGCATCTTCTCGATTGTTGCGCAGGATGTTGTGCCTACCATCTTATGCACCTCTAGCCATTTAGACTGGGCATCGATTAATAAAGGGAACATGGATCCTTGAAAAGGGCCGACAAAATCCTTATGCAAGCGCGCCCAAAGCCACCCTGGCCATTCCCAGTGATGTAGGGGCACGGCCGGCGGAAGCTTCTGATGCTCCTGGCGAATGGAGCAGTTTTGGGCCACCTTCTCAATGTCGGTGTCGATGCCTGGCCACCAGACATAACATTTTCATTTTGGTCACACCCGGATGCCCATTGTGCGAGTCCTGTAGTACCAGGCCCTTTCCTTTTTCCGGGACCACCACATGCGTCCCCCACAAGAGGATACCGTCTTCCACGTTACATTCTGACAGCTTTAGGAAAATGCCCGCAACTCACCTGGGAGCTGTCTGTGTTGCCCACTATACAGGACTATGTGCCAAACCTTTTTTAAAATAAATTTAGAGTACACAATTTTTCAATTAAGGGGCAATTGAGCATGTTCAATCCACCTACCTTGCACATCTTTGGGTTGTGGGGACGAAACCCACACAAACACGGGGAGAATGTGCAAACTCTACACGAACAGTGACCCAGAGCCGGGACCGAACCTGGGACCTCGGTGCCGTGAGATTGCAGTGCTACCACTGCACCACCGTGCTGCCCCATGTGCCGAACCTTTGACAGGTCTGGCTCCGTCTGGGTCCACTCACAGATCTGTGATGCCGTGTCAGGCAAGGAGCTCATAAAATTTAGGGTTGCAACCACCTCACCTGTTGTGGGGGTCGACATGGGGCCAGTCGACAAAGGCAATCGGTTCAGTGCATCGGCATTCGCTATCTGGGTCCCTGGTTTATGCTCCAGAGAATACTCGTAGGCAGCGAGCAACAAAGCCCAGCGCTGGATCCGTGCGGAAGCAATGGGCGGTATTGGCTCATCCTCTCGGAAAAGTCCCAGCAGAGGCTTATGATCAATCACGATAGTGAAATGGCGGCCACACACATACCAGTGGAAGTGTTTCACAGCAAAGACCACTGCCAGGCCCTCCTTCTCAATCGGCGCAGACTTGTTTTCCGCTGCAGTCAATGTGCGGGAGGCGAAAGCTATCGGCCGCTTGGCCCCGTTCTCCATCTTGTGGGACAGGACGGCCCCAATACCACCCGAGAATGCATCACACGTGATGTGCAAAGGCTTTCCAGGATCGTAGTGGGTTAGTAACCCCGACGACGACAATTGCTGTTTTACCCGCCGAATTGCTGTTTTATCCACTGGAAAGCGGTTTCTTGCGGCTGACCCCAAACCCAGGTGTGATTCTTCTTTAGCAGAAGGTGTAATGCGGCCAGTGTAGTTGCCAGATTGGGGAGGAACTTCCCATAATAATTTACGAGGCCGAGAAAAGAACAAAGATGCGAAGTGTCAGTCGGGGCTGGGGCCTGTTGAATTGCGCGCACCTTCTCCGCGACGGGGTGCAAACCTTCACGGTCCACCCAATAACCCTGGTAGACTACTTCCTTCGCCTGAAAGACGCACTTTGTACGATATAAACAGACTCCAGCCTCTGAGAAGCGTCTAAGGTGAGCCTCCAAATTTTCCAAATATTCCTTCTTCGATGTCCCTGTAATCAAAACGTCGTCTAAGTAGACAGCGACACGCGGTAAACCTCTCAAGATGCCCTCCCATGATTCGTTGAAAGATAGCACAGGCAGAGGATGCCCCAAAGGGCAACCATGTATATTCATACAGGTCACTGTGTGTATTAATAATTACATATGGCCGGGTGGCAGGGTCCAGCTCCAACTGTAGGTAGGCGTGAATCATATCTAATTTCGTGAACGAGAGTCCGCCTGCAAGCTTCGTGGAGAGATCTTCTATGCGGGGCATTGGATATCGGTTGAGCCGGGAAGCCTTATTCACTGTAAGTTTATAGTCGCCGCATAAGCGAACTGTGGCATCTGGCTTCATTACAGGTACAATTGCCACTGCCCAGTCAGCGAAACGGACGGGCCTGATAATACACAAGGACTCCAAACGAGTGAGCTGCCCTTCTACCTTCTCGAGCAAGGCGTAAGACACCGTGCGCGCCCGGAAATAGCGCGGCGTGGCTCCTGGTTCAACCTGGATACGGGTTACGGCCCCTTTTATCTTCCCCAAACCAGGCTGGAATACATCTGGGTACTGTCCTAGTACCTCCGTCAACCCTCCAGAACCTGTTTGAAGGATGTGCTGCCACTGCAGCCGCCAATGGTGCAATCAGTCCCGACCTAACAGGCTGGGCCCATGGCCGCGCACCACGATAAGCGGGAACCGCCCTTCTTGGCGTCCATAAACAACAGGAGTCATCGTAGTTCCAGCGATGTTCAATGGCTCCCCCGTGTAGGTGGCCAACCTTGCCTGTGTATCGGTTAATGTAAGGGTCTGTATACCCTGCTTGATGTGGTTGAATGTCCTCTGGGCGATCACGGAGACCGCTGCACCAGTATCCAACTGCATCTCAAGCGGGTGACCATTGACCCGTACTGTCACCTGAATGGGGGCCACACGGGGAGCTGCCACACAATGCAGCTGCAGGCAGTCGTCCTCCATCTCCACGTCCTCGGGAGTAGTCGCCGCAGGTTCATCCACATGGAAGGTACGGTCCCTGGGCTGGCCCCAGTTTCTGTTGGAACAACGGCGCCTCTGGCACCCCCAGGACCGGCGTCCGCGACGGGGTCAGCACCTACAAGTCTGACACGGACATGGCTCCTCATCCATCGGTTCTGGAGAAGGCTCCCTTCGGGGAGGAATGTCCAACGGCCACTGGCGTCAATCCGGACGCCGCCCCTCCCAAGGTACGACAGGGGTGCGGGAGGATGCTTTTGGACGGAAGGGGTTGTGCCCCAAGGCATGCACTTCCATTCCCTGTAGCTCCTGCACTCCCCATTCTGCGCTTTCTCGAGATAATACTATTTGAATGGCCTGTTGAAAAGTCAATGTTGGCTCAGCTAACAACTTTCTCTGGGTGGCCGTATTGTTAATACCGCAAACCAAATGGTCGCGTAACATTTCTGACAATGTCTCACCATAGTCACAGTACTCCGCAATCCTACATTGCCTGGATAGAAACTCTGCAAAGAATCCTCCTGGGGTCCTCTCAGCGGTATTAAACCGGTAACGCTGGACTATCGTGGATGTGTTGGGTTAAAATCGTGCCCCACTAAGGTCACAAGTTCATCAAACGTCTTGGTGTCTGGCGCAGTTGGATATGTAAGGCTCTTTATCACTCCAAACGTATGCAGGCCGCAGGCGGTGAGCAAAATGACCACCTGGCACTCATTTTCGGTGATGTTGTTTTCCCGGAAATAGTAACGCATCCGTTGTGCGTACTGGTTCCAACACTCCAGCACAGCATCAAAGACACCCAAACGTCCATAAAGAGGCATGGTGCAACAGAAAAAAACTTCTAACCTGTATCCAACAAAAATCCAGTGAGGTGGCTTCAGCAGCGTAGACAGCTATCCACTTTAACCCTCATCGCCAGTTTTGTGAGTCCATGAAGAATTCAGCACAAGTCTGTAGAACAGAAAGAAAACTTTATTTACAATAACATATATATATATATACACAACAGCTGCAGTAACTCCCTTGCTGCTCACTCATCTCGAGCTGGTTCCAGACTGGCCAGCTGTATTTATGCAGGGACTCTGCTAATGATTTCTCTGCCCCCCTCATTGGGGAAGCTCATACTCCCTAAGGATTGTGGGATTGCCATTAGTCCCCAGCCAGTAGTAAGTAGGCAGGTTATAACAAGTATGTTTGGGGGAAGGTGTAGAATAGTGGGTTAATAGATTAGTTATGGAAATGAGTTAGTGATATAGATCGTGATGTAACAGTGGCATCAGAGTCATATGCCATACACTTGGTATGGCATAAGAAACAGTCTGTACTCAAGAGAGATGTGTCTACTAAGTAGTCCACCATGTACATAGCGTACGTAGTGTAAATAAACCTGTTTGAAATAATTATCTGAGTCAGACCGGTTACTTCAGATAAGGTGGGTCAAACAGCTAGCATGCAAAGCAATTTCAACTCGTCCCCAAGGCATTAGTCAATCCCCCTTAATCACTAGTCCAGTAGCATTACCAATTTACTACTGTCCCTCTCAATGCATATAATAACATAACAATTAATGTGGTTTTTGAGACAAAGCAGTACAATTGCAGCATCTGAATTTCACGAGTCAGATTTGTGATGCAAATTACCTTGCTTAGTAGTTTCAAAATGTATTCTACTGAAACAAGCCTGACATAATTAGTAAGGTGCTCGATGAGGTGGAGCAGCATAACCTGCTGGTCCCATTGTTTAATAAATTTCAACAGTTTAATGATCAAGGAAGCCAGAAGTAGGAAGGATAAAATTTTACTCCATGCCCACAGCAGCAACTATGCACTATTACGGTCCCAGTTAGGACTGCTCGGGCTGGCTTTTATTCTAGGTTTAACAAGCCCCAAGTGAGTGGGCCGCTGCCCCCTACCTTCACGAGCCCCACGGGGAGATAGCTAATGGTTTTCACTTGGGCCTCGTGGGGGTTATAACAAACTGCTTCCATGGTGCATCACTGAACTGCCTTCATTTCTTTCCAACGGTATCAAGTACTCTGTTTCAACCGGGTATCAAAATGGGTAAGTACATAAGACAGCAAGACATTCACTTCCAGTAAACATTACAGATCTATAGCAAAACAAAAATCTCCTGTCTACAACAAATTACACAAAAGTAAAGGCAGGTGACATTGGCTTTAACAACAGCAAATTGCATTTTAACTGCAACCTGAAAATAGAAAATCAACCTGAGGCAAATCAGAGAGATGCAATCACACAAACACGGGACAAAGAAGGAATTATTAAGGAGGGATGACAAAAACTTGATCAAGGATGCATTTTTAAGATGATCTTGAAGAAATAGGTAGAGCTGGGTAGAAATTTATATTTGGGGAGGGAATTCCTGGACAGACAGTTGAAGGCACAGCCACCCATGTTGGGACAAGGGGGTAGCTGGGTGGGGTGGGAGAATCATTTCCATAAAGTCTGGAATGGGAAGTTGGGTGGGATTGGGTGATGTAGAACTGGAGAAATTTAAAGAGTAACGGAGAGGGGAGGCAGAAAAGGCAGGTGACAATAGCCATTCGGAAAATATTTTGAACGATTGTAGGACACAGTCGGCAGACTGTGGAATCACAGGGTGATATGCTCTCATGTTAAATCGTAACTATTGTGTGTCACACAGCATGATACCTTTATGCTGAAAAAAGAGCTTTAACATCACCACCTACAGGACTAACAGGTACTTCTCATGGACTTCAACTAAACACATTTTCATGAACTGAATTTAATATTATCAATTCCTGTGACTTCTTGCAAATGCGATATTATGGATAAGAGTGATGGCCTAACCTCAACTCATCCAGCTCTCTGGCTGAATGAAATAATGTGTTCCACCATACACTGGGCAGAGATACAGAGAAATGTTCTTAACAACTTCTGATTCACTGTGAGCAACCTACAGGAGATGTGCTAGTTATTTGTAAACGTCTTCGCAAAATTCCATTCGGTGCAAGTTAATTAGGAAAAAGAAAATGTATAAATTTATCTAAACATTATCAAAAATATTTTTATGATGAAAAATTATCTGGTTTTAATTAATTTGATTTTTATTGAAATATTTTATTTCTAACTGCTTTTAATTTATATTCTATGTCAAACATGAGTAAATATTAATCAGATGGTAACAGGTAGTTCTGTTTCCATTCTATACAGTGTTTATATTAAAAGTATCATAAGTGATGCAGACAGGGGGTAGCTGCTTTTCCACTTGCTTATAATCATCATTTATCCTACTTGCCCGACACTTCGAATCCTTTAATTAATATTTGTTGTTAGGTCCCTGGAAGACTTTAGGTTTAGTAAAATGGCAAGAAATCCTTTGATAAAACAGTGCAGCTGGATCCAGTGGGGTGAAGCCGTCCTTCCAACATGGCTGCCTGATCCCCTGATCCTTGGGAGATTTGTCGATCCCGCGCTCTCTGGGGTTCTCTTGGAAGTGATCAAAATGATTGAGGTGTTGGGTGCTCTGAGGTACAGACGAACCAACACGGTTGCGATTGGTACAACGCAGTTTTATTCGAACTAACTATTTACACATCTGACTTGGTACTCAGCACGTTGTGACTGTGTGAGTATCTTACTAATGAGGTCCTGGCCCTGTGCTGTCTCCAGATGGACTGCCCAGGAAGTGTCGTGTTTCTTGTCTTATACTGTGTCTGCTCTTGTCTGTGATTGGCTGTCGTGTTATGTGTGCTAATTGGTCCGTTGGTCTGTCTATCATTATGTATGTGTTATGATGTATGTTTGAATATCATGACAATGATGACTGCTGATATTATCTGAGTGATTGACCCAAAATCTGTGTGCCCTGAAGACCGCGTTGCAAAACATCATTAAAAGACTTGATAATACAGAGGAGAGAATCCTTTTTTTTAAAGAATTTAGAGTACCCAATTATTTCTTTTTCCCAATTAAGGGGCAATTTAGTGTGGTCAATCCACCTAACTTACACATCTTTGGGTTGTGGGGTGAAACCCACGCAGACAGGGGGAGAATGTGCGAACTCGACACAGACAGTGACTCGGGGTCGGGATCGAACCCGGGTCCTCTGTGCCATAGGCAGCGGTGCTAACCACTGCACCACCGTGTCGCCTCAGAGGAGAGAATCCTGCATGTGGAACATGATGCTTCCTCTGTGGAGGCAAGAATTCAATCCTTGGAAAACCAATTGAGTGCATGGCCGAGGTCCTGGTGGACTTGGAGAACAGAGGTTGGGGAAAGAATTTGCAAATCGCCGGTCTGCTGGAAATGTGTGGAGGGTAAGACCCCTGTTAAGTTCTTCGAGGACTGGCTGCCACGTTTTCTCAAGCTGGATATGAAGGCTAAGTGTTTCAAGGGTTCATCGTATCTTATCTTTGTGGCCAAGGGATGGTTTTCACCCCAGGCCTCTAATCCTTCCCTTCCACAACTTTAAGGACAACCAGAGCGTTCCGGAGATGGCACAGCGAAGTAGGATCTGGCTCCATGAGGGAATGAAGATTTATTTTTTCTGGGACTTCTCAGTGGCGATGCAGGCCAATTTTCGGAGCATCAGTGAAGTTAAAAGACAACTCAAGGCTGTTGGAAGAAGTATATGCTTTATCCTGCAACATTGAAAATTGTCTCTGATAGCTCCATCAAGTCGTTCAGTAATCCGAATACGACTTTGGCATTTGTTCAATCGATGACAGGCAAGGAAATGGGTTGATGGTTTGCTGCTTGCACTAATTGAACTCTGATTCGGACGCTTTCCCTGTCATGCAGTTGTTTGATTTTATTATCTTGTATCATGTTAAAGGGAGTTGCAATTATATATGCTCTGATCGATTGTCTTGGGCTTGTCTTGGAATGTTTCAGGGAATCGTATTATTACTATTGTTTTATCTTGTCTTAGTCATGGTAAAAATGCCGTGTGCTTGTTATCCGTTGTTTTTCTTCCAGTAACCAAGTGTTAATCATGGCAGAACCGAATGGCGCCATTGCCGATGGGTGGGTGGTGGTTACAGGTCTCCATGCGTGGGTCTAAAATGTGGCATTTTATTCCCATTCCCTTGTTGGCCTTTCTTTTCTTCCACTTATTTTGGAGAAGGTATCCAGAGGGTAATGACAGAATGACCATGGGGTTAATCCTAGGGGTTCTTAGTCTTCATGAGGAATGTCCCCTATTGTGGTGATTTATTTTTCTTTTTGGTTATTATGGGAGGGTTTCTGTGTTGTTGACTCTGTTCTACTTTGGCACAGACAGGTCTTCTATCCATGAAAGGAATAGTTCGGGGATACCCTGGTGGCTCTGGTGTAGAGTGAGTTGGAGGAGGGGGGTAATGGTGCACGCCTGAGTTGTGGCATGAAAATCTGGTCTTATTCTTCTCTGTGACCTAATTAATGGCGGCAGCTAATCTTAAAATTTACTCATGGAATGTAAGGGAAATATCAGTTATATTTCTTTGTTGCCGACAAGAGAAAAGGTAATGGAGGTGCCCACACTCTGGATTCTTGTAAAACGTGATGAGAGGTTTATTAAGGATGTTGCTCATACTATCAAGATAGTGATCTGTCCAAATCCCACGCAGACACTCCTGACGTCATGACACATATGTGACACAGAACCAGTAGGAATGTATACTCTGATACATAACATCAAAAGGGAAAAAAATCTCTCCTTTCTTAAGAAGACGAGGATCAACATAGCCTTATTACAAAAAACTAATTTTGATGATGGGGAGCATTTAAAATTGAAGAGCGATTGGGGGAGGCAGGATTTTGTATTCTTTTTGTCAAGTAGTTGGGGGGGGGTGGGGAGGGTGGAAATCCTTATTTAAAAAATGTCCTGTTTAGGGTTGAAACTTGCACTAAGGTCAAGGCAATAGATATATGAGTATTAGAGGACAGTACTTGGAGACGTTGTTTCATTGATGAATGTTTACGGCCTCCCAGATTATTGCCCGAAGTTCATTACTAAAGCTTTTTTAGTTTTTGCGGAGTTGGCCTCGGCTAACTCATTTGTGGCTGGCAACTTTAATTGCTGTCGAAGGTCCTGGTAGAACCTCCCAGTTGCCAAGAATCCCCCCCCCCCAACACTGCAGGTTAGGGCATTGGCCTCAGCCTGTGAGGCGGTGGGTTAAATTGATAAAAGCAAATTACTGCATATGCTGGAATCTGAAACAAAACCAGAAAATAATGGACAACCTCAGCAGGTCTGACAGCATCTATGGAGAGAGAAGGGCCGTTCCGAGCCAGGATGACTCTTTGTCAAAGCTGGGTTTGCGTTATGTGGCTGTTTGGAGAACTTTACACCCTCGGGGTTGAGACTTCACGTCTCTTTCAGCCCTGCATCAATGTCATACTAGAATTGACTATTTTATTGTGCCAAGGGCAACCTTGCACCTGGTGCCTTCATGCTCCATAGGTAGCATTTTAATCTCGGACCATGACCCTGTATTCTTGAAATTGCCCCCCCCGCCCATGATCAAGAACATGAAGGTGTGATGCTTCCCTGATACGAGGTACATCATACACTACACATTTTTTTTTTTTAATTGAGTTTTTTCTTTCAGGTATCCCCCCCTCAATTTTGTGGATAACATGTAAGGCATATGCAGCTAATAAAAGGCGCAAGATGCTGGAGAAGCAGTTGAGGCCGGTGACTTGTTTGGTGAAGGTGGAGGAGAGTTATAAGAAGACTCCCAATAGGCAGTTGTTGAAGAAGAGGTCAGAGCTGAGCAAGAGAGGCTTTGGATTCCTTATTGACTCAGCTGGCTGAGAAAAGCTTAAGGTTTGCAAAGCAGAAGTTGTACGAATTTGGGAATAAACAAAGCAAATGCTTAGCCTGCTTGACAAAAAAAGACAACTCTAGGATGATTCCCTTTGTGCGGCTTGTGGGAGGGAAAAAGGTTACAAAGACAGAAGTGAAAAATGGGACTTTTAAAGAATTCTATGCAGAATTATACAAGTCTGGGCTATCGGTTGGCGGGTATAGAGCATTTCTTCTCTTCCTTGAAGCCCTCGGAGACCTCAGGAAGTCAATGTGGTGCTCTTATTGTTCCTCTTTCCACGGAGGAGATATGACAGGCCATGAAGGAGCTTCAGCCGGGTAAGGCACCAGAACCAGATGGCTTTGGGTGTGAGTTTAAAGATTTATTGTTGGACCTGTAGTTGGGCATGTATTGTCACTCTTGAGTTGGGGATGTTGTTGTTGACTTGACGTGAGGCTAATATTTGTTCCAACCTTAACACCAACACCTTTGGCAGTATCTTGGCATCAACATTCAGCAGAGATATGGGCCTATACAACCCACACTCCACCAGATCCTTGTCCTTTAGCAACAGAGAGATGGAAACCTGCCACATTGTTTGCGGCAAGACACCCCTACTCCTCAAACATTCCCACCATCAACGGTATCAACGTATCCTTAATTATTTTATAAATTCGACTGGGAACCCATCTGGCCTCGCCGCCTTCCCTGCCTGCATCCTCCCAATCACCTCCTTCACCTCCTGCTCCCCCACCGGCTCCTCCAACCCTGCCCTCTCCTTCGGTTCCAACACTACATTCCAGTCCTCCCCTATTATCAGCTCATGGGTAACCACCATTTTCACGCCGGCGTGGGGTCTTAGTCTCCCAAATGGAGAATCCAGTCCCTCTTCTCTGTATATAACAGGGAGTATCAGATCCTCTGCACTCCCAGTGTAGACAGCAAGCTGAATGCACATGGTTGTACTGCTGTTAGTTTTGTTAATAAAACGGATTCTGGTAAAGGGACTTCTGCCTCTGTGGAATTATTACAGAAGTGGAGCAGAGTAGAAGGTTGGTAATTGGTGGGAACTAAGAGAGATTGCATAACGGTGTGTAAGTCACGAGACAGAGGAATGTTAATGGCAAGGGAAGGTGCTAGTAGTGGCAAAAAGGTAAGATATCACACTGTATTAAAGGGAGAATAAAGATCAGCGCTCAATCGAAGCAAAGCTAAAGATCAAGTGGCAGATGGTCTGGTGGGGGAGTGGATTTTCATTTAGACAATTAATATTTTGGACATTTAAAAAAGGGTTTAAGATGGAGGAGAAATGTCACAGTCTAAAGTTGTTGAACTCAATATTGAGCCCAGAAGATTGTAACGTGTCTAACTGGAAGATGAGGTGTTGTCTTCCAGTTTGCATTGGGCATTGCAGCAGGCCGAGGACGGACATGTGGGATGAGAACAAGATGCTGAGTTGAAATGGCAAGTGACTGGATGGTTGGGGTCCTGCTTTCAGATGGAGCAAAGGTATTCTGCAAAGGAATCACCAGTCTGTGTTTAGTCTTCCCAATGCAGAGGAAATCGTATTGGGAGCAGCGAATCCAATAGACCAAATTGAAGGAGATGCAAGTGAAAATGCTGCTTAACCTGAAAGGAGTACTTTGATTCAGATTTAGATTTATTGCAACATGTACCGAGGTACAGTGAAAAGTATTGATCTGGGTATAGTCCAGACAGATCGTTCCATACACGAAAAACATAGGACATACGATAAATACACAATGTAAATACATTCACATCGGGTGAAGCATATGGAGTATAATGCTACTTAGTAGAGAAGATGTGTGGCGAGGTCAGTTCAGTCCATAAGAAGGCCATTCAGGAGTCTGGTAACAGCGGGGAAGAAGCTGTTTTGGAATCTGTTAGTGCGTGTTCTCAAATATGAACTTGGCTGGGATTATGGTGTTGAAGGCGGAGCTGTAGTTAATGATGTAGCCACGTAAAATGGTTGCTTCCCGATTAAATTGGTCAAACCCCGATCCAAAATGGCGAATGGCAGAGGCTGATGGGAAAATCAGCCAACAGGACTCAAATGGACGGCTGCAGGTAAAACAGTGTATTCGCCTCTGGGGGAATCCAGACAGATCGAAACCTGCAGCCATTAACATCACAACAATCCAGCCATCTGCATAGTGAACAGCCATCCCCGGGAACAATTGCTATACATTAGCAACATAAAGCCGATCCAGACCTGTCGGCGCCAGGAGAGGCTAACACAAAGAAAGGTGGGCGACCACCCCCCAATCAAGGAATCGCCCCATTATTGGAGCATATCGAACCAAGTGATTGGGACCAAGTCCAATCACTTGGAACCAGGGTCAAGGTCTGCCCCGAGAGGTGGGAAGCCCCTGGGAACTATAAGAATACGGGCCAAGTTCAGCTCGACCCTTCTCTTCCTGCTCGCAACCTTCGCAAGAACCTTCGATAAAGAAAACTGTAAGCTTGACTCCAGCGATTGCTACCCGATAGACACTCCTAACCATCGACCTTTATCAGCCTTTGAATCCCGCGGGCTCAGGACCAATTCGAAAAACCATTCGTTTCCCTGACCTGGTGGGCCATTCCTAAAGTTAAGTATTGGCCTGTTAGTTGTAGGTATTAGTCTAGAAGTAGCATTATGTATAAGTATTATATAATAAATGACCGTTGATTTAAGTCTTAATAAGCGGTGTGTTGCATTATTAATCATTACTTGGACTTGAACCACGTGGCGGTATCAGAAAGATACCTGGCGACTCGTGAGCAAAGGTGACAGAATTAGAGGTAATAAACTAAGGCTAAAAAGAGCAACATTTTGGCGCCATCCTGACGGGACCCGATCTAGAAGTGGAAAACCACTCCGGGAGAACCCAAGAAATTTTGAATTAGAATCCAATTGGAAACAAAAAACCACAAGTGTTCAAGCAGTTCTGATTAATAAGTCAAAATTCGGAAGTGTGTGTATGCATGCATAACTAACAGGGCTATAAGGTAAAACTGATAGATTTTTGTTGCGTCAAAACTGTCGGAAGTCTGTATTTTCGGAAATTAGCACAAGCCATACCCGCAATTACAACACCGCCTTAGCCCCCTGTTCCAAATTTAAACGAAGCAAGCGGATAAGAGAGATGGCCATGCAGGCAATGCAGGCAATGCAGCACCTCATGAACCCCGAGGAATTTGCGGTCGCAGCGACCAGCAGCAGTAGAGTGGGTCAGTGTCCCATTTGGGAAGAGGAAATTCGGAAATACCTCAAGGGCAAAGGATGGCCCATGTGGAATGATTTCTGCAATAATGACAAATCAGGTCCCGGAAGTATAGGGCATAGTTGGTGGGAGAACCTGAGTGAGATCCATAAAAAGAGCTTCGCAAAAGCGCGCAAGCCGATGGCAATTGTGTCCTGTCTGGCACAATTGCGAGGCACAGAGGAGGTCGTCAAGACGCTCCGCAAAGAAGTAGAAGGCATACATCGTATGAGTAAAGTCGATGTATGCGGGGTTGAGAAAGAGAACCTGGAATTAACAAGGAAATTAGCAGCAAAGGATGAAGAGGTGGCTGACGCCAAACGAGGTCACCAGTCTTGTCTGGCGCATTTGAGTAGTTTCCAGTCCCAGTATGAAAAGGCTTATCAGGACACGCGGCGTGCAGTCCTGGTAAAGAAAGAAACAGAGAAGCAGGTGGAGACGCTACAAAAACAATGTAGTGATCTCAAGGCAGCCTTGAGAGCGCTCCACGCTGCAACTACAGAACAAAGACTGAGCACCATAGACCATGCAAAGTACCGGAAGCAAATTGCAGACCTGCAATAACTGCTTTCTGTCCAAAAAGGATTTCAAGAAACCTTTGGGGAAAAGCTGGACCAAGAAGACGGCACTGATTGGGAAGAATTACAGGAAACAGCACAGAGATATGTTCAGGGAACATGTGCGCAGGGAAAGCCCCAAAGGAGAAAAGCACCCCCACCCCCCACACAGCAGGAACTTCAGGCTCCCATGAACCCTGTAACAACCCACCGCACAGCCACATCGGACGAGGCGGAATTCCTATATTCCACCCCCCTAACAGTGACCCAATTACGGGACGTGTGTGCAAAAATCACACCGTTCCTCCCCGCTTCAGACCCACACCATTTCTTTGCCACCGTAAAACATCAGGCGACCATGTACGGCCTGGATGAGAAAGAGCAGGTAAAACTCATGGTTCTAAGTTTGGATCCATCAGTAGCAGCAACCCTTCCCGACCCACAGAACGTAGGAGGAGGCACCCTTGCAGAAATGCATACCGCGATCCTGGATGCGATCGGGTATAACCGGGGTGACCCCGTAGATGGCCCAAATAAGTGTAGGCAGAAGAAGTCTGAGCACCCCACAGCGTTTGCAGGACGCCTGTGGATTCACTTCGAAGCCGTTTTTGGAAACGAAGACCGTGCCCATTTGTCCCCAGACAATATGGCCAAATGGGCCCGCACCCTTATCTCCCATGCCCCAGAAGCAGGGCAGAATGCCTGTAATAGTTATGATCCCTCAGAAGAGGCCCATAATGAGAAGTGGGTGGTTAAAAGATTGTCCCGCATTTGGGAGCAGTCTGTCCAGAATAAACCCGCCGCTAAAACCCCCGAGGAAAAGCAAGCCGCCGCAGACATACAGGCAGTAAAAGCCACACCTCACAACCCCGCCTGGGTAAATGAGGGAAAGAACAGCCCCCCACCCAAACCGCAAGAATGTTACAACTGCGGACAGTTGGGACATTTTGCGAAAGAGTGCAATGGCCCCAAAAAGCCACAGAGAGCCCAACAAATAGGCACTCTCAGTAAGAAAAAGGCAGAGCCCATCCATAGCGTTAGCGCCCGTTCGGATCAGACGGACTTGACCAAAACGGACTGACGGTGTACGGGCTCCCCCAGTTGGGTCTGTGACACCCTTTGGGATAGGTCAGGATGACCCGTAGTCACAGCAAAGATTCGGGGACAGCCCATCGAGTTTCTTTGGGACACAGGAGGGTCCCGCACCACCATAAATTCCTCCACCCTTTGTCAGGACACGTGGCCCACTACAGCCACTATCACCCTCAGCGGCTTCACAGGCCATTCACAGCAGGGACACATCACGGCCCCTGTATCCATCCAAATCGGCACCATTAGCACAAAACACCCCGTAGTTTTAGTAGACCTGCCCCACACAGCAGAACACATTCTGGGAATCGACTTTATGAATTCCCACCACCTATCCTTCGATCCAGTCAACAGTGTGTCTGGAAGATGGCGAAATCTGCTAGAGCCCCCGCAACGCTCACCACAGGGGACTATATGAACAAAATTAGCGCAGTGGGTGAGTTTTGGTTCAACCCCACCACGCTTAGCACGGACAGACAGGTTAGGGCAGTCCTGCAAAAGAACAGGGCAGCATTCGCGACCCACAAGCACGACTATGGACGGATGACTGGCTCCGTGCAAATAACAGGACCTGACCCTAGACCCCAGAAACAGTACTGATTTCCCTTAGAAGCAGAGGGAGAAATCTCAAAAGTAATCACGAGCTTATTAGAGCAGGGCGTACTAAGATCGGTAGCCTCTACTAATAATGCCCCGATTTGGCCAGTAAGAAAGCCCGACGGATCATGGCGCTTAACCATTGATTATCGGAAACTCAATAAGGTCACCCCCGCAGCAGCCCCCACCGTAGCAACAAGTCCCGAGACCATGCTCAGACAGGGACTCAATTCCCGCTATATCACGATTTTGGACGTCAATAATGGATTCTGGTCCATTCCATTGGCAAAGGCGTGCCAGTACAAATTTGCCTTCACTTTCAAAGCGCAGCAATACATGTGGACATGCCTGCCACAAGGCTTCCACAACTCCCCCTCCATTTTCCACCGACAGCTGGCAAATGGACTAGCGAAATTTTCTCGGTCCGAATGTCTGGTTCAGTATGTAGACGATCTACTACTGCAGACAGACACAAAGGAAGAGCACATTGAGCTTCTGTCCGAACTCCTGGAATTGTTACATTCCATTGGATGTAAAGTCAACCCCAAAAAGGCCCAGATATTGGAAGAAAAAGTGGCATATTTGGGTACAATTATCACACACGGCAAACGCGAGATCGAGCATAAAAGAATTGACTCGATCGCTAAATTGCCCCTTCCCCAGAACGTTTCAGCCCTCCGGTCGTTTTTAGGATTGGTTGGCTACTGCCGAAACCACATTGACGGTTTCGCCAGCAAGGCAGCGCCCCTCTCAGACCTCCTAAAGAAAGGAGCCCCCTGGGAATGGCTTCCGCAGCATACGGATGCTGTGGAATCATTAAAACAGGCGCTCATAGCCGCCCCCGCAGTACAAGTTCCAGACCCGCTTTCCCCTTACGCCATAGAGGTAGCGACCACAGACCGCACCCTTTCAGCCGTGCTCCTGCAGGAACGGCACGACCAGCTAAGACCCGTAGCTTATGCTTCCCGAATCTTAGATGCTGTGGAGCAGGGATTTTCAGCCTGTGAGAGGCACCTGCTCGCAGTTTTCTGGGCAGTCCAGTACTTCTCATACATTACCGGACTGAACCCCATCACCATTTTGACCGAACACACCTCCACCCAACTTTTACTGGACGGAGGACTTAAGGACGGTACCGTCAGCCAAATACGCGCAGCCAGATGGACCCTTCTCTTGCAGGGACGGGACATCACAGTAAAACGGACAAAGACTCACACATACTTAGCGGACAATTTGCAGTACCCCGGAACCCCCCATGAGTGTGAAATCATCTCTCCACTCCACAATACAGGCCCCTTTATAGCAAGAACACCCCCCAGGCAAATATCAGACTCATCTCAGAGCCCCCCCTCACCCGGACACGTGTGAACCCATTAGGATCTATGTGGATGGATCTTCCACAGTCTTAGATGGGCAGCGCATAACAGGTTGCGGGATTTATGTTGAGGATGCGCAGGGACGCGCCCTCGAGGAAATAGCATTAAAACTCCCGGGACACTTAGGCGCGCAGGCAACAGAGCTTGCGGCCATCGCGGACATAGTAGACCACCCAGATTCCTTCCCCAGCCCAGCAGACATATATTCAGATAGCCTCTATGTCTGCAACAGCCTCACAGAATTTCTGCCCCTATGGGAAACAAGAGGATTTGTTTCCGCGGATGGGAAACCACTCCCCTCAGCCCCATTACTCCGCCATATTCTAGAGAAAGCCCAGAACAGGACTTTTGGCATTATAAAAGTCCGCAGCCACCATCGTTCCTCCCCCCCTTGAAATGTGAAAGCCGACGCACTTGCTAAGACAGGATCCAGGCATGGGTATTTTTGGAAACCCCCCGAAAGCGCGCCAGTGAGTGCGCCAGTGAGTGCAGTTCAGGTCACGCAGACTAGGATCGAGGATCTAGTAGAGGCCCAGAAGCAGGATAGCGCTCTCACTGAGATCGTGAAAGGGAAGTTTCCAGCCTCATACGAGAGGTACAGAAATACAATAACCACACATGACGGTGTGGTGTTAAAGGACACCCTTTATGTAGTTCCAGAGCAGGATAGGAACCAAATGATTTGTTTATTCCATGATGGTCATGGACACCAGGGAATCGATCCCACTACATCCCACCTCAAACAGCTTTGTTGGCCAAATCTCAAGGAAGATGTATCCCATTACATTGAGAATTGCCTTATCTGCGCGCAGAACAACCCTGATAGATATGCCAAAAAGGCCCAACTCAGCCACACCCGACCCGTTAACTGCCCCTGGACTAACCTCCAGATCAATTTTATAGGTCCATTGCCCCCTTGCAGGAATGGCTAAAAATATGTACTGGTGGTCATCGACACCTTTACCAAGTGGGTGGAATCATTTCTAGTCCGCACCAACACCGCGAAAACCACAGCAAAGATCCTAACACACCACATCTTTACAAGATGGGGAATCCCCCGCAGTATTGAATCGGACCAAGGTTCTCACTTCACGGGACGGGTCATGCAGAACGTCCTCACGATATTTGGAATCACCCAAAAATTCCACACAGTGTACCACCCACAGCCGAGTGGTATAGTGGAGCGCATGAATCGGACCCTAAAAACCACCCTCAGAAAAATGGTCCAGCAGAACAACACCACTTGGGATTCAGCCCTCCCCTTTGCACTGATGTTCTTGCGTAACACTGTTTCCACCTCCACAGGTTACACCCCGCACACCCTCATGACCGGACGCCCCATGAAAGGGACGGAATTCTTGTTAGGTTTAGACCTGACCAGCCCTGAAGTCACGGCCCTCACCCACGAGAAAGCCGTGGAACAATTAGTGGAATATGTAAAAACGGCCCAGTTAGCAGCCGCGGTAAAACTGGGCACCAAAAAGAAACAGAGAAGGCTTGTTTCGATAAGGCAGTACATGCAACGGAGTATAATATCGGACAGCAAGTGATGCTGTCTGTATACAACCCCAGCACATTTCTGTCTCCAAAATACTCGGGTCCGTACTCCATTGCAGATAAAGTTAGCCCATCAGTGTACAAGATAAAATACACAAATGGTAAGACTGCGTGGTTTCATATAAACCAGTTAAAGGCTTATGGAACACAGTCTAACCACTCACACCACGTCATGCTTGACGCAGCACACCATACCCCGCCCACAGCCAACGTAACCCGACCAACCCCCACCACGTCCAGCCCAGCCACGGACTCGACCTCGACTCCACCCCCGAAATATACACTCCGCCCCGGAACGCCCACAGACTGCAGCAGCAGAGACAGCGACTGTGACTCGGACGATGGCCACAGCACACCTCCCTACTATCCCCATGCAACTGGACCCACACCCAGCGACTCCGAATCCGATCCAAGTGATCCCTTCCTGATCACTTATCTCATCAAATCCCACCACCGACCACCGAACCACACGGACAACCCCGACTTTGTCCCCACCCAACTCGACCCAATCCATTGGCACCGTGACAACTCCTGCAGACTCGTCCGCAACGACGAGAGCAACCCCAACTCACACCAAGCAGCCCTTTCCGCCCTAATCCACTCCAGAGTTTGGCACCCGGGAGAAGGTGACGACCTCGAGTCCGACTCCCAAACCGCCAACCCCTTTGCGACCCTGTTCGCAACCGAGAACTGAGGTGTCCACATGATGATTTAAAGGAGATGCTTGGGAAAAAGTGTTGTCCTTCCTGATGGAACCTGCAGAATGTTTCATGTTGTTCGTACGTTTGTTTCAGTGTTGTTCGTCCGACAGGAGAATTTTTTTCCACCCGCTTGTTCAGCGGAACTAACTTATCAGCAGATACCTGGTCAACAGAACCCACGCTTGTTCAGAGGAACTAGCTTTTCAGCTGATACCTGTTCAGGTTTCAGACGCCCGATCGTAACTGCTCTTCTGATTCAAGGATAGAATCACTGTAGCAGCCCCACCACGATGACTACATTTTTGCCCATTCTTGTCGGTTGCTCAGGCAGTGGAGAAACGGCGTGAGACCCGCCCTACCTGGGGACCCCCCCCCGTTGGTCAAACATGCTCGGGTAGGGGAGATACGGCATTGGTAGCCGTCCTACCCGGGGACTTCATCCAAATCTTACCCGTTGCGGCCCATACGCACCTCATTCGACCTTTTCCTTTCAGAACAGTTTTATTTATTTAGGCGACCTTTAGGTTGCTGCCATATGCTATTTACATCCTGGAACATTTGGATGATAAATCAGCACTGGGCATGATTGGGAAGTGTGCCATGTCCTAAAATTTGTTTTGAAAACAAAAAGTGAGGGAGTCACACATAGTGACCAATTATAAGGGAATAATTGGCCCCAAAGGACAGACACACTAACATACCGGATATTAAACCAAGGTAGTTACAGATGCTATGCTTGTTTTACAGAACTCCAGAAGCTCCAGGACCGGAGAAAACAAAGACCAAAAGAAAGAAAAAGAAAGAGGACAGCCATGAGGACGTCTTTCATTGTGCTCAACATATTTTTTATGGACACTTGGTTGCGCGGGAACGCGAACCCCATGACTTCAAACCTCCCAGCCGTTAATGTTTCACTGCCCCGCAGTACCGAGGGCCCAGTCACCAGCCACGCTGCATTATCCTGGTGTGCCAAGTTCATAACCTGGTACTCCCTGTCTTACGTAATTGAAGCACTGTTAGCGTTGGCAATACTCTGCTGTGTAGTGCAGACTATGCGCCTCCGGAAATGGCGAAGGAGAGCGTCCCACGCTCGAACCCCGGTATATAAGATCAGATCCCCTATGTTCGGTTACGACCAGACCCCCGACCCCCGCAAATGAAATAATAAAGAGCATTTACTTGCGTTATGACTGTAAATAAAGGAATGTACAAAATTTTCATGAAAAAAAACACTGCATGATCCTGAGCTTGACTGCCAAGCCAGGAAAGATTATGGAATGATGTGATTTTGTTGTATATTTTAGGAAGATAGGATAATGCAATGTTTATGGTGTATAGTGTAATAAGGTAAAATTAGAGGTCCCTAGGTTTTTATTTTTAATGCATGTCCCTGCCTGACATAGCGCCCTTAGAATTTTTAGGTAACATTTTTGTGCATAGCTAGGGTCAGAGCAGTGGCCATGTAGGAGGTGTGTTCCCCCGGTCAGGGAATGGAAGAACCAAATTTATGTGATCCTTCACGCTTCGCGTTAGGATAACAAGGAGTGTTTGTAGCCACGTAAAATGGCTGCTTCCCGATTAAATTGGTCAAACTCCGATCCAAAATGGCGAACGGCAGAGGCTGATGGGAAAATCAGCCAACAGGACTCAAACGGACGGCTGCAGGTAAAACAGTGTATTCGCCTCTGGGGGAATCCAGACAGTTCGAAACCTGCAGCCATTAACATCACAACAACCCAGCCATCTGCATATTAAGCAGCCATCCCCGTGAACAATTGCTACACATTAGCAACATAAAGCTACTCCAGACCTCTCGGCGCCAGGAGAGGCTAACACAAAGAAAGGTGGGCGACCACCCCCCCGATCAAGGAATCGCCCCATTATTGGAGCATATCGAACCAAGTGATTGGGACCAAGTCCAATCACTTGGAACCAGGGTCAAGGTCTGCCCCGAGAGGCGGGAAGCCCCTGGGAACTATAAGAATACGGGCCAAGCTCAGCTCGACCCTTCTCTTCCTGCTCGCAACCTTCGCAAGAACCTTCGATAAATAAAACTTTAAGCTTGACTCCAGCAATCGCTACCCGATAGACACTCCTAACCATCGACCTTTATCAGCCTTTGAATCCCCGCGGGCTCAGGACCAATTCGAAAAACCATTCGTTTCCCTGACCTGGTGGGCCATTCCTAAAGTTAAGTATTGGCCTGTTAGTTGTAGGTATCAGTCTAGAAGTAGCATTATGTATAAGTATTATATAATAAATGACCGTTGATTTAAGTCTTACTAAGCGGTGTGTTGCATTATTAATCATTACTTGGACTTGAACCACGTGGCGGTATCAGAAAGATACCTGGCGACTCGTGAGCAAAGGTGACAGAATTAGAGGTAATAAACTAAGGCTAAAAAGAGCAACAATGAAGAGGAGTCAGACGTAAGAGTTTTTGTCGAGATGCTCCAGGGATGAGTGTCGGGCCAGGATGACGGTATCTGCTGTGGACCGGTTGTGGTATGCGAATGCTGTGGATCAAGGCATTCTGGGAGTATGGAGTTGCTGTGTCTCATGACCAACGTCTCGAAGCACTTCATGATGATAAATGTCAAGGCCACCGGACGGTAGTCATTGGGTGCATTGCTTGATTCTTCTTTGACACTGGTGTGATGGTGGGGGCCTTGAACAGTGAGGAGCGAGGAGAGAGGGGCAGGTGTTGCAAGGCAAAGTGCTGTGGGAAGGGGATGAACGGTTGGGGGTGATGGAGTCAACGAGGGTGTCACAGAGGAAGTCGTCCCTGTGGAATGCTGACAAGAGGGGTCAGGTGAAGATGTGTTTCGTGGTGGCATCATGCTGGAGTTGGCAAAAAGGGTGGAGGATGATTCTTTGAATGCGATGGCGGGTGAGGTGGAAAGTGAGGACAATGGGAACACTAAATGGTCTTGGGAGGGAGGGGAAGGAGTAAGGGCAGAGACCCCGGAAATGGCTCCATAATGGTCGAGTGCCCTGTCAACCACAGATGAGGGGAACCTACCTTAGGGGAAAAGGCAGACATGTCAGATGTGCCATTTTCGAATGTGGCATCATCATAACTCATGTGACAGAGGCGGAGAAACTGAGAGAATGGGATGGAGTCCTTCCAGTAAGCAGGGTTTGAAAAGCTGTAGTTGAGGTATCTGTAGGGGTCAGTGGGCTTTCAATGAATATTGGTGGCCGGAAATGGAGCCAGAGAGGTCAGGGAAGAAAAGTGTCAGAGATGGACCACATGAAAGTGAGAGAGAGGGAAGGGTTGGGGGTGGAATTGGAAGCAAAATCAATACATTTTCCCAGGTCCAGACAAGGGCACGAAGCAGCACCGATATTGTCATTGATGTAATGAAAAGAGTTGAGAGTGGGCCTGAATAGGACTGGAACAAGGAATGTTCCACATAACCCACAAAAGGACAGGTGAAACTGGGGCCTATGTGGGTATCCATGGCCACACCTTTTATTTGCAGAAAGTGAGACACAGGAAACCACTGTGTCTGGCAAACATTGCTCGACTTTTAATGATTGTTACACTAAGAGGATATAATTTACTTTGCTAAATTTAGTTAAAAGTAGTATTATAAAGTAATGTTGCCCACTCTGAACTTGCATCTCATTGTTAGGGAAATTTGCTGATGGAGAAAATAGTCATAGGTGACTAAAGTATGAGGATATGCCTTTTCCTTGTACTCACATCCCTCACCTTTGAGAGCAGGATTAATTAAGTTTCATAGTTATGTCAAGAATAAGTGCAATAGCTACTGCTGTGCAAAATAAAGCCAATCTTAATTAAGAAGTTTAGAACATCAAAATGTGATCCTTCAGGTATAAGGGTAGAGCTGCTATAGTGCCCTTTGTTTCTTCTAAATTCAACTTTCATACACCCAACATGCCTTCTGATTTTCTGCATGCCTGCACTTCAGGTAATCATAAATATGTGCTTCAGGAAAAGGAAAGGCGTGCATCACATTGTTTACATGTCACAACTGTTCACAGATATGCACTGATCACTATGGAGTTGGCGCAGGCATGCAGGTCATTCATTACCTTCCCTACAGCTCTCATTCTGAGGCTCAAGAGGCCACCAGTGGGAGAAGATTTCTGGTTTACCAAGGGTCAGGTCAGATGGTTTAGTGTTTAAAGCTGAAGATTTATGGTTGTTTTTGCTTTACTTGTGCAATAAAAAGGCATTTTGTATCACACCCATGTCTGCTTGATTGCTGCAGGGAGTTTTAGCAAATACTACTTGATGCAAAATAAACTGTTATTGGCTTTAGTACATTCTGTTGTTTTGAGACATTGGGTATGGTACGAGTGAAAAGATCGTTCTGATCAAGATTATTCAGAATTGCTCATCATGCCCCTTTTGCTTGTATAATAATATTTAAACATGTTTCTATTTTATGCATAGATAGTAAGCACCTTCAGTGCTTCTTGAACCCCTTCCACACAAAGTGAAATCCAAGGTTTTCAATAGCCCTTCGATAGGTGCCCCACAGACTAATGAATAAGGTCAGAGAATGTGAAGTCAGGTGACAAATGGATTTCTAGCTGACATCAAGACAGTAAAGGAGGCAGTGGCATAATGGTAATGTCACGGCAATTCAGCGGCACAGGCTAATGTTCTGGGGACATAGGTTTAAATCCCACCACAGCAGTTTCTTTTTTAATAAACATTTTATTGAGATTTTTTTGGGCATTGTAACAGCAGCAATATAAACAATGTACATGAAAATATAAACATAGCGCAAATACCACCTTCCCCCCCCCCCCCACCCCAACAGGTCCCACCATTAATTAACCCCCTAATCTACGCTAACCTAACCCCTCCCCCCCTCTGCTGATGATTAATTCTCCGCGAACCCTAACAGTGACCCTCTCAAGGCAAACTTAAGTTTTTCCAGACTTAGAAAGCTAGCCATGTCCGATAGCCAGGTCTCCGACTTCGGAGGCCTTGATCCCTCCATGCTAGTAATATCCGCCTCCGGGCTACCAGGGAAGCAAAGGCCAGAATGTCTGCCTCTTTCTCCTCCTGGATTCCCGGATCCTGCGACACCCTGAAATTCGCCATCTCGGGACTCAATGCCACCCTTGTTTTTAATACCTTGGATATGACATCCGCAAACCCCTGCCAAAATCCCCTCAGCTTTGGAATGCCCAGAACATGTGGACATATTTTGCTGGTCCTCCTGCACATTTTGCGCATCTGTCTTCCACCCCAAAGAATCTGCTCATCCGGGCCACTGTCATGTGGGCCCGGTGAACGACCTTGAATTGAATCAGGCTGAGTCTGGCACAAGTTGCGGTCGCATTGACTCTACTCAACGCGTCCGCCCAAAGGCCCTCCTCTATATCTCCATCCCAGCTCCTCCTCCCACTTTTGCTTCAGCTCCTCGGTCTGTGTCTCCTCTGATCCCATAAGTTCCTTATAAATGTCAGAAACGCTCCCCTCTCCTATCCATCCTCTGCAAACTACCCTGTCCTGAATCCCCATTAACGGCAGGAGTGGGAAGGTTGATACCTGTCTACGCAGAAAGTCCCGCACCTGCAGATATCGAAATTTGTTTCCCCCGCCAATGCAAACTTCTCCTCCAGCGCCCTCATACTCAGAAAGGTCCCCTCTATAAACAAGTCCCCCATCCTCTCAATCCCCGCTCTCCGCCATATTCGGAACCCCCCGTCCATCCTCCCCGGGACAAACCGGTGATTATTGCAGATTGGGGACCAGACCGATGCTCCAACTGCTCCAACATATCTCCTCCATTGCCCCCAGACTCTCAAGGCCGCCACCACCATGGGGCTGGTAGAGTACCACGCCGGCGGGAACGGCAGAGGTGCAGTTATCAGCGCCCCCAAAACTTGTGCCCTTGCAAGAAGCCGCCTCCATAAGCACCCATGCCAGCACCCCCCCACCCCCCCACTTCCTAATCATGGCTGTGTTAGCCGCCCAGTAATAATTGCTAAAGTTCGGCAGAGCCAGCCCACCCTCTCCCCGACTCCACTCCAGCATTACCCTCCTCACTCGCGGGGACTTGCCCCCCATACGAAGCCCGTAATAACTTTATTGACCCGCTTAAAAAAGGACCGTGGAATGAAGATGGGAGACATTGAAATACAAACAGGAATCTCGAGAGGACCATCATTTTCACCGTTTGGACTCTCCCAGCTAGAGACAACGGGAGCGCTTCCCAACTCCGGAAATCATCTTTCATCTGATCCACCAACCGGGCCAAGTTCAATTTATGTAGCCAGTCCCAATCCCGCGCCACTTGGATACCAAGGCGCCTGAAACTGTCCCCTGCCAATCTAAACGGCAGTTCCCCCAGTCGCCTCTCCTGACCCCTTCGCCTGGACTGCAAACATCTTGTTCTTCCCCATATTAAGCTTATACCCCTAAAACCGGCCAAATTCCCCTAAAATTCCCATGATTTCTTCCATCCCCTCAATTGGATCTGAAGCATACAGAAGCAGGTCGTCCGCATATAGCGAGACTCTGTGCTAAACCCCTCCCGGACCAACCCCTTGAGGCCTTCAGAGCAATTGCCAGCGGCTCTATAGCCAGCGCAAACAACAGTTGGGAGAGGCGTGTTGCTAACTTTTGGTTGGTTCAATTGGCTCTGTTTTATAACCTTTGCTCTCGAGTCGCCAGGTATCTTTATGATACCGCCACAAAGTTCAAGTTCAAGTAATGATCAATAACTCAATACACCAATTAGTAAGGTTCAAATCAAAGCGCATTTATTATACACAGTTATCGCTACTCATGCATAAATTCTACTTCTAAGCTACTTCTAAAACTAACAGGCCTATACTTAGCTTCGGATTGGCCTACCAGGTCAGGGGAACAAATGGCCTTTTGTTCAGGTTCTGAGTCTGCGGGATTCGAAGTTGGTACGGACTGGTAGCTAGGAGCGCCTATCGCGTAGCGAGCGTCGACTTAAGACTTACTGGATCTCGGCGGCAGCTGAACCGGTCACTGTCAAGGGTTGGTTCGCATTGCTGAGTGACCCGGTCAAGAAGGACGATTTGAACGTGGGGGCTTAACTTTATAGTCCCCAGGGGCTTCCCGCCTTTCGGGGCGGACCCTGTACCTGGTTCCAAGTGATTGGACTTTGTTCCAATCGCTTGGTTCAATTTCTCCAATACTGGAGCGGTTCCCTGATCGATGGGCGGTCTTGAGGTGTCCGTTAACCTCTTTTGTGTTGGCTCCTGCTGGCGCCGAGGAGTCTGGCTTGGCTTTGTTTATCCCAAATGTTTTGATTGTACCCGGGGATTGCTCATTAGTATGTAGATGGCTGCTACATTATTATGCAGATGGCTGCTTGTATCGGTGCTGTCTGGGCTTTTGCAGAGTTTAATACACAGTAAACTTGCACCTGCTAGTTTCTGCCTGTGTTGGCTGAATTTCACTTCAGCCTTTGCTGTTCTCCATTTTACGTCGGGAGTTGGCCAACCCAGGTGGCTACACTCCCTCCTTGTGATCCTAACGCGAAGCGTGAAGGATCACATAAATGCATTGTTTTTCATTCCCTGACCCAGCGAGCACTCTTCTATGGCCTCTACACTGACCATAACTATGCAAAACAATTTTAACTGACAATTCTGAGGGGCGTTATGTCAAACAGGGATATGCATTACAAAACAAAAAAATCGGAACCTCTAACTATCCTTAATAAACTACACTCACTCAAACTTTCCATCACACTAACTTCCTAAACAATACAAACAAAATCATAGCAGCATTATACACATTTTTCTGGCTTGGTAGTCAAGCTCAGGATTGTACTATTGCTCATGAACATTTCTTTATTTACAACAAATCGCAAACGAATGCTCTTTATTATGGATCGCGGGGGTCGGGGGTCTGGTCATATCCGAAAATAGGGGATCTTATCGTATATACCGGGGTGGGAGCATGGTAGGCTCTCCTTCTCCATTTTCTCAGACGAATAGTCTGCACGATGCAGCAGAGTATCGCCAATACTAATAGGGATTCTATCAAGTAGGACAGGGAGTACCAGGTTATAAACCTGTCACACCAAGATGGTGTGGTGTCGCTTGTGACTGGGCTCTGGGTACTGTGGTGAAGTGAATCATTAACGGCTGGGGGGGGGTTGAGGTCAGGGGGTTCGCGTTCGCGCGCAACCAAATGTCCATTAGGGTGATGAGCCACGCAGAGGATGTCCTCATGGTTCTTCTTCTTTCACTTCTCTTCTCTTCTCTGGTCCTGGAGCTTCTGGAGTCCTGTGGGATCAAGCATAGTGTCTGTTACTATCTTGGTTTAATATCTCGAATGATAGCCTGTCTGCCCCTTAGTGCCAATTACCCCCTTTCTAATCGGTCACTATGTGTGACTCCCTCATTTTTTTCTCTCCAAAAACCAAATTTCAGGACAAGACATACTTACAAATACTGAACCAGTGCGAGCCGTCTCGCAGACTGTGCGGTTTACCATCCAAATGTTTGAGGATGTAATTAGCAGAGGGTTGGCAACCTAAGGGTTACCTGAAAACAAAACAAAACTTTTTGAACAAAACTTGCCGAAATGAGGCGCGTATGGGCCGCGACGGGTAAGATTTGGATGGAGTCCCCGGGTAGGACGGCGACCAATGCCATGTATGCTCTACCCGAGCGTAGCTGACCAGAGGGGGGTTCCCAGGCAGGGCGGGTCCCAATGCCGTTTCTCCACTGCCTGAGCAACCGACAAGAACGGGCAAGAAATGTAGTCATCGTGGGGGGTTGCCATATTGGTTCTTCCTTCGAACCAGAAGGGCAGTTATTAACGGGGGTCTGTGTTTCAGTCGACAAATGAGTTCCTCTGAACTGGCGTCTGGGACATTAACAAGTCTCTGCGGACAAGTTCTCAGCGGTTTCGGCCGAAAATAAGGCGTGGGGCTGTGGGTAAAAAAAAATTTCGGTCTAACGTACAACATTTAACCGAACAAGTACAAACAACATCAAACATGCTGCATGTTCCATCAGAAAGGACACCGTTCCTTCTAAAACATCATCTGGACACCTCAGTTATCGGTTGCGAACAAGGTCGCAAAGGGGTTCTCGTTTTGGGAGTCAGACTCAAAGTCGTCATCTTCTCCCGGATGCCAAACTCTCGAGTGTATCAGGGCTGATAAGGCTGCATGGTGTGATCTGGGATCGCTCTCGTCATTCCGGACGAGTCTGTACGAATTATCTCGGTGCCAAAAGGTGGTGTCTAGTTCTGTGGGGACGGAATCGGGGTCGTCATTGTAGGTCGGTGGTCGGTGGTGGGGTTTGTTTAGGAAAGTGATCATGGAGGGATCACTCGAATCGTGGTCAGATTCGCTGGGTTGGGTCCTGGTGCATGGGGATAGTAGGGAGGCGTGCTGTGGCTATTGTCCGAGTCACAGTCGCTGTCGCTGCTGCTGCTGTCTGTGGGCGTTCTGGGGCGGAGTGTATATTTCGGGGGTAGAGTCGAGGTTGAGTCCATGGCTGGGCTGGACGTGTTGGGGGAGGGTAGGGTTATGTTGGCTGTGGGCGGGGCGTGGTCTGCTGCATCGAGCATGACGTGATGTGCGTGGTTAGACTGTGTTCCATATGCCTTCAGCTCGTTGATATGGAACCACGCAGTCTTTCCATTGGGGTACTTGATTTTGTAGACGGAAGGGCTTACTTTGTCCGCAATGGAGTACGGACTCGAATACTTAGGTGACAGGAATGTGCTGGGGTTGTATACGGAGAGCATGACTTGCTGTCCTACACTGAACTCGGTCACATGCACTGTCTTATCGAAACAGGCCTTGCTCGGTTTCTTTCTTGTGCCAATTTCACTGCGGCCGCTAGCTGAGCCGTTTTAACATTCGCCACTAATTGTTCTACTGCTTTCTCGTGTGTGAGGGCCGTCACTTCGGGGCTGGTCAAATCTAATCCTAATAAAAATTCTGTGTCTTTCATGGGGCGTCCGGTCATGAGAGTGTGTGGGGTGTAACCTGTGGATGTTGAAACTGTATTTCGCAAAAACATCAGCGCAAAGGGGAAGACTGAGTCCCAAGTGGTGTTGTTTTGCTGGACCATTTTTCTGAGGGTGGATTTTAGGGTCTGATTCATGCGCTCCACGATACCACTTGACTGGGGGTGGTACGCAATGTGGAATTTTTGGGTAATGCCAAATATCGTGAGGACGTTCTTCATGACACGTCCCGTAAAATGGGAACCTTGGTCGGATTCAATGCTGCGAGGGAGTCCCCATCTCGTAAAGATGTGGTGGGTTAGGATCTTGGCTGTGGTCTTTGCAGTGTTCATTCTGGATGGGAATGCCTCCACCCATTTTGTAAACGTGTCTATCACCACGAGTACATATTTATAACCATTCCTGCAAGGGGCAATGGTCCAATATAATCAATCTGGAGGTTAGTCCAGGGGCCATTAACAGGTCGGGTGTGACTGAGCTGAGCCTTTTTGGCATATCTGTCCGGGTTGTTCTGGGCACAGATAAGGCAATTCTCAATGTGTGAGTTACATCTTCTTTCAAACTCGGCCACCAACAGAGCTCCCTGAGGTGGGCTGTAGTGGGATTGATTCCCTGATGTCCATGACTGTCATGGAACAAACAAATCAGTTGATTCCTGTCCTGTTCAGGAACCACATAAAGGGTGTCTTTTAACACCACACTGTCATGTGTGGTCAGTGTATTCTTAAACCTATCAAAAGGTGCTGGGAATCTTCCTTTTAAAATCTCCCTGAGATTGCTATCCTGCTTCTGGGCCTGCATTAAATCCTCAATATTAGTCTGCAAGACCTGAACTGCATTCATTGGTGCGCTTTCGGGGGGTGTCCAAAAATATCCATGCCTGGAACCTGCTTTAGCCAGTGCGTCGGCTTTCACATTTCCAGGGGGGGGGAGGAACGATGGTGACTTTGAACTTTGACTATTCCAAAAGTCCGGTTCTGTGCTCGCTCTAAAATGTGACGGAGCAATGGGGCTGAGGGGAGGGGTTTTCCGTCTGCAGAAACAAACATGTGCTTTCCACAGGGATAGGAATTCCATAAGGCTGTTGCAGACATAGAGGTTGTCCGAATATATGTCTGCTGGGCTGGGGAAGGAATCTGGGTGTTCCACTATGTATGCAATGGCCACAAATTCTGCCTCCTGCGTGCCTAATTGTCCTGAAAGTTTTATTGCTAATTCTTCTAGGGTGCGTCCCTGCGCATCCTCGACGTAAATACCGCATCCTGTTATGCGCTTCCCTTCTAATGTTGTGGAAGATCCATCCACATATATCCTCATGGGTTTGCACGTGTCTGTGTGCTTGGGGCTCTGGGTTGAACTCCCTATCTTTCTGGGGGTGTTTTAGCAATAAAGGGACCTGTGTTGTGGTGTGGAGAGATAACTTCACATTCATGGGGGATTCCGGGGTACTGTAGGTTATCGGCTAGAAAAGTGTGGGTCTTTGTCCTTTTAACAGTGATGGCCCGTCCCTGCAAAAGAAGGGTCCATCCGGCTGCTCTTATCTGACTAACTGTACCGTCCTTGAGTCGTCCGTCCAGTAAAAGTTGGTTGGGGGTGTGTTCCGTGAGAATTGTGATGGGGTTCAGTCCGGTTATGTACGAAAAATACTGAACTGCCCAGAAAACTGCGAGCAGGTGCCTTTCACAGGCTGAAAATCCCTGCTCCACAGCATCTAAAACTCTGGAGGCGTAAGCCACGGGCCTTAACTGTTCGTGACGTTCCTGAAGGAGCACGGCCGAAAGTGTGCAGTCTGTACTTGCTACCTCTATAGCGTAGGGGGAAAGCGGGTCTGGAACTTGTAGTGCGGGGGCTGCTGTGAGTGCTTGTTTCAAAGAGTCCATTCCCAGGGGACTCCTTTCTTTCGGAGGTCTGAGAGGGGTGCTGCCTTGCTGGCGAAACCGTCAATGTGGTTTCGGCAGTAGCCAACCAGTCCTAAAAGCGGCCGGAGGGCTGAAACGTTCTGGGGAAGGGGCAATTTAGCAATCGAGTCAATACTTTTGTGCTCGATCTCGCGTTTACCATGTGTGATAATTGTTCCCAAATATATCACCTTGTTTTCCAAAATCTGGGCCTTTTTGTGGTTAACTTTACATCCAATTGCTTGTAGGACAGAAACTCAATGTGCTCTTCCTTGGTGTCTGTCTGCAGTAGTAGGTCGTCTAGGTACTGGACCAGACATTCGGGGCGAGAGAATTTGTCTAAACCATTTGCCAGCTGTCGGTGGAAAATGGAGGGGGAGTTGTGGAATCCTTGTGGAAGGCATGTCCACGTGTACTGTTGGTTTTTAAAGGTGAAGGCAAATTTGTACTGGCACGCCTTTGCCAATGGAATGGACCAGAATCCATTACTGATATCCAAAACCATAAAGTATCGGGAATTGAGTCCCTGCTTGAGCATGTTCTCGGGACTTGTGGCTACTGTGGGGGCTGCTGCGGGGGTAATTTTGTTGAGTTCCCGGTAATCGATGGTCAGTCGCCAAGATCCATCGGGCTTTCTCACTGGCCAAATCGGGGCATTATTAGTGGAGGCTACTGATCTAAGTACGCTCTGCTCTAATAAGCTGTCGATTACCTTTGCGATTTCTCCCTCTGCCTCTTGGGGAAATCCATATTGCTTTTGGGGTCTAGGGTCAGGTCCTGTGATTTGTACGGAGCCAGTCATCCGGCCACAGTCGTGTTTGTGCATCGCGAATGCTGTCCTGTTCTTTTGTAACACTGCCCGAACCTGCTTGTCCGTGCTAATGGTAGTCGGGTTACACCAAAATTCGCCTACTGCGCTAATTTTGTTGGCGTATTCATCTATGGGAGCGTTGCGGGGGCTCTTGCAGATTTTGCCATTTTCCAGACACATTGGTTGACTGGATCAAAGGATAGATTGTGAGAATTCATAAAGTCTATGCCCAAAATGTGTTCTGCTGTGTGGGGCAGGTCGACTAAAACTATGAGGTGCTTGGTGGTGATGTTGCCGATTTGAATGGGTACAGGGGCTGTGATGTGTCCCTGCTGTGAGTGGCCTGTAAAGCCGTTGAGGGTGATGGTGGCTGTAGTGGGCCACGTGTCCTTTTGGAACATGGTGGAGGAATTTATTGTGGTGCGGGACCCTCCTGTGTCCCAGAGAAACTCGATGGGCTGTCCCCATATTTTTGCTGCAACTACCGGTCGTCCGGACCTATCCCAAAGGGTGTCGCAGACCCAACTGGGGGAGCCCAAACACCGTCAGTCCGTTCAGGTCCGTCTGATCTGAATGGGTGCTCACACTATGTATGGGCTCTGTCTTATTCTTACTTAGAGTACCCGTCTGCTGGGCTCTCTGTGGCTTTCGTGGGGGCATTGCACTCTCTTGCAAAGTGTCCCAACTGTCCACAGTTGTAACACTCCTGTGACTTTTGTGGGGGGCTGTTCTTGCCTTCATTTACCCATGCGGGGTTCTGGTGTGTTTTAACTGCTTGTATGTTTGCTTCTGCCTGCTTTTCTTCACGATTTTTAACTGCGGGTTTGTTTTGTACAGACTGCTCCCAGGCGCGGGACAATCTTTTTATGACCCATTTGGCATTATGAGCCTCCTCTGAGGGATCATAATTGGCGCAAGCTTTTTGTCCTGTTTCTGTGGCATGGGAGATAAGGGTGCGGGTCCATTTGGCCATGTTGTCCGGGGACAAATGGGCGCGGTCTAAGTCTCCAAAAACTGCTGCAAAATGGATCCACAGGTGTCCAGCAAACGCTGTGGGGAATGTTTTCTTTTGCCGGCAGTTATTGAGGCCATCTACGGGGTCACCCCGATTATACCCGATCGCATCCAGGATCGCGGTATGCATTTCTGCAAGGGTGCCTCCTCCTACATTCTGTGGATCGGGAAGGGCTGCTACGACCAAAGGGTCTAGACTCAAAACTGTGAGCTTTACGTGCTCTCGCTCATCCAGGCCGTAAATGGTCGCCTGCTGCTTTACTCTGGCAAAGAAGTGGTGGGGGTCTGAGGTGGGGAGGAACGGTGTGATTTTCTCACACGCGTCCCGTAATTGGGTCACTGTTAAGGGGGTGGTGTACAGGAATTCTGTTTCGTCCGATGTGGCTGTGCGGTTGGTGGTGACTGGGTTCATTGGAGCCTGAACTATCTGCTCTGTGGGGGGGTGGGGCGCTTTTCTCTTTTGGGGCTTTCCCTGCGCACATGTTCCCTGAACATATCTCTGCGCTGTCTCATTTAACTCTTTCCAATCAGGGCCGTCTTTCTCATCTAACTTTGCTCCAAAGGTTTCGTGGAATCCTTTTTGAACTGAAAGCAAAGATTGCAGTTCTGCAATCTGCTTCCGGCACTTTGCGTGGTCTAACGAGCTTTGTCTTTGCTCCGTGGTGGCAGCATGGAGTGCTCTTAACGCTGCCTTCAGGTCACTACACTGCCTCTGCAATGCCTCTACCTGCTTCTCGGTTTCCTCTCGTACCAGGACTGCACGTTGCGTGTCCTGATAGGCCTTTTCGTACTGGGACTGGAAGCTGCTTAGGTGCGCCAGACAAGAATGGTGTGCCCCCTTGGCATCATCCACCTCTCCATCTTTTGCTGCCAACTTCCTCCTTAACTCTACGTTCTCTCTTTCTACCTCACTGACATCGACCTTGCTCATTCGATGTATGCCTTCTATCTCTTTCCGGAGCGTCCTAACGACCTCCTCTGTGCCTCGCAATTGTGCCAAGCAGGACACGATTGCCATCGGCTTGCGAGCTTTTCCTAAGCTCTTCCAGTGAATCCCGCTCAGGTTCTCCCACCAAGTATGTCCTATACTCCCGAGACCTGTTTCCTCATTGTTACTGAATTCGCTCCAAAGGGGCCATCCTTTCCCTTTGAGGTACTTCCTGATTTCTTCTTCCCATACGGGACACTGTCCTACTCTACTGCCGCTGGTCGCTGCGACTACGAATTCGTCTGGGTTCATGAGGCGTTGCATTGCCTGCATTGCCATCTTTTCTATCTGAACGCTTTCTTAAAATTTGGAACAAGGGGTATTAAGGCGGTGCTGTAATTACGGGTACAGCTTTCGCTATTTTCCGGAATACAAACTCCCGACAGTTTTGTCGCAACAAAAAAATCTATCAGTATTACCTTATAGCCCTGTTAGCTACGCATGCATTTAACACACTTCCGAATTATGAGGATTGATCAGAACTGCTTGAACACTTGTGGTTTTCTGTTCCCAATTGGATCTCTAATTCAAATTTTTTGGGTTCTCCCGGAGTGGTTAAGCCACTTCTAGATCGGGTCCAGTCAGATGTCGCCAGTAATATGTTGCTAACTTTTGGTTGGTTCAATTGGCTCTGTTTTATAACCTTTGCTCTCGAGTCGCCAGGTATCTTTATGATACCGCCACGAGGTTCAAGTTCAAGTAATGATCAATAACTCAATACACCAATTAGTAAGATTCAAATCAAAGCGCATTTATTATACACAGTTATCGCTACTCATGCATAAATTCTACTTCTAAGCTACTTCTAAAACTAACAGGCCTATACTTAGCTTCGGACTGGCCCACCAGGTCAGGGGAACAAATGGCCTTTTGTTCAGGTTCTGAGTCTGCGGGATTCGAAGTTGGTACGGACTGGTAGCTAGGAGCGCCTATCGCGTAGCGAGCGTCGACTTAAGACTTACTGGATCTCGGCGGCAGCTGAACCGGTCACTGTCAAGGGTTGGTTCGCATTGCTGAGTGACCCGGTCAAGAAGGACGATTTGAACTTGGGGGCTTAACTTTATAGTCCCCAGGGGCTTCCCGCCTTTCGGGGCGGACCCTGTACCTGGTTCCAAGTGATTGGACTTTGTTCCAATCGCTTGGTTCGATTTCTCCAATACTGGAGCGGTTCCCTGATTGATGGGCGGTCTTGAGGTGTCCGTTAACCTCTTTTGTGTTGGCTCCTGCTGGCGCCGAGGAGTCTGGCTTGGCTTTGCTTATCCCAAATGTTTCGATTGTACCCGGGGATCGCTCATTAGTATGTAGATGGCTGCTACATTATTATGCAGATGGCTGCTTGTATCGATGCTGTCTGGGCTTTTGCAGAGTTTAATACACAGTAAACTTGCACCTGCTAGTTTCTGCCTGTGTTGACTGAATTTCCCTTCAGCCTTTGCTGTTCTCCATTTTACGTCGGGAGTTGGCCAACCCAGGTGGCTACAGGGGGCACCCCTGTCTCGTCCCCCAGTGCAGTCTGAAATAGTCCAAAGTCATCCAGTTCGTCCGTACACGTGCCACAGGAGCCTTGTACAGCAACCTGACCCAGTCGATAAAGCCCCTCCCAAATCCCAACCGCCCCAGAACCTCTCACAAATAATCCCACTCAACCCGGTCAATAGCTTTTTCCGCATCCATCGCGACCACTACCTCCACCTCCCTACTTTCCAGGGGCATCATGATCACCTTTAACAGCCTTCTTACATTGGCCACCAGCTGCCTCCCCTTAACGGACCCCGTCTGATCCTCCACAATGACGCTCGGTACACAATCCTCAATCCTGGAGGACAGAATTTTGGCCAACAGTTTTCATCGACGTTCAACAGGGAAATCAGCCTGTAAGACCCACATAGCTTCGGGTTCTTGTCCCGTTTCAGGATAAGCAAAATTGTGGTCTATGACATCGCCTGGGGCAGAACCCCTCTTTCCCTTGCCTCGTTAAACACCTTCATCAGCACCGGTCCCAATATCCCGGAGAACATTTTGTAGAACTCCACTGGGTACCCGTCCGGTCCCGGGGGCCCATCACAGCAGTTGCTGGAATTTGAATTCCTAGTGGTGGCCATGAAACTATTGTCGATTGTCAGAACACATCTGGTTCACCAATGCCCCTTCAGGGAAGGCAATCTGCTATCCTCACTTGGTCTGGCCCACAGGCAACATCAAACCCATTGCAAATGTGATTGATTCTTAAGATGCTCTCTAGGATGTAAGTTATGTAAGTTATGGCAACTCTCCATCCGTGCCAGTTGGGGCAACATTGCTACAGGAATGGCAAGACTTACAGGCATTTTAAAATAAGAAAGCTTTCCTTCAAAAAACCTGCAACAAAATGGCTTGAAGCAGCCAGACAGAGAAATACACATCACAAGATCATTCCAGAGAAGAACAAAGGGGACAATGGGCCAGGGCAGGCCCAACAGAAAAATTATGCCAGGTATGTGGATGGCTCAAAGTGAGCTGAGGAAGACAATGACTACGGAAATGAGTTTCTGCCCAAACCAGACAGAAACCTATTCCACTAATGTCAAACTAATTCAAACTGTCCCAGTATCTCCTAGGAGCCATTTGCGAGCAATCAGGCAAGCTCCGGAGACGTCATCAGCTATTGTGAAGAAACTGATCAGGTTAACTTCTTCCTGAGAGTGATTAGCGTGCCTTTTGTCTTTGAAACCGATCAAAGGGAGGAGCCAGCCGGCTCCATTGAAACATGTGCGCTTAAAGATACAGGACACAGACAAGTGAGAGAGCGACCTTGGGTAGATTTTACTCAGAAATTCCAATTGAGAAGTTTTGCACAGATGTTTGGGCTGGAGGAGATTTGAGAACTAAGAAGAAGAAACTAAAAACCGACGAAGGGACCACCGCAAGGTAGAACTACGGGCCCAACAGGAGCAGCAAGACTCCACGAACCAGGTGCAGAGGCAAACCGTAATGAACTAGGACCCAAGAAGCCAGAGGGGAGCCTGAAGATTTTGCGTGTTTTTAAACATTCAGCTAGGATGTGGTGAGTATATTTTTTCAGCTTACAGAAACCCCCAATTAGGCTAGGCTTGTTGAGGAGGGGTGGTAAGGGATGTTATATAACAACCTCTTGTAAAACATTGCTAAAACTGTTTAAAGTAAGGATTTTTCGCTGTGCCGTTAGTCCGAGTTGTCATAGACATGATTGCAAGTGGGTGTGTGTAGATTTCAATTTGGGTTGTGGATTTCATAAACTGGACTTCCTTCTTCTTGAATAAATTACTTAATTTTAATTCACCTTGGTTGTGGTCTTGCCTGTTATCGCTCGCCCTGCCCAAGTCACACTCAAGTGCCAGGACATAATTCCGCAGTCGAGAATCTTTGAGGGGTCTGGGCGCCTCGAAACGCTCACCCAGGAGGAACCAGCTGGTTAGGGATAAACAGTTTTCCTCTTTCTCTCTCTCTTGTGAAGCAGCCTTAGCGAGGCGCTTACAGGGTGGTAGTTTTTACCACCGACAAGAGAGAGAGTCACACAGGTGTAGGTGGCGGTCAGGATAGCTGGTGTGGCATAAGGACAGGGTCACCGGTCAGGTATAAACGGTGAGCCTTGCTCATTCTCCCTTACAAAGCGGTCCCAGTGTGACGCTTCCGGGCCTTTGATTTCAAAGCCTGCATGGGAGAGACACCCACAGCTATCTGTGGCACTCAATTCCAGCCTGTTGTGGGGTAAAAAGAACACCCTTCTACAATAAGTCACTTAAACCAAAATGAAGTCTAAAGGAAATGATACTGGACAGACCACCTGGCATTGATCTAAGCACTGGAAATGACAATGTCACACCCAGCCCTGCTGATCCTCCAAGTCCTCCTTACTTACTTCTGGGGGCTTGTGCCAAAGTTGGGAAAACTGTTCCACAGACTTGCCAAGCAACAGCCTGATATAGTTATATTCACAGAATCATATCTTACAGACATCATGCACCACCATCACCAGAGGTGATAGAATAGTTGTATATAGTCAGGGGGGAGTTGCCTTGAGAGATTGCAACATTGAATCTGGACCCCATGAAATCTCATATATCACAATAATGTGACTTGTGCATGAATGATATTAATTTTTAATTTCATCAGCTGATCAAACATATACTGAACTGCTTTTAAGGACTTTTAAAAAGCAAGCAAAGACACTGACTTAGGATGGATGCCACATGTCACCTGATGTCTGGTATTACAAATTGGCAGGTTTTTTGGAAGGCTCCAATGCGGAGTACAAGTAAGACAGGCTGAAACATTCTCCTATGAAATTTCACACCTGCTGATGACAAGAATGACTTCAAAATATTTACTGAAACTGTATTGGACCTCACATTTGCATTTCTATAAAGCCACCTTTAAAACAGAGACAGAAAGTCTACTGGGACAATAGCTATATGAAAAGTGTTTTTCCAGTCTCGTCAAGATCAGCAATGGATAATTCAGCAGATGACGACTGCGACTTTACCGAATCTAAACACCTAGGTTAAGGGACAATAACCATGAATAAGTCATTGTGGAAAGAAATGTCACATGACTGCAGTAATCATTTCTGAATGCTTTTATGACACCATGTAAGCTCTAAGCAGAAGTCTGGAGGACAACTGCCTTTGGGGCAGTAACAATCTCTCTCCCCTCTTTCCCAATTTCAAGACTCTGTGCGGGATTCTCCATTGGTTGCCGCCAAAATGGCGAAATACGATTGGGAGGAGAAGAGGTTTCAATGGCAAAATCTCAGTGGGCGCCAATTTGACACCAAATAGCAATTCTCCATCACAGCGACAGCGGCGTTGATGCGGTGCGGACGCACATACAGTACACACTGTTTACATTTAATTCATGTGCCCGACGCGGTATTCTCCGGGGCCTCCGCGATTCCCCGCCATCAATGGGCCGAGTTCCCGATGGCGAGGTTCACTTGCTCTTTTAAAGTCATGAAACCAGCGTCGTGGCTGCTGAGGGAGAGAGAGAGAGGGGGGTGGAAATTGTCCAACGTCACCATAATTTGCTGACAGTTGTACCGCTGGCCGGGGAGCTCCTGCCAGGGCTGGGGGGGGGGGGGGGGGGGGGGTGACCAGGAGATGGGCTGTGGAGTGGGGATGGAGAGGCACCGAACACCATTTCTGCAGCCAGAAAGGTAGCCATGCAGCTGCGCACACTGTGAACTTAGTGGCACGGGTCGTATAAGTGCCCCCTCACGCTACCCACCTGGGTGCCCTCTGGCCCCAGCCGACCCATAAGCTTTTTGGGCACTCTCCAGCACAACCAGTGCCATCATATTGGCTGGGATGAGTGTGTGTGGGGGATTATAATGTGCATGTGTGGCTGCAGCTTGTCAGCCTCCCGAGTGTCAATCACGGACCCAGTGAACCCCCCACTGTTTTTCATTGGAATTGATTGTGTTCCACGTGGCGCCGGTACTCGCTCCTCCACAGTCACTCAATCAGTCCAGGTTCGGCGCCAGTTTTGCTGTCATGAAAATCCATGAATTCTGCCCCGGCGTCAACACTTAGGGCTGGATTCTCCGATTGCCGACACCGAAATCGCGTTTGCCAATTGGCCGGAGAATCCGTTTTTACGCCGAAATCGGGGGCATGGCCATTTTAATTGCTCCACCCCCTCAAAAACGGTGTAATTGCTGAGTACGCCTAATGCCGTTGGGGCGGCCTCAGGACGTCACCTGAGGTTCTCCCCCAATGGGTCGACTTCCCAATGGCATGGGGCACGTGTGCTCACAGTTTTCGGGGACCTCGCGTGGCGGCTGCGGGCTGTGTCCAGCACCTCCACAGCCCGGGGAGGGGGTTCAGCTGGGGCTGGGGTGACTTGTGAGGGGTGGTCCGGGGTGGTGAGGAGGGTTACAGGGGGGCACTACAGGGGATGCCATGTTATTTGGCGGGGCCACCGCAGGTCGCCGCCGTGCGCATGCACGGCCATGAATCCAGCAATTCTCCATCCGTATCTGCAGGTAAAATCGGGGGTTTGCGTGACACAGCTGCTAGCCTCCCACCGGGTGGAACATCGGTGCGGGGGCAGCATAGCCTCAAAATAAGGGGAAGTAGATTTAGGACTGAGCTCAGGAGGAACTTCTTCACCCAAAGGGTTGTGAAATTATGGAATTCACTGTCCAGTGAGGCTCCTTCATTAAATGTTTTCAAGATAAAGATAGATAGTTTTTTGAAGAATAAAGGGATTAATGGTTATGATGTTTGGGCAGGAAAGTGGAGCTGAGTCCACAAAAGATCAGCCATGACCTCATTGAATGGCAGAGCAGGTTCGAAGGGTCAAATGGCCCACTCCTGCTCCTAGTTCTTAGTTCTTATGAGTCACAGACCCAGAGACCAGACAGCAGTGAGCATAGGCCGGATGCAGCAAGCACAACATAGAAGCAGGCTCATCAGAAGCATAAAACCTACACTCGCATTCCCAGCACCATTTCAAAATGTAGAAGGCTCTCAACAGGCCCCGAACTGAGACAACTGGAGAAAAGGTTTCACATGGTACAGAACTGCTTCAGGATTACACCAAAAACTTCCAAGACCAGGTCAGTACACTATTTTATGCAGTAGGATCTATCGCTGATGACATGACAGCAGTGCAGGGGTTGATGAGACTTCAAATTAGGAAGAGGTTCTGCAAACCTTTGACTTTTATTTCAGCATTCATCAGAATGTGTTAATAGAATGGGCTAAGTTTCATAAAAGAAAACAAAGCCCAGGTAAAAGCATGGATTTGTACCTCAATGACACTACAGACTGGCAGGAAACTGACATCATGGAATCTTAAAGGATGAACTGATTTACAACAGAATCCTAGTCGGTGTCCTAGAAGAAGCATTATCAGGTCTTTTTCAGACAAAAGAGAATTTAACATCAATAAATGCTGTGCAGATTGTGAGGCAAACGGATCTCAGGAACCATAATCAGGTGGAGAAGCTCAAATAAGACCATTCAGTTTTAGGTTACAAGAGAAAGTGCGCCAAAGTCTATACCTGCCAGAACATGTGCCAATTTGAAATGTCTTAGGTGTGGCGGGAACAAACCGCAAAATCGAGTCGAATCTCCAGCAGGGGTGGTAGAGTGGCACAACTTTGTAAATAAGGTTATTTCAAAACTGTTTGTCGCTCAGAAATGCTGACGACCTGTAAAAAGAGGGAGACGTTGTTATGAGAGTCACATGCCAGAAGTGGAAGAACCACAAGCAGAGGAACTAACCTTCCTGTGGAGGTAAACGACAATGACAATAAAACTAAATATTGGAGTATTAAACACAAAGTGAATAGAGAACCCACAGAGCTTAACCTAGACATGGAAGGAGGGGTTTCTGTTTTATCAGATGAAGTCAAATGGTTCAACCAGATTATGTTGCAACCCTCATATTAATTTACAAGGTCCTCGTGGGATAACTTTAAAAGTGAAAGACCAAATCCAGGCAAAGCTAAGATACAAGTTCGATAAATACTCCATTCTCCCTGTCTTTCAAAATCAAGGGGGCTCTGTAGCCACGTAAAATGGCTGCTTCCCGATTAAATTGATCAAACCCGATCCAAAATGGCGAACGGCAGAGGCTGATGGGAAAATCAGCCAACAGGACTCAAACGGAAGGCTGCAGGTAAAACAGTGTATTCGTCTCTGGGGGAAGCCAGACTGATCAAATCATGCAGCCATTAACATCACAACAATCCAGCCATCTGCATAGTGAACAGCCATCCCCGGGAACAATTGCTATACATTAGCATTGTAAAGCTACTCCAGACCTCTCGGCACCAAGAGAGGCTAACACAAAGAAAGGTGGGCAACCACCCCCGATCAAGGAATGCCCCATTATTGGAGCATATCGAACCGAGTGATTGGGACCAAGTCCAATCACTTGGAACCAGGGTCAAGGTCCGCCCCGAGAGGCAGGAAGACCCTAGCTAACTATAAGAGTAAGGGGCCAAGTTCAGATCGACCCTTCTCTTCCTGCTCGCAACCTTCGCAAGAACATTGACCAGAAACTGTAAGTTTGACTCCAGCGATCGCTACCCGATAGAGACTCCTAGCCATCGACCTGTGACAGCCTTTTGAATCCCGCAGGCCAGACCCAATTTGATGAACCATTTGTTTCCCTGACCTGGTGGGCCATCCCCAAAAGTTAAGTATTGGCCTGTTAGTTATAGGTATTAGTCTAGAAGTAGCATTATTGTATAAGTATTAATTGCTGCATATAATAAATGACCTTTGATTTAATTCTTACTAAGTGGTGTGTTGCATTATTAATCATAACTTGAGCTTGAACCACGTGGCGGTATCAGAAAGATACCTGGCGACTCGTGAGCAAAGGTGACAGAATTAGAGGTAATAAACTAAGGCGAATAAGAGCAACATTTTGGCGACATCCTGACGGGACCCGATCTAGAAGTGGAAAACCACTCCGGGAGAACCCAAGAAATTTTGAATTAGAATCCAATTGGAAATAAAAAAAACCACAAGTGTTCAAGCAGTTCTGATTAATAGTCAAAATGCGGAAGTGTGTGTATGCATGCATAACTAACAGGGCTATAAGGTAAAACTGATAGATTTTTGTTGCGTCAAAACTGTCGGAAGTCTGTATTTTCGGAAATTAGCGCAAGCCGTACCCGCATCTACGACACCACCTTAGACCCCTGTTCCAAATTTAAACGAAGCAAGCGGATAGGAGAGATGGCCATGCAGGCAATGCAGGCAATGCAGCGCCTCATGAACCCCGAGGAATTTGTGGTCGCAGCGACCAGCAGCAGTAGAGTGGGACAGTGTCCCATTTGGGAAGTGGAAATTCGGAAATTTCTCCAGGGCAAAGGATGGCCCATAAACAAAGAACAAAGAAATGTACAGCACAGGAACAGGCCCTTCGGCCCTCCAAGCCCGTGCCGACCATACTGCCCGACTAAACTACAATCTTCTACACTTCCTGGGTCCGTATCCTTCTATTCCCATCCTATTCATATATTTGTCAAGATGCCCCTTAAATGTCCCTATCGTCCCTGCCTCCACTACCTCCTCCGGTAGTGAGTTCCAGGCACCCACTACCCTCTGCGTAAAAAACTTGCCTCGTACATCTACTCTAAACTTTGCCCCTCTCACCTTAAACCTATGCCCCCTAGTAATTGACCCCTCTACCCTGGGGAAAAGCCTCTGACTATCCACTCAGTCTATGCCCCTCATAATTTTGTATACCTCTATCAGGTCGCCCCTCAACCTCCTTCGTCCCATGTGGAATGATTTCTGCAATAATGACGATTCAGGTCCCGGAAGCATAGGGCATAGTTGGTGGGAGAACCTGAGTGAGATCCATAAAAAGAGCTTAGCAAAAGCGCGCAAGCCGATGGCAATTGTGTCCTGTCTGGCACAATTGCGAGGCACCGAGGAGGTCATCAGGACGCTCCGCAAAGAAATAGAAGGCATACATTGTATGAGTAAAATCGATGTATGCGAGGTTGAGAAAGAGAACCTGGAGTTAAAAGGGAAATTAGCAGCAAAGGACGAAGAGGTGGCTGACGCCAAACGAGGTCACCAGTCTTGTCTGGCGCATTTGAGTAGTTTCCAGTCCCAGTATGAAAAGGCTTATCAGGACACGCAGCGTGCAGTCCTGGTAAAGAAAGAAACAGAAAAGCAGGTAGAGACGCTCCAGAAACAATGCAGTGATCTCAAGGCAGCCTTGAGAGCGCTCCACGCTGCAACCACAGAACAAAGACAGAGCATCATAGATCATGCAAAATGCCGGAAGCAGATTGCAGAGCTGCAATCACTGCTTTCTGTCCAGAAAGGATTTCAGGAAACCTTTGGGGAAAAGTTAGACCAGGAAGACGGCCCTGATTGGGAAGAGTTACAAGAAACAGCGCAGAGATATGTTCAGGGAACATGTGCGCAGGAAAAGCCCCAAAGGAGAAAAGCACCCCAACCCCCCACACAGCAGGTAGTTCAGGCTCCAATGAACCCTCCACACAGCCACACCGGAAGATGCGGAATATCTATGTTCCACCCCCTTAACAGTGACCCAATTACGGGACGCGTGTGCAAAGATCACACCGTTCCTCCCCAGCTCAGACCCCCACCAGTTCTTTGCCACAGTTAGACGCCAGGCGCACATGTACGTCCTGGACGAGAGAATGTAAAGCTCATGGTTCTAAGTTTAGATCCGTCGGTAACAGCTGCCCTTCCCAATCCACAGAATGTAGGAGGAGGCACCCTTGCAGAAATGCATACCGCGATCCTGGATGCGATCGGGTATAACCGGGGTGACCCCGTAGAAGGCCTCAATAAGTGCAGGCAGGAAAAGACAGAACACCCCACAGCGTTTGCTGGACGCCTGTGGATTCATTTCACAGCAGTTTTTGGAAATTTAGAACGTGCCCATTTGTCCCAAGATGGTATGGCCAAATGGACCCGCACCCTTATCTCCCATGCCACAGAGGCAGGACAAAAAGCCTGTACGAATTATGACCCCTCAGAGGAAGCCCACAATGAGAAATGGGTTTTAAAAAGATTGTCCCGCACCTGGGAGCAGCCTGTACAAAACAAACCCGCAGTTAAAAATCCTGAAGAACATCAGGCAGAAGCAGACAAACCCGCAGTTAGGGAATCCGAGGAAGAGCAGGCAGTCATGCATCCAGTTAAAACGCACCAGAACCCCGCATGGGTAAACAAAGGAAGGAACAGCCCCCCACAGAAACCACCGGAATGTTACAATTGCGGACAATTAGGACATTACACACGAGAATGTCAAGCCACCCTGAAACTGCAACGGAACCAGCCCACAAATGCCCCCCAAACCAGCAAAAACACCAACAGCCCCGGCCCCCCACCCAGGGAACCACACCCAAGGGAACAATGCACCAGAGAGTCTGCTCCACCTTATGTGCCCCAGGGGTCATGTTACAACTGTGAGCAGCCAGGACACTTCGCCCGAGATTGCAGGAGACCCCCACCAGCTAGACTAGCCCTCAGATATGAAGGAGAACACCACCCACAGCAGCTACAAGGTCCCAGCTGCCCCATGCAAACTGTGAGCGCTTACCCACCACTTCTCATGGCAGCGTTACCTCAGCAAGGCCACTTCATTTTTGTTTCACTCCTCCTTCCTTTCTTCTTCGGTTACGCTGCACTCCCTCCATATGCTAATTACACCCCAGCCCAAATGTGATTTACAAGGTCCCATATTCTGATGGAACCTGCAGGATGTTTTATGTTGTTCGTATGTTTTGTTTAAGTGTTGTTCGTCCGACAGGAGAATGTGTCTCACTGTCACCCACCCATTCATCTGAAACTTTTTAGCTTTTTCCCATAGACACGTGGCCAGACGCTTGTTCAGCGGTACCAGCTTGTCCACAGATACCTGGTCAGCAGACCAGACGCTTGTTCAGTGGAACTAGCCTGCCTGCAGACACTTTAGCTGATACCTGTTCGGGTACCAGATGCCCGTTCTGATTCGAGGGTAGAAGCACAGCACCAACCCCACCACGATGAATACATTTGTGCCCGTTCTTTGGTTGCTCAGGCAGTGGAGAAACGGCGTGAGACCCGCCCTGCCTGGGGACCCCCCCGCTGGTCAAAAACGCTCGGGTAGGGGACATACGGTATTGGTAGCCGTCCTACCCGGGGACTCCATCCAAATCTTACCCGTCGCGGCCCATACGCACCTCATTCGACCTTTTCCTTTCAAAACAGTTTTATTTCTTTAGGCGACCCTTGGGTTGCTGCCTCATGCTATTTACATCCAGGAACATTTGGATGATAAACTTAGCACTGGTCCACCATTGGGAAGTGTGCCGTGTCCAAACATTTGTTTTGAAAAAAAAATGGGGGAGTCACATATAGTGACCAATTATAAGGGTTTAATTGGCCCCAAGAAGGACAGACACACTAACACACCGGATATTAAACCAAGGTAGTTACAGATGCTATGCTTGTTTTACAGAACTCCAGAGGCTCCAGGACCGGAGAAAACACAAGAAGGAAAAGGAAAGAAGACAGCCATGAGGACTTCTTTCATCGTGCTCAACACTCTTTTGATGAACATTTGGTTGCACGGGAACGTGGACCCCATTACTTCAAACCTCCCTGCCGTTAATGTTTCACTGCCCCGCAGTACCGAGGGCCCAGTCACCAGCCACGCTGCATTATCCTGGTGTGCCAAGTTCATAACCTGGTACTCCCTGTCTTATGTAATCGAAGCACTGTTAGCGTTGGCAATACTCTGCTGTGTAGTGCAGACTATGCGCCTCCGAAAATGGCGAAGGAGAGCCTACCACGCTCGAACCCCGGTATATCGGATCCGATCCCCTATATTCGGTTATGACCAGACCCCAGACCCCCGCGATTGATAACAAAATAATAAAGAGCATTCACTTGCGTTATGACTGTAAATAAAGAGATGTACAAAACTTTTCATGAACAAAAAAAAAGTATGATCCTGAGCTTGACTGCCAAGTCAGGAAAGAGTATATTAAATGTTGTGATTGTTGTTGTATGTTTTAGGAAGATAGGATAATGCAATGTTTAGTGAGTATAGTGTATTAAGGTAAAATTAGAGGTTCCTAGTTTTAATTTTTAATGCATGTCCCTGCCTGACATAGTGCCCTTAGAATTTTTAGGTAAAATTTTTGTGCATAGCTAGGGTCAGAGCAGTGGCCATGCCCCTCCCCCCCCCCCCCCCCCCCCCCCCCGGTCAGGGAATAGAAGAAACAAATTTATGTGATCCTTCACACTTCGCATTAGGATCACAAGGAGGGTTTGTAGCCACGTAAAATGGCTGCTTCCCGATTAAATTGGTCAAACCCCGATCCAAAATGGCGAACGGCAGAGGCTGATGGGAAAATCAGCCAACAGGGCTCAAACGGACGGCTGCAGGTAAAACAGTGTATTCGCCTCTGGGGGAAGCCCGACTGATCAAATCATGCAGCCATTAACATCACAACAATCCAGCCATCTGCATAGTGAACAGCCATCCCCGGGAACAATTGCTATACATTAGCATTGTAAAGCTACTCCAGACCTCTCGGCACCAAGAGAGGCTAACACAAAGAAAGGTGGGCAACCACCCCCTGATCAAGGAATGCCCCATTATTGGAGCATATCGAACCTAGTGATTGGGAGCAAGTCCAATCACTTGGAACCAGGGTCAAGGTCCGCCCGGAGAGGCTGGAAGACCCTAGTTAACTATAAGAGTAAGGGGCCAAGTTCAGATCGACCCTTCTCTTCCTGCTCGCAACCTTCGCAAGAACATCGTCCAGAAACTGTAAGTTTGACTCCAGGGATCGCTACCCGATAGAGACTCCTAGCCATCGACCTGTGACAGCCTTTTGAATCCCGCAGGCCCGACCCAATTCGATTAATTGCTGTATATAATAAATGACCGTTGATTTAATTCTTACTAAACGGTGTGTTGCATTATTAATCATAACTTGAGCTTGAACCACGTGGCGGTATCAGAAAGATACCTGGCGACTCGTGAGCAAAGGTGACAGAATTAGAGGTAATAAACTAAGGCTAATAAGAGCAACAGCTCTCTACTAAACAATTTTAGGTGAGCTTAGAACTGAAATTAATCTATAACGTGGATGAGGTTGTTATATGAAAGTACATTTTGAAATTAATTTCCAAAATTATTTACTGGGCTAGGGACGCTAAAGACTGAGTACCATCATATCACTCTATGAGCTGATGCGACACCAATTTGATTCTTTACACTGAGAATAGTCCTTCACCCACTCTTGGACAAAGTCAAGGGTGAAATTAAAGGAGTAGTCTGAGGATGTCTGGTGGCATTATGTAGGGGGAGATATGCACGAGGTGGCTCCCACTAGGATACTGATCTTTTAGTCCTTTTTGTTCAGTTTCAGTGTTTTTTTCGTTCAAATACCCACTTGTTCAATGGAATAAGGTACCTACAGAGGTGAAAATCCTGAAATTAAAAGTTAATCGACTGAATCAGAGGCTGCTCGGGGGGGGGGGGGGATGGTGGAGGTAAGCAATGGCAGATTGTGTCGATGGGCCTCCCATTCCTTTGGCACTGGAGAGGACTAACAAAATGATAAAGATGCGTGGTGACAAGATAGATGCAAGGCGTGGAGGTGATCCTTTCGAGGCATCGTGACCAGATTGCCGCTCTGGAAGTGGACATGTCCCTGATAGATGATGCAAATAAAGGGCTGAAGGTTAAATTGAAAGATTTGGAGAACTGTTCCAGGAGGCAAAATATCCGAGTTCTGGAGTTGCCAGAGCGGATGGAAGGCCCAACTCCCAGAGAGAATTTTGCAAAGGTTTTGGGGAAGATAGTGGGGGAGGGTAGATTCACGTCCCCTCCTGAGCTGGACCATGCCCCCTGGATGTTAAGTAATGGGTTAAGAGACATTGCAATTAGTTGTCTCATTTATGTTAAGTATCCATTAATTGACACTGATACGTAAAGGGGCTTCAGGAGGTCTCTGTCAGGTGATGTGTAGTTTTGTGCAAAGTCTGTTGGAATGAAATAAATGTGCGTTGGTGAAAAACTTTAGACTCTTCATATCGCAGCAACTAAAACGTCTAACAATTGGTAGCAGAGGATGGTTGCTGTGTAAATGTGAAGGGTTGAAAGATACAACTTTTCCAGATTAAACCAAGGAGTGAGTGAGAAAAGAAAAAAAAGGGATATATGGCTGAACCGAGGATAAAGATGTCTGGATATGACTATCCTCCCTTATTTTCTGAAAGGGAATTGTACGACTAAATGGAGAAGTGCAGTAGTTATGTGGACAAAGGTAACTGCTTTGGGAAAGAGAAAACAAGGTATGGCATTGGCTCTTTCTCGACCATATGGCAGTAAAATCCGAAACAAAGTGCTTTCTGAGCTGGAATTGGAAGAGTTAGACTCAGAAGAAGGTCTGGACACTTTATTACATTATATGGATAAGATTCAAAGAAAGATGACTTGTTAAGTGCGTATGAAGCATGGTCAGATTTTGATAAGTTCCGGAAAATGGAGGATATCTCCATGGAGGATATAATGGAATTTGGTAGACTATATAAAAGGCTGCAGAAACCCAACTTGGAATTTACACGGTCTGTGTTGGCCTTTAAATTACTTGACTGTGCTAGAGTGAGCAACATGGATAGGCTCCTGGTTTTGACAGGAGTTCAGTTTACTGATAAGGATACTTTCTTCAAACAGATGACAAAAGCTTTACAAACGTTTCTGGGGAAACATTCGATTCCAATAGCTCTGATGACCCAAATACGTCAGCCTGCAATAAGGCAGAATATGGAAGATACACTACTAACAGGATGGCAAAATCGTATGGCTACGAACAGGGTTCAAGACTATAAAAGGAGACCGAGACAAGGAAATTCTAAAGACAGAAACCCAGTTAGAACCTACAATAGGAAGATGAACCCCAGAAATGCATGGGGCATGATAAATCGATGTTTTCGATGTGACTCTCAGTACCATTATGCTTTCAACTGTCTAACTCGTTATGATAGAGTGTTTGAAGCGACACATGACATGGAAGAGTCAGAAGAGGAAAAAGATAGTGACCAGAAAGAAGGCATTGTCCTATTGACAAGCAGTTTTACGCCGGTAATGAGGGTGTTGGTTGCAGAATCCTTCAACTGTGCTGTATTGGACAGTGGCTGCACATCTACTGTGTGTGGAATTGACTGGTTAAAATGTTATCTGGACTCCTTGAATGCTGAAAATCGTAACAAGGTTAAGGAATTTGAAAGTTCCACAAGTTTCAGGTTTGGGGATGATAATACTCTGAAGTCGCTGAAAAGAGTGGTGATCCCTTGCAATATTGCCGGAGTGAATCATTTCATTCGCACTGATGTTGTATCAAGTGAGATACCTTTGCTTCTGAGCAGACCGTCGATGAAGAAAGCACACATGAAACTGGATATGGAACAGGATAAGGCAACAGTTTTTGGAAAGACGGTGGACTTACAATTTACACAGTCAGGACACTATTGTATTCCATTACTGACAAATAATATTTCAAGTAGAGTGGTTAAGGATGTGTTGATGGCAGTTGAAAATGGGACTTTAGCTGATAAAAAGCTTGTGGTATTAAAACTGCAGAGGCAATTTGCACATCCGTCTCCTTGGAGGCTGAAAAATGTATTAAAGGATGCAGGGGTAAGGGATGACGACTATACTAAACTGATAGAACAGGTTAGTGACCGCTGTGACGTTTGTAGGAAGTACAGAAGGACACCAGCACGACCGATAGTAACCCTACCTTTGGCCAGGGATTTCAACGACATTGTGGCCATGGGCCTTAAACAAAGAACAAAGAACAAAGAACAAAGAAATGTACAGCACAGGAACAGGCCTTTCGGCCCTCCAAGCCCGTGCCGACCATGCTGCCCGACTAAACTACAATCTTCTACACTTCCTGGGTCCGTATCCCTCTATTCCCATCCTATTCATGTATTTGACAAGATGCCCCTTAAATGTCACTATCGTCCCTGCTTCCACCACCTCCTCCGGTAGCGAGTTCCAGGCACCCACTACCCTCTGCGTAAAAAACTTTCCTCGTACATCTACTCTAAACCTTGCCCCTCTCACCTTAAACCTATGCCCCCTAGTAATTGACCCCTCTACCCTGGGGAACAGACTCTGACTATCCACTCTGTCTATGCCCCTCATAATGTTGTAGACCTCTATCAGGTCTCCCTCAACCTCCTTCGTTCCAGTGAGAACAAACCGAGTTTATTCAACCGCTCCTCATAGCTAATGCCCTCCAAAACCAGGCAACATTCTGGTAAATCTCTTCTGCACCCTCTCTAAAGCCTCCACATCCTTCTGGTAGTGTGGCGACCAGAATTGAACACTATACTCCAAGTGTGGCCTAACTAAGGTTCTATACAGCTGCAACATGACTTGCCAATTCTTATACTCAATGCCCCGGCCAATGAAGGCAAGCATGCCGTATGCCTTCTTGACTACCTTCTCCACCTGTGTTGCCCCTTTCAATGACCTGTGGACCTGTACTCCTAGATCTCTTTGACTTTCAATACTCTTGAGGGTTCTACCATTCACTGTATATTCCCTACCTGCATTAGACCTTCCAAAATGCATTACCTCACATTTGTCCAGATTAAACTCCATCTGCCATCTCTCCGCCCAAGTCTCCAAACAATCTAAATCCTGCTGTATCCTCTGACAGTCCTCATCGCTATCCGCAATTCCACCAACCTTTGTGTCGTCTGCAAACTTACTAATCAGACCAGTTACATTTTCCTCCAAATCATTTATATATACTACAAAGAGCAAAGGTCCCAGCACTGATCCCTGTGGAACACCACTGGTCACAGCCCTCCAATTAGAAAAGCATCCTTCCATTGCTACTCTCTGCCTTCTATGACCTAGCCAGTTCTGTATCCACCTTGCCAGCTCACCCCTGATCCCGTGTGATTTCACCTTTTGTACTAGTCTACCATGAGGGACCTTGTCAAAGGCCTTACTGAAGTCCATATAGACAACATCCACTGCCCTACCTGCATCCATCATCTTAGTGACCTCCTCGAAAAACTCTATCAAGTTAGTGAGACACGACCTCCCCTTCACAAAACCATGCTGCCTCTCACTAATACGTCCATTTTCTTCCAAATGGGAGTAGATCCTGTCTCGAAGAATTCTCTCCAGTAATTTCCCTACCACTGAAGTAAGGCTCACCGGCCTGTAGTTCCCTGGATTATCCTTGCTACCCTTCTTAAACAGAGGAACAACATTAAGATTTGGGATAAAGCAAATAATATATTTATTTTGCATTTTGTAGATTTAACAACCAGATTTAGTCACTCAACGATTGTACAAAGTAAAGAAAAGAGAGTAATTCTGGATCAAATCGTGGAAAAATGGATAGGGACAGGATTGGGTCCACCGGCAAAGAATTCATTGCAAATGGTTGGGGGCTATAGTCCTTATCAATTAGTGTTTGGTAGAAATTCTAAAATTCCATCCATTTTGGATGACCAGCCTCCAGCTTGGGAGGGGACTACAATTAGCTCTGGTTTTGCTGAACATTTAAATGCATTACATAGCAGTAGAAAAGCTTTTTTGGAAGCAGAAGTCTCTGAAAGAATTCGCAGAGCTTTAAGACATAACGTACGGCCATCAGATGCCGTTTTTCAGCAAGGAGGCATGGTATACTATAAGAGAGACAATTCTAATGAATGGAAAGGCCCAGGGAAGATCATAGGCATAGATGGCAAAACAATTATTTTGCAACATGGTGATCAAACTGTTAAGGTACATTCATCAAGGATAATGGGTACAGATTACAAATTTTCAAATTTAGACAGAGCAGATAGACATGACGAGGAACCAGAGTCATCTGGTAAATATGTGTTACAGAACTACGAGGACCAGTTAACTGATATAGACAGGGTTTCTATAGAGGAACACAACACTTCTGATGAATTAGAACAGGCCATTTTTCCGAAAGGGCAACTGCCGAAAGTTGGTACAAAAGTGACATACTTGCCTGAAGGGTCTAGCCAATGGAAGGATGCAACTGTTATTAGTAGAGCAGGGAAGGCCACTGGAAAGTATAAACATTGGTTGAATGTACAGCATTCAGGGGAAGGAGTCAAGACAATGGATTGGGAAAACGAAGTTCAAAAATGGAGGGCACAGAAACGCAGTGCCAGTTCAGATAGTACATCGGATAGTGAACAGGTCCGCAGGAAAACAACGAGAACTATTGAAAGGACATTCCACAACAGAAGGGAAAGTTCAAGCAGTAGCAGTACAGAACGAGATACCAGGCGGGAGAGGGGACGTAGTTTATCAAGATCTCGTAACATGAGTAAGACTACAAATACTAATAGGAGTAGAAGCCCACATGCACGTGAGATTTTGGTGACTTCAAATAAATTAGATGAAAAAGTTATCAAAGAAGCTAAACAGCAAGAATTGCATAGTTGGAGTGAATTTGGGGTATACACGGAAGTACCGGATAGGGGACAAAGAGCTCTATCCCACAGATGGATTTGCACGGAAAAGGTTCTTCTGGATGGAAATTATAAGGCAAAGGCCAGGCTTGTGGCAAAGGGATTTGAAGAAAACTTAGAAGATCAGGATTTAAGGGTAGATTCACCTACAGAAGGAAGGTTATTTTAAATATCTTCTTGGCTCTATTAGCCACAAAGGCATAGGAATGCAAATCTATAGATATAAAAGCTGCCTTTTTGCAGGGGCATCAGCTCCAGAGAGACATTTTTCTCCGTCCTCCTAAAGAAGCAGCTAACACAGAAGAGGTACTCTGGAAGTTGAACAAATGTGTATATGGATTAAATGATGCATCTAGAGTCTGGTATTTTTCGGTAAGGTCAGTTTTGTTAAAGTTAGGCTGTTGCTAGTTGAAAGCAGATCCTGCAATGTTTTCCTGGCACTATAAAGAAAATCTTTCTGGCGTTTTTATGATGCATGTCGCTGATTATTTGAGGGGTGAGACTAGTGATTTTGAAGCTATTGTAATCTCTGGTTTCAGGAAAGAATTCAGGGTTGGAAGTCAGGCTTCCGGTGCATTTAAATATATTGGACTGGAAATTGGACAGACTAAGTTAGGGGCAACTTTACGTCAGCAATCTTATTTGGAAAGCATCAGCCCAATAGCAATTAGTCATGGCCGAGTTTCACAAAAAGACGCAATGGTTTCAAAGATAGAAAAAGAGCAACTGCGAAGTTTAATTGGGCAACTGAACTGGTTAGGTAGACAGACTAGACCAGACGTGAGTTTTGATGTCTTAGAGTTGAGTACAAAAATGAATGATCCCAAAGTGGAAGACATAATAAGAGCAAATAAAGCGTTGGCCAAACTAAAAATGCAGGATTGTGTTTTGAAGTTCCCAGTTTTAGGTGACCTTGGGCACTTGAAACTCATAGTTTATAGTGATGCGTCCTACGCAAATTTATGTGATGGGGTTTCAAGCGTAGGAGGTTTTATAATTTTCCTTTTGGGGAACAATGGTAAATGTTGCCCACTTGTGTGGGAAACAAAGAAAATAAGGAGAGTGGTAAAAAGCACTTTGGCTGCTGAGATGTTAAGCCTTGTAGAGGCGGTGGACATGGCCTTTTATATAAGTCAGATATTGACAGAAATTTTGGGATTAGGGGATTTGGGTAATATACCTATTGACTGTCACATTGACAATAAACCCCTGTGGGAAAATGTGCACTCTACAAAAAGTGTCAATGAAAAGAGGTTACGGATAGACACCACAAGTTTGAAGCAGATGTTGGACAGAGGGGAAATAACAAAAATTAAATTGGAGGACAGTAGCTATCAACTGTCAGACTGTTTTACGAAAAGAGGGGCGAGTTCACAGAAACTTTTGGATATTGTTAATGAAGGGCGTTTGTTTCTGTGACTGTTTTTTTCTCTTTCTCGTCCAAACAAAAAAAAACTGGAAAAAAAAGGGGGGGAAATCATGTGTGTGTTTGAGTTTCTTGAAATTTTGTTTTCACCTAATTACTATTTTTTCTCCAAGGAAGGGGAGACTGTTAAGTAATGGGTTAAGAGACATTGCAATTAGTTGTCTCATTTATGTCAAGCATCCATTAATTGACACTGATATGTAAAGGGGCTTCAGGTGGCCTCTGTCAGGTGATGTGTAGTCAGAGTTTTGTGCAAAGTCTGTTGGAATGAAATAAGTGTGTGCTGGTGAAAAAGGAACAGAACTTTAGACTCGTCATATAACAGCAACTAAAACGTCTAACACTGGACACTCCGACAGGAGCTCCGTCCCAACTGAGTGAGTAGTAATCCTGAAGTTAATAATAATAATTGCTTATTGTCACAAGTAGGCTTCAATTAAGTTACTGTGAATAACCCCTAGTCGCCACATTCCGGCACCTGTTCGGGGAGGTCGGTAAGGGAATTGAACCCGCGCTGCTGCCTTGTTCTGGCATTACAAGCCAGCTGTTTAGCCCACTGTGTTAAAAGAGCAGATCCTGAGATGGGTGAAAGAACATCAAGACTATAAATGGGAACGCCACGCCATCAGGTTTTACCAGGATGTGGGGGCAGAGCTGGCAAAGAAGCGGCGGCGTTCAACGAGCCCAAAGCCGCTCTGGATAAAAGCGGAGTCCGGTTTGGAGTGGTATACCCAGCGCAGCTACGAGTGACTTTTGATGCGCCAGAGCGGGCAGACTCCTTTGTTTAAACAAAAGCATGGGTGGGTGTGGGTTGATTGAGGTTTTGGGATATTGGGGATGGGTATGTTGATATGTGGAATTGTTGGGGTTCCTTGTTCATGTTTGCTTTTTTGTGTTCTTGTTTGGGTTGAATGTATTACAAGTTGGACTTGGTAAAAGGTTTAATATCTATGTGGGTTTTTGCTATGTTCTAACTGTTGTGAAAATATACAGCTCCCTGTTGAAATTCTATGTTTTAATGTGTTTTTATACTTTGTCTTTCTTCTGGAAGCATTTTTCTTCACTCCGGATGGGAGCTGCCCTGCTAGCTGAAGAGTTAGCTATTGGGAGCGGTGCTGTGTGGTTGACTGCAGCTGATTATATTAGTGCTGTTTTAGATAATAAGTGTTTTTGTTCTGTTTGGGGTTAGGTTTAGTAGAAGTAGGTTTTTGTGCGTTTTGTTTGCCTTGCTGCTTTCTGTATGTATTTTAGGGAGTAATAGTGTCTGGGGGTGGGGGGCAAGGGTAGTTTGCTTACTGTGACTGCAGATTTCGCTTTGTTTAATCTTGTTAGTGCATTTGGTGGCCATCTTGGGTGGGCCTGGTTGCTGTACTTTTCTATGTAACTGTTGGATAATCCCTCTTGAAATGGCTGACTCTGGATTGAGGCGGGGTAGGAGGCCCCCAATTCAGGTGGTCACGTGGAATGTCAGGGAGTTCAATGGTCCAGTGAAAAGGGTGAGGATATTTGCTCACCTTAAAAGTTTAAATGCTGATAATGACTCATTTGTGGTTCAGAGACCAGACAAGGTTGCGGAAGGCGTAGGTGGGACAAGTTTTTCATTTGGTGGTAGGGCCCTGGGTGCGGCACCTTTGATCAATAAACGGTTTCAATTTTCTGTCGCTAAGATCTTGGCTGACCCAACGGTAGACATGCTATTAAATGTGGGTCTATGACGGGCACCTTGGTGGTCCTGGTTAATGTCTATGCTCCAAATGATACGGTTTTATTGACAAGCTGTTAGCTTCTGATACACTATTATTTACGACGAGACGAGAGTAGAGAGTAGAGAGTAATCAAGGCTTTATTACGCAGAGATGTGTGGCCTCCTACAGCTGCTGCCGAAATGGCTGCAGCTCGGTGAGCACACACATTTATACTCCGCCTACTGGGTGGAGCCAGCAGGCAGGGATCTACCCCCGTACCAGTAGTATAGGAGCCTTACCGTATTACATCTCATACGTACACTATATACAACAGTGGTGACTACCACATTCACCCCCTGTTAAAAAAAGAGTTTGGCAGGGGTGGTGGAAAACTATTTAAATGTAATTGAGCATATTTTTTAAAAGTGTACAGTTCTGGACAAGTTCATAAATTCAGCCGGTTGGGTGCCTTAATCCTCCGTTGCGAGCGCCGCAGTCCCGGTGGTGATGCAGGCGCTGGCATGGTCGGCGGTGACTCCGGGAGCGTGTAGTCCTCATCTTCATCCCCGGGTGGAACCAATGAGAGGAGGGATCAGTCTGGAGCGGGGGCTGTGGTGAGGTGCGCTGGGGGGAGGATGGGTGGCGCCAGGGCAGTTGCGGGGGGGAGACCCTGTTGATGCCAGGTCCCTGAGGGAGACTGTGTCTTGGCGGCCGTTGGGGTACGCCACGTAGGCGTACTGTGGGTTTGCATGGAGTACCCTCTCGACCAACGGGTCCACCTTGTGGAGCCGCACGTGTCTGCGGAGGAGAACGAGTCCTGGAGCTGCCAGCCACATTGGGAGCGAAACCCCGGAAGTGGACTTCCTGGGGAAGGCAAGGAGACGTTCATGGGGGGGTTGCATTAGTCGCAGTGCAAAGTAGCGATCGGATGGAGTGGAGGGCGTCGGGGAGGACCTCCTGCCAGCGGGAGACCGGGAGATTTTTAGACCGTAGGGCCAGCAGGACGGCCTTCCAAACCGTCCCATTCTCCCTCTCCACCTGACCGTTTCCCCGGGGGTTGTAGCTGATCGTCCTGCTCGAGGCAGTGCCCTTGCTGAGCAGGAACTGACGCAGCTTATCACTCATAAAGGAGGATCCCCGGTCGCTGTGGACGTAAGCAGGGAAGCCGAACAGGGCGAAGATGCTATTGAGGGCCTTGATGACTGTGGCAGAGGTCATATCGGGGTATGGAATGGCGAAGGGGAATCTGGAGTATTCGTCGACCACGTTAAGGAAGTACGTGTTTCGGTCGGAGGAGGGGAGGGGCCCTTTGAAGTCCATGCTGAGGCGTTCAAAGGGACGGGAGGCCTTCACCAGGTGCGCCCGGTCTAGCCGGTAGAAGTGCGGTTTGCATTCCGCGCAGACCTGGCAGTCTTTGGTGACCGCCCTGACTTTCGCAATGGAGTAGGGTAGGTTGCAGGCCTTTATGAAGTGAAAGAACCGGGTGACCCCTGGGTGACAGAGAGCATCGTGTAGGGCCCGGAGTTGGTCCACTTGTGCGCTGGCACATGTACCTCGGGATAGGGCATCGGAGGGGCTCGTTGAGCTTACCAGGGCGATACAAAATCTCGGAATTGTAGGTGGAGAGCTCGATCCTCCACCTCAAGGTTTTATCATTTTTGATCTTGCGCTGTTTTCGCTGTCCCGGCTCTCTCTCCTCTTGCGCTGGCCCGACTCTCTCTTCCCGCGCTTTTTAAATCTCCCGGCTCCCTCCTCCCACGCTGTTTTCGCTGTCACGGCACTCTCTCCTCCCGCGTTGTTTTCGCTGTCCCGGGACTCTCTCCTCTCGCACTGTTTTCGCTGTCCCGGCTCTCTCCTCCCGCGCTTTTTAAATCACCCAGCTCTCTCTCCTCCCACACTGTTTTCGCTGTCCCGGCTCTCTCTCCTCTCGCGCTGTTTTCGCTGTCCCGGCTCTCTCCTCCCGCGCTTTTAAAATCTCCTGGCTCTCTCCTCCCGCGCTGTTTTCGCTGTCCCAGCTCTCTCTCCTCTCGCGCTATTTTCGCTGTCCCAGCTCTCTCCTCCCGCGCTTTTTAAATCACCCGGCTCTCTCCTCCCGCGCTGTTTTCGCTGTCCCGGCTCTCTCTCCTCTCACGCTGTTTTCGCTGTCCCGGCTCTCTCCTCCCGCGCTGTTTTCGCTGTCCCTGCTCTCTCTCCTCTCACGCTGTTTTCGCTGTCCCGGCTCTCTCCTCCCGCGCTTTTTAAATCTCCCGGCTCTCTCCTCCCGCGCTGTTTTCGCTGTCCCGGCTCTCTCTCCTCTCGCGCTGTTTAAATCTCCCGGCGCTCTCTCCTCTCGCGCTGTTTTCGCTGTCCCGGCTCTCTCTCCTCTTGCGCTGCCCCGACTCTCTCCTCCCGCGCTTTTTAAATCTCCCGGCTCCCTCCTCCCATGCTGTTTTCGCTGTCCCGGCTCTCTCTCCTCCTGCGCTGTTTTCGCTGTCCCGGCTCTCTCTCCTCTCGCACTGTTTTCGCTGTCCTGGCTCTCTCCTCCCGCGCTTTTTAAATCTCCCGGCTCTCTCTCCTCCCGCGCTGTTTTCGCTGTCCCGGCTCTCGCGCCTCTCGCGCTGTTTTTGCTGTCCCGGCTCTCTCCTCCCGCGCTTTTTAAATCTCCCGGCTCTCTCCTCCCGCGCTGTTTTCGCTGTCCCGGCTCTCTCTCCTCTCGCGCTGTCCCGACTCTCTCCTCCCGCGCTTTTAAAATCTCCCGGCGCTCTCCTCCCGCGCTTTTTAAATCTCCCGGCTCTCTCCTCCCGCGCTGTTTTCGCTGTCCCTGCTCTCTCTCCTCTCGCGCTGTTTTCACTGTCCCGGCTCTCTCCTCCCGCGCTTTTTAAATCTCCCGGCTCTCTCTCCTCTCGCGCTGTTTTCGCTGTCCCGGCTCTCTCTCCTCCCGCGCTGTTTTCGCTGTCCCGGCTCTCTCTCCTCTCGCGCTGTTTTTGCTGCTTTCTTCTGAGAAAGTAGAGTCGTTGGTGGGCTTTCTTAACTATAGTGTCGGCATGGGGGGGACCAGAACAGGCTGTTGGTGATCTGTACACCTAAGAACTTGATGCTCTCGACCCTTTCTACTTCGTTCCCATTGATGTAGGCAGGGGCATGTTCTCCACTACGCTTCCTGAAGTCGATGATAATCTCCTTTGTTTTGTTGACATTGAGGGAGAGATTATTGTCGTTGAATCCAGTTCACCAGATTCTCTATCTCATTCCTATACTCTGTCTCGTCATTGTGGCCTTGCGCTCTAACGGGGAATGGTTGAGGATTGAGGTTGAGGTCCAGGGGGTGAGGTTCGGGTCAGATAGGTGGGGGCGAGGATAGAGGTTGGGGTCTCGAGGGCGGGTGTCAGCGTCTGGGGATGAGAGTGCAAATCAAGGTTGGAGTCTAGTGAATGAGGATCAAGGTTGGGATCTAGCGGGTGAGCGTGAGGATTGAGGTTGGGGTCCAGGGAGTGACCTGGAGTCTAGGGTGTGAGTTTGGAGTCTAGGGGCTGAGGTTGGGGTCGAGGGGTGAGAGTGGAATTTGGGGTTGCGGTCTAGGGGTTAAACAGGCAAGGATCGAGGTTGAGATCTAGGGGGTGGTGTTGGGATCGAGGGGTGAGGGTAGAAAGTGGGATCTAGAGAGTGAGGTTGAGGTCGAGGGGGTGAGGTTGGGTATTGAGGGGATTTGGTGCGTCACGGTTGCACAGTGGTTACACTGTTGTTTCACAGACTAGGGTCCCAGGTTCAATTCCCAGCTTGGGTCCCTGTCTGTGCGGAGTCTGCAAGTTTCCCCGTGTCTGCGTGGGTTTCCTCCAGGTGCTCCGGTTTTCACCCACAGTCCAAAGATGTGCAGGTTAGGTGGATTGGAAACACAAAATTGCCCTTAGTGTCCAAAAAAAGATTAGGTGGGATTATAGGGATGGGGTGGAAGTGTAGGCATAAGTAGGGTGCCCTTTCTAAGGGCTGGTGCAGACTCGATGGGCCGAATGGCCTCCTTCTGCACTGTAAATTCTATGATTCTGTTTTTTAAAAATAAATTTAGAGTATCCAATTAATTTTTCCAATTAAGGGGCAATTTAGCATGGCCAATCCACCTATCCTGCACATCTTTTGGGTTGTGGGGGGTAAAACCCACGCAGACACGGGGCAAATGTGCAAACTCGTCACGGACAGTGACCCAGGGCCAGGATTCGAACCCGGGTCCTCAGCGCCATAGGAGCAATGCTAACCACTGTGCCACCGTGCTGCCCACTCTATGATTCTATGTTGAGGTTGGGGTCCGGGGGTGAGGTTGGGGATCGAGGACGGGGTCTGGTGGTGAGTTTTGGGATCGAGGTTGAGATCTTGGGGGTGAGGTTGTAGATTGTGATTGGAGTCTAAGGGGTGATGTTGGGGACGAGGTTGGGATCTAATGGTGGCCCAGTGGGTGGAGTTGGAGATCGAGGTTGCAGTCTAGGGGGTGAGGTTGGAGATCGTGGTTGGGGCCTAGGGCGTGCGGTTGGGGATCAGGGTTGGGGTACAGGGGGTGAGGTGGGTGATCGAGGTTGGGGTCTAGGGGGTGAGGTTGGGGTCGGGGTCTGGGGGTGAGGTTGGGGTCGAGATTGGGGTGTAGGGGGTGCAGTTGGGGATCGAGGTTGGGGTCTGGGGTGTGAGGTTGGGGTCTAGGGGGTGCGGTTGGTATTGATGTTGGGATCTAGGGGGTGAGGTTGGGGTCGAGGTTGGGGTCTAGGGAGTGCAGTTGGGGATCGAGGTTGGGGTCTGGGGAGGTGAGGTTGGGGTCTGGGGGAGTGAGGTTGGGGTCTAGGGGGTACGGTTGGAGATCGTGGTCGGGGTCTACTGGGTGCGGTTGGGGATCGGGGTTGGGGTTTAGGGGTGCGGTTGGGGTCTGGGGGGGGAGGTTGGGGATCGAGGTTGGGGCCTAGGGGGTGAGGTTGAGATTGGGGTTTAGGGGGTGTGGTTTGGGGATCGAGGTTGGGGGTCTAGGGGGAGCGGTTGGGGATCGAGGTTGGGGCGTGATGTTGGGGTCTAGGGGGTGCGGTTGGGGTCTGGGGGTGAGGTTGGGGTCTAGGGGGTGAGTTTGGGGTCGAGGTTGGGGTCTAGGGGGTGCAGTTGGGGATCGAGGTTGGGGTCTGGGGGGTGAGGTTGGGGTCTGGGGGGTGAGGTTGGGGTCGGGGTCTAGGGGGTGAGGTTGGGGTTGAGAATGGGTCTAGGGGGTGTGGTTGGGGATCGAGGTTGGGTCTGGGGGGCTGAGGTTGGGGACCAAGGTTGAGGCCTAGGTGGTGTGGTTGGAGATCGTGGTTGGGGTCCAGGGGGTGAGTTTGGGGATCGAGGTTGGAGTCCAAGTGGTGAGTTTGAGGTCGAGGTTGGGGTCTGGGGGTGTCATTGGGGACCGCGGTTAGGGTCTAGTGGGTGCAGCTGAGGATCGAGGTTGGAGTCTTTGGGGAGAGGTTGGGGATCAGATGGGGTCCAGGGGGTGAGGTGGGGGATTGACGTTGGGGTTTAGGCAGTGAGGTTGGGGATCGGGGTTGGAGTCCAAGGGTGAGGTTGGGGATAGCAGTTGGGGCCTGGGGATGCGCTTGCAGATTGTGGTTGCGGTCTATTTGGTGAGGTTGGGGATCGTGGCTGGGGTCTAAGGGGTGAGGTTGGGGATCGAGGTTGAGGTCTGAGGATGAGGTAGGGGATCGAGGTTGGGGTTTAGGGGGTAAGGTTGGAGATCGAGGTTGGGGTCTGGGGCTGAGGTTGGAGGTCGTGGCTGGGGTCTAGGGGGGTGAGGTTGGGAATCGAGGTTGAGGTCTGAGGATCGAGGTTGAGGTCGATGGGATGAGGTTGGTGATCGAGGTTGGGGTCTGAGGATGAGGTTGGGGATCGAGGTTGGGGTCTGGGGGTGAGGTTGGGGATCGAGGTTGGGGTCTGGGGGTGAGGTTGGGGATCGAGGTTGGGGTCTGGGGGTGAGGTTGGGGATCGAGGTTGGGGTCTAGGGGGTTATCGCCCTCCGTTTGTCAGTCACCCACTGCAGTTACCGCACCGACCATAAGGTGGCGCCGTGAAGCTCCTTTTTCTTCACCCCCTAAATCGGCGCCATTGTGAACAGGACTGAGGTGAGTTTAGTCTTTTTTATTAATAATTAACAAGTTATTGACACGGAAGGCGCTAACCTTTGACATTCCCATTCATCCATTTTATGCGGATCCTCAAAATTCACCTTTGCATCTTTTTCGCCCGGTGCCTTTTCTCGGCACGGCGACATGTTTATTTATTAATGAACATCCTTATTTATTTTTGCTGCGGTCCTGGTTGCCTCCCTCCTGGTGATCCCCGCTCCCGGGGGGCTGGAATCCAGCCCCTCGCAGGCCCAGCTGCCGGCTCTGTCCCCCGGGGCGGCCTGGGGGCGGCCGGGGGTCCTGCTCCCATTACTTCAGCTCCGAACACCAGCTGTTCACACAACATTGGACCCAGGATCATTTCCCAGATTTAAACCATATTCCCCGAGCCAACTCCTGCGACTTTAATTTGAAGAAGGAGAAGTCAAACTGTATTGAACTATAAGCTGGACAGCCAGCGAACCAGGAGTTAACGCAAAACACTCCGCAGGCCGGGCAGGCAGCATCTGGGCGGAAACAAGAGTTGAAACGTTTGAGGTGTTTTGTCAGCTCAGTGGAAAACGGCACCAGTTAACACTCTACCCACCACGTCCAGGCAGAAAATTCCCAATTGGCAGTGGGTTGAGAACCAGAGGGCCCAATTTAAGGCAATGAGCCAAAGAACTAAGGGCAACTTGAGAAAAACTTATCTTGCAAGTGAGTGGTTAAGATCTGGAATGTAGATACCTGAGAGTATGGGGCTGCAGAATTAATCTTTCAAAACGGAACTGGATAAGCACCTGAAAAGAAAAAAAAAACTTTGCAGAGTTGTGGGGGAAGGACTGGAGAGTGGGACTGGCTGATTGCTCTTGTCCAGAGCTGGTGTGGATTAAAGGGCCAAATGGTCTCCTGTGCTCTCAGCATTCTGTGATTCTATTCTACTTGTATGCTTTCACATGGTGACTCACTGCACCATGGCAATTTTTTGACTTCGATGTTGTATAGACAAGAGATTCAACGTTTCAACTTGTTCCCAACCTCTCTTACACACACGCACACACAATGGGGGAGAGAAAAGAGGAAACTTTTCAACTATGGGTGATGACAGTAAAAGAACCACAGAAATTAACATAACAAAGGGAAAGAATTCAAAGTCCAGAGACTGTTTCCTTCATGGTGGGGTTCAGTCCAGGTAAGTTCCTGGTTGGAGACAGCAATACGAAACTCCTTGAAACAAATGGCGCTGAACACGATGGGCTTTCTGTGCGTAGACCGCTTGGCAGGTGATGGTCAGAGTCTTTTAAAAGTCAAACAAGACTTGAGTTGAGAGATGGTGGCTGGCTGCTTGGTCAGCTAGGAGCTGCTAAAGTTTTGTCAGTTGGTGTTAAAGCAGCAGTCTGAGCTGTGAGGTTACAGACTTAATGTTAAAACAGTCCAAAAGGCTAGAAGCATAGGGTCATGTGACATAGCCCATTAATGAGTTAATTGCAGCCTCGCAAGCAGTTTCTGCACTCCTGGTTAAAATCCATTGGGCTGGATTCTCCGCCCCGCCGCGCCACATTTCTGCCCTGACCCACTGGCGGGATTCTCCGTTACGCCGGCCAGTCAATGGGGTTTCCCATTGTGGGGCAGCCCCACGCCGTCGGGAAACCCCTAGGCGCCGGCGAAACGGAGAATCCTGCCGGTGGAGAATCCCGCCCATTGTTTCCCTTAAGAGCAAAGTGGTGGTTGTTAAAATATCTTCAGATATAAAGGCCGGAATTGTCCAGACTCATTAAAGACTTGTACAGTTGCAGCAAACTTGCCTACTTTTATACCCTGTTCCTTTAGCCATAAATGCCAAAATTCCATTTGCCTTCCTTGTTACCTACTGTACCTTCATACTAGTTTTCATGTCCGAGGATACCTAGATCCCTCTACACCAAAGCACTCTGAGGTTTCTGTCCGTTTAAATAATAGGATGCCTTCCTCTATTTCCAACCCAAATGGATAACCTCACACTTATCCACCTGCCATATTTTGGCCCACTCATCTAACTATATCTATTTGTAAATGTCTTATTTCCTCATCGCAACTGACTATCCCACCTATTTTAATGTCATCTCCAAATTTGGCTACAGTAGCTCTTCTATCCCTGCATCCAAATTATAAATAGTTGGGGCCCGAGGACCAAACCCTGTGGCACCCCACGAGTTACATCTTGCCAACCAGAAAAAGACTCATTTATCCTGGCTCTCTGCCTTCTGTCGGTTTGCCAGTCTTCTAAGCGAATAAAGTACCCTAACTCCATGTGACCGTACCTTGTGTATTAACCTTTTGTGTGGCACTTTATCAAATGCCTCTGGAAGTCCAGCTATACTACATCTACAGGATCCCCATTATCCACTTAGAATCCATAGAATTCCTGCAGTGCAGAAGGAAGCCATTAGGCCCATTGAGTCTGCACCGAACCTCTGAAAGACCACCCTACCTAGGCCCACTCCCCTGCACTTTCCCTGTAACCCCACCTTAATCTTGGACACTAAGGGGCATTATAGCATGGCCTATCCACCTAACCTGCACACCTTTGGACTGTGGGAGGAAACTGGAGCACCCGGTGGAAATCTACGCAGACACTGGGAGAATGTGCAAAATCCACACAGACAGTCACCCAAGGCTGGAATAGAACCTGGGTCCCTGGCGCTGTGTGGTAGCAGTGCTAACCACTCTGCTGCTATGCCGCTTGGCTTGTTAAATCTCCGAAGAACTCTCAAAAATTAGTCAAACACGAGTTACCCTTCATGAAACCATGCTGAATCTGATGGATTGTGTTTTGACTTTCTAAATGTCCTGTTATTCTTCTTTAATAATGGATTCCAACAATTTCCCAACAACAGATGTTAAACTAACTGGTCAATAGTTCTACATTCTGTCTCCCTCAATTTTTGAATGTGGGTGTTACATTTGCATTTTCCCATTCCACTGGAACCATTTCCCGCCTCTAGGGAATTTTGGAATATTATAACCAATGGATCCACTATCTCCACTTCCACTTTCTTTAGACCCTAGGATGTAGGCCATCAGGCCCTGTGGACTTGTTTGCCTTCAATCCCAATAGTTTGTTTAATACTGTTTCCTTATTGATGATGATTGTTCAAAGTCCCTCCCTTTCTATTACCTCTGCATTACTATAGGGATGGTACTCGTGTTCTCCATCGTGAAATCTGAGGCAAAATATTGATATAGTGACTCTGCCAGTTCTATATTCCCCACGATTAACTCCCCAGACCCATCCTCCAAGAGACCATCATTCACTGTAGCTACTCTATTCCCTTTTATATACTTATGGAAACTTTTGCTATCCTTTATTATGTTTTGTGCTAGTTTTCTTTCATAATTTTCCTGTGCTCTTTTTATTACATTTTTATTAAGCCTTTGTTGAACTTTAACATTTTCCCAATCTTCAATCCTGCCTTTGCAATATGGTATACCTTAGTTTTTGTCTATGTTATATTTAACTTCCTTGTTTAGCCATGGATGTTTTTTTTCCTCCTCTTACAATCTTTCTGCCTCTCTAGAATATATTTAGGTCCAAAGTTCGGCCAGGGTGGGGTGCGCGATTGAGGAGAGGGGGCTGTGAATGGGTAGGAGTAAAAGTGGCACAGTGGTTAACTCTGCTGCCTCACAGCAGGAGGGGACCTAGGTTCAATTCCGGCCCTGGATGACTGCCTTGTGGAATTCTCCCCGTGTCTATGGGGTTTCCTCCGGGCGCTCTGGTTTCCTCCTACAGGCCAAAGGTGTACAGGTTTGGCAGTTTGGTCATTCTAAATTGCACCTTAGTGTCTAAAGATTAGGTGGGGTTATGGGTTACAGGGCTAGGGCAGGGGAGTGGGCCTAGGTAGGGTGCTCTTTCAGAAGGTTGGTGTAGACTTGATGGGCCAAATGGCCTCCTTCTGCATTGTAGGGATTCGATGTCATTCAAGTTGCTGAAACTCAATACAATATTCGGTGTCAATCTTCAAGTTGTCAGAGACCATTCATGTGGACAATGGAAAACAGATACTATGGTTGTGAGAGCAGGGAGATAGAGAGAGAAGGGGAACAGGTCCAGATAAGCAGAGGGCATGCCAAAAACCATCAACAGGCAGAGAATTGGAACAAGCTTTTACCTACTAAGCTTTTGCTACAGGGTTTTGACTGCATTGTGACTGGAGTGAAGCTAGAAACCTGCTACTGCAAGTGGTGAGCTGAATCTGTCGTCAAAAACTTCCAAAAATCCATTTATTCAATGAACCAAAAGGAAATGACAAACCCGCAATGCATCACAAGATAATCCAGGGTGACAGTGAAATTTTGGACTCTTAAGACTCCTTTTGTAATCACCTTTTCATATGTATGCTTTTGTGTGTGGGCATGTGTGTGTGTGTTTGTCTGTGTGTGTGAGTGGATGCCGTTGCGAATACATTCACGTGTTGAGATATAAACACTTATCCACCTTTAAACTTACGAGAAAACCTGACTTTTGCCTGTTCTTGAAAGTTCTTGTTTCTCTTTAAAACACATCTGTCGAAGGGCAGCACCATGGTGCAGTGGTTAGCACTGCTGCCTCACGGCGCCAAGGTCCCAGGTTCGATCCTGGCTCTGGATCACTGTCCGTGTGGGTGGAGTTTGCACATTCTCCCCATGTTTGCATGAGTTTCGACCCCACAACCCAAAGATGTGCAGGCTAGATGGATTGGCCACGTTAAATTGCCCCTTAATTGGAAAAAATGAATTGGGTACACTAAATGTATGACCATCTGTCGCTGGTCAGTCGAGAAGTGGAAAAAATGGGGGGAACCATTCTACCATCTCTCCCTGATCCGTAACACTACCACTTTCTCAAGGGCAATTAGAGATGGGTAAGAAATGCGACCGTGCCAGCAACGCTCACATCTCACAAAAGTAGATGGCTTCTTGGAAACAGTTTGGTTTCTGTGCTACCTGATTAAAATTGAAACCTGACTCCTGAGTTAGACTGGCAGTTTCAGGTGATCTGCATTTAAGCTTGCTTTTCATCAACTCAGAATCAACAGTATAACTCCAACCTAAGATTATTTGCCTAATATTATAATAGACCTTAGGAAGCTATTAGAACAACTGGAAATATGACGGGAGTAACACAATTCTGCAAGTCTTGACCAGACATTAATGAATTTACATTACATGTGGAAAGAATGTATGGGTGCAGCACTCACCAAGTCTAAGCATGTAATTAAAGATCGCTTAACCAATATCCCACCAGCCAGGGCAGCACAGTGGCGCAGTGGGTTAGCACTGCGGCCTCACGGTGCCGAGGTCCCAGGTTCGATCCCGGCTCTGGGTCACTGTCTGTGTGGAGTTTGCACATTCTCCCCGTGTTTGCGTGGGTTTCGCCCCCACAACCCAAAAATGTGCAAGTTAGGTGGGTTGGCCACGCTAAATTGCCCATTAATTGGAAAAGTGAATTGGGTACTCTAAATTTATAAGAAAGAAAAAAAAACAATATCCCATCAGCCAAGAAAAAAATTGAACAATCATAAACCATGTTTTATATGCTACTTATTGTACATATATTTAGCTATAAATCTACATATTTTCTGTCCAATTAAATCACTCATCTGTCACAAACCTTGTCAAACTTTTGTGTTCTTCTTTCACATTGAAATCGCCTTGGGTGGGTCCGAGTACTTTCGGTTGCACCGAGGGATGAGACAGGGGTGTTCCCTGTCCCCCCTGCTCTTCGCACTGGCGATTGAACCCCTGGCTATGGCACTGAGAGAGTTGAGGAACTGGAGGGGGTTGGTGCGGGGTGGGGAGGAGCATAGGGTGTCGCTTTATGCGGACAACCTGCTGCTGTATGTGGCGGACCCGGTGGGAGGAATGCCAGAGGTAATGAGGATGCTTAGGGAATTCGGGGACTTTTCGGGGTACAAGCTCAATATGGGGAAGAGCGAGCTGTTCGTAGTTCTGCTAGGGGACCAGGAGAGGGGGATTGGCGAGCTCCCACTAAAAAGGGCGGAGAGGAGTTTCAGATATTTGGGGGTCCAGGTGGCCAGGAGCTGGGGGGCCCTGCATAGGCTTAACTTTACAAGGCTGGTGGAGCAAATGGAGGAGGAGTTCAAGAGGTGGGACGCGTTGCCGCTGTCCCATAGCGGGTAGGGTGCAGTCAATCAAAATAACGGTGCTCTCAAGGTTTTTGTTCCTGTTCCAGTGCCTCCCCGTGTTAATCCCGAAGGCGTTTTTCAGGCAGGTTAACAGGAGTATAATGGGGTTTGTGTGGGCGCGAGGCACTCCGAGGGTGAGAAGGGTGTTCCTGGAGCGGAGTAGAGATAGGGGGGGCTGGCGCTGCCCAACCTCTGTGGGTACTACTGGGCCACCAATGCGACAATGGTGCGCAAGTGGGTGATGGACGGAGAGGGGGCTGCATGGAAGAGGCTGGAGACGGCGTCCTGTGTAGGTACGAGTCTGGGGGCGCTCGCAACGGCTCCGCTGCCGCTCTCTCCAAGGAGGTATACCACGAGCCCGGTGGTGGTGGCGGCCCTCAAAATTTGGGGGCAGTGGAGGCAGCATAGGGGGGAAGTTAGGGCCTCGGCGTGGACCCCATTACGGGGGAACCACCGGTTCGCCCCAGGAAGAACAGGGGAGGGTTTTCGAGGTGGCACAGGGCAGGCATACGAAAGTTGGGGGACCTGTTTGTGGACGGGAAGTTCACGAGCTTGGGTGAGATGGAGGAGAAGTACGGGCTCCCCCCTGGGGAACACCTTCAGGTACTTACAGGTAAGGGCGTTTGCCAGACGGCTGGTGGTGGAATTCCCACGGCTACTGCCACACACAGAACAGGACAGGGTGCTCTCGGGGGGGGGGGAGTGGGGAAGATCTCGGAAACTTACCAGGTGATGCACGAGGAGGAGGAAGCCTCGGTGGTGGAGTTGAAAGGTAAGTTGGAGGAGGAGTTGGGAGAGGAGATCGAAGAGGGGACGTGGGCAGATGCCCTAGGGAGGGTGAACTCTTCCTCTTCATGCGCGAGGCTCAGCCTCATACAGTTTAAGGTGCTGCACAGGGCACACATGACCGGGACAAGGATGAGCCGGTTCTTTGGGGGTGAGGACAGGTGTGTTAGGTGCTCAGGGAGCCCAGCAAATCACACCCATATGTTCTGGGCATGCCCAGCGCTGGAGGAATTTTGGAAGGGCGTAGCGAGGATGGTGTCGAGGGTGGTAGGATCCAGGATCAAACCGGGCTGGGGCTCGCAATATTTGGGGTGGCAGAGGAGCCGGGAGTGCAGGAGGCGAAAGAGGCCGGAATTCTGGCCTTTGCCTCCCTGGTAGCCCGGCGAAGGATTCTCCTTCAGTGGAAAGATACTAGGCCCCCAAGCGTGGAATCCTGGATCAGCGATATGGCAGGGTTCATTCAATTGGAGAGGGTGAAATTCACCTTGAGAGGGTCGGTACAAGGGTTCTTTAGGCGGTGGCAACCGTTCTTAGACTTTCTGGCAGAACGATAGACATTGGTCAATGGCAGCAGCAGCTTGGGGGGTTACTTTATTTTTGTTTATGTTATTTACACTGGAAGGGTCTGAGGGGGTGTATACACCTGTTGTCTTAAGTCGGGGTGTTAATGTTCATTTATTATTTAGGTACAGGGGGGGAGGGGTTTGGGGGGGGTTGCTTTTTTAGATTGTGTTTTGTACTTAACCCTGTTGGGTTCTTTTTTCTTTCTCATTTTGTTATTGATATTTTATGAAAACCTTTAATAAAAATTATTTAAAAAAAAAATAAATCGCCTTGGGTAACAGTTTACAATTGACATCGCTTATGAATTTATTTGATGCCTCTCAATTTTGCTTTTCACGTTCCAATTTTGCTTTTATGTAAAGCTTTTAGCTTTCTATATATTATAACTACTTTTATGCTCATATTTTAATTTTTAAACTTTTTGTCTTTTCTATTCTCCAGCTCCTTTTCTTTGGTTAGCTGCCTGCGTCTGCACTCTTATGATACTCCGCTATTGGGCTGTGCATTGTTGCTTCTCATTTTCAGCCTCAGCCTTCTCTGCAACAAGGGTTGCTTCGTGCTCTGAAGGAACCATTCTTTATGCGTCGCACCCCTTGGTTTGGTTCAGACTTGCTTGTGCTACAAGGTCTTCCTCCACCTAACCCACCCCAGTTCCCTCATGACAAACTATCCTGTTGTTTCAAAGTGGCCCACTTACAACTCCGCCATTCTCCCACCTATGATGATTGGAAGATGTTAGGAAAATTGGATTATAAATGTAGTGGGCAATTTAAGGTTAATAGCCTGGGATTAGAATGTGTTTTATTGCAATGGTCTTTTAAAAAGGAAAGTTCTGTTCTGCATGGTTTGGGTAGTTTTAGCAGCCAGCATGTGAAATTGACCAAGGAATGTGTTTTTCAGTCTGGGCGAATGTCTAGTGGTTTGCCCGGGGAAGTTCCTGGGCGTTGATGTACTTTTGCAGCCTGCAGGGATAATGGGCCCGATCTAGCCAAATGGGAATAGAGTGCCATAGCAAGCGCTTTTAGCCGTTGTTTCCTGGTGCTCCTAGTGCCGAGAAACACAGCGCTATCGAGCGCGACTCCGGTTAGACACGGGGCCTCAGTGGGGAACTGAGGAATTGCGAGATCAGCAGGGCCCCTCTGTGCGGGAAATGGCACTTTGTCCCATTTCCTGCACAGAGGGGCCCTGCTGATTTCTCAACCCCAGACGCGACCCCTGAACCCCCCCAAAGCCCCAACTCACCCATAAGGGAGTCCTCAGGGGGGCCCCTGCACCCCACCACGTGGCACCCCCGGGCTTGAACTCCATCAATACAAAATGTCAGCTTGGCATCGGCAGCCTGGCACCCTTGCAATGCAGCTGGCAGTGCCAATTGGCATCTTGGTAGTGCCAGACTGGCACCCAAGTGGCACCACCTAGGTGCCAGGTTGGCAGTGCCAGAGTACCACCTTGGCCAGAGGGCAAGAACCTGGGGACTTCCAATCGCCTGGGAAACCCCCACGAGTGGGGACCAGGACTGAATGGCTCTTGCCCGAGGTCTCCAAGGCAAAGGAGACAGATACCAATACCTTTGTAACCTCAGGGAACTGCATATTACAGTGAAACTAGCTGTCTCGCTCTAATATGCAGATTTTACAAAAAATGATCCTGCCACAATGGCAGGATTCACATCGTGACATCTCGCGAGATCGCGTTAGATCTCACGAGGTGTAGTGAGCCGTGTAAATCCTTGGAGCGGGGTCTCCCAGTATCTACCTGCCATGTTGCGGCACAGCACGCTCACATTGAGGCGCAACGTTCCCGGTACATCGTACAGAATTTGTTTTCAGCTTTTGGAGATGAGGTAATTTCTGGGTGGAGCTCAAAAAGTCAGAGAGGCAGTGAGTTTGGAGAAGCTTTGAGAGAGAGGAGCTGAGTTCTGATCTGCCTGACTGAGTCCACAATTTTTGCCAAGTAGGATAGATATTAAAAAAAGAGTAATAATGTTTTAAAGCAGAGCAATCTTGTCTGAAGACAAGAAAGAGATTGAAATAACCTCATTGGAGCAGCTATTTGAAGATATTCATCCAGAGTCTGAAGGGGCTTCAACCAGAGCCAAATCTGTTTTATAAAGCCCTGTTAATTTTAAATTGGATTAAGAGCTGTATATTTCTCTTCTTAATGTTTAATGGGAAACTGTATAGTTGTGTTAAGGGGTAATTGTAAGCTGTTCCTTTCAGGTGTGAAGTTAAAAGTACTGTATTAATAAAGTTTTGTTTTAGAAATACCAGAGCCCTACTTTTTCATGCAATCACCCCTGGAGCGAATCATTCTTTAGCACAGTCTTACAAATAAACTAAAATATTGGGATTTGGGTCCAGTATCCCAGTCACTGTTGGGGTCTGGTTTGGGATTGTAATTTGCTCCCTGTCCTCACTGTTCTTTCATATTGACCAACTCATCACTCTGCTGTGCTTTCAGCTTTGTCTCTGTCTTACCTTCTGTTTCCCTTGTTCATGGTTGCTACTGATATCACTCGAGTCTCCTGTTCCTAGCTCTGCATGGCTCCTGATTGACTGATCTATGGCCACCTGCTGCTTTTCCTGCCTGTCATCTGCCATACTCTCAGCCCCATAATCCTGACTCAAACAGCCTCAGGCCATTGCATTTTACATAGCTTCTGGTGTGGTTGCTTACTACTGTGAAAAATATATTTTTGCCTCATTTTTGATGTTACATTTTGGTGTTTAGAAAGTTTTCTGCTGTGAACTACTTCAATAAAAAAAAAATCCAAAACTTATCTCTCTCTTATCTCACTTTCCTTGCTAGTAACATAGAATTTAAAGTGCAGAAGGAGGCCATTCGGCCCATCAAGTGTACCTGCCCTTGGAAAGAGCACCCCACTTAAGCCCACGCCTCCACCCTATCTCCCTAACCCAGTAACCCCAACCAATCTTTTTTTGGGACAGTAAGGGGCAATTTAGCATGCCCAATCCACCTAACCTGCATACCTTTGGACTGTGGGAGGAAACCGGAGCACCCGGAGGAAACCCACGCAGATAAATAAATAAATAAATAAATAGATACTGGGAGAAAGATCAAACTCCACACAGACAGTCACCCGAGGCGGGAATTGAACCCAGAATCTTGGAGCAGTGAGGCAGCAGTGCTAAGCACTGTGCCACCGTGCCGCCTCTTGCAATTAAAAAAAAGATGGACAGGCTTCTGATACTACTTGCCTAAAGGCTTCGCCTTTCCCAATGTTTTGTTTCTGTCTTGGTACCACATTATCTCCGTACCCAAAAGGAAAGTAGAAAAAGAGACAAAACAAAAATGGGTACATGGGCAAAATCGATAATAACAGTTAATGGCAGTCTGCAAACAGGAATAAGGTAATAATAAGTAGGTCAAATCATTGAAGGCACAAAAGCATGCCTCCAAATTAACAAGGGTTCTATGGTGATATGCATCACTGTAAATACACTACGACTAAGTAAACACTAGAGGGAGCACCAGAGACATCATGATGTGCAGACATACAGCTAATGAACACATAGAATAGGACACGACCAATGGGCAGTCAAGACACCCAGAGGCGACACTACCACAAGGGGGCATGACACAACCCATATATAAGGACAGGGCACACATGCTCTGTCTCTTTCCACAAGTGACACTTAGAGAGTAGGACAGGGGCAGATCAGAAGCATCACACCCACCACGTGGCTAAGAGCAGACTGGTTAGACTGAGTTACTATACCAAGATTAGCAGGAGAGTCGAACTCGGAGAACTGTGCTAATGGTTCAATAAATCACATTGAACTTACTTCAAAGTCTGGAGTATCCTTTGGTCAAAGCTGCATCGAGTTGCAGCCTGTGTTATCCCAGAGTATATAACACAACAGGTTCTATATTTAACTTGTGTTGCCTGGCTTCCCAGGAAACCTGGCAGATAAAAGGAAGCTGGATCCATTAGCTTAATAACCTGACAGCACTGCTTGAGGACCAGGAGGAGCCAACTGGATCAGCCATATAAATACAGGTCAGAGGAGGGAATTTTATGGCAAGTAACTCACCTCCTCACTCCTTAAAGCCTGTCTGCCATCCACAAGGCACAAATCAGGATTACTCACATTTACTTGGATGATTGCGGCTCCAAAAACACTCAAGAAGCCCAACAACACTGTCGGACAAAGTAGCCCGCTGTCACCCCACCCATCACCACCTTAAACATTCACACAGTGGCAGCAGTGTGCATCATATACAAAGTGCACTGCTGCAATTTGCCAAGCCTTCTTTGGCAACACTTTGCAAATGTAACACCTCTATTAGAATGACAAGGGCAGGAGGTGTATGGGAACACCACTACTTGCAAGTTTCCCTCCAAGCCACACACCATCTTGACTTAGAACTATATTGTTGTCCTTCACTGTCTCTGGATAAAAATCATGCAACTGCCTTCCTAACAGCACTGTGGTGTACCCATATCAAATGGACTGCAGTGGTTTAAGAGTGGAGCTCACCACCACTTCCTCAAGGTCAGTTAGGAATTGCCAACAAGGTTCATAGACATGAAAGAATAAAAAAAGTACAATACACCCAAATCCCTCAGAAGGACAACTTTTAATAGTGGTAATTTTAAAAATATTGTTCTTCTATTCTTCCTATCAAAGTGAACAACTTGACATTTCCTCACAGTATACTCCATCTGGCACCTTCTTGGTCCACTCACATAACATATCTACATACCTTTGCAGACCTTTTATGTCCTCACAGCTTTCTTCCAAACCTAACCTTGCATTGTCAGCAAACTTGGACATGGCCCCTTCATCTACGTCATTAATGTACTTTGTAAATAACTAATGTCCCACCATTGATCTTTGTGGCACTCCTTTGCTGTTAGCTTGCCAACTTGAAAACACACTCTTTATTTCTACTCTGTTTGCTGTCCTTTAACCAATCTGCTATCCTCAAATAGCATAAGTCCTTATCTTGTGTAACAAACATTTGTGGGAACCTGATCAAATGCCTTTTAAAAAAAACAAATATACTGTATCATTGGTTCCTCTTTATCTACATGGTTAGTTACATCCTCAAAAGACTCTGACATTTCTCAAACATGACTGCCCTTTCATTAAACCATGTTGAGTCTGCCCAATTGTATTATGATTTTCTAAGTGCCTTTGACAACTTCTTAAATAACAAATTCTAGCACTTTTGCAATAACTGATATCATGCTAACTAGTCTGCCATCCTCTGTGTTCTCCTTTTTGAATAATGATAATACATTTTCTACCTTCCAAACCACTGAGACTGTTCTGGGATCAAGAGAATTTTACAAGATCACAACCAATGCATCCACTAGCACTGCAGGAAACCCTGAGGAAACACTGCAGGATGTCGGCCATATATGGAATTTTCTATGTTTTAGTTCCACTAATTTATCCAGTTCTTTTTTAAAATAAATTTAGAGTGCCCAATTCATTTTTTCCAATTAAGGGGCAATTTAGTGTGGCCAATCCACCGACTTTGCACATCTTTGGGTTGTGGGGGCGAAACCCATGCAAACACAGGGAGAATGTGCAAACTCCATGCGGACAGTGACCCAGAGCCAGGATCCACCCTTGGACCTCAGCGCCATGAGGCAGCAGTGTTAACCACTTGCGCCACCGTGCTGCCCCTATCCAGCTTTTTCTTTACTACTTAATTATTTTAAGTTTCTTACTCTCGTTAGTCCCCTGGTTTCCTACTTTATAGGGTGTAGTTCAATGTTAAAAAAATCTAACCGGGTTTGGGTGTGTTTCACAGGGTGTTTCCTGGTGGCTGCAACGCCGGGAAACACCCCGCTATTCAATGGCACTTTGCCATTTTGTTTGCCTCGGGGAGTTTCTCATCGCCGAGGCCACACTTGAGTTATTTTTGACTGCCGAATCTGGCAGGAAAGGCTCCTCAAAGATCAGGGTGCCATTTATGAAGTCTGGCCCAATCTTTTTTCTGCCCCTCCCCCTCCTGTTTCAACACCCCTCCCCCAACCTCAGGGAGGCCTCCAGGAACATTCCCTCACCCCCTCCACCTGGGAAGGCCCCTGGGCCTGATCCCTGGCAGTGCCAACCTGGCACCTGGCCAATCTGGCACTGGCACCCCTGGCAGTGCCAGGGTGGCATTGCCAGTATGCCTTGGTGACACTGCCAGGTTGGCAGTGCCAAAGTGACCGGGTGCCAGAGGGAGTGCCAGGGTGCTAGCCTGGCCTGTCCTCGACCACCTGGCCTGGGAGACCCCCCAGGTGTCATTACAACTGGTCCACGTTTGTGGAAACCAGTACTAAATAGTGCCCAGGCGAGGTTTCCCAGGTGTGGCTTTTAGGTCCTGGACACCGGGAGAATCCCACGAGCGCACATCTAAATGAGCCGAATGGCCCATTTAAATATGCAGATCAGGATCACGCCCAGTGAAGACGTGATCGAGATCACGATGTCTTGCGAAATTTTGTTAAATATTGCGAGCGTTTTGATTGTCTCAAATCTCGCGAGAGACTTACCAACACCAGGTTGGGCCGATGAGGCCGCTAAATTGTTCCATGGTATTTTTGTGTCATTTACTGTGAAGACAGAGATAGCAATGAAATATTTGTTTAAAATCTGTTATTTCCTTATTGCACATAGTTTTGTAATAGTTTGAAATTCTGCATTTCTTGCGTTTGTACTGATTTGTGCTAGACAGAAAGCTTTGATAACAAGTCTCTTCAGCAGTACACAGGGTTTTCATCAATAGAAATTAAATGATTTGGTAAAGGGACATATGGAAGATAAAGAGCAACATTTGCTGTTTTCACAGAGACTCTTTAGAAATTATGCTATTGTTAAGCTTTCCTTTCTGGAAGACTGTTTCATTCAGATTTGACCAATTTGACCACAATCCTTGAACTGTTTAAAAGTTTGATTGAGACTTCCGGTTGCGGCTATGCCTAGGTAGGTCGCACGTTCGGCAGCTCCCGCCGGGAACGGACTTTTGGGCTCTCTAGAGGCGCCCCAACGGCAATTGTTCGACGGCTTCTAGTGTGGGAAGGTGACAGCAAGGTCCCCCCCGATATTATATAGATTGGACCAGGAGTGGAGCGGTGAAAAAAGTGATCTTGGAGCAGCGAAAAGTGAGAGGGAGAAAAAGCAAGATGGCGGCGGGTGGAGACCAAGCAGCATGGGCGCAGTGGTCGCAGGAACAGCAGGGGTTTCTTAGACGATGCTTTGAGGAGCTGAAAACCAAAATGCTGGCACCAATGAAGGCGGCGATTGAGAAGCTAGTGGAGACCCATAAGGCCCAAGGGGCGGCGATTCGGGAGGTGCGGCAAAAAGCCTCGGAGAACGAGGATGAGATCTTGGGCCTGGCGGTGAAGGTAGAGGCGCACGAGGCGCTGCACAAGAGGTGGGCGGAAAGATCTGAGGACCTGGAGAATAGGTCGAGGAGGAAGAATCTTCGGATTCTGGGTCTCCCTGAAGGAGTGGAGGGGCCCGATGCCGGGGCATATGTGAGCACGATGCTCAATTCGCTGATGGGCGCGGGAGCCTTCCCGAGGCCCCTGGAGCTAGATGGGGCTCACCGGGTCCTAGCAAGGAGACCCAAGGCTAACGAGTCGCCAAGGGCTGTAGTGGTGAGGTTTCACCGCTTTATGGACAGAGAGTGTGTCCTGAGATGGGCCAAGAAAGAGCGGAGCAGCAGGTGAGAGAACACGGAAATCCGAATCTACCAGGACTGGAGTGCAGAGGTGGCTAAGAAGAGAGCTGGTTTCAATTGGGCTTTGGCGGTGCTCCATTGGAAGGGGGTGAAGTTCGGTATGCTGCAGCCAGCGCGATTGTGGGTCACGTTCCAGGATCGGCACCACTATTTCGAAATGCCTGATGAGGCATGGACCTTTATACAGACTGAAAAGTTGGACTCAAATTGAGGGTTTGTTGTGGGGGGATGTTTACTGTGTATATGGTGTTTATTATGTTTAGGGAATGTTCCTTTGGTTGGGTGCTGGATGGGGATGGGTGAAGGGATTTGATGGGGAGACTGTGGGAGAGTGTAGGCGTCGAGGTTGGAGGGGCAGATCCCCACGAAGGAAGAGGGGGAGTGGAGGCCCAGGGATGGGGAATTGGGGTAAGGCCGCAAAAGTAGCTGCGCCAGAGGGGGCGGGGCCGGCTCAGGAAAGCGCGGGCTTTTTCCTGCGCTAGGGAAGGACGGGGGTGGGGGCCGGGGAGGGATGGGCGGTGCTGGAGAGGAACGCACACTGACTGCCAGGGAGGGGGGATTCTCACACTGGGGGGGGGTCGATGGAATGGCGGGAGAGACCGGGGTCAGAAGGAGTCAGCTGACTTACGGGAGTGTTATGGGGGGAGCAAAAGGGCTAGATGTGGAGGGGGGGTATAGGGTTGCTGCTGCATTGGCCAAAGGGGAGCTGGAAGTAGGAGAGGTGGTCGGGGCGGGGGTCCGCCGTCTGGGGGACTGGGAGGCGCGGGCACGTGGCTGGCCTAGAAAAGGAGATGACTAGTCGGCAGGGGGGGGGGTGAGCAGCCCCCCAATCCGACTGATAACTTGGAATGTGAGGGGCCTGAACGGGCCGGTCAAGAGGGCCCGGGTGTTTGCGCACTTAAAGGGACTGAAGGCAGACGTGGTTATGCTCCAGGAGACACATTTGAAGGTGGCAGATCAGGTTAGGCTGAGAAAGGGATGAGTAGGACAGGTATTCCATTCAGGGCTGGATGCAAAGAACAGAGGGGTTGCAATACTGGTGGGGAAGCGGCTGTCGTTTGAGGCAATGAATATTGTAGTGGATAATGGAGGTCGATATGTGATGGTGAGCGGTAGGTTGCAGGGGGTGCGGGTGGTACTGGTAAACGTATATGTCCCGAACTGGGATGATGCCGGATTTATGAAGCGCATGCTGGGTCAGATTCCGGACCTGGAGGTAGGAAGCTTGATAATGGGGGGGGGGGGGGGGCCGGGTAAGAGGCCGACTGCAGCCAAGGTGCTTAGGGGGTTTATGGACCAGATGGGGGGAGTGGATCCATGGAGGTTTGTCAGGCCCCTGGCCAGGGAATTTTCATTCTTTTCCCATGTCCATAGAACCAACTCCCGGATAGATTTTAAAATTTTGAGTAGGGCGCTAATCCCGAAAGTGGAGGGAACGGAGTATTCGGCCATAGCCATCTCAGACCACGCCCCGCACTGGAGCTGGAGTTAGGAGATTAGAGGGACCAGCGCCCGCTGTGGTGTCTAGATGTGGGATTATTGGCGGATGAGGAGGTGTGCGGGTGGGTGCGGGGGTGCATTGAAAGATATTTGGAGGCCAATGACAACGGGGAAGTGCAGGTGGGGGTAGTCTGGGAGGCGCTGAAGGCGGTGGTCAGGGGAGAGCTAATCTCCATCAGGGCTGACAGGGAGAAGAGAGAGGGGAGGGAGAGGTTGGTGGGGGAGATCTTGAGGGTGGACAGGAGATATGCAGAGGCCCATGAGGAGGGACTACTTAGGGAGTGGCGGAACCTCAAGACGGAGTTTGACCTGCTGACCAAGGGGAAAGCAGAGGCACAGTGGAGGAAAGCGCAGGGGGCGACGTATAAGTATGGGGAGAAGGCGAGTCGGATGCTGGCACACCAGCTTCGTAAGAGAGAGGCAGCGAGGGAGATAGGTGGAGTTAAGGATAGCGGGGGGGAATACAGTGCGGAGTGCGGTGAGAATAAACAAGGTATTTAGGGACTTCTATGGGGATCTGTACAGATCTGAGCCCCCAGCTGGGGAAGAGGGGTTGCGATGATTTTTGGATCAGTTGAGGTTCCCGAGGGTGGAGGAGCAGGAGGTGGCTGGTTTAGGGGCGCCAATTGGGCTGGGGGAGCTGGTTAAAGGATTGGGGAGCATGCAGGCGGGGAATGCCCCGGGGCCAGATGGGTTCCCGGCCGAGTTTTACAGGAAAGACGTGGACCTGCTCGGCCAGTTGCTAGTGAGGACTTTCAATAAGGCAAGGGAGGGGGGTCCTTACCCCCGACAATGTCCGGGGCGCTGATCTCTTTGATCCTGAAGCGGGACAAGGACCCACTGAAATGTGGGTCGTATAGACCGATCTCGCTCCTCAATGTGGATGCTAAGTTGCTGGCAAAAGTGCTGGCTACGAGAATTCAGGACTGTGTCCCGGGGATGATTCATGAGGACCAGGCGGGATTTGTAAAGGGCAGGCAGCTAAACACCAATGTGCGGAGGCTCCTCAATGTGATTATGATGCCCTCGGTGGAGGGAGAAGCGGAGTTAGTGGCAGCTATGGACGCGGAAAAGGCCTTCGACCGGGTGGAGTGGGAGTATCTTTGGGAAGTGCTGCGGAGGTTTGGGTTCGGGAGGGGTTCATCAGCTGGGTCAGGTTGCTATATGGAGCCCCAGTGGCGAGCGTGGTTATGAATCGGCGGAGGTCGGAGTACTTTCGGCTCCGAGGGACGAGGCAGGGGTGCCCTCTGTCCCCCTTGTTGTTTGCATTGGCAATTGAGCCTCTGGCCATGGCACTCAGGGAGTCCCGGAAATGGAGGGGACTGGTCCGAGGGGGAGAGGAACATCGGGTGTCGCTATATGCGGACGACCTGTTGCTGTATGTGGCGGATCCAGTGGAGGGGATGGCGGAGGTCATGCGGATCCTAAGGGAGTTTGGGGACTTCTCGGGGTATAAGCTCAATGTAGGGAAAAGTGAGCTCTTTGTGGTGCATCCAGGGTCCAGAGAAAGGGGATAGACGACCTACCGTTGAAGAGGGCGGAAAGGAGCTTTCGGTACTTAGGGATCCAGGTGGCTGGGAGTTGGGGGCCCTGCACAAGCTCAATTTGACGCGGTTGGTGGAGCAGATGGAGGAGGATTTCAAAAGATGGGATGTGCTGCCACTCTCGCTAGCGGGCAGGTGCGTGCAGTCGGTTAAAATGATGGTCCTCCCGAGGTTTCTCTTTGTGTTCCAGTGCCTTCCCATTATGATTCCCAAGGCCTTTTTCAAATGGGTAGGTAGGAGCATCATGGGTTTCGTGTGGGCAAATAAGATCCCGAGGGTAAAGAGGGTGTTTCTGGAGCGTAGTAGGGACAGGGGAGGGCTGGCTCTGCCGAATTTGTGCGGCTATTATTGGGCTGCCAATGTGGCGATGATCCGTAAGTGGGTAATGGAGGGAGAGGGGGCGGCGTGGAAGAGGTTGGAGATGGCGTCCTGTGTGGGCACGAGCCTGAGGGCGCTGGCGACGGCACTGCTGCCGCTCTCGCCGACAAGGTACACCACAAGTCCGGTGGTGGCGGCGACGTTGAAGATCTGGGGGCAGTGGAGACGACACAGGGGCGAGGTGGGAGCCTCGGTTTGGTCCCCGATTCGGGAGAACCACCGATTTGTCCCGGGAAGGATGAATGGGGGGTTTTGGAGCTGGCACCGGGCAGGGATTAGAAGAATGTGGGACCTGTTTATAGATGGGACGTTTGCGAGCCTAGGGGCGCTGGAGTAGAAGTTTGAGTTACCCCCGGGAAATGCTTTCAGGTATATGCAAGTGAGGGTGTGTGAGGCGGCAGGTGAGGGAATTCCCGCTGCGCCCGGCACAGGGGACTCAGGACAGGGTGATTTTGGGTGTATGGGTTGGAGAAGGCAGGGTTTCGGCGATCTACCAGGAGCTGAAAGAAGAGGAGGCGGCCTCGGTAGAGGAGTTAAAGGGCAAGTGGGAGGAGGAGCTTGGGGAGGAGATAGATGAGGGTCTGTGGGCTGATGCCCTGAGTAGGGTTAATTCTTCCTCCTCTTGCGCCAGGCTCAGCCTAATACAATTCAAGGTTACTCACAGAGCGCATATGACAGGGGCGAGGTTGAGTAGGTTCTTTGGGGTGGAAGACAGATGTGGGAGGTGCTCGGGAAGCCCGGCGAATCACGTCCACATGTTCTGGTCGTGCCCGGCACTGGATGGGTTTTGGAGGGGTTTTGCGAGGACTATGTCCAAGGTGGTGAAAGTCCAGGTCAAGCCGAGTTGGGGGTTGGCACTATTTGGGGTAACGGATGAACCGGGAGTGCAGGAGGCGAAAGAGGACGGTATCCTGGCCTTTGCGTCCCTGGTAGCCCGGCGGAGGATCTTGCTATTATGGAAGGACGCGAAGCCCCCCAGTGTGGAAGCCTGGATAAATGACATGGCAGGGTTCATTAAGCTGGTTGAGGATAACGTTTGCCTTACGAGGGTTCTTCAGGCAGTGGCAACCGTTCCTAGACTATCTCGCGGAGCGTTAGGAGGAGGTCAGCAGCAGCAGCAACCCAAGGGTGGGGGGGGGGGGGGGGGGGGGAGGGGGGGGGGATATCTTTCGGGGGGGGAATTCGGGTGGGTGTGGGGGGCTTCCCTACGGGTATCTTTGAATGTCATATGGGGGAGTTACTGTATATGGGGGAAACCCAATGTATAAGTTTTGTATAATTTTTGACTTGTGTTTGTGTTTCTTTTTTTTTGTTATGGGGGGGGGGTGCGGTTTGTTAAAAAGTTTGTTGGAAAATTTGAATAAACATATTTTTAAAAATAAAGTTTGATTGTTGGACATCCAAATGATGGTCGACCAGCTGACAGGATCACTAAACTGTAGAATGAGTAATAATTTAATGGAATCTTAATAATGTTCTGCTAGATAAGTGCTCAAAATATGAAATTGATTCCATTTCCTGCTGAAAACTCAGTTCCTTCACTAAGGATTGACCTTCACAGTAGTTGAAACTAATATAGTTAGGTTACTTATTTGTTGTAACAAAATCTGGATGCAATACGTGATGGCACAATAACCCAGAAGCGCTGACTGAGAATATTCTGCATGAATCAGTGCACACACTGAAATGCTGTTGAACAAGGTTAATAAATGACAAATATTAAACAATATCATTTAAGATGAATCAATTTGGAAAGGTTGAGTTTCAAACATTTGACACACTCCCACAAAAAACAAAGTTCTAGGACTAGGAGCCATCATCTAAAAATCAGGGGCGGGATTCTCCATCCATTTACACCGGTGGGATTCTCTGGTCCCGTTGCAGTGCATGGGAAATTTGGCCAGCAGCGTAGCGGGGCGTACTAGGATCGGAGAATCCCAGCCCAGAGCTCGAGCTTTCAGGAGTGTATTTAGGAAACTTCTACCCACAAAGGGTTGTAGAACTTTGGAACTCTCTTCCCCAAACAACAATTGATGCAAGATAATTGTAAAATTTAAATCTGAGGTTGATAGATTTTAATATTAAGGGATAAGAGGCAAAGATGGGGATGTAGCGTTATGTTTCTAAGATCAGCCATAATCCCACTGAATGAGGGAAGGGCTAAATTATTTACTCTTGCACTTATGTTTCTATGTTAAAAAAACTGTGTGCATGCAGCATGGAAGAGATCATGAGAGAGTTTGGAGCCTTCTCTGGCTACAAACTCAACCTGAGCAAGAATTAATTCATCCCTGTGAACCCGAAGGAGGGAGGGGTAGAGCTGGGGGATTACCATTCAAACTAGCCCAAAGAAAATTCCGATATATGAATCCAGATTCCACAAGTAGAACCTGATCAGCCTGGCAGAGGAAGTAAAAAAGGACCTACTGAGAAGGGACACACTCCCGCTGTCCCTAACGGGGAGGATACAGACGATCACGATGGACGTGCTGCCCACGTTCCTCTTCCAGTTCAGATCCATACCAATCTACAAGGCCTTCAATGCGGTTGACAAAATGATAAAGACAGCAAGAGAGGCAGCGATGAGGAAGGCACAGAGGAGGCGGAGGAAATCAGTGGACAATTTTGCGCGGGACTGCATCGCCTCGCTATGAACAAGGAACCAGCTCATAGAAAGGAGGAGACGAGGGCAGCAGGGTGCAGGAGTGGGTGAGGAGGAGATAGGGACACCAGCAGAGTGCGCGTAGAAGGAGGTCAGATGGACCCTGGGAGGGGGGCATACTGGGAGTTTCTGGTGCCGTGGGGGTGGTGGGGTGGGGGGGGGGGTACTGACACACCGCGTTGGGGGAGGGAAGGCAGAGGGGTAGACAGAAGAGGGGGAACATGGTGGGACAGGGGGGCAGCGAGAAGGGTAGGGGGAAACAAAACCACAGGGGTAACAAAACGACAAGTGTGGGGGCGGGGGAGGGCTGTCCTCTGGCTTCAGCAGGTAACTCGGGAACGTGGAACAAGATGGCACCGTAAGCAGCCACTTTGGAGGGTCCCTGAGCAGAGGGAAACCCCAGAGTGCAGGGGCCCACCCACATGGCATACATACAGTTGGTGGCCATGTTGGGTGGCCCCTGGACAAAGGGAGGCTATTTTGGATCGCCCCCTAAAAAAGGAAACCCTGGAGTGTAAGGGAATATTCATAAGGTAAGTATCGTTGATCCCATACTGGGGCACCAGTGGTCCTGGTGAATGCACCCAACTGGGACGACACGGAACTTGTAAAGAAGACCATGGCGAAAATCTTCGACTTAGGCACGCACCGACTGATCATTGGGGGAGTGGGTACTTTAACTGTGCCCCACCAGAATAGTCACCATGAACATCAGGGGACTTGAAAGATCCAGAGTCTTTGACTCACCTGAAAAGTATGAAAGCTGAGTTATTTTTCCTCCAAGAGACACACCTGAGGAAGAAGGACCGACTGCGGGTAAGGAAGGGCTGGGTGGGACAGACCTACCATTCCTTGTACGGGACTAAAGACAGGGGATATCCACATTGATAAGTAAAAGGACAGTGTTCACTGTGACAAAGACGGTTAAGGACCAAGGGAGATGGTACGTCATAGTCAGCGGTGCCCTGGACGGGTCACCAGTGGTCCTGGTGAATGCACCCAACTGGGACGACACGGAACTTGTAAAGAAGACGATGGCGAAAATCCTCGGCTTCGACACGCACCGACTGATCATTGGGGGAGTGGGTACTTTAACTGTGCCCTGCCCAGTGACAGACAGATCGAACCCCAGAAAGGGGAAAATGACAGGCGTGGCCAGAGAACTGAGTGCGTTTATGGAACAGATGGGGGCAGTGGGGACAGATGGCAGTTCATGCGTACAGGTAAGAGGGAATTCTGATTTTTCTCATTTGGGGGAAATCGGTGCTTCCAGAGATAGAGTGAATATTCCATGATTGTAATCTCCGACCACGCTCCACATTACATGGATGTGAGATGGTGGTTGGACATGGCCCTCCATGATACAGATCCACGTGTTTTCTGCCAGAAAATATCACAGGCCATCGGCGAGTACATTACCAACTACCGGAATGGGGAAGTCTCACCTTCCACGTTCTGGGAGGCACTGAAGGCTGTGATTAGAGGAGAAATTAACACCTATGAGATGTGTAGAGATAGGGAAGAGAGGGTGGCTAGGCAACAACTGATCGACTCCATTCTGAAAGTCAACAGAAAACCAAAAAAGGTCAACAAAGCGTTTGAGGCCTTGTACCAGGGTCTGCACACCTCCAGCCCCCCAATGGGGACTAGAGGATGAAACAGCTCCTCAAAAGTACCGGGTATGCCAGTCATGGGGGACGATAGTTATAAAAGCACCATTAGGACTGGTAGAGGTCATGGAGAGCACCAACTCCATGCAGGGGGGGAAGGCGCTCGGACCCAATGGGTTCCCGGTGGACTTCTACAAAACATTTGCAACGGCACTGGCCCCACACCTGTGGGGGATGTTCGCAGACTCGCTATGCTAACACAGGCCGCCATATCACTGCTACACAAAAAAGACAAAGACCCAATGGAATGTGGATTATACCGACCCGTCTCGCTGCTCAATGTAGATGCAAAAGTACTCATAATACAGAAATACAGTCTGGAAAACTGTGTACCAGAGGTGGTCGCAGAGGAGCAGACGGGCTTTGTTAAGGATAGGCAGCTAACTGCGAACATCAGACGACTGCTGAACATGATAATGACCCCATCCAGGGAGAGAAAACCAGAGGTGATCGTCTCCCTGGCCACAGAAAAGGTCTTCGAAGAGTTGAGTGGAAGTACCTCATCGAGGTACTAGAGCGGTTTGGGCTAGGGACAGGGTTCACCTCATGGGCAAAACTCCTATACAACGCCCCCAAGGCGAACGTTTGGACCAATGCCACCAGCTCTGAATACTTCCAGCTGCACAGAGGCGTAAGGCAGGGATGCCTGCGATCCCCGCTTTGATTTGCCCTGGCAATCGAACCATTAGCGAGCGCCCTCAGAGCATCGAGAAGCTGGAAGGGAATCCGAAGAGGAGACAGAGAACACAGAGTCTTGTTCTGTGCGGATGACCTGCTCCTCTACATCTCGGATCCGCAAAGCAGCATGGAAGGAATCATGACGATTCTGAAGAGTTTGAAGCCTTCTCGGGCTACAAACCAACTTGAGCAAGAGTGAAGTATTTCCTGTAAACCCGAGACGGGGAGGGGTCGAGCTGGAGGGACTACCATTTGAACTAGCCCAAAACAAATTCCACTACCTGGGGATCCAGATTGCCCACAACTGGACACAGATTCACAAGTGGAATCTGACTAGTCTGGCGGAGGAAGTAAAAAAGGACCGACAGAGATAGGATACACTCACACTCTCCCTGGCAAGGCGAGTACAGACGATCAAGATGAACGTACTGCCCAGGTTCCTCTTCTTGTTCAGGCCCATACCAATCTACATCCCCAAGGCCTTTTGCAACTCGATAGACAAGATGATTATGGCATTTGTGTGGTGGGGAAGAACCCAAGGATCCCCAAAAAAGTCTTACAAAGAAGAAGAAACATGGGGGCCTGGCCCTCTTGAACCTACAGAACTACCACTAGCCAGCTACGCTGGAAAAAGAGTGAGGAGATTTGTGAAAGAGCCAGACACAGAATGGGTGAGGATGGAGGAGACATCCTGTACAGGAACGACACTCTGGGCCCTCACCACGGTCGCGCTCCTATTCCTGCCAGCCAAACACTCAACAGCATTTGGCTTGACCAAAATGTCGAGCATGGTCCCCATGTGCGGCAACCACAAGTTCGCGCAAGCCATGCTAGATGCCATCATTAGGAAATGGAGACAAGATGGGCGGACACTGACCATTAGGGATTTCTGCACAGAAGATCGGCTGGCGACCTAAGAGGAACTGACAGAGAGACTGCAGCTACCCAACGGGAATGAACTCCGGCACCTACAGGTTAAGAACGTTCTCCGCAAGGAGATAACAACACACCCGCGGAACCCGAGACGCACAATGCTAGAGAAACTACTGGACACAAGTAACCTGGGAGGGGGGAACTGCGGGGAACTGTACTGACGACTATTAGAAATGGCACACTCCCCACTGGATGAAACATGGGAAAAATGGGAGGAAGAACTAGAGATGGGTTGAACTCTGGAGTGAAGCACTGAATGGGACCAACTCCATCTCCACTTGCACAAGGCCTCATGCAGCTGAAAGTGGTTCAGAGAGCGCACCTGACAAGAACCCAAATGAGCAGATTCTTCCCGGAGGTGGAGGACAAATGCGAACGGTGCCAGGAAAACCCGGCCAACCACACCCACATGTTATGGACATGCCCCAGACTTGTCGGGTTCTGGACAGCTTTCTTTGGGGCAATGTCCAAGATTGTGGGGGTGAGGATAGAGCCGTGTCCAAGAGTGGCAATCTTTGGGGTATCGGATCAGTCAGAACTATTCATGGGAAAAGATACGACACCCTTGCATTTGCGTCCCTAATTACCCGGCCGAGAATCCTGCTCGGCTGGCAATCAGCAGCACCACCCACAGCTGCGACGGCTGGCAGATATGTCGGAATTTCTCCACCTGGAGAAAATCAAATTCGCCATCCAAGCGACAGAAGGGGGCTTCCACACAACGTGGGGGCCATTCACCAACTTGTTCCTGGACCTGTTCAAAGCCAACAGCCAATAGAGCGAGGGGGCATATGGGAGCTCACAAGACAGCAGGGAACAGACAGGGAGGGGAGGGAGAGAGGAGGGAGAGGGGGGAGGCCGGGGAGAGAGGAGGGGGAGGCTGGAGAATGGCCAGAACGGATAATAGGGGGCCTAGAGCAAGGCCACAAAGAATAGAACCCCCAAAGAAATGTGAAAAACAGGATGAGGGTGTGGTCAATCGACAAAGTGAGTGAGGGGAAAGAGCTGCACATATGTAAATAGATGACAATCACCTACTGTAAGAAAGATATGCAATCTAATAAAGAATCGTAAAACAACAAAAAGGGCCCCCCGCCGATCAAGGAGGGGTGGGGGGTCGACCAATACCAATGGAAAATTCTTGTATATTGTACCCGATCCACATACCCTTGTCTGTTGTACAGTGCAAAAATGAAAAACTGTAATAAAAAACACTATGTGCCACTGAAAAATCATGCTGAATATAGCCATGTGACCAAAGCCATTACATCAAAGTAACTGAATAAACTGCATTTTTTAATGTTAGATTGGATTCTTAGTAGTTTTGGGATTGCATTCTGCAATTCACTTTCTTTTTCTGTGAAACCTGAAACTCAGCACCCCCGTGACAAGGAGGAAGTACTGTAGTTTCGATGGGATGGCTGTGGGACATGAACTTGTCGTGACTTAAGCTACAAAATATTGTGTTGTAGGGAAATAATGAAACTAGGTAAAGCTGCACATTTTGAGGCAGTAGAGTTAAAAGTTTTTGAAGGATGAACTTAGCTGCAATGGTGAAAAAGCATTGAGTTATTTTGATTTTAGACATTGTTTTGGAGCATTTGCCAATTTTCAGATGCTGAGAGACCTGCTGAGCATTTTCTGTGAACACGTATTAGAGGAAGTTATCTCCTTAACCTTCATTATTAAAGTGTAAAATTTAATAATTTTAAAATATTTAGTTTGCCTACATAACTACTGTCCAAACGTATTTAATTGTGAGAAGCACTGTAAGACATTTTGAAGTAATAAAATGCAATATTGATGGAAGGAATTATTTCTCCATTCAATGACCAATTAACTAGGCAATTACAAGTGAGGCATACTCTGGTTGTGTTGGCTTTTGTATAACTGTGGCGGCTCCAAATTCACTGAATTTAAATTCTTGAGATGTGGTACTATTGCTGTACACTGATTTTGTGTTCTGGTAAACTAAGATAATTGAAAGCCAATATTTATTCTCATTTCTGTACAACATGCCCCATAATCGGCTGAGCTTTTTTGCCAATCCATGCTTTGTTCTGAAATGCCCCAGAATGCATTGAATGCACCTGACACAATAAAGTCATCAACATGTTGATTCCGTTAACCACAAACAATGTAAAGGTTCAAATTATGAGTTTGATTGTGCCCCACAATGAACTAATTTTCAGACCAACATGAATAGTGACCAGAAATCCTGACTGATCAAGCAAAAGACGAGCAATACAAGTCAACAATCTAGTCATGCTTTCAAATTAGTGGATAGAGTTCATGCTACTGCAAGAACTTACGCTAGTTGTTGTCAATGCAGGGCGATTAACAATGTTTTGGGCATATCCAAAATTTGGAAGGTTATGAAATTAAAATGTATTTTCTTATATTTCCTTTTCTTTTCATGAACTTAATGATTTACATAGAATTTACAGTGCAGAAGGAGGCCATTCGGCCCATCGAGTCTGCACCGGCCCTTGGAAAGAGCACCCTCTCTAAGCCCCACCCAACTTTTTTTGAACACTAAGGGCAATTTAGAATGGCCAATCCACCTAACCTGCACATCTTTGGATTGAGGGGGGAAACCGGAGCACCCGGAGGAAACCCATACACATACTGGGGAACGTGCAGACTCTGCACAGACAGTGACCCAAGCCGGAATCGAACCTGGGACCCTGGAGCTGTGAAGCAACTGTGCTAACCACTGTGCTACCGTGCTACCCTGTTGAGCTGCTCGCAGAAAAATACTTTTCACTGCACCCTTGGTACACATGACAATAAACAAAAATCCAAATCCAATCCAAAATGGATATGGGTGCAACAGTATCGCTGATACCTAACACAGTTTATCATCAAAAGCTGAAGCCTTTAAAACTGTCAAATGCGATCCTAAGGATGTACACTGAAGAGGTCGTACCATTAAAGGAATGCATTATAATGAAAGTAGCAGCAAATGGGCAGATGGCGAAGATGCCTCTTCACGTCTGTGGAAACGTTCCTGCTCAATTTGGTACAGCATAGTTGGCTAATATTAAACTTAACTGGGAAACAGTCAATCAAATAGTGGATTCAAAGTGCAACTTGCAACAACTTTTGAAGAAGTATGAGAAGGTGTTCGAAGATTCACTAGACTTTATGACTGGAGTTGAGCTACACCTAAAAATCAAGGTAGATAGCACACCCAATTGTCTCAAAGCTAGAACCATACCGTACACTATCAGCCTAAAGTTAAAGAAGAACTAAAAAGGTTAGTAAGGACAAGAGTCATTGAACCTGTTGGTGTCACCTGTGATTAGGTGACACCAATCATTCCTGTCTTAAAGCAGGATGGCTCAGTCTGAATTTGTGGAGATTTTGAAACTACCATGAATCCAGTTTTGTGCGTAGATAATTATCCATGGATGCTTTTTGAGGACCCATTTGCTGGACTTTATGGAGGACAGAAATTCAGTAAAATTGATCTTTCACGGGCATACCCTGTGGATGAATATGGCCCCAAATCACAGCCACTACTTACCATCGTGACGCACAAAGATCTGTTTCGGTACAGAACATTTTCTTTTGGAATAACATCTGCTCTTTTAAAAGATCCATGGATCAAATTCTAAGTGGGTTGACTGGGGTGCCATATTATTTAGATGACATACTCATCACCGGCCCAAGTGAACAGGAACACTTGGCGATTTGGAAGCTACCCTGAAGCGGTTACAGAGACATAAACTGAGAGTTAAGAAGGAAAAGTGTGACCTTTTCCAAGTCATTCATAAATTACCTTGGTCATATCATCCACAAAGACGGTTTACACAAAGAACCGAAGAAAATGTCCGCAATCTTTGAAGCACAACAGCCTCAAAATGTGACATAATTAAGATCGTTTTTAGGATTGATCAATTATAGTAAATTTGTGCCAAGTTTAGCAAAACGATTGAAGTCTTTACATACTTTGCTATGTGTCAAACAGGCATGGCACTGGTCAGAAGAATGTGAAAATGCATACATTTAAGTGAAAGAAACTTTACTGAAGTCAGAGGTGTTGGTCCATTACAATCCAAAATTGAAGTTGCAATTAGCTTGTGATGCTTCACCCTATGGGGTTGGTGAATTCATCTCGCACATTATGCTTTCAGGAGAGGTAGGGCCAATAGCATTTGCGTTGTGCACTCTTTCTAGCGCAGAAATGAAATTACGCTCAGCTAGAAAAAGAAGCTTTGAGCATCATTTTCGGTGTAAGAAAGTTTCAACATTATCTTTATTGGTGTCATTTTACCCTTTTGATGGATCCTCGACCCTCGACTACAATCTTTGGACCGTATAAAGGTACTCTTTGGCAGCTAGTAGATTGCAAAGATGGCCATTGATATTGTCAGCACACACTTATGATATTCAGTATCCCAAGTCCAAGCAGCATGCAAATACTGATGCTTTATCACAATTACCACGACAAGTCGAGCATGACACAGAAGAAAATGTTATCAATATATTTTATTTCTCGCTTATGGATAGTGTACCTGTGACTTCAACTCAAGTTTAAAGATATACAATAACCGATCCAGTGATGGGGAAGGTGATGGATTTGGTCTAATAAGGAACGCTGTCAGACGTTCATAGGAAAATCCAGACCTCAAGCCCTACATCACACGAAGACTTGAGTTGACGACAGAATGGAGTTCTATTATGGGGAATCCATGTGCTTATGTAGTAGAACAAAGAACAAAGAAATGTACAGCACAGGAACAGGCCCTTCGGCCCTCCAAGCCCGTGCCGACCATGCTGCCCGACTAAACTACAATCTTCTACACTTCCTGTGTCCGTATCCCTCTATTCCCATTCTATTCATGTATTTGTCAAGATGCCCCTTAAATGTCACTATCGTCCCTGCTTCCACCACCTCCTCCGGTAGCGAGTTCCAGGCACCCACTACCCTCTGCGTAAAAAACTTGCCTCGTACATCTACTCCAAACCTTGCCCCTCTCACCTTAAACCTATGCCCCCTAGTAATTGACCTCTCTACCCCGGGGAATAGCCTCTGACTATCCACTCTGTCTATGCCCCTCATAATTTTGTAGACCTCTATCAGGTCTCCCCTCAACCTCCTTCGTTCCAGTGAGAACAAACCGAGTTTATTCAACCGCTCCTCATAGCTAGTGCCCTCCATACCAGGCAACATTCTGGTAAATCTCTTCTGCACCCTCTCTAAAGCCTCCACATCCTTCTGGTAGTGTGGCGACCAGAATTGAACACTATACTCCAAGTGTGGCCTAACTAAGGTCACAACATGACTTGCCAATTCTTATACTCAATGCCCCGGCCAATGAAGGCAAGCATGCCGTATGCCTTCTTGACTACCTTCTCCACCTGTGTTGCCCCTTTCAGTGACCTGTGGACCTGTACTCCTAGATCTCTTTGACTTTCAATACTCTTGAGGATTCTACCATTCACTGTATATTCCCTACCTGCATTAGACCTTCCAAAATGCATTACCTCACATTTGTCCGAATTAAACTCCATCTGCCATCTCTCCGCCCAAGTCTCCAAACAATCTAAATCCTGCTGTATCCTCTGACAGTCCTCATCGCTATCCACAATTCCACCAACCTTTGTGTCGTCTGCAAACTTACTAATCAGACCAGTTACATTTTCCTCCAAATCATTTATATATACTACAAACAGCAAAGGTCCCAGCACTGATCCTTGTGGAACACCACTGGTCACAGCCCTCCAATTAGAAAAGCATCCTTCCATTGCTACTCTCTGCCTTCTATGACCTAGCCAGTTCTGTATCCACCTTGCCAGCTCACCCCTGATCCCATGTGACTTCACCTTTTGTACTAGTCTACCACGAGGGACCTTGTCAAAGGCCTTACTGAAGTCCATAGACAACATCCACTGCCCTACCTGCATCAATCATCTTAGTGACCTCCTCGAAAAACTCTATCAAGTTAGTGAGACACGACCTCCCCTTCACAAAACCATGCTGCCTCTCACTAATACGTCCATTTGCTTCCAAATGGGAGTAGATCCTGTCTCGAAGAATTCTCTCCAGTAATTTCCCTACCACTGAAGTAAGGCTCACCGGCCTGTAGTTCCCTGGATTATCCTTGCTACCCTTCTTAAACAGAGGAACGACATTGGCTATTCTCCAGTCCACCGGGACATCACCTGAAGACAGTGAGGATTCAAAGATTTCTGTCAAGGCCTCCGCAATTTCCTCTCCAGCCTCCTTCAGTATTCTGGGGTAGAGCCCATCAGGCCCTGGGGACTTATCTACCTTAATATTTTTTAAGACACCCAACACCTCATCTTTTTGGATCTCAATGTGACCCAGGCTATCTACACACCTTTCTCCAGACTCAACATCTACCAATTCCTTCTCTTTGGTGAATACTGATGCAAAGTATTCATTTAGTACCTCGCCCATTTCCTCTGGCTCCACACATAGGTTCCCTTGCCTATCCTTCAGTGGGCCAACCCTTTCCCTGGCTACCCTCTTGCTTTTTATGTACGTGTAAAAAGCCTTGGGATTTTCCTTAACCCGATTTGCCAATGACTTTTCGTGACCCCTCCTAGCCCTCCTGACTCCTTGCTTAAGTTTCTTCCTACTTTCCTTATATTCCACACAGGTTTTGTCTGTTCCCAGCCTTTTAGCCCTGACAAATGCCTCCTTTTTCTTTTTGACGAGGCCTACAATATCTCTCGTTATCCAAGGTTCCCGAAAATTGCCGTATTTATCCTTCTTCCTCACAGGAACATGCCGGTCCTGAATTCCTTTCAACTGACACTTGAAAGCCTCCCACATGTCAGATGTTGATTTGCCCTCAAACATCCGCCCCCAATCTATGTTCTTCAGTTCCCGCCTAATATTGTTATAATTAGCCTTCCCCCAATTTAGCACATTCATCCTAGGACCACTCTTATCCTTGTCCACCAGCACTTTAAAACTTACTGAATTGTGGTTACTGTTCCCGAAACGCTCCCCTACTGAAACATCTACCACCTAGCCGGGCTCATTCCCCAATACCAGGTCCAGTACCGCCCCTTCCCTAGTTGGACTGTCCACATATTGTTTTAAGAAGCCCTCCTGGATGCTCCTTACAAACTCCGCCCCGTCTAAGCCCCTGGCATTAAGTGAGTCTCAGTCAATATTGGGGAAGTTGAAGTCTCCCATCACCACAACCCTGTTGTTTTTACTCTTTTCCAAAATCTGTCTACCTATCTGCTCCTCTATCTCCCGCTGGCTGTTGGGAGGCCTTTAGTAAACCCCCAACATTGTGACTGCACCCTTCTTATTCCTGATCTCTACCCATATAGCCTCACTGCCCTCTGAGGTGTCCTCCCGCAGTACAGCTGTGATATTCTCCCTAACCAGTAGCGCAACTCCGCCACCCCTTTTACATCCCCATCTATCCCGCCTGAAACATCTAAATCCTGGAACGTTTAGCTGCCAATCCTGCCCTTCCCTCAACCAGGTCTCTGTAATGGCAACAACATCATAGTTCCAAGTACTAATCCAAGCTCTAAGTTCATCTGCCTTACCCGTAATACTTCTTGCATTAAAACATATGCACTTCAGGCCACCAGACCCGCTGTTGTCAGCAACTTCTCCCTGTCTGCTCTGCCTCAGAGCCCCACTGTCCCTATTCCCTAGTTCTCCCTCAATGCTCTCACCTTCTGACCTATTGCTCCCGTGCCCACCCCCCTGCCATACTAGTTTAAACCCTGTGACACTAGCAAACCTCGCGGCCAGGATATTTATGCCTCTCCAGTTTAGATGCAACCCGTCCTTCTTATATAGGTCATCTGCCTTACCCGTAATACTTCTTGCATTAAAACATATGCACCTCAGGCCACCAGACCCGCTGTTGTCAGCAACTTCTCCCTGTCTGCTCTGCCTCAGAGCCCCACTGTCCCTATTCCCTAGTTCTCCATCAATGCTCTCACCTTCTGACCTATTGCTCCCGTGCCCACCCCCCTGCCATACTAGTTTAAACCCTGTGACACTAGCAAACCTCGCGGCCAGGATATTTATGCCTCTCCAGTTTAGATGCAACCCGTCCTTATATAGGTCACACCTGCCCCGGAAGAGCTCCCAGTGGTCCAGATAACGGAAACCCTCCCTCCTACACCAGCTGTTTAGCCACGTGTTTAGCTGCTCTATCTTCCTATTTCTAGCCTCACTGGCACGTGGCACAGGGAGTAATCCTGAGATTACAACCCTAGAGGTCCTGTCTTTTAACTTTCTGCCTAGCTCCCTGAACTCCTGCTGCAGGACCTCATGCCCCTTCCTGCCTATGTCGTTAGTACCAATATGTACAACGATCTCTGCCTGTTTGTCCTCCCCCTTCAGGATGCCCTCTACCCGTTCGGAGACATCCTGGACCCTGGCACCAGGGAGGCAACATACCAACCTGGAGTCTCTTTCACGTCCACAGAAGCGCCTATCTGTGCCCCTGACTATCGAGTCCCCTATTACTATTGCTCTTCTGCGCTTTGACCCTCCCTTCTGAACATCAGAGCCAGCCGTGGTGCCACTGCTCTGGCTGCTGCTGTTTTCCCCTGATAGGCTATCCCCCCGACAGTATCCAAAGGGGTATACCTGTTCGAGAGGGGGACAACCACAGGGGATTCCTGCACTGACTGCCTGCCCTTTCTGGTGGTCACCCATTTCTCTGCCTGCACCTTGGGTGTGACCACATTTATATAACTGCGATCTATGACGCTTTCCGCCAACTGCATGCTCCTAAGTGCATCCAATTGCTGCTCCAACCGAACCATGCGGTCTGTGAGGAGCTCCAGTTGGGTGCACTTTCTGCAGATGAAGCCATCCGGGACGCTGGAAGCCTTCCGGACCTGCCACATCTCACAGTCAGAGTTCTTGACCAACTCCATGAGGGACATTTGGGTGTGATGAGGATGAAGGAATTAGCACGCAGTTGTTTTTGGTGGCTAGGATGAGATGTCAAAATTGAATAGAAAGTTGGGCAATGCCAATCTTGTGCAAAACTAAGGAACACTCCACCATTAAATTTGTGGGAATAGTCGACTCAGCCATGGCAGAGAATACACATTAATTATGCTGGTCTACTGAGGGTCACATGTTCTTAGTGATTGTGGATGCGCATTCAAATTTGTGATAATGAAGTCAACGACGACTGAACAGACCATAGAAAAACTAGATGAAATATTCACAAGATTTGGAACACCGGAGCAGATTGTCAGTGATAATGGTATGCCATTTACTTTGAAGGAGTTTGAGACTATTTTTAAAAAAAATTCTGATTAAGGGGCAATTTAGCATCACCTACCCGGCACATCTTTTGGGTTGTGGGGATGAGACCCACTCAGACACGGAGAGAATGCGCAAACTCCACACAGACAGTGACCTAGAGCCGGGATCGAACCCGGATCCTTGGCGCCGTGAGGGTGCTTAGCTTTTTCATCCTCAGGAGCATCTTGTTTTGTGTCATTTAGAGGATAAGACAATCAATTTATGTAGCTATGATAGCAGTTCTTCTGTAACTTAAGGTCATTTTTGCTCGTGTGTTTGTGATCCAAAGCTATTATATGGGCAAGCTGTATAATTGTCCCTGCAAAACTGCAACTGCACTGGCCCTCCCCTATCTCCATTCCCAAAAGATTTGACCTTGGGTAAACATCTCCTGTGAGAGAGGAGGAGGATTATTGCAGTCAAATCTGGCTGGGGTCTTTTGTTACAACAGTTTGGCGCATCACCGGTGTGGTGAGCTATGACATACTTTGAGCGAAGGCACAATTATAGGTAGTTGGTGACACTCGATAGGACAGTGGTCAGAACTTTAAAGTACAGACTTGAAAATGACAAAGGTCATGAATGAGGTCACCTGTATCATGACTCTTAAGGAAGGATTGGTTGAATAACTTACCTTGGCTTTTCTGATGAAGTCATTAAACTGGCTAAAATTACTCTATTGCAAAATAATCCCAGGAATTAGATAGTTGGCTCTAGCCACCTGTAATGACCTCCAATTGGCATTATTGGTTGGCCAATTGGAGTACGAGCTCCCTCAATGATAGCTCATTGAGGGGGCCCATATACGCACCTGTGTAGGCTTTGTGAGGCAGTCTTAAGTTGACTGGAATGCCAGCAGCACTGGTGTGGTGACGGAACCCCTGCCGCCTGTGGATTATTACACCACCCCTCCACAAAATCTATTCCTCATTTTGAAATATGTAGCCGTTCTGTTCAATCTTCCAGCAATCTTTCTCAGTTAGGTTGTCTGCTCCCTTCAAAGTTGCCATTTCTTCTTTAACCAGAAGTAAATGTTTATTTTTTTTGCTGCACCAAATCTCCACCTCTTCTCGCATCATTTCCTATAATCTGCCACCTTGTCTGCCACTCAGTTATTTTGGAGCTGAACGTCTGCCTCTGCAGGAGTTTCCAGCCACACCTCAGGCCACCTGAGGTTGCAGCCTGGATGTCGAAGTAGAAAATGGAAATAGGAGGATAAAGCAGATGAATGTGCCGTGGATGACCTACACCCAGATGGATTGTAGCAATTCAGGAAGGCATTTCACTACCACCGTCTCAAAATTAATTAGAAATGGGCAATAAATGCTGGCCTTGCCAGTGATACCCATATCCTATGAACAAATAAGATTTTAAAAAGGGCTGATTAGGGACCAAAAAGGGGACTTACACATGGTGACAGAGGGAATAGCGTAGATATTAAGTGAATACTTTCCATATTTCTTTACCAAGGAATAAGAGGTAATTCAGATACAAGAAGAGTTTAAAATTGATAGAGTTTAAAATTGATACGGAGGGCGATTGGATAGGATGGCTGTACTTAAAGTGGATATGGCACCTGGAATGGATCAGGTGCATTCAAGGATAGAGAGAAGTGAGAGTGGAAATTGTGCAGCCTGGATGGCCGCATGGGTCTCGTTGTCTCGGGTCTCTGCACCGGTCGCTGGCCTCCGTACTGGCGTCATTAGCCAGGTCCACAGCAGGTACCCCTTATCCCCCAAGAGAGAACTGGCCATCCTGTGGCGGTCCTCGAAGAGGTCAGGGATGTCTGACTGTCCCAGGATGTAGCTGTCATGGACACTCCCTGGGAAGCGTGCACAGACGTGCATGATGGTCATGTGGTCGTCGCACACAAGCTGGACGTTCAAGGAGTGAAACCTATGTCCATAAATTTTCAGTTTTCCTTCGACTCAAAGATGGTGCCAGAGGATTGGAGAATTACAAGAGTTACACCCATGTTCAAAACGAGTATAAAAATAAGGCCAGCAACTACAGGCCAGTTTGTTTAACTGTGGTTAATCTTTGGTAATAAAATTAATAGTCACATGGACAAACGTGGGTTAATTAAAGAAAGCAGCATTCTTAACTGAATTGCTGGGGTATTATGAGGAGGTAAAAGAGAGGATTGATGAGGCTAAAGCTGTTGATGTGTTGTACATGGATTTCTAAAAAACATTTGACACAGTGTCACACAACAGACACCTGAGAAAAATTATGGCTGATGAAATAAAAGGGATAGTAATAGCAGGGATATGGAATTGCCTGAGTGATGTGAAACGGAGCAGTAGTTAATAGATGTTTTTTGGACTGGAGGACGGTTTGCACTGGAGTTCTACAGGTGTCATGGTTGGCACTCTTGTCCTTCCTGATATATATTAATGACCTAGTTCTTGATGTCCAGGGCACAATTTCAGAGTTTGTGGAAGCATTGTGAATGTGAGGAGGATAGTGTAGAACTTCAAAAGGACATAGACAAGTTGGTGGAACGTACAGACAGGTGGCAAATGAAGTTTACTGCGGACAAGTGTGAAGCCATTCATTTTGGTGGGAAGAGTATGAAATAAAGGGTACAACTTAAATTAGGTGCAGGAGCAGTGGGACGCATGTGCATAAGCCATAGAAGGTGGCAGGACATGTTGACAGCTCAGTTAATAAAGCATTAGTATTTTAAAAAAAAAATGTTTATTGGGATTTTCAATTTTCTTTACAAAAATATCACATCAAACAACCAAAAGCAGAAAGGTAGTTATAGGCATCAGTGTACAGCAGGTACAGCACAAAACAATAATCATTATAGGGGGCAGCACGTTGGTGCAGTGGTTCCAGGTTCGATCCCGGCTCTGGGTCACTGTCTGTGTGAGGTTTGCACATTCTCCCCATGTTTGTGTGGGTTTCACCCCCACAACCCAAAGATGTTCAGTGTAGGTGGATTGGCCACGCTAAATTGCCACTTAATTGGAAAAAATGAATTGGGTACTCTAAATTTATATTTAAAAAAAAATAATCATCATATAATTAGGAACAAATAAGAGCGGATGAGTCAGGAACAAAATCCCCAACATGGTCATTCCATGGATAAATGACCTGTCTGTACCCAAACAGGATACAGGCAACATTATAGACCTACATCTCACCCATAGCTATATAATAAAATGATAGGAGTCAGCCTTGGGTATCCCATAGAAAAAGTAAAAAAAGAGTGAGAACAAGATCCAAGCGCAAGAGTTTGAACTTCCATGAACTCATCTCGTAGCCCCAGATCAAAGGACAAAACAGATCACTAGACCATCAGCACCAGTACTGCCCTCAAGAACCAAAAGGAGTATAAACCTGGTGCCAATCTTAAATCGGGGGGAAACCCATTCCAGGACAGGAAGGCCGTCAGACCGACCCCCGGACTGGGGAGCACCCTGGGAGGGAGGGCAGACCTGCAACCGTCCCCGCCCCCACCGCCCTATAACTCGGACCATTAAAAAAAAGATTAGGCCACCCAAAAGCCAACGTAGATCTGTACCCGAGTGTCCATGACACCAAGACTCACTATTAACACCACCACAGCCAGTCCTCACAGGCACTAATACTAAGAGAGATGTAGAAGCCTAGCCTCCAAAACCTCTCAAAGGGAGAAGAGGAGTGAAGAAGAACAAGAACTTTCAGGAGGGGTTGCTGGATTAGAGGCGTTAATTCTAGGATATTATGACTAGACGAGAACTGGCCAACCAAGTGCCAAGTGTGTCCCTTCCAACTCTGAAGACAAACAGAATAAGGATAATTACTGGACACAACCGTGGAACCCTTCCCCTATCTTCACGTCTCCAGATTCCTCCACGACACCCCCAAGAGAGGTACCCACGTCCAAGGAGCATCAGGATACTGACTGTGATGCTGAGCCTGGCCTAGTCCAGCATCGCCACAAAGAAAAGGGAAAAAAGATCGGAGAAATTTGGTCCCATACAGGACATATAATAATCTTTATTAGTTTCACAAGTAGGCTTACAATAAAACTGCAATGATGTTACTGTGCAAATCCCCTATTTGCCACACTCCGGCGCCTGTTCGAGTACACTGAGGGAGAACTTATGTCCAATTCACCTAACAAGCATGTCTTTTGGGACTTGTGGGTGGAAACCGGAGCACCTGGAGGAAACCCACGCAGACATGGGGAGAACGTGAAGACTCCGCACAGACAGTGACACAAGCCAGGAATCAAACCCGGGTCCCTGGCGCTGTGAAGCAACGGTGCTAACCACTGAGTTACTGTGCCACCCTTGACACCTCTCCTCTTCCCAGAACCATCCAATACACATATCACCAACAGGACCAGTCCCCACGCCCCAACAGGACAAGAGAAGAGAAAAAAGAACACCTCTTGGGAGGGACCACCCCACTTGAAACACCACCTACCACCAAATAAAGGATATTCAGACCAGCTTCACTCATAAGAGCTCTGATAGCGTTAGAGCAAGCAAAGAGGGAGAACTACATCAGGAGAAACGACCGACCTCCCCCTAAAGGGGAGTCCAACAAATTCCTGTCCTCAACAGGATAATATACAGCCCACCTGGGCCTGAAAAAAGGCACAGACAAAACATATTTAACTCTGACTATTGGGGATCTTCCTCAAACGTAGCGAGGACAAATCACACCCCCCACTCTTCCGGCCCTGTTCATCCTCCCCCCAAGAGTATATTAGGATAAAGAAACTGCACAAATCCCGAAATCAATATTCAACTTAACATGATAAAACCTTATTAAATCAGGATAACTAAGTGCAGGACATCACACCCAAAATATTTACTTCCCTGCAAACAAATAACTTGACGATATTAACAGACAACAAAGTAAGTCCAGGACAACAACTGAGGAACAAGGCAGTCATCAGGATAAAGACTACTCCATTGGCGCATGAAGAAGTAGACATCCAGGATAATTCAGGATCTGAAATGGAAAGCACTCTTCAGGATCTTCCAAGGATTTAGTTGATTGGAACATGAACCTCATTTCTTCCAATGTGCAGACTTGACTGAGCCCAGGCGTTCAACTACCTAAGCTCCATCAGGTGAGGTTAAATCCTGGCTGGCTCAGGTGACCCCAACTGCTTTCGACTGACAACAGGAACACGCCCACATACAACCAGAGGCTGGAAGGCCATTCCAACTCCAGGCCATCCCAACTCCAGGCATCAGCGATTGAGTTAGACGTGCTTCATCGAATTTGAGCTGTCTGGCATACCAGGTCAAGATTCCCGAAACATGGCAGCCAATTCTCAAACTCAACTGGGAACTTCCTCACTCGAAACATCAGGCACCACTGGCTCCGCTTTGTCCTCACCCAAATTCCTCAGGATGGACGAGAGACCATGCAACAGGAACCCCACCATGCGAGATGGGGTTCCACCAGAGACAGCGCTCCCTGCTACAAGAACCTCCTCATGTGCCGCCACCACCTCCATAATGGCGCCTCGCAACTCTTGAAATTTGGCTGTAACGTCCTGCACTGCAAAGTCAAGTCTATAAGACGGATCACCTTCATCGCTAGCAGCCATCATCTGTAGATGTGTACTGTATCCTAACCGCTCAAAGGCAGATGTGCCACCAAAGTCAAGGCCCCACCCCAACTCCTTTCAGCTGTCATGCATCAACAAGGATTAAAACATATTCTCTCAACTCAAAGGTTCTGAAACATTGACCAAAAATCTTGGAACATAGTAAAGGCCATGTAAACTGAACAAATACATAAAAGAGATGTGCACAAGGATAAAAACAAAGATTGAAAGATGAGCAGAATCATAGAATCTCTACAGTGCAGAAGGAGGCCATTCTGCTCATCGAGTCTGCACCAACTCTCTGAAAGACACCCACCCTATCCCCATAACCCTACTTAACCTGCGCATCCCTGGGCACTAAGGGGCAAATTTAGCATGGCCAATCCACCTAACCTGCACATCTTTGGACAGTGGGAGGAAACCGGAGTATTCGGAGGAAACCCACGCAGACACAGAGGGAAAGTACAAACCTGTACACAGACAGTCACCCAAGGCCATAACTGAACCCAGGTCCATGGTGCGGTGAGGCAGCAGTGCTAACCAGCAGAACCGGAGCTCACAAAAATACAAAGCTGCTCCTGTGCTCACATCATGTGATCCCCATATAGTAATTTATTAATGGGGCATAAAGCACAAGAGCCTGGACGTTGTGTTCAATAGGACACCAGTTTGGCCTCAGCTGGAGTATTGCATCCTTTTCTGATGCCCCACTTGAGGAAGGATGTGAAGGCATTAGAGAGTGCAGAAAAGATTCACGAGAAGATAGATTGGAGAGGTTAGGACTGTTTTCCTTGGAGAAAAAATGCTGAAAGAAGATTTGATGGAGGTATTCAAAATCATGAGGGGTTTGCATATAGGTGAAAGGGAGAAACTTATCACTCGTGAAAGGATCTAGAATGAGAGGGCACAGATCTGAAGTAACTGGTAAAAGAAGCAAAAGCGACATGAGAACATTTCTTCAATGCACTGAGTTGTTGGGGTCTGGATTGCTCTGCCTGAGAGTATGGTGGAGACAGGTTCAGTTGAAGCATTCAAGAAAGAATGTGCAGGGTTACAGGAAAAGGCAGCAGAATGGCACTAAATGAATTGCTCATTTGAAGAGTTGATGCAAACACAATGGGCCGACTGGCCCATTCTGGGCTGTAACATTTCTGTGTTACAGGTGCCAGTGTCTTGTCTTGAATAAGTAGGCCATTAGGGGACATCGTAGGTTGGAAATGCCACATACCATGTGGGATTTGGAAATTTATAAAAATAATACTCCTGGTTTATGGCATGCCATCACATAAATGAAGGTGGCAATTATTTTCATTTTTTTTTTTTAGAAAATATTTTATTGAGGCATTTATAATTTTAACACTTTTCAACAATAACATCCAACAGAACCCACAATGAAAATAACTATCATCCCCACTTAAACACAACCCCCAACCAACATGGCTTATGATGACACACCAGCCCTTCCCAGCCCTCCTGCCATTGATTTTCCTACCCTTATTCGTCACTTAATTATTTTCATTTACTTTAGATTCAAAGCAAATACTGTTATTTTTTTAAAATCTCGAGATATGGGTGTTGCTGGCAATACCAGTTTCATTGTCCATCCCTAGAAGCTGAGTCACTTGCTAGTTGATTTCAGAGGACAGTTAAGAGTCAACCATGTTGGTGTGAAACTGAAGTCACATATATTACAAACCTGGTAAGAATGGCAATATTCCTTCCCGAAAGGGCATTAGCGAATCGAATAGGCTTGAATGACGATTCAATATCTAATTTTTACTGAAAACAGTTCTTTTATGTCCAATATTTTAAACTGAATTCATATTCTTAAATTGCCGTTATATAACTTGAAATGGTAATATGCATTTGTGTCCAGATGTTCACCCTGTATTTTGTTTTTACAGAAAGATCATAAGCTCAGAGAAGAATCCAGTACTCAGGAATCAGGTGCCACTTCCAAGAGCTATACTGAATCTAATACACATGGGTAAGATCTGAGTAGACCACCTGCTTGAACTTGGTTGTTACCTTTCCAGATGTACTAAATGTTATGGTCGGTTTGAGATTCCAACTGCATGCATCCACTGATGAAGTGAAGGGGCCACAGAATCCCTACAGTGCAGAAGGAGGCCATTTGGTCCACCGAGCCTGCACCGACCCTCTGAAAGAGTACCCTACCTATACCCACTGTCCGCCCTCGGCCTGTAACCCCACCTAACCTGTACATCTTTGTACACTAAGGGGCAATTTGTAGCATGGCTAATCCACCTAACCTGCACATCTTTGGACTTTGGGAGGAAATTGGAGCATCCAGAGGAAACCCACGTGGACACAGGGAGAACGTGTCAACTCCATAGTCACCTAAAGCCGGAATTGAACCCACGTTTCCTGCGCTGTGAGACAGCAATGCTAACCATTGTGCTGCCCAAATGAATAATACAATGCCTACTTATGTAAGATAAATCAAATTACTCTGGTTAGAGACATTCATTATCACTGACCAGTGATGTATGGCAAGAGGTACCTGCTTTACCGAATGCTTTTGAGAGGTACACAATATTAGTGGCATCTACAGAGGGACCTCAGCAATACATGAGCAACATCTCAAGAACAGGCTCAATTGGTGTTGAGATACACTTGTTGAGGTACAAAATGCAATAAAAGGCTGAATTTGATCATCATGTAAATATACTAGGAACCTTAACCATCAAGGAGGAATTCATAATTTGCCTTTCTCAATCTGTATCAATCAGAAACTGCATTGCATAGCAGCACTGGACTACAATGTGCTACTTAAGGAAATTAAGGCCTGGAAATAATTGTCCAATGTAGCAAGCAACATGCGCACTCATTCCACGTCAGAAATGAAAAAATGAAAATGAAATGAAAATGAAAAATGAAAATTGCTTATTGCCACAAGTAGGCTTCAAATGAAGTTACTGTGAAAAGCCCCTAGTCGCCACATTCCAGCGCCTGTTCGGGGAGGCTGTTACGGGAATAAGCTGCTTGTCGTATTAGATTAGGATACTTTTTTTCGAAGTTCATGGTGCACAGCTGAATTATTTAAAACACACATTAAAATATTTAACAAGAGTCATATCATAGAATAATAAACTGCAGAAGAGGCCCTTTGGCCCATCGAGTCTGCACCATTGCATGAAAAACACCTGACCTGCCTACCTAATCCCATTTGTTGGCACTTGGCCCATAACTTTGAATGTTACGATGCGCCAAGTGCTCATCCGGGTACTTTTTAAAGGATGTGAGACCACCTGCCTCAACCACCCTCCCAAACATTGCATTCCAGAATGTCACCACCCTCTGGGTAAAAAGGTTTTACCTCAAATCCCCCATAAACCTCCTGCCCCTACCTTGAACTTGTGTTCCCTCATAACTAACCTTTCCACTAAGGGGAACAGCTACTCCCTATCCACTCTGTCCATGCCCCTCATAATCTTGTACATCTCAACCAGGTCGTCCCTCAGTCTTCTCTACTTCATCAAAAACAACTCCAGTCTATCCATCTCTCTGGCAGCATCCTGGTTAATAGTCTCTGCAACCCCTCCAGTGCAGTCACATCCTTCCAAAATGTGATGACTGGAACTGCACACAGTACTCCAGCTGTGGCCTCACCAAAGTTCTATACAACTCCAATATGAACTCCCTGCTTTTGCAATCTATGCCTTGATTGAAAAAGGCAAGTGTCCCATATGCCTTTTTCACCACCCTATTAACCTGCCTTCTGTCTTCAGAGATCTATGGACAAATACACCAAGGCCCTTTTGTTCCTCGGAACTTCCCAGTGTCAGGTCGTTCATTGAATACTCCCATGTCACATTACTCCTTCCAAAGTGTCACCTCAGACTTTTTCAGGATTTAATTCCACTTTTTTGCCCAATTGACCATCCCATCTATATCTTCCTGTATCTTCCTGTAACCCAAGACGCTTAACCTCACAGTAAACACCCAACCAATCTTTGTGACATCTGCAAAATTATTGATCCTACCCCCCACAGTCATCTATTTTGTTTATATAAATGACAAACAATAGGAGACCCAGCAGATCCCTGTGGTTTGCCACTGGACACTGGCTTCCAGTCACTAAAGCAGCCGTCTATCACCCTCTGTCCCTCTACAACTAAGCCAATTTTGAATCCACCTTATCAAGTTACCCTGTATCCTGTGTGCATTTGCCTTTTTAAACGTCTCCTATGTGGGACCTTGTCAAAGGCATATGGTTGTTGTAAGATGCCCTTGTGAAATTCGTCTGCCCAGTAGCTAAATTGACATGTGATAAACTTGCTCAATAACTTCTGGCACTAACAGACACCAAGGACCTTTCAATTATGCAATTTAAAGGGTTCAGCCATAACTGAATGAAATGAAATGAAAATGAAATGAAATGAATGAAAATGAAAATCGCTTATTGTCACAAGTAGGCTTCAAATGAAGTTACTGTGACCAGGTTTGTTTCTAATTTGTCCTTTTAGGCTGCTGGTTAACTTTTGGTGTTTTTTGGTCGACTTTCTGATTTCTATAAACATAATTCTGACTTCTGCCAACAAGTGTTTGCTGATGTTGGGCTGCTGTTGTCTGCCATCACAACAGTTTCACTGCAGTCATTGGTCGTCTGATAAGTTTGCTTTGGGGTTAGATGAAGAGGGATTGCAGACAACAGGAAGAGGGAGGAGGCACAGGTGGATCTTCAAAGCGTACACCTTCTCCCTTAACTTTACTGAGGAACAATATCTGAGGCACTTACCAAGTTATGTTACAAGCTTCCAACCATGGCAATTGTAACTGATCATTAAATTTAAAACCAGAAGCTCCTTGCTGACTGCAGCAGCTAACACTCCCCAATTTGTTATTCACTATCTTGTCAGAGAGATCTCTGAAGCTCTCTACATCAGGTGGACCAACAGCATCTCTTTCCCAAAAGACAAGAAAAAAGGATGAGATAGCACTAGGCTTCACCCATATCAATGGTGTTTCCTGTCTGTAAGTCAGTATAGACTGCATCCGCATTGCCTTGCAGCCTCACCATCAACACCCTGGCACCTGCAGTTTATCTATGATCACAACAGCATGTCATGGAGGTTTGTGCCGGATTTTCTGACAGCAGTCCAAATCACACTCACCCTCTATAGACTGTCAGGTCACATGCTGGTTACCGGCCAACAACGGTGATCCCCATCAGACATGGCTCATAACTCCTGTCAAAAAGCTGGGGTCAGTTGTAGGCTTAGTATAAATGGGCAATTTTCAGGTTGGCAAGATGTAACAAGTGGAGTGTCATAGAGATTAGTGCTGGAACCTCAACTGATGACAGTCTGTATTAATGACTTGGAAGACGGGACCGAATGTATGTTTGCTAAATTTGCTGATGACACAAAGACAGGTAGGAAACAACGTTGTGAAGAGGATACAAGGAGTTTGCAAAGTGATATAAATAGGTTAAGTATAATGTGGGAAAATGTGAACTTGTCCACTTGCGCAAGAAAAATAAAAAGCAGCATATTATCTAGATTGCAGAACTCTGCAGCACAGAGGGATCTGGGCATCTTGGTACATGAATCACAGAAAGTTAATATTCAGGTACAGCAAGTGATTAGGAAGGCCAATTATATGTTGTGTTGTTTATTGCAAAGGGAGGAATATGAAAATAGGGATGCTTTGCTACAATTATATAGGTATTGAGAAACCACATCTAGCATACTGTGAACAGTTTTGGTCTCCTTATTTGAAAAAGGACATAATTGTACTTGATGCAGTTCAGGACTGATTCCTAGGGTGAGGGGGTTATCCTATGAGGAAAGGTTGGGTGTGTATCTGTTGGAGTTTAGAAAAAAAGAGAGGCAATCCTATTGAAAAATACAAGATCCTCAGAGGACTTGACAGGGTGGATGCTGAAAGATGTTTCCCCTTGTAGGAGAGACTAGAACTAGGGGACATGGTTTAAACATAAGGGAGGTCTCATTTAAGACAGAGATGAGGATAATTCCTTTCCCTCAGAGGGTCGTGGGTCTAGGGAATTCTTCCCCAGAGAGCAGTGAAGGCTGGGTCATTGAATATTTTTAATGCTTTGTTAGACTCTTGATTAACAATGGAGTCCAAGTGTATATATAGGGGGTTGACAGGAAAGTGGCGTTGAGGCCACAATGAGATCAACCATGGTCTTATTGAATGGTGGAGCAGGCTCAAGGAGCCAAATGGCCTGATCCTGTGCCTAATTGTTCTGTTCATATGTTTTTGTTCATATGAACTGCAGAAGTTTAAGATATAGCTCATCACCACCTTCTAAAGGCCAATTAGGGATGGGGGCAATAAATGATGGCCTGTCAATGGATGCCCACATGCCATGAATGAAGAAAAAAATTGTTTACATAATATTAATAGCTGTCTGTGCTCAGCTATTTATTAGATAATCTCACTGAACCATTCAAGAAGTCCCAAGTACTTCATTCTTAAAGAAATAGCGTGTATGGACTGTACTTTCATATTTATCACATAGATAAAGTTAATTTGTTACTATGGAATTCTGATGCCTCACAGTTGACATTGCTATTTTCATTGGACTTTTCCCTCTTTACGAGAACCACTGTTTTGAGCTTTGTCCTTCTGGAGGGAGCAGCTCAATTAAACTTTGTGAGAGCAGCACCAATGAGAACTCCAAATGGAATGTCATGGATTCCAAACATCATAAAACTATCTGAGAAGGAAAATACAGTACCATTTGGATTGTGGTGGATTGTGAATCTATCCAGTTGGTAAGATTTTCTTTTTAACTGTCATGATGAATTGGATCTCTATTGTGGTGTAATCTGAGTATGCAGATATGATTGTCACCATTTTGTACTTTGCAGTTGTACTGTAAAACTGTCCAGATTATTTGACTGATAAATAAAACTTATTTTGTGCCCATAGTCTGTGAAGTGTTCTGTGCGCTCTGAAATTATAGAAAACAACTGCAGTAATGCTGTCCTTCCTGGAATGTGTTGCATCAAGGAGATGCAATATATTCCAAGGGGTAACAAATTCAGTGTTACAAAATGGATTTCTGGACTGTGAGATAACATATGATTCAAAACCTTTTGTTTGAGCAATGGAAATTTTATATTTTTGATAAGATGAAGCTTCTCTGTAGTGTTTTGACTGTTCTTGCTTAGCTATCACGACATGTTAATGTCAAGTTATTGCTGATCTCTCTTATTAAAGTTAGATTTTTTTTTATAGTTACCATTCAAAACTTCATTCAGACCAGCATATTAGATGTCATTTTACAAACACTTTAATGTGAATTGATCAGATAGCAGAAGGATTTGCTAAATATCTAACTTGTTAAGGCACATGCCCTCTACTTCTTGTCTATGGCCAGTGACTCTGGGCGTGATTTTACCAAAATATTTGTAAGTGTGGTAGTGAGCGGGAAATGCCGCAAGCACCCAGACGTGAGGCTCCGCGAGGCCGTCACCGCTATGAAATGTTAATTGGTTCACTTAACGAGGCCACACAGAATTCACGGTGTAAATTGTGGTTCACCCCCTAATTCGCCCGGGACCGCACTCTCCAGGCCCCTGCTAGCGAGTGGCAGCAGCACAACCGCTCCGGCACAACCAACCCCACTGAGCTCACAGCCATGCCTCCACGGAGACCAGTCCCACGCTTTGGTGACTCCGACCTGGGATGACTACTGGGCGTGGTGGAGGCCAGTCGAGAGGCCCTTTCCCAGGAGGGTCAGCCACTGGGCAGACAGTGCCGCTTGGGACGAAGTGGCAGTGGCCATAAGCTCGGGGAGCATGACAAGGAGGACTGGCACCCAGTGCCGCAAGACAGTCAACGACCCCCACCAGGCCGCATGGCTGAGTTGGCACCGGATCGCCCCACTCCTCCTACCCAGGAAAGTGCATGGCACTGCCCTCACTCAGCTCCGTTCCATGCCCACCCATGGCCAGCAGTGCCAGTCACACCCCATGCTCCCACCACCCCCATACTACCCGCCCCCTCCCCCATAATCTGCATCCCCCCTTTCCTCCTCAACTCCCCCATACGGCCCATCTCCCCCGTCATACGGCCCATCACTCCCTCACCAAGACTCCCAGCGCACCCCTCATGATCAAAGATGCGTGTGGCTCACGATGCCCCCTCTGTGACCCCACAGGAGAAGCTGGCCCACAACAGGAGGGTGAGGGCCCAGGTGGCCGGCAGGGTGCCGGACATACGAGTCCCACACCCTATAAAGAGAGGGATCTGGGGTTACGGGGGTAGCCAAGAACAGATCCGTCACCGCAGTGGAGATCGGAGGTGAGGATCCACCGGCCCCATCCAGATCACCTGTCACATGTGAGTTGTTGTTATCAAATAGACTGACCCATCCCTCCCACTGACTACATGCCTATTCTCCCGCAGAATTCGCATCCGACTCTGCCGGACCATACAAGGTGGTCCTCCCCCTGCATCCTATGAGAACACTTTGGAGGAGAACTCCCGAGATCACCACTTTATCCCCATCACATCTATCACCCACACCCTCCACCAGTGCAGAGACACACACCTCGGCGGGAGAATGTACTAGACAGGCTTCTGGGGCACATTCTGGTGAACACTACACAGCTTCTGATGCACATTAGGTGGAGGTAGGTAAGTCCCAGCGAGACATCAGTCGGAGGTTTTCTGGATCCCAGGACCCAGTTGGGTCCCAGTCAGATGCTGAGACTCTGGACCCGGCTATCCTGGAGCTGATGCAGACGCTAGGGTGTGGACGTGATATTCAGATGGGGATATCAGCGACAATTCAGCAGGTCTGTAGCCAATTGGAGGATTGGCTACAGGCGCAGGAGATGGTGCCTGCAATGTGTAGCACTAAGGCCAATACTGCTAGGGTGGAGACTGTAGTGGAGAGCTTGGTGCACGGGTGGTGGTGTCCAAGGCGTCGCTCAGTCAGTGACGGCCATGTCTGAGCGCCTTGACTGCATGTCCCAGTCACTGGGGGACGTCACCCAGTACCAGGTGGACCTTGATGAGGGTCTGCGGAGCATATCCCAGTTTCAGGTGGGCATAGCCGAAGCTCTGCAGAGCATGTGCCGGTCACTGGGGAGCTTCACTGAGGGAGTCAACACCATGCTACAGACATTGGGCAGCCGCCAGGGCTGGCAGAGCCAGATGATTCAAGCCGGGGCTCAATCCAGCTGTCCCTCCGTCCCGACGTGAACCCCAGCGCCCTATGGGCATGGACCAGGAGGAGGGGGTGCTAGGTGTCAACCTGGAGAGGTAATGGCGGGTACCAGCCTTCCGTGACCCACCTCCCTGACAACGGCACGTCTCGGGGTCAGCGCCTGGAATAGGGTGGCACGGCAGGACATGTGCCGCCGGCAAGTATGCCTCTGAATCCAGGACCCCCAGAAGCCGACCACCAGGGGTATCGAAGGCCACGGGGCAGGGTAGGCAGAGGCTGCCTCCATCTGTGATGTGCATCACGCGACACACCTAGATGCAGTGGTAGAGTACAAAAGACTAAGCGGGTCAAGGATCACAGAGGGCACGGGCGGGGGGGGGAATGGGTATGGGGAAGGGAGGTGTTGAGTGGTGGGGGTTTGGTAGAGATGGGGAGAATGGGGAGAGGTGGTAGAGGTGGGAAGAGAGTGGGTGTAGGGTAGGTGGGAGCACATGTGTTCACTAATAAAAACCATTGACCACGAACACTATGATGCCTCTGCCATCTTCTTCCACAATGCGGGCCGATTTATCCCACTCCACTTACTGGAAGATCTTAACACTATGGCCAGCAGTTGCGATTCTATTGCTAAAGCAAATAGGAGCAGAGACAGTGGAAATTGCCCTTCGTGTCCAATTCTCCTAACAGCACGTCTTTCGGGACTTGTGGGAGGAAATCGGAGCATCCGGAGGAAATCCACGCAGTCACGGGGAGAACGGGCAGACTGCACAGACAGTGATGCAAACCGGGAATCAAACCTAGCGATGGGAAGCAACAGTGCTAACCACTGTGCTGCTGTGCCGCACATTTAACAGGGAGCTAGTACAAGGAGGCATGACATTGAATAATGATGGGTCATGAAATAAATGCATTTCAAATAAAAAAGGGGTTTATTAAATTAACTAAACACACTTAAAACGGATAAAGCTCATGGTCTGTATGGATTATTAATAATAATAATAATAATAATAATTTTTATTATCACAAGTAGGCCTACACTAACACTGCAATTAAGTTACTGTGAAAAGCCCCTAGTCGACACATTCCAGCACCTGTTCGGGTACACAGAGAGAGAATTCAGAATGCCCAATTCACCTAACAGCACGTCTTTCAGGACTTGTGGGAGAAAACCAGAGCACCCGGAGGAAACCCACGCAGACACGGGGAGAATGTGCAGACTCCACACAGACAAAGTGACCCAAGCCAAGAATCGAACCTGGGATCCTGGCGCAGTGAAGCAACAGTGCTAACCACTGTGCTACTGTGCCGCCACATATTTTGAAGGAATCTAGGGGAGAGATAGCAGAGGTACTATTCATACTTAATAATCCATTTGAAAAGGTATATGCCAGAGGATTGGCAAGATAGCTAATGTAATTCCTATATTTTTAAAATATAAATTTAGAGTACCCAATTCATTTTTTCCAATTAAGGGGCAATTTAGCGTGTTCAATCCATCTACCTTGCACATCTTTGGGTTGTGAGGGCGAAACCCACGCAAACACGGGGAGAATGTGCAAACTCCACATGGAGTGTAATTCCTATTTGGGAAGAGGGGCAGAACTTGTCCAGCAAGTTATCAACTAGTCGGTTTAACATTAGTGATAGGAAAAATAATCAAACCTTACTAAAGGAGAGAATAGGAGTGTCACCTAGAAGTGACTAATATAATAAAGAAGAGTCAGCATGGACTTCAAAAAAGGAAAACCTTGCTTCATTAACCTTACTGAAATTACTGAGACCAGAGAGAGTAGACAATGGTAATGTAGCAGATGTAATTTATCTGGATTTTGAAAAGGCTTTTGATAAGATTCCCTTGAACAGATTCGTAAGTCAGAGAATGCGGAGTTAGGGACAAATGGCAGAATGGATTGCTAGTTGGCTTCAAGACCTAAAGCAGAGGGAGGTGGGAAGTGGTGTTCCACAAGGATAAGTGCTAGGACCACTACTGTTCAAAATTTATATTAATGATTTGGACTTTGGGATCAAAATCACAATTTCTAAATTCATAGTTGACACTAAAGTGGGGGTTGGTGGTATTAGCCAATCGTGAGAAGGACTAGAGAAATTACAGGAGGATTTTTGTAAAGTCTCAGGCAAGCGACCACTCAAGCAATGTCTGGAACAATTTGGTTTTATTCAGGTTACTAGACACGTCCCAAAGGTCTCCTGCACTCGGCCCACACCTGGGCGGGGCTATTTATATCCCAGCAGTCCTAGGATCCGTGGGGTTAGCCCTGTCCCTCATATGGGTTCATTGTATTCACGCGAGGCCACAGGGTCTCCTGTAGGGTTATGGCACCCCCCCCCCCCCCCCCCCGTCGATAGCTTGACCATGTCGACGGAAGGGGGGAAACCCTTTGCTCTCTTCACCAAAGGCTGACTATCCGGCACCCGACTGCTCCAGACCCGAAGGAGTGTAATGGACCGGGAAGCATTGCTTTCTGGTCGAACGTATGGGAGGTTCTGCTGCCTCACCCCTGGACCTGTGACGTTGTCCGTTGGCAAAAGCTCCATGTCCGACTCCTGGTCAGACTGGTTGATGTCCTGCATTTCTGAGTCACCGGGTCCAGCTGTCTAACTGGGTACCACCAGCAACTGCTCCGGACGGAGGCACACCACCGGGCTCAGGATCTGTGGTCAGTCCTCGGGTACGTGTTTCACCCGGCTCCGGAGATGGTCCACGTGCCTATTTGAGTCCTTCCCTTGCACCCACACCCTATACGAGACCGACCCGGTGCGTTTTATGACTGTTCCCAGAGTCCATAATGCCCCGTCAGTAAAATGCCGGATGTAAACGGAGTCGCCAGCGGTGAATTCTCTCATGGGCCTGGCTCACAGCGCACTGGACTGTTCCTGCTGGTCACTGATCCTATCCCCGGTGAAACGAAGCTCAACCCTCTGCGCAAGTGTCGACCCATCAAAAGCTCTGTGGGAGTCACCCCGCTGGTAGCATGCGGCGTGATCCTATAGTAGAACAGAAAACGAGCAAGGCAGGTTTCTGGTTAGCCCATGGTCTGTTTTCTCATCTCCAGTTTGAACGTCTGTACAGCACGTTCTGCCAACCCATTCGAGGACGGGTGATAAGGCGCAGTGCAGACATGACAGACTCCATTTTACTTCAAAAAATCCACAAACTCCAAACAATGAACTAACTTGGTGCCATTGTCCAACACAAGGAGCTATTGGAGTCCGTGAATGCTAAAGGTCTGCTGGAGTCGTTCAGTGGCGGCACGTGATGTAGTTGTCATCATCCGGTGTACATCCAGCCATTTAGAGTGCACGCCCACCCTCGGATACAAGGCTCCCTGGGAAGATCCTGTAAAATCCACATGGAGATGGGACCAAGGCCAGCCCGGCCAATCCCATCCTCGTCACCAGTGTAAAGTATCAGGCAAGCGACCACTCGAAAGCGATGTCTGTAGAAAAATTTGGTTTTATTCAGGTTACTGTCATAATATCCACGCATGTATATAACGAAGTGCAGACAGGCAGTGATTGACACACAGGATGACCAGTAAGCACACAACACAGTGCAGCCAATCACCAGACAGGACACTACCACTATAAAGCCAGAGGGCACTAGGTTTCCCGCTCTCTCTGGACCCAGCCACTGAGACAGTCAGAGTCCACGAGCTAGCACAGTGCAAACACCATGCGGTAGCTAGTAAGTCTGGTCAGGCTAGTACAAGGTCTCCAGTCAGTTCAGTATAGTGTCGACCCACAGTTAAATATGTATGTTAGTTCTATCGTTCAATAAAACGGTGTTGGATCTTCTACAGTGTCAGAGGTCTGTTCCTCGCATCGCTGCATCAAGTGCAGTCCACACCGAACCGACCTGCCTAACACATCAGTTACTATACACTCCTACTTCCCGAAGGGTCTCCCACCCCGGCCCTCACCTGTGCCGGGGTTTTTATCTCCCAGCAGTCCTAGGAACAGTGGGATTAGCCCTACCCCTCATCTGGGTAGATCATATTCAGGTGAGGCCACAGGGACTCTGATGTTGCAGAGCCCTGGGTCTTCTGTAGGGTTATAACAATATTAATGAGTTTACAGAATGGGCAAATAAGGTAGCACATGAGGTAGCACATTTTGGGGGGAAGAATAAGGAGGCCACTTATTACATGGAAGGTGCAGGTCCTCCAGACACTACAAATCCTGATTTCAAAGACTTGAAGTAATATGAATTCTGTTAATGCATGCTATTAATGTTAGATTTTTAAACACACAGTAATTTAGATTTGGAGTAGTTGTAGTTGCAACACAAGTTTTATGACAACTGAAGGAACTACAGTTAGCGTTTGTACAGGGGATAAAGACTTTTGGGGGAGGTACAATAGAAGGATCAGGTACATTAAGGGTTAACCTGGGGCTGAGTACAGTACCATATACCCATGATGTAAGGAGGCACCTGACCGAGAGCTGAAGTCAGCAGTGTAGACCTAGACAGTAACATGTAGCGACATGCCAGGGAATCCGCTCCATACATGTCCCCTCTATGATAAATATGTACATAGTTTGTTAATGTTAAAGACCTCTTGGTAATTTCTACAAGCCTGCTTAATGGTGTCAGCAGTATACTCCATGGATAAACAAAACTGTGGTATCTGGAAAAAATAGGATATTTCAATTCCCCTGAGGGCAAATGGGGTTTGGGTTCAGCATATGTGAAAAACAGAACGTCTAACAGTACAGCACTCTGTCATTACTGCAATAAAGTGTCAGAATAGCTTTTGTGCTCAAGACTTGAGTGGGGCTGCGCTCACAACCTTCAGTGCAAAGAAGCATATGAAAATCTTCTGTTCTCTTGCTTGATGAAATCATTAATCAAACCAAATAAATGAATTAACACCTCTGTTAAAATAACAGGTAGTAGGTGTTATTGCTAATGCTGAATGATTTCAACTCATAGTGACATCAAGTGCACAGCACAAAAATGGCTATTTGGTTCAACTGATGTATGGAGCCACCTCCCAGTCTACTTTGTCTAACTCAATCAGCACATTCTTCTATTCCTTTCGCTTTCATGTATTCATCTAGCTTCACCTTAAATGCACCCAAGCTGGGGCAGCATGGTGGTGCGGTGGTTAGCATTGCTACCTCACGGCGCCGAGGTCTCAGGTCCAATCCCGGTTCTGGGTCACTGTCCGTGTGGAGTTTACACATTCTCCCTGTGTTTGTGTGGGTTTCGCCTCCACAACCCAAAGATGTGCAAGATAGGTGGATTGGCCATGCTAAATTGCCCCTTAATTGGAAAAAGTGAATTGGGTACTCTAAATCTTAAAAGAAAATGCATCCATGCTGTTTGCCCCAATACTCCTTTTTCCACATTCTTGCAATTCTTTGAGTAAAGAAGCTTCTTTTGAATTTTCTCTTGGCTGAGATTTTTAGGATGGCGAGGTTTCCCTTCCAGCCATCCAAGGAGTTGGCGGCGAACACATCCCTGCCAATACTGCCTGCCCCGCAGCCGACCAATATTATTGGCCGCAGCTCCCTAGTCCCTGCAGCATCAGAAGCTGCAGCGGTTCAGTCCCAAGAGTCCAAGGCCAGGTAAGTGTGGGTGGGGCAGGGAGGCGAGGCCCAGGGGGCTGGCAGATTGTTATTGGAGATTTTAGGTGGGAGTGAGCACCTAGAGAGGACATACCTTTTGAGTGGTTGCCCGATGTTAACATGAGGCTGCTGATGGAGGCAGCCCCCAGTCTGAGGCCTGAACCAGATTACTTTTAGAGCTTCCCCCTGCCCCGGAACACCTCCGCCAACTTGAAAATTGAGGCTGGATGGTAAACTGCCCTGAAGTGGTCACTAACAGGCTACTTAAGGGCCTCCTTTGGAGCAAGGGCAGATGTGCTAGTGTAGGCCTCATCTGTCCCAGTAAAACTGCAGAGTTCAGAGCGGGCAGGCACCCAAAAGAATTTTATGGCCACCCCCGCCTACAATTCGACTGCAGGGAATGTAAAAGTCTGCCCATTGTATTCCGAGAGTTTTGGACTCACCACAAGCAAAACCATTTTCTCTACAGCAACCCCATCAAACTGCTTCATCATGTTTCTAAAGACTAAAAATAAATGAGATTTCATAGAATCAATCGTAGAAACTTACAGCGCAGTTGGTGGCCATTCAACTTTTCATGTCTGCACTTGCTTTTTGAAGGAGTGGTTGTGTTTAGTCCTACATTGTCACGTTTTGTCCCCAACCTTATACGTTTTTCATCCTCAAGATTCAACTCAGCTGCCACTACCTTTTCAATTAGAACATTCCAAATCCCGGTAACTAAATGAAAAAACAAATTCTGATCTCCCACCTAAATCATTTTGTCAATTATTTTAAATCTGTAACCACTGGTTACTGACCTAAGTGCAGCAAGACCTCGACAATATCCACGCTTCAGCTGACAAGTGGTAACTAACACGTGTTACACAAGGTCCAGGCAATGACCATCTCCAACAACAGAAATCTAATCATCGCCCCTTGACATTCAATGTCATTACCATTGCTGAATCCCCCGATATCAACATCCTGGGGGTCATTGTTGACCAGGAACTGAATGAGCCATAAAAATAGGTGGCTACAAGAGCAGATCGGAGACTGCAAGTGCTGTGGTGTGTAACTCACCTCCTAACTCCTGAAAGCTTGTTCACAATCTACAAGGCACAAGTCAGGAGCGTGATGGAATACTCTCCCCTTGCCTGGATGAGTGCAGCTCCAACGACACTCTTGGGTGGGATTCTCCGTCGGCTGACGGCGGAATCGGGAAACGCGATTGGGCAGAGAATCGGTTTTGACGGCTAGATCGTGACGAACACCGGTTTCACGCCAAATTGCAATTGTCCAGTGCCACGACAGCGTCGTCGATGCGTTCCAAAATGCACGTACAGTAAATGGCGTTGGCAAATCATTAGCGGGCCTGACCCAGTATTCTCTGGGGCCTCCACGATGCTCCGCCTCCACTGGGACGCATTCCCGATGGCGAGGTTCATTTGTGCTTTTAAGAATCGTGGAACAGGCGCGTGGCTGCTGAGGGAGAAAGGTGGTACGGAAAGTGTCCAACATTGCTGTAGTTTGCTGACAGTTGTGCCGCTGGCCGGGGGGGGGGGGCTTTGCCAGAGGGCTGGGAGGAGTAGTGGGGAGTGGCCAGGAGGTGGGCTGTGGTGGGGGGGGGGGGGGGGGGAGTGGGTGGGGACGGAGACGGAAATTAATTGCTGTGGCCTGCAAGGCAGCCATGTAACTGCACACACCGCTGACTGCTCACTGTGAACTTAGGGCCACAGGTCTAATGGATGTCCCCAGGGCACACCCCAATTGCCCTTTGACCCTAGCTGACCCATCAGTGGGATGGGCGCGCACCACCGAAATCAGTGTCATCTTGTTGGCTGGGATGAGTGTGTCTGGGGAGTGTAATGTGTATATGCGGCTGCAGTTTGTCAGCCTCCCAGTGTCATGAACCCGGCGAATCCCGCACCTTTTCTCATTGGAATCGATTGTGTTCTACATGGTGCTGGTGTTACCCACTCCACAGTCGCTAAATCGAAATCAAAACAGTTTTGCTGTTGTGAAAATCCACAAATCCTGTCCCGACAACAACACTTAGTGTCAGGATCAGAGAATCCGGAGAGAAGTTTGAAACCATCCAGAGCAAATGAGCCCGCTTGATTGTGTTATGGGTCAGGGTTCAGAGAACCCCGAAGTGTATCATAGAGTTCACCTGACCCACAACATATTCAATAGATTGTGGTATGGGGAGCACACGACCCACTCTACAGGTGTGATACAGCAGAAATGGATCAGTATTTTTTAAAACAAAACAATGTTTATTCTATGAACTCAAGTTAACCTTTTTAAAACAAACAGTGAATATCTTAGCAACCATTAATTCAAAGATAACCCCCAAAGAATACAACACTAAGTAATCCTTTAAACTGTCCCTTTTAACATCCAAAAGACTTAACAAACCTTTAAACAGGAGCACATTAGGTTCACATTCACTATTGAGAACATTTATAATTCTGAATTCACCAAATGATCCAGAGATAGTCTTTGGATGGCAGAGATCAACAGGACAGCTCTTGGTTTAACTTCAGCTGCAGCTACTGGAAAACCCAGACACACCCAAGCTTTTTCTCAAAGTGAAACTAAAAAGCAGAACCAGAGCTCAGCTCCACCCACACTCTGACATCACTGCAGTAACATGAGCAGCTAACCATTTCTTAAAGCGACATTCTCATGACACCTTCCCCCAAGAAAAAAAAAACAAGCCATCAACTTCAAGATGGTTTCATTTTTCACCTTTATCATTTCAAAAAACAACACATGCCAACAGGTATAATAATAGTCCATTTTTTTTCGCTCTTCTTCCTCCTACTGAAACTCCTTCTCGATTGACAGTCTCTTTGAACAAGAAATTCTCTGCATGATCCGTCCATTTCTCTACGCCTCGGCATTTTTCTTTAAAGTCAGATACTTTAGTTCAATCTGATCACAGAGTCCCTTGTAATTCTCCAACACAGGAGCATTGGTTATCACAACTTTCAGGCAGTCAAATGCCTGTCGAAAGTCCGCTGACCATTGAAATTTTCGACGTTTCTTCAGCAAGTCCATCAGTGGAGCAATCACGCTGCAAAACCTTTGCACCAATGGTCGATCAAATCCACTCATGCCAAGAAATCGCATCATTTCCCTTTGTCTCGAGGGTATCGGAAACTCCTCAAGAAAAGTGACTTGGACTTTCCCAAATTCACTTTTGGCTAGGTTTATCACCAAACCCGCCTCCTGAAGTCGATCGAATAACTCCATCCGATGTTTTAAATGTTCTGTCCATGTCTGGTTGAAAATTACCAGATCGTCGATGTATACCGCACAATTGGGTAATCCTGAAACGACTGTGTCAGTTAACCGTTGAAATGTGGCTGGGCCGTTTTTCATGCCAAATGGCATAACTTTGAATTGGTATATACCATCTGGAGTCACAAAAGTTGAAATCTCCTTCGCCCTTTCGGATAAAGGTACCAGCCAGTAACCTGCCAGTAACCTTAAATAAATCCAGTTTGGAAATAAAAGCAGACTGTCCCACTTTCTCAATGCAATCCTCCAATCGTGGGATAGGATAAGAATCCGTTCTTGTAACTGCATTAACCTTTCTGTAGTCCACACCACAACCGTTGGGTACCATCTGGTTTTGGTACCATCACTATGGGTGAGCTCCATTGGCTGCAACCCACTTCAATTATGCCATTTTCAAGCATACTTTCAATCTCTTTGTTAACCTGTGCCAATTTTAAAGGGTTAAATCTGTATGGATGTTGTTTGATCGGAACAGCATTTCCCACATCTGCATCATGTGTAGCCATTTTAGTACTTCCCAATTTATCTCTACAAACTTGCCCATGTGATATCAATAACTCTTTCAGGTCAGTTCGTTTTTCCTCTGGAAGATAACTCAACAATTTAACCCAATTTTTAAGAACATCCTCATTTTCCAATTTAATTTGAGGTATGTCAAATTCACAGTCATCTGGATTTGGTTCGTCACTTTGAGTTAGAATCATTACAACCTCCTCCTTTTTCTCTCCTTCCCTTTCAAAGTACCTTTTAAGCATATTCACATGACACATTCGGTGAGTCTTCCTTCTATCTGGTGTTTTTACCACATAATTCACCTCACTTAATTTCCTTTCAGTCTGATAAGGTCCACAAAACCTAGCTTTTAAAGGTTCACCTACCACCCGTAACAACACAAACTTTATCCCCACTGGCAAAACTATGAACTTTGGATTTCTTGTCCGCGACCCGTTTCATCACATTTTGTGCAACTTTCAAATGTTGTCTAGCCAATTCACCTGCTCTATTTAATCCTTCCCTAAAATTTGACACATAATCCAATAATGTAATTTCCGATTTCTCACCCACCAATTTTTCCTTAATCAATTTAAGTGGTCTTCTTACCTCATGACCAAAAATTTGTTCAAACGGACTAAATTTGGTTGACTCATTAGGTGCATCCCTAATTGCAAACAGTACAAATGGAATTCCTTTATCCCAATCCTCTGGATAATCTTGACAATAAGCCCTCAACATTGTCTTTAATGTCTGATGCTCTGATTCTTAACGCTCCCTGCGATTCTGGATGGTACGCAGTTGATTTAAATTGTTTTATTCCTAAGCTATCCATAACTTCTTTGAATAACTTTGAGGTAAAATTTGATCCTTGATCAGATTGTATTTCTGTCGGTAGTCCATATCTAGTAAAGAATTTAAGTAATTCCTCCACAACCTTTTTAGCTGTAATATTACATACTGGAATGGCTTCTGCAAACCTAGTAGACAAATCCATTATAGTCAAAAGATATTGATTCCCACTTTTCGTTTTAGGAAGCAGTCCTACACAATCAATTAGGGCCCTTGTAAAAGGTTCCTCAAATGCTGGAATGGTATTATGGGCGCTGGTTTTATCACTGCTTGAGGTTTCCCTATCACTTGACATGTGTGACATGATTGACAAAATTTAACTACATGTTTATGTAGTCCAGGCCAATAAAAATGTTTCTGGATTTTAGCTCTAGTTTTCCTTATCCCCAAATGACCTCCCACTGGTACCTCATGTGCAACTCGCAATACCTCCTTTCTATATGCTACCGGCAATACTACTTGATGAACATTTGCCCACTTTTCATCCGCCTGCATATGTAAAGATCTCCATTTTCTCATCAAGACATCACTTTTACGGTAATAACACTCTGGTATACACTCAGATTTCTCTTCCGTATATGCTTTCTGATACATCCGTTTTATTTTTACATCTTTCTGTTGCAACTGCATTAATTTTCGTGAACTAAAGATATCCGCCTCACCCTCCACCTGTTCTTGTTCTTTTTCAACCATCTGATCAAAAATAGTTTCTGATAATTGCACTTCAACTTCACCTTCACTCTTTGATTTCTCCTCGTCTTAACCTGTGACTTTCCGACCTTGTTACTACACAATCCAGAAAAATTCCAGGGTATTCGTCCTTCAACACTTCAGTTTTCTGATTTTCCACTGGCTTATCAACCACAGTAGGCATCACTCCCACTTGTGATCCAGCTATATCATTACCCAAGATAAACTGTATTCCTGGACAAAATAGTTTCTCTATTACTCCTACTACCACTTCACCACTCTTCACTGGACTTTCCAACCTTACCTTATATAATGGAACGCTACTCCTTTTCTGGCAACATTCTTCCCAACCTACATAACTCCTCATCTCTTACCATTAAAGATTGACGAGCTCCCGTATCTCTTAAAATTGTGACTTCTTTACCTGCTCCTCCTGATACACATGAGTAAACGTTACCCACACAAGTAAATTCTTTAAAGACATCTGGCACCTTCTTACCAATCACCTCTTGAACAGTCTGTACAATCTTTTGCACCTCCTTTGCTTCCCTTGGGCTTTCCTTTACCACTCTAACAAACCCCACTGTCTTATCCTGTTTTACCACATTAGCCTTCCCAGTGCTTTTCTTCAACCACCAACACTGTGACTTTACATGGCCTAGTTTATTACAGTGAAAACATTTGAAACTTTTCATTTCTTTTCCACCCTCCTGGATTTATTTTTTAATCTGAGGTACACAATCCTTATTATCTCCCATCAGATCACGTTTACCTTTACCACTTGAGTATTTCTCATATCCGCAGTTTCTATCCCTCACTGGCTGAAACTGATGTCAGAAACCAAGCTTTGATTTATGAACTAATTCATAATCATCTGCCATTTCTGCTGCTAATCTCGCAGTTTTAACCCTCTGTTCTTCCACATGAGTTCTCACTACATCAGGAATTGAATTTTTAAACTCCTCCAAAAGTATAATTTCTCTGAGAGCTTCATACGTTTGGTCTATTTTCAAAGCCCTTATCCACCTATCAAAATTACTCTGTTTGAGCCTTTCAAACTCCATGTATGTTTGACCAAATTCTTTCCTTAAATTTCTAAACCTTTGTCTGTAAGCTTCAGGCACTAGTTCGTATGCACCTAAGATGGATTTTTTCACTTCCTCATACGTCCTCCGGTAGTGATGCAAACACTTCACCAGCCCTACCTACCAGCTTTGTTTGAATCAGTAATATCCACATGTCCTGTGGCCATTGCATTTGTTTAGCTACCTTCTCAAATTAAATGAAAAAGGCTTCTACCTCCGTCTCGTCACACCTTGGCAATGTTTGGATATATTTAAATAGATCCCCACCTTCGACTATGGCGCTCTTTCTCACTATCCTCATCACTATCATCCAACTGTACGTTTCCTTTTACATCTGCCAATTTTAACTGACTATCATGTTTCATGGCCATTTTCTGAAGTTCAAACTATCTCTCTTTATCTTTTTCCCTGATCTGTATCCCCCTTTTTCTTTTTGTTCTGCTAGGGCTATTCTTTCTTTCCTCCTTTCTTCTCTCTCCTTTTCTTTGTCCTCTCTATCTCTCTCTCTTTCTTTATCTTTTTCCTCTCTTTCGTATTCAAGCTGCTTTAGTTCTTTCTCATGTTCCATTTGTTTAATTTCTAACTGAATTTTTGCCGTTTCCAATGAGTCAAACTGTATCTCAGGCAACTTGAAATGCTTAACCACCGCCATAATTACCTCATCTTTTCGCATTTTGTCAGGTGATGTTAACTGCAATGTTTTTGCCAAATCTAAATCTGAAATCTGCTTTTAGACTCTGTCCGTAAGGTACTGCGTGTGACCGTCTCCACCCCCAAAAACTTCAGAGCCTCTGAAAGAACCATTGTCCAGAACACACTCCGTACTCCAACTAAAATACCACACCTGAAAAGCAACCACAATATGCTCACCCCTCTCTGCCTTTAAGTTCACTAAGCCAATCCAATAGATAGACTTTTATCCTCCTCGAGCCCACAATTGTTATGGGTCAGGGTTTAAAGAACCCCAAAGTGTATCATGGAGTTCACCTGACCCACAACTTTTAATAGATTGTGGTATGGGAGCACCGAAATGGACCAGTATTTTTTAAAACAAAACAATGTTTATTCTATGAACTCAAGTTGACCTTTTTAAAACAAAGTGACTATCTTAGCAACCATTAATTCAAAGATAACCCCCAAAGAATACAACACTAAGTAATCCTTTAAGCTGTCTTTTTAACATCCAAAAGACTTAACAAACCTTTAAACAGGAGCACATTAGGTTCACAATCACTATTGAGAGTATTCATAATTCTGAATTCACCAAATGATCCAGAGATAGTCTTTGGATGGCAGAGTTCAACAGGACAGCTCTTTGTTTAACTTCAGCTGCAGCTCACTGGAAAACCCAGGCACACCCAAGCTTTTTCTCAAAGTGAAACTAAAAAGCAGAACCAGAGCTCAGCTCCACCCACACTCTGACATCACTGCAGTAACATGAGTAAATTCTGGAACTCTCTCCCGAACAGCACAGTGGGTGTACCTACACCACATGGACTGTAGCAGTTCAAGAAGGCTGTTCACCACCACCTTCTCGAGCAATTAGGGATGGGCGATAAATGCTGGCGAATCCAGTGATACCATATCCCTTGAATGAACTTTAAGAAACTCGCCACAGGCAATAATAATAATCATTACTAGTGGCACAACTAGGCTTACATTAACACTGCAAGTTACTGTGAAAATTCCCTAGTCGCCACACTCCGGTGCCTGTTCGGGTACACTGAGGGAGAATTCAGAATGTCCAATTAACCGAACAAGCACGTCTTTCGGGACTTGTGGGATGAAAGCGGATCACCTGGAGAAACCCACGCAGATACGGGGAGAACGTGCAGACTCCGCAAAGACAGTGACTCAAGCCGGGAATCGAACCGGGGTCCCTGGCGCTATGAAGAAATAGTGCTAATCACTATGCTACCGTGCCGCCCTATAGCCTTTACCGACTTTATCCAAACTCTTCAACGTCTTCAAAAGAGCCGCTGATAGCACAGTGGTAAGCACAGTTGCTTCACAGCTCCAGGGTCCCAGGTTCGATTCCCGGCTTGGGTCACTGTCTGTGCGGAGTCTGCACGTTCTCCCCGTGTCTGCGTGGGTTTCCTCTGGGTGCTCCGGTTTCCTCCCACAGTCCAAAGATGTGCAGTTTAGGTGGATTGGTCACACTAAATTGCCCTTAGTGTCCAAAAAGGTTGGGTGGGGGTTACTAGTTTACGGGGATATGGTGGGAGTGTGGGCTTAGGCAGGGTGCTCTTTCCAAAAAGGGCCAGGACAGACTCGATGGGCTGAATGGCCTCCTTCTGCACTATAAATTCTATGATTCTATGGTACTTCTTAACCTCCTCTGTTCCAAAGAGAACATTTTTAACTGTTACAACATCTCAAAACTTAAGTCTTTCATCTGCGGTCACACCCTGCCTAAGCCCACACTCCCACCATATCCCCGTAACCTAGTAACCCCCACACTGGCAAATCGCCTCTGTACCTGGCGATAATGCGTGGGTAATTCTAAGTCCATAGCCTGCCCAAAAATAAGTGACTAGGCGCCGTACTCAATATTTAACTCTTTAGTAGTCTGCCTTAATTGTCATTCGTTGACAATAAACGGTCATGTGGCCCGGAAGAGCTGGAGAAGGTCGGTGGGTCCTGAGACGTCGATTGCTCAAAACGTTGTCCATAAATTATTGACAGAAATAAAATGCCAATTTGCTTTGGAAGAAAAATAGTGCGAGCCAGTCGATGACGGTCTGAGTTTTTGGATTGCGATGAAAGCACTGTGACGCTGTTCATGCGGCGGCGACCTTGTGCAGTGAGTAGTGAGGCTGCCCGCTGCTAATTATTGACAAGAAAATCCGTCTTCTGGTATCATGTAAATTCTTTCTGTTTTACATACTTGCGGGGTTATGTGAATTGCCGGTCAGGTCGAGCTATGTTTACAATTGAGGACTGTTTACACAACATCAGAAAATAAAATATATTTGGTAGGGAAATTCCTTACAGCCCAGCAACAAGGAGGAAGCACTTAGCTGCTCAGTCCTCAAGAATGTGGCTTCGAGGGCTTCTGGCGTTCAGCCCGTGAAAACCTAAAAAGGCCTCTCCAACTGGATGTTGCTTTTGTATTTCTGCCGCTCTAGATTTTGATGGGGATGTGCTGCCTCCAACAGCCCAAAACCATGATTTGTTTTATAGCCTGGCATGTCATGTGCACAGCGAGGTTTCTAAACCGAATCTTTCACTTGTTAATTCTCATCCTCAAATGTTTTCTTTTACGATTCTACACCCATACTCTAGACCATCAAAATGGCATATGTTGTCCTATATTTGGGTAGAAAGGCTATAAAGAGGAACGAAGTAAATCTAGTTTCAAAGTGCAGATGGAAACAAGTGCCAGGAACGTGCAAGATGACTGTTCCGTATAGAAACATCTTTGTGTACTTGACTTGCCAAGCTATATAATAGCCCAACTTTAAAAAATAGATTTATTTATTGCAAGAAGTAAGCTTGAGCAAGAAAACTAACCAGCAAAGGTGCAACAATACATACATTTGTGTCAATACTTTAAAGAAACTGCTTAATTTTTAAAATAATTCTTCAACTGAGTCCATAACATGATAAATATTGTAAATGGTTAAATAAGTTGCTGCCCATACCCTTCAGTTTCTTTTGAAGTGGCAACCAGTTTTGTTTTTGAAGAATGATCCTGGTTCTTTTTCAACACACTTGACAATTAGAATTATCATAGCTCCACCGGGTCAGATCTAAATAACGTTTTTGGAATTTCTGTCTGACGTCACTAGATTCTTACAGTAATCCACAGTCCATAAGATTTGTTGTTTCTTCTCACAGTGGCAAACATGCCCATATTAGCATGGCTGGTGGTATTAACAGGACCGTTTTGACCTGATTAGGCTGTCTTTATTGAGAATAACATAAACAATGGTGAGCAAACCCACCCCCTGAAAAATAAAAGCTGGCAACTATTCTCAGAGTCTTGCATATTGCTTTACACAAGGCTCTTGAGATATAGGAGTTCCTTTCAGAAAACAGTTTAAGGATTTGCATATAACAAGTATTGTCTTTGCTAAAAATCCAGACAAAAGTATTATAAACTTGTTTAGACCATGCAAATTACAGTGCACAGGCCCATTCTCCATATTACAAAAAAGAGCAGTGAGGTGCAGGAGAAGGGGCTAGATTCTCCGACCCCCCACCGGGTCGGAGAATCGCCGGGGGCTGGCGTGAATCCCGCCCCCGCCGGTTGCCGAAGTCTCCGGCACTGGAGATTCGGCGGGGGCGGGTATCGCGCCGGTTGACCCCCCCGCTCGATTCTCCGGCCCGGATGGACCGAAGTCCCGCCGCTAAAATGCCTGTCCCGCCGGCGTAAATTAAACCACCTACCTTACCGGCGGGACAAGGCGGTGCGGGCGGGCTCTGGGGTCCTGGGGGGGGGGGGGGGGCGCGGGGCGATCTGGCCCTGGGGGGTGCCCCCACGGTGGCCTTGCCCGCGATCGGGGCCCACCGATCCGCGGGCGGGCCTGTGCCGTGGGGAGCACTCTTTCCCTAGCTGGCGGGGCACCAAAGGCCTTTTCCGCCAGCTGGCGGGGCGGAAATTCATCCGGCGCCGACCTAGCCCCTCAATGTTGGGGCTCGGCCCCCAAAGATGCGGAGCATTCCGCACCTTTGGGGCGGCGCGATGCCCGTCTGATTTGCGCCGTTTTGGGCGCCAGTCGGCGGACATTGCGCCGTTTCCGGAGAATTTTGCCCAAGATGTTGCAACTGACAAATTACAGCTGTCAGGAAAGACTAAACATTCTGGGGTTCTGTTGAGAAAAAAGAACAGTAAGAAGTCTTACAATACTAGGTTAAAGTCCAACAGTTTTGTTTCAAATCACTAGATTTTAGAGCCCTGCTCCTTCCTCAGGGAGGAGGATGAAGAGGGATGTTCCAGAAACATATGTATAGACCAAGTCAAAGATGCAAGACAATACTTTAGATCCAGAAAGAGGGGTATTCCCAGGTTAAAGAGGTGTGAATTGTCTTACTGTGCTCACCCCAGTCCAATGCCGGCATCTCCACATCGAGAAATGAGAAATGGTGACCTAACAAAGCTCCTAAAGTTTAAAAAATAAAAACAGAAAATCCTGGATAAACTTAGCAGGTCTGGCATCATCTGTGGAGAGAAACGGAGTTAACATTTTGAGTCCATATGATCCTTCTACAGAACTGAAGAGAGGTAGAAATGTAATGAATTATATAGTTGAAGAGGTGGGAAGAAGAGAAGGTTGGAGCTAAGGCGAGATTGACAAAGGTGTCAAAGACATAATAAGAAGTGTGACAACACCAGGTTAAAGTCTAACCGGGTTGTTTCGAATCATTAACTTTCAGAGCTGTGATTTGAAACAAACCTGTTGGACTTTAACCTGGTGTTGTAAGACTTCTTACTGTGCTCACCCCAGTCCAACAGCATCTCCACATCAAAGACATAAGACAAAGGGAGGTGTTGATGGTGCCATTAAGGTCTGAAGAGTGCTAATAGTGGTAAAATAACAATGTGTTAATAGGAAAACAAAGGTCAGTGCTCAGTGGGAGAAAAACTCAACAAGGGACAAGACAAGTGGCCATGTGGGAAAGGGGTGGGCCTGTGTTTGGGAAAGCCAAGGAAACAAAAAGGGTGGGTCAAGTTTGAGGGGACCATTCACAGTCTAAAGTTGTTGAATTCTAGGTTGAGTCCAAAAGGCTGCAATGTGCAGAACCGGAAGTTGAGGTGTTGTCTTCTAGTTTGCATTGAGCATCATTGAAACATTGCAGCAGGATTAGGACAGACATGTGGGATGAGAAGGGCAGCACAGTGGTTAGCACAGTGGCTTATCAGCGCCAGGGTCCCAGGTTCGATTCCTGGCTCGGGTCACTGTCTGTGCGGAGTCTGCACGCTCCCCCAGTGTCTGCGTGGGTTTCCGCCGGGTGCTCCGGTTTCCTCCCACAGTCCAAAGACGTGCAGGTTAGGTGGATTGGCCATGATAAATTGCCCTTAGTACCCAAAAAGGTGAGGTGGAGTTACTGGGTTAAGGGGATGGGGTGGAGGAGTGGGCTTAAGTGGGGTGCTCTTTCCAAGAGCCGGTGCAGACTCGATGGGCCGAATGGCCTCCTTCTGCACTGCAAATTCTATGAAGTCTATGAGAACAAGATGCTGAGTTTAAATGGCAAGTGACTGGGTGGTTGGGGTCATGCAGACTGAGTGAAGGTGTTCCGCAAAAGCAGTCTCCAGTCTGTGTTTAGTCTCCCCAGTGCAGAGGAGATCACATTTGGAGTAGCGAATACAGTAGATCAAGTTGAAGGAGGTGCAAATGAAATGCTGCATCAGCCGGAAGGAGTGTTTAGGTCCTTGAACAGTGAGGAAAGAGAAGGTAAAGGGCATGTGTTTCACCTTCTGTGATTGTATGGGAAGGTGCTGTGGGACGTGGATGAAAGGTTGGGAGTGATGGAGGAGTGGACCAGGGTGTCATGGAGGGAGTGGTCTGTGTGGAATGCTGATGGGGGCGCGTGAGGGGAAGATGTATTTAGTGGTGATATCATGCTAGAGCTGGCAGAAATGGTGGAGGATGATCCTTTGAATGTGGAGGCTGATGGGGTGAGATGGGAGGACAAAAGGGACCCTGTCATGGCTTTGGAGAGAGGGGAAGGGGTGAGGGCAAGTGTGCAGGAGATGGTCAGACACAGTTCAGTGCCCTGCCAATCACAATGGGGGAATCCTCAATTGAGCAAAAAGGCAGACATGTCTGAAGCACTGTTTTCTTGAATCATTGGAACTAATGCAGCGGAAACGGAGAAACTAGGAGAAAGGGATGGAGTCATTACAGTGGGCAGAGTGTGAGCTAGTGAATTTGTAATGAATAATGATGTTCAGTCTATTGCCAGAAATGGAGATAGAGAGGTCAAGGAAGGGACCTAATAGTTAAGACTGGGTTTGTTTGAATCGATAACATAATCATTAATTATGCCATTCATCCATCCCAATTTGCTCCATATGCACTTTTAACTCATTTAACTCTATTATTCTAATTTCTTGAGCTGCCCAAAATTAAAGGCAGCATTCTGAGTTTGTCTTATCCATGCCATTTTTTTTTAACCTCTGAATGTTGGCTCGCTACAATTCTGCTCAAATAAGCTCAGAAGCTATTCGTAGTACACGCTATTCTACTTTAAAAAAAATATATATTTTATTCAACTTTTTCGGCCATACAAAACAGTACAAAGGTTTTTCCCCCTTTTACAACAGCAAAACAATATAAATAACCGTGACCGTATTTTAACAAATAAATAAATAATCTATAAACTAAATGGCAAGTGCCATAACAAAAATAATAGCTCTCCCAAAGAATAAAATCAGCAATTCAATATACATAGCCAAGTACCAATATCTTTACAAAAACACCCCTGAGGACCCACCTGAGCCCCCCCCACCCCCCTGGGTTGCTGCTGTTACCTTCCCATTTCCTTTATCGTTCTGTGAGGTAGTTAATGAACGGTTGCCACCGCCTGGTGAACCCCTGAGGCGAACCCCTTAGTGCAAACTTTATCCGTTCCAGTTTTATAAACCCTGCCATGTCGTTTATCCAGGTCTCCACGCCCGGAGGCTTGGCTTCCTTCCACATAAGCAGTATCCTTCGCCGGGCTACTAGGGACGCAAAGGCCAAAACATCAGCCTCTCTCGCCTCCTGCACTCCCAGCTCTTCTGCAACCCCGAATACAGCCAGCCCCCAGCCTGGCTCGACCCGGACCCCCACCACCTTTGAAAGCACCTTCGCCACCCCCACCCAGAACCCCTGCAGTGCCGGGCATGACCAAAACATGTGGGTGTGGTTTGCTGGGCTTCTCGAGCATCTCCCACACCTATCCTCTACCCCGAAAAATTTACTGAGCCTTGCTCCGGTCATATGTGCCCTCTGCAAAACCTTAAATTGTATCAGGCTAAGCCTGGCGCACGAGGACGAAGAGTTTACCCTACGTAGGGCATCTGCCCACAGCCCCTCTTCAATCTCTTCCCCCAGCTCTTCCTTCCATTTTCCCTTCAGCTCATCCACCATGTTCTCCCCCTCGTCTCTCATTTTCCTGTATATATCTGACACCCTACCATCCCCCACCCATGTCCCTGAGATCACTCTATCCTGAATCACCTGCGTCGGGAGCTGCGGGAATTCCCTCACCTGTTGCCTCGCAAAAGCCCTCAGTTGCATGTATCGAAGTTCATTCCCTTGGGGCAACCCATATTTTTCCGTCAGCGCTCCCAGACTCGCAAACGTCCCGTCCAAGAACAGATCCCTCAGTTGCACAATCCCAGCTCTCTGCCATGCTCCAAATCCCCCATCTATTCTCCCCGGGACAAACCTATGATTATTTCTTATCGGGGACCGCACCAAGGCTCCCGTCATTCCCCTATGCCGTCTCCACTGCCCCCAAATTTTCAGTGTTGCCACCACCACTGGACTTGTGGTGTATTTCTTCGGGGAGAACGGCAGCGGTGCCGTCGCCAGTGGTTGTAGGCTGGTTCCTTTGCAGGACGCCATCTCCAATCTCTTCCATGCCGCTCCCTCCCCTTCTTCCATCCACTTACACACCATTGAAATATTGGCGGCCCAATAGTACTCACTTAAGCTCGGTAGTGCCAGTCCCCCCCCTCTCCCTGCTACGCTGCAAGAACCCCCTCCTCACTCTCGGGGTCTTCCCAGCCCACACAAAACTCATAACGCTTTTCTCGATCTTCTTGAAAAAAGCCTTCGTGACCATCACCGGGAGGCACTGAAACACAAAAAGGAATCCTGGGAGGACTACCATTTTGACCGCCTGCACCCTCCCCACCAGTGACAGGGGCACCATGTCCCATCTCTTAAAATCCTCCTCCATCTGTTCCACCAATCGTGTTAAATTAAGCCTATGTAAGGTTCCCCAACTCCTGGCTATCTGGATCCCCAAGTACCGGAAATTACTTGTTACCCTCCTCAGCGGTAAATCCTCTATTCCCCTGCTCTGCTCCCCCGGATGTACCACAAACAATTCACTCTTCCCCATGTTCAATTTGTACCCCGAGAATTCCCCAAACTCCCCGAGCGTCTGCATTATCTCAGGCATCCCCTCCACCGGGTTCGCAACATACAGCAGTAAATCATCTGTATACAATGATACCCGGTGTTCTTCTCCTCCCCTAAGCACTCCCCTCCACTTCCTGGAACCCCTCAGTGCTATGGCCAGGGGCTCAATTACGAATGCAAACAGTAACGGTGACAGGGGACACCCCTGCCTCGTCCCTCTATAATGACGGAAGTAGTCAGACCTCTGCCTGTTCGTGATCACACTTGCCACCGGGGCCCTATATAGCAGCTGTACACATCCAATGAACCCTTCACCAAAACCAAATCTCCTCAACACTTCCCACAGGTAGTCCCACTCGACCCTGTCAAATGCTTTCTCGGCATCCATTGCCACCACTATCGCCGCCTCCCCCTCTGGTGGGGGCATCATCATCACCCCTAGCAGCCTCCGTATGTTCGTGTTCAGCTGTCTCCCCTTAACGAACCCAGTTTGATCCTCATGGACCACCCCCAGGACACAATCCTCTATCTTCGTCGCCATTACCTTGGCCAGGAGCTTAGCATCTACATTCAAAAGGGAAATGGGCCTGTAGGACCCACACTGCAGCGGGTCTTTATCCTTCTTCAAAAGTAACGATATTGTCGCCTCCGACATAGTCGGGGGCAACTTCCCCCTTTCCCTGGCCTCATTAAAGGTTCTCGTCAAAAGCGGGGCCAGTAGGTCTATATATTTCCTATAAAATTCCACCGGGAACCCATCCGGTCCCAGGGCCTTCCCCGCCTGCATGCTCCCAATCCCCTTTACCACCTCCTCCACATCAATCTGTGCTCCCAGCCCCGCCCTCTCCTGCTCCTCCACCTTCGGGAATTCCAGCTGATCCAGGAAATGCATCATTCCCTCCTTCCCTTCCGGGGGCTGAGCCTTATACAACCTCTCATAGAATGTCTTAAACACCCCATTCACTCTCTCCGCTCCCCGTTCCATCTCTCCCTCCTCATCCCTCACCCCACCTATCTACCTCGCCGCTCCCCTCTTCCTCAATTGTTGGGCCAGTAACCGGCTCGCCTTCTCTCCATATTCATACTGCACTCCCTGTGCCCTCCTCCACTGTGCCTCTCCCTTACCCGTGGTCAGCAGGTCAAATTCCACATGTAACCTTTGTCTTTCCCTGTACAGTCCCTCCTCCGGTGCCTCTGTGGTGTATTTTTCAAAGAGTTTCCTGCCAGCTCTGCCGGTAGGTTCCCCACTGCTATTCAATGACACTTAGTCACTTTTCTGGGCTCTGTGGAGTTCATCACCGGCTCAGCCCACACTAGAATTTTTTCTGGCACTGGGGAGCTGAACTCTGAGATCGGGCCGCCATTTTGATATCTAAGTGAGCTTGTGGGTTCCCCACAACCCCCACCCATGGGCAATGTCACCCCCTACACACATGGACACTACCCCACACCCCCTAGGGGCACTTGGGCACCCTTGCACTGCCACCCTAGGACCCATGCTGTGCTCCTGCTGACTTGGCAGTGCCATCTGGGCACTTTGATAGTGCCAGGGTGGCAGTGCCAAAGTGCCAGCTGGGCAGTGCCAAGGTGCCCACGTTCCAAGGGGAGGGTCAGAAGCCGCCCTGCACTTAGTGACAGCCCAGGGGTTTCCTATGGTCCGGGAGCCCCCTCAACCCCCCGGAGGCGTTCCTCCTGGTCCACTTTTGGTCGATGGAGGCCAGTGGATCCCGGGCAGGTAGGTCGCAAGTAGGCTTACGACCTACTTCCACAAGCGGCATTTGGGCTCGCCCTTTTTGGGCGGAGGTCCGACTCCGACGTCACACGGGAATCCCGCGAGGCGCGGAGGCTTTTGGGAGGCCCACTGGAGGCATCTCCTGGGATTTACCCGCTTGAGCGTAATGCGGCAAGAGAATCATGCCCTGTGTTTCAATGTTTGTTGTGTTTTAACTGACAGCTTCCTATACCCCTTCCAACACCCGTTTCAATCCTACCATAAGTGTTTGTGCTGCACTCTGCTTAAGCATCATAGTGTGGACCTTTCAAACAAATTGCTGCCTGGTTAAATGGTACTCATCAAACATAGAACACGAGTAGGCAATTCAGCCCCTTGAAGCTCAACTCCATTTGCACACTTTATTGTATAGCTTTCATACCACTCCCAAACCAAAAATTTATCAATGTCAATCTTAAAAAATTCAACTGAACAAAATATTTTCTTTTGGAAAGGGTTCCAGATTTCACAACCTCATGTGTGAAAAATTGCTTCCTGATTTTACTTCTAAATGGCCTGGCAATAATTGAAAAATTATGTGCTCCTCTTCTGAATTCATCCATCATTAGAATTGTAACTCCATATCTCATGTTTCAAATCCTTTTATCTTTTAAGCACCATAATTAGGTCAACCCTCAAATATCTAAAATCACGGGAATACAAGCACGTTTATCTTTCCAAAGATTAAAGTGTTCGAAATTGAATCCAGTATCCCGAATGGTTTCTAACCAAGGCTTTGCACAATTCCAGCATCTGTGGTATTTCCCCTTTGTGAAGCATCATTTCCTCACTTATCAATTCCTTGTGATAAAGGCTAACATTCCATTAACCATTACCACTATTGGTAACTAATGACTACTTTTCAGTAATAAACTAATAATTTCTAGTTCAATTATGCCAAATCTGTAATGTTACTGGAGGTAGCTTAACAGATATCCCAGGGCTAACAAAACTAAACAGGAATTAACTCAAATATTCAGTAAATTGCAATCTAAATGTCACAGGAGAATAATTACGACACTCATTAATGGATAAGTATAATCGAGTAGTGGACCATCAACTAAACTAAAATTGAGTCCTAGAAATTGTAAATGAATTGTTCTTTTTTTGTATTTGTTCTTGTGATGTGTACACCGCTGACAAGACCAGCATTTATTACCCTTACCTAATTGCCTTGGAGAAGGTGGTAGTAGGCCACCTTCATGACCCACTGAAATCCATATGTTGTAGTTGGGGAGTGAGTTCCAGGACTTTGACCCAGCATTTATTTTTACAATATCCAATAATTAATACAGCAAGACGTCTTACAACACCAGGTTATAGTCCAACAGGTTTATTTGGAATCAGTAGCTTTCGAAGCGCAGCTCCTTCATCAGGTGAGTCATTAATAGCAGACCATAAGATATAGGAGCAGAATCAGACCATTCGGCCCAGCAAGTCTGCTCCGCCATTCGATCACATAGCCTCATCTCCACTGTTCTGCCTCCTTAAATTTACTCATTTTCGCAGCATCCACCACACTGTTCGGTAGCGAATTCCACAGATTCACAACCCTTTGGGAGAAGTAGTTTCTCCCCATCTCTGTTTTAAATTTTCTACCCCTTATCTTGAGACTGTGACCTATTGTTCTAGACTACCTCACAAGAGGAAGCAGCAGCTCCACGTCTACTTTATCCATACCGTTTATCATCTTGTATCAATTTGACCTCCCCTCTTCTAAACTCAGACCTATACTGCTCAATCTCTCATCTCTGGAATCAATCTAGTGAACCTCCTCTGAAAAGCATCCAATGCCACTAAAATAAGAGGACCAAAACTGTGCTCAATACTCCAGGTGCAGTCCCACCAGTGCCTTGTACAGTTGCAATGACACGTCCTTACTGTTATACACTATTCCTTTAGCTAAATGGCAACATTTCATTTGCTTTCTTTATTACCTGCAGTTCCTGCATTCTAGTATTCTGTGACTCATGCACGAGGACACCCAGATAACTTTGCATCGGAGCACGGCAAAGTTTCTTCCCATTTAGATAATAGGTTGCCTTTCCATTTTTCCAACCAAAATGGATGACCTCACACTTATTCACGTTAAACTTCATCTGCCCCATTTTGGCCCACTCACCTAACCTATCTATTTGTAAGGTTCTTATTTCCGCATTGCAACTTACTGTCCCACCTATTTTAGTATCATTGCAAATTTGGATACAGAACCTTCTATCCCTGTATCCAAGTCGTTAATATAGATTGTAAATAGTTGGGGCCCAAGGACCGAACCCTGTGGCACCCCATTAGTTACATCCTGCCAACCAGAAAAATACCGATTTATCCCGACTCTCTGTCTTCTGTCCGTCAGCCAATTTTCTATCCAAGCTAATAAATTACCCCGAACCCCATGCGATCTAATATTGTGTATTAACCTTCTGTGTGGCACCTTATTAAATGCCTTCCAGAAGTCCAGATATATTACATCTACAGGGTCCTCATTACCCACTTGGCTTGTTACCCCTTCAAAGAACTCTAACAAATTAGTCAAATATGATTTACCCTTCATAAAACAATGCTGACTCTGATGGATATCGCTCATGTTCATTTCATTTGCTTCTGAGATTGATTTGATGCAAGAAAATCAAGCAACTTTATTTTATGAATACATATTGTACAGTTGATTATTTTTGTTCTATTTGTGTTTAAGGTGCTTGTAAGGCATCCATGGATTTTGAAATAGAGGAAGAGCCCTCTGTTAGCACGAGCATACATCATAGCAGTGATAAAAAAGGGGGATGCATGAATAGGCTAGGTAAGCCAGTTAAATATTTCTGCACAATAAAATTGAAATATTTTTAATGTTAATAATAACTTTAAAAAAATGTATAGGTTCTACCTGGAGATTCTTGCAGTCAGCTCACTTTTTCATCTACCTGACTCATTTATTATCCACATGGGTGAGTTACATTATTTGACTCCTTTAAAACTTTGTCGCGATTTTTAAATTTTACTTCAATAGATTTATTGTTAAACTATAATTTTCAAATATTCATCAAAAATATAATCTAATTTTTTGTCAAGTCTGTGTTGATTCTTTGTTATGGTTTTAACGAAATCATAGTTGTCTTTAATGTGGATGTGGTATTCTGTAGAATGAATTGTCAGTAAAACTGAATTTCTGATCATTAAATGATCTCCTAATCAGCTGTTTTGAAGTAAAATGTCAACACCAGTTATTATTTGACTTGCTGAAGCCTTCAATTTGTAAACGTGCAAGTAAAATGAAAGAAACTACACAATTGTTCTTTATAAATATAATCTAAAATGTCTATTTGTACACCACCAAGAAGGGTAGGTGTTTGCTATTCAGTAAAATGCAGTTTGAAAGGAAATTCACAACTGCTCTGATAAGGAAATCTAATCAAATCTCACCGAATGTTGCAACTCTTCACTGCAACTTTATACTATGCATACCCTGAAAAAGGTGTTGAAAGGTATTAAAATGCAGCAGTGCAAAAGTTACTCATCATGGAATGCTTTGCTTTATCTTGCAGCTTTATCAGTCTCAGCATAAACATTCTTTGTCATAGAATAATGAGATAAACATTCGTACCCACAATGTGCCACCATGGCTTGCTGGATGTACCTCTCTGCAGCCACATTCAGAGAAAGCAGTGTTGGCTAAAGGGTGGGAACAGGTTGTTTTTTTCCCTCTTGTGGTAAGTGAGGGGCAGGTGAGAGTCTTCTTCTCTCTTCCCTCCGGCAAGAAAAAAATGTATGTTTAAAAATCTAAGAGCATTACAATGCGGTTGCACTTTGTTCTTCAGGGCGATCGCATGTGGCATTTTGCTGTCTCACTTTTCCTGGTAGAACTTTATGAAAATAGCTTGCTGCTTCCAGGTGTGTTTGGTTTGGCTGTTTCTTCATCACTTATTCTGTTTGGTGCCTTAGTTGGAAACTGGGTTGACAACAATGCGAGAATGAAAGGTATGGTGATGTATTACACGGATAAACTATAGCTTCAAGATGAACTTTACATAATTTTGTAGTTCTACATGTTACCATTTTAAACATTATTAATATTTTCTTTTTTGAATTTCAGTTGTACAGGTTGCACTGGTCATCCAGAATCTTTCCGTGATCTTATGTGCTGTGGTATTTATTTTGTTATTTGTTTATAACACTCAGATCACGACCCTATGGAATGGTTGGGCGAAGGTAAATATGATTTAATAGCTTGAATTTTGCTTGTCACGGAAAGCTTTAATATTTTTTGTTGCAAGACCATATATCTTATATAGTTATGTTTGTAATTATTATTCATATTACCACACACAACCTGAGTGTTTAAATGATGGTAAACTTTGGATGCATATTACATTTGTCTAGGATTTTTGTTTATCTAAGTAAATTGCTTTTTGGATAAATAACGTAGTTACAATCCATCTAGTTATATTTAATAGTGTAAATCAACTTTCTAATTGGCTCTGGCAGCCAGGATTGTTAATATGGTGATCATTAAACACGCTATTCTCCAGAAATCATCAAATCTACAATATTCTGCTGGTATTTGGTACATCTTTTATTTGAATATGAAGTTTACTTTATTTAATGTTTGAAAGATTAAGAAATAAAATTACAGTTTTAAAATGGCAAAAATGCAGAAGTTTCTTGAAGCGGCACAGTGGTTAGCACTGCTGCCTCACAGCTCCAGGGTCTCAGGTTCAATTCTGTCCTTGGGTGACTGTGTGGAGTTAGCACCTTCTCCCTGTGTCTGCGTGGGATTCCTCCGGGTGCTCCGGTTTCCTCCCACGGTCCAAAGTTGTGCAGGTTAGATGGATTGGCCATGATATATTGCCCCATCGTGTCCAAAAGGTTAGGTGGGGTTACTGGGTTAAGGGGGTAGGGTGGAGGTGTGGCCTTAAGTAGGGTGCTCTTTCCAAGGGCCGGTGCAGACTCGATGGGCCGAATGGCCGCAATGTAAATTCTATGATTCTAAGAACAAAAGCCATGAATTTACGTATTCATGTTGTAGACATAATCCCACAATGAGGATTTATGCCAACAGTGAGAAGAGGATTGTGGATTGTACTTGAGAGAAGTGCAATAGCTGTATTTGTGCGGCCTGTTATATTTATGTATGGACTGGGAACTGGTTGTAAATTATTCTAAGCTTAGTCAGCAGTTTAAATATATTGGGCGGGAGTCTCTGGTCCCCCATCCACGTGTTTCTTGGCGACAGGCTGTTCACTGGTGGTGGGATTCTATCATCCCACCGCTTGTCAATGGAATTTCCCATTGAAGCCACCTAATGCTGCTGGGAAACCCAACGGCAGGGATGCGCTGCCAGCGGGAAATGAGAATTCCAAAGGCTGGAGAATTCCGGCCCTTAGTGCTTCGTCAAAGTCAGATATATACTGTGGGATTCTCCATTGGCGGGATCCTCCGCCCTGCCGGCAACGCACCCACGCTCGCACGTTTCCGACGGTGTGGGGTGGCCCACAATGGGAAACCCCATTGGCTGGCTGCGGGAACAGAGAATCCTGCTGCAGGCAAGGATGTACCGTGCCGGAAATTAGGTTTGGCGGGATGGAGTTTGAAAGCATTGAGAGATAATAGAAAGAGGAAGGGACAGACATGGGTTGGTGGAGGGGATGGTGGTAATGGCGAAGGAAATCTGTAAGCCTTAATTAATTTTTCTTCCTCTCCTAAAGATGATATGGGGTTTCTCAGCACCAAAATAGGGAAACATTTGTTCTTTAAAGGTCTAATGGCTGTGAAGACCCAGAAAGCATTTAATATAAGCTTGTTTTTTCCCTGTGGTGTAGGAATAGAAGAGCTGTGGGGAAGACAGGAAAGGGCTGTCAGTAGGGGGCAGTGTTGAAATTAGGTGGGTGGCAGGAAAGGACTGTCAATGGGGTTATAAAAAGGTTGCTGTTATAACCCCCATGAGACCCACAGGGATGATCAGATTGATCGCCCCGTGGGGCTCGTGGAGCATGAACTCCTCCGTTGAGGGGTGGAGGCCCAACAGCAGATTTGTTAATTTCCCCAAGATATGAGCTGGCCCAGGAACCAACATCTCAGGACGATCCTGGCTGGTACTTGGACTTACTTAGTTGCTGTATTTCCTGACTGTGATTCGGAAATAAACTACTTTTTACTCAACATTGACCCCACTTTGACTACAATAGTCACCTTGGGGGAATAAAATAATATATGATAAAGGAGAGCAAGTAGAGAAATCATTGAGCATCAGGCCTGATTTTTGTAAACCTGGAACTGAGTGCCACTTGCCTTGAAGTTTGAAGTTACATTAAATATTTGTACCTTTTTAAGTATTCAGGAATTGCTTACTCTTGGGGTTGGGGGGATGTGGGGGGTTAAGATGTTTTGCAGGCACTACCCAGCCACCTAAGCTACAAAAAATTATAAAGTGCCTTTCTCAGAACAGCTGAAAGCAGTTGACAGCCAATTAAGTACTTTGAAGATTCATCACTGTTGTAATGTAGGAAATACAACAACTAATTTTCACACAGAAAACTCTCCCAAGCAGCTGTGTGATAACTCTGCTCACATTTTAACAGCTGTGACTAATTTTACCACAGTGTCATGTGAGAGTACCTGTAAGAAATGGGTGTTTATAAAAATAGCTGTAGTGGATGGATGTACCTTTAAGAAATGTGTGTTTATCAGTGATGTCAGAGTGTGGGTAGAGCTAGGATGTCTGTTTGCTTTACTTTCGTTTTAGGCTGTTTGCTACAGGGTGTGGTTAGTTTTGTTTTGAGAGCTGGATAGCTGCAGGCAAAGCAAGGATCTCTGCAAACTAAAGACTGTCTCCAAATCAATTGGGTGATTTCAAAGTGCTGACTGCTCTCAGTAGTGAATTTAAACCTGATCTCTGTGTTAAAAAGGGTCTTTTGTCTTATGGATGCTAATAAGGAAAGAGTAAGGTTTACTTATAGCATACTTTATTCTTGGGGGATTTATTGGTGTGGATAGTTGATAAGATGTTTACTGTGGGTTTATAAAGTGTTAACTGGTTTCATAGATAAACATTGTTTTAATTTAAAAGTACTTTAATGCTCTGTTGCACTACACCTGTAAGGTAGACCCGTGTGCTCCCCATAACCACAATCTATTAAAAGTTGTGGTTCAGGTGAACTCCATGACACACTTTGGGGCTCTCTAAACCCTGGTCCATAACAATAATAACTAAGACAATCTACAACATTTTGAAACAATCAATAATATTTTAAATAAAACAACCAACATTCCAAACAGTAATTTCCCAATGTTAACAGATCCTTTGGAAAAATTCCAGGATCGGGATACACACCGTTGTCAAAAACTGATCAGTTCTTCCTTCGGCTATATCCTGGGCGGGATTTTCCATGCAATCCGCTGCGTGTTTTGTGGCGATAGGGGTGACCTACCATTGGCCTGCAGCGGGATTTTCTTGTCCCACCATTGTCAATGGATTTTCCTATTGAATGCACTCCTCGCATCCAGGAAGCCTGCGGCGAGGACCAGTGGGGGGACCGGAAGATCACGCTGGCATGAACAGCCCGAAAATACAAGCCCCTATATCTGTACCATGTTTTGTTGGAATCGGTCCATTTGTTTTTGAGATATAGGGCCCGATTCTCCGGAAAAATTTCAGCAGGAATTGCTGCGAACTTCTCGGCGCTCAGCCCAGCGAGGCCGGCAACTCTATTCAACGTTAATCAGTCCACTTAACGATGCCTCCCGGGCTTTTCGCCGCAAATGAAGGCTTCCCAGCTGATTCGCTGGCACCGCACTCGCCAGCCCCCTGCTAACAAGATCGAGCAGCACTTAAGCTGCATTTGCTCAACCAGCTCCCAACAATGGCACAGAGGGGACCAACCCCCCCACCCCCAACGAGCCCTTTCCGTCCCCACGGGAGCATCCACACCCCCCAACTTTCCATGCGACCTCCACTCAACCCTCCCCCTTTAACCACCCCAACCCTTCCACCACCTCTCTCCCCTTCAATCCCCCAACCCTCCCTTCACAGCCCCACTTCCTGCCACTGTGGACCACGCGTGTGACTAATGATGCCCACTCTGACTCCTCAGGAAAAGTTATCCCACAGTCGTCGGGAGAGGGCCCAGACTGGCGGTGGGGAGCCGAACATAAGAATCCTCACCTCTTTCGCGGAGCGGGCCCTGGATGTGACTGGTGTGGTCGAGGATCGGGGCTGGCAGATGCCACAGAGGTGATGAATTAGCGGGCTCCACCCATATGACCTGTCAAACGTGAGTTGTTATTGCCTTACTGACTGACCCATCCCTTCCACTGACCACATGTCCATTCTCCCTCAGACCCTCCAGCCGACGGCGCCGGCCCATCCGGGGTGCTACCCTCTCCAGTCTTCCAGGAGACCACCTCTGAGGAGAGTTTCGAGGATGCAACCGTAATAGTCGCGTCACAGCTGTCATCCCCACCTCCACCAGCGCAGATACACGCATCTAGGTGAGAAATGTTAGTGGTCAGGCTTCTGGGGCTCAATCTGGTGAGCACCACACAGCTGATGATGCACATCAGATGGAGGCAGGAATCCCCAGGGGAGACAGCAATCGGAGGTCCGCTGGATCCTAGGACCCAGATGGGTCCCAGCCAGATGATGGGCTTGTGGAAGAGACTTTCCCAGAGCTGATGGAGACGTTAGGGAAATGTCAGCGACACTCCAGCAGATCCATAGCCACTTGGAGAAGTCCTAGAGGCTATGGGTGCTGAAGATGTCGCCGGCAATGCTTGGCACCGAGGCCAACACTTCTAGTGTGGCGACTGCAGTGGAGAGCCTGGCGCATGATGTCTGCATCATTAGTGGACGTGTTCAAGGCATCGCGCAGTTGGTGACAGCTATGGCTGAGGGTCTCGGCAGAATGTCCGACTCGCTGGGGGATGTAATTCAGTGTGTGACTAATAATGCCCTCTCTGTGTCTCCTCAGGGTAAGTTCTCCCACAATCATCGGGAGAGGGCCCAGACTGGCGAACAGGCTGACCTTGATGAGGTTCTACGGGACATTCCCGCTCTCAGATGAGCATGGCCGAGGTGCTGCAGAGCATGTCCCAGTCACTGAGGGACATCGCCGAGGGCGTCGACAGGATGGTGCGGACCATGGGGAACAGCCAGGGCTGGCAGAGCCAGATGATGTGAGGGCAGACGGGGCTCGAACTATTGCTCCTCCATCCCAAGGTGAACCCCAGGGCTCCATGGGCACGGACTGGGAGGAGGGGGCGCTGGGTGCCAACCGGGACCCATCTCATGCAGTGGGGATTGTGGCCATCAGCTCCCCCATGTTCCACACCTCCGATGAGGCCGTGTCTCGCAGCCAGCACACGGGACAGGGTGGAACGTCGACACGTGAGCTGGGGCCCTCTAGCTCCAAAGTCCCCAGAGGACGCCCGCCAGGGGCATCGAATGCCACAGGACGAGGTAAGCAGCTGGCTGCCTCCACCTCAGATGTGCATCCTGGGACGCACCTATACGTAGTGGTAGAACTAGGAAGGCAAAGCACATCAATGATCATTGAGGGCACTGGGGGAGGAGGAACGGGGTGGGGGGGGTAGGTGTGATGAGGGGGGGCGGGCGGCACCATCGGGAAAGTGGGAAATTGTATTACACATTAAACACCCTGGAGCACAACCAGTATGATGGCTCTTTCACTTTCTCCTGCAATGCAGGCCGACCTCCGAACCCTAGGCCCTCTCTCCAGGCTACCCTCCCCGGGCACACTGCGAGCAGATGATGGGTGTGAGTGAGCTCTCAGCAGACGGGGTCAGACTGTGACATAGATTGAGGAGCACCAGCGATCAGATCTCTGCGGGTTATCATCACCCCCCTGCCCTCGACAGTAACCCACGGACGGTGCCAACACAGTCCCAGCACCCTGGAGTGATGTGGCACCCCTGGGAGGGTGGGAAATGAGAGTGGAGGGGTGACGGACCAGGCCACATCCTAAGTGAATCAGGCGAGTATGAGCCCTCCCAGGCTTGCTGGACCCCCGCCGCATATGCCTGTTCTGCAGCCTCTGGCTGGTCCTCGGATTCCTCCCCGGCCTTGTCCTCCAGCCCCTGCTAGTCTGGCACCACTTTGTCGTCCGCGTTCTCCTCCACCTCCTTATCCTCGGAGGTTGCCACATGTTCCTCATCTCCAACATCCAACTCGTCGCCCCGCTGCTGTGTGAGGTTGTGGAGGGCACAACAGACCACCACAAAGAGGGCGACCCTTTGGGTGGTGTACTGGAGTGCACCACCGGAGCAGTCGAGGCTTCGGAATCACATCTTGAGGAGTCCGATGCACCGCTCAATCACAGCCTGGTGGCTGCATGGGCCTCGTTGTGCTGCGTCTCCGCTTCGGTCACTGGCCTCCGTACTGGCGTTATGAGCCAGGTCTGCAGCATGTACCCCATATCCCTCAAGAGGCAGCCGCCCAACCTTGGGTGCTCCTCGAAGAGGGGATGACCGACTGCTCCAAGATGTAGCTGTCATGGACACTTCCCAGGAAGCGTGCACACACGTGCATTATCTTCATCTGGTGGTCGCACACGATCTGTATGTTAAGGGAGTGGAATCCCTTTCGGTTAACATAGGGCACCCCCAGATGGCCCGGCGAGCGCAGGGCAACATGCGTGGCATCTGTTACCCCTTGGACCCAGGGCATTCTGGCGATGGCGGAGGAACCAGCTGCCCAGGCACCTTGCTGGGCTTAGTCCATGTCAAAGATTATGTTGTTTTCGGCACAGGCATACAGGGCATCCGTGACCTATCGGCTGATACCACACAGGTCCCCCTCAAGCCCTGGAATGATCCCAAGGAGTAAAAGTTCAGGACTGCGGTGACCTTGACTCTCACTGGGACGCCTGTAACCCTGGGCTGTCACAGGACTCCCCATCTGGGTCCAAATGACTGTTGGGCGGCCTGGACCTCCTCTGTGGTGTGGGGTCCGGCACACGGGCCACTGCCTCGAGCATCTGCAGACGTTGCTGCCGCTGGCATCTGGTGGTGTATAGAGCGCATCTCACAAAGGCGAGGATGAGCCGACTCGTTGAGGGGTTAGAGGATGTGTGTGAACTTTGCAGGGGGAGCCCACGCAAACCATGTTCATATGTTTTGGGCCTATCCAAAGCTGGAGGGAGGTGTTCCGGGTAATTTCGAAGGTGGTACATGTGAGGCTTAAGCTGGGGCCTTTGGAGGCCATATTCGGGGTATCGGATTGGCCGGGGTTGGAAGCGAGTGCGGAGGCAGATGTTTTAGCCTTTGCCTCACTGATCAGCTGAAGGCGTATCCTGTTGTGGTGGAGGTCAGTTTCTCCACCCCATGCCCTGGCATGGCGGGGGGATCTGTTGGAGTTTTTAACACTCGAGAAGATGAAGTTTGAGTTGAGGGGAAAGATGGAAGGGTTCTACAATTCATGGGCTTTGTTTATTATGCACTTTCAAGAATTGGATGACATTGAACATTAGTGGGGGGGAGGTTGGACTTTATATGTTGTTGGTGACAATGTATGGGTGGATAGTAGATTCCTGAATCCTTTTCTTTGATGCTTGTAATTAAAATGTTGAGGGCTGTTTGGGAGTTGGTGGGAGGAAGGGATTGTTGGCCAGGAGATTGACATTGTATTTGTTACCGTTGATTGTTGGTGGTTGTAAATTTGGATGAAAATGTGAAAAAGGAGGGGAATAAAAATATTTATTAAAAAATGGTTACAACGGTTATAAAAGGTATAGGAAGAGGATCTGTGGGCGAGAGCTCGAAGAGAGTCGCCATGCTCCGGGGCCATATTTTGCAGTAATCCCATATCTCTTAATTTTCTTAGTATCCAGATGTTCTAAAATTATCCAAATGATATTGAACATATTCAACTGAATATCCACAGCTCTCTGAGGGAGAATATTCCAAAGATTTACAAACTTTTGTGTGAAGAAATTTCTCCTCTCCCCAGTCATAAATGGCTGCGTCCATATTCTGACTCTGTGCACCCTTGTTCTAGATTGCCCAGCTAGGGAAAACATTCTCCCTGTAGCTAACATATCAAAGCTAATAATTTTATATATTGTAACAAAATCTTAGGCAAGTTTCTTAGGCAAGTTTTGTTACTGAAAATGCCTCTGTTCACCGATCACTAAGTGGGTACTGTTGTTAGCGGATGGTCAGATTTGCTTTCTCAAGTAATGGTTGTGTTAGACCAGATAGCAAATGATTTGGTCTTATATTCCATGACACCAGGTTACACTATTGGCTTTCTCAAGACTGGCAGGTAGCAGATCGCACATTATTAAAATAAACTCTGGTATCTATGTGTTTACATATTCTAAATGATTGGCTATATGAAGGACAAACCATTATTTCTTCTGCAGATGTGATTTTATTTAAAAAATTGGTCTTGCATAAATTGTGTATTTTCAAACTATTATGTGATTACATATGAGCATGAAACTTTGCTGTAGATATTATCAGGTTAATTTTCTTGCCTTGATTTTAATCAATTGACTTCTTGTATAACAGATTGTTTGTTACACGTTGGTGATTGCCATTGGTGTGGTTGCAGACCTGGCTAGTACAGCTATGTCAATTGCAATCCAACGGGACTGGATTATCGTGATTGCTGGAGACGATAACAAACTATCAAGTAACTAACATAGCACTTTTGAAAAATACAGTTTCTTGGTTCAAGAACAGATATTAATCTGGCATTGATACCAATTAAAATGACATTCATACTAATTGCAGAAAAGTCTGCAAATCTTGTGATTTAACATTTCCATAAAATTGTCCAGCTTTCATAATTGATTTTTGTCTTTCAGTAAAAATTCTTGCATTCATTCTTTAATTTCATTTCATTCATCCATGTGCATGTACTGCAACTGCACCATCAATAGTCCTTAGCCTACACACCCTACATGCTGCGCACCTCCCTTATTCTGTGCATTCTCACCTTCCCTTGTGTATATTTTCACATATGCAGCATATGTTTTCGCCTACCCCACATGCCCAGTAGGCTTCTCTGCCACCTGCCTGCCATGTGCTTCACCCCTACATCCTGGCTTTAACATACGTACTTTCATTTACTGTGCATGTTCTCTCTCACCATCTAATGCGTTTAAAAAAAATGTATTTTTATTAAAGTTTTCAAGTTTTTTACAGTAGTTGCATAAAAACAAAGGAACTCTTAACTCTAATTGGGGGACCTTCCTCGGACAAACTAACCCTACCAACTCCCACCCTCCACCCCTCACCCTGCTCATCTTCCTTCCAGGCAGTATGGAGGGTGTAGTGTGGTTGCAGACCTGGCTAGTACTTTAAAAAGTACTCCTCTACTTCCACAAGGATTGTCAAACCATCGAAGATCCTGGCACAGTGGTTAGCACTGCTGCCTCACGGCCCCGAGGTCCCAGGTTCGATCCCGGCTCTGGGTCACTGTCCGTGTGATGTTTGCACACATTCTCCCCCTGTTTGCGTGGGTTTCGCCCCCACAACCCAAGATGTACAGGATGGATTGGCCACGCTAAATTGCCCCTTAATTGGAAAAAATGAATCGGATACTCTAAATTTTAAAACAACCCCCCCCCCCCCCCCCCCCCCCCCCCCCCCCAGAGAAGATCCAAATATATTTGGGTGGAGAAAAAGACTGCACAAAATTCTGTATTCAACATTTGGCTCAACATGCTAAGAACTTGTTAAATCAGGATAATCAGTGGTAGGGGCCATCAAATCCAAATTATTCATTATTCATTTCCCTGTAAATCATCTGTCAATGCGCACTGTACCCTCTGGGTGGGAGCCCACCCAAAAGCAACTGCGCCACTAAAGGCAGGGCCTCACTCCAACTCTTTCCAGCCACCACGAACAAGTGAGGATTTAAACATTCCAACTCGGCTCTATCATGCAGAAACACTGACCAAGAATTCTTGGGACATAGTGGCAACTACGTAAACCAAGAAAAGCCAAAAAAGAAATGTGCACAAGGATGAAAAGACGGATTAAAAAATGAGCAGAGCAAGAGCTTGTGAAAATGCTGCCGGTTCCTCGCTCACATCACGTGAACCCCCCCCCCATCTCATGCATTTTTGTTCCCTGTGCCATTGCCAATTGCTTACCCTTACTTTCTGTAATGTTCTCTCTTAAGTCCTCTCCCTGACACAGCAAACATTTGCCAACAGCCAATCAGGATCATTCTTAATATAAACTTTATTGTGAATTTTCTGAAGACATTTCTCCGCCTGCTATGCAGGTTAGTTGCAATAGTATTATGTAAAGTATACCACAAATAAAGATTCTGCATTTATTTTTCAACATATCATAATTGTTCAATTGATCTATAGCCACTTTAGGTGGAATTTCAGATTTCCTAGAAATGTTAAATGGTATCTGGGACCACATTCTTGCCCTTCCCTCCTCTTCCTCATCCTGGGTAGGACATAAGTCCGCAACAATGTTCCACCATTGAGCCCTGCCTTCCGCTGAGGTTTGTGCCTCGCCCCACGTTAAACCCTATCACTTCCAGTCATCACAAACATACGCATGTTGTTTTTGACCTGCCCCATTTACGTTTCCCTGCTGGTGTCCATCTTTAGAGCAACTTCAGTATTCTCTCTTGGGCCATCCTTATCTCATGCCTGATCCACCTTATCTGGTGCTTCTTGATTTCAAGGACAATGTTGTGGCAACTAGTCTTCTTGTACAGGTCTTCATTGGAAATTTATTTGGCCAGTAGATGTTGCAGGTACTATTTAGGTATGTTTTCCTCATCAATGACAGATTTGGGCTACTTTTTATTTTCAGTTTTTGTGGCTACTAAAAGTATTAATGTTTAATCTATTTAAATATTTATATAAAATGCTTTCCAAGTAATATTTACTCTAACGGCCGACTGATGGGAATGTATCTGAAATGCCATAACCTGTTATTTTACAGATGCTGACTGATGTGCTATTTTCCTTGTGGAATGGTTCAAACTATGTTAATGCTGTTTCAGTACGCATCATTTTGCTTTTCCTGTATAAAGAATTACTAAATTATGGCTTGATAAAAAGAGTCTTTTGCCTGTGCCAAGCCCAATACCTCATCATTGCCAAATATAAAGGATTGTTACTTCCACATTTATTTCTTCTTTGAAAATGTGGGAATGTTCTAATGATAAAAATGGAATAGGCTTTCCTTTCAGAGAGGTTATTACCAGGGAGATTAAAGAAAAAGAAAACAAAGTACAAACTAAAATGTTGGCGATGTGCCAAAGACCCACCATATAATAGTGCAGACTTCCGGTGGCGTCACACCGTGCTAGAGTTTCTGGTTTTTGGCCCTATGTGCCCAGTCTTGGGGGGATTTCTTTGAATGATTAGGTGTTGGAAGGTCTGAGGAAGTTGTAGAATGTCAAAGTTCCAGAAGAAGAATCGAGACGAAGGGGGCGAGCGAATGTCCGTCGGCAGGTGTGGCTGTGAGTCCAACAGGACGAAAGATGGCGAGTGCTAGTTCATTGGGAGGGGCTGCTCCCATTACGGTGGAAAAGCTGACTGAAGTGGTGTCGGGGGTGTTTGACCGGTTGTTTTCCAAGCACTTCGACATGCATTGGAAAGAAACGATGACCTCGCTCAAGGAGTGGGTAGATGAGACTCTTGCCCCGATAAAGGTGGCTTTGGCTAAGATGTCGACGGAGGTGTAGGAGCTCGGAGGTGTTGAAAGGGGCAGAGGAGGCATTGTTGCAGCACAGTGACTAGTTCACCTCAATGGGTGAGGAGCTGCAGAGGGTGGTGGAGAGCAGTACAGGTCTGAGAGCCAAAGTACCTGGAGAAAAGGTCACAAAGGCAGAATTTGAGGATCATGGGACTGCCTGAGGGGTTGGAAGGCTGGAGGCTGACGGAGTACTTTGTGGAGATTTTCACTAAGTTGATGGGGGAGGAGGGGGAAGGACTCCTCCCTTTATGAGTTGAAAAGGGCCCATCAGTCACCCCCGCCAAAGACAAATGAACCACAGAGGGCTGTGATAGTCTTCTCCCACAGCTACCAGGTGAAGGAGAAGGTCTTGAGATGGCCGAAGCAGGATAAAGAGGTGAAGTGGGAAGGATTTGGTCTTCAAAGATACCAAGACCTTAAGGCGGAGTTGGCGAGAAGGTCGGCGGCCTTTGGTTGGGTGAGGCGGCGTTGTAAAGTTTGGACTGGTCTGCTTGGTGAAGCTGGGGGTAACTTACAACTCAAAAGGACATTTGTTTGAGATGGCGGAGGGGGCAGAGGTGTTCGTGAAGGCTGAAGAACTGGAACAGAGATGAGTTTGGACTTTGATCTTGACCCTGATCTTTTTTTTAATGTATCTCCCCCTTTGTTTTTCTTGTTATTTGGGGGTTGTTTTTTTTTGTGGTAGTGGGGCAAGAAGGGTTTTGGGGTTGGTGGGGATTGGCTGGGATTTTGTGTGGTTTTTCATGTTGGGTTTGTGTGATTATGGAGTGGGGAGTTTGGGAGGTTTGGGCGAGGGGGATTGGGTGTTGGTTTTGTTTCTGTGTGGGGGATGGAGCTCTGGCAGGGGCCACCTCGCTAACAAACACTGGTTGGCTAGTGAATGGGATCGAGTAGGTGGAGGGCCTGCAGTCGTTGGATCCTGGATGGACAGGTTTCGATGGGCCTGTGAGGGTGTGGTAAACCACAGTATTGTATTGTACTGTTGTATTGTTACATGCCTGGGCTTGTCCCTGCTGGCTCCAAACCACTGTATTATATGTGTATTGTGGTAAACTGCCACTGTATTACATGGAATGTGGTAAACCATTGCCTGATGGCTCCGCCTCCCCTCGGGCTCGGTATAAAGGTGGCTGGTCTCCGCCTCCGCCCCAGTTCGGGATCAGAGGCCAGGAGGCTTTCTGTTTAGTTTATTAAAGCCTCAGTTACGTTCACTACTTGTCGCGTGTTCATTGATGGCACATCAATTTAATAAACTAAACTTCTAAGATGAATTCATCGCTCAAGCCTGATCGCCTGGAGCTGGACCCACAGGCATCCGCGCCACTGCAACATTCAAGCACTGGCTAAGCTGCTTCAAAGCGTACCTTGGATCCTCCACCGAAGACTTCACCGACCTTCAAAAGCAGCAGATCCTCAACGCACGGGTGAACCCGCAAGTTTTCCTTCTCATCAGGGACGCCCCCCCTCGTATGTGGAGGTGATAATGCTGCTGAAGGGATAATATGTAAAGTCTGTAAACGAGGTGTATGCTAGGCACCTTCTTGCCACGAGGCGACAACGCCCTGGGGAATCACTAGCCGAATTCTTGCGTGCCTTGTGGGTACTCGGCCGGAACTGTGCTTGCCAGGCGGTATCGGCTATCCAACACACAGAGCTGTTGATCAGGGACGCCTATGTCGCAGGCATGAAATCGAACTACATCTGCCAGCGATTGCTAGAAGGGTGTACACTCTGCCTCCCAGAGACAGTGCAGCTCTCAAACTCGCTGGAGGTGGCCTTCCAGAACATGGAGGCCTACACCTCCGACAATGCGACACCCTCATGGACCTCGTGGGAGCCGCCATCATCCGACTCGAGTGCAAGCCTGTGCCGCGCAGCAGCCCGCCAACGTCGGAAGCCCGAAGTGCTACTTTTGCGGCCAGGATAAGCATCCCAGACTATGCTGCCCTGCACGGATCACGACTTGCAACAGGTGTGGGAGGAAGGGCCACTTTGCGAAAGCCTGCCAGGCCCGATCCCTCCCTAAAACTCCTAGGCCCAGCAGTGCTGCCTGCTGCCTGTCGGGGCCACCCCACATGTGCGACCCGTGGGCGCCGCCATCTTGGCTGCCACCCGCCATGTGCGACCTGTGGGCGCCGCCATCTTTGATGCCATCTCCGATGCCACCCACCACGCACGACCCATGGGGGCTGCCATCTTGGGAACCACTCCGCAGCCTCCCGAGAGCCTTGCTCACCCGGTCGTACGCTGGCCGCCGCCACCTCAGACCGGCCTACCCATCACCTTCCGAAGCTCGCCTCCATCACGCTCGACCAGTCCCAGCCTCATCTCACAAAATCTACGATGACCATCCGGATCAACGGCACAAGATGGCCTGCCTCTTCGACTCCGGGAGCACAGACAGCTTCATACACCCAGATATGGTAAGGCGCTGCTCCCTCCCAATTTTGCCCGCGACCCAGAAAATCTCCCTGGCTTCTGGATCACATTCAGTAGAAATCTGGGGTTACTGTGTCGCGACCTTTACTGTACAAGGCGTGGAGTACACTAACTTTAAGCCCCCCCCCCCCACTCCCCACCGCCTGTAGCCTCACGACCCTTGAGGTTGCCCCACTCTCGATCTTCGCTAACCTCACCCCGGACTGTAAGTCCGCCGCTACTAGGAGCAGACGATACAGTGCCCGGGACATGGCCTTTATCAGGTCGGAGGTCCAGCGACTCCTACGAGAGAGGATCATTGAGGCTAGTACCAGCCCCTGGAGAGCCCAAGTGGTGGTCGTCAAGACTGGGGAGAAGCACCGGATGGTCATCGACTACAGTCAGACCATCAACCGGTACACGCAGCTCGATGCGTGCCCCCTCCCCCGCATATCTGACATGGTCAACCAAATTGCGCAGTATCGAGTCTTCTCCACAGTTGACTTGAAGTCCACGTACCACCAGCTCCCTATCCGCCCGGAGGACCGGCAATACACTGCCTTCGAGGCAGCTGGCCACCTCTACCACTTCCTCAGGGTTCACTTCAGCGTCACCAAGGGGGTCTCGGTCTTCCAACGCGAAATGGACCGAATGGTTGACCAGTACGGGCTGTGGACCACGTTCCCGTACTTAGATAATGTCACCATCTGCGGCAATGACCAGCAGGACCATGACGAAAACCTCCGGCACGTCCTCCACACCGCAAAACCCCTGATTCTCTCCTACAATAAGGAAAAATGCGTTTTCCGCACAACCCGCCTAGCCATCCTTGGCTACGTTGTGGAAAACGGAGTCCTAGGGCCCGACCCCACCGCATGCGCCCCCTCCTGGAACTCCCCCTCCCATACTTCCCCAAGGCCCTGAAGAGATGTCTGGGGTTCTTCTCTTACTGTGCCCAGTGGGTCCCCAATTATGCGGACAAGGCCCGTCCACTTATTAAATCCGCCATTTTTCCCCTGACGGCTGAGGCCCGCCTGGCCTTCAACCGCATCAAGGCAAATATTGCAAAAGCCGCGATGCACGCTGTGGACAAGTCCATTCCGTTCCAGGTGGAGAGCGATGCGTCGGACTTTGCTCTGACAGCTCCCTCAACCAGGCGGGCAGGCCCGTGGCTTTCTTCTGCCGTACCCTCCATGCCTCCGAGATTCGACACTCCTCCATCGAAAGGGAAGCCCAAGCCATTGTAGAAGCTGTGCGACATTGGAGGCATTACCTGGCCAGCAGGTGATTCACTCTCCTCACTGACCAACGGTCGGTTGCCTTCATGTTTAACAATGCACAGCGGGGCAAAATCAAGAACGACAAGATTCTGAGGTGGAGGATCGAGCCCTCCACCTACAACTATGATACCTTGTACCGATCGGGGAAGCTCAATGAGCCCCCAGATACCCTATCCCGTGTAGGGGGACAAGTAGACCGACTTCGGGCCCTCCACAATGACCTCTGTCCCCCGGGGGTCACCCGTTTCTTTTCATTTTGTCAAGGCTCGCAACCTGCCTTACTCCATCGAGGAGGTCAGGACCGTGACTAGGGATAGCCAGGTCTGCGCGGAGTGCAAACCGCACTTCTATCGGCCAGACAGAGCGCACCTGGTAAAGGCCTCTTGCCCTTTGAGCGCCTCAGCATCGACTTCAAAGGGCCCCTCCCCTCCACTGACCGTGACATGTACTTCCTCAACATTGTTGATGAATACTCAAGATTCCCCTTTGCCATCCCATGCCCTGACATGACTTCTGCCACCGTCATCAAGGCCCTGCACAGTCTCTTCACCTTGTTCGGGTTCCCCACCTACATCCATAGCGATCGGGATTCCTCCTTCATGAGCGACGAGTTGTGTCAGTTCCTGCTTAGCAAGGGCATCGCCTACAGCACGACGACCAGCTACAACCCCCGGGGAAACGGGCAGGTGGAGAGGGAGAACGCAATGGTCTGGAAGGCCGTCCTCCTGGCCATAAGGTCTAGAAGCCTTCCAGTCTCCCGCTGGCAGGAGGTCCTCCCCGATGCGCTCCACTCCATCTGGTCGCTCCTGTGCACTGCCACCAACGAGACCCCGGACGAACGTATGTTTGCCTTCCCCTGGACGTCCACCTCCGGGGTCTCGCTCCCGTCCTGGCTGACAGTCCTAGGGCCTGTCCTCCTCTGGAAGCATGCTAGGAGTCATAAATCAGATCCCCTCGTCGAGACGGTCCTGCTCCTCCGTGCCAATCCATAATATGCCGACGTGGAACATCAGGACGAGCGACAGGACACAGTCTCCCTCCGGGATTTGGCACCTGCAGATTCCCTAGCGACCATCACCACCACCCCCGACCCTACACCGTCTCCCTCCACCACTACCCAGCTACTTCAAGATCTGGCACCCGCAGGCCCACCGGCGGCCATCACCACCACCCCCACCCCTCCACTGACTCAACCACTGGGTGAAGAAGAGGACGACACGCTCCCGGACGCGCAGGTCTCAACACCGGTGCCCACACCACAGCCGGGACTGAGGCGATCACGACGGAAGGTCAAGGCCCCCGACAGACTTGATCTTTAAGTCCACTTCACCCCCGCTGGACTCTCTTTTCTTTTTAATGGGGTGAATGTGGTAACCACTGTATTGTATTGTTGTATTGTTACATGCCTGGGCTTGTCCCTGCTGGTTCCAACCCACTGTATTATATGTGTATTGTGGTAAACTGCAACTGTATTACATGGAATGTGGTAAACCACTGCCTGATGGCTCTGCCTCCCCTCGGGCTCGGTATAAAGGTAGCTGGTCTCCACCTCCGCCCCAGTTCGGGATCAGAGGCCAGGAGGCTTTCTGTTTAGTTTATTAAAGCCTCAGTTACGTTCACTACTCGTCTTGTGTTCATTGATGGCACAACAGAGGGGTGAATGATGGGGGGATGGGGATGATACTGGGTGAGGTGTTTTTGAGAAGAAGTGGATGTAAGGATTCTGGGAAGGGGAGGCAGGGGGCTGACAGGGACTGGGGCTGGGTTCCGCCCGATGAGCGGGGCCTGGATTATGCCGGATAATGGGAGGGGGTGGTGTGAGACCCCTGTCAGGGTGGTGACGTGGAACGTGCAAGGGCTGTGGGGACCGGTGAAGGGAGTGAGAGTTTCCTCGCACTTGAAGAGTTTGAGCTGATGTGGTGCTGTTGCAGCAGACCCACCTGAGGATGAAGGACCAGATGAGGCTGAGGAAGGGCTAGGTGAGCCAGGTGTTTCACTTGGGCTTTGACAACAGGGCCCGGAAGGTGGCGATTCTGGTGGGCAAGAGTGTGAAGTTGGTGGCGGATCAGGAGTATTACGTGATAGTAACGGTTGCGTTGGAGGGGTGGTTTGTGGTGCTGATAAGCCAATATGCCCCAAATTGGGATGATGTTGAGTTTGTGAAGAAAACGCTGGCCGCCATTCCGAATTTGGGATCACGAGTTGATACTGCAGTGTAGATACTACTGGAATAGAGTGTTGATGCTGAAGGTGGACAGGTTCACTGACCACGTCCGTGGAGATGGTCGCCTATGCACAGGTGTACTCGAGGATTGACTTTTTGTAATGGGAAAGGCGCTGTTAGCCGGGGTGAGGAAGGCAGAGTATTTGGCGATTATGATCTCGGACCATGCTCCACATTGGGGGCTGTGGTCCTGGAGAAAGGGTCAGTCCAGAGGCTGGCATGGAGGTCGGATGTGGGACTGTGGCAGACCCAAATATTTGTACTGAAATAGGGAAGGTGGGGTTTAATTGTAATGGGAACGTTTCACTGTCGGTTGTATGGGAAACGTTGAAGGCTGTAGTGAGAGGTGAGGTTATTTTGTTTAAGGTGCAGATGGATAGGGTGGCGAGGGAGGAATGAACGCCAACAGCTGATAAAGGAGATTTTGGAAGTAGATGAGAGGTATGCTGAAGACCTGGATCCAGGTCTTCTGGTGAGAAGAAAGGAGTTACATGCGAGCTTCAATCTTCTGTCAATGGGGAAGACGGTTCAGCAGCTGAGATGGGCGAACGGGGTCGTTTGTGAGCATGGGAGAAGGCCAGCTGCAGGTTGACGGGCCAGCTCAGCAGGCGAGCAGTGGCAAGGAGCTAGTCGGGTGGAAGAAGTGCAGGTAGCGATAAGGAAGATGCAGGCGGGTAGTTCCACCGGGGCCGGATGGTTTTCCCGTGGAATTTTATAAAACATTTAATGATATGTTGGCGCCGCTATCGGTAGAAATGTTTGAAGACGTGATGGTTAGAGGGCGGGAAACGATGGGTCAGGCATCCATTTTGTTGTTGCTTAAAACGATAATGGAGTGTGGAGTGGAGTGTGGGTCATATAGGCCCATATTTCTGTTGAATATGGATGCCAAGATACTGACGAAGGTGTTGGCGTTGAGGTTGGAGGAGTGCCTTCTGAAGGTGATTAGGATCATAGAATCCCTTCAGTGCAGAAGGAGGCCACTCGCCTCATCTGGTCAGCACTGACCCTCCGAAAGAGCACCCCAACCAGGTTCAAAGCCCACGCTATCCCCATAACCCTAACCTAGGCCCAATTTATCATGGCCAATCCACCTAACCACATCTTTGGACTGGGAGGAAACCTGAGCACCCGGAGGAAACCAACGCAGCACAGACATTCACCTGCGGTTGAAATCAAATCCGGGTCCCTGATTCTGTGAGGCAGCAGTGCTAACCACTAGCTTTGCTAACCACTGCAAAACACTCTTTTGGGGAGATCAAATGGGTTCGTTAAGGGTAGGCTGTTGTCGTTGAATGTGCGGCAACTGCTGAATGCTTTCTCCGGCAGAAGGAAGGGAGTTGGAGGTGGTGGTGGAGTTGGATGCAGAGAAGGTGTTTGATTGGGTGGAGTGGAGCTATCTGTTTGCAGTGTTGGAGAAGTTTGGGATTGGGCCTAAATTTGTGGGATTGGGTGAAATTGTTGCATAGGGCTCCGATGGGGTGTGTGTGAGAAAATGATATGAATTCCGGGTACTTTGGGCTGCATCGGGGAATGAGGCAGGGATGCCCCATGTCCCCCCCTCCTGTTTGCGCTGGCATTGGACCCCTTGGCCATTGCGCTGAGGTGCTCGGATCTATGGAAGGGGATGGTGAGGGCGTGGCGGCGGGGGGGGGGTTGGAGCACGGTGTGTCTCTGTACCTGGACGATCTGCTGTTCTATATTTTGGACCCGAGCTCTTCGGTGGGGGACATAATGGGTCTGCTTAAGAGACTTGGGGTGTTCTCGGGATATTAGTTGAATTTGGGGAAAAGCCAGTATTTTGTGGTGTCTTCTCCAGGGGTGGGGATTGAATTGGGGCTTTGCCGTTTCGGGTGGCAACAACCCATTTCAGGTATTTGGTGGTGCAATTGGCCCGAGATGGGGCGTGGCTTCGTAAGCTGAACTTTGAGTCTGGTTGGGAGGGTGAAAGCGATTTATTGAGACGCGACAGTCTACACCTGTCGCTGGCAGGTCGGGTGGAGGCAATTAAGATGAACATTTAGCAGCGTTTTGTTTTCTTATTTCGGTGCCTTTTTGGTCAGGGCCTTTTTGCCGAAGTTTTTTAAGGGCGTGGACAGGTTGGTTTTGCTGTTTGTTTGGGCAAGGGAGGTGGCCAGGATAAGGAAGGCAGCACTTCAGAGGGGCTGGTAGTTGGGGAGTTGGGTCTTCCGAACTTGTATTTTTACTGGGCAGTGAACGCAGAGAAGGTGCAGGGCTGGAATAGGGAGGCTTAGGCTTTATGGGTGAGGATGGAGGCGGGTTTTTGTCGGGGTCGGGGCTGCGGACGCTGGCTACGGCACAGCTTCCGTTTGCTCCAGGGAAGTATTCGGGAAGTTCTGTGCTGGTTGCCATGTTGAAGATTTGGAGGCAGTTTCTGCAGCAGTTTAGGTTGGGAGCGAGGTCGAGTATGATGCTGATCCGGGGGGATCGTGGGTTTGAGCCGGGGAGGATGGATGCGGGTTTAGGGGATGGGAAGAGAGCGGGGTGAAGGATTTGTTTTTGGAGGAGCGGTTCGTAAGCTTGGAGGAGTTGAGGGGGAAGTTTGGGTTTCTGCGTGAGCAGAGTTTTCGGTATATGGAGGTGATGGACTTTGCTAGAAAGGTTTTTCCGACCTTTCCGATAGCACCTGCCTCCTCGTTGTTGGAGGAGGTGCTGTTGGTAATGGGGTTGGAGGGTGCAGTCGTTATGCCGCTTTATGGGGGGATTTTGGAGGAGGATAAGGTGTCTATGGAATGGGTTACGGCCAAGTGAGATGAGGAGTTGGCGAAGACGCTGGAGGAAGGACTGTGGTGCGGATGCTACAGCGGATGAATGCCTCTATCTCGTGCACGCGGCTGAAGGTGGTGCGCAGGGGGAGGAGATGTCTCGGCCTTTGCCTTTGCCTTGTTGATCGCTCGTTCTGTTGGGGTGGAGGTCAACTTTTCCAGACTGTGCCTCGGTATGGCTGTGGGATCTAATTACATCTTGAGAAGGTGAAATTTGCCCTAAGGGAGTAAATGAAGGGTTCCACAAGAGATGGGGTAAGTTTATTTTGCATTTCGGAGAGCTAGTTACCGTCAACTGTTCGGTGGGGGAGGGAGGGTTGGAGGGGCGGGAGGTGTTGGTGCAGGGTTTATTGTATGTAAGGGTGTAATGATTTTGTTTTGTAAAATGTTAAAATGCTAAAAATTTTAATAAAAATACTTTTAAAGAAAATCATCTATAAAGGTGAAATAATATATAAAGGTGTAATAAATATAAAGGCAGAGATTTTTTGTTGGAACTGACATAAAATCACCAACCAAAACATTATTCTGTCTTTTCTCTTTTTAGGCAATGTCAGTTCTGTCCACAGTCTTTTTGTTCCAAAAAATTTAATTGCTTTTTGGAATTGTATCCCTGAGTTGTTCCCCTTAAAATGGTAGTTGGGCAGGAGCTGAAATCAGTAGCCCAGCCGTCTTTTTAAAAAAGAAATTAAGGGTCAATGATGCTTGTTAACAAACCAATTGACCCGGATAGGTGCCTTTATACGTTTAATCAGTGAATGGCTTTAAGTCAAAACAGCGACCTTGAGAAGAAATAAAACACTGGTGTGGGTGGGCCGTTTATAAAAAAAAAAATAGTGGAAAGGAAGGGGGACGCAGCATTCGTGGAGTGCCCTTTGCACATCGGGGGCATGCTTCCAAAATGTTACCACTTTTTCCTTCCCGGACTGATCACCCTCCCACCATTCTCACCCTCTCCTTAGCCTGCCCAGCCAAGTCCTCTGATTTACCTGGGTCAGCATATCATGGTGACCATCTTTGCAGACCTGCCTGCAATCCCAGCAGCATCCTATACTCAGTTGTGGCATTGCTGGAACTGCTAGAGTTCACGGCCAATTTGATTGGCCAGCAGTTCTCGAGGGTGGGACTTTCTCCCACTGAGGGGCAGAAGTCCCGCTCTCGGCTTGGTCCGCTCACTGGCCGCACGTTATGACTGTGGGGCGGGTTTCTTTTAAAGTGTGTCAGCTGCTGGCCAACTCTTGCAACAAAGGGGTGAGCGGTACCCTCTCCCCACACAAAATGCAGACCATAGTCTAGTCACCTTTGAAAACCTTTTACATTTTAAGCCTTTCATGTACAGAGTTTACTGCTGAGCAAAATTATGCAAATACTGGAAATCTAAAATAAAAACAGAAAATGTTGTCTATTTACAGCAGATCAGTCAGCAACATGTAAAATGACAAGTGTAAAAATTGTAAAATGACAAGTTATGTATGCCCATCAATAGTATGCGCAGCAAACCTTACTGGTAAAGCAATTTTACACAAATATTTCCAAAAAATGTAATATCTATGCTTTTTGTGTTCTAGTGCTGTCGTAGACGAGGAATATTTTGTGTCATTAAGGGCCAGAGTATGATCCTAGATATAATTTCACATTTCCAGGAAGTCTGAAATCTGTATTTTACTGCTTAATAATATAAATGCAGTGTGGCATACTATATGTACCCAAAGGTTATTGAAACCAAAATAATGCCTTTGTTTTTATAGGTATGAATGCTACAATGAGGCAAATTGATCTTATCAGCAAATTGCTTTCACCAATGGCCGTGGGTCAGATTATGACTTTCAGTTCCTCTGTGGTTGGTTGTGGCTTTATAACTGGTTGGAATTTGTTCTCTATGTGTTTTGAATATTTAATGCTGCGGAAAATTTATAAAATGACCCCAGCACTGGCACAAAAAGGTGATAAACAGACCAAAGAGGAGGAAGTTTCAGGTATGGCATACTATTTAAAGATGTAACCAAAATGTTACTATTAATCAATTGTATTTGCATGCATTTTTCTGCTGCCTCACCGTGCTGAGGACCCAGGTTCGATCCCAGCCCCGGGTCACTGTCTGTGTGGAGTTTGCACATTCTCCCCTCGTCTGCATGGGTCTCGCCCCACAAACCCAAAAATGTGCAGCCTTGGTAGATTGCCCATGCTAAATTGCCCCTTAATTGGAAATAAAATGAATTGGGCACTCTAAATTTATTTTTAAAAAGTAGAAAATAATAAGTGTTATTTTAATTTCAGGTACTGAGTTGTTTAAGTAGGAATAGTTTATTGAAAAACATGTGTTTTGTTGCACTGATTGCGTAGTCAGTTGAAATGAAATTAATGAAAATCGCTTATTGTCACAAGTAGGCTTCAAATGAAGTTACTGTGAAAAGCCCCTAGTCGCTACATTCCGGCGCCTGTTCGGGGAGGCTGGCACGGGAATCGAACCGTGCTGCTGGCCTGCCTTGGTCTGCTTTCAAAGCCAGCAATTTAGCCCTGTGTTAAGTTACGACCTATGATTGTAACAATGTCTATTTTGTCATTATGATACGGAAGGGATCTATGTATTGCAATTGAGTTGTGGTTTTTAACAACACTTTTGTATTATATTTTCAGTAATCCTACAATGTATTCCTAACCAACATGGTTGCCAGCCCCAAATCAGGAACAGTAACTATATCCGTGGGTTCTCAAAAACTCATGCAATAACTTTGGTGAACGATGGCCAGAAATCTATTTTTAGCCATTTCTGCAGGAGTTATGCTGATTTTATGTCAGAAAAGTCACCCAGAAGTTCTATACACATTTCTTTGGGTTTTGTTGTCTCTTAACAGATGCGGTTTGTAGTTTTCTTTCTGCATGTAGTAATTGCATATTTATCAGTTCTGTACTGTATTATCCTCTTTGCCCAAATCAACTATTCCTTCAGAATTGTTGCTTGAAGGGCAAGGGTACCTCAAGTTTGTTAAGTCCAATACCAATTGTGTCCTGGAACACCTCTCCCCAGCTTAATGGTAACAAAGAAAAATTACAGCACAGGAACAGGCCCTTCGGCCATCCAAGCCTGCGCCGATCCAGATCCTCTATCTAAAACTGTTTTCTAAGGATCTGTATCCCTCTGCTCCCTGCCCATTCATGTATCTATCTAGAATCTGTCTTAACTGCGCTATCGTGCCTGCCTCTCCCACCTCCGCTGGCAATGCGTTCCAGGCACCCATCACCCTCTGCGTAAAGAACTTTCCACGCATATCTCCCTTAAACTTTTCCCCTCTCACCTTGAACTCGTGACCCCTAGTAATTGAGACCCCCACTCTGGGGGGGGGGGGGGGGGCAAAGCTTCTTGCTATCCACCCTGTCTATACCTCTCATGATTTTGTAGACCTGAATGAGGTCCCCACTCAACCTCCGTCTTCCTAATGAAAATAATCCTAATCTACTCAACCTCTAGCTAGCGCCCTCCATACCAGGCAACATGCTGGTGAACCTCCTCTGCACCTTCTCCAAAGCATCTACATCCTTTTGGTAATGTGGTGACCAGAACTGTATGCAGTATTCCAAATGTGGCCGAACCAAAGTCTTATACAACTGTAACATGACCTGCCAACTCTTGTACTCAATACCCCTTCCGATGAAGGAAAGCATGCCATATGCCTTCTTGACCACTCTTATCGACCTGCGCAGCCACCTTCAGGGTGCAATGAACCTGAACACCCAGATCTCTCTGTACATCAATTTTCCCCAGGGCTTTTTCATTTACCGTATAGTTTGCTCTTGAATTGGATCTTCCAAAATGCATCACCTCACATTTGCCCGGATTGAACTCCATCTGCCATTTCTCCGCCCAACTCTCCAATTTATCTATATTCTGCTGTATTCTCTGACAGTCCCTTTCACTATTTGCTACTCCACCAATCTTAGTGTCATCTGAAAACTTGCTAATCAGACCACTATACCTTCCTCCAGATCATTTATGTATATCACAAACAACAGTGGTCCCAGCACGGATCCCTGTGGAACACCACTGGTTCTCATTTTGAGAAACTCACTTCCACTACTACTACTCTGTCTCTTGTTGCCCAGACAGTTCTTTATCCATCTAGCTAGTACACCCTGGACCCCATGAGACTTCACTTTCTCCATCAGCCTACCATGGGGAACCTTATCAAATGCCTTACTGAAGTCCATGTATATGACATCTACAGCCCTTCCCTCATCAATCAACTTTGTCACTTCCTCAAAGAATTCTATTAAGTTGGTAAGACATGACCTTCCCTGCACAAAACCCTATTGCCTATCACCGATAAGCCCATTTTCTTCCAAATGGGAATAGATCCTATCCCTCAGTATCTTCTCCAGCAGCTTCCCTACCACTGACGTCAGGCTCACTGGTCTATAATTACCTGGATCAGCCCTGCTACCCATTCTTAAACAAGGGGACAACATTAGCAATTCACCAGTCCTCCGGTACCTCACCCGTGTTCAAGGATGTTGCAAAGATATCTGTTAAGGCCCCAGCTATTTCCTCGCTCCCTTCCCTCAGTAACCTGGGATAGGTCCCATCCGGACCTGGGGACTTGTCCACCTTAATGCCTTTTAGAATACCCAATACATCCTCCCTCCTTATGCCGACTTGACCTAGAGTAATCAAACATCTATCCCTAACCTCAACATCTGTCATGTCCCTCTCCTCGGGGAATTCCGATGCAGAATACTCATTAAGAATCTCACCCATTTTCTCTGACTCCACGCATAACTTTCCTCCTTTGTCGTTGAGTGGGCCAACCCTTTCTCTAGTTACCCTCTTGCTCCTTATATATGAATAAAAGGCTTTGGGATATTCCTTAACCCTGTTTGCTAAAGATATTTCATCACCCCTTTTAGCCCTCTTGATATATTTCCAAGTCCTTTTGTGAGTGACTTGGTATTTATACAAAACCAAGTGTTGTTAAGTATCTTCTACCTCCTTATCGGGCGAGCTGATATTCTGCAAGCTCCATGGGATAGTTATTCATCCCTACCCCAGGTTATAACATCCCTCCTCCCCAAAGTCTAAAAAATCCTCCGAAGACCGTGGTGAAGGTGGGCGCCGCACCATTTGGCATCTGGCAGGGCATCCTGCACCCAAGATGCTGGATTGGGCAGCGTGTATCTCAAAGATGAACGCCGCTTCAAATACGAATGACGTGGCGGCTGCAATACCCGAGGCTGATCAATGAGTTCCCCATCGGAGATGATTTCAGTCATCTTGGCATCTTGACCCCCTTGGAATTCTGCTGTGGCCTGATCTGGCAGCAGATGCGATTTTACAAGGAGTTTCCGAGAATGAGGAATTTTCCAAAGAAGCGGCTGCCTGGACCGAACATTCGCATAATACGACCCTGGGCTTGTACTTGGTAAGAAACCATCCCTGTCTGGTGAAGGATAATACCAGAGATCCGCTGAGCTCCGTCGGCAAAGTTTCAAATAAACACCGAGTCACCTGGTACAAAGTATGTGGAAGGTCGACTTTGAGTCCGGGCGACATCCTTGCTGCTCCTGGTTGTGGCACAATTTCGCACTTGCGTCTGGAAAAATCATGCTAAGGTGGGTACGACGTCTTCGGCCCATCAGTAGTTTCACGGGGGCTACCCCAGTCACTGCATGTGGAGTAGTCCTGTCGCAAAACAAGAAACGGGTCAGTCTAGTGATCATCGATCCTGAAACTTGTTTCTTGAGGCTCCGTTTAAACTGTTGCACCGCTCACCCGCTAAACCATTGGAAGCTGGGTGGTATGGAGCGCTACCCCATTTGCCTTGGAAAAACCCAGAGAACCCCTCAGTCGTATAAGGAGCGCCGTTATCAGTGACAAGTACTTCAAGGAGGCTGTGGGTTCAAAACAACAAACGCAATTTCTCAATAGTCGCCCAGGACCTGGTTCCTGCCATCTTATGCACTTTGAGCCACTTTGAATGGGTGTCAATCAGCAAGAGGACCATGAACCCCTAAAATGACCGGCAAAGTCAGTATGCGACCATACCCACAGCTGGTCTGGCAGGGGCGCGGCCGGCGGAAGCTTCTGATGCTCTTAACAAGCGGAGCATGATTGGGCCATCTTCTCAATGCCAGCATCGAGGCCTGGCCACCTTATGTAACTCTGTGCCAGCATTATTATCTTGGACATGCCTGGATGACCGTTGTGAAAGTTCTTTAAAATCGATTTCTGTCCTTTTTCTGGGACAACTACGTGCATACCCCACAGCAGAATACCATCCTCTACACTGAACTCAGCTTGGAGGAAAATGCCCTGAATTTGATAGGATCAGGTCCGTCTGGGTGCACTCACGGATCTGCGATGTCATGACAGGTAAATAGTCCATGGGCAGCACGGTGGTGCAATGGTTAACACTGCTGCCTCACGGCGCCGAGGACCCGAGTTCGATCCCGGCCCCGGGTCACTGTCCGTTTACAGTTTGCACGTTCTCCCCATGTCTGCTAGGGTCTCTCGCACAACCAGAAAGATGTGCAGGATATGTGGATTGGCCGCACTAAATTGCCCCTTAACTAGGAAAAAAGAATTGGATATTCTAAATTTATTTTTAAAAAAAAAAAGGTAAACAGTCCATGAAATTCAGAGTTGCTACTACCTCAACCGTCCGGGGGTTGGTAAGGGGCCGCAATGGGCCGAAGTCCCGCCGCTGTCAACCCACGCCAGCCGGCGTGGATTGAACCACCTTTGGGACGTCGGGACACGGCGGCGCGGGCGGGCTCCGGGGTCCTGGGGGGGGGGGGTGCGTGGGGTGATCTGGCCCCGGGATCCTGGGAGGGTGCGCGGGGCGATCTGGCCCTGGAGGGTGCCCCCACGGTGGCCTGGCCCGCGATCGGGGCCCACCGATCCGCGGGCGGGCCTGTGCCGTGGGGGCACTCTTTTCCTTCTGCCTTCGCCATGGTCTCCACCATGGCGGAGGCGGAAGAGACCCCCTCCACTGCGCATGCGCGGGAATGCCGTGAGCAGCCGCTGGCGCTACCGTGCATGCGCCGCCCAGCAAAGTCAGTATCACGCCAACTGGCGGGGCACCAAAGGCCTTTTCCACCAGCCGGCGGGGCGGAAATCAGTCCAGCGCGGGCCTAGCCCCTCAAGGTGAGGGCTCGGCCGCTCAAGATGCGGAGACTTCTGCACCTTTGGGGCGGCGCGATGCTGGACTGATTCATGCCGTTTTTGGCACCGGTCGGTGGACATCGTGCCGATATCGGAGAATCCCGCCCCTGCTTCTTCACCCGCTGAAAAGCCGTTTCCTGCGGCTGACCACAGGCCCATATAAAAGTTTTAATATTTATTAGTGTCACAAGTAGGCTTGCATCAACAATGCAATGAAGTTACATTGCATTGAAAATCCCCTAGTCACCACACTCCAGCGACTGTTCGGGTACACTGAGGGAGAATTCAGAATGTCCAATTTACCTAACGGCACGTCTTTCGGAACTTGTGGGAGGAAACCGGAGCACCTGAAGGAAACCCTCGCAGACACAGAGAGAACGTGCAGACTCCACACAGACCGTAACCCAAGCCAGGAATGGAACCCGAGTCCCTGGCGCTGTGAAGCAACAGTGCTAACTATCCAAGGCATCCGGCAGTGACAATGCCAGTGATGCTTATCATGGAAGCGTCATTCCGAAACACGCTGCAGACCCCCTGACCCAGCCCCGAAGCCACTGGAGGTGCAGCCGCAGGGAAAGAGAAGCAAACGCCCGCTTACACTCCCTTCTCCAGAGGGACTTTGCAAGGGAGGGGTGGTATAACCCCCACGGGGACGACCTGATTAATCTTTTCATGAGCCGTGTGGAGGACGAGCTCCCCTGCTGAGGGGCGGAGTCCCCTCAGCGGGCTGGTTAATTCATAGCCTTAAAAGCCAGCCCAGGTAGCTGCAGAGTAATCCCGATTGGGATTGTTACTTGTAAATACTTTCCTTTTGGGAAACATTTAAAAAATACATACTTTTATTTAAGGCATTTAATAAATATATACAGAATATCAGAAGAACAACACAAAAACCCAATAAACAACCACAACCCTCTAACCCCCGGCACGATCTCCCCTCCCTGTGGGCAAACCACTCTAACTCCAACAGAGCGAACGTAACCTTTTCCAACTTCAGGAATTCCGCCAGGTCGCTCACCCATACCCTAGCTTTCAATGGCTCCGGATCCTGCCATCCCAGCAAAATCCATGTCCTATTGCTTGCTTCTGTCCCTCTGCAACTTCATCCTGCATGATTTTCCAATTGTCCAAAGCGCTCCATGTATTATGTCCTGCACTAAATCCTGCTTGTCCATAACTCCAGTACGTGCTGATGTACCCTGTCCCAACCCCAGTGTTAACTTCAAATCTTTGTCTGTTAAATCCGCCATGGCCTTTTCTCACCCAGTGGGGCATAATAGTGCAGCAGCACTATTGGAACAGAGTAGACCAAAATGTCACTTTAGCCTGCTCCACCATTCACTTAGATCATAGCTGACTTGTACCTCAATCCAGTTGATGCACCTTTGGCCCATATCCTTACCTAATAAAATGGTCTATCTGCATTGTAAGCTGATCCAGCACCCCCAACCTTTTCAGGAGATAGTTCAAGATTTCTGATATGCTTTTTGTAAAGTCATGCTTCCTGATTTCTAAAGGATCTGCTTGAATTTGTGCTGGATTTCTCCCAGGAGAGGAAATACAGATTCCACTGATGTCTACCTTAAATGTTGAGACCAAGACTGGGAAACTAAATTGGAAAATTGTGGGTGTGATTGAATGCATAGTCAACTATTCAGAAACAAGGAACATTTAAACATTATTGCACTGTGATAACTTTAGTCTTAACTGTTTTAAATTTAACGCTTATACAAAAATTCACATTATTTTTGCACTTCCTCAATTTTTAAAACATTCTTCTTTGCTTTGTCTCTTTGTCCTTTGTGCTATTTCAGAAGGAAATGAGACTACTTTTAAAGACCATAAAAACACTTCTTCTACAGTATCGGTTGAGGGTGAACTGACTACTAACTCGACAGATGACAAGGAATCTGGCTGTATAAAACGCATTCTGGTTCCTGGAATTAGGACATTCCGAGATGGCTGGATTATCTATTATAGACAACCAATGTTTCTTGCTGCATTGGGTCTTTCATTTCTTTACATGACCGTACTAGGATTCGATGGAATTACTACAGGATATGCCTATGCACAAGGAATAAGCAGTTCTATGCTTAGCATCATGGTGGCTTTGTCTGCTCTCACAGGATTAATAGGAACTATGTTTTTCACCATATTGAAAAAATATTGTGGCCTTATTCACACTGGATGTTTTTCAAGTATTGTGCAGATTACTTGCCTTGCACTCTGCATCGCATCTGTGTTTGCTCCTGGAAGCCCATTGGATTTGAGTGTACCCCTTTATTCAAGAGCATCAGATCAACTAGAAGACGACACAACTAGTGTTTATCCTAATGTTTCTAATGCATCCGTCATGAAACAGTCCTCTATTAACAAGTTCTTTCGATATGATGTGACTTTACAACTGCCAAGCAACCTGACGAACTCCACAGAAATAAGGGAATATATTTCGATAGCACTGTTTTTTGCTGGCGCTGTTTCGGCAAGAGTTGGTAGGTAATATTAAGAAAGTTTATTAAAGCTTTAGCTGCAAATCACAGTAAAATGGGGCAGCACGGTAGCCTTGTGGATAGCACAATTGCTTCACAGCTCCAGGGTCCCAGGTTCGATTCTGGCTTGGGTCACTGTCTGTGCGGAGTCTGCACATCCTCCCCGTGTGTGCGTGGGTTTCCTCCGGGTGCTCCGGTTTCCTCCCACAGTCCAAAGATGTGCGGGTTAGGTGGATTGGCCATGATAAATTGCCTTTAGTGTCCAAAATTGCCCTTCGTGTTGGCTGGGGTTACTGGGTTATGGGGATAGGGTGGCGGTGTTGACCTTGGGTAGGGTGCTCTTTCCAAGAGCCGGTGCAGACTCGATGGGCTGAATGGCCTCCTTCTGCACTGTAAATTCTATGATAATCTATTCTATGATAATCTATGATTCTAAAAAAAGTTGTATACACTTACTCACATCAAGGATTTACAATGTAATTATAAATCACGAGAAGTACCAGTATTACAAAATCACTTTTAATATAATGAAAGCATTTTCAGGAAAAATGTGTGGTATTATTTTTACCGTATTTTGCAATAGAAGTGTATTTTTTAAAAATATTTTTTTATTAAGGCATTTACAAATTTCCCTGAGATTCTGGTCCAACCTCCAACCAGCAGATTCAAAACTCCTTCTGGAAAGCAACTCTATCTTTAAAGTTACCAAGGCAGTTTTCCACACCCAGTGTGCTTTTGGTTCACTGGATCAGCTTTAAAATAAAAACAGAGAAAACAGGGACACACTGCTTCTCTTCTGCAGTCCAAACCAAAACTGAAACCCAAAAACCTAAACCCTGTTGCCAATTAATAATGATGCTCTTTAGAGTCGTCAGGTATCAAAAGATACTACCACAAGGCTTTACCGGATATCGATCAAAGGACCACACACCAGTCAGTTCAAGTTCAAAGATGGTTTATTTACACACAAGGATTACTTTGACATGCATCACAAAACACAACAAGTTAAAGTACACCTTACAACTATAATAACCTATACTTAACTTCAGGGCAACCGGCTCTTTGCAAATGGACAAGACCTTTGTCCAGATCTTGCGTAGCTGGGTGGAAGAAGTGGCTCTGTTTCTGCTGGGCTCATCCGTCTGGTAGCGATCGTTGGTCTTGAACTTGTCTGTCTGGTCGTTATGCTGCACTTGGGTTGGCATAGGCCGGATCCAAGAGAGACCGAGCACATGGCTGTGTCTCTTTTTATCCCTCTGGGATTTCGCGCTCTTTGGGGCGGTCCTTAACTTGGACCCAATAATTCAACAGGCTTCGATCACTGCCTTCGATTTTGGCCAATAAAGGGGCGGGTGCCTTGATGGCTGGGCGTGTCCTTATCAGTCATTGACCGTGGCTGTTTGGGCTCCCTGAGTAAAGCGAGTGGCGCCGATGGTTCTTGGCGACTGACAATCGACTACCGAGTACTTGTTGTACCCGATCGCATCGAAAATGGCCGTTTTCATCTCCTGTAGGGTTCCTCCTCCTGCATTCTGGGGTTCTGGCAAAGCTGAGCTGACGGATTGGTCAAGGCTCATTACTATAAGTTTAACTTCCTCCCTTTCGTCCAGACGGTACATAACCTTTTGCTGGCGTACTCTCTCAAAGAAATTATGCGGGTCTGCGGTGGGTTTGAATGGATCAATTTTAGTGCAGGCATCTCTCAATTGGGTGATGGATAATGGGGTGGTGTAAACGCAATGGGGCTCCTCCCGATCCGAGGACTTGCGCTGTGTGGTAACCGGATCCATGGGGGTGTGAGCTGCCTGTGCAGTCGGTGGTGCTGGTGCTTTCATTCTCGGGGCATGGATTGGATTGGATTGGATTTGTTTATTGTCACGTGTACCGAGGTACAGTGAAAAGTATTTTTCTGCGAGCAGCTCAACAGATCATTAAGTACATGGGAAGAAAAGAAAATACATAATAGGGCAACACAACATATACAATGGAACTACATAAGCACTGGCATCGGATGAAGCATATAGGGTGTAGTGTTAATGAGGTCAGTCCATAAGAGGGTCATTTAGGAGTCTGGTGACTAGGGAAGAAGCTGTTTTTGAGTCTGTACATGCGTGCTCTCAGACTTCTGTATCTCCTGCCCGATGGAAGAAGTTGGAAGAGTGAGTAAGCCGGGTGGGAGGGATCTTTGATTATGCTGCCCGCTTTCCCCAGGCAGCGGGAGGTGTAGATGGAGTCAATGGATGGGAGGCAGGTTCGTGTGATGGACTGGGCGGTGTTCACGACTCTCTGAGGTTTCTTGCGGTCCTGGGCCGAGCAGTTGCCATACCAGGCTGTGAAGGGGGCTCTATTGTGATTTTCTGTGTCCTCCACGTATCTCTGGCAGTTTCATTTAGTTCTTGCCAATTGGGGGCACCTTCCTCATTTAAATTTTGTCTAAAAGTATACCTAAATCCATTTTGCACTGAAAGCAGTGGAACTTCTCTATTTGTTGTCTACATTTTGCGTGCTCCACTGTGCTCTGTCTTTGTTCTGTAGTGGAGCTATGGAGCGTTCGTAAAGCTGCCTTTAAATCCACGCATTGTCTCGTTAACTGTGCTACCTGCTGTTCTGTTTCTCCTCGTACCAAGACTGCGCACTATGTATATTGGTAGGCTTTATTGTACTGGGTCTGAAAGCTGCTAAGGTGAACTAAAAAAGATTGGTGTGCCTGTCTGACATCAGCCATCTCTTTATCTTTAGCTGCCAACTGATCCCGGAGTTGCTCAATAATCTTTTTGCTTTCACTATTGTTTCCCTCATTCTTCTCTTCTTTCTCAACTAACTGCCTGTGGAGCATCCTCATGACCTCTGTGCCTCGCAACTGTGCCAAACAGGACACTATTGCCATCGGCTTTCGCACTTTCGCTGCATTTTTCTTATGCACCTCGGTTAGGTTGTCCCACCAAATTTGTCCTATGCTTCCTAGACCTGACTCTTCATTTGAACAAAAATCGGACCAAAGGGGCCATCTTTTCCCCCTTAAATACTTCCTCAACTCTTCTTCCCATATGGGGTACTGCTCTGCTCTGTTGGTTGCTGCGACCTTGAGTTCATGTGGGTTCATTAAACTTTCCATCGCTTTTGTGGCCATTGCTTCTAATCTCTTGTTTCCTACCATTAATCTCTGTTTCCTATCGTTAATTTGGGACAGGGGCATAAGGCGGCAATTTGAACTGCGGGTATGGCCTAAGCTATTTTCCGGTTCACAATTCCCTCGATAGTTTTGACACAATCTAACGAGTTTACCTTATATCCCTGTTAGTACGCATGCGGGTTAGTGCACACTTCCGAAATTCGGTGATTTGGTCGATATGGGCTTGCACTTGTGGTTCTTTCTCTTTCACGCAATTGGATTTCAAAGTTTGTGGGGTCTCTCGGAGTGATGAAATCACTTCTAAATCAAATCCCGTCAGATGTCGCCAATAATGTTGCCAATCGGCACCGGAGTAATGTTGCCAATTAATAATGATGCGCTTTAGAGTCGCCAGGTATCAAATGACACCACCACAAGGCTTTACCGGATATCGATCAAAGGACCACACAACCAGTTAGTCAGTTCAAGTTCAAAGATGGTTTATTTACACACAAGGATCACTTCGACATGCAACACAAAACACTACTAGTTAAACTATACTTAAAAGCTACAATAACCTATACGTAACATCAGGGCAACCGGCTCTATGCAGATGGACAAGGCCTTTGTCCGGATCTTGCGTGGCTGGGTGTAAGAAGTGGCTCTGTTTCTGCTGTGCTCAGCCGTCTGTTAGCGATCGTTGGTCTTGAACTTGTCTGGTCGTTATTCTGCACTTCGGTTGGCATAGGCTGGATCCAAGAGAGACCGAGCACATGGCTGTGTCTCTTCTTATCCCTCTGTGATTTCGCGCTCTTTGGTGCGGTCCTTAACTTGGACCCAATAATTTGACAGGCTTCGATCACTGCCTTCGATTTTGGCCAATAAAGGGGTGGGTGCCTTGATGGCTGGGTGTGTCCTTTGCAGTCATTGACCTTGGCTGTTTGGGCTTTCTTAGCAAAGGGTGTGGCGTCGGTTAGTCTGCATCTGTATCGGTTACCTGAGTACAGTTCTTTTGTTCTGGGGAAATGGGACATTAGAATGCAAACGAGCGGGGGTTTCGATCACGTCTAGCTATCTGGGTTGCAAACACACACACAAGCTCTGAGTCTGTCTGAGTCCTGGGTTAGCCATAATTCCCATGGTCCTTTGCAGGTAGCCATCTGAGATGGCTACAACCCCCTCTCACCTGACAGCCACAGCCCAGTTCCACTCACAAATGAGATCTCTGCAGCCGTGCTACAAGCCATGTGGTTAAAAACAAAACCTTTCTTAAAGGGACATTCACATGACACCAAATAACCAACAACCGCAGCCCGCCCTCCCTACCATAGCCCCCACCCTCTCTGCCTCCACTTTTTCTTGTTAACCCTAAACATTCCCCCACTCCCTGCTGATTTAGCTGTCCTGGAAGTAGTCAATGAATGGTTTCCATCTCCAGGCAAACCCTTGCATCGACCCCCTTAAGGCAAACTTAATTTTCTCCAACCTAAGAAAATGTGTGAGGTTGCTCTTGCACACCCCTCGGTTTCCGTCTGAGTCCCTCCACCCCAACAGGATCTGTCTCCGGGTTACCAGAGAGGCAAAGGCCAGAACGTCGGCCCCCTCTCACCCCTGGACTCTCGGCTCTTCCGACACTCCAAACATTGCCAATTCTGGACTCAGAACCACCTTCACCCTCAGTACCTCCAACATCATGCCAGTGAACCCCCACCAAAATCCCTCCAACATCATGCAGGCTCAAAACATGTGAACAGGATTCGCGCCCCCCCCCCCCCCCCCCCCCCCCCCCGCACACCGCCCACACCTATTCTCCATCTCCAGAAAGAACCTACTCATTCTGGCCACCGTCGTATGCGCTCTATGGACTACCTTAAATTGAATGAGACTCAGCCTGGCACACAAAGATGAGCCATTCACCCTTCTTGGAGCCTTATTCCATAACCCAGCCCATTCTGCCCCCAGCATATCTAACCCCGAGTGGAAAACTCCAGGCGCTGGTTTAGCACAGTGGGCTAAACAGCTGGTTTGTAATGCAGAACAAGGCCAACAGCGCGGGTTCAATTCACATTCCGGTACCGGCCTCCCCGAACAGGCACCGGAATGTGGCGACTAGGGGCTTTTTACAGTAACTTCATTGTAGCCTACTTGTGACAATAAGCGATTATTATTATTAACTTGCTCTACCCACCCTTTCCTTTGCCTTGTCTGGTCCCCAATCTTTAGATGTGTCTCTTGCAAAAAGGCCACATTCGCCTTCAAACTCCTCAACTGTGCCAATGGTAAGCGACGCGGCAGGTTGTTACATGATGATATGGGTTCAACGACAAGGAAAATTAGGAGAAAGGTTAAGAAGAAATATAACTTAGGAGAGGTTACTGATCTAGGTGTTAAGATTCAGAACAGAGGTTAAAAAAAGCCAACATAAGTGTACTTTACCTGAATGCTCGTAGTATTCGGAATAAGGTTAATAAGTTGATGGCGCAAATCATCGTGAATGACTATGATTTAGTGGCCATTACTGAAACATGGTTAAAGGATGGTCACGACTGGGAGTTAAATATCCGAGGGTATCAAACTTTTCGGAAGGACAGAGTGGATGGTAAGGGAGGTGGTGCAGCTCTGTTATTTAAGGATGACATCCGGGCAACAGTAAGGGATGACATCGGTGCTATGGAGGATAAGGTTGAATCCATTTGGGTGGAAATCAGGAATAGTAAGGCGAAAAAGTCACTGATAGGAGTAATCTATAGGCCAACAAGTAGTAACTTATGGTGGGGCAGGCAATAAACAAAGAAATAACAGATGCATGTAGAAATGGTACAGCAGTTATCATGGGGGATTTTAATCTACATGTTGATTGGTTTAACCAGGTCGGTCAAGGCAGCCTTGAGGAGGAATTTATAGAATGTATCCGCGATAGTTTCCTAGAACAGTATGTAATGGAACCTACGAGGGAACAAACGGTCCTAGATCTGGTCCTGTGTAATGAGACAGGATTGATTCAGGATCTCATAGTTGGGGATCCTCTCGGAAGGAGCGATCACAATATGGTGGAATTTAAAATACAGATGGAGGGTGAGAAGGTAAAATCAAGCACTAGTGTTTTGTGCTTAAACAAAGGAGATTACAATGGGATGAGAGAAGAACTAGCTAAGGTAGACTGGGAGCAAAGACTTTATAGTGAAACAGTTGAGGAACAGTGGAGAACCTTCCAAGTGATTTTTCACAGTGCTCAGCAAAGGTTTATACCAACAAAAAGGAAGGACGGTAAAAAGAGGGAAAATCGACCGTGGATATCTAAGGAAATAAGGGAGAGTATCAAATTGAAGGAAAAAACATACAAAGTAGCAAAGATCAGTGGGAGACTAGAGGACTGGGAAATCTTTAGGGGGCAACAGAAAGCTACTAAAAAAGCTATAAATAAGAGTAAGATAGATTATGAGAGTCAACTTGCTCAGAATATAAAAACAGATAGTAGAAGTTTCTACAAATACATAAAACAAAAAAGAGTGGCTAAGGTAAATATTGGTCCTTTAGGGGATGAGAAGGGAGATTTAATAATGGGAGATGAGGAAATGGCTGAGGAACTGAACAGGTTTTTTTGATCGGTCTTCACAGTGGAAGACACAAATAACATGCCAGTGACTGATGGAAATGAGACTATGACAGGTGAGGACCTTGAGAGGATTGTTATCACCAAGGCGGTAGTGATGGGCAAGCTAATGGGGCTAAAGGTAGACAAGTCTCCTGGACCTGATGAAATGCATCCCAGAGTGCTAAAAGAGATGGCTAGGGAAATTACAAATGCACTAGTGATAATTTACCAAAATTCACTAGACTCTGGGGTAGTCCTGGCGGATTGGAAATTAGCAAATGTGACACCACTGTTTAAAAAAGGAGGTAGGCAGAAAGCGGGTAATTATAGGCCAGTGAGCTTAACTTCGGTAGTAGGAAAGATGCTGGAATCAATCATCAAGGAAGAAATAGCGAGGCATCTGGATGGAAATTGTCCCATTGGGCAGACGCAGCATGGGTTCATAAAGGGCAGGTCTTGCCTAACTAATTTAGTGGAATTCTTTGAGGACATTAACAGTGCGGTAGATAACGGGGAGCCAATGGATGTGGTATATCTGGATTTCCAGAAAGCCTTTGACAAGGTTCCACACAAAAGGTTGTTGCATAAGATAAAGATGCATAGCATTAAGGGGAAAGTAGTAGCATGGATAGAGGATTGGTTAATTAATAGAAAGCAAAGAGTGGGGATTAATGGGTGTTTCTCTGGTTGGCAATCAGTAGCTAGTGGTGTCCCTCAGGGATCAGTGTTGGGCCCACAACTGTTCACAATTTACATAGATGATTTGGAGTTGGGGACCAAGGGCAATGTTTCCAAGGTTGCAGACGACACTAAGATGAGTGGTAAAGCAAAAAGTGCAGAGGATACAGGAAGTCTGCAGAGGGATTTGGATAGGCTAAGTGAATGGGCTAGGGTCTGGCAGATGGAATACAATGTTGACAAATGTGAGGTTATCCATTTTGGTAGGAATAACAGTAAAAGGGATTATTATTTAAATGATAAAGTATTAAAACATGCTGCTGTGCAGAGAGACCTGGGTGTGCTAGTGCATGAGTCGCAAAAAGTTGGTTTACAGGTGCAACAGGTGATTAAGAAGGCAAATGGAATTTTGTCCTTCATTGCTAGAGGGATGGAGTTTAAGACTAGGGAGGCTCTGCTGTTATTGTATAAGGTGTTAGTGAGGCCACACCTGGGGTATTGTGTTCAGTTTTGGTCTCCTTACTTGAGAAAGGACGTACTGGCACTGGAGGGTGTGCAGAGGAGATTCACTAGGTTAATCCCAGAGCTGAAGGGGTTGGATTACGAGGAGAGGTTGGGTAGACTGGGACTGTACTCATTGGAATTTAGAAGGATGAGGGTGGACCTTATAGAAACATATAAGATTATGAAGGGAATAGATAGGATAGATGCGGGCAGGTTGTTTCCACTGGCGGGTGAAAGCAGAACTAGGGGGCATAGCCTCAAAATAAGGGGAAGTAGATTTAGGACTGAGTTTAGGAGGAACTTCTTCACCCAAAGGGTTGTGAATCTATGGAATTCCTTGCCCAGTGAAGCAGTAGAGGCTCCTTCATTAAATGTTTTTAAGATAAAGATAGATAGTTTTTTGAAGAATAAAGGGATTAAGGGTTATGGTGTTCGGGCCGGAAAGTGGAGCTGAGTCCACAAAAGATCAGCCATGATCTCATTGAATGGTGGAGCAGTCTCGAAGGGCCAGGTGGCCTACTCCTCCTAGTTCTTATGTGCGAAAATACGCAACTGTTTGACTGGCCCATTCAGCCCCCTGACATTCCATGTGACCAGCCTGGTCGGAGGGTGTCCCTTTTACCCCCCCCCCCCACGCCGATCAACCATACCCCTTCTTAGGCAAGCCCTCACCCGTGCCACACAACCCTTCAGGCCCACCCCCAGATGCCCATTGTCCCCACTCCTTCCCATTATAGTACCACATTAACCACACCTTTGTCAGCAGCTCACCCTCCCCTTCCTCGAAACAAAACAACAACCTCATCCCCCTCTGCTACACTAACCACCTGATCACCCCCCCACTGCGCTCCATTGAACTAGCCCGCCCAGCTAGCCTGGCAGCCCCCGCCCAAGGCGCCGCAACCTCCTACCCCCCACTGATTCCTTTCCTCTCCGCTCACACATCTCGCAACCAACATTGCAAAAATAGAAAACCAAGAGAAGCAAAAAAAAAAACAGTAGTCTAAAAGGTGCACTCACTTCCTCATCGCCTCGAAACACCTCGGAGGACAAGAGTTCCCCAACCGAACAGAAAATACAAGAATTACCAAAGAACAAGAAAGAAAAAGAAAACCACATTCCTCTCCACACCCCTCCTCTACCTGTTCAATGTCCTCCTTCACCTTCCAGTTCGTTGTCCTCAAAGATTCCATCGCCTCCTTTGGTGTTCCAAAATAATGCTCTTTATTATTAAAGGTCACCCAGAGGTGGGCCGGGTATAGCATTCCGAACACCACTCCCCTTTTTAAAGAAGGCAGCCTTCACCCCGTTAAACCCGGCCCTCCTCTTCGTCTCTGGGCCCAGGTCCTGATATACTCCCAGCTCACTCCCATCCCAGATGCATCATCTCATCTGCCTCGCCCATCTCCGGATCTTTTCCTTATCTAGGAACCGGTGAAGACGCACCACCATTGCCCTTGGCGGCTCGTTCGCCTGCAGCCTCCTCATTAGTACCCTGTGCGCTCGGGCCACCTCCACGGGCCGGCCAAAAGCCCCCTCTCCCATCAGCATTCCTTGCCACATACATGGCAGCGTCTGCTTCCTCAATCCCTTCAGGCATCTCTACAATTCTCAACTTCTGCCCCCAAGAGCGGTTTTCAAGATCCTCTATCTTCTCCTGTAGCCGCTTCTGGGTATCTCGCAATACTCCCATTCGGCCGCCAATAAAGCCAACTGCTCCTCGTGCTCCTCCACCTTCTCATCTACTTTCCGAATAGCTTGGCCCTGGGACTCCAGTCTCTGCCATTTGCAGTTTTATATACATTGCAATTCGTGTTTGTTACTGTGCAGTACATAAGATTTTCTTGTGCCTGTTTACAGTTTGTCTCCATCTGACTTGGTGCGCTATCGCCGCCCCTCACCCTTCCTGCTTGCTCGGGGGTGTGCCCCCCTCTGCTTCGGTTTGCCTCCTTCCCCCTTCTTTCCTGTGAGCTTTCGCCATGTCCGCCATGTGTGGGAGAACCTGCCCCCCCCGTGTTGCTCTTTTTATTCCCCTCAGATTCCCTCCTCTCTTCCTCCCCCTGGGTTGTGTGTTCATTTCTCTTTTAGTTTTTGAATTTTCCTCTCTGCTAATTATTGTTGGTCTCGAACGGATCTTGAAACAGGCTGACAAATTGCCCCCATATTTTAAGGAAGCCTTCTTCCGACCTATCGGATGGTGTATCTGAAGACAATGTTGCCGTTCTGATTAGTACGTTCGGGGATGACACCAAGGTTGGTGGAGTGGCAGATAGTGTTGAGGATTGTCAGAGGATACAGCAGGATATAGATAGGTTGGAGACTTGGGCAGAGAAATGGCAAATGGAGGTTAATCCGGACAAATGTGAGGTAATAAATTTTGATAGGTCTAACATGGGAAATATACCGTAAATGATAAAGCTCATAGGAATATAGAAAGTCTGAGAGATTTGGCCGTGCATATCCACAGATCTTTGAAGGTAGCAACACAAGTGGACAAGGTAGTCAAGAAAGCATACGGAATGATTGCCTTCATTGGATGGGGCATTGAGTATAAAAACTGGCAAGTCATGCTAAAGTTGTATAGAACGTTGGTAAAGCCGCATTTGGAACATTGCGCACAATTCTGGTCATCATACTACCAGAAGGATGATGTGGAGATGCCGGCGTTGGACTGGGGTGAGCACAGTAAGAAGTCTTACAACATCAGGTTAAAGTCCAACAGGTTTGTTTCGATGTCACTAGCTTTCGGAGCGCTGCTCCTTCCTCAGGTGAATGAAGAGGTATGTTCCAGAAACACATATATAGAAAATTCAAAGATGCCAAACAATGCTTGGAATGCGACCATTAGCAGGTGATTAAATCTTTACAGATCCAGAGATGGGGTGACCCCAGGTTAAAGAGGTGTGAATTGCACCAAGCCAGGACAGTTGGTAGGATTTCGCAGGCCAGATGGTGGGGGATGAATGTAATGTGACATGAATCCCAGGTCCCGGTTGAGGCCGCACTCATGTGTGCGGAACTTGGCTATAAGTTTCTGCTCCGCGATTCTGCGTTGTCGCGCGTCCTGAAGGCCGCCTTGGAGAACGCTTACCCGGAGATCAGAGGCTGAATGCCCTTGACTGCTGAAGTGTTCCCCGACTGGAACGGAACATTCCTGCCTGGTGATTGTTGCGCGATGTCCGTTCTTTCGTTGTCGCAGCGTCTGCATGGTCTCGCCAATGTACCACGCTTCAGGACATCCTTTCCTGCAGCGTATGAGGTAAACAACGTTGGCCGCGTCGCATGAGTATGTACCGCGAGTATCACCTGCTAATGGTCGCATTCCAAGCATTTTTTGGCATCTTTGAATTTGTCTATATATGTGTTTCTGGAACATACCTCTTCATTCACCTGAGGAAGGAGCGCTCCAAAAGCTAGTGACATCGAAACAAACCTGTTGGACTTTTACCTGGTGTTGTAAGACTTCTTACTGTACCAGAAGGATGTGGTAGCTTTAGAGAGGGTGCAGAGGAGGTTTACAGGATGTTGCCTGGTGTGGAGGGTGTTAGCTATGTGGAGAGGCTGAATAGACTCAGACTGTTTTCATTAGAAAGACGGAGGTTGAGAGATGACCTGATAGAGCTCTACACAATTATGAGGGGATGGATAGAGTGGATGGGCAGGCACTCTTTCCCAGGGTGGAGGGTTCAGTCACCAGGGGGCATAGGTTTAAGGTCTGTGGGGCAAAGTTTAGAGGAGATGTGCGAGGCAGGTTATTTACGCAGAGGGTGGTGAGTGCCTGGAACGTGTTGCCAGGGGAGGTTGTGGAAGCAGATACATTAACAGCGTTCAGAAGACATCTTGACAAACACATGGAGCAATACGACACAAGGAAGTGCTGAGCGTTTTGGGAAAGATTGGTATCATGACCGGTACAGGCTTGGAGGGCCGCAGGGCCTGTTCCTGTGCTGTATTGCTCTTTGTTCTTTTTTTGTTCTCCAGGTGGAGAAATTCCAACAGGTCTGCCAGTCAGTCTGCAGCTGTGGGTAGTTCTGCTGATCGCCAGCCGAGCAGGATTCTCTGGCGTGCGATCAGGGAAGCGAAAGCTAAGGCGTCGGCCCTCTTCCCCATGTGTAGCTCCGGCTGCTCTGATACCCCGAAGATTGCCACTTTTGAGCATGGCTCCACCCTCACCCCCACAACCTTGGATATCGCCTCGGAGAAGGCTGTCCAAAACCCAGCAAGCTTGGGGCAGGCCCAAAACATGCGGGTATGATTAGCTGGGCCTCTCTGGCACCGTTCACATTTGTCCTCCACCTCCAGGAAGGACCTGTTCATTTGGGTTCTGGTTAGGTGTGCTGTGTGTACCACTTTGAACTGCGTGAGGCTGAGCCTTGCGCAGGAGGAGGTGGAGTTTGCCCTGCGCAGTGCTTCGCTCCAGAGACCCCAAACAACTATTGTCCCCATTTCCGTCTGGTCTCGTCTAGTGGCATTCGGCCTCTGTCCAGTAGCTGTCCATATATTTTCCCACAGAGTCCTCCTTCTTTACTGTCCGTATTCATCAGGTCCTCTAATAGTGTGGTCTCCAGGGCCCTGGGGTATCCTACTGTCTCTTTGCGGAAGAAGTGTATTATTTGTAAGTGCCTTATTTCTTGTCCTGGCGTTACTTCCCATTTGTCAGTTTGTTCAATGTCACCAGTCTGTTTCCTCTGTAGAAGTCTCTAACTGTCAGCGTCCCCCATCCTGTCTCCATTTTTTAAAGGTGGTGTCCAGCATGGCTGGTGGGAACCTGTGGTTTCCGCAGATGGGGCCATGGGGGACATCTTGGTCAGTCCGAAATGTTGCCCCAATTGGCTCCACATTTTCAGTGTGGCAACTACCACTGGGCTGGTTGTGTATTTTGTTGGGGAGGACGGGAGTGCTGCCATGGCTAGGGCCCGGAGGGTCGTCCCCCTGCAGCAGGCCTCTTCCATTCGCACCCACTCAGTGTTGGGTTTGTTACCATCCCTTCACTCTTTCCGCTGTTGGTGCCCAGCGGTAGTACTGCAGGTTTGGTAGTGCCAGGCCAACCTTAATTTTCCTCCTTTGCACTCTTGGTTTGGATACTCTTGGATTTTTACCCCCACCCGCACAAAGCCATGATTAAGCTGTCTACGTTTTTGGAAGAAGGCCTTGGGGGATGAAGATCGGTATGGCTCTAAACAGGAAGAGGAACCTCGGCAGCACATTCATTTTGATCGTTTGCACTCTCCCTGCCAGGTCCTTTTTGACTTCCTCCACAAGGCTTCTCGCGTTCCATTTCTGGATCTGTGACCAGTCTCTGGCTATTTGGATCCCAGTTATCGGTATTTACTTTGGGATATTTTAAAAGAGAGCCCCTCCAGCTATGTCCCTCCCCCATTTAATTTCACCAGGAATGCCTCGCTCTTGCCCAGGTTGAGCTTGTGACCCGAGAAGGTTCCAAACACTTTCAGGATTGGCACAATTGCTTTCAGTCCTTCCTATGGTTTTGAGATGTATAGGAGCAGATCATCCGCATAGATGCCCTTCCAACTTTTCGCATCCCGCAGAGCTATCACCAGGGTTTTGATTGTTAGAGCAAGCAGGAGCGGGGACAGTGGACATTCCTGCCCTGTGCTTCTGTGCAGCTGGAAGTATTCAGAGCTGGTGGTATTGGTTTGAATGCCCACCTTGGGGGCGTTGTACAGGAGTTTCACCCAGGTGGTGAATCCTGCTCTTCGCCCAAACCGTTCCAGTACCTCGAGGAGGTACTTCCATTTGACACCGTCGAAGGCCTTTTCTGCGTCCAGGGAGACGATAACCTCTGGTTCTCTTCCCGAGGGTGGGGATCATTATTATATTCATCATCCGCCTGATGTTCGCAGTGAGTTGTCTACCCTTGACAAAGCTCATATCTGGTCCTCTGCGACCACCTCTGGTACGCAGCCCTCCAGCCTTTTAGCCAGGACCGTTGCGAGTATTTCATTCCGTTGGTTCTTTGTCTTTTTGGGGTATCAATGAAATCGTGGTCTGCACATGTGTAGGAGGCAAGGTGTCCCTTGCGAGCGAATCGGTGAACATATCTCTTGTATGTGGGGCCAAGGCTGGTACAAATGTTTCATAGAAGTCCGCCGGGCACCCCTCGGGTCCCAGTGCCTTCCTCGCCTGCATGGAGCTGATGCTCTCCATGACTTTTCCCAGATCTATTGGTGCTTCCACCTATCCTCCCCCATAACTGGCAAATCCAGTCCGTTGAGGAACTGTTTCATCCCGGCGTCCCTGATGGGGGGCTCAGAGGTGGGTACAGCCCTCGGTAGAATGTCTCAAATGCTCTTTTGGTTCCGTTGCCAGTCTGCCTCTGCCATCCTTTACCTGCGCTATTTCCCTCGTGGCTGCCTGCTTTCTCAGCTGGTGAGCCAGTAGATGGCCAGCCTTTACCCAATGTTCGTAGAAGGTCCCTGTGTCTGGTGGAGTTGGTGCACTGCTTTCCTGGTGGATAGTAGGTTAAAGTCCGTTTGTAGCTTTTTCCTCTCCACCAGTAGCTCTACGGTCGGTGCCTCGGAGTACTTTCTGTAGACCTTCAAGACGGAGTCGATCAGCTGTTGCCTGGCCACCCTCTCTTCTCTGTCTCCATGTGCCTTGTAGGCTATAATTTCCCTCTGATCACAGCATTTAGTGCCTCCCAGATCGTGGAAGGTGAGACTTCACCCTTCCGGTTGTTACTCATGTAGTCGCCTATGGCCTGTGATGTTTTCTGGCAGAAGGCCTTGTCGGCCAGGAGGTCCATATCCAGCCTCCATGTGGGGCGCTGGGCACGGTCCGTCTCCAACCTCACATCCACATAGTGTGGAGCGTGGTCGGAGATGACAATCGCAGAGTATTCCGCTCCTACTATTCAAAGCTTTGACAAAGAGTCTTTGGACTCGAAACGTTAGCTCTTTTCTCTCCCTACAGATGCTCCCTACAGATGCTGCCAGACCTGCTGAGATTTTCCAGCATTTTCCTTTTGGTTTCAGATTCCAGCATCCGCAATAATTTGCTATTAACCTAAAAATATTTTGTTTTCTAGGTTTGTGGAGCTTTGACCTTACTGTAACGCAGATTATGCAAGAAATGGTTTCTGAATCAAAAAGAGGAATTGTAAATGGTGTTCAGAGCTCCATGAATAGCATCATGGACCTTCTCCGCTTTGTCCTGGTCATCATCATGCCGGCACCAGAACATTTTGGTGTTCTTATTATCCTTTCAGTAGTATTTGTTTCAGCAGGTGGGTTGCTTTTCTTTTGTTTTGCAAGAAAGGCTTTGGGAAAAGAGCTGTTGAAGTGTGTTTGTATGAAGGAAAAAGACTCTGAGAATAACAAAGATGCAAATGTTGTAGCAGAATCTTTCCTTTGATGGTCTGTCATGGATATTTGTGTCTGTTCAGGACGGTTTATTGCTGCCTTTGAAGAGTGTTTTGTTGGATTGACAATGCAATGCACATCCTACCAAGAGATAATTGGAGAATGGAGATTTTACTGAAGTCTCCCATGATATGATTTCCATTTTCTTTTTACCTTGATCTTTTAAATACTTACAAAGTCGGTCTTTTACCTCATTCACAACATCTTCAAGCTGGAATTTTTTTTCTGTCGTATAAGCTATAACCACAGCTTCATACAAGCAAGAGGCAGGAGTAGGCCAACCGTCACCTCAAGCCTGCTGCACCATTCAATAAGATCATGGCTGATCTGATAGTAACTTCAAATCAGTATCCTGCCTACCCCCTCTCCCCCCCCCACACACACATAACCCAACACCCCCTTGCTTACCAAGAATCTATCCACCTCTTTCTTAAAAATATTGAAGACTCTGCTTCCACCGCCTTTTCAGGAAAAGAGTTCCAAGGACTCGAGGGCCCTCTATGAGAGAGAATTTCGTCTCACTCCGGTTTTAAGTGGGTGGCCCCTTATTTTTAAACAGTGAGCCCTAGTTCTAGATTATCCCACAAAAGGTAATACCCTCTCCAAATTTACCCTATCAGGACCCCGACAAAGGGTCATCTGGACTCGAAATATTAGCTCTTTTCTCACCCTCCAGATGCTGCCAGACCTGCTGAGAGTTTCCAGCATTTTCTCTTTTGGTTTCAGATTCCAGCATCTGCAGTAATTTGCTTTTATTAGGACCCCTAAGGATCTTGTATATTTCAATCAAGCTGCCCCATACTCTTCTAAACTCTGGCAGATACAAGCTACCCTTGAACTGAGTAGCTTGCTGGTCCATTTCACAGGGCACTTAAGAGTCAACCGCAATGCTTTGGTCATGGTGTCACATGTAGGCTAGACCAGGTAAGGGTGACAGATTTTCTCCCTGAAAGGATTTAGTGAACCAGATGAGTTTTTACAACCATCGACGATAGTTTCATGGTCATCGTTTGACTTTTGATTCCAGAATTTTTATTGAATGCAATGCTGTGGTTGAATTGAAACACGGGTCCCCAGAGCATTATCCTGGTCTCTGAATTACTAGTGCAGTAATATTACCACCACCTCCCCGATCATCTGCCATTTCCTTTTAAAATTCTCCAGACTAACTTTCTATAGGACTAGTGCTCACTTTGTTAACTTGTTTCTTTTAAAAATATTATTGAAGCCCCTACTATCTTTTTATATTTCTGGCCAGCTTTCGCTCGTACTGTCATTTTCCCCTCCTTGTTAATCTTTTAGTCATCCATGCTGTCCCTTACACTCTGCCCAATCTTCTCACCTTCCACCTGACTTTGCACAATTATATGTTTTTGCTTTAAGTTTGATACCATCTTTAACCTTTCTAGTTAACCACAGATGGTGCATCCGCCGCTTGGACATTTTCTTACTCGTTGGAATGTATCTATCCTGTGTATTCTGAAATATCCCCTCAAATGTTTGCCACTGCATCTTCATTTACCAGTCCCTTAACCTAATTTGCCAATTCATATTAGCAATCTCATTGCACTTAATTAAGTTTAAAAACGTAATCTTGGACCCACTTCTCTCTCCCTAAAACTGACTGTAAAATTTGATCATATTATGGTCGCTGCTACCAAGGGGCACCTTCACTGTGAGATCATTCATTAATCCCATTTTATCGTACAATGCCAGGTCTAGTATAGCCTGCTCTTTGATTGGCTCCGAAACATGCTGTTCAAAGAAACTCTCCCAAAATCATTCTATAAACTCCTCAGGTGGGGTTCTCCGCCGGTGTGATTCTCCGTTTTTCTGACACCCGGGGGGTTTCCCGACGGCATGGGGCTGCCCCACAATGGGAAACCCCATTGACCAGCCGGCGTAACGGAGAATCCCGCTGGCGGGTCAGGGCCGAAATGTGGCACGGCGGGGCGGAGAATCCCGCCTCTCATCTTGGCTACCTTTGTCAATCTGACATTTCCTGTCAAGATGTTGATTAAAATCTCCCATGATTATTGCCATGACTTTCTGACAAGCTCCCATTAGTTCTTCGTTTATACCTCACTCTTTTGTGATTACTATTATGGATGCTGTACATGCTCCACCAAGTTAGAATTTTTTTTGAATTTAAAGTGCCCAATTATTTTTTTTTCCAATTCATAGGCAATTTAGCCTGGCCAATTCACCTACCTTGCACATCTTTAGGTTGTTGGGGTAAGACCCAAGAAGACGCGGGGAGAATGTGCAAACTCCACATGGACAGTGACCCATGGCCGGGATCGAATTCGGGTCCTCAGCGCCGTGACACAGCAGTGCTAACCACTGCATCACTGTGCTGCCCTTACAAGTTGGAATATTGTGAGCAGTTTTGGGCCTCGTATCTAAGAAGGATGTGCTGGCCTTGGAGAGGGTCCAGCGGAGGTTCACAAGAATGATCCCCAAATGAAGGGTTGTCATATGAGGAGCGGTTGAGTACTCTGGGTCTGTACTCTATGGAGTTTAGAAGGATGAAGGGAGATCTTATTGAAACATACAGAAAACTGAGAGGCTGAGATAGAGTGGATGTGGAGAAAATGGTTCCACTAGTGGGAGAAACTAGAACCCCAGGGCACAGCCTCAGACTGAAGGGATGAACACTTAAGACTGAGATGAGGAGGAATTTCTTCAGCCAGAGGGTGGTGAATCTGTGGAACTCTTTGCCGCAGAAGGCTGTGGAGGCCAAATCACTGAGTGTCTTTAAGACAGATATAGATAGGTTCTTGATTAATACGGGGATCAGGGGTTACGGGGCGAAAGCAGGAGAATTGGGATGAGAAACATATCAGCCATGATTGAATGGCGGAGCAGACTTGATGGCCTGAATGGCCTAATTGAGCTCTTATATCTTATGGTCTAAGTGGCTTCTGCCTTTACAATTTCTCATCTCTACCCAAAACATTTCCAAATCTTTAAGTCGTCCCTGTCTATTGTGCTCATACCATCAGTAACCAACGGAGCCACTCCTCCACTTTTTCCTCGCTTCCTGTCCCTCCTAAATATCCTGTACTTTAATATTCTGGTCCTAATCCATGTCAAACTGCAGCATGTCTCTGTAATGCCTATCAAATCATACATCTGTGGAGAGAGAGAAGGGAGCTAATATTTTGAGTTGGGATAACTGTTTGCCAAAGCTGCTTTGACAAAGAGTCATCCAGACCCGAAATGTTAGCTCCCTTGTCTCTCCAAAGATGCTGTCAGACCTGCTGAAATTGTCTGGTATTTTCTGTTTTTGTTTCAGACTCCAGCATCTGCAGTGATTTGGTTTTATCAACTCCTACTTATTTATTTCTATTTGCACTCTCAGTTCACCTGTTTTGATTTGAATGCTTTGTGCATTCAGATACAGAGCCTTTAGTTTTATCCTTTTATTCTTTTTACAATCTCCATTCTCATCTGTTGATTTACTGTTAGATTTGTACTCTCCCTTCCGGTCAGGTCACTTTTTTGTTCCCCATTATAACTTTCTCTTTTGCCTTGTCTCCATTCTTTGATTTACAGCGTCTTCCCAAATTTGATCCTTTGCCCCCACTACTTAGTTTAAAACCCTCTCTGCTTCCCTAGATATGTGGCTCGCAAAAATACTGGTCCCAGCACAGTTCAACTTGATTTGCTCAAGTATATTTACAAAGTTAGCCCCCGAGAACTTTATCCCCACCTTTTGCAATCTTGCTGTTGATAGTGCCTGTGAAAATCACATCAGGCAAAGCAGCTTTTCCTTACTGAAATTGATGAAGAACTATTCATGGCCAACTATCTCACCAGAGCATCTAAATGGCTTGGCAGAGTTCTCCAGTGAATTTCAGATTTCTTAGCAGCTTAGCTACTGAAATATTGTACAAATGTAGCTACAGCTAAAGGAGAAAAAGCGATGTTCTGAGTTGTCATATGGCTTAAATACTGAAATTATGTCAATTTTTAAGACCTTTTATAATCAATTGATATAATTTACTCCTATTATCCATCTCTTAAGACTTGCGTGAATTATTGTTACTGTATCTATTTCACACATTCCTTTTCACAATCCTAATTGGATGTGTGGATTTGACAGTAGATTAAATCAGTAGCTTTTAATATCGTCGGTTTGATAAAATATAGGGGCCTGAAATTCAATCTTTGTGGTGGGGTCCCACAAACACTGATCTGCTTGAGAAAAGCCATTCCACTGGTATTCTGATATATGAAACTGCAAGCTGTAAAACTACATTTTCTGGGCTATCTTTCCAACTGAATCAATGTTAATTAATGATTGGTTAAAATCTTCTTTTAATTTATGACTGGTCAGATTGTCTTCGATCATTTTCACTAGCAGCTGAACGTATTTAAGGTTAAACATTACCTAAATTAGAAGGTGTGTTTCTAATTTTGGAGTGGAAATGTTTTAAAGACCAGCAATGAACAATAAAAAAGTTGAAACTCACAGAAAATGGCAGAAGCCAGGATTTTACTAGCCAGGGCTGGTAAAATGGCAGTGGAAGGTACGGGGATGAAAGTCTAATGCCTCCCTGCAGCTATGGGATATGTTGAAAAGACAGGAACCACAATGGTTAAGCCAGCCACTGACGGGAGCAGTGACCAATAAAGGTAATTAATAGCCAATTATGGTCCTGCCAGCATCAGAACTGAGCCCCATTGTGTGGGGAGACTGTTAGGTGCATTGATGTGACTTCCTGGCGGATCTTCCTTGAACCCCCCTGGCATCAGCGGTTGCCCCGGTGACTTTGAGAATACCTCTAGAGGGTTCACCCCTTTGATAATCGGAGCGTACCTGCATGGCACCAGCACATTTCAAAAGAATTCTTACTGTCTTTCAAAGGCACTTCAAAATAGAAGCATCCTCTATTCCCTGCAACCTCAGCACTGGCCACCTCTATCAGTGAGAGTGCTGAGTGCAGAGCTCCAGCACCCAGGCCCAACAGATCACCTGAAATGGACAGCAGCCTCGACGGCTGCCTTTCAATTGGCTGCTGGTGGTAACGTCCTCTCCACAGTTCAACCGTTTACCTGTGTGGGTTTAGAATTCACGTAATGCCTGTAAAATTACAGAATAAGCCAGCTAAAGTATTGAACTTTTGAACACTCCAACTGATCTCAACTGTTCTGAGCAAAAATCAAAATTAGATAAGAAATATTTTAGTATTATTTTGAATTTAGTCAGGTATATTTTGTAATCATGGAAATTATGTTTTTGCCGTTAAATTGTTGGGTTAATCGCAACTAATGCTGTAATATTGCAATAATTCAATACATGAATTAATTTTTATTCTTGGGATGATTTTCATTCTTATCTTATAAACCAAAATAATGACTGAGGTGTTATACAATGTTCCAAGGTCACGAAACTATGTTCATGTGATTTGAAGCTATCTGTGTAATTATGTTTGTAATTCTGTCTGATGTTTACCACAGGTACCAAATAAAGTAATTGCTATTAAGACGTTCAATGTTATCGAGTTCTTGCAACCTTTCACATGTTAAATATTTGCAGTGCTGCATTATAATCATGGATACTACTGGCTGTGTAGTTTCTATAAATGAGTGAGTGTTCGTAAGATGAGTTCAGAGTCAAATTATATTACACATAACTGGTAAGAGGTGCCATACATTACAATCTAATTCTTCCTACAATACTTTCATCAATCATGATGCTCTTATTAGCACAACAGCCAGAAGCTTTGAACTCCTGCGCTAATCTGGCATTTAGATAAAGTATTAAATTAGGATTAAGAGGACCTCCTTCAAGTACTATCACCAAGGAAAAGTGTAGTAGTAGAAATACACACCACAGTGTTGATGTTAAAAAGATTGTTTAGAATCATAGCAAAATTGAACACGTACGACATAGAAGGCTGTTTTGCTCCATCATATTTGTGCCAGCCGAAAGAGTTATCCAACATAATTCTACTTTCCAGCCCTTGGTTCATGGCCTGCAAGTGCATCTGTAAGTACAATGAGAGTTTCTGTCTCTACCACCCTTTTAGGCAGTTCATTCCAGATCAAATCACTCTCTGGATGAGAAATTATTTCTCCTTAATTTCCCTTTAATTCTTTTACCAATTACTTTAAATCTATGACCCTGGTTGTTGATCTCTCTGCTAGGAGAAATAGGCCCTTCCTAGTCACTCTATGTAGGTTCCTCATCATTTTATTCATCTCAATTAAATTTCCCCTCAGCCTCTTCTGGTCTAAACAAAACAACCCCAGCCTATCTAATCCTTCCTCATAGCTAAAATTCCCCAATTCTGGCAATGTCCTCATATAGAATTGTGCAGTGTAGGTTATCAGGGGCTGCCCCACCCACTCACATATCTGGTTGGCAGTTAAGTGTCAGTCACTTTAATCTACTTTGATTTAAAAGCAGGTGGGGGAGGGGAGTCAACTCAGACCAATTTAAAACGAGCAATGTGTAACTCACTCCCAGTGAGCCAGAGAAGACACAGCCAGAGTGAGACACAGCAAAGAGTGAGTTTGGGAATTTGAAGCTAGGTGGGAATTCAAATCTGGGTGGGGAGGAGGTGCTTTTTATCCCTGGTAAGTGACTGGTAAGTAGTCTTTCTTTTCATTGTCTAATTTATTTATTTTTTCATTAGTTTTTTGGAATTGTAGTTGTATAAGTTTACCTAAGGTTTAAGGCATGGCAGGAGATCCCAGACCCGTGTCATGCTCCTCGTGTGCGATGTGGGAGCTCAGGGACACAGTCACTGTCCCTGGCTACTTCACGTGCAAGAAGTGTGTCCAGTTGCAGCTCCTGTTAGACCGCTTGACGGCTCTGGAGCTGCAGATGGACTCACTTTGGAGCATCCGCGATGCTGAGGATGTCGTGGATAGCACGTTTAGCGAGTTGGTCACACCGCAGGTGAAAGTTACTGAGGGAGATAGAAAATGGGTGACCAAAAGACAGAGTAAGAGTAGGAAGGCAGTGCAGGTGTCCCTGCGGTCATCTCTGCAAAACAGATATACCACTTTGGATACTGTTGAGGGAGATGGCTCACCAGGGGAAGGCAGCAGCAGCCAGATTCATGGCACCGTGGCTGGCTCTGCTGCGCAGCTGGGCAGGAAGAAGAATGGCAGGGCTGTAGTGATAGGGGGCTCAATCGTAAGGGGAATAGACAGGCGGTTCTGCGGATGCAATCGAGACTCCAGGATGGTATGTTGCCTCCCTGGTGCAAGGGTCAAGGATGTCTCGGAGAGGCTGCAGGACATTCTGGGGAGGGAGGGGGGGGGGGGGGGCGGTGAACAGCCAGCTGTCATGGTGCACATAGGCAACAACGATATAGATAAAAAATGGGATGAGGTCCTACAAGCTGAATTCAGGGAGTTAGGAGTTAAACTAAAAAGTAGGACCTCAAAGGTAGTAATCTCAGGTTTGCTACCAGTGCCACGAGCTAGTCAGAGTTTGAATGTCAGGACAGATAGGATGAATGCGTGGCTCGAGAGATGGTGCACGAGGGAGGGATTCAAATTTCTGGGGCATTGGAACCGGTTCTGGGGGGTGGGGGACCAGTACAAACCGGACGGCCTGCACCTGGGTAGGACTGGAACCGATGTCCTAGGGGGGGTATTTGCTAGAGCTGTTGGGGATGAGGAACCGATGCAGGGGGATGGGAACTGATGCAGGAAGTTGGAAGATAGTAAAACAGGGACAGAAACAAAAGGCAGTAAGGGGAAAAGTGTAAGGCAGAGAAGCCATAGTCAAAAATCAAAAAGGGCGACAGTACAAGGTACAATGACTTGAGAGGAGCTCAGTGACTAGGACTAGGAATACTAAAAGGAATAAAACGGGAAGTGGAAACATTAATGGTAAGCGATGCGGCAGGTTGTTACATGAAGATATGGGTTCAACGACAAGGAAAATTAGGAGAAAGGCTAAGAGGAAATATAACTTAGGAGAGGTTACTGATCGAGGTGTTAAGATTCAAAACAGAGGTAAAAAAGCCAACTTAAGTGTACTTTACATGAATGCTCGTAGTATTCGGAATAAGGTAAATGAGTTGATGGCGCAAATCATTGTGAATGACTATGATTTAGTGGCCATTACTGAAACATGGTTAAAGGATGGTCACAACTGGGAGTTAAATATCTGAGGGAAACAAACTATTCGGAAGGACAGAGTGGATGGTAAGGGAGGTGGTGTAGCTCTGTTATTTAAGGATGATATCCGGGCAACAGTAAGGGATGTCATCAGTGCTATGGAGGATAAGGTTGAATCCATTTGGGTGGAAATCGGGAATAGTAAGGCGAAAAAGTCACTGATAGGAGTAGTCTATAGGCCACCAAATAGTAACATTATGGTGGGGCAAGCAATAAACAAAGAAATAACTGATGCATGTAGAAATGGTACAGCAGTTATCATGGGGGATTTTAATCTACATGTCGATTGGTTGAACCAGCTCGGTCAAGGCAGCCTTGAGGAGGAGTTTTTAGAATGTATCCGCGATAGTTTCCGAGAACAGTATGCAATGGAACCTACGAGGGAATAAGCGGTCCTAGATCTGGTCCTGTGTAATGAGACAGGATTGATTCATGATCTCATAGTTGGGGATCCTCTCGGAAGGAGCGATCACAATATGGTGGAATTTAAAATACAGATGGATGGTGGGAAGGTAAAATCAAACACTCGTGTTTTCTGCTGAAACAAAGGAGATTACAATGGGATGAGAGAAGAACTAGCTAAGGTAGACTGGGAGCAAAGACTTTATGGTGAAACAGTTAAGGAACAGTGGAGAACCTTCCAAGTGATTTTTCACAGTGCTCAGCAAAGGTTTATACCAACAAAAAGGAGGGACGGTAGAAAGAGGGAAAATCGATCGTGGATATCTAAGAAAATAAGGGAGAGTATCAAATTGAAGGAAAAAGCATACAACGTGGCAAAGATTAGTGGGAAACTAGAGGACTGGGAAATCTTTAGGGGGCAACAGAAAGCTACTAAAAAAGTTATAAAGAAGAGTACGATAGATTATGAGAGTAAACTTGCTCAGAATATAAAAACAGATAGTAAAAGTTTCTACAAATATATAAAACAAGAAGAGTGGCTAAGGTAAATATTGGTCCTTTAGGGGATGAGAAGGGAGATTTAATAATGGGAGATGAGGAAATGGCTGAGGAACTGAACAGGTTTTTTGGGTCGGTCTTCACAGTGGAAGATACAAATAAACATGCCAGTGACTGATAGAAATGAGGCTATGACAGGTGAGGACCTTGAGAGGATTGTTATCACCAAGGCGGTAGTGATGGGCAAGCTAATGGGGCTAAAGGTAGACAAGTCTCCTGGCCCTGACGGAATGCATCCCAGAGTGCTAAAAGAGATGGCTAGAGAAATTGCAAATGCATTCGTGATAATTTACCAAAATTCACTGGACTCTGGGGTGGTCCCGGCGGATTGGAAATTAGCAAACATGACACCACTTTAAAAAAGGAGGTGGGAAGAAAGCGGGTAATTATAGGCCAGTGAGCTTAACTTCGGTCGTAGGGAAGATGCTGGAATCTATCATCAAGGAAGAAATAGCGAGGCACCTGGATGGAAATTGTCCCTTTGGGCAGACGCAGCATGGGTTCATAAAGGGCAGGTCGTGCCTAACTAATTTAGTGGAATTTTTTGAGGACATTACCAGTGCGGTAGAAACCGGGGAGCCAATGGATGTGGTATATCTGGATTTCCAGAAAGCCTTTGACAAGGTGCCACACAAAAGGTTGCTGCATAAGATAAAGATGCATGGCATTAAGGGGAAAGTAGTAGCATGGATAGAGGATTGGTTAATTAATAGAAAGCAAAGAATGGGGATTAATGGGTGTTTCTCTGGTTTGCAATCAGTAGCTAGTGATGTCCCTCAGGGATCAGTGTTGGGCCCACAACTGTTCACAATTTTCATAGAGTTGGGGACCAAGGGCAATGTCTCCAACTTTGCAGGTGACACTAAGATCAGTGGCAAAGCAAACAGTGCGGAGGATACTGGAAGTCTGCAGAGAGATTTGGATAGGTTAAGTGAATGGGCTAGGGTCTGGCAGATGGAATACAATGTTGACAAATGTGAGATTATCCATTTTGGTAGGAATAACAGCAAAAGGGATTATTATTTAAATGATAAAATATTAAAACATGCTGCTGTGCAGAGAGACCTGGGTGTGCTAGTGAATGAGTCGCAAAAAGTTGGTTTCCAGGTGCAACAGGTGATTAAGAAGGCAAATTAAATTTTGTCCTTCATTGCTAGAGGGATGGATTTTAAGACTAGGAAGGTTATGCTGCAATTGTATAAGGTGTTCGTGAGGCCACATCTGGAGTATTGTGTTCAGGTTTGGTCTCCTTACTTGAGAAAGGACGTACTGGCACTGGAGGGTGTGCAGAGGAGATTCACTAGGTTAATCCCAGAGCTGAATGGGTTGGATTACGAGGCGAGGTTGAGTAGACTGGGACTGTATTTGTTGGAATTTAGAAGGCTGATGGGGGATCTTATAGAAACATATAAAATTATGAAGGGAATAGATAGGATAGATGCGGGCAGGTTGTTTCCACTGGCGGGTGAGGAACTAGGCGGCATAGCCTCAAAATAAGGGGAAGTAGATTTATCATAGATTATCATAGAATCTACAGTGCAGAAGGAGACCATTCGGCCCATCGAGTCTGCACAGGCTGTTAGAAAGAGCACCCTACCCAAGGTCAACACCTCCACCCTATCCCCATAACCCAGCAACCCCACACAACACTAAGGGCAATTTTGGACACTAAGGGCAATTTATCATGGCCAATCCACCTAACCTGCACATCTTTGGACTGTGGGAGGAAACTGGAGCACCCGGAGGAAACCCATGCACACACGGGGAGGATGTGCAGACTCCGCACAGACAGTGACCCAAGCCGGAATCGAACCTGGGACCCTGGAGCTGTGAAGCAGTTGTGCTATCCACAATGCTACCGTGCTGCAGCAAGATTTAGGACTGAGTTTAGGAGGAACTTCTTCACCCAAAGGGTTGTGAATCTATGGAATTCCTTGCCCAGTGAAGCAGTAGAGGCTCCTTCATTCAATGTTTTTCAGATAAAGATAGATAGTTTTTTGAAGTATAATGGGATTAAGGGTTATGGTGTTCGGGCCGGAAAGTGGAGCCATGATCTCATTGAATGGCAGAGCAGGCTCGAGGGGCCAGATGGCCTACTCCTGCTCCTAGTTCTTATGTTCTTATATCTCCTTTGAACAAGCTATAGTGCAGTAGCATCCTTCCTATAATGTGGTGACTATAACTGCACCTGATATACTAGCTGTGGCGTAATTAATGTTTTATATAGTTCAAGCAGAATTCCCTGTTCCAACTTTCTGTGCCTTGACTAATAATGGGAAGTATCCTAAATGCTTTCTTGACAATCTTATTTATCTGTTTCAGGATCTGTAGATATGCACACCAATGTCTGTCTGTTTTTTTGACCTTTTCACAGTATCTGACCATTTATTATGTACCCCCTTGCCTGGTTTACCATCCTCAAATGCATAACTTCACATTTCTTCAGATCAAATACCAGATGCCACTTTCCTCCCACCTGACCAACATTCCCATTTTGCATCCTAATTGTCCTTGGGAAGGTGGTGGTGAGTTGCCTTCTTGAACTGCTGCAGTCCATATGGTGTTACATAATATTGATCCAGCAATAATGAATGAAGGGAGATATAGTTCCAAGTCAGGATGGTGTGTGACTTGGAAGGGGACATGCAGGTGGTGATGTTCTCATGTAACTGTTACTCTTGCTCTCCTAGGTTGTAGAGGCAATGGGTATTTGAGGTGCTGTCAAAGGAGATGCTTATCAAGTGCTGCAATGCATCATGCAGATGGTGCATACAGATGGTACACACTGCTGCCACTGTGCGTCAATGGTGGAGGGTGTAAATGTTTACGATGGTGGACAGGGTGCCAATCAAGCAGAAAACCTTTTGCTGAATGGAGGGAGCTTCTTGAATGTTGTGGGTGTCGCTGGTAAGGCCAGCATTTGTTGCTCATTCCTATTTGCCCTTGAACATAGAACATAGAACAATACAGCGCAGTACAGGCCCTTCGGCCCACGATGTTGCATCGAAACAAAAGCCATCTAACCTACACTGTGCCATTATCATCCATATGTTTATCCAATAAACTTTTAAATGCCCTCAATGTTGGCGAGTTCACTACTGTAGCAGGTAGGGCATTCCACGGCCTCACTACTCTTTGCGTAAAGAACCTACCTCTGACCTCTGTCCTATATCTATTACCCCTCAGTTTAAAGTTATGTCCCCTCGTGCCAGCCATTTCCATCCGCGGGAGAAGGCTCTCACTGTCCACCCTATCCAACCCCCTGATCATTTTGTATGCCTCTATTAAGTCTCCTCTTAACCTTCTTCTCTCCAACGAAAACAACCTCGAGTCCATCAGCCTTTCCTCATAAGATTTTCCCTCCATACCAGGCAACATCCTGGTAAATCTCCTCTGCACCCGCTCCAAAGCCTCCACGTCCTTCCTATAATGCGGTGACCAGAACTGTACGCAATACTCCAAATGCGGCCGTACCAGAGTTCTGTACAGCTGCAACATGACCTCCCGACTCCGGAACTCAATCCCTCTACCAATAAAGGCCAACACTCCATAGGCCTTCTTCACAACCCTATCAACCTGGGTGGCAACTTTCAGGGATCTATGTACATGGACACCTAGATCCCTCTGCTCATCCACACTTTCAAGAACTTTACCATTAGCCAAATATTCCGCATTCCTGTTATTCCTTCCAAAGTGAATCACCTCACACTTCTCTACATTAAACTCCATTTGCCACCTCTCAGCCCAGCTCTGCAGCTTATCTAGATCCCTCTGTAACCTGCTACATCCTTCCACACTATCGACAACACCACCGACTTTAGTATCGTCTGCAAATTTACTCACCCACCCTTCTGCGCCTTCCTCTAGGTCATTGATAAAAATGACAAACAGCAACGGCCCCAGAACAGATCCTTGTGGTACTCCACTTGTGACTGTACTCCATTCTGAACATTTCCCATCAACCACCACCCTCTGTCTTCTTTCAGCTAGCCAATTTCTGATCCACATCTCTAAATCACCCTCAATCCCCAGCCTCCGTATTTTCTGCAATAGCCTACCGTGGGGAACCTTATCAAACGCTTTGCTGAAATCCATATACACCACATCAACTGCTCTACCCTCATCTACCTGTTCAGTCACCTTCTCAAAAAACTCAATAAGGTTTGTGAGGCATGACCTACCCTTCACAAAGCCATGCTGACTATCCCTGATCATATTATTCCTATCTAGATGATTATAAATCTTGTCTCTTATAATCCCCTCCAAGACTTTACCCACTACAGACGTGAGGCTCACCGGTCTATAGTTGCCGGGGTTGTCTCTGCTCCCCATTTTGAACAAAGGGACCACATTTGCTGTCCTCCAGTCCTCTGGCACTATTCCTGTAGCCAATGATGACATAAAAATCTTTGGATTTCGGCGGCAGCGGTGCGCAGGGGCCTTCTGGGAGGTGAGTAGTGAGTTTAAAACCACTTACCTTTACAGGAGCAGCCCTTTGGATTTCGGCGGCAGCGGTGCGCAGGGGCCTTCTGGGAGGTGAGTAGTGAGTTTAAAACCACTTACCTTTACAGGAGCAGCCCTTTGGATTTCGGCGGGAACCGGAAGTTCGACCTCTGGCAAGTTCCCCCCCCCCCCCACCAATAAATTCTGGTGGAGAGGAAACCCGAGACACTACACGTGTAGTGTTTCCCACCCACCCTCCTCCTCTAACCTAATAATAAGACCCATTGGTGTAAGGTAAGTGCCATATTATATTATTATATTATTAGCATTGTGCAGGTCAAGGATTGGAGGTGGAGGAGCAGTCTCTGTCAGCGAGAGAACCTGAGAACATCTCAGAAGGTAAGCAAGTGATTTTTACTTTTATACCTTTTTTTCAAATTGTGTGTGTCGGGGGGAAACTGAAGTGACATCACAGAAAAGCTGTGACCTGAGTGGCTGGTTGGGATTCTAACCTAAATTTTTTTGAGTATTTGGGAACTAATTAAACATATAATAACTTAATTATAATTTAGAGGATATCTAAGCCAGAGATCGGAGAATATTATAGTTAGCTATCGCATTTCTATTAGAAATCTAGTGCTAGGAAACAGATAGTTGACAGTAACTTTGTAATTTAAAAAAAAAAGTATTTAAAAAAAAAAAAAGACAAATTTTAATTTTAATTAATTGACGCAATGTCAGTTAGAGGGGTGCTGTGCTCTGACTGTGAGATGTGGCAGGTCCGGGAGGCTTCCAGCGTCCCGGATGGCTTCATCTGCAGAAAGTGCACCCAACTGCAGCTCCTCACAGACCGCATGGTTCGGTTGGAGCAGCAATTGGATGCACTTAGGAGCATGCAGGTGGCGGAAAGCGTCATAGATCGCAGTTATGTAAGTGTGGTCACACCCAAGGTGCAGGCAGAGAAATGGGTGACCACCAGAAAGGGCAGCCAGTCAGTGCAGGAATCCCCTGTGGTTGTCCCCCTCTCGAACAGATATACCCCTTTGGATACTGTCGGGGGGGGGGATAGCCTATCAGGGGAAAACAGCAGCAGCCAGAGCAGTGGCACCACGGCTGGCTCTGATGTTCAGAAGGGAGGGTCAAAGCGCAGAAGAGTAATAGTTATAGGGGACTCTATAGTCAGGGGCACAGATAGGCGCTTCTGTGGACGTGAAAGAGACTCCAGGATGGTATGTTGCCTCCCTGGTGCCAGGGTCCAGGATGTCTCCGAACGGGTAGAGGGAATCCTGAAGGGGGAGGGTAAACAGGCAGAGGTCGTTGTACATATTGGTACTAACGACATAGGCAGGAAGGGGCATGAGGTCCTGCAGCAGGAGTTCAGGGAGCTAGGCAGAAAGTTAAAAGACAGGACCTCGAGGGTTGTAATCTCGGGATTACTCCCTGTGCCACGTGCCAGTGAGGCTAGAAATAGGAAGATAGAGCAGACAAACACGTGGCTAAACAGCTGGTGTAGGAGGGAGGGTTTCTGTTATCTGGACCACTGGGAGCTCTTCCGGGGCAGGTGTGACCTGTATAAGATGGACGGGTTGCATCTAAACCGGAGAGGCATAAATATCCTGGCCGCGAGATTTGCTAGTGTCACACGGGAGGGTTTAAACTAGTATGCCAGGGGGGTGGGCACGGGAGCAATAGGACAGAAGGTGAGAGCATTGAGGGAGAACTAGGGAATAGGGACAGTGTGGCTCTGAGGCAGAGCAGACGGGGAGAAGTTGCTGAACACAGCGGGTCTGGTGGCCTGAAGTGCATATGTTTTAATGCAAGGAGCATTACGGGTAAGGCAGATGAACTTAGAGCTTGGATTACTACTTGGAACTATGATGTTGTTGCCATTACAGAGACCTGGTTGAGGGAAGGGCAGGATTGGCAGCTAAACGTTCCAGGATTTAGATGTTTCAGGCGGGATAGAGGGGGATGTAAAAGGGGAGGCGGAGTTGCGCTACTTGTTCAGGAGAGTATCACAGCTATACAGCGAGAGGACACCTCAGAGGGCAGTGAGGCTATATGGGTAGAGATCAGGAATAAGAAGGGTGCAGTCACAATGTTGGGGGTATACTACAGGCCTCCCAACAGCCAGCGGGAGATAGAGGAGCAGATAGGTAGACAGATTTTGGAAAAGAGTAAAAACAACAGGGTTGTGGTGATGGGAGACTTCAACTTCCCCAATATTGACTGGGACTCACTTAGTGCCAGGGGCTTAGACGGGGCAGAGTTTGTAAGGAGCATCCAGGAGGGCTTCTTAAAACAATATGTAAACAGTCCAACTAGGGAAGGGGCGGTACTGGACCTGGTATTGGGGAATGAGCCCGGCCAGGTGGTAGATGTTTCAGTAGGGGAGCATTTCGGTAACAGTGACCACAATTCAGTAAGTTTTAAAGTACTGGTGGACAAGGATAAGAGTGGTCCGAGGATGAATGTGCTAAATTGGGGGAAGGCTAATTATAACAATATTAGGCGGGAACTGAAGAACATAGATTGGGGGCGGATGTTTGAGGGCAAATCAACATCTGACATGTGGGAGGCTTTCAAGTGTCAGTTGAAAGGAATACAGGACAGGCATGTTCCTGTGAGGAAGAAAGATAAATACGGCAATTTTCGGGAACCTTGGATGACGAGTGATATTGTAGGCCTCGTCAAAAAGAAAAAGGAGGCATTTGTCAGGGCTAAAAGGCTGGGAACAGACGAAGCCTGTGTGGCATATAAGGAAAGTAGGAAGGAACTTAAGCAAGGAGTCAGGAGGGCTAGAAGGGGTCATGAAAAGTCATTGGCAAATAGGGTTAAGGAAAATCCCAAGGCTTTTTACACTTACATAAAAAGCAAGAGGGTAGCCAGGGAAAGGGTTGGCCCACTGAAGGATAGGCAAGGGAATCTATGTGTGGAGCCAGAGGAAATGGGCGAGGTACTAAATGAATACTTTGCATCAGTATTCACCAAAGAGAAGGAATTGGTAGATGTTGAGTCTGGAGAAGGGGGTGTAGATAGCCTGGGTCACATTGTGATCCAAAAAGACGAGGTGTTGGGTGTCTTAAAAAATATTAAGGTAGATAAGTCCCCAGGGCCGGATGGGATCTACCCCAGAATACTGAAGGAGGCTGGAGAGGAAATTGCTGAGGCCTTGACAGAAATCTTTGGATCCTCGCTGTCTTCAGGGGATGTCCCGGAGGACTGGAGAATAGCCAATGTTGTTCCTCTGTTTAAGAAGGGTGGCAGGGATAATCCCGGGAACTACAGGCCGGTGAGCCTTACTTCAGTGGTAGGGAAATTACTGGAGAGAATTCTTAGAGACAGGATCTACTCCCATTTGGAAGCAAATGGACGTATTAGTGAGAGGCAGCACGGTTTTGTGAAGGGGAGGTCGTGTCTCACTAACTTGATAGAGTTTTTCGAGGAGGTCACTAAGATGATTGATGCAGGTAGGGCAGTAGATGTTGTCTATATGGACTTCAGGAAGGCCTTTGACAAGGTCCCTCATGGTAGACTAGTACAAAAGGTGAAGTCACACGGGATCAGGGGTGAACTGGCAAGGTGGATACAGAACTGGCTAGGCCATAGAAGGCAGAGGGTAGCAATGGAGGGATGCTTTTCTAATTGGAGGGCTGTGACCAGTGGTGTTCCACAGGGATCAGTGCTGGGACCTTTGCTCTTTGTAGTATATATAAATGATTTGGAGGAAAATGTAACTGGTCTGATTAGTAAGTTTGCAGACGACACAAAGGTTGGTGGAATTGCGGATAGCGATGAGGACTGTCTGAGGATACAGCAGGATTTAGATTGTCTGGAGACTTGGGCGGAGAGATGGCAGATGGAGTTTAACCTGGACAAATGTGAGGTAATGCATTTTGGAAGGGCTAATGCAGGTAGGGAATATACAGTGAATGGTAGAACCCTCAAGAGTATTGAAAGTCAAAGAGATCTAGGAGTACAGGTCCACAGGTCATTGAAAGGGGCAACACAGGTGGAGAAGGTAGTCAAGAAGGCATACAGCATGCTTGCCTTCATTGGCCGGGGCATTGAGTATAAGAATTGGCAAGTCATGTTGCAGCTGTATAGAACCTTAGTTAGGCCACACTTGGAGTATAGTGTTCAATTCTGGTCGCCACACTACCAGAAGGATGTGGAGGCTTTAGAGAGGGTGCAGAAGAGATTTACCAGAATGTTGCCTGGTATGGAGGGCATAAGCTATGAGGAGCGATTGAATAAACTCGGTTTGTTCTCACTGGAACGAAGGAGGTTGAGGGGCGACCTGATAGAGGTATACAAAATTATGAGGGGCATAGACAGAGTGGATAGTCAGAGGCTTTTCCCCAGGGTAGAGGGGTCAATTACTAGGGGGCATAGGTTTAAGGTGAGAGGGGCAAAGTTTAGAGTAGATGTACGAGGCAAGTTTTTTACGCAGAGGGTAGTGGGTGCCTGGAACTCACTACCGGAGGAGGTAGTGGAGGCAGGGACGATAGGGACATTTAAGGGGCATCTTGACAAATATATGAATAGGATGGGAATAGAAGGATACGGACCCAGGAAGTGTAGAAGATTGTAGTTTAGTCGGGCAGTATGGTCGGCACGGGCTTGGAGGGCCGAAGGGCCTGTTCCTGTGCTGTACATTTCTTTGTTCTTTGTTCTTTGTTTAAAAATCAAAGCCAAAGGTCCAGCAATCTCTTCCCTGGCCTCCCAGAGAATCCTAGGATAAATCCCATTAGGTCCCGGGGACTTATCTATTTTCAGCCTGTCCAGAATTGCCAACACCTCTTCCCTACGTACCTCAATGCCATCTATTCTATTAGCCTGGGGCTCAGCATTCTCCTCCACAACATTATCTTTTTCCTGAGTGAATACTGACGAAAAATATTCATTTAGTATCTCGCCTATCTCTTCAGACTCCACACACAATTTCCCATCCCTGTTCTTGACTGGTCCTACTCTTTCCCTAGTCATTCGCTTATTCCTGACATACCTATAGAAAGCTTTTGGGTTTTCCTTGATCCTTCCTGCCAAATACTTCTCATGTCCTCTCCTTGCTCGTCTTAGCTCTCTCTTTAGATCCTTCCTCGCTACCTTGTAACTATCCATCGCCCCAACTGAAACTTCACACCTCATCTTCACATAGGCCTCCTTCTTCCTCTTAACAAGAGATTCCACTTCCTTGGTAAACCACGGTTCCCTCGCTCGACGCCTTCCTCCCTGCCTGACCGGTACATACTTATCAAGAACACGCAGTAGCTGATCCTTGAACAAGCCCCACTTATCCAGTGTGCCCAACACTTGCAGCCTACTTCTCCACCTTATCCCCCCCAAGTCACGTCTAATGGCATCATAATTGCCCTTCCCCCAGCTATAACTCTTGCCCTGCGGTGTATACTTATCCCTTTCCATCATTAACGTAAACGTCACCGAATTGTGGTCACTGTCCCCAAAGTGCTCTCCTACCTCCAAATCCAACACCTGGCCTGGTTCATTACCCAAAACCAAATCCAACGTGGCCTCGCCTCTTGTTGGCCTGTCAACATATTGTTTCAGGAAACCCTCCTGCACACACTGTACAAAAAACGACCCATCTATTGTACTCGAACTATATCTTTTCCAGTCAATATTTGGAAAGTTAAAGTCTCCCATAATAACTACCCTGTTACTTTCGCTCTTATCCAGAATCATCTTCGCCATCCTTTCCTCTACATCCCTAGAACTATTAGGAGGCCTATAAAAAACTCCCAACAGGGTGACCTCTCCTTTCCTGTTTCTAACTTCAGCCCATACTACCTCGGAAGAAGAGTCCCCATCTAGCATCCTCTCCGCCACCGTAATACTGCTCTTGACTAGCAGCGCCACACCTCCCCCTCTTTTGCCTCCTTCTCTGAGCTTACTAAAACACCTAAACCCCGGAACCTGCAACATCCATTCCTGTCCCTGCTCTATCCATGTCTCCGAAATGGCCACAACATCGAAGTCCCAGGTACCAACCCATGCTGCCAGTTCCCCTACCTTGTTTCGTATACTCCTGGCATTGAAGTAGACACACTTCAAACCACCTACCTGAACACTGGCCCCCTCCTGCGACGTCAAATCTGTGCTCCTGACCTCTATACTCTCATTCTCCCTTACCCTAAAACCTACAATCCAGGTTCCCATGCCCCTGCTGCATTAGTTTAAACCCCCCCAAAGAGCACTAACAAATCTCCCCCCCCAGGATATTTGTGCCCCTCAGGTTCAGATGTAGACCATCCTGTCTGTAGAGGTCCCACCTTCCCCAGAAAGAGCCCCAGTTATCCAGAAATCTGAATCCCTCCCGCCTGCACCATCCCTGTAGCCACGTGTTTAAATGCTCTCTCTCCCTATTCCTCATCTCACTATCACGTGGCACGGGCAACAACCCAGAGATAACAACTCTGTTTGTTCTAGTTCTGAGCTTCCATCCTAGCTCCCTGAAAGCCTGCCTGACATCCTTGTCCCCTTTCCTACCTATGTCATTAGTGCCAATGTGGACCACGACTTGGGGCTGCTCCCCCTCCCCCCCTAAGGACCCGGAAAACACGATCCGAGACATCACGTACCCTTGCACCTGGGAGGCAACATACCAAACGTGAGTCTCTCACGCTCCCACAAAATCTCCTATCTGTGCCCCTGACTATAGAGTCCCCAATTACTAATGCTCTGCTCCTCTCCCCCCTTCCCTTCTGAGCAACAGGGACAGACTCCGTGCCAGAGGCCCGTACCCCATGGCTTACCCCTGGTAAGTCCCCCCCCCCACCCCCACAAGTATCCAAAGCGGTATACTTGTTTCTCAGGGGAACGACCGCAGGGGATCCCTGCACTGACGGCTTTTTCCCAGTCCCTCTTACAGTTACCCACCTATCTCCAATCTTTGGTGTAACTAATTCCCTGAAGCTGCTATCTATGACCCCTTCTGCCTCCCGAATGAACGGAGTGGCATTCAAGAGTCAGCTATATTGCTGTGGATCTGGAGTCACATGTCAGCCAGACCAGGTAAAAATGACAGATTTCCTCCCATAAAGGACATTAGTAAACGAGTCTAGATGTTTAAAAATTGAATTCCAATTTCACCACCTGCCATGGTGGGATTCAAACTCAGCTGCCCAGAACATGACACCGGTCTCTGGATTACTCGTCCAACGACAATACCTCCTCCCATGGAAAGTATTCTACCACACACCTGACTTGTGTCTTGTGGAATGGCTTTGGGGGGTCAGGAAATTAATTACTCACCGCAGATTTCCCAGTCTCTGACCTGCTCTTGCAGTCACACTATTTATATGACTAATCTTGGTTTCAGGTCAATGGTCCCCCAGGATGTTGATAGTGGGTGTTTCAGCAATGGTAATCACATTGAATGTCAAGGGATGTTCATTAGCTTTGCTCATGTTTCCATTGCCGTTGCCTGACACTTATGTGGCACGAATTATACTCGCCACTTATCAGCCAAACTGAAATGTCATCTGGGTCTTGCTGTATATGGACAATAAATCACAGAATCCCTACAGTGCAGGAGGAGACCATTCAGCCAATTGAGTTTGTATCACCCCTAAGAAAGAGCACCTTACCGAGGCCTACACCCCCACCCTATCCCAGCAACCCCACCGAACCTTTTGGATACGAAGGGGCAATTTAGCATGGACAATTCACCTAACCTGCATATCTTTGGACTGTGGGAGGAAACCGGAGGACTCGAAGGAAACCCCGCAGACATGGGCGAAAGTGCAAACTCCATACAGTCACCTGAGGCCGGAATTGAACCAGGGTCCCTAGCGCTGTGAGGCAGCAGTGCTAACCACTATGCCATCGTGCTGCCTAAACTATCAAACATAATAATAATCTTTATTAGTGTTACAAGTAGGCTTACATTAACAATGCAATGAAGTTACTGTGAAAATCACCTAGTTGCCACACTCCGGGTACACTGAAGGAGAATTCAGAATGCCAATTCACCTAAGAAGCACGTCTTTTGGGACTTGTGGGAGGAAACTGGAGCACCCAGAGGAATCTCATGCAGACACGGGAAAAAACACGAAAAAACCGGGAATCAAACCCGGGTCCCTGACGCTGTGAAGCAACAATGCTAACCACTGCCAATGCACACAAACAGTGCTTTAGTATCTGAGAAATCACAAAAGGTACTGAATATTGTGCAATCATCAGCGAACATCCACATTTGTGACCTTCTGATGGGGAGGAAGGTTATTGATTGTGAAAATGGTCCTGCCAAGGACACTATCCCGAGGAACTCCTGCAGCAATGTCCTGGGTCTGAGATGATTGACCTCCAACAATCAAAGCTATCTTCCTTTATGCGAGGTATGACTCCAACCAGTGGAAAGTTTCCCTCTGATTCCCATTGACTTCAGTTTTGCTAGGATTCCTTGATGCCATACTCGGTCAAATGCTGCCCTGATGTTAAGGGCAGTCACTCTCACCTCATCTCTCAATTAACCTTTTTTGTCTATTTTTGTGAGGGCCACGAAGAATCCAGCAGGTGTTTGTGGAATAGAAAGAAATGACTATTTACAATTGCATATATACAACAGCAGTACCCCCTTACTGCTCACTCCTCTCTCTAGCTAGTTCCATACTGGCCAGCTCTATTTATGCAGGGACACTGCTAATGATTTCTCCACCCCGCCTCATTGGGGAAGCTCATACTCTCTAAGGATTGTGGGATTGCCATTAGTCCCCAGCCTGTGGTAAGCAGGCAGGTTATAACATCCATGTTTGGACCAAGGCTGGAATGAGGTCAGCAGTGGCCCCCTGGCAGAACCCAAATTGAGCTTCAGTGAGGAGGTTATTTCTTTGCTGGTGACACTGTTGATGACACTTATGTCAATTTGCTGCTGATCGAGAGTAGATTGACGGATCAGTAATTGCCAGGTTGCATTTGTCCTGCTTTTGTAGACAGGACATACCTGGACATTTTTCCACATGTCAGTTTGGTCACTGTAATGGAACAGCTTGGCTAGTGGTACAGCTAGCCAAGCAGTTCCAGTACAGCTACAACACTGACAACTTAATCATGCTCCTAATATTTAGGTCAAAATCATTGATCTTTACCATGAAAGGTAAGGGATCTGGTATTCCAGAAACTCGCTGGAAGCGATCTGCCAGTCAGAAAAACACTTGTCAACTGTTATTCTATATGTCCTGTCACTGGGTTAATTATGGATCTCACTTGCTCCTCTCCCTTCGATTCCATGTGCATTTCCTTTTTTGACCACATTCCATGTGGGATCTTCTCAAAGCCATTCTGAAGTCCAGGGAAATGGCATCAAACACTCTACCTTAATCAAGCCTCCTTGTTACTTCCATGAAAAATTAATAAACTTATAGATGTTACAGGTCCTTCCTGCTTATTACATGTTTATTCCCATATTTCACCTTTATTTTAATGTTGCCGTTATATTTTTGATTCATGGATGTGCCTTTAATTCAAGCAGAAGTCTGCGGTTTAAACCTGGATTGTGGACTGACCGGCATCAGTGAGAGGAAATAGGCTGGGATTCGATTTGGTTGGTTTGGCTGGTGGCCAATGAATTGGATTGAATGGCTGTACTTTTCCCAGAAGCAGGTGGTGATTGGATCTTATCCCAGTGGGATGTTTCAGAGTCCTGAGGCTTTCGATTTGGCTTCAGTTAGACTTCTGGCAGCCTCCAGGAAGTTCTGCTATTCGCTTCTCTCTGGTTTTCTCCAGAAAGGCTGTGTTTCAAAACAGAAGAGGGCCTTGATGAGTCTATTTACAGGAGAACCATTACAGGCTGTGCAGGCAAAGTCTAGAATCTGCTAAATGTCCCCAGAAAAGCTGGTATGAATCGACTATCTTTCTCCAGAAGGCCTGCTACCTGTGAGTACTTCATTTTCTAAACTACAGAGGCCTGGAGGTGAACCAAGAACTGGAAGCAAGGTTTGATGAAACAAAGTCTCTGCCTCTCCAGGAAAGGTGTGAATACAGTGTTTTTAAAACTGCAGGAAAACCAGTATAGGCTGCAAAACGGAAATTGTGATTGATAAGCTTACTGTGAAGAAAGCGAGGAACCATCATCTCAAACAAAGACGCTTGTCTATTCCATTTATGTTTTTTCCCCCCTTTCCACCCCTGTGTGTTTGTCTGTCTTGTGTCTGTGTATGTGTAGAGGGTGGGAGGCAAATTAAAGTGGGAAGTTAGATGTTTGTTCATAATCAACCCAATGTGTTTGCTGTATATTTCAACAAAGAACAAAGAACAAAGAAATGTACAGCACAGGAACAGGCCCTTCGGCCCTCCAAGCCCGTGCCGACCATACTGCCCGACTAAACTACAATCTTCTACACTTCCTGGGTCCGTATCCTTCTATTCCCATCCTATTCATATATTTGTCAAGATGCCCCTTAAATGTCCCTATCGTCCCTGCTTCCACTACCTCCTCCGGTAGTGAGTTCCAGGCACCCACTACCCTCTGCGTAAAAAACTTGCCTCGTACATCTACTCTAAACTTTGCCCCTCTCACCTTAAACCTATGCCCCCTAGTAATTGACCCCTCTACCCTGGGGAAAAGCCTCTGACTATCCACTCTGTCTATGCCCCTCATAATTTTGTATACCTCTATCAGGTCGCCCCTCAACCTCCTTCGTTCCAGTGAGAACAAACCGAGTTTATTCAATCGCTCCTCATAGCTTATGCCCTCCATACCAGGCAACATTCTGGTAAATCTCTTCTGCACCCTCTCTAAAGCCTCCACATCCTTCTGGTAGTGTGGCGACCAGAATTGAACACTATACTCCAAGTGTGGCCTAACTAAGGTTCTATACAGCTGCAACATGACTTGCCAATTCTTATACTCAATGCCCCGGCCAATGAAGGCAAGCATGCCGTATGCCTTCTTGACTACCTTCTCCACCTGTGTTGCCCCTTTCAATGACCTGTGGACCTGTACTCCTAGATCTCTTTGACTTTCAATACTCTTGAGGGTTCTACCATTCACTGTATATTCCCTACCTGCATTAGCCCTTCCAAAATGCATTACCTCACATTTGTCCGGATTAAACTCCATCTGCCATCTCTCCGCCCAAGTCTCCAGACAATCTAAATCCTGCTGTATCCTCAGACAGTCCTCATCGCTATCCGCAATTCCACCAACCTTTGTGTCGTCTGCAAACTTACTAATCAGACCAGTTACATTTTCCTCCAAATCATTTATATATACTACAAAGAGCAAAGGTCCCAGCACTGATCCCTGTGGAACACCACTGGTCACAGCCCTCCAATTAGAAAAGCATCCCTCCATTGCTACCCTCTGCCTTCTATGGCCTAGCCAGTTCAGTATCCACCTTGCCAGTTCACCCCTGATCCCGTGTGACTTCACCTTTTGTACTAGTCTACCATGAGGGACCTTGTCAAAGGCCTTACTGAAGTCCATATAGACAACATCTACTGCCCTACCTGCATCAATCATCTTAGTGACCTCCTCGAAAAACTCTATCAAGTTAGTGAGACACGACCTCTCCTTCACAAAACCGTGCTGCCTCTCACTAATACGTCCATTTGCTTCCAAATGGGAGTAGATCCTGTCTCGAAGAATTCTCTCCAGTAATTTCCCTACCACTGAAGTAAGGCTCACCGGCCTGTAGTTCCCGGGATTATCCTTGCTACCCTTCTTCAACAGAGGAACAACATTGGCTATTCTCCAGTCCTCCGGGACATCCCCTGAAGACAGCGAGGATCCAAAGATTTCTGTCAAGGCCTCAGCAATTTCCTCTCCAGCCTCCTTCAGTATTCTGGGGTAGATCCCATCCGGCCCTGGGGACTTATCTACCTTTAATATTTTTTAAGACACCCAACACCTCGTCTTTTTGGATCACAATGTGACCCAGGCTATCTACACCCCCTTCTCCAGACTCAACATCTACCAATTCCTTCTCTTTGGTGAATACTGATGCAAAGTATTCATTTAGTACCTCGCCCATTTCCTCTGGCTCCTCACATAGATTCCCTTGCCTATCCTTCAGTGGGCCAACCCTTTCCCTGGCTACCCTCTTGCTTTTTATGTACGTGTAAAAAGCCTTGGGATTTTCCTTAACCCTATTTGCCAATGACTTTTCATGACCCCTTCTAGCCCTCCTGACTCCTTGCTTAAGTTCCTTCCTACTTTCCTTATATGCCACACAGGCTTCGTCTGTTCCCAGCCTTTTAGCCCTGACAAATGCCTCCTTTTTCTTTTTGACGAGGCCTACAATATCACTCGTCATCCAAGGTTCCCGAAAATTGCCGTATTTATCTTTCTTCCTCACAGGAACATGCCTGTCCTGTATTCCTTTCAACTGACACTTGAAAGCCTCCCACATGTCAGATGTTGATTTGCCCTCAAACATCCGCCCCCAATCTATGTTCTTCAGTTCCCGCCTAATATTGTTATAATTAGCCTTCCCCCAATTTAGCACATTCATCCTCGGACCACTCTTATCCTTGTCCACCAGTACTTTAAAACTTACTGAATTGTGGTCACTGTTACCGAAATGCTCCCATACTGAAACATCTACCACCTGGCCGGGCTCATTCCCCAATACCAGGTCCAGTACCGCCCCTTCCCTAGTTGGACTGTTTACATATTGTTTTAAGAAGCCCTCCTGGATGCTCCTTACAAACTCCGCCCCGTCTAAGCCCCTGGCACTAAGTGAGTCCCAGTCAATATTGGGGAAGTTGAAGTCTCCCATCACCACAACCCTGTTGTTTTTACTCTTTTCCAAAATCTGTCTACCTATCTGCTCCTCTATCTCCCGCTGGCTGTTGGGAGGCCTGTAGTATACCCCCAACATTGTGACTGCACCCTTCTTATTCCTGATCTCTACCCATATAGCCTCACTGCCCTCTGAGGTGTCCTCTCGCAGTATAGCTGTGATATTCTCCCGAACAAGTAGCGCAACTCCGCCTCCCCTTTTACATCCCCCTCTATCCCGCCTGAAACATCTAAATCCTGGAACGTTTAGCTGCCAATCCTGCCCTTCCCTCAACCAGGTCTCTGTAATGGCAACAACATCATAGTTCCAAGTAGTAATCCAAGCTCTAAGTTCATCTGCCTTACCCGTAATGCTCCTTGCATTAAAACATATGCACTTCAGGCCACCAGACCCACTGTGTTCTGCAACTTCTCCCCGTCTGCTCTGCCTCAGAGCCACACTGTCCCTATTCCCTAGTTCTCCCTCAATGCTCTCACCTTCTGACCTATTGCTCCCGTGCCCACCCCCCTGCCATACTAGTTTAAACCCTCCCGTGTGACACTAGCAAACCTCGCGGCCAGGATATTTATGCCTCTCCGGTTTAGATGCAACCCGTCCATCTTATACAGGTCACACCTGCCCCGGAAGAGCTCCCAGTGGTCCAGATAACGGAAACCCTCCCTCCTACACCAGCTGTTTAGCCACGTGTTTGTCTGCTCTATCTTCCTATTTCTAGCCTCACTGGCACGTGGCACAGGGAGTAGTCCCGAGATTACAACCCTCGAGGTCCTGTCTTTTAACTTTCTGCCTAGCTCCCTGAACTCCTGCTGCAGGACCTCATGCCCCTTCCTGCCTATGTCGTTAGTACCAATATGTACAACGACCTCTGCCTGTTTGCCCTCCCCCTTCAGGATTCCCTCTACCCGTTCGGAGACATCCTGGACCCTGGCACCAGGGAGGCAACATACCATCCTGGAGTCTCTTTCACGTCCACAGAAGCGCCTATCTGTGCCCCTGACTATAGAGTCCCCTATTACTATTACTCTTCTGCGCTTTGACCCTCCCTTCTGAACATCAGAGCCAGCAGTGGTGCCACTGCTCTGGCTGCTGCTGTTTTCCCCTGATAGGCTATCCCCCCCCCCGACAGTATCCAAAGGGGTATATCTGTTCGAGAGGGGGACAACCACAGGGGATTCCTGCACTGACTGGCTGCCCTTTCTGGTGGTCACCCATTTCTCTGCCTGCACCTTGGGTGTGACCACATTTACATAACTGCGATCTATGACGCTTTCCGCCACCTGCATGCTCCTAAGTGCATCCAATTGCTGCTCCAACCGAACCATGCGGTCTGTGAGGAGCTGCAGTTGGGTGCACTTTCTGCAGATGAAGCCATCCGGGACGCTGGAAGCCTCCCGGACCTGCCACATCTCACAGTCAGAGCACAGCACCCCTCTAACTGACATTGCGTCAATTAATTAAAATTAAAATTTGTCTTTTTTTTTTTAAATACTTTTTTTTTAAATTGCAAAGTTACTGTCAACTATCTGTTTCCTAGCACTAGATTTCTAATAGAAATGCGATAGCTAACTATAATATTCTCCGATCTCTGGCTTAGATATCCTCTAAATTATAATTAAGTTATTATGTTTAATTAGTTCCCAAATGCTCAAATTTTTTTTTTTTTTTTAAATTTAGGTTAGAATCCCAACCAGCCACTCAGGTCACAGCTTTTCTGTGATGTCACTTCAGTTTCCCCCCGACACACACAATTTGAAAAAAGGTATAAAAGTAAAAATCACTTACTTACCTTCTTACCTTCTGAGTGTCTGAGATGTTCTCAGGTTCTCTCGCTGACAGAGACTGCTCCTCCACTTCCGATCCTTGACCTGCACAATGCTAATAATATAATAATATAATATGGCACTTACCTTACACCAATGGGTCTTATTATTAGGTTAGAGGAGGAGGGCGGGTGGGAGACACTACACGTGTAGTGTCTCGGGTTTCCTCTCCACCAGAATTTATTGGTTGGGGGGGGGGGGGACTTGCCAGAGGTCGAACGTCCGGTTCCCGCCTTATATAAAAACAAATAAAACAGAAAAGAAGAACAGACACGGGACCAGGCAAGGCTTTTTAAATTCACTACTCACCTCCAAGAAGGCCCCTGCGCACCGCTGCCGCCGAAATCCAAAGGGCTGCTCCTGTAAAGGTAAGGTTTTTAAATACACTACTCACCTCCAAGAAGGCCCCTGCGCACCGCTGCCGCCGAAATCCAAAGGGCTGCTCCTGTAAAGGTAAGAGCTTTTAAACTCACTACTCACCTCCCAGAAGGCCCCTGCGCACCGCTGCCGCCGAAATCCAAAGGGCTGCTCCTGTAAAGGTAAGGTTTTTAAATACACTACTCACCTCCAAGAAGGCCCCTGCGCACCGCTGCCGCCGAAATCCAAAGGGCTGCTCCTGTAAAGGTAAGAGCTTTTAAACTCACTACTCACGTCCCAGAAGGCCCCTGCGCACCGCTGCCGCCGAAATCCAAAGGGCTGCTCCTGTAAAGGTAAGGTTTTTAAATACACTACTCACCTCCAAGAAGGCCCCTGCGCACCGCTGCCGCCGAAATCCAAAATTCTAGTTTTTGTTATAAATAAACAGTATTTGTGTTTAAACTTGCGAACCTGGTGACTGTAATTATTGGGCAGCCAAAGGCCAAAGACAATCGGTATTTTTAAAGAATTATTGTTTTGCTCACTAGTGTTGTGACTCCGGGACAAGTGGGGCTGGAATGTACCGCACACTTGCCCAGGGTGTCGTAACATAATTTGTGGGCTCAGATCCAGGATCTTTGGAACGGTAAACGGTGAAGTTTGGGATACAGTGTAAATTAAAAGAGACACCAGGTTTGCAGTGATATAATAGGATGGTGCTGGAAGCTGTAAATAGTTTTCTTCAGGTAGAAACCTTATCTCTGGTTTATTTAGAAGAGCTTCGCAAAGACGCGGTAGTCGAATTGGTAGGTGGATTAGAAATAGAGCTAGGAAGGTGGAGATAATTGATCTGATTGCTTAGCATTTAAATTTGAATGAAATGTCAGACACATCCTGGGTCGAGGCAACAATCTGTAGAATTAGCTGAAGTCCAGCAGCAAATAAACAAAATGGAGATGCAGCAGAAAGAAATGAAGCTGAGGCATAAGGAAAATAGAACGAGAAAAAGAAACTGAGACGCAGCAGAGAAATAGAGATGAGGCATAAGAAAAAGAAATAGAGATGGAAGTGATGACGTTGGAATTTTAGAGAGAGAGAAAAGCAAAATAGAGAGATGAAAAAGCAAAAGAGAGAGAGTGTTCAGGATGAAGGCACGAGAAATTAGAGGGAAGCTGTCAGAAAGTAGAGGGGAGCCTAATCCTAGAATGGAACGCAGCGGTAATATGTTTAAATTTGTACAGACCTGGACTTCCTATGACGGGGATGTGCTGAGAAGACGCACATCAGGTGGTTCTCCACCCATGAACCTAAAAAATAGGCTTTTTTTGTCCGAAAAACACCAAAAAAACATCCTCACACCACCACCACAACATGACGGAGAGATAAAAATGCCAAACAGCAGCCACCCCAAAGGACGGGTCGAAATCAGGAGCGGAAAAAGCCTGGACAAGCGACTGACCAAACCGGCCGACACATGAGGCGGTAAAACTCGAGCTTCACCAGAGCGAGAGAGACACCCCCCCCCCTAACACAAACACACACCAGGGGATGGGTGGAAGATGTTTTTCCAGAGAATTGAGAGAGCACCAGGAAAAGACTAAGTTGGACATTCAAGCTGCGTCAAGGGTGCGGTTGCCGAAGCTTTGGCGACCATGCAGGTGGCCCTGGATAAGGCAAAAAGGTGCCTGGAAGCCCAGGAGGAAACATTCAAGGTGCTGGAAAAGGCTGCAACAGACCAGGGCGACCGGACTATCACCCTGGAGAAGGAGGTGGCAAGGCTGGTCGCGACGCATGGTAACCTGAAAGGGAAAATCGAGGACCAAGAGAACCAGTCAAGGAACTAAAACCTACGAATTGTGGGCCGACCAGAGGGGATCGAAGGTAAGAACCGCACACACGATGTGGCCCAAATGCTGGGTAACCTGGTGGGAAGGGATAGCTTCCCCAACCCACCAGAAATCGACAGAGCGCACCGGTCACTTCACCCAAAGCCCAACACCGGGGAACAGCCGAGAGGGATAATCGCCAAGATGCACCGGTACCAGGAACGGGAACGAATTCTGCGCTGGGCTAGACAAACCAAACACCGTAACTGGGAAGGCCACCAGATTCGGATTTATCAAGACATTGGAGCTGACCTGGCCAAGCGCCGGGGAAAATCTAATAGGGCGAAAGCCGCGCTGTACAAGAACGGCGTAAGTTTTGGGATGCTGTACCCAGCCAAGCTCCGGGTCACGTTCCAAGGCAGGGAGCACTTCTTCACAGCCCCTGCGGATGCGGACAAGTTCGTATCGGAGAATAGACAATAGAGGCGACAGCAGGGACAGCAATGACGAGCCCACAGGAAGAGACTCTTAATGCTTAATGTTTGCTTTTTACATTCTGTACAGCCAACTGTGAACCATCACCACAGCAACCACTTTGCGCGGGATGGTACAGCCTCGTTCTGGGGATGAGAGCGGAAAGAGAGGGAGGTATGAATGAGTGCAGCACAGTGTAGGAGAAGGCGAGGGAATGGCGGACAAGAAGCCCAGGGATTGGGCGACGGGAGGGGGACCACCATGCTCTCTAGGTAGCTAGCACCGGGAAGCGTGCAGGAGAGAGAAGCGGTGGCGCATCCCCAGCAAGGGGGAAAGCGCCTGGCAATGGGAGGAGCCAGACATCGGGAATAGGGGAAAAAACAGGGGGTAGGGGGGGCAGCTACAGGGTAAGGGGAGAAAGAGGGCAGGGGTGGGACACAAGGGAGAGATGGGGGAAAGAGGGCAGGGGTGGGACACAAGGGAGAGATAGGTGAAGAAAAATGGAGGGCATTAGGCTGGCTACAACAGGCCACAGGTGGCAACCTGGAACAAAATGGTGCTGCAAGCAACCACTTTGGAGGGTCCCTGAACAAAGGGGAACCCCGGAGTGCAAGGGCTAACCCACATGGTGAATTCAGAGTTGGCTGCCACATTGGGTGCTCCTTGGACAAAGGAAAACCCTGGAGCCCAGGGACCTGATCTCATGGGGGGAACAGCACCCGTGGCCATCTTGGATGACCCCCTAACAAAGGGAAACCAAGGAGTGCAGGGATGAGTCCACAATAAGTATGGTTGATGTCACAGGAATGGGGGGACAACCCCCCCCCCCAAATCAGGATAGTCACCTGGAACATCAGGGGACTTAATGGCCCAATGAAGCGATCCAGAGCCCACCTGAAAAGTTTGAACGCTGCAAGAGACGCACCTGAGAGAGAAGGACCGACTGCGGGTAAAGAAGGGTTGGGTGGGACAACCTACCATTTCTGCTACGGGACAAGGGCTAGAGGGGGTAGCCATACTGTCAAATAAGGAGACGATGTTTACTGCGATGAGGGCGGATACGGACCCAGGGGGACGGTATGTCATGGTTAGTGGGGACCTGGACAGGGCACCGGTAGTCCTGGTGAACGTATATGCTCACAACTGGGACGACACGGAGTTTGTAAAGAAAACCATGGCGGAAATCCCCGACATAGACACACACCGACTGATCATGGTGGGGGGCTTTAACTGTGTGCAGGACCCACGGACGGATAGGTTGAATTCCAAAACGGGAAAACTTCCAACATGGTGAAAGAACTCAGCTTATTCATGGAGCAGATGGGGGAAGTGGACCCATGACGGTTCACCCATCCAGGGGAGGAGGGGTTCTCCGTCTTCTCCCAAATACATGTCTATTCACGGATCGACTTCTTTGTAGTGGGAAAATCGGTGATTCTAGGGCTAGTAAGAGTGGAATATTCCGCGATCATAATCTCCGACAATGCTCGACACGACATGGATGTGAGGTTGGAGATGGAATGCCCCCCATGGAGGTTGGACACGGCCTTCTTGGCTGACAAGGCCATCTGTGAGAAAATATCACAGGCCATAGACAAGTATGTTACTAACAACCAGAATAAGACCATACAACATAGGAGCAGAATTTGGCCACTTGGCCCATCGAGTCTGCTCCGCCATTCAATTATGGCTGATATTTTCTCATCCCCATTCTCCTTACTTCTTCCCATAACCCCATATACCCTTATTAATCAAGAACCTATCTATTTCTGTCTTATAGACACTCAGTGAATTTACCTTCTGCGGCAAAGAGTTCCACAGATTCACCACCCTCATCTCTGTTTTAAAGGATCGTCCTTTTAATCTGAGATGGTGTCCTCTGCTTTTAGTTTTTCCTACAAGTGGAAACATCCTCTATCCAGGCCTCACAGTATCTTGTACGTTTCAATAAGATCCCCTCTCATACTTCTAAACTCCAACGGGTACAGACCCAGCGTCATCAAACGTTCCTCATATGACAAGTTATTCATTCCAGGGATCATTCTTGTGAACCTCCTCTTGACCCTTTCCAAGGCCAGCACGTCCTTCCTTAGATATGGGGCCCAAAATTGCTCACAATACTCCAAATGGGGTCTGACCAGAGCCTTATACAGCCTCAGCAGTACATCCCTGGTCTTGTATTCTAGCCCTTAGATTTCATAGATTTCATAGAATTTACAGTGCAGAAGGAGGCCATTCGGCCCATCGAGTCTGCACCGGCTCTTGGAAAGAGCACCCTACCCAAGATCAACACCTCCATCTCATCCCCATAACCCAGTAACCCCACTCAACACTATGGGCAATTTTGGACACTAAGGGCAATTTATCATGGGCAATCCACCTAACCTGCACATCTTTGGACTGTGGGAGGAAACCGGAGCACCCGGAGGAAACCCACGCAGACACGGGGAGAACGTGCAGACTCCGCACAGACAGTGACCCAAGCCGGGAATCGAACCTGGGACCCTGGTGCTTGATTTATGTTCAAGAGGAAGATCCTCAACTGAGGTAGCCAAACACAACTATTTTAAGGGACACAGGTACTACTCACATTCTCTTACTGGAGAAGGATTTGGTTTTCCGTCCAGAGAGCTCAATGAAAGCTGAGGTATTTGTGAAGGGGATAGGTGGAGATTATATCCCAGTCCTGTCGTACAATTAGAATGTGGGTTAGTGTCAAGTCCAGTGGTTGTCAGTGGTTAAGGAGTTCCCAGCAGACAGCGTAGACTTAATTTTGGGGAATGATCTAGTAGGAGTAAAAGTTGTAGCTTCACCAGAGAGTCCGATGAAAGTACTACAGACAGTACATGAGATACCAACGGTAGGAAATGTGGAATTAGGAGAACTCATTGGGCACTCAAAAAAGGAAGAAATTTCAAAGACGTTGATCGAATCAAATGACAATGGTGGTGAATATGATTCGGCTGATACTGATGAAATTATCCCTATGGGAATGATTCCTCACAGACTTGTCAAAGATAAAATCTAGTAGAGAAGCAGATTCTGAGAACTCTTAAGACCAAAGGTGACCATGAGAAAGAGGAGTCCAAATCTAATAGTAATAAGTGTTGAAGAGCCAGACGAGAGTATGGAGTCCGATTTCAGTTCTGATTATGAAGCAATAGTAAACAGCAGTCACTGAATAGATCTGTCACTAACTGATCTTGAACAAATGGCACACAATTCTTCCAAAGCTAAGAAAGAAGACAGCAAAACAGGAGAAGAAAGTGAATTGGATTTTTCTAAAAGTAATTCATTACAACCCCTTGCAGTAAACCCATTGCCATTCACTTTAGCTGTAGATGTTTCCCAGAACATATCTTCAGGAAGCAAAGTACTGTACACACCCCTGTCAGCATCAACGGGGCCGAGGTGGAGATGGTTAGCAGTTTCAAATTCCTAGGGGTGCACATCTCCAAAAATCTGTCCTGGCCCACCCACGTCGACGCTACCACCAAGAAAGCACAGTTCATCACACAAACCTGCCTCCCTTCCATTGACTCCATCTACACCTCCCGCTGCCTGGGGAAAGCAGGCAGCATAATCAAAGATCCCTCCCACCCGGCTTACTCACTCTTCCAACTTCTTCCATCGGGCAGGAGATACAGAAGTCTGAGAACACACATGAACAGAATCAAAAACACCTTCTTCCCCACTGTCACCAGACTCCTAAATGACCCTCTTATGGACTGACCTCATTAACACTACATCCTGTATGCTTCATCCGATGCCAGTGCTTATGAAGTTACATTGTATATGTTGTGTTGCCCTATTATGTATTTTCTTTTATTTCCTTTTCATGTATTTAATGATCTGTTGAGCTGCTCGCAGAGAAATACTTTTCACTGTACCTCGGTACACGTGACAATAAACAAATCCAATCCCATCCAATCGACTTTGAAGGAAAGTATACATGATAGCACGGCATCAGTTAGTCAGGACACAGTACGGACTGTGAAGTGATGCTAAGGCACGATCAATTTGATTGGAAATGAAGTTGAATCCAAACTGAGGCTTTATTAATATCAGATGTGTGGCCTCCCACAGCAGCTGGCAAAATGGCTGCGAGCTGGAGGACATGCATATTTATACTCCGCCTCCTGGGTGGAGCCAGCATGCAGGGGCCACAGGCGAACCTGTAGTGCAGGTTCTACTGTACAACCTCTAATATCAGAACACAGTTGTTTACAACATTCACCCCCTGTTAAAAATTGAGTCCGGCGGGGGTGGTGGATAACTATATACAATCAGAAATTTTAATATTTACAGAGCAGCAAAAAATATTGTCTCCTGGCATCCGGCTGGCCAGTCAGAGGTTCAGCAGGTCCGGTGCCTTGATGGTCCTTGAGATCGACGAAGTGGCGACGGCGATGTTGGCGCAGACGTGGTCGAAGTTGACTCCGGGAGCATGCCGGAATCCTCTTCATCGACGGGGTGGTGATGGGAGCGACGGGGGAGGGGAGTGGTGTGGGGCTGGAACCTGCTGGTGCTAGGTCCCTGAGGGAGACGGTATCCTGGCGGTCGTCGGGGAACGCCACATAGGCGTACTGTGGGTTTGCATGGAGCAAGTGCACCCTCTCCACCAATGGGTCCGCCTTGTGGAGCCGCACATGTTTACGGAGAAGCACGGTTCCCGGAGCTGTAAGCCAAGTCGGGAGCGATATCCCGGATGTGGACTTCCTGGGTGTTATAACCTGCCTACATACCATTGGCTGGGGACTAATGACTATCCCACAATCTTGTGGGAGTATGAGCTTCCCCAATGAGAGGGGCGGAGAAACCACTAGTAAACTCCTAGTATAAATAAAGCTGGCCAGTTCAGGAACCAGCAGGAAGAAGTATGTAGCAAGGGAAGTTACTGCTACTGTTATGTAGATATGTTATAGTAAATAAATGTTATTACTTTGTATCCTTAAAACCCTTGCTGGATTCTTTGTGACCCTTACAAAACTGGCGACGAGGATGGGATACAGGTTGGAAGTTGTTTTCTATTATACCATGCCTCTGTACGGACGTTTGGATGTTTTTGATGCTGCGCTGGAAAGCTGGAACCAGTACACACAACGGATGCGTTACTATTTCCGGGCAAACAATATCACCGAAAACGAGCGCCAGGTGGTCATATTGCTCACTGCCTGCGGCCCGCATACGTTTGGGGTGATTAGGAGCCTTACGTACCCAGCTACGCCGGACACCAAAACGTTTGATGAACTTGTGAATATAGTGGGGCAACATTTTAACCCAACCCTGTCCACGATAGTCCAGCATTACCGGTTTAATACCGCTGAGAGGACCCCTGGAGAATCCCTTGCCGATTTTCTATCCAGGCTACGCAGGATTGCGGAGTACTGTGACTATGGTGAGACCTTGTCAGAAATGTTACGCGACCGTTTGGTTTGCGGTATTAACAATGCGGCCGCCCAGAGAAAGTTGTTAGCTGAGCCAACATTGACTTTTCAACAGGCCATTCAAATAGTATTATCTCGAGAGAGCGCAGAACGAGGAGAGCAGGAGCTACAGGGAATGGAAGTGCATGCCTTGGGGCGCAACCCCTTCCATCCGAAAACGTCCCTCCGCACTCCTGCGGTACCTTGGGCGAGGCAACGTCCGGACCGACGCCAGTAGCCGTCGGACATTCCTCCCCGAAGGGAGCCTTCTCCAGAATCAATGGATGAGGAGCCATGTCCGTGTCAGACTTGTAGGCGCCGACCCTGTCGCGGACGCCGGTCCTGGGTGCGCCAGAGGCGCCGTCGTTCCGACCGAAACTGGGACCAGCCCAGGGGCCGTAACTGGGACCAGCCCAGAGGTCGTACCTTCCATGTGGATGAACCTGCAGCGACTACTCCTGAGGACGGGGAGACGGAGGACGACTGCCTGCAGCTGCATTGTGTGGCAGCTCCCCGTGTGGCCACCATTAAGGTGACAGTACGGGTCAATGGCCACCCGCTTGAGATGGAGTTGGATACTGGCGCAGCGGCCTCCGTGATCGCCCAGAGGACATTCGACCGCATCAAGCAGGGCATACAAACCCTTACATTAACCGACTCACAGGCCAGGTTGGCCACCTACACGGGGGAACCACTGGACATTGCAGGAACTACAATGACCCCTGTTGTCTATGGACGCCAGGAGGGGCGTTTCCCACTTATCGTGGTGCGCGGCCATGGGCCCAGCCTGTTGGGTCGGGACTGGTTGCGCCATTTGCGGTTGCAATGGCAGCACATCCTCCAAACAGTTTCTCAAGGGTTGACTGAGGTGCTAGGACGATACCCAGATGTATTCCAGCCTGGTTTGGGGAAAATAAAAGGGGCCGTAGCCCGTATCCAAGTCGAACCAGGAGCCACGCCGCGCTATTTCCAGGCACGCCCGGTGCCTTACGCCTTGCTCGAGAAGGTAGAAGGGGAGCTCACTCATTTGGAGAGTTTGGGTATTATCAGGCCCGTCCGTTTTGCTGACTGGGCAGCACCAATTGTACCTGTAATGAAGCCAGATGCCACAGTTCGCTTGTGTGGTGACTATAAACATACAGTGAATACGGCTTCCCGACACGACCGATATCCAATGCCTCGCATAGAGGATCTCTACGCGAAGCTTGCAGGTGGACTCTCATTCACAAAATTAGATATGAGTCACGCCTAGCTGCAGTTGGAGCTGGACCCTGCCTCCCGACCAAATGTAACGATTAATACACACCGGGGCCTGTATGAATATACACGATTGCCCTTTGGAGTATCCTCTGCCTGCGCTATTTTTCAACGTGTTATGGAGGGCATTTTGAGAGGTTTACCACGTGTTGCTGTCTACTTAGATGACGTTTTGATCACATGGACGTCGGACCAGGAACATTTGGAAAATCTGGTGGCTGTCCTTAGATGCTTTTCGGAGGCTGGAGTCCGTTTACGCTGGAGTGCGTATTTCAGGCTAAGGAAGTAGTCTACCTAGGTTATCGGGTGGACCGCGAAGGTTTGCACCCCGTCGCAGAGAAGGTGCGTGCGATTCAACAGGCCCCCGCTCCGACTCACACTTTGCATCTTCGTTCTTTTTTCGGTCTCGTAAACTATTACGGGAAGTTCCTCCCCAATCTGGCAACTACGCTGGCCCCGTTGCACCTTCTGCTAAAGAAAAATCACACCTGGGTTTGGGGTCAGCCGCAAGAAACCGCTTTCCGGCGGGTAAAGCAACAATTGTCGTCGTCTGGGTTACTAACCCACTATGATCCTGGAAATCCTTTGCCCGTCACGTGATGCATCCCCGTATGGTATTGGGGCCGTCCTGTCCCACAAGATGGAGAACGGGGCCGAGCGACCGATAGCTTTCGCCTCCCGCACATTGATTGCAGCGGAGAAAAGGTACGCGCAGATCGAGAAGGAGGGCCTGGTAGTGGTTTTTGCGGTGAAACGCTTCCACCAGTACGTGTATGGCTGCCATTTCACTATCGTGACTGATCACAAGCCTCTGCTGGGACTTTTCAGAGAGGATAAGCCAATACCGCCCATTGCTTCCGCACGGATCCAGCGCTGGGCTTTGTTGCTTGCTGCATACGAGTATTCTCTGGAGCACAAGCCAGGAACACAGATAGCAAATGCTGACGCTCTGAGCCGATTGCCTTTATCGACTGGCCCCATGTCAACCCCCACGACCGGTGAGATGGTTGCAACCCTAAATTTTATGGACACCTTGCCTGTCACGGCATCACAGATCCGTGAGTGGACCCAGACGGAGCCAGTCCTGTCAAAGGTTCGGCACATAGTCCTGTATGGTGGGCAGCATAGACAGCTCCCAGGCGAGTTGCGGGCATTTTCCTCCAAGCTGTCAGAATTCAGCGTGGAAGACGGCATCCTCTTGTGGGGGACGCGTGTGATTGTCCCGGGAAAAGGCCAGGAGCTGATACTAAGAGAATTGCCCAATGGGCATCCAGGCGTGACCAAAATGAAAATGTTGGCCCGGAGTTATGTCTGGTGGCCAGGCCTCGACACCGACATTGAGAAAGTGGCCCAAAACTGCTCCATTTGCTAGGAGCATCAGAAGCTTCCACCGGCCGCGCCCCTACATCACTGGGAATGGCCAGGGCGGCCTTGGGCACGCTTGCATGCAGATTTCGCAGGCCCTTTTCAAGGATCCATGTTCCTTCTACTAATTGACGCCCAGTCTAAATGGCTAGAGGTGCATAAGATGCAGGTGACAACGTCCTGCGCAATAATTGAAAAGATGCGTTTGTCTTTTAGTACGCATGGCCTCCCCGAGGTGCTGGTCACGGATAACGGCACTCCATTCACGAGTGAGGAGTTTGCAAGGTTCATGAAGATGAACGGCATACGCCATATCCGCACTGCCCCTTACCAACCGGCTTCAAATGGGTTGGCAGACATTCAAAAGAGGCCTAAAGAAGCAGTCTTCCGGATCAATGGACACGAGACTGGCTCGCTTTTTGTTTACATATAGGACCACCCCCCATGCGGTGACTGGGGTAGCTCCCGCAGAACTCCTAATGGTCCGGAGACATCGCACCCGCCTCAGTATGGTTTTCCCGGACATTGGCGCAAAAGTACGCCGCACACAAGAACGGCAGAGACAGGGATTTTCTCGGCATCGGCCGATTCGGCAGTTTGCGCCCGGTGACCCAGTGTTCGTTCGGAATTTTGCTGGTGGTGCCCAGTGGGTTCCTGGCGTAATCTTTCGCCAAACGGGCCCTATATCTTACCAGGTGCAAGCCCAGGATCGTCTCCAGCGCAAACATGTAGACCACGTTCGGTCCAGAAGACTATCCCCTCAAAAGATTCCCCGCTCCCGGAGCTCATTTCTACAGCCGAAGAGACCAGAGACAAGGGAAGGTAGTCCTCACAATCTTCCACTGGTGCCTCACTCGAAGCCTGCGCAGGTCGTTACAGAACCGAATGGAGATAGAGACGCTGACATGACAGAGGCAGCAAACTCTGACTCCGAGATGGAGACACAGGATGCATCAGAGGGGGAATCCTCGGGTCCACGGGCCGTGGATGTACGACCGTTGCACCGTACATCACGTAAGCACTGGTCTCCATCTCGTTACACGCCGCCTGATCCAGCGCCGCGTGCAAATGGTGTCCGGCCTGCGGCAAAACAAGTCCGACGCCCTCCTTCGCCAGGGTCTTCGGTGGATTCCTTGGACTTTGGGGGGGAGGGATGTTATAACCTGCCTACTTACCATTGGCTGGGGACTAATGACAATTCCACAATCCTGTGGGAGTATGAGTTTCCCCAATGAGGGGGGGCAGAGAAACCATTAGTAAACTCCAAGTATAAATAAAGCTGGCCAGTTTGGAACCAGCAGGAAGGAGTGTGCAGCAAGGGAAGTTGCTGCTGCTGTTATATATATATGTTATTGTAAATAAATGTTATTACTTTGTATCCTTAAACTCGTGCTGGATTCTTCGTGGCCCTCACAAAAGTAACCATGTGAAGGACAAGAGAGAATGTAACACTGGAGGGGTTGAAAAGTGTTTATTGGTTAGAAATGAACCAGATATTTCTCTCAGCATTGACAATACTGCTTGCAATTTGACTGTAGAAGATCCTCAAAATTTGGTCAAATATTCATTGGACAATCGGAAAAGACTGACTGTATTACACAAGACACTGAAAGAGTATGGACAGAGTTGGAGGGAAACACCAGAAGGTACTCTGTTACCTCATCATGATGTGGACATAAGAAAGTCCAAACCAATCAAGCCACATCCGTCTCAACTAAAACCACAGAGACTGGCTCAGTTAGGGACTGAAATACATGTTGCAGAGACAAGAAAATGCTGTGGTCCACAGAACACAAAGTAGAGTTTGAGAAGTTGAGGACCATCTTAATAAGCGAACCGGTGCTGGCTGTCCCAGACTTTTCCAGACAATTTAAAATGGCCACAGATGCCAGTGACCTGGGTGTAGGGACAGTGCTACTACAGGACGACGATGTCCAATCAACACACAAGCATGGCAGCGCACAGTCCTGCTCCTCGCTTTGGCAATGCCGACCTGGCCAGGCTTCTCGACGCCGCTGATGAGAGCCGGGACATCCTGTTCTCCTGAGGAGGTCAGAGGACCAGCAGCAGGGCCATCAATATTGCCTCGGAGGCAGTGGCAGCGGCTGTCAGTGCGGGTAGCATGACCAGGACGTCCAGCATCCAATGTCGGAAGAAGACCAATAACCTCCACTGAGCTGTAAGGTTAAATTACCACCTCTCTCCTGGCATCAGTTTTGCCCACCACCCCTCCTCACCCATCACTAGTTGACACATCGGACCCTCCCCACATCTGAGCTTCGTGATTGTTGCCCACACATGCTACCTGCTATATACCCCTCTAACCCATCAAATAAGCGGCACATAAAGCACTCTCTTTGTCCCCTTAGGAGCAGATAGCTCATGATAAGCAGGAAAAAGCCTAGCCTGGGGGCAGGGGGAGGGGTGGGGGTGGGGGTGGGGGGTGGTGGGGGGGGGGGGTGGTGGAACGAGACAGAGTACTAGAGATATGAGTCCTCACCCCCCCTATGAGGAACAGAACGGGCCCTGGAGATCGCAGGGTTGACCGAGGAGAGAGCAGTCACCAACAGCGAAGTGAGGATCCGCTGCCCCTTCAACCAGATGACCTGTCTCATGTGAGTTGTTCATATCAGACAAAATGATCCTTCCTACTCACTGACCACATGGGCATTGTTTCGCAGGATCTCCATCTGGTGCCCACACTCCCCAACCCCTCCACCACCCAAGAGACCACCTTGGAGAAGAGATCCAAGGAGACCACCATCGACACATGACAGCTGTTATACCCACCTTCCACCAGTGCAGAGACACACACGTCGGTGAGTGACATTAGTGGAAAGGCTTCTGGGGCACAATCTGGTGTGCACCACACCATTACTGATGCACATCAGGTGGAGACAGGAACATCCAGGAGTCATCAATCGGAGGTCTGCTGGATCCCAGGACTCAGCTGATGTTGAGCCTCAGGACAAGGTTATCTCAGAACTGATGCAGATGATAGGACACAGCCATGAAATTCAGGAGGGGTTGGCAATGACATTCTAACAAGTGTACAGGCGAGTCCCAAAGGCTACGGGCACAGGAGATTAAGCCGACAATGCATGGCACCAAGGCCAGCCCTGCCAGGGTGGTGCCACAGTGGAAAGGCTGGAGCACGATGTCAGCGTCTTGAGTGGCAGTCTCCAAGGCATGGCTCAGTCTGTGACGACCACGGCAGAGGCCCTCGACATCATGCCCCAATCGCTGAGGGACATGTCACAGATACAGGTGGACATTGCCAGGGCACTGCAGAGCGTAGCCCGGTCACTGAACATTCCTGAGGGCATTGGCACCATGGTGCAGACAATGGGGAGGAGCGAGGACTAGCAGAGCCAGATGACGCAGAGACCTTTGGAGCTCACTCCAGCTGCCATTCTTTTCCATGGAGTCCCCCAGGGCCCTATGGGCACTATCAGGGAGGAGGAAGCGCTGGAGGCCAATCTGGCGCCTGCCACCATGGAGATGCCAACGGTCTCCAGTCTTTAGTATCCCCCCTCCCTGACACTGGTGCACCTCAAGGACAGCGGGCAGAACAGGGTAGCACGGCGACGTCTGTGGCACTGGTGAGCCAGGCGGGGCCCTCCAGTTCGAGGCCCACCAAAGGACATCCACCAAGGGCATCAAAGGCCACAGGGCGCAGAAAGCAGCAGGCTGCCTCCACCTCAGATGTTCATCCGGGGGACACATTTAGATGGAACAGTATACCACGTTAGATCAAGAAGAGAGAGGATGGGCACTTGGAGCAGGCTCACTATGTATAGCTTGGAAAATGGAAATGTCAAATGTCACGGAATCCAGGGCGAGGTAGCCAATTGGATACAAAATTGGCTTGGCGACTGAAGCCAAAAGATGGGTGTGGAGGGCTGTTTTTCAAACTGGAGGCCTGTGATCAGCAGTGTGCCTCAGGGGTCGGTGCTGGGTCCACTGTTATTCGTGATATATAGAAATGATTTGGATGAGAATGTAGGAGGCATGGTTAGGAAGTTTACAGATAACACCAAGATTAGTGGCATAGTGGACAGTGAAGAAGGTTATATAAGATTGCAACAGGATCTTTATCAATTGGGCCAGTGGACCGATGAATGGCAAATGGAGTTTAATTTGGATAAATGTGAGGTGATGCATTTTGGTCGATCAAATCAGGGCAAGACCTATTCAGTTAATGGTAGGGAGTTGGGGAGAGTTACAGAACAAAGTGATCTAGAGGTACAGGTTCATAGCTCCTTGAAGGTGGAGTCGCAGGTGGACAGGGTGGTGAAGAAGGCATTCAGCATGCGAGGTTTTATTGGTCAGAATATTGAATACAGGAGTTGGGACGTCTTGTTGAAGTTGTACAAGACATTAATAAGACTACACATGGAATACTGTGTTCAGTTCTGGTCACCCTGTTATAGGACCAAGCTAGAGTTAGTGTTACAGACTCTCGGTGGTTGTGGCAAGGCCTAAACAACATAACGGGCTACAAAGCGAAACCAAGCAGTATCTCCAGCAGCAGTGCACCCCTCCCCGATGAACTTAGGTTCGAGCAGGAAACCAATGATCCGGTGTCGAGTGCCCCAGCAGCCATAACACACCCATACCCACCATCACAGCTCCCGAAGACAGATCGGCTTTCCTGAAAGTGAACCCTCTGAAGGCGACGGGTCCAGATGGGATCCCTGGTCGTGCACTAAGATCTTGCGCGGACCAGCTGGCAGATATGTTCGCGGACATCTTTAACCTATCCCTACACCGCGCCGAGGTCCCCACCTGCTTCAAGAAGACCACCATCATATCAGTGCCAAAGAAGAACCAGGCAATGTGCCTCAATGACTACCGTCTGGTGGCCCTGACTTCAGTCGTAATGAAATGCTTCGAGATGTTGGTCAAGAAGCACATCACCTTCATACTCCCAGAAGGCCTTGATTCACTGCAATTTGCATACCGCCGCAACCGGTCCACAGCAGACGCCATCTCCCTGGCCCTACACTCATCCCTAGAGCATCTCGACAACAAGGGGTACTACATCAGACTCCTATTTATTGACTACAGCTCCGCCTTCAACACCATAATCCCAGCCAAGCTCATATCAAAACTCCAAAATCTAGGACTGGGCTCCTCACTCTGCAACTGGATCCTTGACTTTCTAATCCACAGACCACAATCAGTAAAAATAAACAACACCACCCTCCTCCTCCACAATAGTACTCAATACCGGGGCCCCGCAAGGCTGCGTACTTAGCCCCCTACTATACTCCCTGTACACACAGGACTGCGTGGCAAAATTTGGTTCCAACTCCATCTACAAGTTTGCTGACGATACGACCATAGTGGGCCGGATCTCGAATAACGACTAGTCCGAATACAGGAGGGAGATTGAGAACCTAATGGAGTGCTGCAACGATGCCAGCAAAACTAAAGAGCTGGTCATTGACTTCAGGAAGCAAAGTACTGTACACACCCCTGTCAGCATCAACGGGGCCGAGGTGGAGATGCTTAGCAGTTTCAAATTCCTAGGGGTACACATCTCCAAATATCTGTCCTAGTCCACCCACGTCGAAGCTACCACCAAGAAAGCACAACAGCGTCTATACTTCCTCGGGAAATCAAGGAAATTCGGCATGTCTACGTTTGAGTAAAGTATCAGCCATGATTGAATGGCGGATCAGACTCGACTGGCCGAATGGCCTAATTCTGCTCCTATGTCATATGGTCTTACCAACTTACCAACAGGGGCTGTTTAGCATAGGGCTAGCACACCTGGCTTTGAAAGCAGACCAAGGCAGGCCAGCAGCACGGTTCGATTCCCGTAACAGCCTCCCCGAACAGGTGCCGGAATGTGGCTTCTAGGGGCTTTTCACAGTAACTTCATTTGAAGCATACTTGTGACAATAAGCGATTTTTATTTCATTTCATTTCTTTTACAGATGCACCATAGAAAGATCCTATCTGGCTGCATCACAGCCTGGTATGGCAACTGCTCGGCCCAAGACTGCAAGAAACTTCAGAGTCGTGAACACAGCCCAGTCCATCACACAAACCTGCTTCCCATCCATTAACTCCATCTACACCTCCCGCTGCCTGGGGAAAGCGGACAGCATAATCAAAGACCCCTCCCACTCGGCTTACTCACTCTTCCAACTTCTTCCATCGGGCAGGAGATACAAAAGTCTGAGAACATGCACAAACAGACTCAAAAACAGCTTCTTCCCCGCTGTTACCAGACTCCTAAACAACCCTCTTATGGACTGACCTCATTAACACTACACCCCTGTATGCTTCACCCGATGCCGTTGTTATGTAGTTACATTGTGTACCTTGTGTTGCCGTATTCTGTATTTTCTTTTATTTCCTTTTCCTTTCATGTACTTAATGATCTGTTGAGCTGCTCGCAGAAAAATACTTTTCACTGTACCTTGGTACACGTGACAATAAACAAATCCAATCCAATAGGAAGGATATTATTCAACTAGAAAGAGTGCAGAAGAGATTTACGAGGATGCTACCAGGACTTGATGGTCTGAGTTATAAGGAGTGTAGGAGGCTTAGGGTGAGCTTATAGAGGTCTATAAAATAACGAGGAGCATAGATAAGGTAGATAGTCAACATCTTTTCCTAAAGGAGTCTAGAACTAGAGGGCCTCGGTTTAAGGTGAGAGGAGAGAGATACAAAAGAGACCAGAGGGGAAATGTCTTCACACAGAGGGTGGTGAGCATCTGGAACGGGCTGCCAGAGGCAGTGGTAGAGGCTGTTGCTAACTTTCCGGTTGGTTCAATTGCTCTGTTTTATTACCTTTGCTCTCGAGTCGCCAGGTATCTTTATGATACCGCCACGAGGTTCAAGTCCAGGAAATGATCAATAACTCAATACACCGATTAGTAAGATTCAAATCAAAGCACATTTATTATACACAGTAATCGCTACTCATGCACAAATTCTACGTCTAAGCTACTTCTACAACTAACAGGCCTATACTTAACTTCGGACTGGTCCACCAGGTCAGGGGAACAAATGGCCTTTCGTTCGGGTTCTGAGTCTGCGGGATTCGAAGTTGGTACGGATTGGTAGCTAGGAGCGCCTATCTCGTAGCGAGCGTTGAATTCAGACTTACTTCTTTCGGTGGTCACTGCACCGGTCACGGTCAAGGTTGGTTTGCGTTGCTGGGGACCCGGGCAGGACAAAGAGAGCGAGTTGAACTTGGGGCTTAACTCTTAAAGTCCCCAGGGGCTTCCCGCCTTTCGGGGCGGACCCTGTACCTGGTTCTAGGCGATTGGACTTTGTTCCAATCGCTTGGTTCGATTTCTCCAATACTGGAGCGGTTCCCTGATCGATGGGCGGTCTTGAGGTGTTCGTTAACCTCTTTTGTGTTGGCTCCTGCTGGCGCCGGGGAGTCTGGCTTAGTTTTGTGTGTCCCAAATGTTGCTATTGTTCCCGGGGATTGCTCATCAGTATGTAGATGGCTGCTACATTGTTATGCTGATGGTCACTGGTATCGATGCTGTCTGGGCTTTTGCAGAGTTAAATGCACAGCAAGCCTGCAGCTGCTGGTTTCTGTCTATGTTGGCTGACTTTCCCGTCAGCCTTTGCCGTTCGCCATTTTAAATCGGGAGTTGGCCAATTTAGGTGGCTACAAGGCGGGTACAAGCAGTTAGACAGTTACATGGACGATGTGGGTATAGAGGGATATGGGCCAAATGCAGGCAAGTGGGACTAGCCTCGTGGTAGAAACTGGGCGGCATGGACCGGCTGGGCCGATGGACCTGTTTCCACGCTGTAAACATCTATGACTCTATGACTGTATGCAATATCTCCAAATTTGCAGACAACACTAAGCTGGGTGCCAGTGTGTGTTGTGAGGAGGATGCAAAGAGGCTGCACGGGGACTTGGACAGGCTGGCTGAGTGGGCAAATACTTGGAAAATGTAATAGAATGTGAGGTTATCCACTTTGGTGGCAAAAACAGGAAGGCAGATTATTATCTGAATGGTTGCAGTTTAGGCAAAGGGGAAATGCAATGAGATCTGGCAGTCATGGTGGAACAGTCACTGAAGATTGCCATGCAGGTACAGCAGGCGGTGAGGAAAGCTATTGGTATGCTGGCCTTCATTGTGAGAGGATCAGAGTATAGGAGTAGGGATGTCTTGCTGCAGTTATACAGGACCTTGGTGAGGCCACACCTTGAGTATCGTGTGCAGTCCTGGTCTCCTAGTTTGAGGAAGGACATTCTTGTTATTGAGGGGGTCCAACGAAGGTTCACCAAACTAATTCCCGGGATGGCAGGACTGACATATGAAGAAAGACTGGATCAACTGGGCTGGTATTCACTTGACTTTAGAAGAATGAAAGAGGATCTCATAGAAACATATAAAATCCTGATGGGACTGGACAGGCTAGATGCGGGAAGAATGTTTCCGATGTTGGGGTCGTCCAAAACTGGGGGTCACAGCCTAAGAATAAGGGGTAAGCCATTCAGGACTGAAATGAGGAAGAACTTCTTCCCTCAGAGTTGTGAACTTGTGGAATTCTCTACCACAGAAAGCTGTTGGGGCCAGTTTGTTGGTTATATTCACGAGGGAGCTAGCCGTTTGGATATATTCACGAGAGAGCTGGACGTGGCCCCACAACACTGACCCCACTGCAGGTCTCAGACAGTTCCAAATGCTGCCAAGTCATAGCTGAGCTTACTCATGCTATCATGGAAAGAGCAGATCACCTTGAGCAGCTTTGGTGGGTAGCCAATTTTCTCCAGTAGCTTAAATTGACCGTTCTGTTGGCACGGTGAAACGCCTTGGTGAGATCAATAAAGATAATATATAATAATAATAATCTTTATTGTCACAAGTAGGCTTACATTAACACTGCAATGAAGTTACTGTAAAACGCTCCTAGTCACCACATTCTGGCCCCTGTTCGGGTACACAGAGGGAGAATGTCCAAATTACTAACAGCATGTCTTTGGGCACTTGTGGGAGGAAACTGGAGCACCCGGAGGAAACCCACGCAGACACGGGGAGAACGTGCAGACTCCACACAGATAGTGACCCAGCTGGGAATCGAACCTGGGACCCTGCCGCTGTGAAGCAACAGTGCTAGCCACTGTGCTGCCATTCTGCCCTATGTAGAGGTTGTCTTTGTTTTCGGCATTTCTCTTGCAGCTGACGGACTGAGTAGGTAATTTCAATAGTAGATCATTCAGTCCTGAAACCACACACAGATTCAGAATACATGCGTCAGCCAAGATCAGCAGTCTGACAAGGGCAACATGAGCAAATGCTTTTCTCATGATGTTCAGCAGGGAGGCGCTTCGACTGTTGTTGCAATCACTGCAGTCGCCCTTGTTTTTATACAGTATCACAAGTTTTGCACTGCGCATATCCTGGGGCATTCCCGCTCCCTCCAGCAGAGACAGAGAAGTTTGTGCAAATGCTACAGGAGCATCAATTTCCCATGCTTAATGAGGTCAGGCGGTAGAGAATCAGCTTCTTGGAGCTTTGCTTATGGCAAGCAAGTCAATAACTTGCAAAGCTCCTCCACTGTGGATTCAACATCCAAAACTGCCTCGACAGACAGTCCTGCTCTGTTGCCCAGACTGTCCTTGGTGACAGTGTTCTCCCTTTATGTTCCAACTGTTTATTACAGTCAGTATTGACCTCCCCCACCTTTGTTTTTAGTTGAGACATTTTCCTTGCTGGTGGATCAATTGCCTTTTTAATCCCTTCACACATGTCCCTGATATTCCCTGTGTCAAAGAACATCTGGATATTCTGGCAGAGTTGTAACGAGTAGCCATTTGCATATTGCCTTGCAGTCTGTGAGACTTTGAGAGGCTTTTGGTTCATTCAGTTTTCTCACTCAGATTTATCTTGTAATTAATGAGAGCGAACGTCTTGTTTTCAATGTTAGCCTCAAACCATTCAACATTTTTCAAATCTTGCTTTCCATATCTTGAGAGTGTGGTATTGTAGATTATCATAGAATTTACAGAGCAGAAGGAGGCCATTCAGCCCATCGAGTCAGCACCGGCTCTTGGAAAGAGCACCCTACCCAAGGTCAACACCGCCACCCTATCCCCATAACCCAGTAACCCCACCCAACACTAAGGGCAATTTTGGACACTAAGGGCAATTTATCATGGCCAATCCGCCTAACCCTTTGGTTGTGGATTGGCCATCTTTGGACTGTGGGAGGAAACCGGAGCACCCGGAGGAAACCCACGCACACACGGGGAGGATGTGCAGACTCCGCACAGACAGTGACCCAAGCCAGAATCAAACCTGGGACCCTGGAGCTGTGAAGCAATTGTGCTATCCACAAGGCTACCGTACTTCCCCAAGATGGGGTCTTGAAGTACAAAGAACGAAGAACAAAGAAAATTACAGCACAGCAACAGGCCCTTCGGCCCTCCCAGCCTGCGCCGATCCAGATCCTTTATCTAAACCTGTCTTCTATTTTCCAAGGATCTCCTTCCCTCTGTTCCCTGCCCGTTCATATATCTGTCTAGATGCATCTTAAATGATGCGATCGTGCCCGCCTCTACCACCTCCGCTGGCAAAGCGTTCCAGGCACCCACCACCCTCTGCGTAAAAAACGTTCCACGCAAAAAGAACAAAAGAACAAAGAACAAAGAAAAGTACAGCACCGGAACAGGCCCTTCGCCAGTTATGCGGCGCCGGCTGCGTCATGTATGCGGCGCCGCGTCATGTATGCGGCGCCGCCTTTACGCGGCGACAAGGCCTGGCGCATGTAGATGATGCGGCCCCGCTCCTAGCCCATTATCGGGCCCTGAATCGGTCGGGATAGGGGCCGTTTCGTGCCGTCGTGAACCTCGACGGCGTTCACGACGGCGTGGGCACTTCGGTGCGGGAGTGGAGAACCCCGCCCAACATGTTCCGAACCATTTTGGGGAGATTCTGTCATAAAGAGTAGCAAGTTCTGTACAGTGAAGCCTACACCTTGCTCCCCTCTGAATTCTTCGCCTACTAAATAGACATATATTATTCAACGATCCGCTCTCGGCAAGTCTGCTCTCTTTTGGGATATGTCGCTGTTCAGCCCATCAAGTTTCATGTTGATTTTGGCTGTCTTGCATGTGTTAACAACCCACTGCAAGTCACCTGTCAGTCCCATACACATGACGTTCCAGGTCACCAATCAAAGACTTGTTGAAGAGAGACTGTAAGCTCCAAACATCCATTGAAGCAGGTGGACTGTGTCTGGTCAACACCTTACTAGTTGGGGGTTGCCTGGCTTGAGGTGGGTGATGGCTGAGCAGTGGAACATGTTGGTCCCTCACACCACCAGAGACCCGTTGCAGCACCTGTTCATAACTGCTGTCTCCCATGTTGTATTAACGCTCTGCAGCAAAATTGAAGTGTCCTCTCCAGGGTGGAAGCCTGGACCAAATTTATAGAAACCCTCATCTGCCCAAAGGCCAGGGGGCTGGATTCTCCATTGGCGGGATCCTCCATTTCACTGACAGCGCAAACATAGCGCTGATTTCACAACGGCGTGGGGATGCCCACTATGGGAAATGGCATTGGCCGGCTGCCGGGACGGAGAATCCCGCTGCCAGAGGGGGTGCGCCGCACCAGATAACGGGTGCGGTGTGACGGAGGATACCACCCGTGTCTCCCTCTCAAGCTCCCTGGTTGAATCCAAAGGAATGCAAAGTACTACGTTTGTCACCTGCTTGGCTGCAGGAGTTTCTGGAACGGTGATATATTTAGATATGAGACTGCCTCTGGATTCCATTCCAGATTTTTGTCAGGGTTTACTCCATAGCCTTCAACTCTCTCAAGGTAGCCACAAGGCAATGGAGTTACTCGCACATAGCTGGGAGTTTTGTTCCAGGGCGTGTCCACCTGCCAGTGGGTCTGCTGCATGTCTGGCGGCCAAAACCTCCTCCAGGCTCAGATTTTTCCTGGGGCTCAGTTTCCATAGATCACCACAGCTGAGGTTTTGCCGATGGAGAGACTTACACATTTGACTCTCTTTTTCCCATTGCTGCTAGCTAATGTGGGCTGAAATGAAAAGCAAACTAGCACAATGCGAAAGGCATGCTAACATAGAGGTTCACAGCATGTAAACAGGCCCTTCGACCCAGCTTGTCCATGCCGCCCAGTTTTTATTACTAAGCTAGTCCCAATTGCCCACATTTGGCCCATATCCCTCTATACTCATCTTACCCAAATGAAAACGGTCTACAAAGAACAAAGAACAAAGAAAGGTACAGCACAGGAACAGGCCCTTCGGCCCTCCAAGCCCGTGCCGACCATGCTGCCCGACTAAACTACAATCTTCTACACTTCTTGGGTCCATATCCCTCTATTCCCATCCTATTCATGTATTTGTCAAGATGCCCCTTAAATGTCACTATCGTCCCTGCTTCCACCACCTCCTCCGGTAGCGAGTTCCAGGCACCCACTACCCTCTGTGTAAAAAACTTGCCTCGTACATCTAGTCTAAACCTTGCCCCTCTCACTTTAAACTTATGCCCCCTAGTAATTGACCCCTCTACCCTGGGGAAAAGCCTCTGACTATCCACTCTGTCTATGCCCCTCATAATTTTGTAGACCTCTATCAGGTCACCCCTCAACCTCCGTCGCTACAGTGAGAACAAACCGAGTTTATTCAACCGCTCCTCATAGCTAATGCCCTCCATACCAGGCAACATTCTGGTAAATCTCTTCTGCACCCTCTCTAAAGCCTCCACATCCTTCTGGTAGTGTGGCGACCAGAATTGAACACTATACTCCAAGTGTGGCCTAACTAAGGTTCTATACAGCTGCAACATGACTTGCCAATTCTTATACTCAATGCCCCGGCCAATGAAGGCAAGCATGCCATATGCCTTCTTGACTACCTTCTCCACCTGTGTTGCCCCTTTCAGTAACCTGTGGACATGTACACCTAGATCTCTCTGACTTTCAATACTCTTGAGGGTTCTACCATTCACTGCATATTCCCTACCTGCATTAGACCGTCCAAAATGCATTACCTCACATTTGTCCGGATTAAACTCCATCTGCTATCTCTCCGCCCAAGTCTCCAAACAATCTAAATCCTGCTGTATCCTCTGACAGTCCTCATCGCTATCCGCAATTCCACTAACCTTTGTGTCGTCTGCAAACTTACTAATCAGACCAGTTACATTTTCCTCCAAATCATTTATATATACTACAAACAGCAAAGGTCCCAGCACTGATTCCTGCGGAACACCATTGGTCACAGCCCTCCAATTAGAAAAGCATCCTTCCATTGCTACTCTCTGCCTTCTATGACCTAGCCAGTTCTGTATCCACCTTGCCAGCTCACCCCTGATCCCGTGTGACTTCACCTTTTGTACTAGTCTACCATGAGGGACCTTGTCAAAGGCCTTACTGAAGTCCATATAGACAACATCCACTGCCCTACCTGCATCAATCATCTTTGTGACCTCCTCGAAAAACTCTATCAAGTTAGTGAGACACGACCTCCCCTTCACAAAACCATGCTGCCTCTCACTAATACGTCCATTTGTTTTCAAATGGGAGTAGATCCTGTCTCGAAGAATTCTCTCCAGTAATTTCCCTACCACTGAAGTAAGGCTCACCGGCCTGTAGTTCCCTGGATTATCCTTGCTACCCTTCTTAAACAGAGGAACAACATTGGCTATTCTCCAGTCCTCCGGGACATCACCTGAAGACAGTGAGGATCCAAAGATTTCTGTCAAGGCCTCAGCAATTTCCTCTCCAGCCTCCTTCAGTATTCTGGGGTAGATCCCATCAGGCCCTGGGGACTTATCTACCTTAATATTTTTTAAGACGCCCAACACCTTGTCTTTTGGGATCTCAATGTGACCAAGGCTATCTACACACCCTTCTCCAGACTCAACATCTACCAATTCCTTCTCTTTGGTGAATACTGATGCAAAGTATTCATTTAGTACCTCGCCCATTTCCATAGATTCCCTTGCCTATCCTTCAGTGGGCCAACCCTTTCCCTGGCTACCCGCTTGCTTTTTATGTACGTGTAAAAAGCCTTGGGATTTTCCTTAACCCTATTTGCCAATGACTTTTTGTGACCCCGTCTAGCCCTCCTGACTCCTTGCTTAAGTTCCTTCCTACTTTCCTTATATTCCACACAGGCTTCGTCTGTTCCCAGCCTTTTAGTCCTGACAAATGCCTCCTTTTTCTTTTTGACGAGGCCTACAATATCTCTCGTTATCCAAGGTTCCCGAAAATTGCCGTATTTATCCTTTTTCCTCACAGGAACATGCCACTCCTGAATTCCTTTCAACTGACACTTGAAAGCCTCCCACATGTCAGAAGTTGATTTGCCCTCAAACATCCGCCCCCAATCTATGTTCTTCAGTTCCCGCCTAATATTGTTATAATTAGCCTTCCCCCAATTTGGCACATTCACCCTAGGATCACTCTTATCCTTGTCCACCAGCACTTTAAAACGTACTGAATTGTGGTCACTGTTCCCGAAATGCTCCCCTACTGAAACTTCTACCATCTGGCCGGGCTCATTCCCCAATACCAGGACCAGTACCACCTCTTCCCTCGTTGGACTGTCTACATATTGTTTTAAGAAGCCCTCCTGGATGCTCCTTACAAACTCTGCCCTGTCTAAGCCCCTGGCACTAAGTGAGTCCCAGTCAATATTGGGGAAGTTGAAGTCTCCCATCACCACAACCCTGTTGTTTTTACTCTTTTCCAAAATCTGTCTACCTATCTGCTCCTCTATCTCCCGCTGGCTGTTGGGAGGCCTGTAGTAAACCCCCAACATTGTGACTGCACCCTTCTTATTCCTGATCTCTACCCATATAGCCCCACTGCCCTCTGAGGTGTCCTCCCGTAGTACAGCTGTGATATCCTCCCTAACCAGTAGCGCAACTCCGCCACCCCTTTTACATCCCCCTCTATCCAGCCTGAAACATCTAAATCCTGGAACGTTTAGCTACCAATCCTGCCCTTCCCTCAACCAGGTCTCTGTAATGGCAACAACATCATAGTTCCAAGTACTAATCCAAGCTCTAAGTTCATCTGCCTTACCCGTAATACTTCTTGCATTAAAACATATGCACTTCAGGCCACCAGACCCGCTGTGTTCAGCAACTTCTCCCTGTCTGCTCTGCCTCAGAGCCACACTGTCCCTATTCCCTAGTTCTCCCTCAATGCTCTCACCTTCTGACCTATAGCTCCCGTGCCCACCCCCCTGCCATACTAGTTTAAACCCTCCCGTGTGACACTAGCAAACCTCGCGGCCAGGATATTTATGCCTCTCCAGTTTAGATGCAACCCGTCCTTATATAGGTCACACCTGCCCCGGAAGAGCGCCCAGTGGTCCAGATAACGGAAACCCTCCCTCCTACACCAGCTGTTTAGCCACGTGTTTAGCTGCTCTATCTTCCTATTTCTAGCCTCACTGGCACATGGCACAGGGAGTAATCCCGAGATTACAACCCTAGAGGTCCTGTCTTTTAACTTTCTGCCTAGCTCCCTGAACTCCTGCTGCAGGACCTCATGCCCCTTCCTGCCTATGTCGTTAGTACCAATATGTACAACGACCTCTGCCTGTTTGCCCTCCCCCTTCAGGATGCCCTCTACCCATTCGGAGACATCCTGGACCCGGGCACCAGGGAGGCAACATACCATCCTGGAGTCTCTTCCACGTCCACAGAAGCGCCTATCTGTGCCCCTGTCTAATGCTTTTTAAAAGACAAAATTGTACCCGCCTCTACTAATGCCTCTGGCAGCTCGTTCCAAACATTCACCACCCCCTGTGTGAGAAAAATTACCCCTCTGGACCCTTTTGTAGCTCTCCCCTCTCAAGTTAAACCTATGTTTTAGACTAGTTTTGGACTCCCCTACCTTTGGGAAAAGATGTTGACTATCTACCTTATCTATGCCCCTCTTTTTTTTATAGACCTCTACAAGATCACCCCTGAACCTCCTGCGCTCCAGGGAAAAAAGTCCCAATCTATCCAGCTCTCCTTATAATTCCAACCATCAAGTCCCGGTAATAATAATAATAATAACCACTTATTGTCACAAATAGGCTTCAATGAAGTTACTGTGAAAAGCCCCTAGTCGCCACATTCCGACGCCTGTTCGGGGAGGCCGGTACAGGAATTGAACCCGCGCTGCTGGTCTTGTTCTGCATTACAAGCCAGCTGTTTAACCCACTGTGCTGGTAGCATCCTAGTAAATCTTTTCTGCAGTCTTTCTAGTTTAATATCCTTTCTTTAATAGGGTAACCAGAACTGTACACTGCATTCCAAGTGTGGCCTTACTAATGTCTTGCACAACTTCAACAAGATATCCCAACTCCTACATTCAATGTCTTCACTCAAAAACAAGATGCAGCACATCGGCTGTCATGATATGCAGACATGCACATAATGAGATACGACAGGCAGCTAATGAACACAGAGAACAGAACATAACCAATCAGCAGGGAGAACACTTGGGGGTGGTTTCCCACTATAAAAGGCACGAGGCACTCACACTCCACCTCTTTCCACTAGGGACATCTACAGAGTGAGTGCGGTGTATATATCACATAACGCATACAGCACGTGGCTAAGAGCTCATCTGGTTCAGTCAGACAGAGAGATCACACTTGGGTTAGCAGAGAGTCGAACTCACAGAGAACTGTGCTAACTGTGTGACAGGTTCAATAAATCAAATTGAACTAACTTCAAGGTCTGGAGTCTATTTCAGTTATAGCTGCATCCAGTTGCCAGCCCGTGTTATCTCAGTGTGCATAACACGACATGGTACCAGTAGACTGCTATCCTTAGGTGGTTTACCTCAATCTGTTCCGTGACGACCAGCAAAGGCATCCCGACACCATGGAGAAGATCCAGCCTCCTCAACTGCTGCGGACCCCCGGCAATCTCAGTGCCAATTGGCGGACTTTCAAACACAGGTTTCTGCTGTACATCGAAGCCTCAGACCTCGTGGGTGCGTCTGATGCAAGGAAGATCACGCTTCTCCTCTCAACTGTAGGGGATCAAGCCATCCAAATCTTTAACTCGTTTAACTTCACCGAAGGCCAGGACAAGACAAAGTTTCAGACCATCCTGGACAAGTTTGACAGTACGAAGTCTTACAACACCAGGTTAAAGTCCAACAGGTTTGTTTCGATGTCACTAGCTTTCTGAGCGCTGCTCCTTCCTCAGGTGAATGAAGAGGTCTGTTCCAGAAACACATATATAGACAAATTCAAAGATGCCAAACAATGCTAGGAATGCGAGCATTAGCAGGTGATTAAATCTTTACAGATCCAGAGATGGGGTAACCCCAGGTTAAAGAGGTGTGAATTGTCTCAAGCCAGGACAGTTGGTAGGATTTTGCAGGCCAGATGGTGGGGGATGAATGTAATGTGACATGAATCCCAGGTCCCGGTTGAGGCCGCATTCATGTGTGCGGAACTTGGCTATAAGTTTCTGCTCGGCGATTCTGCGTTGTCGCGGGTCCTGAAGGCCGCCTTGGAGAACGCTTACCCGGAGATCAGAGGCTGAATGCCCTTGACTGCTGAAGTGTTCCCCGACTGGAAGGGAACATTCCTGCCTGGTGATTGTTGCGCGATGTCCGTTCATTCGTTGTCGCAGCGTCTGCATGGTCTCGCCAATGTACCACGCTTCGGGACATCCTTTCCTGCAGCGTATGAGGTAGACAATGTTGGCCGAGTCGCACGAGTATGTACCGCGTACCTGGTGGGTGGTGTTCTCATGTGTAATAGTTCAGGGACCAAATCGTTTTTGGCGTTCGCTCTGATCCTCTGAGAGAGCAGCTTTTAAAATTCAAGCATATGACCCTGTCAGTCGCGATTGAAACATGTACAGTGCATGAGCACGCCAAAAATCGGTATTCCCAATACAAATCGGCTGAAACTGAAAAACTTGCCTCCCACGAGGCATAGAGTGTGCAGGCCATCGCCTGGATGCAGCGCCTCAGCCTTGATGAAAGGGGCCATTTTGCGTGCTCTTCCCAGAGCCCCATGCATTCGTGATGCGAATGGGATAACGATGCTGCCGATCACCACACTGCGCAGGTGCGAACGTCTGCCGACCGCACTGCGCATGTGTGACGACGCACGGAGAGTAACGATGTCATGACGTGCCTGAACTGTGGCACCGCCCATTTAAAGAAACACTGCCCTGCAAGATGCAGGCGCTGTTTAAATTGCGGGAAGCCTAGACACTATGCAGCCTTGTGCAGGTCTGCACCACCAGTCAAGGGTCAGCGTTCCCAACACCAACGCAGGCGCGTTCAGAGTGTCCAGCAAGGTTTACAGGATTCTGATCCTGGCAGCATTACGGATCCAGAGGATGATTGCCTGGAGTCCCCCTACCATGTGGGCAGCATCACCACACGTGAACATGCCTCACCGACATCATCACGGAGCTTGCCCATCTTCACTGTGGATTCTGCGGACGAATGGCGTGCGGTGCTGCAAGTAAATCAATGCTCTATCCAGTTCAAGCTGGACTCAGGTGCTTCTGCCAATCTCCTTTCACAGGCAGATTTCAACCGCATTAGGAAGCCACCCAAGCTCCTTCCAGCAGCCTGCCAGCTCCTGGACTATAACGGCAATGCCATCACAGCACTGGGATCCTGCCATCTGCTCGTCTCCAACAGGAGCATTCATGCAAGGCTAAGACTTGAAATCGTCAAGCTAGACAGGGCCTCCCTGCTCGGCGCACATGCATGCAAACAGCTAAACCTTGTGCAGCGGGTCTACACAATGACCTCCCCCAATGTGGATCTTCAAGCCGGCATTGACGACATCCTCGCTCAGTATCCGGATGTGTATGATGGGATGGGCACTCTGCCATATTGGTACAAGATCCTGCTGCGGCCTGATACCACGCCTGTGGTCCACGCTCCACGCCGGGTCCCAACTCCACTGAAGGAGCGCCTGAAGGTGCAGTTGAAGGATCTTCAGGACCAGGGCACATCTCCAAAGTCATAGAACCGACTGACTGGGTCAGCTCGATGATCTGTGTAAAAAAGCCTACAGGGGAGCTGCGCATCTGTATTGATCCCAAGGATCTCAACCAGAATATAATGCGGGAACACTACCCCATCCCAAAGCGGGAGGGACTAACAAGTGAGATGGCACACGCCCGGTTTTTCACAAAGTTAGATGCATCACACGGGTTCTGGCAAATCCAGCTGGATGAGTCCAGCAGAAGGCTCTGCACCTTCAACACACAGTTTGGCAGGTATTGCTATAATCGTATGCCGTTCGGCATTATCTCAGCCTCGGAGATCTTCCATAGAATCATGAAGCAGATGATGGAGGGCATTGAAAGGTTCGTGTGTATGTGGACGACGTTATCATTTGGTCCACAACCCCCGAAGAGCAGGTATTCTGCCATGTCCATGCCAATGGCCTCAATCTGAACAGGGCAAAGTGTCGCTTTGGCATGTCGACACTGACATTTTTGGGTGACCAGATATCTCAGCAGGGTGTGTGCCCGGAACAGAGAAGGTCAAGGCCATCGAAACCATGAAGACACCTGAAGACAAGAAGGCGGTGCTGCGCTCCCTAGGAATGGTGAACTTCTTGGGCAAGTTTATCCCAAACCTGGCCTCACACACCACGGCCCTCAGACACCTGGTGAAAAAGTCTACTGCCTTTGAGTGGCAGGCAGCTCATCAAGCAGAGTGGTTGGAGCTGAAAGCCAAGCTCACCACTGCACCTGTATTGGCATTTTTGGACCCTGACAGGGAAACGAAAATCTCGACAGATGCAAGCCAGGACGGCATCGGCGCGATGTTGCTCCAGCGCGATGACACCTCATCCTGGGCACCGGTTCCCTATGCATCACGGGCGATGACACCCACCGAGCAGCGGTACGCCCAAATTTAAAAGGACCGCCTGGGCTTACTTACTGGAATTCTCAAGTTCCACGATTATGTCTACGGCCTGCCGACATTCACCGTCGAGACGGACCACAGGCATCTGGTCCACATTATCCACAAGAACCTGAATGACATGACGCCCCGGCTGCAGTGCATCCTCCTCAGGCTCAGACGGTATGACTTTGAGCTCGTGTACACGCCTGGCAAGGAGCTCATTATTGCGGATGCCTTGTCCCGCTCCATAACCTTGCCTGCCGACCCGGCATTCATCCAACATTTCGTATCACAGGTGCAGCTGTGGGCCAGCAACCTACCGGCGTCGGATGAAAAGGTGATCCGCATTCGCGACGAGACGGCCAAAGACCCGCTTCTGCAGCGTGTCATGCACCACCTCACCAATTGCTGGCAAAAAGGGCAGTGCCCTCAATTCTTCAATGTGAAGGACGACCTGACGGTGGTTGATGGTATCCTTCTCAAGCTGGATCGCATTGTCATTCCACGCAGTCTCCAGAGATTGGTGCTCCTGCAAATCGACGAAGGGCATCTGGATGTTGAGAAGTGCAGGCGCAGAGCCAGGCAAGCTGTCTACTGGTCTGGGATTAGTCGGGACATCTCAAATATGGTCCTCAACTGTCCGACCTGTCAATGCTTCCAGCCAGCACAGAGCAAGGAGACGCTTCAGCAGCACAAAATTGTGACCTCCCCGTGGTCCAAGGTGGGCATTGGCCCCTTTCACGCCAATGGTCGTGATTATGTGCTCATCATCGATTATTTTTCCAACTACCCAGAAGTTTTGAAGCTCTCGGACCTCACATCCAAGACCGTCATCAAGGCCTGTAAGGAGACGTTCTCCAGGCATGGTATTCCACTCACTGTCATGAGTGACAAGGCTTCAGCAGCCAAGAGTGGTCAAGATTTGCCCAGCTATATCAGTTTCATCACGTCACTTCCAGCCCACATTACCCGCAGCCCAACGGGAAGGTTGAGAAAGGGGTGCACATAGTGAAGCAGCTCATCTGTAAGGTTGCGGATTCTGCTTCTGACGTCAACCTTGCGCTGCTTGTGTGCAGGGCAACCCCTCTGTCCACCGGCATGTCACCGGCTCAACTCCTGATGAACAGGGACCTGCGGACGACTCTTCCAGCCATACACTTGCCTGATCTGGATCACCTCCCGGTGCTGCAGAAGGTGCAGAAACTCAGGGTCCGGCAAAAGCAGGGCTATGAAATGAAATGAAATGAAAATTGCGTATTGTCACAAGTAGGCTTCAAATGAAGTTACAGTGAAAAGCCCCTAGTCGCCACATTCCGGTGCCTGTTCAGGGAGGCTGGTACGGGAATTGAACCGTGCTGCTGGCCTGCCTTGGTCTGCTTTCAAAGCCAGCGATTTAGCCCAGTATGCTCATGCCACCGATTTGCCTGTGCTATCCCGGCGGATGCTGTACGGATCAAGCTACCTGATGGAGGCTGGCCAGCTCCAGCGGTTGTTGTCCAACAGGCTGCTCCTCGATCGTACATTGTGCATATGGCTGATGGCTCTGTTGTGCAGCGAAACAGACGCGCACTGCGCACAGTTACCCGCCCGCAACCACTTTCTTTGTTGTTTCCATCTGTTATTGTGCCACCTCCTGACACCTCGAACCACAAGGCCACCAGTCTGGCTGCAATCCCGCCCATCAAGGCGCCGTCGTCCCCACCACCACCTCTCCGGAAATTGACCAGGATCAGGCGCAAGCCCCAGAGACTGGACTTTGGAAAATTTGTTTTGTTTGCTGTGTTCTGTTTTCGCACACTAGACACCTGTTTTCATATGTACATATGTTCCCATCTGCCATCTCATGTAAATACGTTAGTTTTATCGGCCTACACATGTAAATACTTTCACATAGGCTGCAGAAAAACAATTCAAAAGGAGAGATGTCATGATATGCAAATATGCACATAATGAGATACAGACCGGCAGCTAATGAACACAGAGAACAGGACATAACCAATCAGCAGGCAGAACACTTGGGGGTGGTTTCCCACTATAAAAGGCACGAGGCACTCACACTCCGCCTCTTTCCACTGGGGACATCTACAGAGTGAGTGCGGTGTATATATCACATAACGCATACAGCACGTGGCTAAGAGTTAGTCTGGTTCAGTCAGACAGAGATCACAATTAGGTTAGTAGAGAGTCGAACTCACAGAGAACTGTGCTAACTGTGTGACAGGTTCAATAAATCAAATTGAACTAACTTCAAGGTCTGGAGTCTATTTCAGTTATAGCTGCATCCAGTTGCAGCCCATGTTATCTCAGTGTGCATAACACATCGGCCACTTGGACACACAAAAGAAAATGAAGAAAGAAAGACTTTCATTTATATTTTACCTTTCACAACTTTGGGATATCACAAAGTCTTTTGCATCAATTAAGTGCTTTTGAAGTGTAGTTACTGTTGCAATGTAGGAACTGCAGCATGTTCCCACCGTAAGTTCCCACAAACAGCAATGTAAAAATAACCAGATGCTCTTTTTTGTGTTGTTGATTGAGGGATATATATTGACCACAACACCAGGGATATCTTCTTTATTCTTCTTTGAATTAGTGCACAGGATCTTTTACATCCACCCAAGAAGCAGACAGAGCCTCAGTTTTACATCCCATTCACAAGACAACACTTCCTCCTGTGTAGCACTTCATTCGTGCTCTCCGATGAGTGCTACTGTGGAGTATCAGCTTAGATTTCTGTGCTCAAGTTAAATCCACAATCTTTCCATTCAAAGGCAAGGAAACTATCAACTGGCCCATAGCCATAGCTGACAGTTTAATCTATTTCTCCTTGTTCACCAGACCCAATCCTCCCGGCCAACAATTTGAAGGGAATTATCTGTAGTTTGGTCTCCAACGCTGTATCGATCAAGGTGAGAGACATTTTGGGTTTCTGTTAAACGTGAATGAACCAGAGATTGAAAATTATGCTTCAATGTGAGATCTTTCTAGTTGCAGTTCGCAAGGGAGCCACTGTGTGGCAGCATCATTCTGGGTCCAATAACTTAGATGAAGCACCTGCTTTAATTAGTGTAGAATATTTTTGAACGGATCTCATGAAACCTTCTTGTGGATGCCTGAGGGCCAACTGACACCTGGTTGAGAACCCACGATTAGGGATAGCATACAGGTGAGATTTCCACATGGTGCGACTCTGATAGGCACTCAGGTAAGACTCTGATAGATCCTGTCAGCTAGCCAGCCCAGTCTGCTGTCGCCGTACTGAGTGATGCTGCCTGAGGTCAGTCACAAAAGCTATCTGTAGTCACCTTCAACCAACCATGGGTGGTACGATGTAGGAGCACTACGACAGGTAAAGGCACATAGAAGACAGCCACTAAGGGAATGCATAAAGGTGATTTGTTGACTTTTGTGTGCAATATGGAATGAATTGATTTATAAATTTAGTTTGCCATGTTTATTTTGTAGTAGCTTTTATTTTTGCATTATGGTCAAGTAATAAAGTTAAGGTAAGATGTGAACTCATACTAAAGCAAAATACTGTGGATTATGGAAGTCTGAAATTAAAAAACCCAGAAAATGCTGGAAATACTCAGCAAGTCTGGCAACATCAAGTCAATGACTAATATTTGATGAAACAGCTTTATTCTGTTTTTATTCAAGATGTGGAACTGATGGCAAATGGGGAATTGGGATTGAGTTAGTGGTAACACACTCTGGTGAGTTCTTTGTGGATAATACAACCAGAATTGTGCTGCCTAAGTTGGTTCTTCTCCTCCTGCTCCTTTTTCTTCACCTTCTCCTCCTGCTGCCCCTCCTCCTCAAATTCCTACTTTTGAGCTGCACACCATATGGCTAGTGATAAAGGCTTTCCCCCCTTGATGATGAGATGTGCAGCTTGCAACAGACCATGATGAAACCTTGACACCTGCTTTGCTGAATACTTCAGGCTCTGCCCAGCCTGTCCAGGCATTGGTTCAGTCAGTGGTCTGTTCTATCACACTTTGTGTGGCAGCATGGCTTTCATTGTATGCATGCTACAAATGTGAGCCTTTGGCTTGCACACCAGAGTCATGAACCACATGAACACCCTTTGGTTGGCCATGATTGCTCAAATGGAGCTAGTAGAGACAGTGAAAGCAACACGACTGCTGTCAGAATACTGATGTGGAGATGCCGGCGTTGGACTGGGGTGAGCACAGTAAGAAGTTTTACAACATCAGGTTAAAGTCCAACAGGCTTGTTTCAAATCATTAGCTTTCAGAGCACTGCTCCTTCCTCAGGCTCCTTCACCTGAGGAAGGAGCAGCGCTCCGAAAGCTAGTGACATCGAAACAAACCTGTTGGACTTTAACCTGGTGTTGTAAGACTTCGTACTGTCCTCAGGTGAATGAAGAGGTAGGTTCCAGAAACATATATATATATATATATATAGACAAGGTCAAAGATGCAAGACGATACTTTGAATGCAAGCATTTGCAGGTAATCTTTACAGATCCAGAGAGAGGGTAATCCCAGGTTAAAGAGGTGTGAATTGTCTCAAGAAGGACAGTTGGTTGGATTTTGCATGGTTTGTTTGAGGTTGTGCGGTTGTTTGAAGCCTGAAACAACCTCAAACAAACCATTGTTTGCAGCAGATTACCCAGCCTTCAGAACAGCAACCACAACACCACACAATCCTGCCATGGCAATCTCTGCAAGGCGTGCCAGAACATCGACATGGGTACCACCATTACACGTGAGAACACCACCCACCAGGTACACGGTACATACTCATGAGACTCGGCCAATGTTGTCTACCTCATAAGCTGCAGGAAAGGATGTCCCGAAGCGTGGTACATTGGCGAGACCATGTAGATGCTGCGACAACGGATGAACGGACATCGCCAGGCAGGAATGTTACCTTCCAGTCGGGGAACACTTCAGCAATCAAGGGCATTCATCTTCTGATCTTCAGGTAAGCGTTCTCCAAGGCAGCCTTCAGGATCGCGACAATGCAGAATCACCGAGCAGAAACTTATAGTCAAGTTCCGCACGCATGAGTACGGTCTCAACCAGGACCTTGGATTCATGTTGCATTACATTCACCCCCCACCACCTGGCCTGGGCTTGCAAAATCCTACCAACTGTCCTGGCTTGAGACAATTCACACCTCTTTAACCTGGGATTATCCCTCTCTCTGGAACTGTAAAGATTTAATTACCCGCAAATGCTCGCATTCAAAGTATCATCTTGCATCTTTGACCTTATCTATATAGATATATATGTTTCTGGAACCTACCTCTTCATTCACCCGAGGAAGGAGCAGTGCTCCCAAAAGCTAGTGATTTGAAACAAACCTGTTGGACTTTAACCTGGTGTCATAATACTTGGCTTTGAACTGCATGATTCTCCGAGTATGGTCACACACCAGCTGGACTTTGAAGGAGTGGAAACCCTTTCAGTTGTAGTACTAGTTAACAGGTGGTGATATGATCCCCGCTGATGGTAATACTGGATGAGTTAGATCCCAGAGTGAAACCTGGTTTGGTAGATCACAACTTTTTTTTTTTAACTGTGGAGGTTCGTTAGTGAACACATTCACAACAGACTATCCTTGGACTTTTAACACAAGAAATACAATGTTTATTAAACAAGAAAAAAATAACTATATTACACTGGACAAAAGGTTGGAAAGATTTCACTACAAATACCAGAAAGTGATACAAACTCACCCTCTTCTTTTTATCCCAACAAACCCTTACAGGCACAAAAACCCCATTGAAGGTTTACCACTCTCAACAACATGGCTTGGTCTGGCTCAATTTGAAAGTTCATTTCCAGTGGAACATTTACTAGATACTTTTCCTCAATTGGCATCTCTCCCCAAGGCACTCAAAATCTGCAATCTAGACTCACTATCTCATTATTACTTTAACTTCAAAGCAACATGAGTTCCCTAAATCTCAGGTCCCCAGCAATCTTCAGGATTTCTTCCCAGAGAGTTTTAGACTTCTGCCTGTACCCTCTGGTGTTCACACACTAACTGACTGCACTACTCTTTTTCTTGTTACTCTTTCTCTGGATCTCTGTTTTTCTACTTTGTTTTTTTGCACGTCACAATACTACTACCGCTTGGTAACCAAATGCCCTTAGTGTTGGGTGGGGTTACTGGGTTATGGGGATAGGGTGGAGGTGTGGACCTTGGGTAGGGTGCTCTTTCCAAGAGCCGGTGCAGACTCGATGGGCCGAATGGCCTCCTTCTGCACTGTAAACTCTATGATAATCTATGAATCTCCTCACTTCAAGTCGTGTAAAATTCATTAAAAATACAAACAGGACCCCAGACTTGCTCACGTCCAACTCCCCCAAAAAACTCTAAATGAAATTATGAAAATACATATGTAAATTAAACTTAAAGCTATCCTAACAGTGGCACTTCAAAGGAATGTACAAGCAATGAATGGCACCTTGGAGATGAGGAAGGCTCTAATCATGGAGGAACTCTGATCACTCCATCAGCTTCCTTCTGGCAAGAGAGAATGAAATGTTGTTATATTTCAATGAAAAGAGGTCCTCAGTGCTTTCCCTCACTTAACAGTGGATGGCAAACTTTGAGATTTTGCAAATACCTGAACTCCGGCCGGAAAGATTCCAGACACGTAAATGTTCATTGCCCCAGCCAAATTGCACAACCACTGTTAATGTGGCCTGGCTGCTGTGAAGGTGCCGTTGTGGCTGCAGTATGTGGCTGATTTCTGCGAGGACATCCTTACTGAAACTCAAATATTAACATACATTATTCCTGGCTGAGGTTTAGGTAGGGGAAATGCACCCTGAACACTCTAGCCGGATTCAATCCCCTGTTGAGAACCCTTCTTCACATTTGTCCTCCTTCCTCCCTCTTCCAGGAGTTTAATAATAATCTTTATTGTCACAAGTAGGCTTACATTAACGCTGCAATGAGGTAACTGTGAAAAGCCCCTAGTCGCCACACTCTGGTGCCTGTTCAGGTACACAGAGGGAGAATTCAGAATGTCCAAATTACCTAACAGCATGCCTTTCGAAACTTGTGGGAGGAAACCGGAGCACCCGGAGGAGACACAGGGAGAACGTGCAGACAGTGACCCAAGGCGGGAATCGAACCTGGGACCCTGGCACTGTGAAGCAACAGTGCTACCCACTGCACTACCGTGCTGCCCCTGTCCTGCATAGTCTCTGTTCATTCTCCAAGTTATTCTCTATTCCAAGTGGAATACCTAATAGTATACCTACTAGGGGAATACCTACTAGTGAACCCATGTCTGAAAGCAACTTGTTTATGCAGAAGCCTCGAAGTCAGAAAAGCTCCACGACACCTGCCACACACTCCCTGTAGACTGGCAATTTGAAACAGCTTTAGAATGCACCAACACTTGTAGAATTAAAGCAGCTAAAATATATCCACCAGCAACTAACCTGTAAGTAGTTGGATGATGCTTTTAAATGGAGGCAGTGTTTGCGGATGAGCCCTTCCTGCTGCCGAACATGTGTTCAACTGTGCAAAATTAAAAGGTGTTTTAGTTGGAGTGCTGAGCATCAAACTTGCACTGCTGGCATTAAATCAGTGTTGCAAGAGGCCGATGTCTTGGCCTTTCCCTCCCTAGTGGCCTGTAGACGGATCTTACTAGGCTAGAGGGACTCGGAACCCCAGAGGTCAGGGGGATGGGCCAGTGACATGGCGGGGTTTCTCAGACTCAGGAAAATTAAATTTGCCTTAAGAGGATCGCTGCAGGGGTTTGCCCGGAAGTGGCAACCGTTCATCGACTTCTTCGAGAAAAATTAGGCTGTCAGCGAGGGGGGGGGGGGGGGGGGGGGGGGTGCAGGGGTACGGGCAGGAGAACCAGTGGAAGGGAGGCTGGGGAAGGTGGTACTGTTTGTGTAAGCCATGTTGGCTGGGGTTTATTACTGGGTGGGGGGTGGGGAGGGCGGGTGTTGGCTATATTGTTTTGTTCTTGTTGAAACCTGATGAATATCTCTGGTGAAGAGTCAGTGCTTTCACTTTGTGAAGCTAACAATTGGTCAGCATGATGTTGCCAAACTCTTTCATCCTCCACCTGAACCTGTCTTTGCTAGGATGATGGCTGGTGTCCATTTTTCACTCGTATAGCTCCTAGCTTATACTCACTCTCCATGGTTGAAGAGTCTACTCTTTGAGTTTTGCTCTCTCCCAGCAATTTGTGCTTCTGGTCTGCCAATTTCTGAAGTATCTGCTGGTATCATGTGTGATAATAAGTAGATTGTCATCTGTATGTAAATATTAATATATATATAACTTGTAGTTCCAGCATCCAACCACCAGTTGGTGTGAGTATGCAGACAGGTGACCCGGACACACCATGTGTTCCAGGAGAAGGGATGAGTAAGGAGTTTGTAGCAGTCACATATTAGAGTAGCTCTGCAGTATCTTAGTGTAAGTTAGTGTTAGACCATTATTTCCAACTGTATTCATTTTAGACATTTTAGTAATTCGTTAGTGTAGTTAGTAATAAAGACTTCCGGTGGTGGCCATGGAGTAAACGGTCGCACATTCAGCAGCACCCGCCCTTAGTTTTTTTTTAATGGTATTTAAGCCGGAAGGAAATTTCTCAACATAAGTTGACAGAAGGGAGAGGAAAAGGAGGCGACCCTCAATTTATGGAATCGTGTCCAAATAAGAGTCGAAAAAGAAGAAACCAAAAGATGAGTGAAAGCAAGGCTCAGAGGCCATCGAGCTCAATGATAACGAGACAAAGCTTACCCACGCCAGCTCACTGGTCAATGGAGCAATGGGTCGAGTACCTGGATGAGAAGTTTGCCCAGCATCGCAAGGAGTGTGCAGAAGACATAACCCAGGCGATAGCCTCGATTAAGGAGGTGGTTGACCGGGTGGAGGAGAAAATGACGACCCAGGGACAGGAGATTCGAAAGTTTCAGGAGCTGGCAACTGAACGAGAGGAGGAGTCCACTGCAATGGCTTTGGAAATTAGCGTACTACAAGACAGCCAGAAACGACTGCTAGATAAAGTAGAAGACTTGGAGAACCGGTCTTACAGACAAAATATCTGAATCATCGGGCTGCCAGAGGGAAAGGAGGGATCAGGTGCGGGTACGTATGTGGGGAAGATGTTGCAGGAGATGGTCGGGGCCGATGTGTTTCACAAGCCGCTGGAGGTGGTACGGGCACATAGAGTGCTCGTACGTAGCCCCAGGGTCGTGAGCCCCCGAGGGCCATGATGGTGAGGCTACATCACTTCCTCGACAAGGAGCGTATCATGAAGTGGGCCAGGCAGACAAAACGGTACACGTGAGAAGAATCAGAGATTCGGGTGTACCAAGACTGGGGACCAGAACTCGCAAAGAGGAGAAGAAGTTTCAAAAGACATTACATTTGGACTGCAACACCCAGCTCGCCTTTGGGTGACCTACGAATACCGAGAACTGTACTTAACTCTCCGGAAGAGATGGCTACTTTTATGACAGACAATAATCTGGTTTAAGGACTTTTAAATTCTAACTGTGATGGACTGTGTTTGGGGGGGAAGGGATAAAGTGGGGGTGTGGGGGGGGAGTCTTGTTTAAAATTTCAGTCTTTTAATTCTGTGAGTTAAATTGCGATGTTCGGGAAGAAAGGTTTTTTTTCTCTCTTCTGTAATTTGATTTTGATTTATTGCTTTATGTACTGGGTTACAGAGGAAAGAAATTTGAAGTTGCGACTGGGTGTTTTACTTTCTGTAAGAAAGATGGTTGATTCTTGCATGCATAATTTTGCTTAAGCTGCTTGAAGCTTCTTCTATTGTGTTTGATTCTGTTTGAAGGTGATGGGACGGATAATCGGTTAAAGGGGGAGGGATTAGGGTGAAGACCGGTTGAGTGCGAGGTCGGGGAAACTATCAGTAATGGCAAAAGAACTGCGGTGGTTCACGGAGCTCTTGGGAGGGGTATATCCGTGGAGATTTGAGAGACCAAGGAGCAGGGAATATTCATTCTACTCCCATGTATATAAGGCGTACTCCAGGATAGATTTCTTTGTGCTAGATGAAACACAGTTAGCAGGGGTTGAGGACACTGAGTACTCAACAATTGTGGTCTCAGATCAGGCACCACACTGAATAGACCTACGGGCAGACAAGGGAATGTCCCAGCGCCCATAGTGGAGATTAGATACAGGGCTGTTAGCGGATGAGGAGATCTATGAGGGAGTGAGAGAGGCCATTCGGGGGTACATAAAGCTCAATGAAATGGGAGAGACCGCGACTGGGGTGGTCTGGTAGGCACTGAAAGCAGTTATTAGAGGGGAATGTATTTCGATTCGAGCCCACAGGGATAAAACTGAGCGGTCGGAGCTGGACAGGTTGGTAGGAGAAATCTTACAGGTGGACAGGAGATATTCGGAGCCTCCAAATGAGGAGCTCCTGAAGGAGCGTCAGAGACTTCAAATGGAGTTTGGGCTCCTTTCCACAGGTAAGGCGGAGGGTCAGCTGAGGAGGGTAAAAGGGGCAATATATGAACATGGGGAGAAAGATAGAAGGATGCTGGTGCATCAGCTGAGGAAACAGGAGGCGGTGAGAAAAATAGGGAAAATAAAGGATATGAGAGGGAAGACGGTGACGGACCCGGGGGCGGTGAATGAAGCATTCTGGGAATTTCAAAGCCAGCTATACAAGTCGGAACCCTGGTTGGGGAGGAGGGCATGAATCAATTCCTGGGGAGGCTAGAGTTTCCGAAGGTAAATGGGGAGCTGGTGGAGGCCCTGGGGGGCCCGATTAGGCTTGGGGAGGTGATAGATTGGCTGGGGGGGCGATGCAATCGGGTAAAGCCCCTGGACCTGATGGATTCCCAGTGGAATTTTATAAGAAGTTCTCTGGGTTACTGGGGCCGCTCCTGGTTAAGGCTTTTAATGAGTCCAAGGAGCTGGGAGTACTCCCCCCAATGTCATCACAGGCATCAATTTCTCTCATCCTGAAGCGTGACAAGGATCTGGAGAGCTGTGTATCATACAGGCCAATTTCCCTCTTGAATGTAGATGTCAAATTATTGGCAAAGATCCTGGCCACTCGAATAGAGGATTGTGTCCCGGAGATAATTGGGGGGGATCAGACGGGATTTGTAAAGGGAAGGCACCTGACATCCAACATTAGACGGCTTCTTAATGTAATTATGATGCTAGCAGAGGGGCGCGAGGCTGAGGTGGTAGTTGGCATGGACGCGGAGAAGGCTTTCGACCGGAGTAGAAGTATCTATGGGATATTTTAGGCAGGTTTGGGTTTGGGCAGGGATTTGTGGAGTGGGTCCAGCTATTGTACCAGGCCCCGGTGGCAAATGTAAGAACTAACTGAGTTTGGTTAGAATACTTTAGTCTTTGTCGGGGGACAAGGCAGGGGTGCCCGCTCTCCCCATTACTGTTTGCCAAGGCCATAGAACCCTTAGTAATGGCTCTGAGAGCAGCGAATACCTGGCGGGGTGTAGTGAGGGGGGGGGGGTGGTGGAATTCAGGGTCTCTCTCTATGCAGACGATTTGCTGCTTTATATCACGGACCCGGTGGGGGGATGACCGAAATCATGGAGGTATTAGAAGAATTTGGGTGATTTTCAGGCTATATGTTAAATATGGGAAAGAGTGAGATGTTCGTGATCCAGACACGGGGGCAGGAAAGGAGGCTGAAGTGGTTGGGAAGAGTTTTAGGTATCTGGGGATTCAAGTGGCCAAGGATTGGGGGCAGCTTCACAAGCTAAATTTGGGCAAAGCAGTGGATCAAATGAGAAGGGATTTTTGTAGATTGGACATGCTCCCACTGGCGGAGAGGGTTCAGACGGTGAAGTTAATGGTCCTTCCGAGACTGCTTTTCTTTTTTCAATGTCTCCTGATTTTTATCCCAAAGTCTTATTTCAGAAGTATGAATGTGGCGATATCGAGGTTTATATGGGCGGGTAAAACCCCGAGAGTAAAGAGGACACTCCTGGAATGGACCCGTGGGGAAGGGGGCTTGGCTCTCCCAAGCTTTATTAACTATTACAGGGCTACCAACGTATCGATGGTCAGGAAATGGGTAGTGGGGGAGGGGTCGGTCTGGAAGCGAATGGAGGCAGAGTCCTGCAAAGGTACGAGTCTGGAGGCTTTACTGACGACGCCCCTGCCATTCTCGCCGGCTCGGTACTCCACAAGTCCTGTGGTGGTGGCATGCCTCAGGGTGTGGGGGCAATGGAGGCAGCATATGAGACTGGAGGGGGCGTCGGTGTGGTCACCGATCTGTGACAATCACCGGTTTTCCTCGGGGGGGGGGGCTGGATGGGGGCTTTAAGGTATGGCAGCGGGCAGGGATTGAGAGGTTTGGGGATCTATTCGTCCAGGAGGGTTTTCCAACCTTGGAGACATTAGAGGAGGAGTTTGATTTGCCGGGTGGGAACGGGTTTCAGTATCTTCAAGTGCGGAACTGTACGGAGGCAGGTCCCAAGCTTTCCTCGCCTCCCCCTGAGGGAACTACAGGATAAAGTACTGTCAAAAACAGGGGTTGGAGGTGGGAAGGTTTCAGAGATATACAGGGAATTGTTGGAGTGGGAAGAGGAAGTGGGAAGAGGAGCTAGGAGAGGAGCTGGAAACTGAACTGTGGGAAAAAGTCTTGAAAAGGGTAAATGCATCCTCGTCTTGTGCTAGACTTAGCTTGATTCAGTTCAAGGTAGTCCACAGAGCCCTCATGACAGTAGCCAGGATGAGTGGGTTCTTCGAGGAGGTGGAGGACAGATGTGGGCAGTGTGGGGGTAGCCCGGCCGACCATGTTCATATGTTTTGGGCATGTCCGAAACTGAGGGAATTCTGGCAGGAGTTTGCAGATGTTATGTCAGATGTCCTGGAAGGTCAGGTAACTCCGAGTCCAGAATTTGCAATATTTGGGGTGTCAGAGAATCCGGGGGCAAAGGGGGGGAGGGAGGCCGATATCCAGGCCTTCTCCTCCCTGGTGGCCCGGAGACGGGACTCGGAAATCAGGAGTGTGGATCAGCGATATGGTAGGGTTTCTCAGTCTGGAGAAAATCAAGTTCGCTCTGAACGGATCAATACAGGGATTCGCCCGGAGTTGGCAGCCGTTCATCGATTTCTTGAACAAAAACTGAACGTCAGCAGTAAGGGGGAAAAGGGAAAAAGGGGCGGGAGGAAAACAGGAGGCATGGTAATGTTAAATAAGGACAGGGTACTTAGTATACGGGTAATTGGGGATAGGGCAGGAGAAGTGGATTGGATTGGATTGGATTTGTTTATTGTCATTTGTACCGAGGTACAGTGAAAAGTATTTTTCTGCGAGCAGCTCAACAGATCATTAAGTACATGAGAAGAAAAGGGAATAAAAGAAAATACAAAATAGGTCAACACAACATATACAATGTAACTACATAAGCATTGGTGGCATCGGATGAAGCACACAGGGTGTAGTGTTAATGAGGTCAGTCCATAAGAGGGTCATTTAGAAGTCTGGTAACAGTGGGGAAGAAGCTGTTTTTGAGTCTGTTCGTGCGTGTTCTCAGACTTCTGTATCTCCTGCCCGATGGAAGAAGTTGGAAGAGTGAGTAAGCCGGGTGGGAGGGATCTTTGATTATACTGCCCGCTTTCCCCAGGCAGCGGGAGGTGTAGATGGAGTCAATGGATGGGAGGCAGGTTCATGTGATGGACTGGGCGGTGTTCACGACTCTCTGAAGTTTCTTGAGGTCCTGGGCCAAGCAGTTGCCATACCAGGCTGTGATGCAGCCCGATAGGATGCTTTCTATGATGCATCTGTAAAAGTTGGTAAGGGTTGATGTGGACATGCCGAATTTCCTTAGTTTCCTGAGGAAGTATAGGCGCTGTTGTGCTTTCTTAGTGGTAGCGTCGATGTGGGTGGACCAGGGCAGATTTTTGGAGATGTGCACCCCTAGGAATTTGAAACTGCTAACCATCTCCACCTCGGCCCCGTTGATACTGATGGGGGTGTGTACAGTACTTTGCTTCCTGAAGTCAATTACCAGCTCTTTAGTTTTGCTGGCATTGAGGGAGAGATTGTTGTCGCTACACCACTCCACTAGGTTCTCTATCTCCCTCCTGTATTCGGACTCGTCGTTATTCGAGATCCGGCCCACTATGGTCGTATCGTCAGCAAACTTGTAGATGAAGTTGGAACCAAGTTTTGCCACGCAGTCGTGTGTGTACAGGGAGTAGAGTAGGGGGCTAAGTACGCAGTCTTACGGGGCGCCGGTGTTGAGGACTATTGTGGAGGAGGTGTTGTTGTTCATTCTTACTTGGTACAATTCACACCTCTTTAACCTGGGGTTACCCCATCTCTGGATCTGTAAAGATTTAATCACCTGCTAATGCTCGCATTCCTAGCATTGTTTGACATCTTTGAATTTGTCTATATATGTGTTTCTGGAACAGACCCCTTCATTCACCTGAGGAAGGAGCAGCGCTCCGAAAGCTAGTGACATTGAAACAAACCTGTTGGACTTTAACCTGGTGTTGTAAGACTTCGTACTTCATTCTTACTGATTGTGGTCTGTTTATTGTTTGATGAAGTGGGGTTTATTACATAGAACATAGAACATAGAAAGTACAGCACAGAACAGGCCCTTCGGCCCACGATGTTGTGCCGAAACTTTGTCCTAGATTAATCATAGATTATCATTGAATTTACAGTGCAGAAGGAGGCCATTCGGCCCTTTGAGTCTGCACCGGCACTTGGAAAGAGCACCCTACCCAAACTCAACACCTCCACTCAACACCAAGGGCAATTTTGGACACTAAGGGCAATTTATCATGGCCAATCCACCTAACCTGCACATCTTTGGACTGTGGGAGGAAACCGGAGCACCCGGAGGAAACCCACGCAGACACGGGGAGGATGTGCAGACTCCGCACAGACAGTGATCCAAGCCGGAATCGAACCTGGGACCCTGGAGCTGTGAAGCAATTATGCTATCCACAATGCTACCATGCTGCCCTTAAGAACAAATAAATCTACACTATATCATTTTACCGTAATCCATGCACCTATCCAATAGCTGCTTGTAGGTCCCTAATGTTTCCGACTCAACTACTTCCACAGGCAGTGCATTCCATGCCCCCACTACTCTCTGGGTAAAGAACCTACCTCTGATATCCCCCCTATATCTTCCACCTTTCACCTTAAATTTATGTCCCCTTGTAATGGTTTGTTCCATCCGGGGAAAAAGTCTCTGACTGTCTACTCTATCTATTCCCCTGATCATCTTATAAACCTCTATCAAGTCGCCCCTCATCCTTCTCCGTTCTAATGAGAAAAGGCCTAGCACCCTCAACCTTTCCTCGTAAGACCTACTCTCCATTCCAGGCAACATCCTGGTAAATCTCCTTTGCACCTTTTCCAAAGCTTCCACGTCCTTCCTAAAATGAGGCGACCAGAACTGTACACAGTACTCCAAATGTGGCCTTACCAAAGTTTTGTACAGCTGCATCATCACCGCACGGCTCTTAAATTCAATCCCTCTGTTAATGAACGCGAGCACACCATAGGCCTTCTTCACAGCTCTATCCACTTGAGTGGCAACTTTCAAAGATGTATGAACATAGACCCCAAGATCTCTCTGCTCCTCCACATTGCCAAGAACTCTACCGTTAACCCTGTATTCCGCATTCATATTTGTCCTTCCAAAATGGACAACCTCACACTTTTCAGGGTTAAACTCCATCTGCCACTTCTCAGCCCAACTCTGCATCCTATCTATGTCTATGTTTGTTGTTTTAGGGGGTATTTTGTGCATCGGCCCGTGCGATTGTTTTAGAAATGTCAACATGTTAAATTGTGAAAATTACAAATTAAAAATTAAAAAAAAAACTTTGCTTATCAAACAAAGTCTAATGTTATCTGTTCACACTATTATATTAAGATCCAATATCAATCTAATTAAAGAACATTACATGGCACTAGGAGTGGAAGTCGAAAGAGAACAATTAGGGAAAATTAGGGAAAGTAAGAGAACAATTGGAGACTCGGAGAAAATCGGATGTAAAACAAAATACTACCAGGATCGTCGAAGTGAAATGGAAGCATTGAAGACTTCCAACCAACTGCTCACGACTGGTAATGTAGACGCGAACTGGCATGCTTTCAAGCAACAGGTCACCTTTTACGTGAAGGTCTTGGTCTCCAAGAAGCTTCAGGCGAGAGAAAAAGAGCGCTCCTAATGACTGTAGCCGGACCCAAGCAATTGATTTAAAAAATATATATATATTTTTATTCTCCTCCTTTTTCACATTTTCTCCCAAATGTACACCCAACAATAAACACTAATCTGTAACGAATGCAATGTCAATCCCCACATCAATAACAACGATCACATCTTCCCACCAAACCCCCAAACATTAGCCCGCATGTTAACATAAACAAATGACAAAAAGGAATCAGGAATCACCCATAGTCACCTTTATCACATATATCCCCCTCCCAACCCTTCCAGCCACCCCCCCCTAATGTTCGATGTAATCCAATTCTCGAAAGTGCATAATGAATGATGCCCATGAGTTATAGAACCCCTCCATCCTTCCCCTCAGTTCAAATTTGACCTTCTCAACTGTCAAGAATTCCAGCAGGTTCCCCAAGGTTCTCTCGTCTGAAGCTTCTTGGAGACCAAGACCTTCACGTAAAAGGTGACCTGTTGCTTGAAAGCTGCCAGTTCGCGTCTACATTACCAGTCGTGAGCAGTTGGTTGGGAGTCTTCAATGCTTCCATTTTGCTTCGACGATCCTGGTAGTATTTTGTTTTGCAATCGATTTTCTCTGAGTCTCCAATTGTTCTCTTGTGCCTTCTTGACGTACCTAACTTTCCCTAATTGTTCTCTTTCGACTTCCACTCCCAGTTACTGTGTAATGTTCTTTGATTAGATTGATATTGGTTCCCCCACCACGCCAGGCCACAGGGTGGAAAAGTTGATCTCCACCCTAACAGGATCCGCCTTCAGGCGATCAACGAGGCGAAGGCTACAACATCTGCCTTCGCACCTGTTTCCAACCCCGGCTGGTCCAACACCTCCTGAGGGCCCGGGTCCAGTTTCATGTGCACCACTTTAGATATTACCCTAAAAACCTCCTTCCAGTAATCCTACAGCTTTGGACAGGACCGTGGTTTGCCGCCCCCCCCCCTCCCCCCGCAACATTCACACACATCTTCTATCCCCTCAAGGATCCTGCTCATCCCCGCCCTTGTAAGGTGTGCTCTATACACCACCTTCAGCTGTATCAGCCCCAACCTTGCACACGAGGTGGAGGTGTTCACTCTCCGGAACACCTCACAACAGAACCCCTCTTCTATACCCTCTCCCAACTCTGCCTCCCACTTTGCCTTGATCTCTTCAGCAGCGCCTTCTCTTCCAAAATGGTTCCGTAAACTGCCAATACTAGCCCCTTCTCCAGTCCCCCTGTTGTCAGCACCTCCTCCAGCAATGTGGAAGCCGGCTCTACTGGGGAGCTCTGTATCTTCTTTCTGGCAAAGTCTCGAACCTGCATGTATCTAAATATTTCCCCCTGCTCCAGCCCATTCTTCGCTCCCAGCTCCTTCAATTCCGCAAAACGACCCCAAGAAACAAATCTTTTAGTGTCCTAATCCCTATCTCCTCCCATCTCCGAAAATTTCCATTCCACTTCCCTGGCTCAAATCTATCGTCCCCTGAATCGGCATTTCCCTTGACCCTGCCCCCAACCCGAAGTGCTGATGAAACTGCCTCCAAATTCTCAACAAAGTTATTACTACCGGACTCCCTGAGTATCCACCGGGGGCCTTCGGGAGCGGCGCTGTTGATAGCACCTTCAATCCCGACCCCCTACACAAACTCTCCTCCATTCTAACCCATTGGGAGTCAACCCCTCTGACTCAGCTCTGTACCTTCTCCACATTCGCCGCCCAGTATTAATATATCAGGTTCGGAAGATCCGAACCCTTCCTCTCTGTAGTAGCACCTTTCTAATTCTGGCCTGTTCCCGCCCTATATGAATGAGGTAATCTTCCCTTCAATCTCTCTAAAAAATGCCTTTGGCAGGAAAATCGGCAGGCATTGGAAAATAAACAGGAATCGCAGCAACACATTCATTTTAACTGCCTGTACCCGACCCGCCAGTGACAGAGGGAGACCATCCCACCTTGCCAGATCAGCTCTCCCCACCAAACTAGAAATATTGTACCAGCAGAGCCCTCCCCAATCCCGAGCAACCTGCACCACCAGGTATCTAAAGTGAGTCCCTTCCCTACGGAATGGCAGCCCCCACACCCCTTCCCCCACCTCCGGCCGAGACACCACAAAATATTCACTCTTGTCGAGATTTAATTTGTACTCCGGGAAAGACCTAAACACCTGAAGCAGTTCCAGTATTCCCCCTATTGACACACTCGGTTCCGACATGTATAACAATAAGTCATCGGCATATAAGGACACCCTATGCCCTATTCCCCCCCCCCCCCAACCCCCCTGGACTATCCCTTTCCATACCCCCAAACTTCTTACCGTGATGGCCAATGGCTCAGTCGCGAGTGCAAACAAGAAGGGAGACATAGGACTTCCCTTCCTAGTCCCACGGTGGAGAGAAACGTATCTCGAGCAGATGTTATTTGTGCGGACACTCGCCCTCGGCTCCTTCCCGTACCAGCCTCCCCGAACAGGCGCCGGAATGTGGCGACTAGGGGCTTTTCACAGTAACTTCATTTGAAGCCTACTTGTGACAATAAGCGATTTTCATTTCATTATATAATAGCTTTACCCAGTCCACAAATCTTGGTCCAATCCCAAACCACTCCAGAACTGCCATCAAGTACCCCCATTCTAGTTCATACCGGGAGGGGCCTTCATTCTCCCCCATCAACTCCGCCAGCCTCTTAGCAAAGTAATCAATTGGCCTCGAGCCCTCTGTCCCTTCGGGCAAGCCCACAATTCTCAGATTGTGCCGCCTCGAGCTGTTTTCCAAGTCCTCGAGCTTTGCTCGGAGTCCTCTGTTGACCTCCACCACCCTCCGCAGCCCGTTCCCCATCGAGGTGAGCTGTTCGCTGAGCTGCGACACGGCTTCCTCTACTTCCGTCATCTTCTCGCCCTGCTCTCTCACCTCGGCCGATGTCTGCCTCAGCTACCCTCACTGGGGCGATTGCTTCCTCCACCAATGATCTCAGTGCGATCGCCATCTCCTACTTCAACACCTCCATGTGCCTCGCAAACTGCTTCTCCAGCAGCACAGCCATCACCTCGGTCATTTTTCCACGCTAAGTAGTGCGGCCCCACCACACGGTCCGGCATCCGCCATCTTGTCAGCCCTTTTACTGGTCCTTTTATTCAATGGCGAACCCACGTTTCCTCCCTTCTTCACAGCTGTTTTGCACCGCTTAACCACTTAGTATTTTTCTCCTTTCTTCTTCAATCTTGAAATAAATAAATAATATAAAATAAATAAAGAAATAAAAATAAATAATAAAAGCAATTTTTAAAATAATTTTCTTTTTCAAAAATGAAAATTCAAAAAATTGCTTCCCCTGGCACCGGACTTCAAACAATCCAAATATTCATTTTCAGCAGAGGCCACCCAATGTGCGCTGCTCCCCCTCTATATTCGCCCTGGTTTTGGGCCTCGCCATGGGGCTCCCCACCAGCTTCAAACCGGCCCCACCCGACACCCATCCCTCAGGCCCCAAATGCCGAAGAAATCCCGATCGGTAAAACAACGGGGAAACCTCTGGAAAACACCAAAATGTCTCGGGCCGGCGGGAGCCCCTTCTCAACGAGGCCGCTCTACTCGCGCGCACCACCGGGAGTCCCAAGCAATTGATTTGTACAATACCTTTCAATTCGCTTCAGGGGTAAACAAGAAGAGCTACTTAAAGATAATCGAGCAATTTGCCAACTCTTGCCATCGTCAAAAAAATGAAACATTTGAGCACTACATGTTCAGGATGAGACTGCAGAAATCGGGCGAAACATTTGACTGTTTTGTCATGGATCTCCATCCCAAAGCGCAATCCTCAATTTTGTAGACCTCCATGCATCATTGATAAAAGACCAAATCATATATGGTTTACAATGTGATAAATTAGACGAACGATTGCTGAGGGAAAGCAATTTAAAATTAGCAGATGCTATTAAAATCTGCAAGGCCAGTGCTATAGCACAAAAGCAGATAACTGAGATCCAGACCCAAGAAAGTGGCGGAAAAAAGAGAGCGTGGCCGAAGCCATCTTTGCTGTGTCGCAAAAGCAGTCCGAGTTGCGCTCATTTTAAAAAAACATTTTGGAGTACAACATTTTGTGCTGGAGGTGTAGCAGAACACACAGTCCAAGAAAATGCCCTGCATTCGGCAAAACATGTGCCAGATGTGCCAGAAAAAAATCACTTTGCGCAGCAATGCCTGTTCAATGAAAGAAGACAGCAACCTAAGAATGTGAGCGTAATAGCTAAGGCTACAAAAACGAATGATTCATCAATTATACAAAGTGCAGCCTTGAACAGCCAACATGAAATTAATGATGAACCAATTGGCCTTGAAGGTTCTGTCTTTGTGAACATAATTAATGAAAATGCTGGACGACAAAGAGCACAAAAAAGTCAGATGGTGAAAACAGCGGATGAGTGGACTACACTGCTCAAAATAAACGAGACCATTGCAAAAGTAAAGTTAGACACCAGAGCTTGCGCAAACTTAATTAGCAAAGTCGATTTGATGAAGATGAAAAGAAAACTGAATATCCAAAACACAAATTGCATCCTGAGCGAGTATAATGGGAAAAATATTATGACTCTAGGTGCTTGTAACCTACAAGTGGAAGTTAGGAGGAATAAATATTCAATCATGTTCACAATAATTCAAACATCAAGAACATCGTTATTGGGCACAGATGCCTGCGAGCAGTTATAACTGGTGAAGCATGTCTATAGCATGGTGCAACAGCAACACTGTGTCACCATTGAGCAAATAATAAGTAGATTTCCCCAAATATTCCAGGGAATTGGAATGTTGCCATTCCAATACAAAATCCAGCTCAAGGATGATACACACCCTTTGTGCAGTACTGTTTTTTAAGAATGTCGTTTGGCATCATCTCTGCATCGGAGATTTTCCACAGAGTGCTGGAACAGATCATGGAAAACCTTCCTAGAGTTCGCATTTATGTCAATGACAGTCATCTGGGCATCAAACATGGTAGAGCACAACAAAAGACTACAACAAGTCATGCACAGGATTGAGCAGTACGGGCTGAAGCTCAACAAAGCCAAGTGTCAGTTTGGGATCAAAGAGATCAACACAAGGAGTACAGCCGGATCCTGAGAAGCTAAAAGCTATTGTCAGCATGCCTTATCCGCATGACAAGAAAGCGGTACTACGTATGCTTGGAATGGTGAATTTTGTGGGAAAATTCATCCCAACTTAGCCTCAAAAACTGTGCACTTCAGGAATTTAATAAGGAAGGCTGTTCCTTTTGAATGGACTGACAGTCATGAGACAGAGTGGTCTAACCTGACAAATGCATTGACCACCACATTAGTTTTAGCGTTCTTTGACCCAGCAAAGAACACAAAAGATATCGACTAATGCCAGCCAGAATGGGCTCAGAGCAGTTTTGCTGCAAGAAAACACTGACAAGACATGGAAACCAGTAGCATATGCATCCAGGGCAATAACAGAAACTGAGAAATGATATGCCCAAATAGAGAAAGAATGTCTCAGACTAATGTTGAGAATTGAAAAATTCCACAAATAGGTTTATGGTCTGCCAACGTTCACTGTGGAGACCGATCGTAGACCACTAGTGTCCATTATTTGAAAGAACCAAAGTGAGATGTTACCTCTAATCCAGAGGCGAATCATGAAGCTACAGAGGTACAACTTCGAGCTAGTGTATTTGCTGGGCAAATACATAATGGTTGCGGATGCCCTTTCCAACGAAACCGACGATAAGGAGCGGACAGACATCTCGGAAATATTACAGAGACAGGTCGAACTGGTGATGGAAAAACGTCCAAATTGATAAAGGCTGAGACAGAGAAAGATGAAACCTTGCAGAAGGCAGTCCAGCATATGAGACAGGGATGGCCCACAGACTCATGCTCCAAGTGCTGGAACGTCAGGCATGAACTGAGCTACATCAATGGCTTTGTGCTCAGGAAAAACAGAATACTTATTCCACAATCACTACGGCACATGATCCTCGTGCAGATTCACGAAGGGCGGGCCAAAGAATTGGTTTATTGGCCAGGGATAAATCAGGACTTTCAGTGAACAGTGGAACACTGAAAAATGCCAAAGATATCAGAATCATCAACGCAAGCAACTCATGACTGAAAGTGTTAGTTAATAAACCACGGATGAAGGTCAGGGTTGATCTTTTTTACCTGGATGGCACTGAATACGTACTGCTAATTGATCACTACTTCAACCACCCGGAAGTAATGAAACTACCGAATTCCAGCAGTGCCAGCCAGATCCGATGTGCAACAGAATGTTTTGCACGTCATGGCATACCACAAATTGGCATGAGTGACAGCGGTCCCTACTTTGACAGTTGGGAGTGGCAGGATTTTTCTAGGAGATCTGATTTCAAGCACGTCACCTCCAGTCCGCACTACCCTCAATCCAATGGGCAAGCAGAAAAAGGGGTCCACATCGCTAAAGCTCTGCTCAAAAAGGCCATGCTTCACACAGTGGCCCGTATTTAGCCCTGTTGCTAGACCGTACCACACCACTGAATAGTGGATTAGCTCCACCTCAACTGCTAATGGGTAGGAAGCTGCGGACAACACTTGCCAGCATTCCTATAAAAATCCATAATAAGCCCATAATGCAAAAAATCGCTGCTCAAAAGCAGAATCAAACACACTACTACAACCGCTCCAGCAGAATGTTGGAATGTTGGGACCAGATGATATCATTAGAGTTGTGACACCGCAAGGATAGTCCATGACTGCCAAAGTCATAAGACAGGCAGGTCCTAACTCCTTTGTCGTTCTCACGGATAAAGGCTCAATATTGATACGCAATCGCAGAGCGTTGCTAAAGCTCAGGGCGAATCAACCGTTTACTCTTCAATCAAGACTGGATGATGGGGCTGCTACTCCTCACATGCCTGAGACTACACACACGGCTGTAGACATGCTGAACATTGAAGCAACCGATGAGCAAGTTAGCTTTCTGGAAAATAATCAGACTACCGGTACATCTTCACCTCAAGTACTGCGTGGTCCACCAGGGTTCAAAGACAACCTGATAGACTTAATTTATGAACATCACCAGCCTGATTATTTGAATGTAGACAGAGTTGTATCAACACTTAGTAAAAACGTAAATACTTTGAAGCTACAAACGTATCTAAAAGAAAAAAATACATTTCCAAAGAAAGGGAGATGTGATGATAAGTAGATTGTCATCTGTGTTATCATCTTTGAATCAATAGAGGGATATGGGCCAAATGCGGGCAAGTGGACGTGGGACAAGCTTAGTGATAGAAACTGGGCGGCATGGACAAGCTGAGCCAAAGGGCTTGTTTCCATGCTGTAAACATCTATGAATCTATGAATCTGTATGTAAATAATAATATATGTATAACTGTTGTAGTTCCAGCATTCAACCAACAGGTCATGTGAGTATACAAGCACATGACCCGGACACACCATGTGTTCCAGGAGAAGGTGTCAGTAAGGAGTTTGTGGCAGTCGCATATTAGAGTAGCTCTGTAGTATCTTAGTGTAAGTTAGCGTTAGACCATTATTTCCAACTGTATTAATCTTAGGCATTTTAGTAATTCATTAGTGTAGTGTTAGTAATAAATAACGTTGTTTCTAAAACAAAGTCTAATGTTCTTTGTTCACACTACAACATCAAGATTCAACATCAGCCCAATCAAAGAACATTACATCAAGAGGTCGAGTTACGTTCTCAACTTTGTCTTGAAGAATAGCATTGCTGGTGAGCTTTGTGTTTTGAATGTGCAAAATTTCTGTGCATTAGAAAGTTGTCAACACATCTTGGTAATGAGCCTTGATTTCTCGATGCCTTTACTGCCTGTTTGAGTCATTGCGCAAATCGTTCGGCCAACAAGTTTGTTGTAGGGTGATATGGAGCAGATTTGATATGGTGAATAACAATCCTCTTTAAATAATTGTCAAACTTTATTGATGTAAATTGAGTTCCATTACCACTTACAAGTCCGAACCTTGTGAACACTTCATCCAGACTCTCTATGGTTTGTTCGGTTGCCGTAGATTTCATGATTGCGCCTTCTGACCATTTTGAGTGTGCCCCAGTCATCACTAGAAATGTGTGCCCCTCAATTGGACCAGCATAGTATTCTCTGCCATGGCTGATTTGGCCACTCCCACAATGTAAAGGTCGCAGAGGTGGAGTATTCCTTAGTATAGCGCAGGATTGGCATTGCCCCACCTTCTCCTCAATTTGAGCATCTAATCCCCACCGCCAAAAATAACTGTGTGCCAATTCCTTCACCCTCACCACACCAGGATGTCCTTCATGTAGCTGATCAAGGATTCTGTTACACAGGCACGAAGGAATGATCACTCAAATGCCCCACAGCAGAACATTTGTTAATGTACCTTTTAGGATCATAACCGTTCCATAACTGGATTGGTTCTTGTACGCCTCTATACTTCAGATGATGTCATAGGTACATTGTCCATGTGCGAGAGGTATAAGACAGTAATTTTCAATCGCAGGTAGCGTCCTGCGGTGGGAGTCAGGAGGGTCACGGGAGAATGACTTACGCATTCCCGGTTCGCCGGGCCATCTGTCGCGGCGTTCCTGATCGCAGGAAGTAATGTCCAATGTCATGATCGGCTTTTAAAAATGGCAGCCGGGACCAGCTTTCAGAATCTTGGCCATTCCGCACATTCAGCAGTGCGGAGGCCCGGAGCCCAGCGGGGCAGAACGCCTCATCCTGACGTCAGTGTGCTGACCCAGGAGCAAATTATTTTTCAAATCACTGGAGTCTTCCTGCTTGGAGCGGCGGCAGAGAGCAGGTCACGGGCCCAATACCCTGACGTCATGTGTTCATGGGTGCTAGAGCAATTCCTCCATTTTGTAGCTGCCAGCAGTGCTGGTGTGAACTCCAGGGCCTCTGGTGAACAACCCATGAAGAAGAATCTGAAAACAGGAACAAAGCAGCATTCCTACTTGTGACACTAATAAAGATTATTATTGTTATTAAGGATGATTATTTGATTTTGGCCTTATTAATTGTGCCACTGCAAATCAAGGTTCAACATTTGTGTGTGTTATAGGCAGGGACACACTGGCAAATTAAATTTTAAAACTCTCAAAACTTCAAAGACATTTCGAGGACTTGTTTTTTTCAACAGATGCAGAGAGATCTTAATTCATTAGCTGCAGTCATTGCCAAAAATGTAATGTTATGGGAGAGGCGTTTTCAGAACTCCAAAATGTATCATGAAGTTCAACCAACCTCTCCCTTTAATGTATTTGTTGCTTTTCCTAGCACACGGCTTGTTCCCTAGGAGTGGGATTACAATTATGGACACGTGGGTTTTTAAACACAAAACACTGTTTATTCCATGAACTCAACTTAACATCTTAAATAAACATTGGATCTCTTAACACCCCTTACTTCAAAGAAACCTCCGAAAATATTGCTACAGTAAATAATTCCTCAAAATGTTCCTTCAAACTTCCAAGAGACTTAACACCTTTAAACAGAATCGCATCAGGTTAAAGGCTTTACTATTATGAGTTTAAATCACCCAAAGTATCTAGAGATAGTCTTTCATGGCAGAGATCCAGCTCACTGCAAACACAGAGACTCCCAAGCTCTTTTCAAACTGCAAAACTAAACTGCAAAATGGCTGACCTGATCTCAGCCCCACCCACTCTCTGACATCACTGTTTTCTTAAAGGTACATTGCTTAAACATCCATGTCTTAAAGGTACTCTCACATGTCAGTAACATTGAATAACAAAGCAAGAGAGATCGTGAGGACCAAGCAGGCTCACCTGTCATATTAAAGGTAAGTGAAAATGATGGTCGCGAAGTTCTGGGTGACTTTCCAGAATCGAGAATTCTATTTTGGTACGCCAGAGAGGTGAAGGAGTTTTTGAGAGACAATGGACTGGCAGGGGAAGGACATTGAACTGTGGAGTAGGTGTGAGGAGGGGTTTCTTTTTGGTGGTTGTTGGGGAGCTTTTTCTCCTTGGAAATGTTTTGCTGGACTTGGTGGCGGGGTGCTTGGGGAACATCAAGTGTGAGTGCACCTTTTTGTGTTTCTTTGTTTCCTGAGAGAGTGCAGATGGGGGTGGGAGGGGCGGGGGCTGCCATACTAGCTGGGCGGGCTAGTTTTTTTTTCTTTATAAATTTAGAGTACCCAATTATTTTTTCCAATTAAGGGCAATTTAACGTGGCCAATTCACCTAAACTGCACATCTTTGGGTTGTGGGGGTGAAACCCATGCAGACACGGGGAGAATGTGCAAACCCCACACAGTAACGGGATCAAACCCAGGTCCTCAGCGTCGTAAGCAGCAGTGCTAACCACTGTGCCACTGTGCTGCCATAGTTAATGAGAGCACAGTGGGGGGGGGGGGGTCAGATGGTTGGTGCAGGGGAGGGAAAGGGGCTGTTGTTTTGTTTGGGGGGGATGGTGCTGACAAGGGTGCGGTTGGTGTGGTGCAGTTAGAAAGGGAGTGATGACTGTGGACATCCGAAGGTGGGCCTGGAGCTTTGTGTGACACGGGCCAGGGGCTGACCCAAAAAGCGATATGGTTGATCTGCATGGGGGGAGGCAGGGAGCTCCCCAACTATGCTGGTCATGGCGAATATGAGGGGGCTGAATGGGTGGGTCAAACAGTCACGTGTGTTCGCGCACCTGAGAAGTCTGAAGGCGGACGTGACTTTTCTACAAGAGATGCATTTAAAGACAGGGGATCAGACAAGGCTGAGGAAAGGATGGGTAGGGCAGGTGTTCCATTCGGGTTTGGGCATGAAGACGAGGGGAATGGCGGTCTTTGTGAACAGGTGGGTAGTGTTTGAGGTGGGGAACATGGTGGCAGATTTGGGGAGAAAGTCCTTGATGGAAAGTGGGAAGCTGGAGGGTATGCCGGTGGTCCTGGTAAATGTTTATGTCCCAAACTGGTACAATGAGTTTATGAGGCAGGTGCTGGGGAGAATTCATGACTGGGGCTCGCACCGCTTGAACATGGAGGGAGGTGGATTTTAACATGGTCATTGAGCCAGGTTTGGATCGGTCGAGCCCGAGGTCGGGGAAGGTGCTGGCAGTGGCGAAACAACTGAAGGAGTGTTTATGGAGTGTCCGGGGAGTGGGAGGGCGGGGGACCCGTAGAGGTTTTGAGAGGCCGAGGGCGAAGGAATTTTCGTATTTTTCCCATGTGCACAGGATGTACTCCCAGATTGACTTCTTTGTGATGAACAAGGCGCTGTTGGCAGGGGTGGTCGACTCGGAGTATTCTCAGTCCACACACCACACTGGGTGGATTTGCGAGTGGACAGGGGGGAGGTGGCCCTGGGGTGGCCCAGCGCTCTCAGTGGAGGTTGGATGTTGGGCTGTTGGTGGATGAGGAGGTGTGTGAGCGGGGGAGGGCCACCATTGGGAGGTACGTGGAGCTGAATAACGGGGAGGTCACAGCCACCATGCTGTGGAAGGCACTCAAGCCAGTGGTATGGGAGGCGTTTATTTTGATTCGGGCACACATGGAAAAGATGGAACTGGCAGAGATGGCAAGGTTGATGGAAGGGGGCCTGATGGTGGACAGGTGGTATTTGGAGGCCCCAGAAGCAGGGTTGTTGAGGGAGAGGCAGAGGCTCCAGATGGAGATTGGATTAGTGTCCGGTCAGGGAGGCAATATATAAGCATGTGGAGAAGGCGAGCAGGATATTGGCCCACCAACTTAGAAAACAGGAGGCGGCAAGGGAGATTCCTTGGATTCCAAGGAGGGGATGGAATGGGTGGTGCTGGACCCGGTGGGTGAATGGGGTATTTGAGGAATTTTATAGGAGGTGAGATGAGTCGGAGTCCTTGGTCAAGGGGAGAGGGAAAGTGGCATTTCCTGGATGGGTTGGTGCAGGGGTTAGGAGCACGTATTGGGTTGAGGGAGGTGATGGAGTGTATGGGGCCGATACTGACAGAGAAGGTCCCGAGTCCTGATGGGTTCCCGGTGGAGTTGTATAAAAAGCTTGTGGGGGACCTGGGCCGTTGCTAGTGAGAGCATATAATGAGGCTAGGGCGAGGTGGGAACTCCCCCTACACTATCGCAGGCATCCATCTCCTTGATAATGAAAAAGGATAAAGTTCCGGAGCAGTGTAGATCGTTCCGTCTGATATCGTTGTTGAATGTGGACTCTGGTTGGCGAAGGTGTTGGCTTCGCGAATTGAGGACTGTCTCCCAGGGATGATAGGTGAAGATCAAACAGGGTTTGCGAAAGGGAAACAGTTGCCGGCAAATGTGAGGCGGTTGCTTAACATGATTATGATGCCCCCGGAGGGGCAGAAAGTGGAGGTGGCAGTGGCGATGGGCGCAGAGAAGGCTTTCGACCAGGTGGAGTGGGAATATCTGTGGGAGGTGTTGGGACAGTTTGAGTTTGGGTGGGGGTTTGTGGACCTCGCCTGGCTACTGTATAGGGCGCCGGTCGCACGTGTGAGGACGAACCGGGTGAGCTCGGGATATTTCGGGTTTCACCGTGGGACAAGGCGGGGGTGCCCGCTCTGCCATTGCTTTTTGCCTTGGCAATAGAGCCGTTGGCTTTGGCGCTTCGGGCATTGAGGGATTGGAAAGGGATTATGCGGGGGTGGGGTGGGGGGGGGGGGTCGAGACAGGATTTCACTGTACGCGGACAACCTCTTTTAGATCTCGGACCCATTGGGAGGTATTGGTAGTATTATGAGGATTTTGGAGGACTTTGATCGGTTCTCCAGTTACAAGCTCAACATGGGAAAGGGTGAGGTGTTCCCGATTGGGACCACAGGCCAGTGGAGGAGGTTGGGGGAGCTGCCATTTCAAGTGGTGGGGGACGAGTTTCAGGTACTTGGGCATTCAGGTGACACGGGGTTGGGCGCAGTTGCATAAGTAAAATTTGGCTTGGTTGGTGGAGCAGATGAAAGGGGACTTTAAGAGGTGGGGTTTGCTGCCACTGTCATTGGCGGGACAGGTGCAGACAGTGAAGATGACGGTGCTGCCAAGGTTCCTGTTTATATTTCCGAACCTCACGATCTTTGTCCCGAAGTCATTTTAAAAAAAAGACAACGCATTGATCTGGGGGTATGTGTGGGCGGGGAAGGTCCCGTGGGTCAAGAGGGTTTTTTTGGAGCGGGGTCAAGGGGCGGAGGGGCAATTGGCGTGGCCGAATATAATGAATTAAAGGGAAGTGGGAGGAGGTGCTGGGGGAAGCGAGGTGGAATCCGGGACATGGGGAGAGGCTCTGCAGAGAGTGATTGCATCCTCGTCGTGTACACGGTTCAGTCTTACTCAGTTTAAAGTAGTCCACAGTGTCACAATATGTGGATATTGTAAAACACATAAAGGGTTAATGTAATGTTGCTACTCTAGTCACTAGATGGTACTATTGAGCAACCATATAAATATCACATGCCTCCTCGACTTCGGGGAGAGAGTAGAAGAGAGCCAGACAGAGGAGGTGTAAGATAGCTTAGCTGCTGGAATAACTTAATATTGTAGAAGTGCAGTGTTATCTTCACTCATCTAAAGTAATATGTTCAAATCTAATTCAACGTAGTGTAATAAATTAGCTTTGTTGGTTAAACACTGCTTGCTGTTCTTTGTTAACACTACAACCTTCACCATCCTGAAGAAGACAAACAAAGAACATAGCATAGTACCAGGCGTGATTGCTAAAGGTTTTTAGTTAGGTTGAGTTAGGTTTGAAAGAAGATCGTCAAAAAAAAAACTTTGTCAAAAAACAAATCTTCGAAAAGAGAAACCATCACACTCTACAGTCAGTGGCATCCAGCAGCACTGAGAGAAAGAAGCAAAAAATAGGTCTACAAACCACTAAACACTTCAAGACTACTGGTAAACTATATGTGAATTGGAAAAGTTTTAAGCAACAATTTGAGTTATATTTCTCTGCTTCAGCTCTAGAGTCAGTCAGTGACCAGCACAAACTTGATACCGGGACCCCAGCGCCGTGAAGCAACAGTACCAACCACTGTCCAACTCAAGTTTATGTTGAGCGAGTGAGCTTGCCACGAGTCAGTATGCAGATATACATCCGGGAAAAAGGCTCGACAGAAGACAACTTAGTTGACGCCATTAATGCTGTGGCGCAGTTTAAAAAAACAGTGTGCTGCAGCTGGCGGTCAATTTGCAAATGACATAAGCAGTGTGACGTTGTGGGCACACCCACCAAGGAAAGTATGCGCGAACTGTGGCAAATCTAATCATTACGCTTCACAGTGCTGTTTAAGTACAAAAATACCTCAACTGAATGCGAAAGGCTGTATTAACAAAGTCATGAAGATTGGAAGTGTGCACAACGGGTCAAATGAAGAAAACCTTTCTCATTCCGATGTTGAAGCACAACAATACGATTTAAAAGACACATTCTTTGTTGATGATTGATAATGCTGAAACTCAACATTTAAATCAGATGTCATCTGTTCATGTGAAGAAAGATTGGAATGTATCATTAAAAGTAAATGGGTCAAAAACATTTTTCCAGTTGGATATTGGAGCTCATGCAAATTTGATCACTGAATCAGACCTCTCTAAAATACAGTATCCTCCTCGAATTAGAGCTACTAAATGCCAGTTGAGGGACTACAATGGCAAAATCATTAGCACAAGAGGTTGTGTTGTCTAACAGTAAACAACGACATCCACCTGCCAGTGCTCTAGTTGATGCCGATAAATCATCTCTACCATGTGTTGATGCTTATTTAATGCTGAATCTTGTGAAAAGGATTCACAGCGCCAATTGATGTGTTGGTTTACAGCAAGATGACATCGGGGACATCCTTGCTAGGTTTCCAAATGTATTCACTGGTATGGGTATGTTACCGTTTACCTATAAAATACAGCTTAAAGATAATGCTACACCAGTAATACAAGCCCTCTCAAAGAATGTCTCAAGTAAGAACTTGATCGTATGCGGAAACTGAACATCATATCCAAGGTAACTGAACTTATGGATTGGGTTAGTTCCATGGTATGTGTACGAAAGCCTAATGGAGTTCTCCAAATATGCATAGACCCAAAGGATCTGAACAAGAATATCAGGAGAGAGCACTATCCAATTCCTAATCTTGAAGAGATAACAGGAGAGATGCCACAAGCGAAAATTTTCTCAAAGTTAGAAGCCTCAAAAGGGTTTTGGCAGCTACAACTTGATAAGTTCGGCAGAAAGCTCTACTTTTAATATGCCTTTTTGAAGGTACTGTTTCAATCGTATGGCCTTTGGAATCATCTCTGCCTCAGAGATTTTCCACTGAACAATGGACGTTGATGATATTATCATCTGGTCTGCAACACCAGAAGAACACAATTCCAGACTACTACAAGTGCTATGACGCATTGATCCATGTGGGTTGAAGCTCAACAAATCCAAGTGCCAATTTGGGAATTCCAAACAGAAGTTTTTGGAAGATCTCATATCTAAGGATGGTGCACAACGGGACAGTGATAAAGTTAAAGCGAGACACAAAATGCCTGTTTCGACAGACAAAAAAAGTTGTGAGAATGCTTGGAGTTGTCAATTGTCAATTTTCTTGGAAAATTTATTCCGAATTTTTCGTCCAGGACGACAGCTCTTCGACAACTGATCAAGAAAAATGTTTCTTTTTCTTAGACTTCACAACATGATAAGGAATGATCCAACCTCAAATCCGCACTGACCACAGCCCCAGTTCTCACATTTTGCGATCCGACAAAGGAGACAAAGATCTCAACAGACAGATGGGATAGGAGCTGTTCTTCTAAAGAAGGCCTCAGAATATCGGTGGAGACCGGTAGCATATGCTTCTCGAGCCATGATGCCCACATAACAATGCTATGCACAGATTAAAAAAGAATGTCTTGGTCTGGTGATGGGTGTTGGAAAAATTTCACTATTATGTTCATGGTCTTTATGTTCATGGTCTACCTACATTTGTGATTGAGACTGATCATACGCCGCTTGTGCATATAAATCACAAGAGTCTAAATGACATGTCGCCCAAATTGCAAAGAATGTTAATGAAACTAAGAAGATATGATTTTTGTCTAGTATATACTCCAGGTGAAGATCTAATCCTTGCAGATACATTATCACATGCTACTGAGCATGAAGATAAGATTTCAGATCTTGTGCAGGTTATAGAAGCTCAAGCTGAGATGCTAGCTGACACACTACCTGTTTCTAATGTCAAATTAAGACTAATTAAAGAAGAAACTGCAAAGGATGAAGTTGTGCAGTGAGTGATTCATCACATGGCCAAATGCAAGCTCTCCCAGCTTCAGAAGTGTGAAAGATGACCTCTCTGTGGTGAATGGATTTTTACTCAAACTGGATAGAACAGTCAGTCATACAAAGTTGAGAAAACAGGGGCGAAATTCTCCCCCAACGGCACGATGTCCGCCGACTGGCGCCCAAAACGGCGCCAATCAGACGGGCTTTGCGCCGCCCCAAAGGTGCGGAATGCTCCGCATCTTTGGGGGCCGAGCCCCAACATTGAGGGGCTAGGCCGGCGGCGGAGAGATTTCCGCCCCGCCAGCTGGCGGAAACGGCGTTTGTTGCCCCGCCAGCTGGCGCAGAAATGACATCTCGGGCGGCGCATGCGCGGGAGCGTCAGCGGCCGCTGAAAGTTTCCCGCGCATGCGCAGTGGAGTGAGTCTCTTCCGCCTCCGCCATGGTGGAGGCTGTTGCGGAGGCGGAAGGGAAAGAGTGCCCCCACGGCACAGGCCCGCCCGCGGATCGGTAGGCCCCGATCGCGGGCCAGGCCACCGTGGGGGCACCCCCCGGGGTCAGATCGCCCCGCGCCCCCCCCAGGACTCCGGAGCCCGCCCGCGCCGCCTTGTCCCGCCGGTAAATACCTACTTTAATTTACGCCGGCGGGACAGGCAATTTCTCAGCGGGACTTCGGCCCATCCGGGCCGGAGAATTGAGCGGGGGGGCCCGCCAACCGGCGCGGCCCGATTCCCGCCCCCGCCCAATCTCCGGTACCGGAGACTTCGGCAACCGGCGGGGGCGGGATTCACGGCGGCCAACGGCCATTCTCCGACCCGCTGGGGGGTCGGAGAATGACGCCCCAGATTCTCACCCAGATCCATGAAGGACATCAGGGTATTGAGAAATGTAAGTGACGCGTGAGGCAATCCGTGTATTGGCCTGGCATCAATTCAGACATTGAAAATTATGTTTCTGAACGTGACGTTTGTCAAAGAAACCAGTCTGCTCAACAGAAAGAGAAATTCACAATGATGGATATTGTTATAATTCCATAGTCTAAAGTGGGAATAGATGTTTTCTATTTTCAATGCAAAGACTACCTCGTCATTATTGACTGTTACTCAAATTATCCGAAAGTGATTAAATTTTCAAACTTAAGTTCGCAATCAGTCATCAAGACAACTAAAGATGTTTTTTCTAGACATGGGATACCATTGACGGTCGTAACGGGCAATGGACTTGTTTCGACAGTTGGGAATGGACTGAGTTTTCTCAGTGTTACAATTTCAATCATGTCACGTCAAGTTCTCTATATCCCCAGTCCAATGGGAAGGCTGTGAAAGGATTTGAGGCGAGACAAGATATTTTTCTAGCTTTATTAAGTTAACGAGCTACTCCTTCATCGACAGGTCTCTCGCCAGTGCAGCTTCTTGTGACAGACAGCTACGTACCCATTACCAAGCCTAACTGTACCGAATCTTGATAATAAACCAATCGTAAACAAGATGAGGCAACAACAGCAAACCCAAAGCTCCCTCCTGTTATGGCCTATCTTGTCCTACGGGGGTACCAAAGGGTACTGAGATATGTTGGGCATGTGAGTACGGGGGGAGATTTATATCAGATGGTGGGCAAGGCACCTAGGTGGGCAAGGCACCTAGCCAAAGAGCAGAGGGATTGTGGTGAAGATTCCTGCGGGGTGGTTCGGAAGGAGATGCTGGTAGGTTGAACATAGAACATAGAACAGTACAGCACAGTATAGGTCCTTCGGCCCACGATGTTGTGCTGACCACCTATCCTAATCTAAGATCAACCTAGCCTACACCCCTTCAATTTACTGCTGTCCCTGTGCCTGTCCAAGAGTCGCTTAAATGTCCCTAATGACTCTGACTCCACCACCTCTGCTGGCAGTGCATTCCACGCTCCGACCACTCTGTGTAAAGAACCTACCTCTGACATCTCCCCTGTACCTTCCTCCAATCACCTTAAAATTATGTCCCCTCGTGACAGCCATTTCCGCCCTGGGGAAAAGTCTCTGGCTATCCCTCTATCCATGCCTCTCATCACCTTGTACACCTCTATCAAGTCACCTCTCTTCCTTCTTCGCTCCAGTGAGAAAAGCCCTCGCTCCCTCAACCTTTCTTCATAAGACATGCCCTCCAGTCCAGGCAGCATCCTGGTAAATCTCCTCTGCACCCCCTCCAAAGCATCCACATTCTTCATATAATGAGGCGAGCTGAACTGGACACAATATTCCAAGTGTGGTCTAACTAGGGTTTTATAAAGTTGCAGCAAAACCTCATGGCTCTTAAACCCAATCCCTCTGTTAATGAAAGCCAACACACCATACACCTTCTTAACAACCCTATCAACCTGAGTGGCAACTTTGAGGGATCTATGTACGTGGACCCCAAGATCCCTCTGTTCCTCCACACTTCCAAGAATCCTGCCTTTAACCCTGTATTCAGTATTCAAATTCAACCTTCCAAAATGAATCACTTCACATTTATCAAGGTTGATCTCCATCTGCCACTTCTCAGCCCAGCTCTGCATCTTGTCAATGTCATCATGGTAGTACAGTGGTTAGCACAGTTGCTTCACAGCTCCAGGGTCCCAGGCTTTATTCCTGGCTTGGGTCACTGTCTGTGTGTAGTCTACACATTCTTCCCGTGTCTGCGTCAGTTTTCTCCGGGTGCTCCGGTTTCCTCCCACAGCCCAAAGATGTGCAGGTTAGGTGGATTGGCCATGATACATTGCCCTTAGTGTCCAAAAAAGGTTAGGTGGGTTACGGGAATAGGGTGGAGGTGTGGGCATAAGTGGGGTGCTCTTTCCAAGGCCCGGCACAGGCCCAATGGGCCAAATTGCCTTCTTCTGCACTGTAAATTCTATGAAATCTATGAAATGTCCATTTGTAACCTGCAACAGTCCTTGACACTATCTACAACTCCACCAATCTTGGTGTCATCGGCAAATTTACGAACCCACCCTTCCACTTCCTCATCCAAGTCATTTATAAAAACCGCAAAGAGCAGAGGTCCTAGAACAGACCCCTGCGGGACACCACTGGTCCCCGACCTCCAGGCGGAATACTTTCTATCCACTGTCACTCACTGTCTTCTTTTGGCCAGCCAATTCTGTATCCAGACAGCCAAATTTCCCTGTATCCCATGCCCTCTGACTTTCTGAACGAGCTTACCATGGGGAACCTTATCAAATGCCTTCCTGAAATCCATATACACTACATCCACTGCCCGACCTTCATCAATGTGTCTCGTCACATCCTCAAAAAATTCAGGCTTGTGAGGCATGACCTACTCCTCACAAAGTCATGCTGGCTATCTTTAAAAACTATGTTTTTCTAAATAATCATAAATCCTATCTCTCAGAATTCTTTCCAGTATTTGCTTACCACAGATATAAGACTGACTGGTCTGTAATTCCAAGGGATTTCCCTATTCCCTTTCTTGAACAGGGGAACAACATTCGCCTCCCTCCAATCTTCGGTATTACTTCAGTGGAGAGTGATGACGCAAAGATCATTGCCAACGGCGCAGCAATTCCCTCCCTCGCTTCCCGTAGAAACCTTGGGTATATCCCGTCTGGCCCAGGGGACTTACCTATCCTGATGCTTTTCAAAATTGACAGCACATCTTCCTTCTTAATATCAACCTGTTTGAGCCTATTAACCTGGTTCACGCTGTTCTCATGAGCAACAAAGTCCCTCTCTCCAGTGAATACTGAAGCAAAATATTCATTTAGGGCCTCCCCCACCTCCTCAGACTCTAGGCACAAGTTCCCTCCACTATCCCTGATCGGCCCTTCTCTCACTCTGGCCATCCTCTTATTTCTCACATAAGTGTAAAACGCCTTGGGGTTTTCCCTAATCTTTCCCGCCAGGGCTTTTTCATGTCCCCTTCTAGCTCTCCTAAGTCCATTTTTGAGTTCCTTCTTGGCTACCTTGTAACCCTCTAGAGCCATGCCAGATCCCTGCTTCCTCAACCTTACGTAAGCTTCCTTCTTCCTCTTGACTAGAAACAGCACTTCTCGTTAGAATATTGCAAGAGTTTAGGGTAAGTTGCCAGAAGTTAGTTACGGGAATGATGCCAGGGGCATACAGGTGGGTACTCACTCTGAAGGAGGTCATTTATCTTCTTGTGACATTGCAGGTCGGTCCTCCTCATCATGCTGCTGGCACTTACAGTCTCTGCCACCCCATCCCAGGCTTTGGACGTCTTACAGGCTGGAAGTCTTCTGCTGTGGAGAATAGGGTGGCCCTCCTCTCCTCCACTGCATCCAAGATCCTGTCGATGTATGTGTCTAGGAACCATGGTTCAGGTCTTCGTTCAGCGATTTTCTTGGCTGGAATGACAGTCAATGCTGAGGGGAGAGTTTAAATGATGCTGCCCCTTGTCAAGACAAACAGGTGATTCATGACTCCAGCGAATCACGTGCCGGAGGATCAGGAATCCGGCGAGATTAACGTGGGTGGAGTGATTGCCAATTTGCATGAATTGAATCGGGCCTCTTCAGCACTCCTAGTTTCACTCCGGCTTTCCTGCTGGTGGGAGCATCTAGTCTGCAAATGGGCAGTATGTCCTAAGGACTGGTGGATCAAATCAAACAGTACCTCCCTTTGGCTGTTTGCAACAGGCAGAGCACTGACTGTACTCAATCAGCCTGTGGGTTACAAACTCAGAACATAATAATCTGAATTTTAGGATGAATGGGGACTTGACTGCTGTCCAAAGGAATGGCGGGGAACACATTCCCACTGCCATTTGATTGACATAAGGTGGGATATTTGCCCCTCAGAAGGAAATCCCGCCTTGGAGTACTACTGGTCAATCAGATTGGCTGACAGTACTGGGGAGGCGGTGGTGTAGTGGTATTGTCACTGGACTAGAGGCCCAGGATAATCTGGGGACCCGGGTTCGAATCCCACCATGGCAGATGATGGAATTTAAACTCAATAAAATATCCATTGTTGTTAAAACCCATCTGGTCACTCATGTCATTTAGGGAAGGTCATTTAGGGAAGGTCATTTAGGGAAGGAAATCTGCCATCTTACCTGGTCTGGCCTATATGTGATTCCAGACCCACAGCAATGTGGTTGACTCTTAAATGCAGAATTGTATTCAACCACAATGTGCAACCTCATGGCCCGGCATTTACCCCACTCTACCATTACCATCAAACCTGGTTCAATGAAGAGTGCAGGAAAACATGCCAGGAGCTACATCAGGCAGGTGTCGAGAATTCATCAACAATGCAGTACTTACTCGGCAATAACCTGCTTACGGAAGCTCAGTTTGTGTTCCACCAGGGTCACTCAGCTTCTGACCTCTTTACAGCCTTGGTTCAAACATGGACAAAAGAGCTGAATGCCAGAGGTGAGGTGAGAGTGACATCAAGCAGCATTTGACCAAGTATGGCATCAAGGAGCCCTAGCTAAACTGGAGTTAATGGGAATCGGGGATAACTCTCCGCTGGTTGGATTCATACCTGGCACAAAGGAAGCTCGTTGTGCTGGTTAGAGGTCAATCATCTCCACTCCAGGACATCACTGCAGGAGTTCCTCAGGGTAGTGTCCTAGCCCCCAACCATCTTCAGCTGCTTTATCAATGACCTGCTTTCCATCATAAGGTCAGAAGTGGGGCTATTTGTGGATGACTACACAGTGTCATTCGCGACTCCTCAGATAATGAAGCAGTCCTTGTCCAATGCAGCAATATCCAGGCTTGAGCTGACAAGTGACAAATTACATTCATGGCACGCAAGTGCCAGGCAATGACTATCTCCTGCAAGAGAGGGTCTAACTATCGTCCCCATTCAATGGCATTACCATCGCTGAATCCCCACAATCATTGATCTGAAACTGAACTGGACTAGCCACATTAACACTGTGGCTACCAGGGCAGGTCAAAGGCTAGGAATCCTACGGCGAGTAATTCACCTGACCCCGCAGAGCTTGTCCACTATCTACAAGGCAGGAGTGTAATGAAATACTCTCCATTTGCCTGGATGAGTGCAGCTCCAACAACACTCACGAAGCTCGATACCATCCAGGACAAAGCAGCCCATTTGATTGCTACCCCTTCCACAAACATTCAATTCCTCCACCACCGACGAACAGTGGCAGCCGTGTGTACCATCTACAAGATGCACTGCAGTAACTCACCAAGATTCCTCAAACAGCACCTTCCAAACCCATGACCACTACCATCTAGAAGGACAAGAGCAGCAACCTGAGAACCCCACCACCTGGAGGTTCCCCCCCCCAAGTCACTCACCACCTTGACTTGGAAGTATATCGCCGTTCTTGAACTCCCTCCCTTACAACACAGTGGGCGTACCTACACCTTAAGAACTGCAGCAGTTCAAGAAGGCAACTCACCACCACCTTCTGAAGGGCAACTAGGGATGAGCAATAAATGCTGGCCTAACCAGCAAAGCCCACATCCGGTAAATGAATTTTTAAAAAGCTCTCTAATCCCTCCAGCAATAGTTCTGCAGTGGCCAGAAGAGGCACTGCTAGGACCTGCCAGTGCCTCTTCCTGGAACTGCAGGTCAAGGTAAATGGCAGGGGTACCACAGCGGCGTGGTGAGGGAAGACTGGAAGGTTGAGAGGGAGGCAATCAGGGTCTCAGGGAATAGGTCGAGAGGAGGAAGGTCTGCAGGTCATCAGACCTTAAAGGGAGGGCATTCCCTATCAGAGGGAGGTGCCTCCCCCCCCCCCCCCCCGGTTTGCCTGAGATCGACTTTTCTTCATTTCCGGGTTTACTCCCTCCTGAGCTACCATCAACCCACCAGCCTAAAAACTGAAGCTGGATGGGAAACAGCCCTTAAGTGACCATTAAGTGATCACTTAAGGGCTTCAATTGGGGCAAGAGTGGGGTTCCCATCCGCGACTATGCCCAACCTAGCATAAAATTGCTGCAAAGTCAGGGTGGGTAATATCATGCTCCTCTTGCCACCTCAGAACCCCCTGGGGGGGGGGAGGGGGGTAAGATTCTGGCCAATGTCTAATCTTAGATGTGATTACGCAATTGGACAGCACTTACTGAACAATTCAGAATGTGTTAAGAATTACACTAGCAACCAATTCAGGATTATTAATCTGGCTCATAATGTGGCTGATTTATGCTTGCTCGAAGCTGCATATATTCATATAAAGAACAAAGAATGTCACACACAGGAACAAGCCCTTCTGCCCTCCAAGAAAGGATTTAACTATCGCCCCTTGATATTCAATGGCACTCCTATCGCTTAATCCCCCACAATCAACCGACCGTGCTGCCCGTCTGAACTAAAAACCCCGACCCTTCCGGCGACCATATCCCACTATTCCCATCATATTCATGCATTTGTCAAGACTCCCCTTAAAAGTCACTATCGTATCTGCTTCCACTACCACCCCTGGCAGCAAGTTCCAGGCTCCCACCACCTTCTGTGTGAAAACTTGCCTCATACATCTCCTTTAAACCTTGCCCCTTGCACCTTAAACCTATGTCCCCTAGTAATTGACTCTTCCAACCTGGGAAAAAGCTTCTGACTATCCACTCTGTCCACGCCCCTCATAATCTTGTAGACTTCTATCAGGTCGCCTCTTAACCTCCGTCGTTCCAGTGAGAACAAACCAAGTTTCTCCAACCTCTCTTCATAGCTAATGCCTTCCACACCAGGCAACATGCTGGTGAATCTTTTCTGTGTCCTCTCCAAAGCCTCCATACTCTTCTGGTAGCATGGCAACCAGAATTGCACACTGTATTCCAAGGGCAGCCTAACTAAGGTTCTATAAAGCTGCAACATGACTTGCCAATTTTTAAACTCAATTCCCCGGCCGATGAAGTCAAGCATTCCGTCTGCCTTCTGAACTACCTTCTCCACCTGCATTGCCACTTTCAGTGACCTGTGTACCTGTACACCCAGATCCCTCTGCCTGTCAAAACTCTGAAGGGTTCTGCCATTTACTGTATATTTCCCATCTGTATTTGACTTTCCAAAATGCATTACCTTACAATTGCCCAGATTAAACTCCATCCACTATCTCTCCGCCCAAGTCTCCAACCAGTCTGTATCCTGCTGTATCCTTTGACGATCCTCATCGCTATCTGCAGTTCCACCAACCTTTGTGTCATCTGCAAACTTACTAATCAAACCAGTACATTTTCCTTCAAATCATTTATATATATTATAAACAGCAAAGGCCACAGCACTGATCTCTGAGGAACGCCACCAGTCACAGTCCTCCATTCAGAAACGCACCCATCCACTGCTACCCTACTAAGTTTCTTTCTACTTTCCTTGTATTCCACGCTTGCTCCGTGTATTCCTAGCCTCCTAGCCTTGACAAATGCTTCCTTTTTCCTTTTGACTCGGCTCACAATATCTCTCGTTACCCAAGGTTCCCGAATCTTGCCATACTTATCCTTCATCCTTACAGGAAGGTGCAGGACCTGAATTCCTATCCACTTACACTTGAAAGTCTCCCACATGCCAGATGTTGATCTGCCCTCAAACATCTGCCCCCAATTTGCATTCTTCAGTTCCTGCCTAATATTGTGGTAATTAGCCTTCCTCCAATTTAGCACCTTCACCTGAGGACTACACATCCATCAGTACCTTAAAGCTTATGCAGGGATGTGCCCTCTGCAGACAAAAAGAACAGTCCAGGCATTTCGCCTTTTAAAAAAATGAAACAGAAGCTAGGGGGAAAATAGTTCTGGTGCATTCTCGATGGTGATATCTCAACCAATTAGAGTTGATTTGCCATTTCTCATGCAGTCCAAATTGTTGCTCTCTTTGAAATTTGGCATTCTTGCATCTGTCCTGGTCTTGCATCTGTAAGGTGAAAGCTTTGACAGCATGTCTCTTTTTACTGCAAAACATCATGCTTTAATACATATAATAATAATGTAATGCTTTTTCCAAATCTTTAATTTGGAAAAGGTCAAAGGTTCCTAAAATGTGTCTGAATTTTAACAGAAAGGTTGTTAGCACATAGTGTGCCTTACACGGAACAGTATGATATAATAGTTTTTAAAAGGCAAAAGCTTAAATGTTTTGGGGGAAACTATAGTTTGATTAAGGACAATGGAGTGGAGCTAAGTCAATAGGTATTTTGAAAAGATGTTATGGATCTAATTGCTTTTGTGCTCTAGATTTATAACCGAAGAACATTTGATTTTGTATACAGAGATTAACACAGTCAATCTTTATGATCAGCACTATTGAAAGTAATATTTCTCTGCCCATGGCCTTCCTTGTGGTATTGCATTAAGTACGTCTAACCTTTCCAGCGCAGTTATTCCCGAGAGGAATGATTCAGGACGGTGACGGTAAATTAAAATTATACACTGGTTAAGTGCTCTTCCAAAAAGATAAAAAAGCCTACAAGTACATTGATGTACCATCAATGACGACGAGACGAAATGGTGAACTATTGAGGCTTTATTGTGCTAGATCTTAAGCCTCCTGCAGCTGGAACCAAAATGGAGGCAGCGCAGGAGAGCGTACACTTTTATACAGAGCCTGCTAGGTGGAGCCAGCAGACCAGGATTTACTGTAATGACTGTAGTACAATGGCAGTACTGTAATACACGTAGTGTATGACCAGTGGTGTTTACCACATTCACCCCCTGTTTAAAAAAAGAGTCCAGCGGGGGTGAAGCAACGTTACAGGTCGAGTCTGTCGGGGGCTTTGACCCTCCGCCGCGATCGCCTCAGTCCCTGTTGTGGTATGGGCGCCGATGTGGGTACCTGCAACTCCGGGAGCGTGTTGTCCTCGCCTTCTTCACCCAGTAGTGGATCTGGTGGGGGGACGGGTGCTGCTGGAGTGGGGGTTGCGGTGATAGTCGCTGGTGTGGGGGTGAACGGCACAGGGGCGGGGGTGGCAACCGGAGGGGGAAGGGATGGTACCAGGTCAGGGGTGGTGGTGATTGTGGATGGGGAACCAGCGGGTGCCAGGTCCCCGAGGGAGACTGTATCCTGTCGCCCGTCATGGTGTGCCACATAGGCGTACTGTGGGTTTGCATGGAGGAGGAGGACTTTTTTTACAAGAGGATCTGATTTGTGGCTCCTCGCATGCTTCCGGAGGAGGATGGGTCCAGGAACTGTCAGCCAGGTTGGGAATGAGACCCCGGAGGTGGATTTCCTAGGGAAGGCAAACACACGTTCGTGAGGTAGCAGTGCACAGGAGCGACCGGATGGAGTGGAGCGCATCGGGGAGGACCTCCTGTCAGCGGGAGACCAGGAGACTCCTAGAGCGAAGGGCCAGCAGGACGGCCTTCCAGACCGTCGTGTTCTCCCTCTCCACCTGTCTGTTTCCCCGGGGGTTGTAGCTGGTCGTCCTGTTTGAGGCGATGCCTTTGCTGAGCAGGAACTGACACAGCTCATCGCTCATGAACGAGGATCCCCGATCGCTATGGGTGTAGGTGGGGAAACCGAACAAGGTGAAGATACTGTGTAGGGCCTTGATGACCGTGGCAGAAGTCATGTCAGGGCATGGGATGGCGAAAGGGAAACAGGAATACTCATCAATGATATTGAGAAAGTACACATTGCGGTCAGTGGAGGGGAGGGGCCCTTTGAAGTCGATGCTGAGGTGCTGAAAGGGGCGGGAGGCCTTCACCAGATGCGCTCTGTCCAGCCGGTAGAAGTGCGGTTTGCACTCCGCGCAGACTTGGTAGTCCTTGGTCACAGTCCTGACCTCCTCGATGGAGTAAGGCAGGTTGCGGGCCTTGATAAAGTGGAAGAACCGGGTGACCCCCGGGTGACAGAGGTCATTGTGGAGAGCACGAAGTCGGTCTACTTGTGCGCTGACATAGGGCATCTGGGGGCTCATTGAGCTTCGCGGGCGATATAAGATCTCATAGTTATAGGTAGAGAGTTTGATTCTCCACCTCAAGATCTTGTCGTTCTTAATCTTGCCCCGCTGTGTATTACTAAACATGAAGGCAACCGACCGTTGGTCAGTGAGGAGAGTGAATCTCCTGCTGGCCAGGTAATGCCGCCAATGTCGCACAGCTTCCACAATGGCTTGGGCCTCCTTTTCGACAGAGGAGTGCCGAATTTCGGAGGCATGGAGGGTGCGGGAGAAGAAAGCCACGGGCCTGCCCGCCTGGTTGAGGGTGGCGGCCAGAGCCACGTCCGATGCGTCGCTCTCCACCTGAAAGGGGAGGGACTCGTCGACCGTGTGCATCGTGGATTTGGCAATAAGAACATAAGAACTAGGAGCAGGAGTAGGCCACCTGGCCCCTCGAGCCTGCTCCGCCATTCAATGAGATCATGGCTGATCTTTTGTGGACTCAGCTCCACTTTCCAGCCCGAACACCATAACCCTTAATCCCTTTATTCTTCAAAAAACTATCTATCTTTATCTTAAAAACATTTAATGAAGGAGCCTCTACTGCTTCACTGGGCAAGGAATTCCATAGATTCACAACCCTTTGGGTGAAGAAGTTCCTCCTAAACTCAGTCCTAAATCTACTTCCCCTTATTTTGAGGCTATGCCCCCTAGTTCTGCTTTCACCCGCCAGTGGAAACAACCTGCCCGCATCTATCCTATCGATTCCCTTCATAATCTTATATGTTTCTATAAGATCCCCCCTCATCCTTCTAAATTCCAATGAGTACAGCCCCAGTCTACTCAACCTCTCCTCATAATCCAACCCCTTCAGCTCTGGGATTAACCTAGTGAATCTCCTCTGCACACCCTCCAGTGCCAGTACGTCCTTTCTCAAGTAAGGAGACCAAAACTGAACACAATACTCCAGGTGTGGCCTCACTAACACCTTATACAATTGCAGCATAACCTCCTTAGTCTTAAACTCCATCCCTCTAGCAATGAAGGACAAAATTCCATTTGCCTTCTTAATCACCTGTTGCACCTGAAAACCAACTTTCTGCGACTCATGCACGAGCACACCCAGGTCTCTCTGCACAGCAGCATGTTTTAATATTTTATCATTTAAATAATAATCCCTTTTGCCGTTATTCTTACCAAAATGGATAACCTCACATTTGTCAACATTGTATTCCATCTGCCAGACCCTAGCCCATTCGCTTAGCCTGTCCAAATCCCTCTGCAGACTTCCAGTATCCTCTGCACTTTTTGCTTTACCACTTATCTTAGTGTCGTCTGCAAACTTGGACACATTGCCCTTGGTCCCCAACTCCAAATCATCTATGTAAATTGTGAACAGTTGTGGGCCCAACACTGATCCCTGAGGGACACCACTAGCTACTGATTGCCAACCAGAGAAACACCCATTAATCCCCACTCTTTGCTTTCTATTAATTAACCAATCCTCTATCCATACTCCTACTTTCCCCTTAATGCCATGCATCTTTATCTTATGCAACAACCTTTTGTGTGGCACCTTGTCAAAGGCTTTCTGGAAATCCAGATATACCCCATCCATTGGCTCCCCGTTATCTACCGCACTGTTAATGTCCTCAAAAAATTCCACTAAATTAGTTAGGCACGACCTGCCCTTTATGAACCCATGCTGCGTCTGTCCAATGGGACAATTTCCATCCAGATGCCTCGCTATTTCTTCCTTGATGATAGATTCCAGCATCTTCCCTACTACCGAAGTTAAGCTCACTGGCCTATAATTACCCACTTTCTGCCTACCTCCTTTTTTAAACAGTGGTGTCACGTTTGCTAATTTCCAATCCGCCGGGACCACCCCAGAGTCTAGTGAATTTTGGTAAATTATCACTAGTGCATTTGCAATTTCCCTAGCCATCTCTTTTAGCACTCTGGGATGCATTCCATCAGGGCCAGGAGACTGGTCTATCTTTAGCCCCATTAGCATGCCCATCACTACCTCCTTGGTGATATCAATCCTCTCAAGGTCCTCACCTGTCATAGCCTCATTTCCATCAGTCACTGGCATGTTATTTGTGTCTTCCACTGTGAAGACCGACCCAAAAAACCTGTTCAGTTCCTCAGCCATTTCCTCATCTCCCATTATTAAATCTCCCTTCTCATCCTCTAAAGGACCAATATTTACCTTAGCCACTCTTTTTTGTTTTATGTATTTGTAGAAACTTTTACTATCTGTTTTTATATTCTGAGCAAGTTTACTCTCATAATCTATCTTACTCTTCTTTATAGCTTTTTTAGTAGCTTTCTGTTGCCCCCTAAAGATTTCCCAGTCCTCTAGTCTCCCACTGATCTTTGCTACTTTGTATGTTTTTTCCTTCAATTTGATACTCTCCCTTATTTCCTTAGATATCCACGGTCGATTGTCCCTCTTTTTACCGTCCTTCCTTTTTGTTGGTATAAACCTTTGCTGGGCACTGTGAAAAATCACTTGGAAGGTTCTCCACTGTTCCTCAACTGTTTCACCATAAAGTCTTTGCTCCCAGTCTACCTTAGCTAGTTCTTCTCTCATCCCATTGTAATCTCCTTTGTTTAAGCATAAAACACTAGTGCTTGATTTTACCTTCTCACCCTCCATCTGTATTTTAAATTCCACCATATTGTGATCGCTCCTTCCGAGAGGATCCCTAACTATGAGATCCTGAATCAATCCTGTCTCATTACACAGGACCAGATCTAGGACCGCTTGTTCCCTCGTAGGTTCCATTACATACTGTTCGAGGAAACTATCGCGGATACATTCTATAAACTCCTCCTCAAGGCTGCCTTGACTGACCTGGTTAAACCAATCAACATGTAGATTAAAATCCCCCATGATAACTGCTGTACCATTTCTACATGCATCTGTTATTTCTTTGTTTATTGCCTGCCCCACCATAAGTTACTACTTGTTGGCCTATAGATTACTCCTATCAGTGACTTTTTTGCCTTACTATTCCTGATTTCCACCCAAATGGATTCAACCTTATCCTCCATAGCACCGATGTCATCCCTTACTGTTGCCCGGATGTCATCCTTAAATAACAGAGCTACACCACCTCCCTTACCATCCACTCTGTCCTTCCGAAAAGTTTGATACCCTCGGATATTTAACTCCCAGTCGTGACCATCCTTTAACCATGTTTCAGTAATGGCCACTAAATCATAGTCATTCACGATGATTTGCGCCATCAACTCATTTACCTTATTCCGAATACTACGAGCATTCAGGTAAAGTACACTTATGTTGGCTTTTTTACCTCTGTTCTTAATCTTAACACCTCGATCAGTAACCTCACCTAAGTTATATTTCCTCTTAACCTTTCTCCTAATTTTCCTTGTCGTCGAACCCACATCTTCCTGTAACAACCTGCCGCATCGCTTACCATTAATGTTTTCACTTCCCGTTTTATTTCTTTTAGTATTCCTGGTCCTATTCACTGAGCTCCCCTCAGTCACTGTACCTTGTACTGTCGCCCTTTTTGATTTTTTACTATGGCTTCTCTGCCTTACACTTTCCCCCTTACTGCCTTTTATTTCTGTCCCTGTTTTACTACCTTCCAACTTCCTGCATCGGTTCCCATCCCCCTGCCACATTAGTTTAAACTCTCCCCAACAGCTCTAGCAAACACCCCCCCTAGGACATCGGTTCCAGTCCTGCCCAGGTGCAGACTGTCCGGTTTGAACTGGTCCCACCTCCCCCAGAATCGGTTCCAATGTCCCAGGAATTTGAATCCCTCCCTCTTGCACCATCTCTCGAGCCACGTATTCATCCTCTCTATCCTGACATTCCTACTCTGACTAGCTCGTGGCACTGGTAGCAATCCTGAGATTACTACCTTTGAGGTCCTACTTTTTAGTTTAACTCCTAGCTCCCTAAATTCAGCTTGTAGGACCTCGTCCCGTTTTTTACCTATATCGTTGGTGCCTACGTGCACCACGACAGCTGGCTGTTCACCCTCCCCCACCCAGAATGTCCTGCAGCCGCTCCGAGACATCCTTGACCCTTGCACCAGGGAGGCAACATACCATCCTGGAGTCTCGATTTCGTCCGCAGAACCGCCTGTCTATTCCCCTTACAATTGAGTCCCCTATCACTATAGCCCTGCCATTCTTCTTCCTGCCCAGCTGCGCAGCAGAGCCAGCCACGGTGCCATGAACCTGGCTGCTGCCGCCTTCCCCTGGTGAGCCATCTCCCTCAACAGTATCCAAAGCGGTATACTGTTTTGCAGGGAGATGACCGCAGAGGACACCTGCACTGCCTTCCTACTTTTGCTCTGTCTTTTGGTCACCCATTTACTATCTCCCTCAGTACCTTTCACCTGCGGTGTGACCAACTCACTAAACGTGCTATCCACGACGTCCTCAGCATCGCGGACGCTCCAAAGTGAGTCCATCCGCAGCTCCAGAGCCATCAAGCGGTCTAACAGGAGCTGCAACTGGACACACTTCTTGCACATGAAGGAGCCAGGGACAGTGGACGTGTCCCTGAGCTCCCACATCGCACACGAGGAGCATGACACGGGTCTGAGATCTCCTGCCATGTCTTAAATGTTCGTCTTGATGTGGTTGAAGGCCCGGCGGGCCTCATCCATCAGGTGGAAAATGGCGGACTTGATGAGTGGGCGGGCCTTGTCCGCATAATTAGGGCTTAATATGAGAAGCATCCCAGGCATCGTTTCAGGGCCTTGGGGCAGTGGGAGAGGGGGAGTTCCAGGAGGGGTCGGGCCCTAGGACTCCATTTTCCACAACGTAGCCAAGAATGGCTCAGCGGGTAGTGCGGAAACCGCATTTCTCCTTATTCTAGGTAAGGTTAAGGAGTTTAGCGGTGTGGAGGAATTTCTGGAGATTCGGGTCATGGTCCTGCTGGTCATGGCCGCAGATGGTGATGTTATCCAGATACGGGAACGTGGCCCGCAGCCCGTACTGGTCAACCATTCGGTCCATCTCTCGCTGGAAGACCGAGACCCCATTGGTGACGCCGAAGGGAACCCTAAGGAAATGGTAGAGGCGGCCATCTGCTTCGAATGCACTGTATTGGCGGTCCTCCGATTGGATGGGGAGCTGGTGGTATGCGGACTTCAAGTCAACTGTGGAGAAGACTCAATACTGCGCAATGTGGTTGACCATGTCAGATATGCGGGGGAGGGGGAACGCGTCAAGCTGCGTATACCGGTTGATCGTCTGACTGTAGTCGATGACCATCCGATGTTTCTCCCCAGTCTTAACTACCACCACTTGAGCTCTCCAGGGGCTGTTACTGACCTCATTGACCCCCCTCCCGCAGACGCCGTTGGACTTCCGACCTGATAAAGGTCCTGTCCTGTGCACTGTACCGTCTGCTCCTCGTGGCGACGGGCTTACAGACCAGGCTGAGGTTCGTGAAGAGTGAGGACGGATCGACCTTAAGGGTCGTGAGGCCACAGATGGTGAGGGGGGGGCAGGGGTCCGCCGAACTTCAGAGTAAGGCTCTGGAGGTGGCAGTGAAAATCGAGACCCAGTAACAGGGCAGCGCAGAGATGGGGGAGGACGTAGAGTCTGAAGTTACTGTACTCTATGCCCTGTACGGAGAAAGTCACGACGCAGTAACCCCCGGATCTGTACGGAATGGGATCCGGAGGCAGGGAGATTTTCTGGGTGACGGGGAGGACCAGGAGGGACCAGTGCCTTACCGTATCAGGGTGAATGAAACTCTCTGTGCTCCCGGAGTCAAAGAGGCAGGTCGTCTCATCCCTGTTGATCCGTACGGTCGTTGTAGCGGTCGCGAGGTTGCGAGGCCGAGACTGATCGAGGGTGATGGAGGTGAACTGCGGACGTTGGTGGGAGGGCTGAGCGGCGGTGGCGGAGGTACCGTTGGCCCGCGAATGGCCAGGTGAGCAGGGTTCCTGTGGTGCATTCCAAGATGGCGCCGAAGAAGGCGGCGCCCATGGGGCACACATGGCGGATGACATCCAAGATGGCGGCACCCACGGGCCGCACGTGGCGGCGAACATGGCGGCACCCCTGGATCGCACATGGGGGGTGTAGCGATGTTGGGCCTGGAAACGGCAGCGACCGATTGGGCCTGGCAAACGGTGACAAAGTGGCCCTTCTTGCCACACCCGTTGTAGGTCGCGCTCCGTGCTGGACAGCGTTGTCTGGGGTGCTTGTTCTGGCCACAAAAATAGCATTTGGGGCCTCCGGTGTTAGCTGGCTGCCACGTGGTGCAGGCTTGCGGTGTACCCGGGTCGGATGATGGTGGGGCCCATGACGCCCACGGGGTGCGGCACGGTCGGAGTGTAGGACTCTAGATTGTGGGAGGCCACTTCCAGGGAGTTAGCGAGCTGTAAAGTCTCTGTAAGGTCGAGTGTACCCCCTTCTAATAATCTCTGGCGGACTTAATGCCCGTGACATAGGTGCCTCTGATCAGCAGTTCCATGTGTTGGACTGCCGACACAGCCTGGCAATTACAGTTTCTGCCAAGCATCCGCAAAGCACGCAGGAAATTGTCCTGGGACTCCCCTGGGAATTGCCGTTTCGTGGCCAGGAGGTGCCTGGCGAACACCTGATTAACAGTCTTGATGTACTGTCCTTTCAGTAGTGCCATCGCTTCCGTGTAAGTGGGAGCGTCCTGACTGAGGAGGAAAACTTGTGGGCTCACCCGTGCGGAGAGTATTTGGAGCTTCTGTGGGTCTGAGAGGGCCGCTGTGGATGCTCCAAGATATCCTTCAAAGCAGGCTAGCCAGTGCTCGAAAGTGGCTGTGGCGCCGGTTGTGTGAGGCTTCAGCTCCAGGCGATCTGGCTTGAGTAAGACGTTCATCTTCAAATTCTAGCACAATAAATTCATGTACCATCAATGACTACGAGACGAAATGGTGAACTATTGAGGCTTTATTGTGCTAGATCTTAAGCCTCCTGCAGCTGGAACCGGAATGGAGGCAGCGCAGGAGAACGGACACTTTTATACAGAGCCTGCTTTGTGGAGCCAGCAGACCAGGATTTACTGTAATGACTGTAGTACAATGGCAGTACCGTAGTGTATGACCAGTGGTGTTTACCACAGCCTGGAAATCTGAAATAAAAATAGCAAACGGTAGAATCAGTCGGAGTCAGAGATTGGAATTGACGTTTTGGGTGTGGACCCCGGTTTTCGTGTTCTTCCTAACTTGGGCGAAGCACATTGTTGAGACAGGGAGCCGAGTGAGTGGAAAAGTTGGCAGTGCCCCAGCATTAATAGTCCTCACCCAAACTCGAATATATTCAGCCCAAGTAAGAAAGCTGTCAGGAAGACAGACATGCATCTCAAGCGATGTACACCACAGTGGCAAATCAATGATGCAGACTGCAAATGGGTAAAAGGAAATTAAGCATTGGTTCTTTCGGAATCCTCGAAATGTTGCCGGTCCTGGAAATTGCCATGACCGCGGCCTCATTATCGCAAAGTATCTCAAATTTGCCTTCAATGTTAAGCGTTAGTTATGATCGTTCGTTAAAACTCAATCAACGCGTTAATGTGGGGGTTTTGCAATGCGAGCACTTCTCGTATTAAGTTTAAACGTTCTTCAGTTTCACCCCCAGGTAATACTCCAACGCTGCAATCAATGTAATATTGTTCAAAGAGTGCACGGATGGCAACTAAAGCAAGGTTCATCCCGATTGCGGGATATTAATGTTGCTGTATGCAGTAAAATGTGCCGGGGCATCAAAACTCAGAGCGAGATTTCATTGTGAAATGTTTAATTTTGCACTTGTTGCTCAAATCCCGAGTGACGGCCTGGTTGCTAATTCGGCAGCACATCAGCATCCATCACACACCCTGCTGTCAGTGCTCTGCACCAGCTCTCCTCCCCTTCTCTCTGATACAGACAGCTGCTGTGGCCACTCGAATGCAACACCCACACACATCCTGCACTTTCTCTCTATCAAGCACAAGCGCGCCTCTGGCTTCGGCACCCTGACGTCAAGCCTTTTTTTCCATCTTTGTAGGATTAAAGTGTGAGAGGGAGAATGGTTTTCCCAGCCCCGGCCGAGCCAGCAAGCACCTCCCGTTGACTGGATCCCCCTCTGGAAGTCTCTGCAGCTGCTGAGCTCATGATCCCCCCAGCCATGGTCGCTGTTCATACCTCGTCCCAGTCTTCAGCATCAACAGAATGGGTCGCCTGTCTGGATAAAAGGTAGGAAAGGAAATGTCAACTGGGAACCTTTCAAACACGGAAAACAATGCGGCAAGAGATTTCTCAGAACCAACCCTCCGTTTTGCTTCGTAGAGAATGAAATCAAGCGCGATGATAACAATAGGCGTTTTAATGACTTTGGACTAGCTTACAATGACAGGCAGTCAGGTTAGGAGATGCAGATTTTCTCCCCTATCTCTGAACAATATCAATATTTTATATAATACATTGCGAGCGATTTCCCTGATTACCAAAGAACTGCCGGTTCGCTGCTTATTTCAAACACACAAGTACCGCGATAGGAGAATGCTGTTATTTTGTATATTTATATCCGTAATCAGTCTAAATACCACATGTGCCAATGCTCTATTTAAAGACCCATTTTAAAGAAACGACACCTGTAATTTCCGCAGAGAAATGTTACCAACTTTGATATTTGGGAGGATTTTATTTGGAGTATGTGCATTTCTGAACCACATGTTTCAGTGGGAATACTGTGATGCTGAGTTTGGTGCCCCGTTCCACCAGTTCATTTCTAATGCCAGTGGTGAAAAAGGCAAGGCAAAGTGGATGTGTAGGCCTACCTTTTTGTACATTAAAGTGATGGTATATAGTTTGTACACTATAATTAAATAATGCTGCATTATTTACTCTTGGGCAATTAAAGATTTCAGCTGCCTCTAAACGTTTTCTTGAAATTCAAACCCAATATTTTGTTCTTAAAATTACACGCGACTCCTTAAAGCTTCATTTTCAGTAAAATGAATACTTGATGATTGAAGCTTGCTCTTAATTTATAAACAGCAAATATGATGTTTATTACATTGGTATCTTGTTAAAATGCGATTGATATAAAACGGTAGACAAGCGATTTTCCAATGTTTGTGTGCATATCTATAAAGCAGTAATTCCCAATAATCATACAGAAAATTTACAAATGCACCTGCAGCTTTTGTGATGCTCTGTTGTGTACATCATTCATTGACATAATGTGGATTGATGAAAATTAATGTTAAAATTCACAAGGAATTAAATTAGTATATGAACAGGCAAATCCAAGGCAGTAATATAAGCTCACATGTTAGGATGATAGTTAAGATATGCATCAGGCATTGTTATTCTTTAGTGGATAATAATTTGCAAAATTTACACTGAAAACAACATATGTAAGGTAGCAAGATGCATTAAAGCTCACTTCAAACTTGAGTTAAAATATTCAGTTTTTTAAAATTCCTAAATTGGATGTGGGTATCGCTGGCTGGGCCAGCATTTGTTGCCCATCCCTAATTGCCAACCCCTAATTTAAGATTCAACCACATTGCTGTGGGTCGAGACTCACATGTAGGCCAGACCAGGTAAGGTTGGCAGATTTCCTTCCCCAATGGGCATGAGTGAACCAGATGGGTTTTTACGACAGTTGACAATGGTTTCATGGTCATCATTAAATGTTTAATTCCAGACATTTTTAATTCAAATTTCAACATCCGCCATGGTGGGATTTGAATCTGGGTTCCCAGAGCATTATGTTTGACCTCTGGATTACTAGACCAGTGGCAATACCACTGTTCCTCCCCTGTGTCAGAAAAGAGAATTTTATTTATTTATGCTCCCAACAATTGACTTCAATTGATGCCATAGTCTCGTAATTGTAAACTTTTGTCTTTCAGTGTCATCTTGCCTCAGTTGATAGCACCTTTTTGGGCCAATTTTCTGTCTGGCTGCAGAGGAGCGTTTTGGTGCACCAAAAGGTCACACAGCTTTTTCTTTGGAGGAAATCCAACATTCCTCTGCATTCCCCAATCTGCACCATTTTCCTCTGTCTTTTTGTGGGTTGGGAATGTCATGGCATTCCCTATCGCGGGGGAAGCGCTCAACAGCCGCGACCGGCTTTTATGTTCAGAATGCCGGCTGTGACTCGCCTTTAAGTGCGAACGACGCAGTCTTCCCGCCAGAAGAGGCGTCAGAGAGCAGGTCACATGCCTGGCATGTACACTGACATCACGTACCCTGTACGTCCGTGCTTTTGCATGAAATCACAGAGGAAAAATTTGTCCATTTTCTAGCTGTGAGCTAGCAAGCAACAGGACTGAAGATGCATCATTTTGTTATAAGGAAGAGAGGACCAGAGACATAAACAGGCTACGATCTCACAACTGAATCTGCTGGAGAGAGCTGCACAGGGGAATCCACAGCAGGACAAAGTAGTGCTAGTGTGAGCTGCTCAGTAGTGTCTTTGGCAGGACAAAGTAGTGCTAGTGTGAGCTGCTCAATAGAGTCTATGGCAGGACAAAGTAATGCTAGTGTGAGCTGCTCAATAGAGTCTATGGCAGGACAATGTAATGCTAGTGTGAGGTACGCAGGAGAGTCTTTGGCAGGCCAAAGCAGTGCTAGTGTGAGCTGCACAGGAGAGTCTATGGCAGGATAAAGCAGTGCTAGTGTGAGCTGCATACAGAGCTCCAGAATCTCTGGTGAACAGCCTACTAAGAAGAAACTGAAATCGGGAACAAAGCAGTTTGAAGATGATTTCTTGAGGTATGGCTTTGTTAATTATGTCTGTGCAAATCAGAATGCAAGGCCCATGTGTATTATATGCCGGGAAGTACTGGCAAATGAAAGTTTGGAACTCTCAAAACTTCAAATGCATTTGAAGACGATGCATAACGAGTTCAAAGACAAACCTCTTGATTTTTTTCAAAGGATGAAGCAAGAGCTTAATCTCAAATCACCAGCTGAAGCCCTTAGCAGAAATGTAATATTGAATTACAAAGCACAATTAGCCTCTTACATGATAGCTTACCGTGTAGCTAAAGAGAAAATGCTCCACACTATATCAGAGAGCTTAATTCCTGAAGCATTAGACATGGCTTGTACGGTCTTAAATGAGAGTTCAGCTGAAAAACTGAAATGCATTCATCTTAGCGATAAAGTGGCTCGTCAAATTTGTGATATGACTGAGAATTTAGAAGTCCAGCTTATTTCTCGTTTAAAGTCAGCACAGGAGTTCTCAATACAACTGGATGAAAGTCCAGAGGGGGGATTCTCCGTTTCTGAGACTAAGGGCTGGATTATCCGATTGCCGACGGCGAAATCTCGTTCGGCGATTGGCTGGAGAATTGTTTTTTATGCCGAAATCGGGGGCGGCGCCGTTTTTCAGATGCTCCGTCCCCCTCAAAAACAGTATCATCGCTGAGTACGCTGCACGCTGTTGGGAAGGCGTCACCTAAGGCCCTCCCGCGATGCTCCACCCCCGATGGGCCGACATCCTGATGGCTTGGGGCGCGTGTGCTCACACTTTTCAGGGACTTCGCGTGGCGGATGCGGGCTGTGTCCAGCGCCGCCACAGCCCGGGAGGGGGTGGGGGTTCAGCGGGGGCTAGGGGGACTGGTGGGGGGTGGTCCAGGGATGGCGACTGGCGTTACAGGGGGCACTATCTGGCAGGCTGGGTCCGGCCCCATGTTGTACGGCGTGACCGCTGCAGATCACTGCAGTGCACATGCGTGGCCACGGACCCAGCAATTCTCCGTTCATATCTGCAGGTAAAGTCGGGGGCTTTATGTGGCGCAGCTGCTAGCTCCCCAGCGGGTGGAGCATCGGTGTGGGGGGGGGGGGGGGGGGGGGGCGACTTTTTGGTTGTAAGACTTGACACATACTCCGGACATAACCTCAAAATCGGAGAATCCAGCCTCAAGTGTTGACGCCAACACACAATCCATGAATTCTTATGGCAGGAAAACCAGCACACACCTGGACCGATTCCGCTACTGTTGAGGGGCTAGCATCAGTGCTGCGTGGAACACAATCGATTCCATTGAAAAATGGTGCAGGATTTGCCTCATCTGTGATCGACACTTGGGAGGCTGACAAGCTGCACATACACTTATCCCAGCCAACAAGATGGCACTGGTTGTGCTGGAGCGTGCCCGTACAGCTGATGGGTCAGCTGGGGCCAGAGGGCACCCAGGGGGATGCCCTGGGGGGCATCTATTCGACCTGTGGCACTATGTTCAAAGTGGGCTGTTAGCCATGTGTGCAGCTGCATGGCTGCCTTGCTGTTTGCGGCAATGGTGCTCCATGTCCGTCCACCCTGACCCTACAGCCCACTTCCTGACCACCCCTCACTACCCCCCCCGGCCCTGGCAGAAGCCCCCTGGTCAGCGGCACAACTGTCAGCAAACTATGGTGATGTTGGACACCTTCTGTACCCCTTCTCTGTCCCTCAGCAGCCGCCACACCAGTTTCATTATTTTTAAAAGCACAAGTGAACTTTGCCTTCGGGAACTCGGCCCATCAGAAGTGGAGAATCGCGGAGTCCACGGAGAATACCGGGTCAGGCCCACTAATGATATGCAAACAGTGTCTACTGTACGTGCGTTCCAGAATCCATTGGCTCCACTGTCGAGGTGCTGGAGCATTGTGATTTGGCGTCAAATCAGCACCTGCCGTGTCGGAACCGACTATCCGCCCAATCACCTTTCCCGATTTCAGCGTCAGCTAACAGAGAATCCTGCCCCAGATGTTTCAACCAAACATACCTTGCTATTTTACATTAGGTATGTTTGGTACAATGAATTTGTTGAGTATTTGTTGAGCTGTCTGATATTGCCAACCAGCACAACTGGGGCACAGATTTATGATGCATTGAATAGATATGTGGTTGGAAAGTGCGGACTCAACTGGCCTCATTGGAAAGGAATCACAGGCAATGGGGCAGCCAATATGACTGGGAAAAACAGTGCACTTATAAGAAGGATTAAGGAGGCAGCTGCTCTGGGCATTGTTTGGAATCATTGTTTATTGACCATGAGGAATTATATCTGATCTTGAAGTGGTGTTGGAAGGAATTGTAAAAGTTGTGAATTTCATTAAACGCAATGCACTTAATACTAGACTTTTTGCGGCTCTGTGTTTCATTATGGAGGTCGAGCACACACATTTATTGTTCCACACAGGGGTGTGTTGGCTGTCATGGGATCGGGTGCTTGTCAGAGCTTGCAAACTGAGGTATGAAATCCACGCTTTCCTCCTTGAGAAATTGTCCCCTCTGGCTGATTTGTTTGATGATGAAACTTGGAGGATAACTATGTCTTACCTGGCAGTCACCTTTTCAATTTGAAATGAACTGAACCTCAAATTGCATGGGAAGGATGATGTTTGCTTTTGGCACAGTGAAGAAATAGATGCATTCTGAAAAGTCATTGAACATTTGGTAAGCGCAAGTAGAAAGCTAAAACTACTACATGTTCCCCACACTGCTACGATACAGTGTTAGTAAGGGAATGGTCAATAGACTGGCAAGCCTCGTTCAGTTGCATGTGGCTGAACTGATCAACAGTTTTTGTCGCTATTTTCCAGAGTGCAAGTTTCAGATTTTGAAAGAGAAGAGGTGGGAAAAGAATTTGTTTTGAGTTTGAGACCCCAGAATCAATTATTAGCTTTCGGCCTACTCCAAATGAAGAGACTGAACTTCTGCGCCTCACCTGTGACAAACACATTAAAAACACACCACAAGTCCATCAGGCTGTCAGCATTCTGGAGAAATGTCTCTGAGGACTATCCAGTGCTGAGTAAAATAATCATCTTGTTGCTATTACCCTTCACAATGACCTACATGTGCAAGGTTGGATTTTCCGTCCTCACAAAGATGAAAACAGCACAAAGGAACCGGCTGAACTCTGCATCTGATATGCGCATTGCCCTCTCCCCCGTGAACCTAGTTGGAGTGAGATCGTGAGGACCAAGCAGGCTCACCTGTCGCATTAAAGGTAAGTGAAAATGGTGTGCTACGAAAGTCAGCCGGCGTGGGTCTCTAAGGTGGGCCGTTTGGTAAAAGCGGGTCCCGGGAAAAAAAGGTTGAAACACACTGGTCTCGTGTGCAAAACACAATGCCATCCCCATTGATACGGTATCTCATTTAAAATGAAGCGACACTTTCCCACACAAGCTCACGCTCTCTAGCACGGCTTGTAAACTGCACTGTAAACCCAATCTTGGTGTTAAATGACCAAAGTGGCCCATGAAGTAACAAGTGGTTCAGGTGTGCAATTTGTGAGCTGCACATTTGTGCAGGTTGGGTTTTTCCGAGCCTGGAGGAAGATTTGGCTCTTTCTCGCTAAGTTGATTCAAGCCTCCAATCTGGAGCACATATTCTCGGCTGATACTTTAATGTAGTACTGACGAAATGCTGCCTTATTGGAGGTACTTGCTTTTGGATGAGATGTTAAACCATGACCCTATTTAGCAGTTCTGATGGATGTAAAATCTTTCATGGCACCTTGCAAAGAAGAGGAGGGAATTGTTGTGGTGTCCAGATCAAATTTCGCCTCGCCAACATCGCCAAAAAAACCCTGAAAATGCTAAGTTTGTTATGAAATCCGTTGCAATATTCTGAGGGCAAGAAGCTATCTGCATGCAAGCACATTTGTACTTCTTTGAACAGGAACAGCATAACATAAAATATGATGATGTGGAGATGCTATGATTGAACACTATTTTTTGCATGTTCTACGATGCTGCTAGACATGTCGGGCGCGATTTAACGGAAAAGACTCTTAAGTATAATTTTGGATTGGATTGGATTTGTTTATTATCATGTGTATCAAGGTACAGTGAAAAGTATTTTACTGCGAGAAAAAAATGCTGGGAGTTTCCTGTTGGCTCTTCTGGCGTGTTCGCCACACTTCATCACTTTTTTGGGCCCTGGGGAGTGTCTCACCAGTTTAGCCGACACTTAAAAATGTTTTAATCACTGTGGAGCTGAGCTCAGACATTGGGCCGCCATTTTGAAAGGGTGTCCTAATCTCAAAGTGAGCTTGTGAGTCCTCCACAACCCCCACCCATGGACAGCGTCACCCCCCACAAACATGGGCATTACCGCCCCAAGTGAGGACAGCCCGCCATGTTCTTCAGGCTCCACCCCACAGCCCCTTACAGACCTCCCCTTTCAGGACTCCCACCCGTCATCCCAGCCCCCTGCTACCTCCCAGAGGCCCCTTACCTGCCCTGCACCCCCCACTGTTCATACCCCCTTACACCCTCCTTTCATGGGCATAGCCCCCCCTTGAGCCTTGACTCTTGGCAGTGCCAGCCTGGCACCCTTTCATTGGCACACTGGCAGTGCTCCTGCCGGCTTGTAAGTGTCAAGGTACCAGGCTGACAATTCCAAAGTGCCCGTGTTCGAGGGGGAGGGCCAAGGGGCCACCCTGCACTCTCCCTGGCCACTCTTTCGATGGCCTGGAAGACCCCCCCCCCCCCCCGCCCCACCCTCCCTCCCGTGTGCCGTTCCGCCTGGTCCACATTTGTATGGACCAGTACTGAATGGTGCCCAGCTGTGGCCTCCCTGGGGAGACCAGTAGATCCATTGAAGCTGGCATATACCCGGGTAAGTAGGCCTAAAGCAGATTTAAGGCCGACATACGTGAGCGTGGCTTGGTCCCGCCCATTGTGGTCATGTTCCTGATCCCTACACCTCGTGGTACTTGGGTAGATCCTGCAAGTTGTCGTGGCTGTCGGGAAGCCGATGGGAGGCTTCACCCAGCATCTACCGGCCATGTCGCCCTCTCATAGGAGCGCGACGTAGCCTGTAGATCGCGCCTGTTGTGTGGTATTCTTCATTTGTGCATTGCTTATTCAAAACAAGAATACAGTGCATGTGTGAGACAGAGAGACAATGCCACTGGGATTTAGTCGCCATGAAGTAATGAAATGCCATAGAGTGTGATAGTGATCCCAGCTTCCATTGCTGACCAGAGTGTCATCTGCACTCTCACCTCTGAGTTGTGCCCCAATTCCCATTTAACGGCTTAATTTAAGCAGGAGCTCCAGTACTGAGTGAGTGTTGCACTGTCAGGGGTGTCATCTTTTGAATGGGATATGAATGTGAAACACCTTCTGCCCTCTGAAGTGGATGGAAGAGATTCCGTGGCACTATTTCAAAGAATTCTCCCTAGAATCCTGACCAATATTTAATCCACAACCATGGTCTGCTCTTTTCCACACTCATGTTTTGTGAGATCTTGCTGTGTGCATTTTGGCAGCTGTGCATCCTATATTTCAAAATTACTTATTTAGCTGTAAAGCATGTTGGTACTTCCTAAGGTTGTGAAAGGTGCTATATAAATGCAAGTTGTTCCCCCTTTGGGTCATAACATACTATGATAGTATGAGAAGCACTGCACAGCTTCTGGTTATCGAGCTCAATATTGAATTTAGATATTGGTAACAATGAATACATTTGAATGATTTGAATTAAGTTTATTGAACATAAGCTTAATATATAGCTCCATATGCATGAAGATACGTTGCAATAATAGAAGAATATACACAAAATATATCAGTGTTACACACCCTGATTATACTCAGCTGTTCATTGAGACTATTTGTGATGTTTACATAATGTAGAATGTTTGTCATCTGACTACTTTAATAAGATAGTTTGACTGTTACATTTCTAAGAGCAAAGATTATTGTAAGTCAGCCTGCATATATACATAATTGTTGCCATTGGGATTTGAGAGATACTGGAATGGCAGGATTTATTGTTAATTCTCCATTGCCCCGAGAGTAAGTCAGCCGGATAGGGAGGGATGGCAGATTCCTTACATGAAAGACATTCGTGAATCAATTGGTTTTTTACTACACTCCAGAAGCCTTCATCATCAAGGGGATAGAGAGACCCAAAGTATTGGAAAATGCACGATAAAGAACATTTTACAGAATTAACATCCTTTTCCCAAAGAAAGCATATTATCTGATGTACTCTCAATGGTGATTTACTTTACTTTCCACCCAATATTTAGAGGTATTTGCATGTTACTGGAACAAAATCCTGATTATACCGTCTAAGCAGCCACATATTATATCCTATGTTAATGAAGTATTTCAACTCAAGTCATAGTCATTTTAACAATAGATTTAAAGCATATGCTTTCTGAGTTGATCTTTCCTGCACACTCCAAAATGGTTGTCTGATATTGAATGTACAGCCTGACTACTTTCATGTTAAGTGAGATAGGTGATGCATTATTTGTTTTTATTGACCTGGGAGACTTTGGGCGGGATTCTCCGTTGGCCCACGCCAAAATCGCGAAATGCGATTCGGCGAGAATAGGTTCCAACGCTAAAATCGCGGCGGGCACCGATTTGACACCAAATCACAATTCTTAGTCAGCTCAACAACGGTGTCAATACGGTCCGGGAAGCACATACAGTAAACACCGTTTGCATATCATTAGTGGGCCCGACCCGGTATTCTCTAGGGCCTCCGCCATGCTCCGCCTCTGATGGGTCGAGTTCCCAACGGCACGGTTCACTTGTGCTTCTCAAAATCATGAAGCCGGTGTTGTGGCTACTGAGGGAGAGAGAGGGGAGATGGAAAGTGTCCAACAGCCTCATAGTTTGCTGACAGTTGTGCCGCTGGCCGAGAGGCTTCTCCCAGGGCCGTGAGGAGTAGCGGGGTTGGCCAGGAGTATGGCTGTGCGGTCGGAGTGGACAGGCATGGAACACCATTGCCACAGCTGGCAAGGCAACCATGCAGCTGTGAACGCTTCGGACTTCCCACTGTGAACTTAGGGCCACGGGTCGCATAGATGTCCACTTAGGCCACCCCCCCAGCTGTATGGACGCGCTCCAGTGCACCCAGTGCCATCTTGTTGGCTGGGATGAGCGTGTGAGGATTGCAATGTGTATTTACGGCTGCAGCTTGTCAGCCTCCCGAATGTCAATTACGGACTCGGCGAATCCCACACCGTTTTTCATTGGAATCGATTGTGTTCCACATGGTGTCGGTGCTAGCCCCACCACAGTTGCTGAATCAATCCAGGTTCGGTGCCGTGTTTTTTGTCGTGAAAGTCCACAAATTCTGCATTGGCTTCAACACTGAGGGCTGGATTCTCCGGTGCCAAAATCGCGTTCAGTGACAGGGCAGAGAATCCGTTTTGACGCCAATATCGGGAGCGCCGCCGGATTTTGTATTCTCTGCCCCCTGAAAAACCGCACCGATTATCCACGGCTTCATGCCATTGCCTGACGCCCGCACCGCAATGCTACGTCCCTGACCGGCCGAGTTCACAACGGCGTTGGTTACGTGTGCTCACACCGTGCTGGAACCTTGCGTGGCGGCTGCGGACTCAGTCCGGCGCTGCCACAGTCGGGATAGGGCAAATCCACAGGTAGGGGGGGCTTCATTCGGGGCTGGGTGCATTGTGGGTGGGCGGTCCGGGGCACGCGAGTGGCCGAAGGGGGGCACTACTTTTGCGGGCTGAGTCTGCCATGAAGCGTGGCGCGGCCGCTGCAATCCGCCGCTGTGCGCATGCGCGGCCACGTAACCGGAAATGCTCAGGGCCATATCGGCAGCTCAAGCTGCGAGCTGTGCGCTGCCTCCCTGCTAGCCCCCAGCAAAATGGGAAATCGGTGGCTGTTTTGCGCCAGTTTTCTTGGCGTAAAAGACCATCGTTTTCACGCCGGCGTGGGGACTTAGTCTCCAAAACGCAGAATCCAGCCCTTAGTCTCAGAAATGGAGAATCCCGCCCTTTGGTTCTGAAGATTCAGATTGATTAAACATTAATGACTGATGTGATTAATTTTCACAGGGATTGCAGTACACCGATTATGTGCTGATACTGTTGGTAAAAGTTACTTCTGTAATCATGTTATAAGCGACTAGGACCTTGTAGACTAATTTCTCTGGTCACTGCTATTTTACACACAAGAAGGCATCAGTATGTCTGTGGGCCAGCAGCAGAATTCTTTGCTATTACTGCATTGATTTCAATTAATTATACATAGGTACTCATCTGTACAATAGCTGAGTAGGTACATATATATATTAATAGGAGAGCCTTCTGGTCAGTGATCTAATTCGAAGAATATCATAGATATGAATGCTAGACAGTGAAACAGCAGCTACACCTCATTTAGTTTTGCCAAATAAAGACAAAGTAAGATATCTGCAAACAGTATTTTTTTAAAATATAAATTTCGAGTACCCAATTATTTTTTTCCAATTAAGGGGCAATTTAGCGTGACCAATCCACCTACCCTGCACATCTTTTTGGATTGTGGGGGCGAAACCCACGCAAACACAGGGAGAATGTGCAAACTCCACACGGACAGTGACCCAGAGCCGGGATCGAACCTGGGACCTCAGCGCCGTGAGGCAGCAGTGCTAACCACTGTGCCACCATGCTGCCCCATCTGCAAACAGTATTAACTGCTGGGTGACAAGTGAACCTGCAGTGGTTAACATCTTGTTTAGTATTGTTCTTTATTTTCTTTAGTAATTAATCCAGGTCTGTGCAGATGATCAAAGCTGTTGGATCTTTTCTGTTTTTCATGTGTTCTCTGTGGCCTGGAGCTTAGATAATGCTTATATGCTGCCCTGACCGATCTATCTTGTTAAGGTCATTGCTTAGATACACACTGTGGAGAGGTTGGCCTGAATTTACTTGCTGCTTGATATGGGGAATTTTCAGATCACTAAACGCTTCTAAATTTACAACTCGGAAACCAGTGTGTCTTTCTTCTGTTCAACACTTAACAGTTTGACACTTTGAAGCTGATGACTTGAATGTAACAGATGCTCCAAAAACATTTTGAATCATAGAATAGAATCCCTACAGTGCAGAAGGAGGCCATTTGGCCCATTGAGTCCGCACCGACCCTCTGAAAGAGCACCCAAGCCAGGCTCCTGCCCTATCCCTGCAACCCCGTAATCCCACGTAACCCACACAACCCTGGACACCAAGGCACAATTTATCACGGCCAATTCACCTAACCTCCATACCTTTGGACTGTGGGAGGAAACTGGAGCACCCAGGGGAAACCCACGTAGACACAAGGAGAAAGTGCAAACTCCACACAGACAGTCAAGGCCGGAATTGAACCCGGGTCCCTGGTGCTGTGAGGCAGCAGTGCATTTTGTAGATCTTTCAATTTTCCCCGCCCCTCCTCTGCTGAAAATCACAGTTTCATTAGAGAGAGCACCTTGAAAATAACCCCAAGGTAAATAAAAGGTGATTTAGTGTTTTTTTTAGTAGATTTCTCCGTATTTACCATTGCATAAAGGGTTGTTAGTTCGGTGACAATAACTCAGCTTATGATTTGCACCTACACGTTTTATGACAAACTTTAATACATTGGCTCATAATGGTCTGCCATATTAAATGGCATACAAATAATTAAACTTGGTCCCCAGGCCCCAACTACCTCGAGAATGCTCTGACCCCCCAATAGAACAATGTAACCTGGGACGCGATTCACCGATCCCCCACCGGATTGGAGAATCGCCGGGGGCTGGCGTGAATCCCGCCCCCGCCGTGTCCCGAATTCTCCGCCACCAGAGATTCGGCGGGGGCGGGAATCGCGCCACGCCGGTTGGCGGAGGCGGGAATCGCGCCGCGCTGGTCGGCGGGCCCACCCCCGGCGATTCTCCGGCCCGCGATGGGCCGAAGTCCCGCCGCTGTCAACCATCTCCAGCCGGCGTGGATTAAACCAGCTTTTGAACGGCGGGACAAGGCGGCGCGGGCAGGCTCCAGGGTCCTGGGGGGGGGGGCGTGGGGCAATCTGGCCCTGGGGGGTGCCCCCACGGCCTGGCCCGCGATTGGGGCCCACCGATCCGCGGGCGGGCCTGTGCCGTGATGGCACTCTTTTTCTTCCTCCTTCGCCATGGTCTTCACTATGGCGGAGGCGGAAGAGACTCCTTCCCCTGCGCATGCGCGGGGTTGACATCAGCAGCCGCCGACGCTCCCTCGCATGCGTCGCCCAGCGGAAACCACTCCGGCGCGGGCCTAGCCCCTCAGGTGAGGGCTTGGCCCCTAAAGGTGTGGAGACCTCCGCACCTTTGGGGCGGCCCGACGCCGGAGTGGTTCCCGCCACTCCATTACGCCGGAATCCCCCGCCCCGCCGGGTAGGGGAGAATCCCGCCCCTGGTTCCTGATGTACCCTCAATTACCATGAGACGAGAATGGTGAAACAATCGAGGCTTTATTGCACAAGATGTTGTGCCTCCTGTAGCTGGAACCAGAATGGGAGCAGCGCAGGAGAGCAGACACTTTTATACGCCGCCTACTTGGAGGAGCCAGCAGGCTGGGATTTACTGTAGTACCTTTAATACACAGGCAGTGCCGTCATACATACAATATATCACTAGTGGTGTTTACCACAGTTCCCAAGTCTGGACTCGAGGATTGAATAGAAAACTCTTACCATTACATGACAGTTTACTGGGATGTATCACATTCCTCAATGTGATGCCCTTCACCTTCAGTATGTACATTTAATACAATTCTGTCAGACAAGAAATCCAGCTATATGCCACCAAATAAATTTCTTTAACATAGAATACATAAATGTACAGTCTTCATTGTAAATAATATATGTTACAGTAATTATAAACTTTATCATTTCTTTGATTAATAGAATAAGCATGATTTCCCTGGATTATTTCTCTATATGTTATAGAATCATAGAAACCCTACAGTGCAGAAAGAGGCCATTCACCCCTCGAGTCTGCACCGACTCACTGAGTGAGCACTCTACCTAGACCCAATCCCCGACCCTATCCCGTAACCCAACCTAGGGGCAATTTATCATGGCCAATCCACCTAACCTTCACTTCTTTGGACTGTGGGAGGAAACCGCAGCACCCGGACGAAACACACGCAGACAAGATTAGAACGTGCAGACTCTGCAGTCACCCAAGTTCAGAATCAAACTCTGGTCTCTGGCGCTGTGAGGCAGCAGTGTTAACCACTAATCCGTTTTAATATCTGAGCCAAGTACATTGAACAACTGCGATGATTGGCAATTAACACATTGTCCATCAGAGGTATAATAAATCCTCACACCCCAATTTTCCCTGGCTAGCCCCCACCACCCGAATCTGCTCCCCCCCACCCCGATTTCCTCAACCTGACATGACCTGACTACCTCCCACCACCAGATTCCCCCCCGATCCAACCTACCCACCTATCAGTCTACTCCTTACCCACTTACCTTCTCTCTGTAGCCTTTCAAAGAAGTTTTGGGACAATTAACCTCTTACAGAATACAACAGCTTGTGCTGTAAAGAAGGTGTGTGGTTTCTGCACAGATTCTATCCATTGCTCCTTCTGATGTTTCCTGCACTGATTGAATTCTGTAGTATCCTCTATTAGAAAATTGCACTGAAAAATTGGAGGAAGGTAAATGTGTATTTTTTTTAGTCTTATCAGGGTAGGAAATAGGGGTTCTAACACTGAATGGAAGATTTGGGCCTAAGAATTTGAAACCGTGTTGGACAAGGAACTGGGGTTGATATTTTCCGGGAATGAATTTTGGAAGAGCTGAAACAGATGGATAATGTCGATTTAAAGGAAATGAGGAAGTAATTGAGAACAGTTTTGTCAAAAGCAGAAACCCTGGAGTTGGCATGGCGTCTCAGAATGATAATTTAAAGAAGTGACTGTGTGGATGGGATAGTTTACATTTATCGTAAGATTGACTTAGGTGCAGAAGTGCTGTGCTTTGAGTGTAGTTGGGGTGAGGGAAATTTAGATCAAGGATGAAATAAACATAAGAGCACAATAAATATATGCAGGAGTAGAACATCCATCACCTTGAGCATGCTGCGCAATTCAGTAAGGTCATGGCTGAACTTATGTATCACCTCCATGTTCCTGCCCTGTGCCCATATCCAGCCCTCTGATAATTCCATATATTTCAAATGAGATCATCCCTCATTTTCCTAAACTCCAGAGAATGTAGGCCGATTGTACTCAATCGCTATTCACTCTATCCTCACCTTATTCAGCTTGGGCACCACGGTTCCTCATCCTGTGATGCCAAGAGGTTTTCAGAGCATTTGGGAGGATGATAGATAAGAAAGAATTTGAACAAAAAAATGTCATGGTTTAAATCTGATAAGGCAGTGTTTTTCAAACTTTTTTGCCCGGGACCGATTTTTTACCAACCGGCTATCCCTCGGGACCCACGCCAGCCAGCCAACATTCACGACCCACACCAGTCGACATTCGCGACCCACGCTGGCCAACCTTCGTGATCCACTTTGCCCGAACTTTGCGGCTGACTCTTTTTGCTCACCTTTAATGCGACAGGTGAGCCTTCTTGGTCCTCATGACCTCATTTGTTTTGCTATCCAATGTTACATTTCTGCCAAGGACTTCAGCTGATGGTTTAAATTCTCGCTGCATCCTTTGAAAAAAATCAAGAGGTTTGTCCTCGAAGTTGCCATGCTCAGTTGTCAAATGCTTTTGAAGTTCTGAGGGTTTAATCTTTCATTTGGTAGTGCTTCCTGCACATAGCGCACATGGGCATTGCAACCTGATTTGCATTGGCACAATTAATAAGGCCACACCTTCAAAAAGCATTTTTGCATTGCTCTGTTTACAATTTCAGCTTCTTCTTAATGGGTTGTTCATCACAGGCCCTGGAGCTCACACCAGCACTGCTTTGTCCTGCCATGGAGTCTCCTGAGAAGCTCTCTCCAACAGATTCAGTTGTGAGTTCCTGGCCTGGTTGCGTCTCTTGCCCTCTCTTCCTTATTACAAACTGATCCATCTTCAGTTCTTTTCACACTCACCTTGCTTGCTGGTAGCTACAAAATGTAGGAATCTCTCCTTCTGGATTTTGCAGTCAAAGCACGGATCACGTGACATCAGTGTACGTGCCGGATGCGTGATCTGCTCTCTCTCACCACTTCTGGTGCGAAGCCTCTGCCCTTTTTAATAAGAAATTTGTTCCTGGGACAGCACACAGACGTCAGGAGGAGGCAGTACTGGGACAGCGTGCTGACGTTAGGATGAGACGATACTGGGATAGTGCGCTGATGTCAGGAGGCGGCATTCTATCCCGCTAGGCACCGGGCCTGTGCTCTGCTGGATCTGCCTGAGGGGGCAGGCATGTGGACAGCATTCTCTTTTTTAAAAACAGCACATGGAGTCCCATGTTTTATTTGTGAAGACTGGTAACTTATAATACACCATTATAGTGGCACGATTGCAGAGGTTTCAAACGTTCATACAGATTTCACATGCTGGTCCTTAAATTCCACTTGGCCTGCCCCAGAGGAGAGCCACACATCATTTATTTTCTGTGATTGCTGCTGGTGCGTTCTTTATGGATCTGTTTGAAGAACAAACAAATTGCTGCATTCACTGTATATGTAGCTATCACATGCTTCCTCCTCCCTGTGATGGTGTTGACATTGAAGTACTTGTAGATGCCAGTGAATTGGTGCTGATTGCCAGCATCATTACCCACCATTCTCACTCCTCACACAAACTTCATTCGGCCACTCTCCGTGTCCTTCACAGTCCCAAAGCTCCAACAATCCCAGCGCCAGATGTACCACCGCTGCCTCCTACTACTGGTCACCGGAACAATTAAACGTCAGGTGTGATGTTAGGAAAGTTAATCACCCATTGGATAAGTAGGATGTCAATCGGATGGAGCAAGGCAAAATGCTGCAGCTGCTGGCTGTCCCGGCCGACATTCTCAACCTAAAAGTTGGTCGTGGCTGTTGGGCGCTTCTCCCGCGATCGGGAGCACCTCGACCAATCACTCCACGACCCTCCCGCCACCTGCACGCGACCCTGGGTTTGAAAAACCCTGTGACAAGGCATTCAGATAATGAAGAGGTGCTGAAGTAATAGGATTAGTGAGGTCATGGGCGATCAGAGACTCATTTGCAAGGGATAATGTTTAATAATAATGTGGTAATTACAGACGTGAGGAAATGGTCAGATGAGAGGGTATAGTAACAGGAGGAGATTGGAGAGCTTTGCTCTAGGGGAGGACCCTTGCAGAGACAATGTTGTTTTCTACTTTGGAAGAACCAGTAACATTGGAGCAGAATGACACTTCCAAGAGTGAGGAATGCCTGGGATGGGTGTAGGAGAGGAGGCCAGCAGAGGATCAGTGCTGCATGGAATGGGACATAAAACAGTCAGATTGAGAAATGGCAGGTGGTTAATAACAAGATCCAAGAAAGTAGGAAGTGGGGGTTGGGGTGCTGGTAAGAGGGGCAGAGTTGCTAGATCGGAAAGGATGACAATCAATTTAAAAAAAAGAGACTGAAAGTTTGGGCTCAGGGTGGCTGCCAAACATGCCAGTAGTCGGCTGAAAGAAAGGATTGGGACTTGCATAAACTGAATAACGTGAGCATCATTTGTCATCGATATTGAACAAGTCCTAAAAAGCCACCTAATGGTGCAAGAGGTGAGAAAAAAAGGAAGGAAATCCAGGAAGCTGACAGTCGATGAAGCAAACTTGAAGACAGTTGAATTTCATCTTCAGTTGCATCCAAGGCAGCTTCACGTTATTCACAATTGTCTGTGAATCAATTGGTTTTTTACTACACTCCAGAAGCCTTCATCATCAAGGGGATAGAGAGACCCAAAGTATTGGAAAATGCACGATAAAGAACATTTTACAGAATTAACATCCTTTTCCCAAAGAAAGCATATTATCTGATGTACTCTCAATGGTGATTTACTTTACTTTCCACCCAATATTTAGAGGTATTTGCATGTTACTGGAACAAAATCCTGATTATACTGTCTAAGCAGCCACATATTATATCCTATGTTAATGAAGTATTTCAACTCAAGTCATAGTCATTTTAACAATAGATTTAAAGCATATGCTTTCTGAGTTGATCTTTCCTGCACACTCCAAAATGGTTGTCTGATATTGAATGTACAGCCTAACTACTTTCATGTTAAGTGAGATAGGTGATGCATTATTTGTTTTTATTGACCTGGGAGACTTTGGGCGGGATTCTCCGTTGGCCCACGGCAAAATCGCGAAATGCGATTCGGCGAGAATAGGTTCCAACGCTAAAATCGCGGCGGGCACCGATTTGACACCAAATCGCAATTCTTAGTCAGCTCAACAACGGTGTCAATACGGTCCGGGAAGCACATACAGTAAACACCGTTTGCATATCATTAGTGGGCCCGACCCGGTATTCTCTAGGGCCTCCGCCATGCTCCGCCTCTGATGGGTCGAGTTCCCAACGGCACGGTTCACTTGTGCTTCTCAAAATCATGAAGCCGGTGTTGTGGCTACTGAGGGAGAGAGAGGGGATATGGAAAGTGTCCAACAGCCTCATAGTTTGCTGACAGTTGTGCCGCTGGCCGAGAGGCTTCTCCCAGGGCCGTGAGGAGTAGCGGGGTTGGCCAGGAGTATGGCTGTGCGGTCGGAGTGGACAGGCATGGAACACCATTGCCACAGCTGGCAAGGCAACCATGCAGCTGTGAACGCTTCGGACTTCCCACTGTGAACTTAGGGCCACGGGTCGCATAGATGTCCACTTAGGCCACCCCCCCAGCTGTATGGACGCGCTCCAGTGCACCCAGTGCCATCTTGTTGGCTGGGATGAGCGTGTGAGGATTGCAATGTGTATTTACGGCTGCAGCTTGTCAGCCTCCCGAATGTCAATTACGGACTCGGCGAATCCCACACCGTTTTTCATTGGAATCGATTGTGTTCCACATGGTGTCGGTGCTAGCCCCACCACAGTTGCTGAATCAATCCAGGTTCGGTGCCGTGTTTTTTGTCGTGAAAGTCCACAAATTCTGCATTGGCTTCAACACTGAGGGCTGGATTCTCCGGTGCCAAAATCGCGTTCAGTGACAGGGCAGAGAATCCGTTTTGACGCCAATATCGGGAGCGCCGCCGGATTTTGTATTCTCTGCCCCCTGAAAAACCGCACCGATTATCCACGGCTTCATGCCATTGCCTGACGCCCGCACCGCAATGCTACGTCCCTGACCGGCCGAGTTCACAACGGCGTTGGTTACGTGTGCTCACACCGTGCTGGAACCTTGCGTGGCGGCTGCGGACTCAGTCCGGCGCTGCCACAGTCGGGATAGGGCAAATCCACAGGTAGGGGGGGCTTCATTCGGGGCTGGGTGCATTGTGGGTGGGCGGTCCGGGGCACGCGAGTGGCCGAAGGGGGGCACTACTTTTGCGGGCTGAGTCTGCCATGAAGCGTGGCGCGGCCGCTGCAATCCGCCGCTGTGCGCATGCGCGGCCACGTAACCGGAAATGCTCAGGGCCATATCGGCAGCTCAAGCTGCGAGCTGTGCGCTGCCTCCCTGCTAGCCCCCAGCAAAATGGGAAATCGGTGGCTGTTTTGCGCCAGTTTTCTTGGCGTAAAAGACCATCGTTTTCACGCCGGCGTGGGGACTTAGTCTCCAAAACGCAGAATCCAGCCCTTAGTCTCAGAAATGGAGAATCCCGCCCTTTGGTTCTGAAGATTCAGATTGATTAAACATTAATGACTGATGTGATTAATTTTCACAGGGCTTGCAGTACACCGATTATGTGCTGATACTGTTGGTAAAAGTTACTTCTGTAATCATGTTATAAGCGACTAGGACCTTGTAGACTAATTTCTCTGGTCACTGCTATTTTACACACAAGAAGGCATCAGTATGTCTGTGGGCCAGCAGCAGAATTCTTTGCTATTACTGCATTGATTTCAATTAATTATACATAGGTACTCATCTGTACAATAGCTGAGTAGGTACATATATATATTAATAGGAGAGCCTTCTGGTCAGTGATCTAATTCGAAGAATATCATAGATATGAATGCTAGACAGTGAAACAGCAGCTACACCTCATTTAGTTTTGCCAAATAAAGACAAAGTAAGATATCTGCAAACAGTATTTTTTTTAAATATAAATTTCGAGTACCCAATTATTTTTTTCCAATTAAGGGGCAATTTAGCGTGACCAATCCACCTACCCTGCACATCTTTTTGGATTGTGGGGGCGAAACCCACGCAAACACGGGGAGAATGTGCAAACTCCACACGGACAGTGACCCAGAGCCGGGATCGAACCTGGGACCTCAGCGCCGTGAGGCAGCAGTGCTAACCACTGTGCCACCATGCTGCCCCATCTGCAAACAGTATTAACTGCTGGGTGACAAGTGAACCTGCAGTGGTTAACATCTTGTTTAGTATTGTTCTTTATTTTCTTTAGTAATTAATCCAGGTCTGTGCAGATGATCAAAGCTGTTGGATCTTTTCTGTTTTTCATGTGTTCTCTGTGGCCTGGAGCTTAGATAATGCTTATATGCTGCCCTGACCGATCTATCTTGTTAAGGTCATTGCTTAGATACACACTGTGGAGAGGTTGGCCTGAATTTACTTGCTGCTTGATATGGGGAATTTTCAGATCACTAAACGCTTCTAAATTTACAACTCGGAAACCAGTGTGTCTTTCTTCTGTTCAACACTTAACAGTTTGACACTTTGAAGCTGATGACTTGAATGTAACAGATGCTCCAAAAACATTTTGAATCATAGAATAGAATCCCTACAGTGCAGAAGGAGGCCATTTGGCCCATTGAGTCCGCACCGACCCTCTGAAAGAGCACCCAAGCCAGGCTCCTGCCCTATCCCTGCAACCCCGTAATCCCACGTAACCCACACAACCCTGGACACCAAGGCACAATTTATCACGGCCAATTCACCTAACCTCCATACCTTTGGACTGTGGGAGGAAACTGGAGCACCCAGGGGAAACCCACGTAGACACAAGGAGAAAGTGCAAACTCCACACAGACAGTCAAGGCCGGAATTGAACCCGGGTCCCTGGTGCTGTGAGGCAGCAGTGCTTTTTGTAGATCTTTCAATTTTCCCCGCCCCTCCTCTGCTGAAAATCACAGTTTCATTAGAGAGAGCACCTTGAAAATAACCCCAAGGTAAATAAAAGGTGATTTAGTGTTTTTTTTAGTAGATTTCTCCGTATTTACCATTGCATAAAGGGTTGTTAGTTCGGTGACAATAACTCAGCTTATGATTTGCACCTACACGTTTTATGACAAACTTTAATACATTGGCTCATAATGGTCTGCCATATTAAATGGCATACAAATAATTAAACTTGGTCCCCAGGCCCCAACTACCTCGAGAATGCTCTGACCCCCCAATAGAACAATGTAACCTGGGACGCGATTCTCCGATCCCCCACCGGATTGGAGAATCGCCGGGGGCTGGCGTGAATCCCGCCCCCGCCGTGTCCCGAATTCTCCGCCACCAGAGATTCGGCGGGGGCGGGAATCGCGCCACGCCGGTTGGCAGAGGCGGGAATCGCGCCGCGCTGGTCGGCGGGCCCACCCCCGGCGATTCTCCGGACCGCGATGGGCCGAAGTCCCGCCGCTGTCAACCATCTCCAGCCGGCGTGGATTAAACCAGCTTTTGAACGGCGGGACAAGGCGGCGCGGGCGGGCTCCAGGGTCCTGGGGGGGGGGGCGTGGGGCAATCTGGCCCTGGGGGGTGCCCCCACGGTGGCCTGGCCCGCGATTGGGGCCCACCGATCCGCGGGCGGGCCTGTGCCGTGATGGCACTCTTTTTCTTCCTCCTTCGCCATGGTCTTCACTATGGCGGAGGCGGAAGAGACTCCTTCCCCTGCGCATGCGCGGGGTTGACATCAGCAGCCGCCGACGCTCCCTCGCATGCGTCGCCCAGCGGAAACCACTCCGGCGCGGGCCTAGCCCCTCAGGTGAGGGCTTGGCCCCTAAAGGTGTGGAGACTTCCGCACCTTTGGGGCGGCCCGACGCCGGAGTGGTTCCCGCCACTCCATTACGCCGGAATCCCCCGCCCCGCCGGGTAGGGGAGAATCCCGCCCCTGGTTCCTGATGTACCCTCAATTACCATGAGACGAGAATGGTGAAACAATCGAGGCTTTATTGCACAAGATGTTGTGCCTCCTGTAGCTGGAACCAGAATGGGAGCAGCGCAGGAGAGCAGACACTTTTATACGCCGCCTACTGGGAGGAGCCAGCAGGCTGGGATTTACTGTAGTACCTTTAATACACAGGCAGTGCCGTCATACATACAATATATCACTAGTGGTGTTTACCACAGTTCCCAAGTCTGGACTCGAGGATTGAATAGAAAACTCTTACCATTACATGACAGTTTACTGGGATGTATCACATTCCTCAATGTGATGCCCTTCACCTTCAGTATGTACATTTAATACAATTCTGTCAGACAAGAAATCCAGCTATATGCCACCAAATAAATTTCTTTAACATAGAATACATAAATGTACAGTCTTCATTGTAAATAATATATGTTACAGTAATTATAAACTTTATCATTTCTTTGATTAATAGAATAAGCATGATTTCCCTGGATTATTTCTCTATATGTTATAGAATCATAGAAACCCTACAGTGCAGAAAGAGGCCATTCACCCCTCGAGTCTGCACCGACTCACTGAGTGAGCACTCTACCTAGACCCAATCCCCGACCCTATCCCGTAACCCAACCTAGGGGCAATTTATCATGGCCAATCCACCTAACCTTCACTTCTTTGGACTGTGGGAGGAAACCGCAGCACCCGGACGAAACACACGCAGACAAGATTAGAACGTGCAGACTCTGCAGTCACCCAAGTTCAGAATCAAACTCTGGTCTCTGGCGCTGTGAGGCAGCAGTGTTAACCACTAATCCGTTTTCATATCTGAGCCAAGTACATTGAACAACTGCGATGATTGGCAATTAACACATTGTCCATCAGAGGTATAATAAATCCTCACACCCCAATTTTCCCTGGCTAGCCCCCACCACCCGAATCTGCTCCCCCCCACCCCGATTTCCTCAACCTGACATGACCTGACTACCTCCCACCACCAGATTCCCCCCCGATCCAACCTACCCACCTATCAGTCTACTCCTTACCCACTTACCTTCTCTCTGTAGCCTTTCAAAGAAGTTTTGGGACAATTAACCTCTTACAGAATACAACAGCTTGTGCTGTAAAGAAGGTGTGTGGTTTCTGCACAGATTCTATCCATTGCTCCTTCTGATGTTTCCTGCACTGATTGAATTCTGTAGTATCCTCTATTAGAAAATTGCACCGAAAAATTGGAGGAAGGTAAATGTGTATTTTTTTTAGTCTTATCAGGGTAGGAAATAGGGGTTCTAACACTGAATGGAAGATTTGGGCCTAAGAATTTGAAACCGTGTTGGACAAGGAACTGGGGTTGATATTTTCCGGGAATGAATTTTGGAAGAGCTGAAACAGATGGATAGTGTCGATTTAAAGGAAATGAGGAAGTAATTGAGAACAGTTTTGTCAAAAGCAGAAACCCTGGAGTTGGCATGGCGTCTCAGAATGATAATTTAAAGAAGTGACTGTGTGGATGGGATAGTTTACATTTATCGTAAGATTGACTTAGGTGCAGAAGTGCTGTGCTTTGAGTGTAGTTGGGGTGAGGGAAATTTAGATCAAGGATGAAATAAACATAAGAGCACAATAAATATATGCAGGAGTAGAACATCCATCACCTTGAGCATGCTGCGCAATTCAGTAAGGTCATGGCTGAACTTATGTATCACCTCCATGTTCCTGTCCTGTGCCCATATCCAGCCCTCTGATAATTCCATATATTTCAAATGAGATCATCCCTCATTTTCCTAAACTCCAGAGAATGTAGGCCGATTGTACTCAATCGCTATTCACTCTATCCTCACCTTATTCAGCTTGGGCACCACGGTTCCTCATCCTGTGATGCCAAGAGGTTTTCAGAGCATTTGGGAGGATGATAGATAAGAAAGAATTTGAACAAAAAAATGTCATGGTTTAAATCTGATAAGGCAGTGTTTTTCAAACTTTTTTGCCCGGGACTGATTTTTTACCAACCGGCTATCCCTCGGGACCCACGCCAGCCAGCCAACATTCACGACCCACACCAGTCGACATTCGCGACCCACGCTGGCCAACCTTCGTGATCCACTTTGCCCGAACTTTGCGGCTGACTCTTTTTGCTCACCTTTAATGCGACAGGTGAGCCTTCTTGGTCCTCATGACCTCATTTGTTTTGCTATCCAATGTTACATTTCTGCCAAGGACTTCAGCTGATGGTTTAAATTCTCGCTGCATCCTTTGAAAAAAATCAAGAGGTTTGTCCTCGAAGTTGCCATGCTCAGTTGTCAAATGCTTTTGAAGTTCTGAGGGTTTAATCTTTCATTTGGTAGTGCTTCCTGCACATAGCGCACATGGGCATTGCAACCTGATTTGCATTGGCACAATTAATAAGGCCACACCTTCAAAAAGCATTTTTGCATTGCTCTGTTTACAATTTCAGCTTCTTCTTAATGGGTTGTTCATCACAGGCCCTGGAGCTCACACCAGCACTGCTTTGTCCTGCCATGGAGTCTCCTGAGAAGCTCTCTCCAACAGATTCAGTTGTGAGTTCCTGGCCTGGTTGCGTCTCTTGCCCTCTCTTCCTTATTACAAACTGATCCATCTTCAGTTCTTTTCACACTCACCTTGCTTGCTGGTAGCTACAAAATGTAGGAATCTCTCCTTCTGGATTTTGCAGTCAAAGCACGGATCACGTGACATCAGTGTACGTGCCGGATGCGTGATCTGCTCTCTCTCACCACTTCTGGTGCGAAGCCTCTGCCCTTTTTAATAAGAAATTTGTTCCTGGGACAGCACACAGACGTCAGGAGGAGGCAGTACTGGGACAGCGTGCTGACGTTAGGATGAGACGATACTGGGATAGTGCGCTGATGTCAGGAGGCGGCATTCTATCCCGCTAGGCACCGGGCCTGTGCTCTGCTGGATCTGCCTGAGGGGGCAGGCATGTGGACAGCATTCTCTTTTTTAAAAACAGCACATGGAGTCCCATGTTTTATTTGTGAAGACTGGTAACTTATAATACACCATTATAGTGGCACGATTGCAGAGGTTTCAAACGTTCATACAGATTTCACATGCTGGTCCTTAAATTCCACTTGGCCTGCCCCAGAGGAGAGCCACACATCATTTATTTTCTGTGATTGCTGCTGGTGCGTTCTTTATGGATCTGTTTGAAGAACAAACAAATTGCTGCATTCACTGTATATGTAGCTATCACATGCTTCCTCCTCCCTGTGATGGTGTTGACATTGAAGTACTTGTAGATGCCAGTGAATTGGTGCTGATTGCCAGCATCATTACCCACCATTCTCACTCCTCACACAAACTTCATTCGGCCACTCTCCGTGTCCTTCACAGTCCCAAAGCTCCAACAATCCCAGCGCCAGATGTACCACCGCTGCCTCCTACTACTGGTCACCGGAACAATTAAACGTCAGGTGTGATGTTAGGAAAGTTAATCACCCATTGGATAAGTAGGATGTCAATCGGATGGAGCAAGGCAAAATGCTGCAGCTGCTGGCTGTCCCGGCCGACATTCTCAACCTAAAAGTTGGTCGTGGCTGTTGGGCGCTTCTCCCGCGATCGGGAGCACCTCGACCAATCACTCCACGACCCTCCCGCCACCTGCACGCGACCCTGGGTTTGAAAAACCCTGTGACAAGGCATTCAGATAATGAAGAGGTGCTGAAGTAATAGGATTAGTGAGGTCATGGGCGATCAGAGACTCATTTGCAAGGGATAATGTTTAATAATAATGTGGTAATTACAGACGTGAGGAAATGGTCAGATGAGAGGGTATAGTAACAGGAGGAGATTGGAGAGCTTTGCTCTAGGGGAGGACCCTTGCAGAGACAATGTTGTTTTCTACTTTGGAAGAACCAGTAACATTGGAGCAGAATGACACTTCCAAGAGTGAGGAATGCCTGGGATGGGTGTAGGAGAGGAGGCCAGCAGAGGATCAGTGCTGCATGGAATGGGACATAAAACAGTCAGATTGAGAAATGGCAGGTGGTTAATAACAAGATCCAAGAAAGTAGGAAGTGGGGGTTGGGGTGCTGGTAAGAGGGGCAGAGTTGCTAGATCGGAAAGGATGACAATCAATTTAAAAAAAAGAGACTGAAAGTTTGGGCTCAGGGTGGCTGCCAAACATGCCAGTAGTCGGCTGAAAGAAAGGATTGGGACTTGCATAAACTGAATAACGTGAGCATCATTTGTCATCGATATTGAACAAGTCCTAAAAAGCCACCTAATGGTGCAAGAGGTGAGAAAAAAAGGAAGGAAATCCAGGAAGCTGACAGTCGATGAAGCAAACTTGAAGACAGTTGAATTTCATCTTCAGTTGCATCCAAGGCAGCTTCACGTTATTCACAATTGTCTGTGTATCAATGCTGCCCATGCACTCATTATCTAATGAGCATCTTCCTCCAGAACCTGGATTCACATATGGGCGGGATTCTCCACGAACCGGCGGGACGGGCAACTCCGGCGCGAAGGAGTGGCGTGAACCACTCCGGCGTCGGGCCCGCCCTGAAGGTGCGGAATCCTCCGCACCTTCAGGGGCTAGGCCGGCGCCGGAGTGGTTTGCGCCAGCCAGCATGGAAGGGGCTTGGCGCCATGCCAACCAGCGCCAAAGGGCCTCCGTCGGCCGGCGCTGCTTGGCGCATGCGCGGGAGCGCCAGAGTGTGCCGGCTTCATCCCAGCACATGCTCAGGGGGGGTTCATCTCCGCGCCGGCCATCGCATCAGCTGGCGCGGAGGAATAGAGTGCCCCCACGACACAGGCCGCCCGCGGATCGGTGGGCTCCGATCACGGGCCAGGCCACCATGGGGGCACCCCCCGGGGCCAGATCTTCCCACGCCCCCCTGAGGACCCCGGAGGCCGCCCACGGAGCCAGGTCCCGGCAGTAAATACCTGTCGTAACATACACCGGCGCGACCGGCCGAAAACGGGCGGTCACTCGGCCCATCGCGGGCCGGAGAATCGCCGGGGGGGGGGGGGGCGCTGCCAACGGCCCCCGACTGGCGCGGCGCAATTCCCGCCCCCACAAAATCCCCAGCGCTGGAGAATTCGGCAGCCGGCAGGGGCGGAATTCACGCCGCCCCCTGGCGATTCGCCAACCCGGTGGGGGTCGGAGAATGACTTCCAGCAATCAATGTGGCCAGTCAACTATTGCGCTTCAATTATTGAGCAACATTCATGAGTTTATTCATCAATGTTTCCAGTGGTTGAAATATGAATTTTATTAATCCAGGATCCTCACTCGATCAATTGTGCTCTTTTAAGAACATAAGAACTAGGAGCAGGAGTAGGCCATCTGGCCCCTCGAGCCTGCTCCGCCATTCAATGAGATCATGGCTGATCTTTTGTGGACTCAGCTCCACTTTCCGGCCCGAACACCATAACCCTTAATCCCTTTATTCTTCAAAACACTATCTATCTTTATCTTAAAAACATTTAATGAAGGAGCCTCTACTGCTTCACTGGGCAAGGAATTCCATAGATTCACAACCCTTTGGGTGAAGAAGTTCCTCCTAAACTCAGTCCTAAATCTACTTCCCCTTATTTTGAGGCTATGCCCCCTAGTTCTGCTTTCACCTGCCAGTGGAAACAACCTGCCCGCATCTATCCTATCTATTCCCTTCATAATCTTATATGTTTCTATAAGATCCCCCCTCATCCTTCTAAATTCCAACGAGTACAGTCCCAGTCTACTCAACCTCTCCTCGTAATCCAACCCCTTCAGCTCTGGGATTAACCTAGTGAATCTCCTCTGCACACCCTCCAGTGCCAGTACGTCCTTTCTCAAGTAAGGAGACCAAAACTGAACACAAAACTCCAGGTGTGGCCTCACTAACACCTTATACAATTGCAGCATAACCCCCCTAGTCTTAAACTCCATCCCTCTAGCAATGAAGGACAAAATTCCATTTGCCTTCTTAATCACCTGTTGCACCTGAAAACCAACTTTCTGCGACTCATGCACTAGCACACCCAGATCGCTCTGCACAGCAGCATGTTTTAATTTTTTATCATTTAAATAATAATCCCTTTTGCCGTTATTCTTACCAAAATGGATAATCTCACATTTGTCAACATTGTATTCCATATAGATTTTATAGATAACCTGGAGCTCCAAAGAGAAACCTCAAGCTTTACAATAAAAATACATAAATTCTACTCCCTGACTGGGGGCAGCTTTACAATGTTGCAGACGGTGGTGACCCAGCACCACTCCCAAGACCATTTTACGACTGCCTTATTCAGTGGACAGGTGCCCCCGATGCACCTCTTGTGGTGCGGGTGTCCATCATTATCATGTACGTAAAGGGAATTCCTTTGGGCTGAAAGAATTTGGCCATCTTAATAATGAAAAGCCCAGGCAGATGCATGTTAGCATTTCCACCAGAAAGCACCGTCACACAGATTTTCCAAACATTTTTTTGACAAGTTTAATCCACTGGTTTAGTCAAAATGATTTCAGAGATGTTCCCCACAACAGATATTGAGGTAATAATTGTGGTACCCTGGATCTTGGCTATATGGTCACAATTTGTTATTTCCTTACACTCATGCTCAAGGTGAGGACCATGCAATTCTCCTGTGCACACTTTATCTGCATGATTGGAACATTGCCCCAGCCACATTTGTGCTGTTTCACTGCTCCTTCAAGTTGCTTATGGCCTCTGTACACAGTAGTAGTCCCCAATGTTGTTTGTCAATTATGTAGTGCAGCCAGCCTGCCCTTCTTAAAGGCAGACTGTCCCTTTAAGGGAAGCTGTACAAAAATATTGCTGCAATATAACTAATTGCAAAATGACACCAAGACAGACAGACGGTTCCAGAATGACAGATACAACAGTGGAGGCATTATTGTGCAGGTTGGCAGGAGTAGAGATGCCGTGTTTCTTCAGGGGGAGGTAGGGGGTTGCAGAGATCCTTCAAAAACACTGTCAGAACAGATTGGGGGCAGGTTGCCAGGAAGGACAACTCCTGGAGTCCAAACCTGACAATCACACAGCAATGCCGTAAGAAGTCTAATTATCTCACTTGGCTGGTCAAGGTGAATTAATGCATCATCATGTGACATCCCCTACTTACCATAACACCAGGTTTTTCTCATACAGCTCAATACATCATACCCCATCACTCATCCAGCACCAGTCCCTGACATTCAGAACTCATGCCTAACATCTAGATACTCCACTCACCCTCACACACTTACCAATGCTTCCAGCCTCACACCGCCTCTTGCTGCTTCCATATACCTCCAGATATGCAGCATGGCAGGCACATCTCCCAAACACAGTGCTACATAATCGGTACCATTATGCCCTCTCTCTCTTACAGAAAGTGGCACAACATAGGAGACACAGAAAAACTGACAGGGAACATGGATACCAGAATCACCTGAGCCCTGTAGAGGGGATAGTTGCCTGCAGCATCGGGTTAGCTGCAACAGGACTTGTGACATATGCAGAATAATGATCATGAAGGCAACATTTAGGACACCCTCATCCTGTTTGGCATGATGAGAAAGCTGCAGATGATGTGACTGTGGACTTCTTACTTCCCACCCATTCACCCTTCCCTCACAGCAACCTTCCCTTCCTGAATTCCTGCTTTCAGATACCTGAAAAATGCTGCCTTTGCAATCACAGAAGCCTTAGGTGTAGGAAAGAGAGGAACAATATGGCGCTGGTGAAAATATCCCATCACTTGACATGATACTTGCAGCCACTGCATGTACTTAGATAACTAGTATAGAGTTGGGATCACTACGTAGTAAATTATCCGGGAAAGAGTGGCCTACTGGGGCAAAGGATGGTTTGTCTGCCAGCTGAACAGTGGTCGAGGTGGTAGATAAGCAGAGGACTCAAGATAAAGACCTCAATGGGTCAATACACAGGAGAGCACTGATGAGTGCGGCTGTCATGCTGAATGCAAGCTGGCCTGCCAGACCTCCTCCTGTCACTGCCAAGAAGCAGGGAGGAGTCTGGTTCTGGGTTGGCCAAGAATCTGGCGCAGAACTTGTAGCCCACCTTTCCTGGCATGAAAACGATGGACAACTTTGCAACCAATGATGGAATGTCTGAGGCCGTTATTCCTTTTAAAAAATAAATTTAGAGTACCCAATTCATTTTTTCCAATGAAGGGGCAATTTAGCATGGACAATCAACCTACCCTGCGCATCTTTGGGTTGTGGGGGAAAAACCCACGAAAACATGGGGAGAATGTGCAAATTCCATGTGGTAATACCAGGTATTGCAGTACCTGAGAGGTGGATGCCCATTGGCTAGACCTAGGAGTCTACCATTGGCTAACATACATAGCTCCGCCCTGTGAGGCGGGGTATAAGAACCAATGCCGTCCCAGCAGCCTTCATTTTCTGTATCGAAGCTGCTGGGTACAGTTCTAGCTGATTAAAGCCGATTAGTTATGACTCACCTTGTCTCGAGAATAATTGATTGTGCATCAATTTAATCAGCTATAACTTCTGAAAAGATGGACCTCCGCATCAAACCGGAGTGCCTTCAGCTCAGTCCCCACGCAGACAACTCCGCTACTATCTTCAAGCACTGGCTGGCGTGTTTTAAGAGCTTCATCGACACAGCCGCCGACACCCCCATGGAAAGGCAGAAAATGCACCTTCTACGCTCCCGAGTCAGCCCTGCAATCTACCCTCTGATCGAGGAGGCGGAGAATTATGCTGCAGCTATCGAGCTGCTAGAAGGACATTACATCCGTCCCCTGAACCAGGTCTACGCCCGTCAGCTGCTGGCAACCAGAAGGCAGAGCCCTGAAGAAACACTGGAAGACTTCTATCAGGCTCTACTAGTGCTAGGCCGGAACTGTGGCTGCCCAGCAGTCACGGGGAACGAGCACACGGAACTTTTAATTCGGGATGCTTTTGTGGCAGGTATGACTTCCCCCGACATCCGCAGAAGGCTCCTTGAAATGGACACACTGGGCCTCACTGAGGCACAGGCCCTGGCAGGGTCCATGGACGTTGCGTACAAAAACGCACTGGCTTTTGCTCCCGGACGCACGGTGCCCCCCTGGGCTGCGTGGCACTCCATCGCGGCAGCCCCCCAGATTTTCCCGCTAACCCCGCAGGCCTGCGCCGGTAGACGGCCCGTTTTCACCGCCGGCCATCGCTGCTTCTTCTGTGGCCAAGCGAATCATCCCCGCGCGCGCTGCCCGGCCCGCACCGCCACCTGCAAAGGGTGCGGCAAGAAAGGCCACTATGTCGCGGTCTGCCAGGCCCGCGCCGTGGCAGCCGTCGCCAGCGACTATCAGCAGCCTTTGCTCCAGGTCCCGGCTGTCCAAGGCCCACCGCCGCCCTTCTATCCCCCCGGCCACCACGCTGGATGGGTGGGCGCCGCCATTTTGTCCCTCGCCGACGCCATCTTCTGCATCCCCTGACAACATGTGCGACCCGTGGCTGACGCCATCTTGGATGGGGCCACAAGCCCCCAGCACTGCCGACTCCACGCAGCCTGACCAGAACTCCCCCTTGCTGCAGCTGGCCTCCGTTACCCTGGAACAGAGTCAGCCCCGGACGCAAGCGAAAACCACCACAACGATCGCCATCAACGGCCACGTGACGTCGTGTCTGATCGACTCTGGGAGCACGGAAAGCTTTGTCCACCCCGACACGGTAAGGCGCTGTTCTCTTGTCACCCATCCCGTAAACCAAAGGATCTCCCTGGCCTCCGGGTCACACGCAGTGGAGATAAAGGGGTCCTGCCTAGCGAACTTCACTGTCCAAGGCAGGGAATTCCGCAATTTCCGCCTGTATGTTCTGCCGCACCTCTGCGCAGCCACCCTTCTTGGGCTGGATTTCCAGTGCCATCTTCAAAGCCTGACCTTTAAATTATGCGGCCCTATAACCCCCCTTACTGTCTGCGGCCTCGCAACCCTTAAGGTCGACCCGCCTTCCCTGTTTGCGAACCTCACCCCGGATTGCAAACCCGTCACCACCAGGAGCAGATGGTACAGTGCCCAGGACCGGACCATCATCAGATCCGAGGTCCAATGGCTGCTGAAGGAAGTGGTCATCGAAGCAAGCAACAACCCCTTGAGGGCTCAAGTAGTGGTGGTAAAGACCGGGGAGAAACATAGGATGGTCATCGACTATAGCCAGACCATCAACCGGTTTACGCAGCTGGACGCGTACCCTCTCCCCCGTATAGCCGACCTGGTAACAGGATTGCGCAATACAAGGTTTTCTCCATGGTGGATCTCAAGTCTGCCTACCACCAGCTGCCCCTCCATCATGGTGACCGCCAGTACACTGCCTTCGAAGCAGATGGGCGGCTCTATCACTTTTTAAGGGTTCCCTTCGGTGTCACGAACGGGGTCTCGGTCTTCCAGCGTGAGATGGACTGAATTGTTGACCGGTACGGCTTACACGCAACGTTCCCGTAGCTTGATAACGTCACCATCTGCGGCCATGACTAGCAGGACCACGACACCAACCTCCGAAAATTTCTCCAGACCGCGAATATCCTTAATCTGACCTACAATAAGGATAAATGCGTGTTTAGCACCGACCGTCTAGCCATCCTAGGCTACGTAGTGCGAAATGGACTCTTAGGCCCCTACCCTGAGCGCATGCGCCCCCTCATGGATTTTCCCTCCCTCACTGCCCCAAGGCCCTAAAGCGCTGCCTCGGCTTCTTTAGCTATTATGCACAATGGGTCCCTAATTACGCAGACAAGGCTCGACCCCTGATCCAGTCCACAACCTTCCCCCTGTCGACGGAGGCCCGCCAGGCCTTCTGCCGCATCAAAGCGGACATCGCAAAAGCCACGATACGCGCCATCGACGAGTCCCTCCCCTTCCAGGTCGAGAGCGACGCGTCCGACGTAGCTCTGGCGGCCACCCTCAACCAAACGGGCAGGCCCGTGGCTTTCTTCTCTCGCACTCTCCATGCTTCTGAAATTCGCCACTCCTCGGTCGAAAAGGAGGCCCAGGCCATAGTAGAAGCTGTGCGACACTGGAGGCATTACCTGTCCGGCAGGAGATTCACTCTCCTCACGGACCAACGGTCGGTGGCCTTCATGTTCGATAATGCACAGCGGGGCAAGATTAAGAACGACAAGATCTTGCGGTGGAGGATAGAACTCTCCACCTTCAATTACGAGATCTTGTACCGTCCCGGGAAGCTGAACGAGCCTCCTGATGCCCTGTCCCGTGGCACTAGACCACCCCGCAAGTGGACCGCCTCCGCGCCCTCCACGAGGACCTCTGCCACCTGGGGGTCACTCGTTTCTTCCATTTCATTAAGACCCGCAACCTGCCCTACTCCATCGAGGAGGTCAGGACAGTCACCAGGGACTGCCGAATCTGCGCGGAGTGCAAACTGCACTTCTACCAGCCAGAGAGGGCGCATATGATAAAGGCTTCCTGTCCCTTTGAATGCCTCAGCATGGATTTCAAGGGCCCCCTCCCCTCCACCGACCTCAACACGTATTTCCTGAACATGATTGACGAATACTCCCGGTTCCCATTCGCCATCCCCTGCCCGGACATGACCACAACCACTGTCATCAAGGCCCTCCAGGGTATTTTTACACTGTTCGGTTTCCCCGCCTACATACATAGTGATAGGGGGTCCTCCTTTATGAGTGACGAACTGCGTCAATTCCTGCTCAGCAAAGGCATCGCCTCCAGCAGGACGACCAGTTACAACCCCCGGGGAAACGGGCAGGTAGAGAGGGAGAACGGAATGGTCTGGAAGACCGTCCTGCTGGCCCTTCGGTCCATGAATCTCCCAGTCTCCCACTGGCAAGAAGTCCTCCCAGTGGCCCTTCACTCCATTCGGTCGCTGCTCTGTACTACCACAAACCAGACACCTCACGCACGTCTCCTTGTTTTCCCCAGGAAGTCCTCCTCCGGGACCTCGCACCCAACCTGGCTAGCGACACCCGGACCCATCCTGCTGCGGACGTGAGGGCGCACAACTCGGACCCGTTGGCCGAGAGGGTCCACCTGCTGCATGCCAACCCCCAGTACGCTTACGTAGCGTTCACCGACGGCCGCCAAGACACGGTCTCCCTTCGGGACCTGGCGCCCGCCGGAGCCCCACGCGCACCACCACCATTGCCCCCACCCCCACCCACCCCGCAGCACCTGACCGGAGGGTCAGTACTGCCCGCCGCCCCTACCCAGCGCCGAACAGGCACCGACGCCCCCAACAGGCAACCCTCCCCCTGCCCGCTTTTCGCCCCAAAAGCGCCGCCTAGGGGTGACGAAGCTGCCAGGGTGGAAGACACCACGTTCCCGGAGCCACAACCGCCGGGGTCCCCACCAGGATCATCGCCGAAGCCCAGACGCTCCAGAAGGACGACCAGGCCACCCGATCGTCTGATTGCTGCATCATAAAACAATAAAAAACTTTCTCTGTTACCCTCAACATCACGGTATCTGCAATACCTGGTCCTACCATGCAAAAGGCGACAGTAACACTGGCCATCACCCCGCTGGGTCCTTTTTTAACAGGGGGTGAATGTGGTAATACCAGGTATTGCAGTACCTGAGCGGCGGATGCCCATTGGCTAGACCTAGGAGTCTACCATTGGCTAACGTACATAGCTCCGCCCTGAGAGGTGGGGTATAAGAACCAATGCTGTCCCAGCAGCCTTCACTTTCTGTATCAACAAAGAACAAAGAAATGTACAGCACAGGAACAGGCCCTTCGGCCCTCCAAGCCCGTGCCGACCATGCTGCCCGACTAAACTACAATCTTCTACACTTCCTGGGTCCGTATCCCTCTATTCCCATCCGATTCATGTATTTGTCAAGATGCCCCTTAAATGTCACTATCGTCCCTGCGTCCACCACCTTCTCCGGTAGCAAGTTCCAGGCACCCACTACCCTCTGCGTAAAAAACTTGCCTCGTACATCTACTCTAAACCTTGCCCCTCTCACCTTAAACCTATGCCTTCTAGTAATTGACCCCTCTACCCTGGGGAAAAGCCTCTGACTATCCACTCTGTCTATGCCCCTCGTAATTTTGTAGACCTCTATCCGGTCTCCCCTCAACCTCCTTTGTTCCAGTGAGAACAAACCGAGTTTATTCAACCGCTCCTCATAGCTAATGCCCCCCCATACCAGGCAACATTCTGGTAAATCTCTTCTGCACCCTCTCTAAAGCCTCCACATCCTTCTGGTAGGGTGGCGACCAGAATTGAACACTATACTCCAAGTGTGGCCTAACTAAGGTTCTATACAGCTGCAACATGATTTGCCAATTCTTATACTCAATGCCCCGGCCAATGAAGGCAAGCATGCCGTAGGCCTTCTTGACTACTTTCTCCACCTGTATTGCCCCTTTCAATGACCTGTGGACCTGTACTCCTAATCTCCTTGACTTTCAATACTCTTGAGGGTTCTACCATTCACTGTATATTCCCTACCTGCATGACCGGGACCCTATATAAAAGCTGAACCCACCCAATAAACCCCTCTCCAAATCCAAATCTCCTCAACACTTCCCACAGGTAATCCCACTCCACTCTATCAAATGCTTTCTCAGCGTCCATCGCCACCACTATCTCCGCCTCTCCCTCCGGCGGGGACATCATCATCACACCTAGCAGCCTCCGTATATTAGTGTTCAACTGTCTCCCCTTAACAAACCCAGTTTGATCCTCGTGAACCACCCCTGGAACATAATCCTCGATCCTCGTCGCCATCACCTTAGCCAAGAGCTTGGCATCTACATTCAGAAGGGAGATAGGCCTGTAAGACCCGCACTGCAGCGGGTCTTTGTCCCTCTTCAGGAGCAACAATATCGTCGCCTCCGACATCGTCGGGGGCAACGTCCCCCCTTCCCTGGCCTCGTTAAAGGTTCTCGTCAGAAGCGGGTAGTAGTAGGTCCATGTATTTCCTATAAAATTCCACCGGGAACCCATCCGGTCCCGGGGCCTTCCCTGCCTGCATGCTCCCAATCCCTTTTACCACCTCCTCCACCTCAATCCGTGCTCCCAATCCTGTCCTCTCCTGCTCCTCCACCTTCGGGAATTCCAGCTGATCCAGGAAGTGCATCATTCCCTCCTTCCCTTCCGGGGGTTGAGCCTTATACAGCCTCTCATAAAATGCCTTAAACACCCCGTTCACCCTCTCTGCTCCCCGTTCCATCTCACCCTCCTCGTCCCTCACCCCACCTATCTCCCTCGTCGCCCCTCTCTTCCTCAATTGTTGGGCCAGTAACCGGCTCGCCTTCTCTCCGTACTCATACTGTACTCCCTGTGCCTTCCTCCATTGTGCCTCTGCCCTGCCCGTGGTCAGCAAGTCAAATTCCGTATGCAACCTTCGTCTTTCCCTATACAGTCCCTCATCCGGAGCCTCTGCATACTGTCAATCCACCCTCAAAATTTCTCTCAACAATCGCTCCCTCTCTTTACTCTCTTGTTTCCCCTTATGGGCCTTTATGGAAATCAGTTCCCCTCTGACCACCGCCTTCAGTGCCTCCCAGACCACTCCCACCTGAACCTCTCCATCATCGTTAATCTCCAGGTACCTTTCGATACATCCCCTCACCCTTACACACACACCCTCATCCGCCAACAGTCCCATATCTAATCTCCAGAGTGGGTGCCGTTCCTTTTCCTCTCCTACTACCAGATCTACCCAATGTGGGGCATGGTCCGAGATGGCTATGGCCGAATACTCCGTCCCTGTCACCTTCGGGATCAGTGCCCTTCCCAGGACAAAGAAGTCTATCCGAGAAAACACCTTGTGGACATGGGAGAAGAAGGAAAACTCCCTACTCCTGGGCCTAGTGAATCTCCAGGGGTCTACTCCTCCCATCTGCTTCATGAAGTCCTTAAGCACCTTGGCCGCTGCCGGCCTCCTCCCGGTCCGAGACCTGGACCGGTCCAGCCCTGGATCCAGCACCGTGTTGAAATCTCCCCCCATTACCAACTTTCCCGCCTCCAGGTCCGGGTTACGCCCCAGCATACGCTTCATGAAGTTTGCATCATCCCAGTTCGGGGCATATACGTTCATCAGAACCACCGCTTTCCCTTGTAATCTGCCACTCACCATCACGTATCTACCCCCACTGTCCGCTACTATGGTCCTCGCCTCAAACACTACCCGTTTCCCCACTCATATAGCCACCCCTCTATTTTTCGCATCCAAGCCCGAATGAAATACCTGTCCCACCCATCCTTTACGTAATCTGACCTGATCCGGCAGTTTCAGATGCGTCTCCTGTAGCATGACCACATCTGCCTTTAATTTCTTTAGGTGCGCGAGTACCTTTGCCCTCTTAATCGGCCCATTCAGCCCTCTCACATTCCACGTGATCAACCGGGTCGGGGGGCTCTTTAACCACCCCCCCCCCCACCCTCATGTCGACTAGCCATCCCCTTTTTTAGACCAGCTCCTCACCCTGTTCCCACGCTCCCATTTGTCCCCCCGACGGTGTCCTCCCGTCCCGACCACCCCGCCCCATAACAGCTCCCCCTTTCCCTTAGCAGCTGCAACCCAGTTAACCCCCCCCCTCCGCTAGATCCCTTGCTAGCGTAATTGCTCCCCCCATGTTACTCCCAGAAGTCAGCAAACTCTGGCTGACCTCGGCTTCCCCCGTTTATCCTTGGCCCCCCATTGTGTAAGGCCCCCTCCTTCCTGCGCTCCCTTTCCCGCCGCAATTACCATAGCGCGGGAACAAAGCCCGCGTTTCCCACTCGGCCCCGCCCCTAATGGCGCAGCTCCCTCTCTCCTTCCCCCTCTCCTTCCCCACCGACGCCCACAGTTCACCATACCCCCCCCCCCCCAACGGGGGGAATAGAGAAAATTTCCCCCCCCTTCCCCCTTCCCTGTCCCATACAATCCCCGCACTACTTTATTACAGAAAACTCTTTCTCTCTCCAGTCTAGTCCAACTTCTCCTCTACAATAAATGTCCACGCCTCTTCTGCCGTCTCGAAGTAGTGATGTTTCCCTTGGTGTGTAACCCACAGTCTCGCTGGCTGCAGCATTCCAAATTTAACTTTCTTCCTATGTAGCACCGCCTTGGCCCGATTGAAACTCGCCCTCCTTCTCGCCACCTCCGCACTCCAATCCTGGTACACGCGGATCACCGCATTCTCCCACCTGCAGCTCCGTGTCTTTTTCGCCCATCTCAGGACCATCTCCCTGTCCTTATAGCGGTGAAACCTCACCACTATTGCTCAAGGTATTTCTCCTGCCTTTGGGCTTCGCGCAAGGACGCGATATGCTCCCTCCACTTGCAAGGGGCCCGTCGGGGCCTCCGGTCCCATTAACGAGTGAAGCAATGTGCTCACATATGCCCCGACGTCCGCCCCCTCTGCACCTTCGGGAAGACCCAAAACTCTTAAGTTCTTCCACCTCGAGTTATTCTCCAGGGCTTCCAGCCTCTCTACACGCCTTTTATGCAGTGCCTCGTGCGTCTCTGTCTTCACCACCAGGCCCTCTATTTCATCCTCATTCTCAGCAGCCTTTGCCTTCACATCACGAAGCTCCAACTCCTGGGTCTTCTGTGCGTCCTTTAGCCCTTCAATCGCCTGTAGCATCGGGGCCAACACCTCCTTCTTCAGCTCCTCCACACAGCGCCGCAGGAACTCTTGCTGTTCCGGGCCCCACACCGAACGGCCTCCTTCCGCCGCCATCTTGCTTCGTGCTTCCCTTCCTTGCTGCTGCTCCTGAGCATCCTTTGCAATCCAGCCACTACTCCCTTCTTTCTCCATATATATCCGGGGGGGATTCCCTTCTATTTCACCGCACAATGGTTTTAGCCGTCAAAAATTGCTGTTGAGGCTCCTAATAAGAGCCCAAAAGTCCGTTCCAACGGGAGGTGCCGAAACGTGCGACTCAGCTGGTCATCGCCGCACCCGGAAGTCGTAAACTAGTTTTCTTGAGTTGAGGATATTTTGTTTCTGGCACTTGCTTCCAGAACTTGATTGTCGAGTGCGTTTCTGCATCACCTTTAGACTCTGGTCCTCCTTCATTTTTACTGCAGATGTTTCGCGAATCAGAGGTTCGAGAATCAAAAAACCATCATTGACCATATCAGCAATGAATGAGTTTACAAGAAATGTGAAGTAGGATTTCACCTTCTGCAAGTCATCAAACATGGCTCTAAAATAGTCAGGCAGTCCTTGTAATTTAAGAACAAAGAACAAAGAAAATTACAGCACAGGAACAGGCCCTTCGGCCCTCCCAGCCTGCGCCGATCCAGATCCTTTATCTAAACCTGTCGCCTATTTTCCAAGGATCTACTTCCCTCTGTTCCCCGCCCGTTCATATATCTGTCTAGATGCATCTTGAATGATGCTATCGTGCCCATCTCTACCACCTTCGCTGGCAAAGCGTTCCAGGCACCCACCACCCTCTGTGTAAAAATCTTTCCACGCACATCTCCCTTAAACTTTCCCCCTCTCACCTTGAAATCGTGACCCCTTGTAATTGACAACCCCACTCTTGGAAAAAGCTTGTTGCTATCCACCCTGTCCATACCTCTCATAATTTTGTAGACCTCAATCAGGTCCCCCCTCAGCCTCCGTCTTTCCAACGAAAACAATCCTAATCTATTCAACCTTTCTTCATAGCTAGCACCCTCCATACCAGGCAACATCCTGGTGAACCTCCTCTGCACCCTCTCTAAAGCATCCACATCCTTCTGGTAATGTGGTGACCAGAACTGCACGCAGTATTCTAAATGTGGCCTAACCAAAGTCCTATACAAATGTAACATGACCTGCCGACTCTTGTACTCAATACCTGTCCGATGAAGGCAAGCATGCTGTATGCCTTCTTGATCACTCTATCAACCTGCATTGCCACCTTCAGGGTACAATGGACCTGAACTCCCAGATCTCTCGGTACATCAATTTTCCCCAGGACTCTTCCATTGATCGTATAGTCCGCTCTTGAATTAGATCTTCCAAAATGCATCACCTCGCATTTGCCTGAAATGAACTCGATCTGCCATTTCTCTGCCCAACTCTCCAATCTATCTATATTTTGCTGTATTCTCTGACAGTCCTCCTCGCTATCTGCAACTCCACCGCATGACAGTATCATCTGCAAACTTGCTAACAGACCACCTATACCTTCGTCCAGATCATTTATGTGTATCACAAACAACATTGGTCCGAGCACGGATCTCTGTGGTACACCACTCCTCACCTTTCTCCATTTTGAGACACTCCCTTCCACCACTACTCTCTGTCTCCTGTTGCCCAGCCAGTTCTTTATCCATCTAGCTAGTACACCCTGAACCCCATATGACTTCACTTTTTCCATCAACCGGCCATGGGAAACTTTATCAAACGCCTTACTGAAGTCCATGTATATGACATCTACAGCCCTTCCCTCATCAATTAACTTTGTCACTTCCTCAAAGAATTCTATTAGGTTTGTAAGACATGACCTTCGCTGCATAGAACCATGCTGCCTATCACTGATAAGTCTATTTTATTCCAAATGTGAATAGATCCTATCCCTCAGTATCTTCTCCAACAGTTTGCCTACCACTGAGGGTGGTTGTAGAGGGTTGTTTTTCAAACTGGAGGCCTGTGACCAGTGGTGTGCCTCAGGGATCGGTGCTGGGTCCACTGTTATTTGTGATTTATATTAATGATTTGGATGAGAATTAAGGAGGCATGGTTAGTAAGTTTGCAGATGACACCAAGATTGGTGGCACAGTGGATAGTGAAGAAGGTTATCTAGGATTGCAATGGGATCTTGATCAATTAGGCCAGTGGGCCGACGAATGGCAGATGGAGTTTAATTTAGATAAATGTGAGGTGATGCATTTTGGCAGATCGAATCAGGCCAGGACCTACTCAGTTAATGGTATGGCGTTGGGGCGAGTTATAGAACAAAAAGATCTAGGAGTACTGGTTCATAGCTGCTTGAAGGTGGAGTCACAGGTGGACAGGGTGGTGAAGAAGGCATTCGGCATGCTCGGTTTCATTGGTCAGAACATTGAATACAGGAGTTGGGACGTCTTGTTGAAGTTGTACAAGACATTGGTACGGCCACACTTGGAATACTGTGTGCAGTTCTGGTCACCCTATTATAGAAAGGATATTATTAAACTAGAAAGAGTGCAGAAAAGATTTACTAGGATGTTGCCGGGACTTGATGGTTTGAGTTATAAGGAGAGGCTGGATAGACTGGGACTTCTTTCCCTGGAGCGTAGGAGGCTTGGGGTGATCTTATAGAGGTCTATAAAATAATGAGGGGCATAGATAAGGTAGATAGTCAACATCTTTTCCCAAAGGTAGGGGAGTCTAAAACTAGAGGGCATAGGTTTAAGGTGAGAGGGGAGAGTTTCAGAAGGGCCCAGAGGGGCAATTTCTTCACTCAGAAGGTAGTGAGTGTCTGGAATAGGCTGCCAGAGGTAGTAGTAGAGGCGGGTACAATTGTGTCTTTTAAAAAGCATTTAGATAGTTACATGGGTAAGATGGGTATAGAGGGTTATGGGCCAAGTGCGGGCAACTGGGACTAGCTTAATGGTAAAAACTGGGCGGCATGGACTGGTTGGGCCGAAGGGCCTGTTTCCATGCTGTAAACTTCTATGATTCTATGATGTCAAGCTCACAGGTCTATAATTCCCTGGATTATCCCTGCTACTCTTCTTAAACAAAGGGACAACATTAGCAATTCTCCAGTCCTCCGGGACCTCACCCGTGCTCAAAGATGCTGCAAAGATATCTGTTAAGGCCCTAGCTATTTTGTTCCTCACTTCCCTCAGTAACCTGGGATAGATCCCATCCGGACCTGGGGACTTGTCCACCTTAATGCCTTAACCTCCCCCTTCCTTATGCCGACTTGACCTAGAGTATTGAAACATCCATCCCTAGCTTCAACATCAGTCATGTCCCTCTCCTTGGTGAATACCGATGCAAAGTACTCTTTAAAAATCTCACCCATTTCCTCTGACTCCACGCATAAATCCCCTCTTTTGTCTTTGAGTGGGCCAATCCTTTCTCTAGTTACCCTCTTGCTCCTTATATACGAATAAAAGGCTTTGGGATTTTCCTGAACCCTGTTAGCCAAAGATATTTCATGACCCCTTTTAGCTCTCTTTATTGCGCGTTTGAAATTTGTCCTACTTTCCCGATATTCCTCCAAAGCTTCATCAGTTTTAAGCCGCCTAGATCTTTATGTAAGCTTCCTTTTTCATCTTAGCTAGTCTCACAATTCCACCCGTCATCTATGGTTCCCTAATCTTGCTATTTCTATCCCTCATTTTCACAGGGACATGTCTGTCCTGCACTCTAATCAACCTTTCCTTAAAAGACTCCCACATTTCAAATGTGGATTTACCCTTAAACAGCTGCTCCCAATCCACATTCCCTAGCTCCTGCTGAATTTTGTTACACTTGGCCTTTCCCCAATTTAGCACTCTTCCTTTAGGACCACTCTCGTCTTTGTCCATGAGTATTCTCAAACTTACGGAATTGTGATCGCTATTCCCAAAGTAACCACCGACTGAAACTTCAACCACCTGGCCGATATCATTCCCCAATACCAGGTCCAGTATGGCCCCTTCCCGAGTTGGACTATTTATATACTGCTCTAAAAAACTCTCCTGGATGCTCCTTACAAATTCTGCTCCATCTACGCCTCCAACACTATATGAGTCCCATTCAATGTTGGGGAAGTTAAAATTTCCCATCACGACCACCCTATTGCTCCTACATTTTTCTATAATCTGTCTACATATTTGTACCTCTACTTCACGTTCGCTTTTGGGAGGCCTGTAGTAAAGTCCCAACAATGTTACTGCACCCTTCCTATTTCTTAGCTCCCCCCATAGTACCTCAGTGCGTGAATCCTCCATCGTGCCCTCCTTAATTTATCTCTGTATTCTTCGAGTTGGAGTTCTTTTATTTCAATATCAGGGAATGTGTTTACCCTCCTTTTGAAATGGGGAAAGTGATTGAAGTTTCTTGACAGGAGGTCTCTTTGCAAAAGCCTTACTTTATTCTGGAAGCTGAAAACTTGTCTGAGTAAGGTCAGAAATAATCTTATCCTGTCCCTGGAGGGTCAGGCTGAGAGTTTTCAGATCCTGTGTAATATCAGTGAGACATACCAGATCCTGTATCCATTCATTATCTTCCAGTTGTGTGATGCACGATCAATTGCACAAAGACTAAAGTTGGATACAACTGTGGCTTTATTACATTCAGATGCATGGCCTCCTGCTGCAGCTGCCGAAATGAAAGGGCACTGGAGGTCATGCATATTTATACAGTTCTCCGTGGGCGGAGCCAGTCGGCAGGAGCTACCAGCGAACCTGTAGAGCAGGTCCTACCTTACATCTCCTATTACAGTGGTTCACCACATTCACCCCCTGTTCAAAATGAGTCCGGCGGGGGTGACGTGAAAGTATATACAATTAGTACAATTATGTACAGTGGTAGGGAAAGATGTTGACGGTCCGGAGTCCGTCAAAGGTACAGCCGGTCCGGTGCTTTGGTGCTTCGTTGGGAGCGGCGTAACGAACGTGGCAAAGTCGGTGCTGGCGGTGGCACCGATGATGGTGGTGGCAGTGCTGTTGCTGGCCAGTCATTGGGGAACTCCGGGAGTGTGCAGAAGTCCTCTTCGTCCTCTTGTGCGGAAAAGGGGAAGGGGGTTGGTCTGGTGGGGTCAATATTGGTGGCGCAGTGGGAGGTGGGGGGGGGGGGGGCGCATTGGTGGGGGTGTGTGTTGGGGGGGGGACCTAATGGTGCCAGGTCCCTGAGTGAGACAGTATCTTGGCAGCCGTCGGGGAACTCAAAGTTGGCATATTGAGGGTTGGCATGGAACAGGTGAACCCTGTCCACCAAGGGGTCCGCCTTGTGGAGTCGGACATGCCTACGGAGAAGGACCAGTCCTGGAGCAGCGAGCCAAGTCGGGAGCGACACCCCGGATGTGGACTTCCTGGGGAAGGTTCATGGGCTCAACACGTTCATGGGGTGTGTTATTAGTGGCAGTGCACAATAGTGACCTGATGGAGTGCAGAGCGTCAGGGAGGACCTCCTGCCAGCAAGAGGCTGGGAGGTTCCTGGACCGTAGGGCCAGCTGGACGGCCCTCCAAACCGTCCCATTCTCCCGTTCTACTTGCCCGTTTCCCCGGGGGTTGTAGCTGGTCGTCCTGCTGGAGGCTATACCCCTGCTGAGCAGGAACTGACGCTGCTCATCGCTCATGAATGGGGATCCCCTGTCACTGTGGATGTAGGCGGGGAAACCGAACAATGCAAAGATGGTGCTGAAGGCCTTGATGATGGTGGCAGATGTCATATCGGGGCATGGGATGGCGAAGGGGAATCTGGAGTACTTATCAACCACACTGAGAATGTACGTGTTACGGTCGGTGGAGGGGAGGGGCCCGTTGAAATCCATGCTCAAAGGGTTGGGAAGCCTTCACCAGGCGCGCACGGTCCGGCCGGTAGAACTGCGGCTTGCACTCCGCACCGACCTGGCAGTCCCTGGTGACTGTCCTTACTTCTTCGACGGAGTAGGGCAGATTGCGAGCTTTAACCAGATGGTACAATCGAGTGACCCCCGGTTGACAAAGGCTGTCTTGTAGGGCCCGGAGTTGGTCCACTTGTGCGCTGGCACATGTACCTCGGGAGAGGGCGTCTGAGGGCTTGTTGAGTTTACCGGGGCGATACAAGGGGCGCGATTCTCCGACCCCCCCCCCCCCCCACCGGGTCGGAGAATCGCCGGGGGCTGGCGTGAATCCCGCCCCTGCCGTGTCCCGAATTCTCTGCCACCAGAGAATCGGCGGGGGCTGGAATTGCTCCGCGCCGGTCGGCGGGCCCACCCCCCGCGATTCTCTGGCCCACGATGGGTCCAAGTCCAGCCGCTGTCAACCCGCTCCCGCCAGAGTGGATTCAACCACCTTGTGAACGGCGGGAGCAGGCGGCGCGGGCGGGCTCAGGGGTCTTGGGGGGGGGTGCGGGGTGATCTGGCGGGGATGCTCCCACGGAGTCCTGGCCCGCGATCGAGTCCACCAATCCGCGGGAGGGCCTGTGCTGTGGGGGCACTCTTTTTTCTCCGCCTTCGCCATGGTCTTCACTATGGCGGAGGCGGAAGAGACCCCCTCCCCTGTGCATGCACGGGGATGCCATGAGCGGCCGCTGATGCTCCCGCACACGCGTCGCCCGGCGAAGACCTTTCAGCGTCAGCTAGCGTGGCGCCAAAGGCCTATCCCGCCAGCCGGCGGAGCGGAAGCCACTCCGGTGCAGGCCTAGCCCCTCAAGGTGAGGGCTTGGCCCCTAAATGTGCGGAGAATTCCGCACCTTTGGGGCGGCCTTACGCCGAGTGGTTCCCGCCACTCCATTACGCTGGAACCCCCCCGCTCCGCAGGGTGGTTAGAATCCCGCCCAGGATCTCGTAATTATAGGTGGAGAGCTCGATTCTCCACCGCAAAATTTTATCATTTTTGATCTTGCCCCGCTGTGTGTTATTGAACATGAAGGTTACCGACCGTTGGTCCGTAAGAAGAGTGAATCTCTTACCAGCCAGGTACTGCCTCCAATGCCGCACAGCTTCAACGATAGCTTGGGCCTCCTTCTCGACGGATGAGTGTCAAATTTCAGAGGCATGAAGGGTGCGGGAAAAGAATGCCACGGGTCTGCCTGCCTGGTTTAGAGTGGTGGCAAGGGCGATGTCTGAAGCATCGCTTTCTACTTGGAAAGGCAGTGACTCGTCCACTGCGCGCATCCCTGCCTTGGCGATGTCTGCTCTGATGCGGGCGAAAGCATATTGTGCCTCGGCCGCAAGGGGGAATTGGGTGGACTGAATGAGTGGGCGGGCCTTGTCCGCATAGTTTGGGACCCACTGAGCGTAGAAGGAAAAGAATCCCAGGCAGCGTTTGAGGGCCTTGGGGCAGTGGGGGAGGGGAAGTTCCATGAGGGAGCACATGCGGTAGGGGTCGGGCCCGAGAAGTCCGTTTTGGACTATATAGCCGAGAATGGCTAACCGGGTCGTGCTGAACACACACTTCTCTTTGTGTATGTCAGGTTGAGAAGAGTGGCAGTGCGAAGGAATTTATCGAGGTTGGCATCGTGGTCCTGCTGGTCATGGCCGCAGATGGTGCATTATCTAAGTACGGAAAGGTGGCCCGCAAACCGTACTGGTTGACCATTCGGTCCATCTCTCTTTGGAAGACCGAGACCCCATTTGTGACACCGAAAGGGACCCTGAGGAAGTGGTAGAGGCGACCGTCCGCCTCGAAGGCAGTGTATGGCTGGTCCAACTTCCGGATGGGGAGCTGGTGGTAGGCGGATTTCAGGTCAATTGTTGAGAAGACCCGGTACTTCGCAATCTGATTGACCATATTAGATATGTGTGGGAGGGGGTACGCATCGAGCTGCGTGTAACGATTGATGGTCTGGCTGTAGTCCACGCCATCCTGTGTTTCTCCCCAGTTTTAACCACTACCACTTGGGCTCTCCAGGGGCTGTTGCTGGCCTCGATAATACCCTCCTTAAGCAGCCGCTGGATTTCGGACCTGATGAAGGTCTTGTCCTGGGTGCTGTACCGTCGGCTCCTAGTGGCAACGGGCTTGCAATCCACAGTTAGATTGGCAAAAAGGGAGGGGGCATCGACCTTGAGGGTCGCGAGGCCGCAAACGGTAAGGGGGGGTAAGGGCCCGCCGAATTTGAGGGTGAGGCTCTGGAGGTTGCACTGGAAGTCCAGGACCAACAGGAGTGCAGCGCAGAGATTAGGAAGATCATAGAGGCGGAAGTTACGAAATTCTACGCTCTGGACTGTGAGGGTGACTGTACAAAAGCCTCAGATCAAGACGGAGTGGGATCCGGAGGCTAGGGAGATCCTTTGATTGGCAGGGTGGACCGCGAGGGAGCAGCGCCTTACTGTATGTGGGTGAACGAAGCTTTCAGTGCTCCTGGGGTCCAGCAGGCACGAGATCGCGTGGCCGCTGATTTTAACTGTCGTCGACGCGGTGGGCAGGTTGTGCGGGCGAGATTGGTCCAGCGTCATCGAAGCGAGCTGCGGGTAGCCATCGGATGCTTCGGGTGGCAAGCGTGTGCGGTTCCGATGTCGGGATGTCCGGAGACCCTGTGGGGGACAAGATGGCGGCGCCCATGGTGCGCACATTGTGGGGTCGGGACAAGATGGCGGCGCCCATGGTGCGCACATTGCGGGGTCGGGACAAGGTGGCGGCGCCCATTGGTCGCACATGGACCCGGGAGGAGAAGATGGCAGCTCCCATTGTGCATCTGGCATGGGGGAGGGGGCGATAGCGGGGGCGATCGCAGCGACTGCGTGGGCCTGGCACACCGCCGTGAAGTGGCCCTTTTTACTGCAGGCTTTACAAACTGCAGTGTGGGCCGGGCAGTGTTGGCGGGGGTGCTTCTGCTGACCGCAAAAGTAGCAGCGGGGACCCCCGGGGTGCGCGGATCGGCGTGCGGCGCAGTCGTATTGGGAAGGCAGGGCCCCAGCTGAGGAGGTCGTCAGCGGTGTCCAGGAGGGGTAGGAAGGAGTATAAGGGTGGGCAGCGCGGCGGGAGGGGTACGATTGTACATTACGGGATACGACTGTCATGGAGAGCGCCAAGGTTTTCGCCTCCACCAGTTCGAGCGTGGCCCCTTCCAGTAATCGTTCTCAGATGCGGTCCGACGCAATCCCCGTCACGAAGGCATCGCGCATGAGGAGATTCGCGTGTTCGGCGGCCATAAAGGCCTGACAGTCACAGTCCCGGATGAGTGGAATTAGGGCCCGCCAGAAGTCTTCGATGGACTCACCAGGTAGTTGCGAGCAGGTGGCGAGTACATGCCTGGCAAAGAGCGTGTTCGTCTTCTGCGCGTAGTGTTCCTTAAGGAGTTCCATTGCTTGTGTGTCATTCGTGGCGTCTTGGATCAACGGGAACACTCTGGAGCTCAGTCTGGAGTACAGGACGTTTATCTTCTGAACCTCCGTTGGCTTGGGGTCCGCAGCCTTGATGTAAGCCTCAAAACATGCTAGCCAGTGAGTAAAGTCTTTTCTGGCGTCGGGCGAGTACGGATCCAGCTGCAGCAATCGGGCTTAATTCGGATATCCATTCTGTGGAAAATCTGACTGTAATAAATTGATGCACGATCAATTGTACAAGGACTAAAGTTGGATGCAACTGTGGCTTTATTACAGACAGATGCGTGGCCTCCTGCTGCAGCTGGAGAAATGGCAGGGCACTGGAGGTCATGCATAGTTATACAGTTCTCCGTGGGCGGAGCCAGCCGGCAGGAGCTACCGGTGAACCTGTAGTGCAGGTCCTACCTTACATCTCCTATTACAGTGGTTCACCACATTGTGGATAGGCAGCGGGATTCCCGTCTTTGAGACGATGTGTGGACTTTCACGACAACAAAACTGGCCCCACACCTGGACCGATTCCGCTACTGTTAAGAGGCTCGCACCAGCGCCACGTGGAATACAATCGATTCTCATGAGAAACGGTGCAGGATTCGCCTGATTTGTGATTGATTCTGGGCGTCCCAGAGATGGAGAATCCTGCCCTGGATATGGAGTTTGTGGTTTAGATCTGGATCTAATAGAATGCTAAAGCTTTGCATGGTTTTTACAGCCTGAGTGAGTAGCTAGACAGAAAAGTGGAGTGACTGGCAAGGGAGCAGATTTGATAATGGGGACTGAAAATTATAGCTTTGATCTTCCTGTTACTCAGGAGCAGGTTGTGACTAATATTTTGCAGATGTTCTTTTGTCATATTTCCATTACTTACCATTTTCTCTGCGCTTTTGATGATTGCTTATATCCTATTATTGCACTGGTGTTACGAAACAGTCATTTCAAGTTCAAAGACTCATTTGATCTCCTGCAGTATCAAAGTGGTTCAAATCACCTCAGATTGATTCTGTCTTGACAGGCCAAACTTCAAAAGATAAAAAACACATTAACCCCAAAATGGTACATCCTTTCCTCTCTGATGTGCGGTGGTACATTGTGAACTTGGGCATTGTGAAAGTTTCTAGCATCAGGCCACTGCAGACTGATGATCATTAAGCATTTTAAAAGATAGCATTTGTGGATCTGGGATATGTGCCAGAAATTACATATATTAACAAATATTTGCATTTATATAGCACCTGTACGTCACAACATTAGAACTTCTGAATCATAGAGTTATAGAAATTTACTGCAATGAGAGTAAACCATTTGGCCCACTTGGTCTCTGCAGGCTGAAAAAGAGTTGTCCAGTCTAATCCCAACTTTCAGCTTCCAATCCGTTGCCTTGTACATTCTGGCACATCAAGTGCACAGGCAAATGCTTTTTAAGTACGATGAGGATTTCTACCTATACTGTCCTTTCAAGTCATTCCAGACTCCCCACTATCCTCCAGCTGAAAGAACTTTTCCCTCAATTCCTCTCTAATCTTCTACCAATTACTTTAAACCCATGCGCCTGATTATTGACCTTTTCTACCAATAATAAAAATCTTATTAGTGTCACAAGTAGGCTTACATTAACACTGCAATGAAGTTACTGTGAAAAGCCCCTAGTCACCACATTCCGGGGCCTGTTCGGGTACACTGAGGGATGTCATGATATTCAAACATACATCATAACACATACATAATGATAGACAGACCAACAGACCAACTAGCACACATAACACGACAGCCAATCACAGACAAGAGCAGACACAGTATAAGACAAGAAACACGACACCTCCTGGCCAGTCCATCTGGAGACAGCACAGGGCCAGGACCTCATTAGCAAGACACTCACACAGTCACAACGTGCTGAGTACCAAGTCAGATGTGTAAATAGTTAGTTGGAATAAAACTGCGCTGTACCAATCGCAACTGTGTTGATTCGTCTGTACCTCAGAGCACCCAACACCTCATGGTACCAGTGAGTGAATCGATACCTACCGGCAAATCTGCCATCCTGAGCCATGGACACCCGCAACAAACCGCAGCCGTTGCAAGTCGCTGGGAACCTGGGCACAAATTGGAAGCTCTTCAAGCAGCGATTCAAACTGTTCATGCAAGCCAATGAAAAACAAGGCGCCTCGGACGAAACAAAGATTGCCATGCTCCTCACTACCGCAGGTCAGCACGCCATCGATGTATACAACTCCTTGATGTTCGCGGAAGGCGAGAACAAATCTAAGTATGACACAGTCCTCCCCAAGCTCGACAAGCACTTCAACGTTGAGGTCAATGAAAGCTTTGAGAGGTATGTCTTTCAGCATCGCCTGCAAGGTAAGGATGAGCTCTTTCAGTCCTTCCTGACGCACCTCCGCATACTCGCGCAGTCCTGCGGTTACGACACCACCTCAGAGTCCATGATCCGGGACTAGATCATTTTTGGCGTTGCCTCCAGTGGCCTATGCCAGCAGCTTCTAAAAATTAAAGGCCTGACCTTAGCATCTGCAGTTGAAGCCTGTGTCCTGCATGAAAATGCGACCAGCCGCTATGCCCAATTTCAGGCGACCGAATCGGCACGGAGGGGGTCCCACGCGATCGAATCGGCAAGCCAGGCCGCCCACGAGGCCGAACGCATCCAGGCAATCGAGTTTCTCCCGGCCCGCGGCCCGGACGAGGGCAGCCGTTTCGCGCGCTTTTTAAGGCCTCCCGCGTTTGTGCGCGCCAAAACCTACGGCAACACTGAGGGACGTGCTGCGCAGGCGCGCCCGACGCAAGACCGAACTGCGCATGCGCGGTGGCGTAACAAACGCCATGACGTCATGACGTGCGGCAACTGTGGAGCTGCACATTTAAAAGGGCAATGTCCTGCAAAAACCCGACAATGCCTACGCTGTGGCAAGATGGGCCACTACGCTGCATACTGTCGAGCGGCTCAACCTGTTGATCTTCCACATCTCCGACAACCTCGCAGGAACGTGCGGACCATTCAGCCTCCACATCACGACATCCAAGCCGACGACACAGATGACCAAGGCGCCTTCCGGGTTGCGTTCATTGATGTGAACCGGGTCAACACCATCAATCCGGGCGATGAATGGAGTGCCACCCGAACGGTCAACCGATCGCCGATCACTTTCCGCCTGGACACTGGCGCCTCCGCCAACCTCATAGCATGGTCAGCCTTCTATGCCATGAAGGTCAGACCACCAATCCAGCCATCCCGGTGCACGATGGTCGACTACAACGGGAACTTTATCCTGGCCATGGGATCCTGCCAGCTCCAGGTGACACACAAAACACACACGGCCACACTCTCGTTCGAGATAGTTGGCTCATCGAAGGACTCCCTGCTGGGCGCACAGGCATGTAAGGCTCTCCACCTTGTGCAACAAATTCTCTCTCTCTCTCCAGACGGCACGTATGACTTCCCGGATGCAAAGTTCTACGCACAGCTCCAATCGCTCCTCGTCCACAACCAGGAGGCATTCGAAGGCATGGGAACACTGCCATACACCTACCGAATTCGCGTCAAACCAGACGCCACCCCGGTCGTTCACGCACCTCGCAGGGTTCCTGCGCCACTTAAAGACCGCCTCAAGCAGCAGCTGCAGGATCTCCAGGACCAAGGGGTCCTATCCAGGGTCACGGAGCCCACGCCATGGGTCAGCTCCATGGTGTGTGTCAAGAAGCCCTCTGGCGAGCTCCGCATCTGTATAGACCCCAAAGACCAATAATAATATTATGAGGGAACATTATCCCATACCCAAACGGGAGGAGATCACCAGTGAAATGGCCCAGGTGAGGATATTCACGAAACTGGATGCTTCTAAAGGATTTTGGCAGATCCAACTGGACCCGTCCAGCCGAAAGCTATGTACCTTCAACACCCCTTTCGGCAGATTCTGCTACAACCGGATGCCATTTGGCATAATCTCGGCATCCGAGGTCTTCCATAGAATCATGGAGCAGATGATGGAAGGCATCGAAGGGGTGCGCGTATATGTGGACGATGTCATCATCTGGCCCACCACACCGCAGGAGCACATGCATCGTCCCCAACGCGTTTTTGCCCGCATACGGGAAAATGGCCTGCGCCTCAACCGAGCCAAGTGCTCCTTTGGCCAGACCGAGTTGAAGTTCCTGGGGGACCATATCTCCCGGTCAGGGGTCCGTCCAGATGCAGACAAGGTGAGCGCCATCACAGCCATGCCGCAGCCGGCCGACAAGAAGGCTGTCCTACGCTTCCTTGGCATGGTCAACTTCCTGGGGAAGTTCATTCCCAACCTTGGTTGTTGGCAAGATTCTAGAATCCATTGTTAAGGATGAGATTTCTAAATTCTTGGAAGTGCAGGGTCAGATTAGGACAAGTCAGCATGGATTTAGTAAGGGGCGGTCGTGCCTGACAAACCTGTTAGAGTTCTTTGAAGAGATAACAAATAGGTTAGACCAAGGAGAGCCAATGGATGTTATCTATCTTGACTTCCAAAAGGCCTTTGATAAGGTGCCTCACGGGAGACTGCTGAGTAAAATATGGTATTCGAGGCAAGGTACTAACATGGATTGACGATTGGTTGTCAGGCAGAAGGCAGAGAGTTGGGATAAAAGGTTCTTTTTCGGAATGGCAACCGGTGACGAGTGGTGTCCCGCAGGGTTCAGTGTTGGGGCCACAGCTGTTCTCTTTATATATTAACGATCTAGATGACGGGACTGGGGGCATTCTGGGTAAGTTTGCCGATGATACAAAGATAGGTGGAGAGGCAGGTAGTATGGAGGAGGTGGGGAGGCTGCAGAAAGATTTAGACAGTTTAGGAGTGTGGTCCAAGAAATGGCTGATGAAATTCAACGTGGGCAAGTGCGAGGTCTTGCACTTTGGAAAAAAGAATAGAGGCATGGACTATTTTCTAAACGGTGACAAAATTCATAATGCTGAAGTGCAAAGGGACTTGGGAGTCCTAGTCCAGGATTCTCTAAAGGTAAACTTGCAGGCTGAGTCCGTAATTAAGAAAGCAAATGCAATGTTGTCATTCATCTCAAGAGGCTTGGAATATAAAAGCAGGGATGTACTTCTGAAGCTTTATAAAGCATTAGTTAGGCCCCATTTAGAATACTGTGAGCAATTTTGGGCCCCACACCTCCGGAAGGACATACTGGCACTGGAGCGGGTCCAGCGGAGATTCACACGGATGATCCCAGGAATGGTAGGCCTAACATACGATGAACGTCTGAGGATCCTGGGATTATATTCATTGGAGTTTAGGAGGTTGAGGGGAGATCTAATAGAAACTTACAAGATAATGAATGGCTTAGATAGGGTGGATGTAGGGAAGTTGTTTCCATTAGCAGGGGAGACTAGGACCCGGGGGCACAGCCTTAGAATAAAAGGGAGTCACTTTAGAACAGAGATGAGGAGAAATTTCTTCAGCCAGAGAGTGGTGGGTCTGTGGAATTCATTGCCACAGAGGACGATGGAGGCCGGGACGTTGAGTGTCTTTAAGACAGAAGTTGATAAATTCTTGATTTCTCGAGGAATTAAGGACTATGGAGAGAGAGCGGGTAAATGGAGTTGAAATCAGCCATGATTGAATGGCGGAGTGGGCTCGATGGGCCGAATGGCCTTACTTCTGCTCCTATGTCTTATGGTCTTATGGTCTTGCCTCCCACACAACGACTCTGCGCCACCTCGTCAGAAAATCCACAGAGTTTCAGTGGCAACACACACACCAGCTGGAATGGGAGGAGCTCAAACGCAAACTCACTATGGCACCAGTGTTGGCTTTCTTTAACACGTCTCGTGCCACCAAAATCTCAACTGATGCCGGCCAATCCGGCATTGGAGCAGTGCTCCTGCAGAGGGATGACACGTCGTCATGGGCCCCAGTGGCCTATGCATCGCGAGCCATGACCCCCACAGAGCAGCGCTACGCGCAAATCGAAAAAGAATGCCTGGGCTTGCTAACCGGTTTAGACAAGTTCCACGATTATGTCTATTGTCCTCCACGGTTCACGGTCGAAACTGACCACCGCCCCCTGGTCAGCATAATAAACAAGGACCTGAACGAGATGACCCCTTGCCTCCAGCGCATCCTACTTAAACTCAGGAGGTACGACTTCCAACTGGTCTACACTCCAGGGAAGGACCTCATCGTGGCGGATGCCCTATCCAGAGCAGTGAGCACGCCGCCAGATGCGGAGGGGTTCGTGTGTCAGGTCGAGGCACAGGTGGCTTTGACAGCGGCAAATCTGCCGGCTGACGACTCCAGTCTGGCCCGTATCCGCCGAGAGACTGCGGCCGACCCCCTTCTGCAGCGAGTGATGCGCCACATGACGGGAGGATGGCTCAAAGGGCAGTGCCCGCAGTTCTACAATGTACGAGACGACCTAGCCATCATTGGAACATAGAACATAGAACATAGAACGATACAGCGCAGTACAGGCCCTTCGGCCCACGATGTTGCACCGAAACAAAAGCCATCTAACCTACACTATGCCATTATCATCCATATGTTTATCCAATAAACTTTTAAATGCCCTCAATGTTGGCGAGTTCACTACTGTTGCAGGTAGGGCATTCCACGGCCTCACTACTCTTTGCGTAAAGAACCTACCTCTGACCTCTGTCCTATATCTAATACCCCTCAGTTTAAAGCTATGTCCCCTCGTGCCAGCCATTTCCACCCGCGGGAGAAGGCTCTCACTGTCCACCCTATCTAACCCCCTGATCATTTTGTATGCCTCTATTAAGTCTCCTCTTAACCTTCTTCACTCCAACGAAAACAACCTCAAGTCCATCAGTCTTTCCTCATAAGATTTTCCCTCTATACCAGGCAACATCCTGGTAAATCTCCTCTGCACCCGCTCCAAAGCCTCCACGTCCTTCCTATAATGCGGTGACCAGAATTACGCATCATTGATGGTGTCCTTCTGAAGCTGGACCGGATTGTGATTCCGCACAGCATGCGCCAGCTGGTTCTCGATCAACTACACGAAGGCCACTTGGGGGTCGAGAAGTGCAGACAGAGGGCCCGAGAGGCGGTATACTGGCCAGGCATCAGTGACGATATTGCCAACATGGTGCTCAACTGTACAACCTGCCAAAGGTTTCAGCCGGCGCAACCACCTGAGACACTTCTGCCCCATCAGCTGGTGACGTCCCCCTGGGCGAAGGTGGGTGTCGACCTATTTCACGCGCTCGGCATGGACTATGTCATCATAGTTGACTACTTCTCAAACTACCCAGAAGTCATACGCCTGCACGATTTGACGTCGTCTGCTGTTAGCAGGGCCTGCAAAGACACCTTTCGCCATTGCATTCCGATGACTGTTATGTCGGACAATGGGCCCTGATTTGCCAGCCATGAATGGTCGTCCTTTGCTGCTTCGTATGGCTTCACACACGTGACGTCCAGCCCTCTGCATCCCCAGTCCAATGGAAAGGCGGAGAAGGGCGTTCACATTGCCAAGCGGCTCCTCTGCAAGGCTACTGCTGCCGGGTCGGACTTCTACCTTGCCCTGCTGGCCTATCGCTCGGCCCCACTAGCCACTGGTCTCTTACCAGCACAGCTGCTGATGGGTCCCGCCCTCAGAACCACTGTGCCTTCCATCCTGGCACCAACAATAGACCATGCTCCGGTACTGCATAGGATGCAACTGCAGCGCGATCGCCAGAAGAGATCGTACAACATACGGGCAACTGATCTTCCCTCCCTGGCCCCTGGAGACAACGTCCGCATCCACCTACCAGACGGTGGCTGGTGAGCACCTGCCGAAGTTCTCCGACGCGTGGCTCCCCGCTCGTTCCTGGTACGCATGCCGGATGGATCCGTGCATAGGCGCAATCGCCGAGCCCTTCGCTTACTTCCACGCTCGCAACGGGACCGTACACAGACGCCGTGTCCTCCACTGGTTCCTGATAGCGACTTCGTGGAGCTGCCATATACCATGCCCCTTCTGTCGCCGCCCGTGGCCAAGCTCGCACCTCAGCTGGTGGTTCTTGACCCACCCTTGAGGCGGTCAACCCGAATTCGTCGCCCACCTACTAGACTGGACTTATGAGACTGTTCACACGTCAAACTTTAGCAACTACTGTTTTGTAACATGTCACTGTTTTATCGTTCCAGGCCTCGTTTGATCGTTCCAAATTTCCACGTTGTTCTTCTTTTGTTATGGTACAACCTCGTTAGCATGTCACACCTGACATCGCCCCTTGTATATAGTTAAGCCCCATGTACATGATGTAAATATTACGCACACACACCTTTAGCTGCACTCAGGACACATTTATATTTATAACCACGTAGGCACATGATCTTGTAAAAAAGGAGGATGTCATGATATTCAAACATCCATCATCATCATCATCATCGAATTTACAGTGCAGAAGGAGGCCAACACATACATAATGATAGACAGACCAACAGACCAATTAGCACACATAACACGACAGCCAATCACAGACAAGAGCAGACACAGTATAAGACAAGAAACACATCTGGAGACAGCACAGGGCCAGGACCTCATTAGCAAGACACTCACACAGTCACAACGTGCTGAGTACCAAGTCAGATGTGTAAATAGTTAGTTGGAATTAAACTGCGTTGTACCAATCGCAACCGTGTTGGTTCGTCTGTACCTCAGAGCATCCAACACCTCAAGGGAGAATTCAGAATGTCCAATTCACCTAACAAGCACATCTTTAGGGACTTGTGGGAGGAAACCGGAGCATCCGGAGGAAACCCACGCAGACACAGGGAGAATGTGCAGACTCCGCACAGAGAGTGACCCGAGCCAGGAATTCCTGACGCTGTGAAGCAACATAGAACATAGAACATACAGTGCAGAAGGAGGCCATTCGGTCCATCGAGTCTGCACCGACCCACTTAAGCCCTCACTTCCACCCTATCCCCGTAACCCTATAACCCATCCTAACCTTTTTGATTTGGTCACTAAAGACAATTTATCATGGCCAATCCACCTAACCTGCACGCCTTTGGACTGTGGGAGGAAACCAGAACACCCGGAGGAAACCTACGGGGAGAATGTGCAGACTCCGCACAGACAGTGACCCAACGGGGAATCGAACCTGGGACCTTGGCGCTGTGAAGCCACAGTGCAAACCACTGTGCTACCGTGCTGCCCATGGACCCCATGAGGTTACGGTAGGGTGGGTGACTTCCTGCCTGATCTGTCACGAGATTCACCGAGCTCCTTGCGCATGCATCATTAATGAACAGCGGAAGAACGTGCATAGTTGCTGTCCCGCTGCCCAGTGGGAATCTTTGCTGCCACCAGACTTAGTCTCCAGAATGGAAGATTCCTCCCTAAGATTATTATTATTATAAGTGTAATAGGTTTCTCCCAACCACTCTATTTAGCTCCTTATAATGTAATACACTTCAATTAAATCTCCCCATAGCCCCCTCTGCATCAAATAAAACAACCCTATCCAATCTTTTCTCATGCCTAAAATTTTCCAGTCCTCCCTGCACTCTTTCTAGCACCCTCTCTCGAACCCGCTTTAGTAGCCTGTCTGGTACCTTCTTTAGTACCCTCCCTGGTACCCTGTCTAGTATCCTCTCCAATATTTGCAAGTGTCTACCTATGCTCTCAGCTCATCTGCTATATTTATTTGACTCCTTGCATTGAAATTTATACCATTAGATTTATACCATTAAACACTACCAAACTCTTGTTTAATTCTGTGGTGGTATGTATTACGGGTATTACGTAACCCTGTGATGCCGCGAGGCTATTGGTGGATAGACGCTGGGTCCCGAATGGATCAGCCGCCTACTGGCTCCACCCAGTAAGGCAGAGTATAAGAGCCCGGGTTCTCCCAGCAGCCGCATTCGGTAACTGTGCTGCTGGGGAACAAGTCTGCGTAATAAAGCCATCGATTGACTCCATCTCTTCTCGTCTCGTGAGTGATTGATCTAGTTACAATTTATTACGCAGACATAAAGGACATGGAGCTCCGAATCACTCCGCAGTGTCTGCGAATCAGCCCCCAAGCGGCAAACTCAGCGGCCACTTTTAAACACTGGCTAGCGTGTTTCGAAGGACACCTCTGAACGGCCACCTGCGTGACTACAGAAGACCAGAAAATGCAAGTCCTGCATTCCAGGGTGAGCCCGGAAATCTACACTCTCATCGAGGACGCGGAAGATTTCCAGTCGGCGCTCGCCATGCTGATGGGAATCTATGTTCGGCCCGTCAACCAGGTCTACGCACGCCACCAGCTCGTGACGAGACGGCAGATCCCCGGGGAATCGCTGGACGAATTCTACAGTGCGCTGTTGATACTGGGGAGAAACTGCAACTGCCCATCAGTTTCGGCTAATGAACATATGGAACTACTAGTTCGGGATGCCTTCGTAGCAGGTATGCCCCCGCCCCAAATTTGCCAGAGATTGCTGGAGAGAGACGCACTAGGCCTCAAGGAGGCATGGGCCCTCACTGCCTTGCTCGATGTGGCATCACAGAACGCCCATGCCTATGCCCCCGACCGCACTGCTGCCCCTTGGGAACCGTGGACCCCCGCCACGACCGACCCCCCCGGCAGCCCCCCCCCCCACAGGCCTCTGTTGCCAGAGCGCCAGCCCACCCGGGGGGGCCCCGCTGCTACTTTTGCGGGCAAACAAAACACCCCCGGCTGCGCTGCCCGGCCCGCACAGCACTCTGCAAAGGGTGCGGCAAAAAGGGCATTTTGTAGCGGTGTGCCAGGCCCGGGGGGTCGCCGCAATCTACCGGGGAGAACCAGGACCCCAAACTCAACCCCCCCAACGATCCATGTGCGGCCAACGGGCGCCGCCATTTCGGGTCCCGGACTCCATGCGGGAGGGAGGGGCGCCGCCATCTTGGGTCCCGGACTCCATGCGGGAGGGAGGGGTGCCACCATTTTGTGCTCCCCCGGCCACGTGTAATCAATGGGCCGCGCCATCTTGTCCACCCCCGACCGTGTGCGACCCGTGGACGCCGCCATCTTGGCTGACGGCCAAGGACCCCAGAATGAACGACTTCACGGGGCCTGAAGAAAACAGGCAACTACGACTGGCTTCGGTGACCCTGGACCAATCGCGGCCCCGATCGCTCCAAACGGCAACAACGACGGTACTCGTCAACGGGTACGAGACGCCCTGCCTGATCGACTCTGGGAGCACGGAGAGTTTTATACACCCCGGTACAGTAAGACGCTGTTCTCTTCGATCCACCCGAGTAATCAAAAACTTTTCTGGAAGCAGGATCCCATTACATAGAGATCAAAGGGTTCTGCATCGCGAACCTCACGGTGCAGGGGAGGGAGTTCAAGAACTACCGGCTTTACGTCCTTCCCCACCCCTGCGCTGCCACACTCCTGGCGTTGCATTTTCAGTGCAACCTCCAGAGTTTAACGTTTCAATTCGGCGGCCCTATACCCCCACTCACTATCTGCGGCCTCGCGACCCTCAAGGTCGACCCGCCTTCCCTGTTTGCGAACCTCACCCCGGATTGCAAACCCGTTGCCACGAGGAGCAGACGGTACAGCGCCCAGGACCGAACCTTTATCCGGTCGGAAGTCCAGCGGCTGCTGTGGGAAGGCATAATCCAGGCCAGCAATAGTCCCTGGAGAGCTCAGGTGGTAGTTGTAAAGACCAGGGAGAAGCAGAGGATGGTCATAGGCTATCGTCAAACCATCAATAGGTACACACAGCTGGATGCGTACCCTCTCCCCCGCATATCCGACATGGTCAATCGGATTGCATAGTACAAGGTCTTTTCCACGGTGGACCTTAAGTCTGCATATCACCAGCTCCCCATCCGCCCGAGCAACCGCAAATACACTGCCTTTGAAGCAGATGGGCGGCTCTATCATTTCTTAAGGGTTCCATTCGGCGTCACTAATGGAGTCTCAGTCTTCCAACGGGAGATGGACTGAATGGTTGACCGGTATGGTTTGCGGGCTACGTTCCCGTACCTCGATAATGTCACCATCTGCGGCCATGATCAGCAGGACTACGACGCCAACCTCCGCAAATTCCTCCAGACGCAAACGCCCTGAATCTCACGTACAACAAGGAAAAATGCGTGTTCAGCACCGATCGTCTAGCCATCCTTGGCTAAGTAGTGCGAAATGGAGTTATCGGCCCCGACCCTGAACGCATGCGCCCCCTTATGGAGTTCCCCCTCCCTCACTGTTCCAAGGCCCTGAAACGCTGTCTGGGCTTTTTCTCTTATTACGCCCAGTGGGTCCCCCACTATGCGGACAAGGCCCGTCCGCTAATCCAGTCCGCGGTCTTTCCCCTGTCAACAGAGGCCCACCAGGCCTTCAGCCGCATTATAGCGGATATCGCAAAGGCCACGATGCACGCGATCGACGAATCCCTCCCCTTCCAAGTCGAGAGCGACGCGTCCGACGTAGCTCTGGCGGCCACCCTCAACCAAGCGGGTAGACCCGTGGCCTTTTTTTCACGCACCCTCCACGCTTCAGAAATCCGCCACTCCTCAGTGGAAAAGGAGGCCCAGGCCATAGTGGAAGCTGTGCGACATTGGAGGCATTACCTGGCCGGTAGGAGATTCACTCTCCTCACTGACCAACGGTCGGTTGCCTTCATGTTCGATAATGCACAGCGGGGCAAGATCAAGAACGACAAGATCTTGCGGGGGAGGATCGAACTCTCCACCTATAACTATGCGATCTTGTATCGTCCCGGAAAGCTGAACGAGCCTTCCGATGCCCTATCCCGCGGCACATGTGCCAACGCACAAGTGGACCGACTCCGAACCCTCCACAAGGACCTCTGCCACCCGGGGGGTCACTCGGTTCTATCACTTCGTAAAGACCTGCAACCTGCCCTACTCCATCGAGGAGTTCAGGACAGCCACCAGGAACTGCCAAATCTGCCCCACCTACATACATAGCGGTAGCGGGTCCTCCTTCATGAGCAACGAGCTGCGTCAATTCCTGCTCAGCAAAGGCATTGCCTCGAGCAGGATGACCAGTTACAGCCCCTGGGGGAATAGTTAGGTAGAGAAGGAGAATGGAACGGTCTGGAAGTCTCCCAGTTTCCCGCTGGCAGGAAGTCCTCCCGGACGCCCTCCACTCCATCTGGTCTCTGCTTTGTACAACAACGAATCAAACACCTCACGAACGCCTCCTTGTCTTCCCTAGGAAGTCCTCCTCTGGAACGTCACTTCCGACCAGGCTGGCAGCCCCGGGACCCATCCTACTCCGAAAACATGTGCGGACGCACAAATCGGACCCGTGGGTTCGGTCGAGAGGGTTCATCTCCTCCACGCGAACCCTCAATACGCCTACGTGGCATACCCCGACGGCCGACAGGACACGGTCTCCCTGCCCGCCAGAGCTCCACCCCCCCCCCAACACCAATCACCCCCTCCCTCCCACCGGCGCACCCCACAGCCGCCCCCTTCCCGGGTGGATCGGTCCTCCCTCCAGTCGCGACTAGGGGTAGTGGGCCAGGAAGAGGCGTTGCTACGCTCCCAGAGACGACGGTGCCCAAGCCAGCGCCTGCATCACCACCAGGGCTGAGACGATCGGCGAGGATGACCAGGGCACCCATTCGACTCATCGAATCCGTATAACAAAGCAAGAAATGCCTCTGTAAATACTTCAGTTGCCCAGTAAAAGTGGCATTGTAAATAGTACTGGTAGTTTGATATCGGAGCATAGCCGCCATGTTAGTGGCATCCTAGGTACTGACTCTGTAAACCCCTACCACCATACGGCCCACTACCCCCGCCGGGTTCTTTTTTAACAAGGGGTGAATGTGGTAGTATGTATTCGGAGTATTTTGGTACCCTGTGATGCCGAGAGGCTATTGGTGGATAGACGCTGGGTCCTGATTGGATCAGCTGCCTACTGGCTCCACCCAGTAAGGCGGAGTATAAGAGCCCGGGTTCCCCCAGCAGCCGCATTCTGTAACTATGCTGCTGGGGAACAAGTCTGTGTAATAAAGCCATCGATTTACTCCATCTCTGCTCGTCTCATGAGTGATTGATCGTGCTACAAATTCCTAGCCTTTATTTCATCTTACTTATTAATTTCCAACTTCCATTTCCAGCTTTGCCTCTATTCTTCCAAATCAATGCTCAGGTTTCCATTGCCTGTCAAGTTTGTTTAAACCTTTCCACAGTATTAGCCAATCTCTCCATGGCAATACTGATCCTAGCCTTAGATCATAGAATTTACAGTGCAGAAGGAGACCATTCGGCCCATCGTGTCTGCACCAGCCCTTGAAAGAGCGCCCTACTACACCCCATCCCCCAAACCCAGTAACCCCACCTAACCTTTGGAGCAATTTAGAATGCCAACCCATCTAACCTGCACATCTTTGAACTGTAGGAGGAAACTGGTGCACCCAGAGGAAACCCACACAGACACGGGGAGAAAGTCCAAACTCCACACAGACAGTCTGGAATTGAACCCGGGACCCTGGAGCTGTGAGGCAGCAGTGCTAACTACTGTGCCATTTGCCTTGCTGATGTACAAACCATCCAGCTTGCATTGGTCTCACCAGTCCCAACGTCCCCAGGAATAAAAAGCACTCCCACCTGTGCCATTCTTCTGGCCATGTATTAATTCACACTATCTTCCTATTTCTGTACTCAGCAGCATGTGGCATTGGGAGTAGTCTGATGCTTACAAACTTTGAGCTCCTGCTTATTAATTTATTTCCTAGCTTCCAAAAACTGGCTACATGATGTTGCTCCTCTTTCTACCCATGTCAATGGTACAAAATGGGCCATGACCTCTAGCTGTCCAGCCTCCCACCTAAGAACCTTCAGTAGTTGCCCAGTGACGTTCTTGACCCTGACATCAGGGGGGCAACATATCATCCTGGATTCACCTCTGTGGCTGTAATAACATCTGTCTGTTGTTGCTGATTTTCTCCTTGGTTCAATTGCTCTGTTTTATTACCTTTGCTCGGTTCGATTTTCTCCAATACTGGAGCGGTTCCCTGATCGATGGGCGGTCTTGAGGTGCTCGTTCACCTCCTTTGTGTTGGCTCGTGCTGGCGCCGAGGAGTCTGGCTTTGCTTTGTGTGTCCAAAATGTTACTTATTATTCCAGGGGATTGCTCATCAGTATGCAGATGGCTGCTACTTTGTTATGCTGATGGTCGCTGGTATCGATGTTATGTGGCCTTTGCAGAGGTAAATACACATCAAACCCGCAGCTGCTGGTTTCTGTCTATGTTGGCTGACTTTCCCATCAGCCTTTGCTGTTCGCCATTTTAAATCGGGAGTTGGCCAATTTTGGTGGCTACACTCCCTCCTTGTGATCCTAACGCGAAGCGTGAAGGATCACATAACTACGTTGCTTTCCATTCCCTGACCTGGGGAGCTCTTCTTTCATGGCCTCTACACTGACCATAGCTATGCAAAAAATTTTTAACTGACAATTCTAAGGGGCGCTGCATTACAAAACAAAAAAAATGGGAACCTCTAACTATTCTTAATACACTACACTCACGTAAACATTTCATCACTCTAACTTCCTCAACCATACAAACAAAATCATAGCAGTTTATACACAGTTTTCCTGGCTTGGCAGTCAAGCTCAGGATCGTACAATTGCTCATGAACATTTCTTTGCATTTCTTTATTTACAATAAAACTGCAAATGAATGCTCTTTATTATAGATCGCGGGGGTTGGGTGTCTGGTCGTATCCGAAGATAGGGGATCTGATCCTATATACTGGGGTGCGAGCGTGGTAGGCTCTCCTTCTCCATTTCCTTAGATGCATAGTCTGCACGATGCAGCAGAGTATCGCCAATACCAGCAAGAATTCTATTACGTAGGACAGGGAGTACCAGGTTATATACCTGGCACACCAAGATGGTGTGGTGTCGCTGGTGACTGAACTCTGGGTAATGTGGGGAAGTGAAACATTAACGGCTGAGGGGCTTGAGGTCATGGGGTTCGCGTTCACTCGCAACCAAATGTCCATTATCATGACGATGAACCATTTGAAGGAAGTCCTCATGGCTCTTCTCTTTTGTTTTCTTCTCCGGTCCTGGAGCTTCTGGCGTTCTGTGGAAACCAGCATAATGTCTGTAACTATCTTGGTTTAACATCTCGTACAATAGTCTGTCTGTTCTTTAGTGCCAATTACTCCCTTTATAATTGGTCACTATGTGTGACGCCCTCATCTTTTTCAAAAACCGAATTTTAGGACAAGACACACTTTCAAATAATGAACCAGTGCGAGCCGTCTCGCAGACTGTGCGATTTACCATCCAAATGTTTCAGAATGTAAATAGCATGTGGTTGGCAACCTAAGGGTTACCTGAAACAAAACAAAACTTTTTGAACTAAAATTTCCAAAATGAGGTGTGTATGGGCCGCGATGGGTTAGAGTTGGATGGAGTCCCCGGGTAGGATGGCTACCAATGCCGTGTCTCCCTTACCGACAAGAACGGGCAAGAAATGTAGTCATCGTGGGGGGCTGCCGTATTGGTTCTTCCCTCGAACCAGAAGGGCAGTTATGAACGGGCGTCTGGTACCTTAACAAGTCTCTGCAGACAAGCTAGTTCCTCTGAACTAGCATCTGGCCAATAGCAAGTCTCTGTGGGCAAGTCCTCAGAGGTTTCTGCTGAAAAGGTGTGGGGCGGTGGAAATTTTTTTTCCGGTCTGACAAACAACATTTAACAAACTTACAAACAACATAAAACATGCTTCAGGTTCCATCAGAAAGGACGCCAATTCTCCCAAGCGGTTCCTTTTAAAACATCATCTGGACACCTCAGTTATCGGTTGCGATCAGGGTCGCAAAGGGGTTCTCGTTTTGGGAGTCAGACTCAAGGTCGTCAACTTCTCCCGGGGTGCCAAACTCTTGAATGTGTTAAGGTTGATAGGGCTGCATGGTGTGATCAGGGACTGTTTAGCACAGGGCTAAATCGCTGGCTTTGAAAGCAGACCAAGGTAGGCCAGCAGCACGGTTCAATTCCCGTAACAGCCTCCCCGAACAGGTGCCGGAAATGTGGCGACTAGGGGCTTTTCACAGTAACTTCATTTGAAGCCTACTTGTGACAATAAGTGATTTTCATTTCATTCATTTTTCATTTGAGGTCGCTCTCGTCGTTTCGGACGAGTCTGTATGAGTTGTCTCTGTGCCAATAGGTGGTGTCTAGTTGTGTGGGGACGGAATTGGGGTCGTCAGTGTAGTTCGGTGGTCAGTGGTGGGGTTTGTTCAGGAAAGTGAGCATGAAGGGATCACTCGGATCGTAGTCGGAATCGCTGGGTGTGGGCCCTGTTGCATGGGGATAGTAGGGAGGCGTGCTGTGACTATCGTCTGAGTCACAGTCGCTGCCTCTGCTGCTGCAGTCTGTGGGTGTTCCAGGGCGGAGTGTATATTTCGGGGGTGGAGTCGAGGTCGAGTCCGTGGCTGGGCTGGACGTGTTGGGGGATGGTAGGGTTACGTTGGCTGTGGGCGGGGTGTGGTGTGCTGCGTTGAGCATGACGTGGTGTGAGTGGTTAGACTGTGTCCCATATGCCTTCAGCTGGTTGATATGGAACCACGCAGTCTTTCCGTTGGGATACTTTATCTTGTATACGGAAGGGCTTACTTTGTCCGCAATGGAGTACGGACCCGAGTACTTTGGTGACAGGAATGTGCTGGGGTTGTATACGGAGAGCATGACTTGCTGTCCCATACTGTACTCAGTCTTGTCGATACAAGCCTTGCTCTGTTTCTTTCTGGTGCCCAATTTTACTGCGGCTGCTAGCTGAGCCGTTTTAACATTATCCACTAATTGCTCTACTGCTTTCTCGTGTGTGAGGGCCGTCACTTCGGGGCTGGTCAAGTCTAAATCTAATAAAAATTCTGTGCCTTTCATGGGGCGTCCGGTCATGAGAGTGTGTGAGGTGTAACCTGTGGAAGTTGAAATTGTATTATGCAAAAACATCAGCGCAAAGGGGAGGACTGAGTCCCAAGTGGTGTTGTTTTGCTGGACCATTTTTCTGAGGGTGGATTTTAGGGTCCGATTCATGCGCTCCACGATACCACTCGGCTGTGGGTGGTATGCTATGTGGAATTTTTGGGTGATGCCAAATATCGTGAGGACGTTCTGCATGACACGTCCCGTAAAATGGGAACCTTGGTCGGAGTCAATGCTGCGGGGGAATCCCCATCTTGTAAAAATGTGGTGGGCCAAAGTCTTGGCTGTGGTTTTTGCAGTGTTTGTTCGGGCTGGGAATGCTTCCACCCATTTCGTAAACGTGTCTATCACCACGAGTACATATTTATAGCCATTCCTGCAAGGGGGCAATGGTCCTTTAAAATCAATCTGGAGGTTAGTTCAGGGCCATTAATGGGTCGGGTGTGGCTGAGTTGAGCCTTTTTGGCATATCTGTCCGGATTATTCTGGGCACAGATAAGACAATTCTCGATGTAGTGATTAACATCGTCCTTTAAATTCGGCCACCAACAAAGCTGCTTGAGGTGAGCTGTAGTGGGATCGATTCCCTGATGTCCATGACCGTCATGGAACAAACAAATCAGTTGATTCCTGTCCTGTTCAGGAACCACATAAAGGGTGTCTTTTAACACCACACCATCATATGTGGTCAGAGCATTATTAAATCTCTCATAGGGTGCTGGATTGTTTCTTTTTACAATCTCCCTGAGATTGCTGTCCTGCTTCTGGACCTCCACTAGATCCTCGATCTTTGTCTGCGAGACCTGAACTGCATTCACTGGCGCGCTTTCGGGGGGTGTCCAAAAATATCCGTGCCTGGAACCTGCTTTAGCCAGTGCGTCGGCTTTTACATTTCCAGGGGGGGAGGAACGATGGTGACTTTGAACTTTGACTATCCCAAAAGCCCTGTTCTGTGCTCTCTCTAAGATGTGATGGAGCAATGGGGCTGAGGTGAGGGGTTTTCCGTCTGCGGAAACAAATCCTCTTGCTTTCCACAGGGGCAGGAATTCCGTGAGGCTGTTGCAGACATAGAGGCTATCCGAGTATATGTCTGCTGGGCTGGGGAAGGAATCTGGGTGTTCCACTATATATGCGATGGCCGCAAGCTCTGCTGCCTGCGCGCCTAAATGGCCTGAATGTTTTAATGATATTTCCTCTAGGGCAAGTCCCTGCGCGTCCTCGACATAAATACCGCAACCTGTTATGCGCTTCCCATCCAATACTGTGGAAGATCCATCCACATAGATCTTTATGGGCTCACACGTGTCTGTGTGCTGGGGGCTCTGGGTTGAACTACCTATCTTTCTGGGGGGTGTTTTCGCAATAAAGGGGCCTGTGTTGTGGTGTGGAGAGATAATTTCACATTCATGGGAGGTTCCGGGGTACTGTAAGTTGTCGGCTAAAAAGGTGTGCGTCTTTGTCCGTTTAACAGTGATGTCCCGTCCCTGCAAGAGAAGGGTCCATCTAGCTGCTCTAATCTGGCTTACTGTACCGTCCTTGAGTCGTCCGTCCAGTAAACGTTGTGTGGGGGTGTGCTCGGTGAGAATTGTGATGGGGTTCAGTCCGGTAATGTACGAAAAGTACTGCACTGCCCAAAATACTGCGAGCAGGTGCCTCTCACAGGCTGAAAATCCCTGCTCCACAACATCTAAAATTCTGGAGGCGTGAGCTACAGGCCACTGGTCGTGCCGTTCCTGGAGGAGCACGCCGAAAGGGTGCGGTCTGTGGTCGCTACCTCTATGGCGTAAGCGGAAAGCGGGTCTGGAACTTGTAGTGCGGGGGCTGCTATGAGTGCCTGTTTTAAAGAGTCCACAGCATCCGTATGCTGCGGAAGCCATTCCCAGGGGGCTCCTTTCTTTAGGAGGTCTGAGATGGGTGCTGCCTTGCTGGCGAAACCGTCAATGTGTTGGTTTCGGCAGTAACCAACCAGTCCTAAAAATGACCGGAGGGCTGAAACGTTCTGGGGAAGGGGCAATTTAGCAATCAAGTCAATCCTTTTATGCTCGATCTCGCATTTACCATGTGTGATAATTGTTCCTAAATATATCAACTTATCTTCCAAAGTCTGGGCATTTTTGGGGTTGACTTTACAACTGATTGAGTGTAAGAGTTCCAGGAGTTCGTACAGAAGCTCAATGTGCTCTTCCTTGGTGTCTGCAGTAGTAGGTTGTCTACGTACTGGACCAGACATTCGGGGTGAGAGAATTTTGCTAAACCATTTGCCAGCTGTCGGTGGAAAATGGAGGGGGAGTTGTTGAATCCTTGTGGAAGGCATGTCCACGTGTACTGCTGATTTTTAAAAGTGAAGGCAAATTTGTACTGGCACGCCTTTGCCAATGGAATGGACCAGAATCCATCACTGACATCCAAAACCGTAAAGAATCGGGAATTGAGTCCCTGCTTGAGCATGGTCTCGGGACTTGTTGCTACTGTGGGGGCTGATATGGGGGTGATTTTGTTGAGTTCCAGGTAATCGATGGTCAGTCGCCATGATCCATCGGGCTTTCTCACTGGCCAAATCGGGGCATTATTAGTGGAGGCTACTGATCTCAGTACGCCCTGCTCTAATAAGCTATCTATTACCTTTGAGATTTCTCCCTCTGCCTCTTGGGGAAATCCATACTGTTTTTGGGGTCTAGGGTCAGGTCCTGTTATTTGTCCACAGTCGTGCTTGTGGGTCGCGAATGCTGCCCTGTTCTTTTGCAGAACTGCCCTCACCTGCTTGTCCGTACTAAGCGTGGTCGGGTTGAACCAAAATTCGCCTACTGCGCTAATTTTGTTCGCGTATTCTCCTATGTTGAGCGTTGCGGGGGCTCTTGCAGACTTTGCCATCTTCCAGACACACTGGTTGACTGGATCAAATGAAAGATTGTGGGAATTCATGAAATCGATTCCCAGAATGTGTTCTGCTGTGTGGGGCAGGTTAACTAAAACCACGGGGTGTTTGGTGGTGATGGTTCCGATTTGAATGGGTACAGGGGCTGTGATGTGTCCCTGCTGTGAGTGGCCTGTAAAGCCGCTGAGGGTGATAGTGGCTGTAGTGGGCCACGTGTCCTTTTGGAACATGGTGGAGGAATTTATTGTTGTGCGGGACCCTGCTGTGTCCCAGAGAAATTCGATGGGCTGTCCCCGAATTTTCGCTGCAACGACCGGTCGTCCGGACCTATCCCAAAGGGTGTCGGAGACCCAACTGGGGGAGCCCGTACACCGTCAGTCCGTTCTGGTCAGGTCCGTCTGATCTGAACGGGCGCTAACACTATGAATGGGCTCTGTCTTCTTCTTACTCAGAGTGCCCGTCTGCTGGGCTCTCTGTGGCTTTTTAGGGGCATTGCACTCTCTTGCGAAGTGTCTCAACAGTCCACAGTTGTAACACTCCTGTGACTTGGGTGGGGGGCTGTTCTTTCCTTCATTTACCCATGCGGGGTTCTGGTGTGTGGTAACTGCCTGTATATCTGCGGCGGCCTGATTTTCCTCGGGATTCTTGACTGCGGGTTTGCTTTGTATAGATTGCTCCCAAGCGCAGGACAATCTTTTCACTACCCACTTCTCGTTATGGGCCTCCTCTGAGGGATCATAACTCGCGCAAGCTTTCTGTCCTGTTTCTGTGGCATGGGAGATAAGGGTGCGGGTCCATTTGGCCATGTTGTCTGGGGACAAATGGGCGCGGTCTAAGTCTCCAAAGACTTCTGCAAAATGGATCCACAGGCATCCAGCAAATGCTGTGGGGTGCTCGGATTTCTTTTGCCTGCATTTGTTGAGGCCATCTACGGGCTCACCCGGTTATATCTGATCGCATCCAGGATCGCGGTATGCATTTCTGCAAGGGTGCCTCCTCCTACATTCTGTGGGTCGGGAAGGGCTGCTGCTACTGAAGGGTCTAAACTTAAAACTGTGAGCTTTACATGCTCTCGCTCATCCAGGCCGTACATGGTCGCCTGGTGCTTTACTGTGGCAAAGAAATGGTGGGGGTCTGAGGTGGGGAGGAACGGCGTGATCTTATCGCACGCGTCCCGTAATTGGGTCACTGTTAAGGGGGTGGAGTATAGAAATTCCGCATCGTCCGATGTGGCTGTGCGGTGGGTGGTGACTGGGTTCATTGGAGCTTGAACTATCTGCTCTGTGGGGGGTTGGGGCGCTTTCCTTTTCTGTGGCTTTCCCTGCGCACATGTTCCCTGAACATATCTCTGCGCTGTTTCATTCAATTCTTCCCAATCAGGGCCGTCTTCCTGATCTAATTTTTCTCCAAATGTTACCTGGAAACCTTTCTGAACTGAAAGCAGCGATTGCAGCTCTGCAATCTGCTTCCGGCACTTTGCGTGATCTAATGTGCTTTGTCTTTGTTCTGTGGTGGCAGTATGGAGTGCTCTTAATGCTGCCTTTAGATTGCTGCACTGTCTCTGCAACGCTTCTACCTGCTTTTCTGTTTCTTCACATACGAGGACTGCACGTTGCGTGTCCTGATAGGCCTTTTCATATTGAGACTGGAAGCTGCTTAGTGCGCCAGACAAGACTGGTGTGCTCTTTTGGCATCCTCCACCTCTCCATCTTTTGCTGCCAATTTCCTTCTCAATTCTAAATTCTCTCATTCTACCTCGCTTACATCAACTTTACTCATTCGATGTATGCCCTCTACTTCTTTCCGGAGCATCCTCACGACCTCCTCTGTGCCTCGCAATTGTGCCAAGCAGGACACGATTGCCATCGGCTTGCGAGCTTTCCCTAAGCTCTTTTTGTGGATCTTGCTCAGGTTCTCCCACCAAGTATGTCCTATACTCCCGGGACCTGATTCCTCGTTGTCACAGAATTCATTCCAAAGGGGCCATCCTTTCCCTTTGAGATATTTCCTTATCTCTTCCTCCCAAATGGGACATTGTCCCACTCTGCTGCTGCTGGTCGCTGCGTCCGCAAATTCCTCTGGATTCATGAGGCGTTGCATTGCCTGCATTGCCATCTTTCCTATCCGAATGCTGCTCTTCAAATTTGGGACAGGGGTATTAAGGCGGTGCTGTAAATACGGGTACGGCTTTCGCTACTTTCCGATATACAAACTTCCGACAGTTTTGTCGCAACAAAAATATCTATCAGTTTTACCGTATAGCCCTGTTAGCTACGCATGCATACACACACTTCTGAATTATGAGTATTGATCAGAACTGCTTGAACGCTTGTGGTTTTCTGTTTCCAATTGGATCTCTAATTCAAATTCTTGGGTTCTCCCAGAGTGGTTTTGCCACTTCTAGATCGAGTCCTGTCAGATGTCGCCAAATAATGTTGCTGATTTTCTCCTTGGTTCAATTGCTCTGTTTTATTACCTTCGCTCTCAAGTCGCCAGGTATCTTTATGATACCGCCACGAGGTTCAAGTCCGGGTAATGATCAATAACCCAATACACCGATTAGTAAGATTTAAATCAAAGCACATTTATTATACACAGTAATTGCTACTCATGCACAAATTCGACGTCTAAGCAACTTCTACAACTAACAGGCCTGTACTTAACTTCGGACTGGCCCACCAGGTCAGAGGAACAAATGGCCTTTCGTTCGGGTTCTGAGTCTGCGGGATTCGAAGTTGGTACGGATTGGTAGCTAGGAGCGCCTATCTCGTAGTGAGCATTGAATCAAGACTTACTTCTGTCGGTCGTCACTGGAGTCACTGCACCGGTCATGGTCAATGTTGGCTCGTGTTGCTGGGTGACCCGGGCAGGACGCAGAGGTGAAGAGAGAGATTTGAACTTGGGGCTCAACTCTTATAGTCCCCAGCGGCTTCCCGCCTTTCGGGGCGGACCCTGTACCTGGTCCCAAGTGATTGGACTTTGTCCCAATCGCTTGGTTCGATTTTCTCCAATACTGGAGCGGTTCCCTGATCGATGGGCGGTCTTGAGGTGCTCGTTTACCTCCTTTGTGTTGGCTCGTGCTGGCGCCGAGGAGTCTGGCTTTGCTTTGTGTGTCTAAAATGTTACTTATTGTTCCAGGGGATTGCTCATCAGTATGCAGATGGCTGCTACTTTGTTATGCTGATGGTCGCTGGTATCGATGTTGTGTGGCCTTTGCAGAGGTAAATACACAGCAAACCTGCAGCTGCTGGTTTCTGTCTATGTTGCCTGAGTTTCCCATCAGCCTTTGCCGTTCGCCATTTTAAATCGGGATTTGGCCAATTTATGTGGCTACACTGTTCACCTGACTGTTGAATCCCTTATAAGACCATAAGACTATAAGACATAGGAGCAGAATTAGGCCACTAGTCCATCGAGTCTGCTCTATCACTCAATCATAGCTGATATTTTTCTCATCCCCATTCTCTTGCCTTTTCCTCATGACCCCTAATCCTCTTATTAATCAATAACCTATCTATCCCTGTCTTAAAGACACTCAGTGATTTGGCCTCCACAGCCTTCTGCGGTAAAGAGTTCCACAGATTCACCAGCCTCTGGCTGAAGAGATTGCTCCTCATCTCTGTTTTAAAGGATCGTCCCTTTAGTCTGAGATGGTGTCCTCTGGTTCTAGTTTTTTTTTACTAGTGGAAACATCCTCTCCACGTCCCCTCTATCCAGGCCTTGCAATATCCTGTAAGTTTCAATAAGATCCTTCCTCACCCTTCGAAACTCCGAGTACAGACCCAGAGTCCTATTTATTTTCAAAATATCTTTCATGACATATTCCAAATATAAAGATGTTTGCGATGGGGTGTATTGACCCATGGAAATGCGTTCCATGGGCGGGAGTCTCGGTGAATCGGCGCGATGGCCCGAAACCGGCGCGAATCACTCTGGCTTCGGGCCTCCCGAAACGTCGCAAATTCTCTGGCCCTGAATGGGCGTCAGTCACTGACGCCGCGCGGCGTCATTGCACATAAAGGCCCCCCCGGAGACCCGGCAATATGGCCGCCCGCCGCGCAGCGCCAAGTGAGACCCCCCCCACTGCCTGCCCCCCTTTCTCCCTTCCCCATTCCCCCTTCCCCCATATTCCCCCGTACCCCATATCCCCCTTCCCCATATCCCCCTACCCCATATCCCCCTTCCTCCATATCCCCCATATTCCCTTCCCCATATCCCCTTCCCCCCAATATCCCCCCTCCCCCCTTCCCCCATATCACCCTTCCCCCTATATCCCCCCTTATCCCCTTCCCTGTATTCCCCCATATCCCCCTTCCCCATATCCCCTTCCCCCATATACCCCCTTCCCCATATCCCCCTTCCCCCTATATACCCCCTTCCCCCATATCCCCCCTTCCCCCATATCCCCCCACCCCCCATATCCCCCCTTCTCCCATGTCCCCTCCCCCCATTTCCCCCTTCCCCCATATCCCCATTCTCCCATATCCCGTTCACCCAAATCCCCCTTGCCCCATATCCCCCTGACCCATTTCCCCAATATACCCCTCCCCCTTATCCCCCCTTCCCCTATATACCCCCTTCCCCCATATCCCCCCTTCCCCCATATCCCCCCACCCCCCATATCCCCCTTCCCCCATATCCCCCCTTCCCCATATCCCCCTTCCCCATAACCCCTTCCCCCTATATCCCCCCTTCTCCCATGTCCCCTTCCCCCATATCCCCCCTTCCCCCATATCCCCATTCTCCCATATCCCCTTCACCCAAATCCCCCTTCCCCCATATCCCCCTGACCCATTTCCCCAATATACCCCTCCCCCTTATCCCCCCTTCCCCCCATACGCCATATCCCCCTTCCCCATATGCCCCCTTCCCCCATCCCCATTTCTCCCCATATTCCCCCTTCCCCATATCCCCCTTCCCCCATATACCCCCTCCCCCATATCCCCATCCCCCATTTCCCCTTCCCCATATTCACCTTCCCTCCCTATAACCCCACTTCCCCCATATCCCCTTCCCCTATATCCCACCTTCCCCCATATTCCCCCTTCCCCCATATTCCCTGTTCTCCTATATCCCCCTACCCCCATATCCCCCATCCGCATATCCCCCCTTATCCCCCTTCCCCCATATCCCCATATCTCCCCATATCCTCCTTCCCCCATATCCCCTTTCCCCCATATCCCCCATATACCCCCTTCCCCATATCCCCCCTTCCCCATATCCCCCATATCCTCCTTCCCCATATCCCCTTTCGCCCATACCCCCCTTCCCCCATATCCCCCCTTCCCCAAATCCCCATATCCCCTTTCCCCATATCCCCCCTCCCCCATGTCCTCTTCCCCCACATCCCCCTTCCTCCATATCCCCCTTCCCCCATATCCCCCTTCCCGCAATGATATGGGGAAGGGGGGATATGGGGGAAGGGGGTTATGGGAGGATACGGGGAATGGGGGATATAGGGTAAGGGGGGATATGGGGGAATGGTGGATAGGGGGAAGGGAGATATAGGGGAAGAGGGGATATGGGGGGAGTGCGATATGGGGGATGGGGGAACAGACCCGGCCCATCAGGCGGACGCCACCCCCAGGATATTCCAGGGCAGCCCTGAGCCAGGGACAGACCCGGAGCACCAGGTGGATGCCGCCCACATCTAGTGCGAGTGAGCCGACGCCGGCGGGCCACACCCAGCGGTGAGGAAGGCAGCCACAGCAGCAGGCCCCCATCGCAGCCGACCCAGGACACTGACGCACAGGACACTGACGCACAGGACACTGACGCACAGGACACTGACGCCCAGGACACTGACGCACAGGACACTGACACACAGGACCCTGACGCCCAGGACACTGACGCCCCGGACACTGACGCCCCGGACACTGACGCCCAGGACACTGACGCCCCGGACACTGACGCCCCGGACACTGACGCCCCGGACACTGACGCCCAGGACACTGACGCCCCGGACACTGACGCCCAGGACACTGACGCCCAGGACACTGACGCCCCGGACACTGACGCACAGGACACTGACGCACAGGACACTGACGCCCAGGACACTGACGCACAGGACACTGACGCCCAGGACACTGACGCACAGGACACTGACGCCCAGGACACTGACGCCCAGGACACTGACGCCCCGGACACTGACGCACAGGACACTGACGCCCAGGACACTGACGCCCAGGACACTGACGCCCAGGACACTGACGCCCCGGACACTGACGCACAGGACACTGACGCACAGGACACTGACGCACAGGACACTGACGCCCAGGACACTGACGCCCCGGACACTGACGCCCAGGACACTGACGCACAGGACACTGACGCCCAGGACACTGACGCACAGGACACTGACGCCCAGGACACTGACGCCCAGAACACTGACGCCCTGGACACTGACGCACAGGACACTGACGCACAGGACACTGATGCCCAGGACACTGACACACAGGACACTGACACACAGGGCACTGACGCCCAGGACACTGACGCCCAGAACACTGACACACAGGGCACTGACACACAGGACACTGACACACAGGGCACTGACGCCCAGGACACTGACGCCCAGAACACTGACGCCCTGGACACTGACGCACAGGACACTGACGCCCCGGACACTGACGCCCAGGACACTGACGCCCAGGACACTGACGCCCAGGACACTGACGCCCAGGACACTGACGCACAGGACACTGACGCACAGGACACTGACGCCCAGGACACTGACGCACAGGACACTGACGCCCAGGACACTGACGCCCAGGACACTGACGCACAGGACACTGACGCCCAGGACACTGACACACAGGACACTGACGCACAGGACACTGACGCCCAGGACACTGACGCACAAGACACGAACACACAGGACCCTAACACATAGGAGACGAACACACATGACACCCACACACGGGACGGATGGACAGGAATCACCATTCCAGGGGACCCCGGACTTCGGGTCGGATGAGGAGCACGCCATTACGCCACTGCTATCTCCTACACCCTCCACCATCGCAGAGACACTCACCTCCGTTGGGCACTTTAGCGATGAGGCATCTGGGACACTAACTGGTGCACAACACAGCCATCCCGGTACAGCAGGTGGAGGCAGGAGCAGCCGAGAGGCCGGGCAGTCGGAGGGCAGCCCGGCGCAGGCAACCATCTGCCGCCCAGACGGGTCCCGGGTTCCTGGAGTTACCACACCCACCATATACCTGATGCAGGCACGGACCAAGGGACGATCGAAGGGGGTGACGGCCGGCTTGCGGTAGCTGCAGACGAAGGTGGAGGAGTCCAGCCGTGTACAGGAGCAGGTAGTGGTACCGGCCATGCGTGCCACCCAGCTGACACCGCACGGGTGGCGTCCACGGTGGAGGCAATGGGTGTGACGGTGTCAGACATGGGTCGCAGTATGCAAGGTGTGGGGCTTTCGTGGCCCAGGACATGGCTGCCCTCTCACAGGCAGCCATGAGCCAGAGCCAGCAGCAGATCGCTGAGGTGCTCAACGCTGTGGCCCAGTCTCAGCAGGCCATCACTGAGGGCATCGGCGCCATTGCCCAGGTTCTGGCCGGCGTTGCCCAGACACAGACAGGGATGGCCAACTCCCTGAGCTCCCTGGCTGCAAACTTGCAGAGCCTTGTTGATACCAGGGTGGACCTCCAGGACTGGCAGCACCAGGTGTCGGGGGGGGGGGGCGTCGGGTGCTCGGCCCATTCGCATCCCCGACCCATGTAGAGGCCCGGGAGCCATCGGGCGCCCCGAGGGGGGAGGAGGTGCTGGGGCCCGTTCCGGGTCCCCCTGTAGGGGAGGTCCCGGAACACCGCGACACCTCGGACCCCCCCCGCTTCCGTCCCAGGTGCATCTGGTGGGCAACGGGTAAGACAGGCTGGCAGCTCGCAATCCCAGTCGCCCGAGCTGCAGCCTGGCCCATCCAGGCCGGACCGCCCCAGGAAACAGCCGCCAAAGGGGTCCACAGTCACAGGGCAGGAATCACAGGAGTTCTGCTCTACCGTCTGGGGAACCACCTAGATGAAGTCATAGGGCACGTAAGGCCAAAAAAGTAGACACTGAGTAAGTTTGCATGGTTGCAGGGCACAGATTAGTTCTGGGGCTAGGGCACATGTCTGAACTGTTTGTTATTAAAATCACTTTCACGCCCACAGAAGCTGCCTTTGTGCTCTGTCCGATGCGTGCGGGAATGTGGTGTGAGGTGAGTGCCAGTGGGTGTGTGAGGGGTGATAGAATGTCGGCCTCAGATGAGTGTGCCACCCCTCCCCCCGGGTCGCCCTCGCCATCCCCTGGGCAGACGACGGGACCGTGCGCTGCAGTGTCACGGCCGCATGCTGGGACGGTCCGGGTGGAGGATGGTACTGTGGCCATGGGTCAAACATTGTCCAATGATGTAGAGCCCAGAGCTCATCGCAGGCGGGTTGTCATCATCCTCCATGGCCTGCAATAGACATGCTTCCACTGGCAGGTGGATGTGCAATGGAGGGGTTGTGTCAATGCAGGTGGGGTGCGGGTGATTGTGTTGGGTGGGTGAGGTGAGGGTGGTTGGTGTTAGGTGGGTGGGGTGAGGGTGGTAGGTGTTAGGTGGGTGGGGTGAGGGTGGTTGGTGTTAGGTGGGTGGGGTGAGGGTGGTTGGTGTTAGGTGGGTGGGGTGAGGGTGGTTGGTGTTAGGTGGGTGGGGTGAGGGTGGTAGGCTGGTGCCGTAGTGTGCAGTCTGTGCCCATACTCACCGATTCCCACGCGACCCTCGTCCGTGAACTGGGCGGCTATCAGCCTGTCCCGTGCCCGCTGGCCCAGCCGGTAACGGTGGGCAGCCTCCCATCCATGTCCAGTCCGTTTGTCCTGACCATTGCCCCCACCCTCCTCATCTTGGGAGGTCTGTGCCTCGTCTTGCTGCTCCTCCCCTTCCCCCTCCTCTGCCTGCAGAACATCGCCCCTCTGCTGGGCTATGTTGTGCAGGACGCAGCAGACCACAACGATGCGGCCGACCCTATCTGATGGGTACTGGAGGGCCCCTCCAGAGCGGTCTAGGCACCTGAAGCGCATCTTTAGCAGCCCAAAGCACCTCTCTATCACACCCCTGGTCGCTGCATGGGCATCGTTGTAGTGGTTCTCCGCGTCAGTCTGTGGCCTCCGTATAGGCATCATCAGCCACGATCACAACGGGTAACCCCTGTCGCCCAGCAACCAGCCCCTCAGCCGGGGGCGGCGTCCCTCGAACATGTTGGAGATGAAAGATTGCACCAATACGAATGAGTCATGTACGCTGCCTGGGTAACGGGCGCAGACGTGCAGGATCATCATGCGGTGGTCGCAGACCACCTGAATGTACATGGAATAGGTCCCCTTCATATTCGTGAACACGGCCCTGTTATCCGCAGGTGGCTGCACGGCGACGTGCATCCCATCGATCGCCCCCTGGACCATGGGCATCCTGGCCGCTGCAGCGAAGCCTGCTGCCCGGGCATCCTGGCTGGCCTGGTGCACAGGGAACTGGATGTAGCGGTCCGCAATGGCATAAAGGGCATCTGTCACTGCATAGATGCACCGGTGCACCGATGCCTGCGAGATGCCGGACACGTCCCCACTTGGCGCCTGACATGTCACCATTGCCCATACCCCCTCCCCCTCAGCCAAATGCCATGGGCTGCATGGTTGCGACTGTTGTCACCTGGCACATGGCCAGGTGGACAACTCCCCCTCTTCCCGGCACGCACAGTCCCCAACCCCCCACCCCCCCCCACCCCCCCCTCCTCACCGGCACGCACCCTCTCCATCACTCGCCCTCCCCGCCCTCCCCTCTCCTCCCCATCACGCACCCTCCCCAACCCCACCCCTCTCCTCCCGGCATGCACCCTCCCCCCCCCCCTCCTCCCCGGCATGCACCCTCCCAACCCCACCCCTCTCCTCCCCAGCACGCACCCTCCCCAACCCCACCCCTCTCCTCCCCGGAACGCACCCTCCCCAACCCCGCCCCGGAACGCACCCTCGCCAACCTCCCCCCCCTCCCCGGCACGCACCCTCCCCAACCCTCCCCCTCCTCCTCCCCGGAACCCACCCTCCCCAACCCCCCCCCCCCCCTCCCCGGAACGCACCCTCCCCAACCCACCCCCACTCCCCGGCACGCCCCCTCCCCAACCCCCCCCCTCCTCCCTGGAACGCACCCCCCCCAACCCCCCCCCCCTCACGGGCACGCACCCTCCCCAAACCCCCCCGCCCCCCCGGCATGCACCCTCCCCAAACCCCCCCCCGCCACGCACCCTCCCCAAACCCCCCTCCTTCTCCCCGGCACGCAACCTCTCCATCAAGCAGCCTCTCCATCACGCATCCTCTCCAACCCCCGCCTCCCCTGCCCTCCCCAGCCCCTCCCCCCTGACCCTTCTCCCCCTCCAACCAGCCCCTCCCTCCCCCAGCCCCTCCCTCCCCCCCAGCCCCTCCCTCCCCCTCAGCCCCTCCCTCCCCTCCAGCCACTCCCTTCCCCCTCCCCGTCCCCCCTCCACCTCCCTCCCCCTCCCTCCCCCTCTCTCTCCCTTCCCCCCAGCCCCTCCCCTCCCTCCTCTCAGCCCCTCCATTCCTCCCCCAGCCCCTCCCTCCCCAGCCCCTCCCCCCACAGACCCTCCCCCAACAGCCCATCACCCCCAGCCCCTCCCTCCCCCAGCCCCTCCCTCCACCCAGCCCCTCCCTTGAGCCCCTCCCCCCAGCCCCTCCCCCCCGGCATGCACACTCCAACGGCTCCTGCAACCCCCCCCCCCCCCCCCACTTGCAGACCCTTGTTGATACCAGGGTGGGCCTCCAGGACTGGCACACCGACCCCTACCTCCGCGCCGTTAAACATGTGGTTTGATTTACGCCGGCGTGACCCGGCGGGACTTTGGCCCATCCGGCCCGGAGAATTGGGGCAGCCCCGGGGCCCGTTGCGTCCCGCCGGTGCTCGACATTCTCCGAGGCGCGCGGCGCGATTCACGACAACAAGGTTTTTTTGGGGGCCGGAGAATAGCGTGGGGCGGCCGGGCGGGAGTTACGCTGCCCCCCCCCCCGACGATTCTCCGACCCGCCGGGGGGTCGGAGAATCCCGCCCCATATTTCTTGACCATCAAGTTTATATAATGTAAGTTGTATATCACTGACTATTTGTCTTGTTGCATCTTGTTGGCATTTCTCCACCATAAGTTTTTTAAAATGTTTTAACAACTAAAACTTTTATTTAGATTAGATTTAGATTTATTGTCACGTGGGTAACGGGGATGTGCTGAGCAGTCGCACATCAGTTGGTTCTTCTCCAGAATACAATAAAATAGGCACTTTTAAATAAATTCTGCCTGAAAATGCAGACTTATTTCACCCACAAGCAAAAAAGGAAGATAAAAGATGCAGTATGCCAGCAAATGGAAACTCAAGCGGCCGCAGAGAAGGTAGAAGCGGAGGAAAAGGTCAAGAGCAGCGGGCGAGCGGTCACGGTGGCGGTGATGGAGGCAGCGGGCAGAGGGCCCCCCACAAAAACATAAGAACAAAATGAACGATAGATAATACATCGACAGCGGAGGAAAGTGCCTAAGACAGAGCCCGAATAGCAGGAAAGGGGAGGGGGGAATGGGGGTGGAACAAGGGGGATGAAGCGGGGGCGGGGAGAGGGAGTGCCATAAAAAGAAAGTATGTAAATTGTAAATAATAACAGTTTCAATTATCTCCTGTATAGTGTACAAATGTAAAAGTCAGTAAAAATATTTATTAAAAAAAATACATTCACCAAAAGTTGTGCAACAGATTAGCAGGGCCTTAAAAATAATTCTAAAAATGATTTATTGTCACGTGTACTGAGGTACAGTGAAAAGCATTGTTCTGCACACAGTCCTGGCAGATCGCTCCATACATGGAAAAACATAGGACATACGATAGGTACACAGTGTAAATACATAGACAGAGACATTGGGTGAAGCATACAGAGTGTAGCGCTTCAACAGTAGAGAAGATGCGGAGAGAGATCAGTTCAGTCCATAAGAGGGTCATTCAGGAGTCTGGTAACTGGGGAAAAAGCTGTTTGAATCTGTTAGTGTATGTTCTCAGGCATTCGTATCTCCTGCCCGATGGAAGAAGTTGGGAGAGTGAGTAAGCCGGGTGGGAGGAGTCTTTGATTATGCTGCCCGCTTTCCCCAGGCAGCGGGAGGTGTAGATAGTCAATGGATGGGAGGCGGGTTTGCGTGATGGACTGGGCGGTGTTCACAACTCTCCGTAGTTTCTTAACGTCTTGGGCCGAGCAGTTGCCTTACCAGGCTGTGATGCAGCCAGATAGGATGCTTTCTGTGGTGCATCTGTAAAAGTTGGTAAGCGTCAGTGTGGACATGCCGAATTTCCTGAGGGAGTAAAGGCACTGTTGTGCTTTCTTGGTGGTAGCGTCGACGTGGGTGGACCAGGACAGATTTTTGATGATGTGCACCCCTAGGATTTTGCTTCCAGAAGTCGATGACCAGGTCCTTAGATATGCCCTCTGCTGTGGCTGTACAATAATACTTTCCCACTGCCTTTGTGCTCCTCAAGTCATGCAACTTCTTCAAGTTCCCCAGTCAAGCCAAGACCAAGACCAAGCTCACATGTTAAGTGACATATTGTCATGGCTGGCACTGAGACCATGCTCACACTTGAAGTAACATATTGCCATGATTGGCACCTTTTTAGTATATTTGTGAGCTCTCGTCTTCTGTCAAAAACATCCTGATATTTGTTCCCAACAGAGGTAACTATAAGTCTTGTTACTAAATTGGTTTTTGCTAACTTACTGTTATATTATTTTCAACACAAATGTGCACTCTACAGCTGTGGCAATAACCTTTCAAGTATTCGGAGAGTGAGTGGTTCATTAGCTGTTTGAGAGACTTGTTTTTTGTAATTGTAATTGATTGCTTGTTTTTTGTAATTGTAAACAATTTCATTCTTAAGAAATGCATGTCTTAAAGATGTACTTTCCCATAATTTTGTTAGCTGGGAACTTATGATGGAAAAAGGGTAATTCTGTTTCTGAGAAAAGAGGAAACTCTATCTCATGTTTATCATTTTAATTCATAATTGTTGCAAGTTGCTGGCTCCAATTGAACACTTGTTCAATATTATATGGAAAATAAATAATGAATAAGAATATATTACACCTCTCATTAAGGGATTGATGATGTCTAAATTGTGAAGTGGAAGCTAGGTCACTTTACAGACTGGAGCTTTGATTATGATGAAGCCTTGACTGCTGTCTTCAATATTGTCTGTTAAACATTCACTCCCTCTACCACTGATGCACAGTGACAGCAGTGTGTATTATATACATATGCAATGAAGCAAATCACCAAGGCTCTTAATAATAATAATCTTTATTGTCACACGTAAGCTTACATTAACACTGTAATGAAGTTACTGTGAAAAACCCCTAGTCGCCACACTCCGCCGCCTGTTCGGGTACACAGAGGGAGAATTCAGAATGTCCAATTCACCTAACAAGCACATCTTCCGGGACTTGTGGGAAGAAACCGGAGCACCTGGAGGAAACCCATGCAGTCATAGGGAGAACGTGCAGACTCCGCACAGACAGTGATCCAAGCCGGGAATCGAACCTGGGACCCTGGCGCTGTGAAGCAACAGTGCTAACCACTGGGCTACCGTGTGCTTTTGAGAGCACCTTCCAAACCAGCGATCTTTACCAGTTGGGACAAAGACAGCAGACCAATGGGAACATCATCCTCTGAAAGTGCCTTCGTAAGCCACACATCATCCTGACTTGGAACTATAGTGCCATTACTTCACTGGCACTGGATCAAAATCCTGTAACTCCCTTCCTAACAGCACTGTTGGAGAGCCTCCACTAGATGGACTGCTGCAGTTCAAGAAGGCAGCTTACCACCGCCTTCTCAAGGGCATTAAGAGATGAGCAACAAATATTGCCAACTACGCCCAAGTCCCATGGAAGAATTAAAAAAATACTTGTGGATATATAAGGAGACACCCATTGGCACTGGTGGTGGGTTGTTGTTGTAGGGTTAGGAGCTGTACATTTATAATATTCACTTTGTGAATAAATCTAATGCTGAGTAAAGATTGACATTTGCTTTCCTCCTCACCAACTGTTGTATTAAGTTGTGAAGCATTCTTCCACAAAATGCAAGAGGTACTAGGTCAATTAACAAATTAAATCTGCGAGGAGTTTTGTGAGCCAAGGGTATTAAAGAATACGGAGCAAAGATAGGTAGATGGAGTTAGAAACAGGTCAGCTGTGAGTTCAGTGAATGGTGAAACAGAATCAACGGGTCGAATGACCTCCTTCTGCTCATAGAGCTTTTACGCCTACCTTAGGCTGTCTAGTTCGTTCCACATGAGGCTGTTGAGTCATGCCTTTTTGAAAAGATATTCTTTGATATTATACTATGTATTAAGTACTTCTCCCTCTTCAACTATGCTTTGACAGTCCCCATGCCACTCAGTTATTTTCTTATAAAGTAATGTTAGCATGGTGATAATACTTTAGTAAGACAATGAGACTGGACTTACAATTACAGTGGAATTGACCAGAAAACAGGGACTAGGAGTAAAGTGAGACATTGGCATCCCAGTCATTATTTTGTCACAAATAATTGTGGAAAGACTAGGATCAGGACAAGCCATTAAATGGAGATGGATGAGAGCCAGGCTACAAATTGCAAAGAGGGAACAAGATCATGCTACAGGCCAACAGAGGCTGTGGGCAACACGAGGAAAAGGACACAGGATTAGGCTGATGTGCAGAAAAGGGCAACAGCACCAGAACCAAGCTCAGGCAGTATGGACTGAGATATTTCTGACAGGTTCGAATGCCTGACATTTATTTTCAAGGATCATATTCTATTAAATGTTGATTTTAAATTTGTATAGCAATAAGTATTTTAATTGAGTATGCATCCGGAAACAACCAGTCAGTGGGAATATGGGACAATGGGCACGATTCAACGGGACAAAACAGAGTCCCGTTTCAGGCGGGTTTAACAGGGTGTTTCTCGGTGCCCGCTATTCAACGGCAATTTGCCACTTTTCTTTGGCCTTGGCAAGGAATGCATGTCGAGGCCTCACTTTCATCAACTCACTCAGCTCAGCGCAGTTTGCCAGTTCAGCAAGATGGCTCATAGATCAGGGCACCATTTTACCCAACATACCTCTTCTAGGGTCCTTGAGCCCATCCCTCACCCTACCTCTTGTGAGCAAGGCACCCCAGGCCCGATCCATGGCATGATCAACCTGGCACCCAGGCACCTTGGCACTGCCAGCCTGACACCCTGGCAGCGCCCCTGCCAGCCTGTGCCATGCTGCTTTGGTTGCAGTGCCAAGGTGCCAGGTTGGCAGTGTCAAGGTGCTGGGGTGTCAGCAGGCATTCCAGAGTGCCCCAATGAGGGCGAGGTCCAGACCGTGATGTTGCGCGAGATTCCGTTGAATCTCATGAGATGTTTTGAGCATTGTGAATCTCGCGAAAGGCCTCTCGTGAGATTCAATGGCCTCAATGCATCACCAAGCCGGGCGCAACGAGGCCAGTACATCGCACCCAATAAAGGCCAGCAATGGAATCGTGAAAAAATAGTGACCAGTCATAGGAGAGGCAGCAGAACAGGCTCCAACCGGGTGAGAGCTGGTGCTGTTAAGCGTGATAGTCATAAAAAGAGGCAGGTTATTAGTTTTGTTTTAAACCTGAGTTTGACTTGTTGCTTAGCTACTGAAGCTAAGGATCAATATACATCGTCTACCTGTGATTAGGATGTCAAAATGTTGTTAGGTAGGAGTCAAAAACACACCTGCCAGCTTATATATTGGAGAGTTAAGTTTGATATCCTTAAAGATTTTCTTTCTTCAGGAAATCAGTGATTTGTTATTTCATAATAAATAAACAGGTTGATTTGGACTGCTGATATTTATTTCATCACAGGTTCAGTTTGTATTTGTTATTCTGTTTGCTCAACATCATTAGTTGCGGAAAGATAAATATTTCCATGGTGTCAGACTTTGTACTTCCAGAAACTGACTGGGTTACATACCGAATGTTAAATATAAAACTGACTGGGTTACATACCGAGTGTTAAATATAAAACTGACTGAGTTACATACCGAGTGTTAAATACAAAACTGGAAACAATCCACTGAGGAAACCACATGCTTTCTCAATGTTTTCTCAGCTCTCTGGATTCAGAAATAATGTTAATTCAGAGGTAAATTTAAAGGGGGAAATTCAGATAAGGCCCAAGAAACTGGCTTGAATGCACCATTAATCCACACCCATTCTTTCCAACACAGGCAGCATGAAAACCTCATGCACCTTGAAGCTAATTTATACGATTGCAGTGCGCTCCCAGCACTGAGCACGCTACATGTCTGAGCAGAGAGCACAAAATCATGAAAGCATATGCTACTTAAAACAAGCGAGCGCCTCTTAAAGAGGAGGTGCATTTTGACTAAAGCAGGAGTTAATTGCACAAATGATTTTGACTTGGGCAAGACACAGGATTAGTATGGCAGAGAATAGGCTCCAATGTTCTCATTGCAGCACTAGAGGCCTTGTCGCAGGAGGTCAACAGGAGGAGGGATCTCGTCTATCCAGAACGGATCACAAGGCCAAACAAATGCTAAGAAGGTAATAGGGACAGATAGTCATGCAGATGAATACTGGCAGTGGAGCCCTGAGGACTATGAATGGAGTCCCACCAAGAAGATAAGTTACCTCACACAAATAGTCATGGTTAGTGAGCACCAGAAGACGCTCTGTCAAAGGAGACTGTGGTAGTCACCACTAATGTATATATTAGGTGATTTGTGGTAAAACCCTGTACTTCAGGTACTGGGGTAGTTCCCTGCCTGCTGCAGGCGGAGCATAAATATGTGTGCTCCCCATACAGCAGCCATTTCGCCAGCTGCTGTAGGGGGCCACACATCTTCGTGTAATAAAGCCTCAGTTGCATTCAACTCTCGTCTTTGTGTAATTGATTGTGCATCAATTTATTCCACTAAAGTTTTCAGAAGATGGACCTCCGCATCAAGCCGGATCGCCTGCAGCTGGATCCACAATCAGGCAACGCCAAAAAGGACTTTGAACATTGGCTAGCCTGTTTCGAAGCTTACATCAGGTCTGCACCAGACCCAATTTCGGAAGATCAGAAGATTCAGATCCTCTACAAGCGGCTGAGCTCCAACGTCTTTCCGCTTATCCAGGACGCACTGAACTACGACGAAGCCATGGCGCTACTGAAAGAAAACTACGCTCAGCGGACTAACATGCTTTACGCCAGACACATCCTCTCCACGCGCAGTCAACTCCCTGGTGAGTCAGTAGAAGACTGCCAGGCCGTCACGGCCACGGAACACTTGAACTTGCTTATGAGGGATGCTTTTGCTATGGGGATAGGGTCAGATTACATCCGCCAACGTCTTTTAGAAGGGGCCACGCTCGACCTCGCGGCAACCAAAAAGCTTGCGCTCTCGCTGACGGTCGCCTCGTGCAACATCCAGGCCTACAGCCCCGGCCGCGAGGCCAACCGCTCTTACGCATTGTGGACTCCATAGACGGCCGCCCCATCGGGGACCCCACTCAGCCAACCCCACGCCTGTGCTGCGCGGCAACCAACCAACCCCAGGGGCCCCAAATGTTACTTCTGTGGGCAGTCAAAACACCCCTGACAACGCTGCCTGGCCCGGAGCGCCCTTTGCAAGGCCTGCGGCAAGAAGGGGCACTTCGCGGCGGTGTGCCAGGCCCATTCAGTCTCCGCTATTGTTCCAACCCCCCCTCCCCATACGGCCAGTGGGCGCCACCATCTTCCCCTCCTCGGACCACGCATGGCCAGTGGGCGCCGCCATCTTCCCCTCCTCAGGCCACGTGTGGCCTGTGAGCGCCGCCATCTTGTTCAACCCCCACCACGCGCGGCCCGTGGGCGCGCCACCTTGGCCTCCCTAGGAACTTCAAGCGCTGCCATCTTGTCTCCCCCACGGCACTTGCAGCCCGTGGGCGCCGCCATCTTACCAGGACCCATGCCCCCGGGCACCCCGTCGTCTGCCACCATCGACGACCAGCTGCGTCTCGCCTCGGGCACGATTGACCAGTCTCGCCCACACAACCTAGCAACCGCCTCTACAAACATGAAAATCGATGGGCACGAGATCTCCTGCCTGCTGGACTCCGGGAGCACCGAGTGCTTCATTCATCCTGAAACGGTAAGGCGCTGCTCCCTCGCGGTACATCCCTCTAACCAGAGAATCTCCCTGGCCTCCGGGTCCCACTCCGTGTCGATCCGGGGGTACTGCGTAGCCACTCTCACTGTCCAGGGCGTGGAGTTTACCGGCTTCCGCCTCTACGTCCTCCCCAACCTCTGCGCTGCCGTACTACTTGGCCTGGACTTCCAGTGCAACCTCCAGAGCCTAACATTGAAATTTGGTGGGCCCCTACCATCCCTTACTGTGTGTGGCCTCGCGACCCTAAAGGTCGGCCCACCTTCCCTATTTGCAAACTTAACCCCAGATTGCAAACCCATCGCCACCCGGAGCAGACGGTACAGCGCCCAGGACAGGACCTTCATCAGGTCCGAAGTCCAGCGACTGCTTCGGGAAGGCATCATCGAGGCCAGCAACAGTCCCTGGAGAACCCAAGTAGTAGTGGTGAAAATGGGGGAGAAAAACAGGATGGTCGTGGAGTCCAGCCAGACCATCAATCGGTACACGCAGCTCGACGCGTACCCCCTCCCACGCATATCAGATATGGTCAATCAGATTGCACAGTACCGGGTCTTCTCAACTATGGACCTTAAATCCGCCTACCACCAGCTCCCCATCCGTAAGGCGGACCGCCCATACACTGCCTTCGAGGCAGATGGCCGCCTTTACCACTTTCTCAGGGTTCCTTTCGGCGTCACCAACGGGGTCTCGGTTTTCCAATGGGAAATGGACCGAATGGTCGACCGGTACGGGTTGCGAGCCACTTTCCCGTACCTTGACAATGTCACCATCTGCGGCCACGATCAGCAGGATCATGCCGCCAACCTTGCCAAATTTCTCCACACCGCCACTCTCCTCAACCTCACTTACAACAAGGAAAAGTGCGTGTTCAGCACGAACCGCTAAGCCATCCTCGGCTATGTGGTCCAGAAGGGAGTTCTGGGGCCCGATCCCGACCGCATGCGCCCCCTCATGGAACTCCCCCTCCCCCACTGCCCCAAGGTCCTCAAACGTTACCTGGGGTTCTTTTCTTACTATGCCAGTGGGTCCCAAATTATGTGGACAAGGCCCGCCCACTCATCCAATCCACTCTTTTTCCCCTAACGGCCGAGACTCACCAAGCCTTCAACTGTATTAATGCCGACATCGCCTAGGCCGCGATGCACGCAGTCGACGAGACGCTCCCCTTCCAAGACGAGAGCGATGCATCAACCAGGCAGGCAGGCCCGTGGCATTTTTTTCACAAACCCTTCATGCCTCCGAAATTAGGCACACCTCAATCGAAAAAGAGGCCCAAGCCATCGTTGAAGCTGTGCAGCATTGGAGGCATTACCTGCCGGCAGGAGATTCACTCTCCTCACTGACCAACGGTCGGTAGCTTTCATGTTTAACAATACACAGCGGGGCAAGATCAAAAACGATAAAATCTTGAGTTGGAGGATCGAGCTCTCCACCTACAACTACGAGATTTTGTATCGCCCGGGGAAGCTCAACGAGCCTCCAGATGCCCTTATCCCGATGTACATGTGCCAGCACACAGGTGGACCGACTCTGGACTCTGCACGACAACCTTTGTCACCCGGGAGTCACACGTTTGTACCACTTCATTAAGGCCCGCAATATGCCCTACTCCGTCGAGGAAATCAGGGCAATCACCAGAGACTGCCAGGTCTGTGCGGAGTGCAAACCACACTTCTACCAGCCAGACCGTGCGCGCCTGGTGAATGCCTCCCGCCCCTTTGAACGCCTCAGCGTGGACTTCAAAGGGCCCCTCCCCTCCACCGACCGTAACATGTACTTCCTCAGTGTGGTCGATGAGTACTCCGGATTCCCCTTCCCCATCCCATGCCCTGATATGACGTCTGCCACCGTCATCAAGGCCCTCAGCACCATCTTCGCTCTGTTCGGCTTCCCCGCCTACATCCACAGCGACAGGGGATCCTCATTCATGAGCGATGAGCTGCGCCAGTTCCTGCTCAACAAGGGTATCGCCTCGAGCAGGACGACCAGCTATAACCCCCGGGGAAACGGGCAGGTGGAGAGGGAGAATGGGACGTTCTGGAAGGCCGTCCAGCTGGCTCTACGGTCCAGAGATCTCCTGGCCTCCCGCTGGCAGGAGGTCCTCCCCGACGCACTGCACTCCATTTGGTCGCTAATGCACTGCGACTAATGACACACCCTATGAACGTCTCTTTGCCTTCCCCAGGAAGTCCACCTCCGGGGTGTCGCTACCGACTTGTCTTGCAGCTCCAGGACCCGTACTCCTCTGTAATCACGTACGATTCCACAAGGCAGACCCGTTGGTTGAAAGGGTACAGCTACTCCACGCCAACCCGCAGTACACCTATGTAGCGTACCCCGATGGCCGCCAAGATACTGTCTCCCTCAGGGACCTGGCACCAGCTGGTTCCACACACACTCACCCCTCCGACCCAGCGCCATCCTCCCCTTCCCCGGCGCACCCCACCACAGCCCCCACCCCAGGACAATCTGTCCTCCTTCTGCCCATGCCCGAGGATGACGAGGACTTTGGCAAGCTCCCGGAGGCACCGAGGACCAGACCGACACCGGATTCGCCCCCACCACTCCCGCGCTCCCAATGGCAGATCAAGGCTCCGGACCGACTGAGCCTGTAACTTGATCGGGACTCCATTTTTTTCTCTGTAGTTAAAACATGTACCTGTATATAGTTCTCCACCACCCCCGCCGGACTCAATTTTAACAGGGGGTGAATGTGGTAGTCACCACTGATGTATATATTAGGTGATTTGTGATAAGGCCCTGTATTACAGGTATGGGGGTAGTTCCCTGCCTGCTGGCTCTGCCCAGTAGGCGGAGTATAAATATGTGTGCTCTCCATACAGCAGCCATTTCGCCAGCTGCTGCAGGAGGGCCACACATCTTAGTGTAATAAAGCCTCAGTTGCATTCAACTCTCGTCTTTGTGTAATTGATCTTGCATCAGAGACCCAGGTCGCAGGGCGGGAATCACAGCAGGCCACCTCCACAGTCTGGGGATCCACCGAAACGTAGCATTAGGGCCTGTAAGGCCAGACAATTAGACACCAGTTAGGTTGGCACAGCTGCAAGGCACAGTTTAGTGATAGGGCTAGGACATGACTCTGTTTTGACATTAAACACCTGTGCACAATGTTACGACCTGCCTCAGTGTTCTGTCAGATGGGTGTGAGGGCTGGGCTGGTGTGGTGTGGCTGCAGATGGGGTGCGGGTGGGGGGCGGGGAGCAGGGGAATGGTCAGATGTTGGTCGTGGGTTTAGCTCAGGGACCATAGTTCAGCCGGCGCTCACCGCTCCAATGTCCCACCCCGATCCCACCCCCCCCCCCCCATCTCCCCCCCCCCCCCCACCACCACCACCCCCATCTCCCCCCCCCACCTCCACACCCCCAGGGGATTTGATGGGACCGTGTGATGGTATGTCCAGCTCACATGCAGGGATCACCCAGGTGGACAGTGGAAAGTGCTACCGTGGGCAGGTCTCAGGCGTTGTCAGAGCTAATCCCAGAGCAGATTGTCATCATCCACCATCCCATGGACCAGACCCACTGTTACTGCCAACCCAAGGCCCACACCCCAAAGTGCGGCAGATATATTTCACAGAGAGGGGGCGGCCGGGCGGGGGCTGGTGCGTGTGCAGGTGGGATGCCGTGTCCGTTCCCTGGCCAGTCCCCCTCCCCCTAGTCGGTGAACCTGGAGGTGATCAGAGCGCCCCGTGCGCGGTGGCCCTGGTGCACACGTTTTACAGCCTCCTGTGCCTGCCCGGGCCCCATGTCCTGTCCATCCTCGCGCTCCCCCGCATTCTTCTCATTGGGGGAGGCCTGGCGTTTCTCCTCCTCCTGCATGTCAGGTCTCTGCTGTGCGATGTTGTGGAGGACGCATCAGGCTGCCATGATGCAGTTGGCCCTCCCAGCGCCAGTCCAGAGTGATCCAGGCACCTGGACTTCATCTTCCGGAATCCGAAGCACTGCTCAATCACGCTCCTGGTCGCTGCATGGGTGTCTTTGTAGTAGGTCTCCGCATCGGTCTGTGGCCTCCAGATAGACGTCATCAGCCATGCCCATAGTGGATAGATAACTCCTGTTGCCGAGGAGCCAACCTCTCAGCCAGGGTGCGCCTCAAAGAGGCCGGGAATTGTCAACTGTGCCAGGATGAAAGCATCGTGCACAGTACCTGGGTATTGGCTGCAGATGTGCATGATGCACAACTCATGGTCCCACACCAGCTGCACGTTCATCGTGTGGAACCCCTTTCGGTTTGTGTAGAGTGGCCTGTCATCTGCAGGTACTCGTAGGGCGACATGCATCCAATTGATCACCCTCTAGACCCCGGGCATCTCGGCGATGACGGCGAACCCCACTGCCCGGACATCCTGGTGGGCTCGGTCCACATTGAAATGGATGTATTCTGCCAACTGGTCATTTCTGGCCTCCGTGATGGTGCGGATGCACCTCTACACGAAGCTTTGTGAGTTCATACTATCATAGAATTTACAGTGCAGAAGGAGGCCACTCACCCCATCGAGTCTGCATCGACACTTACAAAGAGCACCTACCCAAGCCTATCCCCATAACCCAGTAACCCCACCCACCAGTAAGGGCAATTTTGGACACTAAGGAGCAATTTACCAAGGCCAATCCACCTAACCCGCATATCTTTGGACTGTGGGCGGAAACCGGAGCATCTGCACCGCGGAGAATGAAAGATGCAAGTGAAATGCTGCTTAACCTGGAATGAGTGTTTTGGGCCTGGGATGTTGAGCATGGAAGAGGTAAAGGGGCAGGTGTTATACCTTCTGCGATTGCATGGGAAGGTGCCATGGGTGATGGGAGAGGTACTGGGTATGGTGGAGGAGTAGACTAGATTGTCTCGGAGGGAATGGTCTCTCCGAGACAATCTAGTCCACTCCTCCACCATACATCCCAGGCCCAAAACACTCATTCCAGGTTAAGCAGCGTATCACTTGCATCTTTCATTCTCACTCCACAGTATAAATATTTCCCACTTTCTCTGTCGTTAGCTCTTTTCTCTCCCTACAGATGCTGCCAAACCTGCTGAGATTTTCCAGCATTTTCTCTTTCGTTTCAGATTCCAGCATCCGCAGTAAGGTGAACCGTGTCCCTCGCCCAAACTACTCCAGTACCTCTTGATTCTGTCGAAGGCCTTTTCTGCGTCCAGGGAGACGATCATCTCTGGTGTTTTCTCCCCAGATGGGGGTCAGTATCACATTCAGAAGCCGTCTAATGTTCGCAGTTAACTGTCTACTCTTACCCAAGTCCTGGTCCTCTGCGACCACCTCTGGTACACAGTTCTCCAGTCTCTTGGCCAGGACTTTTGCAAGCATTTTCGTGTCCACATTGAGCAGCGAAATGGGTCTGTAAGATACGCATTCCATAGTGATATGGTGGCCTGTCTTAGCATTGGAGACAGGGTACCTCTCGCTAGCGAGTCTGCGAACATCTCCCGCAGGTGCAGGGAGAGAGCCGGTGCAGACTTTTTGTAGAGGTGTGCCGGGAACCCCTCGGGACGCAGTGCATTCCCTGCCTTCATAGAGTTGATACTCTCCAGGACCTCTCCCAGTCCTATTGGTGCTTCCATCGTCCCCTGTCTGTAGTCCCCCATGACCGGCATGTCCAGTCCATCGAGGAACTGTTTCATCCTTGTGTTTGGAGGTGTACAGTACTCAGTAGAAGGCCTCCAACACTTTGTTGACCTTTTTTGGTTCAGCTACCAGTCCGCCTCTGCTGTCTTTCACCTGTGCTATTTCTCTTGCAGCTGCCTGCTTTATCAGCTGGTGAGCCAGTAAGCGGCTAGCCTTTTCTGTCTTCATAAAAGGTCCCCTTCCTGGTCGATAGCAGGTTAAAGTCCATTTGTAGCATTTTCCTCTCCGCCAGAAGCTCTACGGTTAGGGCCTCGGAGTATCTTCTGTCGACCTCCAGGATGGAGTCGATCAGTTATTGCCTAGCCACCCTCTCTTCCCTGTCTCTACGTGTCTTGAAGGCTATAATTTTCCCCCTCTAATCACCGCCTTCAGTGCCCCCCAGAACGTGGAAGGTGAGACTTCCCCATTCCGGTTGTTAGTAACGTACTCAACGATGGCCTGTGATGTATGGTAGAAGACCTGTCGGCCAAGAGGATCATGTCCAACCTCCATGTGGGGCGTTGGGCACGGCCCATCTCCAACCTCACATCCATGTAATGTGGAGCGTGGTCGGAGATTATGATCACGGAATATTCGCTCTTACTATTTCTGGAAGCACCAATTTCCCCAGTACAAAGAAGTCGATGTGGGTGTAGACCTTATGTACTGGTGAGAAGAACGAGAATTCCTTCTCACCTGGGCGCAGGAACTGCTCCTATCTGCTCCATGAACATTCCCAGTTCCCTAGTCATGCCTGTCCTTTTCCCCATTCTGGGGTTTGGTCTGTCCATCAGTAGGTCCTGTACATAATTAAAGCCCCCCCCCCCACCCCCACCCACCATAATCAGTCGGTGCATCTATATGTCGGGGATTTCCGCCATGGTCCTTTTTGCAAACTCCGTGTCATCCCAGTTGGACGTGTACATGTTGACCAGGTCTACCGATGACCCGTCTAGGACACCGCTGATCATGACGTACCGTCTCCCTTCGTCTTTGTTGCCGCAAACACCGTCCTCTTGCTTTTCAGAATAGCTAGCCCCTTGCCTTTGACCTGTAGCAGGAATGGTCTGTCCCACCCAGCCTTTCCTTACCCGCAGTCAGTCCTTCTCCTTAAGGTGCATGTCTTGGATGAAGACTGTGTCGGCTTTCCTACTTTTCAGGTGGGCGAAGACTCTGGATCCTTTCACTGGGCCGTTAAGTCCCCTAATGTTCCAGGTGATAATCCTGGTGGGGGGTCTCTGTCCCCCCACTTCCTGCAGGATCAACCATACTTACCTGGTGGATGCACTCTTGCACTCCGGGCTTTCCCTTTGTTAGGGCCTCTCCAAAATGGCCATGGTCACCGTTCTCACTGTGAGGTTTGGACCCTGCGCTTCGTGGTTTCGCTTTGTCCACGGACCACCCAACATGCCTGCCAACTGTGTGTATGCCATTGGGTGAGCCCCTGCACTCCGGGGTCTCCCTTTGTTTGGGGAGCTCCAAAGTGGCTGCTTACAGTGCCATTTTGTTGCATTAAACTGAACCTGACCTGCTGAAGCCAGTCTAGAGCACCAGGATATCTATCAAGCATAGAACTCTGCTCAACCCCAGGCCCCCTTGCACAGAAGAAGCAAAACCTAACTGCCCAGGATGCCCCCAATAAGCACCTTCGAAAATGGATACCCCAAGCCCCCAGAGGCAACAGGATGCTGGCCATAGTGCTGGACCTAGACTAACCCAGTACAACCCAACACACAGGAACCTATACCACCGGGACCTCCAGCACACCTCCATACCTACCCCACCAGCCAAGCCCATACCTCTCCCACCCCATCTAGGGCAATGCACTGTACCCTCAAAAGAAAAGGATAATTACTCCAGCCCCAGCCAGGGGTAGCCCCAACTCCAGAAGACGAAGAACTATCAAGATCCCCAACAATTAGGCATCATGGGAGGCAGGATCGATTCCCTCCTCCCAGGTACAATTGGGGAATCTTCCGAAGACCAACGGACCAGACCAGGATTAGAGACAGCACCCTACTCATCCAGATGAAGAGTGAAAGAAAGAAGCCCTTCAGGGAGAGACGCCCAAACTAACTCAGTATGACTGATATTACAGAAAGGATACCATGAGCGATCCCTCTCCTCAACAACCTGCCCACAATTAACCAGTCTCACCGTAGCGTATCTCAGTATTAAATCCTCTTGTCCTAATAACTCAAAAGAGGACCACAGAGACACACCAGAATTAAGAAGGAACTGGAACCTCCCCAGGATACAATACCTGCCCAGGCCATCAAAGGATAACGGCACGGATTTTTAAATTCAGGTACCCCAAAATTAAGAAAAAAATATGAATCCCCAAAAAACCTGATACAAATTAGCTCGAACTGGGAGGCTATCCACAATCTCAGTGAGGATTGAACTAACCTCATCCTTTTAAACAAGATAGGGGGTGATAAAAATAAAATATTCCACAAGGATTCTAAAACATAATGGGCTCAATTCTCCCATTCCTGCCGCTGGTAGTGGAGTTACCCATGAGGCAGAGAACCCGTTGCTCTGACCCCCAGGGATCGAGGTTCGCACCTCACGCCAGTGGTAGGGCGCAAATGAATCATGAAGAGACATTTGCATCCACTTAACGGGCCAGGCACCAGGGGCTTGATTCTCCAATAATGGGGCTATGTCCCCACGCCAGTGTAAAAACACTGGTGAATCACTCTGGACTCTGGAGAAGGACCCAGGTTCGATCCGGGTCACCGTCGTTAGGGAGTTCCCCGCTGAGGCCCCAAATCTATCCGAATGGGAAAAAAGTCTGGTTTGATAGCGTGAGGTTTCTCGCCGTTCTGAGTGCTAGGAAATACCCAGCTAAATGCGCTTGTTCCCAGACTCTGTTCCCATTCGGATAGATCACACCTGCTGTGATTCCTACATTACTGCAATTTACAATATGTATTCAGGTTATGACCTTAGTGCTAGGTTTGTCTTCAACCAGTGGAGAATTTTCCCCCGCCCCGATTCCCATTGACTCCAATTTTGCTAGGTCTCCTTGATGCCACACTCAGTCAAATGCAACCTTGATGTCAAGGGCAGTCACCGTCACATCAATGAAGAGTGCAGGAGGGCATGTGATAAGGGTGCTGAGATGTCAACCTGGTGAAAGTACAACACAGGGCTACTTTCATGGCAAGCAGTGGCGGCAGCATGCGATAGGCAAAACTAAGCGATCCCACAATAATGGATCAGATCTCATGCACACACATATGCCGCTATGAAAACAACTGGCCAGAGGAGGAGGCTCAACAAATTTCCCCATCCTCAATAATGGGGAAGCCAGCACATTGGTGCAAAATTCAAGGCTGACGCATTTGCCAGAGGGGCCAAGTGGATGATCCATCTCAGCCTCCTGCTGAGGTTCCCAGCATTACACATGCCAGTCTTCAGCCAATTTGATTCACTCCACATGATATCAGGAAATGGCTAAAGGCACTGGATACTGCAAAGGCTTTGGGCCCTGATTGACATCTACCGTCACTGTGGGAAATTGACCAGATGTGCCCTGTCTGCAAAAACCAGGACAGATGCAACCCAGTCAGTTGCCACACCATCAGTCAACCCTCTTCAGAATGGCTTTCTATCTGTGCTGTCAAGTTCCTTCCATGATGGTGATTCTAGCACCAAAATCAGATATCGCCTGACAGGAAGCTTCTCAATCTGAGATGAAGACCAAGGTCTCCAAGGGCATACTCGGCAGAATCAGCCCAAAATTGCTCAGAGTGTTGGATCAGACGAGAAAAACTGTGTGAAACTTGCTGCTTCACAATCACCTTTTCTCACCTAACTTAACAGCAATTTGTTCAATTTCAAAGTGCTGGTGAGGATCACACAGCCAGTTGGAGGGGCAGGGCCTAAAGAAGCTGGCAATGCCAGAATCTGAGATCCGGGCGCAGGTTTTAATGGCATCCCCGATCTCAAAGTTTAATTAAAGGGCCCCCTTCACCGTCCCGTCGGACATCACAATCCCCCCTCACCCACATGCCCTCCCCTCCCCCCACAGATAGGGGGGAACCATCCTACATGCAGAATGCCCCCCCCCCCACCATGGAGGAGAGTAACCCTCTCTGCAGGTGCCAGCGGCCAATGCCCAAGCATGTCCTTCAACCCCCGGGGGCTACATACACCTCCGCGTCCCGGGTGTGGTCATCACAACAGGTATTTGCTTTGAAAACCTGTAGTGATTCACGCCGGCGCGACATCAGATATCGCCTGGACAGGAAGCTGCTTAACTGTCAAGCCCGGTAATTAAATGTTAATGTTTTAAAATTTATAGATATCAGAAAGGTGCGAACCTGATCATCTCACCGATGGGATTGGGGAAGATCTCAAACTGAGATCAAAGTGACCGCCCACGTGCTTTAGCAGCTATTTTAAGGCATCTGCGCCTGCAATCAACAGGGCCGGACGATTCCGCCCTCTGTAATTTCCAGTTTGCATATCGTCGGGCAATCGCTACTGTTTAGAGCTGGACCTGCAATGCGGCATGGAGCTGTTTCCCAATGCATGTAGCAACTTCAGCCTTACGACCAGCACAAAGAAATCGAAAGTAATATACCAGTCTGCTCAAGGAAAGCCTTAGCTCAAGTCCAAGATTTCAGACCACAACCAGAACCTGTCCCAAAGGATAAGTTCACTTACCTCGGCAGCAGACTTGTGCAGTCTGTGTTGGCAAGGAAACACATGTGGAATTACCAAAGTAATTGTAGTCTTTGGCAGACTTCAATTGTCAATTTGGGAATTAAAAAGAGTACTCTGCCTACCAAACTGAAAGTTGAGAGAACAATAGTCCTGCCCACTCTGCTCGACACATGTGAGAATTGAACTGCCTACCAGCACCATGCCATGAACTTTAACCACTTTCACTTGAGCTGCCTTCAGAAGCTTCTGTAGATCAGATTGCAGGATAAAATAGCAAACACCGAGGTGCTCATCTGAACTGGCATGCCATGCATCCTGTCAGGTGAGAGTACCTTTAAGAAATGGGTGTTTAAGAAATGTACCTTTAAGAAATGGGTGTTTATCAATGATGTCAGAGTGTGGGTGGAGCTGGGCTGTCTGACAGCTTTTTACTTTTGTTTTAGGTTGTTTGTTGCAGGGTGTGTTTTAGTTTCATTTTCAGTGTTGGAGCTGAAGCCAGACAGAGCAGATGTATTGTTAATCTCTCTGCCATGAAAAGACTATCTTCTTGATCATTTGACGAATTCAGAATTATAAATGTTTTCAGGAGTGAATGTAAACCAGATGTGCTTCTGTTAAAAGGTGTTTCTTCTGTCTTCTGGATGTTGTTTGGAAAGTTATTAAGGATTACTTAGTGTTGTATTCTTTGGGGGTTGTATTTGAATTGATGATTGCTGAGATGTTCACTGTATGTTTCAAAAAGGTTAACTTGAGTTCATAGAATAAACATTGTTTTGCTTTAAAAATTACTTTTCCATTTCTGCTGTACCACACCTGTAGAGGGCCGTGTGCTCCCCATACCACAATCTATTAAAAGTTGTGGGTCAGGTGAACTTCATGATACACTTTGGGGCTCTCTAAACCCTGGTCCATAACAATCCGAAAGTCACAACTGAGTTGGGCTGGTCATGTATCCAGAAGGCTTTGGCCGGTTGCTTACCAAAGCGAATCTTCATTGGCAAGCTTGACTCTGGGGTGCACTCTCATGTTCATCAAAGGAAATGCATTAAGGACACTTTGAAGGCTTCGCTTGTTTTGATATAGTTCAGGGAGAAGCTTGCCGATCGCTGCACCTTATGCAACCAAATTAAAAACAGTGCGGCCTTCTTTAAAAGCAAGCACATAGCGGAGGCAGAGAGAAAATGTGAGGAGAGGAAATGCTGAACCAGCAAATCATCCAAAATTAAGTCATCTATGATTTCCTGGCCTGTTTGCAGCAGAACCTTCCAGGCACAGATTGGCCTTAGCAGTCGCCTACGTATCTACCAGAACCCTACCGAACACCCAGATATTGAACATGGTCACCTTGCCTTGAAGGATGATCAAGTGGCAATTTGGTTGATTTGTGTAATCCTTTCATGTTTTCAGCGATTTAGATTTCCATTAACATAACCACATACATAATGTTAAAAACCAAAGTATTGATTTATCTTTGCTTATTGAGTTTTAAACATGACCTTGTCGCCCCTCCCCGCGCCCATTATTTAGTTGAATAACAGTGGTTTTGTTGGAGGTACTTTACATAGTTAATTCACTGGAGCAATCCAAAACACTGATAAAGTAATGACCAGAATTAGTATTATGAAATTAGACAAATAAGTCCTTTGTTAGTCTGTTTGTGTAAATGTGGCATCACAGGTAAAGTTATGTGCTGTTCTGTTTATGTAATAGATTATTTTTGAGGTATTAATTTTTTTCTGGTTTTGTGAGGCACACATTTTTTGCACCCTACCCGGTGAGGCCGTTAAATCTCGTGAGAGACCTCTTGCGAGATTTGCAACACTCGGAACATCTCGCGCGATCTAACGGGATCTCGCAAGATGGCACAAGTAGGATCTAGATTTACATATTTAAGTGAGCAGCTGGGTTCAATTAAATATGTCGCCGCCAGATTTTCCTAAGGCCCGGGAACCAAAGCCCGTGTCTAGGAGACCTCTCTATGGCGCCATTTAGCATTGGTCCACACAAACATGTAACCAGTGTAACAGCACCTTAGAGTCCCCCGGGTGGTCTGGCAATGGGCAGGGTGGTACCCTGGCACTCCGGCTGCCACCCAGGCACCTTGGCACTGCCACCCTGGCACCTTGGCACTGCCACCCTGGCACTTTGGTACTGCCACCCTGGCACCTTGGCACTGCCAGCCTGGCACCTTGGCGCTGCGGCACAGGCACCCTGGACGTGTATTTGGCTAGCACTGCCGGGCTAGCAGGAGTACTGCCCGACTGGCAGGTGTGCTGCCAAAGTGCCAGGCTGGCAGTGCCAAGGTGCCCCAGTGCCACGCTGCCTGTACTGGGTATCAGGCCCAGGGGTGGGATGGAGTGAGGTAGGGTGAAGAGGGTTGTGGCTTGAGGATCCCTAACAAGTAAGTTAGGACGTTGGGAGGTCCGGAGACCCGGGTGAGGGGTCAAGAGATCAGGACGACATTTACAAATGGCACCCCGATCTCAAATGAAAATAAGTGTGACCTCAGCGGGGCGTTCCTCGCCAAGGGTAAAAAATCGACAGAGTCCTGTTTGATTGCGGGGTTAACGGCGGGAAACACCCTGCTAAATGCGCCGAAAAGGGGACTCTTTTTTCCCGTTAAGTGACGCTCTACAGTTTGTGTTTATGAAGAATATTTTATGCAATGAAACAGCCATGGGACCTCACAGGAGCATTATCAAACAAATGTTGGTTGTCAAATACTTCCTGGTACTCACTCACATCAGTGGCCAATGAGTATATAAAAAGATTCAGCAGGACAGGATAACAACCACCTAACAATCCATGTCTTGGGAAAAAAATAAAATTAAAAAGGAGAAGTGAAGCAAAAAGGGGGAAATATGAAGTTGAATAAAAAGATGGATAGGAAATTTCAGAGGAATGAGCAGAGAATAGAAGAAGCAATCTGGGAGAGAGAAAGTGTGCACTGGGTTTAGGTGTTTATTTTCTTGATCATGTTAATACTTTGCAAAAGACCACCCACATCATTAAAATTAATATGCACTTTATGGAGAATTTCAAATGTTCTATTTAAGTAAATCTTTCTATGCAACAGAAAAACACTTTATCTTATGAATTTAAAATAAATGATTAATTAATTATCAGAAAGAGCTGTGTAAATAAGTGATCGACAAAGGCGAGAATGATTTCTGAATTTATTGCATGTTATTCAACATTCTATTAATAGGCTAGTTTCTCCTGCATGACTTGAAACAACTCATTAATTAGCCAATGCAGATCTCAATACTTCAGACAATTCTCCAGACCTTTCATTATTACACTACGTCTGTTCCAACTTCTGGACACTCCTGGCCTAACTCTGGCCTATTTTAATAATAACAATAATCTTTATTAGCGTCACAAGTAGGCTTACATTAACACTGCAATGAAGTTACTGTGTTAAAATTGTAGAAGACCAGAGAGAGAGTGAGGATATATTCAGTAAATGTTGATCTTGCCAGTGATGTCCATATCCTGTGAATGAATGGTCAGTTGGGTGGAAAGGAAGGAAAGCACAGTATGAACTAGGGAGCAGAGTTATGAATTGAGAGCAAGAAATGTGACAGTGTGATGAATGTAGGAAATAATTATATATTGTATTTCATATTTTGTGGAGTAATGTTATTAAAAACCTTGGGTTCAAATACATATAGGCAGTATGTCTTCTAAAGCTGTAATTAAGGTATCATAATTGTAAGTTACTCTAAATTGTAACTCAGCCAACTGAGATGTTTTCTACAAATTATTGGCTGCCTTTAAATTTGCAGTTGTAATTCTTCTGACTCTTGAAGCATCAAGAGACATAAATCCATGCTTGGAGGAGGCATTTCTGTTGATTTTTGACGTGTGGACAGTGCCTTAAACACTGGCTGTAACCAAATGATGTTCCAAACTCCATCATTGCTCCACAGTGCCCTTCTGAAGCCCTAGTTCCCCATGGCCACAAATCCTGAGAAACCTTCATTAGAGCATTGATACCGGCCATATCAAATTCAGAAATCCTCCTTCTCATTCACAAGTCCCTTCCTACCATTGAAATGTCTGTGCTGTTCAAGCTGGAATGGAAGATTTTAGGAGTTGGTCAAAATTATAGATCTTAAGGAAGCTTTAAAAAGAAATTAGAAAAGTCCGGTTGAAGGGGCAGAGAGAGAGTGAGGATATATTCAGTAAATGTTGATCTTGCCAGTGATGTCCATATCCTGTGAATGAATAAATAATTTTAAAAAGCCAAGAACAGCATTTTTGGGGGGAGGGGGAGGGGGAGCTTGGGAGCATCTGTTTGGAAGATAGAAGCTAGGCATGCTGCTTCAAGGAGGAAATTGCTCGCACTAACTCTAACATGTCAGAATTAAGTTGATAGTTGGGGGGGGGGGGGGGGGGGTCAGTTGGGTGGAAAGGAAGGAAAGCACAGTATGAACTAAAGTTATGAATTGAGAGTAAGAAATGTGACAGTGTGATGAATGTAGGAAATAATTATATATTGTATTTCATATTTTGTGGAGTAATGTTATTAAAAACCTTGGGTTCAAATACATATAGGCAGTATGTCTTCTAAAGCTGTAATTAAGGTATCATAACAGTGAGGTAATCATTGATTCATTGATTCTAACCATTTATTTGTTCACATAAAAGAGGGATATTGGAATAGTGTTTTATGTTTGGACGGTTCCCTGGTGTGTAGATAATTCATGAGGCATTTTATTTAGTCTTAGGCAAGCAGGTCATGGGACATCTTAGTGGGAGGATCCCTTATGCTTGGGATACAGATGATGTAATTAGTGGGAGAAACCACTGTTGTTTTGGCAGTTTTGCGATGGGATATTGAATGGAACAGAACTGTGTTGGATCTGCTCTTGAAAGCTTTACTCTCCAAAAGATCTTTACACAGAGAAAAGTAAGTAAACCTGATTTGTTAACTTTATTTATAAGTGACATTTGGATTGGATTGGATTTCTTTATTGTCACGTGTACCGAGGTACAGTGAAAAGTATTTTTCTGCGAGCAGCTCAACAGATCATTAAGTACATGAGAAGAAAAGGGAATAAAAGAAAATACATAATAGGGCAACACAACATATACAATGTAACTACATAAGCACTGGCATGGGATGAAGCATACAGGGTGCAGTGTTAATGAAGTCAGTCCATAAGAGGGTCATTTAGGAGTCTGGTGACAGTGGGGAAGAAGCTGTTTTTGAGTCTGTTCGTGCGTGTTCTCAGACTTCTGTATCTCCTGCCCGATGGAAGAAGTTGGAACAGTGAGTTAGCCAGGTGGGAGGGATCTTTGATTATACTGCCCGCTTTCCCCCGGCAGCGGGAGGTGTAGATGGAGTCAATGGATGGGAGGCAGGTTTGTGTGATGGACTGGGCGGTGTTCACGACTCTCTGAAGTTTCTTGCGGTCCTGGGCCGAGCAGTTGCCATACCAGGCTGTGATGCAGCCTGATAGGATGCTTTCTATGGTGCATCTGTAAAAGTTGGTAAGAGTCAATGTGGACATGGCGAATTTCCTTAGTTTCCTGAGGAAGTATAGGCGCTGTTGTGCTTTCTTAGTGGTAGCGTCGACGTGGGTGGACCAGGACAGATTTTTGGAGATGTGCACCCCTAGGAATTTGAAACTGCTAACCATCTCCACCTCGGCCCCATTGATGCTGACAGGGGTGTGTACAGTACTTTGCTTCCTGAAGTCAATGACCAGCTCTTTAGTTTTGCTGGCATTGAGGGAGAGATTGTTGTCGCTACACCACTCCACTAGGTTCTCTATCTCCCTCCTGTATTCGGACTCATCGTTATTCGAGATCCGGCCCAGTATGGTCGTATCGTCAGCAAACTTGTAGATGGAGTTGGAACCAAGTTTTGCCACGCAGTCGTGGGTGTACAGGGAGTAGAGTAGGGGGCTAAGTACGCAGCCTTGTGGGGCGCCGGTGTTGAGGACTATTGTGGAGGAGGTGTTGTTGTTCATTCTTACTGATTGTGGTCTGTTGGTCAGAAAATCGAGGCTCCAGTTGCAGAGTGGGGAGCCAAGTCCTAGGTTTTGGAGCTTTGATATGAGCTTGGCTGGGATTATGGTGTTGAAGGCGGAGCTGTAGTCAATAAATAGGAGTTTAATGTAGGAGTCCTTGTTTTCGAGATGCCCTAGGGATGAGTGTAGGGCCAGGGAAATGGTGTCTGATGTGGACTGGTTGCAGCGGTATGCGAATTGCAGCGAATTTGAACTGTACTGGATTGCTTTATTGGAATATAGAACGTGTAGGGCATAAGTTCAAGTGTTTTCTTTTATTTAAGAACTTTTTAAACTGTTGATTGTAAAGTTATTTCTTTAATGGTGAATGTGGTTAATTCTGTGTTTGAACTAAAGTTTATTTTAACATAAAAGGCACCTACTGGTCAGTGTTATCACTCCTGGGGTGAAGTATCCTTTCTTCACAGTCTTATAAATTGCAAAATTGTTTGGATTTAATAATAATAATAATTGCTTATTATCACAAGTAGGCTTCAATGAATTAACTGTGAAAAGCCCCGAGTCACCACATTCCGGCGCCTGTTCAGGGAGGCCGGTACGGGAATTGAACCCACGCTGCTGGCATTGTTCTTTATTGAAAGCCAACTATTTCACCCACTGTGCTAAACCAGCCCCAGGATTTCCTGTCCGGGATCCTACCAAAAATTGGGGTCTTGTCCGATATCCTAACATACAGCGTGAACTGTGTGGGATTAAAGATGTGGTATGATCAATATAGTCATTTAAATAAAATTGAGTAGAAACAAAAAAATGCAAAAATAGGGAATAAACGGCCATATTAATATTAGATTTCAAAATACTGGAAATACAATTTTATGTCTGAGTATAACATTTTCGAGCACGGGGTGCACCCCCATTTAAAAAATATATCTTGTCCCTATGACACTCCTTGCAAGTGAAGGAAAATTAACCTAGAACTTCAACTATGCAGGACATATTTTATAGTTACAAAACAGCTTTTGATAGGGGAGGCAGGATTTGGGTTCACATTTTGAGAGAAAGTGGACCAAATTTTTACTCTGAAGTCAGAAATGCTGTGGTGATTGTCCCTTTAGCAGCAGATTAATGGTCACCTGACCTGGGAGACCAATTGGGACTCAGAGTGGGGAATCACCCCAAGGCGTTGAACTCAGTGGCTAAGAACAGATGGGGTCATGATTGTACTTGTACTATCGGGATCAAAATAGTCATTTAAATGAAATTGAGTAGAAACAAAAAAATTTAAAAAGAGGGGAAAAACGGCCATTTTAATAATAGATTTCAAAATACGTTGCACCCGAGACATGTGAAGACCCCCCCCCCCCCCCCCCCACTCTCCACAAGGCATACCACGTGCAGGTGAGGGTATGAGTGTACACACAGTAGACAGCAAAAGTCAGACTGTGGCATAATTTGAGGAGCACCTGAGTTCAGCAGATTATTATCACCTTCCTGCCTTGTATACTGGCCCGCTGACAGTGCCAACACCGACCCATCACCCTAGAGTGATGTAACACAGACCCTGGGTGCGTGGAACAGAGCGATGGGGGGAAGGTGGCGTCGGGGGCGGGGGGAGATGGTGGCTTCACAGTCACTGTCCCTCGAAGACGCCGGGGATCTCTGACTGCCCCAAGATGTTGCTATCGTGCACACTCCCTGGGAAGTGTGCACACACTGCATGATCTTCGTGTGGTGGTCGGACACCAGCTGGACGTTCAGGGAGTGGAGCCTATTCGTGTTAATGAAAGGCGCTCCCGACTCTCCCGTGCATGCAAAGCAACATGTGTGCCATCTATTACCCCCTGGACCTGGAGCATCCCAGCGATGGCAGAGAATCCTGCTGCCCAGGCTTCATGTTGTGCTTGGGTCACGTCAAATTTTATAAAGCTGGTGCCCGGGCAAAAAGGGCATCCATGACACCACGGATGCACTTGTGGGCTGTTGGTTGCAAAATGCCGCACAGGTCCCTGCTCGAGCCCTGGAATGATCCCGAGGCGTAGAAGGTCAGGGCTGCGGTGACCTTGATCACCACTGGGAATGAGTATCTTCCATCTCCCCCACGTGATGCTGCACCATCCCCTTGTTGAGTCGGAGCATCCTGTGACACATGCTGTCCCTCATCTGTTTGAAAGATCAGCGACGTCTGTATACCTTGGGCCATCGCCGGCCTCCCCCTCTGGGTCCCTCCCTTGCCTGATGGGTGGCCGTACACTCAGGGTGTGGGCAGGGGCCCTGCACATGGGCTGCCGCTTCGAGCCTCTGTCGATGCTGCTGCCGCTGCCTTTGCTGGTGTCTGGTCGCCTGGCCTGCCACCAGCACCATGCTGGCAGCTTTCGAGGGATCCACAATATCATCCATAAGGTGATATCTGTAAGGAATTGGAGAGGGTGAGAGACTGTCAATTAGCTGGCAGATGGAATACAATGTTGACAAATGTGAGGTTATCCATTTTGGTAGGAATAACAGCAAAAGGGATTATTATTTAAATGATAAAATATTAAAACATACCGCTGTGCAGAGAGACCTGGGTGTGCTAGTGCATGAGTCGCAAAAAGTTGGTTTACAGGTGCAACAGGTGATTAAGAAGGCAAATCGAGTTTTGTCCTTCATTGCTAGAGGGATGGAGTTTAAGACTAGGGAGGTTATGCTGCAATTGTATAAGGTGTTAGTGAGGCCATACCTGGTGTATTGTGTTCAGTGTTGGTCTCCTTACCTGAGAAAGGATGTACTGGCGCTGGAGGGTGTGCAGAGGAGATTCACTAGGTTAATTCCAGAGCTGAAGGGGTTGGGTTACGAGAAGAGGTTGGGTAAACTGGGACTGTGCTTATTGGTATTTAGAAGGAAGCGGGGGGATCTTGTAGAAACATGTAAAATTTGAAGGGAATAGATATAGAATAGATGCAGGCAGGCTGTTTGCACTGGCGGGTAAAAGCAGAACTAGGGGGCATAGCCTCAAAATAAGGGGAAGTAGATTTAGGACTGAGCTTAGGAGGAACTTCTTCACCCAAAGGGTTGTGAATCTATGGAATTCCTTGCCCAGTGAAGCAGTTGAGGCTCCTTCATTAAATGTTTTTAAGATAAAGATAGATAGTTTTTTGGAATAAAGGGATTAAGGGTTATGGTGTTCGGGCCGGAAAGTGGAGCTGATTCCAAAAAAGATCAGCCATGATCTCATTGAATGGCGGAGCAGGCTCGAGGGGCCAGATGGCCTATTCCTGCTCCTAGTTCTTATGACGTGGCCGGTAGATCATGCGTGATCTAGCCCAGATCACGTGTGGTCTAGCCCAGAGAGAAATTTCCCAGGGCCGGAAAAAGTGACTAAGTGTGGTCATATAGTGGTAGGGAACTCACCGACAGAGCCAGGGAGAATCTCCCAGCCAAACTCGCCTGAAAAGACAACTGGAAACCTTTCTATTCGATTCAGAGTCTCTGAAAGTGCATCATTACAAGCTCAGAGTCAGCAAAATTCTCCAGATATTCCAATTTTCACTCTGGGGGTGGGGGATTGGGGGAGGGTGTGTTGAACAGGAGTCGGGCCTACAACCTTTGGAAAGAGTTTGAAGGCAACCACAGAAGCTGCGGAAGTGGGCTGTGTCTGTTTTTAACCTACATATTTGTCGATTGTAACTTCCCCCAAAGGGCACATAACCGCTCCCAAAAGGCATCGTCTCCCAAAGGGATACCTGGACCTTTCAAAAGGGCATCGTACTCTCCATATAATTCTGGCAGGCCATTTCCTCAAAGGTCTAAAGTCCATGAGTTGTGTTTTTGACATCCCAAGAACAAAAACTGGACCTGTTTGAAGAAAAGTGCAGCTGTCTTGTGATCCATGGATATTCAACCTACAAACTGCCCTGTTTCCACCCTGGTAAAAATGATGGGTGCTTGGTTTGGGGTGGAACTTGGGAATCGGAGCTCTTGTGCCATTTTAACTAAGCCAGAGACTCTATCCATCCCTGTGACAATTCAGGCCAGTGGGTCACCGGAATATTGGAGGAGGTTGATTTGGGAACATTTTAACAACAGAAAAATGTGTATAAATTAGGTGTGCTCCTTGCAGAACTCATTTCCAATTTTAACCACAGCAGCTTTTGCTCGTTGAGAGGTCAGGCTGTATGGAACCGGGATGTGATTGGAAGCCCCAGAATTGGTGACCGTTAATTCTCTTACAACACCTGCACAGTTTTGGTAGATGACCAAGAGGATGTCTGCAGAGGCACTGATAGGAAAAATAATAGTCTTAAACATCACAATTCGATTACGTTTACTTTAGTGATGGAAAGGGATAGGTATATACCGCAGGGCAAGAGCTATATCTGGGGGAAAGGCAATTATGATGCGATGAGGCAAGACATAGGATGCATTTGATGGAGAGGAAAACTGCAGGGGATGGGCACAATGGAAATGTGGAACTTGTTCAAGGAACAGCTACTGCGTGTCCTTGATACGTATGTACCTGTCAGGCAGGGAGGAAGTGGTCGAGCAAGGGAACCGTGGTTTACTAAAGCACTTGTCAAGAGGAAGAAGGAGGCTTATGTAAAGATGAGACATGAAGGTTCAGTTAGGGTGCTCAAGAGTTACAAGTTAGCTAGGAAGGACCTAAAGAGAGAGCTTAGAAGATCCAGGAGGGGACATGAGAAGTCTTTGGCAGGTAGGATCAAGGATAACCCTAAAGCTTTCTATAGATATGTCAGGAATAAACGAATGACGAGGGTAAGAGTAGGGCCAGTCAAGGACAGTAATGGGAAGTTGTGATTGGATCCGAGGAGATAGAAGAATATTTTTTGTCAGTATTCACACAGGAAAAAGACAATGTTGTCGAGGAGAATACTGAGATTCAGGCTACTAGACTAGAAGGGCTTGAGGTTCATAATGAGGAGGTGTTAGCAATTCTGGAAAGTGTGAAAATAGATAAGTCCCCTGGGCCGGATGGGATTTATCCTAGGATTCTCTGGGAAGCTAGGGAGGAGATTGCTGAGCCTTTGGCTTTGATCTTTAAGTCATCTTTGTCTACAGGAATAGTGCCAGAAGACTGGAGGATAGCAAATGTTGTCCCCTTGTTCAAGAAGGGGAGTAGAGACAACCCAGGTAACTATAGACCAGTGAGCCTTACTTCTGTTGTGGGCAAAATCTTGGAAAGGTTTATAAGAGATAGGATGTATAATCATCTGGAAAGGAATAATTTGATTAGAGATAGTCAACACGGTTTTGTGAAGGGTAGGTCGTGCCTCACAAACCTTATTGAGTTCTTTGAGAAGGTGACCAAACAGGTGGATGAGGGTAAAGCAGTTGATGTGGTGTATATGGATTTCAGTAAAGCATTTGATAAGGTTCCCCACGGTAGGCTACTACAGAAAATACGGAGGCATGGGATTCAGGGTGATTTAGCCGTTTGGATCAGAAATTGGCTAGCTGGAAGAAGACAAAGGGTAGTGGTTGATGGGAAATGTTCAGACTGGAGTCCAGTTACTAGTGGTGTACCACAAGGATCTGTTTTGGGGCCACTGCTGTTTGTCATTTTTATAAATGACCTGGAGGAGGATGTAGAAGGATGGGTGAGTAAATTTGCAGATGACACTAAAGTCGGTGGAGTTGTGGACAGTGCGGAAGGATGTTACAAGTTACAGAGGGACATAGATAAGCTGCAGCGCTGGGCTGAGTGGTGGCAAATGGAGTTTAATGCAGAAAAGTGTGAGGTGATTCATTTTGGAAGGAATAACAGGAAGACAGAGTACTGGGCTAATGGTAAGATTCTTGTCAGTGTGGATGAGCAGAGAGATCTCGGTGTCCATGTACATAGATCCCTGAAAGTTGCCATCCAGGTTGAGAGGGTTGTTAAGAAGGTGTGTTAGCTTTTATTGGTAGAGGGATTGAGTTTCGGAGCCATGAGGTCATGTTGCAGCTGTACAAAACTCTGGTGCGGCCGCATTTGGAGTATTGAGTGCAATTCTGGTCGCCGCATTATAGGAAGGATGTGGAAGCATTGGAAAGGTTGCAGAGTAGATTTACCCGAAGGTTGCCTGGTATGGAGGGAAGATCGTATGAGGAAAGGCTGAGGGACTTGAGGCTGTTTTCGTTCGAGAGAAGAAGGTTAAGGGGTGACTTAATTGAGGCATACAAGATGATCAGAGGATTGGATAGGGTGGACAGTGAGAGCCTTTTTCCTCGGATGGTGATGTCTAGCACGAGGGGACATAGCTTTAAATTGAGGGGAGATAGATATAAGACAGATGTCAGAGGTAGGTTCTTTACTCAGAGAGTAGTAAGGGCGTGGAATGCCCTGCCTGCAACAGTAGTGGACTCACCAACACTAAGGGCATTCAAATGGTCATTGGATAGACATATGGACGATAAGGGAATAGTGTAGATGGGCTTTAGAGTGGTTTCACAGGTCGGCGCAACATCGAGGGCCGAAGGGCCTGTACTGCGCTGTAATGTTCTATGTTCTATCAGTGCCTAACTATGCCCTGGCTTGTTACTAAGATTCTAAATTACAGATAGGCCAGAATTTTACGTTGCTCGCGTCCGACCTGGAAACATGTGAAATCGTGCAAAAAGACATCAGTCAGATGTCCTACCGCCATTGTGCACTTGCACAATATTTCAGTTGATGAGTGTGCACCCATTAGAGCCCGCCTGCCAACAATCAAGGTGGCAGTCTACTCCATGAAGGGGCCAATTGAATGTAATTTTATGTGGCTGGTCTGATTTTATGATTGCGGGCAGGGATTGGCCAGGCAGCCTTTATGTTTTAGCTTCAATCTCAATCCGGGGCAGGATGAATTGTCCGGGCTGAAATTAAATTTAAAAAGATAGCTGGGGACAGCCGTTTGTGTTTCAATGTGCTGCCTAGACACTCTTTGCATCGTTTTTCCGGAGCAATTTACTTTTCACGGGTCAGCAGCTCCCTGAGACAGCTCTGCAGCGATGTCCCCGAGGAAGCACAATAGAATCACCAGCCCGCACCATCTCTTTTCACGGAGCCTGCCCTCTTCCCACCCACCTCGGCAGTATTCAGCCTTTTATATAGAGTGCGTTTCGCACTAGTTGCCTATTAATTGGCCAGCCAACGTGCAGTTGCACGTTGGGGCCAACATTGGCCGGAAATGTGTTTCACGCCTGTTTCTGAGACCACCAAGCGGGTGCACCTGACGGACATAAAATTCAGGCCATAAAATTATATTGAAACAAGATGGCTGATACCTTTATTAAATTTCATATTTATTCATTTTGGATTTAATATAATTTTGTCCAGAGAAGAAAACAAAATATTTTATAATATTCAGTAGACAAGTAGGTATTTGTGCTTTATGTAAATAACTGGAAAGACGTACACTGATGGTTGGTTACCAATCATAATTTGCTAAAATGTTTATCAGGTTCTTTGAAAAATAATTATTGATGGAAACTCCTCTTATATTTCTTTTTTATTCACAGATCAGTTATCCAGGTAAAGACTGTCTAACAGTACAAATGATTTATTTTTCCCAGACCTGCTGAGCGTTCTAGTGAAGATGTTGATATTATATTTACGCGGCTAAAAGAAGTGAAGGCATTTGAGAAATTTCATCCCAACCTCTTGTACCAGATCTGCTTGTGTGGGTACTATGAAAATCTGGAAAAAGGTGTGACATGTAAGTTAATTCACTGATATTACTATGACTGTATTTTGCTTAAAAATGGACTTTCCCAAGTTATTCTTCAAATTACCGTAAACACTTTTGGATGTTAGTTGAGTTGTCACTTTCACACTGAACCAGTCTTAAGGTCCACTACATTAACTTATATTCCATTCCAATGGCAAGAGAAAGACACTTGCTGCCAATTAATGCTCGTGTGGAATTGATTTTGATTTTTCATTTTGAACATTTCTATTTCTTAATTTTACAGGAATTTTTGCTTTATTTGATGAAACTCTAACATTTTGCTTTGCTCTCCAAGATGTTTTTTTTAAATATTTTTATTTATGAAGAATTTTCTCTCCAGGATGTTTTAAGGGTGCCTTTTACAATTACATAGTCTTGCCAAAGAACTTCATCCAGCATGAGCAGACGTCAGGAATTTATGTGCTCGCTATATGCAGATAAAGAGCATGTGCTAGGAATACACATTTATCAACCATTGGTGCGATTTTTGGACGCGTTTGGTGGGGTGATTCACGGTGGCTGCAGCGTCGAGAAACATTCCGCTATTCAATTAACTTTGCCATTTTCTTGGTCTCGGGTAGTTTCCTTCCACCAAGGCTGCACTTAGAGAGATTTTGTGCCAGGGTGGCACTGCCAGGGTGGCACTACCAGAGTGCCACCCTGCCCTGTCCCCGACCACTCGGGCATCTCCAATGGCCTGTGAGACCCCTCGAGGTGCTGTTATGCCTTGTCCACATTTGTGTGGACCAGTACTAAACGGCACCCTGGCGAGGTCTTGCAAACGGGACCTTTGAGTCCCGGGCACAGAGTGAATCCGCCGTTTGGGTATTTAAATGAGCCATTCGGATCTGAATCTTGGCCAACCAGGGGAGCTCCAGATCATGCCGTGCGAAGTGAATTGGGTGACTTACGATCGACCCAGATTTGGGGCTCTCGCGCGATTCACCTGGTGCACCCGGCTCCATGCCATTTTCATTAAAATCATAAACTAGATTAAAAGAACTGACTCTGCTCTTACCTAATAGCCGGATGTACAAGACAGTAAGAAAATATTTTATTTAATCTTCTCTGTGTACTCAAGTTATTTGATTTGGCAAAAATGATAGAAAGATTATGGTGAAGAAATTTGTAGAAAAATAAGCTGGATTCTCCACTGTCAGGATTCTCCGATGCCCTGGCAGCCCGGAGATTTCCCGACGGCGTGGGGCTGCTCACAATGGGAAACCCCATTAGTCAGCTGACGGGACAGAGAATCCCACCCAAGATTTTTTCCATGATGCTTTCCATTATTAGTTTGTCACAAATTGCCTGTGTTTTTTTTTTTTACAAAGAATAGTTTGACTTATCCCTAGATTTCTGGACAATTTGCACCGCCTTGCTTTATAACCTCACCAAAACCAGAAACATTGCAATTTTGGCACCAGCCTCTCCATTGAAGTAAATTGCACATCACGAATCTGCTGCCTTGGAACGTAAATGTGATTTAATCCTACTTTTGCAACTTAGGGTAGGTAAATCGAGTCGTAAGAACCTGTTACAGTGAAATTGCTGGGCCCTCCGTCAAACACAGCCAGGTGGCCCAGAAGGTGAATAAATTAAACTGTGGATCCTCACTTGACCAGGTAGCCAGGTAGTGAATTGTTTCTAGTGGTTTGTTAATTTGTCCTGCCAGTATTTTTGTGAGTCTTCCTATCCACACTTCTGTTAGCGTTAGAAAGGCAGTCATTTTCTTTTTTTAATATATTTTATTTTATATATTAATATATTTTTTGGCCAAACATAACAGTACGTAGTGTTTCTTTAAAACAACAATAAAGCAATATAAATAACAGTGGCCAGTTTTAAACAAATAAATAAATAATATATGAACAGAAACAAAAACCAAACTAAATGGCAACTGCCTTGTCAAAAATAAATACTCTCCAAAGATACAATCCAACAGTCCAATATACATTCCCTAAAACAAGTGCCTATACATATACAATAACATCCCTGAGAGTCTGTCCGATTCCTCCCCCCCCCGTCCCCCCGGGGTTGCTGCTGTTGTCTTCTTCTTTTCCATTCCCTCTATCTTTCTGTGAGGTAGTCGACGAACGGTTGCCACCGCCTGGTGAACCCTTGAGCCGAACCCCTTAGTACGAACTTAATCCGTTCTAACTTTATAAACCCTGCCATGTCGTTTAACCAGGTCTCCACACCCGGGGGTTTGGCTTCCTTCCACATTAACAATATCCTGCGCCGGGCTACTAGGGACGCAAAGGCCAAAACATCAGCCTCTCTCGCCTCCTGCACTCCCGGCTCCTCTGCAACCCCAAATATAGCCAACCCCCAGCTTGGTTCGACCTGGACGCCCACCACCTTCGAAAGCACCTTTGCCACCCCCACCCAAAACCCCTGTAGTGCCGGGCATGACCAGAATATGTGGGTGTGATTCGCTGGGCTTCTCGAGCATCTCACACACCTATCCTCTATCCCAAAAAATTTACTGAGCCGTGCTCCAGTCATATGCGCCCTGTGTAACACCTTAAATTGTATCAGGCTTAGCCTGGCACACGAGGACGATGAGTTTACCCTACATAGGGCATCAGCCCACAGCCCCTCCTCAATCTCCTCCACCAGCTCTTCTTCCCATTTCCCTTTCAGCTCATCTACCATGATCTCCCCCTCGTCCCTCATTTCCCTATATATGTCCGACACCTTACCATCCCCCACCCATGTCTCTGGGATCACTCTATCCTGCACCTCCTGTGTCAGGAGCTGCGGGAATTCCCTCACCTGTTGCCTCGCAAAAGCCCTCAGTTGCATATACCGAAATGCATTCCCTTGGGGCAACCCATATTTTTCCGTCAGCGCTCCCAGACTCGCAAACGTCCCATCTACGAACAGATCTCTCAATTGTGTTACCCCTGCTCTTTGCCATGCTCCAAATCCCCCATCCATTCTCCCCGGAACAAACCTATGGTTATTTCTTATCGGGGACCGCACCGAGGCTCCTATGCCGTCTCCACTGCCCCCAAATTTTCAATGTAGCCACCACCACCGGGCTTGTGGTGTATTTCTTCGGTGAGAACGGCAACGGTGCCGTCACCATAGCTTGTAGGCTAGTCCCCCTGCAGGACGCCCTCTCCAATCTCTTCCACGCCGCTCCCTCCTCTTCTCCCATCCACTTACACACCATTTGGCAGTCATTTTCAGCATGCAAGGTGTTTTGACATTATGAAATGCAAATTAGATAGATTTCTTTGAGAAAGTATTTTGGGATACAATCTACGAATAAGAATATTTGTACATTTCACCCACCTACTCTTCTATTCAGCATTATTAATTTGACAAAGGCCATAGCTATTCCTAAACAATAAATAGTCTTACACTCCTTGCCAACGCAGAGCTCCTGGAAGGCTCCTCCAACTCCTCGGGTGAAATTATCCCCAAAATAAGCAGAGTAGTGCAGTGGGCGGGAAGATCAGCAAGGAAACCTCCAATCCCAACAGCGGCTTTCTCCACCATATCGTTTGGCTCATAGGTGAAAAAAAAAGAAAAAAAATGAAATGGCAGGTTGCTTGCTATGCCAGCAACTTTGGTAAAAAGGATGTCCCGAAACTAGAAGTTAAACATAGAAGTAACCCCCTCTCCAAACAATGCCAGACACTCATCACCCCCATGGAACACCCCACAAAACCCCCCCATGCAAACCCACCCTCCACGAAACATCCCCACTCGAGCAACCACTGCCTGGGCAGTGCCAGTGGGCCGGGTAAATTACGATTTGGGACTGCCATGGGATTTTCCGCTCCCGCCACCGAAAACAAGAGTGGAAAATCACCCTACTTGTCTTTTTCTCGCCTCTTGTGCACCTCGCTCTTTCCTGCTCAGCTGTCTGAGGAATGTGCCTCCTCTCTCCACTTTGCCCTCTACCACCAGTTACAATTAGCTTTTGAAGTAGAGGTTCTTAAAGAGGCCTTTCCTTCTGCTTAAAGATGAAGCTTCTTAAAGAACCATTCCCTCATTCTGGGATCAAGATCCTCATCAGGCATACAGGCCCTCAATCACCTTGCTACATAACGGCAGGAAAATTCCCTTCTCTCCAGCAACGATGTTTGTGGTGGACGGGGGTGGAAAATGCGAGGGGAGGCAATAATTAGTTTCCCGACAATGAGAACAGTTGCCAGGAACTTGTGGTCGCTGTAGGTCATTGCATCTACTTTATGGCATTTGAATCAGCACCAACGCAGAATGTCTTCCCCTTTGGCATATCCTCAGCCCAGCCAGCAGAAATTCACAATGGTCCGGTTCACAATTTGGATTTCCAGAAGGCATTTGATGAGGTACAACATAAAAGGTTCTTGTGTGAAATAAAAGGTCATGGTGTAGCGGGTAACATATCAGCCTGGATTGTAGGTTACTGGAGGGTAGAAAACAGAGAATATGCATAATTGGGTTGTTTTCTAATAGGCAGGATGTAACATGTGGAGTCCCATAGTGTCTGTGTTGGGGCATCAACTTTTTTACAATTTATGGGCGCGATTTAACAGAAATGAATCAAAGTCCCTTGTCGAGCCCGTTTAGCCGGGTGTTTTCCAGTGCTCGCAGCCCCGGGAAAGACCCCGCTATCTAACAGGACTTTATTTCATTTCGGGACCTCAGTGGGGAATGCCCCACAGAGGCCGTACTTAGTCCCATTTCCAGCACCAAGATGTTCTGCTCGCCAGGGCCCCCCAATCATGATATTCCCCCTCAACGTGGCCCACAGACCCTCTCAATGCCCCAACTCACCTATAAAAGGTCACCCCCCCCCCCCCCCCACCCCACCTAATAAGGGCAGGGCACCTGCAGGCAATGACACCCAGGCACCTTGGCACTGCCAACCTGGTACCATGGCAGTACCCATGCCTGCCTAGCAGTGCCATGATGCCCAGATGGCATCAGGGGTACCATGGTACCACCCTGCCAAGACATCCAGGAACCCCCGATCCCCTGGAAACCACCTCCCCACCCACCCCCCCCCCCCCCCCCCACCCCCCTCCCACCCCCAAGTGCTGGTATGCCTGGTCCTCATTTGTGGAGACTAGTACTAACAGGCACTCACTCGGGGTCTCTGAGGCATGAGGGTTAGATACCGTGCCTTGGGTAACTCCATTGTGGGTGGAATCCAGAATGTGATGTCTCACGCGATCCCATTAGATCTTGTGAGACATGGCGAGCCAGGCAAATCTCGTGAGAAGCCTCGGGCACGGACATTAGATTTCACCCTATATCAATGACTTAGCTGAGGGAGTAAAGGCATGGTAGCTGTTCTGGACTGCATGGTAGCACAGTGGTTAGCACTGTTGCTTCACAGCGCCAGAGATCCAGGTTCGATTCTCGGCTTGGGTCACTGTCTGTGCAGAGTCCGCACGTTCTCTCCGTGTCTGTGTGGGATTCCTCCAGGTGCTCCGGTTTCCTACCACAAATCCCAAAAGACGTGCTTGTTAGGTGAATTGGACATTTTGAATTCTCCCTCAGTGTACCCAAACAGGCGCCGGAATGTGACTTGGGGCTTTTCACAGTAACTTCATTGCAGCATTAATGTAAGTCTACTTGAGACACCAATAAAAATTATTATTATAACAACCTCCACAGGACCCACGGGAATGACCCTGATTAATTTCTCCATGAGGCCTGTGGAGTATAAGCTCCCCCGCTGAATGTTGGAGGCCCATCAGCGGGCTAGCTAACAGTACCTTAAACGTCAGCCCAGGTAGAAATGCCGAACTGCAGCGGAATCCCGACTGTTACTTGCAAATACTTTACCTTTGGTGGGTGGTATGGTGGCGCGGTGGTTAGCACTGATGCCTCACGGTGCTGAGGACCCGGGTTCAATCCCGGTCTCGGGTCACTGCCCATGTGGAGTTTGCACATTCTCCCTGTGTGTGTGTGGGTCTCACCCCCACAACCCAAAGATGTGCAGGGTAGGTGGCCAGACTAAATTGCCCCTTAATTGGAAAAAAAAGAATTGGATACTTTAAATTTATATTTAAAAACGTTTGGTAATGAACCATTCTTTTGATCCTCCTTTCTGGACTCCTCCGTGACTACCAAAGTAGCTAAATTTGCAGATAGGCAGGTAAATATCTTTTAAAATATAAAAATTAGGGCAGCACAGTAACACAGTGGATAGCACAATTGATTCACAGCTCTAGGGTCCCAAGTTCGATTCCCGGCTTGGGTCACTGGCTGTGTGGCGTCTGCACGTTCTCCCCATGTCTGCGTGGGTAGGGTGCTCTTTCCAAGGGTCGGTGCAGACCCGATGGGCCGAACGGCCTCCTTCTGCACTGTAAATTCTATGATTCTATGAAAAGGACAAAAGGAGGTTGTAGATGGATACAGATAGGTTGAGTGAGTGGGCAAATTCTGGCAGGTAATGTGGGAAAATATGAAGTTCTTCATTTTGGCAGGACGAATAAAGAAGCCAAGTATTATTTAATTGGAAAACAACTGCAGAATTCCCAGGTGCAGCAGGACCTAGGTGTTCTAGTGCATGCATCACAAAAAGTGAGTATGCAAGCACAAGAAGTAATTAAGAAGGCTGATGGAATTTTGTCCTTTATCACAGGAGGAACTGAACGTAAATAAGGAAGTTATGCTTCATTTATACAGAGAGTTGGTGAGACCACATCTTGAATACTGTGGATCTTCGACAAAGAGTCATTGAACTCGAAACGTTGGCTCTTTTCTCTCCCTACAGATGCTGCCAGACCTGCTGAGATTTTCCAGCATTTTCTCTTTCATCTTGAATACTGTGTGCTGCTTTGGTCTCCTTATTTAAGGAAGAATGTAAATGCATTAGAGGTGGTTCAATGGAGGTTTTCAGGAGGAATATGGTGTCTTTTAAGGATAGGTTGGACAAGCTAGTTTCCATTGGAGTTTAGAAGAGTGAGTGGTGACATGATTGAAGTATATAAGATCCTGAAAGGTCTTTCTTTCCCTTTATCCATGTGCTTTCCTTCTCTTTGAGCCTATTCAGCGGTCTCGTCAGCCCAACTTGTGGTGTGGAGATGAGGCCGTTGAATCTCACAAGAGGTCTCTCTCTCGATTTGCAACGCTCGAAACGGAATCTCATGAGACATCGCGATCTGGATCTTGCCCTCACTAGGCGTGATCCAGATCAGAATATTTAAATAAGCCATATATACAAGTTCGCTGGATTCACCAGACGCACGGGACTCAACAGCCGCACCTGGGAGACCTCGCCAGGGAGCCGTTTATTACTGGTCCACACAAACGTTGACCAATTGTAACGGCTCCCAGGTCATTGGAGACCCCTGGGTGGTTGGGGGACAGGGCAATGTATGACCCTGGCTCTCCCTTTGGCACTCGGGCACCTTGGCATTGGCACTGCCAGGGTGCCCAGGTGGCACTGCCAAGCTGGCAGGGGCATGCCCAGGGTGCCAGGCTGGCAGTGCCAGGTTGCACAGGTGCCAGATTGACACTGCCCGGGATCAGGCTCGGGGGGAGGTCTTCCAGTTAGAGGTTAGGAGGTGTTCTTGAGGACCTTCCAAAGATTGGCGGTGGGGGGGGGAGGGGGAGTTGACTGAAAAGGGAAAGATCGGGTCAGCCGGTTAAAATGGCTGAAGCTCAGCAGCAGGAAATCCTTCTTAAGTGTGGCCTTCGTGAAGAGAATCTCCCCAAGGCCACAAAATGCGTCAAGTGCCGTTGAATAGAGCGATGTTTCTCGGCGTTGCAGGCACTGAGGAACACCCCACTAAACATGCCATTCAGTGGACTTTAACTATTTAACTAAAGTCCGCAGAATCACGTCTTTTATTTCTATTCCTGTACTTCCTTTGACTCTAATTCACTCCACTTTCCATTATTCCTGAAAGGGTCCTTATCTTGTTAAGAACTCAGCTCTATCTTTCTGCCTGGAGTTTAATTTGTAGTGAATATACAAGTTCAGTAATTTCCTGAAATTCCTGAAGTTGAAGGCGAACTGCTGTTTTTGAGAAGCTAACAGCAGAGCAGCGCAAATCAACCAGTAATTTGTGACAATTCACAAGACATCTCTTCCTTGTCATGATATCCACATTAACATATCATGGTGCAATCACACACACACACTGATGGACAGGTAGTTGGACCAACCAACACACACACACAACATCGCAGCCAATCATCAGTGAGAGCACACGCACTATAAAACAGGGAACACCACAGTTCCCGCTGTTTCTACCAGGAGATAGCTCAGAGCACAGAGCTCACAGCGTGCCACTCAGACACACACCATGTGCTGAGTGCCTCACTAAGATAGTGCTAGGGCTGGATCCACAGGTTAGCTGGTGAAGTACGAACTACAGCCGGAAGTTAATAGTTATTATTGTACAGAATAATAAAACAGAGTTGTACCATCTACAACTGTGTTGGTTCATTTGTGTATCGGAACACCCAACACGACATGATACCAGGAATGGAAACTCGCCAGCGACTGTGAGACCTACCTGCACCTCTTCAGAAACCCGCCATCCTGCGCCATGGAAACCATCAGCCCGCCGTAGCCGCTCCGGATCGCTGGAAATCTTGGCGTCAACTGGAAGCTGTTTAAACAGCGCTTCCAACTCTTCCTAGAAGCCACAGACAGGGAGAATGCATCGGACACCAGGAAGATCGCCCTCCTCCTCTCCACGGCGGGGCAACACGCCATCCACATCTACAACTCCCTGGCATTCGCGGAAGGCGAGGACAAGACGAAGTACAAGACGGTCCTGCTAAAATTTGAGGAACACTTCAATGTGGAAGTTAATGAGAGCTTCGAGAGGTACCTCTTCCAGCAGCGCCTGCAGGGTAAGGATGAGCCTTTTCAATCTTATTTGACACACCTCCATATCCTCACGCAGTCCTGCGACTATGAGGCCACCTCCGACTCCATGATTCGGGATCAGATAGTTTTTGGGGTCACCTCGGACACCCTACGCCAACAGCTCTTCAAAATAAAGCGCCTCACCCTAGCCACCACCATCGAGACCTGCGTCCTCCACGAAAACGCGACCAGCCGGTACTCCCAATTCCAGGCGGCCGAATTGGCACGGCAGGGGTCCTACGAGGCCGAGCGGATCCAATCGATCGAGTTCCTCCCGGCCCGCGGCCCGGACGAGGGCGGCCATTTCGCGCGCTTTCCGAGGCCTCCCGCACTTGTACGCGCCAAAAGAGGGGACGTCGATGCAGAGGGACGGGACGCACATACGCACTCTACGCAAGACCGCACCGCGCATGCGCGGTGGCGCAACGAACGCCATGACGTCACGACGTGCAGCAACTGTGGATCCGCACACTTAAAGCGGCAATGTCCGCCCAAAGCGCGACAATGCCTCCGCTGTGGCAGGATGGGCCACTGTGCTGCCTGCTGTTGAGCAGCTCAACTCTCCGCAATTCCGCCAGCCTCACAGGGACGTGCGGGCCATTCAGCCCCCATACACCGAGTCATACCCTGACGACGTGCTGACCGGTGATACCGATGGCTGGGAACCCTTCCGCGTTGCGGTAATAAACAAGAACCGGATGTCCCCAAGTCGGACCCACCAGCCGATGCCAGTGCACAGCATTAATCCGGGCGATGAATGGTGTGCCACCCTAACGGTCAACCGATCACCAATCACATTCCGCTTAGACACTCCGCCAATCTCATTGCATGGTCAGCCTTCCACACCTTGAAGGTTAAACCACCGATTCTGCCATCCCACTGTCAGCTGGTTGATTATAACGGAAACGTTATCCCAGCCATGGGGTCCTGCCAGCTCGAGGTTGCACACAATTCACATACAGCCACACTGTCTTTTGAGATAGTTGGATCCTCGAAGGATTCTCTGCTAGGCGCACAGGGGTGCAAGATCCTCCACCTCGTTCAGCGGGTACGCACTTTGTCTCCAGAGGGCACGTCCGATTTCCCGGATGCAGACTTTAGGGCTCAGCTCCACTCGCTCCTCGCCCACAACCAGGAGGTTTCCGAGAGCATGGGCACACTGCCCTACACTTACAAAATAAGGCTCAAACCGGATGCCACCCCGGTCATTGACGCACCTCGTAGAGTCCCAGCACCACTCAAGGACCGCCTCAAGCAGCAGCTGCAGGACCAAGGAGTACTTTCCAGGGTCACGGAGCCAATGCCATGGGTCAGCTCCATGGTGTGCGTAAAAAAGCCCTCCAGAGAGCTCCGGATCTACATCGATCCGAAAGACCTGAGCAATAACATCATGAGGGAACACTACCCCATACCCAAACAGGAAGAGATCACGAGCGAAATGGCCCGGGCTAAAATTTTCACCAAGCTTGATGCCTCAAAGGGTTTTTGGCAGATTCAACTGGATCAGTCCAGCAGGAAGCTGTGCACTTTCAACACTCCCTTTGGCAGATACTGCTACAATAGGATGCCGTTTGGCATCATCTCGGCATCCGAGGTGTTTCATCGCATCACGGAACAGATGATGGAGGGCATCGAAGGGGTACAAGTCTATGTTGACGACGTCATCATCTGGTCCACCACACCACAGGAGCACATCAGTCGTCTCCAGCTTGTGTTTGCACGGATACGAGATCAGGGCCTGCGCCTCAACCGAGCCAAGTGCTCTTTTGGCCAAACTGAGCTAAAGTTTCTGGGGGACCACATATCCCGGTTAGGCGTGCGGCTGGATGCCGACAAAGTGGCAGCTATTGCAGCCATGCCGCAGCCAGCAGACAAGAAGGCAGTGTTACGCTTTCTTGGGCTGGTCAACTTCCTGGGGAAGCAGATTCCCAACCTTGCCTCGCACACAACGGCTCTTTGCCACCTGGTCAAGAAGACAACGGAATTCCAGTGGCTGCACGCACACCAGAAGGAATGGGAGGTGCTCAAGATCGAGCTCACCACCGCCCCGGTATTGGCGTTCTTCGACACCACTCGGGACACAAAGACCTCGACTGGTGCCAGCCAGTCCGGTATTGGGGCGGTACTCCTGCAACGGGACGACACTGCATCATGGACCCCGGTCGCCTATGCCTCGCGGGCCATGACCCCCACAGAACAGCGCTATGCGCAGATTGAAAAGGAGTGCCTGGGTTTGTTGACCGGCATAGATAAATTCCACGGTTATGTGTATGGTCTTCCGCAGTTCACTGTGGAGAACGACCATCGCCCCCTGGTCGGCATCATTCAGAAGGACCTCAACGGTATCACCCCTCGCCTGCAGCGCATTCTGCTCAAGCTCCGGTGGTACGACTTCCACCTTGTCTACACCCCGGGAAAGGGCCTCATCATCGCGGATGCCCTGTCCAGAGCAGTGAGCACACCGCCCGAATCGGAGGGGTTCGTTTGTCAGGTCGACGCACAAGTAGCCTTCACATCGGCCAATCTGCCGGCTCCTGATGTACGTCTGGCCCACATTCGCCGTGAGACTGCGGCTGACCCCCTTCTACAACGCGTGATGCGCCACATGACGGAAGGGTGGCTCAAGGGGCAGTGCCCAACCGTCATGTCCGACAACGGGCCCTGTTTTGCGAGCCAAGAATGGTCCTCTTTTGCCGCTTCCTACGACTTCACACATGTGACGTCCAGCCCTTTGCATCCCCAGTCGAATGGCAAGGCGGAAAAGGGCATCCATATCGTGAAGCGGCTCCTCTGCAAGGCTGCTGATGCCGGATCTGACTTCTGTTTAGCCCTGCTGGGCTATCGCTCGGCCCCACTGTCCATGGGCCTCTCACCAGCCCAGCTGTTGATCGGTCGCACCCTCAGGACCACTGTGCCGTCCATTCATGTTCCTAAACCCGACCATGCTCCAGTACTGCAAAGGATGCAACAGCAGCGTGCTCAGCAGAAGGTGGCACATGACGCTCGGGCAACTGATCTTCCTGCCCTGGCGCCTGGAGACAACGTCCGCATACACCTACCGGAGGGTGGCTGGTCAGCAACCGCCGAGGTTCTACACCGCGTGGCTCCCCACTCGTTCCTGGTTCGCCTGCCTGATGGATCCATTCGCCGGCGCAATCGGCGGGCCCTTCGGCTGCTTCCGCGCTCGCTACGTGATACCGGTGCAACGTCCTCCTGTTGTCCCTGATGTCGACTTTGTTGAGCTTCCTGCCACTCTGCCTATTCCTCTATCGCCCGTGGCCAGGCACATTCCTCAGCCGGTGGATCCTGACCCACCCTTGAGACGGTCAACCCGAATTCGTCGCCCACCTAATAGACTGGATGTGGTAGTATGCATTAGGGGTCATGTGGGACTGTGAAGCCGTGATGCTGTTGGCTGACAGATCCCGGGTCCTGGTTGGCTGTTGATCCCTAGCTCCGCCCTGAAAGCGGAGTATAAGAACCTGGGCTTCTCCCCGCAGCTCCAGTCTGTTGCTGAACTGCTGGGAACAAGTCACGCTTAATAAAGCCTCATCGACTTAATCTCTATTCGTCTCTCTCGTAAGTCATTGTGCGCTACAATTTATTAAGCGTGCTTAAAGGACTATGGAGCTCAGGATCGCCCCGGAATGCCTGCGTATCAGCCCCCACGCAGTGAACGCGGCAGCAGTTTTTAAGCACTGGCAGACTTGTTTCGAAGGCTACCTCCGAACGGCCCCCGGCCGGATCACAGAAGACCAGAAACTACAGGTCCTGCACTCAAGGGTAAGCCCGGAAATTTACCCTCTCATAGAAGACGCAGAGGACTTCCCGACGGCGCTCGCAGCACTAAAGAGCGTCTACGTTCGTCCAGTGAACCAGGTCTACGCACGCTACCAACTCGTAACGAGACAGCAAAGTCCCGGAGAATCGCTAGAAGAGTTCTACGCCGCGCTGCTAATTTTGGGACCGGGCTGCGGCTGCCCGCCGGTAAACGCGACGGAACACACGGACATGTTAATTCGCGATGCGTTTGTGGCAGGTATGAACTCTCCCCAAATCCGCCAAAGACTTTTAGAAAAAGAGTCGCTAGGACTCTCAGAGGCACGGGCCATTGCAGCTTCCCTAGATGTGGCCTCGCAAAACGCCCGCGCCTACAGCCCCGACCGCGCGGCAGCCCCTTGGGCTCCGTGGACCCCCGTCGCGACAAACCCCCTTCCCCCCTCCCTCACAGGCTTGCGCGGTTAAGACGCCAGACCATCCCGGGGGAGCCCGCTGCTATTTCTGCGGGCAGGCGAAACACCCCCGGCAGCGCTGCCCGGCCCGCGCAGCAACTTGCAAGAGCTGCAGGAAAAAGGGTCATTTCGCGGCTGTGTGCCGGTCCCGGGGGGTTGCCGCTGTCCCCGGAGAAGAAAGAGTCCAGCGCATCCCAAACGCTCCCCAACCCCCCCAGCGCCCCATGTGCGACCCGCGGGCGCCGCCATTTTGGGTCCCGGCCACCACGAGGGGAGGATGGGCGCCGCCATCTTGTGACCCCCCAGCCATGTGCGATGCATGGGGGCGGCCATTTTGTCCACCCCCGACCATGTGGGATCCGTGGGGGCGGCCATTTTGTCCACCCCCGGCCGCGTGCGATTCATGGATGCCGCCATCTTGGATGACAACAATGGACCCCAGCATCGACGGCTCCACGGGGTCCGAAGAAGACGCTGAGACACTACGACCACATCTGGCCTCGGTGACGCTGGATCAAGCACGGCCCCGGACGCTCCAGACGACGACAACAATGGTGCTGATCAACGGACACGAGACACCATGCCTGATCGACTCCGGGAGCACCGAAAGCTTCATTCACCCCGACACGGTAAGACGCTGTTTTTTGACCATCCGTCCCAGTACGCAAAAGATTTCCCTAGCTGCAGGATCCCACTCCGTAGAGATCAAAGGGTTCTGCATAGTGACCCTAACGGTGCAAGGAAGGGAGTTTAAAAACGACAGGCTCTACGTCCTTCCCCAACTCTGCGCGCCCACATTACTGGGATTAGATTTCCAGTGCAACCTGCAGAGCCTAACGTTTCAATTCGGCGGCCCAATACCCCCACTCACTATCTGCGGCCTCGCAACCCTCAAAGTTGAACCGCCATCCTTGTTTGCAAACCTCACCCCGGATTGCAAACCCGTCGCCACTAGGAGCAGACGGTACAGCGCCCAGGACCGGACATTTATCCGGTCCGAAGTCCAGCGGTTGCTGAAGGAAGGCATAATCCAGGCCAGCAATAGTCCCTGGAGAGCACAGGTGGTAGTAGTAAAGACCGGGGAGAAGCAAAGGAAGGTCATAGACTATAGCCAGACCATCAACAGGTACACACAGCTAGATGCGTACCCTCTCCCCCGCATATCCGACATGGTAAATCGGATTGCTCAATATAAGGTCTTCTCCACCGTGGACCTCAAGTCCGCCTATCACCAGCTCCTCATCCGCCCAAGTGACCGCAAGTACACAGCCTTCGAGGCAGATGGGCGACTATACCACTTCCTAAGGGTCCCATTTGGTGTCACAAACGGGGTCTCGGTCTTCCAACGGGAGATGGACCGAATGGTTGATCAACACGGGTTACAGGCCACGTTCCCGTATCTCGACAACGTAACCATCTGCGGCCACGATCAGCAGGACCACGACGCCAACCTCCAAAAATTCCTCCAGACCGCAAACGCCTTGAACCTCACATACAACGAGGACAAGTGCGTGTTTAGCACAAACCGGCTGGCCATCCTGGGATACGTAGTGCGCAATGGGATAATAGGCCCCGACCCCGAACGCATGCGCCCCCTTATGGAATTTCCCCTTCCCCACTGCTCCAAAGCCCTGAAACGATGCCTGGGGTTTTTTTCATATTACGCCCAGTGGGTCCCCCAGTATGCAGACAAGGCCCGCCCACTAATACAGACTACTACCTTCCCCCTGTCGACAGAGGCTCGCCAGGCCTTCAGCTGCATCAAAGCGGATATCGCAAAGGCCACGATGTGCGCCATCGACGAGTCCCTCCCCTTCCAGGTCGAGAGCGACGCCTCCGATGTAGCTCTAGCGGCCACCCTTAACCAAGCGGGCAGACCCGTGGCCTTCTTCTCCCGAACCCTCCACGCCTCAGAAATCCGCCACTCCTCAGTGGAAAAGGAAGCCCAAGCCATAGTGGAAGCTGTGCGACATTGGAGGCATTACCTGGCCGGCAGGAGATTCACTCTCCTCACTGACCAACGGCCGGTAGCTTTCATGTTCGATAATGCACAGCGGGGCAAAATTAAAAATGACAAGATCTTAAGGTGGAGGATCGAGCTCTCCACCTTCAACTACAAGATCTTGTACCGTCCCGGAAAGCTGAACGAGCCGTCCGATGCCCTATCTTGCGGCACATGTGCCAACGCACAAATAGACCGTCTCCAAACCCTCCACGAGGACCTCTGCCACCCGGGGGGTCACTCAGTTCTACCATTTTATAAAGTCCCGCAACCTCCCCTACTCCGTGGAGGAGGTCCGTACTGTCACCAGGAACTGCCACATCTGCGCTGAGTGCAAACCGCATTTTTTCAGGCCAGATAGAGCGCACCTGATCAAGGCTTCCCGCCCCTTTGAACGCCTCAGTCTGGATTTCAAAGGGCCCCTCCCCTCCAACGATCAAAACACATAGTTCCTGAACGTGGTGGACGAGTACTCCCGTTTCCCTTTCACCATCCCCTGCCCCGACATGACAGCGGCCACAGTTATTAAAGCCCTTAGCAATATATTCACACTGTTCGGTTGCCCCGCATATATCCATAGCGACAGGGGGTCCTCCTTCATGAGTGACGAGCTGCACCAGTTCCTGCTCAGCAAGGGTATAGCCTCGAGCAGGACGACCAGCTACAGCCCCCGGGGGAACGGGCAAGTAGAGGGGGAGAACGGCACGGTCTGGAAGACCGTCCTACTGGCCCTACGGTCCAGGGATCTCCCAGTTTCCCGGTGGCAGGAGGTCCTCCCGGACGCTCTCCACTCCATCCGGTCGCTGCTGTGTACCACCACTAACCAAACGCCTCATGAGCGCCTCCTTGTCTTCCCCAGGAAGTCCTCCTCCGGAACGTCACAGCCGACCTGGCTGGCGGCCCCAGGACCCATCTTGCTCCGGAAACATGTGCGGGCGCACAAGTCGGACCCGTTGGTCGAGAGGGTCCATCTCCTCCACGCGAACCCGCAGTACGCCTACGTAGCGTACCCCGACGGCCGACAGGACACGGTCTCCCTGCGAGACCTGGCGCCCGCCGGCAACACGCGCACCCCCCCGACACCGATCACCCCCTCCCTGCCACCGGCGCACCCCGCGACCGCCCCCTTCCTGGGAGGATCGGTCCTCCTCCCATGCCCGACCAGGAGTGAAACAGAAGCAGACACCGAAAAGCTCCCGGAGACGACAACGCGGGAACAAGCACCTGCACCAACACCGGGACTGAGGCGATCGACAAGGAAGACCAGACCGCCCGCTCGACTCGTGGCATCGGTGTAACACAAGAATGTTGTGGACTTTAACGAGAATGTTCTTTTCCTCTTACGAATATTGTAAATAGTTCACAAACCCTGTACATAGCCCAATGTAGGGCAAAGTGTAGAGCATTGAAAGGACATGCCAAAAAGTTTCTCCTCCCAGGACCAGCCTTGTAAACCCCTACCACCATGCGAAGCACCACCCCGCCGGGTTCATTTTTAACAAGGGGTGAATGTGGTAGTATGCATTAGGGGTCATGTGGGACTGTGAAGCCGTGATGCTGTTGGCTGACAGATCCCGGGTCCTGGTTGGCTGTTGATCCCTAGCTCCGCCCTGAAGGCGGAGTATAAGAACCTGGGCTTCTCCCCGCAGCTCCAGTCTGTTGCTGAACTGCTGGGAACAAGTCACGCTTAATAAAGCCTCATCAACTTCATCTCTATTCGTCTCTCTCGTAAGTCATTGTGCGCTACACTGGACTTATGAGCCTGTTTGCACATTGGACTCACTGAATTGTTTTGCAATATTGGTAACGTGTTTCTTTCTTGTTGTTCCAGAAGTTCTCTTTCGATGTTTGATGTTTGCACTTATTTTGTTCGTGGTACAACCTCGTTGCTCTGTTGCACCTGACACCTTCCTATGTATATAGTTTAGCCTCATGTACATGTTGTAAATATTGTACACACATACTCAGCCGCACTCAGTACACACCAATATTTATTACCATGTAGGCACATATCCTTGTGAAAAGGAGGGGATGTCATGACATCCACATTAACATATCATGGTGCAATCACACACACACTGATGGACAGGTAGTTGGACCAACCAACACACACACAACATCGCAGTCAATCACCAGTGAGAGCACACGCACTATAAAACAAGGAACACCACAGTTCCCGCTCATTCTACCAGGAGATAGCTCGGAGCACAGAGCTCACAGCGTGCCACTCAGACATACGCCATGTGCTGAGTGCCTCACTAAGATAGTGCTGGGGCTGGGTCCACAGGTTAGCTGGTGAAGTACGAACCACAGCCAGAAGTTAATAGTTATTATTGTACAGAATAATAAAACAGAGTTGTACCATCTACAACCGTGTTGGTTTGTTTGTGTATCGGAACACCCAACACGACATTCCTTGCCACAAGTTCCTGGATGATATGGACATCAATAACAGCATCTCTGTTTAACTTGCATTATTTTGCCAGCAACCTCTATCCCACTATTTCTGAAATGACCTGAATAATCTCTGTATGCCAGAGATGTGCAAGTTTTAAAGAACATCCAGGACAATGTCTGGATTGGTGCTAATATGTGCATGGCTCTTGCGCTAGTAACATCTACGGGTTCAGTTTTTGATCATTATCCCTGTGTCATCAAATATTGATAAGTACATTGGTATAATTATCCAGCAGCACTTGTTCTCTAGCGATCAGTATTGAGAGCAAATCATTGTGAAAGGTCTCTATTGTAATGCAAAATAACCATTTAAAAAAAGAAACTGACAGTCAGAAAAAACAAGAATTGACTTGAGGCCAATAATACAATAGAAATCCAATCTACAATAATTTTTATAATTATTTTATTTTTGAATAGTTTCAAACATCTGTGACTTGCATTTTAAAATGGTTAAAAAGGTAATTAGTATGAATGTTACATGTTTGCACACCCATGAATCAGTACTAATTTGTTACGAAATTTTTTGAAAATACTGTACCAAAAGTAATGATTCTAATTTTTAGGCAAATCGAGACTGCCAAAAAGTTACTGTAGTTATTATGTTATGTCCCAATATGTTTATCTGTCATGTCTAAAGCCCTACTCTAACATGGCACCTCTGAATAGAATACATGAATTATGTATTTTTTCTGTTCTTTAATTAGGTTGATTCTCATACATCAACTAAAAATAAGCAAGAGGCCTGTGAGAACTAATATATTCCCAGCGGTGTCACAGCTTGAAGCTCATTCAAAGCACTGAGCTTATATTAGACAAATGGGGTCATAGCTTCCAACTCGCATCGGAAAGAGATGGCCTGCAGGAATGATAAGAAATACATACATACTAACCTGCCCTCGACAATTATGCTGTCACTTTCGGTCGTGGGAGCTGCTTGGGGCCTGCACGAAGACATTTCACAGGCTCCAGCACCGGCCAGCTCTGGTGAATTCAAGGAGTCCACATTCCCTTTTTTTAACTGCACTAGCTGTTGTAAAGTTGTGGTGAATGTATTCACCTAAGTATGAATTGTCTGTATAGTGCTGTGACCTATGACCTGGAAATGATGATACTGTCTACTTCCAAGTACTGTATTGGAACCCTGGTGGGCTCCGCCTCTGGCTCCGCCCTCACCGGGGCAATATATAGACTGGCCACCTGTGGGTGGCACTCATTTGTACAGCTGACAAAACTCTGGCAGGCGAGTTCATGGATAAAAAAGCCTAATGTTCACTTGTTCTCACAGTCTCACAGTGAATTGACGGTATAACAATTTATTATCCATCGCCAGCACCATGGAAGCCGCTCTAAAGCCAGATAAGCTTGAACTCGACGCGCGAGCAACAGAGTCCAAGGAGATCTTCGAACATTGGCTTCGCTGCTTCGAGGCCTACCTCGACTCCTCCACAATGCCTCCCACTGAAACCCTCAAGCTGCGACTCCTCCACGCTCGGGTGAGCCATCGAATCTCCGTGATGATAGAGAAAGCTGCCATGTACGAGGCGGCGGTCGCAACCCTCAAGGCGCATTTCGTGAAGCCAGTAAACGAGGTGTTCGCCCGACACCTTCTCACTACCCGCCGTCAACGCACCGGGGAATCGCTGGACGAGTACCTGGAAAACCTGACCCTACTCACAAGGAACTGCAGCTATTGGGATGTGATGGCAGAGGAACACATGAACCTACAGATCCAGGACACCTACGTGGCTGGGGTCCGATCGAAATACATAAGGCAGCGCCTGCTGGAAAACAGGACCTCTGAGCTGCGGGACCCGGTAAAGGCCTACCAGAGCCTCAGTGCGTTCCCCGCGGGCCCGGTGAGCCCCTCGTGGACACCATCGTTGCGGCCCCCGTCGGACCCGACTATGTCACAGGCCTGTGCCGCGCGGCTACCAGTCCAGCCTGGGGAACCGCAGTGCTACTTCTGCAGCCAGGGTCAACATCCCTGGCAGCGTTGCCCAACCCGCACAGCGACGTGCAGCGACTGTGGCAAAAAGGGACACTTCGCCAGAGTCTGTCTGGGCTGACCTAAAGCCCAGAAATCGAAAACTCACCCGGCCCGACCCATGGACTCGCAGCCCCCGCAATGTGGCTGCGTGCCTGCCCGGAACACCCCCTTCAGAAGCGTCATCAGCCTCGTGCGACTCGTGGGGGCCGCCATCTTGGCCGCCGGCTCCAACACGTGCGACTCGGGGTGCCGCCATCTTGGCCGTCGGCTTCGGCACCAACCGACATGTGCCACCGATGGGGGCGGCCATCTTGGTCGCCACCTTCGACCCAGCCTGACACGTGCGACTCATGGGGGCTGCCATTTTGTGACCCCGATACCGCCAACCGCGCAAGCTACCCGCAGCTTGGCGCAGTCACCCTCGACCAGTCGCAGCCAAAGCACCTGAAAAACTCAATGATGGTCGTCCGGGTCAACGGGCACGAGACCCCCTGTCTTTTCGACTCCGGGAGCACGGAGAGCTACGTTCACCCTGACACGGTAAGGCGCTGCTCCCTTCATATCTACCCCGCATCCCAAACAATCTCCCTTCCCATTCGGTTCAGATCCGGGGGTACTAACACTAATCTCGCGCTGCAGGGCGCCAAATATGCTCGTTTTAAGCTGTACGTCCTCCCTCACCTCTGCACCCTACTGCTTGGATTAGACTTCCAATGCAGTCACCGAAGCCTGACCCTACAGTTCGGCAGACCCTTGTCCCCCTCACGGTATGCAGCCTCGCGACCATCAAGGTCTCCCCCACTTCGCTCTTTGCGAACCTCACTCCCGACTGTAAGCCCATCGCCACCAGGAACAGGCGGTACTGTTCCCAAGACACGACTTTTATCAAGTCGGGGGTCCAGCGACTGTTGAGGGAAGGGATCATCGAGGCCAGCAACAGCCCCTGGAGAGCGCAAGTGGTGGTCGTCCAGACCGGGGAAAAGAATCGGAGGTTGTGGACTACAACCAGACCATTAATTGGTTCACGCAACTGGATGCGTACCCCCTCCCCTGCATAGCGAAGATGGTCAACCAGACAGCACAGGACCGCGTGTTCTCAATGGTCAATCTGAAGTCAACCTACCACCAGCTCCCGGTCCGCCCTGAAGAGCGTCACTACACCGCCTTCGAAGCAGACGGCAGACTCTTCCACTTCCTCAGGGTCCCTTTCGGCATCACTAACGGTGTCTCGGTTTTTCAGAGAACGATGGACCGAATGGTGGACCAGTACAGTTTGCGGGCTACACACCCGTACTTGGACAATGTTACCATCTGCGGCCATGATCAGCAGGACCATGACGCCAACCTTCAGAGGTTTCTCCAGGCCGCCCAATCCCTCAACCTCACATATAACAAAGAGAAGTGTGTTTCCACACTACCTGACTGGCTATTCTCGGCTATGTCATGGAGAATGGAGTCCTAGGGCCCAACCCCGACCGCATGCACCCCGTCACGGAACTTCCCTCTCCCCACAGCCTCGAGGCCCTCAAACGATGTCTGGGGTTATTCTCCTACTACGCCCAGTGGGTCCCCAACCATGCGGACAAAGCTTGCCCACTGATTCAAACCACCATATTTCCCCTGACGGCGGAGGCCCGCTCGGCCTTCAGCCGCATCAAGGCCGACATCACCAAGGCCGCAATGCACGTGGTGGACGAGTCCGTCCCCTTTCCGGTAGAGAGCGATGCGTCAGATGTCGCACTGGCCTCTACACTCAACAAGGCGGGCAGGCCAGTAGCATTCTTCTCTAGGACCCTCCACGCTTCCGAAATCCTACACTCCTCGGTCGAGAAGGAAGCTGTTGCAATTTAGAAGGATGAGGGGGGATCTTATAGAAACATATAAGATTATGAAGGGAATAGACAGGTTGTTTCCACTGGCGGGTGAAAGCAGAACTAGGGGGCATAGCCTCAAAATAAGGGGAAGTAGATTTAGGACTGAGTTTAGGAGAAACTTCTTCACCCAAAGGGTTGTGAATCTATGGAATTCCTTGCCCAGTGAAGCAGTAGAGGCTCCTTCATTAAATGTTTTTAAGATAAAGATAGATCGTTTTTTGAAGAATAAAGGGATTAAGGGTTATGGTGTTCGGGCCGGAAAGTGGAGCTGAGTCCACAAAAGATCAGCCATGATCTCATTGAATGGTGGAGCAGGCTCGAGGGGCCGGATGGCCTACTCCTGCTCCTAGTTCTTATGTTCTTATGTTCTTATGTTCTATGCCATAGTGGAAGCTGTGCGGCACTGGAGGCACTATCTAGCCGGTAGGAGGAGGTTCACCCTTGTCACCGACCAGCGGTCGGTCGCCTTTATGTTTGACAATGCACAACAGGGCAAGATTAAAAATGACAAAATCTTGAGGTGGAGGATCGAACTCTCCACCTACAATTACGATATTAAGTATCGTCCTGGGAAGCTCAATGAGCCCCCAGATGCCCTGTCCCTGGCACAACTCTGCACATGAAGGACAATGCAACAGCGCACGCCAAAATAATGACAAGACTACAAACACACCATGGCATGACAATGAATCTCATAAATCCACATTTGCTCCGGAACAAACAAGCACACCAGCTTACAAGGCAGGTGACACACTAAATCAATACCACAAGCACAGAAAAAAGTCCACATCAGTCAACATCAGTGGTTCGACCACTTGAACACCTTGTGGTGATTTGTTGCTCACTTGAAAACAAGAACACCGACGACATTCACAAAGAAATTACAAAAACAAGATCACCACGTCAACAACAGAAAAGAAAATTCATAAAGTTTGGACTCATAAATTTTTTAAATTAAAATTAAATATTAATTGGCTTTGTATAATCATCAATATCTTCACAACTTGTACATATCATCAATTATCTACCTGTTTTGTACAATTTTCTTCAACAAAGTACAGAAAATATGTAAAAAGAAAAAAGGGGGGATGTAGTGATATGCTTAACTGTATATACACAAGGGGTTAATGTAAATACAACTAAGTTACCACTAGAGGGAGCACCAGAGATGTATATATACATATAGACAAACAGGAAGTCAGGGCACTCACAGGAACGGCAGCTGGTGAGCAGGACACAGATAGGCAGCTCAGATGTAACATAATGGAAGCGCTGGAGAGAGAATGAACTCATAGAAATAAAGCATCTACTTCAACTGTAAGACTACGAGCTTTATTCAGACACAAGGAATAATACAAAGGCGGCCCATTGGGTGTTCCGCGGGAGCTATCCCAGTCACCGCATGTGGAGTGGTCCTATGCGAAAACAAAAAATGAGCCAGTCTAGTGTCTATAGACCCGGAAGACTGTTTCTTTAGGCCCGTTTGAATGTCTGCACAGCGTGCTCAGCCAACCCATTGGAAGCCGGTGGTATGAAGTGGTGCAGATATGGTGCACGCCGTTCAGCTTCCTGAACCTCGCAAACTCCTCACTTATGAAAGGAGTGCCATTGTCCATGACGAGCACCTCGGGAAGGCCAAGTGTGCTTACAGATAAACGCATCTTCTCGATCGTTGCGCAGGGCGTTGTGCCCACCATCTTATGCACCTTAGCCATTTAGATTGGGCATCGATTAATAAAAGGAACATGGATCCTTGAAAAGGACCGGCAAAATCGACACCTCCAAGGCCGACGTGGCCATTCCCAGTGGGCGGTAGCTTCTGATGCTCCGCACAAATGGAGCAGTTTTGGGCCACCTTCTCAATTCCGGTGTCGAGTCCTGGCCACCAGACATAACTCCAGGCCAACCCAACATTTTCATTTTGGTTACCCACAAATGCCCATTGTGCAAGTCCTTTAGTATCAGCTCCTGTCCTTTTTCCAGGACGACCACACACGTCACCCACAAGAGTTCCACGCTAAATTCTGACAGCTTGGAGGAAAATGGCCGCAACTTGCCAGGGAGCTGTCTATGCTGCCCACCATACAGGACTATGTGCCGAACCTTTGACAGGACTGGATCCGTCTAGATCCACTCACGGATCTGCGATGCCGTGACAGGCAAGGAGTCCATACAGTTTAGGGTTGCAACCACCTCACCGGTCGTTGGGGTAGACATTGTTAGACATTTTAGTTGCTGTGATATGAAGAGTCTAAAGTTCTGTTCCTTTTTCACAAACACACATTTATTTCATTCCAACAGCCTTTGCACAAAACTCTAACTATACATCACCTGACAGAGGCCACCTGAAGCCCCTTTACATATCAGTGTCAATTAATGGATACTTAACATAAATGAGACAACTAATTGCAATGTCTCTTAACCCATTACTTAACAGTCTCCCCTTCCTTGGAGAAAAAAATAATAATTAGGTGAAAACTAAATTTCAAGAAACTCAAAAACAAACGCATGATTTCCCCCCCTTTTTTTTTTGGACGAGAAAGAAAAAAAACCAGTCACAGAAACAAGCGCCCTTCATTAACAATATCCAAAATTTTCTGTGAACTCGCCCCTCTTTACGTAAACCAGTCTGACAGTTGACAGCTCCTGTCGACCCATTTAATTTTTGTTATTTCCCCTCTGTCCAACATCTGCTTCAAACTTGCGATGTCTATCCCTAACCTCTTTTCATTGACACTTTTTGTAGAGTGCACATTTTCCCACAGGGATTTATTGTCAATGTGACAGTCAAAAGGTATATCAGCCAAATCCCCTAATTTCTGTCAATATCATACTTACATAAAAGGCCATATCCACCGCCTCTACAAGGCTTAACGTCTCAGCAGCCAAAGTGCTTTTTACCACTCTCCTTATTTTCTTTGTTTCCCACACAAGCGGGCAACATTTACCATTGTTGCCCAAAAGGAAAATTATTAAACCTTCTGCGCTTGAAACCCCATCACATAAATTTGCATAGGACGCATCACAATAAGCTATGAGTTTCAAGTGCCTACCGTCACCTAAAACTGGGAACTTCAAAACACTCCTGCATTTTTAGTTTGGCCACGCTTTATTTGCTCTTATTATGTCTTCCACTTTGGGATCATTCATTTTTGTACTCAACTCTAAGACATCAAAACTCACGTCCGGTCTAGTCTGTCTACCTAACCAGTTCAGTTGCCCAATTAAACTTCGCAGTTGCTCTTTTCCTATCTTTGAAACCATTGCGTCTTTTTGTGAAACTCGGCCACGACTAATTTCTATTGGGCTGATGCTTTCCAAATAAGATTGCTGATGTAAAGTTGCCCCTAACTTAGTCTGTCCAATTTCCAGTCCAATATATTTAAATGCACCGGAAGCCTGACTTCCAACCCTGAATTCTTTCCTGAAACCAGAGATTACAATAGCTTCAAAATCACTAGTCCCACCCCACAAAAAATCATCGACATGCATCATAAAAACGCCAGAAAGATTTCCTTTATAGTGCCAGTAAAACATTTCAGGATCTGCTTTCAACTGGCAACAGCCTAAATTTAACAACTGACCTTACCGAAAAATACCAGACTCTAGATGCATCATTTAATCCGTATACACATTTGTTCAACTTCCAGAGTACCCCTTCTGTGTTAGCTGCTTCTTTAGGAGGACGGAGAAAAATGTCTCTCTGGAGCTGATGCCCCTGCAAAAAGTCAGCTTTTATATCTATAGATTTGCATTCCCATGCCTTTGTGGCTAATAGAGCCAAGAAGATCTTTAAAATAACATTTCCTGCTGAAGGTGAATCTCCCCTTAAATCCTGATCTTCTAAGTTTTCTTCAAATCCCTTTGCCACAAGCCTGGCCTTTGCCTTATAAGTTCCATCCGGAAGAACCTTTTCCTTGCAAATCCATCTGTGGGATAGAGCTCTTTGTCCCCTATCCGGTACTTCCGTGTATACCCCAAATTCACTCCAACTATGCAATTCTTGCTGTTTAGCTTCTTTGATAACTTTTTCATCTAATTTATTTGAAGCCACCAAAATCTCACGTGCATGTGGGCTTCTACTCCTATTAGTATTCGTAGTCTTACTCATGTTCCGAGATCTTGATAAACTACGTCCCCTCTCCCGCCTGGTATCTCGTTCGGTACTGCTACTGCTTGATCTTTCCCTTCTGCTGTGGGATGTCCTTTCAATAGTTCTCGACCTTTTCCTGCGGACCTATTCACTATCCGATGTACTATCTGAACTGGCACTGTGTTTCTGTGCCCTCCATTTTTGAACTTCGTTTTCCCAATCCATTGTCTTGACTCCTTCCCCTGAATGCTGTACATTCAACCAATGTTTATACTTTCCAGTGGCCTTCCCTGCTCTACTAATAACAGTTGCATCCTTCCATTGACTAGACCCTTCAGGCAAGTGTGTCACTTTTGTACCAACCTTTGGCAGTTGCCCTTTCGGAAAAATGGCCTGTTCTAATTCATCAGAAGTGTTGTGTTCCTCTATAGAAACCCTGTCTATATCAGTTAATTGGTCCTCATAGTTCTGTAACACATGTGTACCAGATGACTCTGGTTCCTCGTCATGTCTGTCTGCTCTGTCTAAATTTGAAAATTTGTAATCTGTACCCATTATCCTTGATGAATGTACCCTGACAGTTTGATTACCATGTTGCAAAATAATTGTTTTGCCATCAATGCCTATGATCTTCCCTGGGCCTTTCCATTCATTAGAATTGTCCCTCTTATATTATACCATGCCTCCTTGCTGAAAAACGGCATCTGATGGCCGTACGTTATGTCTTAAAGCTCTGCGATTTTTTTCAGAGACTTCTGCTTCCAAAACAGCTTTTCTACTGCTATGTAATGCATTTAAATGTTCAGCAAAACCAGGACTAATTGTAGTCCCCTCCCAAGCTGGAGGCTGGTCATCCAAAATGGACGGAATTTTCGGATTTCTACCAAACACTAATTGATAAGGACTATAGCCCCCAACCATCTGCAGTGAATTCTCTTCATGTACAGCCTATGCTAAAGCTGAATTTAGCCTGCAATTTGGCCGATCTGCCCAAATTTTCCCAAGCATGTCATGGATGACAGCATGATTTCTTTCACAGACACCATTACTAAATGGGCTTTCTGCCGCCGTATTCATAACTTCTGATATTCATGTTTCCACACATATCCCTAAACTCATCATTAGCAAATTCTCCCCCATTGTCCGGAAGGAATTTTGCCGGTGGACCCATTCCTGTCCCTATCCATTTTTCCACGATTTGATCCAGAATTACTCTCTTTTCTTTACTTCGTACAATCGTTGATTGACTAAATCTGGTTGCTAAATCTACAAAATGCAAAATAAATATATTATTTGCTTTATCCCAGATCTTAAGGTCCTTGGCCACAATGTCATTAAAATCCCTGGCCAAAGGTAGGGTTACTATCGGTCGTGCTGGTGTCCTTCTGTACTTCCTACAAACTTCACAGTGGTCACTAACCTGTTCTATCAGTTTAGTACAGTCGTCATCCCTTACCCCTGCATCCTTTAATAAAATTTTCAGCCTCCGAGGAGACGGATGTGCAAATTGCCTATGCAGTTTTAATACCACAAGCTTTTTATCAGCTAAAGTCCCATTTTCAACTGCCATTAACACACCCTTAACCACTCTACTTGAAATATTATTTGTCAGTAATGGAATACAATAGTGTCCCGACTGTGTAAATTGTAAGTCCACCGCCTTTCCAAAAACTGTTGCCTTATCGTGTTCTGTATCCAGTTTCATGCGTGCTTCCTTCATCGACGGTCTGCTCAGAAGCAAAGGTATCTCACTTGATACAACATCCGTGCTAATGAAATGATTCACTCCGGCAATATTGCAAGGGATCACCACTCTTTTCAGCGACTTCAGAGTATTATCATCCCCAAACCTGAAACTTGTGGAATTTTAAATTCCTTAACCTGGTTACGATTTTCAGCATTCAAAAAGTCCAGGGAACATTTAAACCAGTCAATTCCACACACACAATAGATGTGCAGCCATTGTCCAATACAGCACAGTTGAAGGATTCTGCAACCAACACCCTCATTACCGGCGTAAAACTGCTTGTCAATAGGACAATGCCTTCTTTCTGGTCACTATCTTTTTCCTCTTCTGACTCTTCCGTGTCATGTGTCGCTTCAAACACTCTATCAAACGAGTTGGACAGTTGAAAGCATAATGGTATTGAGAGTCACATCGAAAACATCGATTTATCATGCCCGTGCATTTCTGGGGTTCACCTTCCTATTGTAGGTTCTAACTGGGTTTCTGTCTCCATAATTTCCTTGTCTCGGTCTCCTTCTATAGTCTTGAGCCCTGTTCGTAGCCATACGGTTTCGCCATCCTGTTAGTAGTGCATCTTCCATATTCTGCCTTATTGCAGGCTGACCTATTTGGGTCATCAGAGCCATTGGAATCGAATGTTTCCCCAGAAACATTTGTAAAGCCTTTGTCATCTGTTCGAATAAGGTATCCTTATCAGTAAACTGAACTCCTGTCAAAACCAGGAGCCTATCCATGTTGCTCACTCTAGCACAGTCAAGTAATTTAAAGGCCAACACAGACTGTGTAAATTCCAGGTTGTGTTTCTGCAGCCTTTTATATAGTCTGCCAAATTCCATTATATAGTCTTCCATGGAGATATCCTCCATTTTCTAGAACTTATCAAAATCCGACCATACTTCATACGCACTTAACAAATCACCCTTCTTAGAAATCTTATCCATATAATGTAATAAAGTCTCCAGACCTTCTTCTGAGTCTAACTCTTCCAATTCCAGCTCAGAAAGCACTTTGTTTCGGATTTTACTGCCATATGGTAGAGAAAGAGCCAATGCCATACCTTGTTTTCTCTTTCCCAAAGCAGTTACCTCAGTCCACATAACTACTGCACTTCTCCATTGGTCGTATGATTCCCTTTCAGAAAATAAGGGAGGATAGTCATATCCAGACATCTTTATCCTCGGTTCAGCCATATATCCCTTTTTTCTTTTCTTTTCTCACTCACTCCTTGGTTTGATCTGGAAAAGTTGTATCTTTCAACCCTTCACATTTACACAGCAACCATCCTCTGCTACCAATTGTTAGACGTTTTATTTGCTGTGATATGAAGAGTTTAAAGTTCTGTTCCTTTTTCACAAATACACATTTATTTCATTCCAACAGCCTTTGCACAAAACTCTCACTATACATCACCTGACAGAGGCCACCTGAAGCCCCTTTACATATCAGTGTCAATTAATGGATACTTAACATAAATGAGACAACTAATTGCAATGTCTCTTAACCCATTACTTAACAGACATGGGGCCGGTCGACAAAGGCAATTGGCTCAGTGCATCGGCATTCGCTATCTGGGTCCCTGGTTTGTGCTCCAGAGGATACTCGTAGGCAGCGAACAACAGAGCCCAGCGCTGGATCCGTGCGGAAGTAATGGGCGGAATTGGCTTACCCTCTCTGAAAAGTCCCAGCAGAAGCTTATGATCAGTCACGATAGTGAAGTGGCGGCCATACACATACTGGTGGAAGCGTTTCACCACAAAGACCACCGCAGGCCCTCCTTCTCGAACTGCGTGTATTTCTTTTCCGCTGCAGTCAATGTGCGGGAAGTGAAAGCTATCGGCCGCTCGGCTCCGTTCTGCTTCTTGTGGGACAGGACGGCCCCAATACCAAATGGGGATGTCTCACACGTGATGAGCAAAGGCTTTTCAGGATCATAATGGGTTAGTAACCCAGATGACGACAATTATTGTTTTACCCGTCGGAAAGCAGTTTCTTGCGGCTGACCCCAAACCCAGGTGTGATTCTTCTTTAACAGAAGGTGCAACGGGGCCAGCGTTGTTGCCAGATTGGGGAGGAACTTCTCGTAATAGTTTACGAGGCCAAGAAAAGAACGAAGAAGCAAAGTGTCAGTCGGGATGGGGTCCTGTTGAATTGCTACAGGGTAACCCAGGTAGACAACTTCCTTCGCCTGAAGGACACACGTTGTATGACATAAACGGACTCCAGCCTCTGAGAAGCATCTAAGGACAGCCTCCAAATGTTCCTCTCCGACTTCCCCGTAATCAAAACGTCATCTAGGTAAACAGCGACACATGGTTTCTCAAGGTGCCCTCCATGACGCGTTGAAAGATAGCGCAGGCAGAGGATACTCCAAAGGGCAACTGTGTATATTCATACAGGCCCCCATGTGTATTAATAGTTACATAAGGCCGGGAGGCAAGGTCCAGCTCCAAATGTAGGTAGGCGTGACTCTTATCTAATTTTGTGAATGAGAGTCCGCCTGCAAGCTTCGCGTAGAGAGCTTCTATACGGGGCACTGGGTATCGGTTGAGCCAGGAAGCGGTATTCACTGTACGTTTATAATCACCGCACAAGCGAAGCGTGGCATCAGCTTCATTACCGGTACAACTGGCGCTGCCCAGTCAGCGAAACGGACGGGCCTGATAATACCCAAGGACTCCAAACGAGTGAGCTCCACTTCTATCTTCTCGAGCAAGGCGCAAGGCACCGGGCGCGCCCAGAAATATCCTGGTTCAACCTGGATACAGGCTACGGCCCCTTTTATCTTCCCCAAACCGGGCTGGAATACATCTGGGTGCCGTCCTAGTACCTCCGTCAACCCTCCAGAACCTGTTTGAAGGATGTGCTGCCACTGCAGCTGCAAATGGAGCAACCAGTCCCGACCCAACAGGCTGGGCCCGTGGTCGCACGCCACGATAAGCGGGAACCGCCCCTCCTGGCATCCATAAAGAACAGGGGTCATCATAGTTCCAGCAATGTCCAATGGTTCCCCCATTTGGGTGACCAACTTGGCCTGTGTATTGGTCAAGGCAAGGGTCTGTACACCCTAGTTGATGTGGTCGTATGTCCTCTGGGCAATCACGGAGACCGCTGCACCAGTGTCCAACTCCATCTCAAGCGGGTGACCATTGGCCCGTACCGTCACCTTAATGGGGGCCACACAGGGAGCTGCCACACAATGCAGCTGCATACAGTCGTCCTCCGTCTCCAAATCCTCGGGAGCAGTCCCCACAGGTTCATTCAAATGGAAGGTACGGCCCCTGGGCTGTACCCAGTTCCTGTCGGAACGATGGCACCTCTAACACCCCCAGGACCGGCATCCACGACGGAGTCGGTGCCCACAAGTCTGACACTGACATGGTTCCTCATCCATCGGTTCTGGAGAAGGCTCCCTTTGGGGAGGAACATTCGGCGGCCACTGGCTTCGATCCGCTCCCCGTCCCGCCCAAAAGCAGGGAGACGCTTTTGGACAGAAGGGGTTGCGCCCCAAGGCATGCACCTCCATTCCCTGTAGCTCCTGCACGCTCCCTTCTATGCTCTCTCGGGACAACGTTATCTGAATGGCTTGTTGAAAACTCAACGTCGGCTCGGCTAACAACTTTCTCTGGGTGGCCGCAAACCAAACGGTCAGGTAACATTTCTGTCAAGGTCTCACCATAGTCACAGTACTCTGCAATCCTGCGCAGCCTGGATGGAAACTCTGCAAGGGATTCTCCCGGGGTCCTCTCTACGGTACTAAACCGGTAATGCTGGACTATCGTGGGCGGGGTTGGGTTAAAATGTTGCCCCACAAGTTCATCAAACATCTTGCTGTCTGGCACAGCTGGGTACGTAAGGCTCCTAATCACCCCAAACATATGCGGTCCACAGGCGGTGAGCAAAATGACCACCTGGCGCTCGTTTTTGATGACATTATTCATCTGGAAATAGTAACACATCCGTTGTGCGTACTGGTTCCAACTTTCCAGCGCAGCATCAAAGACATTCAAACGTCCGTAAAGAGGCATGGTTTAACAGAAAAAAAACTTCCAACCTGTGTCCAACAAAAATCCAGGGAGGTGGCTTCGGCAGCTTAGACAGCTATCCACTTTAACCCTCGTCGTTACATATATGCAACAGCAGCAGTCCACCACCACTGCTCTCTCCTCTCTCGCTGGTTCCACACTGGCCAGCACTATTTATGCAGCTGACTCTGCTAATGATTTCTCCACCCCTCATTGGGGAAGCTCATACTCACTAAGAATTGTGGGATAGGCAATAGTCCCCAGCCAGTAGTAATCAGGCAGCTTATAACAACACTTTTAACAATAACGTGTCAGAATGTTCCAGACATCCCACAGCCTTTCCTCAGTGGTCACAAACTCTCCAACATGACAGGTTTTATTACGGTTTCTAAACCAAGCACCAGCAAAGGAAAATAAGGAGGGACGAGCAATTCAAATTTCCTATAAGTCTAACAAAGATGACGCCGACCTCAGAAGAGGTGGGTGCAGAGTCTCAAACCAAGGTCATCCTGCCCTGTGAAAAGGCCACACAAAACTGGAGTGGGGGCAGAAAGGCCCTGCAAATTCGAAATCACTGCAAAAAACTTTTAAGTTCTTGTCATTGTCAATCCCATTCCCACCTGCATCAAGACACAAAACATCCGTCCCAAGGTGTTCATTTTTGGAATGTGCCACTATTTTGAAACTGCTAAGCCTCTAGTTTTCTAGCATAACCTGTAAGCTTCTGGTTTTACTCCTCTGTGTGGTTCCTCTGGGGGCCGAGGCCCTGTCAGTTTAGTGCTCTTGAACAATCTGCAAGGATTCACACAAAATAAGAAAAGTTCCTGATTTTCATCTTTTATAGAACGAGGAAGAGTCGATCAATATTTGAAGCATGGAAGATTTCAGAGCAGTGAGATTTTGGACTGTGATAGCAAAGACAGCTGAACACGATAGCAGCACAGCCTCCTGCTGTGCTCGAATCACAGAATTGTTATGGTGCAGAACGAGGCCATTTGTTCCATCGTGTTTGCATGGGCTCTCCAAACAAGCATCATGACTTATTGCCATTCTCTGCCTTTTCACAGCATCCCTGCACATTGTTTCTCTTCAAATAATCATCCAGCGCCCTCTTGAATGCCTCAGTTTAAACTGCCTCCACCACACTTCCTTCCAGGCAGTGCATTCCAGACCCAAACCACTTGTGTGAAAAGGTTTTTTCTCAGACCCACATTTGCTTCTTGATCCTTTTATGAATGGGAACAGTTTCTCCCTATCTGCGATGTCCAGCTCCCTCATGAGGGGACCATACATTTCTATTTGTAAATGAATTATGTGATTGGGGAAAAGACTGCCTGGAACCATGGAGTGTCATATTAGTGCATGAAATGTTTTAAAAATAATTCTGTGTGTAGAAATTGGTTAGTAAGGGTTTGTGGGAACATTTTCATATCACGTTTTACAATATTTCTGTATTTTTGCTTCGTAGTGTTTCGACAAGGAGACATTGGGACAAGTTGGTACGCTGTACTTGCTGGATCCTTGGATGTTAAAGTGTCAGAAACAGCCAATCAACAGGTAAAAGGAGTGTTTTGTTCAGTTGCACTGGCCATGAAATTTGCCTCCTTGGCACCCAACTTTCCAGCACTCTGAGTGCCATTTTGGCACCAATTAGATATCTGCAGAGTGCCGCAGACTCCAGATACCATTTTGTTGAAGTCATCAACACATGTGCAAGGAGCATCTGCTGGAAGTATGTATAATAGACAGACTGTGATACCAATCAGTGTGTAGTGCTGATTTGACATCAGCTCTGCCATTTTGATATAGAATTTACAGTGCAGAAGGAGGCCATTTGGCCCATCGCGTCTGAACTGGTGCTCGGAAAGAACACCCTACTTAAGCCGACGTTTCCATCTTATCCCCGTAAGCCAATAACGCCACCTAACCTTTTGGCCACTAAGCAGCAATTTAGCATGGCCAATCCATCTAACCTGCCCATCTTTGGACAGTAGGAGGCAACTGGAGCACCCGGAGGAAACCCACGCGGGCACATAGAGAAAGTGCAAACTCCACACAGTCATCCGAGGTCGGAATTGAACCTGGGTCCCTGGAGCTGTAAGGCAGCAGTGCCATGCATTGTGCCGCCATGCTGCCCATGTGCCAAAGAACGTGGTCCTGACATCAGGAATTTGGTACATGGGTGCAGTGGTGTATATTCTCATTGGAATACAGCATGACAGGGAGAATGATTAGGGGGCACACAGAGCAGGACAAGTTGTTGGAAGAGGGAGGAGGAGATTTGGAAGAATGACTCTCAGCAGAAAACCTAATCTGTTCAGGGTGTTTAGGGACCAATTCATCTATACTGACGATCAGCAAAAAAAATTGCTTCCGACTTCTGCACATCAAAAGAGACATACTATTGAAATGTGCCACCTGCTCCAACCACAACTGCAGCCTTAAAGGGCAGTATTGCTACTGGATGTGAAGGTGATCCTGGCCATGAACAATTATGCATCAAACTTCTTCCGGACTGACTTCCGGTTGCGGCTATGCGGAGCTACGCCGCACGATTCGGCAGCTCCCGCTATTACGGACTTTCGGGCTCGTTAGAGGAGCCCCAACGGAATTTTTTCGAAGACAACCCGTGGGGAAAGGCAGAGCGAGGTCCCCCTCCAACTTTTATGGACCGGACCAGAAGTGCAACGGCCAAAAAAGCGGCATTGGAGCAGCGGGAGAAGCGAGGGGAAAAAAACAAGATGGCGGCGGCCGGGGACAAAGCGGAGTGCGGGCCGGAGCTGCAGGAGTTCATCAAGCGCTGCTTCGAGGAGCTGCGCAAGGAGATGCTGGTGCCTATGCTGTAGGCAATTGAAGGACTAGGGATGACCCAGAAGGCCCACGAGGTAAAGATCCAGGAGGTACAGAAAAGAGTCAGTGAGAATGAGGACGCGATCTTGGGCCTGGCGGTGAAAGTGGAGGAGCACGAGGCGCTACACAAGAGGTGGACGGGAAGACTCGAAGACCTGGAGAACAGGTCGAGGAGAAAGAATCTGCGGATCCTGGGTCTCCCTGAAGGAGTGGAGGGGGCCGATGCCGGGGCACACACGAGCACGATGCTCGGGGCGATGATGGGCGCAGAGGCCCCTTCGAGGGCGCTGGAGCTGGACGGGGCACACCGGGTGCTGGCGAGGAAGCCCAAGGCAAATGAGCCGCCAAGGGCGATGGTGGTGAGATTTCACCGGTTCACGGACAGAGAGAGGGTCCTGAAATGGACCAAGAAGGAGCAGAGCAGTAAGTGGGACAATGCAGAGATCCGAATATACCCGGACTGGAGCACGGAGGTTGCAAAGCGGAGAGCGGGTTTCAACCGGGCCAAAGCGGTGTTGTACCGGAAAGGAGTGAAATTCGGAATGCTGCAGCCAGCGCGACTGTGGGTCACATACAAGGACCAACACTATTACTTCGAAACGCCTGAAGAGGCGTGGACCTTCATACAAACCGAAAAGTTGGACTCAAACTGAGGGTTTGTGAGGGTGAGGGGGATGTTAGAGGTTTAATGTGTGATGGTTGTTGTATATAGGGGGTTAATCACGTGCAGGAAATGTTACATGGGCTGGGGGAGAGAGACAAGGCCGCGCCAGAGGGGGCAGGGCAGGCTTTGGAAAGGCGGGAAGGGGAACGAAGGAACGCATATTGATTGGGAGACTCCCACACGGGGAGGTCAATGGGACGGTGGGGGAAGCAGGGGTCAGCAGGTGTCAGCTGACTTACGGGAGTGATATGGGGGGAGCAAAAAAGCTAGACAGGGGTCTAGCGGGGGCGGGGAAGGGGAGGGGAAGTGGGGGGGAAAAAGGTTGCTGCTGCACTGACCGAAACGGAATGGGACACAGAAGAGGTGGTCGGGACGGGGGTCCCCCGGCTGGGGGACTGGAGGGTGAGGGAGGCGCGGACACGGGACTGGCCCAGAAAAGGAGATGGCTAGTTGGCTGGGGGTGGGGGGGTGAGAACCCCTCCAATCCGGCTGATAACGTGGAACGTGAGGGGCCTGAATGGGCCGGTGAAGAGGGCTTGAGTGTTCGCGCACTTAAAGGGACTGAAGGCAGACGTGGTCATGCTCCAAGAGACACACCTGAAGGTGGCGGACCAGATCAGGTTAAGAAAGGGATGGGTAGGACAGGTATTCCACTCGGGACTGGACGCGAAGAATAGAAGGGTGGCAATATTGGTGGGAAAGCGGGTGTCATTTGAGGCCACGACTATCGTAGTGGATAATGGAGGGCGATATTTGATGGTGAGCGGTAGGTTGCAAGGGACGTGGGTGGTGTTGGTAAATGTATACGCCCCGAACTGGGATGATGCTGGATTCATGAAGCGCATGTTGGGGCGCATTCCGGACCTGGTTATAGGAGGCCTGATAATGGCAGGGGACTTCAATACAGTGTTGGATCCAGCACTGGACCGCTCCAGATCAAGGACTGGAAAGAGGCCGGCGGCAGCCAAGGTGCTTAGGGGGTTTATGAATCAGATGGGGGGAGTGGACCCATGGCGGTTTGCAAGGCCGCAGGCCAGGGAATTTTATTTTTTCTCCCATGTGCACAAAGCCTACTCCCGGATAGATTTTTTTGTTCTGGGCAGGGCGCTCATCCCGAGGGAGTATTCGGCCATAGCCGTTTCGGACCACGCCCCGCACTGGGTGAAACTGGAGCTGGGAGAGGAGAGGGACCAACGCCCGCTGTGGCGGCTGGATGTGGGACTGCTGGCGGACGAGGTGGTGTGTGGGAAGGTGAGGGGGTGTATCGAAAGGTACTTGGAGGCCAACGACAACGGGGAGGTGCGAGTGGGGGTGGTATGGGAGGCGTTGAAGGCGGTGATCAGGGGAGAGCTAATCTCCATCAGGGCTCATAGGGAGAAGACAGAGGGCATGGAAAGGGAGAGGTTAGTGGGGGAGATTTTGAGAGTGGACAGGAGATACACAGAGGCCCCGGAGGAAAGATTACTTGGGGAAAGACGACGGCTCCAGACGGAGTTTGACCTGTTGACCACAGGGAAGGCGGATGCACAGTGGAGGAAGGCGCAGGGGGCGACCTACGAGTATGGGGAAAGGGCTAGTCGGATGCTGGCACACCAACTCTGTAAGAGGATGGCAGCGAGGGAAATAGGGGGAGTCAAAGATGGAAGGGGAGCCACGGTTCGGAGTGCGACGAAAATAAACGAGGTATTTAAGGCCTTCTATGAAGAGCTGTACAGATCCCAGCTCCCAGCGGGGGAAGAGGGGATGAGACGATTCCTAGACCAACTGAGATTCCCGAGGGTGGAGGAGCAAGAGGTGGCTGGTTTGGGGGCACCAATTGAGTTGGAGGAGCTGAGCAAGGGTTTGGGGAGTATGCAGGCGGGGAAGACCCCGCGACCGGACGGGTTCCCGGTGGAGTTCTACAGGAAGTACGTAGACCTGTTGGCCCCGCTACTAGTGATGACCTTTAATGAGGCAAGAGAGGAGGGGACACTGCCCCCGACAATGTCGGAAGCGACAATTTCTTTGATCCTAAAGCGGGACAAGGACCCACTGCAATGTGGATCATACAGGCCGATCTCGCTCCTCAACGTGGATGCTAAGTTGCTGGCAAAAGTGCTGGCCACGTGGATCGAGGACTGAGTCCCGGGGGTGATCCACGAGGACCAGACGGGATTCGTTAAGGGCAGGCAATTAAACACCAATGTGCGGCGGCTCTTAAACGTGATAATGATGCCATCGGAGGAGGGAGAGGCGGAGATAGTGGCAGCTATGGACGCGGAGAAGGCCTTTGACCGAGTAGAGTGGGAGTACCTCTGGGAGGTGCTGCGTAGGTTTGGGTTCGGGGGAGGGTTTATCAGTTGAGTTAAGCTCCTTTACAGAGCCCCGGTAGCGAGTGTAGTGACGAACCGGCGGAGGTCGGAGTACTTTCGGCTGTACCGAGGAACGAGGCAGGGGTGCCCCCTGACCCCCCTGTTGTTTGCATTGGCGATCGAACCCTTGGCCATGTCATTGAGGGAGTCTAATAAATGGAGGGGGGTGGTCCGAGGGGGAGAAGAGCATCGGGTGTCGCTATATGCGGATGACCTGTTGCTGTACGTGGTGGATCCAATGGAGGGGATGGTGGAGGTCTTGCAGACTCTAAGGGAGTTTGGGGAGTTTTCGGGCTATAAGCTCAATGTAGGGAAGAGTGAGCTCTTTGTATTACAGGCAGGGGACCAAGAAAGAGGGATAGGGGACCTACCGCTGAGGAGGGTGGAGGGGAGCTTTCGGTATCTAGGGATCCAGATAGCCAGGAGTTGGGGGGTCCTACATAAACTGAATCTGATGAGGTTGGTGGAGCAAATGGAGGAGGACTTCAAAAGATGGGACATGTTACCGCTCTCGCTGGCAGGTAGAGTGCAGTTGGTCAAAATGGTGGTCCTTCCGAGGTTTGTGTTTTTGTTTCAGTGCCTTCCCATCGTGATCACCAAGGCCTTTTTCAAGATAGTAGGTAGGAGTATAATGGGGTTTGTGTGGGCGAATAGGACCCCGCGGGTAAGGAGAGGGTTCCTGGAACGAAGTAGGGACCGAGGAGGGTTGGCGCTGCCAAACCTAGGGAGCTACTACTGGGCAGCAAATGTGGCGATGATCCGCAAGTGGGTGATGGAGGGAGAGGGAGTGGCATGGAAGAGGATGGAGATGGCGTCCTGTAAAGGAACGAGCCTGGGGGCGTTGGTGACGGCACCGCTGCCGCTCTCGCCGACAAGGTACACCACGAGCCCGGTGGTGGCGGCAACGTTAAGGATCTGGGGCCAGTGGAGATGGCACAGGGGTGCAATGGGAGCCTTGGCGTGGTCCCCGATCAGGGGTAACCACCGGTTTGTCCCGGGGAAGATGGACGGGGGGGGTTTCAGAGCTGGCATCGGGTGGGGATTAGAAGAATGGGGGACCTGTTCATTGACGGGACGTTTGCGAGCCTAGGGGCACTGGAGGAGAAGTTCGAGTTACCCCCGGGAAATGCCTTTAGATATATGCAGGTGAGGGCGTTTGTGAGGCGACAGGTGAGGGAATTCCCGTTGCTCCCGGCACAAGAAATTCAAGACAGGGTGATCTCGGGTGTATGGGTCAGGGAGGGCAAGGTGTCGGCAATACACCAGGAGATGAAAGAAGAGGGGGAAGCGCTGGTAGAAGAGCTGAAGGGTAAATGGGAGGAGGAGGTGGGGGAGGAGTTTGAGGAAGGTCTGTGGGCTGATGCCCTAGGTAGGGTTAATTCCTCTTCCTCGTGTGCCAGGCATAGCCTGATACAATTTAAGGTGATTCACAGAGCGCACTTGACGGGGGCGAGGTTGAGTAGGTTTTTTGGGGTAGAGGACAGATGTGGAAGGTGTTCAGGAAGTCCGGCGAACCATGTCCATATGTTTTGGTCATGCCCGGCACTGGAGGGGTTCTGGAGAGGAGTGACGGGAGCAATATCTCAGGTGGTGAAAGTCCGGGTCAAGCCAAGCTGGGGCTAGCAATATTTGGAGTAGTGGACGAGCCGGGAGTGCAGGAGGCGAAAGAGGCCGGCATTCTGGCCTTTGCGCCCCTAGTAGCCCGGCGAAGGATCTTGCTAATGTGGAAGGAGGCTAAGCCCCCCAGCGTGGAGGCCTGGATAAACAACATGGCAGGGTTCATAAAGCTGGAGAGGATTAAGTTTGCCTTGAGAGGGTCTGCGCAGGGGTTCTACAGGCAGCGGCAACCGTTCCTAGACTATCTCGCGGAGCGTTAGAGGAAGGTCGGTCAGCAGCAGCAGCAACCTAGGGGGGTGGGCGGACGACGTCCTGGGAGGGGGGTGGGGGGTGGGGGGGGGGGGTGGAATGGGGGATTGCCTGGCAGGGTGGATGAGCAAGAGATAACATGAAGGGTTGGGGAAACTGGCACGTGCGGGAGAGAGCCTGTATACAAAGCTATGTAAACATATCATTTTGCCATGTATATATCTTGCTCTGTGCGATTTCTTGTTATTTTCTTACGGGGGGAGGGGGTTATTGTTTGTAAGGGAGAAAAATTGTGTTAAAAAACTTTAATAAATATATTTTTTTTAAAAAGCTTCTTCCGGACTGGAATAAATGATATTTGCAACATCTCACATATTGCCGTTCAGTGTTAGATAAAAGAGGTCACTGAGCCTCTGCATTCCCAAAGTCTTGAATACATTTAATTCTCTCTTGCAAAGATTGCAGGTTTCTCTATGGTGCAGGGTGCTATTGACTGCCACATTTAGTTTTTCAGGTCTCACTTGATAACTCTGAGATTTACTCTGAGAGGCAGTGCAACTGAGAGGAAATCTGCAGCTGGCCAAATGATCGTCTGCAGTGGTATCCTGGCAGCAGTGATCGTGCCTTCATTCTGTGTCACTCTGATGTGCCATCTGCATTTGAACCACCACAACAAACCAAAATGTGGATATTAGGCAACCAGGGCTATCCACTAATGGCATGGATCATAACTCAGTTGCACAACCCACATACATATGCATAACATGCATGCAGTGAAAATGATGCTGCACAAGAAATGTTATCGTGAAACTTTTGGCATTTCATTATTTCCTATTAAAATTGCATCTGGATCCGAATAACATCATAGGACACAATTTGCATGCATTCCTCAGCTGCCTGCCTGATTCTCGTAGATGCTTTGACTGTATAAAAAAGCTGCAAATTTAAGATGACAGTGGCCAGGGATTGAGTGGGAGCTGGATACAATGTACCCCTGACTATTTTAACTTCATGTTGTCCCATTCCCGCCAGGCGATGAGGTTGACGTTTCTCCTTCATATCTGAAAGAGGAAGAGAGTTACCAATTTCCTTGTGGAAAGGGGGTCCGGTTTGCTAGGGCATCGAATATTTCCGCATTTCATGGTTCCTAAGAGTCTTGGGAATAATTCATCTTCACATCAATCTCATGATTTACATTGATCAAAAGGATTTTCGTTCATTTTCAAATGGTTTCTGAATACAGAACCATCACAATGTAAATGAATGTCTGAATCCAGGACCCATCCATCAGATATTTATTATGCGGCAGTCCACAGTGCTGAAATTGATAGAAAATTCCCTACAGGCTGAAAAAAATGGTTGCTTGGAGACCAGGGTTTTCCTTTGTAGAGCTATGGCTGCGGATCCAAAATAGCAGCAGGACATCAATACAATAATGGTGCAAGGCTCAATCAGATTTATTGCTGAAGCAAAGACCGCACATCTCAAGCAGGGTACTCCTCCATAGCCTAACAGATTGTCAAATATAATCATGGCGTATTGCATATTGCGTAACCTTGCAACACAAAGTGGAGAATGTGGAATGAAAAGGAGGCCCATGGTGCAGCAGAGGCAGAGGAAAAGGAAATGGACAAAGCAACAATGTGGTCTGGAAACCTGGGTGCTACATGTATCATAAGTACCTGTTTCTTGTAATTCCCAGGTCTGGCTCTTACACACGTATTGCTCACAAATTAAACATTTAAACGGGAATCGAACCGGGGACCCCAGTGCTGTGAAGCAACAGTGCTAACCACTGTACTACCATGATCATGTTCCCACCTATCCCTGATAATCTTTCACCCCCTTGCTTATCAAGATCTATCTCCCTCTACCTTAAAAATATTTAAAGACTCTGCTTCCACTGCCTTTTGAGGAAGAGAGTTCCAAAGATTCATGGCCCACTGAGAGAAAAACAATCTCCTCCTTTTTAATAGGTGACTCCTCGGACTAGATTCTCTATTTCAGCGGCTAAGTGCCGGCTCGAACGGAGAATTTGTGGGAGTTCTATGACGGAAAAATCGGCGCCAACCTCTTACCAATTCCGGGACCTTTGATTGGCTAGCAGTGGCGCCGGGTGAAACTCCCGGCTCCCGCGCCGAAAAAGATGGGTCCCTGCAGCAGTCGCGCCATATAACATGATGCCGGACGTGCGCGGACCTGACCCGCCATCCGTGGCCCACAGGCCACCCGCTGGCCGCCCCCCACCAGTCCCCCCATCCCATGCGGAAGACCCCAGCCAGCAGCACGGATCCCGGCCGAGTGTGGTGGCGCTGGACACAGTCTGCAGCCGTAACGTCGGGTTCCCGACCACTGAGACCACACGCGTCCCACGCTGTTGGGAACTCAGCCCATCGGGGGCAGAGCATCACGGGAGGGCTGCCGATGACGTGCTAACGCCGTTGCAACAGCGTGCGGCATGCAACGCGGTTTTGCCATTTCCGAGGGGGCTGAGCATGGCTGATCGGCATCAAACCGGCGCAGGTCCCGATTTGGTCATCGGAGTCAATTCTCCGCCCAATCGGCGATTACGATATCGGCGTCAGGCAAAGGTGAATCCCGCCCCACATTTTAAATAGTAACTCCTCGGGCAGGATTCTCCGATTTTGAAGCCATGGCCCCACACCCGTGTGGAAACGGTGGCGTTTTACGACTAGCATCAAGGCAGAGTAGAGCACCCGGCTCTAGCTGCCGATATTGTCCGGAGAATTGCCAGGGTCGTGGCCGCGTATGCGCACCGCGGCGGCCCGCAGCGGCTGTGCCGTGCAACATGGCGCCGGCCGCTCGCAGACCCGGCCTGTGAAATAGTGCCCCCCTTTAACAGCTTGTACGTCCCGGACCACCCCCTCACAGTGCCCCCAGACTATGGCAAAGTCCCCCCCTGCCCGCATATCGGCCCTCCCCCGACTGTGGCGGCGCTGGACTGAGTCTGCAGCCACCACGCCGAGTTCCCGACGGATGAGACCATGAGTGACCGACGCCATCGGGAACTCGGCCGATCGGGAGCGGAGCATTTGGGGGTGGGCCTCAGACAACGCCCTGAGGCCCTCGCTACGTCGCGCGTCATACTCTCCGAGTACGCAGCTTTGGAGAGGGCGGAGCATTGCAAAAGCGGCGCTGCCCCCGATTTAGTCGCAAACTGATTCTCCAGCCAATCGGTGAACGCGATTTCGGCATCAGCAACCGAAGAATCCCGTCTCTCGTTCTAGTTTGTCCCACAAGGTGAAATACCGGGGTGGATTCTCCATTCAACGCTGCTCTGATCAGAATTCCCGATCGGAGAATGGAGTGTCAAGGAAAAAACAGGGGCTGGATTCTCCGATTCTGCAACTATGTCCGCAGGAGCCATCTAGTTTTACGACCAAAAAGTCAGCACCGCCCCCGCACTGATTCTCCGTCTGGTGGGGGGCTAGCAGCCGCACCATGTAAAGCTCTCGGCTTTACCTGCTGGTACAGACGCAGAAAACTGTAACACCCCTCCCCACCTCCGGACCACTGCCCCATCAGTCCTCCCAGCCCCGCCGAAGCCACCCTGCCAATGGAAAGGCCCCCCCCCCCCCCCAGCTGTGGTGACGCTGGACACAGTCCGCAGCTGCCACGCAGGGTCCCCGAAAAGTGAGAGGACACGCGCCCATGCCGTCAGGGACTCGGCTCTGCGGGGGCGGAGCATCAGGTGATGCGCTGAGGCCGTTCCAACGAGGTGCGACGTACTCCTCGAGTACGCCGTTTTTGAGTGGGCGGAGCATTGGTAAAACAGCGCCGATCGCTGATCACGGTTTCGGCGTCGGCGATTGGAGAATCCTGCCCCAGATTTGGCGTTAGGTGCCTAACCCGTTGCGATGCTCCGATCCCCCGCCGGCGGCCCCAGCCCGCTACCTGCCCATGCTGTTGGGAGGCTGCAAATCAAGCATTTAAATAAATGTTATTGTCATTAACAGGCTCAAAGCCCCCCATTTCTTTCTGAACCCCAGAGAGGGAAATCCACCTGGGGGGCTTTGGTCTAAGTTTGCCCAAGTGTGGCCCTGATGCCCAGGTGGACCCCGAGGTGGCCCAGGAGGTCAGAGCATAACTGAGGCGCCTCTCAAAGTCCATTGAAAGGCCCCCCTTCCCCTCCACTGACAAATAGGAGCATCCTTTCCTCCAACACAGGAAGAGCGGGTCACGCCCCCCGCAGCAAGTACACACAAGGGATACCCAACCACCCTCTCCACTGACACTCCTACTGACCCCCCACAACTGAGAACTCCCATCAGGACCCTCATCAGAGACACCCCTCCACCTGCCTGAAAGCTGAAGAGCAGTCCAGGCAATAGAGTGAAAAATCATTTTCCCTTACCCTACCCTCACATCTGTTGCCTCAGATAAAAGTGTTTAAAGCAACAGCTAATACAAGTATCAGAGGCTCAAAAGCCAAGCACATTTCAAAGGGCTTCAAATCCCTTTGTGGGCGGCACGGTAACACAGTGCTTCGCACAGTTGCTTCACAGCTCCAGGGTCCCAGGTTCGATTCCCGGCTTGGGTCACTCTCTGTGTGGAGTCTGCACGTTCTCCCCGTGTCTGCGTGGGATTCCTCCGGGTGCTCCGGTTTCCTCCCACAGTTCAAAGATGTGCAGGTTAGGTGGACTGGTCATGCTAAATTGCTCTTAGTGTGCAAAAAGGTTAGGTGGGGTTGATGGGTGACGGAGATAGGGTGGAGGTGTGGGTGCTCTTTCCAAGGGCCAGTGCAGACTTGATGGGCCGAATGGCCTCCTTCTGCACTGTAAATTCTATGATGCTATGATTCTATGAAATGCAAATCTTCTGGTCAATTTCACACAACAATACATTTCACTAACCAGTGATTGACAGTGTTATTGGTCCAGACACAGCTGCTTCAGGGTTTTGTTTATTTATCTTTCCCTTCATGCAGCCAAGGCTCTTTCGGATGCCGAACGGAGGTATTTGCAAATTGAGAAAGAGGACTTGGCAGTTGTGTTTGGTGTAAAAAGGTTCCACCAATACGGTAGGTGTTTCATAATAGTAACCGACCACAAGCCCTTATTGGGATTTTTTGAAGAGGAGAAGGCAACTCCCCCTATTGCCTCCTTCTGGATACAGTGTTGGGCCTTGTTACTTGCTGCTTATGAGTACCTTTTAGAGCACCGCCCTGGAACCCGGATAGCTAACCTTGATTCATTGAGTCGCCCCTCATTGCCCACAAGTCCGGCTTCTGTACCAGCACTGGAAGAGGTTGCGATGAACCTAAATCTTTTGAGTGTCTTTGCCGGTATCTGCAAGGCAAACTTAGGCCTGGATGCAGAAAGATCGACTCTGTCTGAACTAAAGTACATGATCCTGAATGGTAGATTCCGAGGACAACCCTCAGAAGAAATGAAATCCTATCTAAGAAAGATATTCTCAGTGTTGAGGACAGTATCATTCTCTGGGGTCCCGAGTAGTTCTCCCTTGCCCAGGGCGGCATCCGATACTTATGGAACTACATAATGACCACCCTGGAGTATCTAAAATGAAAATGTCCATCAGCAGTTTGTCTGGTGGCCTGGCCTTGACTCTGACATCACGGACTTGGTGAGATGGTGCAGTCTATGTCAGGAGAATCAAAGGGAGCGAACTAATGGAAATGTTTCTAAGTGTAATTTGTGGCGGGTTTTGCTAGGGGTTTCCCACCGGCTTTGCTGGCGTGTTCCCCACCACTATCTAATGAGTAAGACGTCTTACAACACCAGGTTAAAGTCCAACAGGTTTGTTTTGAATCACTAGCTTTCGGAGCACTGCTCCTTCCTCAGGTGAATGAAGAGGTTGGTTCCAGAAACATATATATATATATATATATAGACAAGGTCAAAGATGCAAGACGATACTTTGAATGCAAGCATTTGCAGGTAATTAAGTCTTTACAGATCCAGAGAGAGGGTAATCCCAGGATGCAAGACGATACTTTAAATGTGAGTGTTTTCAGGTAATTAAGTCTACAGGTCCAGATGGAGCAACTGGAGGGAGGGATAATCACAGGTTAAAGAGGTGTGAATTGTCTCAAGCCAGGACAGTTGGTGGGATTTCTCAAGCCCAGGCCAGATGATGTGGGGTGAATGTAATGCGACATGAATCCAAGGTCCTGGTTGAGGCCGTACTCATGTGTGCGGAACTGATTTGTTTGAGGTTGCGCGGTTGTTTGAAGGCAAGTAGTGGGGGTGTGGGGATGACCTTGGCAAGATGTTCGTCTTCATCGATGACGTGTTGAAGGCTGAAAAGACGATTTTGTAGTTTCTCCGCTCTGGGGAAGTACTGGATGACGAAGGGTACTCTGTCAGTTGTGGCCCGTGTTTGTCTTCTGAGGAGGTCAGTGCGGGTTTTTGCTGTGGCGCGTTGGAACTGTTAATCGATGAGTCGAGCGCCATATCTGGTTCGTACGAGGGCATTGTACGTTGGACTTTAACCTGGTGTTGTAAGACTTCTTCCTGTGCTCACCCCAGTCCAATGCCGGCATCTCCACATCATGACTACCTAACGACACCTAGGGCACAATTTAATGGTTGCATCATGCTTAATGGAGAGCGCAACAAGCCCGTTAGATCGCGGGAGAGGCCAAAATTGAGAACCATGCCGGGCGTGATCTGTTTCGATCTAACCAGCCCACCCCCATTGGTGAAATCAGGATCCTGCTGTAGCGTGGTGAGAAACCAATGATCACCACTTCAGACCAATCTTCATACAATTGACGGGAGCGACTCCCTATCTAATGGTCTCCCCGGCCAGCGGTCAGGGACTCTGGCACTCTCCCGCGGATGGAAATGGCTAGCACGAGGGGACATAGCCTTAAACTGAGGGGTAATAGATATAGGACAGAGGTCAGAGGTAGGTTCTTTACACAAAGAGTGGTGAGGCCGTGGAATGCCCTACCTGCAACAGTAGTGAACTCGCCAACATTGAGGGCATTTAAAAGTTTATTGGATAAGCATATGGACGATAATGGCATAGTGTAGCTTAGATGGCTTTTGTTTTTTGACTTCCCATGTCGGTGCAACATCGTGAGCCGAAGGGCCTGTATTGTGCTGTATCGTTCTATGTTCTATGTTCCTCTAATTGGCTATTGACCTGCTGGAGTGTCGCTGACATCCCCTGCTGAATCTCTTGGCCGCACCCTAGTGTCTGCATCGGCTCCAGGTAAACCTGGTCCAGAGGTTCAGCATCTGACTGTGACCCAGCTGGGTCCAGGGATGCAGCAGACCTGCACATCAGCGGTGGAGGCAGCAGAGGAAGCTGGTGCCCCAATTGAAGCAGACCCCAAAGAGGAATTTGCATCAGTAACTCTTTGCCGCTCCCTCAGGAATTAAAGGTCCCCAATTCGGTTCACGCCACCCTCAACTAACCTCAGACCGATCACCAAGCGGCAGAAGGGACTACTGGGGAAGCAATGGACGTACGGGGGGAGAGATGTTATGGTGGCCACGGAGGACACGGGAGACCATCAATAGATCTCTCCATGGGCTTTGTGGAGTATGAACTTCCCTATTGAGTGGACGGGAGATTGTCCAATCGGAAACGAGCAGTGGGATTTTAAAACCTGCTGCTTGAACCCAGGCTGGTATTCTGTAGGTCTCCAGGATTGGACCTGTGCAGTAAGCTGTTGCTGTCGCTTTTTCTGTTATGTAAATAAAAGGATATGATGTTGGAAGACTGGTCTTGGCGAGATTATTATAGTCCTCTGAGAGTACATCTGGGAATTATTAATGGAAAACAAGGAAATAGCAGAAATGGTGAACAGGTATTTTGCACCTACCTTCACTGTAAAATACTTAGAAAACTTCCCAAAGATACTTGAAAAACAAGAAGTAAAAAGGAGGGAGAAACTTAAAACAATCACCATCACCACGGAAAAGGTATTGGGAAAAATATTAGACCTAAAATCTGACAAGTACCCAGGGCCTGATGGCCTGCATTCTTTGGTCTTAAAAGAAATAGTAGGGCTTCCGGTTGCGGCGATGCGGAGCTAAGCCGCACAATTCGGCAGCTCCCGCTAGAACGGACTTTTGGGCTCTCCGGAGGAGCCCCAACGGAAATTCTTTGACCGATTCCCGTGTGGGAAGGTGAGAGCAAGGTCCCCCTTCCGTCATGTATGGAGGGGACCAGAGGTGGGGCGGCGGAAAAAGAGGCTTTGGAGCAGCGGCAGAAACGAGGGGGAAAAAACAAGATGGCGGAGGGCAGAGATCGAGCAGCATGGGGGCCGAACCAGCAGGAGTTTCTCAGGCGCTGCGTGGAGGAGCTTAAAAAGGAGGTGCTGGCGCCAATGCTGATGGCGATCGAGGGGCTGAAGGAGACCCAGAAGGCCCAGGAAGTAGAGCTCCGAGAGGTGAGGGACAAAACCAATGAGAACGAGGACGAGATCTTGGGCCTGGCGATGAAGATGGAGGCGCACGAGGCGCTGCACAAGAGGTGGGCCGAGAGATTCGAGGTCCTGGAGAACAGGTCGAGGAGGAAGAATCTCTGGATTCTGGGTCTCCCTGAAGGGGTGGAGGGGGCCGATGCCGGGGCGTATGTGAGCACGATGCTCCATTCGCTGATGGGTGCGGAGGCCTCTCCGAGCCCCCTAGAGCTAGAAGGGGCTCACCGGTCCTGGCGAGGAGACCCAAGGCCAGCGAGCCGCCAAGGGCGATAGTGGCGAGGTTCCATTGTTTCGCGGACAGAGAGAATGTCCTGAGATGGGCCAAGAAAGAGCGGAGCAGTAGATGGGAGAATGCGGTGATCCGAGTCTACCAGGACTGGAGTGCGGAGGTGGCAAAGAGGAGAGCTGGCTTCAACCGGGCCAAGGCGGTGCTGCATAAAAAGAGGGTGAGATTCGGAATGCTGCAGCCAGCGCGACTGTGGGTCACGTATCAGGATCGACACCACTATTTTGAAACGCCAGAAGAGGCTTGGACCTTAATCCAAACGGAAAAATTGGACTCGAACTGAGGGTCTGTGGTTGTGAGGGAGATGTTGACTGTTTACAGGGTTGTAAATATGGGTAAAGAATGTTTCACGGGTGGGACGATGGATGGGGATGGGGGAAGAGTTTCGATGGGGAGACTGTGAGGAATGTGGGCGCCGGTGCTGGAGGGAGTGAGACCGGGGGATGGGGGAATTGGGATAAGGCCGCAACAGGAGCTGTGCCACAGGGGGCGGGGCTGGCTCAGGAAAGCGTCGGCTTTTTCCCGCGTTAGGGAGGGGCGGGAGGGATGGAGGAGCGCAAGGAGGAGGAGGGATTTCCACACGGGGGTGTCAACGGGAAGGCGGGGTCAGCAGGAGTCAGCTGACTTACGGAAGTATTACGGGGGTAGCAAAAGAGCTAGATTTGGATCCAGCGGGTGGGGGGGGGGGGGGAAATAGGGTTGCTGCTGCATTGGCCGAGGGGGAACTGTAAATGGAAGAGGTGGTCGGGGGCGGGGGTTCCCCGTCTGGGGAACTGGAGGGTGTGGGAGGCGTGGGCGCGGGACTGGCCTAAAATAGGAGATGGCTAGTCGGCAGGGGGGGGGTGGGGGGGGGGGGGGGGGGGGGGGGTGGTAGTCCCCCAATCCGGCTGATCACGTGGAATGTGAGGGGCCTAAATGGGCTGGTTAAGAGGGCCCGAGTGTTCGCGCACTTAAAGAGACTGAAGGCAGACGTGGTCATGCTTCAGGAGACACATCTGAAGGTGGCAGATCAGGTCAGGTTAAGAAAGCGATGGGTAGGGCAGGTATTCCATTCGGGGCTGGATGTGAAGAATAGAGGGGTGGCAATACTGGTGGGGAAGCGGGTGTTGTATGAGGCCAAGAACATAGTAGCGGACAATGGAGGTCGATACGTGATGGTGAGCGGCAGGTTGCAGGGGACGTGGGTGGTATTGGTAAATGTATACGCCCCGAACTGGGATGATGCTGGATTCATGAAGCGTATGTTGGGGCGTATTCCAGACCTGGAGGTAGGAAGCTTGACAATGGGTGAGGATTTCAACACGGTGCTGGACCCAGCACTGGATCGCTCCAGATCCAGGACCGGAAAGAGGCCGGCTGCGGCCAAGGTGCTTAGGGGGTTTATGGACCAGATGGGGGGAGTAGATCCGTGGAGATTTGCCAGGCCTTTGGCCAGAGAATGTTCTTTTTTCTCCCATGTATACAAGGCCTATTCCCGGATAGATTTTTTTGTTCTGGGCAGGGCATTGATCCCGAAAGTGGAGGGAACGGAGTATTCGGCCATTGCCATTTCAGACCACGCCCCGCACTGGGTGGAACTAGAGTTGGGGGAGGAGAGGGACCAACGCCCGCTGTGGCGGTTGGATGTGGGACTGCTGGCAGACGGGGGAGGGTGCGGGGGTGTATTGAAAGGTATTTGGAGGCCAACGACAATGGGGAGGTGCAGGTGGGAGTAGTATGGGAGGCGCTGAAGGCAGTGGTCAGGGGAGAGTTAATCTCCATCAGGTCTCATAGGGAGAAGAGAGAGGGCAGGGAAAGGAAGAGGTAAGTGGGGGAGATTTTAAGAGTGGACAGGAGATATGCAGAGGCCCCTGATGAGGGACTACTCAGGGAGAGGCGAAGTCTCCAGACGGAGTTCGACCTGTTGACCACAGGGAAGGCAGAGGCACAGTGGAGGAAGGCGCAGGGGGCGACTTATGAATATGGGGAGAAGGCGAGCCGGATGCTAGCACATCAGCACCATAAAAGGATGGCAGCGAGGGAGATAGGTGGAGTCAAGGATGGAAGGGGAACTACGGTGCGGAGTGCGGTGAAAGTAAATGAGGCATTCAAGGCCTTCTATGAGGAGCTGTACAGATCCCAGCCCCCAGTGGGAAAAGAGGGGATGCGACGATTCTTGGACCAACTGAGGTTCCCGAGGGTGGAGGAGCAGGAGGTGGCTGGTTTGGGGACGCCAATTGGGTTGGAGGAGCTGATTAGAGGACTGGGGAGCATGCAGGCAGGGAAGGCTCCGGGACCGCATGGGTTCCCGGTGGAGTTCTATAGGAAGTATGTAGACCTGTTAGCCCCGTTGCTGGTGAGAACTTTCAATGAGGCAAGGGAGGGGAGGACCCTCCCCCCGACAATGTCGGAGGCGATGATCTCTTTGATCCTGAAGCGAGATAAGGACCCAATGCAATGTAGGTCGTACAGGCCGATCTCGCTCCTCAACGTAGACGCTAAGTTGCTGGCAAAAGTGCTGGCTACGAGGATCGAGGACTGTGTCCCGGGGGTGATTCATGAGGACCAGACGGGATTTGTAAAGGGCAGGCAGCTAAACATCAATGTGCGGAGGCTCCTAAATGTGATTATGATGCCATCGGTGGAGGGAGAGGCGGAGATAGTGGCAGATATGGACGCGGAGAAGGCCTTTGACCGAGTAGAGTGGGAGTATCTCTGGGAAGTATTGCGGAGGTTTGGGTTCGGGGGGGGGGGTTTATTAGCTGGGTTAACCTGCTATATAGAGCCCCGGTGGCGAGTGTGGTTACTAATCGGCGGAGGTCGGAGTACATTCGGCTGTATCGAGGGACGAGGTAAGGGTGCCCCCTATCCCCCTTGTTGTTTGCATTAGCAATTGAAACTTTGGCCATGGCATTAAGGGAGTCCAGGAAATGGATGGGGGTGGTCCGAGGGGGAGAGGAGCATCGAGTGTCGCTATACGCAGACGACCTGTTGCTGTATGTGGCGGATCCAGTGGAGGGGTTTGGCGGAGGTCATGCAGATTCTAAGCGAGTTTGGGGACTTTTCGGGCTATAAGCTTAATGTAGGGAAAAATGAGCTCTTCGTGGTGAGGGGGACCAGGGAAGAGGGACAGACGGCCTACTGTTGAGGAGAGCGGAAAGGAGCTTTCGATACTTGGGGATCCAGGTAGCTAGGAGCTGGGGGCCCCTGCACAAACTTAATTTGGCGCGGCTGGTGGAGCAGATGGAGGAGGACTTCAAGCGATGGGACATAGAATCATAGAATCATAGAAGTTTACAGCATGGAAACAGGCCCTTCGGCCCAACTAGTCCATGCCGCCCAGTTTTTACCATTAAGCTAGTCCCAGTTGCCCGCACTTGGCCCATAACCCTCTATACCCATCTTACCCATGTAACTATCTAAATGCTTTTTGAAAGACACAATTGTACCCACCTCTACTACTACCTCTGGCAGCCCATTCCAGACACTCACTACCCTCTGAGTGAAGAAATTGCCCCTCTGGGCCCTTCTGAATCTCTCCCCTCTCACCTTAAACCTATGCCCTCTAGTTTTAGACTCCCCTACCTTTGGGAAAAGATGTTGACTATCTACCTTATCTATGCCCCTCATTATTTTATAGACCTCTATAAGATCACCCCTAAGCCTCCTACGCTCCAGGGAAAAAAGTCCCAGTCTATCCAGCCTCTCCTTAGAACTCAAACCATCAAGTCCCAGCAACATCCTAGTAAATCTTTTCTGCACTCTTTCTAGTTTAATAATATCCTTTCTATAATAGGGTGACCAGAACTGCACACAGTATTCCAAGTGTGGCCGTACCAATGTCTTGTACAACTTCAACAAGACGTCCCAACTCCTGTATTCAATGTTCTGACCAATGAAACCAAGCATGCCGAATGCCTTCTTCACCACCCTGTCCACCTGCGACTCCACCTTCAAGGAGCTATGAACCTGTACTCCTAGATCTCTTTGTTCTATAACTCTCCCCAACGCCATACCATTAACTGAGTAGGTCCTGGCCTGATTCGATCTGCCAAAATGCATCACCTCACATTTATCTAAATTAAACTCCATCTGCCATTCGTCGGCCCACTGGCCTAATTGATCAAGATCCCGTTGCAATCCTAGATAACCTTCTTCACTATCCACTGTGCCACCAATCTTGGTGTCATCTGCAAACTTACTAACCATGCCTCCTAAATTCTCATCCAAATCATTAATATAAATCACAAATAACAGTGGACCCAGCACCGATCCCTGAGGCACACCACTGGTCACAGGCCTCCAGTTTGAAAAACAACCCTCTACAACCACCCTCTGCCTTCTGTCGTCCAGCCAATTTTGAATCCAATTGGCAACCTCACCCTGGATCCCGTGAGCTTTAACCTTCTGCAACAACCTACCATGCGGTACCTTGTCAAAGGCTTTGCTAAAGTCCATGTAGACAACGTCTACTGCACTGCCCTCATCTACCTTCTTGGTCACTCCCTCAAAAAACTCAATCAAATTTGTGAGACATGATTTTCCACGCACAAAGCCATGCTGACTGCCCCGAATCAGTCCTTGCCTCTCTAAATGCTTGTAGATCCTGTCTCTCAGAATACCTTCTAGCAACTTACCTACTACAGACGTTAGGCTCACCGGTCTGTAGTTCCCAGGCTTTTCCCTGCTGCCCTTCTTAAACAAGGGCACAACATTCGCCACTCTCCAATCTTCAGGCACCTCACCTGTGGCTGCCGATGATTCAAATATCTCGGTTAGGGGACCCGCAATTTCCTCCCTAGCCTCCCACAACATCCTGGGATACATTTCATCAGGTCCCGGGGATTTATCTACCTTGATGCGCTTTAAGACTTCCAGTACCTCCTCCTCTGTAATATGCACACTTCTCAAGACATCACTATTTATTTCCCTTAGTTTCCTAACATCCATGCCTTTCTCCACCGTGAATACCGATGAGAAATATTCATTCAGGATCTCACCCAACTCTTGTGGCTCTGCACATAGATGTCCTTGTTGATCCTTAAGAGGCCCGACTCTGTCCCGAGTTACTCTTTTCCCCTTTATGTATCTGTAGAATCTCTTTGGATTCTCCCTTGCATTATTTGCCAAAGCAATTTCATGTCCCCTTTTTGCCCTCCTGATTTCCCTCTTAACTCTATTTCGACAATCTCTATATTCTTCAAGGGATCTACTTGATCCCAGTTGCTTATGTACGTCATATGCCTCCTTCTTCTTTTTGACCAGAGTCTCAATATCTCGAGTCATCCAGGGTTCCCTACTTCTACCAGCCTTGCCCTTCACTCTAAAGGGAATGTGCTTACCCTGCACCCTGGTTAACACATTTTTAAAAGCCTCCCATTTACCAGCCGTCCCTTTGCCTGCCAATAGTCTCCCCCAATCTACCTCTGCAAGTTCCTGTCTGATACCATCAAAATTGGCCTTGCCCCAATTAAGAATTTTAGCTCTTGGGCCAGACCTATCATTCTCCATAGCTATCTTAAAACTAATGGAATTATGGTCACTTGTCCCAAAGTGATCCCTCACTAGCACTTCTGTCACTTGCCCTTCCTTATTTCCCAAGACGAGGTCAAGTTTTGCCCCCTCTCTAGTCGGTCCATCCACATACTGAATGAGAAATTCCTCCTGAATACACTCAACAAATTTCCCTCCATCCAAGCCCCTAATGCTATGGCTGTCCCAGTCAATGTTGGGAAAGTTAAAGTCCCCTACTACTACCACCCTATTATTCTTGCAGCTATCTGTAATCTCCTTACATATTTGCTCCTCAATTTCCCGCTGACTATTTGGGGGCCTGTAGTACAGTCCTACCAAGGTGATCTCTCCCTTCTTATTTTTCAGTTCCACCCATATAGACTCAGTGGGCGAACTATCGGATATATCCCCTCTAAGTACTGCCGTGATGTTCTCCCTAATCAAAAACGCCACTCCCCCTCCTCTCTTACCTCCTGTTCTATCCTTTCTATAGCATCTGTACCCCGGAACATTGAGCTGCCAGTCCTGCCCCTCCCTTAGCCATGTTTCAGTCATAGCTATAATATCCCAGTCCCATGTGCCCGTCCATGCCCTGAGTTCATCCGCTTTGCCCGTCAGGCCCCTTGCATTGAAATAAATGCAGTTTAATGTAGACCTTCCTTGCTCTCTGCCCTGCTTTCTCTGGTCATGCTTTACACACTCTCCCTTCCTGCCTTTTGTTTCTGTCCCCACTGACTTCCTACATCGGTTCCCATCCCCCTGGCACATTAGTTTAAACCCTCCCCAACTGCACTAGCAAACACCCCCCCGAGAACATTGGTTCCGGTCCCACCCAGATGCAGACCGTCCGATTTGTACAGGTCCCACCTCCCCCAGAATCGGTCCCAATGTCCCAGGAATTTGAAACCCTCCCTCTTGCACCATCTCTCAAGCCACGTATTCATCCTAGCTATCCTGTCATTCCTACTCTGACTATCACGTGGCACTGGTAGCAATCCTGAGATTACTACCTTTGAGGTCCTACTTTTTAGTTTAACTCCTAACTCCCTAAATTCAGCTTGTAGGACCTCATCCCGTTTTTTACCTATATCGTTGGTGCCTATATGCACCACGACAGCTGGCTGTTCACCCTCCCCCTCCAGAATGCCCTGCAGCCGCTCCGAGACATCCTTGACCCTTGCACCAGGGAGGCAACATACCAACCTGGATTCTCGTTTGCGTCCGCAGAAACGCCTGTCTATTCCCCTTACAATTGAATCCCCTATCACTATAGCTCTGCCACTCTTTTTCCCGCCCTTCTGTGCAGCAGAGCCAGCCACGGTGCCATGAACCTGGCTGCTGCCACCTTCCCCTGGTGAGCCATCTCCCCCAACAGTTTCCAAAACGGTAAATCTGTTTTGGAGGGAGATGACCGCAGAGGATCCCTGCACTGCCTTCCTACTCTTCCTCTGTCTGTTAGTCACCCTTTCCCTATCTGCCTCAGTAATTTTAATCTGCGGTGTGACCAACTCACTGAATGTGCTATCCACAACTTCCTCAGCATCGCGGATGCTCCAAAGTGAGTCCATCCGCATGTTGCCACTCTCGCTAGCGGGCAGAGTACAGTCGATTAAAATGGTGGTCCTCCCGAGGTTTCTTTTTGTATTCCAGTGCCTTCCAATTGTGATCACTAAGGCCTTTTTTAAGAGGGTAGGCAGGAGCATTATAGGTTTCTTGTGGGCAAGCAAGACCCCGAGGGTAAGGAGGGGGTTCCTGGAGCGTAGCAGAGACAGAGGAGGGCTGGCGTTGCCGAATCTGGGTGGCTACTACTGGGCAGCCAACATGGCGATGATCCGTAAGTGGGTGATGGAGGGAGAGGGGGTGGCATGGAAGAGGTTGGAGATGGCGTCCTGCAAAGGAACGAGCCTGGAGGCGCTGGTGACGCCACCGCTGCTGCTCTCGCCGACAAGGTACACCACGAGTCCGGTGGTGGCGGGAACGCTAGTGATCTGGGGGCAGTGGAGATGACACAGGGGTGCGATGGGAGCCTCGGTGTGGTCCCCGATCAGAGATAACCATCGGTTTGTCCCAGGAAGGATGGACGGGGGGTTTCAGAGCTGGCATCGGGCAGGGATTAGAAGAATGGGGGACCTGTTCATTGATGGGACGTTTGCGAGCCTAGGGGTGCTGGAGGAGAAGTTTGGGCTACCCCCGGGAAACGCGTTCAAGTACATGCAAGTGAGGGCGTTTGTGAGGCGGCAGTTGAGGGAATTTCCGCTGCTCCCGGCACAAGGGATTCAAGACAGGGTGATTTCGGGCATATGGGTCGGAGAGGGAAAGGTGTCGGCGATATACCAGGAGATGAAAGAAGAGGGGGAGGCTTTGGTAGAGGAGCTGAAGGGTAAATGGGAGGAGGAGCTGGGGGAGGAGATTGAAGAGGGTCTGTGGGCTGATGCCCTGAGTAGGGTTAATTCTTCTTCCTCGTGTGCCAGGCTTAGCCTCATACAGTTCAAGGTTATTCACAGAGCGCATATGACGGGGGCGAGGCTGTGTAGGTTCTTTGGGGTGGAGGACAGATGTGGGAGGTGCTCAGGAAGCCCGGCGAACCATGCCCATATGTTCTGGTCGTGCCCGGCACTGGATGGGTTCTGGAGGGGTGTTGTGAGAACTATATCTAAGGTTGGCGGAAGTCCAGGTCAAGCCAAGTTGGAGTGGCGGACGAGCCGGGAGTGCAGGAGGCGAAAGAGGCCGGCATTCTGGCCTTTGCGTCCCTGGTAGCCCGGCGAAGGATCTTGTTAATGTGGAAAGATGCGAAGCCCCCCAGTGTGGAAGCCTGGATAAATGATATGGCAGGGTTTATCAAGTTGCAGAGGATAAAGTTTGCCTTGAGAGGGTCTGTGCAGGGGTTCTCCAGGCGGTTGCAACCGTTCCTAGACTATCTTGCGGAGCATTAGATGCAGTTCGGTCAGCAGCAGCAGCAACCCAGGGGGGAGAGGGGGGGGGGGAGGGGAGGGGGGGCATCTCTTTAGGGGGGGGGAAGAAGGGTGGCTGGGGAAGGGGGGTTTTCCTGGGGGCACTTGAGCAAGAAAATACATAAATGTCCAGGAAAGTTGATATGTGCGTGAGTAATCCAATGTACAAAGTTCTGTATTATGTTGATTTGAGATGTTTATGTCTTGCTATGCAACTTTTCTTCTCTTTTTGTTACGGGGGGGGTTTGTATGGTTGAAAATTTTGTTGAAAAATTCTTAACAAACATATTTAAAAAAAAGAAATAGTAGAGGCACTGATTTAATCTTCCAAAATTCCTTAGTTTCTGGAAAGGTCCCAGTGGATTGGAAAAGAGCATTATTCATGAAAGGAGGGAGATAGAAAGCAGGAAACTATTGGCAGTTAGCCTAACATCTGTGATAGGGAAATTGCTAATATCCATTATCAAGAAGATTACAACAGGATATTGAGAAAATCATAATGGCAAAGTCAACATGGGTTTGTGAAAGGGAAATTGTATTTAACTCATTTATTGAGCACTTTTAGGAAGTAACAGGCAAGCCAGGATTTACTGGGGAGCCTGTAAATGAGGCATACTTGGATTTCTAAAAGGCATTTGTTAAGGTGCTACATCAAAGCTTACTGCACAACACAAGAGCTAAAGTTGCAGGAGGTAACAAATGAGCATGGATAAAGGATTGGTCAGCTAACTGGAAGCAAAGAGTAGGAATAAGTACTGCGCTGTATTGTTCTATGTTCTATGTTCTAAGTGGATCTTTCTCAGGTTGGCAATCTGTAACTAGTGGAGTGCCACAGGGATCAGTGTTGGAGCCTCAACTATTTACAATCTATATCAATGACTTGGATGAAGGGACTGTATATATGGCAGCTAAATTTGCTGATGGTGCCAAGATAGGTAAGACAGTAAGTCTCAAAGAAGATAAAGAGTCTACAAAGATATATGGATAAGTTAAGTGAGTGGGCAGAAATTTGGCAGAGTATGGCGTGGGATAATGTGAACGTGCGCACTTTGGCAGGTTGAATAGAAAAGTACACAACTTAAATGGAGAGTGATTTCAGAACTCGATGGAACAGGGGGATGATCCGGGTGCACATTTAAAGAATGCAGATTGTTGATCCTTCCCTCTGTCCCTATTCTCTCTCTCTCCCCCCCCCCCCCCCCCCCAGTCTGTGATCCCCCCCCCCCAGTCTGTGATGCCCCCCCCCCCCCCCAGTCTGTGATGCCGTTCCCCAGTCTCCCATCTTTTGATCTTATAGTCAACATCTTTTCCATAGTCAACATCTTTTCCCAAAGATAGAGAACTAGAGAGCATAAATGATGATGTGGAGATGCTGGTGTTGGATTGGGGTGAGCACAGTAAGAGGTCTTACAACACCATGTTAAAGTCCAACAGGTTTGTTTCAAATCACAAGCTTTCGGAGCATTGACTTCTTAGAGGGCGTAGGTTTAAGGTGAGAGGGGAGAGATACAAAAGAGACCCCAGGGGATATTTCTTCACACAGAGGGTGGTGAGCATCTGGAATGAGCTGCCAGAGGCCGTGGTAGAGGCGGGTACAATTTTTTCCTTTAAAAAATAGTTAGACAGTTACATGGGCAGGGTGGGTATAGAGGGATATGGGCCAAATGCGGGCAAGTGGGACTAGCTTAGTGATAGAAATTGGGCGGCATGGCCAAAGGGCCTGTTTCCATGCTGTAAACATGTATGACTCTATGACTCTATCCCTGACTTTATCCTCCTCAACAGCCTTCTATCCCCTAGCAGCGGCCCAATCGTCGTTTTCTCTTTGCTGACTAGCTGTCTGTGTTGTGTTGGCATCATTGTAATTAGGCTTGAGGCCCAGTGTTATAGTGGGGGAGTGGGGTGCCTCAGACCTCACCACACAACTGCAGGAATCCCCCTCTGTATCTTACCATTTACCCAAAGATGGGCACATCCAATGTCTATCCCCCACAAGACTGCAGAAAAGGATAGACTCTGAATAATAGAAAAAATGTTTGAGGAACTAGATTATTTATAATGTGCAAGAGTGTTACACTAATTGTCCAAAATGTAATAATTTTTTAAAACATTTTGCAATTTTGATTTATAATTTTTGAAAGGATGCTGTTGTGCTCTGTACTCTGGGAATTGGAACAGCTTTTGGAGAATCAATTCTGGACAACACTCCCCGCCATGCTACAATTGTTACTAAAGAGTACAGTGAGCTTCTTCGGATTGAACAGAAAGACTTCAAAGCACTTTGGGAGGTAAATCTGAAAACAGCATGTACTTTTTGATACTTAAAAAAAGATATGCAATTGTTTTGAATGGTAAACTTTGTGCCTGTTTAATATAATGTTCAATGAACTACAGTATTGTTGTTTGCAAATGCTCCTGAGTCGGAGGATGCAATGAAATTCAGCAATCTAAACAAACAGCTTTGAGTAATTTGATATCACTGGTTTTGGTAGAGTATAGTTGTTGGGAGGGCCAGCAAGCAGTCGACATTGATGAATTGCAGAAGAGCCAGAGTTTGCGCTGCCTGAAGTTTAAAAAAAAATATTCCTTCACAGGATGTGGGTTGCACTGGTGAGGCAACAGCCTTTATTGTCCATCTGTAATTGTTCTTGGGAAGCGGTGATGAGCAACTTTCTTTTTTTAAAAATAAGTTTAGAGTACCCAATTCATTTTTTTTATATTTAAGGGGCAATTTAGTGTGTTCAATCCACCTACCCTGCACATCTTTGGGTTATGGGGGCGAAACCCACGCAAACACGGGGAGAATGTGCAAACTCCACACGGACAGTGACCCAGAGCCGGGATCGAACCTGGGACCTTGGCGCTGTGAGACTGCAGTGCTACCACTGCGCCACCGTGCTGCCGTTAAGAACAACTTTCTTGAATGCAATCGAGACGCCATGATCGGAGGACAGTTAAAAGTCAACCACATTGCTATTGTTCTGGAGTCAAGTCTAGGCCAGTCTAGATGAGGACCAAAGAGTTTCTTCCCTAAAGGACATTTGTGAACCAGATGTGTTTTTTAATGACAACCTGGTAGCTTCATTACCATAATTACCGATACGGGCTTTTTATGCCAGAATTTATTAAATGAATTAAATTTAAATTTCCTCAGCTGCCATGATTGGGGTTTGAACTCTTGTCTCCAATCCTCTAGACAAGGTTCCTGGAATATAGACAATGTGGAAATACATTCAACAGTAACATTCAAACGGCAATTAGTTATGTAATTTAACAAAATAGAACTATTTTTAGTATGTAGCACTATTTTGTATGTAGTGGTTTAGCACAGTGGGCTAAACAGCTGGCTTGTAATGCAGAACAATGCCAGCAGCACAGGTTCAATTCCCGTCCCGGCCTCCCCAAACAGGCACCGGAATGTGGCGACTAGGGACTTTTCACAGAAACTTCACTGAAGCCTGCTTGTGACAATAAGCGATTATTATTATTAGTACACATAAACGATTTGGAGTAAAATGTAGCTGGTCTGATTAGTAAGTTCGAGGATGACACCAAGGTTGGTGGAGTGGCAGATAGTGTTGAGGATTGTCAGAGGATACAGCAGGACACGGATAGGTTGGAGACTTGGGCAGAGAAATGGCAAATGGCGTTTGATCCAGACAAATGTGAGGTAATGCATTTTGGTAGGCCTAACATAGAAGGGAAATATACAGTAAATGGCAAAACTCTTAGGAATATAGAAAGTCAGAGAGATCTGGGCGTGCAAGTTTACAGATATGTGAAAGTGATAACAAAAGGTAGTCAAGAAAGCATACGGAATGCTTGCCTTCATTGGACGGGGCATCGGGTATAAAAACTGACGAGACATGCTGCAGTTGTCGAGAACATTGGTAAGACCGCACTTGGAATATTGCACACAATTCGGGTCCCCACACTACCAGAAGGATGTGGAGGCTTTGGATAGGGTGCAGAGGAGGTTTACCAGGATGTTGCCTGGTCTGGAGGGTGTTAGCTATGCAGAGAGACTGAATAGACTCGGTCTGTTTTCATTAGAATGACGGATGTTGAGGGGTGACCTGATAGAGGTCTACAAGATTATGAGGGGCATGGATAGAGTGGAGGGGTCAGTCACCAAGGGGCATCGGTTTAAGGTCCATGTGGCAAAGTTTAGAGGAGATGTGCGAGGTTTTTTTACACAGAGTGGTGAGTGCCTGGAACACACTGCCAGGGGAGGTTGTGGAAGCTTAACATTAATGGTGTTCAAAAGGCATCTTGACAAACACATGGATAGGATGGGTATAGAGGGATACGGCACAAGGATGTGCTGAGGGTTTTGGCCAAGGTTAGTATCATGACCGGTACAGGGTTGGAGGGTTGAAGGGCCTGATCCTCTACTGTGTTGTTCCTTGTTCTAGACAGAAAAAGCCAGAAAGGGAAACTCATTGGATTGAAGGCCTTCCCTCTATGAATGATTCCAGGAAACCAGAACCTTTATCATGTAAATTCTGTGGAAAAAACTTTGGGAAAGGAGACCACTACTTGTTTTTTTTTCCTCCTTTGGGACACCCAAGGGCCACTTTCCAGGCCTACCATAAAGTTCCTGCTGTCATCTCTGGGAAATTATAACACAGACAGAAGGAATAGAAAATTAACTGCAGAGCCAGGTATCATCTCCACTGTAACCTGTATGCAACTGTTGGGGAGGGAAAGGCCAACACCACTTCTGACAAAGATCAGGAGAGGAACATACAGGTTAGGCAGTGAGGTGGTGGTAGGCTTCACTGCCTGGATTTTCATTCATTCTCCGCTTTGGTGGGATTGCAGTGCCGCACCCAGCTTATGAAGTAATTGAAAGTGGCATACCGACAACAATAAATACAGAATCAGCCCACAAGAGGTTAAATTCACCTTTCAGAACAGATTAAAAAGGGAAGGGGAAAGAAACGTATAGATAAAAAGGTTAGTGTCCTGACAGCACTTAAATAACAAATAGGAGATTGCTAAATGGCTGCAGTTTTTAACATGATATGAAAGACGGCATAATTTGTGAAATTAAGGTAAATTATGAGACACAGGGAAAGTATAAATAACTGAGGAAGTGGGTGGTGATAGAAATAGAAGCAGGTAAAAGAGAGCAGGCTCCAGAAGCCTAAGAGAACACAATAAGCGCGTCTACATCAACAGTCTGACTGAAGATCTTAACTCCCAATTATCAACCTGCCTATCTACTGATAGGCTGATATACCTGTCGAATGTTGCCAACTTTTCATGGTAGGGAAAAAGTCAGGAAATACTGAAGTTATTGACTGATGCTAAATTTAAATCATTCCGCCCCTTGATGCCAGGAATGCAATTGGGCAGAGAATCCGGCAAAATCCGCCAAAATCGCACCTGGCCCCACTGGAGACAGCAGCATAATCCTCACCCCGCACCGGCATCGGCATGCAAAACTGGAATTTTCATGCGTTTAAATATCATTAACGGGTTGAACCCAATATGCTCTGGGCCTCCACGATTCTCTGCCCCTCTCAGGTGGAAGTGAAGTGGGGCGGTTTATAACAGGTATTGGAAAGCAGGGTCTGGCTGCCATGGCCTCTGAGGGGGAGAGAAACACTGGGAAAAAAAGACAGGGCTTACTGGGAGGTGCCTGCCAGGGCCAGGGGGAGTAGCAAGGAATGACATGCTGATGGCCCCATGGATTCATGATGTCCCCTTCGGGATCAGGGTGGCTGGGCATGGGCAGCCATTGTTGCGGTAGTTGCTATAACGGCAACCATTAGGTTGGCAAACCAACAGTTTACAGGCCCTTGGCGGCACAGTGTTCTATAAATATCCACAGAGCCGCTGGTCATTTGGGAGCCCACCCAGGCTATTCCTCTGGTAACCCCCCGACACCAGCCAACCCATCAACACGATGGGTGTCGCAAAGCTTAGTGGCACATCAGATGCTGGCATCTCTTGGTGCACTCCTCAGAAGTGCAGCCCCAGTGCAGGGGAGGCAGGGGAACAGAAGGGTGCACCCCAGACAAAGGACACATGCACCCTGGTCCTTGGCACCCTCCCTGGCACACCGCCCCTCTCAGGGCAGAGGCCTCACCAATGACACCATCAGCTAGCCAACCCCTCAGGACTAGCGGCTGTTCCCAAGCCCTGCCTGTCCACTGCGCCCCTGCTCCCATCCATCCTGCCCCGGACAGGTTGGCACAACCTGTGTGTTAGACCCAGGACCCACATCATACTTCAGCTAACTCCCCAGCATACGTCAACCCCTCTCTCACAACCGCAGCTGTAGGTTCTGCCCACACAAAAGCCTCTAAGCATGGAGGGGATTGGTGGCACACCATGACCCCCTCCATTGCACAACCCGGTGTCTTCCTGCTGGTGGATAACACACGGCCCACTCAGTGAGGACATCCGCAGTAGATCCCACTGGGGAAATAGGACAGGGGCCACAGAGCCTATTGCTGACGTGGGCTGTGGCAGCCGCTGTCGACAGAGGCTCCCCGGCATCTCACACTGATGGGGTCAGGGTTACATTGTGGATGACAACATATAGGGTTGGTAGGTGCGGAGCTGAGGGACACCTCAGGGCCGCCATGTAGAATTTCAAGTACTGCCCGGAATGCTTGCATTCCACCTGGCTGCAGCTGCCCTTCTGGACGCACTGAGGCTGCAGGTGCAGGCACTGCCCAAGCAGGACCCTGCACAAGAGGAGTCTGCACCAGAGGAGCAGGGGCCAGCCGGTGAGGCTGGAGAGCCAGCCGTCCAGGCCGAGAATGTGTGAAGGAGGCTCCCTTTCAGCTCATGTTTATACCAGCGGCGTCTGCCCTTCGAGGACCTGCCGGACCGAGTATGTCGCCAAAGATTACGGCTGAGCAGGGAGCCCTGGGGCCACCTGTTCAATATGATGCCGCATGGGGGTATGGGGCAGGACATCCACTGCCGGTGGCTGTCAAGGTGATGGTTTCCCTGAACCTCTTTGCCTCGGGGTCTTCCCAGGTGTCAAGCGGGAACCTGGCAGGTATATCCCTGTTATCCACACCGTAAAGGATGCCCTATATGCCCGGGTGCACCAATACAGCCCTACGAGGGTCCCACACATCGTGTGGCCTGCTGTGTCCGACACAACATAGTGCAGCAGAGGGGGGCATGCTTTCCGAGCAGGAAGAATGCCAGGCCTCATCGGATGAGGAATAGGGGGATGATGGCCGTGAGGACCTGGCATGGAACCAGGACAGGCACAGGAGCCATCCAATGTGTGCGCCAGGACCACTGCATGTGGGATAATCTCATTGCCTCCAGGTTCGCTGACTAGGGCCTGGCCATCGGCAGCGCATCCTCATTGTCCCACCTCCCCATACCCAATCCCCACCCCAGCTCCCCATCCCTCTCCAAAGTTCTTACCAGCATCGCCACAGGCCTTGGATGTCTCAACCTATGGTTGTGATTTTCGCACCCAAAGTTTCCACCGAGTGTGGAACCCATTCAGTGTTGGGCGGGGCACCATGCTTTGCCGGCATGATCACCTGCACCTGAAGGCGGTTGGACTCCTCCAAATGCACCTGCAGATGCTGGACAGTTGCTGACACCCCTCCTGTTGACCTGGCTCTGCATCTGCATCTCCACTAGTGATGGGATTGTTCTTTCCAGAAGTGCAAAACCTGTCTGAGCTACAGCTAATTCCTGGGAGGGCTGCCTGCTTCCTCAGGAGTTCTTACCTCCACCTGATGTGCCGCAGCATGTGCGACGTGCACACCAGAAAGTGTCCCAGCAGCCTATTCACTGATTTACCTCACCAAGGTGATAGTTTCTGGGATGGTGGCGAGTGCAGATGAGTGCAGTGCTGAAAAGTCAGTATCGTCCCGGACAGATTCTCCAAAGAACAAAGAAAAGTACAGCACAGGAACAGGCCCATCGGCCTTCCAAGCCTGTGCCGACCATTCTGCCCGTCTAAACTAAAATCTTCTGCACTTCCGGGGTCCCCATATCCCTCTATTCATGTATTTGTCAAGATGCCCCTTAAATGTCACTATCGTCCCTGCTTCCACCACCTCCTCCAGCAGCGAGTTCCAGGCACCCACTACCCCCCAGGGTGTTCTGGGGTTGCAGCCGGGGGCGGGATCGTCAGATGGTGACCCTGCAAGACAAAAGGCAAGATACATGGTGATATTTCGTGTTGGGGTAGTGTGGGGGGACACTCATAATCTCTTCTTAGTAGGTGGTGGGCAAGTTTTGGGGAAATCAGTTACTCTTTGCAGATTTGCCAGACACTGACCTGCTCTTGTAGCCACAGTATATTTCTGGCTGGTCTAGTTCAGTTTCTGATCAATGAGAACGCTGAGCATGTTGATAAGGGGGGATACAGCTAAGGTAATTCTATTGAATGCCAAGGGGAGATAGTTAGATTCTCTCTTGTTGGAGGTGGTATTCTTGGCACTTGTGGCACGAATGTGACTGGCCACTTACCAGCTCAAGCCTAAATGTGAACCAGGGCTTTCATATGGACACAGACTGCTTCAATATCTGGGGACTTACTGTAGAATCCGACGGGTGAGAAACACTCGTAGGGCGCATGCCCTAAAGGGTCACCCTCCTTGACCTGTACTCCAGGGCTTTTAAATCTTTATTAGTATCACAAGTAGGTTTACACTGACACTGCAACGAAGTTACTGTGAAAATCCCCCAGTCGCCACACTCCAGCGCCTGTTCGGATACACTGAGGGAAAATTCAGAATGTCCAATTTCCATAACAGCATGTCTTTCGGGGCTTGTGGGAGGAAACCGGAGCACCCGGAGGACACCCACGCAGACACAGGGAGAACATGCAGACTCCTCACAGACAGTGACCCAAGCCAGGAATCAAACCTGGCACCCTGGTGCTGTGAAGCAGCAGTGATAACTACTGTGCTACCATTCAACCCAAGGCCAGGAGTTTTATACTGTGGTGCCTTCCCTGTTAAGGGGGAAGCTCCACCTCCAAGTATCAGGGGGGTTTGTTCTTGTTATGAGTTAATGGGAATCAGATGGTGCATACTCTCCCCCACCCCACTCTCACCAAGTCCGGAAAAATGTCTCTGGCCAATCCACGTGACCGTTTGTCTGTTTTGCCTGTTGTCGGCGTTCCGGAGGGTTGGCCTGAGAGGTATATACCTGATCGGTGAGTGGTGCTTCCACACCGAGTGTCGAGGCTGGACCAGTGGGGCTGGTGTCAGAGGAGGAGCAGGCACGGGTATCGATGGCCACGGATCTGCATCTTCCTGCAGCTGGAAATCCATGCCCGAATCTGAGTCAGGATCCGAGAAAACGGCGTCAGGCGTCGCGACCACCTGGCTGTGGCCAGTCGGAGGGGATGCCAGTTGTGGCGGAGGTTGCGGCTTCGAGATTTCAGAATCTGGGCGTCGGGCGCTGGCAATTCTTGGGAGCAGCCACGGATGTGGTCCACATGGAAGTTAGATTGCCGGCCCAAAGCCCATGTGGAGTAAGATACCGGCACCATTTGGCACGCTGAAATTCTGGATGTAGAGGACGTCCCCAGGAGTAAAACGGCGGAGCGCATCCGACGTTCCGCATCGGCTCTTGAGGAGGTCCCTCAGGACCTTCTTCCCAGTGTCCGGAATGGCCAAGATGATCAAGCTTAATTGCATTCGGAGGCATTGACCTATGAGTAGCTCAGCCGGTGCCAACCCATGGTCGCATGCGGTGTGCTCCTGTAACTAAACAGAAAAGGGCCTGTGCCAACCGGGTTTCCCAGGTTCCGTTGGTCATCTCCTTCATCCTTCTCCGCTTGAGGCCTGGTGTTATATGGTGGTCCGCACGTGGTGGATCACATTTGAATGCCTTGAACTCCACAGTGGTAAAAGTGGTTCTGTTGTCGGATACCAGTAACAGCCTCCCCGAACAGGCGCCGGAATGTAGCGACTAGGGGGTTTTCACAGTAACTTCATTGAAGCCTCCTTGTGACAATAAGCAATTTTCATTTTTTTCACTTTTCAGTACCTCCGAGGTTCCAGGTGTAGTGCAGGTGGTCCAGTGTCGACTTGTGGTTGTTGCCTTCAGTCTGTGGACGTCGAGCCACTTCGAGTTTGCATCTACAATGTTCAGGAACATCGGTCCCGGAAAAGAATTGAAGTCTATGTGAATGCGCGATCATTCCCAAGGGTACAATGGCGCCCCCTAAGGAGCTTTCTGGTGCTCCTGGCATGGCCCGCAACGTTGGGCCAGCTTCTCTGTATCCGTGTCGATGGTCAGCCACCAGGGTGAGCATCTTCAGCTTGGATACCCCCGGGTGTGTGTTATGGAGGTGCTGTAGTAAGGAGGCTCACCCACATTCCAGGACAACCACCCTGGTGCCCCAATGGAGGACACCGTCGTCCATGATGATCTCCGGAATTTTGGAGATGTAGGCCTTCAAATCATCAGGTAACGTCCTGTGCTGGGCCCCATATGGCACCATGTGATGGACGCCGGGGCAACTCGAGGTCCGTCTGGGTCCAACCCTTTATTCGGGCCAGCAATGAGCCCATATAGTAGAGTTCAGCCACCACCTCCTCCGCGGAAATGGGACATGGGCAGCTTTGTGGGGAGGGGGCGGTGGCTTATCGTGTCCACATGCGGGATCTTCGTGCCAGGGCGGTGTTCCAACCTTACTTAAATGCCCCAGCATTAGGGCCCAATGCTGGATCCTGCTCGTGTGACGCTCAGCTTGGGTTCCGCCAGGGTCACTCAACTCCTGACCTCATTACAGTCTTGGTTCAAACATGGACAAAAGAGCTGAATTTCAGAAATGAGGTGAGAGTGACTGCCCTTGACATCAAGGCAGCATTTGACCGATATGCCATCAAGGAGCCCTAGTTAAACTGGAGTCAATGGAAATCGGGGGCAAACTCTCTGCTGGTTGGAATCATACCTGACACAAAGGAAGATGGTTGTGGTGGTTGGAGGTCAATCATCTCAGCTCCAGGCCATCACTGCAGGAGTTCCTCAGGGTAGTGTCCTTGGTCCAACCATCTTCAGCTGCTTCATCAATGATCTCCCTTTCATCAGAAGGTCAGAAGTGGGGATGTTTGTGGATGACTGCATAATGTTCAGCACCATTCGCAACTCCTCAGATAATGAAACAGTCCATGTCCAATTGCAGCAAGACCTGGACAATATCCAGGCTTGGGCTGACAAATGTCAAGTTACATTCACGCCACACAAGTGCCAGGCAATGACCATCTATTGCAAGAGAGAGTCTAACCACCGCCCCTTGACATTCCATGACATTACCAAAGCTGAATCTCCCACAGTCAACATCCTGGGGGTTACCATTGATCAGAAACGGAACTGGATTAGCCATATTAATACTGTGGCTACCAGGTCAGGTCAAAGGCTAGGAATCCTACGGTGATTCACCTCCTGATCCCCCCCCCCCCCCTCCCCGCTCCCCCACCAAAGCCTGTCCAGCATCTCCAAGGAACAAGTCAGGAGTGTAATGGAATACTCTCCACTTCCCTGGATGAGTGCATCTTCAACAACACTCAAGAAGCTCTACACCATCCAGGACAAAGCAGCCCGCTTGATTGCTCCCCCTTTCACAAGTATTCAAATCCTCCACCACCGACCAACAGTGGCAGCTGTGTGCACCATCTACAAGGTTCACTGCAGTAATTCACCAAGGTTCCTCAGACAACACCTTCCAAACCCATGACCACTACCACCTAGAAGGACAAGAGCAGCAGAAACCTGGGGACCCGACCACCTGGAGGTTCCCCTCCAAGGCACTCACCACCCTGATTTGGAAATATATCGCCGTTCCTTCACTGTTGCTGGGACAACATCCTGGAACTCCCTCCCGAACAGCACAGTGGGTGTACCTACACCACAAGGACTGCTGCAGTTCAAGAAGGCAACGCACCCCCACCTTCTAAGGGGCAACTAGGGATGGGCAAAAAATGGTGACCTAACCAGAGATGTCCAAATCCCGTAAATTAGTTTTAAAAGAATCTTTAATTGGTCAGCCTTCTTTGAATTGGCCCAATAAAAGTTTATGGTCAGTGTTGACCGTGAAATTGTGCCTGTGAACATAGTGATGGAACTTAATGACTTCAAAGACAACCACCAACTCTTCCTTCTCAATATGCGCAGAAAATTGTGCTCAGCGTCGGCAAGCGTGGGGTATGCGAATGAGATCGATCGTTCTGATCCATTGTGAGGTTGGCGAGAACCACGCCCACCCTATAAAGGGACATGTAACATGTCAACAGCAGCAGCTTGGTGGGTTGAAGTGCATTAGTAGTTTTGAGGATGACAGTGTCAAATGCCCACTGTTGAGTCCCACGGTTCACCGCGCTTTACCACAAGGTGGAGGGGATGGAGCAGGGTCGCTGAGTTCAGGATGAAGATTCCTTAATAATTCACTAATCCGAGGAAAGAGTGAAGTTCCGTCTGGCCACTGGGGGAAGAGGCCTGATTTTCCCCCGCACCTTGTCCTCTACAGGGTATAACTCATTCTGGTCCACTCAGTACCCCAAATAAGTGACTTTCAGGCATGAATGACACATTTTTCCCACCAGAGGTGGAGGAGAACACACGCCTCCTCAAAATGCCAGAGGACCTCAGCAATGTTTGCCACATGTTCCTGGTCTGACATTCTGGTGATAAGTACATCGTCCAGGTAGACGGCAACCCTGGGCAATCCCTGCAGGATATTCTCCATCACACGCTGGAAAATTGCACACACAGACGAGACCCCAAACGGCAACTGGGTATATTTGTATAAACACTTGTGTGTGTTGACAGTAACGAGAGGGGAGGCGGGGGGGGGGGGGGGATGAGTCCGGGTCCAGTATTAACTGCAGATATGCATGGCTCAAGTCAAGGTTTGTAAATGTTGGTCCACCACTCACCTTTGTCTCGCGGTCCAAACGGGAAACAAGGTTCACCGTCATCCTATAGTCCCCGCAGAGATGTACATCACGTCATCCAATAATCCCCGCAGAGATGCACAGAAACCTCATCCTATGGTCCCCGCAGAGATGCTCATCACGTCACCCTGTAGTCCTCACAGAGATTCACATCACCGTCATCCTATAGTCCCCGCAGAGTTGCACATCACATCATCCTATAGTCCTCACAGAGATGCATATCACGTCACCCTATAGTCCTCGCAGAGATGCTCATCACGTCACCCTATAGTCCCCGCAGAGATGCACATCACGTCATCCTATAGCCCCGCAGAGATGCATATCACGTCATCCTATAGTCCCCGCAGAGATGCATATCACGTCACCCTATAGTCCCCGCAGAGATGCATATCACGTCACTCTATAGTCCCCACAGAGATGCACATTACGTCATCCTATAGTCCCCACAGAGATGCACATTACGTCATCCTATAGTCCCCACAGAGATGCACATTACGTCATCCTATAGTCCTCGCAGAGATGCACATTACGTCATCCTATAGTCCTCGCAGAGATGCCAGAACCCTCTGGTTTGAGTACTGGCGTGACAGGGATCGACTTTTGGCCGCAATGCATATGGCACGAGCGGGCATGGAAATAACAAAGCTGTGCCTGCGGATCTATGCTGATTCAGGCCACGCCCCCTTTGATTGTTCCCAGTCCATCTGTGAAGACAGTGGGGAATCGGGCCAAGTCCCCTTCGGGATCATGTGGCATACCTTCTGCCAGTTGAGTTTCAAATGGCGCAGCCAGTTCCGACCCAGAAAACCTGGTCCACCATCACGGACTACCACAGAAGGACGCAGAGCTGGAGACTTTCCTGGACGCGGTGGAGGAGAGGTGAATGGTCCTGTTTCCCGGCCCGGGTGGAAGGTTGTCAGGCGCCGCCGTTCGCCGTGTCTGGTCGCAGGTGGCAGACACGGTCAGAGCCAGTGATGTAGCCATCCGGACTTCCATCCAGTGCAGAAAGAAACTGCACGACCTCCTCGGATTCTAAAAACCAGAACACCTCGACACCCTAATTCTCAAGTTAAGCAATTAATAGTGTAAATAGTTTGCATGTGACTTCACTCTGAATGTTAATTTAAAATTGTGCATGTTCAAGCAAAGACCACATTGTCTAAATAGTAAATTAAACGAATGAGCTCCACCTGCCACTTGATACATGAATGTAAACCATCAGTCACAATCACAGATCCTCAAGGGCTTGACATATCAGATCAAAGCAGGAAAAACTGTGGCTCTATATAGGAAGCTGTGATGATGGGGTGCACTTAATACTTTGTGAAAGAAATAAATGAATGCTTTGTCTAAGAAAAGTATTTGCATTCACTGACTTCTTCAAGAGCTATTGGCCCTAAACTAATTGCAGGGAATTCTAGTTTGTGAGAAGATTGTCTGTCTCCAACATTTTCAGATGCGTGCCTTTAAGAGGGTATGAAAATAAATAGTAGCATTAAAGAACTATTGGTTAATGATAATTGTGGAAGTGAATAATAGTAAAACAGCTACTAAATGTGAAGATATTCATTAAGCATGTGGTCCACACTTCATGTACTATTCAATTCTTTCTATGATGTCGCTTTTATCAATGACTTATAGTTTAATCCATTGATCCTTGTCTTCGGTTTCACAATAACTCAATGACAGTTTGATGAGATGGAGACTACTCAATGTTTCATTAGAATGTCATATGTTGTGAATTTAAATAATCTTCTGGTCTAAATTTATAACGCTATGATTGGAATGGAAACATTAGAAAATGGGTCCAATCAAGATGAATGTGCTTTGATCATTTCTACCACTTGCTACTTTAATTGTTATTTAATATTAGTGCAGTCCATGTCTTGTAAATGAAGAAAACTGTAGAAACGTTTATTAAGAATCCACCCAATGGAAAGGATTCTACCTTTGCCCGGAGTGAGCTGGGCCACAAAACTTTATAAACGGGTTTATTGAAAAGGTTTTCCTTACGATTGGGTGACTGATATTTTATATGAGGAACGAGCTGTGCTCCGAAAGCTAGTGATTCGAAACAAACCTGTTGGACTTTAACCTGGTGTGGTAAGACCTCTTACTGTGATATTTAATGCTTCTAGAAACATTATTAAAAATTCACAGTGCAACCTTAACGATAATAGGCACCTCCCAATATTCAGGGATAATAACCCCTATGGTAAAATTCATTCTGTACCCTGATCAGGTAAGCCCACTATTCGGTCTTGTTATAAACTGACTGGAGGGGTCTGCAACATCAGAGTCCCAGTGGCCTCATCTGACTACGATGTCCATGGGGGGGGGGGCATGATCACCCAATGAAGGGGGGGGGCATGCATGATCACCCAATGAAGGGGGGGGGCATGATCACCCAATTCAAGTCTGAAACCTATTTGGATGTGTTGTAATTGTGGTAAGTGATAATGTGTTCTTTTAAGCCATGCTAGAAGTTAACGTTAAGGGGTGTCGCAGTGGTTAGCTCTGCTCCCTCACAGCACCGAGGACCCGGGTTCGATCCCAGCCCCGGATCACAGTCCATGTGGAGTTTGCACATTCTCTCGTGTCTGCATGGGTCTCACCCCAACAACCCAAAGATGTGCAGGTTGCCACGCCAAATTGTCCCTTAATCGGAAAAATCTAATGTTAATGTTACGTCAACCCTTGTAGAGCTGCTGAAAGATCCCTAACCAATCCAAATGGAGTCCCCATGATGGCAAAAGTGGTTATTTGGCATTTAATGAGCTTGCACTTGTTAACAGTATTTTTGTAATGTTCCGAGTCCATCTGTTCTGAGGCATTGTGGCTTAGATTGTTAAAGTGCCTGTCAAGTAAACAGGAGATCTGGAGTTCAAATCTCAGAGGTGCCTTTATATCTTTAGGTCAAAGCAACTAGCTTGAGAAGAAATTCTCCCAGTTTTATGGTGAAAGCAGAAAATGTTGGTCACTTGATTGCATAAAGCCTGTCTGAACGTCCATGCACTTGAGCTTTGAGTGCATCTATTTCACATTATTCACAAAGTTACAGATTTGCATAGGTGCTTGCAGAAGGATTAGAGAATTATGCAAAAGTAACATTTAAAGAAATGTGGTCAATTAAAGAGAATTGCTTCTGGAAAGGGTTGCTGAAGTCTCCAGTCTCCAAATGAACTAATCACTTACAATGTGATGCCTAGTCCTCTTGTGGGTCGACATAGAGCATGTCTAATGCATTCTGACCTGTATTTTTTTACATGATTGCATATAACTGGTCTGAGTCTTTTTCTTCTCCTTATTACTCTTACTAGCTTACTATTGCCAAGTTACCACCTCATCGTCTCCTGCTCTCTGCTCATCTTGGTTGCTTCCTCCTACTCAGCATTGTCCCTCTCTGATCCCCAATTGCTTCCCATTCACCACTCTTCCCAAGCCCTTGCTCACTGGGGGAGGCGAGGTAGTGAGTGGGAAATGATAGAACTCTTGCGAGTGTTGACAGGCAGAGAGATTTGGGCGTGCATGTCCACCGATCACTGAAAGTGGCAACACATGTGGATAAGGTGGTCAAGAAGTCATACAGCATGCTGGCCTTCATCGGTCAGGGCATTGAATACAAAAATTGGCAAGTCATGTTGCAGCTGTACAGGACCTTAGTTCGGCCTCATTTGGAATATTGTGTCCAATTCTGGTCACCACTACCAGAAGGATGTGAATGCTTTGTAGAGGGTAGAGAAACAGTTTACTACTTTAGGATGTTGCCTGGTATGGAGGGCATTAGTTATGAGGAGAGGTTAGATAAACTCGGTCTGTTCTCACTGGAACGATGGAGGTTGAGAGGCGACCTGAGGTCTGCAAGATTGAGTGGCATGGACAGAGTGGATAGTCAGATGCTCTTTCCTAGGATCAGAGAGTCAAGTACTAGGGGAAAAGTGCGTGGGGAAAAATTTAGAACAGATGTGCGAGGCAGGTTTTTTTACACAGAGGGTGGTAAATATATGGAACGTGCTGCCTGGGCAGGTGGTGGGAGCAGGTACGATAGTGGCATTTAAGAGACATCTAGCCAAATATGAATAGGGTCGGATGGAAGGATACAGACTCTGTTAGTTCAGACGGTTTTAGTTTAGGCAGGTACCATGGTTGGCGCAAGCCTGGAGAGCCGAAGGGCCTGTTCCTGTGCTGTTTTGTTTTTTAGAAGCTGCAAGGCAGTCGGGAGCAAAGTGGGAAGCAGTGAGAAGATTGGGAGAAAGAAGTAGTAAAGTGTGTGGGAGGGGGCATGGGGATCAGGAGAGGGGTGACATGTGCAGCTGCAGTGTTTTTGAATTTTAAACAACGTAAACTGAGCATGAACAAAAATGGAGGCAGCACTACTTGGGCGAGTTCCGTTATTTACAAACTATGCTAAAATGAAAATGCATTTTACACAGGGATATACACAGGGATAGCTGTGTTCCAAGAGCAGGACTTGGCACAGATATGCCCATGTGTATGAGTAAGAAGGGACTTTGAGTAGTGGAAAGAAAATTTTTCCATGACTGCCACTAAATAGCAATGCCTTACATTTGGAGCGAGGTAGCAGTCAAAAGAGCATATCGGAGAACAAACCCAGCTAGGGGGTGGGGCTTTTGGTAGTGGGGGCTAGTTGAGTCTCCATTCAAGAATGAACCTGAGGTCCTACAGGCCATCCTAGGAGTGAATGGTGCTGTGGAGAGAATGGTTGGCCATGATAAAAACAGATGGTTGAAACCAGGAAATTGGAAAGCTGGAAGTGGCAGAGTGTCCACAGAGTCATGAATGTAGCTTGGAAGAGACTGGACAAAAGGAGAAATAATGATTTGAGAGGAACATTTATGGGGGCAAGAGCACACAATCTTGGCGAGGGGGTAGAAATGTGTCATGTAAGGCTATAGTTTGCTTTAAAATTCCCATAACTGGAAAATGCTGAAAATATCTTGGATTTAATAATTGGATCGCTTAAATTATGATGCACTTGTTTGTAATGTATATTTTTAAAACCTGTCTCAGGCTGTGAAAGCTATCAAAATGCAACACTGAAATATTGCGGGGCAAATATCATTTAAATGAAGTCAAACTCTGATATGCATGGAGTCAGAATCCGTCTCTTTGCTGTTTTTGCAGTGTTGGGAGGTATAATAAATGGAACAAAATTAAGTATTTCCATCAAACCCTTTCGCTCATGAGACCTTGCTCTCTGCTGCCACCTGCTGTCCCACGTGTATTTTCGGCTTTTCAGTCAGTGATTTAACCAGTATCTCAGAATTGTTACAGAGCACAAAACCATTTGGCCAATCGGCACTGGCTCTCCGTGCCTTTCTTTCAGCTTCTCCCAGCAACCCTGCACGTTATTCCTTTTCAGATCACAGGCTAATATCCGTAATCTCCCAGTCAGTGCATTCCAAACCCAACCACTCAATTGTGGAAAAAAGCTTTTACTCATGATGACTTTTGTTTCTTTTACAATTAGTTAAATCTCTGCTCTCAGTCTTTATCTTTCATGTGTGGAAGCAGTTTCTCCCTATCTACTCTGTACATAACCTGTATGCATTTAATCCTCCCTGCCTTCTCTTCAAAACAGTCCTCACTTCTCGTAGCTGAAGTTTCTTATCCCTGGAACTATTCCCATGAGTCGTTTCTGCACTCTTGTCGAATGTTTTCACATCCTTCCTAAAGCGTGGTGCCCAGAACTGGATGCAATACAGTCACTACCCCTGCTGTTCACAGGGGTTCTGCTCCTGTGAGTTCTCGTAAAGTGTGTGTCATAATATAAACTGATCATGGTGCAGACACACTCTGATGGACACACAGTGGGACCAATCAACATACACAACACCGCAGCCAATCACCAGTGAGAGCACACGCACTATAAAGACAGGGGGCATCAGAGTTCCCGCTCATTCGAGTAGCAGCTAGCTAGGAGGACAGAGCTCACAGCCTGCAACACAGACATTCGCCATGTGCTGAGTGCATCGACTGGTTCGGACAAGGCAAAGGTCTTTAGTTAAAGCTAGTATCATATTAACCCACAGTCTGAGTATGTTTAAACAGTTAATGGTTCAATAAAATAGTGTTACACTACTTCAAGTGTTGGTGACCTGTATGTGATCCAGAACAACCAACACATCACACATCAATGTGAAATTGCGAATAGCGAATCTGTACAGTGCGTGTTTTCTACATGGGAATGACGTTTAATATCTAAATTGCAGTGAAGTGTTGTGGCGGTGAGTCACTATTTTGTGTACAACTATATTCCTACAGATAAACAAGTTCGCAATAAAGGGGGGTTGCAAATGATGGGAGTTAACTGTATTCCAAATGAGGTTTGTACATGTTCAATATGATCTCCCTTGCTCATTTACTCTATGACCGATAAATAAAGCCGAGGATTCTGTGTGCTTTATTAACTGTTCTTAACCTGACCTGCCACCTTCAAACTCTTCTTTTAAATGTATTTTATTCCAAATTTGTATAAAAGGTTACAAAACATAAACAATTCAGGGAGCGAACTCCCCTTCGCTCGACTATACATTTTGTACAAATGTTTCCTTTTTTTCACCCCCCACCTCATCGAACAGCTCCTCATACACGGCCACGAACATCCCCCACCTTGCCGCGAAGCCCCCCTTGAACCCCTTAACTCATACTTGACCTTTTACAGCTGAAGAAAGTCATACAAGTCTCCCAGGCAGGCCGCCACCCGCAATGGCATTGCTGACTGCCACTCCAACAGAATTCTTGACCAGGCAATCACAGAGGCGGAGGCCACAACGTCAGCCTTCCTCCCCTCCATCAGCTCCAGCTTCACCGATATCCTGAATATCTTCACCAAAGGGTCCGGCTCAACCTCCTCCCCCACTATCCTTGTTAATGGCGTAAACACTCCCACCCAGAATCTCTGCAACTTTTCACAGTCCCAGGACATATGTGTGTGATTCGCTTGTACCCGCCCACATTTCTCACTCGGTCTGCCACTCCCTGGAACAACCCACTCATTCTTCCCCGAGCCATATTTACCCTGTGTATCACCTTGAACTGTATCAGGCTTCACCTTCTACACAAGGAGGCCGCATTTATCCTCCGTCGCGCCTCACTCCATACTCCCCAGTTATCAGCCCTCCCACTTCTCCTCCTTAATCTTCCCCACCTGCCCACCTCCCTGCTCTCCCAACCACCCATATATGTCTCCGATCCTGCCCTTCCCTTCCACATCTGGAAGCGGCAGTCGCTCCAACAGGGTGAACCTGGGGAACTCTTTCCAGGGAACTCTTTCCAAACCTAAATCACGTGAAGTCCCTTTCCTGCAGGTACCCCAACCCACTTTCCCTTGGGAGCTCCACCCTCTCCTTCAATTCCTCTATACTGGCAAACCCCTCTTCCAGGTACAGAACCCTCACTTTAACCAGCCTCACTTCTTTCCACTTCCTATACATACCATCTATCAGCACCCCCCAACCCCCAGCTTGAAACCGTGGTTTTCGCACAGCAGCTTCAGCGCAAACATCCCTTCTATCCTGAAATGCCTCCTCCGTTGTTTCCAGACCTTTACTGTGGACTGCACCACCGGGCTCTCCGTGTATTTCCTGGTGCCATTGGCAATGCTGCCATCACCATAGCCCTCGAGCTGGACCCCCGAAAGAATTCTTTCTCCATCCTAACCCATTCTGCACCCTCTTCTTCCAACCACCGCTTCACCTTCTCCACATTCGCCGCACAGTAATAATGTTACAGGTTCGGCAACGCCAACCCTCTCTTCTGTCTCTGTAACAGGTTCCTCTTAACCTTTGGCACCTTCCCTGTTCATAATGTCTGAGATAATCATATCCAGTTTTCAAAAGAAGGCCTTCGGTACAAAGATCGGGAGTGTCTGGAGTATGAACAGGAACCTTGGCATAATGTTCATCTTCACCACTTGGACCCTCCCTGCCAAAGTCAGGTGGAATGCGTCCCACCTCTACAGATCCTCCCTAACCTCCTCCTTCACCAGCTTTGTTAGATTCCATATAATGCCCAGTCCCTCACCACCTAAATCCCCAAGTATCTAAACCTGTCTCTGGCTACTTGAAATGGGAACGCCCCTAGATTGGCTCGCCGACCGAACTAATTCACCGGGAACACTTCATTTTTCCCTACATTTAACTTCTATCTCAAGGATGTTCCAAACTTCCCCAACAGGCCCATGATCCTCTTCATGCTCTCCAGCGGGTCCGAAACATACAATAGGTCGTCCACGTATAGTGACAGCCGGTTTCCCTTTGTCCTCTCGCCACTCTGCCGACCCCCTAAGAGCCATTGCCAGAGGCTCTATCGCAAGCGTTACCAACAGCAGCGACAGCGGGCACCCCTGCCTTGTTCCCCTGTCACAGTTTTGTGAGCCCATGTCATTGGTCCGCACACTCTCCTTCGGTGCCATGTACAACAGGCGTACCCATGCCACAGACATCGGCCCAAACCCGAACCTTTCCAAGACCTCAAACAGGTACCGCCACTCCACCTGGTCAAATGCCTTCTCCGCATCCATGGACACAACTATCTCTGGTCCCTGAGCTCTCGATGGGGTCATGACCACATTTAGCAACCTCCTTGTATTACTAGAAACCTGCCTGCCTTTTACGAAGCCTGTCTGGTCCTCCACAACCACCCCCGCGACACATCCACCCATCCTTCCCACCACCAACTTAGCCAACTCTTTCACATCTGTATTTAACAGCGATATGGGCTTATACAACCCACATGCCAATGGGTCTTTCCCCTTCTTTGGTATTAATGTGATTGTCACCTACATCATCATCTCCAGCAGCTCTTCCTTTTCCAAAGCTTCATTAAACGCCCCCAAGAGATGTGGCCCCAGGTCCGTCGTGAACTCCTTACAGAATTCTGCCAGGTAACCATTGGGCCCCAGGGCCTTCCCCGACTTCAAACCCCTTATACTGTCCAAAACCTCCCTCAGCCCCAAGAACTCCTAGTGCCTGCCTCTTCTCTTCCTCCAACTGTGGCAACTCTAGTTCATCTGAAAACTGTCCCATGTCCCCATCCCCCTGGGTCCGCCCTGTACAGATCTATATAATAATCCCAAAGCCTTGTTTATGTATCCTGGCTCCGACACCACATCCCCTGCCCCAGTCCATATCTTCAATATTTCCCTGATTGCGGCCTGCCTCCATAGCTGATGCACTAACATTTGACTTGCCTTATCCCCATATCCGTATTACACGCCCCCCCCCCTTGCCCTACGCAGCTGTCCTACCGCCCCCCCACCCCCACCCACCCCTGTCGTCAACCTTTTGAATTGCCTTTGCAATTTTTTCCTCCTTGCCAATTCCATGGTGGATGCCCTCGAGTACTCCCTATCTACCTTCATCTCCTTCATTAGCCGTTCATGTTCTTCCCTCCTTCCCTATTGTTATGGGTGAAGCGTTTTCAGAACCCCAAAATGTACCATGGAGTTCAACAAAACTCTCCCTTTAATGGGTTTGTTGCTTTTCCGAGCACACTGCTTTTTCCCTAGGTGTGGGATTACAATTATGGACACGTGGGTTTTTTTAACACAAAACACTGTTTATTCCATGAACTCAACTTAACATCTTAAATAAACATTGGATCTCTTAACACCCCTTACTTCAAAGATAACTCAGAAAGTATTGCAACAATAAATAACTCCTTAAAATGTTCCTTCAAACTTCCAAGTGACTGAACACCTTTAAACAGTATCACATCAGGTTAAAGGATATATATATTTTCTGTAGAATGGCAGAGATATATTAGCTTGGGTGACTTCAGCTCCAGCACCTTGCTTTCTTCATGCAGCTCTCTGGAAACCCACAGACACACCCACGCTGCTTTCTCAAACCTGGTTTTCTCCCTTCAAGTAGATCACAGCAAACCAGAACTTCTCAAGCTGCTGTCTCAAACTGGCTTTCTACTTTTAAACTGCTCTCAGCAAAACCAGCCAGGCACTTTTTAGCTGCTCTCAGCAAAACCAGCCAGGCACTTTTAAAAACTGAAACTTCAAAATGGCTGAACTGAGCTGAGCTCCACCCACTCTATGACAACACTGTTTTCTTAAAGGTACATTGCTTAAACATCCAGTTCTTAAAGGCGCTCTCTCATGACACTATTCACATGTGCCTTGAACGAGATAATCTGACCTCGGACCACCGCTTTCAGTGCATCCCAAAATGTGGCCGGCAACACCTGCCCGTTTTGGTTCAATTCTCCGTAATCTTTAATCCTGCACTTTATTGCAAAACCCTCAATCTGCCAACAACCACAAATCGAGCCTCCACCCCAGCCTCTGCTCCCATCCCGATTTAAGCTGAATCTCCAGCCAGTGTTCCGAGCTTATTATCCCCGCGTACTCTGCCCCCTCCACTCCAACCAAAGCCTCCCGACTCACCACAAAAAAGTCGATTCGTGAATCCACCCTATAAACATGTGAGAAAAAGGGGCATTCCCTTCTCCCCGGGTTCTTGAAGCGCCACCGGTCCATCATGCACAATTTTCCATAAACCCGGCCAATCCCTTTGCATTAACCTGGGGCTCAATCTGCCTACCCTCAGCTCTAGGACACAATTAAAATCTCCTCACATGATCAACGGGTGCTTGGCCAAGTCTGGGATCGCTGCTAGCAGCCCCCTCATAAAACCTACATCGTCCCAATTTGGTGCATATACATTCACCAGTACCATCGGTGTTCCCTCTAACACCCCACTCACCATAACATATCTCCCACCCGGGTCCCTCGCTTCCTTTGCACTCACAAACCCCATTTTATTGCTCATCAAAATGCCCCCCCTATGACTTTGAATCAAACCCCGAGTGGAATACCTGACCCACCCATCCCTTTCTTGGCCTAACCTGGTCCTTCACGCGCAGGTGCCTCTCCTGCAGAAAGACCATTCCGCTTTAAAACTCCTGAGGTGCGCAAAGACCCAAGATATTTTCACCGGTCCATGTTCCATGTTATCAGTCATGCTTGGGGCTTGCACCTCCATTCCCCTCTACCATCTACCATCCTCCCCTTTTGCCCCCCCCCCCCGTTAATTTCACCTTGTACCTGGCTCATCCAAGATGGCCACTTTCTCCCCCCCCGACCATTTTTCTTCACCAACCTTGCCGCTTCACATCTCCCTCCCTCCCCCCACCCCCCTATGGGCACCTCTCTCAGCCTTCTCGCCCACATCACTTCCATTCACCAGCATTACCTGCCAGCGTGGCGAGTCCTGCCCAAATTCACCTCCTACTGACACCCCCCCGATCCTCACCTCTTTGTTCTGTGAGGAAGGCTCCTGCTGACCTCACCCCCCTCCCCTTTGCCAACCCATCAGAAAAAATAAGAAAAAGCCTCCACATCGGAGGTAAAGAACCCCACCACCCCCCATCACTCCAGAGTACCAGCACCTCCGTCTCCCAAAATGTTTCAGTTCTCTCCCCGCCGGGTCGGAGAATCGCCGGGGTCTGGCGTGAATCCCGCCCCCACCGGTTGCCGAAGTCTCCGGCACCGGAGATTCGGCGGGGGCGGGAATCGCGCCGTGCCAGTTGGCGGGCCCCCACGCTCGATTCTCCTGCCCAGATGGGCCGAAGTCCCGCCGCTAAAATGCCTGTCCCGCCGGCGTAAATTAAACCACCTACCTTACCGGCGGGACAAGGCGGCGCGGGCGGGCTCCGGGGTCCTGATGGGGGGCGGGGGGCGATCTGGCCCAGGGGGTGCCCCCACGGTGGCCTGGCCCGCGATCGGGGCCCACCGATCCGCGGGCGGGCCTGTGCCGTGGGGGCACTCTTTCCCTTCCGCCTCCGCCACGGTCTCCACCATGGCAGAAGCGGAAGAGACTCCCTCCACTGCGCATGCGCGGGAATGCTGTCAGCGGCCGCTGACGCTCCCGTGCATGCGCCACCCGGAGATGTCATTTCCGCGCCAGCTGGCGGGGCACCAAAGGCCTTTACCGCCAGCTGGCGGGGCGGAAATCTGTCCGGCGCCGACCTAGCCCCTCAATGTTGGAGCTCGGCCCCCAAAGATACAGAGCATTCCGCACCTTTGGGGCGGCGCGATGCCCGTCTGATTTGCGCCGTTTTGGGCGCCAGTCGGCGGACATCGCGCCGTTTCCGGAGAATTTCGCCCCCAGTTTGTGCTGCTTGTTAAAGTCATTGGCCGCTTCTGGGGTCTGAAAATAATATTCCCGGCCTTCATACGTCACCCATAGTTTCGCCGGGTAGAGCACCTCAAATCTGATTTGCTGTTGATACAACACCGCCTTCGCCCTGTTGAACCCCGCACGCCGTTTTGCCAGCTCAGCTCCAATGTCCTGATATATTCAGACCTTGTTCTCCTCCCATTCGCAGTTCCACTTCTCCCTGGCCTGCTGCAGGACCTTCTCTTTCTCCACAAACTCGTGGAGTCTCACGATCATCGCCAGCGGTGGCTCCCCAACTCTTGACGCGTGCTCTGTCCACCTCAGGGGCCGTGTCCAGCACCGCCCCCCCTCCCCCACCAGCCCTGCGAGGATCGTCAATGTATCACGTGGACCTTGCACCTTCCACTCCTTCAAGCAGGCCAACTATTCACAAATTCTGCCTCCTCGACCTGTTTTCCTGCTCCTCCACCTTTGCTCTCAACGTCTTGGCTGGCACTCTTTCCCAGGGTGGAGGGGTCAGTCACCAGGGGGTATAGGTTTAAGGTCCGTGGGGCAAAGTTTATGGAGATGTGCGAGCAGGTTTTTTTTTTTCAGATCGTGGTGAGTGCCTAGTACACATTGCCAGGAGAGGTTGTGGAAGTGGATACATTCATGGCGTTCAAAGGGTATCTCGACAAACACATGAATAGGATGGGTATAGAGGGATACGGCAGTAGGAAATGCTGATGGTTTTGGCCACGGGTGGAATCATGACTGGTACAGGCTTGGAGGGCTGAAGGGCCTGTTCCTGTGCTGCATTGTTCTTTGTTCTCTGTCTCCAAAGAGCTTCGCCTCCAGTTGCACCACTCTATCATTGTTTCAGAGATTACCCTCTCAATCTCTCAGATCTGCGACTCCTGAGCCTTCACGGCCCTGAGTCTCCAGACATTTTTGTACCCTCTCCATTGAGCCTTTCATGGGTGCCACAGCCCCTTCGATCGATTCTCCTTCCTCTGCTGGCAGAACTCTTCCTTAATAAAGACCATCTAACTTGCACTGACCCTTTCCCCTCTACCATCTTTCAACTAGCTGCAGTGCCACAGGTCTCCTCCAGTTCCTTGGCCAGGTCTTTCACCTTCTGCTGAGTTTGGGAAACCAGCAGACATGCCACTCCCACGGGGAACTTCTCCTCTGACTTTCAGTGCTATTTCCTATGCTTTCAAGCAGGAGCTGCCCTGTGTGCGACCACTCACACCATGGCTGCCACTGGAAATCCCACCTCCAATGACTTATGCACATATACAGCCAGGTCCTTTTGCTCCTGCACCTCCTCTAAAATTGTGACCTTTATTTTATATTGTTCTCCCAAAATGAATCACTTCACTTTTCTCTGCATCTGCCACCTGTCTGCCCATTCCCCCAACTTGTCCATGCCCCTTTAAAGTTCTACATTATCCTCCACACAGCTTGCAAATTTTGTATCATCTGAAATTGTGCCCTCTAGTTCATTAATATACGGAAAAGCAAGTGTTCCATTCCTCTCCTCTGGGGAACTCCACTACAAATCTTCCCTCTGGTCCCAAGAAACAGCCAAGTAACTGCTGCCCTGTCTCCTATCAGTCGTCAATTATATATCAATGGTGCTATTGTCCCGTTTTTTTCCATAAGCCATAACTTTGCTCATTCTGTGTGGCACTGTATCAAATGTCTTTTGGAAGTCCTACAGCTCACCGACTGCATTGCCCTTATTGATCCTCTCTGTTACCTCTTCAAAAAAGCTCTGTAGTTAAATGTGATTTTTCTTTAAATCCATGCTGGTTCTTCCTTAATTAACCCACATTTGTCCATGTGACTACTAACTTTTGTCCTGATTCTGTGATCCCAGACCAGACCCCAACAGTGGCTAGAATACTGGACCGAAGAACCACAATATTTTATTTTAAATTATTAAGACTGAGGAAAGGATACCCCGCTCCAGGAGCGCATTGCATGAAGAAATAGGGATATGGTTATATTGAAACAAACTTCATTACTAAAATACCTTTAACATCACACAAGAAAATAGTTTACAATTACCCCTTAAACAATGCCACGCAGTACAGTGAATACAATGCACTTAACTGCTATCTTTATTCCCATTCAATTAACAAAAAAAAATCTCTGCTCTTAATCCACTGTTCAAATACCATTAGCACCCAGGGATACCTACTTTACAAGAGATGTTCTTTGAGAAAGAGAGATCTTGTGCCACTGTTTTAAAGAAAAGCTCTGAATCCTGTCAGAACCATGCAGAAACTCAGGCTGTATTTCTTCAGAAACTGCATCTGCTCACGTTCTAGTCAGACAAGTTGAACTGCTTGAAAGATTGCTAATATCTTTAACTGAACCGCAGAGAGCAGTTGGCTTCTGTTCACAGCTTTATCTAACTCGCAACTGAACTGCTTTCTGCAAAATGCCTAATAATTTAGCTCCACCCAAATGACATCATCTTACCAAGCTGAAACCTAATTAACTCCACAGGGGCTTGCCCTTAATCCAAACAAACTTCATTAGCCCAAGCTTTTACGATGGTTTAGTTGCACCCCTGATTTCCAAAACCTTTTCAACCAGAATTATTTTAATACGTGACTGCAATAGTCAAATACTAAGTCAGGCTTTTAAACCTTGCTGCACCAAATAACTATAACAATTTATCTCTGAAATTTTTACATGCATCACACTGAATTATTGTTTCCAGAGATTTCCCTGCAGCCAAAATTAAACTGACTGGCCTGTAGTTCTGGGCTTATCTTTACACCATTGTTTTAAAAAAAAATAAAGTTGTAACATTTGTTATTCTCCAGTCCTCCGGCACCATCCAGCTTCAGAAAGGAAAACTGAAAACGTACCAGTGTATCTGCAAATTCCAAGTGTGTCTGCAAATTCCAATCTGACTTCCTTCAGTATCATTTTGATGCATCTCATTTGGTCCTGGTGCCTTATCAACTTTCAATATAGGTAGCCTATCCAATGCTGCCTCCTTATCAATTTTAAACACTTCTAGTGTCGGAAATACCTCCCTTTCCACCAGGGCCTGAGTAACATTTCTTTCCTCATGCCCCAACGTCCATGTGTAAATTCCCTTTTTTAATCGAACCAGCCGTTCCTCTTACAATCTTTGTACTATTTATATGCCTTCAGAAGACTATGGGATTCCTTTTTACGTTGGCTTCCAGCCTCTTTTCATACTCTCTGCTTGCTTCTCTTATTCTGCTTTTCCACCTTCATTCTGAACCACTTTTACTTTATCATCTTTATCTCAATTTCATGTTTTGTTACTCGGGGAGCTCTGGCTTTGTTTACCCTACCTTTCTCCTTTTGAGGGAATATACCTAAGTTAGCCTATTGACAGCCACTGTTTTCCCTGCCAATATTTGACTCTAATTCAGCCCAGATCCCCATTGAAGTTGGCTTTCCTTCTGTTAATTATTCTTACTCTGGATTGTTCTTTGTCCTTTTCCATTAGCCGTCTAAACTTTACAATAACAATGATTCCTGTCTTCCAGCACCTGAGCCACTTGGCATTCCTTATTCCCAAGAACCAGGCCCAGCAGCGCCCCCTTTTTCAATGGACTGGGAACTTTCTGCTGAACACTGCAAAGGACCTCTTGCCTCTCAGTTCTTTAAACTACTATTCCAGGTGCAAGGTGCAATCTTTCCAGCCGGTATAGGTGCTGTCACTTCCAGAGCCGATGTTACAAAAATTGGAAGACGACCTTCCTGCACCATCTCGCTAGTCATACATTAACTGCTTTAGCCTCTTATTTCTATACTCGCTTGAGTGTGGTACTGATTTGCTAATTTCCTACCTTGCTGTCTCAATTTTGACAGCAGGACCGCAACCCTCCTTCTGCCTATGTCATTCATATCAATGCAGACCACTACTGTAGGCTGTTCACCACCCTCATCCTCTGGGCGCTCTGCAGGCATTCAGTGATATCCTTGACCCTGGTATCAGGGAGACAGCACACCATTCTGGAAACATTTCTTTTTTTAAAAAATTCATTGACAGGATGTGGGCGTCGCTGGTTAGGCCAGCATTTATTGCCCTTCAGCAGGTGGTGGTGAGTTGCCTTCTTGAACCGTTGAAGTCCTTGAGGTGTAGGTATACCCATTATGCTGTTAGGGAGGGAGTTCCAGGATGGTGCCCCAGCGACAGTGAAGGAACGGCGATATATTTCAGTCGGGGCGGTGAGTGGCTTGGAGGGGAACCTCCAGGTGGTGGGTTCTCAGGTTTCTGCTGCTCTTGTCCTTCTAGAAGGTAGTGGGCGTGTGTTTGGAAGGTGCTGCCTAAGGAACCATGGTGAGTTATTGCAGTGCATCTTGTAGATGGTACACATGGTTGCCACTGTTCGTCAGTGGGGAGGGTTTGAATGTTTGTAGAAGGAAGAGCAATCAAGCGGGCTGCTTTGTCCTGGATGGTGTCGAGCTTCTTGTGTTGTTGGAGCTGCACTCATCCAGATACGTGGAGAGTATTCCATTACACTCCTGACTTGTGCCTCGTAGATGGTGGACAGGCTTTGGGGGGGGGGGGGGGGGGGGGGGTCAGGAGCTGCGTTACATGTCGTAGGATACCTAGCCTTTGGCCTGCCCTGATAGCCACAGTATTAATGTGGCTAGTCCAGTTCAGTTTCTGATCAATGGTAACCCCCAGGATGTTGATTCTGGGAGATTCAGTGAAGGTAAAGCCATTGAATGTCAAGGGCCGATAGTTAGATCCTCTCGTAGGAGATGGTCATTGCCTGGCACTTGTGAGATGGGAATTTAACTTGCCACTTGTCAGCCCAAGCCTGGATATTGCCCAGGTTTTGCTGAATTTGGACATGGACTGCTTTGTTATCTGAGGAGTTGCGAATGGAGCTGAATATTGTGCAGTCATTTACAGAATTTACAGTGCAGAAGGAGGCCATCGGGTCTGCACCGGCCCTTGGAAAGAGCACCCCACTTAAACCCACATTACCACCCTATCCCTGCAACTCAAGTAATCCCACTTAACCTTTTTGGACACTAAGGGCAATTTATCATGGCCAATCCACCTAACCTGCACATCTTTGGACTTTGGGAGGAAATCAGAGCACCCGGAGGAAACCCACGCAGACACAGGGAGGACATGCAGACTCCACATCGAGTGACCCAACCGGGAATCGAAGCTGGTACCCTGGGGCTGTGAAGCAACTGTGCTAACCCCTAGGCTACTGTGCTGCCCCAATCCACGAACATACCCTCTTCTGACCTTATGATGGAAAGGACGTCATTGATGAAGCAACTGAAGATGGTTGGGCCTAGGAAAGTACCCTGAGGAACTCCTGCAGTGATGTCCTGGAGCTGAGATGATTGACCTCAGCCATCTTCCTTTGTGCCAGATATCATTTCAAACCGGGGTTTCCCCTTTGATTCCCCAGCTCTTTTGCCCATGTTTGAACCAAGGCTGTAATGAGGTCAGTGTCATGATATTCAAACACACACATCATGATAGACACACCAACAGACAAATCAGAACACACAACACCACAACCAATGACAGAAAGATATAAAAGCACAGACACGACCCCCGGTGGTCAGTATTAGCTGCAGAGGAGGACCAGGACAGATCTGCTACCAAACACACTCAGGGAGACAGCACGTGCAGAGTATCCAGAACGAACTGTATTATAAGAGTTAAAATAAAATAGAGTTGTACCACATACAACTGTGTTGGCTCATCTGTGCACCAGAGCACCCAACACCACATGGTACAGGAGTGGATCGATACCTGCCGGCATACCTCAGTGTACACAGACAACCAGCAGTGCCCAGGCAAAATGATAGAGCTCCCGGTTCCGCAGCCACTCCAGTGCTACGGCGATCTCCGCGAAAACTGGCGGCGATTCCGGCAATGGTTCGAATTGTTCCTGGTGGCAGCTGAACTCCAAGACCTGGATGATAGCGAAAAAATTGAATTTCTCCTCACCATCGCCGGTGCAAGGGCAAGAGAAATATTCACAAGGTTCAGGTTCTTCAGGAGGCAGCAAAGGTACGATTACCAGGCAGTCCTGGACAAATTCTCCAAGTACTGTGTAGAAAACGCAATCCAATCGGCAAGTAAAGGTAAGAAAAGCGGCAGTACTCACCTCGTGGCTGGGATCCCGGAGCCCGAATTCCCAGAAGCCAAAATCCCGGGCCTGAGAGAGGGCTGGGTCGAGGTCGGCGGCCATCTTGCTAAAGGTATCACGCTAGCACAGTTGCGCGAGCAGTGCGCAGAACCGGAAGTATCGTTTGCGCATGCGCGAGATGCTGCGCATGCGCAGTCAAGAAAACGGCCACCGGTAAAGGAACAGCGATCTGAGCATGCGCAGTCGCTTCCTACGTGCTACATACCGAGCGTCAGGATGTCAGAGGCCCCAGACTGCACCAATTTAAAGGGGAAACGTCCCAAATCCAATTTAAAAGGGAAACGTCCCAAATCAAAAAAACAAAAATCTGTTAAAGCTGTAAAACAACCTTCCCTCACCTGGAATGACAGCACACTGCCGCAAATTGACCCAGGAGATGAATTTGACCTCCGAAGAACCCTCCGACAAGCAGTTACCTACGCACAAGCCGATGATTCCGACCTTGAATACTTCGATGATGATCTTTACAGTGTTTCCGGACCTCGCGAGCCCAATGATAGCTCCGTGGTCCTATACGACTATGACTCGGACGAACCTTTCGTGTTGCACATTGGCGGCCCCCACATTGAATCCGACGCAGATGCGGATTCATTTTTCGGATTTGAGGATCTTCAACCCAGCAGATATGACGTCCCAACTTATCAGTACCGGATGATGCTGCAGCCTGACATTAACAGACAGGGAGTGCTGCAAGCACACGGAGAGCGCCCTGCTGCCACACAGAGCGTGGTCCACGTCCCGCTCAACGTTCCCGGCTCTATGAAAGAAGACATGCAAGACTCCAGAGCGCAGTCCTCGCATGAACCAGAAGTGACTCCAGTGTCACAAGCCTCCACAGCAAGCTCGTGGACAGACTCCACAATTGCAGAAACGCAAGACTCCAGAGCGCAGTCCTTGCACGAACAAGAAGTGACTCCAGTGTCACAAGCCTCCACAGAGAGCTCGTGGACAGCCTCCACGATAGAAGCAACGCAAGACTCCAGAGCGCAGTCCTTGCATGAACAAGAAGTGACTCCAGAGTCACAAGCCTCCACAGGGAGCTCGTGGACAGCCTCCACGATAGAAGCAACGCAAGACTCCAGAGTGCAGTCCTTGCAGGAACACGACCATGAGGGTCTAGCAACCTCTCCTGACCAACCAGCGGCAGACGATGCAAGTCTGCCATGCTCACGTGAACAGCAAGAAGGCTATAACAGCCTACCATGCTCCACTACACAGCAGCATGACCATGACGGTCTCTCATGCTACAATGAAGGGCACAGCGCTGAAGACTGTTCAAGCCCAACTGAAGACAAGCCAAAGGAATCGCCTCGTCCAAGCCCGAAGAAAAAAGGTTTATGCGCTGACCTTCAGGATCATTATAGCCGAACAGAGATGAATAATGCTGCACGGCCACAGAAGGATGCTGAGGATTTGCTAAAGAAATTAATTGAATGTTTAACTTGCAAGGAGCAGACTGAGAATTGCCAGTGTTTTAGTACGGATCGAAAAAATGGACAAGACATTGATCCTCAGTTAATGGAGATAACACAACCTGAATCATATCTACAGCAGGGACAAATGTCTCCCTTCAACACAACGCCGCAAAGTCCCAACTTCGAAGACCAGCAGTTAGTCAGTAATGACTCTTCAAACCTTGAGGGGAACATTAATTGCATTGAACCTATACACACTCCACTGATAAATGAGCAGAACATTGGAGCAAGAATCCTGAGGACACCGACATCGAGTAGCCAGATAACGAATTTAAAACCCACAGCAGTTTCAAGTGAACCAAGTGTGCTTTCCACTAATGGTGAAGATGCAGATAAGGTCGACCCGATTATCCATTGTACCACACTAACCCCAGTGATTAAGCAGTTATGTATGGGGAGTATAATGTGGGCAATTGAGAACAGTAAAAGAGAGACTGTGACCATGCCAGTCCCAGCAAAATCAGACCCAGAGACCATGAAGGCATGTACATTAGACAAAGATACATATGAGGTACCTGAGAAGAAAAGTGAAACGGAATGTTCTTTGGAAAATAGTACAATGTCGATAGAAACATTGGATCCTATATTCGAGACCATACATATGGGAGAATTTGGGGATAATAAACAAGGTTCTGCAATGTCTGGGGGAAGATTTAAAATTCCAAAGAAGAAAAGCCCAAATGAAGGACAACGGCAAGACAATGACAGTCCACCGACCTGGTGTGCACCACCAGATGAAAACTCTGACAATTTACCCAACCCTAGTGAACAGCAAGCTGCTGATGAGGATCTATCCACGGGATGTGAGACGAGTGACGACAGCATCCCACTTCCCATGCAAAAGGTGCAAGGTGACAGACCTCGCCTAGTGCGTACCGAGGCACTCGACGATCACGGTGGGACCACTGACGACTGCGGTGGCGGCGCACCGCTTCCACCCTCGATGGCTCGACCCTCTCCACTGGTTGGTGCATTCCTGCATGTTCCGACTCCAGAAGTGCAGCTTCAGGGAATCTCGGCTGCCTCCAGTGAACCTGTTGGGACTCCGGACGGGGGGCATCGACGGAAGGCAGACCGGACTCCAGATGGGGAGCAGCCAAGCGCCGACTCTGATTCGCGCACGCCAGACCTTGCTCCGGACGGGCGGTGTCGCGGCCTCAGTGATGGCACGCTCAGGGTGACGGCAGATGCCACGGCGACAGGGAATGGATCGCGTGGCAGTCCCACTGGGTCGGCAGTGGCAACCAGCACCGGCGGTCCAAGATGGACACACCAATTCGCGCCATCGCCAGACGTTGATGCGAGCAACAATTCTCTCTCCAAGGCGACATGCTTCGACGTTTCTCTGCGGAGTCGCCCTTCCGGCACAGCAGGTGGCCGGAACCAGCGTGCACGGTCTCGGCCAACTTCCACATCTGGCACAGTCATCGCCTTGCATGATATTAGTGATGGTGCTACTTCGATGGCAACGACCCATCGGCTACAAGATGCCGTCCACCACAAACATAAAAAGAAAAAAGACTCCACCTTGTTCCTGGCATGCAGGGCGGATGGATTGGTGCGTAGGCGCAATCAGCGAGCTTTGCGCCGCCTTCCACGCTCGCAACTGAACCGTACGCACACGCCGGATCCTCCACTGGTTCCCAAGGATGACTTTGTGGAGATGCCACGGATCATGCCCCTTCCATCGCCACCAGAACCAAACCACAGCCAAGGCAACACTAACAAAGATGTTGAATGTTATATTTGCACGAATGAAAAAACCAAGCACTGCACGAAGTACAACAAATGGTAAAGTAGAGACTTCGGCAACAGCATCACCTCCAACAGTCCAAGGTGAACCAGTGTGACCACAAATCTCCACAGCTGAACCGGCTTGAGGACCAGCCCATTCTTGAGGCGGTCACCCATTAGACCGGACTTATAACGCTGTTCATACGTTCAAAAAGTCAAACACTTCTGTATTATAACCTGTTGTTGTTTATTGTTCCAGATATCGTCTGACCGGACCACTGTTCAAGTTTTTTTTTCTCTCTCGCATCCATGTTTTGTTATGGTACAACCTTGTTAGTGTGACGCACCCGACATCGCCCCATGTAAATAGTTACGTCATATACACACGCTGTACACAACACACACACACACTCTTAGATGCACTCACGACACAATTATATTTATAACCACGTAGGCACATATCTTTGTAAAAAAGGGGGATGTCATGATATTCAAACACACACATCATGATAGACACACCAACAGACAAATCAGAACACACAACACCACAACCAATGACAGAAAGATATAAAAGCACAGACACGACCCCCGGTGGTCAGTATTAGCTGCAGAGGAGGACCAGGACAGATCTGCTACCAAACACACTCAGGGAGACAGCACGTGCAGAGTATCCAGAACGAACTGTATTATAAGAGTTAAAATAAAATAGAGTTGTACCACAGACAACTGTGTTGGCTCATCTGTGCACCAGAGCACCCAACACCACAGTCAGGAGCTGAGTGACCCTGGCGGAACCCAAACTGAGCGTCCGTGAGCAGGTTACTGCCGAGTAAGTGCCGCTTGATAGCAGTGTTGAGACTCCTTCCATCACTTTGCTGATGATTGAGAGTAGGCTGATAGGGCGGTAATTGGCTGGGTTGGATTTGTCCTCTTTCTTGTGTACAAGACACACCTGGGCAATTTTCCACATTGATACCAGTGTTGTAGCTGTACTGGAACAGTTTGGCTAGAGGTGCGGCAAGTTATGGAGCAGAAGTCTTCAGTAGTATTGCCGGGATATTGTCAGGGCCCATAGCCTTTGCAGTATCCAGTGCCGTTGGTGTTTCTTGATATCACGTGGAGTGAATCGTATTGGCTGAAGACTGACATCTGTGGTGCTGGGGACCTCCGGAGGAGACAGAGATGGGTTATCCACTCAGCACTTCTGGGTGAAGGTTGTTGTGAATGCCTCAACCTTGTCTTTTGCACATATGTGCTGGGCTCCTCCATCATTGAAGATGGGGATATTTGTGGAGCCTCCTCCTCCAGTGAGTTGTTTGATAGTCCACCACCATTCACGGTTGGATGTGGCAGGACTGCAGGGCGTAGTTCTGATGGGTTGGTTGTGGAATTGCTTTCCTCTGTCTATTACTTGCAGCTTAAGCTGTTTGGCACACACATAGCCCTGTGTTGTAGCTTCACCAGGCTGACATCTCATTTTTCGGTATGCCTGGTGTTGCTTGTGGCATGCTCTCCTGCAGTCTTCTTGATCCAGGGTTGATCCCCAGGCTTGGTGGTAATGGTGAAGTGGGGGTTATTCCAGGCCATGAGGTTGCAGATTGTGGGTTGAATACAATTCTGCTGCTGCTGATGGACCACAGTGCCTCATGGATGCCCAGATTTCCTTCCCTAAAGGACATCAGTGAACCAGATGTGTTTTCACGACAATCAACAATCATTTGAGTTTTAATTCCAGATATTTTATTGAGTTTAAATTCCACCACCTGCCGTGGTGGGATTTGAACCTGGGTCCCCAGATTAGTATCCTGGGTCTCTGGATTACTAGCCCAGTGGCAATACTATACCACTACCCCATCGCCTCCCCCGTCAATTTATCTATTCCCCACAACTATGAAATCACTCACAATTGCTCTTCTGGAGCACTGCTCCTTCCTCGGGCAAATGAAGAGGTGGGTTCCAGAAACATATATAGTCAAAGATGCAAGACGATACTTTGAATGCGAGTCTTTGCAGGTAATTAAGTCTTTACAGTTCCAGGTGGAGCAACAGGAGAGAGGGATAATCATAGGTTAAAGAGGTGTGAATTGTCTCAAGCTAGGACAGTTGGTAGGATTTGTGGTATTATCAGGTATTGCAGTACCCGAGAGACTATTGGTTAAACCTAGGAGTTTACCATTGGCTGTTTGGTATGTGGCTCTGCCCTGACAGGCAGGGTATAAGGACCGGTGCCGTCCCAGCAGCCCTCATTCTGTACCGAAGCTGCTGGGGAACAGTTCTAGTCTATTAAAGCCTTCAGTTATGTTACTACGTCGTCTTTAATCGTAATTGTTCGTGCATCAATTTAATAGACTACCCATAAGCTGAAAGGATGGATCTCCGAATCAAGCCGGAGTGTCTACAACTCAGCCCCCACGCGGAGAACTCGGCGGCGATATTTAAACACTGGCTGGCGTGCTTTAAAGGCTACCTCGAGACGGCCGGAGGCCCCCCTCAGGAGAACAGAAACTGCATCTCCTGCACTCAAGGGTAAGCCCTGGGATATTCACCCTCATCGAGGAGGCGGAGGACTTCAATGCTGCGATCGAACTGTTAAAAGTACATTATATCCGCCCTGTAAATCAGGTCCAAGCATGTCACCTCCTTGCAACTAGACGGCAAAGCCCCGGGGAATCGTTGGAGGACTTCTACCGTGCGCTACTGGTGCTGGGCAGAAACTGGCTGCCCGCAGGTTTCGGGGAGCGAGCACACGAAACTCCTAATCCGGGATGTCTTCGTAGCAGGTATGAGCTCCTCAGAGATTCGCCAGAGACTCTTAGAAAAAGACACCCTGGGACTCAGAGAGGCACGGGCCCTGGTAGGGTCCATGGATGTTGCCTCCGGAAACGCGCAGTCCTATGCGCCCGACCGCGCGGCGGCCACCTGGGCTGCGTGGCATCCCGCAGCGGCAGCCCCACTGACCTTCCCCGTGTCCCCGCAGGCCTGTGCTGTAAGTCGGCCCGCTAACTCCGTCGGGCCCCGCTGTTTCTTCTGTGGGCAGGCAAAGCATCCCCATCAGCGCTGCCCGGCCCGCACCTCAACCTGCAAAGGGTGCGGCAAGAAGGGCCACTTCGTGGGGGTCTGCCAGGCACGGGCCGTGGCCGCGGTCTCCAGCGACTCCGGACCGCCACGGCAACCTTCCCTTTGGGCCACAGGCGGCCAGCACTCACCGCCACCCCCCTATCCTAGCGCCACATGCAACCCACGGGCATGGCCACCTTGCCTCTTGGACACCACGCTGGACGGATGGGCGCCGCCATTTCGTCCATCTCCGCCGCCATTTTGTCCATACCCGACCACCATGTGCGACCCATGGGAGACGCCATCTTGGATGAGGCCCCCAGCACGGCCGACTACATGCTGCCCGATCAAAACCCGCAACTACTTCATCTGGCCTCGGTGACTCTGGACCAAAATCGACCTCGGACACACTCAACAGCAACGACGACGGTCTTCATCAACGGCCACGAGACGTCCTGCCTGATCGACTCTGGGAGGATGGAAAGCTTTATACACCCCGATACGGTAAGGCGCTGTTCACTTGTTACCCACCCTGTAAACCAAAGAATCTCCCTGGCTTCCGGGTCACACTCGGTGGAGATAAAGGGGTTCTGCCTGGCAAACCTCACTGTCCAAAGCAGGAAATTCAACAATTTCCGCCTTTATGTCCTGCCGCACCTCTGCGCGGCTACACTCCTGGGGTTGGACTTCCAATGTAACTTGAAAAGCCTGACCTTCAAATTCGGCGGCCCTATACCCCCGCTTACTGTCTGCGGCCTCGCGACCCTTAAGGTTGACCCGCCTTCCCTGTTTGCGAACCTCATTGCCCGCCTTCCCTGATTGCAAACCCGTCGCCACCAGGAGCAGACGGTACAGTGCCCAGGACCGGACCATCATCAGGTCTGAGGTCCAAAGGCTACTGAGGGAAGGGGTCATTGAAGCTAGCAACAGTCCCTGGAGAGCTCAAGTAGTGGTGGTAAAGACCGGGGAGAAACATAGGATGGTCATTGACTACAGTCAGACCATCAACAGGTTTACGCAGCTGGACACGTACCCTCTCCCCCGCATATCTGACCTGGTAAACGGGATCGCGCAATACAAGGTCTTCTCCACGGTGGATCTCAAGTCCGCCTACCATCAGCTACCCCTCCGTACTAGTGACCGCAAATACACTGCCTTCGAAGCAGATGGGCGGATCTATCATTTTCTAAAGGTTCCCTTTGGTGTCACTAACGGGGTCTCGGTCTTTCAACGCGAGACGGACCGAATGGTTGACCGGTACGGCTTACGCGCAACGTTCCCGTATCTTGATAACGTCACCATCTGCGGCCATGACCAGCAGGACCATGACACCAACCTCCGAAAATTTCTCCAGACCGTGAAAATCCTTAACTTAACGTATAATAAGGATAAATGCGTATTTAGCACCGACTGTCTAACCATTCTAGGCTACGTAGTGCAAAATGGAGTTATAGGCCCCGAGCCTGAATGCATGCGCCCCCTTATGGAGTTCCCCCTCCCTCAGTGCCCCAAGGCCCCGAAGCGCTGCCTCGGGTTTTTCAGTTATTACGCCCAGTGGGTCCCCAGCTATGCAGACAAAGCCCGATCCCTAATCCAGTCCACAACCATCCCCCTGTCGACGGAGGCCCGCTAGGCCTTCAGCCGCATCAAAACAGACATTGCAAAGGCCACGATGCGTGCCATCGACGAGTCCCTACCCTTCCAGGTCGAAAGCGATGCGTAGCTCTGGCCGCCACCCTCATGTTCGATAATGCACAGCGGGGCAAGATAAAAAATGACAAGACCTTGCGGTGGAGGATAGAACGCTCCACCTACAACTATGAGATCTTGTATCGTCCCGGGAAGCTAAACGAGCCTCCTGATGCCCTGTCCCGCGGCACATGTGACACCGCACAAGTGGACCGCCTCCGAGCCCTCCATGAGGACCTCTGCCACTCGTTTTTTCCACTTCATTAAGACCCGCAACCTGCCCTACTCCATCAAGGAGGCCAGGACAGCCACCAGGGACTGCCAAATCTGCGCGGAGTGCAAACCGCACTTCTACCGGCCAGAGAGGGCGCACCTGATAAAGGCTTCCCGTCCCTCTGAATGCCTTAGTATGGACTTCAAAGGCCCCCTCCCGTCCACCGACCGCAACACGTACTTCCTGAACGTGATTGACGAGTACTCCCGGTTCCCATTCGCCATCCCCTGCCCCGACATGACTGCAAACACCGTCATCAAGGCCCTCCAGGGTATCTTTACACTGTTCGGTTTTCCCACATACATACACAGTAATAGGGGGTCCTCCTTTATGAGCGATGAACTGCGTCAATTCCTGCTCAACAGGGGCATTGCCTCAAGCAGGACGACCAGTTACAACCCCCGGGGAAATGGGCAGGTAGAGAGGAAGAACAGAACGGTCTGGAAGACCGTTCTACTGGCCCTATGAACCAGGAATCTCCCAGTCTCCCGCTGGCAAGAAGTCCTCCCGGAGGCTCTCCATGCCATCCAGTCACTGCTCTGTACAACTACCAACCAGACACCTCATGAACGTCTCCTTGTCTTCCCCAGGAAGTCCTCCTCCGGGACTTCGCTCCCAACCTGGCTAGCAACACCCGGACCCATCGTGCTTCGGAAGCACGTGCGGGTGCACAAATCGGACCCGTTGGTCGAGAGGGTCCACCTGCTGCACGCTAACCCCCAGTACGCCTACGTGGCGTTCCCTGACGGCCGGCAAGATACAGTCTCCCTTCGGGACCTGCCGCCCTCCGGAACCCCACGCGCACATGAACCATTACCCTCCCCCTCTCCACAGCACCTCACAGGAGGGTCAGTCCTCCCGCCGCTCCTGCCTAGGCCCTCCCACCCACCGACGCCCCCTACAGGCGCCCCTCTCTCGTGTCAACCATTTGCCCCACTAGCGCCGTCTAGGGGTGACGAAGCTGCCATGGAGGCCGAAGCCACGCTCCTGGAGTCGCAGACACCCGGACCCCCACCAGAATCACCACCGAAGCTCAGACGATCCAGGAGGATGACCAGGCCACCCGACCGACTGATTGCTTCACTGTAACTGTAAATGAAACTGAATGTATATATCTTCCACGCTTGTAAATATTCTCGACAACTCTGTAAGGAGGTATCACTGTACCTCCATATCTGACCATACCATGTTTGATGCAATTGAAACCACTGGCCACCACCCCTGCCGGACCCTTTTTTAACAGGGGGTGAATGTGGTATTATCAGGTATTGCAGTACCCGAGAGGCTGAAGACCATTGGTTAAACCAATGAGTTTACCATTGGCTGTTTGGTATGTAGCTCCGCCCTGACAGGCGTGGTATAAGAACCGGTGCCGTCCCAGCAGCCCTCATTCTGTACCGGAGCTGCTGGGGAACAGTTCTAGTCTATTAAAGCCTTCAGTTATGTTACTACCTCGTCTTTAATCGTAATTGATCGTGCATCAGGATTTTGCAAGCACAGGCCAGATGGTGGGGGGTGAATGTAATGCGACATGAATCCAAGGTCCTGGTTGAGACCGTACTTATGCGTGCGGAACTTGACTATAAGTTCCTGCTCAGCGATTCTGCGTTGTTGCGCATCCTGAAGGCTGCCTTGTAAATGCTTACCCGAAGATCAGAGACTGAATGCCCTTGACTGCTGAAGTGTTCCCTGACTGATAGGTAACATTCCTGCCTGGCGATTGTCGCGCGATGTCCGTTCATCCGTTGTCGCAGCACCTGCATGGTCTCGCCAATGTATCACGCTTTGGGACATCCTTTCCTGCAGCGTATGAGGTAGACAACGTTGGCCAAGTCACACGAGTATGTACCACGCACCTGGTGGATGGTGTTCTCCTGTGTAATGGTGGTACCCATGTCGATATCTGGCACGTCTTGCAGAGATTGCCATGGCAGGGTGGTGTGGTGTCATGGTCGCTGTTCTGAAGGCTGGGTAGTTTGCTGCAAACAATGGTTTGTTTGAGGTTGCGCGGTTGTTTGAAGGCAAGTAATGGGGATGACCTTGGTGGGATGTTCGTCTTCATCGATGACGTGTTGATAGCTGCAACGAAGATGTCGTAGCTTCTCTGCTTCGAGGAAGTACTGTCGATTGCGTCCCGTGTTTGTCTCCTGAGGAGGTCGGTGGAGTTTTTTGCTGCAGCAAGTTGGAATTGTCGATCGATGAGTCGAGCGTCCTATCCCGTTCGTACGAGTGCATCTTTCGGCATCTGTAGATGTCTTTTATGCTCCTCCTCGTCTGAGCAGATACTGTGTATACGGAAGGCTTGTCCATAGGGGATCGCTTCTTTAATGTGTTTAGGGTGGAAGCTGGAGAAGTGGAGCATTGTGAGGTTATCCGTGGGTTTGCGGTAAAGTGAAGTGCTGAGGTGACCGTTTGATGGAGATGAGTGTGACGAAGAATGCAACCGATTCTGAAGAGTAGTCCATGGTGAGTTTGATGGTGGGATCGAACTTATTGATATCAATGTGTAGTTGTTTCAGTGATTCTTCACCTTGGGTCCAAAGGAAAGAAATGTCATTGATGTATCTGGTATATAACATCGGTTGAAGGTCCTGTGCAGTGAGGAGGTCTTGTTCAAACTTGTGCATAAAAATGTTTATATGTTGAGGTGCGAATTTGGTCCCCATAGCTGTTCTGTGTGTCCGGATGAAAATCTTGTTGTCGAAGGTGAAGACGTTGTGATCCAGAATGAAGCGGGTGAGTTGCAGAATTGCGTCTGGAGATTGGCAGTTGTCGGTGTTGAGTACTGAGGCTGTTGCAGCAATGCCATCGTCATGGGAGATGCTGGTTGTGAAGGATTTAGGTTATTCCAGACCTGATAATACTTTATTAATAATCTATGCTCTAGGTTAACCCACCAAAAGAGGGAAATCCGTTTCTCTGCAAAGACTCAAAATAGATCTCACGAAGGGAGAATGCTTTTCCGGGTCTCAGACAGTTAAACAGGATCTCAGTTACTTTTTATGGGAAAAGATCAGATACATCACTCATAACTAAATCGTTGCCTCTGTCGTCGTGGGTCCCAGTCATTTAAGACTTCCTAAATGAGTGTCTAGGATTTTAAACTAATTTTAAGTCTACACCGTTAATTTTAATCAAAGTATTTTTCTTGTAAAATACTCTCAATTGATACATACAGAATTGCAGAGTTAAAAATATAAATTGATTAACAGTCTTTACTTATCTGTTAATAATATAAAAACCCGTTAATAGACTTTTGTTATCTGCTGACAATATAAAACCGTTAACAGTCCTTTGTTATCTGCTAGCACACTAACTTCTCTTAAGAGAATGAGATATCTAAAATATGGAAAATCCTAAAGTATCTCCTATCAATTTCTAATACATTTCTAAGACGTTTAACAGAAACACACTTACAAAACCATGATGGTCTTTGTTTGATGAGGCAAGCTTGAAGAACAGAGCTTTGACCTCCACTCCTCCAGGGGAGTGAGAAGGTATCTCGCTGCCAAAATGCTCCTCTTTTTATACTTAAAATCTTCTAATCGGTCAAGGACTGCTTCTGTTATCTTATCACTTATTGTTGGTTAATTGCCGATAGCCAAATGGCTAATTTGATGTACCATTATCAATATATGTTTTAATGATGTTAATGTCTGTGTGAATGTCAGGTGTCTTGAGATATATTGGCAAAGAGGGACTCGTATAGAGATCTGTCTCTTTTCAGTGTTGCCATGTTTCTTAGATATATAGATTGTCAAACAGACACTTCTTTGAGGGTGTTATTCTAAGTGTCAAGAGTTATATAGTTGAGGAAGGATTTGTGTATTATTTATCTGAAGAATTTCCTATCCTCATGGTTTGAATAATTATAGGTGCAGTGGAGTGATTGACAGAATTTGTGGTGTGTCAATGCAAGGTTTTCCTTATCCTGTATTTGTTTGGAATGTATTAATGATCCTTGAAGTCAGCTAGGAGTTTCTCCCAGAAAATGGTGACTTCTGGACAACCTTTAGCGTGGTTTTATTCCACTTTGAATTAAAATACTGGTTGTATTAATTTCTGTTGCCTTATTCCAAACCGAATTCTGCGGCGAACGTGATATTCATCACATGGTGTAGAGTGCTGAGACGTCCATTGTGACGAGAAATGTTCCTGGTTCAACTGGTCCATGGGCATGGGTGCTCAGTTTCTGTAAAAAATCCATCGTATTGCGATAGAAGCTGGGATAGTCATGGGGATGTTGGTGTAGAGTGCCAAGTCGGCCGTTGTGACGAGGAATGTTCCTGGTTCAACTAGTCCATGGGCATGGGTGCTGAGTTTCTGTAAGAAGTCCATCGTATCGCGACAGAAGCTGGACGTTCCTTGAATGATTGGTTTCAAGATGCCCTCGATGTAGCCAGAGAGGTTCTGACACAGGGCACCATTGCCTGATACAATAGGACGGCGTGGTGTGTTGGCCTTGTGTATTTTCGGGAGGCAGTAGAGATCTCCAACGAGGGGATGAGAGCATGGGGGGCATGAGAGCGTAGGGTGGTCTGAAGATCTGGATCCAATGTCTTGATCAGTCTGTTGAGTTGGCGGGTGTGTTCCTTGGTCGGATCTGCGGATAACTGTTTTTGTAGTGTTCCTGGTTGTTGAGTTGTCGGTACACTTCTTTGCAGTAGTCTGTTTCAAACCTGTTGGACTTTAACCGGATGTTGTAAGACTTCTTACTGTGCCCACCCCGGTCCAACACCGGCATCTCCACATTATTGCTCTTCTAGTCTTGTACCCCTTCTGAGTCACCTGTGGTGCCATGGACCTGACCCTGGCTGCACTCCTCAGATGAACCATCGCTCTGATTAGCATTCAGAGCTGAATACTGACCGTAGAGTGGGATGCACTCTGGGTTTTGAGGGGGGGGTTTGGGGTGGATTCTCGATTTTTGATTTGAAGTCTGCTCTGCCAAGCTCCATAGGCTGACCCTGAATGCTTGTTGTCTCGCTGCTTTTCTTGGTCTGAATGCTTATCTCTTGTTTTTCTGGCCCCATTCTCTCACCACCTTTCTTTACTGCATTTTTAGGTTTTCTTTCTTCAACTCAATGAAAGAACATAAGAACATAAAAACTAGGAGCAGGAGTAGGCCATCTGGCCCCTCGAGCCTGCTCCACCATTCAATGAGATCATGGCTGATTTTTTGTGGACTCAGCTCCACTTTCCGACCCGAACACCATAACCCTTAATCCCTTTATTCTTCAAAAAACTATCTATCTTTATCTTAAAAACATTTAATGAAGGAACCTCTACTGCTTCACTGGGCAAGGAATTCCATAGATTCACAACCCTTTGGGTGAAGACGTTCCTCCTAAACTCAATCCTAAATCTACTTCCCCTTATTTTGAGGCTATGCCACCTAGTTCTGCTTTCACCCGCCAGTGGAAACAATCTGCCTGCATCTATCCTATCTATTCCCTTCATAATCTTATATGTTTCTATAAGATCCCCCCTCATCCTTCTAAATTCCAATGAGTACAGTCCCAATCTGCTCAACCTCTCCTCGTAATCCAACCCCTTCAGCTCTGGGATTAACCTAGTGAATCTCCTCTGCACACCCTCCAGTGCCAGTACGTCCTTTCTCAAGTAAGGAGACCAAAACTGACAATACTCCAGGTGTGGCCTCACTAACACCTTATACAATTGCAGCATAACCTCCCTAGTCTTAAACTTCATCCCTCTAGCAATGAAGGACAACATTCCATTTGCCTTCTTAATCACCTGTTGCACCTGTAAACCACCTTTTGCACTAGCACACCCAGGTCTCTCTGCACAGCAGCATGTTTTAATATTTTATCATTTAAATAATAATCCCTTTTGCTGTTATTCCTACCAAAATGGATAACCTCACATTTGTCAACATTGTATTCCATCTGCCAGACCCTAGCCCATTCACTTAGCCTATCCAAATCCCTCTGCAGACTTCCAGTATCCTCTGCACTTTTTGCTTCACCACTCATCTTAGTGTCGTCTGCAAACCTGGACACATTGCCCTTGATCCCCAACTCCAAATCATCTATGTAAATTGTGAACAATTGTGGGCCCAACACTGATCCCTGAGGGACACCACTAGCTACTGATTGCCAGAGAAACACCCATTAATCCCCACTCTTTGCTTTCTATTAATTAACCAATCCTCTATCCATGCTACTACTTTCCCCTTAATGCCATGCATCTTTATCTTATGCAGCAACCTTTTGTGTGGCACCTTGTCAAAGGCTTTCTGGAAATCCAGATATACCACATCCATTGGCTCCCTGTTATCTACCGCACTGGTAATGTCCTCAAAAAATTCCACTAAATTAGTTAGGCACGACCTGCCCTTTATGAACCCATGCTGCGTCTGCCCAAAGGGACAATTTCCATCCAGATGCCTCGCTATTTCTTCCTTGATGATAGATTCCAGCATCTTCCCTACTACCGAAGTTAAGCTCACTGGCCTATAATTACCCGCTTTCTGCCTACCTCCTTTTTTAAACAGTGGTGTCACGTTTGCTCATTTCCAATCCGCCGGGACCACCCCAGAGTCTAGTGAATTTGCAATTTCCCTAGCCATCTCTGTTAGCACTCTGGGATGCATTCCATCAGGGCCAGGAGACTTGTCTACCTTTAGCCCCATTATCTTGCCCATCACTACCTCCTTAGTGATAACAATCCTCTCAAGGTCCTCACCTGTCACAGCCTCATTTCCATCAGTCACTGGCATGTTATTTGTGTCTTCCACTGTGAAGACCGACCCAAAAAACCTGTTCAGTTCCTCAGCCATTTCCTCATCCCCCCCCATTATTAAATCTCCCTTCTCATCCTCTAAAGGACCAATATTTACCTCAGCCACTCTTTTTTGTTTTATATATTTGTAGAAACTTTTACTATCTGCTTTTATATTCTGAGCAAGTTTACTCTCATAATCTATCTTACTCTTCTTTATAGCTTTTTTAGTAGCTTTCTGTTGCCTCCTAAAGATTTCCCAGACCTCTAGTCTCCCACTAATCTTTGCTACTTTGTATGCTTTTTCCTTCAATTTGATACTCTCCCTTATTTCCTTAGATATCCACAGTCGATTTTCCCTCCTTCTACTGTCCTTCCTTTTTGTTGGTATAAACCTTTGCTGAGCACTGTGAAAAATCGCTTGGAAGGTTCTCCACTGTTCCTCAACTGTTTCACCATAAAGTCTTTGCTCCCAGTCTACCTTAGCTAGTTCTTCTCTCATCCCATTGTAATCTCCTTTGTTTAAGCACAAAACACTAGTGTTTGATTTTACCTTCTCACCCTCCATCTGTATTTTAAATTCCACCATATTGTGATCGCTTCTTCCGAGGGGATCCTTAACTATGAGATCCTGAATCAATCCTGTCTCATTACACAGGACCAGATCTAGGACCGCTTGTTTCCTTGTAGGTTCCATTACATACTGTTCGAGGAAACTATCGCGGATACATTCTATAAACTCCTCCTCAAGGCTGCCTTGACCGAGCTGGTTCAACCAATCGACATGTAGATTAAAATCCCCCATGATAACTGCTGTACCATTTCTACATGCATCAGTTATTTCTTTGTTTATTGCCTGCCCCACCATAATATTACTATTTGGTGGCCTATAGACTACTCCTATCAATGACTTTTTCGCCTTACTATTCCTGATTTCCACCCAAATGGATTCAACCTTATCCTCCATAGCACTGATGACATCCCTTACTATTGCCCGGATGGCATCCTTAATTAACAGAGCTACACCACCTCCCTTACCATCCACTCTGTCCTTCCGAATAGTTTGATACCCTCGGATATTTAACTCCCAGTCGTGACCATCCTTTAACCATGTTTCAGTAATGGCCACTAAATCATAGTCATTCACGATGATTTGCGCCATCAACTCATTTACCTTATTCCGAATACTACGGGCATTCAGGTAAAGTACACTTATGTTGTTTTTTTTTACCTCTGTTCTGAATCTTAACACCTCGATCAGTAACCTCTCCTAAATTATATTTCCTCTTAACTTTTCTCCTAATTTTCCTTGTCATTGAACCCATAATTTCATGTAACAACCTGCCGCGTCGCTTACCATTAATGTTTTTACTTCCAGTTTTATTCCTTTTAGTATTCCTTTTAATATAACTTCAGCACATAGTTGTTTGAAATGTTTATTTTAGTCAGTTTTATGAGAATAAATAACTACACATTCAACTAAGCAGTTGAATTTCTTTTTTTAGTTGCACAGCTGACCAAAAGAGTTTTCTAAATGTGCCTTTGATGTTTTAGACATTTTATGGACAGCCAAAGTCTACAGCTTCCAACCAGTGAGAAGTCAAATTTGATATCATTCTGATTCTGGGATAACAGCCTTTGGCCACCTCATCATGCCATTTCTAAGATACAGTCACTTTGAGAGACATCTTTTGCTCGCAAACACACCTACCAAAACATTACATTTATTTAGAACAATGGGCTGGATTCTCTGTTTCAGCGGCTAAGTGCCGGCTCAAATGGCTAATTTGCGGGCGGTTTACGGCGGACAAATCGGCACCGACCTCTCAGCGATTCCGGGACCTGTGATGGGCAAGCAGCAGTGGCGGGTGAAACTCTTGACTCCCACGCCGAACACGGCTGGAGAATGGCCGGGTCCCTGCGCCACGCATGCGCATGACGAGACCTGCAGCGGTCGTGTCGTACAACATGACCTGACTCTCCTTCAGCGACCCCACTGGCCACCCCCCACCAGTCCCCACAGCCCTCACGGAAGCAGGGGAATTGCCCATCGATCAAACTTGCTGGGCAATTCCCACAGGGTTGGTGTGTTGGGATATCTATGGTGTGTCAATGTCTATCACAGCTACAACAATCTGGAGACCAGAAGATCTGGGCCACTGTTTCTAGCTATCAATGCTGATCAGCCTAGCTCTAATAACAGGTTCTGTCTTTTATTCTAAACTCCTTGACCAGAGAAGCTATCAATCGCCTTTCTAGACTTGTATACTATGGGGAATACAAGCCTGTGCTACGCAACCTGTCCTCATGATTTAACGCTCTTAGTCCTAGTATCATTTTGGTGTCCACCCCTCCAAGGCCAATATCGCCTTCCTGAAGTGTAATGCTCCAGATGTGGTCTATCCATGGTTTGATAATTCTCACTTTTATATTTCATCCTTCTTGAGATAGAGGCAAACATTCCACCAATTGCTTTAAGTGATACCTCTGCATGGATCCTGAAATCTTTAGGCTCCTGACAATTCTGAGATTCTTGCCTTTCAGAAAATATTCCGATCTGTATTCAGTGAAAATTGTGGCTATCACACTTTGAGCACCATCTTCCACAGTCTTGTGCACTCACTTAATCTATCTAAATCCCTTTGCAAGCTTTTGCTCCTGTCTACATTACCTACTGCCACCTAAATTAGTCATTGCTATATTTGGACAGCACAAAGGTTTAATATGACTGCATTGTCCTTCAATCTGCCTCCCTAAAGTCTGTTTTCACTTGACAAGGGGAACCTGTTGTCCTACTCAGCTGCTTTTATTAGGCATCTTGGAAAGTGATTCTAACTTGCTCTGATTCACCTTATTCTTCTGCTTCCTTGTGGAAAAGTGCATCACCTTTGCTTGGCGTTCTGTTTCCATTCTCCCCACCCACTCTTTCTTTAGGGGCGGGTGTGAAACAGCTAGGCTGGATTTAGAACTAACTGTATACAGAATTGTACATGTTATTGTAATTCTGCAACTTGGTTGTCACTGGGTTGCACCTCATTTTATGGATTTGCAGATCTAATTATTTTAAGATAGCTGCAACAAAGATTTTCTTAATTAACGTCCCTGTGATTTTCTTGTTTTGCGTGAATACAGTAAGTATTTTAATTTTTCCTCAGTTGCACATCGGTAGAAATTTACGTTATCTCACGGTGATTTAAATACTAAGGATTACAATGATTTTGTCCCTCGTTTTCATCGTGTGAAGCCAAAGGTTCGACAAGGAGGAAATTTAGAAAAGGTTCCTGGCTCAAACCAGCTGTGACTTCTCACTATTGTGCAGAAACTAGTAGCGAGACCAGATTCAGACTGCACTGGTAGGTTTTATCTTTTGTTGCAGACAGAAGGGGGGGGGGGGGGGTTCAATTTAAACTGCCTCGTTTTCCTTACTCTCTACCTGTCCTTAAACAGAGGGATGTTTTATATTCTGATATCCCCCTTGATAAATGGTGGTGTATTTCCCCCAACCCTTAAATTTGGAAATGTTCCAATCCTGTATTAATGTTTTGCATACAAACTCCAGACAAGATGAAACTAAAAGGATTGATTTATTTTTACACGTAACGTGAGGGGTTTCGCAATGTCCACCCCTTTTCCCGCTCTCAATAAATGGGGGGTAAGGAAAAGGGTTCAGAGAAGTATCGGTTTTGTGTGTCCAGTGTCTGAAATCATGAGTCAACTGGAATGTTCCTTCTGAGGGGAGTTTGGCTGATATGCAAAGGCTTCGTTTTTCAAGAGTGAGACTTGCATAACAGGCAAAGGCATGTAGAATGAGTCAGTCAAGAGGCACGAGTTTGGAGGTTTGATAGTCTGTGTTCTTCCTGCTGCCACGGGCCTGGATGGTAAGCGGGGTCGGAGCTTCAGGCAAGTTCCAACAGATGATATCACAGTGCAGCAAAGGGAGAGGGTGGTCACGTGATACCTCCATGGTGGACACGGGATGTATATTCCCAAGGCTGGAGTCTGGACTGGTGTCAGGTTAACTAACTGCTGCTCTCTTTGCTGCTATTTGCAGTTGTGTATTTAGTGTTTCCTCAGAAGCACCCTTGGAGCTGAACTGGGGCACTTTAAAGAGAATGATGGCATGACGTTAATTTGGGTGGGCAAAAGGGAAGTCTAACATCTCAGCCTGTGTAGTGTTGACATTATCTTCTAAATAAAGCTCTATGTTTTGGTCAAGCCTGCAGATGCAGATTCTAGCTTGAAAGCACCACAAACTGTGTTGACCATTTGCATCATTATTGGAGATTACACCTTGTGAAGATTTTCTTGTGTTGAGGTAGCTGGTCCAGACTCCTTGGGCGTGATTCTCCACTCCCACGGCGGTTGGGAGAATTGCCTGGGCTGCCAAAATTTCCCGGGACGCCGGTCCGACGCCCTCCCGCGATTCTCCCAAGCGGCGGGAACGGCCCGGTCGGGTTTCGAGGGCCGCAGGCCGGAGAATCGGCGGAGACACCGAAAATGGTGATTCTCCGGCACCCCCGCTATTCTGAGGCACGGATGGGCCGAGCGGCCAGGCCAAAACCGCGGGTTCCCCCCGGCGCCGTCCACACCTGGTCGCTGCAGTCGTGAGCGGTGCATGAACGCTGGGGGGGCGGCCTGCGGGGGGGCGAGGGGGGATCCTGCACCAGGGGGTACCTCAGATGTGGGGTGGCCCGCGATCGGTGCCCACCGATCGTCGGGCCGTCCTCTCTGAAGGAGGACCTCCTTCCTTCGGCGGCCCCGCAAGATCCGTCAGACATCTTCTTGCGGGGCGGACTTAGAGAGGACGGCAACCACGCATGCGCGGGTTGCCGCCGGCCGCGTCATCTATGCGGCGCCGCTTTTACGCGGGCGACAAGGCCTGGCGCATGTAGATGACGTGGCCCCGATCCTAGCCCATTGTCAGGGCCTGAATCGGTCGGGATCGGGGCCGTTTCGCGCCGTCGTGAACCTCAACGGCGTTCACGACGGCGTGGCCACTTCGGCGCGGGAGCGGAGAATCCGCCCCTTGTCACTTGTTACCTTCATCAGGAGGGGCTGGTTTAGCACTCTGGGCTAAATCGCTAGCTTTTAAAGCAGACCAAGCAGGCCAGCAACACGGTTCAATTCCCGTACCAGCCTCCCCGAACAGGTGCCGGAATGTGGCGACTAGGGGCTTTTCACAGTAACTTCATTGAAGCCTACTCGTGACAATAAGCGATTTTCATTTTCATTTTTCATTTAATTTGTTAGTTCAGCAATTATCCAGCCCAGGGAAAAAAATACTTTTTATACAATATTCAAGTTGATGAATAAATATATTCCATCACGTCTTGACTGTGACACTTTCAACATGGAGATAACTTATACCATTGGGCAATTTGTTTTGTTGGGTTGCACTGGAATTTCCCTTTCAGCTCACAGATCTGTTTGGCCCTTGGCAGTGCCTTTACTAACACGAGTTATTCAGTCAAAGCAAACATTTTTCCACTCTTTCATAAACATGAGAAAGAGCAAGAATCTAGGGCTGGATTTTCCGGACCCCCAGCTGCATGTTTCTTGGAATTCTACACTCTGTGTAAGGGTCGTTAATGTTTGTTCCCCTTTATTTTAGTTTTGCCATTACATTTTTGATCCACGGACAATTGTCTTTAAGGCAGCCTGTGCTGGTTTGGACTGAGTTGGAGAATGACCAATGTCTTGGTTTGATTAATTTGGCTGATGGCCAGTGAATTGGTCCAAAAGACTGTGCTCTGCCCGGTAACAGGTGGTGATTGGATCTGATCCCCCTGGAATGTTTACAGAATCATGACAACTTCAGTTTGATTCCTGGCAGCCCCAAAGGACGACTTGCTTTGTTTTTCTCAAGAGAGACTGTGTTTCTGAACTGGCGGAAAGCCTGGATGAATCTGTTTTGAGGAGAACCATTGCTGGCTGTGCAGGCAAAGTTCAGAATCTGCTAAATCTCCCCATAAATGTCTTTCTCCAGAAGGCTTGTCCCCTGGTTTACTACCTTTTCTATATTAGAGGCCTAAAGGTGCACCACAAACTGAAAGAAAAGGTTTGAGGAAACCAGCTTTCGCGCTGGCTCGTTCTCTTGCTCATTCGCACGTTCTCTCTCATTTTCACATGCTCTCTCGCTGTTTCGCGCTCTGGTACTTTTGGGTATTTAGCCAAATGTATTTCCTGTGTATTTCATTATAGTTATCAATATAAATAAACAGCAATTGGGTTTAAACTTACAAACCTGGTGACTGTAATTATTGGGGAGCCAGGGTATTTTTACAAGAATTATTGGCTAGGGGACTTCCGGTGATGTCATGTAAGAGTGAGATGCACAAAACATGGCTCCCAGCAGAGTCTTTGTTATTGATCCCTTTGCTTGGTTTATCAGGTACTTTTAGTGTCCAAGCCAGGGTTGTTGAGTGGGTGGGCTCTTTCCTGGCGGCGGTGGTATGTCAAACTCGTTGACTAAAAGGGCTCCGGATGGCAGCTCATTGAAGGAAGGTGGAGGAGGAAAGATAACCGACGCGCCCATTACACTAGATATGTTGACTGTGGCAATGGCACAGGAGCTGGACATTAAGGAATCCTTTAAGCCGATGTTGAGGAAGCTCTGAATCTGATCTGCGAACAGTTGGTGAGAACCTTGAATGTGGTGCAAGCACAAGGTGAAACATTGAAGGAGATGGAAGAAGCCTTATCGTGGCACGGGACCAGTTTGCCTCACTAGAATCTGAGTTGCTGCTGGTGACGGATAGCAATAAAGGCCTGAGGTCCAAGGTGGAGGACCTGGAGAACCGATCGTGACAGCTAAACCTCGGGTTGATGGGGCTGCTGGAGGGAGTGTGTTTGAAGCCGATCCAGTACTTTGCCAAAATATTTTCTTGGCTGTGTGGGAGGGGATGAAGTGTTCACTGCTCCAGAGCTGGATAGAGCGCATCGGGCACTCCGACAAAAGCCAAGACTGAATGGCCCACTGCGAGCAGTGATAATCCACTTCGACAGTTAAGGGGAGGGTCTTGGAGTGGGCGAAGAAGATTCAGAATATCGACTGGGATGGGCCCACCTTGTGGATATACCAAGACTGAGCTGGCAAAGAAGTGTGCAGCCTTCAACAGAGCGAAGGCAGTGTTTTATGATGGTGTGCAATTTGGTGTACCCGGCGTGACTGCGGGTCACAATGGACTCAAATTACCCCTTCCTTTTGACACGCCGGAGCAGGCGGAGGCCTTTATCAGGGAAAACAAATTGGGAGTGCTATGGACCATGATATGCCTGAGCCCTGTGGGGTAATAAAAACAGGGATACTTTTCATTTGGAGGGGAGAGAGGATTGTTCATTTGGTGAGGGCTTGGGCATGGTGGTGGGAGAAGGGCGTGTTGACTATTCTGGGTGGGGTTGACTTTGGGAGGATGGCTAGCAAACGGGAGTGAAAGGCGGGGGGGGAGGAGCTGCAGTCTGTTGGGCCAGGTTGCATGGGGGTTGGTGTGTACTAACAGTGACCAGGGGCTTTTCTTGTCCCCCTGTACAGCCCTTAGGGTGGGGCCGGTAGCCATCTTAGTTGGGCCTGGGACCTAAGAAATGTGGCAGGAATATCGTACTATGGAATGGATGGCTCACTGGGAGGGGATCGAAGCTGGTCCCCTGGCACTGTGGAGCAACAGTGCTAACTACTGTGCTGCCCCAAAATGCTCACCAACTGATTTTAGGAGGGTCTTTTAGTTACATTTTGGATCCAAAATTGGACTGCTCCAGGCCTAAATTTCTGGTCACTTCGGGGATGGCAAAGTGCTTGCAGAATTCCTGGAGGAGACAGGGGGTTGGATCTGTGGTGGCTTATGAACTCTTGGTGGGGAGGCAAGGGGTTTTATTTTTTTTCACCGGTGCATAAGGTGTACTCCAGGATTAACGTTTTTTTGTTATGGGTAGGACCCTGCTTCCTAGAGTAGAGATTTGAGTGTTCGGAAATGGTCATCTCTGACCACGCACCACATTTAGTGGGCCTGAAGTTAGAGGTGGGGCGGGCGCAGCATATAGGTTGGAGGCTGGATGTGGGACTTTTATCAGATCTTGGATTTTGTGCGAAGATTTCTCGCGCTGTAGAGGCCTATGTGGAATGGAATGGGATGGTCTGACTGTCGACTGTGTGGGAGGCATTAAAAGCGGTGATACGGTGGGGCAGTAAACTGAAAGGGGATGGTTTGAGTCTGGGGAGAAGTCTAGCCACATGTTTGCTCATCAGTTAAAATGACAGGAGGCTGCCAGGGAGGTTGTGCAGGTACGGGAGCCAGGGGGTGGGCTGGTCTCTGCCCTAAACTGTCAATGACATGTTTCTGTCCTTTGAGGGGCTCTATAGGTTGGAGCCACCAGAGGACGAGCTGCTCTTGTCCTTCTAGATGGTAGTGGTCGTGGGTTTGGAAGATGTTGTCTCAGGGACCTTGGTGAGTTACTGCAGTGCATCTTGTAGATGGTACACACGGCTGCCACTATTCGTCGGTGGTGGAGGATTTGAATGTTTGTGGAAGGAGGAGCAATCAAGCGGCTGCTTTGTCCTGGATGGTTCGAGCTTCTTGAGTGTTGTTGGAACTGCACTCATCCAGGTAAGTGGAGAATATTCCATTACACTCCTGACTTGTGCCTTATAGATGGTGGACAGGCTTTGGGGAGTCAGTAGGATTCCTAGCCTTTGACATGCCCTGGTAGCCACAGTATTAATTGGCTAGTCCAGTTCAGTTTCTGATCAATGGTAACCCCAGGATGTTGATTGTGGGGGATTCAGCGATGGTAATGATATTGAATGTCAAAGGGCAGTGGTTAGATCTTCTCTTGTAGGAGATGGTCATTGCCTGGCATTTGTGTGGCGAGAATGTAACTTGCCATTTGTCAGCCCAAGCCTGGATATCATCCAGGTCTTGCTGCATTTGGACACGGACTGTTTCATTAAACTGAGGAGTCGTGAATGGTGGTGAACATTGTGCAAACATCCGCAAACATCCCCACTTCTGACCTTATGATGGAAGAGAGGTCATTGATGAAGCAGCTGAAGATGGTTGGGCCTAGGACACTACCCTGAGGAACTCCTGCAGTGATGTCCTGGAGTGGAGATGATTGACATTCAACCACCACAAACAACTTCCTTTGTGCCAGGTATGACTCCAACCAGCAGAGAGTTTTCCTCCTGATTCCCATTGACTCCAGTTTAGCTAGGGCTCCTTGATGCCATACTCGGTCAAAGAATATGGTGCACCGTCTTGAGAGTGTGCAAACGAACAACTTGTTTTTTGGGGCTGTTTAGGCTATACAGGGGGACGAGGCAGGGATGTCCTATGTCGCCTCTTCTGTTCCTGCTGGAGATTGAACTGTTGGAAATAGCTTTGAGAGCCTTGGATAAGTGGAGAGGGATTGTAAGAGGGGGTGGTGAGTTGAGAAAAGTGTCCCTTATGTGGTCGATTTGCTGCTATATGCAAGGCATCCTGGGCCAGATATGGGTGATATATTGGGCATATTGAAGGGGTTCAGCTCCTTTTCATATTAAACCTGAATGTTGAGAAGAGCGAGTATTTTGTGGTTTGCTCTTTGGAGGCTGGGCTGCAGTTCTGTCGGGCGGGAACTAGGTTTTGCTATTTTCAGGTCTGGGGCTGGGAGTGACTTAGCAAGTTATGAGCCTGGTGAGTATGGTTAGTGCAGATCTACAAAGGTGGGACAGTCTCCCATTGTTGTTGGTGGGCCACGTTCTATTACGATTACTAGACTGCCACAATTCGTGTTCTTGTTTCAATCTCTCCGAGTTTTTCTAACGTAATTTTTTCAGGAAATGGAGCAGCTTATAACTGGTTTCATTTTGGCAGGGAGAACCCCTTGGATTCGGAGGGGGTTCCTACAGCGGGAGAGGCAGGTGTGGGGTTGGTGCTGCCGAACCTGATGCACTATTCTCCATGTTAAAAATATGGCAGCAATTCCATCCACATTTAAAGTTGAGGGCAGTGTCAACATGAGCCCCTATCTGTAGGAATCATTTATTTGAGCCAGCAAAATTGGCACTGCATTTTGAGGGGTGGAAAGGCAAAAGGCTGAAGAAGGTGAGGGGCTTGTTTCTGGAGGGGCGATTTGCCAGCTGGGAAGAGTTGAAGGAGAAAGCGCGGCTTGGGAGATTGGTTGCGTTCAGGTATTTTTAGGTGCGGGATTTTGTTTGGGTATTTCCAACATTGCCGGAGCCACTATGGTCTACATTGCTGGAGAGGACACTCTCTTTTGTGCTGGGTCAGAGGAAAGCGACACGTCTGGGATATGTGGGCAGATCATGGGGGAAGACCAGGTTTCGGTGGAAGAAGTGAATGCCAGGTGAGAGGAGGAGTTGGTCCTTCGCAGGGTGAATGCGATATCATCCTGTGTGAGGCTGAGTCTGATTTCAGCTGAAGATGGTGTTTGGGGCACACCTCACCAAGGCCAGGATGAATGGCAGTTTTCTTAAGGTCGACGATAAGAGTGAGCAGTGTTTGAGAGGGCCTGCTCACCATATGCACATGTTTTTGTGGTCCTTTTTTTCTTTTTCCTCTTTTTTTTTTTGAGCACCATATCAAGTATCCTGAATGTTCATCTACAGCCATGCCGCTGGTATTTTTGGTGTGTCAGACCAGCGGAGCTGAGGACTGGAATGAGGGCGGATGCTTTGGCATTTGCCTTTTTGCTGGCCCGTAGGTGGATTTTGTTGAGTTGGAGGCAGACGACACCACCTAGCACCGCAGCATGGCCAGGTTTACGGTGAGGAAGTGCCACATGTCTGTCAGTGGCTTTTTCACGCAGCCACTACATTATCATTTCTGGGTTTTCTGACCGATTGGCTTGAGGAGGTGTAATGACAACCCGCATGAGTCGATTTCAACTCCAGTGTTTAAAGGACACTCCCAACATGCAACTTACTTTAAGAGTTTCGTTTATAACAACCAAAATAAAATATGATCAAAGTAACACTAGTAACATGAAGAAACAGATATTTTCAAAAGTACAGTGTTCGAGGCAAATGCAAAAAATAGCTGAATTAAACAATTTGCAGGGCAACAGTAATACTTGTGAGCACCTTTGCCATAGATCAATTGAATCCCTACAGTGCAGTAGAAGGCCATTCGGTCCATCAAGTCCACACTGACCCTCGAGCACCCCACCCGGCCCAGTCTCCCGCCCTCTCCCCATAACCCCACCTAACTTTTTAGAATGTTTTTCCTCGTAGTGGTGTGGATGCAACGCATGCACCCCGCCCCCCCGGGATAGGTGTGGGGCCGGGGTGACATCCCCCCACGGGACTGGGGCTGTGTCCAGGCACGGACCGTGATTGCCGTGGACAGTAAGCCAGCCATCTTGCAGCGCACCCCACATATCACCCACCTTGGCCCCTGGTTCTGCAGCGAGCCACTGACCATATGGGTACCACCCCCGCACCACAGTCCCCACTCTCCACCACACCACCCTCGCCCCCCCCCCCTCCCCTCCACCTGATGGCCCGCCCTAGGGAACTGCCCACAGTAGCCCAGTAGCCTTACAGGGGGCGCTGGTCAGGGGGTGCAGAGCATACCGCTGGCATGGGCAGCATCAGCTGATGGTACCCCTGGCAGTAGGGACAGGTGCCTGGGCCAGAGCTCCCATGAAACGGGCACAGCTGGGGCCCAGTGGTGCAGGGATGGGGGAGGGGTGGCATGCGGGAGCAGAGTCTGCAGTGCCAACCGGGGCCACCGTGTAGCCCGTTGGGCACAGGGGTATGCAACATGCGAACATGTCGGCCTTTCACTCCCTGCAGACAATGGATATTAGAATTCAACCAGCAGTGGTGGCCTTCCTCCTGGTCGCCGCAGCCCTGGCGATGCACTGCGGCTGTATGAGTTGGAATTGCTCAAGGAGGAGGAAGCTGCAGTAGCCCCAGAGGAAGATGAAGCAGCCGCTCAGGATGGAGAGCCGGCTACCCAATGGGCCGAGGAGGAGGTGCAAAAGAGGCTCTGCATGAGGCCTTGCATTCATAGGCAGCGCCTGTCATTCGAGGTTCTTCCGGACAGGGCATGCTGTCGGAGACGCCGGCTGATTAGGGGGACAGTGCGACCTATCCGCTGGATCATGGCACACATAGCACCGCAGGAGAATGGGGGAGGACACCCGCTCCTGGTGGACGTCAAGGTGATGGTCGCCCTGAACCTCTACACCACGAGGTCCTTCCAGGCGCCAGAAACCGGGATTTTGAGCTCAGTGCATCCGTGTTGTCACGGAGGCCCTATATGCCCCGCCGGCACAATACATCCATTTCAATGTGGACCGAGCCCGCTAGGATGCCCGGGTAGCGGGGTTTGCCACCATCGCAGAAAAGCCCCAAGTCCAGGGGTGATCATGTCTCCCTACAAGCACCTGCAGAAGGCGGGTCGCTCGTCACAAACCGGGTTTTGGGGGGGGGGGACACACGTGCCATGGGGAACAATAACTCAGCAGGGTATCACTTCCTCGCCCGATGCCGACCTCCATTCTGGCGACTGCCTTTCATCGCTCATGTCCAGACCCTTGGGGGCCGCAGATCCGGCAGTCCCCCTCCGGTCTTCTGTCGCTGCCAACGGTTATGGGCGGCCATTTACAGGTGGGGGGTAGGAAACGCACAGTGTTAGACAGGCCGACGCATGCAGCCCGGGGGTGGGTAGCTGGTGGCGTCAGTGGTCAGGGTGGCTGGTAGGGGTGCTAGCATGTGGTGCAGGGTGTTCAGCCGCCCTCCGGGTGGTTGGGGATAGGGAGTGTTAGTGCCGGGGGCACAGTGCTGCTCTCCTCGCTGCTATCTTGTTGGCTGAGATGGTGTGTGTGTGGAGTAAAGTGTGTATATGCGCCTGCAGCTTGTTAGCCTCCTGAGTGTCAATCGCGAAGCTGGCGAATACCGCACAGTTTCTCATTGGAATTGATTGTGTTCTACGTGGCGCCAGTGCTAACCGCTTAACGATCGTTGAATCGGCCCAGGTGCAGCACCTGTTCTGCTGTCATAAAAGATCACAAATTCTACCCCTGCGGCAACACTTTGTAGTGATGTCTGTATGTGCATGTACATAAGGGGGTTAATGTGTAATCAGTAGCACCAGATGATCACTAGAGGGCAGTACCAACAGGGATATAAAAACAACTGCATTGTGCCTCTCTCCTTCTCTTTTGGGTGTACTGTGACCAGAGCAGGAGTATAAGATTAGCTCAGATGGTTTGTGTAGTTAAACATAGTTACTGTATTTAGATATAGTTAACCTTTCTACTAGTTTTGATATTAAAGTAAAGAACTCATGCAATTATTGTTATACTCAATAAACCTTTTGTTACTACTGGCCGAGTTCGAGTCTCTTTCATCAAGATTCAAAAAATCTCATCAGCGACAGGTTTGAGTAACACATATTATCCTCCACAGTATATCCAAACATACTGCAAAACAGTGTAATAAAAGACACTTACTCTCAGGAACGGAGAAAGTTCTTCCTTTGTATGACACTTACCTCATTTTATTGCCTCGTGCTAAAATACTGGCCCTGACGTTTGTTTTCAGACCTCCTTCCTGCATCGTAGGGATCTATCGGTTTGCTTTCAGGTTGTAGATCTATCGAGATGCATTCTGAGCTTGCGAAAATACACTGTAACCCCTCTAGTCTGGAATTCTTGGGACAAAGTCATTTCATAGAATCATAGTATATCATAGAATTTACAGTGCAGAAGGAGGCCACTTGGCCCATCGAGTCTGCACCGGCTCTTTGAAAGAGCACCCTACCCAAGGTCCACACCTCCACCCTATCCCCACAACCCAGTTACCCCACCCAACACTAAGGGCAATTTTGGGCACTAAGGGCAATTTAGCAGGGCCAATCCACCTAACCTGCACATCTTTGGACTGTGGGAGGAAACCGGAGCACCCGGAGGAAACCCACGCACACACTGGGAGGATGTACAGACTCCGCACGGACAGTGAACCAAGCCGGGAATCGAACCTGGGACCCTGGTGCTGTGAAGCAATTGTGCTAACTACAATTTCTGGATTATAGAATAATTGAGTGCCTAACAACCAGTGTGTGGACCAGATATAAATATGTATCTGAGAAATAAAATATGCCAAAACTAGTCTTATGACACATGTAAAATGGATTGGTGCTGTTGGTGGATTTCAGATTATCTGACTCTTTCGATGGCCTTCCAGGCTGCTGGACACATTGAATTTGTTGTATCTTACATCTGTATCAAATGACTTTAGAATTGCATCAACGTTCTCTTAAGATTTGTTTATTCCTTGCAGCTTATAGAGAAGAAGTTGCCATTACATAGAGGACTCATAACTTTGTTAAATTGAACTACAAGTCCCCTTTAGCTTTGCACGAAGTATGGATATCTAAGCCATGAAATGGTTTTTAGAATTTAAGTACCAACTTCAGAGTTGAGTTTACGTTCCAAGATCTGTTGCTCCTCTGTCAATACAAAGCATCTGTGTTTGTTTCAATCTTTTAGCTTTTAGAAGGAAGAATGGGTATAAATTTGGTCTGGTAAGGTTGATGTGAAGTCCATGGTTCCTTAGGTTCGGGTGAGCGCAACTTTTAAATGCACTGCAGTAACCATTTTGGTGGGAAATTGTGGCAATGGCAGTCCTGCTCTTTCAGTTTGTGCAGCGATATTAACACAATGATTTGGGGTCTCCCCAGTGATATCTGAATATTTTTGGGTACTTTGCAACTGATTCCGAGCTTTGGCTAAGGTTTTTAAACCTTTTGCTTTTTTTTCTTGCCATGTCATGGCTGAGCTCGCGTGGTGCACATTCTAAACCCAGCTGGCCAGTGATTTTGAAATAGGGCTGCTCTTTTTCTCGCACTGAAGCTTTTTAAACTAGTCCTGGCTCAGAATTGAATTTTTTGCTCATCACTGCTAGATCTTTTGACTCTGCACCCTATGGGCATTTGCAATCTTATGGAATCCTCAGCTGCACCATGTTTTTTTTTCTTCTTCTGCCTTTCTGCTTCCAATTCTCCAAAGGAACTTCTGTCAGTTGATCTCCCTCTTGTACCTCCGTGTTTTCAGTCAGGTCAGAATGCTGCTCCTTTAATTTTGCAGCTTTTCAATTTCTGCTCCAGCTTCTTGAGGTTTGGGGTTTGTAGTACTATCGATCACACACGAGGCGAGACGTAGAGAACTTCAATCGAGGCTTTATTGAGCAGACTTGTTCAGACTTGTTCCCCAGCAGCTCAGTCACAGAATGCAGCTGCGGGGAGTAAACCGGTTCTTATACCCCGCCTATCTGGGTGGAGCCCAGTAGGCGGCAGATCCAATCGGGACCCAGCATCTGTCCTCCAATAGCTCCTCGGCATTCATGGTGTACCGTATTACCCCTAATACATACCACCACAGGGTTTTTCCATCAGCTGTATGTTCATTCGGTCTCAAAAGAGGTTATGACAACTGTAACTGTTTTCATTGATAACCCATAACTATGTACATATATACAGAGTGTAGCCCAAACTATGAGCTAATTCCATGTTTGCTTCTCGGTATCTGTCCAGTTTACAACTGACTTTGGTCTTTTTACATCACACTGTAGGTGGTCCTGTTGCCCAGTCCCACATTAACCTTTGCTATGCCAGGTATGTCGTGTTGGGTGTTCCGCTACACAGACGAACCAACACAGTTGCAGATGGTACAACTCTGTTTTATTAGTATCAATAACAACATCTGTAAAGTTATGACTGTGGTTCGTTCTTTACCCTTTAACCTGTGGACCCAGCCCTTACACTATCCTAGAGAGGCACTCAGCACATGGTGTATGTCTGAGTGGCTTGCTGTGATCTCTGTGCCCTGAGCTGTCTCCTGCTGGAATGAGCGGGAACTGTGGTGTTCCCCGTTTTATAGTGCGTGTGCTCTTGCTTGTGATTGGCTGTGATGTTGCGTGTGTGTTGATTGGTCCGTTGATCTGTCCATCAGTGTGTATGTGTGTTTGCACCATGATGTTTGTCTGAATATCATGACAAGGTACACTTATCCTACACGCATGATGAACTAAGGTGGGGGGACCAACGTGGAGCATAGACCTGTGGGGCTAAACAACCCATTTCTATGCTGTAACATTCTTGTAAAGGATATGGCACAAGTTGCTAAGGCAGTGGGGTGAGGTGATGGAGGAAACTGAGGTTCTTTTGCAGCCAGTCCGGATGAAATGATCAGTCGAATACCTCGTTACTTTAACATATGTTTATTCCTCGTCCGGGGCTAAGACCACTGTATCTCTTGAGAGTTACAACAGCAAGCCAAAATCAATACATCTAACAGCAGGATTTATACATGTTTGATTCATTTCTGAGGGCAGCTCCCTCACATTCCATTTTGCTGAAGGCAGCCCCCCTCGCATTTCATCTGTACCTTTAGTTTAATTATGATTATTTTCAAGCCTAGCGCAACCCTTCCCAAGGCCGTTACTGCAATTTGTCCGGTACAAAAACAAGTGATACAGCTTGCTACCAAAAGCCTGTAAAAGCCTGTCTTGACCTTTCTTCACACAAAGCTTTCTCTAACATTTTGTTTTTCCCATAAAGTTCCAATCCATCTTGAGCCAAACTCTCATTTCCCCCCTTTTATCATTTCATGATAACTTCTAATCCATAGTCAATCGTCTCAGTCTTTCCCATTCTATTTGCATTTCTATCATTTCCTCATATTCCTCTGCACTTTCTTTCACATCCATTAACTCTTCAAGGCGCACTTCATGGTGCTGCATTAACTGTTGAGAAATTACTGCTGCACTGACACTTTTACACAAGCATTTTGTTAGGAAGCTAAGCATAATTATTACAAGTATTGCAACTACCAGGATTACCAATCCATGCACTAGGTAAGACCCCCATGATCCGGCAAACAACCAATCTAACCACCCATCTCTTGATATTTCATGCAGTTTCTTAACCTCTTTGCGGATATGATCCACGAGGTGGGTGATGTTCTCCGAACTATCGGGGATGTAGGTGCAACATTCCGAACCGATCACGGCACAAGTCCCACCTTTGTTTGCAAGGAGGTAATCGAGGGCCATTCGGTTTTGTAGGGCTACGGTTCTTATCGCCACCATTTCATTATTTATCTCAGTCAATGCTTCAGTGGTGTCGTTTGCTACCTCCTCCAGGATTTTTGCTATCTTCCTTATTTCCTTCATTGCAAGAGCTACCCCGATAGGGGGAAGCAGGATCCCAAAGTTTTGTTGCGTTTCGGTTATTGCTCTCTTTTGTTGCTTCATCATTTGATAATGGTCGCCTAAATTGGTGAGGTGGTGTATAAAGGGGACTACATACCCCAGATAACAGGATCCCGTCCAATTCTCTGGCAGCCAGGGATATACCTTGTGGCCACAAATAAAGTACGTCCCATTGTATGAAGTGAGTTTGTCCACATCAAACCCTTGGGCCATCAGGGAGTACTTGAAAGTACCTGTCCTATTTGCATATGGGATGTCCAGTGTACACCCATAAAACCGAGGAGACGTATATACGGGATAAACCTCGGATATGTTGGCCACCACAAATCTGTGCTCGCATTGACTCGCACCTACAAATATCCCTTTAACCACATTCGTTACCAAACATATTATTCCCAGTGGTCTTCCCATGTTGGGGGTATTAGTGAGGGTAAGAAACGGAGGCTGGTAGGATTTGTTATAACTTGGTTGGTACCACATCTCAAAGGTGTTCATTGGATAGCCCCCCTCTTTCCAAGGTCTTGGGGATATGGGGAGAAACGATAAACTAGAAGCTGCCCCGCCGTCTGGGTGTCTTACCATAGATGCAATTCTTATAGTCCTGGGGGATTGACGAGTACCATCCTGGTAAATATACCATTCTACTGTTTCTGACAGGTTAAGCGGAACAGGTCTGAGGGGGATCCCTCCCTTAGCATGGGTCGGGATATGTGTACATACCCAGCAACCAGAAACATTCACATCCTTTGCGTACACATATGACATATACAGATACGTGTTTACATGTAATTCCCTTTTTTTCCGCAGCCTTGGTCAACGCATCCCAAGGGTAAAGTCTTTTTTTTTTTGTTTCTGCAGATATAGTCCCATTTACAGTTGACCTGATGACAGGGTAGGTTGCCCTTCGTCACTCCACTGATGAGTATGGTCCGATTGCATCATTGTACGTAGGCCAAACATCCGTCCGCAGGGGTCGTGTTCCAAGGTCCTTCTCCTGGGCCTTGACTGGTGCATTGTAAGGTGTCTCCTCGACAGAGGTGATGAGTCCGTCTTCTCTTGGGGCCACAGGTTCTTCGCTTGGCCTCTCCTCCCGTATCCAAAAGTCCCAGCAGGGTTACGATAATAAGGCTGTCCTTCATCCTTTAAGTGATGCTGAAGTTATTACCTAGGGTTCGAAACAGAGGGTTATTCTCTATTGCGTTTTCACAACCTTACAATGGTGGATGTGGATCCAGGCATTTCTGCCTTCCACTTTTACAGCAGTGGGAGTAGTGAGTAGGACCTGGTGTGGTCCTTCCCATCGGGGTTCTAATCCTTTCCTAACCCAATTACGAATCAGAATATACTCCCCCGGATTAATAGTGACAGAACTGGACAAGGGAGGTATCTCCTCATAAGCAGCTCGTACCCGTGAATGGAGGCCTTTTAGTACTTTAGTCAAGACTATCACATAGTTGGCCATTTCAGTAGTCATATGGTGAAACTGTACTTCCTTATGTTTCCCTAGATCCCAAGTAGTATGCAAGGGTCTTCCGTATAAAATTTCGGCGGGACTCAGTCGTGTCTTTCCAGCTGGGGTTGCACATATTTGGAAGAGGGCAATAGGCAATAATTTGAGCCAAGTGGCTCCAGTCTCTGCCTGTAGTTTTGCCAGTTTTGTTTTTAATGTCTGATTAGCTCTACCATTCCCGCTGCTTGGGGTCGGTATGCGCAATGTAATTGTTGTTTTATTCCCAGCTGAGGACAAAATTCCTCATTGATCTGTCCCACAAAATTAGGTCCATTATCAGAGCTTAATCGATATGGAATCCCAAATCTAGGAACAATTTCTCGCATCAAAACCTTTACTACCGTGGAAGCTTTGTTATCTACAGTGGGGTAAGCTTCTATCCATTTGCTAAATACATCAACAATAACATGTTTATAACATTGGCATCTTTCCAACTCAATGTAATCCATCTGTAGTGTCTCAAAGGGACCTTCCGGTAGTGCCGTTTTACCCATTTCACAGGGTATTGCTTTACCAGGATTATACTGCTGACATACTAGGCAACGACTGCTAATGTTTTGTGCTATGTCTTGCAGTCTTGGATGCCACCATGTTTTGAGCAATACATCACCTGTAGCTCGCGCACCACAATGAGTTGCAAAGTGAACACATTCGGTAACCCAGGCTGCCAATGCATCGGGCATACAAGTCTGCCCTGCCGGGGTGACCCACAATTTATTTACAGGATCATAACAACATCCCAATTCTTCCCATAATCGTTTTACACAGCCAGGAGCGTTCTCCTGTAATTGAATGACGTCAGTGATGGTCGGCATTGGCTTTTCAGAGGGAGACTGACCCTTAGAGCTTTTAGTCTGGCTCATCACTTTTGGTACCACCATGTCTTTTAAGCGAGAAGCCTCTTTGGCTTGGTGGTCCGCTTGCCGATTACCCGCGTCCACCAGGGTTTTGCCTGTCGTATGGGCAGCGCACTTTATTACAGCTATTTGTTTAGGGAGCATTAAAGCCTGTAGTAATTGTGTAACTAACTGTTTGTGGGATATCTGAGTGCCTGCAGATGTAAGAAATCCCCTGTTCTTCCATAATTGGCCAAAATCGTGTGTGACCCCAAAGGCATATCGGGAATCAGTGTAGATATTTACAATTTTATCTTTCCCTAATACACAGGCTCGAATAAGTGCAAAAAGTTCAGCCTGTTGGGTGGAAAAGGGAGTTTCAAATGCTGCTGCTTCAAGTGTTTTTCCTTGTTGGTTAACAATTGCATACCCTGATAATCTATCCCCCCTTTCACCGATGGATGAACTAACATTGGTGAATAGGTTCAGATCAGCATTTGGTATTGGAGAATCAGTGAGATCATCGCGTAATGACGCATCGTCTTGTAAGAGAGAAAGACAGTCATGAGTCGGGGACTCAGTGGCGTTAGGCGGGTCGGAAAGGAAACTAGCGGGGTTAGTAGTAGTGCAGTGCCGGAACTGAAGTTTCGGGTTACTGAGGAGATAAATCTCATATTTATTTTGACGTGCCATAGTTAGGTGCTGAGTCTGAAGTTGACCGAGCAGGGCTGCGACTGAATGTGATCTATAAATAACAATATCCTGCTGAAGAGTGAGATTAGCTGCTGACTGGAGACTGTTGTAAATAGAGGCTAAAATCTGAGTACATCCAGGATAGCCGAGTGCAACTGGATCAAGTTTAGACGAGTAATAAGCTATAGGACGGTGGCGATCCCCATGTTTCTGGGTAAGTACCACGGTGGCACAACCGGCTAAAACAGTACAATAAAGTTGGAAAGGTCAATCATAAAGGGGGCATCCTAGTGCTGGCGCCCTCATTAAGGCGTCTTTTAGCCGATGGAAGGTCTCTTGGGCTTCCGTACTTAACTGGAACTCTCCAGCGTTATTGGTGTATGGGGTCAATAGCCGGGTATCTAGGGTGATATTCGGAATCCATTGCCGACAATAATTAACCATTCCGAGCCATTTACGGACATCCTTGGCCGTTGTGGGTGCAGGGTACTGACAAATGGGCTGAACTCGACTTGGTGATAGCTCCCGTACATCGGCGGATAAAAGGATACCCAGAAACCGGACTGTTGGTTGGGCTACTACTACTTTGGCGGGTGACACAACGTATCCTAAAATTGAAAGGTAATTTAATAATTGAGCCGTATCTTCTTTACAACTTTGTTCTGACGGGCTTGCGATCAGTAAATCGTCAACATACTGTACGAGGGTGGATCCCTCTTTTAATTCCAGGGGCTGTAATTGTTGTTGGAGACAGCGGGAGAAAAGAGTAGGTGAATGTATAAATCCTTGAGGCAACGTAGTCCATGTGTATTGTTGATTTTGATATGTAAAGGCAAAGAGATACTGTGAATCCGGGTGCAAGGGGAGTGCGAAAAAGGCATGCTAGAGATCCACCGGGGAAAATGTTGTAGCGTCCGCTGGGACTTGGGCTAAAATGTGGGCTGGATTTGGGACCAATGCGTGAAGGGGTTGCACCATGGCATTAATTGAGCGCAGATCTTGGACGAGGCGATATTGATCTGGCTTGCCGGGCTTCGGGACTGCTAGTATTGGAGTATTACAAGGAGAGTGACACGGAACCAAAACTTGTTGCTGAATAAGATTCTGTATAAGTGCATTCTACAGGGATAAGTGAGTATAAGTGAATTCTACAGGGATAGTCAAGAACTGTCAACTTAAGAGAACTGTCATTATTCTGAATATTGCTTTATTAATTTTAAGAAACCAACATATCTTGCTAGTAGTGCCTTCTTTAATAGAATCGACGAATTCATCTACAGAAAACCTATATGTTTAATAAGTTATTGTGTTTGATATTTTAAAATAAATGTTTAGAATTAGCCTGGAAATTAAAACTTCAAACAATGTGGAAGCTGGTTTTAAAAAACAAAACAACTCTAATTAAAAAGAACAGATCGTTCAAGGACATTTGATAACGGGAATTTGGCAGCAATCCAACTTTTACTCCCAGTCCATTTGAGTGACAAATATATATATTTTTTAAAGTTTGGAGATGCGAATGGCATCATTCTAAGCTATACGCCTCTTTTTGTCTCTGCAAGAAAATTAACCCTTTCAACAAGCTTTTGGGGATAATCCAGAAGATGTCAAAGTGCAGAATGTTGTACTTTCATTCCCAATAACTCTAAAGAAGTTAAAGATTTGGCATTACATATTCAAAAAGAAATCAAAAACTTGATCCACCCCAATTTATCTTCCAACTGTACCCCCAATCGATGAATTTGAGCTGAAATACTATTATTGAAATGTTACTGATCAATCAACTGTTTGACTGTATTATATTGTATAATTTATTAATACTGAATCAGTAGTATCAAATTTGATTAATTTATTAATTATAATAATTATTTTGAAATGCCTGGTTGTTGGGCCCGGGGGTTGGCAGGGTTGTATGCTATATTGGGAACTTGCCGGACAGGAAACTGACACTGCGGTTGATAATCGTCTGGGTAATCAGGGAAATCCACCTCTAGTGCCCCCTCTTTTCCCGGGACTAACTCTTGATTCATCTGTGGGAATTGATTAGCACGGGTTTTAGAACGAGTGCGAGTCGCCGGACATCCTTGCGACGGCGGAGGTGGTGGTAGTGGCGGGGGGAGCGGTGGATAAAGAGCTTGAATGTACACATCTTTAATGTAATTTCTAACATGGTCACACCAGAGGAATAAAGAGATTTTTGTCTGAAACATCATTTGTTTTAGAACAGTTTAAACTACAATCAGAACCCTGGGAATGTAAGGTGGAGGCGGTCTTAGTGGCGGTGTAACGGTCGGTTGTCCCCTATTTGCCAATTTTCAGGGTCATCCTCATCGTCTCCCTTGGTCAAGGCAAGGCCGGACATTTGACCGTACGGTCCTGATTTAGAAATGGGGGTTTTACAGACTTTGGTCTTTTTCTATGGTGGGCACATTCTTTTTTCAAAACTTCCGCAGTCTTAACAATTCCCCCTTCTGTTAATTCAATACCCAATTTTAAAAGCGTTAGCCTGCCAATTAGCCAATAAAGATGTAATTTTTACATTTTTGGCAGTACTCCCGCCGTAACTCAATCAATTTCTTAGCCGTGGAGCTACGGTTATGTTGCCAAATAATCTGCTGTCCCTCTATAACCGTAGGCAAATCTTTTGATCCTCCCAGGAGCCATTCCCCTTTCCCAAATTCTTATGCAATTCTACCGATAACTGCCGCAGCTACTGAGAATGTTCCGGATACTGTTCACAAAGAGTTTGAAGCGCGCTTCCACTATCAGAGGTACTATCTAAAGTATTACCCATTGTTTCCTATCCTCGGATGATCCTTGTGGTTTCCTATTTAATTTTGGTAGCGATCCTAAATCGCCTATTCAATCAGAATTTAAACGGGGTTATCCTGCCCCGTTGCCCAATCAAAAGGCTAAATCAAATTGTTCGAAAGTGACTTTTAGAAGGTCAAAGTCTGGAAATGAAACATGAAAAGAGAGAGAGAGAGAGGACTGATTTAAACAGACAGACAGATTCAGAGAATTAAAGACAGAACTAACGGATTTAAGAAATTGTTCGAGTGTTCCGACAGGGTATGCAACGGTGAAACCCTGTTTATTATGTTTCCTTTAGGTGTTATCCGCACCACCATTTAAATTTTATAATATATAATTTGGACAGAGTTATCCGTTCTCCGTAATATTCAATCTGATCAACCCGAAGTGTCGAACAAGTGTAGACACCGGTTGATATACTTATTTATCGAAAACCACCTTTTATCGCGAAGGTATTAGGCAACCCTAAGGATCATCGTCATTCATCTACCCAGAGATTTAAGGAGGATTCTAACCTCCCAAGGTTTCCAACCCTTGACTTTAGGAAGGATTTTAACCTCCCAGGGACTCCAACCCAGACTGTTTAGGGAGGACTCTAACCTCCCAAGGTTTCCAACCCGGGACTTTAGGAAGGACTCTAACCTCCCAGAGACTCCAACCCGGGACTTTAGGGAGGACTTTAACCTCCCAGGGACTCCAACCCAGACTGTTTAGGGAGGACTCTAACCTCCCAAGGTTTCCAACCCGGGACTTTAGGAAGGATTTTAACCTCCCAGGGACTCCAACCCGGACTGTTTAGGGAGGACTCTAACCTCCCAAGGTTTCCAACCCGGGACTTTAGGAAGGTCCAACCTTCCTGGGACTCCAACCCTTTCAACCCTTCTTCGTAACGGGTTCGCCGGACTGCTTTGATTTCGTCAGCGTCTCCACCGAAACCGAACAGCAGGGCGTGGCCACACTCGGGACAGCAGAGGGGAAATCAAAGTGGTAACGAAGGTTACTCACGTTTGGTGGCCAATTCCCTCCTCAGCGTCCGAATGCGATCAGTCTGTTACGGCGTCAGGTTCCAGGGAGGCTCCTTGAAATCCCACTTCTGACACCAAATGAGGATTCTTTTGCAGCCAGTCCGGATGAAATGATCAGTCGAATACCTCGTTATTTTAACATATGTTTATTTCTCGTCCGGGGCTAAGACCACTGTATCTCTTGAGAGTTACAACAGCAAGCCAAAATCAATACATCTAACAGCAGGATTTATACATGTTTGGTTCATTTCTGAGGGCAGCTCCCTCGCATTCCATTTTGCTGAAGGCAGCCCCCCTCGCCTTTCATCTGTGCCTTTAGTTTAATTATGATTATTTTCAAGCCGAGCGCAACCCTTCCCATGGCCGTTACTGCAATTTGTCTGGTACAAAAACAAGTGATACAGCTTGCTACCAAAAGCCTGTAAAAGCCTGTCTTGACATTTCTTCACAGCTTTATCTAACATTTTGTTTTTCCCATAAAGTTCCAATCCATCTTGAGCCAAACTCTCAAAACCATCTAAGAACAAGAATTTTCTTTAAGTCAGTGAGGATAGGAGTGGTGGATGAGCGTGTTTGTAGCATGTTACTTTAGGTGAAAGATTGGCGGTTGAAAAGGAGGAAAGTGGGGAAATCTGGCCCAAGTTGCTAAAATATAAACATTGATCCGATTGCATTTAAATATAAGGGCATGTTTTAAACATAAGGGCATGTTTTAAACAGTCAAATAAAATGATTATGCATTCTTCAATATTAAACTATGTTTACCAAGACCGGATAATTGCTCTTGGATGCCTTGGTCAGTACTTGGTCACAGGTCACTACTGAATGTAAACCTGAGTTTACATCCTATTGTAATGCCAGACAGTCCAAATCCGGGCAGGAAGGGAGTGAAAATACTGGGAGGTCACACTTTGAGCAGTCCTAATGCTACAAAAAGCTACACATTTCCTGAAATAACGTGCCAAAATAAACTTCCTTTCATGAAGTCTTTTTAACGTATAGGTTCAGAGGGTGTTAGAACAAGAAGAAGAAATCTGATGTTTGCTGTTATAATGGAATAAAGAAGCTAAGCATTCCTGGGTTACTGCTGCAGCATTGTGTTTAAACACAAATTTCTTCGGTTAGTTTTGTGTTTCATTATTGCATTAGTATAGTAACAGTGAAACCCATTGTAGTAATTGCTTTAATGGTTTTTGTTATCAAAAGTAGTGCTGATGAATTGCCACAGTTACAATAAGTCCTTGCAACTGCTTTTGTTTAAAATTACTTTCTGTAAATGGAAATATTAATGATTGGTATGTTACTTAGAAATGTGATGACATTTAGTCGTCAAAGCAAACATCCCAACTACAATATCTCAATCTCACTGGTCTCTCTTCAATGTAGTGCTTTTCTGAGGTGTGATTTGGAATTGTCTCAAACTTGCTATAGACTGGACTGGACTGGCAAGTTTCTTTTATATTTTGAATTGTTAACCACAGCATAGTGACCAAGTTGCTTTTGCAGCTTATAGGGAAGAAGTTGCCATTACATAGTGTACTCATAACTTTGTTAAATTTGAACTTCAACTCCCCTTTAGCTTTGCACAAATGGTTTTTAGAATTTAAGTACCAACTTGAGAGTTGAGTTTACGTTCCAAGATCTGTTGCTCCTCTGTCGATACAAAGCATCTGTGTTTGTTTCAATCTTTCAGCTTTTAGAAGGAAGAATGGGTATAAACAAAATATCTCTTTAACTTTGCCATCGCCTTGCAGGTGCTTTTCTAACTTTTACTATGTGAGAATTATTTTTATTTTGGTACATATTTCTCTGGGAACAATCATTTAGATTCAGCAGAGAACCATTGCTCTATTGTTCCTTATTTTTATTAACATTTGTGATACCTTCATTTCTGCTTCTGAATCCGATTTGACAATGGTATTTTCAGACTGAACAGATAACAATCAAAAAAGCCTATGGGCACTATTTATTATGCACTTTCAAGAATTGGATAACATCGAACATTAGTTGGGGGGTGGGGGGGGCGGGGGGGCTGTGTAGATTAAGGGTGACTACGGGTAATCCCTGATTCCTTTTTGTCATTTGTTTATGTAAACATGCGGGCTGATGTTTGGGGGTTGGTGGGTAGATGGGAGCGTTGTTATTATGGGGATTGACATATCTTGCTGATTATTGTTTATTGTTGATGGGTGTAAATGTGGGAGAAAATGTGAAAAAGGAGAATAAAAATATTTTTTTAAAGATTTTTTTAAAAGACTGCACCAAAACAATTGTTTGTTTTAAAGCGATCAAACTTTCGTTGCCTACTATTGAAATCTGTGCTTTCAGCTGTCTCGGTCGTACAGTGGGAATTCCGGGCGGGATTCTCTGATCTTGAGGCTAAGTGTTGACGCCGTCGTAAACGCCGTTGTGTTTCCCGATGGCGTCAACATGGCCTCAGGATCAGCAATTCTGGCCCCTACAGCACCCCATGCCGCAGCGACCCATGCCGCTCCAGCCTCAACAGGGCGCCGTGGGGTGCGCACATGCGCAGTGGTACTGGCGCCAATGCGCGCATGCACAGTGGCTCAGTTCTCCGCGCCGGCCCCGACGCAAAATGGCGTAGGGCTACAGGGACCCATGCGGAAGAAAGGAGGCCCCCAGCGAGAGAGGCTGGCCCTCCGATCGGTGGGCCACGATCGCGGGCCAGGCCACAACGAAGCCCACACCCGGGGGTCGTACCCCCCTACACCCACACAGGCCGCCCCCGGACCCTTCGTTGCCGAGGTCCCGCCAGCTAAGAGCAGGTTAGAACGGTGCCGGCGGGACTCGGGTTTTCTGTTACGGCTACTCGGCTGTAGAGCGGCCCCCGGCCAGCGTCGGGGCGGCGGGGCGCAATTTGTGCCTGCCGCAGCGATTCTCCGGCCCGGCCCTCAGCTGAGGGAATCCTGTCCTCTCTTCCTAAACGTCTCTTCAGTCACCTACCTTTTCAACATTCTCCCAAAAATCTATCTATTTGACTCGCGTGATTCTCCCAAAGCATTTCTAGTTAATTTGTGGCGGGCTTTTCAGCTCTGCCGGCGTGTTCCCCACCGCTATTCAATGTCACTTTTTTTGGGCACCGCTGAGTTTCTCACCGGTTTAGCCCACCATTAGAATTATTTTTATCACTGGGGAGCTGAACTCAGAGAGCGGACCGCCATTTTGAAAGGGTGCCCCGATCTCGAAGTGAGCTTGCCTCTTCAGGCCCCCATACCGCACCCCTTCCCTTCCAGGACCCCCAACCTCCAGAGGTCCCTAGCTGCCCCGCACATCTCCAACGCCCTTGTCAGTGCCATCATGGCATCTGGGCACCCTTGCATCTTGTCAGTGCTTCTGCCAGCTTGGCAGTGCCAAGGTGGCCATGTTCCAGAGGGAGGGTCCCCCTGACCACCCAGGGATCTCTGATGACTCAGGAGACGCCCCCGGTGCTGTTCCGCCTGGTCCACGTTTGTGTGGACCAATGCTGAACGGCACCCAGCTGCGGCCTTGCTGGGGATGCTGGTGAATACCACGTACATTCGCAAATGTACGCTGGTTTAGCACACTGGGCTAAATAGCTGGCTTTTAAAGCAGACCAAGGCAGGCCAGCAGCACGGTTCAATTCCCGTACCGGCCTCCCTGAACAGGCGCCGGAATGTGGCGACTAGGGGCTTTTCACAGTAACTTCATTGAAGCCTACTTGTGCCAATAAGCGATTTTCATTTTCATTTTTTTTTTTCAAAAGTTGGTTTAAAACCGGCTTCAGCATGCGCCGTTTGGTCCCACTCCTTCTGGGAGGGTTTCTGTCTCCGACGCCTCATGGGACTTGGGTGAATCCCGTGAGGCGTGAAGACTGCCGGGAAGCCCGTGAGAGGCTCTCCCGGCATTCACCGGCCACACCCATGCTCAAGCAAGACCGCAACAAGGCCGGTGGATCACGCCCCTAATGTCTCCTTTGGCTTGATGTCCATTTTTGTCTGATTTACACTTTTGTGGAGCACTTTTTTTCTCTTCCCATCCTCTACATATTTTACCTTAACCATCATTTAATATTTTTGGCGGCTATATGGAAGCTGTAAATATTTGAGCTTTTAACCTGTTTCAGTATAAAATGGTCGCATGATAAATGCAGAGAAGAATATGTCAGCACTGTGTTAATACATGCTTCTTAATGATACAGCCATTTTTTGTGTAATATAATTATTGAACGATTAATGGTCAAAAATTAAAACTTTTGATCGAGTGCAGACCTTGAGTGAACATTTTAATATACTGCTGGCCAACAAAGCACGTGTGCATTTACGTAATGTTATTTTCTCTTACATTTGAGTACTTAAATTCAGATTGCACCTATAAAACTGCTCATTGTGGCTAATAGTAAATATTCATAAAGCACATGCAATTTTAATCCCTTTTCAGCATTAATAGCCCACTGTAAGTGCCTGTTGTCAACAATAGCCACAGTTAACTTCTAGATAGTTATTCTATATTTAAACTGGAGGTCTGAATGGCTTACTATGTTTATAATGACTATTTTCTGATCTTGTGGGTAGATGTGAACTCCGAAAGACTGAGTGCAACCTAAATGTCTGACTTGATTTATCTGGAGCTCTGTTCTAATTAATTATCCTCACCAGACTCGTCTTTGACCTAATAAATGTTGATATTTAGTCTATGATTGCTATTGGGGTGTCTTGGAGACAAAAATGGTTGAAGTAGTGGTTCAAATATAGATTGGGCTGTGGTGGGAATCTGAGGATGAAGTAGGAAACCTAATGACCAGTTAATTGCTGTAAATCATGATTGACAGTAATCATTGATTCTCTATCTTTTACTGAACACGGCATTCATCTTGACTAGGAATATAGCTTCACTGATTTATTGCAGCAACTCCTGTCTTTGTCAAGAAAGAAAAGCCGTCTCTGCTCAGAAACCTACATACTTTTCTACCTTTTGTGCCTGGCTGACCCAACTCTGAATTGGTTACTTAACAAGCCCTCTGATAATTTTGCATGTTGCTAAAAGTTCATTCGGTCACGTTGACATTTTTAATGTGAAGGTATGTGCCGTCTCTCCAAATTGCTAGCAGGAAGAAAAGGAAACATTTTTTGTCCCGGTCTTTTAATTCTTATCTGACTCCTCCATTCTCTGACCTGCATTTCTAAAATGTAAGAGGCAGCCATTGAATTCAATTTTACAACAAACCTAGAGTAGAAGGGTTCAATTTTTAAAGTATGCTTCACTACGGCTTCTGCTTTATGTGCTGGTAAGATAAACAGCGGAAAAGGGTGTGAGTGAGAATTAACCATAAAATTAAATTTTACAGCAGAATTGGGTAACCCAGATCGGACCCAACACTGGAAACCACTTCATTTCTGATTCTTAAGGTTGGATATTTTTATTTCCAGCCTTTTGTAATGCTGTGATTTACTCTCTCTCTCTTTCTCTCTATCTCTCTCTCTCTCTCTCTCTCCACCTCTCCTTCAGCAAGTTCTCATGGGGTGAGGGGAAAAAGAGAGACAAATAGCAAGACTTATCAAATAAAGGCACAAGGGGAATGCAAGAATCCTACCTCCCACACTGTTGGAAAACACCTGAGATACAGATAATGGAAGAGAGTGGGATACAAAGGCCACCAGAGGGAGACAGCAAGAAATAAGACAACCAACAATGGAGATGTTGGTTGCTGCGTGTTTTTCACATTTTTGTTTCCGGCGACCCACTTTTACCGAATGGTCAGCCTTCGACCCACAACACAATTTTTTGAAAAAATGTTGGTCTTCTAAATACTGTTTCCTGGTACAGCATGCACTGAAATGAAGATGTTTAATATGTTCTGCATTCACAAATAGATGGGAATGGTATCCATGTTCAAATAGAATGTTGTACCACAGTGTAGTGTTTTAATTAGTAATGGGAATGTATGTCGGCTGATTGGGAACATTAAAAATTCTCGTGAGTGGAACATGATTTGAAGTATGCACAACTCCTCGTTTCCTAGTTAGAAATAATTCGCTGGTCAGAATGAATCCTTTCTTCTTGTTCAATCTGCGGGGCAGTTGAAAGTGGGCTAGACCGCAAAGGTTCAATTACCACCCGTGTGAACGGGTTTAAAATAGACCAGTGCATTCTGTTCACCTCCTGGTCTGATGTTCTTGGAGGTGTTACTGAGAGGCCGGATTCCCATCTCCCGCATGGCCCTGGGAGGAGTTGCATTGAAATCGAATTGCCCTAAACCAGATGGATCCCTCCACAACAGAGGAGCAACAAGCTAGCTAGAGTTTGTTTACAAATCAGTGAAACCCGTTTTTTCTGTTTACCCACAATGAAGAGAGAGAGGAAATGATCAATCAAACGCGGAATCTTCCTAGGCGTGTTTTAATTACACCGATTTAGCCAACACTTATTTTAATGGAGCTGCAGGTGAGGTGACAAATAAATGAAACAATGAGCCTATTGACCTTCATCAATGAGCTGCTTTTTTGCTTTCACAACAGAATATGAGAAAGAGAGAGTGTTCGGTAGAATGTGACTTTGCGTTCAGGGTAGAATGTGACTTTGCGTTCAATCAGCGGAATTCTGCCAGTGGCGACAACGCTCGGGAAAGGTTTGGGGCACGATTCAATGAATAGGTTTCAAAGTGTGATAGCGAGCGGGAACTGCTGCGAGCCTCCTGTCAAGGCCATCACTGCAATCCAACGTTAATTGGTCCACTTAAGGAGATCCTATGGGCTTCACACAGCAAATCATGGTTCGCCAGCTGATTCGCCAGGACTGCACTCACCAGCACCCGGTAACAATGGAGAGCAGCACTTAATCTGCTCTTGCTCAGCTCACAGCCCTGGCGCCAAGACGATCAGCCCCACAATTCAGGGATGCAGACCTGGGGAGATAGAGACCAGGAGGGGATGTCCTATTCCCCTGAGGGTTCTGGAGGGTAAGCCACCGAGCAGCCAGTGCCACCTGGGAGGAAGTGGCAGCGGCTGTCAGCTCGGGCCAGCATCACCAGGAGGACCAGCACAAAAGGTCTACACTGGGCCGCACGGATTCTTCTCTTTTCCCCTCTCCCACCCAAGCGGTGTTGGGAGAGGGCCCAGACAGGCAGCGGGCTGCAAGACATCAGAACCTTCATCAAAATCAGAATCCTCACAACCTTCAATGAACGGGCCTGGGTGGTTACGGCCGTGACCAAAGACAGAACGGTCACCAACATGGAGGTTGAGGGGAGTATCCACCAGGCCGCACCCAGATGGACTGTCAAACATGAATTGTTGATGCCATTCGGACTGACATATTCCTTCCACTGAGCACATGTCTGTTATCCCCCAGGACCTCCAGCCGATGGCGCCTTGCACTCACCCGGGCCATCTGAGAGTGCCCTGCGTCAGCAGAAAGGGGTTCCACTCCCTGAACCCAGTTTGTGTGTGAGCACCATCTTAAGAGTATTCATGCTTCATGTATTGGGGTGTACTGCAGGGCACCACTGGAGGCATCGGAACTGCATCTTGACGAGTCCGATGCATCGCTCAATGACAGCCCAGGTAGCTCATGGGCCTTGTTGAATCGGGTCTTCGCATCAGTCACTGGCCTCTGTACTGATATATTTAACCAGGTCCTCAGTGGGTACCCGTTATCCCCCAAGAGCCAACCAGCCATCCTGGGGTGGTCCTCAAAGAGGCAGAGGGTGTCTGACTGCCCCAGGATGTAGCTGTTGTGCACGTTTCCTGGGAAGCGTACATACACATGCATGATCTAAAGGTGGTGCTCGCGCACAAGCTGGATGTTCAGGGAGTGGAACCCCTTCCTGCTGATGTAGGACACTCCCAGATGGCCCGGGTGAGCGCAAGGCGACATGCGTGCCATCTAGCCCTTGGACATGGAGCATTCAGGCGATAGTGGAGATTCCTGCTGCCCAGGCATCTTGTTGGGCTTGGTCTAGGTCAAAGTTTATATAGCTTGCCTGGGCAAACAGGGCATCCGTTACCTGTCGGATACACCTTTGGCTGTTGCTTGTGAGATGTCGCAGAATTCTTGGAATGATCATAAGATGTAAAAGTTCAGGGCTGCGGTGATCTTGGCGGCCATCGAGAGTAGGTGTCCTCGTCCTCCTCCGCGTGGTACCAAGTCTTGGATATGTTAGAACATGAGTACTATTGTTGGAATACAAGAGTATGCTTGCAGAAAACATAAAAACTCACTGCAAAAGCTTCTATGTGAAGAGAAAAAGACTGATGAAGACAAATATAGGTCCCTTACGGTTAGAATCAGATGAGTTCCTAATGGGCAACAAAGAGATGGCAGACCAGTTGAAAATTACTTTGGATCTGTCTTCACTAAGTGGGACACAAATAACCTTCCGGAAATACTCTGGGACAGAGAGTCTAGCATGAAGGAGGAACTGAAGGAAATCCTTATTAGTCAGGAAATTGTATTGGGGAAGTTCATGGAATTAAAACCCGATAGGTCACCGGGGCCTGATCTGCATCCCAGAGTACTTGAGGAAGTAGCCCTAATAGTGGATGCATTAGTGATCATTTCCAGTATTCTATGCACTTGGATGAAATAACTGAACTGAACTGAACAGGCGCCAGAATGTAGCGACTAGGGGCTTTTCACAGTAGGGGCTGGTTTAGCACACTGGGCTAAATCGCTAGCTTTTAAAGCAGACCAAGGCAGGCCAGCAGCACGGTTCAATTCCCGTACCAGCCTCCCCGAACAGGCGTCGGAATGTGGCGACTAGAGGCTTTTCACAGTAACGTCATTGAAGCCTACTCGTGACAATAAGCGATTTTCATTTTCAATTTTTCATTTCAAGTGGGGACAGGATCGGTCCAAGTCAGCATGGATTCACGAAAGGGAAATCATGCTTGACAAATCTTCTGGAATTCTTTGAGGATGTGTCCAGTAGAGTGGACAAGGGTGAACCAGTGGATGATCTGGGCTTTCAAAAGGCTTTTGACAAGGTCCCACACAAGCGATTAGTGAGCAAATTTAAAGCTCCTGGTATTGGGGGTAATGTATTGACATGGATAGAGAACTGGTTGGCAGGTTGGCAGACGAAGCAAAGAGTGGGAATAAATGGGTTCTTTTCAGAATGGCAGGCAGTGACTAGTGGGGTACCGCAGGGTTCAGTGCTGGGACCCCAGCTGTTCCTAATATACATTAATGATTTGAATATACATTAATGATTTGGACGAAGGAATTGCATGCAACATCTCCAAATTTGCAGGCGACTCTAAGCTGGGTGCCAGTGTGTGCTGTGAGGAGGATGCAAAGGGGCTGCAGGATGACTTGGACAAGCTGGCTGAGTGGGCAAAGATTTGACAAATGCAATATAATGTAGATAAATGTGAGGTTATCCACTTTGGTGGCAAAAACAGGAAGGCAGATTATTATCTGAATGGTGGCAGTTGAGGAAAAGAGGAGGTGCGACGAGATCTGGGCGTCATGGTGAAACAGTTGCTGAAGGTCACCATGCAGATACAGCAGGCGGTGAAGAAAGTTAATGGCATGCTGGCCTTCATAGCGAGAGGATTAGAGTATAGGAGTAGGGATGTCTTGCTGCAGTTATACAGGGCCTTGGTGAGGAACACATTGAGTATTGTGTGTAGTTTTGGTCTCCTAGTTTGAGGAAGGACATTCTTGCTATTGAGGGTGTCCAGTGAAGGTTCACCAGACTAATTCCCGGGATGGCAGGACTAACATATGAAGAAAGACTGAATCGACTGGGCCTGTACTCACTGGATTTAGAAGAATGAGAGGGGATCTCATAGAAGCATATAAAATTCTGATGGGACTGGGCAGGCTATATGTGGGAAGAATGTCCCAATGTTGGGGACATCCAGAACTAGGGGTGCGCTACACTCGTGCTCAAGCGTAACAAGGCCAGTGAATAGCGGGAGAGGCCAAAAACAGGATTCGCGCCAAGCGCGTAACAGTTCGCGAAGCAACCAGCCCGCTCCCATAGGCTGGAATCTCACCGTAGCATGGCGAGAAAACAATTATCACCAGTTAACCATACAATTAACGAGAGCCACCTATCATCCAACGGCCTCCTGTCATTCACCGGCCTCCCCATCGAGTGCTCACGCTGGCGCCGATTAGTACTCCTTTTGACAAACATGAACCTGGCGGAAGGGCTTCAGTGGGGAGCCGAGGAGGGGAGTAACCATCTTTGCACATAGGCAAAGAGACTGGGGGTGCTGGGCTTGCCACCCCAGTGCTCGGACGGGGGGTGGGGGAGGTATCTACTGGGGGGCAACTGTGCATAGGCCCTCCATGCCAACGCCTGGATTGTGTGTACCTGTTCCAGGGGCAATCCTAGTCCCTGCCTGTCTGCCCCACCAACCACCCATAACTTCCACTGCCTGCGGAGGACATCTCATCCTGAAGATGAGATTACTTTTTTTGGGGGGTAGATCATCGGAACTCTCTTCCCAGAGAGCGGTGACAGACGGGTCAATGAATGTTTCTCTGGCAGAGGCAGATTTCTCTGGCAGAGACAGACAGGCCATTGCCTAACATGGGCAAAAACGATTATTGGGGGTAAACAAAATGTGGCGTTGAAGCCACAGTCTGATCGCTCATGACCTTATTTAATGGCGGAGCAGGCTTGTGGGCCAAATTACCTACTCCTGCTCCTAATGTGTATGTTCAAAAACCAATAACCATAATCCTGTTCTTGCCATTTACTTGGGTGAGTCTGACTCTCTTGTACTGGTAATTAATTTTGTGTGCAGTTGCATTTTGGTCTTTCTCACTTCCTTAATTGAAGATTAAAAAACCGTATGCAATGCAGACTTAGACTTGCTTTGGCAGAAAATGATTTGTCAATCATACAGATATTTTTTGGGGGAACGGATCTCTCTACTGCAGCCATAGAGCTAAAATTATTTTAACAATCAACTAACACAGGAAACTAACAATCTATTTGTATCTTTTGAAACACACAGTCATCTAAGGACTGTTCTGGTTCAGGATATCCAGTCTTCAACTTTAACGGATAGTGGAGCCAGTTTCCACATTTCCTGCCGACTTTGCTTTGAAATATTTCATTTGAAGTACTTCAGGTTCCAACTGTATTCAAAATATTATTTGGGCAATATTTATATTGAATTGTATTCCTCTTCAAAGTTCAACAGTTACAAGTATGCAACAAGACTGGAACTATTTTTAGATATCACCATAAACCACTAAATATTTTGTCTCCAAAATCCATTGTCTCCCAAACCCACGATCATCTTTTTTAATTCATTCATGGGATGTTGGCTTCACTGGCAGGGCAGCATGTATTGCCGCTGAACTGAGTGACTTGCTAGGCCATCTTCTGAAGGACCTTAGTGAACCAAATGTTTTAATGACAATCGACAATGGTTTCAGAGCTGTCATTAGACTTTTAATTCCAGATTTTATTGGATTCAAATTTTTTCATATGCCATGGTGGGATTCGAACCATTCCCCCCAATCCAGTCACAATACTACTACGCCACCATCTTCCCTTTTTCCTGAACCCATGTTTGAATCCCGCCAATCCAGTTTCCTGGTCCTGCCAGAGTACTGAAATGGTTCTTATCTATGCCACAAGTGACAATGTATGTGACTATGATCATGGTACGTCATTCCTTCCCTACCGGTGTACAGCTTTGATATAGTTAACCATATCATTCTCTTCGACTACCTCTACTCTGTCATCCAGCTAGGTGGGTGATTCATCTGGTTCCATTCTGCCCATCTGTCATAGTCAAAGTATTGTCTGCAATGGCTTATCTTATTCCTACACTGTTGAGGATCCATCCTTGGGCTCTGCCTATTTCTCACTGGCATGCTGCCCCTCAGCAACATTACCAGAAAATAGAACATAGAACATTACAGCGCAGTACAGGCCCTTCGGCCCTCGATGTTGCGCCAACCTGTGAAACCACTCTAAAACCCATCTACATTATTCCCTTATCGTCCATATGTCTATCCAATGACCATTTGAATACCCTTGGTGTTGGCGAGTCCACTACTGTTGCAGGCAGAGCATTCCACACCCTTACTACTCTCTGAGTTAAGAACCTACCTCTGACATCTGTCTTATATCTATCTCGCCTCAATTTAAAGCTATGTCCCCTCGTGCTAGACATCACTATCCGAGGAAAAAGGCTCTCACTGCCACCCGATCCAATCCTCTGATCATCTTGTATTCCTCAATTAAGTCACCTCTTAACCTTTTTCTCTCTAACGAAAACAGCCTCAAGTCCCTCAGCCTTTCCTCATAAGATCCTCCCTCCATACCAGGCAACATTCTGGTAAATCTCCTCTGCACCGTTTCCAATGCTTCCACATCCTTCCTATAATGCGGCGACCAGAATTGCATGCAATACTCCAAATGCGGCCGCACCAAAGATTTGTACAGCTTCAACATGAGCTCATGGCTCCGAAACTCAATCCCTCTACCAATAAAAGCTAACACACCGTATGCCTTCTTAACAACCCTCTCAACCTGGGTGGCAATTTTCAGGGATCTATGTACATGGACACCGAGATCTCTCTGCTCATCCACACTGCCAAGAATCTTACCATTAGCCCAATACTCTGTCTTCCTGTTATTCCTTCCAAATGAATCACCTCACACTTTTCTGCATTAAACTCCATTTGCCATCTCCCTGCCCAGTGCTGCAGCTTATCTATGTCCCTCTGTAACTTGTAACATCCTTCTGCACAGTCCACAACTCCACCGACTTTAGTGTCATCTGCAAATTTACTCACCCATCCTTCTACGCCCTCCTCCAGGTCATTTATAAAAATGACAAACAGCAGTGGCCCCAAAACAGATCCTTGTGGTACACCACTAGTAACTGGACTCCAGTCTGAACATTTCCCAGCAACCACCACCCTTTGTCTCCTTCCAGCTAGCCAATTTCTGATCCAAACTGCTTAATCACCCTGTATCCCATGCCTCTGTATTTTCTGTAGTAGCCTACCGTGGGGAACCTTATCAAACGCTTTACTGAAATCCATATACACCACATCAACTGCTTTACCCTCATTCACCTGTTTGGTCACCTTCTCAAAGAACTTAATAAGGTTTGTGAGGCAAGACCTATCCTTCACAAAACCGTGTTGACTATCTCTAATCAAATTATTCCTTTCCAGATGATTATACATCCTATCTCTTATAAACCTTTCCAAGATTTTGCCCACAACAGAAGTAAGGCTCACTGGTCTATAGTTACCTGGGTTGTCTCTACTCCCCTTCTTGAACAAGGGGACAACATTTGCTGTCCTCCAGTCTTCTGGCACTATTCCTGTAGACAAAGATGACTTAAAGATCAAAGCCAAAGGATCAGCAATCTCCTCCCTAGCTACCCAGAGAATCCTAGGATAAATCCCATCTGGCCCAGGGGACTTATCTATTTTCACACTTTCCAGAATTGCTAACACCTCCTCCTTATGAACCTCAAGCCCTTCTAGTCTAGCAGCCTGAATCTCAGTATTCTCCTCAACAACATTGTCTTTTTTCTGTGTGAATACTGGCGAAAAATATTCATTTAGCACCTCTCCTATCTCCTCGGACTCCAAGCACAACTTCCCACTACTGTCCTTGACTGGCCCTACTCTTACCCTAGTCATTCGTTTATTCCTGACATATCTATAGAAAGCTTTAGGGTTATCCTTGAGCCTACCTGCCAAAGACTTCTCATGTCCTCTCCTGGCTCTTCTTAGCTCTCTCTTTAGGTCCTTCCTAACTAACTTGTAACTCTTGAGCGCCCTAACTGAACCTTCATGTCTCATCTTTGCATAAGCCTCCTTCTTCCTCTTGACAAGTGTTTTGACTGCTTTAGTAAACCACGGTTCCCTTGCTCGACCACTTCCTCCCTGCCTGACAGGTACATACTTATCAAGGAAATGCAGTGGCTGTTCCTTGAACAAGCTCCACATTTCCATTGTGCCCATCCCCTGCAGTTTTCCTCTCCATCCGATGCATCCTAAGTCTTGCCTCATCGCATCATAATTGCCTTTCCCCCAGATATATCACTTGCCCTGCGGCATATACCTATCCCTTTCCATCACTAAAGTAAACTTAAGACCATAAGACATAGGAGTGGAAGTAAGGCCATTCGGCCCATCGAGTCCACTCCACCATTCAAGCATGGCTGATTTCAACTCCATTTACCCGCTCTCTCTCCATAGCCCTTAATTCCTCGAGAAATCAAGAATTTATCAACTTCTGTCTTAAAGACACTCAATGTCCCGGCCTCCACCGCCCTCTGTGGCAATGAATTCCACGGACCTATCACTCTCTGGCTGAAGAAATTTCACCTCATCTCTGTTCTAAAGTGACTCCCTTTTATTCTAAGGCTGTGCCCCCGGGTCCTAGTCTCCCCTGTTAATGGAAACAACTTCCCTACATCCACCCTATCTAAGCCATTCATTATCTTGTAAGTTTCTTATTAGATCTCCCCTCAACCTCCTAAACTCCAATGAATATAATCCCAGGATCCTCAGACGTTCATCGTATGTTAGGCCTACCATTCCTGGGATCATCCGTGTGAATCTCCGCTGGACCCGCTCCAGTACCAGTATGTCCTTCCTGAGGTGTGGGGCCCAAAATTGCTCACAGTATTCTAAATGGGGCCTAACTAATGCTTTATAAAGCTTCAGAAGTACATCCCTGCTTTTATATTCCAAGCCTCTTGAGATGAATGACAACATTGCATTTGCTTTCTTAATTACGGACTCAACCTGCAAGTTTACCTTTAGAGAATCCTGGACTAGGACTCCCAAGTCCCTTTGCACTTCAGCATTATGAATTTTGTCACCGTTTAGAAAATAGTCCATGCCTCTATTCTTTTTTCCAAAGTGCAAGACCTCGCACTTGCCCACGTTGAATTTCATCAGCCATTTCTTGGACCACTCTCCTAAACTGTCTAAATCTTTCTGCAGCCTCCCCACCTCCTCCATACTACCTGCCCCTCCACCTATCTTCGTATCATCGGCAAACTTAGCCAGAATGCCCCCAGTCCCGTCATCTAGATCGTTAATATATAAAGAGAACATCTGTGGCCCCAACACTGAACCCTGCGGGACACCACTCGTCACCGGTTGCCATTCCGAAAAAGTACCTTTTATCCCAACTCTCTGCCTTCTGCCTGACAGCCAATCGTCAATCCATGTTAGTACCTTGCCTCGAATACCATTGCCCTTATTTTACTCAGCAGTCTCCCGTGAGGCACCTTATCAAAGGCCTTTTGGAAGTCAAGATAGATAACATCCATTGGCTCTCCTTGGTCTCACCTATTTCTTATCTCTTCAAAGAACTCTAACAGGTTTGTCAGGCACGACCTCCCCTTACTAAATCCATGCTGACTTGTCCTAATCCGACCCTGCACTTCCAAGAATTGAGAAATCTCATCCTTAACAATGGATTCTAGAATCTTGCCAACAACCGAGGTTAGGCTAATTGGCCTATAATTTTCCATCTTTTTCCTTGTTCCCTTCTTGAACAGGGGGGTTACAACAGCGATTTTCCAATCCTCTGGGACTTTCCCTGACTCCAGTGACTGTTGAAAGATCATCACCAACGCCTCCACTATTTCTTCAGCTATCTCCTTTAGAACTCTAGGATGTAGCCCATCTGGGCCCGGAGATTTATCAATTTTTAGACCTCTTAGTTTCTCTAGCACTTTCTCCTTTGTGATAGCTACCATATTCAACTCTGTCCCCTGACTCTCCGGAATTGTTGGGATATTACTCATGTCTTCTACTGTGAAGACTGAGGCAAAGTACTTATTCAGTTCCTCGGCTATTTCCTTGTCTCCCATCACAAAATTACCAGCGTCATTTTGGAGCGGCCCAATGTTAACTTTTGCCTCCCGTTTGTTTTTAATGTATTTAAAGAAACTTTGACTATCATTCCTAATGTTACTGGCTAGCCTACCTTCAAATTTGATCCTCTCTTTCCTTATCTCTCTCTTTGTTATCCTCTGTTTGTTTTTGTAGCCTTCCCAATCTTCTGACTTCCCACTACTCTTTGCCACATTATAGGCTTTCTCTTTTGCTTTGATGCATTCCCTAACTTCCTTTGTCAGCCATGGCTGCCTAATCCCCCCTCTGATAACCTTTCTTTTCTTTGGGATGTACCTCTGTACTGTGTCCTCAATTACTCCCAGAAACTCCTGCCATTGCTGTTCTACTGTCTTTCCCACTAGGCTCTGCTCCCAGTCGATTTTCGTCAGTTCCTCCCTCATGCCCCTTTAGTTACCTTTATTTAACTGTAACACCTTTGCATCTGATTCTACCTTCTTTCTTTCAAATTGGAGATTGAATTCGACCATATTATGATCACTGCCTCCTAAGTGCTCCCTTACTTTAAGATCTTTAATCAAGTCTGGCTCATTACATAACACTAAGTCCAGAATGGCCTGTTCCCTCGTGGGCTCCATCACAAGCTGTTCCAAAAAGCCCTCCTGTAAACATTCAATGAATTCACTTTCCTTGGGTCCACTGGCAGTATTATTTACCCAGTCCACCTGCATATTAAAGTCCCCCATGATCACTGTGACCTTGCCTTTCTGACATGCACTTTCTATTTCGTGGTGCATCTTGTGCTCCTGGTCCTGACCACTGTTAGGAGGCCTGTACATAACTCCCATTATGGTTTTTTTGCCTTTGTGGTTCCTCAACTCTACCCACACAGACTTCACATCATCCGACCCCATGTCGTTTAGTGCTATTGATTTAATTTCATTCCTAATTAACAAGTCAACCCCGCCCCCTCTGCCCACCTCTCTGTCTTTTCGATAGGTTGTGAATCCCTGGATGTTTAAATGCCAGTCCTGAACCCCCTGCAACCATGTCTCTGTGATGCATACCACATCATACCTGCCAGTCACAATCTGGGCCACAAGCTCATCTACCTTGTTCCGTACACTGCGCGCATTTAAATATAGCACCTTTAATTCTCTATTGACCATCCCTTTTTGTTTTCTTAGTGTGGTGGACCTTGGTTTGCTGAGCCTTTCCATACACTGTCATATTTTGTGGGATGGGGACTATTGTAACCTCTCCTGAGTTCTGTCTTTTCGTGCTTTTTTGTATTCCTAAGCAGCTACGCTCCCCACTGATTACTTCACCTCTTGGTTCCCTGACTTTCCCTTCCCCCCCAATCTTTAGTTTAAAGTCCTATTGACCACCCTATTTACTCTTTTCGCCAGAACACTGGTCACAGCTCGGTTCAGGTGGAGACCATCCCAACGGTATAGGTCCCCCCTGTCCCAAAACTGATGCCAGTGTCCCATGAAAAGGAACCCCTCATTCCCACACCACTCTTTCAGCCACGTGTTAACTTCCCTTATTCTTGCCTCCCTATGCCAATTTGCACGTGGCTCGGGCAGTAATCCAGAGATTATGACCCTTGAGGACCTGTTTTTTAATTTGAATCCTAGCTCTTTAGAATCTCTAAACAGGTCCTCTTTCCTAGACTTGCCTATGTTGTTGGTACCGGCATGGACCACAACAACTGGATCCTCCCCCTCCCTCTCCAGTATCCTTTCAAGCCGGTCAGAGATGTCCCGCACTCTAGCACCGGGCAGGCAACATACCATGCAGGACTCTTTATCATGCTCACAAAGGATACTATCTATCCCCCTGATAATAGAATCCCCTACAACTACAACTTGCCTATTTACTCCCTCCCCTTGAATGGCCTGCTGAACCATGGTGCCTTGGTCAGCTGACTCATCCTTCCTGCAACCCTGTTCGCCATCCACACAGGGAGCAAGTGCCTCATACCTGTTGGACAGAGTCAAGGGCTGAGGCTCCTGAGTTCCTGACTGCTGGTTCCCTTTACCTGCCTGACTTGCAGTCACACCCTGCTGTCCCTGGCCACTAGCAGGATTTAAACTACTTACTCTGACAGGTGTGACTGCCTCCTGAAACAGTGTCCAGGTAAGTCTCCCCCTCCCGGATGTGCCTCAGTGTTTGAAGCTCAGACTCCAGCTCATCAACTCTGAGCCGGAGCTCTTCGAGCAGCCAACACTTACTGCAGATGTGGTCGCTGCAGCTCGCAATGGGATCTGCCAGCTCCCACATCAAGCAGCTCAAGCACATCACAAACTTAATCGAATTGTGGTCACTATCACCAAAGTGCTCACCTACCTCCAAATCTAACACCTGTCCTGGTTCATTACCCAGTACCAAATCCAAAATGGCCCCTCCACTCGTTGGCCTATCTACATACTGTGTCAGGAAACCCTCCTGCACACATTGGACAAAAATGGACCCATCTAAATTACTCGAACTACAGTGTTTCCAGTCAATATTTGGAAAGTTAAAATCCCCCATAACAACTACTCTGTTGCTATCGCTCCTATCCAGAATCATCTTTGCAATCCTTTCCTCGACATCTCTGGAACTTTTCGGAGGCCTATAGAAAACCCCTAACAGGGTGACCTCTCCTTTCCTGTTTCTAACCTCAGCCCATACTACCTCAGTAGATGAGACCTCATCAAACGTCCTTTCTGCCACCGTAATACTGTCCTTGACTAACAATGCCACCCCTCTCCCTCTTTTACCACCTTCCCTGAGCTGACTGAAATATCTAAACCCCGGCACCTGCAACAACCATTCCTGTCCCTGCTCTATCCATGTCTCCAAAATGGCCACAACATCGAAGTCCCAGGTACCAACCCATGCCGCAAGTTCACCCACCTTATTCCGGATGCTCCTGGCATTGAAGAAGACACACTTTAAACCACCTTCCTGCCTGCCGGTACACTCCTGCAACTTTGAAACCTCACTCATGACCTCACTACTCTCAACCTCCTGTATACTGGAGCAACAATTCAGGTTCCCAATACATTGGCTGGCATTTTCCAGCAGCTCCCTCCACCCACAGGCTTTCCCTCCAGTGGATGCGGTGAGTCATTGGTCACTGGTGGGATTTTCTGATTCTGCCAAAGTCTTTTAAATGGCTCGCCCACCCATTGTCGGGGAATCCTTTGTGGGAGGTCAACTTCGACGGGAACAGAAGCTCACGCCAGCAGGAAGGGCTGGAAAGTCCTGCCCATTGTGTTCTGCATGTGTGCTGATGACATTCGGCTCTACTTTCTTCCAGTGTCTCTACATTGTTAGACTGCTTGTCTGATACCTAGTACTGGATGAGCAGAAACCTCTTCCAACTAGATGTTCAAAATTGAAACCATTGCTTTCAGTCCCCATCACCAACTTGGTTCCCTCGCCATTGACTCCATGGAACTTCCTGGTGAATGGCTGAAGCTTAACCACGTTGTTGCAACCATGCTGTTGTTATTGACCCTGAGCTGAGCTTTTGAATACAGATTCATGCCATCACCAAGACTGCCTACTTCCACCTTCAAAGCATTGCCCAAACTCAACTCCCCTCAACTCATCTACTGCTGAAACCCTTATCCATGCTTGACTATTGCAATGCACTCTTGACTGACTTTCTCATCTTCCACCTTCTATAAGCTCATCACATCCAAGTTCTGCATTTAACTCATCAAGTTCATTCTCGTATCGCTTCCCTCCTTACTTGACCTACATTATCTTGCAGTCTAAAATGTCTCAAAATCATGCTTGTTTTTAAATCCCTCCATGGACTCTCCCCTTCCCTCCCCTCCCAATCTATAACCATCTCCAATTCTTGCCTCTTGTGCACACCATGGGCGAAATTCTCCCCCAACGGCGGGATGCCCGCCGACTGGCGCCAAAGCCGGCGCAAATCAGACGGGCATCGCGCCGGCAAAAAGGTGCGGAAGTCTCCGCATCTTTGGAGGCCTAGCCCCAACATTGAGGGGCTAGGCCGACGCCGGAGGGATTTCCGCCCAGCCAGCTGGCGGAAATGGCGTTTGTTGCCCCGCCAGCTGGCGCGGAAATGCGGCGCATGCGCGGGAGCGTCAGCGGCCGCTGTCAGTTTCCCAGCGCATGCGCAGTCACTTCCGCCTCCGCCATGGTGGAGACCGTGGCGGAGGCAGAAGGGAAAGAGTGCCCCCACGGCACAGGCCCGCCCGCGGATCGGTGGGCCCCAATCGCGGGCCAGGCCACCGTGGGGGCACCCCCCGAGGTCAGATCGCCCCGCGCGCCCCCCCAGGACCCTGGAGCCCGCCCACGCCGCCTGGTCCCGCCGGTAAATACCAGGCTTGATTTATGTCGGCGGGACAGGCAATTCCTGGGCGGGACTTCGGCCCATCCAGGCCGGAGAATCCAGCGGGGGGTCCCGCCAACCGGCGCGGCCGGATTCCCGCCCCCACCCAATCTCCGGGAGCGGAGACTTCGGCGGGGCGGGGGCGGGATTCACGGCGGCCAACGGCCATTCTCCGACCCGGCGGGGGGTCGGAGAATGACGCCCCATGTTTTAATCACTGCAGCCAATTGTTCAGCTTTCTGGGAGCCTTAAACTCAAAGTTCCTCCCTAAACCTTTGTGACTTTTTCTCTCTTTTCATGACATTTGTTAAAACCTACCTGTTTGACCATCCATTTGGTCATCTGCCCATTTCCATCATGTGTGGCTTATGTTGAATTTTGTTTGTGAATGCTCCTGTAAAGTGCCTTGAGAACATCTTACTTCACCGAATGTTCTATGTAAGTGTAAGTTATTGATTTTTAGAGCTATAGTTTCAGCATAATTACAGTATTCACTTGTTCTACTGTCTCCATCTTAATCTAAGCAATTTACAATTTTTGAATTTGGGCTTTGAAATATTGGAAACCCTGCTGTCTGGGAGCAGTACAGTTGAATAGAATTTAGACCATTCACTTGCAAGGCAATGACTCCTGTACTAGATTACTAGGAAGGGATTATTTATATATTTGTAGCAGGTGGCCCGCACGGTGGCTAAGAAAAATGGGAGCTGTCACATATCCAGTATCATTCTCTAAGAACGTGCAGTACTTTTTTTCCTTTAAATAGCTTCCTTTGTGGAATATGACCAGACTAACCCAGCAATCCCTCCTGACGTCCTTTTGATGGATGGGGATTGAAATCGGGGGCGAAATTCTCCGTTATCGGCGGAAAGTCCGCCGATCGGCGCAAAAAACGGCGCAAATCCCACTTGCGTCACGTCATAAAAATGGGCCGATAGTCTCCGGCCCGAAATGGGCTAGCAGCGACGTGACGGGATCCGCGCTTGCGCAGTGGTTCACGCCGTGCAGCGTCATACGCGCTGCACGGCGTGACGGCTCATAAGGCCGCGCAGTTCCCCCCCACCCGACCGGAACACCCGACCGCAACACCCGACTGGATGGCTGGCCGTCGCTCAGCCCCGAGGTTCGAGTCACGCGATGTGGAGGCGCTCCTGGACGCGGTGGAGCAGAGGAGGGACGCCCTGTATCCCGGGCACGGCCGCAGAGTTTCCCCACGCCACAGCCGGTGTCTGTGGAGGGAAGTGGCAGAGGCCGTCACCGCTGTGGCCCTGACACCACGGACAGGCACCCAGTGCCACAAGAAGGTGAACAACCTCGTCAGAGCAGGCAGGGTGAGCCTCCCCATATCCCCCCTCCCCCATATCCCCCCTCCCCCATATCCCCCCCTCCCCCATATCCCCCCTCACCCATATGCCCCCTCCCCATATCCCCCCTCCCCCATATCCCCTCTCCCCCATATCCCCTCTCCCCCATATCCCCCCTCCCCATATCCCCCCTCCCCCATATCCCCCCTCCCCATATCCCCCCTCCCCCATATCCCCCTCCCCATATCCCCCCCTCCCCCATATCCCCCCTCCCCCATATCCCCCCCTCCCCCATATCCCCCCTCACCCATATGCCCCCTCCCCATATCCCCCCTCCCCCATATCCCCCATATCCCCCATCCCCCATATCCCCCCTCCCCCATATGCCCCCTCCCCCATATCCCCCCTCCCCCATATCCCCCCTCCCCCATATCCCCCCTCCCCCATATCCCCCCTTTCCCATATCCCCCCTCCCCATATCCCCCCTCCCCCATATCCCCCCTCCCCCATATACCCCCTCCCCCATATCCCCCCTCCCCATATCCCCCCTCCCCCATATCCCCCATATCCCCCCTCCCCCATATCCCCCCTCCCCATATCCCCCCTTTCCCTATATCCCCCCTTTCCCTATATCCCCCCTCCCCCATATCCCCCCTCCCCCATATCCCCCCTCCCCCATATCCCCCTCCCCCATATCCCCCTCCCCCATATCCCCCCTCCCCCATATCCCCCTCCCCCATATACCCCCTCCCCCATATACCCCCTCCCCCATATCCCCCTCCCCCATACCCCCCTCCCCCATATCCCCCCTCCCCCATATCCCCCATATCCCCCCTCCCCCATATCCCCCCCTCCCCCATATCCCCCCTCCCCCATATCCCCTCTCCCCCATATCCCCCCTCCACCATATCCCCCTCCCCCATATCCCCCCTCCCCCATATCCCCCATATCCCCCCTCCCCCATATCCCCCCTCCCCCATATCCCCCTCCCCCATATCCCCCCTCCCCCATATCCCCCCTCCCCCATATCCCCCCTGCCCCATATCCCCCCTCCCCCATTCCCCCCTCCACCATATCCCCCCTCCCCCATATCCCCCCTCCCCCATATCCCCCATATCCCCCCTCCCCCATATCCCCCCTCCCCCATATCCCCCCTCCCCCATATCCCCCCTCCCCCATATCCCCCCTCCCCATATCCCCCCTCCCCCATATCCCCCCTCCCCCATATCCCCCCTCCCCCATATCCCCCATATCCCCCCTCCCCATATCCCCCCTCCCCCATATCCCCCCTCCCCCATATCCCCCCTCCCCCATATCCCCCCTCCCCCATATCCCCCCTCCCCCATATCCCCCATATCCCCCCTCCCCCATATCCCCCCTCCCCCATATCCCCCTCCCCATATCCCCCCTCCCCCATATCCCCCTCCCCCATATCCCCCCTCCCCCATATCCCCCCTCCCCCATATCTCCTTCCCCCATATCCCCCCTCCCCATATCCCCCCTCCCCCATATCCCACTCTCCCCCTCCCCCATATCCCGCTCTCCCCCATATCCGCTCTCCCCCATATCCCCCCTCCCCCATATCCCCCTCCCCCATATCCCCCTCCCCCATATCCCCCCTCCCCCATATCCCCCCTCCCCCATATCCCCCCTCCCCCATATCCCCCCTCCCCCATATCCCCCCTCCCCCATATCCCCCATATCCCCCCTCCCCCATATCCCCCCTCCCCCATATCCCCCCTCCCCCATATCCCCCCTCCCCATATCCCCCCTCCCCCATATCCCCCCTCCCCCATATCCCACATATCCCCAAGTGAATCCAGCCCTAACCTTAACCTCTGCAATGCACGCGCAACCAATGGCGTGCATTCATATACCTGCCTAACACTGTTGCCTTTTACCCCTGCCACCACCCCGCCCCCCCCACAGGAGAAGCGCGCACACAACAATAGGGAGCATGTGAGGACTGGAGGAGGGCCCGCTGATGAGAGGCCACTGACCGTACACGAGGAAAGGGCCCTGGAACTGGCTGGCGGACCTGAGGACCGGGAGGTTGCTGATGCAGAGGTCGGGGGCCCACGAGCAAGTGAGCCACCAACAGCCCGTCCCCATATCCCCCCTCCCCTATATCCCCCTCCCCCGTATCACCTGATCACTGCCTGATGTCTAACCATGCATGCTTCATTGTGTATCGCAGGACCAAACGTCCAGGCACCCATCCCCGCAGATGCACACCGCCCGCAGGATGCCCCTCGGAGACCACAGGAGACGGAGAGACCCGCACCCTCCAGCATGCGACGCCCGCAGGATGCCCCTCGGAGACCACGGGAGACGGAGAGACCCGGACCCTCCAGCATGCGACGCCCGCAGGATGCCCCTCGCACACCACGGGAGACGGAGAGACCCGGACCCTCCAGCATGCGACGCCCGCAGGATGCCCCTCGGAGACCACGGGAGACGGAGAGACCCGGACCCTCCAGCATGCGACGCCCGCAGGATGCCCCTCGCACACCACGGGAGACGGAGAGACCTGGAGCAACAGGGAGACGACACCCCCGTCACGTGCGGGAGCGACCACCCAGCGATGAGGGGGGCAGCCACAGGCCCCCGTCACATCCGAGCCAGGACACCACTACCCAGGACACCACTATCCAGGACACCCCTACCCGGGACACCACTACCCAGGACACCCCTACCCGGGACACCACTACCCAGGACACCCCTACCCAGGACAGCACTACCCGGGACAGCACTACCCGGGACAGCACTACCCGGGACACCCCTACCCGGGACAGCACTACCCGGGACAGCACTACCCGGGACAGCACTACCCGGGACAGCACTACCCGGGACAGCACTACCCGGGACAGCACTACCCGGGACAGCACTACCCGGGACAGCACTACCCAGGACACCCCTACCCGGGAAGACGAAATACCGGACAGTGACTCAGAGTGGATGGGTGGAGACGAACCCCCACCCCAAAGTGCCATGGAGTCAGAGTGGGACGAAGAGCACGACACAACGCCACTGCTGTCACCAACACCCTCCACCATCGCAGAAACACTCACCACGGTTGGGCACTTTAGTGATGAGGCGTCTGGTACACTCACTGGTGCGCACAACACAGCCGTCCCGGTACAGCAGGTGGAGGTAGGAGCAGCAGAGGGACCGGGCGGTCGGAGGGCAGCCCAGGCCAAGCGAACATCTGCCGCCCAGATGGATCCCGGGTTCCTGCAGTTACCACACCCACACATAGATCCGATGCAACCACCGACACGGAGACGAGCGAATAGGGTGACGGGTGGCTTGCGGCGGCTGCGGTCGCAGGTGGAGAAGTCCACCCGCGTCCAGGAGCTGGGAGTGGTCCCGGTCATGCGTGCCACCCAGGCTGACACCGCACGGGTGGCGTCCGCGGTGGAGGCAATGGGTGCGACGGTGTCAGACATGGGGAACGGTTTGCGAGGCCTGGGGCCTTCCGTGCAGGCGGCGTCTGTGGCCCAGGAAATGGCTGCCCTCTCACAGGAGGCCATGAGCCAGTGCCAGCGCCAGATGGCAGAGGCGCTCGACGCCATAGCCCAGTCTCAGCAGGCCATGGCCCAGTCTCAGCAGGCCATGGCCCAGTCTCAGCAGGCCATGGCCCAGTCTCAGCAGGCCATGGCCCAGTCTCAGCAGGCCATAGCCCAGTCTCAGCAGGCCATAGCCCAGTCTCTGCAGGCCATGGCCCAGTCTCTGCAGGCCATGGCCCAGTCTCTGCAGGCCATGGCCCAGTCTCAGCAGGCCATCGCTGAGGGCATCGGCGCCAGTGGCCATGTGCGAGCCGGCGTCGCACTGTCACAGACAGGGTTTGACAACCCCCTGGGCTCCATGGCTGCAAACCTGCAGACCCCTGTCGATACCAGCACGGGCCTCCAGGACTGGCAGCGCCAGATGTCGGGGGCGCGTCGGATGGCCAGTCCGTTCTCATCCCCCACCCATGTAGAGGCCTGGGGGCCATCGGGCACCCCGAGGGAGGAGGAGGTGGTGTGGTCCGTCCCGGCTCCCTCTGTAGGGGAGGTCCCGGTACACCGCGACACCTCGGACTCCCCCCCTTCCGTCCCAGGTGCATCGGGAGGGCAACGGGCAGGACAGGCTGGCAGCTCGCCATCCCAGTCGCCCGGGCCGCAGCCTGGCCCATCTAGGCCAGGACGCCCCAGGAAACGGCCGCCAAAGGGATCCAGTGTCAGAGGGCAGGAATCACAGGAGTCCACCTCCAGTTCTGCTGTACCGTCTGGGGAACCACGTAGACGTAGTCAAAGGGCCCGTAAGGCCAAACAATTAGACACTGAGTAAGTTGGCACGGGTGCAGGGCACAGATGAGTTTTAGGGGCTAGGGCACATGCATGAACTCCTTTGGTTATTAAAGTCAATGTTACACCTACCGAAGCTGCCTTTGTGCTCTGTCCAAAGTGTGCGGGCGTGTCATGTACGTTGAGCGCAAGTGTGTGTGTGACGGGTGGTCTTACCTCAGCCCCAGGTGAGTCTGCCCCCTTCCCCCTGGGCCGCCATCAACATCCCCCGGGCAGAGGACGGGACCGTGCGCTGCAGTGTCACAGCCGCATGCAGGGATGGTCCGGGTGGATGGTGGTACTGTGGCCATGGGTCAGACATAGTCCAACGATGTAGAGCCAGGAGCTCATCGGAGGCGGGTTGTCATCATCCTCCATGGCCTGCGATAGACACGCGTCCACCCGCAACTGGGTGAGCCCGGCCCGTTGTGCCGCCGGTGGATCGGCAATTGGGGGTGGGGTGGGGTGTGTGGGGTTGGGGAGGGGGGTGAGGGTGCTGGGTGGGTGGATGGGTGGGGGGTGTGGGTGGTCGGCTGTTGCCATGGTGTGCGGTCTGTGGCCATACTACCCGATTCCCACGCCCATCTAGTCAGTGAAGCGGGCGTCTATCAGTCTGTCCCGTGCCCGCTGGGCCAGCCGGTAACGGTGGACAGCCACCGCCTGTGTCTACCCCGTCTGCCCTGACCATTGCCCCCATCCCCCTCATCTGGGGAGGACTGGGCCTCTTCCTGCTGCTCCTCCACTCCGCCCTCCTCTGCCTGCGGCACATCGCCCCTCTGCTGGGCTATGTTGTGCAGGACGCAGCACACCACAATGATGCGGCCGACCCTATCTGACCGATACTGGAGGGCGCCCCCAGAGAGGTCCAGGCACCTGAAACGCATCTTCAGCACGCCAAAGCACCTCTCTATCACTCCCCTTGTCGCTACATGGGCATCATTGTAGCGGTTCTCCGCCTCATTGCGTGGCCTCCGTATAGGCGTCATCAGCCACGATCGCAATGGGTAGCCCCTGTCGCCCAGCAACCAGCCCCTCAGCCGGGGATGGCGTCCCTCGTACATGCCGGGGATGGATGACCGCGACAACACGAATGAGTCGTGTACACTGCCTGGGTGACGGGCGCAGATGTGCAGGATCATCATGCGGTGGTCGCAGACCACCTGTACGTTCATCGAATAGGTCCCCTTCCTATTAGTGAACACGGCCCTGTTCTCTGCAGGTGGCCGCACGGCGACGTGAATCCCATTGATCGCGCCCTGGACCATGGGGAACCCGGCCACGGCAGAGAAGCCCACGGCCCGGGCATCTTGGCTGGCCCGGTCCACGGGGAAGCGGATGTAGCGGTGCGCCATGGCATAAAGGCCATCTGTCACTGCCCGGATGCACCGATGCACCGATGTCTGCGATATGCCGGACAGGTCCCCACTCGGTGCCTGGAATGACCCCGTTGCATAAAAGTTCAGGGCCACCGTAACCTTGACGGACACGGGGAGAGGGTGTCCCCCGCCAGTGCCACGCGGTGACAGGTGTGCCAGCAGGTGGCAGATGTGTGCCACGGTTTCCTGGCTCATCCGGAGTCTCCTCCTGCATTCCCGGTCCGTGAGGTCCTGGTATGACTGCCGGGGCCGGTACACACGGGGTGCCCTCGGGTGCCTCCGTTGCCGTGGGGCCGCAACGTCCTCCTCCCCCTCCTCGTCCTGTCGGTCAGGTGTCCCTCCAGCCTGGGCGGCTGCCGCCTGCCCCTCTGCGGCAGCCTGCGCCGCCTCTCTGGCACGCTCCTCCTCCTCCTCCTCCTCCTCATCCAGGGCAACATAGACATGAGCGGCTGCCACCACGGCGGCCAACATCGCTGGATGGTCTGAAAACATGACGGCCTGGTGGGGGGAGGGGAACGACGACATGTCATCATTGCCCATATCCCCTCCTCCCCCCAGCCAGGTGGCATGGACCGCATGGGTCCAACTGTTGGAGGCTGGCACCTGGCCAGGTGGACCAACTCATTTGCCCTCCCATCACCCACCCCGGCACGGACCCCCTCCCCAACCTCCACCCCAGCACGGACCCCCCCCAACCCCCAACCTCCACCCCGGCACGGACCCCCCCCCCAACCTCCACCCCGGCACGGACCCACTCCCCAACCCCCAACCTCCACCCCGGCACGGACCCCCCCCCAACCCCCAACCTCCACCCCAGCACGGACCCCCCACCCAACCTCCACCCCGGCACGGACCCCCTCCCCAACCCCCAACCTCCACCCCAGCACGGACCCCCTCCCCAACCTCCACCCCAGCACGGACCCCCTCCCCAACCTCCACCCCAGCACGGACCCCCTCCCCAACCTCCACCCCAGCACGGACCCCCCCCCCAACCTCCACCCCGGCACGGACCCCCTCCCCAACCCCCAACCTCCACCCTAGCACGGATCCCCCCCCCCAACCTCCACCCCGGCACGGACCCCCTCCCCAACCCCCAACCTCCACCCCGGCACGGACCCCCTCCCCAACCCCCAACCTCCACCCCAGCACGGACCCCCCCCCCAACCTCCACCCCGGCACGGACCCCCTCCCCAACCCCCAACCTCCACCCCAGCACGGAACCCCCCCCCAACCTCCACCCCGGCACGGACCCCCTCCCCAACCCCCAACCTCCACCCCAGCACGGACCCTCCCCTCAACCCCCAACCTCCACCCCGGTACGGACCCCCCCCCAACCTCCACCCCAGCACGGACCCCCTCCCCAACCTCCACCCCAGCACGGACCCCCCCCCCAACCCCCAACCTCCACCCTGGCACGGACCCCCCCCCAACCTCCACCCCAGCACGGACCCCCTCCCCAACCTCCACCCCAGCACGGACCCAACCCCCAACCTCCACCCCGGCACGGACCCCTCCCCAACCTCCACCCCAGCACGGACCCCCTCCCGGCACTCCCCCGGAGCCCAGCCTACTCTAACCACCCCCCCCCCCCCGCCGCACACACACACACACAACCCGAGACACACCTCTCCTCACGCAATCAGTCTGCGGCCACGCCATTTCCTGCCCAGAGCCAACCCCCCAGGCCGTCACTCACCTCCTCGCTGGTCGGCGTGAGCCTGGAGCACCGGGTCACGCCGATGAAAAGGAGGTTTGATTCACGTCGACGTGAACGGTCATCACGTCGACGGGACTTCGGCCCATCCGGAAGGGAGAATATCGGCAGGCCGAAAATCGGCTGCCTTGCGCAGACCCGTGACATTCTCCGCGGCATTAACGCCCCGCCGACTTTTCTCCCTTCGGAGACTTCGGCGGGGGCGGGGGCGGGATTCACGGCGGCCAAAGGCCATTCTCCGACCCGGCGGGGGGTCGGAGAATGACGCCCCTGTAGTTTTATAATTTTCTTTAACGGGGCTGAGGTACCGCATTGTGAGGATAGGACACAGAATATATTAATCTTGGTTAATAAGTGTTGAGATTTCTTAACTTAATCTTTTCAACATGGCAAGAAAACCTTGGGCAGGATTCTCCGCCGTCGGGATGCTCCGTTTTGCCAGCGGCCCAGGGGTTTCCTGACGGCGTGGGGCTGCCCCACAATGGGAAACCCCATTGACTGTCCGGCGGAACGGAGCATCCCGCCAGTGGGGTGAGGCAGAAACGTGGCGGGATGAATTTAAAAATGGCCATTTCATTAGTAAATATGCAAATGGCATATATTAAAAGTCAAAGAAAAACCAACTAAACGGGACAAGCGCACAAAGACAACAGAGGTTTATACAGCAGAAACACAAAGCTCCATTTAGTTTTCATTAACCGTAGCAGTAACAGTGCAGTTCGGATTCTGAAAATAACATCAATTTTATTTAATGGTGTTAATTGCAGGTTTGTGCCATTATGACATTTCAATTGATCCACAATTACCCAGTTTCTGGGGTGCTGTGGCAGCAGCAAATTACAATGGAATGGCAAGCAGGAAATGGTCTCAAAGGAGCAGGAAATTCAGAGGTTTCCTATTCTCGACGTGGGATACAAAGCAGATGCACATTGTAAAGAAAAACTGATGACCTAAAGGATATGGAAGTGTCTCAGAAGGGTCATTTTGTGTAACTTTCAGCCCTGCCCTGTACGCAGCAGCACCTGATAGGGTACAATTGAAGACATTAGATACTCTTTCTGCTTTGAAGCAGAAACAGAATTGCAGCAGTGCCTCTGATACCCCGCAAAAATATTTCCACTGCCTCTAAGACATATTTAAAACTAAGTAATGGCAGAGAACCAAATTCCATGGTAAATGAAATCTCTAATGAACTGAAGCCTATATCTTTATTGTCTGCATTGTGATTAGCATAACACAACTATAAGAATAACCCCCCAATTGCGAGGTAATCTCATCAACATCACCTAAGAATTAACTGTATTTACCCAGCATGAAGATGTCAATATGGAAAATTATTGAATTGATGATGGCACTATATTTCATAGTGATTGTACTATAATTGGCAGTGAGAAATTCCAAGTCCTAAGCATCATGTGGTGAATTGCATTTGAGCTTTGAGCTGGAAAACAATGTAGCATGCTGGCTTACAAATACTGTCAGGGTTTTTATCTATTTTCTTCAAATCTTCTTCTACCATCCTCACTACTGCATCAGTTCCTTGCTCGGTTGCTGTGGCTATTCCTTGCTCACTGTCTACTAACTGCGTGCCTATGTTAAAGGTATGTTTTAATCCATTGTATTTTTAAACAACTTCCTTTCATTCAAGTTCAGTCATTGCTTTTGAAATGAAATGAAAATCGCTTATTGTCACAAGCAGGCTTCAAATGAAGTTACTGTGAAAAGCCCCTAGTCGCCACATTCCGGCGCCTGTTCGGGGAGGCTGGTACGGTAATTGAACCGTGCTGCTGGCCTGCCTTGGTCTGCTTTAAAAGCCAGCGATTTAGCCCTGTGCTAAACTATCATACATATGTCGTCAGGAAAAACGAATTGTGCAAAATCTTTATTTTTATCAAGCACTTGACTGAATGTGTTGCATTCCATCAGATTATTATTTTCTTTACTAAAAAATAGAAAATGGACTGTGTCAGATGAAAACTTTGTATTAAATAGAATAACAGATGTGGCTGCGTGAATGACATGGCAGTAAACCAGTCGGTGTTTGGATTAAGTCCCAAGTAAGAGTCAAGTTTGAGTAGCTTGTCATTTGAACTCCGAATCTTCCCACCTGTAAGTAAATTAATGACAGTGAACCTAGGTCAAGGATTTGACGTTTGCATTGTTTTCTCTCAAGGTATTAGTTTGAACTATTCTCTGTTTGGTTCTCAATGCTCCTTGTGTACACCCCTAAATTTAAATTGTTTTTGCTTTTCGTTTGGGATAAACTGGCCAGATAAATGTAATTCACTTGGATTTGTGGTTCAGTTTTTCTTGTTGCCGTGCAGTCTTTGGCTCTTGTTTTGAACATAAATCCCAGCTATTACTAACCACTTGGTTTGCTGCTTCTTTATCGGTGCTTTGGTATATAATGTGTTTCTCCCTACAATATTCCAAACTTTAAAGGGATGATTTTTAACTGGCAACGGAATTTAAGTTGCATTTGGAAACTGAATGCTTGGCTCCTGCAGGGTGCTATCCTGGGCACCTTTGTGGCACCTGTCAAAGCGGGAGGGGACCTCCATGAACAGGCAGAATTTAGTGGTGTTCTCACCGGCAGGATATTCCGGTCCCATCGGCGCATGGGTTTCCCGCCGACCAAGGGGGGCAGTCAACTGGAAAGCCCGTTGACGACGGCAGGACCAGAAAATCCCATTGTCGGGCTGCCTCCACTGCCTCCACTGCCGAAAAGCGGGTTGGTCGGTAAATCCCACCCATAATGTTAGCACCCCATTAATTTGCAAAAAGTCATCCTGCTCAGCAGTGAATCCACCAAATAAAACTCCCCAAGATTGCTGTCCAAAGGGTCTATTGGAAGTGGTATTTAAAGAAGCATTTACTTGCAAGTTACTGATCTGGGGCGAAATTCTCCCGAAACGGCGCGATGTCCGCCGACTGGCGCCCAAAACGGTGCCAATCAGACGGGCATCGCACCGCCCCAAAGGTGCGGAATGCTCTGCATCTTTGGGGGCCGAGCCCCAACACTGAGGGGCTAGGCTGACGCCGGAGGAATTTCCGCCCCGCCAGCTGGCGGAAAAGGCCTTTGGTGCCCTGCCAGCTGACGCGGAAATGACATCTCCGGGCGGCGCATGCGCGGGAGCGTCAGCGGCCGCTGACAGTTTCCCGCGCATGCGCAGTGGAGGGAGTCTCTTCCGCCTCCGCCATGGTGGAGACCGTGGCGGAGGCGGAAGGGAAAGAGTGCCCCCACGGCACAGGCCCACCCGCGGACCGGTGGGCCCCGATCGCGGGCCAGGCCACCGTGGGGGCACCCCCCGGGGCCAGATCACCCTGCGCCCCCCCCAGGATCCCGGAGCCCGCCCACGCCGCCTTGTCCCGCCGTTCAAAAGGTGGTTTAATCCACGCCGGCGGGACAGGCAATTTATCGGCGGGACTTCGGCCCATCCGGGCCGGAGAATCCAGCGAGGGGGCCCGCCAACCGGCGCGGCGCGATTCCCGCCCCCCGCCGAATATCCGGTACCGGAGACTTCGGCAACCGGCGGGGGCGGGATTCACGGCGGCCCCCGGCGATTCTCCGACCCGGCGGGGGGTCGGAGAATGTCACCCCATGTTCGTTATTTCATTCTTTTTTTCCACAGATGTGTTTGCCCACAAAAGTTTTTTTTTTCTGCATGATTTATCTTGCACATTCTTGCAACTCAATTAGTGACGTAAAGAAGACTAGCGACAGTAAGATGTCTCTCCACAGGATGTTTCATTTTGACCTGTTAGGAGACTAAATTTTCAGGAATAAACATCCTGGATTTATCTGTGGGGCAGTGAATAAGAAGGTCGTGCTTCACCAGAAAGGCTGTCGGATCTCTGCAGGCTTCCGCAAGTAGACTAACTGCCTGCTGGCTCAGGTGCCTTCCTTTGTTGTGGGCAGTTACAGTCACCTCTGTTTAACTCCTTTATCTCAGTTCTCTTCCCTTGCGACTTTAGGAGACCTATCTCGTATATCTATTAATTGAACAAAGTCATCAAACCCATATACGATTCCAAACCCTCCAGTAAAATCTGGTGGCATTAGTGTATAAAAGGGCTCCTAGATAGTGCTCCCTTGATCAGAGAATCTTTTATCTCTCTGGTTTGCTAGGTCATTTTCAATAAACCGCCTGTTTATGCTTGGGGCTGTTCTTGCTACTTTTATTCTCTAGTCCTCCTTCATTTTCTTGGCTACTTGCAGCTGCAGTATGTGGATACATTATTGGTCTTTGCCACTCTATTCATCAAGCAGCACAGAACATCTTTTTTCTTTTACCTTTCACATGCATTATGTCATTGATTGTATCAGAACACTAGCCAGTGACATATAAATAGAAAAGGAATTTGCTCCATCCATGTGCAGTTGATCACAGGAGCACCGTCAGGTGTGCAAGTTATACAGGGAGTTGTCATGATCAATTTAGAATCCCTACAGTATGAATGAGGCCATTCAGCCCATTGGGTCTGCACCGATCCTCTGAAAGAGCACCCCACCTAGGCCCACTACACTCACCTGATGGGTTTTGCACACCTTGGGAGACCTGTCTTGATGCACACGTTGTAATGTGGTTTCCGACGTTGAACATCAGGGGCGAAATTCTCCGTTATCGGCGCGAGGTCCGCCGACCGGTGCCAAAAACGGCGCAAATCCCACCTGCATCACGCCGCCCCAAACGTCGCGAAGTCTCCGGCTCGGAACATGACGCTATTCACGCTGGCTCACGTGGTTCACGCCGTGTGGTGTCATGCACGCCGCACGGCGTGACAGCTCAAAAGACGCGCTGCTCCCCCCACCCGACCAGAAGACCCGACCGGATGGCCGCCCGCCGCTCAGCCCCGAGGTTCCAGTCCCGTGACATTGAGGCGCTCCTGGACGCAGTGGAGCAGAGGAGGGAGGGCCTGTATCCCGGACACGGCCGCAGAGTCGCCCCATGCCACAGCCGGCGTCTGTGGAGTGAGGTGGCAGAGGCCGTCAGCGCTGTGGCCCTGACACCACGGACAGTGCCACAAGAAGGTGAACAACCTCGTCGGGGCAGCCAGGGTGAGCCCCCCCCCCGCCCGATATCCATGACCCCCATATCCTCCCTCCCCATATTCCCCATATTCCCCTCCCATATCCCCCCTCCCCCATATCCCCCATATCCCCCCTCCCCCATATCCCCCCTCCCCATATCCCCCATATCCCCCCTCCCCCATATCCCCCCTCCCCATATCCCCCCTCCCCATATCCCCCCTCCCCCATATCCCTCATATCCCCCCTCCCCCATATCCCCCCTCCCCCATATTCCCCCTCCCCATATCCCCCCTCCCCATATCCCCCTCCCCATATCCCCCATATCCCCCCTCCCCCATATCCCCCCTCCCCCATATCCCCCTCCCCAATATCCCCCCTCCCCCATATCCCCCTCCCCATATCCCCCCATATCCCCACTCCTCCATATCCCCCCTCTCCCATATCCCCCCTCCCATATCCCCCCTCCCATATCCCCCCTCCCCCATATCCCCCCTCCCCCATATACCCCCTCCCCCATAGCCCCACTCCCCCATATCCCCCCTCCCCATATCCCCCTCCCCATATCCCCCTCCCCATATCCCCCCTCCCCATATCCCCCCTCCCCATATCCCCCCTCCCCATATCACTCCTCCCCATATCCCCCTCCCCCATATCCCCCTCCCCATATCCCCCTCCCCCATATCCTCCCTCCCCCATACACCCCCTCCCCCATATCCCCCTCCCCATATCCCCCATATCCCCCTCCCCATATCCCCCCTCCCCCATATCCCCCCTCCCCCATATCCCCCCTCCCCATATCCCCCCTCCCCATATCCCCCATCTACCCATATCCCCCATATCCCCCCTCCCCTATATCCCCCATATCCCCCTCCCCCATATCCCCCCTCCCCCATATCCCCCTCCCGCATATCCCCCCTCCCCCATATCCCCCCTCCCCCATATCCCCCTCCTCATATCCCCTCCCCCATATCCCCCCTCCCCCATATCCCCCATATCCCCTCCCCCATATCCCCCATATCTCCCTCCCCATATCCCCCATACCCCCCTCCCCCATATCCCCCCTCCCCCCATATCCCCCCTCCCCCATATCCCCCCTCCCCCATATCCCCCCTCCCCCATATCCCCCCTCCCCCATATCCCCCCATATCCCCACTCCCCCATATCCCCCCTATATTCTCCATCCCCATATCACCCCTCCCCATATCCCCCCTCCCCCATATCCCCCCTCCCCATATCCCCCCGCCCCCATATCCCCCCCTTATCCCCCCTCCCCCTTATCCCCCCTCCCCCTTATCCCCCCTCCCCCCATATCCCCCCATATCCCCCCTCCCCCCATATCCTCCCTCCCCCATATCCCCCATCCCCCATATCCGCCTTCCCCCATTTCCCCAAGTGAATCCAGCCCTCACCTTAACCGATGGCGTGCATTCATATACCTGTCTAACACTGTTGCTTTTTACCCCTGCCACCACCCCCCACAGGAGAAGCGCGCACACAACACCAGGGAGCATGTGAGGACTGGAGGAGGCCCAGCTGATGAGAGGCCACTGACCGAACATGAGGGAAGGGCCCTGGAACTGGCTGGCGGACCTGAGGACCGGGAGGTTGCTGATGCAGAGGTCGGGGGCCCACCAGCAAGTGAGCCACCGACAGCCCGTCCCCATATCCCCCCTCCCCCACATCCCCCCTCCCCCATATCCCACCTCCCCCATATCACCTGATCACTGCCTGCGTGTCTAACCATGCATGCTTCATTGTGTATCGCAGGAGCAAACGTCGGGGCACCCATCCCCGCAGATGCAGACCGCCCGCAGGATGCCCCTCGGAGACCACGGGAGACGGAGAGACCCGCATGCGACGCCTGCACGATGCCCATCGGAGACCACGGGAGATGGAGAGACCCGGACCCTCTGGCATGCGACGCCTGCACGATGCCCCTCGGAGACCACGGGAGATGGAGAGACCCGGACCCTCTGGCATGCGACGCCCGCACGATGCCCCTCGGAGACCACGGGAGACGGAGAGACCTGGAGCAACAGGGAGACGGCGCCCCCGTCTCATGCGGGTGCGGCGACGCAGGTGTGTGCCACCCAGCGACGAGAGGGGCAGCCACAGGCCCCCGTCACAGCCGAGCCACGAAACCACAACCCAGGACACCCCTACCCAGGACACCCCTACTCAGGAAACTGAAATACAGGACAGTGACACAGATTGGATGGGTGGAGACGAACCGCCACCCCAAAGTGCCATGGACTCAGATTCGGACGATGCGCACGACACAACGCCACTACTGTCACCAACACCCTCCACCATCGCAGAAACACTCACCTCGGTTGGGCACTTTAGTGATGAGGCGTCTGGTACACTCACTGGGGCGCACAACACAGCCGTCCCGGTACAGCAGGTGGCGGTAGGAGCAGCAGAGGGGCCGGGCGGTCGGAGGGCAGCCCGGCGCAAGCGAACATCTGCCGCCCAGATGGATCCCGGGTTCCTGGAGTTACCACACCCACACATAGGTCCGATGCAACCACCGAACCTGAGACGAGCGAAGAGGGTGACGGCCGGCTTGCGGCGGCTGCAGTCGCAGGTGGAGGAGTCCACCCGTGTCCAGGAGCTGGCAGTGGTGCCGCACGGGTGTCGTCCGCGGTGGAGGCAATGGGTGCGACGGTGTCCGACATGGGGAGCAGTATTCGAGGCCTGGGGCTTTCTGTGCAGGCGGCGTCTGTGGCCCAGGACATGGCTGCCCTCTCACAGGAGGCCATGAGCCAGCGCCAGCGGCAGATGGCAGAGGGGCTCACCTCCGTGGCACAGTCTCTGCAGGCCATGGCCCAGTCTCAGCAGGCCATGGCCCAGTCTCAGCAGGCCATCGCTGAGGGCATCGGTGCCATTGCCCATGTGCTAGCCGGCGTCGCACAGTCACGGACAGGGATTGCCAACTCCCTGAGCTCCATGGCTGCAAACCTGCAGACCCTTGTCGATACCAGCACTGGCCTCCAGGACTGGCAGCGCCAGATGTCGGGGGGGCGTCGGATGGCCAGTCCGTTCGCATCCCCCACCCATGTAGAGGCCTGGGGGCCATCGGGTACCCCGAGGGAGGAGGAGGTGCTGGGACCTGTTCCGGGTCCCATTGTAGGGGAGGTCCCGGAACACCTCAACACCTCGGGCTCCCCCCCTTCCGTCCCAGGTGCATCGGGTGGGCAACGGGCATAACAGGCTGACAGCTCGCCATCCCAGTCACCCGGGCCGCAGCCTGGCCCATCTAGGCCAGGACACCCCAGGAAATGGCCGCCAAAGGGATCCCGTGTCAGAGGGCAGGAATCACAGGAGTCCACCTCCAGTTCTGCTGTACCGTCTGGGGAACCACCTAGGCGTAGTCAAAGGGCCCGTAAGGCCAAACAATTAGACACTGAGTAAGTTGGCACGGGTGCAGGGCACAGATGAGTTTTAGGGGCTAGGGCACGTACATGAACTCCTTTTGTTATTAAAGTCAATGTTACACCTACAGAAGCTGCCTTTGTGCTCTGTCCAAAACGTGCGGGGGTGTCATGAGCGCAAGTGTGTGTGTGAGGGGTGGTCTTGGTCTTACCTCAGCCCCAGGTGAGTCTGCCCCCTTCCCCCTGGGCCGCCATCAACATCCCCCCGGGTAGAGGACGGGACCGTGCGCTGCAGTGTCACAGCCGCATGCAGGGATGGTCCGGGTGGATGGTGGTACTGTGGCTATGGGTCAGACATAGTCCAACGATGTGGAGCCAGGAGCTCATCGCAGGGCGGGTTGTCATCATCCTCCATGGCCTGCAATAGACACGCGTCCACCGGCAACTGTGTGAGCCCGGCCGTTGTGCCGCAGGTGGATCGGCAATGTGTGCATGCGGGTGGGGTGGGTGGGGTTGGGGAGGGGGGTGAGGGTGCTGGGTGGGTGGGTGGGTGGGGGGGGTGAGGGTGTTCGGGTGTTGCCATGGTGTGCGGTATGTGGCCATACTACCCGATTCCCACGCCCATCTAGTCAGTGAAGCGGCCGTCTATCAGCCTGTCCCGTGCCCGCTGGCCCAGCCGGTAACGGTGGACAGCCACCCGCCCGTGTCTAGCCCGTCTATCCTGACCATTGCCCCCATCTCCCTCATCTGGGGAGGACTGCGCCTCTTCCTGCTGCTCCTCCACTCCGCCGTCCTCTGCCTGCGGCACATCGCCCCTCTGCTGGGCTATGTTGTGCAGGACGCAGCACACCACAATGATGCGGCTGACCCTATCTGACCGATACTGGAGGGCGCCCCCAGAGAGGTCCAGGCACCTGAAACGCATCTTCAGCACGCCAAAGCACCTCTCTATCACTCCCCTTGTCGCTACAAGGGTATCATTGTAGCGGTTCTCCGCCTCATTGCGTGGCCTCCGTATAGGCGTCATCAGCCACGATCGCAATGGGTAGCCCCTGTCGCCCAGCAACCAGCCCCTTAGCCAGGGATGGCGTCCCTCGTACATGCCGAGGATGTGTGACCGCGACAACACGTATGAGTCGTGTACACTGCCCGGGTAACGGGCGCAGACGTGCAGGATCATAATGCGGTGGTCGCAGACCACCTGTATGTTCATCGAATAGGTCCCCTTCCTATTGGTGAACACGGCCCTGTTATCTGCAGGTGGCCGCACGGCGACGTGCATCCCATCAATCGCGCCCTGGACCATGGGGAACCCGGCCACGGCAGAGAAGCCCACGGCCCGGGCATCTTGGCTGGCCCGGTCCACAGGGAAGCTGATGTAGCGGTGCGCAATGGCATATAGGGCGTCTGTCAATGCCCGGATGCACCGGTGCACTGATGTCTGCGATATGCCGGACAGGTCCCCACTCGGTGCCTGGAATGACCCCGTTGCATAAAAGTACAGGGCCACCGTAACCTTGACGGACACGGGGAGAGGGTGACCCCGCCAGTGGCAGATGTGTGCCACGGTTTCCCGGCTCATCCGGAGTCTCCTCCTGCATTCCTGATCCGTGAGGTCCTGGTATGACTGCCGGGGCCGGTACACACGGGGCGTCCTCGGGTGCCTCCGTTGCCGTGGGGCCGTGACGTCCTCCTCTCCCTCCTCGTCCTGTCGGTCAGGTGTCCCTCCAGCCTGGGCGGCTGCCGCCTGCCCCTCTGCGGCAGCCTGCGCTGCCTCTCTAGCACGCTCCTCATCCTCCTCCTCATCCAGGGCAACATGGATATTAGCGGCTGCCGCTACGGCGGCCAACATCGCTGGCTGACCGGAAAACATGACGGCCTGTGCGGGGGGGGACGACGACGACGACATGTCATCATTGCCCATACCCCCTCCTCCCCCCCGCAGCCAGGTGGCATGGACCGCAAGGGTCCGACTGGAGGCTGGCACCTGGCCAGGTGGACCAACTCACTTGCCCTCGCATCCCCCTCCCCGGCACGGACCCCCCCCCCCCCCCCCCCACGTCCCTCCCCGGCACAGACCCCGTCCCCCTTCCCCTGTCCCCCCACGTCCCTCCCCGGCACGGACCCCCCGTCCCCGTCCCCCTCCCCGGCACGGACCCCCGTCCCCCTGTCCCCCTCCCCGGCACGGACCCCCGTACCCCGTACCCCTCCCCGGCACGGACCCCCCCCCATCCCCCTCCTCGGCACGGACCCCCCGTCCCCCTCCCCGGCACGGACCCCCCCCATCCCCCTCCCCGGCATGGACCCTCCCCCGGCAAGGACCCCTGTCCCCTGTGCCCCTCCCCGGCAGGGACCCCCCCCCCTCCCCGGCACGGAACCCCCCCCGTCCCCCGTCCCCCCATGTCCCTCCCCGGCACGGACCCCCATCCCCCTCCCCGGCACGGACCCGCTCCCCCCTCCCCGGCACGGACCGCCCCCCCGTCCCCATCCCCGGCACGGACCGCCCCCCCGTCCCCCTCCTCGGCACGGACCCCCCCCGTCCCCCTCCCCGGCACGGACACCCCCCCCCCGTCCCCCTCCCCGTGATCACGTCGGCGGGACTTCGGCCCATCCGGACGGGAGAATATCGGCAGCCCCGAAATCCATTGCCTTGCGCCCACCCATGCCATTCTCCGAGGTGTGCGTTGCGATTGACGCCCCGCTGACTTTTCTCCCTTCGGAGGATTTGGCGGGCGGCGGGGGCGGGATTCACGACGGCCCACGGTGATTCTCCGACCCGGTGGGGGGTCGGAGAACCTTGCCCCAGGGTTCCCATTACATCACTGATAGGGGGTGGGTACAACCCAGTCACTCATTTTGCATTTGCATGAAGCACAATTTAGTCCTCCAGCTGGGCTTTTCGCTCCTATCGCCGACTCGTCAATGAAAACATCCTAGTGTTGTAACATTCTCCACCTTAAAGTACTACCACTCCTTCCTCTCTCTTTCTCTCTTTTCTCTTTTTTCCTTTCTTTTCTGAACACCTTGGGCTGCATTCTCCGCCGTCGGGATTCTCCGTTTTACCTGCAGCCCGGGGGTTTCCCAACGGTGCCCCACAATGGGAAATCTGGTGCAGCGGGATAGAGAAACCCGCCACTTATATCCAGAAATATTTGGTACCCAGTCTTGCCATTTTTGAGCCAGGACTCTGTTACTGCTGTATTTCCACATGGTTATCCGTGTCTGCAGCTCGCAAACTTTATTTACCATGCATGCACTATGAAACTAATTTAGATCTCCTCACAATCTCTTTGCCTTGAATCTACCTAATACCTTACTATTCCTTCGTCTAGCGCTACAAAGCGATGTCGACCATTTACATGAGTTGTAGACCGGTTACATGAGTGGCAACAAGGCGGCAAGTATTATGTTCACTTTGATCATTGGAATAGAAAAGCAGAATATATTTTTTAAAAGGCATGAGACTTCTAAATGTCAATGCTCAGAGAAACTTGTGCTCACACAAGGAACTCTGATAACAATTAAGCAGGAAATTGGCCTTTATTGCTGAGGGATTCTTGCTACAATTGTACACCTCTTTTTGGTAGGTCCACGGGTTGAATTCTCCGCTTCGCGACACCAGCAGCGAGACTTGTGATCGGGCAGAGAATCATGCAAAATGGAAAAAATACATTTTGCAGACAGTGCCGATTCCAATACTGTGCCCAGTCTGTCGCTGGCAGCATTATCGAAGTTTCTGCCCCGTGGCGGTGGGGCCATGCAAAACCCTCTCAGGCAAAAGGCCTCAACGGTGACCTCCATCCCTCAAGAACACCAGCTGACAGCATTGACTGCCTCTGCCACCACCTCCTAGATGCTGTTCAGGAGGGCAGGCATGAGTCTGCGGCCCTCTCCTCATTGAACAGTGGTTCCACCTCTGACTCCAAACTTTGGATGGGGGACAAAGGAGGAGGCTTTCTCTGAGCCATCTTCATGGCTGCAGTAAGTGGAACGCTTAAGAGCAGCTCCAGCTGTCAGGCTCTTTAGCGCTAATTCCCACCTGAACCGTTACAACGTCCGCAAGGCTGGGAATTGCTTTCAATTTGCACCGGCAGTGCTGGCCCAGTTGCATGCTCTGACTCGCTTACCGAATTGCATTCCCAATAGAAATGCAAATCGCATGCTATTCAGTCCTGGCAGGAACACTTCTCCCAAACAGAGAATTCAGCCCTACATCTGGAATACTATGTACAGTTTTGGTCTCCATATTTAAGGAAGGAATATTTGTTTTGGAGGTAGTACAAATTCAGTTCACAAGATTGATCCCTGGGTTGTGATTGTCTTATGTTGAGAGGCTGAGTAAATTGGGGCTATATTCACTCAAGTTTAGAAAAATGAGGTGATCTCATTGAAATATGCAAGATTCTCAAGTGACTTGGAAAGGTAGACAGAGGTTGTTAAACCTGGCTAGGGAATCTAAAATATGGGACACAGTCTCCGGATAAGGGGTCAATCATTTAGGCCTACAATGAGGAGAAAGATCTTCATTCGGAGGGCTGTGAATCTTTGGAATTCTGATTGTATGTGCTTCATTAAATTTAAGACTGGGATAGGGATGTTTTTGATCAGTAAAATATATTAGGAGTATGCAGGAAAGTGGAGTTGAAGTCTAAGATCAACCATGATAATGAAGCCGACTCTGTGTGTGTTGTGTGGTCTGTTGTGTTATGCTGCTTCGTGTCGCGTAAGCTGCTTCCATGATGTATTCTTTGACAAAGGAAGCTCCAGACTATGAAATGAGTTCAACATGTTTATTGAACTATTAACACAGTTCTTAAATGAGTTTGACTCTCTGCTAATCTAGCTGTAGTTACCAGCCTGCTCTAAGCCACGTGCTGGGTGTGATGCTGTTGATCAACTCTGATGTACTCTCTAGATGTCTGTCTGTGGAAAGAGGCAGAGCATGTGTGCCCTGTCCTTTTTATATGGGTTGTGAAGTGCCCCCTTGTGGTAATGCCACCTCTGGGTGTCCTGATTACCCATTGGTTGTGTCCTGTTGTAATGACCCATTGGCTGTATGTCTGCATGTCATGACATCTCTGGTGCTGCCTCTAGTGGTTACTTAGTTGTAGTGTATTTACATTAACCCCTTGTGTATATACAGTGATGCATATCACCATATCCCTCCTTTTTTGTGTTACATATTTTCTATACTTGAAAGAAAATTGAACAAAATATGTAGATAAGTGATGTCATGTACAAGTCATGATGACAGTGATGATTATACAATACCAAATAATATTTATGAGTCCAAAGTTCATGAATTTATATGGTTGAGTGGCTTTCTTGTTTTGTTATTGAAGTGTCGATGTTGATGTTGTCATTTCCTTGTGAACGCCGTCAGTGTCCCTGTGCTTAAGGAACCAAGAAGTCATCAGGAGGTGTTCAAATGGTCAAATCACTTCGTTGTCTGATTTGGACTCTTTTTTTTCCGATGCTTGTGGTAGCGATTTTTAATGTCATCTTTCCTGTCTGACCTGGACTGGTGTCTGTGTTTGCGGTATTGATGCCATATGTCAGTTGCCTTGAAAGCTGGTCTACTTGTCTGTAGTGTAGCAAACGTAAATTTGTAAGATACGTTATCATGCCATGGTATGTCTGCACACTTGCCATTGTCTTGAGCTGTGCTGTCACAGTGTCCTGCATTTGCAGAGTTGTACCATGTCGTACCAGTCGTTGTTCCATTGTTGTTGGTTTTGTCGTGCTTGTTGTTGACGTTGGTGCCTTTGGTACGCTTCTTGTTGTTATCTGTGGTGTTGTTTTTGTAGGTTTTGTTGTGTTTGTTGGGCTCAATGACCATTCCGAGTGGAGAATTTGAGTCCTTCACAAAGTTACTTGTGTCAGTGTCCTTTGTGGCATCTGCTATTTCATTGAGCGTTTTGTCTTTGATTCCTCGGTGCTCCTCATCTGAAGTCATGTCTGGTTCACTTGAATCATCTTTGGCTTGCTGATGCTCCACATCTGGAGTCCGTTCTGGTTCATCTGAATCATCTTTGGTTTCTTGATGGTCCTCTGTCGGAGTCATTTTAGGTTCACTTCTCTCACATACAGTGGGTAGACCTGCAGTGTGTTCTTGTTGGTTAGATGAGCTGGGTAAACTGTCAGAGTCTTCTTCTGGTGGCTCAAGTAATCTGGATAGACTCATAGTCTGTCTGTTGTTCACGTGAGCATGGCAGACTTGCATCGTCTGCTGCTGGTTGCTCAGATAAGGTGGATAAACCTTCATGGTCTTGTTCATGCATGGACTGCGCTTTGGAGTCTTGCGTTGCTCCCATTGTGGAGTCTGTCACCGAGCTCGCTGTGGAGGCTTGTATCGCTCTCTCTGTGGAATCTAGCATCGTTCCTGTGTGGAGTCGTGCAGTAGTCTCGCTGTGGAGCCTTTCATCGCTCTGTGTGGAGTCGGAGACTCTTCGTGGTGCGTGGACCACTTTTCATGTGGCATTCGTCTTTGTGGGTATTTGACAGGTTGCTGTCATCCAATGTAGCGATGGTCTGCCATGGCATCATGGTATTGGATTCATCTATCATGAGTAGAGTCGTTTTGAGCTTTTCAACCATGGCACCGATGCTTTTATGATCATCATATCCGAATAACTCAGCCATGTCTAAGAAGTATTCTTCGATAAACCAATTACCTTCTTTTGCTTCGGTATTGTCATTGCGCTCTCTGGGTGTCATTCTCCGACCCCCCGCCGGGTCGGAGAATGACCGTTGGCCGCCGTGAATCCCGCCCCCGCCGAAGTCTCCGGTACCGGAGATTGGGCGGGGGCGGGAATCGGGCCGCGCCGGTTGGCGGGATCCCCGCTCAATTCTCCGGCCCGGATGGGCCGAAGTCCCGCCCAGAAATTGCCTGTCCCGCCGGCGTAAGTCAAACCTGGTATTTACCGGCGGGACCAGGCGGCGAGGGCGGGCTCTGGGGCCCTGGGGGGGGCGCGGGGCGATCTGACCCCAGGGGGTGCCCCCACGGTGGCCTGGCCCGCGATCGGGGCCCACCGATCCGCGGGCGGGCCTGTGCCGTGGGGGCACTCTTTCCCTTCCGCCTCCGCCACGGCCTCCACCATGGCGGAGGCGGAAGAGACTCTCCCCACTGCGCATGCGCGGGAAACTGCCGGCGCCCGCTGACGCTCCCGCGCATGCGCCGCATTTCCGCGCTAGCTGGCGGGGCAACAAACGCCATTTCCGCCAGCTGGCGGAGCGGAAATCCCACCGGCGTCGGCCTAGCCCCTCAATGTTGGGGCTAGGCCGCCAAAGATGCGGAGCAGTCCGCACCTTTGGGCCGGCGCGATGCCCGTCTGATTGGTGCCGTTTTTGGCGCCAGTCGGCGGACATCGCGCCGTTGGTGGAGAATTTCGCCCTCTGTGTCCAAGGAAGAAATCATCGTCTGAGTAGTCGTCTTCAAGGACCAAATCATCTCTTTGGGTGGTGCGAACTGCTTGTTGCAGGGTTCTGTGGCGGTTGATTTCAACTACTGGTAGAAGTTCAGGCATTGTTCTGTCTTTCGAGGTGAAAGAATGGTGTTTTGTGGCTTTAAAACTCTTCTTTTTAATTTTTGGATATTTCCTCTTTAAGTGGGTGTGGTCCGGGGCCTCTGACGTCATGAAGCTCGTGACGTAAAGCGTAGGAATGGATTGCGCATGCACAAGCTTTTCCTCTATTGTGCGCTCTTTTCGCAACTGCGCATGCGCGGCTTCTTGTGCAATCGCGAAACACTATTGCTGGTTCGCGTCTTCCCAGGAACTGCGCATGTGCGGACTGCGCCAGCTGGATATGCGCAAGATGGCTGCCAATCAAAATTGCCGTTTGCTTTTGTTGCAACCCTACCTCTGCCTCGTGGTGAGTATTGGCGCCAGTTGTACTGATTTCTTTTGTGTTTACCTCGCAGTAGGTTTCAAATTTGTCCAAGACTGTCTGGAATTGCGTTCTGTCCTGCCCTTTGCAGTAGTTAAAGGAGCAGAAGATCTCTGTTGCATGTTCACCCGCAATGGTCAGTAGATGAGCAATCTTCTCGGCATCGGCCACGCCATGTAGGTCAGATGCTTCCATGTAAAGCTAAAATTGTTGCTTGAATGCACGCTAGTTGGCACTGAGATTGCCGTGGTACCCGAGTGGATTAGGAACCGGAATCTCGATTATCGTGCCTGGGTTCGGTTGCTGGTTGTCACGGATCTTGCTGAATTGAACTAAATAGATTGAACAGGCACTCCTGGTATCATGTTATGTTGTGTTATGCTGCTTCATGTCGCATAAGCTGCTTCCTTGATGTATGCTTTGACAAAGGAAGCTCCAGCCTATGAAATGAGTTCAACGTGTTTATTGAACTATTAACACAGTTCTTAAATGGTTTGAATCTCTGCTAATCTAGCTGTAGTAACTCAGTCTATCTCTACCAGCCTGCTCTTAGCCACGTGTTGGGTGTGATGCTGTTGATCAGCCCTGATGTACTCTCTCGATGTCGGTCTGTGGAAAGAGGCAGCGCATGTGTGCCCTGTCCTTTTATATGGGTTGTGAAGTGCCCCCTTGTGGTAATGCCACCTCTGGGTGTCCTGATTATCCATTGGTTGTGTCCTGTTATAATGACCCATTGGCTGTATGTCTGCATGTCATGACATCTCTGGTGCTCCTTTTAGTGGTTACTTAGTTGTAGTGTATTTACATTAACCCCTTGTGTATATACAGTGATGCATATCACCACATGGTCTACTCTTTATCTCTTGTGCTCTTTCTTGTCTTTCGCAATCTTTTGTGCACCTTGTTTCTCCATACAGGTCACATCCCTTGGTGAGTGAATTGTTTCTAGAGCATTGAACTGACTGTTTTAAGCTTACAATGTCATTAAGAATTGAATTAACTCTGCTGTGCAGTACACCATCTGGAGCTGTTCTCTTACTAAAGGTCTAATTCTTGCACTGCTGATTTTTAAAATGTATTTTAAAAATGTGTACATTTACATTTGTTTTAGTTTAAGGAAATCTGCAATCAGATGGTATTGAATCAGAACGGATGTCCAATTTGTAACAAATCAGAATGTTTTCTATTTTGGGGGCCTGCTATGGTTCAAAAGCAATTATCTCTTCTGCCTTTGACCCAGCACACCTGTACCCCACTTCCACCCTACCTTCTACTGCAACAAGGTTGGTCCCTCTTATCATTCCTTCCTCTCCTCTCTTCTTTCATGCGTTTTTATTTTGCAGTGTAGGATTGGAATATCTGGCTAACAGCCAGTTTTAAATTGAGAGAAAGCTGTCTGTATTCTCTGGGATACAGGGGTGGGTGTAGGGATGTATCCTGTTCGTGGAAGGGAGGGTTAAGCGTATTTTTAAAATCTTGATTGGTTTTGTTCTACTGGACTACATGAAGGAATGCTGGCAGAGTTTATTTTGTGTCCCAGTGAAGGCATGCTCTATTGACATTTACAGTTAAGCTTCTGGAACTGTCTTTTATTTCAAATAGTCATAGCTGAACTGCTAAGATGGCTGACAAGAGTTTTGTGGGGGAGGGGTGGGGGTGGCTGTGGAATTCAAATCTGTTGTTGTTTGTAGTTTACTTCAAATACAGGATTTGAAACTCTGTCTCCAGGTTTTCAATTTACCAAAAGGGAGCTGATGAAACCAGTAATCTGCAAGTTAAGCATGAAAGACAACCATCCTATTGCGTAGTGCTGATTTTGAAAGTTCTAACTATTTTAGTTGGATGATACAATGATGGTCATGTGAACAACGTCGGCTTGAGATGATGAGTTTTATCTGAGACCTGGGCAGCCTGTAGAAGATACTGAAGGAGACAGCAGGTGCATAAGAAGTCCAAGCCATATTTGCCTTGTAAAAACCTGGAGGCTGTAAAAGTCTCCTAACCCGATTCCAGTCATCTGTAAATAAATTGGACTTCCTGATACAAAAGTCGAACTTCATGTCATGCTGGACATTGTTTTCGAGGGAATTCTATAATAATTGTGATATTGGACTCCAGCTATCAACTCTTCTAAGTTACAACTGCAGAGTGGAAAATACTTCCTTCACTGAACCTGCAAATACTGTCGTCTGACAATGAGATAGGCATATAAACTTGTTTACCATTTGTAAAAGGGCACTATTTTCTTGTGTGTGAGGGCGGAGTGATGGACATGGGGCTGGATTCTCCGATTTTCAATCCAGCCCTATGTCCGGAGGATCTGTGGCGTTTTACGTCAATAAATTCGGTGGCGCCCCAGCACGATCCTCCGACCGGTGAGGGGTTAGCAGCTAAGCCACGTAAAACGCCCAACTTCCACGACAAAAACCGGTGGAGAATTGCTGGGTCTGTTGCCGCGCATGGCGACTACCTATGTCGGTCGTCTCTCCCTCCCCCCACACCCCGGACCATCGCCGAAACCCCCTGGCCAGCAGCACGGTTCCCACCTGACTGGACACAGCCACCACGCCGGGTTCCCGACCGCTGAGGCCAGATGTCCCCCGCCCGGTCAGGAACTCAGCCCATCGGGGGCGGAGCATCAGGGGAGGGCCTTTAGGTGACGTTCTGAGGCAATCCCAACGGCGTGTGGCGCATTCCTCGATGATGCTGTTTTGGAGGGGGCGGAGCATCTGAAAATGGGCACTGTCCCACGATTCCATCGTACAAAGGGATTCTCCAGCCGATCGCCGATTACAAAATGGGCTTCGGGGGCGGAGAACCTTCATGGGAACGGAGAATCCGGCCCATGGCATTTAGATACTTGGTGTGTGTATGTGAATGAATCATCTTTATTTTTAAACCCATAATGGTTTGCTGCTGGTTCTTCAAATTGGCCACGCCGTAATGGGTGCTTAGAAACTACCTTTCTAAAGAAAAACACCGGTTATGGACAGAAAGGGGAAAGAATTGGGGACGGGATTCTCTACGCCATCGTAAATGCCGTTGTGTTTTACAAGGGCATGACGGGCTTACTGCGAGGACTAATTCTGGCCGCTACAGGGAGCCAGCACGGCGCTGGAGTGGTTCACGGCGCTCCAGCTGACGATCCCGGCGCGAACTGTGCGCCGTGGGATCCGCACATGCGCAGCGGCGCCGGCTGCAACACGCGCATGCACAGTGGCCTCCTTCAACGCGCCGGCCCCGACGCAACATGGCGCAGGACTACAGGGGCCGGCGCGTAGGAAAGGAGGCCCCCAGCTAGAGAGGCCGGCCTGCCGATCGGCGGGCCCCGATCGCGGGCCAGGCCACATCGGAGGCCCCCCCCCCGGGGTCGGACCCTCACAGGCCGCCACCCGACCCTTCAACGCCGAGGTCAAGCCGGCTCAGAGCAGGTTAGAACGGCGCCGGCGGGACCCGTTTATTTCCTAATGGCCGCTCGGCCTATCCGGGCCGGAGAATCATCGGGCCGGCCGAGTTGAGCGGCCCGAAACCGGCGCCACCGATTCTCCGCTTTGCGCAGACACTGGGAGACCATGCGAACTCCACACGGTCACCCAAGGCTGGAATTGAACCCAGGTTTGTGAAGCTGCAAGGCATCAAAAAACAAGGAAAATTATAGCACAGGAACACGCCCTTCGGCCTTCCAGGCCTGCTATGCTGCCCGTCTAACCTAAAACCTTCTATAATTCCAGGGTCCGCATCCCTCCATTCCCATTCTATTCATGTATTTGTCAAGCTGCCCCTTAAACACCTTCTCCCACCACGCTCCCACCACCTGCTCCGGCAGGGAGTTCCAGGCACCCACTACCCTCTGTGTATTTAAAGAAAACGTCCCTCGCACATCTCCTTTAAACTTTGCCCCTCGCACCTTAAACCCATGTCCCCGAAAAGTAAAGTCGCCAAAGTCCCAGATGACTGTGGGCTGCTTTCCCCTTGAGGGGGGAGATCTGGTTGGTGATTTGACTGGAGGATCACCACACCTCTGCTGGTTTTTATCGGGGGGCAATGTTGAGAACCTTGAATAACCTCAGCCTGTATGGGAATTGAACCCATGCTGTTGGCCTTGTTCCGCATCACAAACTAGCTGTCCAGCCAGTCTGCTAAACCAGCTGCATATACCAGTGCTAACCACTGTGCCACAGTACCGTATCTCAGATTTAAAAACAAACTCAAAATGTAAATGTTCCTTCAATGTTGCAGAGTTGCACCCTAGATTGTGGTTCTAAAATCTCCGTGCCGGTGGCTCATAGGCCAGGATTTTACCCATAGGGAATGCCTCATAGCATACTGGCACTTAATGCACAACTTGATAAAGGGATGTTTCCTGATCGGCACAACCCATCAAAACCCCTGCCAATTAATCCATAGCGCATGTCCCATATGTTCTGGAATCACAGGCAAAATCAGTCCCTGCCCAGGGGAAATGGTCCAGCACCACATTGGCTCATTCCTCTTGCCATTTTGGCTCAGATGTCACATTATTACGTTCCCACTCCAAAGGAAGGGAAGCAAAGTTGGATCTGGTGGAAAGTGCAATAGTATGAGAGGATCTCAATCTTGATCTATAACAATAAGATAAAAGAAAATTACTGCAGATGCTGGAATCTGAAACAAAAACAGAAAATACTAGGGCACAGTGGTTAGCACTGCTGCCTCACGGCGCCGAGGTCCCAGGTACGATCCCGGCTCTGGGTCACTGTCCGTGTGGCGTTTGCACATTCTGCCCGTGTTAGCGTGGGTTTCCTGGAAATTTAGAAAGAAACCATCAGGTGACAGAGAATTCAGAGCTCTGGCCTCACAGCTGTTCGAACAAAACTAGAACTGACTACTTACCAACAGCTCACAGGCTGTGTAGAGAGCGAAAGGTCTTTCAATCACAGGCTATCAAGATGAGAGAGAGAGATCAGATTTAGCTCCCCAGCCTCTTGATTGGAAGTGAACCTTAAACTCTCCAAAATGGTGCCTGCCTGTGTGTTTTTAAAACATACCAGAAACGGCCCCAATCTGGATCCAGTCAAGTCCCAGGAAATAAAAGTAGCCGATTGGCTGCCAGCCAAGTCCATCACAAGTCATCACTGGACCAAACCACATAGCACCTTGCACCTGGGGGGTTCCTTGGTTTCAAAATTGAACACTGAAGTCCACCTGAAAGGCATAAATCCCAGCAAGTGTCCAGGCACACAAGTTATAAGGGCAATGGATAACTGAAAATAAAGGAAATACACAAGGGAAACCAAGTTTGAACAGGAGGATCATTACACTGTGCAACAACTTGGGTTCCCATGTGTAGCCACTCTAAGCATTGTAAAGGGTCCGCTTAATTAAACAAATTACTTGCACCCTATAATAAAAATGTTGTATATGACAAATGTCAGGATCCCGATTCAGTTAACATCTAGGCATAATCACCTTGTACAAAAGGAAATAGGGAAAAAGTTAATATGGGATGCAAAGAGGCTGGAAGAGGTGATTTGATGCAAGAAAAGATGAAATGTTTAGGGACCCAATGTTTTCTTAAAGAATTGAGAAGTTAACTCAAGAATGTTAGGCCCAAAGAAGGTTTATTATGTGTAGTGAGATAAGCAAGGATGAGAGGAGGCTTGTGTGGAGCAGATGCAGTATGAACGAGTTGAGCCAAATGGCCTGTTTCTGTTCTGCATATTCTGTGAATAAGCACTCAGCGTAAAATCTTCATGTGATAGCAGAATTGGTTAAATAGAGTGCTTCGTATGTGTATTGAAAAAGTAAGTGGATGACGTGAAGGCTACATTAAAAAAAAAAAAATGTTCTGGATCGGATATTAATAAGATGGTGTTGAAAGAAGGTAAATTAGCTGACCCAGATGGAATAGATCACTGGTCAAAGCAAAGGTAAAAATAGCAAAGGTGTTGGTCACGATCTGTCAATCCTCATTGAAGGGAGACCGCAATTAGGAAACTACAGGCCAGCCAGCCTGTTCCCAGTGGTCGGGAAGTCATTGGAAGCTATTTATTAAGAGCAGAATAAACTTCTATTTGGAATAGCACAAGTTAATCCAGAAGAGGCAGCATGGATATATTGAAGACTAATCGTGTCTGACTAACATGCTTGAACTTTGAGGCAACAGGGAAAGAAGATCAAGGTAGTGCAATAGATTTATGTATGGATCGTGCAAGTCATTTGAAAGTGCAACAAAAGGCTTGTTCAGAAAATGGAAATGTGGAATTATGGAGAAAGTTGCGGTGTTGATGACAGAATTGGTTTAACAGTTGGTTAGAAGCAGAGGCTGGTGATAAATGCATGTTTTCCTAACTGGGAGATAGTTTGCAACGGTGTCCCCCAAGGGTGAGTTTTCTCTACATAGGAAGTGTTTATGAAGGACATATACTGACTGGAGGGATAAGAATTAAAAAGTGTGTAGGTGATCTGAAGTTTTATCATGTAGCAGATAGTGATATGGGTACTTGTTGACTTCAAGATGGTGAATTGGGCTGATGCACTGTAGAATGTGTAGAAGTGTGAAGTGATGCACTCGGAGCCCTACTTTGGAAAGACAGTATATGAGAAAAGCAAATCCTTTTAGGACTATAGATAAGCAGTGAGCTTGGGAGTCCATATACACATGTCGTTAAAGGTGGCAAGAAGTTGACAAGATGGTGAGAAAACATATATGGGTTACCTGGATTTATAAATAGAGAACTAGAATGTAAAGGACAAGTCCATGCTAAACTTCATAAATCACTGACTAGGCCTTTGGAGTTCATTTATGAGGAGGGTTTGGAAACTTTATTCCTTGGAGCAGCGAAGGTTAAGGGGAGATTTAATATTAATAAAGGCATTCCAAATTATGAAGCATAATCTAATCCAGATCTTCAGGATGGTTAGGTGTTTTGATAGAACAGATTAGTAGCTGTTTTCTGAGTCCATCAGTAATCACAGCTCATACATTTAAGGCCATTGGTAAAAGATTTAGAGAGGAGATGAGGAAAAATTAATTTTGTTGTAATGCCAGGTTGTGGGAGTCTCCACCTGAAAAGGTAGTGGAAGTTGATTTGTTAACAATTCTAATGTGAGGTAATGCATTTTGGTAGGTCTAACATAAGAGGGGAAATATACAGTAAATGGCAACAACATTTAGGAATATAGAAAGTCAGAGAGATCTGGGCGTGCAGGTCTGCAGATATGTGAAAGTGGCAACACGAGGTAGTCGAAAAAGCATACGGAATGCTTCCCTTCATTGGACGGGGCATCGAGTATAAAAACTGGCAAGTCATACTACAGTTGTATAGAAACTTGGTAAGGCCCCACTTGGAATATTGTGCACAATTCTGGTCGCCACATTACCAGAGAATGTGGAGGCTTTGGAGAGGGTGCAGAGGAGGTTACCCGGTTGCTGCCTGGCCTGGAGGGTGTTAGCTATGTGGAGAGGCTGAATAGACTCGGACTGTTTTCATTAGAACAACGGAGGTTGAGGGACGACCTGATGGAGATCTACAAGATTATGAGGGGCATGGATAGAGTGGATGGGCAGGCACTCTTTCCCAGGGTGGAGGGGTCAGTCACTTAGGAGACATAAGTTTAAGGCCCGCAGGCAAAGTTTGGAGGAGATGTGAGAGGTAGTTTTTAAAAATCAATTTAGAGTACCCAATTATTTTTTTCCAATTATGGGACAATTTAGTGTGGCCAATCCACCTAACCTGCACATCTTTGGGTTGTGGGAGTGAAACCCACGCAGACACTGGGAGTTAGTGCAAACTCCACACAAAGTGATCCAGGGCCAGGATCGAACCCGGGTCCTCAGCGCTGTAGGCAGCAGTGCTAACTACTGCACCACTGTGCTGCCCCTGTTCTTTTTAGAAAGAGGGTGGTGAGGGCCTGGAATGCGATGCCAGGGGAGGTTGTGGAAGCAGATACATTAACGGCGTTCAAAAGGCATCTCGACAAATACATGAACAGGATGGATATAGAGGGATACGGCACCAGCAAGTGCTGACTGTTTTGACCAAGGGTATCATGACCGGTACAGGCTTGGAGGGCCGAAGGACCTGTTCCTGAGCTTTATTGTTCTTTGCAACGGGGAATGGATAAGTACTAGAGTGGGATATTTACAGGGTTAAAGACAAAACTGGGGTGTCAGAGTAAGCGCAGCTGCTCTTTTAAGGAAACAGTGCAGGCACAACCAGTTGAATAGCCTCCTCTACGGATGGAAACATTGGCTTCATCAGTGCCCATATTTGGATGGTGTCTTTCCAGTTCCAGACGAGATCATGAAGTGACACCTGTACAGTCAGCAATGTAATGGAAAAAGAGCTGTGGGAGAGGCTGGAATAGGACTGGAAAAAAGAATGTCCCACATACCTCACGGAAAGATGGGCATAACTAGGGCCCATGCAAGTACCCATAGTCCCACCTTTTTACTTGGAGAGTAAAGGAGAAATTCTTCAATGTGAGAATCGTTTCAGCCAGGCAGAGGAGGATAGTGGTGGAAGGGGCTGGTTCTGTCTTCCGTTCACGGAAGGAACAGCCCCTGGACCTTCCTGCAGGAGGCAATGGATAGAAGTGTAGAGGTGACAGTTAGGCATGGAAATTGTTGAAGTGACATGGGTGGAGGCAGAATTGCGAATTTCAGTAGGAAGAGAATGGACAAGGAGAAACAAATGGTCTATCAGAAGGTTAGGGATAGGTTAGAGGGCAGGGGAGATTAAATGACAGAAATGTCGTGAACAAAATGGAGAGGGAATGATAGTATTAAGAAACAGAATCGGTATAAATAGCAGAATAAAGATCATACATCAGAGCTGTCTGAAAGGAAAGACATGCAACTGGCACTTAAAAATGGAGGACAGAGTTTGTGGTCTGAAGTTGTTAGACCGGCTGTAAAGTGCCTGACCGGAAGATGAAATGCTGTTCCTACAGCTGGCATTGCGGTTCATTGTGAATCAGTGGCTTATTTTGCTTATGTCCCCCACTCTGCCCCCAAAACTGATTCCACATCTTGATGTTCCAAGACAAAAATAATTTCTCTCCATTGACCTCATCCTTTTATTAGCCGAGCTACCCATATCTTTTTGTTTCCTCCCTATCTTTCTGACTATTTAAGGGTGTTTGACATTTCAGTTGAGCCTTGGTCAATTGCAGCTAAGTGTATGTAATGAAATCTGTGAGTATCCATCTTGTTGCATGCAGTGTGCATTCAGATAAAGAACCATTTTTGTTTTCCTACTCTTGATCCTATTTACTGGCGCACTCTTGTTTGTACACCGCTCCTTTCTTGCCATGCTCTGGTTATCATCACCTGTATTACACTATTGCAGTGTTCTTTCTCATTAACATATTAAATCTCCCTAACGTGTAAGCTTCCTTTGTCACCCCTCTATTTAAAGTCCTTTGTACAGCCCTAATTATATGATTCACCAGGATTCTGGAGACAGTGGGGTTAACCTCTTTGGCGATTTGTTCCTAATACTTTTAGACCATGTTCTTGGTTAGCCTCCTCTTTCTCTTCCCTCTACAGATACAGGACAGCTGACCTCCCTTCCACCATGGTCTCCAGTACAATGCCAAAAACCATGGAACCCACTCTTTCCCATGTTGTGCCATTACCAACTTCACCTTTTCCCAAGTAATTTTCTCGTCTTTCCCTTCTGACAGAACCTACTTCAACCACAATGTGTCTTCCCTTTTTAAGAAATGTAGGCTAGCTTTAGCACTCACAATATTGGCTCCTGCTTATGTCTCCAGCCAATAAACAGAATGGTTAATATGTCTAAACGCAGAAATCATTCAAATGAGTATGAAGTTTTCATGCTGCATTGCAACAGGCAGAGGCTAATTGGGCATAGTGATCTCTGCATATGTTGTTGGGCACTATCTAATTCAGCCTCCTCTGATTCTGTAGCAATGCCACCCGTTACAATGTTCGTCTGAACCAGTTGCTTCAGTTGCTGTTCATAATATCGTCAATCAAGTGAGGCTTTTTTTAAAAACAAAGTTCGCATTTATTTGGTACGTTTCACCTTGGTTGGTGTAGTTTTGAAGTGTAGTACATGTTAACCAATTTGAACATGGCAAGCTATGTAATAATTATCCGATTTTCTTTTTGTGGTGATTGAGTGATTGACCGGGATATCTTTCCGTTCTTTGAAATAATAGTACTATGGCATCTTATATTCTGCTTAGTGGACAGACCGGGACTCTGTTTAATGTCTCTTCTGAAAGATGACACCTTTGATAGTGCAGCACTCCTGGGTACTATACGAGTGAGTGCGTCTAGATGTTTGCACGCAGGTGCTAGAGCGGGACTTAAAACCGATGAGTATTACCACCTGAGCCACAACTGAAACATTTGTGTTGTGTTCTGTTATCTTTTCTAACAATGATTCAACAGAACTGCAGATGTCTACATTAGAACAATGTTTTATTTATGTACACATGGTGAAGTAAAGATACAAATCTTATAGAGACTTAGTTATTACAGAGTTTTTTCTAGACTCTCCTGGAACTTGTGTGCAACTGTCTTTCTGTACATCTTACAACCTTCTGGGGCTGGCTGGATGTCACCTGACTGATACCTTGCGCCACCTGCTTGTGGGAGGTCACGCTGTGAGTACTATTTTCCCTATCAAAGTACAGTATTATGAACTTTTCTAGGAAGTGCTTTGCAGAAGTACACAGTTAGGGCAAGGAAAAGTTTCTAAATGTCATTTGTGGTGCTTTTTTTTCCATTTAAACATTGGGCTGGATATTCCTGGGAGTCGGAAAACTCCTTGGAGGGGTGAAAATGGCAACCGGAACCAGTTTCCCATGATTTCTGATTTTCAGCAGTGCCGAGGGTGCAAGCTGATGTAGGTTGGTGTAGGTTATGTGCAATCCAGACCTGGCTGGCTCCATTGCAGGGATAAGCATGTCTGAGTCTTCTGCAATTTTCATGGAAAAGAGCAGTGTTCATGGCACCTTTAGAAGTGTTGTGAATCATAGTCTGGACAAGAGAACCTTTTTGAAAGGTGAATTCTGATCTTGCCCATGCCAAGCTTTTCCAGCTCTCATAGCCTCCATGCTAAGCTATGCCTCTATACCCAATCCCCATGCCCCCTCATACCCACCATGCAAAGCTCGCACTTCCCATGTCCATTCACTCTGAACCTTATACGGACAATAGAGTAGTAATTTGCTTTTACTACAGCCCTATAGTCAGTCATCTGGACCCTTAAATATCAATAGCAGAAACTGCAAGTACTTGAAAGCTCTATGTTGTGTAAATTGTGTCAAAATAAAATGTCCTCCAATTTTGAAGTAGTATTTTCTCCATAGAAAGCTGTAAATCAAGCAATGTTTTCCTTGAGGTGCTGCTGTTTCAGCACTCTATTGGATATCTGAGCTCTCAGCTAAGCGTCCATAAAGAGGCAGAAAAGTCCTGAAACAGCTGTAAGGCCTTAGCTTGGGTGCAGGCGCTTAGCTTGACATGGTGGATATGAGGGGCCATAGGAAGCTGGGTAGAGTGCACAAGTGACATTGATGGACATGAAGAATATGTGAGAGTGAAGTCAAAGCAAGATTTTTTCAAACAATGGGTCACGGGACGGTGTTGGGAGCAGAGCGATTAGTTTCAAAATGGAACAATGCACTCCTTCGGCCAGAAGTGGCAGCAGAAAGCAGGTTGTGTGCCCAGCACATACACCGACGTCACACTCTCTGTACATCGTGCTTTCTGTGAAACTCCAGAGGAGAGATTCCTCCATTTTCTGGCTGCGAAAAAGCAAGGCAACAGGACTGTGAAGAACTGAAGATAGATTGTTTTGAACAAAGCAATATAAAGGTGATTTCTTGAGGTATGGCTCTGTTAATTGTGTCAATGCAAATCAGGATGCAAACCCCATGTGTGTTATATGCAGGGAAGTACCGGCAAATGTCAGTTTAAAACCCTCAAAACTTCAAAGGCATTTGAAGACATGGTGAGTTTGAGGACGCACCTCTCGAATTCTTTTTCAAAGGCTGCAGCAAGAAGTTAAATCACCAGCTAAAGTCCTTAGCAGAAATGTAACACTGAATGACAAAGCAAATGAGATTGTGAGGACCAAGCAGGCTCACCCGTCTCATAAAGGTAAGCAAAAATAGTGTGTCGCGAAGGTCGGCCGGTTGGTAAAAGTGGATACTGGGGGGGGGAAAAGCTTGAAAAATACTGGTCTAGAAGGCCTTGATGTTTTTATTACATCTGGGACAACGCCCAAAGCACAGCTTTTTAAATAGCCTGGGCGGGATTCTTTTGCTCCATTTTGCAGAAGCCCCGGGGTTTCCCAATGGAAACCCCATCGACCAGCTGGCGTAACGGAGCCTCCCGCCGGCGTGGTGAGGCAGAGATGTGGTGTGGCGGGGCGGAGAATCCCGCCCCCTGTTTCTACACCTGACAGCTTCTGTTGCTGTCAGGTGTACTGTTTCTGGGGGGGGGGGGGTGGATCTGACTCCTGTTATTGCACCAAAACAGGAAATTTCCCAACTCTCACTACCCACCAAGGGGATGAAAATCCAGCCCAATGTCTCCAATGTGTGAGTTTGATTCTCTGATTTCTGCTGCTACTCACATTGATATCCAGTTTGAATTGTAATGTACATGGGTGAAGTAAGAGGATTCTGCAGGTGAGAAGCATGAGGATGTATTATTTACTCATCCAACTGGTTCCAACTTGGCAGCATGGTGGCACAATGGTAATCACTGCTGCCTCACAGTGCCAGGGGCCCGGATTCAATTCCAGCCTTGGGTCACTGTCTGTGTGGAGTTTGCATATTCTTCCCATGTGTGAGTGGGTTTCCTCTGGGTGCTCCGGTTTCCTCCCACAGTCTAAAGATGTGTGGGTTGGGTGGATAACCGTGCTAAAATGCACCATGGTGTCGAAGGATGTGCAGATTATAGCTATAGGGCAGGGTGGACGGGAGAGTGGACATGGATAGAGTGCTCTTTCAAAGGGTTGGTGCAAACGTGATGGCCACATTTCTGCCTCACCACACTGGCGTGATGTTCCGTTACGCCGCCTGGTCAATGGGGCTTCCATTGGGCACCGGCAAAATGGAGCATCCCACCGGCGGAGAATCCCGCCCAGGCTGTTTAAAAAGGTGTGCTTTGGGCCTTCTAGACCAGTATTTTTCAAGCTTCTTTTCCCCGGGATCCACTTTTGTACTGTAGGGATTGATTTGTAAGATCTCAGAGCATGGTGGCACAGTGATTAGCACTGCTGCCTCACAGCGCCAGGGACCCGGGTTCAATTCCGGCCCCGGGTGACTGAGTTTTACATGCTCTCTCCATGTCTGCATTAGATTCCTCCGGGTGCTCTGGTTTCCTCCCACGGTCCAAAGATGTGCAGGTTAGGTTGAGTTACGGGGATAGGGTGGGAGAGTGGGCCGAGGTAGGGTGCTCTTTCAGAGGGGCAGTGCAGATTCAGTGGATCGACTGGCCTCCTTCAGCACTGTAGGGATTCTATGGAACAGATTGTTCACACTGTATCCCAGTGACATAGTCTATAAATGTGATGGAAACACATTCCAGAGTATTAAAAATGAACTGTAAAAAACAAAAACAAGATCCTATCAAAGCACTCTTCTCATTCTAAAATATATTTTGTAGTATTCCTGTTCTGGTTGTGAATGTACATTCTAATGAATAAGTTCCTCATTTATGCACATCCCATGGATCAGGGAGGCATAATGCCCGATTCTTCAGAAATGGGCTTGGATTCAGGTCCTGACTCATAGGCCACTTAGTTCATTTCAGCCTAATTTCAGGAAATTTTCACAATACGGCACATGGAGCACATTCCAAGGATATGTGCTTGACTATAATTTGGGTGAGTCATTAGGCTCATGGCACCATTGTCGCAGAAATTCAAGGAAGAGGCCAGTCCCAATTCCAGTGAGGACTAAATCTGCGGTACCACCTATCCTGCCAGACTGATGCTCTACACATCCCCTAGAGGCTTTTTATGTGGAATAACACATACAGGAACTCGAGATGATCTTATTACTTCTTAAATGTTTCAGAGTGCCCCCAGTACTCTTGTTAGTTAATTGTGCATGGGTATCTAGATTTATTTGTAAAACTAAATTGAACCTGCCTTAGTTTTGAACGGCTTCTCTGTCCATTCCCACAGGATGTGTTTGCCAGGGGCAGGAAGTTGTCTTGTTTGCTTTTGGTGCACAATTTCAGATTCACTCTTTTGACATGTTCCACAAAGGTAAGTACAAATGAGGGAGCACATTCTGTCCACTGCGTATATTTGCTTAGAAACCTACAGTATTACTCGCACAGCAAGAAACAGCTGCTTGAATAACTTCAGAATTTTTGACTTCTGGCAAACCATTCCATATATTAATCATGTATTTTAGGAAATGCTCCCTGATGATCCGTCTATACCTTTTGGTAACTGTCTCCCTGTCCTGCAGTCATTGTTTGACTTTAAACACTGCTGTGGATTAAAGTTCTCAAATCTAATTGTAATCTCCTATACACCAGGAAAGTCCCATTATTTGCCTCCGTTAAACGGTAGTAATCAAAAGTGTGAAGATTTTAATTACAGTAATCAGCCAACATTTGGCATATTTCTTACTGATGATATCTCTGATTTTCGTTCAAGAGACTTGTGCCCCTCAATTTTTGTGTGCTATCATTTTTTTTCATGGAAAATAAAGTATATCAGTGTTCCTCGACAAGGTTAGGGGAAACATCAGCCAGGGACCCAGAGCTCCTGCTGGGGAGTTCATTTATTTACAGGGAAACTGGATCAAATCTTTCTCAGCTGTGATGTCCACTACAGTTGAATAGTCTGCCAAAACTCACTTCAGTTTATAAATTAAATAGGCACTTTGGTGAGGTGCCTGACACTGCCAAACACCTGTGGGACTGGATGAGTCACTGTCCTTAAGGGGTTGGAGGTTAAACTGACACACATATAATGCATTTTGTGAATTATTAAAAGCCTTCTTGAGCTCTTGAAATTGATTAATCTAAGTAAGGAACTAGCTGCAAACAGTAATGAATGCAGGAAATACATAATCAAGACTACATCAGCAAGATCACAAATTTTCAGTGATTTGCACATTGTTTAACATTTTACTATTTTTCATTACAAAAAAAAAAATACTGTTTTTAAGTTAATCAGAGTTGACTTTAATCCATCAGTTCTTTAGATCACTTAGTGAAAAACATTAAATATGGGCAGCAGGCAGTGCTGATTTTTTTTCAGAATGAATACTTTTAATAGCTTGAATTATAAATGGATCTTTTGTGTAGCCACATCTGTTGGGACGCAGCTTGCCTTCCCTATCTAATGTGCAGCAGGGATGTGGGAGAGATTTGAATGAGAGACAGCATTGCTAACGAGGATAAAGTAAATCCCTCGTGAACATTTCAGCCAGCGATTGCTGTAAAATGTACTTGTATTACACTTGCAGTTGGTGGTATATGCTGCAAATAGGTCAGGAGAGGGAAGACTTGTAAGAAAATAAGTTTTATATACAATCTTCAGATAGCCAGATTAATCAATTCTAGTCTTGCCCATCCAGAGGGAAGTAGTAATTGCACGTTCACTTAGAAAGCAACCATATGCCTGGAAATCCGCAGCATTCCAAAGACCAGAGTATGATTTTAAACTCTCTTCGAGCCTGGTGTTATTTGTTGAATTGGGCTGATCGGTTCTACTTGCGTAAGATTGCTTTTATTTCTTCTGATAACTATCCTGGGTAAAATAAATATAGAATGTTACTAATACAATTCAACATTTTGGTGTGCATATATTTAAACCTGTCTTGAGTTGATAGAGTTTATAGTTGCATAGATTTTGGAACCAATAGTCCTTTAATGTTGATTTTTGAAATCTGAATATGCTACATCAGAACTTTCAACTTTGTTATGAGCATTGTTACTGGAATATTTCCTCCTTTTAATTTGTGGATTATTCTTGCTGCTGTGTTTGAGGCAGAAATATTTGCATTCAAAGGTTTTCCGAATCATGGCAATACCCATCAGAGCTTTTTGCGATCATTTTAAGCTTAACGTTTTGAATTAGTAAACTAATCTTTTAAATGCAAGCTGGATGCACTAAATTTTGTTAACATTTTATAAACTTTTTAAAAATGGAACTGTAGTTTGGTAATTGGTGCACATTTTTGTGATAGCTAATGTAATGGCTTAGTCCTACAATTTATAGTTCAATTGATCAGTTAAAATTACATATGTATTGATTGCAAATCCGAAGGAATCAAATGCTGTTTGCTGCTAATGCCTCTTCACTGTTGCGTTTTTCCTCCTAATGGAAGAAAAGGACCTTCTATATATTTTTACATTTGCATTGTAAAGAAAATGGAAGGCTTTCTTTTTTGCAATGTTTTAATTGGTATGCGTTCCTCATTCTGGCCCTGATTTTAACCCTGATCAGGGGAGGATTTGGTTGAATAACACTGGCCAATATCCCACAATGGCACATTGGAGATAAAACCTGTAACATAGATACAAAATACACTTGACATTCAGTGGTCAGAATTGCAATAAATAAGGTACTTGTAGATATGGCCTAGGATGGAAAAGTATAGAAAATGCAGCCATTTCATTTGAACTGATATGGAGACAGAATCACAGAAAATAGGAGCAGGAGTAGGCCATTTCGCCCTTTCGAGCCTGCTCCGCCATTCAATATGATCATTGAATCAGAGTCCCTACAATGCAGAAGGAGGCCATTCGGCTCATCGGGTCTGCACCAACCCTCCAAAAGAACACTCTGCCTCAGCCTATTCCCCAACCCTATCCCCATAACCCCTTAACTCCACTTAACCTTTAGGCACTTAGGGACAATTTTAGCATGGCCAGTCCACCTAACCTGCACGTCTTTGGACTGTGGGAGGAAACCGGGCCACCCAGAGGAAACTCATGCAGGCATGAGAATGTACAAACTCTACACACAGTTTTCCTTGTACAAGAATGGAGTCAACTTTTCGCAGTAACTTAATTTGAAGCCTACTTGTGACAATAAGCGATTTTCATTTTCATTTTTTTTCAACTTTGGGATGATTTAACCAGCCCGTCTTTGTGTAACATTCGTGACAAGGATTTTTTTTTTTTGACTCGCTGGGAGATGCAGACTCCTTTGTCCAGAAGTACAATTTGTGCTCAGTTTGATTTGATCTATGGCTCATTGTATGGGCACTTTTCATGTCTGTTGTTTGGGTCTGTTCCTGATGATGTTAGATGTATATGAGAGATTTCTACTGTTTACTCCTCACAGTAATCTATTTTCTTTCTTTTCTTTATTACTATTTGGTACAACTTTTATCACCCTCATGCTGTTCGAAGTTAAATAAGGTTTTTCTCCCCAATTGGGGAGTAACGAGGTGTGTTAGTTAAGGGAGTGATTAAGGGTTTTCTGCAGCTCAGTTATTAAAATGAACTTAATGTGTTTGTGTTCAGTTGTATTCTGTTATTTGTAGACTTTGGGTTTTTGTTTGCCACTGTTACATTTGCTTTTGGGTTTTGTAAGGGTCCTTCCCTCATTTCCCCTTCTATTTTGTCATTACATGGATGACTAATGAACTTGTGACTTTAAGGTAAAGACGTCTGTAAGTGGCCTGTACCGTTAATTCAAACAGAAGTATCCAGAAGGCTGTGCTGTTTTAGGCAGGTGATTGCAGATTGGCTGACACCAATGATGACTTGGTTTGATTGATTTGGCTGGTGGCCAGTGACTGAGCCCAAAAGGCTGTGCTCTCCCCGGTAACAGGTGGTAATTGGATCTGATCCCACTGGAATATTTCAGACCTTCAAGGGTTGAGTCTTTGGTTTCACTTTCTGAAGTTTGGATGGAGGGTTCTAATTGATTCACCGCAAAAAGATCTGACTAATCCTCTCCATTAGGCCACTGAGGGCTGATTCTCTCTCCAGTAAGTTTGGGTGTCATTCTCTCAAGGCTGCAAAGGCTTAAAATCAAACCATGAGCGAGCAATGTGGAATGAAGTGTCTATATTGAAAGATATAGGCCTGGAGGTGAACCTCTGGCTGACTGCCCCAGTTTGATGAGGAATAAAGCTTCTTTCCACAAAGCATGCTGCCAGTGAGTACTAAATTCTCTGACCTCAAGGAGTGATTCTGCAAGGAAGACCATTACCAGCTGTAAACCGGAGACTTTAATCAGTGAGCAGCTGTGAAGAAAAGGTGCTAATGGACCACCATTTGTCCTTCAACCTTGGTGCTTGTACCCCTTTCGCCCCCTCGTGTTTGTCTGTCTTGTGTGTGGATAGAAGATGGGACAGCACCCCCCCCCTTCCCATGATGGTCTGTCCTGTGTGTGTGGGTAGAGTGTGGGACAGTTAAAGGGATAGTAGGTTAGTTTGTTATTCAGTTGCATTATGCATATTTCATTATTTGTGTTATAGATGAACAGTAATTTGTGTTATAGATGAACAGTAATTTGTGTTATAGATGAACAGTAATTGTGTTTCTACATACAAACCTGATGACTGTAATTATTGGGCAGCCAAGGGCCAAAAACTTTGAGAATTTTTAAAAGAATTATTGGTTAATTCACTTATGGTGTGACTCCAGATAAGTGAGGCTGGATGTTGTAACAGTGTGGTTATGCTCGACTTGCAGCAGCGTGTTTGGGTTGGGGAGAGGGGTTGGGGTGGGTTTCATTTGTTGTCTGATGCTCTCTCTTTGTTGAGACATCTGATTGGCTCAATGGCCATGTTGAATTGAATCTCTTGCTGAAATGAAAATGAAATGAAATGAAAATCGCTTATTGTCACAAGTAGGCTTCAAATGAAGTTACTGTGAAAAGCCCCCAGTCGCCACATTCCGGCGCCTGTTCAGGGAGGGCTGGAACGGGAATTGAAACGTGCTGCTGGCCTGCCTTGGTCTGCTTTAAAAGCCAGCGAATTAGCCCTGTGCGAAACCAGCCCCTATCTTTGTCTCAGTGCCACTTGTTTAACATACCTCCTTGGCAATGGCTGACTCTGGTTCCCCGCCCTTCCTGTGGGATCAACCATATTTACCTGGTGCATGCGCCCCTGCGCTCCGGGGTTTCCCTTTGTTAGGGGGCCGCCCAAAATGGACACGGCCTTTGCTCTCGCCATGAGGCCGGGTCCCTGCGTTCCAGGGTTTCCCTATGTACAGGGGCATCCAACATGCCCACCAACTGTGCGTATGTCATGTGGGTGAGCCACTGCATCCGGGTTTCCCTTTTTACTGGCCCTCCAAAGTGGCTGCTTACGGCGCTATTTTGTTCCTTCAACCTAAACCTTACCTGCTGAAGCCAATCTTAAAATCATTCCCTTCCTTCTCATTGTGTCTACCCTCTCTCTGCCCCTGTGGTTGTTCTCTTCGACCCCCTGCCAGATGTTTTCTACCCGCTGGGAGATGCGCGCAACCCCCTTGCTTTCATACTTCCTAGTGCTTGCTTTCCTCTCTAGTGTGGTGGCCCCATCCCAGGGCTGATCTTATCCCTTCCCTGTGCCCGATCCATTGCCATCCCCCTGGCTCCTTTTCCCCATTTCCTGCGCTCCGCTACCCTCACCCCTTCCTTCCCTGTGAGCTGGTGCACTTGCTCAAAGCAAGCCAGTACTGTTCTGCACAAACGTTGTTTCATGTCCATTAATTTTCTTTCTCCTTTCTCTGCATCTTCCTCATCGCTGCCTTGTCTGCTTTTTGTCCAGGCCATTCGACCACACTAACTCGGCCACCTCTGCGGGGTGTTAAAATAATGTTCCTTGTTTTGGAATGTCACCCAGAGCCTACATCCCAAATTTTATTCCGACTTTGTACAGGGTCAATTTTGCTTGGTTGAATCATAGAATCCCTACAGTGCAGAAGGAGGCCATTTGGCCCATCGAGTCTGCACCAGCCCTTGGAAGGAGCACCCTACTTAAGCCCACATCGACACCCTATCCCGTAACCCAGTAACCCCACCTAACCTTTTGGATACTAAGGCCAATCCACCTCGCCTGCACATCTTTGGACTGTGGGAGGAAACCGGAGCACCCGGAGGAAACCCATGCAGACACTGGGAGAAAATGCAAATTGCACGCAGTCGTCCAAGGTTGGAATTGAGCCCGAGTCCCTGAGCTGTGAGGAAGCAGTGCTCACCACTGCTGCCAACTCGGCCCAGCATTTTGCCAGGTCCGCCCCAATGTCTTGGTACACCGGTATTCTGTGTCCGTCCCAACTGCTCCCCTTTATAGCCGAGCCTAGCGCAGGATCCTTTCCCGATCCTGGTACCTGTGTATCTTTACGATTATCGCCCTTGGCTGCTCCATGGCCTTGGGCTTCGGTCAGAGTGACCTGTGCGCCCTGTCGATTTCCAACGGCTTGGGGAAGGTGTCCTTCCAACTAAGTTGCCCACTTCTTGGGTCATAAAGTCTGTTGGGTCCCTGTCCTTGATCCCCTCGTTCAGGCCCACAATTCTAATGTTTTGGCACTGAGACCGGGTCTCCTGATTCTCTTCAGGTTCCCCTGGGTCACCACAAAACTTTTTATTTTTGCCTCTAGAACTACAATCCTGTCGCTCTGGTCAGTCAACGCCTTTTCAAGAACTTGGATCGTCTTCCCCTAAGCTTCTAGCTTCTTATCCATTCTGTCGATCACCATCTGCATGGTGACGAGTGGTGCCATTACCGCCACCTTGACCACCAACTAGATCTCCGCTTTGATTGCCCCTCCCTCATCACGGTCAATTCCTTAATTAGGAATATTTTCCATCCATCTCGGGGTGGGGGGAGGACATTGCCTGGGTCGAAGTCTCCCTCTCTCTGGGGTGGCCGGGCACCCCCCTCCTTGTGGGTTCGCTGGCTCAATCGCTCATTGTTCCTGTCCTTTTCCTCCGCTTCTACCTTCTCTGCGGCCTCTTGAGCGCCCACTTGCTGGCATACTGCACCTTTCCTCTTCCTTTCCTGTTTATGGGTAGAATGAGTCTGAATTTTCGGGCTAAATTCGTCCAAAAGTGCCTATTTTATGGTGTTCAGGAAAAGAGCCAACTGATGTGCAACTGCTCAGCACATCCCCATCACTGGAAGTTCTCACCGGAAAGATTTCCAAGTGTGGTAGCGAGTGGGAACTGCCACTGGCTTCCCGGTGCTCAGCCCAGTGATGCCGGTACCACAATGCAATGTTAATTGGCCCACTTAAGGAGGCCCCACGGGCTCCATGCCGCAAATCGTGGCTCGCCGGCTGATTAACTGGGACCGTGCTCGCCAGGCTGACTAGGTTCAGCAGCACTTAAACATTCTTGCACAGCCAACCCCATTCAGCTCGCAGCCATGGCGCCGAGACAACCGGCCCCAAGATTTGGAGAGGCTCTTGGATGCGGTTGAGGCCAGGAGGGATGTCCCGTTCCCCCTGATGGTCCCAGAGGGTGAACCACACGGCAGCCAGTACCACCTAGGATGAAGGGGCAGCTTGGGCGGTGTAATGAAGAGGACAGGCCTCCAGGACCGAAAGAAGGTTAATGACGTACAATGAGCCACACATGTGAGTTGCCACCGGACCCACCCCTGCGCAACCACTGTCACCCCATGTATGGTTAATGATGCCCTCTGTGTCCCCGCAAGTGAAGTTGTCCAACAACTGTCGAGAGAGGGCCCAGACTGGTGGCAGTGTGCCAGACATCAGAATCCTCATCACATTTGTGGAACGGGACCTGGAGGTTATGGGGTGGCCGAGGACAGAGCGGTCACCAACGTGGAGGTTGGCGCACGCCACAGATGGGAGGATCCACCCGGACAATCTGTCACACCTGAGTTGTTAATGCTATTCAGACTGACCCATCCCTGCCACTGACCACTTGTTCATTCTCCCGACTGCAGCGGTTCAAGAAGGCAACTCGCCACCACCTTCTGAAGGGCAACTAGGAATGGGCAATAAATGCTGGCGCCCACATCCCGTAAATGAAAAAAAGGACCTCCGGCCGATGGAGCTGGCCCATCTGAAGTGAACCCCAGTGTAGGAGCGTTTCCAAGGCCTGAGTATCAAGCCAGCTTTTACGTGGGGTACTTCCCTCTTAATTATGGCTCGGCTTAATACACAGAGCTGCAGACACATCAACCTGGTTAAGGTGGCTTTATTATTCCAAGCTTGGTTCATGTACATGAGAGAAAGATCTGGATAAATGCCTAGATCAATCTGTCTAATACTGGTAAAAACACATCAATTGTAGATTTCCCAAAAATCAATAGCCCACCCCAGTTGGACTTGATCCAATCCTTGGAGCTGTCACTTTTATATTATCCAGTAAAATTTACTTGAAGCAAAATGATGACTTGTGATCAGCTCATGATTTAACCCCTCCTGTCACCTGTTGTTTACCAGGTTCTTGTGTCCATTCTAAAGTTGTTTTTCTGACATTCCCATCCTACATATCGCAGTCATTTCCTGTCCACCTCATTGTTCATCCAGGAGCAGGATGCCAAAGTTGGTTTCCTCTTTACAGCATTGATTGTCCAGAACAGGATATTGGGGGCACTGATATGAACTGTTTACTGAGTTGACTGTGTTATTTGCTGACCTCAATCCTGTTTGTCTCAAAAACATGGGCAAGTTAGCTAGCTTAAATCCCATCATGCATTGTGGCCACTGCTTGTAGCAAGAGTTTAAATGCGTATTACTGCTATGTCCTAAAAATACAGGTTTAATGGTTAATAGTTATTACTGGGTATACTTTCTATGATTAATCTCCATCCTTAATAAGCTAACTTATGTAGAACTATTCTAGTTTTGTCCTCGCTATTCAGTTTTAAGGGGTCTCATCTCTGGACCCCCCTTCACCCAGGGTCATGTTGGCACCGACCGAGAGGAGGGGGTGCTGGGTGCCAACCTGAACCCATCCTATGGATTGGCGACCGGCGGTCACCAGCATCCCCGAGTTACACCCCTCTGACAACGCCGCGTGTTAAGCAGCAGGCTGCCTCCACCTCTTGGGAATACACCTCAACGCAGCGGTAGAGCGAGGAAGGCTAAGCACATCGAGGATCACTGAGAGGGCACTGGGGGAGGGTAGGTAGGGGGTAAGAAGGGGAGTGTGCATTGGGGGAGGGGTGTTGGCGATGTGGAGGGAGGTGATGTACATCCTGGGGTACACCTAGACGCAACGGTTACAAATGCCTCAGCCCTTTCTTTTGTACTAATATGCTGGGCTTCGCCCATCATTTGAGGATGAGGATATTTGTGGAGCTTAGTCTTCCAGTCGTTTAATTTAATTGTCCACTATTATTCATGAGTGGATGTAACAGGACTGCAGAGCATTGATCTGACCCATTGGTTGTGGGATCACTTGACTCTATGTCGCCAAGATGCGGCTTTTGGTGTTTAGCGTGCATGTAAAACTGTTGTAACTTCAAGAGGTTGGCACCCCATTTTTTTGATCTACCTACTGGCGTGCCTTCCTGCATTCCTTATTGAACCAGGTGGTCCCCTGCTTGAAGGTAATGTTTGAATGGGGGATATGCCAGGTCATAAGGTTTCAAGTTGTGGTTGAATCCAATTTTGCTGCTGGCCCACGTGGTCATTGATGCTCAGATGCTAGATTTAATCTTGATCAATCAAATTTCGCCCTGTGATAGTGCCACACAACACAAGAGTATCCTTAAGTACGAAGGTGGGTTTCCACAAGGATTGGGTGGTGGTCACTCCTAACAATATTGTCATGGGTAGTTGCATCTGCAACAGGTAGATTGGTGAGGATGAGATCTAGTAAGTTTTTCCTCCTTTGTTGGTTTCCTGGGTGTCATAATATCCACTCATGTATATAATGAAGTGCAGACAGGCAGTGATTGACACACAGGATGACCAGTAAGCACACAGCACAGTGTAACCAATCACCAGACAGGACACTACCACTATAAAGCCAGAGGGCACTAGGTTTCCCGCTCTCTCGGGACCCAGCTACTGAGACAGTCAGAGTCTACGAGCTAGCAAGCACAAACACCATGCGGTAGCTAGTAAGTCTGGTCAGGCTACTACAAGGTCACTAGTCAGATCAGTATAGTGTCGACTCACAGCTGAATATGTACAGCAGTTCATCTAGTTGAATAAAACAGTGTTGGATCTTCTCCTGTGTTAGACGTCTGTTTCTAACTTCCCTGCATCGAGTGCAGTCCACATCGAACCAACCTGCCTAACACATCACTGGGTAACCTGCTGCAGAGAGCTGTGTCCTTCAGGGCTCAGCCAGTAGTGATGTTACTGAGCCACTCTGGGGGACTTCAGCATGTGACCTCACCTTCTTTTTACGCTCAACATGGAGGAGCACTCGTACATCAGTTGAGGGGGCCCATGATGGAGTTGGTAATCAACAGGAGGGTTCCTTGTCCATGTTTGACAATGCCATGAGATTTCATGGGGTCCGGAGTCGATATGGAGGACTCCCAAGCTAACACCCGCCCAACTGTATAGCTCTTTGCCGCTACCTCTGGTAGGTCTGACCTGCTGATGGAACAGGACCTGCTAAGGGATGGTGACAGGAGGTTTCCGGGGTGTTGGCTGTGAAACGTGACGGCGCGAACACTTGGGCTCCATTTCGTAGAATCGCCCCCATTAAACTCAAAAACTCCACTATTCATTAAACCTGTAATTCTTATGCAGAACTTACTCGGTACTGGAAGGAAGCTGAGTGTTATTGAAGACCGAATTTTTTTAATTATAAAATTTAGTCGTATCATTTTCCATTGACCACAAAGTTCAGGCTATGTGGTGTTTCTGACTAATTCAAATTGGAGGACCAACTTACTGATGTATTTCCAAATCACTAACCATCTAATTTAGTTAGGGAAAATGTAGATTTTTTTCGTGAATGAATTTGTTGCACTTTCAAAGGGTTTGAAAAGCTACTTTAAGAATCAACTGCCCTCTAACAACCGGTTGCACCAGGAGAGGGTCTGATCCCTTGACACTCTATCTATCACCATTTTGGAGGTGAACCTCTATTTTCCACTCTTTCTCATTCTCAGAAATATTTTTTAATATGTATTGAGAATTATGAAGCTGAATTACGGTAACCTACACTGTTTGATGCTGAATACTGTTCCTTTATCTATTTTATTTCAATGAATTTGACTGCCTGTTTTATAGACTGAGTCTCCATCTGAGAGTGTGTCTGCTGGAGATAACTAACATGGCAGCATGTCTTATGTTCCAGTAACCTGGAGTATAATGACTTCAATCCCCTTGGTTTCACTGTCATTTACCAAGATACTGTTAAAAGATACATTTTGGATTGTATGGATGTGGTATTATAGGTATTACAGCACCTGATATGCTGAAGCGCCATTGGTGGAAATTGTCTGCTTTCTATTGGTTAGGAATGTATGGTAGCTCTGCCCTGCTAGGCGGGGTATAAGAACCCGTGAACCCCAGCAGCCTTCATTCTGTACCTGAGCTGCTGGGGGAAACATCTAGCTTATTAAAGCGTTCAGTTGGACTACAGCCTCACTTTAGTGGTCATTGATCGTGCATCAATTTAATAAGCTAGGTTTTTTAAGAAAGGATGGAGCTCCGAATCAAGCCGGAGTGTCTGCAACTCAGCCCCCACGCGGCGAACTCAGTGGCAATCTTCAAGCACTGGCTGACGTGCTTTAAAGGGTATCTTGGGACGGCCGAAAACACACCCACAGGAGAGCAGAAACTGCAAGTCCTGCACACAAGGGTGAGCCCGGAGATTTACACCCTCATCGAGGAAGCGGAAAACTTCGATGCAGCAATAGAGCTGCTAAAAGGACACTATTCGCCCGGTGAACCAGGTCTACGTCCGGCACCTGCTTGCAACAAGGCGACAAACTCCTGGGGAATCGCTGAAGAATTCTACCGTGCACTCCTGGTGTTGGGGAGAAGCTGCAGCTGCCCGCAAGTTTCGGCGAGCGAACACACGGAACTCTTAGTCTGGGACGCTTTCGTGGCAGGTATGCTATCCTCACAAATCCGCCAGCGACTGTTAGAAAAAGACACTCTGGGTCTCAGGGAGGCATGGGCCCTTGCAGGCTCCCTGGACGTGGCCTCCAGGAACGTCCGCACTTACGTTCCCGACCGCGCGGCAGCCCCCTGGGCAGCGTGGAACCCTTCCGCGGCCGACCCCGAGACTTCCCCCATTTCCCCATAGCCCTGCGCTGCAAGGCAGCCTGGCAACCCCGGGGGGCCCCGCTGCTACTTTTGCGGGCAGGCCAAGCACCCCCGCCAGCGCTGCCCAGTCCGCGCATCCACCTGCAAGGGATGCGACAAAAAGGGCCATTTTGTGGGGGTATGTCAGGCCTGTGCGGTTGCCGCGGTCTCCGGCGGCGAATGCGGACCGCAACCACAAACATCTCCACGGTCCCCGTGCGGCCAGCGGTCGCCGGCATCTTCCTATTCCAGGGCCACGTGCGGACCACGGGTGCCGCCATCTTGTTCCGCGGACGCCACGTTGGAGCGATGGACGCCGCCAATTTGTGCACCCCCAGCCATGTGCGACCAATGGGAGCCACCATCTTGGATGAAACCCCATGACCCCAGCTTGGCTGACCACACACTGCCCGAAGAGAACTCTCAACTGCTGCGATTAGCCTCGGTGACCCTGGGTCAGTCCCGGCCTCGAATACTCTCAACTGCTACAACATCCGTATTCATCAACGGGCACGAGACGTCCTGCCTAATCGACTCTGAGAGCATGGAGAGCTTCATACACCCCGACACGGTAAGGCCCTGTTCTCTCCTCATCCACCCCGTTAATCAAAAAATCTCCCTGGCCTCCGGTTCACACTCAGTGGAGATAAAGGGGTTTTGTGTAGCAAACCTCACAGTCCAGGGAAGGAAGTTCAAAAATTTCCGTCTCTACGTCCTTCCCCACCTCTGCGCGGCTACTCTCCTGGGTTTAGACTTCCAGTGTAACCTCCAAAGTCTAACCTTCAAATTCGGTGGCCCTATACCCCCCCTCACTGACTGCGGCCTCGCGACCCTCAAGGTTGAACCGCCTTCCCTATTTGCGAACCTCACCCCGGATTGCAAACCCCTCGCCACCAGGAGCAGATGGTACAGTGCCCAGGACCGGATCTTTATTAGGTCAGAGGTCCAAAGGCTACTGAGGGAAGGGATCATTGAAACCAGTAACAGCCCCTGGAGAGCTCAAGTAGTGGTGGTAAAGACCGGGGAGAAGCATAGGATGGTCATCGACTACAGTCAGACCATCAACAGGTTTACGCAGCTGGACGCGTACCCTCTCCCCCGCATATCCGACCTGGTAAACAGGATCACGCATTATAAGGTCTTCTCCACGGTGGATCTCGAGTCCGCCTACCATCAACTACCCCATCCGCACTAGTGACCACAAATACACTGACTTTGAGGCAGATGGGCGGCTCTATCACTTCTTAAGGGTTCCCTTTGGTGTCACTAACGGGGTCTCGGTCTTGCAACGAGAGATGGACCGAATGGTTGACCGGTACGGTTTACGGGCAACATTCCCATATCTCGATAATGTCACCATCTGCGGCCATGACCAGCAGGACCACGACACCAACCTCCGAAAATTTCTCCACACCATAAATATCCTTAACCTTACATACAACAAGGATAAATGCGTGTTTAGCACCGACCGCCTAGCCATCCTCGGCTACGTAGTGCGAAATGGAGTTATAGGCCCCGACCCTGAACGCATGGGCCCCCTTACGGAGTTCCCCCTCCCTCACTGCTCCAAGGCCCTGAAGCGTTGCCTGGTTTTTCTTAGCTTCTACACCCAGTGGGTCCTCAACTATGCGGACAAGGCACGTCCCCTTATCCAATCCACAGCTTTTCCCCTGTCGATAGAGGCCCGCCAGACCTTCAGCCGCAACAAAGCAGACATTGGAAAGGCCACGATGCACGCCATCGACGAGCCGCCCCCCTTTCAGGTCGAGAGCGATGCGTCCGACATAGCTCTGGCGGCTACCCTTAACCAAGCGGGCAGACCGGTGGCCTTCTTCTCTCGTACCCTCCATACTTCCGAAATCCACCACTCCTCAGTCGAAAAGGAGGCCCAGGCCATAGTTGAAGCTGTGCGACATTGGAGGCATTACCTGGCCGGCAGGGCATTCACTCTCCTCACTGACCAACGGTCGGTTGTTTTCATGTTTGATAATGCACAGCGGGGCAAGATAAAAAACGACAAGATCTTGCGGTGGAGGATCGAACTCTCCACCGACAACTACGAGATCTTGTATCGTCCCGGGAAGCTAAATGAGCCTCCTGACACCCTGTCCCGCGGCACATGTGCCACCGCACAAGTGGACCGCCTCCGAGCCCTCCATGAGGACCTCTGCCACCCGGGAATCACTCGCTTTTTCCCTTTTGTCAAGACCCGCAACCTGCCCTACTCCATCGAGGAGGTCAGGACAGCCACCAGGGACTGCCAAATCTGCACGGCGTGCAAACCGCACTTCTACCGACCTACAGAGAAAGCGCACCTGATAAAGGCTTCCCGTCCCTTTGAACGCCTCAACATGGACTTCAAAGGCCCCCTCCCCTCCACCGACCGCAACACGTACTTCCTGAACGTGATTGACGAGTACTCTCGGTTTCCATTCGCCATCCCCTGACCCGACATGACCACAACCACAGTCATCAAGGCTCTCCAGGGTATCTTTACACTGTTCGGGTTCCCCGCTTACATACATAGTGATAAGGGGCCCTCCTTTTATGAGCGACGAACTGCGTCAATTCCTGCTCAGCATGGGCATCGCCTCGAGCAGGACGACCAGTTACAACCCCCAGGGTAACGGACAGGTAGAGAGGGAGAACGGAACGGTCTGGAAGACCGTCCTACTGGCCCTACGGACCAGGAACCTCCCAGTCTCCCGCTGGCAGGAAGTCCTCCCGGATGCCCTCCACTCCATCCGGTCACTGCTTTGTACCACAACCAACCAGACACCTCACGGACGTCTCCTTGTCTTCCCCAGGAAGTCCTCCTCTGGGACCTCGCTCCCAACTTGGCTGCCAGCGTCCGGACCCATCCTGCTCCGGAAACACGTGCGGGCGCGCAAATCGGACCCATTGGTCGAGAGGGTCCATCTGCTCCATGCTAACCCCCAGTACGCCTACGTGGCGTACCCCGACGGCCAACAAGATACGGTCTCTCTACGGGACCTGGCGCCCGCCGGAACCCCACGCACACCCCAACCACCAGTCCCACCCGCCCCTCCACCGCAGCACCTTACAGGAGGATCAATCCTTCCGGCGGCCCCGTCTAGGCCTCCCCACCCACTGATGCTCCTCGCAGGCGCTCCCTTCCCAGGTCAACCGTTTTCCCCACCAGCACCGTCTAGGGGTGCCGAAGCTGCCATGGAGATCGAAGCCACGCTCCCGGAGTCACAGATGCCCGCGCCTCCACCGGAGTCACCGCCGAAGCTCCGACAATCACAGAGGACGACTAGGGCCCCCGATCGACTGATTGCTTCATTGTAAACTGTAAACTGTAAATGTAAACCATCAAATGTACATAGCTATCAGAATTGTAAATAGTTACAAAACACTGTACGGAGGTATTACGGTACCTCCATAACTAATTCTACCACGTTGCCATGTTTTGTAGTTTTCGGGCCACCACCCCCGCCGGACTCTTTTTTAACAGGGGGTGAATGTGGTATTATAGGTATTACGGTACCTGATAGGCTGAAACACCATTGGTGGAAACTGTATGCTTTCTTTGGTTAGGATGTATGGTAGCTCCGCCCTGCTAGGCGGGGTATAAGAACCCGTGCCACCCCAGCAGCCTTCATTCTGTACCTGAGCTGCTGGGGGAAACATCTAGCTTATTAAAGCCTTCAGTGTGACTACAACCTCGCTTTAGTGGTCATTGATCGTGCACCAATGGAACATAAGTGAGGCCCATTTAAACAAACAAGCGGTTAGTGGTGTGCACTCTGGGCAGAATATCCTACGTCCTCTAAGAGCCAAACCCTTATGATTGAGGGGTGTGGGGTTATACAAAGAAGGAAAGAAAACTACATTTGAGGCTTAGTTCCCTTCCTTTGATGACAATAAATTGCTGAGATGAAATGTATGGCATAGTTTAAACCAATCATTTTCAAACCCAGGGTTGAGCCAGAGGTCATGTAACAGGAGTCTCTCCTTAGAAGGTTGTAAGGTGTACATGAGGACAGTTGTGCATAAGGGTAGTTACAGGAGAGTCTAATGTAACTCTATGATAACTTGGTCTGTATATGATCGTTACCTTATCACGTGTACATTAATAAACCATAGTTCTGGTGAATTCACCAGCAGTTCCATCGATTTATTGCAAGACAAGATCATGGAACACAACAGTGACATAGCCCTGAAACTTTGTGTTTGCTTTGATCATGCACCCTGAGTTATATCACTTAGTTGTGCTGTAGTTTTTCCTCGAACGTCTTCAATATGGACGTCTTGGGGTGTTCAATCAGTGTACTCAGCAAGTGCATAGGCCTCTGGAGGAGTCTGCATTTCCACTGGTTTAGGGAGCCACCGTTGTAGGCTGGATGATTAGAGTGCTGTGGCATCTGATGGTGTACTTTTGATACCTGAAGGAGGTGACCATGGTTGTGTATGTAGTGGGCACCCTCTAGAGGGTACCATGTAACTGTTTGGTTGCAGGGTATGGGTTGCGGTGTATGACTGTATACCACCGTTGTCTTGACCGTGTGCAGTCTGGATCCTGATCCTTTGACCATGTGTTAGAGGGCCAAGTAGAGAGGCATTTTGATCGTAGTGCGTTTTGCTTCTCAATCAGTGTTGCATGAGAGTATCATTAATTTAAGTTTGGGCTGCAGCAGAGAATAGGAATGTGGTCCTGGTGCACCTGGCAAGAGTCATTGTGATGGAGGCAGGCCCTATCGTGGCAGATTTCATAGGCTGAGGCATGCAGCATAATAATTTGTGTGATCGTAGTCACGTTCTCTAAGATGCTTGTCCGAGTGTACCACCTTTCCCATTGGCCGTTTGACTGTGGGTTTAGGGTGATGCTCACAATATGCTCGTGGTCCAATGTGTGTGCAAGGTTTTGAAATTCAGTGGACATGAATTGCCAAGTGTTGTGTCTAAAGGATGTGTGGCGCAGTGTCTCTTGAGCTTGATGATGACCGTGTTAGAAGGTAGTCTAGTTTGAACCACCCAGAATACGAATCAACTAAGACTAAATGTTTACCATTCCACTCGATGATATTAACTGCTGTGAATGACCATGGGAGTTTCAGGACCCCATTTAGGTGCAGCAGTTCTTTTGCTTAATGTGGCTTAAATGCATTGCATGGTGCACACCTGGAGACTTCTCTCTCCATGTTGGCGTACATGAGCTAGTATAGAGATTTCTTAACCATGGGCACCCTGGGTTGAATGCAAGGCCAAGTTGCTCAGTGTAATACCTCTGAAGAGACGTAGGGACGGAGAATCGCTGGCCACTGACTATCTGTCCATCCAATCATGGAATCATAGAATCTACGGCATGGAGACAGACGCTTCAGCCAAACTGGTCCAAGCCAACAAAAAAGCGCATCTAAGCTAACCCCATTTGGGCAGCAGGTAGCACCGTGGTTAGCACTGCTGCTTCACAGCGCCAGTATCCCAGGTTCGATTCCTGGCTTGGGCCACTGTTTGTGCGGAATCTGAACGTTCTCCCAATGTCTATGTAGGTTTCCTCCGGATGCTCCGGTTTCCTCTTGCAAGTCCCAAAAGACATGCTGTTAGATAATTTGGACATTCTGAATTCTCCCTCAGCATACCCGAACAGGCGCTGGACTGTGGTGACTAGGGGAATTTCATAGTAACTTCATTGTTAATGTAAGCCTACTTGTGACAATAAAGATTATATAAACCTTTCCTATCCATGTATCTGTCCTTTTAAATGTTGTCAATGTCCCTGCCTCAACCACTTCCTCCGGCTGCTCATTCCACATATGTGCCACCCTCTATGTTGAAAGAAAAAATTGCTCCTCCGGTTCCCATTAATTCTTTCCCCTCTTAACTTAAACCTATGCCCTCTAGTTCTTGATTTCCCCAACCCTGGGAAAAAGACTGAGTGTGTTCACCCTATTCATGCCTCTCATGATCTTGTACAGGTCTATAAGGTCAACCCTCCGCTATGCTCCAAAGAAAAAAGACCCAGCCTGTCCAATCTCTCCCTATAACTCACTCCTTTGAGTCCTGGCAACATCCTTGTAAATCTCTCCTGCACTCTCTCCAGTTTAATAACATCTTTCCTATAGCAGGGTGACCAAAACTGAACACAATACTCCAGGTGCGGTGTCGCCAACAGTCTCTACAACTGCTACATAACTTCCCAACTTCTATACTCAATGCCCTGACTGATGAAGGCCAGCATGCCAAAAGCCTTCTTTACTGCTCATCTACCTGTAACTCCACCTTTAGAGAATCATGCACCTGAACCCCAAGGTCTCTCTGTTTCACAATACTCCCTAAGGTCCTACCATTCACTGTGAAAGTCCTATCTTGACTTGACTTTCCAAAATGGAATACTTCACTTACCTGTATTGAACTTCATTTGCCATTTCTCGGCCCACTTCCCCAGCTGATCAAGATTCTGCTGCAGATTTTGATAACCTTCCTCACTGTCTACAATACGACCTATTTTTGTGTCATCTGCAGACTTGCGGATCATGCCTTGTACATTCTCATCCAAATCGTTGATATAGATAACAAACAGCAATGGGCCAAGCACTGATCCCTGAGGCACACCACTAGTCACAGACCTACAGTCCGATAAGCATCCTTTTACCATTACCCTCTGCTTCCTACCATCAAGCCAATTGTATATCCAATTTGCCAGCTCTCCCTGGATTCCATGTGATTTAACCTTCCAGAGCAGCTTACCATGTAGACCCTTAGCAAAGGCCTTACTGATAGACTATGTATACTGCCCTACCCTAATCACCCTTCCTGGTCACTTCATCAAAGAATTCTGACAAATTTGTAAGGCATGATCTCCCATGCACATAGCCGTACTGACTACTCCTAATCAAACCCTGCCATTCCAAATTATTGTATATCTTATCCCTCAGAATACTCTCTGGTAACTTACCTACCACAGATGTTAGGCTTACCGGTCTATAATTCGCAAGTTTTTCTTTTCAGCCCTTCTCAAATAATATTTGCTACCCTCCAGTCTTCTGGTACCTCACCCGTGTCTAACAATGATGCAAATATCTCAGCCAGGGCTCTAGCCTCAAGCAGTGTTTTTGGATATACCTGGTCAGGACCAGTAGATTAAGCCACCTTCATACATTTTAAAAAATACATCCATCACCTCTACTAAAATGCGAACTGTCCCCAATATATCGCCACAAAATGTCCCAGGTTCCCAAGTCGTCTTGTCATTCTCCATGGTAAACACAGGAGAAATATTCATTGAGAACCCACCTCAGGCGGTTCCACACATGTGTCCACTTTGGTCTTTGAGGGGTCCTATTCTCTCTCTAGTTATTCTTTTTTCTTTAATATACTTAAAGAATCCTTTTGGATTCATCTTAATAATCTCCGCCAAAGCTACCTCATGCCCCCTTTTTGCCCTCCTAATTTCCTTCTTGGGTATACTCCTGAATCCCCTTTACACCTCCAGGGAATCCCTTGATTCCAGCTGCTTGTACCTGAGCCATGCCTCCTTTTTCCTGGCGGTTAGTTAATCTCTGGTGAAGAATGTGCAGAAACCATGGGGAAACTCTCTCCAGGACTCTCGTCAGCCCCTCATGATGATGATGTGCAGTTTTCTGCATGTGATGTCCTCATTTAAGGCATCTTTGCCTTCCTGGATTCTACGAGAGGACAACATCTCTATTGTCATGATGTCTGTCGTCCTCATGATCTGTCTGTCTGTAGTGCGTAGAAGGCTCTGCAGAGGGCAAAGGTCAAATACAGCTCCTTACTACATTTGTAGACAAGGCGGAGATTGTGACATTGCAGCTTTAGCATCATGTGCTGCAGTTGTGTACACGCATTGTGAAGAAGCTTTTTTTTTAAAGATAGTTGAGTAGCTGATCTCAATCTCAACAGTTGAAGGATGACTATATATGAAGTCATGAATTTCCGACAGATGAAGACTAAAGTAAGGAGTTCCTTTTTGATCTGTGCATAGCGAGTCTTTGTCAGTGATGACCCTTTATGCAAAGGTTATTGGACTGCAATTCTGGATACAGATTGGCGGCTGCTGATATAAGTATGTGTGCTCAAATGTCAAAATATTGTACCATTCGTGGGGCCGCTTTGAGTCTGTTGAAGACTGCTGTGTGATGTTGTTGCCAGCACCATTTGACATCCTGGTGGGTCTCACTATAACAAGGAATCAATTTGAAAGATAATTTGTCAATCGAGGAAGCGCTGTACAGCATGCTTGCCCACAGGGTTGGCCATCAATCGTATAACCATTGTCTTGTCTGGGTCTGGATTTACACTATTGGCAATGAGTAAATGACCCACGTAAAGAACCTGGTTGACCCTGAATCTGTATTTCACAGGGTCAAGCTTCAGCTGTATGATCCTGATTCTGTCAATGACAAGACAAAGATATGCATCATGTTCTTGCATAATACGACCCAAAACCAGGATCTCATCGAAGATTTCGCAGGGTTGACCTGCAGAGAGTTTCTCTGTGCACCACTGGGAGACCTTGCTGCCAGTGGAGATCCCATAGAGCACATGAAGAAAATTATATCTGCCTACTGGAGACACGAATGTGATAGTTTTGAGGATTCTTCATCTCGTGGGATCTGCCAGAACAAGCATTTTGCTTCCAGAATGCTGAAAAATTTCGCATGTTTGCTTGCGATCACCTATTGTACTGTCTTTATAGGACAATGAAGTCTGAGCAGCGCTTTGTTCAAGTACACTGGGTTACTGCATTTCCAAACAGTGCCGTCTTTCTTTACTGCGACCACCATTGCTGAAACCCATTCTGTGGCCTTGTCTATAGGAGTTATGACACCTAGTGCTGTCATCCCAAGCAACTCCTTGTGACTTTCTACTTCATTACTGGTACTCTTCTCTAAACTGTTGGTGGTACTGAGTCATCTAGTCTCATGTGTTTTATTACTGGTAGCTTCCCAATGACATCACAGTTGAAGAGGTCTTTGTACTGTTATCATTTCTGGAGCCTGGTGTTGTAAGGCATGCACCTGGACCAAGGTGGATGAACCCCAGTTTAATACTGTCCTGGAGACCTAGCAGTGGCCTTACATTCTGGTCATAGAGTCATCGAGATTTACAGCATGGAAACAGGCCCTTCGGCCCAACTTGTCCAGTTTTTGCCACACAGCTAGTCCCAATTGCCCGCATTTGGCCTATATCCCTCTATACCCATCTTTCCCATATAACTGTCTAAATGCGTTTTAAAAGACAAAATTGTACCCACCTCTACTACTGCCTCTGGGGTGTATTCCAGACACCCACCGTTCTCTGAAAGAATGTCCCCTCACCTTAAACCTATGCCCTCTAGGTTTAGACTCGCCCAACTATATAAAACTCAAAATTGACCTGTGTGCAGTGGAGAATGGCCACACTTTCATAAGAACATAAGAACTAGGAGTAGGCCATCTGGCCCCTCGAGCCTGCTCCACCATTCAATGAGATCATGGCTGATCTTTTGTGGACTCAGCTCCACTTCCCGGCCCGAACACCATAACCCTTAATCCCTTTATTCTTCAAAAAACTATCTATCTTTATCTTAAAAACATTTAATGAAGGAGCCTCTACTGCTTCACTGGGCAAGGAATTCCATAGATTCACAACCCTTTGGGTGAAGAAGTTCCTCCTAAACTCAGTCCTAAATCTACTTCCCCTTATTTTGAGGCTATGCCCCCTAGTTCTGCTTTCACCCGCCAGTGGAAACAACCTGCCCGCATCTATCCTACCTATTCCCTTCATAATCTTATATGTTTCTATAAGATCCCCCTTCATCCTTCTAAATTCCAACGAGTACAGTCCCAGTCTACTCAACCTCTCCTCGTAATCCAACCCCTTCAGCTCTGGGATTAACCTAGTGAATCTCCTTTGCACACCCTCCAGCGCCAGTACGTCCTTTCTCAAGTAAGGAGACCAAAACTGAACACACTACTCCAGGTGTGGCCTCACTAACACCTTATACAATTGCAGCAGAACCTCCCTAGTCTTAAACTCCAGCCCTCTAGCAATGAAGGACAAAATTCCATTTGCCTTCTTAATCACCTGTTGCACCTGAAAACCAACTTTTTGCGACTCATGCACTAGCACACCCAGGTCTCTCTGCACAGCAGCATGTTTTAATATTTTATCATTTCAATAATAATGCCTTTTGCTGTTATTCCTACCAAAATGGATAACCTCACATTTGTCAACATTGTATTCCATCTGCCAGACCCTAGCCCATTCACTTAGCCTATCCAAATCCCTCTGCAGACTTCCAGTATCCTCTGCACTTTTTGCTTTACCACTTATCTTAGTGTCGTCTGCAAACTTGGACACATTGCCCTTGGTCCCCAACTCCAAATCATCTATGTAAATTGTGAACAGTTGTGGGCCCAACACTGATCCCTGAGGGACACCACTAGCTACTAATTGCCAACCAGAGAAACACCCATTAATCCCCACTCTTTGCTTTCTATTAATTAACCAATCCTCTATCCATGCTACTACTTTCCCCTTAATGCCATGCATCTTTATCTTATGCAACAACCTTTTGTGTGGCACCTTGTCAAAGGCTTTCTGGAAATCCAGATATACCACATCCATTGGCTCCCCGTTATCTACCGCACTGTTAATTTCCTCAGAAAAATTCCACTAAATTAGTTAGGCACGACCTGCACTTTATGAACCCATGCTGCGTCTGTCCAATGGGACAATTTCCATCCAGATGCCTCACTATTTCTTCCTTGATGATAGATTCCAGCATCTTCCCTACTACCGAAGTTAAGCTCACTGGCCTATAATTACCCGCTTTCTGCCTACCTCCTTTTTTAAACAGTGGTGTCACGTTTGCTCATTTCCAATCCGCCGGGACCACCCCAGAGTCTAGTGAATTTGCAATTTCCCTAGCCATCTCTGTTAGCACTCTGGGATGCATTCCATCAGGTCCAGGAGACTTGTCTACCTTTAGCCCCATTAGCTTGCCCATCACCACCTCCTTGGTGATAACAATCCTTTCAAGATCCTCACCTGTCATAGCCTCATTTCCATCCGTCACTGGCATGTTATTTGTGTCTTCCACTGTGAAGACCGACCCAAAAAACCTGTTCAGTTCCTCAGCCATTTCCTCATCTCCCATTATTAAATCTCCCTTCTCATCCTCTAAAGGACCAATATTTACCTTAGCCACTCTTTTTTGTTTTATGTATTTGTAGAAACTTTTACTATCTGTTTTTATATTCTGAGCAAGTTTACTCTCATAATCTATCTTACTCTTCTTTATAGCTTTTTTAGTAGCTTTCTGTTGCCCCCTAAAGATTTCCCAGTCCTCTAGTCTCCCACTGATCGTTGCTACTTTGTATGTTTTTTCCTTCAATTTGACACTCTCCCTTATTTCCTTAGATATCCACGGTCGGTTTCCCCTCTTTTTACCGTCCTTCCTTTTTGTTGGTATAAACCTTTGCTGAGCACTGTGAAAAATCACTTGGAAGGTTCTCCACTGTTCCTCAACTGTTTCACTATAAAGTCTTTGCTCCCAGTCTACTTTAGCTAGTTCTTCTCTCATCCCATTGGAATCTCCTTTGTTTAAGCACAAACACTAGTGCATGATTTTATCTTCTCACCCTCCATCTGTATTTTAAATTCCACCATATTGTGATCGCTCCTTCCGAGAGGATCTCTAACTATGAAATCCTGAATCAATCTTGTCTCATTACACAGGACCAGATCTAGAACCGCTTGTCCCCTCGTAGGTTCCATTACATACTGTTCTAGGAAACTATCGCGGATACATTCTATAAACTCCTCCTCAAGGCTGCCTTGACCGACCTGGTTAAACCAATCAACATGTAGATTAAAATCCCCCATGATAGTGTGGATTCTCCCTTCAGTGTGGATATCCACCATAAACCGTGGAGTCCACTGGGGTCCAGGGCTGCATATGGGTCTAGTTTCCATAGCATTGAGTTGGGTAATATATTACACTGTATATCTTTACCTTCAGTCTTGCATTGCTGGAAATCCTGTAGAGGGTGGTGAAGATCTCACCCTTTTCTGTGATGGTATCTATACTCTCACATTGGTGTTGTTGGAGGCTCAGTAAATTGATGCTTTGGCTGAGCTCCAGTTCGTTCACCTTGCTGACACACTTGCTGCTGGTCAGTCCTCCAATGTGCCGGGTGGCAGAGGAAAGTTTCTGTGGTTTCAATCCGCAACATTTGTGAAACAATTTTACTTGCCCCGCAGCGTTTACCATATGCGGAAAATGTCTGTTCTGAGGGTGATTGCCACTGCAGTTAGGGCAGGGCGTGCCCTGTATCGCGTAAACCTGTTTCCCACCTGGAATATCACCTAGAATCTCAAGTGCTTTTTTCTGACTTTGCAGTGTTAAATCTTACTCTCACAACTGCCGCTTAAGGACAAGATTGCTCTGGACCCCGCAGACTATTCAATCCCTGACTAACTCATCAGTAAGGGTGACAAATTGGGTGACTTTTCGCTTTTAAGGTTGCCATATGAGATTATATTGGTTCATCTGCTCTTTGGTTTAAAACACATGCCTGTTGAGTATTATATTTTTTACTGGAAAGACAAATATTCTCAAACTTGAATTATTTTGGTGTCCCCTTTCTCCTCCTCCATTTGGAAAACAAATGATTCAAACTTCTTGACTGCCTCAGGGCTCACTAGGTTTAGTAAGGTGTAAGCTTGTACCGTTTTGGATTTGCAATAAATATGCTACTCAAATGTTTTCCACAAGACTTCCGGTGACGGCGGGCAGGAGGCAGCCGCACATTGGAGGGCTCCCGCTCGGGAACGACATTTTTGGGGTCTAACACCCGGTCCCGGGGTAACAGAGGCGGCAAAAACAGGGAGATGGCACAGTGAAGGAAGATGTTGAGAACAAGTAAAAAAACGGCTGTGTAAAAAACAGCTGAAAGTCCGTCAGGGAGTGGAAAGGTCACCGCGGGGACGGCAAGAAAAATGGAGGCTGGGGCACCAGGGGATGCCACTTTGCCCACGGCTGAAGAAATGACTACGGTGATGACCGCGGAACTTGAAAGGCTGTTCACAAAACACATGGAGGTGATGAGGAAGGAGATGGGGGCGTTATTGAAAGTGCTGGTGGAGGAGGCGATTGCCCTGGTGAGAGCAGCGGTATTGAGCGCAGTGGTGGAGGTGCAGGAGCAAGGCGAGGCGCTGAAGGAAGTGGAAGAGACATTATTGGTTGGTTATATACAGTGATCAACTTACCTCGATGGGGAAGGAGATGCGGAAGGTGATAGAGATCAACGAGGGTCTGCGAGCCAAAATGGATGACTTGGAAAACAGATCCAGGCGACAGAATCTGAGGATTGTGGGTGTTCCCGAAGGAGTGGAAGGCCCGAGGCCGACTGAGTATTTTGCCACGATGTTGGCGAAGCTATTGGGGGAGGGTGATGATCCCTCCCGATATGAACTGGATCGGGCTCATCGGTCGTGGAGGCCTGTACCAAAGGAGAGTGAGCCGCCAAGAGTAGTGACTCTGTGTTTTTGTAGGTACAGTGTGAAGGAGAAGGTCCTGTGCTGGGCAAAACAGAAGCGGGTGGTGCAGTGGGATGGAGCTGGTATACGCATATATCAGGACTTTACAGTGGAGCTGGCGAGGAGGCGGGCTGCCTTCAGCCGGGTGAAGAAGGCACTGTACATCAGTAAGGTGCAGTGCGGCATAGTATACCCAGCTAAGTTGAGGGTGACCTACAAATCCAATGACTTTTATCTCGGGGCAGCGGAAGCAGCGGAGGAGTTTGCGAAGGCAGAAGGACTGTGGCTTAATTGAGAAATGGTCATGTACTGATGTAGCCTCATGTAACTGTACTTTTTCACTGCGGCGGGTGTATGTGCTAAATGAGCCAATGTTGTATATACTTGGACAAGGGAAGAGATGGGACTTTCACTTGCAATGATGGTTCTTTCGAGCTTGGGTGTGTATGCGGGGTTTGTGTGCTAAAGGGGATTTCTTGGTTTTCCTGGGGCCGGGCAAGGGGGAAAGAGACCCGGGTTGGACCTCCACGCTGGCCGGTTTAAGCCGGCCAGTGAACGGGAGTGAGGCGGGGGGAGGGGCTGCGGCCATCGGAGCCTGGCAGAATAGGTCCCGATGTGTCTAGCCAGGGTGGAAAGATGGGGGGAAAGAACTGAGGTTGGGGGGGAGGATTTTTGTAAGAGGAAGTGGAGGGGAGGAGCCGGGGAGGGGTGGAGGGGGGGGGGGGGGGGGGGTGGTGGGGCTTGCAATGCATGGCTGTCATCTACGGTACTCTTTCGGGGATTGGATGGCATTGAATTTTAGGGAGAGGAGGGGTGGGGGTGGGAGGGACTCTATAGGTTAATGGTGACCATAGGCGATTCCTAATTCCTTTCTCTTTTATTTCTCCTTTGTTTGCTTGGGGTGGTGGGAGGATGGGATCGTTGTTGTTGATAAGGGGGTTGACTCTGTATTTGTTACCATTTACTGCTTGTGGGTGGGGTGTAAATTCTGGAGAAAGTGTGAAAATGGAGAATAAAAATATTTTACAAAAAAAATTGTTTTCTGTAATGTTCATTGGGACATCGGCTGATGTGGTGAAGTCCTTGTGCCATACTGCCAACTCCTGATGCCATGTAGAAGTGCTGTATTCACCAAAAACACTGACAAAAAGGACTTGCAACAAGCAATACTTTATTCACTAGTTGAGCAACTACTCCATGCTTGTGTTCTGCCCATGCTCTGGGGAGAACTCCCGCCTCCCATCACATGACTGTTTTTGTAGCCACGTCCATCATGTGACCACTCGGTCCATGTTGCTATTTTTTTTGCAGCACTGTATCAAATGCCTTTCTGATGCCCACATACACTACATCAGCAGCATTGTCCTCCTCAACCATCTCTCGCCCCTTCAAAATACTCCCAAGTTAGTTAAACACTTTTCCATAAATCCTTAATTAACCCAAATTAAGCTTTTCCTTAATTAACCTGAAATTGTCCCTGTAACTATTAGTTTTGGCCTAAATTATTGTGTACAAAACAATATTATTGTCTACAAAAACACTTGTCTATTTCCCTATCAAATCATTTATCACTGCTGCTCATTCAGTTTTCCTTGTACCCACGCCACCCTATCCCCACACCACCATTGTACAGCTGAACGATCCTAGTGCCATGGACTTGGCTCTGGCTGCACTCTTCAGAAGAACCATCACCCTTCAGTATTCACAACTGAATACTGGTTGCAGAATAGAATGCCTTGGGGGTTGTCTAGTATTAATAAATATTCAAAAAAAAAGTTTAGTCACAACACAGGGAGTCCACACTGAGTAAAATAAAGAAACCTAATTTTATTTACAACACAATATATACACTGTCCGGTAGATCCCCACCGGGTTCCTGTTCTGGTCGACCATTCCTTACTGGCCGACCATTTATTCAGAGGTTAATAGAGATCCTCCCCTCAGCGGGGGAAGCTCATACTCCGCAAGGACCATTACGAAGAGGATCATTCCACCCCATAGGCCATGTGCGGGCTATCATCTCCCGCCGCACCCCCCTGCTCCCCCATCAATCCGGACGATCAGTGAGGTGGAGAAGAGTAGGCGGAAGATGTCTAATTATTTTCAGCAAATCGTCATTTGAGCTAATGCGTCAGATCAGTCACGTATATCTTCCTGGTGAATATTGTCTGCGGCAACAGTGCCATGGCAGATGATTGGCAGGAGGTAGCTGATTGACCTCCATTTCAGGGGCATAAGATACAACATCAGGCATGTGGGCATCGTGAAAGACTGGAGGCGTCACAGCAGGCTGGTTCCGCAATACAGCCAGGGAGGTCCAAGGTCAGGCTTCCTTTGAGGAACCTAACAAGGGAGTATCCTCCTTGAGCGATTGTGATCCAAATGCCTTCACATCAGTTGCCCCCAGACCTGAGATTGGTGAGAGACTGGTCCTGTTTGATGGACAACAATTCCAGAGATAGCGAGCACAGTCATTGAAGTTACAAATGAAAACTGTGTCGTCAGGTGCGAAGTATCGAAGAGATCGACGTCAAGCTGGGCATCGCCCTTCGAAATCTTGGTTATGGCACACCTTCGCTCCGATATCCAGGATAAACAAGTCATATACGAAGCCTGTGACCCATTAACATCTCAGCAGGAGCCACCCCAGTTACTACATGCAGCGTGGTCCTGTATGAAAATAAAAATCTTGCCTGCCTGGTGTCCATTGAACGTGAAGTTTTTGTTTCTTTAGCCCATGTTTAACCGTTTGCACGTCTCTCTCTGCCAAGCCATTCGATGCCAGATGGTATGGGGCAGTGCAGACATGGCGAATCCCATTTCTTTTCATAAAAGAGGCAAGCTCTTCACTCGTGAAAGAGGTCCCGTTATCTGTAATGAGCACCTCCGGAATTCAGCGGTGGAAAAAGAAATGCGCAATCGCTAGACAGTGACCTGGGACGTGATCGACACTCTGAATCTCCAGCCACTTTGAGTGGGCGTCCACCAGGACAAGGAACATTGAACCCAGGAACGGACTGGCAAAAATGGCAAGAACATGAGCCGAGGGGCTTCCTAGCCACTCCAAAGGGTGAAGGGGTGGTGCTGCGGGGAGCTTCTGGTGCTCTTGAGAGATGGAGCATTGTTGAGCCAACATCTGTGTCCAAACCCAACCACCAGACTTTGCTTCTTGCCAGTATCTTCATTTTGGACACTCCAGGGTGCCCGATGTGAAGGTCTTTCAACACAATTGCTTGGCCTTTTGCCGGAACAACAGCTCTCATGCCCACAAGAGGATAACATCTTCCACAGTCAGCTCCTAGAACTTGGAGGAGAAAGCTTTCAACTTCCATGGTAGCTGTCAATGCTGACCACCATGTAGCACCAGACGTCGCACCTGAGCAAGGATGGGATTGGTCTGTGTCCAGTCATGAATACGTGCTGCAGTGACATGCAAGGAATCTATAAAATTCAGGACAGAGACTACTTTGTCCACCGCAGGGGACGGTTTGTGGATTCGGTCTGCAGGGGAAGATGGCTCAATACATCAGCATGTGCGATATGGGTCCTGTGCAGTGCTCGAAGAGTAATCGTAAGCAGTCAATAACGAGGCTCAGCACTGAATCCTTGCAGACGCAACTGACTGGATCGCTTAGTCTTCACAGAAGAGGCCCAGCAACAGTTTGTGATCCTTGACGATAAAGTAATGGACGTACTTATGCATCCGTTTTACACCAAATATGACTGCCAGGTCTCTTCCTTCTAGCTGGGCATATTTTCTCTCAGCCGCCACTAGTGTCCAGGAGGTAAAGGCGATTGGACATTCATGGCTGTCACGCATCTGATAAGACTGGACTGCCCGAATCGCTATGGCGAAGTGTCACAAAAGATGTACAATGGTTTTGAAGGGTCAAAGAGGCCAACCGTCGTTTCACCTTCCTAAAAGCCTCATCCTGGGCCTTGCTACATTCCCATGGCTAGTACTTCTTGAGGAGCAAGTGAAGGGAGACCAGGACGGTTGCCAGATTTGGAATAAATCGCTGCATCATAATTTACCAGTCCAAGAAAAGAGGGGTGGGGGGAATCTTGACAACTCTCTCTCTCAGCGACCGGGTGTAGGCCTTCCTGGTCCATCAGAGACCCCAAATCTACTGCTACATTTGTGTGAAACACGCACTTCACGCACCGCAGACGGACCCCATATTCCGAAAAACATTTCAACACTGCCTCAAGGTTCTGCAAATGTTAATGGTCTGTGGTCCCTGTGATTAGCACATCATCCAAGGAAACCACAACGCATGGCAATCCACAAAGGATGTTCTCAATGACATGCTGAAGACTACGCACACCAAGGATACTCCGAACAGGAACTGGGTGTACTTATGTGCGGGCCCACGCATGCACGCCACGGCCGTCTCCGCGCCGGCCACCAGGCAACATGCCGGAACCCTACGGGAGCCCGGCGCGGAAGAACATAGGCCCCCCGGAGTGAGCGCCCCCGCCAATCAGTAGCCCTCGATCGCGGGCCTGGCCATTCAAATGGTCATGGGATAGTCATATGGACGATAAGGGAATAGCGTAGATGGGCTTTAGAGTGGTTTCACAGGTCGGCTCAACATCGAGGGCCGAAGGGCCTGTACTGCGCTGTAATGTTCTATGTGCGACCATATGTAAACCACACTAGCGGGACTTGGCGGGCACTCTGCCCATCGAGCGTGGAGAATCGCCGCGAGGGCCGCTTTCAACGGCCCCCAACTGGCGCCACGGCGACCACGCCGGACTTATTGCCACTGATTCGCCATCGTTGGAACGGCGTGGCGGGATTCTCGCAACCCCCCCCCCACCCCCCCGGCGATTCTCCGACCCGGCGCGGGCTCTGAGATTCCCAGCCCATATTCATTGAGAGCTAATCACACTTCATTCTCTAAGCAAGTGGAGCTAACACATGGTTTTTTGATTTCTCTGGGATTGCGAGGGGTGATGCAGAATGCCACTGACTGGTTTAGGGACTGGTTTAGCACAGTGGGCTAAATAGCTGGCTTGCAATGCAGAACAATGCCAGCATGGCGGGTTCAATTCCTATTATTATTATTATTCTGCACGCACATTGCTTTGGAGGAACCACGGGCGTCATTCTCCGCCGGCGGGAGTCTCCGTTTTGCCGGCGCCCGGGGGTTTCCCGACGGCGTGGGGCTGGTCGGGGCAGAAATGTGGCGGGGCGGGTAGGAGAATTTCGCCCCTGATGTCAATATTGTCCCACACGGAGACTGATGGTGATTCTACTCCTCCATGCCCAGTGGGTGTGTGACCATAGGTAGCGAATCATGCAGATCAATGCTTGATGTCTTGGCAGCAATGATTATGCCTTCTTCTGCTACAGTTCGCTGCCATCTGCATTTGAGCCATTTGCAGCAAACTTATATTTAGCTACTGGTTGACCAGGACTACCTACAAACAATATGGCTGCAGCCTCTGGTCCGCAATCCACACGTATACAGTCATACAGCGAGGATAGAAGCTGTGCGTTCACTTCCTCGGCTGCTCTGGAGGGCCCTGCAGCACTGAGTGGTCTGCTGTATGCAGTATAGCCGTACCGCCATGAGGAGGCAGCCTTTAAGGCAGAGGGAGTCCATCTAGAGCTGCTTTCTGCCGCAGCTATCAATGAAGAACTTATCTGGGTGTGGTACCAATAACTGCATTCCCAGTTCCCTATTCACCAATAGTCTCTTACTTTGCCTTAGTTGTTGACCATCACGTTTGCTTGACCACAATGCCAAAAATAAAGCCACCATAAAATAAACATTCCAAAACAAATTTATAAATTAAATCATGCCATGTTGCATGGAAAAATCAAATGCTGTTATTTCCCTTAGCTCGTACCTGTCTTGTGCCTTCATTGTGCAATACAGGCTTCTGATTTTCATTGATGGAGACTGCAGATGATCTTTGACAATGACGGTGAGCATCTCTGGGCTGTAACAGCCTGGCTTCAGACTGTACCATCATGATTTCAAGCCCACCAGTGTCTCCTCCACATGGCGATATGCCAATCAGCCAGTCCCCTCTAGTTAGCTGCTGCCTCCTTCTATTGTGCTCAAACTCATCCAGAAAGAGAGAGGGAAATATATTGTGCAATGGTTTCGGGTGATGTCGCTGTCATGGTTGAAATAGCTGGCAGTATGTGAAAGCTGAGGTGCGGCTTGCAGCAGTGCTATAGGTGGGCTTGAGATGAAGCAAGTGAATGTGAAGTCTGAGGCCTGCATTAATAGAAATTTTAAAAGAAGCTAAATATGTTTGTATTAGCCCTCTAAACTGGAGCTTTGAATGTAGCTGAAGAGATCAGGGGCGGAATTCTCTCTGCCCGGGGCCTGGCCGGAGAATCGCCATGACTGGCGCGAATTGGCCACGCCACCCTGACACCGGGACGCGATTCTCCGCTCTAGGCACCACCCCCCCACCGGCGATTCTCCGCCCGGAATGGGCCGAGAGGCCGTACCGACAAATCTGAGTCCCGCCGGCGCCGTTCTAACCTGGTCTTACCCGGCGGGACCGGGGCATGGAAGGGGGCGGCCTGGGGAGGGGGAGGGGGGTCCAACCCCAGGGGGGGCCTCCGCTGTGGCCTGGCCCCCGATCAGGGCCCACCGATCGGTGGGCTGGCCTCTCGGGTTGGGGGCCTCCTTTGTTCTGAGCCAGCCCCTGTAGCCCTACGCCATGTTGCGTCTGGGCCAGCGCGGATAAGGGAGACACCGCGCATGCGCGGAAATCGCACCCGTCCCACCACGCATGCGCAGACCGGCGGCGTCCATCTGACGCCGGGATCAACAGCTGGAGCGGTGTGGGTCGCTCCAGTGCCGTGCTGCCCCCCTGTAGGGGCCAGAATTGTTGATCCTGAGGCCATGTTGACGCCGCGGGAAACGCAACGGCGTTTACGATGGCATCAACACTTAGCCTCAGGATCAGAGAATCCCGCCCCAGATATTTCATCTGGGCTTCTGATGAATATTAATTTGGGGTCAGCAGATGGGAGAAAGTAAGGGAAGTGACATTTTCCATTGTAAAGAGCTGACTTCCACTGGAAACCCTATCTTGTTCATCGGAAGTACAAATATCCAGAGGGAAATTAGTTTCTCAGCTCTGTCCTTTGGGTTTCTGATATCAATCCATACAATTGCACCAATAGACTCTTCTGATTTTACACTCCCCTAATCTGCTTTTTCTGTGGCAAATTAACAACCTATTTTTTTTTAATAGCTCAATTTCTTTTTGCGTTCAAGTATTTTCTGATTTAAAGTTACTTTCGATACTCTGGCTTGATTGACAGGACCATTTTGCAGTTTCTGTTTATCCTTAACATCTCAAGACCTGAGGTTCCGCTCCCTTCCACTTCCATAAAAGTTGATTATTTGCTGGGTATTTGTGACCATCAATCATTTCTCACTACATCACGCAAATAAACGTTTATTCTTCATGTGAGCCCAGATATGCAGTGCCAGTTTGCTTTTCTACCAAAGGAAGTTTTAGCAGTATTACATCTGACTGTTTCTCATACCAATGTTATCCTGGTATCCCACTGTTTGATACTTTAATCTAGCCAAAGCTATTACCACTAATTGTGGACACCTCTTATTTCATTGCCTCAGACCAAATTTGTGAAAATTGAGACATCTTTGCTGGAAAATACTTAAATGTGAAAAAGAAGCTACCTTGAAAATGTGGAGGTGCTTTGTTCAATGTGAAGAAGCTGTGTTTAGCTCACTATTTTGATTATGAAGATTAGTATCTGGTGTACAGTGAAAGGAACAGCAGAAAATCAACGGAACGCACTGAAATCTACAGAGAGCTGAGGGAAGAACTCAGAACAGGTTGATTGGTTTTCTTAATGAGACGGGGTTCCTGATGACTGGCATCTAGGAATGGGGATCCTGTCATTTTTCCTCTTATAACCTAGAGCATCCCTCTGCTCTGCATCCTAATCCTCCTCCTCTTCCGATTCCTGTCCTTCTGCTAAGCCGTGTTGATGTAGCGCATCACCATCTTCAAGGGCCACACGTCTCGATAGACCATTTTATGGCAAGCACAGCAAACCAACACCATGTGAAGGACCCTTCCAGTAGTGTAGGACAAAGCATCACCCAATGGCATGGAAAGTACATTTTCAGAAGCCTGATGGCCTGCATGATGATGGTCCTTGTGGGGAAAATGGTGTTTTGAGTGTAACCATGGCTCTAGTAAAGAAGTGAATAGTCATCTCTTCAAGGAATATCTCCTGTCGCCCTCCAAGACCAGTATGTTGTTCCTGAGATTTGGTGTCAAAACGGTGTGCTGTACTCCAGATAGGGTCTAACCAAGGCTCTGTACAACATAATTTCAACTCCTTTTGTATTCCAACCCTCTTAACATAACAGCCAACATACCATTAGCCTTTGTCATGGATTTGTGGTTGTGTCACTCTGTTTAATCATAAACTTCCCTTCTGACACTTGCTGATGCTAACAGCTCCTTCTTGAGGAAGTAGAAATCTGTAATTTGCATGCATCTTCTTTTGACTCCCAGCTTTTCAGTCCACTCTTTTCTAATGGGTTCTCACAGCTCGCACGTTGTCAGATTAAATAGTTTTGAATGAACAATTTCAAATATCCTGTAACACGTTCTGAAAGATATCAGAACAAGCGTCTGACAGATAATTCCCTAAAGGGACATAACAATACTCTGCAATCATATGTCATCACTATAATCTAATCACCTGCTTCCAAGTGCTACATAAAGCTGTTCAGGTCCTTGTCAAAATCCTTTCACAGCTCTTGTCAACAGCGGGATTGCTTCTACTACTGAATGGAGCTATTTTATCGCTACTTTATCTTGTAACAAGTCTGATGCTGGCACTAGACATCAAATTTGTTAGATTTAAAAAAAAAATTTTATGCCGGTCATGTCAATCAGGACTGAGGTAATTTTATTAAACTATATAGATGTTTTTGTGTTTTATACATGCTAAGAAATCCTTTGGACTGAAAAATACAGATACTGCAGCCAAAGCAGTTAGTGTAAATGGGATTATTGATGTCACTTTCTCTAAAAGTCCCAAGCATCCCGACCTCCTGATGAAGTTTGTGGAGGTGGGAATGTATCGTGGAGCATCCATCCCACTGTACCTCGACCAATCTTCACTGGCCTGTCCAGGATGTTTTTGACTGATGTATTTAAATGCAGTTTTGTGCTTCTGATCGATTTTTATACTTATTTCAAGGACTAAATCAATGGTGAATATATTATGGTTTGTAAGCAGGATTAAAGCATTTCTATAGTGATGGTGAAGTAATCTGCCAACCTCCAGAGTTTTCATATTTTAATATAGGTGGAAAAAAGGATTGACTATTAATGACCAAATTATTTAAAATCATTTATTTTAATATCTTGAGTATGTGGTTTGAAATATAAAATATAAATACAAGTATAATCTTGGGAGCTGTAATGCCTATGGAGGTGCTGACCTGCCATCTCCACATGATGACCTGTGGTCGTTACTCTGCTGCCTGGAGTGGGGAACAAGAATGGAAGCAAAATTAGGGGCAAGATCCGTGTGAATGAGCAGTAGATGCAAGTAGAGAGAAGTTCCAAAAAATTACTATGATGATCTTAATTATAAAAGAAAAAGTTGGGGTGCGAGGTTTCTATGATTGAGCTGGGAAATGGAGTGGTAGGACAGTCACCATGACACCTGCATGCTCGCTTGCATCATAATATCTCCCAGGATTGGACATATGAAGCTGCACTGTCAGTGTTGCAGTGTGTGAGGTACTACTGGGCCATGTCAGTGTTGCAGTGTGTGAGGTAGTACAGGGCCATGGTAAGAGTACAGTTGTGTTAGCCAAGGCTCAGATGGTACCACTCGACTATGAATCACAAGATTATGTCTTCAAGTCCCGCTCCAAGCCCAAGGATGACAAAAATGTAGGCTGACACTGCAGTGCAGGACTGATGGAGTACTGCATTGTCAGCGATGGATGAGACATTAAAAAGGTCCTGTATGCCCTCTCGAGCAGACCTAAAATGTCCATGACATTATTTCAAACAAGAGTAGGGGAGTTGTTGCATGTGTCCTAGCCAATATTTATCCTTCCGCATCATATCTGATCATCATCACATTGCTGTTTGTGAGAGTTTTGCAGTGCACAGTGTGTTTCCTATAGCACAATTCATTGGCTATAAAGAACTTGAAGCTATGAAGGGCCCTAAATAAATGCAATTGTTTTTTAATAGGATTGAGGAGTTGAGTACAATGGATTGGAACAGGTGTAGGTTCTTTGCAGGATGTTTCATAAAGCTATATACAGGACATATGGTGAGTAGGGTTTGAATGGAGTTAAAAACTGGGAATCGAGATCTTTCCAAGGCTGAAGATCACAGGTGAACTATCCTCTGCTAAATTATTTAATTAAATCAATAGGTGAAGACATGAAGTAGAGATAAGTGTTGAAGCTTTGGGTTTTTCTTGAGAACTGCAATATTAGACAGCTTAAAAACTGTTTTAGGTAACTGGTTTATTTGATGGCCATTGGTTGTGGCTCGGTTACTTTTGTGTGCGGGTAGGTGCAATGAAATTATCAACGAAACAGGAGATTGTATAGATCGCAGAAAAAAACTATACTGTGAACACTAAAGGACATTTCACTAGATATATTAACTTGGGACACCAGGCACAGGAATTATTGGTCCAAATGTTTGGTTGGGTTTCTCCAGCCCCTGGGCCATTTTGCATGGCTCACCCACCTGCCCTGCTGCTGAGGAAACCATTGGCCAGAAAACCCCGGCCCTCATCTCTGGATCATCTGAGATGTAACATGTGTCGGGAGATGCCCTTCAAGACCCTGGAGAAGCCCAGACACGCAAGAAAAACGTGGACATTTCCCCAGGCAGTTGAAACTTCAAATGGGCTGCCTCTCTGCCTGGGACCTGCGAATATCTCTGACCCTGATCTTAGGACCTGGGCTGGATACTTGGGATTTAGCTGTGTATTTAAACTGTATTTACATTTCCTGGGGAAAAACGTTGTCTAACAGCTTGGTAACTGCACACTTGATATCAACTCTGCCCATCCCCCGCTGACTTGGGCTTCTCAACCGACAGCCTGTTCACTCACCGATTTAAAAAGCTTGGAAATTAAACATACCTGAATGAGGCAGCTATGCTGTAAAAGGACATGTCTTCCACTTGCCCTGTCTCGATCATGATCACTGGACTTCCCTGGGAGATGCTACGCAACCCCTGGAAGAAATGGGCAGCAGCATTGGGTCAGCAAAAGCCTCTGAAGCAGAAGATCCAGGTGATTTTACAGTGGTGAATCCTCACGATGCCACTCGGGCTGCTTTTCTGGGTCATTTAGCACACAGTGAAAAAAAGTTGTGAAGCCGAGGTTTATCTTTTCACTGTAATTTGAGGATATGTCACAGAGTGGAGCCACTGCTGGTGATGGCCAGGAGTTTGGTGAGGAAAGCAAGAGGGGAAAAAATAAATTAAAACTGAGAGGTGAGGCAGTGGCTTTATAAATATATTACCAAAACGTGGTGGTTGTGGTTTTGTTTTGTTGTGGTCTTTGACAGGACGATCTGGCCCCTGATGACAGATTTCTGAGGTTATTTATTTTTTACACAGTACAATTAGAGGGCAGTGACCAAAGTTTCAGACTTAATTAGAACCTGCCTAGAAGATGTGCCATGTTCCGAGGCATTTCCGAGGCATTGACTATGTACTGCCTCAAATTAATGTCATGAAAATGTCAGTAGCATGCGTGGAAAAATTCCACAGTACTAAAGCCATTTCTCATGTGCTAAATGATTGTGACTTTTCAGTGGAAACCGATTTGCTTTCCATAAAAATTCATGTCAATTCATTCTTTCCTAAATATAGCTTCTGTTTGAAATGCCAAATTACTTGGGGAGTTCAATCTAGATCTTTAATCATTTTAAACTAAAATAAAATACTCTACCATCAGGAGAATAAATCCATCAGATTTATAATGTCTGATTCAGGATAACAATTTGTAATCTTAGTTAATCCAATGCCTCGTGCTGTTTTTAGAAACAGTAGATTTTGAGACACTAATGAAATCCTAATGAATGGGGCATTAACATTGTTATTACAAAAAGGTGTATTTCCAAAGCACATACTTCAATTCTCTCTCACTGATCTTTGCTCAGGTCAGTGGTGTTTAAGTTTATCAGTTAAATCATCAGCTTAGATGAGCTTTATTTCACCACAGTGAGTTAAGTGTACCTCTGATCAGGAGGAAGTGAATTAAGGAATCACTGAAATTTCTGTGCCCTGTATTTATCATTTCTTGTGGCTTATCTATTCTTGAATTTTTTTTCTCATATCATTGAGCTGCAATATTTTTAGGGCGAGCCCAGTTTGTATTTGAGTGTTTGTAACTGTACCTTTTTTTGAAAGAAAGTAGCAATGCTTTGATATTGAGACGATTTTGGTGTTGAAGCCTTAACTCATTCTGGTTTAAGGAAAATGTGAGAAAACTATATCAGCATTCTTCTACAAGGAAGAATAGGGTAACCATATTCCTATCTTTATATTGAAGATACTACGAGTGAATAAATGGAATTAAAGCTTATTGAAGCATTACAAAAGGAATAACATTCAGAATAATTTAGTGAACTTGTGAAGTAGGCTGCAACTGAGTGCAGTGAACCTTTAAGTATAATGGACATGAGCAGTGACAGCATTTAGAAAAGCATTGGAAGTGCAAAATGTCCCCTGTTCCCACAACCCAAAGGTGTGCAGGGTAGGTGGATTGGCCATGCTAAATTGCCCCTTAATTGGAATAATTTTAATAATAAAAAAAAAATTAAGTAGAAATTTGGAGTTGGAGAAGACGGGTTGGGATTAAAAGGGGTAGAGATAGTGGGTGCAATTCTCCGGAAAGATTAAGTGTGGTAGGGAGTGGGAGCTGCTGCGATCTTCCCGACGCTCGGTCCAGCGATGTGGGCAACGCTATTCAATATTAATTGTTCAACTTAACGCAGCACCACGGGCTTCTCGCCACAAATGAAGCCTCGGCAGCTGATTCGCCAGCACCACGCCCGTCAACCCCCCGCTAACAAGGTCAAGCAACTCTTAAACAAGCTCTTGCACAGCCAACTCAGTCAGTTCGCAACAATGGCGCCATGGAGACCGCCCCCAAGAATTAGCGATGCAGACCTGGCCAGGCCCCAAGACTCGGTGGGGGCCAGGGGGGACTTCAAACCGCGCGTGTGGCTAATAATGCCCTCTCTGTGGCTCCGCAGGGGAAGTTCGCGCACAAATCCTGGGAGAGGGCCCAGACCGGTGGTGAGATGGCGGACATAAGAATCCACCTTTGAGTAAAGGGCCCTGGAGGTGACAGGGGTCGCCACCAACGCGGAGGCTGGCGAAAGCTGCAGAGGTGAGGAATCACTGGACCCCACCCAGAGGCCTGTCAAACGCAAGTTGTTTTTGCCTTCCTGACTGACCCATCCCTCCCACTGACCATATGTCCATTCTCCCGCAGGTCCTCTAGCCGAAGGCACCGGCCCATCCTGGGTGGCCCCCTCTCCAGCCTTCCATGAGAACATATCGGAGGAGCGCTCCGAGGAAGACACGATCGATGAGTCACAGCTGTCATCCCCACCCTCCACCAGCGCAGATACTCACCTCGGTGAGCAACGTTTGTCAGGCTTCTGGGTACAATCTGGTGCGCACCACTCTGCTGCTAATGTTCATCAGGTGGTGGCACGACCCCCAGGCAAGACAGCAGTCGGAGGTCTGCTGGATCCCAGGACGCAGCTGGGTCCCAGCCTGATGCTGAGCCTCTGGAACAGGGTAGCCCAGAGCTGATGGGAGATGTTGGGATGTGGGCAGCACATTCAGAGGAAGATGTCAGTGTCACCCCAACAGGTCCATAGCTGAATGGAGGAGTCCCAGAGGCTACGGGCACAGGAGATGTCACCGGCAATGCGTGGCACCGTGACCAACAGTGCTAGGGTGGTGACCGCAGTGGAGGGCCTGGTGCACGATGTCAGCACCATGAGTGAAGGTGTCCAAGGTGTCACGCAGTCGATGATGGCCACGGCTGAGGTCTAGCAGAATGTCCGACTTGCTGGGGGATGTCACCCAGTATCAGGCTGACCTTGATGAGGTGCTGTGGGACGTCCCGCTCTCAGATGGGAATGGCCGAGGCGCTGCGGACCTTGTCCCAGTCGCAGGTGGGCATTGCCGGGGCGCTGCGGACCTTGTCCCAGTCACAGATGGGCATTGCCGGGGCGCTGCGGACCTTGTCCCAGTCACAGATGGGCATTGCCGGGGCGCTGCGGACCTTGTCCCAGTCGCAGATGGGAATGGCCGAGGCGCTGCGGACCTTGTCCCAGTCGCAGGTGGGCATTGCCGGGGCGCTGCGGACCTTGTCCCAGTCACAGATGGGCATTGCCGGGGCGCTGCGGACCTTGTCCCAGTCACAGATGGGAATGGCCGAGGCGCTGCGGACCTTGTCCCAGTCACAGGTGGGCATTGCCGGGGCGCTGCGGACCTTGTCCCAGTCACAGGTGGGCATTGCCGGGGCGCTGCGGACCTTGTCCCAGTCACAGATGGGCATTGCCGGGGCGCTGCGGACCTTGTCCCAGTCACAGATGGGAATGGCCGAGGCGCTGCGGACCTTGTCCCAGTCACAGGTGGGCATTGCCGGGGCGCTGCGGACCTTGTCCCAGTCACAGGTGGGCATTGCCGAGGCGCTGCGGACCTTGTCCCAGTCACAGGTGGGCATTGCCGGGGCGCTGCGGACCTTGTCCCAGTCGCAGGTGGGCATTGCCGGGGCGCTGCGGACCTTGTCCCAGTCACAGGTGGGCATTGCCGAGGCGCTGCGGACCTTGTCGCAGTCACAGATGGGCATTGCCGGGGCGCTGCGGACCTTGTCCCAGTCACAGATGGGAATGGCCGAGGCGCTGCGGACCTTGTCCCAGTCACAGGTGGGCATTGCCGGGGCGCTGCGGACCTTGTCCCAGTCACAGGTGGGCATTGCCGGGGCGCTGCGGACCTTGTCCCAGTCACAGGTGGGCATTGCCGGGGCGCTGCGGACCTTGTCCCAGTCACAGGTGGGCATTGCCGGGGCGCTGCGGACCTTGTCCCAGTCACAGGTGGGCATTGCCGGGGCGCTGCGGACCTTGTCCCAGTCACAGGTGGGCATTGCCGGGGCGCTGCGGACCTTGTCCCAGTCGCAGGTGGGCATTGCCGGGGCGCTGCGGACCTTGTCCCAGTCACAGGTGGGCATTGCCGAGGCACTGCGGACCTTGTCCCAGTCACAGGTGGGCATTGCCGGGGCGCTGCGGACCTTGTCCCAGTCACAGGTGGGCATTGCCGGGGCGCTGCGAACCTTGTCCCAGTCACAGGTGGGCATTGCCGGGGCGCTGCGGACCTTGTCCCAGTCACAGATGGGAATGGCCGAGGCACTGCGGACCTTGTCCCAGTCGCAGGTCAGCTTTGCCGAGGGCGTTGACACCTTGGTGCAGACATCGGGGAGCCGCCAGGGCTGGCAGTACCAGATGATGCAGGGGCAGCCGGGGCTCAAACCAGCTGCCCATCCATCCCAAGGTGAACTCCAGGGTCCTTTAGGCGCCGGTCGGGAGGAGTGGGAGCTGAGTGCCATCCTGGACCCATCACATGTAGTGGCGATGGTGGCCACCAGCTCCTCCATGTTTCCCCCCCCCCCCCCTCTGATGAGGCTGCTCTCAAGGTCAGCACACGGGACAGGGTGGCATGGCTGTGCGTGTGCCGTTGACCCGTGCGCCGGGGCCCTCTCGCCCTAGAGCCGCCAGAGGATGCCTGCCAGGGGCATCGAAGGCCATAAGACCATAAGACATAGGAGCGGAAGTAAGGCCATTCGGCCCATCGAGTCCACTCCACCATTCAATCATGGCAGATTTCAACTCCATTTACCCGCTCTCTCTCCATAGCCCTTAATTCCTCGAGAAATCAAGAATTTATCAACTTCTGTAAAGACACTCAACGTCCCGGCCTCCACCGCCCTCTGTGGCAATGAATTCCACAGACCCACCACTCTCTGGCTGAAGAAATTTCTCCTCATCTCTGTTCTAAAGTGGCTCCCTTTTATTCTAAGGCTGTGCCCCCGGGTCCTAGTCTCCCCTGCTAATGGAAACAACTTCCCTACGTCCACCCTATCTAATCCATTCATTATCTTGTAAGTTTCTATTAGATCTCCCCCTCAACCTCCTAAACTCCAATGAATATAATTCCAGGATCCTCAGACGTTCATCGTATGTTAGGCCTACCATTCCTGGGATCATCCGTGTGAATCTCCGCTGGACCCGCTCCAGTGCCAGTATGTCTTTCCTGAGGGGTGGGGCCCAAAATTGCGCACAGTATTCTAAATGGGGCCTAACTAATGCTTAATAAAGCTTCAGAAGTACATCCCTGCTTTTATATTCCAAGCCTCTTGAGATAAATGACAACAAATCGATAAATCGCCATGAGACGAGGTAAGCAGCTGGCTGGCTCCACCTCAAATGTGCATCCTGGGGAGATACCTAGACATGGAGGTAGACCTAGGAAGGCCAAGCACATTGAGGATCGGGGGTGGGGGGGGGAAGATCGGGTTAGGGGGGGGGGGGGTGGGGGGAGGATCGGGGGAGGGATAGGGGGTGGGGGATGGGTAGGGGTGGGGGGGGTAGGTAGTGTCTTGATATGCAGACATGCACATAATGAGATACAAACAGGCAGCTAATAAATACAGAGAACAGGACATAACCAATCAGCAGGCAGAACACTTGGGGGTGGTTTCCCACTATAAAAGGCACGAGGCACTCACACTCAGCCTCTTTCCACCGGTGACATCTACAGTGTGAGTCAGGGTGTACATATCATATAACTCCTACAGCACGTGGCTAAGAGCTAGTCTGGTTCAGTCAGACAGATTGATCACACTAGGTTAGCAGGGAGTCAAACTCACAGACGATTGAGCTAACTGTGTGACCGGTTCACTAAATCATATTGAACTAACTTCAAGATGTGGAGTATCTCTCCGGTAAAGCTGCATCTAGTGGCAGCCCGGGTTATCTTACTGTGCTTAACATGACAGGTAGGTGCTGAGGGGGCAGCACAATCGGGAGAGTGGAGTATTGTATTTCACATTTAAAAACCCTTGAACACAACTAGTATGACGTCTGTCACTTTCTTCTGCAATACGAGCCAACCTCCGAACCCTTGGCCCATCTCTCCTGGCTTCTCCCCCTTCACTCTGGGCACACCGCGTGCAGGTGATGGGTGTGAGTGAGCTCTCAGCAGACAGGCAGGGGTCAGACAATGGAATAGATTGAGGAGCACCAGCACTCTGCTTTCTGCAGGTTATCATCACCCCCCCTGCCCTCGACAGTGACCCGCTCGCTGACGGTGCCGGCACAGTCCCAGCACCCTGGAGTGATATAGCACATACCCTGGGAATCTGGGAGATGGGGGTGGGGCTTGGGTAAGATATCAATGACTGACCAAGCCACGTACTATGTGAATCGGGTGCGAAGAGGGCCTCTCTGGCCCTCCGGGCTTGCCAGATCCTCGCTGCTGTCACCTGTCCTGCAGCCACCGGCTGGTCCTCCGGTTCCTCCCTTGGAATGTCATCCCGCCCCTCATCAACCTCCTCCTTGTACTGATCGTCGCCTCCTCGGAGGTAGACACTTGTTCCTCCAGCTTAGCAACCCACTGCTATGCGAGTTTGTGAATGATACAGGATGTAGCTGTCGTGCAAACTATCTGGGAAGCGTGCGCACACATGCATGATCTTCCATGTGGTGGTCACACATGAGCTGTCTGTTCAGGGAGTGGAACCCCTTTCTGTTAATGTAGGGCACTCCCAGATGGCCTGGTGAGTGCAGAGCAACATATGTGTCATCCATTACCCTCTGGATCTGTGGCATCCGGCGATGGTGGAAATTCCTGCTGCCCGGGCATCCTGCCCATGGTCCATGTCAAAGTGGGTGTAGTTTTACACCCGGGCAAACAGGCCATCAATGACCAGAAGGATGCACTTTGGTCTGTGGCCTGGGAGATGCCACACAGGTACCGCTCGAGCCCTGGAAGGATCCCGAGACATGAAAGTTCAGGGTTGCGGTGACGTTGATAGCCACCGGGAGTGGTTTTCCTCCCCCTCCACGGGTACCTTTGATCCAGAGGTTGGAATGGTGGTGCCATATGCGGTTGCCCTCTGATGGCGACCCACCACTGCAGAGTGTCCCCAGCCGGGGATTCCCCACTCCCTGCCGAGCACCGGTGTGGCAAGCCCAGCGCCTCCGGGCTCTGTCTGTAAACAAAGTTGGTTACTCGCCTCCTTGGTTCCCCGCAGAAGCCCATCCACCAGGTTCACGTTTTTAAAAAGGAGTACTAATCGGTGCCAGCGTGACCACTGGGGAGGCTGATGAATCACGGAGGCCGTTGGATATGGGGTCGCTCCCAATAATTGTATGGAAATAGAGCTTAAGTGGTGATAATTGGTTTCTCGCCACACTACAGCGAGATCCCGATTTCACCCTAGGGAACAGGCCAGTTGTATCACAAACTGTTTGGTGCCTGGCACGGTTCTCATGTTCGGCCCCTCCCGCTATTCACCAGCCTCGTTTTGCCCGAGCGAGAGTGCAACGGGGCTGGAGAATTGTGCCCAGTGTCTGAGGAAAGGGCTGCAATTGCTAATTGAGTTGGTGGCGGGGTGAGCCTGGGGGGCCTAGGGAGGTGATGTTAAGTTTGAGTAGGAAGAAATTAAGGTGGGTCTCATGAAACAGATGGCTGAAAAGAAATTGGTGGAGATGGGATAGAAAATCCAGGATGTGAGAGGATCAGGACGAGAGTGGATGGAAGGCGAAAGAAAGCCGAAGAACTCTAAAAATGGGGTGTCAGAGAAGAGGCTGAAAAGGAACCTGGGGCTGGCAGAAGAGGCTGGAGAACATGGAACAAAGAAGTTGGAGGGGACGATGAGCCTGGACCATGAATGATGGTGATTTGTTTGATGGAAACAAAGGCAACAATGATTTGAGCTGAAGGAACAGTCCAGTAGGTCCACAACCATGAAGGGTGGACTAGTTGACCACTTGCGAAGGCGGAAAATGGAGAGATTTTTCATTTTTTAACATGTTTTTATTAGGGTTTTTCTTTTTATACAAAACACACAGAAACGCTATACATTTACTATGTACATCGGTTACAATTCCCATTTCTTTACAAGAGCCTAGCTTTGACTTGGCCTCTTAATCCCAACTCTCCCTTTCTTCTAGATCCCCCTCCCCTTCTTGCTATCTGGTGTGTCTTTTTTGTCCAACCTGGACCTGTTGGGGAAGCGTACCGCTACATATGCTGTTTTGTGTTGGGTTTCGTGTTGGGTATGATTGGGTTCTCTGCCTCTTTGTTCCCCCCCCCCCCCCCCCCCCCCCCGCTTTCCATTTGTATCTGTGGTTCTTCTATGGATGCCCCCTCACCTGCCCTGTTGGCTGCTGGCTACAAACATGTCTTGGAACAGGTTGGTGAATGACCCCATATTTTTGTGGAAGCCCTCTTCTGACCCCCAGATGGTCAATTTGATTTTCTTCATTTGGAGAAATTCCGATAGGTTTCCTTGGGGGGAGGTGTCATGTGAGAGTACCTTTAAGAAATGGGTGTTTAAGAAATGTACCTTTAAGAAATGGATGTTTATCAGTGATGTCAGAGTGTGGGTGGAGCTAGGCTGTCTGTCAGCTTTTTACTTTCGTTTTCGGCTGTTTGCTGCAGGGTGTGTTTTAGTTTTGTTTTTCAGAGCTGGATAGCTGCAGTCACAGCCAGAAGTGGTATTGGTCTTTCTCTCTGTAATCTAAAAAAAACTGTAAATCGATCCTTTGGTGATTTAAAACTAATATCTGCTCTCAGTAGTGACTTTAACCTAATGTGCTTCTGTTTAAAGGTTTTGTTTAAATCTTATGGATGTTAAAAGGACAGCTTAAGGATTACTTAGTGCTGTATTCTTTGGGGGTTTAATTTGAATTAATGGTTGCTAAGATGTTCACTGTATGCTTTAAAAAGGTTAACTTAATCATAGAATAAACATTGTTTTGCTTTAAAAAATACTTTTCCGTTTCTGTAGAGTGAGCCGTGTGCTCCCCATACCACAATCTATTAAAAGTTGTGGGTCAGGTGAACCCCATGATACACTTTGGGGTTCTCTCAACCCTGGCCCATAACACCAGTCCATAGCTGTGTTTGGTGCTGCCAATCGCGAGCTGAACAGGATTCTTCGGTGGATGTTTAGGGAGGCAAAGGCAAGTGAATCGGCCCCCCTGCCCATGAATAGACCTGGCTGCTCTGAGATTCCGAAGACTGCCACGTAGCAGGGCTCCACCCTCATCCCCACACCCTTGGACATTGCCTCGAACCTGACAAGTCTGGGGCATGACCAGAACATGCGGGTGTGGTTGGCCGGGCCTCCCTGGCACCGTTCACATTTTGTCCTCCACCTCGGGTTCTGGTTAAGTGAGCTTGGTGTACCACTTTCAGCTGCATTGGGCTTAGCCTTGCATATGTGGAAGTGGAGTTGACGCTGTGCAGTGTTTCGCTCCAAAGTCCCCACCCACTTTCAAACCCTAGGTCTTCCTCCCATTTTTCTATTGTCTTGTCCAGTGGAGAGTGTGCCTTTCCCAGTAGTCGCCCATACAGTCTCCTCTCCCTAGAATGTCTGCTGTCTGCGTCCAGTAGGTCCTCTGACATCGATACGGCGCTCGTGGGTATTTATTTGTTTCCCTACGGAGGAAGTTTTTAATTTGCATATATCTTAATTTGTTTCCCCCGGTTAGTTGGAACTTCTCCGTCAGTTCCTCTAGTGTTGTCAGTCTATTGTCTAGAAGTCTCTAACAGTTAGTGTCCTGTTCTCTTTCTCCCCCCCCCCCCCCCCCAATCCTGTCTTCACCTTTTGAAGGTGCCTGCAAACCTGTGGTTGTTGCAGATAGAGGCCTTGATGAACATTTTGGTTGGATCAAAGTGCTGCCTTAGTTGATTCCATGACTGGAGTGTGGCTATCGTCATCATTGAGTGTCTAGTCGGTGGGGATGGCAGGCTGCTGTGGCCAGGGCCGGGAGGGATGTCCCCGTGCAGGAGCCCTCTTCCATTCTTACTCATTCGGTCTCCGGTTCCTTTATCCACCCTTTTACTCTTTCAGCTGTTGCTGCCCAGTGGTAATGTTGCAGGTTTGGAGGTTTGGGTAGGCTAGACCCCCCCCCCCATGCTTCTCATTCTTTGCAGGACTTTTTTAGGGAATCCTTGGGTTTTTCCTAAACCACACACACACACACACACGCCATGATCAGTTTTTCCACTGAGTTTAAAAAGCCTTGGGGATGTAGATAGGTATGGATCTGAACAGGAAGAGGAACCTGGGCAGTACGTTCACCTTGATCATCTGCACCCTCCCCGCCAGGAAGAGTGGGAGTGTGTCCCACCTCTGCAAGTCCTTCTTAGCTTCCTCCACGAGGCTAGTCAGGTTCTACTTGTGGATCTGTGTCCAGTCATGAGCGATTTGAATCCCCAAGTAACGGAATTTGTTTCAGGCCTGTTTAAATGGCAGCCCCTCCAGCTCTGCCCCTCCCCCTTGCGGGTTTACCGGGAAGATCTCACTTTTGCTCAGGTTGAGTTTGTAGCCCGAGAAGGCTCCAAACTCTTTCAAGATCGTCATGATTCCCTCCATGCTGCTTTGTGGGTCCGAGATGTAGTAGAGGAGCAGGTCATCTGCATAGAGCGAGACTCTGTGCTCTCTGTCTCCTCTTTGGATCCCCTTCCAATTCTTTGCCACTCTGAGCACGATTGCCAGGACGAACAGCAGTGGGAACAATGGGAATCCTTGTCTTGTGCCTCGGTGCAGCAGGAAGTACATCGAGCTGGTGGATTTCGTCCATACATTCGCCATGGGAGCACTCTACAGGAGTTTCACCCATGCAGTGAACTCTGTTCCAAGCCCGAACGGCTCCAGTACCTCCTGATGTACTTCCATTTGACTCTGCTGAAGCCTTTTCTGTGTCCAGGGAGATGGTTACATCTGGTGTACTCTCCCTGCATGGGGTCATTATCACATTCAGCAGGCGCCTGATGTTCGATGTTAGCTGTTGACAAAGCCCGTCTGTTCTTCTGCCACCACCTCTGGTATGCAGTTCTCCAGTTGCCTGGCTAGGATTTTGGCCAGTATTTTTGCATCTACATTGAGCAGCGAAATGGGTCTGTAGGACCCGCATTCTGTTCGGTCTTTGTCCTTTTCAGTATCAGTGAGATTAAGGCTTGTGCTAGCGTAGGCGGCAGGGTGCACCTCAGCAGCGAGTCCGTGAACATCTCCCACAAGTGCTCGGCCAGTGCTGTCGCAAATTCTTTGTAGAAGTCTGCCGGGAATCCATCCGGTCCTGGCGCCTTCCCCACCTGCATGGAGTTGATACTCTCCATGACCTCTCCCAGTTCTAATGGTGCTTCCAGCCCCCGTTTCTATCCTCCACGACAATGGCATGCCAAGTCCATCGAGGACAAGCTTCATCCCCAAGTCCCCTTCAGGAACTCGGAGGTGTACAGCCCTGGTAGAAGGCCTCAAATGCATCGTTGACATTTTCCGGTTCTGCTATAATTTGCCCCTGCCAACTCTAATCTGTGCTATTTCCCTCGTGGCTGCCTACTTTCCCAGCTAGTGAGCCAACCGGTGGCTGGCTTTGTCTTTGTGTTCGTATTGTGTTTGCCGGGCCTGGCAGAGTTGGTGCACTGCTTTCCTCGTGGAGAGCAGGTAAAGTCCATTTGTAGCTTCCTCTACTCCACCAGAAGCTCCACGGTCAGGGCCTTGGATTATTGCCAGTCTACCTCCAGTATGGAGTCAACTAGCTGTTGCTTAGCCACCCTCTCCTCCCTGTTTCTTCATGCTTTGTACCCTTACTATCCTTTGTACTCTTACTAGCACCAATTCCGCCCCCCCCCCCTCCCCCATGATAAGTCGGTGAGGTGTGTTGATGGGGGGGGATTTCCGCCATGGTGTTCTTTATAAACTCTGTGTCGTCCCAATTGGGAGCGCACACATTCACCAGGACCACTGGTGCCCCATTCAGGGCACCACTGACCATGCCCCCAACAGGCCCCGGAATGTGGCGACTAGGGGTTTTTCACAGTAACTTCATTGAAGCCTACTTGTGACAATAAGCAATTATTATTATTATTATTTTGACATACTGTCCCCCGGGTCTGTACCCGTCCTTGTTGCAAGAAACACAGCTCTTCATTACCCACAGTTGGTCTTTCTCCCTCGGGTGCGTCTCTTGGAGGAAGTCTGTGTCCGCTTTCATACTTTTCAGGTGCGTGAAGACTATAGACCTTTTCACTGGGCTGTTGAGTCCCCTGATGTTCCAGGTGACTATTCTGATGGGGGCTTTGTCTCTTTCTCCCCCCCCCGCACCTTGCGGGATTAACCATACTTACCCAATAAAAGCAAATTATTGCAGATGCTGGAATCTGAAACGAAGGAGAAAATGCTGGAAAATCTCAGCCGGTCTGGCAACATCTGTAGGGAGAGACTAGAGCTAACCTTTCGAGTCCAATGACTCTTTGTCAAAGCTTTTCCTCATGACCCATACTTACCTTGTGGATGCGCCCCTGCTCTCCAGGATTTCCCTTTGTTAGGGGGCCACCTAAAATGGCCACGGTCACTGTCCTCCCATGAGGCCGGACCCCTGTGCTCCGGTATTGCCCTTTGTCCAGGGGCCACCCAACATGGCCGCCAACTGTGTGTGCGCCATGTAGGTGAGCCCTACACTCCGGGGTTTCCCTTTGCTTAGGGACCCTCTAAAGTGGTTGCTTGCAGTGCCTTTGTGTTCCAAGTTGCCACGTGTGGCCTGTTGCAGCTAATGCCCTTACCATCCTTGCCCTCTGAATCTTCCGCCCCGTCCTCTTTCCCTCTCCCCCAACCGTCCTATTAATGTCCCCTCCCCACCCTCCATATTCCACTTCCCACATTTGTCCCCTAGCAATCCCCCCATTGGTGTTGTGTACCCCCTCTATTGCCAGGTACTCTCTCTCCTCTGCTGGAGATGCGTTGCGGCCCCCCTCTTGCTCGTATCACCTGGTGCTAGCGTTCCTGCTAGTGTGGTGGCCCCCCTCCTGAGGTCGGCTATGTGTCTACCCGTTGCTCGCTTGTGGTTTCCCCTCCTGCGACCCTCCTCCCCCTCTCCTTTTCTCTACTGCCCTTGTCCCTTCCTTCCTATGCTTTGGTTCCCGTATTCAGAGCGAGGCAGTACAGTCCTGCGCAAGTGTCTTTCACGTTTATACAGTCCCTTCGGGTGATGTTCGCACCGCTGTCTTTGCTGCTGTTTTCCCAGCCCGTCTTCCTGGAGAAATGCGGCTGCATCCACAAGGGTAGTGAAGGAGCGCTCCCTGCCCTGTTATGTGAGTTTAGCCGGGTACATCATCCCAAACTTCACTTTGCTTTTTTGCAGGGTTGCCTTTGCCATGCTGAACTCCACCTGGCGCTTGGCCATGTCTGCCCCATTGTCCTGGTACATCTTGATCTGGTGCCCTTCCCAGTTGCAGGTCCTTGTTTTCCTGGTCCAGCGCAGGATTCTTTCCCGGTCGTGATACCAGTGCATCTTAGCAATTATCGCACTCGGCTGCTCTCTGGCCTTGGGTTTTGGCCGGAGCAACTATTGGGCTCTGTCTCTATTTCTGGCGGGTTGGGGAAGCTGTCCCTTCCCACCAGGTTTCCCAGCTTCAAGGCCACATAGTCCATGGGGTCTCTGCCTTTGATCCTGTTTGGCAGGCCCGCTATCCAAATTCGGACACCGTGACCAGTTTTCTTGGTCCTCTATTTTCCCCTTCAGACTTCCCTGCGTTGCAACCAACTTCGCTATTTCTGTCTCCAGGGCGGTGATCCGGTCACTCTGAAATGTTTGGGGTTTTTTCTAGTTCTTTGATGATGCCCCTGGGCCTCCAGTCATCTCTTTGCCTTGTCCAGGGCCACCTGCATGGTTGCCAGGGCCTCTGCGACCACTACCTTGACCTCAACTTGAATGTCGATCTTTGTCTCTTCCCTGTGAGAGGAACTTCCTCAATCTGCCCTCCGTTGAGGGGGACCCCGTGTGTGGTTTGCTGGTCCCACTCGTTCTGGTGTGGCTGGCACTTTGTTGCCTTGTGCATTTACCATCTCCACCGCTTGTTTCTTCTGGTTCCTTCTGCTTTTTGTCTCCTTGCGGCCTCTGGAGTTACTGTTGTTCGGCATCTTCTCTTGTGCTGTTGTTAGATAGGGTGAGGGGATACTTTTTTCCCTGTTTTAGTGGGCTTTTTTGGGTTCTTAGGAGGAGAGCCACATGTGTGCGACAATTCAGCACATCCATGTCACCGGAAGTGGAGAGATTTTTCCATAGGTAAGAGTAGTGAGATAGGGCAGAAAGATAGAAATGGATGGTGAAAGTGACAGGGAAGTGATCAGAGATGACCTCCGTGTTTTAGACACTGAGGGTGGGGAGTGGGGGGCTGGATTTTAAAGGGGCTCCACCCATCCAAAATCTACCTACCCTGTAGCGATCTGCTGGGAGCAGCTATAATTATTTCCAAGAGGGACTTTCACCCCCATCTGGGAGGATGTTTCTGCCTTGAGAGCTGCTGGTCAATCTGATTGGCTGGGGAAACTCTACTGTCCCAGCAGTGCCAGAATTGAGTGGTAGCCGCACTCTGCTACAGGCACCCACGAGGGAGTGGTCTCGAGCCTGGATATTATGTTAATTGGTGGTTTTGAACAAGTATGACCTGCACACCCCAGTGAGGAGGAGGAGCGTGTGGGAGGCTGTGTTTGACGGACCCGTGGGGAGGTCTGTAAAATACAGCCCCTGCTGAACAGCGATCACAAAAGATAGTGAGGTCAGTGTGGTCTGGGAATATAGTAACCAATGTAAATGTATTATATCTTTAACGTTCAAGTGATGGAATGTAAACAGGAAGACTTGAAACATTGACATTAAATATGAAATATACAATAATTTAAATGTGCAATTTTGTGTCAATATACTAATAGTGTAGTTATTATTCTCTAATGGTACAGTGATAAAACCGGAACAGCTGGGAGAATCAGCTGCATAATTATTTAAAGTAAGAGTTCTGCCACAGAGATTTGAGCAGTAATGGTACATACAAAAAATCCTGGACGTAAACCAAATTTGCCTTCTGTACGTTACTGATCAACAGTATTAATTAAGTGAAATTGTCATGTTTCACACAATCATGACATTCTCCACTTCAAGGATGTCAGTGACATTGCAGGAATCATCAAGACATTAATCGTTGAGTTCCGTTCACGTCATTACACTGGCCAATTCTTCATTTATCAGGCTTTTTTCACTGTGCTGCAATTCACATACATTCTATTAGTTTATATTAATTTGTAATTATATTTAAGCTTAGTCAATTTTTAAAAAATAAGCCTTTTATATGAACAGGTTTAAATCTGCTTTAATAGGAGGTTTCTATTTATTAAGAGTTAATCCACTAAATGTGTATTGTTCTAATGTTTTTATTTCAGAAATATCGACTGTATATGGCAGGGCACTTGGTCCCTCCCTATGGTGTTATGGAAACTGCATCCAGTAATGACAGTGAGTACAGGCTTTTTTTGATACATGGAATATTTGATGCAGAAATAGATTTTCTGAGTTTTAAAATTCTATTTTCAAATGTTGTCGTAGTAACATCTCAACTTTCTTAACTTCTTAATCTTGTCCATAAATTCCTGACACAAGCTAGTGAGTAAAGGGTGAACTGGACCTAATGTAAAATAGCATCGTAGACCCCATAGAAATCCAAACTGGCCCTTTAGACATCAGTTAATTATTTATCCTGTTCCTGGGACTGGTCTACCCAGTAGTGTTTCTTGGGAACAATGAAAATGAGGTATGTTGTTTTGCTGAGTTATCTCTACCTAAAGACTTTGCAATTGTTAATTAGTTATCCCCTTTCTGTGATGGACGGATAGGGGAATCATCATGAGCAGCAGTGTAGTGAGTTTGACTGGATAATGGTGTTTGGAAATGGGTTAGTCAGTCCATGCAAGAGGATATCTATCATTTGACTTTGCTGGCCATGGTGGGTTCCATTTGCAACATTTGAAATTTCAACTGAAAAATCCAAATCTCTGTATCCTGTATTTTGAGAAAATAACATTTTATGAAATCGAAAACTGTTTGCATGTAAATTAAGTGTGATCAAGCTCCATTTAAACATCCTGTAATAATGAGTAACGCTTCGGTATCAAATCCATAACAAAGTCAGGAGAACTAAATTTACCAATTTCACACTAAAATTGTAACTGTCAATAGAGGATGCAAAACATGGCCAAAGGCCCATGACAGTTCCTGGATTGAGGCACCAATGAGAAGCTCCTGCTGCTCAGCAGACTGTTGAACCTACGTAATGTACTTAATTCATGTCAATCTGCAGAGATATTGAGATGCAGAATTTTAGGTGTTAAAGGTGCAGAATTAACACAACACCTGATGTGAAACCAATTTTAGACAGATTGAACGTTTTGGATATGAATGTTTGCTCTCATTCCCAGTGAACGAACAGTTTGATCAGTTGATTCTGGTGCCCTCCTGTGGTGTGAGGTTCTGTTCTATGCAGAGCACTGTTTCTCACAAGTCTCATTCTCAAAAGTTCCACATCTTTGACTTTTATGTAGTTGTTGATAATAAAAAGCGTAGTTCCTGAAATTCGCTTTTACCTTCCTAAAGCCCATATTCTCAAAACTCGCTGTCATTTTGAGATTACAGTCTTCATCTCAACTATTTTTGTTTTCACCATTGTTCATTCACCTGTTTTCGTCCACCCTCTCTCGGTTCTCTTCAGTCAGTTAGTGTATCAACACTCCTCTCTTACCAATCACAAACAATCTATCCTGGTGCAACCAGCAGCAACTATAAAGCTACATTGGAGTCAAAGCAGTCTGGGCACAAATAAAGGGCAACTGAATTAAATCAATTCATCTTACCGCTCCAGGAAATATACTATCTAATAAAAATATCTTTGTACTTATTTTGTTCTTAACTTGCACTTTGAGGCTAAAAATACAAAAATAACAAGATAATCTAAACAAACAGTTGCTCAATGAAGAATGATTGTTGACATTTCCAGTGATCTATGGAGCAAAATATGCCATTTAGTGGCAAAAAGCCTGTAACTACATGATGACCGGAGTCATTTAACTTCAGAAAATTGAATTGGAAATGTGGACTTTATTCTGATTTTAAAAAAATTTAGGAAGTAAAGTTTGTGGGCAGAAAGTGCAGGCAAAGTATGTTTTTTGACATGTTTCTCTTCCGTGGTTGTACTCGGGTCAGAGAATACACCCACATGCATGCTGACTGTGTTACTGCTGCTCTCTTTCTCTGTTGATTTTGCTGTCACTCTTTGGCACCTCTGTTTCTATCTCTTTTACTTGCTTGCTTTTTTTGGTGAATGATGTGGTGAGACGAGAAGCCATCGATGGCTGATCGCTGCTTTTGATGCGGGAGGGAGGAGTTGTGGGGAAAATTTACCCCACGTTAGCTTCTATCCGTTGAAAATAACAGAATGAAAATTTTGGCACAATCTGCTCTTTTATGCTGAGTTGTGTTATCGCCATTCTGTTCACCTTGTTAACCCATGAACACCTGTTTCATAGAACCAAATACTCGACCATGGAAAGCGTGTTGTCTCCGAACCCAATGTTCGAATACTAATTGTTTAAAATCTTTCCAACAAAAGTTAACTACTGAGATCATTTATATGCTTTTCATACAAGATCCTGGCCAGGATTTTCCATCTATGATTTTTAATGAACCAAATCTTGCAGGCTGGGAGCACTGAAGTAGACTTGCATGTCTTTGTTTTATTTAAAAGCTGTAGCTCAGAAAGCCTTTCTACTTGGCGCAATAGCCATCTGACTAGCGACAAATAGCTGAATCATTCTCTGACGTAATCCACAATATGACACTGAAAATAATATTTACATAGAATATTAAACATATAGGGCAGAATCATCCCATAATTTGTCAGTGTGAGAGTTTCAGTAAGAATACCAGCTCTCCACAGACCACACAAAAGGCCCCCCCTCCCCCCTCAATGGGTCTCTGTAGAATGCCTGCCCCGGCAATGCCAAGGAGCAGTGTTGGGGGGCACTGTCTGGACATGTCTCCCCCCTCCTGGGAGTTATACTGACTTTGTGCCCTTGACGGGTTCCCAAGCTGTTGTAAACCACCTCGCTGACATGACGTCACATCGGCAAAGTATGAATATTCAGTGGGAAAGTATGAAGATTCATGGGGAGGGGGTGAAGAGATATTATGGGGAAGCCCTATAGTAATATTTAAATTTATTAAAATTTGGAACAAGGGCAGCCATTAACCTCTCCCTCCTCTACACGTACACAATCTCAGCCCTGGCAGCCATTAACCTCCCTTCTCTATGTCATGATATTCAGGTAAACATCATGGTGCAAACATACATACATACTGATGGACAGATCAATGGACCAATCAATACATGCACAACACCACAGGTAAGAGCATACACACTATAAAACGGGGAACACGACACTTCCCGCTCATTCCAGCAGGAGACAGCTCAGGGCACAGAGCTCACAGCAAGCCACTCAGACATCCACCATGTGCTGAGTGCCACTCCAAGATAGTGTTAGGGATAGGTCCACAGATTTAAGGGTAATGAATGAACCACAGTAACCAGTTTACCATTGTAAATATAGTTAGTAATAAAACTGAGTTGTACCATCCGCAACCGTGTTGGTTCGTCTGCAGAGCACCCAACACGACATAGTACCAGGATTGGAACCCGGTAACTGTGAGACCTACGTACGAATCCGCCATCCTGCGCCATGGACACCGTCAGCACGCCGCAGCCGTTACAAATCACTGGAAACCTCGCCGTCAATTGGAAGCTGTTCAAACAGCGCTTCCAGTTCTTCCTGGACGCCACCGAAAGGGACAGCGCTTCGGACACCAGAAAAATCGCCCTCCTCCTCTCCATGGCAGGGCAACACGCCATCCATGTCTACAACTCCCTGGTGTTCGCGGAAGGCGAATAGGAGGTTTCATAGTAAATTACAAGACGGTCCTTCTCAAACTCGAGCAACACTTCAGCGTCGAGGTAAATTAGAGTTTTGAGAGGTATCTCTTCCAGCAGCGCCTGCAGGGTAAGGATGAGCCCTTTCAATCTTTCCTTAGTCACCTCCATATCCTCGCGCAGTCCTGCGGTTATGACACCACCTCCGATTCAATGATTCGGGACCAGATAGTTTTTGGGGTCACCTCGGGTGCCCTACGCCAGCACCTCCTCAAAATTAAAGGCCTCACCCTAGCCTCCGCAATCGAAGCCTGTGTCCTTCATGAAAACGCGACCAGCCGCTACTCCCAGTTTCAAGCGGCCGAATCGGCGCGGCAGGGGTCCTACACGCCCGAATCGGCAAGGCAGGCGTCCTACGAGGCCGAACGGGTCCAGGCGATCGAGTTCCTCCCAGCCCGCACCCCGGACAAGGGCGGCCATTTTGCGCGCTTTCTGCGGCCTCCCGCGTTTGTGCGCGCCAAAAAAGACGTTGACGCAGAGGGACGTGATGCGCAGGCGCGCACAACGCAAGACCAAACTACGCATGCGCGATGGTGCAACGAACGCCAAGACGTCACGACGTGCGGCAACTGCGGAGCCGCACATTTAAAGCGGCAATGTCCGGCAAAAAACCGACAATGCCGCCGCTGTGACAAGATGGGCCACTACGCTGCCTGCTGTAAAGCAGCCCAACCTTCCAACGCTCCCCAATTCCGACAACCTCGCAGGGACGTGCGGACCATTCAGCCTCCGTATTACGAGTCGTACCCAGACGACATCCAAACCAGTGACACAGACGACCGGGACGCCTTCCATGTTGCAGTCATTGATAGGAACCGGATGTCTCCAGGCAGGACCCACCAGCCGGTGCCAGTGAACAGCGTCAATCCGGGTGATGAATGGTGTGCCACCCTAACGGTCAACCCAAATTCGTTGCCCACCTACTAGGCTGGACTTATGAGCCTGTTTGAACATTGACATTGAACTCTCTGATGCATCATACCACTGTGTTAATATGTTTCTCTTTTACCTTGTCGTTACAGGAGTTTGTTTTGACGTTTAACATTTCCACGCGTTTTGTTTATGGTACAACCTCGTTGCTGTGTCGCACCTGACATCGCCCCATGTATATAGTTTAGCCTCATGTACATGCTGTAGATATTGCACACACACACATTAAGCTGCACTCAGTACACATATCTATTTATAATCACATAGGCGCATGTTCTTGTAAAAAAGGGGGGATGTCATGATATTCAGGTAAACATCATGGTGCAAACATACATACATACTGATGGACAGATCAACGGACCAATCAATACACGCACAACACCACAGGCAAGAGCATACACACTATAAAATGGGGAACACGACACTTCCCGCTCATTCCAGCAGGAGACAGCTCAGGGCACAGAGCTCACAGCAAGCCACTCAGACATCCACCATGTGCTGAGTGCCATTCCAAGATAGTGTTAGGGATAGGTCCACAGATTCAAGGGTAATGAACGAACCACAGTAACCAGTTTACCATTGTAAATATAGTTAGTAATAAAATTGAGTTATACCATCCGCAACCGTGTTGGTTCGTCTGTGTAGCAGAGCACCCAACACGACACTCTACACGTGCACAATCACAAACCTGTCAGTCAGTCACCTCTCCCTCCTCTACACATACACAGTGTCACAGCCCTGGCAGCCATTCACCTCTCCCTCCTCTACATGTACACAATGTCACAGCCCTGACAGCCATTCACCTCTCCCTCCTCTACATGTACACAATGTCACAGCCCTGCCAGCCATTCACCTCTCCCTCCTCTACACGTACACAATCTCAACCCTGTCAGCCATTCACCTCCCCCTCCCCTACACGTACACAATTACAGCCCTGCCAGGGACAAGTCTCGCTTAATAAATTGTAGCGCACAATGACTTACGAGAGAGACGAGAAGTGATGAAGTCGATTCAGGCTTTATTAAGCGAGACTTGTCCCCAGCAGCTCAGCAACAGAATGAAGCTGCGGGGAGAAGCTCGGGTTCTTATACTCCGCCTTCAGGGCGGAGCCAGGAGTCGGCAGCCAACCAGGACCCGGGATCTGTCAGCCAATAGCATCACGGCTTCACAGTCCCACATGACCCCTAATACATACCACCACATTCACCCCTTGTTAAAAAGGAACCCGGCGGGGTGGTGGTTCGCATGATGGTAGGGGTTTACAAGGCTGGCCCTGGAAGGAAAATTTTGGACATGTTACTACAGTTTTAGCCCTACACTGGGCTAGGTACAAGTTTGTGAAAACTATTTACAATATTAGGAAAACATTTTTTTTTTTTTGTTACAACAACATTCTTGGTGTCACGCGGATTCCACGAGTCGAGCGGGCGGTCTGGTCTTCCTCGTCGATCGCCTCTGCCCCGGTGGTGGTGCAAGTGCTTGTTCAGGCGTTGTCATCTCCGGGAGCGTTTCGGTGTTTGTTCCTGTTTTACTCCTGGGCGGGCACGGGAGGAGGATCGATCCCCCCGAGAAGGGGGCGGTCGAGGGGTGCGCTGGTGGCAGGGAGGGGACTGTGAAGCCGTGATGCTATTGGCTGACAGATCCCGGGTCCTGGTTGGCTGCCGACTCCTGGCTCCGCCCTGAAGGCGGAGTATAAGAACCCGAGCTTCTCCCCGCAGCTTCATTCTGTTGCTGAGCTGCTGGGGACAGGTCTCGCTTAATAAAGCCTGAATCGACTTCATCACTTCTCGTCTCTCTCATAAGTCATTGTGCGCTACAATTTATTAAGCGAGCTTAAAAGACTATGGAGCTCCGGATCGCCCCGGAATGCCTGCGGATCAGCCCCCACGCAGCGAACTCGGCAGCAGTATTTAAACACTGGCAAGCATGCTTTGAAGGCTACCTCCGAACGGCCCCCGGCCGGGTCACAGAAGACCAGAAAATGCAGGTCCTGCATTCGAGGGTAAGCCCGGAAATTTACCCTCTCATAGAAGACGCAGAGGATTTCCTGGCGGCGCTCGCATTGTGAAGGGCATCTACGTTCGGCCCGTTAACCAGGTCTACGCGCGCCACCAACTCGCGACGAGACGGCAAAGTCCCGGAGAATCGCTAGAAGAATTCTACGCCGCGCTGCTAATTTTGGGACGGGGCTGCAGCTGCCCGCCGGTGAACGCAATCGAACACACGGACATGCTAATTCGCGATGCAATTGTGGCAGGTATGCTCCACTAGGAGCAGACGGTACAGCGCCCAGGATCGGATATTTATTCGGTCTGAAGTCCAGCGGTTGCTGAAGGAAGGCATAATCCAGGCCAGCAAAAGTCCCTGGAGAGCACAGGTGGTAGTAGTAAAGACGGGGGAGAAGCAAAGGATGGTCGTGGACTATAGTCAGACCATCAACAGGTACACGCAGCTAGATGCGTACCCTCTCCCCCGCATATCCGACATGGTCAATCGGATTGCCCAGTATAAGGTCTTCTCCACCGTGGACCTCAAGTCCGCCTACCACCAGCTCCCCAGCCGCCCAGGTCACCGCAAGTACACAGCCTTCGAGGCAGACGGGCGTCTATACCACTTCCTAAGGGTCCCATTTGGTGTCACAAACGGGGTCTCGGTCTTCCAACGGGAGAAGCTCGGGTTCTTGTTCTCTGCCTTCAGTGCGGAGCCAGGAGTCGGCAGCCAACCAGGACCCGGGATCTGTCAGCCAATAGCATCACGGCTTCACAGTCCCACATGACCCTAATAAATACCACCACACAGCCCTGCCAGCCATTCACCTCTCCCTCCTCTACACGTACACAATCACAGCCCTGTCAGCCATTCACCTCTCCCTCCTCTACACGTACACAATCTCAGCCCTGCCAGCCATTCACCTCTCCCTCCTCTACACGTACACAATCACAGCCCTGTCAGCCATTCACCTGGCTGTTGCAGGTTCCGGGGTTTAGGTGTTTTAGTAAGCTCAGAGAAGGAGGCAAAAGAGGGGGAGGTGTGGCGCTGCTAGTCAAGAGCAGTATTACGGTGGCGGAGAGGATGCTAGATGGGGACTCTTCTTCCGAGGTAGTATTGGCTGAAGTTAGAAACAGGAAAGGAGAGGTCACCCTGTTGGGAGTTTTTTATAGGCCTCCTAATAGTTCTAGGGATGTAGAGGAAAGGATGGCGAAGATGATTCTGGATATGAGCGAAAGTAACAGGGTAGTTATTATGGGAGACTTTAACTTTCCAAATATTGACTGGAAAATATATAGTTCGAGTACAATAGATGGGTCGTTTTTTGTACAGTGTGTGCAGGAGGGTTTCCTGAAACAATATGTTGACAGGCCAACAAGAGGCGAGGCCACAGTGACCACAATTCGGTGACGTTTACGTTAATGATGGAAAAGGATAAGTATACACCGCAGGGCAAGAGTTATAGCTGGGGGAAGGGCAATTATGATGCCATTAGACGTGACTTGGGGGGGATAAGGTGGAGAAGTAGGCTGAAAGTGTTGGGCACACTGGATAAGTGGGGCTTGTTCAAGGATCAGCTACTGCGTGTTCTTGATAAGTATGTACCGGTCAGACAGGGAGGAAGGCGTCGAGCGAGGGAACCGTGGTTTACCAGGGAAGTGGAATCTCTTGTTAAGAGGAAGAAGGAGGCCTATGTGAAGATGAAGTGTGAAGTTTCGGTTGGGGCGATGGATAGTTACAAGGTAGCGAGGAAGGATCTAAAGAGAGAGCTAAGACGAGCAAGGAGGGGACATGAGAAGTATTTGGCAGGAAGGATCAAGGAAAACCCAAAAGCTTTCTATAGGTATGTCAGGAATAAGCGAATGACTAGGGAAAGAGTAGGACCAGTCAAGGACAGGGATGGGAAATTGTGTGTGGAGTCTGAAGAGATAGGCGAGATACTAAATGAATATTTTTCGTCAGTATTCACTCAGGAAAAAGATAATGTTGTGGAGGAGAATGCTGAGCCCCAGGCTAATAGAATAGATGGCATTGAGGTACGTAGGGAAGAGGTGTTGGCAATTCTGGACAGGCTGAAAATAGATAAGTCCCCGGGACCTGATGGGATTTATCCTAGGATTCTATGGGAGGCCAGGGAAGAGATTGCTGGACCTTTTGCTTTGATTTTTATGTCATCATTGGCTACAGGAATAGTGCCAGAGGACTGGAGGACAGCAAATGTGGTCCCTTTGTTCAAAAAGGGGAGCAGAGACAACCCCGGCAACTATAGACCGGTGAGCCTCACGTCTGTAGTGGGTAAAGTCTTGGAGGGGATTATAAGGGACAAGATTTATAATCATCTAGATAGGAATAATATGATCAGGGATAGTCAGCATGGCTTTGTGAAGGGTAGGTCATGCCTCACAAACCTTATTGAGTTCTTTGAGAAGGTGACTGAACAGGTAGACGAGGGTAGAGCAGTTGATGTGGTGTATATGGATTTCAGCAAAGCGTTTGATAAGGTTCCCCACGGTAGGCTATTGCAAAAAATACGGAGGCTGGGGATTGAGGGTGATTTAGAGATGTGGATCAGAAATTGGCTAGCTGAAAGAAGACAGAGGGTGGTGGTTGATGGGAAATGTTCAGAATGGAGTACAGTCACAAGTGGAGTACCACAAGGATCTGTTCTGGGGCCGTTGCTGTTTGTCATTTTTATCAATGACCTAGAGGAAGGCGCAGAAGGGTGGGTGAGTAAATTTGCAGACGATACTAAAGTCGGTGGTGTTGTCGATAGTGTGGAAGGATGTAGCAGGTTACAGAGGGATATAGATAAGCTGCAGAACTGGGCTGAGAGGTGGCAAATGGAGTTTAATGTAGAGAAGTGTGAGGTGATTCACTTTGGAAGGAATAACAGGAATGCGGAATATTTGGCTAATGGTAAAGTTCTTGAAAGTGTGGCTGAGCAGAGGGATCTAGGTGTCCATGTACATAGATCCCTGAAAGTTGCCACCCAGGTTGATAGGGTTGTGAAGAAGGCCTATGGAGTGTTGGCCTTTATTGGTAGAGGGATTGAGTTCCGGAGTCGGGAGGTCATGTTGCAGCTGTACAGAACTCTGGTCCGGCCGCATTTGGAGTATTGCGTACAGTTCTGGTCACCGCATTATAGGAAGGACGTGGAGGCTTTGGAGCGGGTGCAGAGGAGATTTACCAGGATGTTGCCTGGTATGGAGGGAAAATCTTATGAGGAAAGGCTGACGGACTTGATGTTGTTTTCGTTGGAGAGAAGAAGGTTAAGAGGAGACTTAATAGAGGCATACAAAATGATCAGGGGGTTGGCTAGGGTGGACAGTGAGAGCCTTCTCCCGCGGATGGATATGGCTGGCACGAGGGGACATAACTTTAAACTGAGGGGTAATAGATATAGGACAGAGGTCAGAGGTAGGTTCTTTACGCAAAGAGTAGTGAGGCCGTGGAATGCCCTACCTGCTACAGTAGTGAACTCGCCAACATTGAGGGCATTTAAAAGTTTATTGGATAAACATATGGATGATAATGGCATAGTGTAGGTTAGATGGCTTTTGTTTCGGTGCAACATCGTGGGCCGAAGGGCCTGTACTGCGCTGTATTGTTCTATGTTCTATGTTCTATGTTCACCTCTCCCTCCTCTACACATACACAATGTCACAGCCCTGCCAGCCATTCACCTCTCCCTCCTCTACACGTACACAATCACAGCCCTGTCAGCCATTCACCTCTCCCTCCTCTACACGTACAGAATCTCAGCCCTGTCAGCCATTCACCTCTCCCTCCTCTACACGTACACAATCTCAGCCCTGTCAGCCATTCACCTCTCCCTCCTCTACACGTACACAATCTCAGCCCTGCCAGCCATTCACCTCCCCCTCCTCTACACATACACAATGTCACAGCCCTGGCAGCCATTCACCTCTCCCTCCTCTACACATACACAATCACAGCCCTGACAACCATTCACCTCTCCCTCCTCTACACGTACACAATCTCAGCCCTGCCAGCCATTCACCTCTCCCTCCTCTACACGTACACAATCACAGCCCTGTCAGCCATTCACCTCTCCCTCCTCTACACGTACACAATGTCACAGCCCTGCCAGCCATTCACCTCTCCCTCCTCTACACGTACACAATCACAGCCCTGTCAGCCATTCACCTCTCCCTCCTCTACACGTACACAATCACAGCCCTGTCAGCCATTCACCTCTCCCTCCTCTACACGTACACAATCTCAGCCCTGTCAGCCATTCACCTCTCCCTCCTCTACACGTACACAATGTCACAGCCCTGTGTGGTAATACCAGGTATTGCGGTACCAGAGAGAGGAATAACCATTGGCTAGACCGCGGGGTCTACCACTGGGCAATGTACATAGCCCCGCCCTGAGAGGCGGGGTATAAGAACCAATGCCGTCCCAGCAGCCTTCACTTCTGTAACTTCGCTGCTGGGTACAGTTCTATCTGATTAAAGCTGAATCGATATGACTCCACGTGGACTCAAGCGTATTGATTGTGTATCAATTTAATCAGATAAGTACTTTTGAAGGATGGATCTCCGCATCAAGCCGACGTGCCTTCAGCTCAGCCCGCACACAGAAAACTCTGCTGCGATTTTTAAGCATTGGCTGGCATTTTTCCAGAGCTACCTCGAGACGGCTACCTACACCCCCACGGAAATGCAGAAAATACACCTCCTACGCCTGTGGGTCAGCCCGGCGATCTACCCCCTGATCGAAGGGGCGGCGAACTATGATAAAGCCATGGAACTGCTGGAAGGACACTACATTCGTCCACTGAATCAGGTCTATGCCCGTCACCTGCTGGCAACGAAACGGCAGAGCCCAGATGAGACGCTAGAAGATTTATACAAAGCACTGATCGTGCTGGGCCAAAACTGCGGCTACCCAGCGATGACGGCGAACGAGCACTCCGAACTTTTAATTCGAGACCCTTTCGTGGCAGGTATGATCTCCCCCGAAATTCGCCGAAGGCTGCTCGAAATGGAGACGCTGGGCCTCACTGAGGCCCGGGCCCTGGCAGGGTCCATGGACGTGGCGTACAAAAACGCCCTCGCGTACGCCCCCGCGCGCACCGCGCCCCCCTGGGCTGCGTGGCACCCTGCTGTGGCAGCCCCCCAGACTTACCCGCATAACCCCCAGACTTACCCGCTAACTCCGCAGGCCTGCGCGGCAAGGCGCCCCGCTACCGCCGCCGGCCAACGCTGCTTCTTCTGCGGCCAGGCGAATCACCCGCGCGCGCTGCCCGGCCCGCACCGTCACCTGCAAAGGGTGCGGCAAGAAAGGCCATTATGCCGCGGTCTGCCTCGCCCGCGCGGTGAACGCGGTGCCCAATCCTCAGCCATTCCTCAAGCTGGCCACCGCCTGGTGGGAGCATAGTGCGCTGCCATTTTGTTCCTCCCCGCCGCCATCTTCGGAGTCCCCGGACTCCATGTGCGATCCATGGACGGCGCCATCTTGGATGGGGCCTCAAGCCCCCAACACGGCTGACGATGCGCTGCCCGATCTTCACTCCTTGCTGCAGCTGGCCTCCATTACCCTGGACCAGAGTCGGCCCCAAACGCTAGCAAAGGCCACCACGACGATCGGCATCAACGGCCACGTGACGTCATGCCTAATCGACTCCGGGAGCACGGAGAGCTTCGTCCACCCCGACACGGTAAGGCGCTGTTCTCTGGTCACCTACCCCACCCAACAAAGGATCTCCCTGGCCTCCGGGTCACACACGGTGCAGATAAAAGGGTTCTGCCTCGCGAACCTCACCGTCCAAGGCTGGGAATTCCGCAATTTCCGCCTATACGTGCTGCCGCACCTCTGCGCAGCCACCCTTCTGGGACTGGATTTCCAGTGCCACCTACAAAGCCTGACTTTTAAATTCGGCGGCCCTACACCCCCCCTTACTGTTTGCGGCCTCGCGACCCTTAAGGTCGACCCGCCTTCCCTGTTTGCGAACCTCACCCCGGATTGCAAACCCGTCGCCACCAGGAGCAGACGGTACAGGGCCCAGGACCGGACCTTCATCAGGTCCGAGGTCCAAAGGCTGCTGAAGGAAGGGGTCATTGAAGCGAGCAACAGCCCCTGGAGGGCTCAAGTAGTGGTGGTAAAGACCGGGGAGAAGCATAGGATGGTCATCGACTATAGCCAGACCATCAACCGGTTTACACAACTGGACGCGTACCCCCTCACCGTATTGCCGACCTGGTAAACAGGATCACGCAATACAAAGTCTTCTCCACAGTGAATCTCAAGTCTGCCTACCACCAGCTACCCCTCCGTAATAGCGACCGCCAGTACACTGCCTTCGAAGCAGATGGGCGGCTCTACCACTTTTTAAGGGTTCCCTTCGGTGTCACAAACGGGGTCTCGTTCTTCCAGCGTGAGATGGACCGAATGGTTGACCGGTATGGCTTACACGTAACGTTCCCGTATCTTGACAACGTCACCATCTGCGGCCATGACCAGCAGGACCACAACACCAACCTCCGTAAATTTCTCCGTAAATCACCTCCTGAATCTGACCTTCAAGAAGGAGAAATGCGTGTTTAGCACCGATCGTCTAGCCATCCTAGGCTACGTAGTGCGAAATGGAGTCATAGGCCCCGACCCCGAACGCATGCGCCCTCTTATGGATTTTCCCTCCCTCACTGCCCCAAGGCCCTAAAGCGCTGCCTTGGCTTCTTTAGCTATTATGCACAATGGGTCCCTAATTAGGCTCGACCCCTAATCCAATCCACAACCTTCCCCCTGTCGACAGAGGCCCGCCATGCCTTCTGCCGCATCAAAGCGGACATCGCAAAAGCCACGATGCGCGCCATCGACGAGTCCCTCCCCTTCCAGGTCGAGAGCGACGTGTCTGACGTAGCTCTGGCCGCCACCCTCAACCAAGCAGGCAAGTCCGTGGCTTTCTTCTCCCGCACTCTCCATGCCTCCGAAATTTGCCACTCCTCGGTCGAAAAGGAGGCCCAGGCCATAGTGGAAGCTGTGCGGCACTGGAGGCATTACCTGGCCGGCAGGAGATTCACTCTCCTCACGGACCAACGGTCGGTGGCCTTCATGTTCGATAATGCACAGCGGGGCAAGATTAAGAACGACAAGATCTTGCGGTGGAGGATCAAACTCTCCACCTTCAATTACGAGATCTTGTATCGTCCCGGGAAGCTGAACGAGCCTCCTGATGCCCTATCCCGCGGCACTTGTGCCACCGCACAAGTAGACCGCCTCCGAGTCCTCCACGAGGACCTCTGCCACCCGGGAGTCACCCGGTTCTTCCATTTTGTTCAGTCCCGGAACCTGCCTTACTCCATCGAGGAGGACAGGACTGTCACCAGGGACCGCTGAATCTGCGCGGAGTGCAAACCACACTTCTACCGACCAGAGAGGGCGCATCTGATAAAGGCTTCCCGTCCCTTTGAACGCCTCAGCATGAACTTCAAAGGCCCCCTCCCCTCCACCGACCGCAACACGTATTTCCTGAACGTGATTGATGAGTACTCCCGGTTCCCATTCGCCATCCCCTGCCCGGACATGACCACAACCACCGTCATCAAGGCACTCCAAACTATTTTTACACTGTTCGGTTTCCCCGCATACATCCACAGTGATAGGGGGTCCTCCTTTATGAGCGACGAGCTGCGCCAGTTCCTGCCTAGCAAAGGCATCGCCTCGAGCAGGACGACCAGCTACAATCCCCGGGGAAACGGGCAGGTAGAAAGGGAGAACGGAATGGTCTGGAAGACCGTCCTGCTGGCCCTTTGGTCCAGGAATCTCCCAGTCTCCCGCTAGCAAGAAGTCCTCCCAGTGGCCCTGCACTCCATTCGGTCACTGCTATGTACTACCACGAACCAGACGCCTCATGAACGTCTCCTTGTTTTCCCCAGGAAGTCCTCCTCGGGGACCTCGCTCCCAACCTGGCTAGCAACACCCGGAACCGTCCTGCTGCAGAAACATGCGAGGGCGCACAAGTCGGACCCGCTGGTCGAAAGGGTCCACCTGCTGCATGCCAACCCCCAGTACGCCTACGTAGCGTTCCCCGACGGACGCCAAGATACGGTCTCCCTCCGGGACCTGGCACCCGCCGGAGTCCCACGTGCGCCCGAGCCACTGCCCCCACCCCACCCCCCCTCACCCCCTCCATACCTGACCGGAGGGCCAGTACTGCCGCCAGAACCCCGACCCAGAGCCGAGCAGGCACCGACGCCCCCTATAGGCACCCCTTCCTTCTGCCCATCTTTCGACCTTACAGCGCCGCCTCGGGGTGATGAAACTGCCTGGGAGGAAGACACCACGTTCCCGGAGTCACTACTGCCAGGGCCCTCACCAGGATCGCCGCCGAAACTTAGACGCTCCAGTAGGACGACCAGGCCGCCCGATCGTCTGATTGAAGCACCAAGAATAAAATTAACAACGCAAGAACTTTCTCCGCAACCCTCGATAGCATGGTACCTGCAATACCTGGTCCTACCATGAAGACGCGACAGTAATACTGGCCATCACCCCGCTGGCTCTTTTTTTAACAGGGGGTGAATGTGGTAATACCAGGTATTGCGGTACCAGAGAGAGGAATAACCATTGGCTAGACCGCGGGGTCTACCATTGGGCAATGTACATAGCCCCGCCCTGAGAGGCGGGGTATAAGAACCAATGCCGTCCCAGCAGCCTTCACTTCTGTAACTTCGCTGCAGGGTACAGTTCTATCTGATTAAAGCTGAATCGATATGACTCCACGTGGACTCAAGCGTATTGATTGTGTATCAATCTGTCAGCCATTCACCTCTCCCTCCTCTACACGTACACAATGTCACAGCCCTGCCAGCCAGTCACCTCTCCCTCCTCTACACGTACACAATCACAGCCCTGTCAGCCATTCACCTCTCCCTCCTCTACACGTGCACAATGTCACAGCCCTGCCAGCCATTCACCTCTCCCTCCTCTACACGTACACAATGTCACAGCCCTGCCAGCCATTCACCTCTCCCTCCTCTACACGTACACAATCTCAGCCCTGCCAGCCATTCACCTCTCCCTCCTCTACACGTACACAATCACAGCCCTGTCAGCCATTCACCTCTCCCTCCTCTACACGTACACAATGTCACAGCCCTGGCAGCCATTCACCTCCCCCTCCTCTACACGTACACAATCACAGCCCTGTCAGCCATTCACCTCTCCCTCCTCTACACGTACACAATCACACCCCTGTCAGCTGTTGCTCTTTTTAATGAGTGGAATACTATCCCACCAGTGTCATCAATAATGTTGCCAAATTAACTAGATCTGGCAGTTATTAATGATAATATTGCTTTTCAGAGTCGCCAGGTATCCAATGATACCACCACAAGGCTTTAGCAGATATCGATCAACGACCAAACAACCAGTTAGTCAGTTCAAGTTCAAAGATAGTTTATTTATACACAAGTTTTACTTCGACATGTAACATAAAACACTACAAGTTAAACTACACCTAACAACTACAATAACCTATACTTAGCTTCAGGGCTACCGGCTCGTTGCAGATGAACAAGTCCTTTGTTAGGATCTTGAGTGGCTGGGTAGAAGAAGTGGCTTCGTTTATGCTGCGCTCATCGGTCTGGTAGCGATCGTTGGTCTTGAACTTGTCTTCTGGGTCGTAATGCTACACTTGGTTTTAGACGTAGGCCGGGGCCAAGAGAGACCGAACACATGGCTGTGTCTCTTTTTATCCCTCTGGGATTGCGCGCTCTTTGGGGCGGTCCTTAGCTTTGGACCCAATATTTCGACAGGCTTCGATCACTGCCTTCGATTTTGGCCAATAAAGGGGCGGGTGCCTTGATGGCTGGGTGTGTCCTGAGTGGTCATTGACCTTGGCTGTTTGGGCTTTCTTAGCAAAGGGTGTGGCGCCAGTTAGTCTGTATCTGTATCGGTTACCTGAGTACAGTCCTTTTGTTCTGGGGAAATGGGCCATTAGAATGCAAACGAGTGGGGGTTTCGGTCGAGTCTAGCTATCTGGGTTGCAAACACACACACAAGCTCTGAGTGCGTCTGAGTCCTGGGTTGGCCATAATTCCTATGGTCCTTTGCAGGTGGCCATCTGAGATGGCCACACAGCCATTCACCTCTCCCTCTTCTACATGTACTCAATCACAGACCCGTCAGCTATTCACCTGTCCCTCCTCGACATGTACTCAATCACAGACCCGTCAGCTATTCGCCTGTCCCTCCTCTACATATACTCAATCACAGACCCGTCAGCTATTCACCTGTCCCTCCTCTACATATACTCAATCACAGACCCGTCAGCTATTCACCTGTCCCTCCTCTACATATACTCAATCACAGACCCGTCAGCTATTCACCTGTCCCTCCTTTACATATACTCAATCACAGACCCGTCAGCCATTCGCCTCCCCTTCTACACGTACACAATGTCAAGCCCTGTCAGCCATTCGCTTCTCCCTCCTCTACATGTACACAACGGCACAACTGTCATCCCACTTTCCAGAGAGTATAACTATTCTGCTTCACAATTGGACAAATCTATACTCTCTTGTTCAGTCCCCTGTAACATTTGTCACTGACCACTTTCTATTCCTGCACATACCCCATATCTGCAGTGTGAACATATAATGTATGCCATTGCTCAGACTGTTCTGTCTGTTAGGAGTGCATTACAAGATAGAATACATGAAGATCTCAAACAGTAGGTGTATTTCATAATAGTGACAAGTAACTGCGCTATGTTAAGCAACCTTTGGTAACACTGAAGTGAAATGCTCCACATTGAAATTTTACTGTTTGTGTTTTCCAGGAATTCCTGAAAAGGAGAATATGAGCAACAATGCACAGTGTTCTGCGTCAAAGGTATATCATTCCTTGTTTGCTGACTGAATTGAATCCTTATTAGCCTCTTGATTTAAAAGCCAACAGCAGGTTTTAAAATTTTTGATGAAACGTGTTTTTGAAATATTGGCACAACTCAAGAGTGAATATAGAGAAACCTCAGCTGGTGAAAGAACAGTAGATGCAGGATAAATGATATGATTCTAAGTACATAATGGAAAGGTTATACTGTGAAGCCTCTGGCTGCCTAGGTTTTCAGTCTTGATGGAGGAACAAATAGAATAATGGAAAATAACAGCAAAGCGAATGATACAAAAGGTTAATAAGCTGCACGACTTGACAGTTGTATCTAGGATTCCATGGATTACTCAATGTAACTGGTAAAAGAGTTCTGCATTTATTGGACAATGTTCTAAATTGGTCCTTCTGTCTTGGACTCTAGGCATGAGACTTGCTTACTAGACCGACTATAGACACACTCTGGTACCTGCTTGACACTTGTTAAGTTATAGACTAGTGACCCGGTCGAGACACTACTGAAAGAATATATATTCGTCAGCTGGTCTATTTTTTTATGTTCTTCAAAATGGACAATTTCTGAGCTAACAAGATGTTTCCAGGTGGTCACATGCTGGGTCCAGCAGTTTACAAAGGCTTCAACAAAGTTAACATACAGGATGGCACAGTGGTTAGCACTGCTGCCTCACGGCGCCGATGACCCGGGTTCGATCCCGGCCCCCCATACCCGTGTCTGCGTGGGTCTCACCCTCCCAACCCAAAGATGTGCAGGGTAGGTGGATTGGCCCAAAGATGTGCAGGGTAGGTGGATTGGCCCAAAGATGTGCAGGGTAGGTGGACTGGCCCAAAGATGTGCAGGGTAGGTGGATTGGCCCAAAGATGTGCAGGGTAGGTGGATTGGCCCAAAGATGTGCAGGGTAGGTGGATTGGCCCAAAGATGTGCAGGGTAGGTGGATTGGCCCAAAGATGTGCAGGGTAGGTGGATTGGCCCAAAGATGTGCAGGGTAGGTGGATTGGCCCAAAGATGTGCAGGGTAGGTGGATTGGCCCAAAGATGTGCAGGGTAGGTGGATTGGCCCAAAGATGTGCAGGGTAGGTGGATTGGCCCAAAGATGTGCAGGGTAGGTGGATTGGCCCAAAGATGTGCAGGGTAGGTGGATTGGCCCAAAGATGTGCAGGGTAGGTGGATTGGCCCAAAGATGTGCAGGGTAGGTGGATTGGCCCAAAGATGTGCAGGGTAGGTGGATTGGCCCAAAGATGTGCAGGGTAGGTGGATTTGCCATGCTAAATTGCCCCTTAATTCGAAAAATTAAGAAAAAAGAGAAATTTTAACAAAAAGTTAACAAACACTTCAAACATCTGGAATGTAACACTACTGACATAGCATAAACAATCAAACCCTGCCAACACAATGGCCCCACAGTCGATGGGCCTGCTGCAGCCAGCTTTGAACAAAGGCAAACCTTTTGCAGGTTTTAATCTCTCCTATTGATAATGACTGTTCATTAATTGTTCAAACACACTGAATTTGACAAAATTGCTTCATTTCGTTAACCCAAAACCAGTGTCTCCTAGAACAAAAGGAATCCTGACTCCAATGAAACACCAAGATTCGAACAACCTTTTGTCCAACCTCGAGTAGATATGTCACATGATCGGCACCAAGCTGCACTGTAATACTGTCCAGTGGAACTGAATTTGGGCAACTAGCTTTTGATCTTCAACATGAACAGAACTCCATGCGATAGCCTGTGCTGTCTACCATCAAGCTGGTGGTAGCAGAAACGGTAGCATTGTGGATAGCACAATTGCTTCACAGCTCCAGGGTCCCAGGTTCGATTCCGGCTTGGGTCACTGTCTGTGCGGAGTCTGCACGTCCTCCCCGTGTCTGCGTGGGTTTCCTCCGGGTGCTCCGGTTTCCTCCCACAGTCCAAAGATGGGCAGGGTAGGTGGATTGGCCATGATAAATTGCCTAGTGTCCAAAATTGCCCTTGGTGTTTGGTGGAGGTGTTGAGTTTGGGTAGGGTGCTCTTTCCAAGAGCCGGTGCAGACTCGATGGGCCGAATGGCCTCCTTCTGCACTGTAAATTCTATGATAAAACTCTGGCCCTCAACAAGCCTGCCAACTGTTGGAACCTTCGAACCCGTGCCTCCATACCAACTCACTCCCTCCATACCAACTCACTCCCTCCATACCAACTCACTCCCTCCATACCAACTCACTCCTTCCATACCAACTCACTCCCTCCATACCAACTCACTCCCTCCATACCAACTCACTCCTTCCATACCAACTCACTCCCTCCATACCAACTCACCTCCTCCATACCAACTCACTCACTCCCTCCATACCAACTCACTCCCTCCATACCAACTCACTCCTTCCATACCAACTCACTCCCTCCATACCAACTCACTCCTTCCATACCAACTCACTCCCTCCATACCAACTCACTCCCTCCTTACCAACTCACTCACTCCCTCCTTACCAACTCACTCACTCCCTCCATACCAACTCACTCCCTCCATACCAACTCACTCCCTCCATACCAACTCACTCCCTCCATACCAACTCACTCCCTCCATCCCAACTCACTCCCTCCATGCCAACGCAATCCCTCCATGCCAACTCACTCCTTCCATACCAACTCACTCCTTCCATACCAACTCACTCCCTCCATACCAACTCACTCCCTCCATACCAACTCACTCCCTCCATCCCAACTCACTCCCTCCATGCCAACGCAATCCCTCCATGCCAACTCACTCCTTCCATACCAACTCACTCCTTCCATACCAACTCACTCCCTCCATACCAACTCACTCCTTCCATGCCAACCCACTCCCTCCATACCAACTCACTCCCTCCATACCAACTCACTCCCTCCATCCCAACTCACTCCCTCCATGCCAACTCACTCCTTCCATACCAACTCACTCACTCCATACCAACTCACTCCCTCCATACCAACTCACTCCCTCCATGCCAACTCACTCCTTCCATACCAACTCACTCCCTCCATACCAACTCACTCCCTCCATACCAACTCACTCCTTCCATGCCAACCCACTCCCTCCATACCAACTCACTCCCTCCATACCAACTCACTCCCTCCATCCCAACTCACTCCCTCCATGCCAACTCAATCCCTCCATGCCAACTCACTCCTTCCATACCAACTCACTCCCTCCATACCAACTCACTCCCTCCATATCAACTCACTCCCTCCATACCAACTCACTCCTTCCATGCCAACCCACTCCCTCCATACCAACTCACTCCCTCCATACCAACTCACTCCCTCCATCCCAACTCACTCCCTCCATGCCAACTCAATCCCTCCATGCCAACTCACTCCTTCCATACCAACTCACTCACTCCATACCAACTCACTCCCTCCATACCAACTCACTCCCTCCATGCCAACTCACTCCTTCCATACCAACTCACTCCTTCCATACCAACTCACTCCCTCCATACCAACTCACTCCCTCCATACCAACTCACTCCCTCCATGCCAACTCCCTCCCTCCATGCCAACTCACTCCCTCCATGCCAACTCACTCCTTCCATACCAACTCACTCCCTCCATACCAACTCACTCCCTCCATACCAACTCACTCCCTCCATACCAACTCACTCCCTCCATACCAACTCACCTCCTCCATACCAACTCACTCACTCCCTCCATACCAACTCACTCCCTCCATACCAACTCACTCCTTCCATACCAACTCACTCCCTCCATACCAACTCACTCCCTCCATACCAACTTTGTGTTTTCTCCGGTCATGAAAGTCTCACTCTGGAATGACGGATCACTCTCCAATCAGTCAGATTCCGCTCTAAAGGAGAATTCCAGTTGACTGCATGTGGATGTTGACCAGAGTCAGAGAAACTGCTTGTTAGCCAAAGATTCCTGCCATTGCCTGCCCAACAGACCAAGGCTTTGTATACCAACCTCTTCTTGCTGCATCATTATCAACTTCAAGGGAATTCTGCAAAATCCTGTTTCAGCCCGCTAAACTATAACACCTCTGTGAATGGCCCCTCACTGGATTCTGACTTTTTGGCATCTGGCAAACATGGGAACTGATATCCATATCTGTGGTTCCTTTTCTTTTTCTTTATAGTTGTAAAATCTATTTCCTAACATCTAATTAGAACATAGAACATAGAACAATACAGCGCAGTACAGGCCCTTCAGCCCACGATGTTGCACCGAAACAAAAGCCATCTAACCTACACTATGCCATTATCATCCATATGTTTATCCAATAAACTTTTAAATGCCCTCAATGTTGGTGAGTTCACTACTGTAGCAGGTAGGGCATTCCACGGCCTCACTACTCTTTGCGTAAAGAACCTACCTCTGACCTCTGTCCTATATCTATTACCCCTCAGTTTAAAGTTATGTCCCCTCGTGCCAGCCATTTCCATCCGCGGGAGAAGGCTCTCACTGTCCACCCTATCCAACCCCCTGATCATTTTGTATGCCTCTATTAAGTCTCCTCTTAACCTTCTTCTCTCCAACGAAAACAACCTCAAGTCCATCAGCCTTTCCTCATAAGATTTTCCCTCCATACCAGGCAACATCCTGGTAAATCTCCTCTGCACCCGCTCCAAAGCCTCCACGTCCTTCCTATAATGCGGTGACCAGAACTGTACGCAATACTCCAAATGCGGCCGAACCAGAGTTCTGTACAGCTGCAACATGACCTCCTGACTCCGGAACTCAATCCCTCTACCAATAAAGGCCAACACTCCATAGGCCTTCTTCACAACCCTATCAACCTGGGTGGCAACTTTCAGGGATCTATGTACATGGACACCTAGATCCCTCTGCTCATCCACACTTTCAAGAACTTTACCATTAGCCAAATATTCCGCATTCCTGTTATTCCTTCCAAAGTGAATCACCTCACACTTCTCTACATTAAACTCCATTTGCCACCTCTCAGCCCAGCTCTGCAGCTTATCTATATCCCTCTGTAACCTGCTACATCCTTCCACACTATCGACAACACCACCGACTTTAGTATCGTCTGCAAATTTACTCACCCACCCTTCTGCGCCTTCCTCTAGGTCATTGATAAAAATGACAAACAGCAATGGCCCCAGAACAGATCCTTGTGGTACTCCACTTGTGACTGAACTCCATTCTGAACATTTCCCATCAACCACCACCCTCTGTCTTCTTTCAGCAAGCCAATTTCTGATCCACATCTCTAAATCACCCTCAATCCCCAGCCTCCGTATTTTCTGCAATAGCCTACTGTGGGGAACCTTATCAAACGCTTTGCTGAAATCCATATACACCACATCAACTGCTCTACCCTCATCTACCTGTTCAGTCACCTTCTCAAAGAACTCAATAAGGTTTGTGAGGCATGACCTACCCTTCACAAAGCCATGCTGACTATCCCTGATCATATTATTCCTATCTAGATGATTATAAATCTTGTCTCTTATAATCCCCTCCAAGACTTTACCCACTACAGACGTGAGGCTCACCGGTCTATAGTTGCCGGGGTTGTCTCTGCTCCCCTTTTTGAACAAAGGGACCACATTTGCTATCCTCCAGTCCTCTGGCACTATTCCTGTAGCCAATGATGACATAAAAATCAAAGCAAAAGGTCCAGAAATCTCTTCCCTGGCCTCCCAGAGAATCCTAGGATAAATCCCATCAGGTCCCGGGGACTTATCTATTTTCAGCCTGTCCAGAATTGCCAACACCTCTTCCCTACGTACCTCAATGCCATCTATTCTATTAGCCTGGGGCTCAGCATTCTCCTCCACAACATTATCTTTTTCCTGAGTGAATACTGACGAAAAATATTCATTTAGTATCTCGCCTATCTCTTCAGACTCCACACACAATTTCCCATCCCTGTCCTTGACTGGTCCTACTCTTTCCCTAGTCATTCGTTTATTCCTGACATACCTATAGAAAGCTTTTGGGTTTTCCTTGATCCTTCCTGCCACATACTTCTCATGTCCCCTCCTTGCTCGTCTTAGCTCTCTCTTTAGATCTTTCCTCGCTACCTTGTAACTATCCATCGCCCCAACTGAAACTTCACACCTCATCTTCACATAGGCCTCCTTCTTCCTCTTAACAAGATATTCTACTTCCTTGGTAAACCACGGTTCCCTCACTCGGCGCCTTCCTCCCTGCCTGACCGGTACGTACTTATCAAGAACACGCAGTAGCTGATCCTTGAATAAGCCCCACTTATCCAGTGTGCCCAACACTTGCAGCCTACTTCTCCACCTTATCCCCCCCAAGTCACGTCTAATGGCATCATAATTGCCCTTCCCCCAGCTATAACTCTTGCCCTGCGGTGTATCCTTATCCCTTTCCGTCATTAACGTAAACGTCACCGAATTGTGGTCACTGTCCCCAAAGTGCTCTCCTACCTCCAAATCCAACACCTGGCCTGGTTCATTACCCAAAACCAAATCCAACGTGGCCTCTCCTCTTGTTGGCCTATCAACATATTGTTTCAGGAAACCCTCCTGCACACACTGTACAAAAAACGACCCATCTATTGTACTCGAACTATATCTTTTCCAGTCAATATTTGGAAAGTTAAAGTCTCCCATAATAACTCCCGTTACTTTCGCTCTTATCCAGAATCATCTTCGCCATCCTTTCCTCTACATCCCTAGAACTATTAGGAGGCCTATAAAAATCTCCCAACAGGGTGACCTCTCCTTTCCTGTTTCTAACTTCAGCCCATACTACCTCGGAAGAAGAGTCCCCATCTAGCATCCTCTCCACCACCGTAATACTGCTCTTGACTAGCAGCGCCACACCTCCCCCTCTTTTGCCTCCTTCTCGGAGCTTACTAAAACACCTAAACCCCGGAACCTGCAACATCCATTCCTGTCCCTGCTCTATCCATGTCTCCGAAATGGCCACAACATCGAAGTCCCAGGTACCAACCCATGCTGCCAGTTCCCCTACCTTGTTTCGTATACTCCTGGCATTGAAGTAGACACACTTCAAACCACCTTCCTGAACACTGGCCCCCTCCTGCGACGTCAAATCTGTGCTCCTGACCTCTATACTCTCATTCTCCCTTACCCTAAAACTACAATCCAGGTTCCCATGCCCCTGCTGCATTAGTTTAAACCCCCCAAAGAGCACTAACAAATCTCCCCCCCAGGATATTTGTGCCCCTCAGGTTCAGATGTAGACCATCCTGTCTGTAGAGGTCCCACCTTCCCCAGAAAGAGCCCCAGTTATCCAGAAATCTGAATCCCTCCCGCCTGCACCATCCCTGTAGCCACGTGTTTAAATGCTCTCTCTCCCTATTCCTCATCTCACTATCACGTGGCATGGGCAACAACCCAGAGATAACCACTCTGTTTGTTCTAGTTCTGAGCTTCCATCCTAGCTCCCTGAAAGCCTGCCTGACATCCTTGTCCCCTTTCCTATCTATGTCGTTAGTGCCAATGTGGACCACGACTTGGGGCTGCTCCCCCTCCCCCTTAAGGACCCGGAAAACACGATCCGAGACATTAATTGTATGCTTCTGTGTGTATAGCATGTAACATTCCCTGGGTTTGAATGTGTGAATAAACTATTTCTGATTTAACTCGAAAGAGAGTTTGCTGAGAATCAGTTTAGAAAATTGACCTCACAAAACAAGGGTTTTTCAAAAATTAATATATCTCTGCTCACAGGCAGACGACAAGAAAATAAGGAGTTTGAATTTGCCTCGCCTACACGTGATACTATTTACATTGCATTTCTACAGCTCCCTTTTTTAAATACAGGTTCTATCCAACTCTTACCGTTCCCTCCCCAAGTCACAGTCCTGGGAGTTTCAATCTCCAAAAGTATCCTTGGCCCTTAGGGGAGATGTCTTGGAGATATGAGGGTTTTCTTCTGAATCTGGTAGGATGTTATCATCTGCAGAATAGAAAAACAATTTAGCAGCGTTGTTGGAAGAAGAGCGTAAGTTACAGGATGACTGAGCTGCAAGTACAACAAAGACTTTTCAGTGAAAGACTGATCCAGGAGAGAAGAATGATTAGAATCAACCTTTGGGCCCTCTGTGACTAGAAGAATAGAACTCTGTAAATTAAGGAACTTGTTACTCCCTCAAAGCACATGGGGAAAGAGCTGCAGAAGAGGCATAATCTTCAACTCCAAGGAATACTATCACAGATGTATCATCCACTGCTGTATCGAGGTCTGAAAAGGCATTAAAGATCCGAGATTTTGGTGAACCTGGACGAAAAATAGGAATCAGCTGTTCCCCTTGGTTGAAGGAGCAATCACATGGGAGCGTGGTTTTAGGGTAAGAGGTTCCGAGGGGATTTGAGAAACAAAAATTTCACTGAGGGTGGTGAGCATCTGGAATGTAATGCCTGGGAAGGGAATGGAGGCTGGAAACCATACAACCTTTAAAAAGCACTTGGATGAGCACTTGACACACCATCACATTCAAGGATATGGGACAAGTGCTGGTAAATGGGATGGGATTAGTGAGAGATTAGGGGTAGCTATTGTCAGTGCAGACTTGATGGGTCAAAGGGCCTTTTCTGCACTGTACAACTCTGACTCGATGACAAAGGGAAAAATGACCAAATTCCTGTAAGACATCCAAACTTATCTTCTCGCCAGGCAATATCTTCTCAGCTTTGTCTGTGGTGCCTAAGAACAGTATCCTGTTCTATTTCCACGTTTCTAAAACCAACTGTCCGTTACTTTCTCTGGAGCTTGCTTTCTTGCACATTACTCCATTGTACAGCTTCTCTTGCCTTGAGCAGAGTTCTCCGGCTGTCTATCTGCAATTGGCCTTGTCTTTTAGTTTAAAAAAAAAACTAAGAACAAAGGAAAGCTTTTTGTTTTATTTTGCAAGGCGTCTAGTTACTCATAAACACCTGCATACCTCTGCTGTCTATTGATTTTTCACGACGTAGCTCTCTATCACAGAATCCTAATTGGAACTAAAACCAATCACCGCAGAAAGAAACACCTTGAAACAGGCCTTGGAACAGGCTGATAAATGGTCCCCACCCTTGTGGAAGCCATCTTCTGACCCTCGGGTCTTGATCTTCTCCACATGGAGAAATTCCGATAGGTCTGCCAGCCAGTCTGCAGCTGTGGGTGGTGCTGCTGATCGCCAGCCGAGCAGGATTCTCAGCCAGGCGATTAGGCAAGCGCGTCTGCCCTTTTTCCCCATATGACGTTCTGACTGTTCTGATACCCCGAAGACTGACACTCGGGCTCGGCTCTACCCTCACCCCCACAACCTTGGACGTTGCTTCAAAGAAGGCTTTCCAGAACCTGACCAGTCTGGGGCATGCCCAGAATGTGTGGGCATGGTTGGCTGGGCATCCTTGGCACACGGAGGATGGGGGTATGCCAGGAACCACTAGGGCCACAGAAAACATACAGGAACGAGGGGGGGAAACAGGGGGTAGAGATCCAAGGAAACACCAAAGTGGAGCCCAGGGTGAGACTGGCACGAGGACCAGAGGGTCCATCACAAAGGTATAAGAATAAAATAAACAACAAACAAACTTTCTGCGGTGAAAGAAAGGGCCTAGGATAGGTCCTGGAGACAGCAGAAAAGTGGGGGGAGGGAGTGGAGGGGGGGGGGGGGGGGAGGAGGTGGAGAGAGGGGGGATGCCGGAAAGGAACAACATATCACTGTTTCATCCATTTCCTGTACAGTGTAAAAATGCAAACTTTAATAAAAATATTCTTTGAAAAAGAAACCCCATTATCCAGCATGAATCCAACTACAGGTCCCTTCCAGGTACGAAACATTACATTAAACTGACCTAAAATAATATCTTATTCCAATATTTACCCATACACATATTCCTTAAAAGTACCTTTGATGTCCTAACACTATGTATCAAGATGCTTCAGTATGGGTAATGTGAAGAATTGCTGAAAATTTGAAGACCGGTCAGCCACAATGTCTATGATGTGATAGTTTCCTGTAGATCATCAACTCTGGGACAAGATTACTGGACATGATTCTGCCGCAGCTTTTGTGCTAATCTCCAACTCTGGAGGGAAGAAGATTTGTAGTTGGGATTGAAGTATGGGTGTCAATTGACTTTCACCCCTGGAAGGTATTGGTTCTTTAGCAGTGGGATTCTTCATAGACTCTGACCTGAACTCAGGCAAGGCTGCTTTCCATAAGATTCTTCATGAACAAAAGTAGATGGACTAGGTTTTGATTTGATTTATTATTGTCACGTGTATTAGTATACAGTGAAAAGTATTGTTTCTTGCATGCTGTACAAATAATGCATACCGTACATAGGGAAGGAAGGAGAGACTGCAGAATATAATGTTACAGTTATAGCAAGGTGTAGAGAAAAGTTCAACTTAATACGAGGTAGGTCCATTCAAAAGTCTGATGGCAGCAGAGAAGAAGCTGTTCTTGAGTCGGTCGGTACGTGATCTCAAACTTTTGTATCTTTTTCTTGATGGAAGAAGATGGAAGAGAGTATGTCTGGGGTGCGTGGAGTCCTTAATTATGGCTGCTTTTCCGAGGCAGCGGGAATTGTAGACGGAGTCAATGGATGGGAGGCTGGTTTGCGTGATGGACTGGGCTATATTCACGACCTTTTGTAGTTTCCTGCAGTCTTGGGAAGAGCAGGATCCATACCAAGCTGTGATACAACCAGAAAGAATGCTTTCTATGGTGCATCTGTAGAAGTTGGTGAGAGTCGTAGCTGACATGCCACATTTCCTTAGTCTTCTGAGAAAATAGAGTCATTGGTGGGCTTTCTTAACTATAGTGTTGGCATGGGGGGACCAGGACAGATTGTTGGTGACCTGTTAGTGACACATTGGAAGGTTCAGTGGAACAGATATCTGAATACTGTTCAGCCACTAAAAGCACTACTGACTTCACTAAAAATGTCATCAGGTACATCCTTCAACTGGAAAGCTGTATCATCCTCCAGGGCCTCGAGCTCCTAAGAGATTCCATGTTGAAAATGAAATGAAATGAAAATCGCTTCTTGTCACAAGTAGGCTTCAAATGAAGTTACTGTGAAAAGCCCCTAGTCGCCACATTCCGGCGCCTGTTCGGGGAGGCTGGTATGGGAATTGAACCGTGCTGCTGGCCTGCCTTGGTCTGCTTTAAAAGCCAGCTATTTAGCCCTGTGCTAAACCAGCCCCTGTTGCAAGGGATTCTTCCACAAAATGTTCCAGGAAGAGCCTACCAGGGTCCAGCAGATCTTCATGGGGATGATCACTGCCTTCATAAATAACCGATTGATAACTTCCATCTCCACCCAAGATCTCGTGGATGGTGTCTCTGTGTGAGAGAATATTACTGCTGAGTGTATAAACTTCCTCAGCTTCTGAAGGCAGACGTTTCACTGCTTCAAAAGCTGTATGAAAGGTGGTGAGTTGTTCAAATGATGAGCATCTTCGGGTTTGCCGAGGATTTTGAGAAGTAAGCCAACATTTGCCACTCAATAGAGATGTCCATTGATTGTGAAGAATATAGAGAGAATCCATGACCTGTTGTTCAATGGAGCCAAGAGGAACAATAGGCCTGCCTTTAATTGGAACATCAATGCTGCCTGGACCTTGTAATTTGATGTTTGACTGTTGAAGGATCCTCGGCTGAAGCCAGTCAAGGTCTTCTGCTAATAATTGAACAGCAGTTTCAATGTCAATTTCAATAGTATTGAAGCCTTGAACTTGTACTATAACTAACCAGCAGTCTGGACTAAGATTATTAAGTTCCCCAAGGAATTTTGTAATGTTATATTTTTCTTGACTTTTCCATTTGATCGATGGAATGTGTTTCAGAAATATTTTGTCTTCAACTTTACTTAAAATGAGTGGATTTGCAGAAAAACTTGTAATAGCCAGTCTTGCTATACCAGAAGCACTCTGCCACCCCCTACCCCCTACCCCCCACTCCTTTCTGGGCAGTCCTGGTGACTATGGTGGGTTTACACCAAAACACAAGCATCTCAAAATGGCAGCTAGTGTGAATTTTATGTCTGGGGTCACTGGCCACAGGCCTACTCAATCTGTAGAGTCATGTGAAGCCCTGGAGTTGCTTGGAATTATAGCCCGATTTTGAAATTTTCTGCCTCCCATCTGGACCCTCATGTAAGGTCATCATTGATGCATCGTAAGTTGGAGGTTTTAGCCTGGACTTTACAATCATGGTTTAGCCTGTCCTTCAACGCCCTGTATCTGCAATATAGAAAGGCAATACAGGTTGGTTAGAAATAATTTAATTGATTTCCCCAGGTTATTGAGCACTGGTTAAAAGGTGCTCATTCAATTGCTTAGTGTTTTTGCCTTGGGTTAAAATAGTGTGAAAGGCTCTGCCTCTGGGCTCCTGCACGCCCTGCCTTAGGGGAATATCGTCTGCTCCTGGATCTACCGAATAAAGAAAGGAAATAACTTGAAGCTTTGCCCCTTTTCATGAAGGTCTGAAGCTGCTCGGCACTGGGGAAAATGGCATTTACATAACTGCCACTGCTGGGATCTCCATGGGCACTTGAGACAGTCAAATGGATGGGGCAAGGGCAGGTACTGCTTGTCTGATACGGATATCATTTACCTCTCTCCTTGTATCATCTCCCACCAATTTTTTATTTTCTTTTTGAGCTGCTATCGAAGGTTTCTTTACTCTGTGTGGCTCCTTCGTTAACAGTGATGTCTCTACTGCTGTCACCATGTTCTGATATCGTCATTCAATCTTGGACTTTAGATGTGGTACTTTGGTTAGTAGACAAACTGTAGGCATACCCTGGTATCTATTGACTACAGGTTACAGAGTAGGTCAACCACTGAGGCAGAGGTTTGTAGGTTTAGGACCCACCCCAGAGGGGAATACAAAAATATAGGCAGTACAGTGCTGAGGGAATACTGCATTATTGGAGGTATTAGATCAGACTTTAAACGAGATGAATGTGGCATTGATTTCCCCATGTGACATTCGTCGCTAATATCAATATAGCCTGTGTCAGGCTGATTGAAACAGTGCTTTGCAAATGAATTTCCCCACACAATACGATAGATTAAATGAATACGCGCTTGGAAAGACATGGGTTCATTAAGGCAATTAATGAACTTGTGGAAGGAAACTTGCGTTTGACTGATTTCATAACTGGAGTGCATTTAAAAAAAAAAGAAATTCAGTGGATACTGTGCACATGGACTTGCTACATTGTTGCTTAGGAGTGTTGTGGAATTAAACTGAACTGATATTAACAGGAAAAATGACAGCACAGGAAAATAACTAAAGGACAGAAGTGGAGAGAGGGAAGTTAGTCCCTGTCACATACAGCTGGGATAAACAGGATGGTGTACCAGCCAAATGGTGCAAGTTGTTTGTATTACTACTGGTTATTTTGGGCAGTTGTGGCAGCTTTTTGGCGTCACTTGCAGTCAGCCCCCATCCACTGCCATGTGTCCTCCAGTGTTGTTTTTTTTAACAAATATTTTTATTCTCCTTTTTCACATTTTCATTAAAATTTACAACAGATAATCGACAATAATAACAAATACAATGGCAATTCCCCAGCCAACTATCCCCATATCCCACCCACCCTCAAACAGCTCCCAACATTTTGAATACTAAACACCAGTGAAAAAGAATCATCATTAATTTATACATTCCAACCCCCCCCCCCCCCCACCTAATCATCCAACTTATGAAAATGCATGATGAACAAGGCGCATGAGTTGTTGAACCCTTCCAACCTCCCCCTCAACTCAAACTTTCTTGAGCGTTAAGAACTCCAGCAGGTCCCCCCGCCACTCCGAGGCACAGGGCAGAGAAGCTGACCTCCACCCCAACAGAATTTGCCTTCAGGCAGTCAGTGAGGCGAAGGCCAAGACATCTGCCTCTGCACCCGCTTCCAACCCCGGCCGATCCGGCACCCCGAATATGGTTTCTCGGGGACCCGGTTCGAGTCTCACGTGCACCACCTTTGAGATTACCTTAAAGACCTCCCTCCAAACCCCTCCAGTTTTGGACAGGTCCAAAACATATGAACGTGACAGGGCAGCATGGTGGCTCAGTGGATAGCACTGCTGCCTCACGGCGCCGAGGTCCCAGGTTCGATCCTGACTCTGGGTCACTGTCCGTGTGGAGTTTGCACATTCTCCCCGTGTTTGCGTGGGTTTCGCCCCCACAACCCAAAGATGTGCAGGGTAGGTGGAATGGACACGCTAAATTGCCCTTTTAATTGTAAAAAAATGAATTGGGCACTCTAAATTTTTTTTTAAAAACAAAAAATAAAAAACATATGAACGTGATTAGTCCCGTCCCCCCCACACCATTCACAAACATCCTCCACCCCTCAAAACATCGGCTCATCCTCGCCCTTGTGAGGTGCGCCCTATACACCACCTTCAACTGTATCAGCCCCAACCTCGCGCACAAAGTTGACGCATTCACCCTCCGGAGCACCTCACACCATGACCCCTCCTCAATATCCTCCCCTAACTCTTCCTCCCACATCGCCTTAATCCTCCCTAGCAATCCTTTATCTTCCCCCAGAATCACCCCTAAATCGCTGACACCATCCCCTTCTCCATTCCCCCTGTCGTCAATATCTCCTCCAACAGTGTAGGAGCAGGCGCCATCGGAAAGCTTTGTACCTCCTTCCTGGCAAAATTTCGGACCTGCATATGCCTAAACATCTTCCCCTGCCCCAACCCATATTTCTCCCCCAGCTCCTCCAATTTTGCAAACCGGCCTCCCAGAAACTAATCCTTTAATACCCTAACTTTTGTTTGCACTGAGTGCTGAATTTGGTGCATTTTGAGTGCTATAGTAAGAGTTTGGTGACCGAGGGAGTATAAGGCTTCATTTTTATCTAAAGTTTAGTCTTTCTTTTATTTAGTTAATTAACTTAAAAGTTGTTGTTTGGTTTAGAAGAAGGTGAATTTTCAATCAGCTTTAAACAAGCTTCTACTTGTAGGCACTTGCAACTGGAGCTTGTTAATTAGTTAATTGGATTAGGCCAGTTTTCAGAGGCTAGATTCACAGTATAAAAGTGATCCCCTACAGGGCAGACTTTGTTTGCACTGAGTGCTGAATTTGGTGCATTTTGAGTGCTATAGTAAGAGTTTGGTGACCGAGGGAGTGCTGAATTTGGTGCATTTTGAGTGCTGTAGTAAGAGTTTGGTGACTGAGGGAGTGCTGGATTTGGTGCATTTTGAGTGCTATAGTAAGAGTTTGGTGACCGAGGGAGTTAGGTGAGGAGGGAGTAAGGTGCTCCTTTCATTTTGTTTCCGACATTTCCGCAAAGAGTGAGAAGAGAGCCAGGAGTTTACAGAAAGTGTAGCTGACTGGGAGCAGAGTCGGAGGGCGAAGATCTAGTTAGTCCACAGGGCAGCTATATTCTGTCAGGTGAGAGGGGATGGAGGCTAGGCCAGTTGCATGCTCCTCCTGTAGGATGTGGGTGGTGAGGGATACCACCGGTGTCCCCGCTGACTATACCTGCGGGAAGTGCACCCAACTTCAGCTCCTCAAAGACCGTGTTAGGGAACTGGAGCTGAAGATGGATGAACTTCGGATCATCCGGGAGGCAGAGGGGGTGATTGAGAAGAGTTACAGGGAGGTAACCACACCCAAGGTACAGGACAAGAATAGCTGGGTTACAGTCAGGGGGAAAAAAACAAACAGGCAGGCAGTGCAGGGATCCCTCGTGGCCGTTCCCCTTCAAAACAAGTATACCGTTTTGGATGCTGTTGGGGGGGGTGACCTACCGGGGGAAGGCCCTAGCGGCCAGGTCTCTGGCACTGAGTCTGGCTCTGGGGCTCAGAAGGGAAGGGGGGAGAATAGAAAAGCAATAGTTGTAGGAGATTCAATGGTTAGGGGAATAGATAGGAGATTCTGTGGTCGCTAGCGAGACTCCCGGAAGGTATGTTGCCTCCCGGGTGCCAGGGTCAGGGATGTCTCGGATCGTGTCTTCAGGATCCTTAAGGGGGAGGGGGAGCAGCCAGAAGTCGTGGTGCACATTGGTACCAACGACATAGATAGGAAAAGGGGTGTGGAGGTAATAAACAAGTTTAGGGAGTTAGGCTGGAAGTTAAAAGCCAGGACAGACAGAGTTGTCATCTCTGGTTTGTTGCCGGTGCCACGTGATAGCGAGGCTAGGAATAGGGAGAGAGTGCAGCTGAACACGTGGCTGCAGGAATGGTGTAGGAGGGAGGGCTTCAGGTATTTGGATAATTGGAGCGCATTCTGGGGAAGGTGGGACCTGTACAAGCAGGACGGGTTGCATCTGAACCAGAGGGGCACCAATATCCTGGGAGGGAGGTTTTCTAGTACTCTTCGGGAGGGTTTAAACTAATTTGGCAGGGGAATGGGAACCGGATTTGTAGCCCAGCAACTAAGGGAGCCGATATTCAGGACGCCAAAGCGTGTAATGAGGCAGTGGGGAAGGGAACACTGACAAAGGAGAGTACTTGCAGGTACGGAGATGGGTTGAAGTGTGTATACTTCAACGCAAGAAGCATCAGGAATAAGGTGGGTGAACTTAAGGCATGGATCGGTACTTGGGACTACGATGTGGTGGCCATCATGGAAACTTGGATAGAAGAGGGGCAGAAATGGTTGTTGGAGGTCCCTGGTTATAGATGTTTCAATAAGATTAGGGAGGGTGGTAAAAGAGGTGGGGGGTGGCATTGTTAATTAGAGATAGTATAACAGCTGCAGAAAGGCAGTTCGAGGAGTATCACCCTAATGAGGTAGTATGGGTTGAAGTCAGAAATAGGAAAGGAGCAGTCACCTTGTTAGGAGTTTTCTATAGGCCCCCCAATAGTAGCAGAGATGTGGAGGAACAGATTGGGAAACAGATTTTGGAAAGGTGCAGAAGTCACAGGGTAGTAGTCATGGGTGACTTTAACTTCCCAAATATTGAGTGGAAACTCTTTAGATCAAATAGTTTGAATGGGGTGGTGTTTGTGCAGTATGTCCAGAAAGCTTTTCTAACACAGTATGTAGATTGTCCGACCAGAGGAGGGGCAATATTGGATTTAGTACTTGGTAATGAACCAGGACAAGTGATAGATTTGTTAGTGGGGGAGCATTTTGGAGATAGTGACCACAATTCTGTGACTTTCACTATAGTAATGGAGAGGGATAGGTGCGTGCAACAGGGCAAGGTTTACAATTGGGGGAAGGGTAAATACGATGTTGTCAGACAAGAATTGAAGGGCATAAGTTGGGAACATAGGCTGTCAGGGAAGGACACAAGTGAAATGTGGAACTTGTTCAAGGAACAGGTACTACGTGTCCTTGATATGTATGTCCCTGTCAGGCAGGGAAGAGATGGTCGAGTGAGGGAACCATGGTTGACAAGAGAGGTTGAATGTCTTGTTAAGAGGAAAAAGGAGACTTATGTAAGGCTGAGGAAACAAGGTTCAGACAGGGCATTGGAGGGATATAAGATGGCCAGGAGGGAACTGAAGAAAGGGATTAGGAGAGCTAAGAGAGGGCATGAACAATCTTTGGCGGGTAGGATCAAGGAAAACCCCAAGGCCTTTTACACATATGTGAGAAATATGAGAATGACTAGAGCGAGGGTAGGTCCGATCAAGGACAGTAGCGGGAGATTGTGTATTGAGTCTGAAGAGATAGGAGAGGTCTTGAACGAGTACATTTCTTCTGTATTTACAAATGAGAGGGGCGATATTGTTGGAGAGGACAGTGTGAAACAGACTGGTAAGCTCGAGGAAGATGTGTTGGGCATTTTGAAAAACTTGAGGATAGACAAGTCCCCCGGGCCTGACGGGATATATCCAAGGATTCTATGGGAAGCAAGAGATGAAATTGCAGAGCCGTTGGCAATGATCTTTTCGTCCTCACTGTCAACAGGGGTGGTACCAGGGGATTGGAGAGTGGCGAATGTCGTGCCCCTGTTCAAAAAAGGGACTAGGGATAACCCTGGGAATTACAGGCCAGTTAGTCTTACTTCGGTGGTAGGCAATGTAATGGAAAAGGTACTGAAGGATAGGATTTCTGAGCATCTGGAAAGACACTGCTTGATTAGGGATAGTCAGCACGGATTTGTGAGGGGTAGGTCTTGCCTTACAAATCTTATTGAATTCTTTGAGGAGGTGACCAAGCATGTGGATGAAGGTAAAGCAGTGGATGTAGTGTACATGGATTTTAGTAAGGCATTTGATAAAGTTCCCATGGTAGGCTTATGCAGAAAGTAAGGAGGCATGGGGTAGTGGGAAATTTGGCCAGTTGGATAACGAACTGGCTAACCGATAGAAGTCAGAGAGTGGTGGTGGATGGCAAATATTCAGCCTGGATCCCAGTTACCAGTGGAGTACCGCAGGGATCAGTTCTGGGTCCTCTGCTGTTTGTGATTTTCATTAATGACTTGGATGAGGGAGTTGAAGGGTGGGTCAGTAAATTTGCAGACGATACGAAGATTGGTGGAGTTGTGGATAATAAGGAGGGCTGTTGTCGGCTGCAAAGAGACATAGATAGGATGCAGAGCGGGGCAGAGAAGTGGCAGATGGAGTTTAACCCTGAAAAGTGTGAGGTTGTCCATTTTGGAAGGACAAATATGAATGCGGAATACAGGGTTAACGGTAGAGTTCTTGGCAATGTGGAGGAGCAGAGAGATCTTGGGGTCTATGTTCATACATCTTTGAAAGTTGCCACTCAAGTGGATAGAGCTGTGAAGAAGGCCTATGGTGTGCTCGCGTTCATTAACAGAGGGATTGAATTTAAGAGTCGTGAGGTGATGATGCAGCTGTACAAAACTTTGGTAAGGCCACATTTGGAGTACTGTGTACAGTTCTGGTCACCTCATTTTAGGAAGGATGTGGAAGCTTTGGAAAAGGTGCAAAGAAGATTTACCAGGATGTTACCTGGAATGGAGAGTAGGTCTTACGAGGAAAGGTTGAGGGTGCTAGGCCTTTTCTCATTAGAACGGAGAAGGATGAGGGGCGACTTGATAGAGGTTTATAAGATGATCAGGGGAATAGATAGAGTAGACAGTCAGAGACTTTTTCCCCGGGTGGAACAAACCATTACAAGGGGACATAAATTTAAGGTGAAAGGTGGAAGATATAGGAGGGATATCAGAGGAAGGTTCTTTACCCAGAGAGTAGTGGGGGCATGGAATGCACTGCCTGTGGAAGTCGTTGAGTCGGAAACATTAGGGACCTTCAAGCAGCTATTGGATAGGTACATGGATTACGGTAAAATGATATAGTGTAGATTTATTTATTCTTAAGGGCAGCACGGTAGCATTGTGGATAGCACAATTGCTTCACAGCTCCAGGGTCCCAGGTTCGATTCCGGCTTGGGTCACTGTCTGTGCGGAGTCTGCACGTCCTCCCCGTGTCTGCGTGGGTTTCCTCCGGGTGCTCCGGTTTCCTCCCACAGTCCAAAGATGGGCAGGGTAGGTGGATTGGCCATGATAAATTGCCTAGTGTCCAAAATTGCCCTTGGTGTTTGGTGGAGGTGTTGAGTTTGGGTAGGGTGCTCTTTCCAAGAGCCGGTGCAGACTCAGGGGGCCGAATGGCCTCCTTCTGCACTGTAAATTCAATGATAATCTATGATTAATCTAGGACAAAGGTTCGGCACAACATCGTGGGCCGAAGGGCCTGTTCTGTGCTGTATTTTCTATGTTCTATGTAACTCTCCTCTCCTCCCATCTCCGAAAATTCCCATCCCATCTTCGTGGCTCGAATCTATGATTCCCTCGAATTGGCATTTCCCTTGACCTCGCCCACAACCTAAAGTGCTGGCGCAACTGCCTGCAGATCTTCAGCGTCGCCACTACCACTGGATTCCTTGAATATTTCCCCGGGTCCATGGAGAGCGGTGCTGTTGCCAACGCCCTTAACCCCGACCCCCTGCATAGACTCTCCTCCATTCTAACCCCCTGGGAGATCCCTCTCTAACCCAGCCCCTCACCTTTTCAGCATTCGCTGCCCAGTAATAATACAATAAATTTGGGAGCCCAACCAACCCCCTGACTTATGTCCTCGCTGCAACAGCACCTTCTTAATCCTAGCCACCGCCCCCCCATCCCCCAAAATGAACAAGGTAATCATCTTCTCTACTTCCTTCAAAAACGCCTTTGATAAAAAGATCGGCAAGCATTGAAAAATGAACAAAATCCGCGGCAATACATTCATCTTAATTGCCTGCACCCGACCTGCCTGCGACAGAGGAAGACAAGCAATGTTATATCTACGGAGCTCCCCCCCAATCCCGTGCCACCTGCACCCCCAGGGTATCTAAAATGGGTCACCGCCCTACGGAATTGCAGCCCCCCACCTCTGGCCAGGACACCACAAAATATTCACTTTTATCCAAATTTAGTTTATACCCCAAAAAAGACCCAAACACTCGAAGCAGCTTTAGGATACCACCCATCGATGCACTTGGTTCTGACACATATAGTAGCAAGTCGTCTGCGTACAAGGATACCCTATGCTCCACCCCACCTCGCACAATCCTCCTCCACACCCCCAAATTTCTCAGTGCGATGCCAAAGGCTCAATCGCAAGTGCGAACAATAGGGGGGACAAAGGCACCCCTGCCTGGGCCCTCGATGTAGAGCAAAGTACCCAGAATTCATGTTATTCGTGCGGACACTCTCCCCTGGCTCCCTGTAAAGTAATTTTACCCAATCCACAAACCACGCCCCAATCCCAAACCCTCCAAAACCGCCATCAAATCCCCCACTCTATCTGGCCAAACGCCTTCTCGGCATCCAGCGCCATGGCTACCGCTGTCCCCCTCCCCTCCGCCAGTGCCTTAGCTACATTCAGAACTCTTCTAATGTTTGAAAAAAGCTGCCTCCCATTACAAACCCCATTTGATCTTCCCCTATTACTTTCGGGAGACACTTCTCTAACATACCTTCTAACACCTTCGCCAGTACCTTTGCATCCACATTCAAGAGTGATACGGGCCTATATGACCCGCACTCTTGTCGGGTCCTTACCCTTCCTCCAGTGTTGTTTTAATGGAGCAGAATATTCTGTACAAATATCCCAATGGTTGGAAATTTTGGGGTCCCTGTTCCTTTGCAGCAGCAATACATCTTTGGGCTCTGGCTTCCGGAAAGCAGCTAATTACGAAGCTGCATCCCGCATCAGCATCCATTTAGAGAAGCTGGATCCTAAGGAGGAGGAGGTCAATTCAGCAAAGGTGGCTGATTGCCTCTCTGTCTGTAGTGAGCATGCTGCTGAGGAGAAGATAGCTGCATTGAGAGGGACACAATGGAGGCACCATCAGTATAATCAGTGAGGCTGCCACTACATCACCCCTAGCACAATTGGAGATGGTCTCCAGAACCATCTGTGTAGCCTCCTCTAAATTGCTAAGGCATTCAAACAGTAGGGCCGGTGAGACATTGGGGAAATTGCAATGTCGGTGGAAGGTTGCATTTTATCACCTAATTATCCACCTCATTGGCGACTGCAACTGCCAGGTAGGACTGCCAACATCCGACTCCCTGGGAAAAGGGGCTGGAGGTGGGAACATGCTGACAAACCAGCTCCAATGCATTGCTCTCTAACGTTGCTTCCCACTCCCCCTCCAATGTTCTTATAAAATTCTCCCTAAGCCTTTGACTCATTCACTTAGTAAATACCAGCTTCTGAACGACATTCACTAAGAAGCAACTTCAGTTCAGATACTTTGGCCAGGGCAAACAGTTTCACTTTTTATTATTTAATGATTCCACTGAGTGGAATGAAGATCATGCAGTCTGCTCTTTTTTAAATACTACCTGTTTGGAGATGCATTAGCACGAGAAAGGAGCAGCATTCAATCTTGGAGAACACTGTTGGATACTTGCGGTCCACTGCTGCCAGCAGGCCAATCTTGTTGACATAAACGTGTCCTTACTATACATTGGAGACCACAGCCGGGATTCTCAGTCCAGGAATCTTAAATGCTCTCGCTATCTGAGAATCACGGCAAGTTTGCGCCTTGAGTGGTGTCCAGTTGCGAGTCTCCCTCCTTAACCATGCAAATTAATGCATGGTGCGAACTCGCCGGATGTCATCTGAATGCCAGTAATGGGCTGACCTCTCAAAATGGCAGCCCAATCACAAAGTCCGCTGGTTGACCCACCCACTGACTAGGAGAGACATCCTTTTCTTCTTCAACCCCTCCCCCCCTCCCCAAACCCCACCATCCCACGCTTGCATGAGGGTTAACAGATCCATCCCCGCCCATGGCATTGCCAATGGTGCACTGTCCCTGGCACCATGGCACCTACACCCTGGCAGTGAAACCCACACAAGGCACGGTGGACCCTGAGAGGGGCCAAGAGGATCAGGGCAGCCCCTCTGCTGCCAGGATGGGGTCAGCCCCTTGCCCACAGCTTGAGCCCACCTAACCACCAGAACCCTGGGGACCCCTCCCCCTCCCCCTGCAGCCTGACCGTGGCAGAGGGGCACATTATCAGCGTCCTAATACCCCTCGGTCTCTGCCACTGTCTGGGCTGTGCTTGGCCAACCTTGCACCAAAGCCCATCCGAGGCTCCCTCTTGATGCCAATGTTAGGCGTCCTGAAGCCTGTAGGAAGATCCTGCCCATTAATCCTGTTTTTATTTCTCCATAGATACTGCCTGACCTGAATATTTCCAGCATTTTCTGTTATTATTTCAGATTTCCAGTATCTGAAATGTTTTGCTTTGTAGCCTCTGCTGGGCTATAATGCTGGTACCTTGGAATATTGAACTCCAGGCTTGAATATTATTTTCAGCATTTTTTGAGTTCATAATTGCCACTTGTGCTCTGAGAATCATTTGTATCTTTATCTTGATTGATCGATGTGCGCTAAATGCAACTTGATATCTTGGTTCAAATGACACCGTGCAATGAGCTAATCAATAAAGTAATTTCCACCTATTTCATCTCAGAAGTGGAGGATGGTGTGTGATAAGTAATTTAACACCAGTGTGATTTTCTGCGTATAATGACATTTGCTGCTTTTGAAGAAAACTCCACATAGGCCATTTTGCTTGAAAGATTAAAAAATGGTATCCCTGAGTTAGGTTGAAGATTTTAACTTGATTGTCTATTGTTGTTCCCTTTTAGCTTTGATTTTCAGAGATGTAATTGACGTTCCCAGAAAAGTTGCAGTTTATTCACCCACTTATTGCAAGAGATTTAACTTTTCAATTTTATCTTGCTCTGTTTCTTTAAAACAAAATTCTGCTGTATATTGCCAAAAGATTTTATAGTTTCATTTTAAATTAAACTCAAATTGAACTATTGCTGTGGATAAGGGGCCATTTTATACTGGGAAACTATATGTAAGATAGCAAAATCATACCTGTCAAAAAATCTGCAGTAACTAAGACTTTTGGAAGACTAACGCAGATACACATGTAATAAATATAGACACATGGTGAGCAAAGCCCCTTACCTTGTCATGCCATCCAGAGCATTATCATGGGAAATTAAAATGTCTTCATTATTATTTTCCAAAGTTGATTTAATCAATTTATTCATTTTTTTCTGCACCCTTGGGGATTTCTAAAACAGTTCACGGTTAAGTGATTATACGTCAAAAGTAATTTGTTATGTCAGATAGAAAGTAGAAGAACTTAAGTGGCTGTGTTGAATAAATAAACTACTTCTTTGTCATACTTGGCCAAATAGTTTAAAGATAATTCATGATACTTCAATACATGAAATGGAAAACAAGAATAAAGGGGCTGAGCAGATTACACATGGGCCTTTACCTCCTGAGATCGAAATTTAAACCCAGGTTGGCCCGAGAGAATGCAATCTATCTGCTAACCTGCAGAAATTTTTATGCAAAATGTGTTTGGACTGTCTCCACTTGAAATGTGCCTTAATCAGGCCATTAATTGATAAAATTATTAGTGTGCTGTGCCGGGCACTCTTTTGAGATTGGACCTGGAAAGTCATGTCGGAAAGGTGTGGAAGGAGCTAGAAGCAGTGTTTATCTTGTGCCACTGGTTACTGGTGGGGATGGGGGGGGGGGGGGCATTTTGTGCTTGGTAAATGTACTGTTATGTTATGTCATCTCTGTTGTACACTGGTCAAATTGCTGCAGCTCCATCTGTGCCAATACAAATGCGACTCTCTTTACAACTGAGTTATGTGGAGATCTGCAGCATTTGTACACCCAGCAATGCATTAATTGACATTATTCGTCTGAAATTTTAGTTCCCCTCCCCTGTCAGGTTGAGGCAAGGGGACCTTAAAAGCTGGCTTGGGGTGACATGTCAGGTGCAGGAAACCATTCCTGATGTCTGTAATCCCACTCTCCTCCCAACTGAGGCGAATTAAAACTGTTTAAAAGCTCATTAAGTTGACAAGATCTTCAAATATTTAAAGGGGCATACAAGTTACCCACCCCTTCAGAAACCAATCTACTGAAGGCAGGCAACTTGATCCAGTCGAGGCTTCCTTAATACATCACTCTGGCCCCATAAGAGAGTCAATGGTGCAAAGAAGGACTTGACATTTGGTAAGGTGGGCCCTTGGCAGGGATTGTGGCCATTCACCAGCCTGGTAATGAATGGGGTTGACACCTCCTGACATTACAGAAGAGCAGTGAGGAGAACTACCCAGGACCCAGGTGGCTATCCGCCCAAAAAAGCCTGCAGGCAATGGGGGCACGAATGTCAGTTTTGGGCCCAGTGACGGGGCGCGGTGTCGGGGGGGTGGGGGTGTTGGGGGGGGGGGGGGGGGGGGGCTCATCGCACAGAGGAACAGAGTTAATGTTTTCATTGGAACTGATCAGTTCTGTGAATTCTTTGACTCACCTCAAGAATAGAGCACAGGAATGATCTGGTATTCAGAAACATCACTTTTGTCAAAAGGGAAGCCTATCAACACTTGGCCCCAGAGTCTAGATACCAACCAAATGAACTTCTTCTGTTGCAGCTGCGTGAATAAGGGTATGAAGCTGTGGTGAGCCAAGTATGGCTGTTGTATATATTATTGTATTTACTCACGGCTGTTGTATATATTATTGTATTTACTCACTGTTACTGTTGTTGTGTTGATGTTGTTGTTGGCTCTGCCTGTGGCTCCGCCCCTCTGAGAAGGTATATCGCCCATCGATCCGGGACAGCCTCTCAGTGCGGGAGAAGCTACTGGTGGGCATATTCTAGCTGATTAAAACCACAGTTCTTGTTAACTACCCGTTTCGACTGGATTGATTGGTATCAATTTAATCAGCTAGAATTTTTTTAACATGGAAGCAGTTTTAAAACCAGAACGCCTCGATCTTGACCCGCAGGTGCCGGAGGCTACGGCAATATTTGAGCATTGGCTCAATTGCTTTGAGGCCTACCTCAGCTCCTTCGCCACCGAGGTCTCCCCGGAAATTAAACAGCGTCTCCTCAACGCCCGGGTGAGCCACAGGATTTTCCAGCTCCTCAGAGACACGGCCTCATGCACAGAGGCAGTGGAGCTGCTCAAACGGCAGTGCATGAGGCCGGTGAATGAGGTACTCGCTCGACACCTCCTGACCACGCGGCATCAGCGCCAGGGTGAGTCACTGGCTGAATATCTGCGTGCGCTGAGGGTTCTCGTCCGCAGTTGTAACTGCAGGACTGTCACAGCGGTCGAGAACGCGGAGCTGATGGTCTGGGACACCTATGTGGCTGGTGTCCGGTCCGGTCCAGCTACATCCGGCAGCGGCTTCTAGAAAAGGGGGCCCTCGACCTCGAGGAGACTGCGCCTCGACCTCCAGGAGACTGTGAAGCTGGCTACCTCGCTGGAAGTGGCCTCCCAGAGCCTGGATGCCTTCCCATCCGACCACGCGGCATCCTCGGGGACGTTGGAGGCGCAGCCATCACCCGACCCGGGCGTGCCTCATTCCTGCGCCGCGCGGCAGCCGTCCAGCTCCGGAGGACCATGCTGTTACTTCTGCGGTCAGGGCCAGCACCCCAGGCAGCATTGCCCGGCTTGCAGCTCCACCTGTAACGAGTGTGGCAAGAAGGGGCACTACGCAAGAATATGCCCAGCTAAGTCTAAAAGTCAAAATCAAAAACCAAAAGCCTGTCAAGCCCAGTCTGAGACTCAGACCCCGCAGCGTGGCATCGTGCCTGCCCGGAGCGCCCTCTGCTGACGTGTCACTTGCCGTGTGCAATCCATGGGGGCAGCCATCTTGTCTGATGCCATCGACGTCGAACGCCGTGTGTAATCCATGGGGGCAGCCATTTTGTCCGACTTCGTTGACGCCGCCATTTTGCGACCAGAACGACACTCATCGCCATCAACTCAGCTCCATTCAACTTGATCATTCCGGGCCCTGCCATCTTCAAAGCTCGATGATGGCCATCAGCCTCAACGGGCAAGAGATATCCTGCCTCTTCGACTCCGGGAGCACGGAGAGCTTCGTCCACCTGGACATGGTAAGGCGCTGTTCCCGCCGGGTCCTCCATGTCTCTCAGGTCCTATCCCTAGCTTCCGGATCACACTCCGTGCAGATCCAGGGGTACTGCACCACCAACCTGGCAATACAGGGCGTCAAATACGCCAATTTCAAACTTTACATCTTCCCCCATCTCTGCGCCCCTCTCTTACTGGGTTTAGACTTTCAGTGCAACCTCCGTAGTCTAACCCTAAAGTTCGGGGGACCCCTGCCCCGCTCACCGTCTGTAGCCTCGCGACCCTGAAGGTTGCCCCTCCCTCGCTCTTCGCTAACCTCACCCCAGACTGTAAGCCCGTCGCCACCCGGAGCAGACGCTCCAGTGCTCATGACAAGGCCTTCATCAGGTCAGAGGTCCAGCGACGTCTGAGGGAAGGGATCATTGAGGCCAATAATAGCCCCTGGAGAGCACAAGTGGTGGTCGTCAGTGTCATGATATTCAGATAAACATCATGGTGCAAACACACATACACACTGATGGACAGATCAACGGACCAATCAATACACATGCAACATCACAGCCAATCACAAGCAAGAGCACACGCACTATAAAACCGGGAACACCACACTTCGCAGGGATTCCAGCAGGAGACAGCTCAGGGCACAGAGCTCACAGCAAGCCACTCAGACATTCACCATGTGCTGAGTGCCTCTCTAAGATAGTGTTAGGGCTGGGTCCACAGGTTATAGGGTAATGAACAAACCACAGTAACAAGTTTATAGATGTTGTTATTTACAGTAATAAAACAGAGTTGTACCATCTGCAACCGTGTTGGTTCGTCTGTGTAGCAGAGCATCCAACACGACATAGTACCAGGATTGGAACCTAGCAACTGTGAGACCTACCTACACATCTTCAGGAATCCGCCATCCTGCGCCATGGACACCATCAGCTCGCCGCAGCTGCTCCAAATCACTGGAAACCTTGGCGTCAACTGGAAGCTGTTTAAACAGCCCTTCCAGTTCTTCCTAGAAGCCACAGAAAGGGAGAATGCATCGGACACCAGGAAAATCAACCTCCTCCTCTCCACGGCAGGGCAACACGCCATCCACATCTACAACTCCCTGGTATTCGCGGAAGGTGAGGACAAGACGAAGTACAAGACGGTCCTTCTTAAACTCGAGCAACAGTTCAGCGTCGAGGTAAATGAGAGCTTTGAGAGGTACCTCTTCCAGCAGCCCCTGCAGGGTAAGGATGAGCCTTTTCAATCTTTCCTAACACACCTCCGTATCCTTGCGCAGTCCTGCGGTTACGAGGCCACCTCCGATTCCATGATTCGGGACCAGATTGTTTTTGGGGTCACCTCGGGCACACTACGCAAGCAGCTCCTCAAAATTAAAAGCCTCACCCTAGCCACTGCCATCAAAGCCTGCGTCCTCCATGAAAACGTGTCCAGCCGCTACTCCCAATTCCAGGCGGCCAAATCGGCACGGCAGGGGTCCTACGAGGCCGAGCGGGTCCAGTCGATAGAGTTGCACCCGGCCCGCGGCCCGGACGAGGGCGGCCATTTCACGCGCATTCCGCGGCCTCCCGCGCTTGCACGCGCCAAAAGAGACGTCAACGCAGAGGGACGTGACGCGCAGGCGTGCACCACACAGGACCGAACTGCGCATGTGCGATGGCGCAATGAACGCTATGACGTCACGACGTGCGGCAACTGTGGATCCGCACATTTAAAGCGGCAATGTCCAGCAAAGAACCAACAATGCCTCCACTGTGGCAAGATGGGCCACTACGCTGCCTGCTGTCGAGCAGCTCAACCTGCCAATGCTCCCCAATTCCACCAGCCTCGCAGGGACGTGCGGACCATTCAGCCTCCATACTCCGAGTCAGACCCTGACGATATACAGACCGGTGATACAGACGACCGGGAAGCCTTCCGCGTTGCGGTCATTGACAGGAACTGGATGTCCCCAAGCAGGACCCACCAGCCGATGCCAGTGAACAGTGTCAATCCGGGTGATGAATGGTGTGCCACCATAAAGGTCAACCGATCACCAATCACATTCCGTTTGGACACTGGTGCCTTCGTCAACCTGGATCATCGAAGGACTCCCTGCTAGGTGCACAGGTGTGCAAGGTTCTCCACCTCGTTCAACGGGTACACACTCTGTCTCCAGAAGGCACGTCAGACTTCCCAGATGCAGAATTTAAGGCACAGCTCCACTCGCTCCTCGCCCACAACCAGGAGGCATTCGCGGGCATGGGCACACTGCCCTACACTTACAGAATACGGCTCAAACCTGACTCCACCCCGGTCATTCACGCACCTCGTAGAGTCCCAGCACCACTCAAAGACCGCCTCAAGCAGCAGCTGCAGGATCTCCAGGACCAAGGAGTGCTATCCCGGGTCACGGAGCCCACGCCAAGGGTTAGTTCCATGGTGTGCGTTAAAAAGCCCTCTGGCGAACTCCGGATCTGCATCGACCCGAAAGACTTGAACAATAACATCATGAGGAAACACTACCCCACACCCAAATGGGAAGATATCACGAGCGAAATGGCCAGGGCTAAAATTTTTACAAAGCTTGATGCCTCAAAGGATTTTTGGCAGATTCAACTAGATCAGTCCAGCAGGAAGCTGTGCACCTTCAACACTCCTTTCGGCAGGTACTGCTACAACAGAATGCCGTTTGGCATCATCTCGGCATCCGAGGTATTTCACAGAATCATGGAACAGATGATGGAGTGCATCGAAGGGGTGCGCGTCTATGTTGACGACGTCATCATCTGGTCCACCACACCACAGGAGCACATCAGTCGTCTCCAGTGTGTCTTTGCTCGGATACGAGATCACGGCCTGCGCCTCAACTGAGCCAAGTGTTCTTTTGGCCAAACTGAGCTAAAGTTTCTGGGGGACCACATATCCTGGTCAGGAGTGCGTCCGGATGCAGACAAAGTGAGCGCCATTACAGCCATGCCGCAGCCGGCAGACAAGAAAGCAGTGCTACGCTTTCTAGGCATGGTCAACTTCCTGGGGAAGTTCATTCCCAACCTTGCCTCCCACACAACGGCTCTTCGCCACCTGGTGAAGAAGACCACGGAGTTCCAGTGGCTGACCAAGGTTGAATCAATTTGGGTGGAAATCAGGAATAGTAAGGCGAAAAGGTCACTGATAGGAGTAGTCTATAGGCCACCAAATAGTAACAGGATGGTAGGGCAGGCAATAAGCAAAGAAATAACGGATGCATGTAGAAATGGTACAGCGGTTATCATGGGAGATTTTAATCTGCATATCGATTGGTTTAACCAGGTTGGTAAAGGCAGCCTTGAGGAGGAGTTTATAGAATGTGTCCGGGATAATTTCCTGGAACAGTATGTAATGGAACCTACAAGGGAACAAGCGGTCCTAGATCTGGTCCTGTGTAATGAGGCAGGATTGATTAATGATCTCATAGTTCGGGATCCTCTTGGAAGGAGCAACCACAATATGGTGGAATTTAAAATACAGTTGGAGAATGACAAGGTCAAATCAAACACTCGTGTTTTGTGCTTAAACAAAGGCGATTACAATGGGATGAGAGAAGAACTAGCTAAGGTAGACTGGGAGCAAAGACTTCATGGTGAAGCAGTTGAGGAACAGTGGAGAACCTTCCGAGCAATCTTTCACAGTGTTCAGAAAAGGTTCATACCGACAAAAAAGGAAGACGGTAGAAAGGGGAAAAATCGACCGTGGATATCTAAGGAAATAAGGGAGAGTATCAAATTGAAGGAAAAAGCATACAAAGTAGCAAAGATTAGTGGGAGACTAGAGGTCTGGGAAATCTTTAGGAGGCAACAGAAAGCTACTAAAAAAGCTATAAAGAAGAGTAAGATAGATTATGAGAGTAAACTTGCTCAGAATATAAAAGCAGATAGTAAAAGTTTCTACAAATATATAAAACAAAAAAGAGTGGCTGAGGTAAATATTGGTCCTTTAGAGGATGAGAAGGGAGATTTAATAATGGGGGGGATGAGGAAATGGCTGAGGAACTGAACAGGTTTTTTGGGTCGGTCTTCACAGTGGAAGACACAAATAACATGCCAGTGACTGATGGAAATGAGGCTGTGACAGGTGAGGACCTTGAGAGGATTGTAATCACTAAGGAGGCAGTATTGGGCAAGCTAATGGGGCTAAAGGTAGACAAGTCTCCTGGCCCTGATGGGATGCATCCCAGAGTGTTAAAAGAGATGGCTAGGGAAATTGTAAACGCACTAGTGATAATTTATCAAAATTCACTAGACTCTGGGGTGGTCCCAGAGGATTGGAAAGTAGCAAACGTGATACCACTGTTTAAAAAAGGAGGTCAGCAGAAAGCGGGTAATTATAGGCCGGTAAGCTTAACTTCGGTTGTAGGGAAAATGCTGGAATCTATCATTAAGGAGGAAATAGCGGGGCACCTGGAGGGAAATTGTCCCATTGGGCAGACGCAGCATGGGTTCACAAAGGGTAGGTCGTGTCTGACTAATTTGGTAGAATTTTTTGAGGCCGTTACCAGTGCAGTAGATAACGGGGAGCCAATGGATGTGGTATATCTGGATTTCCAGAAAGCTTTTGACAAGGTGCCACACAAAAGGTTGCTGCATAAACTAAAGATGCATGGCATTGAGGGTTGTGGTGGTATGTATTAGGGGTCATGTGGGACTGTGAAGCCGTGATGCTATTGGCTGACAGATCCCGGGTCCTGGTTGGCTGCTGACTTCTGGCTCCACCCTGAAGGCGGAGTATAAGAACCCGAGCTTCTCCCCGCCGCTTCATTCTGTTGCTGAACTGCTGGGGACAAGTCTCGCTTAATAAAGCCTGAATCGACTTCATCACTTCTCGTCTCTCTCGGAAGTCATTGTGCGCTACAATTTATTAAGCGAGCTTAAAAGACTATGGAGCTCCGGATCGCCCCGGAATGCCTGCGGATCAGCCCCCACGCAGCGAACTCGGCAGCAGTATTTAAACACTGGCAAGCATGTTTTGAAGGCTACCTCCGAACGGCCCCCGGCCGGATCACAGAAGACCAGAAAATGCAGGTCCTGCATTTGAGGGTAAGCCCGGAAATTTACCCTCTCATAGAAGACGCAGAGGATTTCCCGACGGCGCTCGCATTACTGAAGGGCATCTACGTTCGGCCCGTGAACCAGGTCTACGCGCGCCACCAACTCGCAACGAGACGGCAAAGTCCCGGAGAATCGCTAGAAGAAATTTACGCCGCGCTACTAATTTTGGGACGGGGCTGCAGCTGCCCGCCGATGAACGCGATGGAACACAAGGACATGCTAATTCGCGATGCTTTTGTGGCAGGTATGAACTCACCCCAAATCCGCCAAAGACTTTTAGAAAGAGAGTCGCTAGGACTCTCAGAGGCACGGGCCCTTGCAGCTTCCCTAGATGTGGCCTCGCAAAACGCCCGCGCCTACGGCCCCGACCGCGCAGCAGCCCCTTGGGCTCCGTGGACCCCCGTCGCGACAAACCCCCCCCCTCGCAGGCTTGCGCGGTTAAAGCGCCAGATCATCCCGGGGGGGCCCGCTGCTATTTCTGCGGGCAAGCGAAACACCCCCGGCAGCGCTGCCCGGCCCGCGCAGCTATTTGTAAAAGCTGCGGCAAGAATGGCCATTACGCGGCAGTGTGCCAGTCCCGGGGGGTCGCCGCAATCCCCGGAGAAGAACGAGCCCAGCATAGCCCAAACGCTCCCCAACCCCCCCAGCGCCCCATGTGCGACCCACGGGTGCCGCCATTTTGGGTCCCGGGCACCACGAGGGGAGGATGGGCGCCGCCATCTTGTGACCCCCAGCCACGTGCGATTCATGGGGGTGGCCATTTTGTCCACCCCCGACCACGTGCGATCCATGGGGGCGGCCATTTTGTCCACCCCCGGCCACGTGCGATTCATGGACGCCACCATCTTGTTTGACAACAAAGGACCCCAGCATCGACGGCTCCACGGGGTCTGAAGAAGACGCCGCAACAATACTACCACGACTGGCTTCGGTGACTCTGGATCAATCATGGCCCCGGACGCTCCAGACGACGACAACAACGGTGATGATCAACGGACACGAGACATCATGCTTGATCGACTCCGGGAGCACAAAGTTTTATTCACCCAGACACGGTAAGACGCTGTTTTCTGACCATCCATCCAAGTACGCAAAAGATTTCCCTAGCTGCAGGATCCCACTCCGTAGAGATCAAAGGGTTCTGCATCGCGAACCTAACGGTGCAAGGGAGGGAGTTTAAGAACTACAGGCTCTACGTCCTTCCCCAACTCTGCGCGCCCACATTACTGGGATTAGATTTCCAGTGTAGCCTGCAGAGCCTAACATTTCAATTCGGCGGCTCAATACCCCCACTCACTATCTGCGGCCTCGCAACTCTCAAGGTTGAACCGCCGTCCTTGTTTGCAAACCTCACCCCGGATTGCAAACCCGTCGCCACTATGAGCAGACGGTACAGTGCCCAGGACCGGATATTTATTCGGTCTGAAGTCCAGCGGTTGCTGAAGGAAGGCATAATCCAGGCCAGCAATAGTCTCTGGAGAGCCCAGGTGGTAGTAGTAAAGACCGGGGAGAAGCAAAGGATGGTCACAGACTATAGCCAGACCATCAACAGGTACACACAGCTAGATGCGTACCCTCTCGCCCGCATATCCGACATGGTAAATCGGATTGCCCAGTATAAGGTTTTCTCCACCGTGGACCTCAAGTCCGCCTACCACCAGCTCCCCATCCGCCCAGGTGACCGCAAGTACACAGCCTTCGAGGCAGACGGGCGTCTATACCACTTCCTAAGGGTCCCATTTGGTGTCACGAACAGGGTCTCGGTCTTCCAACGGGAGATGGACCGAATGGTTGACCAGCACGGGTTGCAGGCCACGTTCCCGTATCTCGACAGCGTAACCATCTGCGGCCACGATCAGCAGGACCACGACGCCGACCTCCAAAAATTCCTCCAGACCGCAAACGCCCTGAACCTCACATACAACGAGGAAAAGTGCGTTTTTAGCACAAACCGGTTGGCCATCCTGGGATACGTAGTGCGCAATGGGATAATAGGCCCCGACCCCGAACGCATGCGCCCCCTTATGGAATTCCCCCTCCCCCACTGCTCCAAAGCCCTGAAACGTTGCCTGGGTTTCTTTTCATATTACGCCCAGTGCGTCCCCCAGTATGCAGACAAGACCCGCCCGCTAATACAGACCACTACCTTCCCCCTGTCGACAGAGGCTCGCCAGGCCTTCAGCCGCATCAAAGCGGATATCGCAAAGGTCACGATGCGCGCCATCGACGAGTCCCTCCCCTTCCAGGTCGAGAGCGATCATCCGACGTAGCTCTGGCGGCCACCCTTAACCAAGCGGGCAGACACGTGGCCTTTTTCTCCCGGACCCTCCACGCCTCAGAAATCCGCCACTCCTCAGTGGAAAAGGAAGCCCAAGCCATAGTGGAAGCTGTGCGACATTGGAGGCATTACCTGGCCGGCAGGAGATTCACTCTCCTCACCGACCAACAGTCGGTAGCCTTCATGTTCGATAATGCACAGCGGGGCAAAATTAAAAATGACAAGATCTTAAGGTGGAGGATCGAGCTCTCCACCTTCAACTATGAGATCTTGTACCGTCCCGGAAAGCTGAACGAGCCGTCCGATGCCCTGTCCCGCGGCACATGTGCCAATGCACAAATAAACCGTCTCCAAGCCCTCCACGAGGACCTCTGCCACCCGGGGGTCACTCGATTCTACCATTTCATAAAGTCCCGCAACCTCCCCTACTCTGTGGAGGAGGTCCGTACAGTCACCAGGAACTGCCACATCTGCGCAGAGTGCAAACCGCACTTTTTCAGGCCGGATAGAGCGCACCTGATCAAGGCTTCCCGCCCCTTTGAACGCCTCAGTTTGGATTTCAAAGGGCCCCTCCCCTCCACTGACCGCAACGCATACTTCCTGAACATGGTGGACGAGTACTCTCGTTTCCCCTTCGCCATCCCCTGCCCCGACATGACAGCGGCCACAGTCATTAAAGCCCTTGGCACCATATTCACACTGTTCGGTTGCCCCGCGTTTATCCATAGCGACAGGGGGCCCTCCTGGACGAGCTGCGCCAGTTCCTGCTCAGTAAGGGCATAGCCTCGAGCAGGACGACAAGCTACAACCCCCGGGGGAACGGGCAAGTAGAGAGGGTCTGAAAGACCGTCCTGCTGGCCCTACGGTCCAGGGATCTTCCAGTTTCCCGGTGGCAGGAGGTACTCCCGGATGCCCTCCACTCCATCCGGTCGCTGCTGTGTACCACCACTAACCAAACGCCTCATGAGCGCCTCCTTGTCTTCCCCAGGAAGTCCTCCTCTGGAACGTCGCTGCCGACCTGGCTGGCGGCCCCAGGACCCATCTTGCTCCGGAAACATGTGCGGGCGCACAAATCGGACCCGTTGGTCGAGAGGGTTCACCTTCTCCACGCGAACCCGCAGTACGCCTACGTGGCGTACCCCGACGGCTGACAGGACACGGTCTCCCTGCGGGACCTGGCGCCCGCCGGCAACACACACCCCCCCCCCGATTCCGATCATCCCCTCCCTACCACCGGCGCACACCGCGACCGCCCCCTTCCCGGGAGGATCGGTCCTCCTCCCGTGCCCGCCCAGGAGTGAAACAGGAACAAACACCGAAACGCTCCCGGAGACGACAACGCCTGAACAAGCACCTGCACCACCACCGGGGCTGAGGCGATCGACGAGGAAGACCAGACCGCCCGCTCGACTCGTGGCATCTGCGTGACACCAAGAATGTTGTTGTATTGTAACAAAAAATTTGTTTTCTCTTGCTAATATTGTAAATAGTTTCGCAAACTTTGTACATAGCCCAGTGTAGGGCTAAAACTGTAGTAACATGTCCGAAATTTTCCTTCCAGGGCCAGCCTTGTAAACCCCTACCACCATGCGAACCACCACCCCGCCGGGTTCCTTTTTAACAAGGGGTGAATGTGGTGGTATGTATTAGGGGTCATGTGGGACTGTGAAGCCGTGATGCTATTGGCTGACAGATCCCGGGTCCTGGTTGGCTGCTGACTCCTGGCTCCGCCCTGAAGGCGGAGTCTAAGAACCCGAGCTTCTCCCCGCCGCTTCATTCTGTTGCTGAACTGCTGGGGACAAGTCTCGCTTAATAAAGCCTGAATCGACTTCATCCCTTCTCGTCTCTCTCGTAAGTCATTGGGCGCTACAAGGGTAAAGTGGTAGCATAGGTAGAGGATTGGTTAACTAACAGAAAGCAGAGAGTGTGGATAAATGGGTGTTTCTCTGGTTGGCAACCTGTAACTAGTGGGGTCCCTCAAGGATCAGTGTTGGGCCCGCAGTTGTTCACAATTTACATAGATGATTTGGAGTTGGGGACCAAGTGCAATGTGTCAAAGTTTGCAGACGACACTAAGATGAGCGGTAAAGCAAAAAGTGCAGAGGATACCGGAAGTCTGCAGAAGGATTTGGATAGGTTAGGTGAATGGGCTAGGGTCTGGCAGATGGAATTCAATGTTGCCAAGTGTGAGGCTATCCATTTTGGGAGGAATAACAGCAGAATGGATTATTATTTAAACGGTAAGATGTTAAAACATGCTGCTGTGCAGAGGGACCTGGGTGTGCTGGTGCACGAGTCGCAAAAAGTTGTTGTGCAGGTGCAACAGGTGATTAAGAAGGCTAATCGAGTTTTGTCTTTCATTGCTAGAGGGATGGAGTTCAAGACTAGTGAGGTTATGCTGCAAATGTATAGGGTATTGGTGAGGCCGCATCTGGAGTATTGTGTTCAGTTTTGGTCTCCTTACCTGAGAAAGGACATATTGGCACTGGAGGGAGTGCAGAGGAGATTCACTAGGTTGATCCCAGAGTTGAGGGGATTAGATTATGACGAGAGGTTGAGTAGACTGGGACTGTACTCATTGGAGTTTAGAAGGATGCGGGGGGATCTTATTGAGACATATAAAATTATGAAGGGAATAGATAGGATAGATGCGGGGCAGGTTGCTTCCACTGGTCGGGGAAAGCAGAACTAGGGGGCATAGCCTCAAAATAAGGGGAGGTAGATTTAGGACGGAGTGTAGGAGGAACTTCTTCACCCAAAGGGTTGTGAATCTATGGAATTCCTTGCCCAGTGAAGCAGTTGAGGCTCCTTCTTTAAACGTTTTTAAGAAAAAGATAGATGCCTTTCTAAAGAATAAAGGGATTTGGGGATATGGTGTACGGGCCGGAGAGTGGAGCTGAGTCCACAAATATCAGCCATGATCTCATTAAATGGCGGAGCAGGCTCGAGGGGCCAAATGGCCTACTCCTGTTCCTCATTCTTATGTTCTTATGACTGCACACCAGAAGGAATGGGGGGAGCTCAAAATTAAGCTCACCACAGCCCCGGTATTGGCGTTCTTCGACACCTCTCGAGACACAAAGTTCTCGACTGATGCCAGCCAGTCCGGCTCCTCTGCAAGGCTGCTGATGCCGGATCGGATTTCTGCTTAGCCCTGCTGGCCTATCGCTCGGCCCCACTAGCCACTGGCCTCTCACCAGCCCAGCCCTCAGGGCCACTGTGCCATCCATTCTTGACCCCACACCCGACTATGTTCCAGTACTGCAAAGGATGCAACAGCAGCGTGCTCAGCAGAAGGTGGCACATGACACTCGGACAACTGATCTTCCTGCCTCGGCGCCTGGAGACAACGTCCACATCCACCTACCAGAAGGTGGCTGGTCGGCAACGCCGAAGTTCTCTGACGCGTGGCTCCCCGCTCGTTCCTGGTTCGCATGCCTGATGGCTCCATTCGCCAGCACAATCACCGGGCTCTTCGCCTGCTTCCGCGCTCGCTACGTGATCATACACCGGTGCCATGCCCTCCTGTTGTTCCTGATGTCGACTTCGTGGAGCTTCCTGCCACCATGCCCATTCCTCTGTCGCCTGTGGCCAGGCCCATTCCTCAGCCGGTGGATCCTGAGCCACCCTTGAGGCGGTCAACCCGAGTTTGTCGCCCACCTACTAGGCTGGACATTTGAGCTTGTTTGAACATTGGACTCACTCAAGTATTATGCCACAATGTTAATATGTTTCTCTTCTTTGTCGTTACAGGAGTTCGTGTTGATGCTTGATGTTTACACTTGTTTTGTTTATGGTACAACCTCGTTGCTATGTTGCACCTGACACCTTCCTATGTAAATAGTTTAGCCTCATGTACATGTTGCAGATATTGCACACACACACATTTAGCTGCACTCAGTGGATGGGCACTGATGGACAGATCAACGGACCAATCAACACACATGCAACATCACAGCCAATCACAAGCAAGAGCACACGCACTATAAAACCGGGAACACCACACTTCCCGGGAATTTCAGCAGGAGACAGCTCAGGGCACAGAGCTCACAGTAAGCCACTCAGACATTCACCATGTGCTGAGTGCCTCTCTAAGATAGTGTTAGGGCTGGGTCCACAGGTTAAAGGGTAATGAATGAACCACAGTAACAAGTTTATAGATGTTGTTATTTACAGTAATAAAACAGAGTTGTACCATCTGCAACCGTGTTGGTTCGTCTGTGTAGCAGAGCACCCAACACGACAGTCAGGACCGGGGAGAAGAACCGGATGGTAGTTGACTACAGTCAGACGATCAACCGGTACATGCTGCTTGATGCGTACCCCTTCCCGCACATATCTGACATGGTCAATCAGATTGGGCAGTATCGAGTCTTCTCTATGGTAGGCTTGAAGTCCGCGTACCACCAGCTCCCTATCTGGCGGGAGGACCGCCAATTCACTGCCTTTGAGGCAGATGGCCGTCTCTTCCATTTTTTCAGGGTCCCCTTCGGCGTCACCAACGGGGTTTCGGTCTTCCAACGAATGATGGACCGAATGGCCGACCAGTGCGGGCTGCGGGCCACGTTCCCGTACTTGGATAATGTTACCATCTGCAGTGTGACCTGCAGGACCATGACGCCAACCTTCAAAAATTGCTCCGCACCACCCGACTCCTTAATTTGGTATATAATAAGGAGAAATGAGTTTTCCGCACAACCCAGCTAGCCATCCTCGGCTATGTCATGGAAAACGGAATCCTAGGGCCTGACCCCGAACGCATGCGCCCCCTCCTGCACCCCTCCCTCCCCCACTGCCCCAAGGCCCTGAAAAGGTGCTTGGGGTTCTTCTCCTACTATGCCCAGTGGGTCCCCAACTACACGGACAAAGCCCGCCCACTCATTAAGTCCACCACTTTTCCCCTGACAGCTAAGGCCCGCCTGGCCTTCAACCGCATCAGATCCGAAATTGCCAAGGCCACGATGCACGGCGTGGACGAATCCATCCCGTTCCAGGTGGAAAGCGATGCGTCTGACTTTGCCCTGGCAGCCACTCTTGACAGGCCTCCCTGTTGCCTTTTTTCCCCGTACCCTCCATGCCTCTGAAATTCGACACTCCTCTGTTGAAAAGGAGGTGCAAGCCATTGTGGAAGCTGTGCGGCACTGGAGGCATTACCTGGCCGGCAGGAGATTCACTCTCCTCACAGACCAACGGTCGGTTGCCTTCATGGTCAACAACACGCAGCGGGGCAAAATTAAGAACGACAAGATTTTGCGGTGGAGGAGCGAGATCTCCACCTATAGCTACGACATCTTGTATCGTCCTGGGAAGCTCCATGAGCCCCCAGATGCCTTGTGCCATGGCACCTGCGCCAACGCGCAGGCTGACCGGTTATGGGCTATCCACAATGACCTCTGTCACCCGGGGATCACCCAGCTTCTGCACTTTGTCAAGGCCCGCAATCTGCCCTACTCCACAGAGGAGGTCAAGGCCATGACCAGGGACTGCCAATTCTGTGCGGAGTGCAAACCGCACTTCTATCGGCAAGACAAGATCCACCTGGTGAAGGCCTCCCGCCCTTTTGAACGCCTCAGTATGGATTTCAAAGGGCCACTCCCCTCCACTGATTGTAACATGTACTTTCTCAACGTTGTTGATGAGTACTCACGTTTTCCTTTCGCCATCCCATGCCCTGACATGACCTCTGCCACAGTCAGCAAAGGCCCTACGCAGCATCTTTACCCTGTTCGGTTATCCCACTTATATTCACAGCGATCGGGGATCCTCATTCATGAGCGATGGGCTGCGTCAGTACCTGCTCAGTAAGGGCATCGCGTCGAGCAGGACTACCAGCTACAACCCCAGGGGAAATGGGCAGGTGGAGAGGGAGAATGCTATGGTCTGGAAGGCCGTCCTTCTGGCCCTATGGTCTAGAAGTCTCCCAGTCGCCCGCTGGCAGGACGTCCTCCCTGACGTGCTCCACTCCATCCGGTCACTTGTGTACTGCCACTAACGAGACCCCTCACAACCGTATATTTGTCTATTCCAGGACGTCGATCTCCGGGGTCTCGCTTCCTACCTGGCTCACGACTCCTGCGCCGGTACACCTCCGGAAGCACGTGAGGAGCCCTAAGGCTGACCCCTTGGTCGAGAGGGTTCACCTCCTCCATGCGAACCCTCAGTACGCAAATGTGACACGGGCGGCAGGACACAGTCTCCCTCAGGGACCTGGCACCCGTGGGTACCCCTGCGCCCACCATCACCTCACCACTTCCTTCTACCTCTTCATCTACTCCATCAACTGGTACCCCTGAGTCCACCATCACCTCACCGCTTCCTTCTACCTCCCCATCTACCCCATCAACTCATCCGGGATCCATTAGCACCGCCCCTGCGCCGTCACCCTGTCCGGGACCCTGTTGTGAAGACGATGTGCTCCCGGAGTCGAAGGTCTCAACGCCAGCGCCTGCACTACGACGTTCACAGCGGACAATACACCCTCCTGTGAGACTGAACCTGTGAGTCCACTTCACCCCCGCCGGAATCTTTTTTAACAAGGGGTGAATGTGGTGAGCCACGTATGGCTGTTGTATATATTATTGCATTTACTCACGGCTGTTGTATATATTATTATATTTACTCACTGTTACTGTTGTCATGTTGATGTTGTTGTTGGCTCCGCCTGTGGCTCCGCCCCTCTGAGAAGGTATATAACCCATCGATCCGGGACAGCCTCTCAGTGCGGGAGAAGCTGCTGGTGGGCACATTCTAGCTGATTAAAACCACAGTTCTTGTTAACTACCCGTTTCGACTGGATTGATTGGTATCAGAAGGAACCCCCCATGAATGTCCTTTTGGGAAGGAAATCTGTTGCCTTATCTGATCTGGACTACATGTGACTCCAGATCCACAGCAATGTGGTTGACTCTTAAATGCCCTCAGAGATGGGCAAGAAATGCTGGCCAGCCAGCGATGCCACATCCCATGAACCAATGTTTTTTTTAAAGTGCCTGACCATATAGTCACTGGTCACAGCCGTGTGTTTACCCCTACCCATGTGATGTGTTAGGCAGGTTGGTTTCGATGTGGACTGCACTTGATGCAGGGAAGCTCAAAACAGACATCTAACACTGGAGAAGATCCAACACTGTTTTATTCAACGATAGAACTAATATACATATTCAGCTGTGGGTCGACACTATACTGAACTGACTGGAGACCTTGTAGTAGCCTGACCAGACTTACTAGCTACTGCATGGTGTTTGCACTTGTTGGCTCGTGGACTCTGACTGTCTCAGTGGCTGGGTCCCGAGAGAGCGGGAAACCTAGTGCCCTCTGGCTTTATAGTGGTAGTGTCCTGTCCGGTGATTGGCTGCACTGTGTTGCATGCTTACTGGTCATCCTGTGTGTCAATCACTGCCTGTCTGCACTTCATTATATACATGAGTGGATATTATGACATCTCTCCCTTTTTTTTTAGATAAATAAATACTAAGGTGTGCATGCATATATGCCTGACTATATACAAAAGATGTCTAAATTAACGTATATACATAGGAAGGTGTTGATAGTGCAGATGCATGGCAAACAAAACAAAATATACAGAGGTTAAATCGATGAAGTCACAAAATGTACAAAAGTTCCGTCTACAGATTCAGTCTTTGTGGTGGGCGACAAATTCTTGTCGATCGCCGCAGAGGTGGATCAGGAGCCACCTGCACGTGGATAGACGGGATCGCTACCATCGCGGTGGTAGCTGGTAGACCGGTGGCCTCGTGGCAGGGTACGTCTCCGGAGGAAGCATCGTAGGCGGCGGGGCACTTCGGTCAGGTAGCGGGCGTGGAACTCTTCGCAGTGCCCGTCTGTTGCGCCGTAGCAGGGAGCCATCAGCATGCGGATAAGGAACGATCTTGGGGCCACTTATTTGATCACGACAGCTGTGGCTGACCAGCCGCCCTCAGGCAACTGGACACGAACATGATCAGTTGGGGTCAGCTCAGGTAGATCCGTGGCATGAGCATTGTATGTGGCCTTCTGTTGTGCCCGTGACTGCTGCATTTTCTGTAAGACCGTGAGGTGGTCAAGGTCTGGAATATGGATGGCTGGAACTGTGGTCCTCAGAGTGCGATTCATGAGCATCTGCGCTGGAGACAACCCAGTGGACAGTGGGGTTGCCCTGTATGCCAGCATCGGCAGGTTGAAGTCGGAGCCTGAGTCTGCAGCTTTGCACAGCTACCGCTTTACAATATGGACCCCTTTCTTGGCCTTCCCGTTTGACTGCGGGTAGTGGGGGCTGGAGGTTACGTGACGGAAGTTGGAGGACTGTGCAAAATCAGACCATTCCTGGCTGTAAAAGCAAGGACTGTTGTCGCTCACTACCGTGAGCGGAATCCCATGCCTGGCAAACATTTCTTTGCAGGCTTTGATTACCGCCTTCGATGTGATGTCGGACAGTTTCACCACTTCTGGGTAACTGGAGAAGTAGTGACCAGGAGTACGTAGTCACGCCCCTTGGCATGGAAAAGGTCTACACCTACTTTGGACCACGGAGAGGTCACGATCTCGTGCTGTTGCAGTGTTTCCTTGGGTTGAGCTGGTTGAAACTTCTGACAGGTAGGGCAGTTGAGGACTGTGTCGGCAATGTCCTGGCTGATGTCCGGCCAATAGACTGCCTCCCGAGCTCTGCGTCGGCATTTCTCGACCCCAAGGTGACCCTCATGGAGTTGGCCCAGCACCATAGCCCGCACACTCTGAGGAATTACGATCCTGTCGAGTTTCAGAAGGATTCCCTCCACCACCGTCAGGTCGTCTTTTACGTTATAAAACTGGGGACATTGTCCCTTCTGCCAGCCATGGGTAAGGTGCTGCATCACACGCTGCAGTAAAGGATCCTTGGCCGTCTCCACACGAATTTGGACCACCCGTTCGTCAGAGGCCGGAAGGTTGGAGGCACACAACTGCACTTGCGCTTCTATGTGGCAGACAAAGTCACTTTGTTCACACGGTGTGGTTAGACCTGGATAGGGCATTTGCAACGATCAGCTCTTTGTCTGGCGTATAGACAAGTTTGAAGTCGTAGCGGCGTAGGTTAAGAAGAATTCGCTGTAACCGAGGCGTCATGTCGTTTAAATCCTTCTGGATTATATGGACTAGAGGCCTGTGGTCCATTTCTACCGTGAATTTTGGCAGGCCGTAAACGTAGTCGTGAAACTTGACTATCCCTGTCAAGAGGCCCAGACACTTCTCAATCTGAGCGTACCATTGCTCAGTGGGCGTCATGGCCCTGGAGGCATACGCCACTGGAGCCTAGGACGAGGAGTCATCTCGCTGAAGGAGCACCGCCCCAATGCCGTCCTGGCTTGCATCAGTCGATATCTTGGTTTCCTTGGTTGGGTCGAAGACCGCTAGAACCGGGGCTGTGGTGAGCTTTGCTTTCAGCTCACGCCATTCCCCTTCATGCGTGGGCAGCCACTGGAATTCCGTCGACTTCTTGACGAGATGGTGGAGGGCCGTGGTGTGGGATGCCATATTGGGAATTAATTTCCCGAGGAAGTAGACCATCCCGAGGAAGCGGAGGACCGCCTTCTTGTCCTCCGGGGTCTTCATGGCGTTGATCGCCGAAATGTTGTCGGCATCTGGCCGCACGCCCTGCTGCGAGATGTGGTCACCCAGGAACTTAATATCTGATTGACCAAATGAGCACTTGGCCCTGTTGAGCTGGAGACCATGGGCGGGATTCTCCGCAAACTGGCGCGATGTCCACTACCCGGCGCCAAAAACGGCGCGGATCACTCCGGCGCCGGGCTGCCCCGAAGGTGCGGAAGTCCCCGCACCTTTAGGGGCCAAGCCCTCACCTTGAGGGGCTAGGCCCGCGCCTGAGCGGTTTCCGCTCCACCGGCTGGCGGGAAAGGCCTTTGGCGCAACGCCAGCCGGCGCCAAAAGGACTTCGCCGGGCGACGCATGCGTGGGATCGTCAGACGCTGCTGATGTCATCCCCGCGCATGCGCAGGGGATGGGGTCTCTTCCGCCTTCGCCATAGTGAAGACCATGGCGAAGGCGGAAGAAAGAGTGCCCCCACGGCACAGGCCCGCCCGCCAATCGGTGGACCCCGATCGCGGGCCAGGCCACCGTGGGAGCACCCCCCGGGGTCAGATCGCCCCGCCCCCTCCCCCCCCCCCCCCCCCCCACAGGACCCCTGTGCCCGCCCGCGCCGCCTTGTCCTGCTGTTCACAAGGTGGTTTAATCCAGGCCGGCTGGGGAGGGTTGACAGCCGCGGGACTTCGGCCCATCACGGGCCGGACAATCGCCGGGGGTGGGCCCGCTGACCGGCGCGATTCCCGCCGATCGGCGTGGCGCGATTCCCGCCCCCGCCAAATCTCTGGTGGCGGAGAATATGGGACACGGCGGGGACGGGATTCATGCCAGCCCCCGGCGATTCTCCGACCCGGTGGGGGGGGGGTTGGAGAATTGCGCCCCATGTTCGTGAATTCTCTGGAATATCTTCTTGAGACGAGCGATGTGTTCCTGGGGCGTTGTGGACCAGATAATTACGTCATCAACGTATACTCGTACTCCCTCGGTGACCTCCATCATGTGCTCCATGATGCGGTGAAGTACTTCGGAGGCAGATATGATCCCAAAAGGCATCCGGTTGTAGCAATAGCGACCGAATGGGGTGTTGAACGTGCACAGCTTGTGACTGGACGCGTCCAGCTGTATTTGCCAAAAACACTTGGAGGCATCCAGCTTAGTAAAGAATTTGGCATGAGCCATCTCACTGGTCAACTCTTCATGTTTTGGTATCGGGTAATGCTCCCGCTGATGATGTTGCGGTTTAGATCCTTAGGGTCAATGCAAATGCGAAGCTCCCCTGACGGCTTCTTTACGCAGACCATGGAGCTGACCCAGTCTGTTGGCTCTGTGACCTTCGATATGATGCCCTGGTCTTGGTGGTCCTGTAATTGCTTCTTCAGACGATCCTTGAGGGGTGCCAGCACCCGGCGTGGTGCATGAATTACAGGGGTGGCGTTCGGCTTGAGCAGGATTTTATATTGGTATGGGAGCGTGCCCATTTCATCGAATACGCTGTGGTACTGCGTGATAATGTTATCTATGTTGGCTTGGCTTGCAAGTTTCCATTAGGCGAGGCCATCGCTAGTGATGATGATATGGTGTGGACTCGCTGAACCAGGTTCAGGAGCTTGCAGGCTCGAGCACCGAGCAGGGACGCTCTGTCAGGCCTGACGATTTCAAACCGCAGTGTTGCCTTGATCACCTTGTTGGGTACCCCTAGTTGACAGGAGTCACTGGCAGCTATGGCATTGCCATTGTAGTCAAGGAGCTGGCAGGCTGGTGGAAGAATGCTTGGTCTGGCGCGGATGGTGTCGAGGTCGGATTTTGAGATGATGCTCGCTGATGCGCCGGTGTCCAGTTTAAATCGGATGCGAGCCTTGTTAACTGTGAGGACAGCACACCACTCATCGTCGGGATCCACACTGAGGATCGAGAGGCATTTTGCCATTGTGGTGGAAGGCAGCGCATGTGTAATTATGATGCCCACCCGGTATGGGGACTTGAGGCACTCAGCATCAGGGTCTGTTGGGCTGTCGAGATAGGAATCTGGCATGCCTTGTTGTATTGAGCGGACACTTCTGCGCCGCACCTGGGATCGCTGGCTGCTGAGCGGTGGAACAGATCTGCAGAGGGCTGCGTAGTGGCCAAGCTTGCCACACTGTAGACACCGGCGTCCTTTTGCCAGACATTGCTGCTTTAAATGGGTGGATCCACAATTCCGACACATTATGACCCTGACGTCAGCGCGATCTGTGCACCATCGCGCATGCGCAGTGCGGTCGGTCGACGTATGCACCTGTGCAGTCGGGTTGTCGGGCTCGTTGTCCACTCGGTCGTGGCGCGCATGCGCAGGGACCCGGGAAAAGCGCGCAAAATGGCCACTCCTCGATGTTCAGGCCCTGCCTTTGTGCAATGGCCTGCACCCGTTCCGCCTCGTGGGAGGCCAGCTTTGCAGTTTCTGCCGCCCTGATGTGGGAGTAACGATTCTTAGCATGCTCATGGACAACGCACGTCTCGATAGCGACAGAGAGGGTCAACTGTTTGACTTTCAGGAGCTGCTGACGAAGGGAGTCGGAGTGGACCCCGAAAACGATCTGATCCCGGATCATGGAATCAGCCGTCGAGTCATAGTTACATGACTGCGCTAGGATGCGGAGATGGGTCACGAAGGACTGAAAAGGTTCATCCTTACCCTGAAGCCTCTGCTGGAAAATGTACCGTTCAAAGCTCTCATTCACCTCAATGTCGCAGTGGCTGTCAAACTTCAGCAGGACTGTTTTGAATTTTGTTTTTTCTTCGCCGTCAGCGAACGTAAGGGAGTTGTAGATGTGGATGGTGTGGTCCCCCGCGGTGGAGAGAAATAGCGCGATCTTCCTGGCATCCGATGCTGCTTCGAGGTCAGAGGCCTCATGTACAAGAGGAACTTTTGCTTGAGGATTTTCCAATTGCCGCCGAGGTTGCTGGAGCGGCGGAGGAGGCTGGATGTTTTCCATTTCACCGGGTGGCTGCTTGCTGGTCAATGCTGATTCACTCGAGGTAGGTCCGTCATGATCTGTAGCACTCTGGTACCATGATGTGTTAGGCAGGTAGGTTCGATGTGAACTGCACACATTGCAGGGAAGCTAGAAACAGACGTCTAACACTGGAGAAGATCCAACACTGTTTTATTCAACGATAGAATTGATATACATATTCAGCTGTGGGTCGACACTATACTGAACTGACTGGAGACCTTGTAGTAGCCTGACCAGACTTACTAGCTACCGCATGGTGTTTGCACTTGCTAGCTCGTGGACTCTGTGATGCACGATCAATTGTACAAAGACTCAGGTTGAATACAACAGTGGCTTTATTGCAGTAAGATGTGTGGCCTCCCACAGCAGCTGTCAAAATGTCTGCAGAATAGAGGACACACATATTTATACTCCTACTGGGCGGAGCCAGCAGGCAGGGGCTACCGGCAAACCTGTAGTACAGGTCCAACCTTACATCACGTAATACAGGTGTAACAGTGGTTTACCACATTCACCCCCTTTTAAAGATTAGGCCGGCGGGGGTGGTGGAGAACTATATACAGTAGTGAATTTATGTACAGTGTTTTATTAGGAGAAAAAACAAATGTCTTTTGAAAGTCCGTTGCCAGTTAGAGATTCAACCGGTCTGGTGCCTTGACGTTCCACTGGGAGCGACGTAGCGGTGGCGGCGATGTCGATGCTGGCGACGTCGGTGCTGGCCTGATGTCGGGTGACCCCGGGAGCGTGCCAAAATACTCTTCATCCTCCTGCGTGGGCAGGGGAAGGAGGGGTGGTCCTGGTGGGGTTAATGTTGGGAGCGCTGGGGGAGGGGAGGGTGGCGCCAGGCCGGGGAAGTGTGTATGAGTGGAACCTGCTGGTGCCAGGTCCCTGAGGGAGACAGTATCTTGACAGCCGTTGGGGTACACCACATAGACATACTGGGGGTTGGCATGGAGCAAGTGCACCCTATCCACCAACGGGTCCGCCTTGTGGAGTCGGACGTGCCTACGGAGCAGGACCGGTCCTGGAGCTGCGAGCCAAGTCGGGAACGACACCCTGGATATGGACTTCCTGGGGAAGGCAAAAAGACGTTCATGGGGTGTGTTATTCGTAGCGGTGCACAGTAGTGACTGAATGGAGTGTAGTGCATCAGGGAGGACCTCCTGCCTGTGAGAGGCTGGGAGGTTCCTGGACCGTAGGGCCAGTTGGACGGCCCTCCAAACCGTCCCGTTCTCCCTCTCTACCTGCCCGTTTCCAGGGGGTTATAGCTGGTCGGCCTGCTGGAGGCAATACCCCTGCTGAGCAGGAACTGACGCAGCTCATCACTCATGAATAAGGATCCCCTGTCACTGTGGATGTAGGCGGGGAAACCGAACAGAGCGAAGATTGTGTTTAGGGCTTTGATGACGGTGGCAGACGTCATATCGGGGCATGGGATGGCAAAGGGGAATCTGGAGTACTCGTCAACCACACTGATAATATACGTGTTTCGGTCGGTGGAGGGGAGGGGCCCTTTGAAATCCACGTTGAGGCGTTCAAAGGGGTGGGAAGCCTTCACCAGACACGCACGGTCTGGCCGGTAGAAGTGCAGCTTGCACTCCGCACAGACCTGGCAGTCCCTGGTGACTGTCCTTACTTCCTCGACGGAGTAGGGCAGATTGCGAGACTTGACAAGATGGTATAATTGTGTGACCCCTGGGTGACAAAGCTGTCGTGCAGGGCCCGGAGTCGGTCTACTTGTGCGCTGGCACATGTACCTCGGGATAGGTCGTCTGGGGGCTCGTTGAGTTTACTGGGGCGATACAAAATCTTGTCATTATAGGTGGAGAGCTCGATTCTCCACCGTAAGATTTTATCGTTTTTGATCTTGCCCCGTTGCGTGTTGTTAAACATGAAGGATACCGGCCGTTGGTCAGTGAGGAGAGTGAATCTCTTACCGGCCAGGTAATGCCTTCAATGCCGCACAGCTTCAACTATAGCTTGGGCCTCTTTTTTGACGGACGAGTGCCGAATGTCTGAGGCACGAAGGGTGCGGGAAAAGAATGCCACGGGTCTGCCTGCCTGATTGAGGGTGCCGGCAAGTGCGACGTAAGATGCGTCGCTTTCTACTTGAAAGGGCAGTGTCTCGTCTACTGCGTGCATCCCGGCCTTAGCTATATCAGCTCTGATACGGCCGAAGGCCTGTTGTGCCTCGGCCATAAGGGGAAAGTGGATGGACTGAATGAGTGGGCGGGCCTTGTCCGCATAGTTTGGGACCCACTGGGCGTAGTATGATAAGAACCCCAGGCAGCGTTTGAGGGCCTTGGGGCAGTGGGGGAGGGGGAGTTCCATGAGGGGGTGCATGCGGTTGGGATTGGGCCCCAGAACTCCGTTCTGGACCACGTAGCCAAGGATGGCTAAGCAGGTTGTGCTGAACACTCACTTCTCCTTGTTGTAGGTGAGGTTGAGGAGAGTGGCAGTGTGGAGGAATTTGGCGAGTTTGGCATCATGGTCCTGCTGGTCATGGCCGCAGATGGTGACGTTGTCTAGGTACGGGAAGGTGGCCCGCAAGCCGTATCAGTCGACCATTCGGTCCATCTCCCTTTGGAAGACCGAGACCCCCGTTAGTGACGCCGAAGGGAACTCTGAGGAAGTGGTAGAGGCGACCGTCCGCCTTGAAGGCCGTGTATGGACGGTCCGATTTACGAATGGGGAGCTGGTGGTAGGCGGATTTGAGGTCTATCATTGAGAAGACCCGGTACTGTGCAATCTGATTGACCATATCAGATATGCGTGGGAGGGGGCACGCGTCGAGCTGCGTGTACCGATTGATGGTCTGGCTGTAGTCCACGACCATTCTGTGTTTCTCCCCAGTTTTAACGACTACCACTTGGGCTCTCCAGGGGCTGTTGCTGGTCTCGATGATGCCTTCCCAAAGCAACCGCTGGACCTCGGACCTGATGAAGGTCTTGTCCTGAGTGCTGTACCGTCTGCTCCTGGTGGCAACGAGTTTGCAATCTGAGGTTAGATTGGCAAAGAGGGAGGGTGGGCCGACCTTTAGGGTCGCGTGGCCGCACACAGTGAGGGGTGGTAGGGGCCCACCAAATTTGAGGGTAAGGCTCTGGAGATTGCACTGGAAGTCCAGGCCTAGTAGTAGTGCAGCGCAGAGATTAGGAAGGACATAGAGGCGGAAGCCGCTGAATTCTACGCCCTGGACCGTGAGAGTGACCCTGCAGAACCCCCGGATCGCGACGGAATGGGATCCGGAGGCCAGGGAGATTATTTGATTGGCGGGGAGGGAGCAGCGCCATACCGTATCCGGGTGGATGAAGCTTTCGGTGCTCGCGGAGTCCAGCAGGTAAGAGGTCATGTGGCCATTGATTTTCACACTTGTCGAAGCGGTAGCCAGGTTGTGCGGACGAGACTGGTCGATCGTCACTGAGGTGAGCTGCGGTCGGTCGTCGCTGGCGTCAGAAGATGGAGAGCGTGGGGGACCCAGGTCATGGAATGTTGTCAGTGTCCATGCCCCGTGGGGAAGACAAGATGACGGCACCTGAAGATCCTGCGGGGGACAGAATTGCGGTGCCCATGGGCCGCACGTTGCGGGGGCAGGACAAGATGGCGGCGCCCATGGGCCGCACGTTACAGGGGCTGGACAAGATGGCGGCACCCATGGGCCGCACGTGGACTGAGGAGGGGATGATGCGGCGCCCACTGGCCGCATGTGACCCCGGGAGGCGAAGATGGCGGCGCCCACTGGCTGCGCGTGGTCCTGGGAGGTGAAAATGGCGGTGCCCATGGCCACTCGTGGTCCAGGACGAAGATGGCGGCACCCATTGTGTGTAGGTCAGGGGGGAGGGGGCGATAGCGTCGACTGCGTGGGCCTGGCACACCGCGGCGAAGTGCTCCTTTTTGCCGCAAGCCTTGTAAATGGCAGCGCCGGTCAGGCAGCGTAGGCAGGGGTGCTTCTGCTGGCCGCAGAAGTAACATCGGGGACACCCAGGGTGCGCGGGCTGGCGTGTGGTGCAGGCGTACTGGCTGGGTAAGGCCCCCGCTGGGGCGGCCGTCTGTGGGGTTCCCGAGGGATAGGAGGGGTGGGCCGCGCGGCCAGAGGGGTAGGCCTGAGCATTACGTGAGACGACCGTCATGGAGATTGCTAGCTTTTTAGTCTCTGCTAGGTTGAGCGTGGCCCCTTCCAGCAGTCTTTGGCATATGAGGTCCGACCCAATCCCCGTTACAAATGCATCGTGCATAAAAAGGTTGGAATGTTCGGTGGCCGTAACGGCCTGACAGTCACAGTCCCGGACGAGCGGGATTAGGGCCCGCCAGAAGTCTTCTATGGACTCACCAGGGAGTTGAGACGAGTGGCGAGTACATGCCTGGCGAAGAGTGTGTTCGCTTTCTGTGCGTAGTTTTCTTTGAGGAGCGCCATGGCGTCTGCGTAGGTCGGGGCGTCCTGGATCAGCGGGAACACGTTGGAGCTCAACCTTGAGTACAGGATCTGTATCTTCTGAGCCTCCGTCGGAGGGGTGGTCGCTGAGTTGATATAGGCCTCGAAGCAAACTAGCCAGTGATTAAAGTCCTTTTTGGCGTCGCTTGATTGAGGATCCAGCTGCAGGCGATCTGGTTTGATTTGGAGGCGAAATGGCTGCTGAATAGAGGGGACACATATTTATATTCCTACTGGGCGAAGCCAGCAGGCAGGGGCTACCGGCGAACCTGTAGTACAGATCCTACCTTACATCACCTAATACTGGTGTAACAGTGGTTTACCACACTCTGACTGTCTCAGTGGCTGGGTCCCGAGAGAGCGGGAAACCTAGTGCCCTCTGGCTTTATAGTGGTAGTGGCCTGTCCGGTGATTGGCTGCACTGTGCTGTGTGCTTACTGGTCATCCTGTGTATCAATCACTGCCTGTCTGCATCTCATTATATGCATGAGTGGATATTATGACACCATGATTGCTAATATGGATGTGGCGGAGATGATGTGCAGGCGGACTTTACAACCATGCTGGCAGCCTCCTGTTGCAAGTTGTGTGCAATCTTTGACAAGAATGAAGGGAGTGAATTAGTGATGTTCTTGAGGTGGTTGGAGAATTTTCACCCCCTGGCCAAATAGTTCATATGTAGTAATGTGAACATGAGAGAAGTGCAGTGTGGTGTAGCGTTTGTAGAATGTAAAGGGGAGTATTATCTGTACAGCAGCTGGAACTGTGGGCAGAGCATTAGGTAATCTTCTTACCTTGATAGCTGAGGCCATTGAACTTCTTTCGGCTTTGCAGCTGTGCCCTGGGAGCTATGCTCCTTGCATCAACCAAATGTGTCCAAATGGAAATTGTTTTGTGCCCCTGATCACAAAGTTGCGATGCAAGTGTTGCTGTTTCCCTTGAAGCAGAGAGAGACGACTCCCTGAGAAGAGTAGGTACCGGTATTTGAAATGATGATTTGTCCTGACGTTCTATCATTGTGAAATGCAACAAAGCTGATAATTTGTGGAGTGTAAATTCACATTAAACTCCAATAGAGATGGATATATTTGTGATTCACTTTTATGTCTAAATTAATCCTATAGCACCAAAGATATGGCATTAATTTTAGCTTGTAACATTACTAATGTGTCACTCTCTGGAAGGACTATTATTAGCGAATGACTCCATTTCCTTTAATTACGGGGATAACATTGAAACTCCAAAGCTAGAGTAATGGAATTGTAACTACTGTACCAAGGTATATTGTAGATTATTTTATTTTTGAATTGTTTGCTTTGTCAGAATTTGATGATTTACACGGTGCCAGAATTGATCTCAAAAATAGTTATGGGTCAGATACAGGGCAATTCTCATCCCCTTCAAATAAGATGACTGAATTTAACTTATTCAGAAAACAAAAGCAATGTCCAGTAGGGACGAAATTCTCCGGTATCAGCGCGATGTCCACCGACCGGCACCAAAAACTGCGCAAATCAGTCCGGCATCGCACCGCCCCAAAGGTGCGGAATCCTCTGCATCTTGACCGGCCGAGCCCTAACCTTGAGGGGCTAGGCCCGTGCCGGAATGATTTCCGCCCCGCCAGCTGGCGGGAAAGGCCTTTGGTACCCCGCCAGCTGACACGGAAATGACATTGCCGGGTGGCGCATGCGCGGGAGCGTCAGCAGCCGCTCACGGCATCCCCGCGCATGCGCAGTGGAGGGAGTCTCTTCTGCCTCCGCCATGGTGGAGACCGTGGCGAAGACGGAAGGAAAAGAGTGCCCCCACGGCACAAGCCCGTCCGCGGATCGGTGGACCCCGATCGCGGGCCAGGCCACCGTGGGGGCACACCCCGGGGCCAGATCGCCCCGCGCCCCCCCCCAGGACCCCGGAGCCCGCCCACGCCGCCTTGTCCCGCCGTTAAGAGAGGTGGTTTAATCCACGCCGGTGGGACAGGCATTCTAGCAGCGGGACTTCGGCCCATCTGGGCCGGAGAATCGCAGGGTGGTGGCCCGCCAACCGGCGCGGCGCGATTCCCGCCCCCGCCGAATCTCCGGTGCCGGAGACTTCAGCAACCGGCGGGGGCGGGATTCACGCCAGCCCCCGGCGATTCTCCGACCCCCCGCCCCAGATATATAAATAACAGCTTGATTTAGGGTTAGAAACAGATCCATTTGCAAATTTCTTTGTTTTTTCACACATAATTCGGTATGCAGGGATTCATTTTAGGTAGCCTACATAAAATAGCCATAACCTTGGTCACCAGCTGTCCTTTCCTGTACAAACATTGTTGGGGAGCCTTTGAACCACCTTCACAATGCTGTTCAAGTCTTAATAACTGGAAATAGTCTACAAAATTTTGTTTTCTACGCAAATAAAAATGAGGTGTTTTCAAAGTGGAAAAACATTTGGTCACCAATCTCCTTTTTTCAAAAAAGCTAATATAAAGATATCAAGATATAAACCTTAAAAAAGCAAGGTGACCATGAATAAGTTGTTTCTATCTATCTGCAAATCTGCCCCCCCAACAAAGCTTATCAAGATCGGCCCACCCCTCCCCACTGCCTCGACTGTGAGAGAAGGCCAGTGTATTGATGCTTTGTCTCCAGTTACTTGGAGATGGACAGACAACTCGGAGGGCACAGATTTAAGATAACTACCAAAAGAAGCAACAGAAAGGTGAGGAAAAACTACCGTGTGCAGTGAATGGTTCGCATCTGGAATACACTGCCTGAGTGTGGTGCAGGCAAGTTCAATCGAGGCATCCAAGAGGGAAAATTGGATTATTATCTGAAAAGGAGCATGTACAGGCAGGGGGCAGCTCCTGTTGAATTGCTCCTTCATACAGCCAACACAGACACCACAGACAAATTGGTGTTTTCTGTGCTGTAACCATTCCATAATTCGAAGAGAGAACCTTTGTAAGCAACATAATGCTGTAGTAGAAAAAATTATGACACATAACTTCTAAAAATATTATTTTAATTTACATCTACTGCTAATATTCATTGTACTGGAGACAATTTGCCCTGTGCTGCTTTTTCTATTTTCCTGATGGGCTGAGGAAATATTAATTGGCTCGACATAATTATCAGTTGCAGAAATTATAGGCAATTCTTTTTGGTGTTGCTAACCTGCTGGTAGTATGGCGTTTTATAATATGACAATTACATTTTTTTAAATTGCTGAAAGGTTTTCTGTCACATTCTTGGTTTGCTAGCATTGGCATGCATCACTGGTAAGCAACAGATCTGTTTTCGTGAATCCCTTTTCATTTTTGGGGCAGTGGTTTCTGTCATTATCTACTAAGTACTAAATGAATTATTTGTGTGGAATAATGACTTTGCAAAATCTAAAATATGTAAACAGTTTAACAAACCATCTACTTAACGATGCTGTCAAAAAGAATGGACAGTAAGCTGTTTTTGCAGTAATGGACAGAAGTGGGATGAGTAATGCACAGAGGTCAGATTAGAAATGTGGGTGTCGCTGGCTAGGCCAGCATTTTGCTGCCCATCTGTAATTACCCTTGAACCGTTGCAGTCTGTGGTGTAGGTACACCCACAGTGCTGTTAGGAAGGTAATCTATATTGTTTGGTGCACACTGTGCTTCAGGGCTGAGGACTGCAGCCCCTGGCATGCCTTGGAATCCAATGTGGAGCATGGTGGGGAGACGAGCCACACATGCATGGTTCCAGTTTTCATCTGACAGTCGTGGGGGCAGCAACAGCATGAGGCTGACTGGCTTGGCCAGTCTGACAGCAGCGCACATGTGGAAAAAAGATGCCATGGAAAACTACAACGTTGGGACTGGCTGCAGCACAAAATATTAGTTCACGTTCCAGTCGGAAGCAAGCAGAGATGGTCAGCTCCATACAGCTGAGGACACCTGTTGGCTGAGGTGGCTGGGGTAATGAGGTACCCTCAATAACGACGCTTAGAGTGTAAACGGTAAAGAAGGCTTTATTAGACTAAGAACTATGCTAGAGCTGAGACATGTGCTGACTGCTGCACAGCCCATGAGGCAGCCCTTTATGTATGGCTCACAGATGAGCGAAGCCAGAGGCGGAGTCCCCAGGGTTCCAAGCCCGGTCTTAAAGGGGACATCACCTTACATGATGATAAGGCAGTAACCGTTCATCACAGGTAATGGGCACTGCCAGGGTGCCAGATTTTTTTTGGGGGGGTGGAAGAGGTCAGGGATCGCTTTGGGGCCTCTGAGATCGGGGCGTCATTTAAAAATGGCGATCCAATCTCTTGTTACGCTGGGAGTTCCGGCGACGAGTGTTGTAACTAAATGCGCGCAGTATACAGAACAAGGTAAATGAGCTTGTTGCGCACATTGAAATTGGCCGGTACGATGCTGTGGGCATCACAGAGACGTGGCTGCAAGGGGATCAGGGCTGTGATCTAACTATCCCAAGATATATGTCCTATCGAAAGGACAGGCAGATGGGCAAAGGAGGAGGGGTTGCATTGGTTGTAAGGAATGAAATTAATTCGACAGCAAGAAATTATATAGGATCAGAAGGCATAGAATCTCTGTGGGTTGAGTTGAGGAATCGCAATGGTAAAACGACCCTGATGGGAGTTATGTCAGGCCCCTTAGCAATAGTCAGGATGTGGGGCAGAAAATAAATCAGGATATCGAAAAGGCATGTAAAAAAGGCAATATTACAATAATCATGGAGGACTTCAATATGCAGGTGGACTGGAAAAATCAGATTGGTAGTGGCTCCCAAGAAAAGACATTTGTGGAATGTCTAAGATGGATTTTTGGAGCAGCTTGTGACAGAGCCTACCAGGGAACAGGCAATTCTGGATTTGGTGATGTGTAATGAGGCAGATTTGATTAGGGAACTAAAGGTGAAGGAACCCTGAGGGAGCAGAGACCACAATATGATAGAATTTACCCTGCAGTTTGAGAGGGAGAAGCTGCATTCAGATGTAACGGTATTATAATTAAATAAGGGTAACTACAAAGACATGAGGGAGGAGCTGACCAGAGTTGATTGGAAAAGGAGCCTAGCAGGGAAGACAGTAGAACAGCAATGGCAGGAGTTTTTTGGGGTTATTCGGGAGGCACAACAGAATTCATCTGAAGGAGGAGGAGCTAAGGGGAGGGCAAGGCATCCAAGGCTGACGAGGGATGTCAAGGACAACATAAAGGAAAAACCATACAAAGTGGTGAGGATTAGTGGGAAACCTTTAAAAGTGAGCAGAGGACAACTAAAAAAGCAATAAGGGGGGAGAAGGTGAAATATGTGCAACTAGCTAGTAATATAAAGGAAGATAGGAAGAGTTTTTTTCAATATATACAAGTGAAGACAGAGGCAAAAATAGACATTGGACCACTGGAAAATGTGGCTGGAGAAATAATAATTAAACAAAGAAATGGCAGAGGAACTAAATAGTTCCCGTATGGCCTCCCTAAACAGGTGCCGGAATGTGGCGACTAGGGGCTTTTCACGGTAACTTCATTGAAGCTTACTCATGACAATAAGTGATTATTATTATTATTTGTTACATTGCATTAGTCTTCACGGTGGAAGACACCAGTGGGATGCCAGAGCTCCAGGAGTAACAGGGGGCCGAGGTGAGTGCAGTGCCCATCACTAAGCCTACTTGTGACAATAAGCAATTTTCATTTCATTTTCATTTCATTTCATAAGGAAATGAAAAATGAAAATCGCTTATTGTCACGAGTAGGCTTCAATGAAGCTACTGTGAAAAGCCCCTAGTCGCCACATTCCGGCGCCTGTTCGGGGAGGCTGGTACGGGAATTGAACCGTGCTGCTGACCTGCCTTGGTCTGCTTTAAAAGCCAGCAATTTAGCCCAGTGTGCTAAACCAGCACACTGGAGAAGGTTCTGGGGAAACTGAAAGGTCTGAAGATGATTGTTGATGTCTGGGTGGGTAACTGAGAAATTTTGTGGGATCAGTCTTGAGTGCCTGCCATTCAACATGCAGTTTGTGGTGTATTTAACCAATTTGCTTGGTAATTTATGTTTGTCTCATAACTCTGCATATTAGAGAACAAGATTGGTCTTGATTGTTTGCTTTGCTGACTTTTGTTTAGTAATTTGTTTTTTGTTTCGGAACAATGGAATTGTATGGATTCATTCTCTTAGTAGGAATTTCAACTTTTACTGACTTTACAACAAATGTTACTGGTCCCTAACTGGATCAGAACAAAATTTGGAGGTGGTCGGGGGCTTGTGATCTGGTCTGGTATCATAGCCCACTGCTTCCTCTCAAAGTTAGATCTACTACTGCAGGAAAAATAGACGAGGGGCGGGATTTGTTCTCCTGCCAGAGCTGAATTGCAATAGCTTTCCGATCCCCTTGCAGTCGTAAAGCGAGATGTAATTCAGTGTTTGACGTGGAATAAGAGGGATTCCCGGGAATCTCAATATCGGGCCGCCATCTTGTGGGTGACCCAATTGTGGAGCCCCACGGCCTGCATCCCCCCCCACCACCACACAGCAGTCTCCCACCCCCAGATCCCCAAGCACGGGGCGGTGACCCGACCTTTCTCCGCCCCCTCTCAGGGACCCTTGTAATAGGGGGAATCCCCACAGGGACCCCTGTCTGGAAGCAAGAGAGCTGTCCAGACAGACTGTGGGACGCTTTATAGCTGTAATGCTTACCTTGCAGCTCCATGTTTGTATTCCTTGAAGGAGAGCACCTGTGCCTGCGTCTGGTTCCCATAGATGCACTGTCTGCATATTATTTCTTTTCAAATAATCATCTAATACTCTCTTGAAAGCTTCAGTTGAATCACTTTCGGCAGTGCATTCCAGACCCGAACCACTTGGTGTGAAAATGTTTTCTTCTCCCGTCACATTTGCTTTTTTTGCAAACCACTTTCAATTTCTGCCCTCTCATTCTTGATCCTTTTACAAGCGGGAACAGTGTCTCCCTATCCACGGTCCATCCCCCTCATGATTTCGAACATCTCTTATCAAATCTCCTCTTAGCCTTCTTTTCTACTAGGAGCTCAGACCCAATCACTCCAATCTATCCTCGCAACTGAGGTTTCTCATTCCTGGAACCATTTTTGGAAACCTCTTCTGTACTCTCTCCAATGTGTTCACATCCTTCCTATAGTGTGACATCCAGAACTGTGCACAATATTCTAGCTGAGGTCTAATCAGTGTCTTGTATAAGTTCTGCATAACCTCCTTACTGTATGCCCCTATTAATAAAGCTCAGAATACTAGATGATTTATTAACTGCTCTCTCCGCCTATCCTGCCACCTTTAGTGATCTATGCACATATACATCCAGAATTTAATTTGTTTCATTGAGATTGCCTCTAAACCCTAAGAATGTAGAAACGTAGAATGGTTACTGAACAAAAGGAGGTCATTTGGCCTGCCTATTCCATGTAGCTGTGTAAATTTATTCTCTTGAGATGATGATCCAATTCTCTATTGAAAGCCAGGATCAAATCTACCTCGGGCAGTGCATTCCAATCCTAAGCACATCATAAAATAATTTTCCTCCATGTCACCATTGTTTTTTTGAATATAGGCCTAGACTACTTGGTCTCCTGGGAATCGGTTTAGTCAGTTTGCACTCTCTCTAAGACAATTGCATCCTTCCTTGGATAAGATTTTGTGTATGCTCTTGAAAATTCTCCTGGTTTTATTGACAAAAGCAGAAGCCTTTCAATTTTGTGGGCACAGCCCACTCACATTTGATCACCTTGAGAAATCTCAATCATAATAACCATAACTATAGTGTTTCCTTAGTTAGCAGCAGCAGCATTTATAAATTGATAAAATCTATTCTTGTATTTCGTGTTTTGGGACCAATTCCACGCTGGTAGTTGATGACAGCCCCGTCCACAACCCCTAGCACTGAGCAGGACAAAGGCAGTGATTGCATGAGAACACCATCATTTAAAGGTTCCCCTCCAAGCCTTGCACCATCCGACCATTCTTTCATTGGCACCAGGACAAAGTCCTAGAGCTCATCCCCACCCACCCACTAACCACTACACCACATGGATTGCAGCTCACCACCACCTCCTCGAGGACAATTGGGGATGGGTAATAAATGCCAGCCAAGTCAGTGATACCCACATTCCATTAAATAATTTTTAAAATGCGCATTGAGCATTATTGGCTTGTACTACCATAGCGTTCACCTGCTGAGGGAGCGAATGTTTCTGAGGGCCTGTGCATTTGGAATGTACTATGCTCATTTGAGGTCTTGAAAATAAACTCCTGATCTAATTATGCAGCTACAATGCTTGAACTGTGCTGCTCTTAATTCACATTTAGCCATTTTAAAACAAACACTTCAGTGAAGCATAAAATATGGTAGGGTGTGAAAGGAGGGTTTATCAACAATCTGCCCCATTTATACTGCACAGGTTAGGTTAAAATCAGGGTTTCAGATTAAAATGGCAGAATCCAGAGTACACCTTCAATATCTTGTTATGATCTATTCAAATGATTGTTGAGAAAGGTTATGTTTGGTTAGATTTGTCTATTCATTGTACCTAATGTGATTTTGAAGTTTGTTTCCTCACAGACAGGTAGGAATTGCAATAGGTCATTTGAGAAAACTTGTTTTTGTGACATTCAATTCAAAATGTTTTGTTCCAGAGAGAGAAAATTTAGCATTGTGCAACATGTGTGTTTATTTGTTCAGGTTTCTTTTCACCCTGGTTTTATGACTAGGCAGAATAAAAGCAAAATGTGTGAGTATACAGGATGTAGAACTGCTGAAGGATTGAAATAGATTCTCTGGATACATTGCTTTCATGTTCCCTTGCCCAGTCTCAAATTGTTGGAACCCTATGTACACTGTCAATGCACAGAATGTTTACTATCCCTGAAGCCGTGAGAATCTTTTTGGTTTCTTGCAAGGTCAACTGTAACTGTCTGTTCCTTTCCAACGTCACATTTTGGTTATTGATGATGTCCTTTTACAGTACTTGTTTTGCATCGTGTCACTTTTTCCCCTCAGTATAAGTGTTGGAAGGTTTAGCATGCTGATTATCAGCCTAAACGCTCCTCCTGTAGCCCACAAGTCCTGGAATGGAACTTCAAGCTGGAGCCTCTGGCCCAGAGACAGGAGCACTCCCACAAGATGTCCCCTTTTATAGTATTGAGTGGGTAACCTTGAGCAGAGCTATTTTGTTTGAATAAATCTTAATTCCATAAATTTAATTTTGGAAAAGGAATGTTATTTTTGAGATTCCTCTACTGGATATGTTTTACTTATTTAAAGCCAATAATCCTGAATACCTGATGTATACTCTAATGTGTTTACATTAAACAGTTTCCCACTGTTTTCAGTGAACTTTATCTGCTATTATTCTGCATATCATGAGTCATTTTCTCCCCACCCAAAAAAAGAGTAACTCCTATTTCATAGGACTATTATAAAACAAACACATCGGGCAGGTTTCTCTGGTCCGCCAACTGCATGTTCCTCAGCAGCTCGCCCTCACCAGCAGCGGAATTCTCCATTCCTGCCACCTGCCAATGGGATTTCCCATTGTGACCACCCCATGCCATTTGGAAACCTGCAGTTGTGGGTGCGCTGCTGGCCGAACAGAGAATCCCGGCCATTGTGTATGATTCAACCAAAGATTAAGTGCTAATTTGGATGAGTTTGATGGGGTATTCCTCGTCGGATGTTTGGCTGAGATCCACACTGCTATTCAACCACACTTAAGTCATTTTGGGGGGCCTTGGGGAGTTTCTCCCTGATCAAGCCCACATTTAGAAATGTTTTCATCGCTGGGGAGCTGAATTCGCCTGCAAGACCGGCTCCTCCGAGATCGAGCCAGCATTATGAAAGTGTGCCCCGATCTCCAAGTGATCTTGAGGGTGTCCCCCCCCACACACACATGGGCTTACCCCACACACTCCCAAGAGAGGACACCCTGCTATGGGGTCACTGAGGGGCCCCCTTTTCAGGTCTCTTCCCCCCCTCCCCCCAGCCTTTGAGGCCTTTTCATACCTGCTCTCCACCCCTCCCATCCTTCATACCCCTCTCATCCGACCCCCCCCCCCCCCCCCCACCTTCATGGGCATAGGCACCTTGGCAGTGCCCCTGCCAGTGCCACCTGGGCATCTTGACAGTGCCAATATGGTAGTGCCAGAGGGAGAGCCAGGAGGCCACCCTACGTAGGGGTCTCCAATGGCCTGCGAAACCCCCCAGGTGCTGTTTGTGTGGACCCATACTAAACAGCGCCTGTTTGAGGCCTTGCTGGGGAGGCTATAAGTATCCAAGCGCTAGGAGAATAATTTAAATACGCATATCTATAAGTTGTCCAATGAGGGCAAGATCCAGATCATGAAGTCTCACAAGGTTCAGGTGAATCTTGCGAGACATCTCGAGTGTCACAAATCAATGCTTCACCAAGTTGAGCGCGATGGGGCCGGTACATCGCGCCCATTGTTTCTATACAGGTAAAACACTGCGTATTGTGTAAATCTGCTCTGAATACATCATTTCTGAAGAAGTCACATTTAATTCAACGGGAACTGTTTTTCTCTCAACACTGTTTTTGTTTCTAGATATATTGCATTCTATCTTTAATTTTTCTGCATTACCCTTTTAGTTTCATTATGGATTTTTTTTAGGCATAACTGTGTTGATATTTTCTTTTTTTTTTAAAGTTTTACCGTGTTTATCTTTCAGACACCAGTCATTGAAAATAGAATCCCTCTACATCCTGTTAAAACCATTACTCAGGTAATGGGAATTTACAACTGAAATGCTTTGCAATGAAGATTGTATAAAATTTTGTCGACTTATAATTTATCTCATGGTTTTAAAAAAAAATGTCTGAATATAACATAGTCTTAAAAGTAAAATACAATCACTAAGAGCAGTCAAATGTTTAACATGTGCTAAAATGGGACTCCAGTAGCGCTAATCAGGAACCAGCTTAGAGCAGTCCTACTGTCGCCAGCATTTCCAACATTAACACATGAAAAAAGTTAACTCACGGCTTTTACATTTTAATTTTCTGATTATTTAATTTCAGACTTTTTTATTTATCGAAAACTAATCCTACCTCAACATTTTAGAAGCAGGATATTCAACATTGTTTTAAGGTGACAGCCTTTGAAGTGCAACATAAGAACTGAATTCTAATGGTCTACAAAGCACAGGGGTTAAAGACACAGGCTGGGATTTTGCGCTTTCGCCGCGCATGAAAATGGTGACGTGGGTGCAAAATCCTGTGACAGTCAGAAAACGAGAATCTTGCTGGCAAGATCTTGTTTTCAGATTTTCCCTGCCCCCACCCGCCGGTTGCAGAACCAGGAACCTCGGGCGGGATTCTCCGACCCCCCGCCGGGTCGGAGAATCGCCGGGGGCTGGCATGAATACCGCCCCCGCCGATTGCCGAATTCTCCGGCACCGGAGATTCGGCGGGGGCGGGAATCGCGCTGCGACGGTTGGCGGGCCCCCCCCCCCGGCGATTCTCCAGCCCGGATGGGCCGAAGTCCCGCTGTTGGAATGCCTGTCCCGCTGGCGTGGATTAAACCACCTCTCTTACCGGCGGGACAAGGCGGCGCGGGCGGGCTCCAGGGTCCTGGGGGGGGGCACAGGGTGATCTGGCCCCGGGGGCTGGCATGGCCCACGATCGGGGCCCACCGATCCGCGGGCGGGCCTGTGCCGTGGGGGCACTCTTTTCCTTCCGCCTTCGCCATGGTCTCCACTGCGCATGCGCGGGGGTGCCGTGAGCGGCCGCTGACGCTCCCGTGCATGCGCCGCCCGGCAATGTCATTTCCATGCCAGCTGGCGGGACACCAAAGGCCTTTCCCGCCAGCTGGCGGGGCGGAAATCAGTCCGGCGCAGGCCTAGCCCCTTAAGGTTAGGGCTCGGCCGCTCAAGGGGCGGAGGATTCTGCACCTTTGGGGTGGCGCGATGCCGGACTGATTCGTGCCGTTTTTGGCGCCGGTCGGCAGACATCGCGCCGATTACGGAGAATTTCACCCCATGTCAGCAAGGTTTACAACCAGGTTTTTAAAAACGAGAACCAGGCAAAGGAAACCCGTCAGTATACAGGTAAATATAAACCCTGGGCGGATAGGGACATGACCGGGCAGTGCCAAGAGGCTCTCTGGGGTGCTCAATTAGGGGAGGGGTTTCCCCTTGTCTGTTTGGGGGGTGGGGGGGGGGGAAAGAGAGGTTGACCGACTATCTGGGGGGTGTCACGTGTATCGCGGTGGGGGATTCCTATTTATTTTTTAATTGAAGATCAGGCGCCCCGATCTCTGAATTCCCGGCGTTGCCAGTTTTTCCCTGCCCACCCCACTAGCATGATGGCGTGAGCCACGCCTCTGTCTGCTGCACTCTTGTGAAAACAATAAAATGTGATGAGAAAGAGCTGCAGGCCATTTTCTCACCTCAGCCAAAACTCTGTGCAAAATCGAGAAAATTCTGTGTGAGCTTTGCTATTAGTTTCATCACAGCTGTCCTTGACATCAAAGCAGCATTTTAGCAAGTGTGACATCAGGGAATCTTAGTGAACTGAAGTCAATGGGAATCAGAGAAAAATCTACACTGATTGAAATAGTACCGAGCACAATTCCTAGGGGCTGTGACCTCAGCCCAAACACCTACTTCATCAATTATCTTCCCTCAGAAGTGGGAATGTTTGTCTTCAGTTCCATTTGTAACTCCTCCAGAAGAGTACAGCAAGAACTGGATAATATTCAGACTTGTACTGAAGGATGGCAAGTGCTAAGCATTGACCATCTCCAACAAGCGATAATCTAAGAGTCTGTTCTTGCCGTTCAACAGCATTCCCAGCACTGAATTCCCCATCATCAACATCCTAGGGTTCGCCATTGACCAGAAACTGAACTGGACATCCACACCTACTGTGGCTGCAAGAGCAGGTCTGGGGGGACAGTGGCATAGTGGTATTGTCGCTGGACTACTAATCCAGAGACCAGAGTAATGCTCTGGGGACCCAGATTCGAATCCTGGCAAATGGTGATATTTGAATTCAATAAAAATCTGGAATTAAAAGTCTAATGATGACCATGAAACCATTTTGATTGCTGTTAAAAAAAACATCTGGTTATTTAATGGGAAGGAAATCTGTCGTCCTTACCTGGTCTGGCCTGCTGTGACTCCAGACCCACAGCAATGTGGTTGATTCTTAAATGTTCTCAGGAATGGGCAATAGGGGTGGCACGTAGCACAGTGGTTAGCACTGCTGTCTATGGTGCTGAAGACCCGGGTTCGAATCCCGGCCCTGGGTCACTGTCCGTGTGGAGTTTGCATATTCACCCCATGTCTGAGTGGGTTTTACCCCCACAGCCCAAAGATGTGCAGGTTAGGTGGATTGGCCATGTTAAATTGTCCCTTAATTGGAAAAAATAAATTAAAAAAAAAAAAGACTGGGCAATAAATGCTGGCCCAGCTTGCGGCGCCCACATCCCATCAATGAATAAAAAAAGAGACGAGGAATTTGGCAATGAGTAACTCTCCACCTGACTCCCCAAAGTCTGTCCACCATCTACAGAATTCAGGCATGTATTCAAAATACTCTCCACTTTCTGGATGAGTGCTGCTCCAACAAAACCTGATGTTCAACATCATCCAGGACAAAGCAGCCTGGTTGATTGGCATCCCATTAGTGATATTGTGTATTATCTAGAGGATGCATTGCAGCATCTTGCCAAGACTCCTTTGACAACTCCTTCCAAACCTGCAAGCTCTATAATAATCTTTATTAGTGTCACAAGTAACTTACATTAACATTGCAATGAAGTTACTGTGAAAACCCCGAGTCGCCACATTACGGCACCCATTCAGGTACACGGATGGAGAATTCAGAATGTCCACGTCTTTCGGGACTTGGAAACCGGAGCACCTGGAGGAAACCCACGCAGACACTGGGAGAATGCATAGACAGTGACCCTAGCTGGGAATCAAACCCAGGTCCCTGGCGCTGAGAAGCAACAGTGCTAACCACAGTGCTACCGTGCCGCTCTACTGCCATTCTACCACCTAGAAGTACAAAGGCACCAAGTATATGGGAACATAGCCACCTTCAAAAACCCTTCAAGTCACACAGCGTGTTGACTTGGAACTGCGTTTCTTCACTGTCACTGGTTCAAAAACCTAAAACTCTCTCTCCAACTGCACTGGCTGCACCTACACCACGTGGACTGCAACAGTTCAACAATGCAACTGGTTATCACCTTCTCGAGAAATTGAGGATGGGCAATAAATGTTGGCCTTGCTGTCAATGTTCAGATCCCATGAACAAATTAAGAAAATATTTATTTTAATCGACAGTAATCAAATATATTCAAAGTGACTGGTTTCTTGAGCCTTTTCTATTCTGTTCCTTGGCAGGTTCCATCTGAAAAAGTCCCCAGAGCTGGAAAGGTTTTACGAAATGCAATACTGTCTCAAGCACCTCATATGATCAGAGATCGGAAATACCACCTGAAAACCTATAAGTGAGTATGGTGCTAGTCACTTTTGAAATTAAATCTTTTTCTTTCATTTTCGAAGCCTTTCTGTCAGTAAGCAAAGCCAATAAATTTTAATCCATGTTAAAATGTGTGCCAGAGTAGAGGTGTACTAGAGCAACAGCAGTTAGAACTATAAATGTAGAAGGATACAAGTTCTGATTTAATGTTACCTTTTCTCCTTCCCACCCCATTCTCTCCAGTCACATTGCCACAGGGAGCACCTGAGCTCTGTCTGGTGCTCCCTCAGAGGTGAGAAACTTGAATGGAAACCTTGTATGTGATTATTTGTAGGGTGGCATTACTGAAATTTGGGAAGTGGCGACCAAAAATAGCTTCTGGCTATCTCCTGCATCCTAACTATCGCACATTGACTTTCATGAAGTTGGTTTGGGGCATGAATCCTTAACAGTGGAGAAGCCTGTATGGATAGTTCCTGTCTTTGGGTAACATATGGATTCAAATCAGAGAAGTATCATGTCCATAACTTCTGACAGTAGTGGATTATTTCTTAACTTGTCCTACGGTTACAAGCGTGTTACTGGCCATTGACATCATTTAGGTAAAGATAATCTAGAGCAGTGTTTTTCAAACTTCATTTTCGGGGACCCATTTTTACCAGCCGGCCGACATTCAGGACCGACGCCGGACGGCCGACCTTTCATAGAATTTACAGTGCAGAAGGAGGCCATTCGGCCCATCGAGTCTGCACCGGCTCTTCGAAAGAGCACCCCACCCAAGGTCAACACCTCCACCCTATCCCCATAACCCAGGAACCCCACCCAACACTAAGGGCAATTTTGGACACTAAGGGCAATTTATCATGGCCAATCCACCTAACCTGCACATCTTTGGACTGTGGGAGGAAATCGGAGCACCCGGAGGAAACCCACACACACACGGGGAGGATGTGCAGACTCCACACAGACAGTGACCCAAGCCGGAATCGAACATGGGACCCTGGAGCTGTGAAGCAATTGTGCTATCCACAATGCTGCCGTGAAGCACACCGCCCGAACTTCACGACTCACCTTTTTCGCTTACCTTTAATGTGACAGGTGAGCCTGCTTGGTCCTCATTATCTCAATTGTTTTGTCATTCAATGCTACATTTCTGTATGGATAGTTCATCAGAAGTCTTGGTGCTCACACCAGCACTGCTTTGTCCTGCCGTGGACTCTTCTGCAAAGCTCTCTCCAGCAGATTCAGTTGTGAGATCCTGACCTGTTTGTGTCTCTGGCCCCCTCTTCCTTAGTCCAAAAAGATCCATCTCCAGTTCTTCACACTGTTGCTTGCTTGCTGTAGCTGCAAAACGGAGGAAGGTCTTCTTGGTAATTTCGTGCCCTGAGCACATGACGTCAGCATATCTGGCGCGTGATGTCCTTTCTGCTGCCACTTCTGGCGGGAAGACTCCGTTGATTTTTAAAAAAAAATCTGCTCCTGGGACAACGCGCTGACGCACGGAAGAGGTGGTCTGCCCCGCTAGGCTCAGGGTCTGCGCATGCTACATCCGGCTGCAGGGGCACGCACGCGTGGGATGTTTGCCTTTTTAAAAGCCGGTCACGGCCATTGAGCACTTCTTGCAATTGTGAATGCCACAACCGATTGCTACCCGACCCTCCCAGCACCCACCCGCGGTCCCGACCCTGAGTGTGAAAATGACTGATCTAGAGAGTCCACCAGTGTGCCCATGGAGATTTGATTGACAATGTTTTATTGTGTATGTATGTGCTGACAACAGCAATGTCCATCTCTGCATCTGCTCACTGCTAGAGATGGAATACCGGTGTGCGGCTGAAGTATCGTCGTCAGTCGTCTATAATCCATTGGTAAATTTCCTTCCATATAGGTATTGGTAAAAATGTTTGATTCCGAAATGATGCCGAGAGCTTTATCCTCTTTATCAATGTAAAGTTCATTTTTACTTTGTTCAAGGACCTGTGTGCAAATACCAGTGGCTTCACTTCACCATAGGGCATTATGTGAGAAACTACGGCTCCTACCCCATAAGGTGATGCGTCGCAAGCCAATTTCAGGGGTAACTCCGGATTAAAGTGTATCAGGATATCTTATTTTAGTAGTGCCTCTTTAACTTGTACGAAGGCCTTCTCACAACGTTACACAACACGTTGTGTAAAGGCTTGATAATAGTTGCTAGATTAGGGACAAACCTTCTATAATGGTTTAATAAGCCCATAAACGATCCAAATTGATTTACGTTTTTCAGGTGCAGGTGTCTCAATTATGGTTTTTACTTTAGAAGGCGATTTGTGCAGTCCCTTTACATCTATGACGTGCCCCAGGTAGTCAATAGAATATTTGAAGAATTCACATTTATCCTTCTGTTCCCGTCCATAATCATCTAGTCTCTGGAATGTAGCATCTAAATTTTGAAGATGCTCTTCTTCATTCTTTCCAGTAATCATCTGAGTAGCACTGACTCCCTTTAGTCCGCTTAGAATTTGATCCATGGCACGTTGGAACAATCCAGCTGCGGACATGATGCCAAATGGAAGTCTTTTACATCCGAATAGTCCTTTGTGTGTCGCAACTGTCAAATATTGTTGTGAATCTGGACCCACATTTACCTGGAGATAAGCTTGACTAAGGTCAAATTTGCTGACATGCTGGCCTCCAGCCAACGAAGCACAGTACTGGATTGATAGAGACTTTAAAATTGCCGCATATGCATATCAAACAATCTTTCTTCTTCACGGGTACTATTGGCGTGGCCCAATCACTTTAAAGGGTTCGAGGGCTCCGTCTTGACGAGCCTCTCTAATTCTGCCTCAACCTTTGGCTTGATGGCATACAGCACTGACCTAGTCTATAAGCATCTTGCTTGGTTTTCGTCTTTGATCTTTTTAATAGAAATTATGTTTATTGAAGATTTACATAATAAAATAATAAACAACCAATGAGAATGCAAGAGTGCAAAAAATTACAAGCAAATATACAACAAAAACACATAATTAACTTAAAAACTATAACTCAATCCCCTACGATAACTCAATCCCCTAACATTTGACCATGTCTATCTGCCATCTCTGGTAAAACCTCTCCACCGACCCCTTAATGGTGAATTTGATTTTCTAGTTCAGCTCCCCAGTGATTAAAAAAAAAATCTAAATATAGGCTTGACTGGGGAAGACACTGGGTCGCCCAACCAGGCAGAGGCACTGGACAAAATGGGAGGCCCAAAACCGAGCATTATTCGCCTTTGGGCTGTCAGTGAGGCAAAGGCGTCAACATCTGCCTCTACCCCGAGTGAAAGGTTGGTAAATCCAAAATCCCAAACATAGCTACCAGTGGACATGGGTTCAAATCTACCCGAATTATCTCCGACATACTACTAAAAAGGGAAGTCCAGAAGTTGGTGAGTGTGGGCCAGGACAAAATATATGTGTATGGTTAGCTGGGGCAAGTGAACAGCGAATACATTTGTCCTCAACATTTGGAAAAATACCCCACTCAACCTAGCATTGGTAAAGCATGTACTGTGTAACACCTTAAACTGAATTAGGCTCAACCAGGCACATGAGGACTTGGAGTTTACCCTGTAAAAGGCCTCCCTCTAAGCCTCAGTAGTAAGTAGGCCCCAGCTCACTTTCCCATCTTGCCCTCACCCCATTTAGTGGGGAGGGATCCAACGAGAGAATATGGCCATCTAGGTCATAAATTGACCCCTTGCCAGGCTGAGCCAAGGATAAAATCCTCTTCAACAAGGAAGAAGGTGGAGCCACAGGAAAATAAGAGAAAACTATGCATCAGAAGTTGGGAATTTGAAAATAATGAAAAAGGCTAGAGTTGGGTAGCTTAAATTTGTCAACCAGCTTTCTAAAACTTGCAAACCTTGCAAAATTTGAAAAGTTCCGAAAGACGTGCTGTTAGGTGAATTGGACATTCTGATTTCTCCCTCAGTGTACCCAAACAGGCGCCGGAATGTCCCGACTAGGGGCTTTTCACAGTAACTTCACTGCAGTGTTAATGTAAGTCTAGTTGTGACAATAAAGATTATTATAACCTCCCAACACCCCCCCCCCTTACACACACACGCACTAACAGGTCTCCAAAATTCTCAAGTCCCGTCACTTTCCATGATCCAAATGTTGGGTACAATCCAGAAGGTAAAAAAAGGTGATTGTTACAAATAGGGGCCAGTGAAGATGCAGAAAGGAGCTTAAAATGTTGTCAAAACTGTTTCCAAATCCTAAGAGGAGGCCAACACAGGGTTTGAGAAAAATCTAGTGGGAGAAAAGGGCAATGGTGCAGTAACTATGGCAAGAAGAGTGGAAGTAGTGCAAGAGCAAGCCTTCATTTTGCCCCAAATAGAATCCAGGTCACTGATCTACAACAAACTTTTCTGGATGTTAGCAGCCCAGTAATAAAACATTAAATTTGGGAGGGCCAAGCCCCCTGTCTGTCTATCCCCTTGCAGTAGAACACTGCGGATTCTGGGATTCTTATCCGCACAAATAAAAGCAGATATCAATTTGTTAACCTTAATGAAATGAAGGATTTGAGCAGAAAATGGGGAGACATTGAGAGAAAACTAAAAACGTAAAGTACGTTCATTTCTATTGTTTGAATCCTACCCACCAGTTAGAGGAAGGTTGGTCCACCAATGTAGACCTATTTTAACATTATTGATCAGTTTTGAGCAATTTAACTTGTGAAGTGAGACCCAGTTAGTTGGCCACCTGGACCCCCAAGTGGTGAAAAGTTGTATTAGAGATGCTGAAAGGTAACGGGCCTAATTAGGCTCACCTTCCAGGGGGGGTCAACCGGAGAACATTCACTCTTGCCTAAATTTAGTTTATCGCCTAAGGTATTTTTCATTATGTCGAAGGAATTATTCATTATGTCGTCAATGGAGGGAGTTGGGTCCGTAATATATATAGAACTAGGTTATCCGCGTAAAGAGTCACCCGATGCTACACCCTGTCACGACTCATACCCCTCCATTGACTAGAGGTCCTCATCGCTATAGGGAGTAGCTCCATTGCCAAGGCAAACAAAAGTGGAGAAAAAGCATAGCCCTGTCTAGTGCCCCTATTTAATGGAAGCAATCTGAGTGTGGAGTGTTCATGTGAATGCTGGTCCTGGGGCATTATATTAACAAGCAAATCCAAGAGGCAAATCTATGGCTGAATCCAAATCTCCCGAGAATCTCAAATAAATATTCCCATTCCACTCTATCAAATGCTTTTTCAGCGTCAAGCTATACTGTGACTTCAGAGGAGGGGGAGAGAATACCGTTTAAAGGTGATGTATATTGACCGACAATTGATGGCCCTTCACAAAGCCAGTTTGATCCTCCAAAATTGTACTGGGAGGCAAGACTCCCACCAGAGCACCAGAACCTTAGCCAGCAGCTTAATGTCCATGTATATAAGTGAGATGGCTGGGTATGAACTGCCTTCGGTCCTCCTTGAGGAGTAAAGAAATAGAGGCTTGAGAGGGTCAGAGGCAATGAACCCCGGGATAGGGAGTGATTGAACATGCCCAATAACAAGGGTAACAACCTGTTCCCAGAACTTCTTGTAAAACTCGATTGGAAAGCCATCCGGACCCAGGGTCCAGCGAAACTGCATCAGCCCCAAATCTCGTCAGGGCATAATGGGGAGTTCAACTCGCAGCTCTTGTCCACCTGAAGCCGGGATGGGCAGATGGTCCAGGAAGTCAGACATGATCGATTTATCTGTAGAGGGGTCCAATTACTGGTTACAGTAATAGGATTTAAAAGCAGTATCGATCTGGAAAGGAACAGGGACAGGTTGTCACCAGGATTAATTATCTGAGGGATCCTACGGGAGGCCGCTTGATGTTTGAGTTGATGAGCCGGGAGATGACTGGCCTTATCCCAGTACTCATAAAGTACCCAGGAACGCTGTAACTGGCACACAGCCTTGTTAGTGGACAGTAGCTTTAACTGGGTCTGTAATTTTTTTCTTGCTTGCCAATAGCTCTGGAGTAGGATTGAGCGAGTATTGGTGATCCACCTCTAGAATGGAATCCACATGCCTCTGCTGCTCCAACTTTGTACTCCGCATGTAAGCTCTGAAAGTAATAATTCCCCCCCCCCCTCAAAAAGATGGCCTTAAGAGCCTCCCACAACGTGGAGGGGAAAATTGAGCCGGACTTGTTTAATTTAATATAATCATCTATTGAGGTGGACACATGCTCACAAACCTTTTCATCTGCTAGAAAAGTAGTATCCAATTTCCAGGGGGGCCAGACTCCAGCAACAGATCAACAGAATATTAGGCATGATCAGAAATACCAGTTGCTGAGTACTCAGCCACCACAACCGAAGGGAGGAGAACCTACATAAAATGTGAAAATTGAATGTGGGAATATTCATGATGGACATGCGGAAAAAATCCCTGTCATTCTGGTGCAAAAAGTGCCCGCCCTCCATCTGTGCCATAAAAAAAGACAAGGCCCTGGCCATCCCAGATGGGACAAGAAATTTGGGTTTGGAACAATCCAATTTAGGGTCCAAAACACAATTCAAATCTCCTCTTAGAATAAGCTGGTGCAAGTCAAGGTTGGGGAGGGAGGCTCACAGAGTTGATAAAATTTGTGACACCCCAATTAGGGGCATAGATGTTAACAAGTCAGGAGTATAATGGAATACTCTCCACTTGCCTGGATGAGTGCACTCCAACAACACTTGAAGCTCAAACACCATCCAGGACAAAGCAGCCTGCTTGGTTGCTACCCCTTCCAAAACATTCAAACCATCCATCACCCATTCCTCCACCGCCAACAAACAGCGGTAGCCATGTGTACCATCTACGAGATGCACTGCAGGAACCTGCCAAGGTTCCTTGGGCAGCACCTTCCAATCCCATGCCCACCACCATCTAGAAGGACAAGAGCAGCAGGTACCTGGGAACACCCCCACCTGGAGGTTCCCCTCCAAGTCACTCACTAACCTGAATTGGAAATAAAGTACAAAGAGAACAAAGAACAATACAGCACAGGAGCAGGCCCTTCTGCCCTCCAAGCCTGTACTGGTCATGATACAAACCTTTGCTAAAACCCTCAGCACTTCTTTGTGCCGTATCCCTCTATACCCATCCTATCCATGTGTTTGTCAAGATGCCTTTTGAACGCTGTTAATGTATCTGCTTCCACAACCTCCAAATTAAAAATTTGTTGCATTCAACTACCGAAACAAGATTGGACTCCAGAGGTGCCCCCATACTCTTAATAGTAGCTCCTTGAGCTTCGGTCTGCCTTGTGGTTTGAAGAACCAAATTAATGAGGGCCAAGGCCTCTTCTATCCACCGACAAGTTTTGGCAGTGTTTATCAAGCTCACCCGCCAAAATGCTGCTGCGAGCCTCTGCCGTTAATGGAATGGGTGGAGAGGAAGAAGCTACCTCTGCCATCTTACCTCCACTTCAATCTTGAGAGGCTTCAGAATCGGTCGACTGGTCTTGGCTTGAAATTCTTGTCTTTGTTTCCCTTGTGCATCTCCAAGGAAGGAGAACCGTTCCCGCTAAATTTCAAATTTCTGAAAGTAAAATATCCGTGGCACCAGAAAAAAGGGCAAAATGACCAGCTTTCCAGCGGTAGCCACGTCATGTGCCTCTTCCCCTCACATCATGCCACCAGAAGTCCTCTTCGCCTTTACACTGAGATCTCTTTCATGCTTCCCAGCTCTCCATTAAAGACAAGGACACGTTTCTTTAAAATCTTGGTTAGACCTGCTTCAGACTCTGACATAGAGTCATAGAATTTACAGTGCAGAAGGAGGCCATTCGGTCCATCGAGTCTGCACCGGCCCTTACAAAGAGCACCCGACTGCAGCCCACGTATATACCCTATCCCCGTAACCCAATAACCCCCACTTAACATTTTTTGGACACTCACGGCAATTTAGCATGGCCAATCCACCTAACCTGCACATCTTTGGACTGTGGGAGGAAACCGGAGCACCCGCAGGAAACCCACGCAGACACGGGGAGAACGTGCAGACTCCGCACAGACAGTGACCTAAGCCGGGAATCGAACCTGGGACCCTGGAGCTGTGAAGCGAGTGTGCTAACCACTATGCTACCGTGCTGCCCCGTGAGGGGCACATCGACCCAGTTTATTTTGATTCTCTCCAGCCAGGTTCTCCCAATTTGGGCTGGATAGTTACCTTTAACGACATGCAGGGACAAGTCTGCGACCTATCCACTTGCTGCACATTTACATCGATATGGCCCCTCAACTGAACCACCTCCTCAGTAAAGGTTTAGTATTTTCTTTTGTGGGTTTGAAGCCAAATGTCATAGTTTCTCTTTGTAAACAGTTCCTTGTACCAAAGAAACTGCTGCTCCAGTGTCCACCTCCACTTCTAATAGTTGACTGTCCGGTAAAGGAGTGACCCAGTAATGATTTGTTGTGCCCGCAATGGCCAAGATATTCAATGACAGTTCATCATCTGACTGTGACTCTGCTACTTTTTCACACCCTTTTTATATCACTTGGATCTTTTCGACTCTATTGTGGGTCGGGATTCTCCGCAATCGGCGCGATGTCTGCCGACCGGCGCCAAAAACGGCACGAATCAGTCCGGCACCGCGCCGCCCCAAAGGTGCGGAATTCTCCGCATCTTGAGGGGCCGAGCCCTCACCTTGAGGAGCTAGGCCCGCGCCGGACTGATTTCCGCCCCGCCAGCTGGCGGGAAAGGCCTTTGGTGCCCCGCCAGCTGGCGCGGAAATGACTTTGCCGGGCGGCGCATGCGCGGGAGCGTCAGCGGCCGCTCACGGCATCTCTGCGCAGGCGCAGTGGAGGGGGTCTCTTCCGCCTCCGCCATAGTGGAGACCATGGCGAAGGCGGAAGGAAAAGAGTGTCCCCACGGCACAGGCCCGCCCGCGGATCGGTGGGCCCCGATCGCGGGCCAGGCCATCGTGGAGGTACCCCCCGGGGCCAGATCACCCCGCGCCCCCCCCCCAGGATCCCGGAGCCCGCCCGCGCCGCCTTGTCCCGCCGGTAAGAGAGGTGGTTTGATTCTCGCCGGCGGGACAGGCATTCCAGCAGCGGGACTTCGGCCCATCGCGGGCCGTGAATCGCCGGGGGGGGGGCGCCAACCGGCACGGCGCGATTCCCACCCCCGCTGAATATCCGAGAATTCGGCAACCAGCGGGGGCGGAATTCACGCCAGCCCCCGGCGATTCTCCGACCCGGCGGGGTGTCGGAGAATCCCGCCCTGGGTTTTCCATTTGATGCACTTGGGGCTGGATTCTCTGTCGGCGTGATTCTCCATTTCGCCGGCAGCGCACACGCCTGCGGATTTTCCAACGGCGTGGGTGGTACCCCCAATGGGGTCCCACTGCTGGACGGGGCGCGCAGCACCCGAAAACAGTGCGGCAGGACGGAGAATCCCGCCCTTGTTTCTTGCTTTTTATGTTTCTTGTTTGGAACTTGTTGTTTCTTTACCCCACATTCGATGTATCCCTTTTACTATAATTCCTGTGTTTGTCCTAGCAGTCTTCTGCTGCATGCCCAGTTTTTGCACATCGGTGTCCATTTTGAACCTGTCTCTGTATTCGGGTCTCAGCCGACATTTTATTGAATCTACTGCTCAAATGTAATTGTTGGGCTTTCTTTGCTAATTCCATAAGAGATCGCAACTGCTAAAGCTTTATTTAGGTCTAAGTTGCTTTCCGTTAACAGCCTTTTTTGGATAGCTTTGCTTCTTAACCCATAAGCTAGTCTGTCTCTAATGGTGTCATTCAAGACATTTCAAAATTCAATATTCAGCTATACGCTGTGATTGATTCACCTCTGTGTTGGTTATGGAACCTGAACCTCTCGGCAATGACCAAAACTTTAGGTGAAATTTGGCTCTGCAATATCGCCACAATCTCATCAAACGTTTTGAGCCTGGTTCTCCTCACCGCACCAGACTTCTCAGGACGTTGAATGTCCCGTTTCCTCTCTTTCGCCCCCCCCCCCCTGTACTCGGGGAAAGTTGGGACTACAATATCTGCCAAAATTTTATTTGCTTGGACAAGATATTTAAATCTGCCAATATACGAGATCCATAGAATTATAGAATAGAATCCCCACAGTACAGAACGAGGCAATTCAGCCCATTGAGTCTGCACCGACCCTCTGAAAGAGGATTCCACCCAGGCCCACTTACCCACTGTATCTGAATAATCCTTAACCTAACCTACACTGAGGGGCAATATAGCATGATCAATCCACCTAACCGGCACATTTTTGAACTGTGTGAGGAAAGCAGAACACCTGGAGGAAACCCACGCAGACACAGGGAGAATATGCAAACTCCACATAGTCACCCAAGGATAGAATTGAACCTGGCTCCCTGATGCTGTGAGGTAGCAGCGCTAACCACTGTGCCACCTCACTGCTCGCTGTTCACATCATCTGGTCCCACAGCGCCACAAATGTTTTACTATAGAAAGGGCTTGCGTGAGCACGATGTGCCACAAAATTGTTTTAGTGTGGCATCACTTTTTTAACACCAGGTAACCCTGAGCTCAGCCAGTTTCCTTCTGAATTTGGGGACATCCTCTGCTCTAAACTATTAATGCACGGTGCTTGTTACTCATGATGCTTCCTGTACTGTTCCAGATGTTTTCACGAGGTGAGCTTCTTTGCGATGTTATTCCCTCCAAAATCTACGTTTGAATTTCGGTTTCTTCGATGGCTATTTGGCACCCCTCCATTGCCAGCTTTGGTGTAGCAAAGTTTTCAACTTCTTAATCCTAATCGGATGTCTGCACATGGATCAATGATTTTTCAATTTTTTTCTTCTCTGGGAGTTTGCCAGCATGTTCTGACCTCTTCATCGCCAGTTTGCTTTGTGGTAAGGTTAGGCTTGCAGACCACAAAGGTAGAAACAACAAGAGATTTACTGGAAAGGTGTTTACTCAGCCCGACTCTCACTCTGATCATCCTCTTATTTCTCACGTAGGTGTAGAACGCCTTGCGGTTTTCCCTAATGCTTCCCGCCAGGGCTTTTTCATGCCCACTGCTTGCTCTCCTCAGTCCATTTTTGAGTTCCTGCCTGATTACATTGTAACCCTCTAGAGTGATGCCAGATCCTTGCTTCTTCAACCTTACGTAAGCTTCCTTCTTCCTCAACACCACTTCTCTTTTCATCCAAGGCTCCTTCACCTTACATTCCTTCCTTGTCTCAGTGGGACAAAACTGTCCAGCACTCGCAGCAGGTGCTCCTTAAACAACCCCCACATTACTGTTGTGCATTTCCCTGTTCCCAATTTATGCTCCTCAGCTCCTGTTTAATAGCAGTATAATTTCCTCTTCCCCAATTAAATATCTTCCCATACTGTATGTTCCTATCCCTCTCCATGACTATGGTAAATGTCAAGGAGTTGTGGTCACTGTCACCGAAATGCTCTCCCACCGAGACATCTGACACCTGGCCTGGTTCGTTGCCAAGCACCAAGTCCAATATGACCTCCCCTCTAGTCGGCATATCTACATATTGAGTCAGGAATCCTTCCTGGACGCACCTGACAAAATCTGCTCCATCCAAACCATTTGCACTAAGGAAGTTCCAGTCAATATTAGGGAAGTTGAAGTCACCCATGACAACAACTCTGTTACTTCTGCACCTTTCCAAGATCTGCCGCCAATGTGTCCCTCCATCTCTCTGCTGCTATTGGGGGGGGGGGTCTATAGAAAACTCCCAATAAAGTGACTGCGCCTTTCTTGTTTCTGACTTCCACCCATAATGACTCAGTAGACAATCCCTCCTTGACTACCTCCTTTTCTGCAGCTGTGATGCACTCTCTAATAAAAGTGCCACCTCCCCCCCCCCTCTTTTACCTCCCTCCCTATCTAACAACAAGTTACAGAGGGACATAGATAAGCTGGAGCGCTGGGCTGAGAGGTGGCAAATGGAGTTTAATGCAGAAAAGTTTGAGGTGATTCATTTTGGAAGGAATAACAGGAAGATTGAGTACTGCGCTAATGGTAAGATTCTTGGCAGTGTGGATGAGCAGAGAGATCTCGGTGTCCATGTACATACATCCCTGAAGGTTGCCACCCAGGTTGAGAGGGTTGTTAAGAAGGCGTACGGTGTGTTAGCTTTTATTGGTAGAGGGATTGAGTTTAGGAGCCATGAGGTCATGTTGCAGCTATACAACACTCTGGTGCGGCCGCATTTGGAGTGCAATTCTGGTCGCCGCATTATAGGAAGGATGTGGAAGCACTGGAAAGGGTGCAGAGGAGATTTACCAGAATGTTGCCTGGTATAGAGGGAAGATCTTATGAGGAAAGGCTGAGGGACTTGAGGCTGTTTTCGTTAGAGAGAAGAAGGTTAAGAGGTGACTTAATTGAGGCATACAAGATGATCAGAGGATTGGATAGGGTGGACAGTGAGAGCCTTTTTCCTCGGATGGTGATATCTAGCACGAGGGGACATACCTTTAAATTGAGGGGAGATAGATATAAGACAGATGTCAGAGGTAGGTTCTTTACTCAGAGAGTAGTAAGGGCGTGGAATGCCCTGCCTGCAACAGTAGTGGACTCGCCAACACTAAGGGTATTCAAATGGTCATTGGATAGACATATGGACAAGAAGGGAATAGTGTAGATGGGCTTTAGAGTGGTTTCACAGGTCGGCGCAACATCGAGGGCCGAAGGGCCTGTACTGCGCTGTAATGTTCTATGTTCTATGTTCTTCCTGCCTCTGTGAAATCCATGTCTTCGTAATGGCCACAACATCGTAGATCCATGAAGTACTGATCCGTGCTCTAAGTTCATCTCCCTTATTCCTGATACTCCTTGCATGGAAACAGACACACTTTAACCTTAACCACTGAGTACAACTTTGTCCTATCAACTGTCTATCCTTACTCATAGACTCGCTGCATACTATTTCTGCCCGTTCAACAGCTACCCTATCCTCTGATCCGTAGCTCTGGTTCCAATCCACCTACCAAACTAGTTTAAACCCTCCCGAAGAGCTCTAGCAAACCTCCCACCCAAGATATTGGTGCCCTTCCTGTTCAGGTGCAACCCATCCTTCACAGGTCCCACCTTCCCCAGAAGATATCCCAATGATCTACATATCTGAAGCCTTGCCTCCTGCACCAGCCCTGTAGCCACATGCTCAGCTGCACTCGCTCTCTGTTCCTTGCCTCACTAGCACATGGCACAGGTAGCAATCCTGAGAATACTACTCTGCTCGTCCTGCTCTTTAGCTTCCAATCTAACTCTGAAAATTACTTTTTAGAACCTCATCCCTTTTCTTAGCTATGTCATTGTGCCAATGTGCACCACGACTTCTGGTTACTCCCACTTCCCTCAAGAATCCTGTAGACTCGATCCGAGACATCCCGGACCCTGGCACCCAGGAGGCAACATACGTTCTGGGGGTCTCGTTCGTGACCATAGAATCTCCTATCTGTTCCCCGAACCATTGAGTCTCCTATCACTATCGCTTTTCTGTTCTCCCCCCTTCCCTTCTGAGCCACAGAGTCAGGCTCAGTGCCAGAGACCTGGCCGCTAGGGCCTTCCCCTGGTAGGTCCCCCCCCCCCCCAAACAGCATCTGAAACGGTATACTTGTTTTGAAGTGGAACGGCCACGGGGGACCCCTGCACGGTTTGCCCGTTCCCTTTCCTTCCCCTGACGGTAACCCAGCTACTCTTGTCCTGAACCTCGGGTGTGGCTACCTCCCTGTAACTCCTCTCTATCACCCACTCTGCCTCCCGGATGATCAAAGTTTATCCAGCTCCAGTTCCCTAACACGGTCTCTGAGGAGCTGAAGTTGGGTGCACTTCCCGCAGGTGTAGTCAGTGGGGACACTAGCGGTATCCCTTACCTCCCACATCCTACATCCATTAGTATGTCATGTGATCAGACAAGTGGCCTTGTTTCAATTCGGATAAAACATGAATACACAACATTAAGAATGACGATGCCATCCTTGAACCTGGAAAACATTTTCAACAACTCCTCAGCTGTCAATTCAGCAACAGCTGTTACGCCAGGCCAACACCTATTGCCTTGTAATAGAATCCATGGGTGACCACCATGATGGGAAAGCTGCAGTATACAGCTGAACAGTAGAAAGACAACAAAGCCTGCAGCCCGATTTTTTACAGGTGAGCTGTTCAAAGCATCATGATGGGCCTTTACTCACCAAGACTTTACGTATTTATCTTATGTATTTTGAAGGTGAAACAACACCTTCCCCTCTGCCCCACAAAACTTCAGGAATGTCGTCATTATATTTATCTTCAAGAAATTAGGTGAATCATGCTATGGAAACTATCAAGACATTTCTCTTCTTCTACTTAATTGGGTGGCGAGTAAGCCACAAATAGCATGAGGTTGGGACCCTCAATTTACCTGATCCTGGGGTCCAGGCCCAAAATCTTGCCCTTGGAGTTGGTTTTGGAATGAATTGAGGATTGGTCGAGCAGGTAAAACAGCCAGAGTTGAGGATTAATAGAGGGACATGGGGATGAAGCTATTGTGGTGGTTAAAACAGGTTCATTTTACTTTTCTCCGATGATCTAACTAGACTGTGCCATGTGGTCAGTGCAGAGATGCTGTCGATCAGACACACCAACAAAGAAAAACATTATGGACTGTAACTTCTGAGCTCCCCAGTGTCTGGTTTGGGGGGGGGGGGGGGGGGGGGGGGGGTGCACTGGGAAATCACTCTCTCTGAGGTTCCCAGGTATGCAATTTGCCCAGGAGGGCAAATGTCCTACAGATAATGTAATTTAAATCGCAACCCCGCCCCTCCCCTCACCAGATCCTATCCACCTACCACCTATCTTAGACACTTACAGGGCAGCACGGTGGCACAGTGGGTTAGCCCTGCAGCCTCACGGCGCCACGGTCCCAGGTTAGATCCCGGCTCTGGGTCACTGTCCGTGTGGAGTTTGCACATTCTCCCCGTGTTTGCGTGGGTTTCGCCCCCACAACCCAAAAGATGTGCAGGCTAGGTGGATTGGCCACACTAAAATTGCCCCTTAATTGGAAAAAATTAATTGGGTACTGTAAATTTATATTTAAAAAAAATCTTAGACACTTACCTTCTCCCTGGCTTTTCAATTTCACTGGGCCCTTTAAACCTACCTGATTTACAGCAGCTGGTGCAGTAAAATAAGGGTGTGTGGCCCCTTTGAATTCACAGAAGCTGAACTGCAGTGGAGCCTGCGTGGAATCTTTTGATGTAGGCTCCAAGCAGCTCCAGCAAACAGAAGTGTCAGCGTAATTGTTGAGGACAGGTAAGTATGTATGTATTTCTTGTGATTCCCTCAGCTCTTTTGGGCGGTGGCCATTTATAGATTTTTTTAAATGTCATTTACTGATTTATTGTATATAAAAAGAGAAATCTGCTAGACATTTCATTTAGTTCATGAATAGGAAATAAACATTCTTCTCCTCACAAAAGAGTTTCCCCATTCATAGAATCATAGAATTTATAGTGCAGAAGGAGGTCATTCGGCCCATCGAGTCTGCACCGGCCCTTGGAAAGAGCACCCCACTAAAGGAGGAATCTGGAGCTGCGTCATTCTGATGTCATAATCCCACCTCTTGTATGGTCAACCCAACATATTTTCATCCTGCAGAGTTGGGGCACGCTGGAGTCAGGGCCACTACTTCTTGAAATAGGACTGATGCGGGAAGATTAGAAGACCTACCTTCATCTGCGGGTCGACAGAAAATTGAGGCCCCCTATCAATCTCACCCCAATCTCACTGAACCACTGCTCATGCGCCCTCACCACCACTTCCTGCCACATTCACTTCCCCTATATCCACGATATGCAAAACCCATAAACCCACCCCCGGGATCGGAGGCCCCCTGGTGGTTGGCCTCTGGGAAGGGTTGCACCCTGGTACTGATTAGAGCTCATATCCCTTATAGATGAGTTGGGTCTTTGGGGGTTCTAGAGGTCATGTCGGGGTTCAAGAGATTGGGGGGCGAGCGGAGCTCCTCGGTGCAGGAAACGCGACTAAGTGCGGCCTTGGCGGTGCATTCCTCGCTGAGGCCCCGGATTGCAAGTGTCCCATTCGATAGCATGGTCTTTCTCGGCGCAGCGAGCACCATGTAACACCTGGCTAAACGCGCTTGACACGGGACTCTGTTGCAATTTGGCTAGATCGCGCCCTTAATGTTGAAAGAATTGTTATAGTATAGTTTAGTTGAGGCGGGATCAGCAAGAGGAGGAGGTGGGATTGGGGAATTGTGTGTATAAGCCATGTTGGCTGGATGTGATTGTGGGTTGGGGGGGGAGGGTTGTTATTGACTGAGTTTTGTTTACATTTGTATTTGCGGTTATAAAATCATAAATGCCTCAATAAAATGTTTTTTTTTTTAATTGTTGATAAAGTTGCTAAACCTCAATCGTATTAAATTGGTGGGTAACGCTAAACTACTAAACCTTTTGGTATCAAATAAAGCCTCTTTCCTGCTAGATACTTTCTGTCCTGTAAGGTGCTAGAGAACAAGTAGGAAAGAGCAAGGAACTACAATGAGAATATAAACAAAGAAACAATATCAACTAAGAAAATAGAAAAGAATTTAAAGGACAGACTAACAAAAGTAGAGATAATTTGAAGAAATAAATAAAAATAAAGAAAATAAATATAATTTGAAATCCTGAAATAAACTACTTTTGCTTGCAAAGAATACCAGTTCATCACCTATTCCTAAAATGCGAATTGAAATGCAGGGCCTGGATGTTGGTTGTTAGTTAATCAGACATTGAGGAGCAGGTAGAAATCAACAGAAACAGCAAGCTTAATTCTGGAATGTTAGCAGAAATGTTCTTGTGATGTAATGTAGCAGCTTTGACATCAACATTTAATACTAAATTTCTGTGCATTTTTTTTGTCATTGCAAAATTTCAATTTAGAACATAGAACATTACAGCGCAGTACAGGCCCTTCGGCCCTCAATGTTGCGCCGACCTGTGAAACCACTCTAAAGCACAACTACACTATTCCCTTATCGTCCGTATGTCTATCCAATGACCATTTGAATGCCCTTAGTGTTGGCGAGTCCACTACTGTTGCAGGCATGGAATTCCACGCCCTTGCTACTCTCTGAGTAAAGAACCTACCTCTGACATCTGTCTTATATCTATCTCCCCTCAACTTAAAGCTATGTCCCTTTGTGCTAGACATCACCATCCGAGGAAGAAGACTCTCACTGTCCACCCTATCCAATCCTCTGATCATCTTGTATGCCTCAATTAAGTCACCTCTTAACCTTCTTCTCTCTAACGAAAACAGCCTCAAGTCCCTCAGCCTTTCCTCATAAGATCTTCCCTCCATACCAGGCAACATTCTGGTGAATCTCCTCTGCACCCTTTCCAATGCTTCCACATCCTTCCTATAATGCGGCGACCAGAATTGCATGCAATACTCCAAATGCGGCCGCACCAGAGTTTTGTACAGCTGCAACATGACATCATGGCTCTGAAACTCAATCCCTCTACCAATAAAAGCTAACACACCGTACGCCTTCTTAACAACCCTCTCAACCTGGATGGCAACTTTCAGGGATCTATGTACATGGACACCGAGATCTCTCTGCTCATCCACACTGCCAAGAATCTTACCATTAGCCCAGTACTCTGTCTTCCTGTTATTCCTTCCAAAATGAATCACCTCACACTTTTCTGCATTAAACTCCATTTGCCACCTCTCAGCCCAGCGCTGCAGCTTATCTATGTCCCTCTGTAACTTGTAACATCCTTCCGCACTGTCCACAACTCCACCAACTTTAGTGTCATCCGCAAATTTACTCACCCATCCTTCTACGCCCTCCTCCAGGTCATTATAAAAATGACAAACAGCAGTGGCCCCAAAACAGATCTTTGTGGTACACCACTAGTAACTGGACTCCAGTCTGAACATTTCCCATCAACCTCCACCCTTTGTCTTCTTCCAGAAAGCCAATTTCTGATCCAAACTGCTAAATCACCTTGAATCCCATGCCTCCGTATTTTCTGCAGTAGCCTACCGTGGGGAACCTTATCAAACGCTTTACTGAAATCCATATACACCACATCAACTGCTTTACCCCATCCACCTGTTTGGTCACCTTCTCAAAGAACTCAATAAGGTTTGTGAGGCACGACCTACCCTTCACAAAACCGCGTTGACTATCTCTAATCAAATTATTCCTTTCCAGATGATTATACACCCTATCTCTTATAAAACTTTCCAAGATTTTGCCCACAGCAGAAGTAAGGCTCACTGGTCTATAGTTGCCGGGGTTGTCTCTACTCCCCTTCTTGAACAAGGGGACAACATTTGCTATCCTCCAGTCTTCTGGCACTATTCCTGTAGACAAAGATGACTTAAAGATCAAGGCCAAAGGCTCAGCAATCTCCTCCCTAGCTTCCCAGAGAATCCTAGGATAAATCCCATCTGGCCCAGGGGACTTATCTATTTTCACACTTTCCAGAACTGCTAACACCTCCTCCTTATGAACCTCAAGCCCTTCTACTCTAGTAGCCTGAATCTCAGTATTCTCCTCGACAACATTGTCTTTTTCCTGTGTGAATACTGATGAAAAATATTCATTTAGCACCTCTCCTATCGCCTCTGACTCCAAGCACAACTTCCCACTGCTGTCCTTGACCTGCCCTACTCTTACCCTAGTCGTTCATTTATTCCTGACATATCTATAGAAAGCTTTAGGGTTATCCTTGATCCTACCTGCCAAAGACTTCTCATGTCCCCTCCTGGCTCTTCTTAGCTCTCTCTTTAGGTCCTTCCTAGCTAACTTGTAACTCTCGAGCGCCCTAACTGAACCTTCATGTCTCATCTTTATATAAGCCTCCTCCTTCCTCTTGACAAGTGTTTCGACTGCTTTAGTAAACCACGGTTCCCTTGCTCGACCACTTCCTCCCGGCCTGACAGATACATACTTATCAAGGACACGCAGTAGCTGTTCCTTGAACAAACGCCACATTTCCATTGTGCCCATTCCCTGCAGTTTTCCTCTCCATACGATGCATTCTAAGTCTTGCCTCATCGCATCATAATTGCCTTTCCCCCAGATAATACTCTTGCCCTGCGGTATATACCTATCCCTTTCCATCACTAAAGTAAACGTAATCAAATCGTGGTCACTATCACCAAAGGGCTCACCTACCTCCAAATCTAACACCTGTCCTGGTTCATTACCCAGTACCAAATCCAATATGGCCTCGCCTCTCGTTGGCCTATCTACATACTGTGTCAGGAAACCCTCCTGCACACATTGGACATAAACGGACCCATCTAAAGTACTCGAACTATAGCGTTTCCAGTCAATATTTGGGAAGTTAAAGTCCCCCATAAAAACTACCCTGTTGCTTTCGCTCCTATCCAGAATCATCTTTGCAATCCTTTCCTCTACATCTCTGGAACTTTTCGGAGGCCTATAGAAAACCCCTAACAGGGTTACCTCTCCTTTCCTGTTTCTAACCTCAGCCCATACTACCTCAGTAGACGAGTCTTCATCAAACGTCCTTTCTGCCACCGTAATACTGTCCTTGACTAACAATGCCACCCCTCCCCCTCTTTTACCACCTTCCCTGAGCTTGCTGAAATATCTAAACCCCGGCACCTGCAACAACCATTCCTGTCCCTGCTCTATCCATGTCTCCGAAATGGCCACAACATCGAAGTCCCAGGTACCAACCCATGCCGCAAGTTCACCCACCTTATTCCGGATGCTCCTGGCATTGAAGAAGACACACTTTAAACCACCTTCCTGCCTGCCGGTACACTCCTGCAACTTTGAAACCTTACTCATGACCTCACTACTCTCAACCTCCTGTATACTGGAGCTACAATTCAGGTTCCCAAGGCCCTGCTAAACTAGTTTAAACCCTCCCGAAGAGCATTAGCAAATTTCCCCCCCAGGATATTGGTACCACTCTGGTCCAGGTGTTGACCATCCCATTTGAAGAGGTCCCACCGACCCCAGAATGAGCCCCAATTATCCAGAAATCTGAAACCCTCCCTCCTGCACCATCCCTGTAGCCAGGTGTTCAACTCCTCGCTCTCCCTATTCCTCGTCTCGCTATCACGTGGCACGGGTAACAACCCAGAGATAATAACTCTGTTTGTCCTAGATCTAAGTTTCCACTCTAGTTCCCTGAATTCCTGCCTTACATCCCTATCCCTTTTCCTACCTATGTCGTTGGTACCTATGTGGACCATGACTTGGGGCTGCTCCCCCTCACCCTTAAGGAACCCGAAAACACGATCCGAGACATCACGCACCCTGGCACCTGGGAGGCAACACACCAACCGCGAGTCTCTCTCGTTCCCACAGAATCTCCTATCTATCCCCCTAACTATGGAGTCTCCAATGACTAACGCTCTACTCCTCTCCCCCCTTCCCTTCTGAGCAACAGGGACAGACTCTGTGCCAGAGACCTGTACCCCATGGCTTACCCCTGGTAAGTCGTCACCCCCAACAGTATCCAAAGCGGTATACTTGTTACTAAGGGGAACGACCACAGGGGATCCTTGTACTGACTGCTTCCTCCCAGCCCCTCTCACCATCACCCATCTATCTTTATTCTTTGGAGTAACTACATCCCTGAAGCTTCTATCTATGACCACCTCTGCCTCCCGAATGACCCGAAGTTCATCCAGCTGCAGCTCCAGTTCCCTAACGCGGTATATGAGGAGCTGGAGATGGGTGCCCTTCCCACAGGTGAAATCAGCAGGCACACTGACGACGTCCCTCACCTCAAACATTCTGCAGGAGGAACATTGCACTACCTTCCCTGCCATCCCATCTGGATAAAAAGAAAAGAAAAAGAAAGAAAGAGCTTACCTGTTATTCACTCCCCTTCTCAGCAAGCACTCACTCAGCAACCTCTGTGCCCCACACTCTAACACCTGAGGGAAAATAAAAGAAAAACTACTTACCAATCACCAGCCAATCTCTTACCTGCAGGCTGTAATGTCACGGTTCAACTTCCTTTTATTTCTACCTGCCCTCGAGCCTTCCTCTTGATCTTTACAGTGGTTGTTTTTTTTGGTTAGAGGACGGGGAAGGGAGGGAAACACTGAAGAAGTTAGTTAAAAAATTTACTTGCATATTTTTGTCATTGCCAGAATTTGGCACCGTTGTGCCATACAAATAAAAAAGAGTTATACCCTGCCACAGTTGGAGCTCTGTCCTATTATTCATCAAGGCTCACCTTCTCAATCTTGCCCCTCACCTGAGGTGTGGTGATCCTTGTTGTGTTATGCTTCTTCACGTAGCATAAGCTGCTTCCTTGATGTATACTCTGACAAAGGAAGGTTCAGACTTGGAGATAGATTTAACACATTTATTGAACAGTTAACAATTCTCCTACTTGAGTTCGACTCTCTTGCTAATCTTGCTATAGTAACTCAATCTAACTAACCAGTCTGCTCTAATCCATGCGGTGGGTGTGATGCTTCCTGATATGCCCCTGTCTCTCTGAGTGTTGCCTGTGGAAAATAGAAAGAGCATGTGTGCCCTGTCCTTTTATATGGGTAGCCCCCTTGTGGTAGTGTCACCTCTGGGTGTGTCTTGCCTGCCCATTGGTCATGTCCTATCTTACTGACCTATTGGTTGAATGTCTGTGTGTCATGATGTCTCTGGTGCTCCCTCTAGTGTTTATTTAGTCTTAGTGTATTTGCATTAACCCGTTGTGTATCTACAGTGATGCATATCACCACAATCCTGGGGCGAAATTCTCCTACCCGCCCCGCCACATTTCTGCGCCGACCGGCCGGCGGGAGTCTCCGTAACACCGGCCGGTCAATGGGGTTTCCCATTGTGGGGCAGCCCCACGCCGTCGGGAAACCCCCCGGTGCCGGCAGAACGGAAACTCCCGCCGGCGGAGAATGACGCCCCTTAGGTTTAATCACACCAGTCAGTTCTCCCCCTCAAAGGGGAAAGCAGCCTCTGGTCATCTGGGACTATGGCGACTTTACCGTACCTGTCGAAAACCTCGAGCCATAATCAGCGACTTGCGAGAGGCTCACTTGGTGGCAGCTTTTGCCTGGCCTTCATCTATGTGATTATTGATGTTGCATCAGAATGGACATCTGGCGTTGCTCAGATACCATGCCCATCAACCTCTGTAACTAGCTGAACTTGTACTGCCAAGAGCACCAAGGTAAAGGGAATAAAACTGGAAAAATGCCAATTTAAAAGTGGGATAATTGCAAATGAAAAGTTACGTTGCTTGTACTTTTCACTCATGGCAACATTTTAGACTTAGTTTGTCTGAAACTAAGGAGGATTTTCTGCGCCCTCTGCAGTGTGTTTCTCATCAGTGGCAGGTGACCCATCGTTGGCCGGCGGCAGGATCTTCTGGTCTGCTGCTGTCGATGGGATTTCCCTTTGAATCCTCTTCCCACTGCCGGGAAACCCGCGGCAGGTCTTCGCTGACGGCAGGACCAGACAATCCTGCTGGCAAAAACGGCCAAATCATCCACCTTCCCAGCAACAGAAAAAGGTCCTCATAATGATTGTGTTCATTATGGCATTTTAATTTTAAGGGCTATTTTAATGTATAGTGTTTATTTTTTTAACTAACGGCTCATCTTGGATAGTTTCTGAAAATTGTGTTCTCCTTTATCTAGACAGTGTTGTGTTGGCACAGAATTAGTGGACTGGATGATACAGCAAACACCTTGTGTCCATTCCCGCACACAGGCAGTAGGGATGTGGCAAGTGCTGCTTGAGGAAGGAGTCATGAACCATGGTAACACCATTATCTGTTTTAATTAATACTGTACCATTAATGTACAGTTAACAAATATATTTGGTTATGTCACTTGGTTGATTGTGGACTTTTATAAGGAGGTTTAAAATCCAATACATCATTATGTTTAAATGAAATTTGTGCCCCCAAAATAATTTTATATTAATAAACATTTCAGACATGTTTACAAAACTTTAGTTGCATTCACTCAAAGGATTGTGAAGAGGAAAAAGTGAAGTCCTGGTGCCTGGAAAATTGTGACAGATAATTATGTAAATGTTTATGCTTTGGCAATGAGACTTTGATGAGCATATAGTCCAGCAAAACGTATAGCCGACCAGTAAATGGAGGACAGATGGAACTAGGTGCTAAATGAACCTTAAGAACTGCTCTCCAAAATTTCTGATTCCTTTGTACCCATCCTGCACCTGCATAACTGATACAGATGATCCCAAAATAAATTCCTTCATTTTATTGGAGGGTGACAATGGGAAAAAAAGACAACCATGTATCAGGAAGAATTATGAAATTGGATGAGAAGTGATTTTGAAAGAAAAGAAGTAGTGACTAGCATTTAGCAAAATCGTTTGGTTTTGAAGATCAACTCAGTAGAGCATCGCAACAATTGGCACAGGCACTTGTTTCAAAACTACTTTAAGGCATGCAATATAAAGTGAATAAGCTCACAGGATGGATCAAAGAAAGGGGAAATATCATAACCAAAGCATTACGGAAGAGTCAGCAGCACCATGACACCCATGCTGCCTGAGAGCAGGTCTGGACCCTCAAGGTCCCGGCCCTCCAAGGGACGCCCGTAAAGATCATCTCAGGCAACAGGGCGTGGAAGTCAGAGGCTGCCTCTTTACTAAGACTAAAGAGGTCCAAAGTAAGCAAAAGTAAACAACATTTATTTTACAGCCATTATATACATGAGTACCGGTAGAACCTCACCGGGCACTCTCTCCTTTCGCTCAGTTCCAGACTGGCCGAACTTTTATACAAGTAGGGGTAAGCTACCCCACTCCTAGCGGGGAAGCTCATACTCCTCAAGGAACATGGGGAAAACAATCATCGCCACACCTAATGGCCAGTGCAGGTTATTATAACCTCGTCCTCAGCTGTGGAACTTGGTGAGATACCTAGACATAGAGGGATGGTGAGGAAGGTTAAGAGATTATAGTCACAGCGTGGACATGGCTGAGTTTAAGCACAAATAGAGAGTAATCATCTATGTTATGTTATGAATGTGTTATGCTCCCTAAAAGTGCCCCTCCTTTCTCATTTCATGAAGCATGCACACCCAACCCCAACATTTAGGCTGGAAATGCAACACCAGGCACATCCGTTATCTCCTTCTGAGAGAATGCTAGCTCAATGTTTGTTCTCCACCATCAGCCCCCCACCCAAACTCTCATTGGACCAATGTAGTCATGCTGGTATAATCCTGATCTTGAGCACCCTCACACACCTAACCCCAGGCCAATGCACAGGCCTTTCATCTGTACAAGTATTCTTTCCTCATGAGGAAGCCATCGGCTGAAAGCTTCTGAGAGTCTGGCCACCGGCACAAAAGGTGCATACTCACACCTGTGCCACTAGCCTCTGAGGAGGCAGTAGCAGTTGAGATGTGTCATTCAGCATCAAATCGCCCACAGACCACACTGTTCAGTGGCTGGTCATGTTCAGGTTCCTGTGAGGTAGGAGTTAGACAATCGTAGGAGATATGAGGACGATTGCTCTGTCCTCGCTGCAAGTTGTCATCATTCTCCTGCATCATCCGGTCACGGGCCTTCCATGCCCTGCCCATGAAAGGAGTGATCACTAAGGAGACATCCCGCTGGCATCTCTCAAAGGAGGTCTCAGACCCCCAATGCGGGGGGGGATGGGGACATTTTTGTCCACCCTAGTTGTGGTTTTCCCCAAAGCGAGAGGCAATCGGGGGATCCTGAGTACTGCGCCCCATTTGGGCCCCTGCCATTTCCCGAGATCCTTCCTCAGTCCCCCCTGAGGGTTGCACCTCACCATCCTCCTCTACTTCCTCCTCCTCTGAGGAGATGTAGACAGTACGAAGTCTTACAACACCAGGTTAAAGTCCAACAGGTTTGTTTCGATGTCACTAGCTTTCAGAGCGCTGCTCCTTCCTCCTTCCTCATTCACCTGAGGAAGGAGCAGCGCTCTGAAAGCTAGTGACATCGAAACAAACCTGTTGGACTTTAACCTGGTGTTGTAAGACTTCGTACTGTGCTCACCCCAGTCCAACGCCGGCATCTCCACATCTGAGGAGATGTGGCAGTCATTCAGCTCCTCACCCCATTGCAGTGCCAGGTTATGGATTGCACAGCATACCATGATGATGCACGAGACCCTCTCTGAGCTATACTGGAGGGCTTCCCCCGACCGGTTCATATCTTCCAGAACCATATCTTCAGCAGGCCTATCATCTGCTCCACCAGTACATGTGTTAAAGCATGAACCTCGTTGTAAGGAGTCTCTACAAGTATTTGCGGTCTCCACACTGGCGTCATTAGTTTCTTCCTGAGGGGTAAGCTTCGTCTCGAGGAGCCATCCCTCTAGCTGCTGCTCTCCATCTAAGATGACTGGGATCAGAGAGCATCCAAGAATGTAGCTGTTGTGGACGATCCTCTGGAAAAGGGCACACGCCTGCATAATGCGCATTGCATTGTCACAGATCATCTGCACATTTAAGGAGTGGAATCCCCTGTGGTTTATAAAGGGTGCCCTATGCTTCCATGGTGAACACAGAGCCACATGCGTGTAGTCAATCAGACCCTGCATTTGGGGCAGGCCAACCATGCGGGCAAAGTCAATGGCCTTGGGTGTCCTGGCTAGCCTGGTCCTGCTCAAAGTTTGTATCGTTTTGCACCCTCACAAATAGCACATTGGTCACTTCCCTTATGTACTTATGTGTGGTGGGCTGCAGATGCCGCAGAGGCCCCCATGCAGCCCTGAAATGAAACACTGACATAAAAGCTCAAAGCGGCTGTGATTTTCAAGGCCACTGGCAATGGGTGACTTCCCGGCCCATGTGGCACCTGCATAACCTGGCAAAAATCATCTACCGTTCCTCTGGGCAGGCACAGTAGTCTCTGGCACTGGATCTCTGTAATCTGGAAGTACACCTGTGCCCGGTATTAGGAAAACAAAGATAGTTTTAAGGGATTTATATTTGTATTGGTAAACATTAGAAATAAGGTATAGTTTTAAGTCGGGTTAATTTAATATTTTTGTGCCTGAAAGGGTACAACCTCTAGTTGGATTCATTATGGCAAAGGTGTTTGTAGTGTGGAGGTTGGTTTAAATTCCAACTGTGCTTCTACTGTGTTTAAAGAGGGCTACAGCATGAACAGTAAATTGACCAGCTGTTGTTGCTTAGCAACTGGAGCCTTGAAAGATAGAGAAGCTTTTAAGTTTTAGTTTAGCTAATTGCAGTTGGAGATATGTAGTGAGAGAGATGGAAGCTCAGCTAGAAGCAGTTGGTTTTAGAAGGCTAGAGGGAACATCTCTCTTGGCCTTGCTAGAACAGATGCCAGAAATCTATAGTCCAGCTAAAATGAAGAGAAGTTTCCAAGAAATCTGGAGTTGACTGAACAGATGAAACTAGGAACCAGAACAGATTACTGTGAAGTAAAATCCCAGAGAGTTTGAAAAGCATTGGATTGTGAGAGACCAGAAAGATATCTGCAGTGGTGCTAAGGTTTGTGAGAAATTACTAGTTTGGAAGACACTATTTGAAATAATTGTGGAAATCGGTGGCTGAACCTCTGAGTTTGTGTCAAAGCCTGAAAGCAAAACCTCGGTGAAAGCAGCGGAGGGAAGATTTGAAAGTGTGACTTTTGAAAGTGGAATTTGAAATCACTTGTGTGGAAGCTGGAGTTCAGCGAGTCAAGGTGGCTCACAGTGTAATAATAATCATCTGGGGGGGGATTTTGAGGAGAAATCCACAGACATTCACTTGGGTTCATAGAGGATGTCTCATCACAGTCATCTGTGTGCTTCAAACGGTCTTTGTGTGCTCATGAGACCATTGTAGTATAAGGTGTACTTTATAATCGGTGTTAATCTTACAAAACCTGTGTGTAACTGTTAAACTAAGGGGGAGTAAAGGAGAAACGTTGTCCCTCAACGTTTTATAAAAAAATAAAAATTATGGGGCAGCACGGTAGCATTGTGGATAGCACAATTGCTTCACAGCTCCAGTATCCCAGGTTCGATTCTGGCTTGGGTCACTGTCAGTGCGGAGTCTGCACATCCTCCCCGTGTGTGCGTGGGTTTCCTCCGGGTGCTCCGGTTTCCTCCCACAGTCCAAACATGTGCGCAGGTTAGGTGAATTGGCCATGATAAATTGCCCTTAGTGTCCAAAATTGCCCTTAGTGTTGGGTGGGGTTACTGGGTTATGGGGATAGGGTGGAGGTGTTGGCCTTGGGTAGCGTGCTCTTTCCAAGAGCCGGTGCAGACTCGATGGGCCGAATGGCCTCCTTCTGCACTGTAAATTTTATGATAATCTATGATGGTCTTTTGAGCTCGGATTCCATTCTGGGATCTTCCCGTCCAGTTAGAACACCAACTGGGACCATAACACCGGTAGTGTCTCCTCTGAGCCACCTCAATGTGTGGCCCTGCCGCCAGTAAGTCAGCGAGCTCTGCCACTGCCTTCTCTGCAGGGCGTTGGTCCAGTCCACGTGCAGCCACACATTTGATGCCCCCTCAGCGCATGGAGGAGGCGCTGGCCAACTGCTATCGAGCGGAGCAGTGAGGCTCAACCTCCAGGCTTAGGGCTGAGGATGGTGGATGGGCAACCAACCAAAAAGAAGAGAGGCCATCAGGCCAGACAGCCAGCCTGAAGGACATGAGGTCATCGAGGCCTAAGGCCTGCCACCCAAGCAAGAAGTAAGCAGAGCAGTTGGGAGCTGCGAAGGTGGTCAGACAAGTTCCGGTGTCATATCTCAGGGAATCTGGGACCAGCGGGAGTGGGCGACTCGACCAGAACCAGAGGCCAGCCAGGCAGCAGGGCTGAGTGTGAGAATGAGGGCTGAACTGGGCAGCATCTGAACTGGGCAGTGAGGGCGAGAGAAAGCGGAGGCCAGATAGCCAGCAGTCAGCCAGGAGCACATGCGGTTGTTAAGGGTCAAGGCTCGAGGCCTGGCTACCCGCACGAGAGCCAAGACGTGAGCAGAGCAAAAGTCAGGAGGTGAAAAGAAGGCCAGACGAGTCCCGGGGAATTCAGCAGCAGCGGCCAGCAGGAGCAAGGCAACTTGACCAGAGCCAGAGGCCAGCCAGGCAAGGCGAAGAGTGAGAGGACTGGACAGCAACCAACATCTTTCTTTCTTGTTGCTTTTGCATTTTGAATTTACTGCCTTTTTTTGTGTCAGTCATTTCTCCCTCTGATCGATTGCGGTCTCTTTTATGAGACCGGATTGCCTTGAACATTAATGTAATTGGGGCGGGCCACCACTTCACCAGGGGGCAGCATGTGACATGGGCCCCTTCAAAGAGGAACAACGCAGGGCCCCAAAAGTGTAAGTCCGCCTCTGACTCCAGGACTATTGACAATGGCCAATCACACTCTTCATACCCTACAGCTGTCTTTTGCACTGTGAAGGTGTGGGGCTGGTGTTACTGGCCCCTTCGTCCCCTCTGTGTCAGGGTCCTCTTGCTTCATGGAGCTAATCATCAGCCCATGTCAGAGTCCCCCATATGCAGCTTGGCAGTTTACTGGACCCCTCCCTGAGACCTCACAGTTGCCTCCTGTGCTGATCCTGTGAATTTATCCACTCCCACCCAGTCCAGTTGCCACTCCAGAAAGGCATTTCCTCCAAGGAATCACTGCTTAGGCACCAGCAATAGGGACCCAAGAAGCACAAAATCCACACCAAACGGCAGACCCCTTGGAGTCAGAGGTCCACAATAATGAGGGCCTACAAAGGCCTTCGAGAAAGCAAACCTGCCCCACAGTGCCTCGACCCCACCCCCTCTGCCCCAGGAATGACTAAGCTAGTTCCCCCACATCCTCACCAGTGCTCCCACTCCATTGGACTCCCTGGTGGGCAACGGCAACCTGCGTGCTCACCTCTGATATCCCCTTCGGACGTGAGAGTGCCAGGTTCATGTTTTTATTGAGCTTTTGTGCTGGCGGGATGGCTCATAGATTAGATGCCAATATATTAAAATGATATGCGGGAAGCTCGTTATGTCACAATGCATGGAAATTCAGGAGATGCTCTTGCCAGTGAGAATCTCGCTTCCCATATCGCCGTTTCGGCTGACGACTAATGCGAGCTCAAAATTCGTCTCTGCCACAGAGCTCAATTATGCAGCAAGAGTCAAAAACGAATGAGAAGATAACTTGTGGAGATGCGATACAATACCCAATGGAATACAAAATATGAAATTAGAGCACTGTTTGGTTTTTAAAAAAATGATTAAGCTATAACTGCAAATCAAGGGGCTGGGTGCAAACAAATAACTGGCATGTTCATGACTGGTATGGAGCACTTCACATGAAGAGTGATTTATGCCTGGAACAATTTTCAGGGGAAATCCATAGAGACAGAATAAACTCTAATCTTTCAAGAGAGCATTAGTAACTGTGCTGAGTTTATCATTTTCTGTTGAAGGGTGAATTAAACGTACTGAAGAATGTCGCTCATCTGTATTCACCTTGTTGATCTTTTGTGAGGATACCGAAAATCTGGTAGCTTAAAACAAATAATTTATTTTGTACTCTGTTAAGATGTTCAGTTTTTAAAAAGAATGGACTCGAAGACCGATTTAATTTCTAACTTTTAAACCATTGTTATCTTAGTGGACCAAGAGCACAATTTCCAGGACAAGTACCTGTTTTATCGATTCCTCGATGATGAACAGGAGGAAGTCCTTGCACCCACAGATGAGGAGAAAAAAGAGTGTGAGGAGGAGCTACAGGAAACCATGCTTTTCCTTTCTCAGATTGGGCCAGATGCCCATATGAGAATGATTTTACGAAAACCGTGAGTAAAATCAAATAAATTATGCCAACACATAATAGGTAGGCTGGAATTTAAAATGGGAATCTACTGTTTAAAATATGTTTGGCTGCAATCTCAGTATCATTTCGTTTAGAGCTGGTAAATCAGTCAAAAGCTGCTCGATTGTCTCACTTGGAATTTAGGAATTGATCAGAAAAATCTTGCATTTGTTACAGTAATACTTCAGTTTAGATCAAATGTGTTTACTTTGGAAGCTTTGCAGGAGCCACTGTTTTACAACTTTGTCCATGTTAGACCCTCACAGATGGATGGACCTCTAGTTTTACCAGGTTCACAGCTCCTCAAATGTTGCATCCATTTTGTCTTTTCAGCTTTCCATCTTTGCAGTTGCATAACTTAAAATAGTATCTTCATAATTTGGAACACAAGATACATTCAAACTGTATTTTGTAAGTAGTACTAAACCTGATTGTAAAATACATATTGGAGTGCAATTCTCCCAATTGGAGACTTAAGGGCTCCTGCCAGCGGGAAAATTGGTGTGATTCCCGTTGGCGCTAGGAAAGACCTAGTGAGCCATGGCACACCAGGGTTCTTGCTGAGAGGGGCAGGACCTATAGGCTGACAAGTCCCACTCCTTAGAGACCCAAAAGGGCATCCCGATGTCAGATTCCTGCTGCAGCAGCAAGTCCCCCCTAATCACTGGCAAGGCCACCCACCCCGATTTAACCGGCCCTTCTGGCCCTGCCACTTCAGGCACATTGCAGTCTGAGGGGTGGCAAGGGGGTGACAATTGCCTCCAGGGTGCCGAGGGGAGTCCTTCATGGGTGGGGGGGCTTGGAGAGACTCAGGTTGGGGCTCTTTTGTTGGATGGGATTGTTTGGCTACTCTTCCCATCTGCAGCCTTGAAACCCTTTAAACAGATGCTGAGAACATAGAGAGCCTCTTTTGTAAAACTGCAGTTAGAAAAGCAACTGCTTCTGAGTTTTTAAAAATAAATTTAGAATACCCAATTCATTTTTTTTCCAATTAAGGGGCAATTTAGCGTGGCCAATCCACTTATCTTGCACATCTATGGGCTGTGGGGGCGAAACCCACGCAAACACGAGGAGAATGTGCAAACTCCACATTCTTAGTGTTGGGTGGGGTTACTGAGTTATGGGGATAGGGTGGAGGTGTTGACCTTGGGTAGGGTGCTCTTTCCAAGAGCCGGTGCAGACTCGATGGGCTGAATGGCCTCCTTCTGCACTGTAAATTCTATGATAATCTATGATAATCTATTACAGTGACCCAGAGCCGGGATTCAACCTGGGACCTCGGCACCGTGAGGCAGCAATGCTAACCACTGCGCCACTGCTTCTCCGAGTTAATGGAGCTTTATAAATGAACATTCTTAATCCTCCATTTGAAACTGCCTGGACCTGTCAATCAGAAAGCTTGTAAACGGCAATAGTGCATGAAATTGAATGTAAACAATGCAGTTCAATGCTTTTCTAGTGTCATGTGAGAGTACCTTTAAGAAATGGGTGTTTATAAATGGGTGTTTACTACCGCAGTGATGTCAGAGAGTGGGTGGAGCTGGGCTATCTATCAGCTTTTTACTTCGTTTTAGGCTGTTTGCTGCAGGATGTGTTTTAGTTTCGTTTTCAGTGTTGGAGCTGAAGCCAGGCAGAGCAGGTGTACTGTTGATCTCTCTGCCATGAAAAGACTATCTCTTGATCATTTGGTGAATTCAAAATTATAAATGTTTTCAGTAGTGAATGTAAACCTGATGTGCTTCTGTTAAAAGGTGTTTCTTCTGTCTTCTGGATGTTGTTTGGGAAGTTATTAAGAATTACTTAGTGTTGTATTCTTTGGGGGTTGTATTTGAATTGACGGTTGCTAAGATGTTCACTATGTTTCAAAAAGGTTAACTTGAGTTCATAGAATAAACATTGTTTTGCTTTAAAAATTACTTTTCCATTAGTGCTGTACCACACCTGTAGAGAGGGCCGTGTGCTCCCCATACCACAATCTATTAAAGTTGTGGGTCAGGTGAACTCCATGATACACTTTGGGGTTCTCTAAACCCTGGCCCATAACACTAGGCATACAAACAGGCTAGAACAAATTAAAGGGCAATGAAGTTGACTGAAAAAAAAATTTCAAAGTTTTCCTCCATTTTAAAAGGAACACCTTCATCCCTTGGGTCTTTGAACTTGGCACATTGACAGATTGTTTAATGGGTTTAGGGGTACAGAACTGTATTTTGAGATACCATAGGACCATAAGAAATAGGAACAGGAGTCGGCTGTTGGGCTCCTCGAGCCTCGAGCCTCGAGCCTATTCAATAGGATCATGGTTTATCCGACATTTCTCACGGTCACTTGAAATGAAATGAAATGAAAATCGCTTATTGTCACGAGTAGACTTCAATGAAGTTACTGTGAAAAGCCCCTAGTCGCCACATTCTGGCACCTGTTCGGGGAGGCTGGTACGGGAATTGAACCGTGCTGCTGGGTTGCCTTGGTCTGCTTTAAAAGCCAGCGATTTAGCCCAGTGAGCTAAACCAGTCCCTCCTGCCCTTTCCCTGTACCCTTTGATTCCCTTACTGATCAAGCATCTATCTCAGCCTATAAACAAGGACTCTGCCCCACAGCTCTCAGTGGCAAGGAGTTCCAAAGTATCTCAACCATCTCGGAGAAGAAATTCCTCATCATCTCAGTCTTAAATTGGCACCCCTTTATTCTTGGACTATTCCTTCTGGGCCTAGACTCTCCCATAAGGGGAAACATCCTCTCAGCATTCACCTGGTCATCCCCTTAAGAATCCTAAATGTTTCAATGAGATCATCTCTCATTCTTCTAAATTCCAATGAGTCTCAACCTGTTTAGCCTTTGCTCATAAGCCAATCTCTTCACACCGGGGATCATCCCAGTGAACCGTCTCTGAACCACCGCCAACAAAATAATATTTCCCTTACATAAGAGGAACAAAGCTGCTCTCATTACTCGAGATGTTGTCTCACCAGTACCTTGTTCAGTTGCAGCAAGAGGCGCACCACTATCCACTGACCGCCAATCAGAAAAACACCCATTTATCCCCACTCTTTGCTTTGTGTTAATTAACTAATCCTCTATCCATGCTAATACATTACCCATAAGGCCGTGCACCTTTATCTTATGCAGCAGCCTTTTGTGCGGCATCTTGTCGAATGCCTTCTGGAAATCCAGATACACCACATTCACCAGTTCCCTGTTCTCCACCTCAAAGAATTCCAGTCAATTAGCTAAACATGACCTGCCTTTCATAAACCCACGATGCGCCTGCCTAATGGGACAATTTCTATCCAGATGTCGCGCTATTTCTTCTTTGATAGTAATTACCCGCCTTTTGTCTACCTCCTTTATAAAATAGTGGCGTCACATTTGCTGTTTTCCAATCTGCCGGAACCGTCCCAATGTCTAGCGGATTTTGCTAAATTACCACAAGCACATTTGCTATTTGCCCTGCCATCTCTTTTAGTACCATGGGATGCATTCCATCCGGGCCAGGAGACCTGTCTACCTTTAGCCCTATTAGCTTACCCAACACTTCCTCCTCAGTGATAATGATCATTTCTAGGTCCTCACCTGCCATAGCCTCCTTGCTATCAATTATTGTCATGTCATTTGTGTCTTCCACTGTGAAGACCAACACAAAATACCTGTTCAGGGCCTCACCCATTTCCTCATTTCCCATCAGTAAATCCTCCTTCTCATCCTCTAAAGGACTAATGTTAACCTAAGCCACTCTTTTTCGTTTTATATATTTGTAGAAACGTTTGCTATCTTTTTTTTCTATTCTGAACTAGTTTAGTCTCACAATCTATCTTTCTTTTCTTTGTAGATTCTTTCATGTTGACTTTTAATGATTTCCCAATCCTCTAGTTTCCCACTAGTCTTTGCCACTTTGTATGCATTTTCTTTCAGTTTGATACCCTCCTTTATTTGCTTCGATATCAGTGGCTGGTTATCCCTTTTCCTACAGTCCTTCCTTTTCACTGGTATATACTTTTGCTGAGCACTGTGAAAAATCACTTTGAAAGTTTTCCATTGTTCCTCAATTGTCCCACCATAAAGTCTTTGCTCCCAGTCTACCTTAGCCAATTAGGACCCTCATCCCATTGTAGTCTCATTTATTTAAGCTCAAGACAATGGTATTGGATTTTACCTTCTCACCATCCATCTGTATTTTAAATTCAACCATAATGTGATCGCTCCTTCCGAGAGGATCCTTGACTAATAATCTTTATTAGTGTCATAAGTAAGCTTGCATTAACATTACAATGAAGTTACTGTGAAAATGCCCTCACTGCACACTACAGCGCCTGTTCAAGTGCACTGAAGGAGAATTCAGAATGTCCAATTCACCTAACAAGCACTTCTTTCGGAACTTGTGGGAGGAAACCGGAGCACCCGAAGGAAACCCACGCAGACACAGGGAGAACTTGCAGACTCTGCACAGACAGTGATCCAAGCCAGGAATTGAACCCGGGTCCCTGGCACTGTGAAGCAACAATGCTAACCACTGTGCTATTGATTATTCCTGTCTCATTACACAGGACCAGATCTAGGATAGGTTGCTCCCTCATAGGTTCCATTACATACTGTTCTAGGAAACTATCGCGGATACATTCTATGAACTTCTCCTCGAGGCTGCCTTGACCGACTTGGTTTGGGTAATCAACATGTAGGTTAAAACCCTCATGGTAATTGCTGTACTATTTTTATGTGCATCAGTTATTTCTTTGTTTATTGCCCCCCCACCGCAATGTTATTATTTGGCCTATAGACTACGCCTATCAGTGACATTTTCTCCTTACTATTTCTAATTTCCACCCAACTGGATTCAACCTTGTTCTCTGTAGAACTATATCATCTCTTACTACCGCCCTGGTGGCATCCTTAAATATCAAAGCTATACCACCTCCCTTACCTTCCTGTCTATCCTTCCTAATAGTCTGATACCCCTGGATATTTAACTCCCAGTCATGAGCGTGGTGGGGGCTAAGTTAGTGTTGGCGAGACAGAAGGGAATCCTCCCCCCTACAATGTCGCAGGCCTCGATCTCACTCATTCTGAAACGGGAGAAGGACCCTGAACAGTGTGGCTTTTACAGGCCCATCTCGTTGCTAAATGTGGATGCCAAGCTATTGGCTAAGATCTTGGCCACGAGGATAGAGGATTGTGTCTCAGGGGTGATAGGGGAAGACCAGACTGGATTCGTTAAGGGTAGGCAACTTAATGCTAATGTGCGGAGGCTTTTAAATATTGTTATGATGCCCTCGGAAGGAGGGGAAGCAGAGGTTGTGGCAGTGATGGATGCAGAGAAAGCTTTTGATCGGGTGGAGTCGGAGTAACTGTGGGAGGCGCTGGATAGGTTTGGGTTTGGTGAGGGCTTTATCTGGTGGGTGCGATTGCTGTACCAGGCGCCTGTGGCAAGCGTGCGCATGCGCACGAACCGGCTTCGGTCGGAGTATTTTAAATTGCACCAGGGGACGAGGTAAGGGTGTCCCCTTTCCCCGTTATTATTTGCTCTAGCCATTGAGCCGCTGGCCATAGCGTTGAGAACTTCAAGGAACTGGCAGGGCTGGTCCGGGGGGGGGGGGGGGGCTGGAGCATCAGGTCTCTTTCTACGCGGATGATCTGCTCCTGTATATTTTGGACCCACTGGAGGGGATGGGGAAGGTCATGCGGATCTTAAGGGAATTTGGCAGTTTCTCAGGGTATAAATTGAACGTGGGGAAGAGCGAGTTGTTTGTGATCCAGGCTAAAGGTATGGAGAAGAGACTGAGGGAGCTGCCGCTGAGGAGGGTAGAGAAGAGCTTTCATTACCTGGGTATACAGGTGGCCCGGAAGTGGGATTTGTTGCATAAGCTTAAACTGACCCGGCTGGTGGAACAAATGGAAGGGGACTTTAAAAGATGGGACATGCTCCCACTGTCTCTGGCGGGGAGGGTACAGACCGTGAAAATGACGGTCCTCCCGAGGTTTCTATTTGTATTCCAGTGCCTTCCCATCTTCATCCCTAAGGCCTTTTTCAAGTGATCATCTCGGGTTTGTGTGGGCGAACAAGACCCCACGAGTAAAGAGAGTGTTGCTGGAACGCAATCGGGGGGAGGGTGGGCTGGCGCTGCCGAACTTTTGCAACTACTACTGGGCGGCCAACATTGCCATGATCAGGAAGTGGGTATTGGGGGAGGGGTCCGCATGGGAGCGGTTGGAGGCGGCATCATGCAAAGGCACCAGTTTGGAAGCGCTGGTAACGGCACCTGTGCCGTTCTCGCTGGCCCACTACTCCACAAGTCCAGTGGTGGAGGCGGCACTGAAGATCTGGGGGCAGTGGAGGAGACATAACAGGGTGGAAGGAGGGTTGGTCTGGACCCCGATATGTAATAACCATGGGTTCCTGCCGGGTAGGATGGATGGCGGGTTCCAGAGCTGGCAGAGGGTGGGTATTAGAAGGATGGGTGACCTGTTTATAGATGGGAGCTTTCCCAGCCTGCAGGCGCTGGGGGACAAATTTAGACTGCTGCCAGGGAACGGCTTTAGGTATCTACAAGTGCGAACCTTCCTGAGGAAACAGATGGTGGCCTTCCCGCTGCTGCCGCCACGGGGGATACAGGATAGAGTAGTGTCCGGTACCTGGGTGGGGGAGGGGAAAGTGTCGGATATCTACCAGGAGCTGTTGGAGGCGGAGGAAACCCCGGTAGAGGAGCTTAAGGGCAAGTGGGAGAAGGAGTTGGGAGGGGAGTTGGAGCCGGGTCTATGGGCCTAAGTAGGGTCAATTCCTCATCATCATGTACCAGGCTCAGTCTAATACAGTTTAAAGTGGTACAACGGGCACACATGACGGCGGCGAGGATGAGCAAGTTTTTCGGGGTAGAAGACAGGTGTGCAGGGAGCCCAGCAAACCATGTCCATATGTTTTGGGCATGCTTGAAGGGTTCTGGCAGGGGTTTGCCTGGGCAATGTCCAAGGTGCTAGGAACACGGGTGGTGTCAAGTCCAGAGGTGGCAATCTTTGGGGTGTCAGAAGACCCGGGAGTTCAGGAAGTGAAAGAGGCCGACGTTCTGGCCTTTGCCTCCCTGGTAGCCCGGAGACGGATCCTGTTAAAGTGGAGGGACTCGAAGCCCCTGAGTGTAGAGACCTGGGTTAGTGACATGGCTGGGTTTCTCAGCCTCGAGAAAATAAAGTTTGCCTTAAGAGGATCAATGTTCGGGTTCTCGCGGAGGTGGCTGCCGTTCGTCAACTTTCTTGGGGAAATTTAATTTAAAATGTCGACAGTTGCAGCTTTCTGGGGGGGGGGGGCTGCACTATGTTAATGTTTAACGTTTATTGTTCTTTTTCTGTTTTTGTTATGAAATTTTACAAATACTTCAATAAAAATATATTTTTTAAAACTCCCAGTCGTGACCACCCTGCAACCATGTCTCTGTAATGGCCACTAAATCACACTCATTCACAATTATTTGTGCCATCAACTCATTTACCTTGCTTCGAATGCTACGAGCATTCGGGTAAAGTGCCCTGATGCAGTTTTTATAGCTTCTTTTTGAATCCTCTATTAATAACATCTCCTGAGTTGTTCTTCCTTTTATCTTTTTTTCATAACTTTCCATGTAGTTGAACTCACCTCCCCATGTGCTAACTTGATGTTTTGCTTCCCATTAGCCATTATACTTCCCATAGTTTTACCCCCCCCCCCCCCCCCCCCCCCCCCCACTTGCTAGTTTAGCCACCTATTTACATTTTCCACTGGAACACTGGTCCCAGATCGGTTCACGTAAAGACCATCCCAACGGTACAGATCCGTCCTGTTGCAATACTGATGCCAATGCCCCACGCACCACTCCTTAAACCACATGTTTTCTTCCCAAATTTTCTCATCCCTGTGCCAATTTGCACAGGGCTCGGGTAGCAATCCAGAGATTATAACCCTTGAGGACCTGTCCTTTAATTTAGTTCCAAGTGCCTGATGATCCTCCTACAGGTGCTCTTTCCTAGCCTTGCCTATGTTGTTTGTACCAACGTGGACCACAATAACTAAATCCTCCCCCTCCCACTCCAATATCCTTTCCAGCTGTTCAGAGATGTCCCTCACCCTGGCAGGTAACATACCATGCGGTACTCTCAGTCCTGCTTGCAAAGGATGCTATCAATCCCCCTATTTACAGAATCCCCTACAACTACCACTTGTCTTCTGCTCCTCCAGCTTGGATGGCCTCCTGAGTTGTTCGCTAGCTCATCCTCCCTACAGCCCTTTTCCTCATCCACACAGGGAGCAAGTACCTCAAATCTGAGCTGAAGCTCTTCCGTTCCTGAATTCAGGATCCCTCTACCTGTCTCACTTGCAGTCACACCCTGCTATCCATGACCACTGACCGATTTTGCGGTATTTAATCTACGTGTTGTGACTCCCTCTGAAACAAAGTGTCCAGGTAGCTCTCCCCCCTCCTGGGTGTGCCGCAGTGTCTGAAGCTCAGACTCCAGCTCATCAACTCGGAGCCGAAATTCCTCAAGCAACAAACACTTGCTGCAGATGTGGTCACTGCAGCTCACAGTGGGATCTGCCAGCTCCCACCTCTTCCAGCTACAACACATCGCCTGCCCAGCCATCTCTTCATGGTTAATTAATTGATTAATTAATTAGCTTTTGCAGTGTGTTTTTCAAATTTAGCACAGATTCCCTATCAGCCAAGCAGGTGACAGCTTTCCTATGATGGTCACTTTTTCCATTTTTGTCAGCTTCAGTGGAATCCCCGAGGTAAGTTACTTTATAGTCACCGAGTTCGATACTCCACCCACTGAGACTGCTCCCTGGAGACTGGGCCGTGAATCCCCGAGGTAAGTTACTTTATACTCACCGAGTTCGATACTGCACCCACCGAGACTGCTCCCTTGAGACTGGGCTGTGAATCACTGAGGTAAGTTAATTTATACTCACCGAGTTCCATACTCCACCCAACGAGACTACTCCCTGGAGCCAAGGCCGTGAATCCCCGAGGTAAGTTACTTTATACTCACTGAGTTCGATAGTCCACCTACCAAGGCTGCTCCCTGGAGACTAGCCTTCCTTATTACCTCAGCCTGAAAGCAATTTATAACCAGTAGCCCTTACAGATTATAAACCACGAGACGTATTTTCAAACTATAATGATAAATGTTGTAAAGACTTACCGACCTTGCCCACGGCTTACCAATCAGCTACGTCCCTTGTAGCCTCAGTTGCAACAGGACAAGACCCCTCTCTGAAGATTTAATGTAACACAGCAGGGAGAAAAAGCAAAGAACACCTCTTCCCACTCTGCACCAAATTCCCACTCTGCTTCAAATTCTCAAATTTAAAGCTCCTTCTGTCTGTCTGTGCCTCCCTCTGGAAGTGGCCTCTCCCACTGCTTATGTGCAAAGCTCATAAGCACAAAGATGTGCAGCTTAGGTGGATTGGCCATGCTAAAATTGTCCCTTATTATCCAACGTTTAGGTGGGGTACAGGGATAGGGGATTGGACCTGGATAAGGAGCTCTTTCAGAGGGTCGGTGCAAATTGAACAGGCTGAATGACCTCCTCCTGCACTGTAGGGAGTCTATGATTTCATTAGCCTTCCTGATTACCTGCTGCAGCTGTGTGCTAGCTTTGTGTTTTGTGCACAAGTACCCCCAAGTCCCTTTGGTGTTGCAACTTTCACCAGTTTTTCTCTACTTAAATAATAGTCTGTTCTTTTGTACTGCCTTCCAAAACAATTTCAGATTTTCCCACATTTTCCAACTTTTTGCCCATTTACTTATTAATATCTCTGCAAACTGTTTGTATCCCTCTCGCAACTTGCCTTTCCACTTATTTTTGTGTCGTCTGCAAATTTGGCAACAGTACATTCGCTTCCTTCCTCCAAGTCATTAATATATATATTGTAAACAGCCGCAATATCAGCACTGATTCCTGTGGAACTCCACTGATTATAGGTCGCCAACCTAACCCCTTATCCCCATTTGCTGTCTCCTGGCCATTTGATAATTCTCTATCCATCCCAATATACTACCTCCAACACCACGGGCTATTATTTTGTGACTTAACTTTTTGTGAGGTATCTTGTCGAACACCTTCCGGATGTCCAAATACAACGCATCTATCGGAGCATCCCAGGAGGCATATGAATCGGGCATCCTGCCTGTAAATTACATTCGAAACCGCTCTAATGAGTTATTCTCATGTACGTGCCAGGCCTGGGAAGGAACCTCATCGGAGACGTCGAGAAGCTTGTCAGGACTGGGAGACTCTCAACGGGCTTCACCACCAGCATGAAACCCATTTTTGACCGGCGCCCGATTCACCGGGCACTCGGGATCCCCTCCGGGTCAAGCAGCCCGGGAGAATCCCAGCCATTGATTTGTGTTTAGAAAAAACAATTCATGCATGCTAATAAATTAAACCAAATTAAGCTTTGAGATTCCGATGTGGTGAAAGTTTGTCGTGCCTCAAATTTATCTTTTTTTTTTTAGGCAAAAACAGTCGGAAAGTGTTTCCAACACTTGGTCTAACTGATGTGTTTTTGAATAAATTTACTTTTTTTAACTTGTATTCTTTTTGTCTAATTCACAGGCCAGGCCAGAGGACAGTTGATGATTTAGAAATCATATATGAAGAATTATTGCACATTAATGCCTTGTCTCGGCTTTCTACCACAGTAAGCTTCATTCCTCTGATTCCATATTGCATTGATCCAGCACCTTACCCCAAGATCCGGGAAGGGTCCAAAAATGCTTTGTATAAGGCAGACAAAGTTTGAGATTCAAGACACTTGACAAGAGCGTAAAGCCACAGGATTCCATGGGTTTTGAACAAACAAAAATAAACTTTACTATACAAGGTCAAAAAGATAAAACTATTTACAATTTACTTCTACTCTTAACATTCAGGGTTAATATGAGGTACATGCGAATTAACAGGCAAACTGTGGTCGAACACAACACAAGAAATAACAAATACGACAAAGACAGATCCCACAGATTTCTCAGCAACCGACTCAGACATCAGCAGTAAATACTTGAGTCAACCAATTTTGTTGAAACTCTGTTTCCCTCATAAGGGGTTTCAAACCTTTGAAGGTCAATCCTCAATTCCCTCAAAGCCACTCCAACTCAGACTGCCTCAATGACTGCACATCTCCCAGGGTTTTAATCTCTTCTCGTGCGTTCTGTTCCCTCGGATTTCCGAGTCTGCACTCCAGCCTCTACTTGTGCAGTTTCAGCTCAAATGGCTAGCTTCACTCGGCTAGCACTGCTTCTGGATTTCACCGAGCTCCAATCTCCCAGCTATACCAATCTATAAATAGCTCCCATTGCTTTCTGAGCACTAACTTTTCCATACTGAGCCAGTGACCTTCTGACACCTTCTCAACTCCTTCTGACTTCTTTTGAGCCCGAACTACACATAGCCAACAAACAGAAATGCATTTGCTAACCGCAGAACCTTTTTGATATGGTGTTTTTTCCTGTTGCCCAACGCTCACTCTCCCAGCAAACACAGATAAATTGAAACCTTGGAATTTTATAAGTTCCACCTACCTCTGTGGCGATGTAGCCTTCCAGGGATCACTGAATGCTTTCAATATAATTGTAGTTCTAATCCCCAGAACAACTCTCTGGGCTGCACTTCTTTGCAAACAGTGTAGATACCCCACCTCCTATTCTCCAGCTAAGTAAGCTCACTTGTTGCTTTATGATTTTAGCTTTCTAGCCATTATTTCTTAAGTCAACATGGCCCCAACCTTTTAAATGTAATAATCTTCAAGCTACTAGAGTTGCACTAATCCCATTTTCTACAGTTTGCTTCTCAAATCTAAAATTAACTGTAGAACATTACAATGAGCTAGGTATTTATAACAATATCGACTTTATAATAAGTAGTGTGTTTAAATATAAAACCTTGTATGGCTCTGAGATACCCTCAATTACGACTCGAGAGAGAAGATTGATAATTCAAAGGCTTTAATTAGCAGAGAACCAGACAACTGCCGAGAAGTGTGCTCACTGCATGCTGCCCACTGAACATTACCTTATATACAGTTCCCTGGGGGGGGGGGGGGGGGAGCCAGAGGCGGAGTCCCCCAGGGTTCCAAACCCGGTCTTAAAGGGATCATCACGTTAAAGGTACAGTTATACAGTAATCATTCATCACAGGCTCCATAACTACTGCCTAGTTGAAGTTGAGCTACAACTTGCAAGTAGCCATTTAAACTGGCATTGGGTCAGTCCAAGTCGTGATTTAGCATCATCATCCGCAACCAACTTGTATGCGTATCTCAGAGAGGGCATGCGACTGATCATTCCAAAATCTCCTCTCCTAAAAATACTATTTTACCACATCTTTGTATGTGCTCTTTCTGTTTTGTTTTACTTTCTCTCAATGCTCTATCTTTATGTTCCTAATTTACCCTCATTCTCGCTTTCTCTTTCCTTCTCATTATTAGTTGTATATTAACTGTATAATTGTAGTCGGTGGTGGGCATGATGTAGAGATGCCAGCGTTGGACTGGGATGGGCACAGTGAGACGTCTTACACCACGTTAAAGCCCAACAGGTTTATTTGGAGCGTAGCGGAGCGTAGCTCCTTCATCAGGTGACTCACCTGATGTGTGACTTTGTAAATATATATACAAGTGTGTAAAGATTTGCTCCACTTTTATCCTTGATTACAACATGTAGCAGAGAATGGTTGCCAGAATTTGAAGGCTGAAAGCTTTAACAAAAATCAGAAATATATAATTCTTGTACAGCATGAAAATTGTGCGGCTATGGTTACTCTCCAATGTTTTTGAGTCTGAACCGTATGACCAGTGGAAGAATGAAGTCCATTTGTGGATACGGATTGTGTTCCTACCAAGATATGGCCTTGGCGTTATCACTTCCTGCTAGATGTAAAATCGGAAGTATTTTGTGAGCTGGGTGCCTGTCAGTTGTATAGTAATGAAGGTTTGGACCTTCTGTTAGCCTTTTGGAATCAAATATACAAGTTGTGAGAAGCTTTGCCATTCTTTGATCGATATGTAAAGCATATCGTCATTCTGTTGAACAAATATCCTGGACTTGAACTGATTTATATAAAAGATTGACAATAAATTTGGGAATCCCAAGATCTGTCCTAGCATTTAAATTGCTGGATTAATCCAAGGTGTTTCATATGGACAGGCTCTTGGTTTGGCTCTTGAAGAGAGAGACGTTGTTGGAACAGATGTCTGTGGCCTTGAAAAAAATCCTGGAAAGACTTCAAACTTTATGGAAGAAATGTAACACTGCACAATAACACAAAGAATATGACTCCATAATTGCCAGATTTAGGAATGTTCTAAGTCTTGGGTACAAGTGCCAATATAATGGAAGGATTCAAACCAGGCAGAATGGAGATTAAAGTGCCTTCGGTTATTACAGCAGAAGGCTGAATTGGAACAGCAGTAATAGGTGAATGAATTCCAGGATTTCCCAAGGACCAATAAATGGGTGCTTCAGGAGTGACTCGTGGTGAAATGCCCAAGCAAACAGGTAGGGTTTTCAAAATGCATGTCATGAGATAGATGAAGATAATGATGAATTGAAACTAATTATATACAAGAAAGTTAGTCCGGTGATGAATGTGTCCTTTAACTGTGCAGTGCTCGACAGTGCTTGCGCTTCGACAGTATGTAGTTAAAAAGTAACCTTCATTCATGTTACAGAATGTCATTTTGCATAAAAAGTGTCCTTACAAGCATTCTCCTATGTAATTGTGTTACTGGCATCTATTGAGGGTTCTGAGCTTGGGCGGGCTTTTCAGTACGTAAGAGGATGACCTGTAAGCAAGACCTGTTCTGCTGAGTTACTGTTATTGTTAAACTTAATTATTTATTTATATGAAGAAGTTCCTTCTTTTAAACAACACATTCAACTACCTCCTTTGTGGCCTCATGTTACCATACCTTCCTCAAGTTACCATACCTTTTGACAACAAGGAGAAAACGGCAAGAAAAGAATCGCGTTTTTCGATGTTCAGCATGGCAACACGAGGTTGCATTCAGTGAGTAACTAGTTTTCATTGTGAGTTTTATTCAACAGAATTTCAAGTGAGCAACACCATGGTTATGTTCGGGATAGATTAATTCGATGAGAAAGTGAGGACTGGAGAACTTGCAGCATTTCGTTTTTTAGCAAATGGAATAGAAGATGAGGCAATGCAGCGTTCAATTCTCCTGAGTGTGTGGAGCGAAGATTTATAAGTTGATGAGGAATCTGGCCATGCCATCGAAGCCAGGAGAGATTTCATTTGCAGTTTTAGTTGCTCTGGTCCAGAATCACCAGAACTCGAAGCCCTCAGTGATGATGAAATCTGAATCTTTGAACAGCTATTTTTGAAAAGCAGGTCAATTGGTTGCTAACTATTACACCAGCTTTCAGTACACTGATTTCGGAGCCGTTTTCGATTAGCTTTAATTGGCTGGTCTGCGGCATTAACGAGGACAGTATTTGGCATTGGTTGTTGGGTAAAGAGGCTCTGGAAATTTCTCAGGGCATGGAAGTGGCTGCCAGCAATGCTAGGCATATTCAGCAGGCTAATGATGGTGTCTAGACAGGGGCACTGCTCCAAGTACAGAAAGAAGCTGCAAGCAGAAAGGTGAAAGCAGTGGAGTGGAGTGTTTTAGGTGTGGATGGTCACAGTACACGAATCATTGCAAGTTTCAGGATGCTGTTTGTCATAGGTGCAATAAGGGGCATTTAGCAATGAAATGCAGGGGTGCGAAAGACAAGGCGAAGACTGCGCAAGAAAATTTTAATTTAAGGAAGCCTCGAGCAGCCACGCATGTGGAAAGCTTGGAGCAGGCAGAGGAGCACACTTACAACATGTTTAATATGAATGAGGCATGAACAGAGCCTAATTTTACAACAGTGGCGGTTGTGGATAAACAAATCAAGATGGAGGTGGACGCAGGAACCTCCACATCCGTAATTAGTGAAGAGACTACAAATCGACGTGGCACTCTAACCGAGCGCCAGCTCTTTCTCTGGCCGGGATTAACCTTCGGACTTACATCGGAGAGTCCATACCTTTTGCTTGGGGCATTGGAAGTCCATATCGAAGTCCAGATTGCGTATTACAGTCAAGAAGTAAGGGCCATGCCCCCTTGTGGTCAAAGGGAAGGGGCCTAGTTTGCTAGGGCGTGACTGCCTCAGCAAAATTCTATTGAAGTCAGATGAGATCAAGCACACGAGGGTGACCGAGGATGTTGTCAAGAAGTATTTGGACGTGTTCAAGGAGGAACTGTGTACATTGTGTGGTACCACTGTGATGTGTTCAATTGTCACGGGAGCTGTAATATTACTCATGGTATGTGCTTACAACCATTTTGAATGTGCATCTACAACAACCAAAAACATGTGATTCAGGAAAGGTCACACAAAGTCCACAAGCAGCCAGGACCATGACCGATCAGGCCATTCCCAAGGGTGAAGTGGTGCTGGTGGCAACATCTTCTGGTTCATCTGGCGTGCCAAACAGGATTTCACCTTATTCTCCATGTCCAGATCTATAGTAGGCCACCAGACATACGATCTGGCTAGACTTTTGAATCTAAGCACCAGGATGAGCCTGATGAATTTCCATCACGACTTGTGGAACGATCCGCTTGATGCCTACAGTATGCACCCATCATTCACGCTGCAGACCAGTGAGTCTCACGTCAGTGTCACGGAAACTAGTGGAGAAAATTCTGAAGGAGAGAATCCATCTTCACTTGGAGAGGCAAGGTTTGATTGGAATAGTCCGAATGACTTTTCCAGAGGGAGGTCATGCCTACAACTTTGATTGATTTTTTTTGAGCAAGTGTGTAGATGAGGATAGTGCAGTTGATGCAGTTTACATGGATTTCAATAAAGCCTTTACAAATCTCACATGGGAGACTTATAAAGATGACAAATGCACGTGGGATACAGTGTAACTTGATAAGATGGATTCAAAATTGGCTTAGCTGTGGGAGACAGGGGGGGTGATGAAAGACTACTGCTTTAGTGACTGGAAGCCAGTGTCCAGTGACATACCACAGGGATCTGGGCTGGGTCGCCTATTGTTAGTCAGCTGACTATGTGGGGGGTATGATCAGTTAAGTTTGCAGATGACACAAAGATTGGCCAGGTGGTTAAGTGAGTGTCTTGGGTTACAGGAAGATATTGACGGAATGGTCAAATGGGCAGAAACTCGCGCCGGTGTCAGGGCGGCGTGGCGCGTTTGCGGGGATTCTCCCGCCTGGGATCTCTGGCCCCACTGATTTGCACCATTTCCTCATCTGTGTCACCAAGAACCCACGGCAGCGTCGACTTCGGCAGGACCAGAAGATCCTGCCGGCAGGAAGATTTGGAGACATCCACCCTTAAAAGGCATTCCAGAAAATTGGAAACTCCAGGAATGCAGTCAGGAGTCTCCAGAATCAGGACCCGCCTGCCATTTTTCTTATAAAAGGGCTTCAAGTCATTCCGACTCGGCGGAAATTCTGCCTATAATACTTCTTCTGGCAAAAATGGGAAATGTTTTCCTTTAGCTTGGGAAGTGAAGAAAATAAGGGGCTGTTAAAGTACCTGGGCTGTTGAAACATTATAGAGGAAATTGATATGGGATTATTTTGTCAAATATTTTCAGTACGTTTCTGCACAGTGGCATACTGAAGATAATATACCCATTGAATGTTAGTAGACAATCATTCATGGGATAGTGTACACTTTAAGAATGAGTGAGAAAGATTACTGATTGACCTTGCTGACTTGAAACAAATGCTGGAGAGAAAGAAAATGCAGCAAGACTTGGACAATATCCAGGCTTAGGTTTGCAAGTGGCAAGTAGCATTTGTGCCACACAAGTGCCAGGTAATAGCCATTTCCAACAAGAGAGAATCTATCCATCGCTCCTTGACATGCAATGGAATTGTCATCACTGAGTACCTCACTATCAGCATCCTGGGAGTTACAAGTGACCAGAAACTGAACAAGATCCACTCCAGGAACTCTGCAACGCTCCTGAGGTAGAACCTTCCAAACCCACAACCACTACCATCTAGAAAGACTTGGGTGGCAGATAGATGGGAACACTACCACCTGGGGGTACCCCTTCAAGCCACTCCAGACCTGGAATTATATCACTGTTCCTTCACTGTCACTAAGTCAACATCCTGGAATTCCATCCCTAACTGCACTGTGGGCGTACTTACACCATATGGACTGTGGCGATTCAAGAAGGCAGCTCACCACCATCTTCCTGAGGGTAATTAGGGATGGGCAATAAATGCTGGCATAGCCAGAATTACCTACAGCCCAGGTGTTACGAAAGAGAAAATGCTGGAAAATCTCAGCAGGTCTGGCAGCATCTGTAGCGAGAGAAAAGAGCTAACGTTTCGAGTCCGATGAGCCTTGACAAAGTCATCGGACTCGAAACGTTAGCTCTTTTCTCTCCTTACAGATGTTGCGAGAACTGCTGAGATTTTCCAGCATTTCCTCTTCTGTTTTTGGGGCGTAATTCTCCCCCAACGGCGCGATGTCCGCCGACTGGCGCCCAAAACGGCTCCAATCAGACGGGCATCGCGCCGCCCCAAAGGTGCGGAATGCTCCGCATCTTTGCGGGCCGAGCCCCAACATTGAGGGGCTAGGCCGGCGCCGGAGGGATTTCCGCCCTGCCAGCTAGCGGAAACGGCCTTTGTTGCCCCGCCAGCTGGCGCGGAAATGACATCCCCGGGCGGCGCATGCGCGGGAGTGTCAGCGGCCGCTGACAGTTTCCCGCGCATGCGCAGTGGGGAGAGTCTCTTCCGCCTCCGCCATGGTGGAGGCCGTTGCGGAGGCGGAAGGGAAAGACTGCCCCCACGGCACAGGCCCGCCCGCGGATCGGTGGGCCCCGATCGCGGGCCAGGCCACCGTGGGGGCACCCCCCGGGGTCAGATCGCCCCGCGCCCCCCCCCAGGGCCCCGGAGCCCGTCCACGCCGCCTTGTCCCGCCGGTAAATACCTACTTTAATTTACACTGGCGGGACAGGCAATTTCTCGGCGGGACTTCGGTCCATCCGGGCCGGAGAATCGAGCGGGGGGGCCCGCCAACCGGCGCGGCCTGATTCCCGCCCCCGCCGAATATCCGGTATGGGAGACTTCGGCAACCGGCGGGGGCGGGATTCACGGCGGCCAACGGCCATTCTCCGACGCGCTGGGGGGTCGGAGAATGACGCCCCAGATTCCAGCATCCGTAGTAATTTGCTTTAACTAGGTTGTGTTAGGCGGTTTACACTTGTAATGTGCACCTCTTTAAATATAAAACTTTAAAGAATGGTTCAAGTTCTATACTTTGTCACTTGGTTTTCTTTCTTTCTCCTCATCTCTTCCTTCCTTTTCCATCTCCTTCATAGTTTATTGTGGAGATGTCCTGGTTACATTTGTCCTTATCAGTTCAATGTGAACTTTTAAAGGTTTATTTTCAGCCTGGCAGCAGACCTTAATGTCTTGATTTCTAGACACTCACATTCCGTGAGGTGAGCACTATTAACTGAAGAGGGCTCAGCTTTCTCACCAGCTCCCGGTAAAGTTGTTTTCCCCACCCGTCTGGACCTACATCAGGAACTGATGACTGTGAATTATTGAAATAAAAGAGCAGTTCTGTTTGAAGTGTTGAGCGCATATTATCCCTTTCCATTTCCATATAACCGAATGGCTTCCCCCGCTTCTATTTTCTACGTTTCAGCAACTTGATAAGTTGGTTTCATTCCCTAATGAATTCTGTAAGCTGGTTATTCCGAGAAATTGTGTTTAAATCGGGAATACTTTGAGGTTGCGAAACAGTCCAAATTCAATGGTGGACCAAGAGTTGAAATATTGCACTCACTGGAGCTTTGTTTTTTTACAGACCTCTTCCTCCCATCTCTGCCATAAAAACAAAATATCTAATTTAATTCTGAATTAGTAGTAGTCAAGAAGAACTGTATTCTTATAATTTCTAATCTTTGGGACGTTAAAACATAAAATATAGGATGATACAGTCTGTGGGTTCCAGATAAATGTATAATTACTATAAAGTAAAGCAACGACTCTTATTAGGGGAACATCAGAAATTGCTGTTAGAGAATTCAGGTTGTTAGAGTACCGGATAACAAAGTTAACTAGTAGATTTTTTTCAAATGTAGGTGTTTAATGCTGTTTTAAAAATCAGCTAAATAAAACTAGCGCTTGTCTGGATTTTGAGTCTTTCAATGTTTTTTTTTTAACTTGGTTCATTTCTAGGTAAAACGAGAGCTTGCTGGTGTTTTGATATTTGAATCTCATGCCAAAGCGGGGACAGTTTGTAAGTATAGAACCAGTCCAAACAGTTTTAGAGAACAAATGTTAGACCTGTATCTGAAAGGAAAGCAAAAAAGACTAGGCCAAGTTTTACAAGCAAAATAACCAAGGTGGTCACCTAATGCATAGTTTGACGGAGTTCAGTAGAATATCAATCTGCAAGATGTGATGTAAATGTATGGTCAGCTAATCATAAATAAAATCAAAAAAATGCTGGAAATACTTTAGTGTGGCAGCATCTATGGAGTGAGAATGTTTCAGGTGGATGACCTTTTGTCATCTAATCTTTTATAAACAGGTTTGAAAAATGACATCAATCCAATATTAATATTGCATACATCTCAAAATTTAATTAGTAGATTCATATAGAGGTGATAAATACGCAAGTGATTAAGCATTGACATATACTGATTAATCAGCAGACCAAATGAGTATACACTTCTTAACATTTTCAGTTTAGCATGTTAAAAGTGAACTGCCTTGACAGTTTTGTGCAGCTGAAATAGGATGATTGTTGCTTTCATATTTACAGTGTTTAATCAAGGAGAAGAGGGCACTTCATGGTATATTATCCTCAAGGGCACAGTGAATGTTGTTATCTATGGCAAGGTACAACTTTCAATTCATCAACTTTTATAGTGGTTGTGAGGAATCACAGACCTGCACAATTATGATTCTAGGAATATTGAAACAAGATTAAGTGAACACTCATCAAGGTCATACAAATTGTTTCTGGGATGTTATATTTTGAATTTTTTTATATCTATTAAAACTGAGAAGATGTGTACAATCTTGTTCATGCCCATCTTGTATATAATTAACTGTAGTAGATTTATAATCATTTTAATTCCCTGTAGCAATTAAAATGTAAATGAACTTCATACTTTCACATCATGATTTACTAGGTATTTAAGGCATCCTATCATTATGTATAAAGGAATTCAAGAAAGAAGTTATTACAGGCAATAACAATGAAGGTTTGTAAGTTGTTTGGCTCAAATTACATTATTCTGACCTATTATTGCAGGGAGTGGTCTGTACATTACATGAAGGGGATGATTTTGGGAAGTTGGCTCTGGTGAACAATGCTCCAAGAGCAGCCTCCATAGTGCTTCGTGAAGATAATTGTCATTTTCTACGGGTCGATAAAGAAGATTTTAACAGAATCCTTCGAGTAAGAGGCTTTCTGATACATGCATGCGTTCAGAATCATATTGACTGAAAAGTTATTAGTTTTTAATAAGTTTTTATTTTGGCATACAGGTGTTTCATGTGGCATTTGGAAAATGCAATCACATGTTCTGAAAGATTCAGGAAATTATTAACCATGATGTTACATAATTTCAGTAATGAACCCATTGTGGATAGAATGCCCACGTTATTTGAAAGCATTCTTGCTGAACGTCGTAACACTGGTTTCCAGGAACAATGCATTTTTATTTTGGCATACGGTTTCCAACGGAAGAAATTTCCCTGATGCTTCCCCTGAGTATTTTACAGCAACAGAGTTCATGTTTTGCTCCAAAAAAATCATCTCCCAAGTTTTAAAATAAAATTGTAGATTATTGTAATTCTGTTCGAAAGGCATAAAGGAATAGCACAATGGTTTGGAATGCTGACCATGTTGGGGAGAGATTGGTCCATTGTTATTAAAGTACTTTCAATAACTCTTTGAAAAATGAACAAACTGTTCAGGCAAGACTGAATGTACTTTACAGTATCAAGCAACTGTAAGTTTGTTTTTAAATATTTAGTGAATACAAGACAATATATAATGAATAAGAATTTTGTCAGGAGAGAAGCTTGCCCCAGAATTATTTTAAACTTTGCGCCAGATATAATTTAACAAAAAATAGAGGGAAAATTTAAGAAGGCATATATGATTTCAATGGAAAAGAAGATTAAGTGATTTCCAATAATGAACACTCAACCCACATTGCCAACGTTCTACTCCAGTAGTTCGGTGAAAATTCTTACCATTGTATTTAGAACTCTATTATACCAATGCAGAAATCATGCAAAACTAAAATACATGACTTAAAAAGTAAGTAAACATAAAGATTTCTAATTTTGGTCTTGAGTTTCCAGCCCTTCCGTTGGTGGAATCTTCCAGTCCTGCTGAAATTCGCCCATGGTGGGTTGCCTGCCATGCAAAAACTTCGTCAGCTTTGGAGGGATGGGAAGATCCCGTTTGGATCCAACCCAAATCCCAGCCAATGTTTATGAGGTGTGCTTAACGCCACTTTGATTTCCCAGTGCTCTTTATTGATTCAGTTATTCCATTACCTTCTGTGCTTCCCATAACTGATCAGTTGGCACGGGGGGGGGGGGAGCGGTTTCCCATCCATGATCAGTTGGCGCGCGGCGGGGGGGGGGGGTTGTTGGGGGTTCGGGTTTGGGGAACCTGTCCTGCCTATGTTTATATCAATCGATACCATGGAATAAATTTAATGGGGAAATAAAAAGTGATATCTTAAGGAGTGTACATATTACAGAGAAGGAGGTGCTGGAGGTATTAAAGTGCATCAAGATAGATAAATCCCCGGGGCCTGATGAAATGTATCCCAGGAAGTTGTGGGAGGCTAGGGAGGAAATTGCCGGGCTCCTAGCTGAGATATTTGAATCATCGACAGTGACAGGAGACATGCCTGAAGATTGGAGGGTAGCAAATGTTGTCCCCTTGTTTTAGAAGGGCGGCATGTGGCGCAGTGGTTAGCACTGTGACACTGAGGACCCGGGTCCGAATCCTGGCCCTGAGTCACTGCCCATGTGGAGTTTGCACATTCTCCCCATATCTGCGTGGGTTTTAACCCCACAACCCAAAAGATGTGCAGGTTAGGTGGATTGGCCAGGCTAAATTGCCGCTTAATTGAAAAAAAAATATTTGGGTACTCTAAATTTTTTTTAAAAGGAAGGGCTGTAGGGATAAGCCTGGGAACTACAGACCGGTTAGCCTTACTTCTCTAGTGGGTAAATTGTTAGAAGGTATTCTGAGGGACAGGATCGACAGGCATTTAGACAGGCAAGGGCTAATTAGTGAAAGTCAGCATGGCTTTGTAAGGAGAAAGTCATGTCTCACCAATTTGATTGAGTTTTTTGAAGGGGTAACCAAGAAGGGCAGTGCAGTCAACGTAGTCTATATGGACTTTAGAAAGGCCCGTGACAAGGTTCCGCATGGTAGGTTGTTGAAAAAGGTTAAATCTCACGGAATCCAGGGTGAGGTAGTCAATTGGATACAAAATTGGCTTGGCGACCAAAGCCAAAGGGTGGTTGTTTTTCAAACTGGAGGCCTGTGACCAGTGGTGTGCCTCAGGGATTGCTGCTAGGTCCATTGTTATTTGTTATATATATTCATGATTTGGATGAGAATGTAGGAGATATGGGGCGAGATTCTCCGCTTCCCCCGGCCGGGTCGGAGAATCGCCGGGGGCTGGCGTGAATCCCGCCCCCTCCGCTTGCCGAATTCTCCGGCACCAGATATTCGGCGGGGGCGGGAATCGTGCTGCGGCGGTTGGCGGGCCCCCCCCCGCGATTCTCCGGCCCGAATGGGCCGAAGTCCCGGCGGCATTGATTAAATCACCTACCTTACCGGCGGGACAAGGCGGCGCGGGCGGGCTCCGGGGTCCTGGGGGGGGGTGCGGGGTGATCTGGCCCCGGGGGGGTGCCCCCACGGTGGCCTGGCCCGCGATCGGGGCCCACCGATCCGCGGGCGGGCCTGTGCCGTGGGGGCACTCTTTCCCTTCCGCCTTCGCCACGGTCTCCACCATGGCGGAGGCGGAAGAGACTCCCTCCACTGCGCATGCGCGGGAATGCCGTCAGCGGCCACTAACGCTCCCGTGCATGCGCCGCCCGGAGATGTCATTTCCGCGCCAGCTGGCGGGGCACCAAAGGCCTTTTCCGCCAGCTGGCGGGGCGGAAATTCATCCGGCGCCGGCCTAGCCCCTTAAGGTTGGGGCTCGGCCCCCAAAGATGCGGAGCATTCCGCACCTTTGGGGCGGCGCGATGCCCGACTGATTTGCGCCGTTTTGGGCGCCAGTCGGTGGACATCGCGCCGATACCGGAGAATTTCGCCCAAGGTTAGTAAGTTTGCAGATGACACCAAGATTGGTGGCATAGTGGACAGTGAAGAAGGTTATATAAGATTGCAACAGGATCTTTATCAATTGGGCCAGTGGGCCGATGAATGGTAGATGGCGTTTAATTTGGATAAATGTGAGGTGATGCATTTTGGTAGGTCGAATCAGGGCAGGACCTACCCAGTTAATGGTGGCGAGTTGGGGAGAGTTACATAACAAAGAGATCTAGGGGTACAGATTCATAGCTCCTTGTAGGTGGAGTCACAGGTGGACAGGGTGGTGAAGAAGGAAATCAGCATACTAGGTTTTATTGGTCAGAATATTGAATACAGGAGTTCGGACATCTTGTTGAAGTTGAAAATGAAATGAAAATCGCTTATTGTCACAAGTAGGCTTCAAATGAAGTTACTGTGAAAAGCCCCTAGTCGCCACATTCCGGCGCCTGTTCGGGGAGGCTGTTACGGGAATTGAACCGTGCTGCTGGCCTGCCTTGATCTGCTTTCAAAGCCAGCGATTTAGCCCTGTGCTGAACAAGACATTAGTCAGACCACACATGGAATGCTGTGTTCAGTCTGGTCACTATTATAGGAAGCATGGGCGTCATTCTCCGACCCCCCGCCGGGTCGGAGAATGGCCGTTGGCCGCCGTGAATCCCGCCCCCGCCGAAGTCTCCGCTCCCGGAGATTGGGCGGGGGCGGGAATCGGGCCGCGCCGGTTGGCGGGACCCCCCGCTGGATTCTCCGGCCCAAATGGGCCGAAGTCCCGCCCAGGAATTGCCTGTCCCGCCGACGTAAATCAAACCTGGTATTTACCGGCGGGACCAGGCGGCGTGGGCGGGCTCCGGGGTCCTGGGGGGGGGGCGCGGGGCGATCTGACCCCGGGGGGTGCCCCCACGGTGGCCTGGCTCGCGATCGGGGCCCACCGATCCGCGGGCGGGCCTGTGCCGTGGGGGCACTCTTTCCCTTCCGCCTCCGCTACGGCCTCCACCATGGCGGAGGCGGAAGAGACTCTCCCCACTGCGCATGCGCGGGAAACTGACAGCGGCCGCTGACGCTCCCGCGCATGCGCTGGGAAACTGACAGCGGCCGCTGACGCTCCCACGCATGCGTGCATTTCCGCGCCAGCTGGCGGGGAAACAAACGCCATTTCCGCCAGCTGGCGGGGCGGAAATCCCTCCGGCGTCGGCCTAGCCCCTCAATGTTGGGGCTAGGCCGCCAAAGATGCGGAGCCTTCCGCACCTTTGGGCCGGCGCGATGCCCGTCTGATTGGCGCCGGCTTTGGCGCCAGTCGGCGGACATCCCGCCGTTGGGGGAGAATTTCGCCCCATATTCTTAAACTGTAAAGAGTGCAGAAGCGATTTACGAGGTTGCTACCAGGACTTAATGGTCTGAGCTATAAGGAGAGGCTGGATAGGCTGGGCTTAGGGGTGATCTTATAGATGTTTATAAAATAATGAGGGGCATAGATAAGGTAGATAGTCAACATCTTTTCCCAAAGGTAGAGGAGTCTAAAACTAGAGGGCATAGGTTTAAGGTGAGAGGGGAGAGATACAAAAGAGACCAGAGGGGGAATTGCTTCACACAGTTGGTGGTGAGCATCTGGAATTAGCTGCCAGAGGCAGTGGTAGAGACGGGTACAATTTTTTCCTTTAAAAATCAGTTAGACAGTTACATGGACAGGGTGGGTATAGAGGGATATGGGCCCAATGCGGGCAGGTAGGACTAGCTTTGTGATAGAAACTGGGTGACATGGACAAGCCAAAGAGCCTGTTTCCATGCTATAAACATCTATGACTCTATGAATTTGTCACATTTTATGGTGCAGTTTTGAGATGTTTTAAAATGTTCTAATTTGACATTAAATAAATGGCAAGCGCACAGCTATCTGAAAAATGATTCATGCTGATCATTATCTGCAGGAGGATTATTGTCTGCTCCATAAATTTTCTTATTCTGTTATAAATCCAAAGCAATCTTATAAGAAGTATACAGTGTGCTGAATTAAAATCCTTTCAAATCTTTTCACCAGTGCAAAATTTCAAGAGTTTTGAACATATTTAACCATTTAGTAGCTAACCTGTTTCATTAAGTTTAAACCCAAATCAATGCATTGTACTGGAAGCATCAGTTACAACAATTTCACAAATCTAGAATTCTGCCTCCATCTTGTATGCCTTGTAATAGAGTAGCAAGCTACTCCCAAATGATCAATGTTAAAAGGCCAAAAATGACCAGTTAAATTTGTCAGTCGGTTAGGATGTACTTCTCAGTTGGAAAAAAAGGATTCATTTGGCAGTTTTTTTCCCTTCCCCCTTCACCATCCCCATGCATTTTAGGATGTTGAAGCGAATACAGTAAGACTTAAAGAACATGGACAAGATGTATTGGTTTTGGAGAAAATCCCATTGGGTAACAGAGCTTCAAATCAGGGAAGCACACAAATACAATACAAGTAGGTTTTTCCAACTTTGTACACCTTGGGAACTAATGTGGGTGGAGTTGTTCAAGCATCAATGTGCTCTGTGAAGGCCTGAGAGATTAGACTGAATTCTCCCAACTTGAGACTAAGTGTGGGATTCTCCGGCCACATTCGCCCGGCGACTGGAGAATCCATTGTCGACGTCTCGCCCGTGGCTTCCTTGCAGCGGGCGGGGTGGGAGAATCCAGCCTTAAATGTTTTGGCAGGGCCGGGAAGGTTTCCTGCTGCAGCAGCTGGTGGGAAAATATGGCAAATCTTCTGGCCCCGCCCTAATTAATTATGCACCTAAGTGTTTCACGCCGTGTTCAGTGGCGGGGCAGGCCTGGATGATGTGTAGTCCGCCATAGTATCCGGGTGCCATATTGAAAAAGCATCCAACATCACTGACCCACTATTGAAGAAAATGAAGATACATCTCTGGGAGCAATGTGAGGTTGGAAGATGGGCCCCCTCCACGGCATCTAATCTGGAAGGCCCATCTGCAGAAGCACCCCTGACCACTCCTGTGGGTTTTCCAGGGTTGCAGGTGGCCTCCAACCCGAACTCCGAGCCATCCCTTGGCATTGTTCAGAAGAGTCCGAACATCTGTATGCCACGTTGTACATTCTGAACATCTGTATGTCACGTTGTACAATGTATTCCATGCCGGAGTGTTTTCGCAGCAACATCATGGAGAATCTGGAGTCATGGTCCAGCCTTCATCTGCATCCCATTAACAGGTTGCAAATGTGGTTCACGTTGTCCTCTGGTAGCTCCACACTGGCGTGAAACCAATTTCTGGCCCTTCCGCCATTTTCTCACATCACGGGCGAAATTCTCTGGAAACGGCGTGATGTCCGCCGACTGGCGCCCAAAACGGCGCAAATCAGACGGGCATCGCGCCTCCCCAAAGGTGCGGAGTCCTCCGCATCTTTGGGGGCTGAGCCCCAACCTTAAGGGGCTAGGTTGGCGCCGGACGAATTTCCGCCCCGCCAGCTGGCGGGAAAGGCCTTTGGTGCCCCGCCAGCTGGCACGGAAATGACATCTCCGGGCGGCGCATGCGCGGGAGCGTCAGCGGCCGCTGACGGCATTCCCACGCATGCGCATTGGAGGGAGTCTCCTCTGCCTCCGCCATGGTGGAGACCGTGGCGGAGGCGGAAGGGAAAGAGTGCCCCCACGGCACAGGCCCACCCGCGGATCGGTGGGCCCCGATCGCGGGCCAGGCCACCGTGGGGGCACCCCCCGGGGCCAGATCGCCCCGCGCCCCCCCCAGGACCCCGGAGCCCGCCCGCGCCGCCTTGTCCCGCCGGTAAGGTAGGTGGTTTAATTTACGCCGGCGGGACAGGCATTTTAGCGGGCGGGACTTCGGCCCATCCGGGCCGGAGAATCGAGCGGGGGTCCCGCCAGCCGGTGCGCTGCGATTCCCGCCCCCGCCGAATATCCGGTGCCGGAGACTTCGGCAACCAGCGGGGGCGGGATTCACGCCAGCCCCCGGCGATTCTCCGACTCGGCGGGGGGTCGGAGAATCTCGCCCCACACCTGCAACCAAACGCACTAGCAGAAGCTTGGGAGAATTTTGTCCATTTCTTCAGTTCATCACTGCCTCAGTTTCACCATTATGGTAAAGGAGCTGTGAGGATGAAGTAAAGGTAATGTAAACGGAGACTATTTTCTTATTGTGTCCCTCCAAAGCATTTGCTGCACAGCTTAAAATAACAATGATCATGGCCTTTTTAGAGGGACTACTCTTGAGGGTAGATAAAATTAATTTCCTATGTTCCCTCTTCTGTCTTCAAAATATGTTTATGAAGCCAATCGGTATAGTGGGGAATAGGGACAGCCAATCGGTGCAGTGGGGGATTTAGCTCCATTAGAAGTGATTAAGATATGATCAATTACAGTGTAGAATTTGACATCTTGCTCTTTTTACCTAGTCCAGGATTGTCTAATCATTATTTTGAATTAGCTTCTATTTTTGATGTCATTTATGGCAGTAGCATGTTTTATACCATACGAACAAATTAAATTCAGCTAATTACTGTCTAAGTCAACATCTTGATTTTAATGATTCCTTTCTTTAATTATCTTGATAACCTGTTCAGTCCTTTTTAACGGGAGGTTAATTAGAAAGTCCACAGTAATTTAAACAACATTTTCTGTGATTAATCAAGTCATTTCTTCATCTCTCCAGATATACTGTGATGGCAGGAACTCCGGAAAAAATATTAGAACACTTTCTGGAAACCATACGCCCTGATTTGCCTGCTATTGAAACAACAGGTCTGATGTTTGGCACCACAAAGACACAAATTTAACTGGTGCCGCTATTCAATCTTGCCTTAATGCAGGAATATAGTTAGGATTTCTAATTTTCTTAGCACTGTAATTTCAGGAAGGAATATTTTATGATTAAATAAATTAAAGTTCACTGTTATATCAAATGTTCTTGCCTATTTCGAGAAACCACTGAAACTATTGTTATGGGCGAGGCATTTTCAGATCCCCAAAATGTATCATGGAGTTCAACCAACCTCTCCCTTTAATGTATTTGTTGCTTTTCCTAGCACACGGCTTGTTCCCTAGGTGTGGGATTACAATTATGGACACGTGGGTTTTTAAACACAAAACAATGTTTATTCCATGAACTCAACTTAACATCGTAAATAAACATTGGATCTCTTAACACCCCTTACTTCAATGATAATGCAGAAAATATTGCAACAGTAAATAATTCCTCAAAATGTTCCTTCAAACTTCCAAGAGATGTAACACCTTTAAACAGAATCACATCAGGTTAAAGGCTTTACTATTATGAGTTTAAATCACCCAAATGATCCAGAGATAGTCTTTCATGGCAGAGATCTGGCTCACTGCAAACACGGACACTCCCAAGCTTTTTTCCTCCAAACTGCAGCTCTCTGGAAACACACAGACACACACAAGCTGCTTTTTCAAACTGCAAAACTAAACTGCAAAATGGCTGATCTGATCTCAGCTCCACCCACTCTCTGACATCACTGTTTTCTTAAAGGTACATTGCTTAAACATCCATGTCTTAAAGGTACTCTCACATGACACCTCCCCCCAAGAAAGTAAAATAAACCATCAACATCAAGATGGTTTCATTTTTCACTTTTGCACCATCCACTAACAAATGTACACAATATACCTTTTTGTTTAAAAAAAAACACATGCAAACAGGGATAATAATATAGTCCATTTTTCTTTGTTCTCCTCCCTCCAACCGAAATCCTTCTCGATTGACAGTCTCTTTGAACAAGAAAGTCTCTGCACGATGCATTCATTCCTCTACTCCTCAGCATTTCTCTTTAGAATCAGATACTTTAGTTCAATCTGACCACAGAGTCCCTTGCAATTCTCCAATACAGGATCATTGGTGATCACAGCTTTCAGGCAGTCAAATGCCTGTTGAAAATCCGCTGTCCATTGAATCTTTTTACGTTTCTTCAGCAATTCCATCAGTGGAGTAATCACGCCACAAATCTTTTGCACAAAGGGTCGATCAAATTCATTCATGCTGAGAGATTGCATTGTTTACCTTCGTCTTGAAGGTAAGGGAAACTCCGCAAGGAAAGTGATTCGGGCTTCTACAAATTCACTTTCAGCTAGGCTCATCTCCAAACCCGCCTCCTGAAGTCGATCGAAGAACTCCATACGATGTTTTAAATGTTCTTTCCATGTCTGGAAGTTGGAAATAAAAGCAGATTGTCCCAATTTCTCAAAGCAATCCCTCAAACCTGAGATAGAATAAGAGTCCGTTCTTGTAACTGCATTCCCCTTTCTGTAGTCCACACACAACCATTGGGTACCGTCTGGTTTAGGTACCATCACTATGGGTGAGCTCCATTGGCTGCAACCCACTTCCATTATGCCATTCTTCAGCATACTCTCAATCTCTCTGTTAACCTGTGCCAATTTTAAAGGGTTAAGTCTATATGGATGTTGTTTGATAGGAACAGCATTTCCCACATCTACATCATGTATCGCCATTTTAGTCCTTCCCAATTTATCTCTACAAACTTGCCCATGTGATATCAATAACTCTTTCAGGTCAGTTTGTTTTTCTTCTGGAAGGTAACTTAACAATTCATTCCAATTTTTAAGAACATCCTCATTTTCCAATTTAATTTGAGGTATGTCAAATTCACAGTCATCTGGATTTGGTTCGTCACTTTGAGTTAGAATCATCAAAACCTCCTTTTTCTCTCCTTCCCTTTCAAAGTACCTTTTAAGCATATTCACATGACACACTCGGTGAGTCTTCCTTCTATCTGGTGTTTTTACCACATTATTCACCTCACTTAATTTCCTTTCAATCTGATACGGTCCACAAAACCTAGCTTTTAAAGCCTCCCCTGCCACTGGTAACAACACTGAAACTTTATCCCCACTGGCAAAACTACGAACTTTGGATTTCTTGTCCGCTACCTGTTTCATCACATTTTGTGCAACTTTCAAATGTTGTCTAGCCAATTCACCTGCTCTATTTAATCGTTCCCTAAAATTTGACACGTAATCCAATAGTGTAATTTCCGATTTCTCACCCACCAATTTTTCCTTAATCAATTTAAGTGGTCCTCTTACCTCATGACCAAAAATTAGTTCAAAAGGACTAAATTTGGTAGACTCATTAGGTGCATCCCTAATTGCAAACAATACGAATGGAATTCCTTTATCCCAATCCTCTGGATAATCTTGACAATACGCCCTCAACATTGTCTTTAATGTCTGATGCCACCTTTCTAACGCTCCCTGCGGTTCTGGATGGTTCACAGTTGGTTTAAATTGTTTTATTCCTGGGCTATCCATAACTTCTTTGAATAACTTTGAAGTAAAATTCGTTCCTTGATCCGATTGAATTTCTGTGGGTAGTCCATATCTAGTAAAGAATTTAAGTAACTCCTCCACAATCCTTTTAGCTGTAATATTATGAAATGGAATGGCCTCTGGAAACCTAAGTAGACACATCCATTACAGTTAAAAGATATTGATTCCCACTTTTTGTTTTAGGAAGCAGTCCTACACAATCGATTAGGACCCTTGTAAAAGGCTCCTCAAATGCTGGAATGGGTATTAAGGGCACTGGTTTTATCACTGCTTGAGGTTTCCCTATCACTTGACATGTGTGACATGATTGACAAAATTTAACTACATCTTTATGTAGTCCAGGCCAATAAAAATGTTTCTGGATTTTAGCTTGGGTTTTCCTAATTCCCAAATGACCTCCCGCTGGTACCTCATGTGCAACTCGCAACACCTCCTTTCTATACCCTACCGGCAATACTACTTGATGAACTTCTATCTGGTGTCTCCCATCTGCCCACTTTTCATCCGCCTGCATATGTACAGGTCTCCATTTTCTCAGCAAGACATCATTTTTACTGTAATAACACTCTGGTATACTCTCAGATTCCTCTTCCGTATATGCTTTCTGATATATCCGTTTTATTTCTACAACTTTCTGTTGTAACTCCGCCAATTTTCCTGAACTAAAAATATCCGCCTCATCCTCCACTTGTTCTTTTTCAACCATCTGATCAAAAATCAGATTGCACTTCAACTTCATCTTCACTCTTTGATTTCTCCTCTTGTCTTAACCTGTGACTTTGCGACCTTGTTACTACACAATCCTGAAAAATCCCAGGATATTCGTCCTTCAACACTTCAGTTGACTGATTTTCCATTGGCTTATCAATCACAGTAGGCATCACACTCACCTGCGATCCAGCTATATCATTCCCAAGATAAACTGTATTCCTGGACAAGATAGTTTATCTCTTACTCCTACTACCACTTCACCACTCTTCACTGGACTTTCCAACCTTATCTTATATAATGGAACGCTATTCCTCTCACCCTGAATTCCACATATCACCACCTTTTCTAGCAACATTCTTCCCAAACTACATAATTCCTCATCTCTTACCATTAAAGATTGACTAGCCTCTGTATCTCCTAAAATTGTGACTTCTTTACCTGCTCCTCCTGATACACATGAGTAAACTTTACTCACACAAGTAAATTCTTTAAAGACATCTGGCACCTTCTTAACAATTACTTCTTGAACAGGTTCTACAATCGTTTGCACCTCCTTCGCTTCCCTTGGGCTTTCCTTTACCACTTTAACAAACCCCACTGTCTTATCCTGTTTTACCACATCAGCCTTCCCAGTGCTTTTCTTCAACCACCAACACTGTGACTTTACATGGCCTAGTTTATTACAGTGAAAACATCTGAAACTTTTCATTTCTTTTCCACCCTACTGGATTTCTTTTTTAATCTAAGGTACACTCTCTTTATTGTTTCCCATCAGATCACCTTTACCTTTCCCACTTGAGTATTTCTCATGTCCCCAGTTTCTATCCCTCACCGGCTGAAACTGATGTCAGAAACCTATCTTTTATTTATGAACTAATTCATAATCATCTGCCATTTCCGCTGCTAATCTCGCAGTTTTAACCCTCTGTTCTTCCACATGAGTTCTCACTACATCAGGAATTGAATTTTTAAACTCCTCCAAAAGTATAATTTCTCTGAGAGCTTCATACGTTTGGTCTATTTTCAAAGCCCTTATCCACCTATCAAAATTACTCTGTTTGAGCCATTCAAACTCCATGTATGTTTGACCAAATTTATTCCTTAAATTTCTAAACCTTTGTCTGTAAGCTTCAGGCACTAGCTCATATGCACTTAAGATGGATTTCTTCACCTCCTCATACGTTCCAGATACTTCCTCCGGTAGTGGTGCAAACACTTCACTAGCGCTACCTACCAGCTTTGTTTGAATCAGTAATACCCACATGTCCTGCGGCCATTTCATTTGTTTAACTACCTTCTCAAATGAAATGAAAAAGGCTTCCACTTCCTTCTCGTCAAACCTTGGCAATGCTTGGATATATTTAAATAGATTCCCACCAAGTCTTCGACTATGACGCTCTTTCTCACTATCCTCATCACTATCATCCAACTGTACGTTTCCCTTTACGTCTGCCAATTTTAACTGATTGTAATGTTTCATGGCCATTTTCTGAAGTTCAAATTCCCTCTCTTTATCTTTTTCCCTGATCTGTACCTCCCTTTCTTTTTCTTTTTGTTCTGCTAGGGCTATTCTTTCTTTTCTCCTTTCTTCTCTCTCCTTTTCTTTTTCCTCTCGCTCTCTTTGTCTTTCTTTTTCCTCTCTCTGTCTTTCTCTTTCTTTTTCCTCTCTCTCTCTCTTTCTTTTTTCTCTCTCTCTCTTTCTCTTTCTTTTTCCTCTCTCTCACTCTCATATTCAAGCCGCTTTAATTCTTTCCCATGTTCCATTTGTTTAATTTGCAACTGAATTTTTGCCATTTCCAATGAGTCAACTCTATCTCAGGCAACTTTAAATGCTTAACCACTGCCATAATTACCTCACCTTTTCGCATTTTGTCAGGTCATGTTAACTGCAATGTTCTTGCCAAATCTATCAGTTTGCTTTTCGTTTCTGTCCGTAAAGTACTACGGGTGACATTCTCCACCCCCAAAAACTTCTGGGCCTCTGAAAGAGCCATTGTTCACAACACTCTCCCCACTTAAACTAAAATACCACAACAGAAAAGCAACAATCCTTCACTGTCTTAAGTTCACAAAAGCCAATCCAATAGCTAGACTTTTATCCCGGACGAGCCCCCAATTGTTATGGGCGAGGCATTTTCAGAACCCCAAAATGTATCATGGAGTTCAACCAACCTCTCCCTTTAATGTATTTGTTGCTTTTCCTAGCACACGGCTTGTCCCCTAGGTGTGGGATTACAATTATGGACACGTGGGTTTTTTCCATGAACTCAACTTAACATCTTAAATAAACATTGGATCTCTTAACACCTCTTACTTCAAAGATAACGCAGAAAATATTGCAACAGTAAATAATTCCTCAAAATGTTCCTTCAAACTTCCAAGAGATGTAACACCTTTAAACAGAATCACATCAGGTTAAAGGCTTTACTATTATGAGTTTAAATCACCCAAATGATCCAGAGATAGTCTTTCATGGCAGAGATCCAGCTCACTGCAAACACAGACACTCCCAAGCTCTTTTCCTCCAAACTGCAGCTCTCTGGAAACACACAGACACACACAAGCTGCTTTTTCAAACTGCAAAACTAAACTGCAAAATGGCTGATCTAACCTCAGCTTCACCCACTCTCTGACATCACTGTTTTCTTAAAGGTACATTGCTTAAACATCCATGTCTTAAAGGTACTCTCACATGACACTATCATCTGATTTTTGTTTCTTGCCATCTGAATTCTCATTAGCTTCATTTATTATAAAAGGTAATAGATTTTCTTTTGAATGCTATGTTCCACATTTCTAATCAAGTACCATGGATGCTGCGAGTTCAGCATTAACTTAGCTCAGTTAGTAGTATCTCTGTTTCAGATGGTTAAGGTTCAAGCTCTACCTGAGGACTCGGGGACGTAAGGAGACATAGAGGTATTATTGCTGGACTAGTATTCCAGAGAGCCACGGTAATGCTCTGGGGACCCGGGTTCCAATCCCACCACGGCAGTTGGTGAAAGTTGGCATTAATAGTCGAAGAATGACCGTGAAACCATTTTCGATTGTTGTAAAAACCCATCAGGTTCACTAATGTTCTTATCTTGTCTGGCCTTAATGTGATTACAGACCCACATCATCGTGGTTGACTCTTAAATGCCCTCTGAAAGGGCCTGGCAAGCCACTCAGTTGAAGGGCAATTAGGGATGGGCAATGTGGACACATCCATGAACAAATAGAAAGAAAAACATTTCACTGCATTATGCAGTGATCTGTCCTTTGGATGAGATAATAGATCAATGCCTATTTGGATCTTTGTGTGAACAGAAATCTCATCCTTAAGCAAGAATACTGAAAGCCAATTGAGTGTTCTTGTGATCACTGTGTGCAAAATGGCTGCTGAATTTGCTTCCAGAGGTGTCACTACATTTGAAAGCAATTTGCTGTATGTGAAGCACTGAGATGATAAGGTGCTGTTTAAGTGCAAATCATTCATTATTTTAAATTGTGTATTTATCGTCTACTTTGGTTTTGTACTAAGAGCACTGTTTTTGACTATTTATAATGACTATCCCTTTCCACATTTTGTGAATGAGACTGTTGGCATGGCAATTTTCAGCAATATCATCTGGGGATAGTTTTAAGCTTGGCTTGATTGTTAGCTCTCTCAACTGGGTCATGAGGTTGTGGCTATAAATCCCACTCTGAGCAGGTGAAGAAGAGAATTGAGGTACAAATTAGCCACGATCTAACTGAAAGACAGAAATGGCTCGATTGAAATAAATCACCTACAACATCGCCTCAAACAGAAATTGGACCAAAGAGGGAACAAAGGAAATTAATTTTATCTACACCCAAGACTAGTGCTGCATACAATTCCTGAGCTATGCTGTTTAAAATTGATGCTCGTTAAAACAATGTATAGAAGAAATATTTCCCTGTATTTTGTGTCCTTTACAAATGTTTGACAGTCCAATTCCACATAGCATGGGATGTGCTTTTAGGTTTTTAAAAATAGTGTTAATTTTGTATAATTCAAACTATGTAAGAAATGGGCCTGCTGCTGGTTTTAAGTGTGCACACTGGATGATTCCAGGGTGCCCTAACCTATTTGGCAAGTGATATCCTCCCAGTGCCAATGAGCATGTACACACTACATACCATTTTTACCTTTCAGTGCTATTTTTAGTATGAAAAGAGGGTGTTGAACAATCTTAATTTCTAGGTCCTCGCATGAAGTAAGGCCACTAAATTGAAATCAAAAGATATCTAAATTTAGAGCTGAACTGTACTTCAGTCTTAATGGGACAAATTTGATGGGAGAGGGAAAATCAATCTGTTGTATTCGGTCTTCAAAATATGTTTATGAAGAAATAAAGTGCTTCAAAAATGATAAAATATAATTGTTTATGATTGAGGTTTGTAATGGATTTGAATTGTCTGCCATTTTTGAGGCACTTGTACATTTTTCCCACCTTCAGGTGTCCCTCCAACATGGCCCCTGACTGAGAAGAAGGGTGCGGGTGAGCACACATCTCTTCCCTGTTTCTGCCTCTGCACAATTGTTCCAGCCACAATTAGGCACTCGAGAGCAGCTTGGCAAGACATAGCTGTTTCCCATTATTCTAAAGTCTAGTTCTTCTCCAATGTGAGATGTGCTTCCGAATTTGATAATAATAATCTTTATTACTGTCATACGTAGGCTTACATTAATCCCCTAGTCGCCATACTGCGGCACCTGTTCATGTATACTGAGGGAGAATTCAGAATGTCCAATTCACCTAACAGCACGTCTTTTGGGACTTGTGGGAGGAAACCAGAGCACCCGGAGGAAACCCACGCAGACACGACGAGAACGTGCAGACTCCTCACGGACAGTGACCCATGCTGGAATCGGACTTGGGTCGCTGGCGCTGTGAAGCAACAGTACCAACTACTGTGCTACCATGCCGCCCCATAATCCCAGCGATTGCTGGGAACCCTATCAAAGGGAATTGTGAGTAGGAATTGTTTTTATTCGTTCATGGATGTGGGTGTAGCTGGCTGAGCCAGCATTCAATGCCCATCTCTGAGGGCATTTAAGAGTCAACAACATTGCTGTGGGTCTGGAGTCACATGTAGGCCAGACCAGGTAAGGACGACAGATTTCCTTCCCTAAAGGACATTGGTGAACCAGATGGGTTTTAATGACAATCGACAATGGTTCCATGGTCATCATTAGACTTTTAATTCCAGGTTGTATCCTTTAACTCACACAATATAGCATGTTGAAGCATCTTTATTTCCCATGCAAAAAATAACAGCAGTGTTATCAAAGAAAATTTGACACAGAACCTCAAAAGAAAATATTGGGATAGCTTGGTCAAATAAATACTTTTTAACAACAATACTGGCTCAATGTTGAAATACATCAAATTGCTGTATTTTTATGGTAGATGTGAATTAAACTTGTTACATAAATTTAAACCTTGACCATTCCCATCTAAGTACTTTTTTAACAACCTGCTAATTGTTAATTATTGCTAAATAATCTCACTGACCCCAAAAATTAATTATTGCAAGTGTAGCGTCTCATACCGTCAGAGTTTAATTGTTGTTGGAAATTTAATAGATGTCAAACCTGATTTATGTTTTTAAAAATTTCCTTACAGTCTCTTTTCCTCTTGTAATCCAACCTATTCCTCCCTTCCTCTCTGTCTCTTGATTTACTTGATACGGTTTTGAAATCACCCATTCAAATTTACACTTCCCAGCATCTCAGAATCTTCTGGTCCTACCAAAGGTGCGCCATTGAAAAGCACGCCACAGAGGGGCTGGAAAATCCGGGTCATATTTCTTTTTCCTATTCACCCAGGTCTCAGATGCCCATTTTCCCTCACTGCAACAACACTTGACACCCAAATAGGTAACAAAGTTAAATGTGCAAGGGCAAGTCTAACTAATGGCAAATGCCATTGGACACACCCTTACAACAAAATGCAGCCCAATTTTCCCTTCTTTGGCTTTTTGTCACTTTAAGGTGCTATATAAATGCGAGTTCAGGGTACTACAGGTGTCATAGACTCCAATTTGCATTAATTATTGGGACTTTCACAAGAATCTACCATTAATTCTAGTGGTGCTAAACTGGGGAATTGGTAGGAAAGCAATGGGAAATGGAGTTGCTTCATTTTAAATGCTCCCCTAATCTTTTTCTTGCCGTGCTTAGAGTGTTAATGCTATTCCTGGTCAGAAATTCTCAGCAGTTAACTTTATAGGTGCTATACCAAAGCATTCCAGCACTGAGTTTCTGTGTGAAATTATTTATTTAAATCAGCTCAGGTTTGTTTGTCGCCTCTTAAAAGTCCAAGAACCCTGATTCCAGTTTGTTGAGACTTGCTCTGAATTGAATTTTTGTGAGTACAAAGACTTGGCACACAATTCTGAAGATGTCTGTTGAATACATCCAGTTGTGTTGTACAGTTCTGCACTGATCAGTTTGACTGCTTATGTGGCAACTATGACATGGACACTTTTCACAGGGCAAGAGATGCAAAATTCTTTTAAAATGAGGTACACAAGGTTTCAATACTGTAGAATCAAAGAGCTGCTGAATTGTTTTAATGAGTTGCATTTTCAAAATCAGTGCAGTTGTTTTGCCATTTAGCATTCCATAATTTCTTTAATTTTCGAAAGGATGTTAATACTGATTTTTTGTTTCACGTTTTGTTTTCAGTTTTCTTGACGGATTCTTGCCTTGATGACTTTGTTCTGATGCACTGCATTTTTATGCCACACAGCCAGCTTTTCCCAGCTCTAATGGCTCAATATCCTTTTCTTGTGTTTCTTAAAAATGGATCCTAATTCTCCAGGTATTCTTCCATAGGATTATAACACTAATTGTTGAAAATAGAGTACTTGGTGGTGGATTTTTAAAAATATATATTGATGACAGTCATAGTTATTACTGAGATGCTTGATTGAGACATTAAATTTTCAGAAAAGAATAAGAATTACAGGTGAGTGCTGTGCACAAAATATCTGTATGAGCCTTTGATTCTGACAATTATGTACAAGCTCTCAACATAATTGCAGCACCAAAAATAGACTTCGGTGCTAGTGTTAACCCATTCTGTACTGGAATTATTTAGCAGCTCAGGTCTCTGGAACCTGTTTTCTGTATTATCTATTTGAAATCAGAAAGCAGCTTTCTTCCTGCTATTTGGTGACCTGATTAAATCAGGAAGAATATTTCACAGAAGAAAGTTAAATGCAAATGTCATTTGACATTACAGTTCAAAGTTCTCGCCTACAGTCAAGAACATACAGTTCCTACCAAGCCATCATTGTCTTTCATTATGAATACTGACTCACTGTATACTCTAGGGTTCTTGTTATGAAACTGATTTTTTTTGTCTTCTCTGAAGAAAGGCAAATAAGTAAGATGCATTTATGTTTATAATGTTCAGAATTCAACTGTTATGGCTTATGCTCTTCTTTAAAAGCTGTTCAATGATGACGGTGAGAAGTCACCAGAGAGGATCTTAAATGCAACTACATCTGATTGGGGCCAAATTGATGGCTTTACAAGCATTCCACTTGCATGATGTGAATTTCCTTAATACATGAGCACTTACCACGCGGAAGCATTGCAAGGCACAGAGCAGGAGAAAATGGACTATGCCCTCAATAACAAGAGACGGGTCATCCGCCTTGTCCTACACTGGGCAAATGTACATGCAGATCTCTTACAAGAGGAAGACGCTACTGTAGCATTTCTTGAAGTGAGTGCTGTAACTGAGATAAATACAGTCACAAAATTCACAATTATACTATATACAATTTCTGATAAGTGAATAAACTTCAATGCGGAAATTTGTTTATGAGGATTTTCGCAATAACAACTCTCGTCATTTTATTTCCAGTATTTCGATAGTTGGACCAATATTAAACTACAACCTAAGTATGCTTCTTATCTCCATTTCAGTCCAGTATACTGTATTGACTGAAGATATTGTATGAGTAAATTTCAACTTACTGCTGCCATGTAAAACCATGGGTGAAATTCTCCCGAAACAGCGCGATGTCCGCCGACTGGCGCCCAAAACGGTGCCAATCAGACGGGCATTGCGCCGCCCCAAAGGTGCGGAATGCTCCGCATCTTTGGGGGCCGAGCCCCAACATTGAGGGGCTAGGCCGACGCCGGAAGAATTTCCGCCCCGCCAGCTGGCGGAAACGGCCTTTGTTGCCCCGCCAGCTGGCGCGGAAAAGCCATCTCGGGGCGGCGCATGCGCGGGAGCATCAGCGGCCGCTGACAGTTTCCCACGCATGCGCAGTGGAGGGAGTCTCTTCCGCCTCCGCCATGGTGGAGACCGTGGCAGAGGCGGAAGGGAAAGAGTGCCCCCACGGCACAGGCCCGCCCGCGGATCGGTGGGCCCCGATCGCGGGCCAGGCCACCGTAGGGGCACCCCTCGGGGCCAGATCGCCTCGCGCCCCCCCCAGGACCCCGGAGCCCGCCCGCGCCGCCTTGTCCCACCGTTCAAAAGGTGGTTTAATTTACACCGGCGGGACAGGCAATTTATCGGCGAGACTTCGGCCCATCCGGGCCGGAGAATCCAGCGGGGGGGCCCGCCAACCGGTGCGGCCCAATTCCCGCCCCCACCTAATATCCGGTACCGGAGACTTCGGCAACCGGCGGGGGCGGGATTCACGGCAGCCCCCGGCGATTCTCCAACCCGGCGGGGGGTTGGAGAATGACGCCCCAGAGCTGTGAATTGGATACCTATTATAGATGCTGCCCAATATTCCTTGCCTTTGACTTTGAAACAGAAGGAATATTTAGATTTATTACTGATTGCCATTTCTTCCATTACTCCTCACTCAACATTTTGAGCAAAATTACATCTGCAGTGCACATTAATAAAAATAAATAAGTCGGCATGAATATCATATAGCTTTCAGAAAAAAGGGAACAGAACACTTCAGACTTTCTAATGTTACATATTCTCGTAGGAACAGATTGGTCGATTTTTACAATGGCGCCCCGGCATCCTGGTGTGCGCGGTCCTCCAGAAACTATGTACCTGTCGGCGATGGCATACAGGGTGTCGGTCACGGCTCGGATGCACCGGTGCACCGATGCCTGTGAGATCCTGGATAGGTCCCCGCTCGGTGCCTGAAGCGAACCCGTCACGAAGAAATTGAGGACTACCGTCACCTTGATGGTTACCAGGATAGCATGTCCTCCCCCATTCCACATGGTGCTAGGTGCGCCATGAGGTGGCATATATGTGCCACGGACTCCCTTCTCAATCGGAGTCTCCTCCTGCATGCCCTGTCCGGCAGGTCCTCGAATGACATGCGGTCACGGTAGACTCGAGGCCTCATGGGGCGCCTCCAGACACTTGGCACCACCACCTGCTCCTCCTCCTCCCCTGCACCCCATCAAGATCAGAATCCTCATCCTGTGCATCCCCGACGATGGGGTCATTGTCCCCCTTCGCCTCCTCCTGCACATGTCGGGCTGGCCTGCAGCCTCAGCGGCTGGCAAGGGGCCCTCTGCAGCCACTCCCTCTCCTGCAGCTGCTGCAGCTGCTCTGAGCCACCTGCATCGATGCTGCTGGATGGCCATCTGCAGGGCAGCGGCTCCCGCCATGGCGGCAAACATCGCTGGCTGGTGCGCAAACATGACGATCTGCAAGAGGGGGGAGGCGAAGCAACATGGTTAACGATGGCGCTTGAACACCTCGACAGCCAGGAGCCATGGGATACATGTGTGCCCCGGTTGCCTGGTCTCGCTGCAGACACGCAGGCACCCTAACCCCTGCCCACAGCCTCCGTCCACCAGCCAGTTCACCCCGTTCCTCCTCATTGCTGCACCAGTGGCCTTTGCCCATCAGCATGACCTCAACTTGCGAGCATGTCTTCGCCACGGTCCTGCCATGGCAGGCCGGCTGGCATGCCGCTCCCACGGATAACCCCCCCCCCACGGGCATGGCGGCATTCCCCCCCCCCATACCCCCAAGCATGGCGGCACACTTCCCAAAAAATCTCCCCCCCGCCAGCAGCGGCCGTGGATGCCAAAACTCCAGGACCGCCGGCCGCTTATCACCTTATTCCTCATCGTCAGCCAGCACGACTGGCTGACAAATCTATTTAGCAGGGGTGAACGGCGGCGGCGTAACCCCAGACTTCGGCCCATCCGGGCCGCTGAATAGCGGGGGGCCCGGAGAATCACGGCACTTAGTGCCTCGGGCGATTCTCCGGCAGGCGCAGCACCGACCTTGGTGACGCCGTTCTCGCCAGTTGGGAGAATGGCGGACCGGCGCCGCGTGAAAAATCGGCGCGAACGGCGATTCTCCCAGCTGGTGTGGCACGGGAGAATCCCGCCCAAGGTATCCTTTTGATGGGTCCGGGGACACCTTTAGGAGAGGGCTTGTCTTGTTTGGAATTGTTGAAAGTAATCATGAATGTGTGAAAATAATGGAGTAGTTCATTGGAGTTGTCAAGACATTTATATCTCCTGGCTTTTGTTTATGAACTGCAGGCTGCTTTTTAATTTAATCAGTGTCTGCTTTTTTACTGGAAAACTGTCTGTCTGTCTGTCTGGCTTTCATGCAAGGCTATCATGCGGCATGCTGCATGACTGATTTCACAACCTATCATTATCAAGCCATGTTTGGGGGAAGGACTTTTGGAATCCAGTCTCCTACTCGTGCCTACTAGTTCACACTTTGATTGACAGTTCCAAGTGGTTATAAAGTTGTGGTGGTTATGAATAAAAAAAAGGCTTTGTAAGAGATTAAGTAGTTGTAGGAATTTAAATGTAGTGGATGGGTTTGTAATCATTGAGAGGTTGTTTTAATACAGTGAAGTCACTAGAGAGACTTAGAACTATATTTTATTTAATGTTAGCATGGGTCCAGAGGTCTACTCATAGTGGATGTTGAGTGAGTTGGCTTGGAGGATATAAGGGCAAATGGTGATTGGTAGGGACATTGTTTGGAAGAGTTGGCTTCGGAGCTATGAAGGGACAATAGTGAGTAGAGGGACATAGCTGAGAATGGAGGATGTGAAGAGTCATGGAGGAGGGGGATAGAGGCATGAGGGGGTATAGATTTGCATGGATGGGGAATGTGTGGGGCAAAGGCATTTGTTTTGGTTTTGATGCTTTATCCACAGCTGGGATAGCCCAACCCTGACCTGGTTCCAGGGGCAGTGGGTCCAACTCCTGTCCCTGGAATGAAATTAGAACATCTGGGGCACTTTCTCCTGAGGTGGGTTTGTAGAACCAGGAAATTTCCCAACTCTCTCGACTTGGGAGCAGAGATTCAGGACATAATTGCAAAAGGGTGCAGTCAAAGTTCTTTATGAAAGGAATTATAGACTCATAGAATCCCAACAGTGCAGAAGGAGGCCATTTGGCCCATCGGGTCTGCACCGGCCCGTGGAAAGAGCACTCTACCTAAGCCCACATCCCTACCCCACCCCCACAACCCCATCTGGAAAGCCCAGAAAACCTCCATAGACATAGATTAGTTTTTTAAAGAATCTTTCAGCTACTTCTTGTCTTTATTTATTAGACAACTTTAATATTCCCTAAAAGCTGGCATCAACAGAGGCACAAACATGGCCATAGCTAGCATCCTCACTTTGCACACAACATGGGGTTGAACATTCTATAAATATCTTTATTTCAGAGTTTGAAATTCATTCTTTTCTTTCTCCCTTTTCCCCCCTCTATCTACAAACTTGGAATTCTGTAATTGTAGAAGGGTACGTGAAGCCTATAATGCAATAATGGATTAGCCATTTAGTACATTCAAGATAAACTATTATGAAACTATAATATGTTGAGACAGCAATGTTTGTTTCATTTGCAATTACTTCACAGGTTAATCCCAGATGTTGTGCATGTGTCTGTCCCCCGCTGGGTCGGAGAATCGGCGGGGGCTGGCGTGAATCCCGCCCCCGCCGATTGCCGAATTCTCCAGTACCGGATATTCGGCGGGGGCGGGAAACGCGCCGCGCCGGCTGGCGGGCGCCCCCCCCCCCCCCCCCCCCCCCGGCGATTCTCCGGCCCGGATGGGACAAAGTCCCGCTGCTAGAATGCCTGTCCCGCCGGCGTGGATTAAACCACTTCTCTTGTGGGACGAGGCGGCGTGGGCGGGCACTGGGGTCCTGGGGGGGACGTGGGGCGATCTGGCCCTGGGGGGTGCCCCCACGGGGGCCTGGGCCACGATCGGGGCCCACCATTCCGCGGGCGGGCCTGTGCCGTGGGGGCACTCTTTTCCTTCCGCCTTCGCCACGGTTTCCACCATGGCGGAGGCGGAAGAGACCCCCTCCACTGCGCATGCGCGGGGATGCCGTGAGCAGCCGCTAACGCTCCCGCGCATGCGCCTCCCGGCAATATTATTTCCGCGCCAGCTGGCGGAGCACCAAAGGCCTTTCCCGCCAGCTGGCGGGGCGGAAATCAGTCCGGCGCGGGCCTAACCCGTCAAGGTTAGGACACGGCCGGTCAAGATGCGGAGGATTCCGCACCTTTGGGGCGGCGCGATGTCCGCCGACCGGTGCCACAAACGGCGCAAATCAGTCCGGCATCGCGCCGCCCCAAAGGTGCGGAATCCTCCGCATCTTGACTGGCCGAGCCCCAACCTTGAGGGGCTAGGCCCGCACCGGACTGATTTCCGCCCCGCCAGCTGGCGGGAAAGGCCTTTGGTGCCCCGCCAGCTGGCGCGGAAATGACATTGCTGGGCGGCGCATGCGCGGGAGCCTCAGCGGCAGCTCACGGCATCCCCGCGCATGCGCAGTGGAGGGGGTCTCTTCCGCCTCCGCCATGGTGGAGACCATGGCGAAGGCGGAAGGAAAAGAGTGCCCCCATGGCACAGGCCCGCCCGCGGATCGGTGAGCCCCGATCGCGGGCCAGGCCACCGTGAGGGCAGCCCCCGGGGTCAGATCGCCCCACATCCCCCCCCAGGACCCCGGAGCCCGCCCGCGCCACCTTGTCCCGCCGGTAAGAGAGGTGGTTTAATCCACGCCGGCAGGACAGGCATTCTAGCAGCGGGACTTCGGCCCATCGCGGGCCGGAGAATCGCTGGGGGGGCCCGCCAACCGCGCAGCGCGATTCCTGCCCCTGCTGAATCTCCGGTGCCGGAGAATTCGGCAACCGGCGGGGGCGGGATTCACGCCAGCCCCCGGCGATTCTCCGACCCGGCGGGGGGTTGGAGAATCTCGCCCGCAGTAATCGCCTTTTTTTAAAAAAACAACCTGAAGGAATGAAAATGCTGTTTAAGAAAAACTAACCAGTTTAACACTAGATGGCGCATGTGTGTCAGCTGTGGAACAAACCTTACTGCAGTTACAATCGGTAATTTTGACTCCCTTTAAAAAGCAAATGTGCAGATAAAGAATTACCCCATTGAACCACATTGCAGACTCCATGGGCGCGATTCTCCCATGCCACGCCATATGGGAGAATCGGCATTGCGCCATTTTTTCCCGCGGTGCCAGTCCGACGCTGGCAGGTGATTCTCCGATGAGCGGAGAATCGGTGCCATTTGCGCCGGCGCGTTTGGTGCGGCGCGGAACGCTGTCCGCGGCCGGGCCACCGATTCTCCGGCCTCGATGGGCCGAGTGGCCGCACGGAAACGTCAGAGTCCTGCCGGCGCCGTTCACACCTGCTCGCAGCCGGCGGGAACTCTGCGTGTAGGGTCGGGGGCCGGCCTGTGAGGCGGGGGAAAGCGCTCCTTCACCGGGGGGGCCTTCGATGGGGTCTGTCCCACGATCAGGGCCCACTGATCGACGGGCCGGCCTCTCCAGCCCCCACCCTATTTTACTACGCGGCCGGCCCCTGAACCCCCACGCAATGTTGCCTTGGGGCCGGCGCGTTGAGGAAGTCCCCCGCGCACTCGCGGTTTGGCACGTACCAACTGCGCATTCGCGGGTTGGCACAGCGCCCATTTGGCGCCGGGAAGGGAGGCTGAAGCGGCGTGAACCGCTCCAGCGCCGTGCTGGCCCCCTGTGGGGGCCAGAATCAGTAGTGCCCGCGCCCGTTTCACGCCGTCGTGAAACGCGACGGTGATCACGACGGCGCGAGTACTCTGTCTCCATTTCGGAGAATCGCGCCCGAGATTTGTACAAGTCAATAATATATCATAGAATCATAGAATTTACAGCGCAGAAGGACTAAAATGAAATGAAAATCGCTTATTGTCACAAGTAGGCTTCAATGAAGTTACTGTGAAAAGGCGCTAGTCGCCACATTCCGGCGCCTGTTCGGGGAGGCTTTTACGGGAATTGAACCGTGCTGCTGGCCAGCCTTGGTCTGCTTTCAAAGCCAGCGATTTAGCCCTGTGCTAAATAGCCCCTGAAGGAGGCCATTCGGCCCATCGAGTCTACCAGTCTACCATCTACCAGTTTGGAGCACGTTCCAATATATGTTCTGTGTGGATATGTAATAATGTTCTGGCATTTGTCAGCAAGTAGTGTTGTGACAGACAGCAAAAAATGGAAGATGCCAGCCGGGTTTTATGAGGGTGGTCGCCTGTGATTTGATGAAGAGTGATTTATTTTCCCTTTTGTAAACAAGGGTACATAATAGCTTGGACATAAATAAAATTGAAGACATTTTACATATTTTCACCTTGTCAATATTTAAATGTGATCCCTAATTCTCACTTCACAATGGTACAGCGCATATCGATAGAACATATCCATAATTTTTGCATGATGCTCTAATTTTGAGGATGAAAAGAAGTAGTGAAAGGAACATTGTTTTGCATTAAAATCCAATATTATTTCACCTGCTTGAAATGAAAGTAAACCGATAGTTAAAATGAAACATTAATATTTTGTGGTGTCTTCTCCAGAAGCAGGGGTGTGGAAGTGGGAGTGTTGCCATTCCGGGTAGCGACAACTCATTTTAGGTATTTGGGGGTGCAGGTGGCGCAAGACTGGGCATGACTTTGTAAGCTTAATTTCACGAGCCTGGTGGGGAGGGTGAGGGAGGACTTGGTGGGACGGGATAGTCTCCCCCTATCGCTGGCAGTAAAATTGAACATTCTGCCAAGATTCGTGTTTTTATTCAAGTGCCTGCCAGCCTTTTTGCCAAAGTCATTCTTTCGAGGGGTTGTCAGGCTGGTTTCGTCGTTTGAGTGAGCAGGGAAAAGAAGCCAGGATAATGAAGGTGGTGCTCCAGAACCAGTTGGGGGGTTTTGCCCTTCCGAACATTTTACATAATTACTGGGCGGTGAATGCGAAGAAGATGCAGGACTGGGGTAGTGAGACGGAGGCGTTTTGGATTCGGATGGAGGCAGGTTCTCACAAAGGTTCGGGGTTATGGGCGTTGGCAACGGCACTGTTATCGTTCGCCGCAGGGAAGTACTCTGGCAATCCTGTGGTGGTAGCCATGCTGAATATTTGGGGGCAATTCTGACAGCACTTCAAGATGAGGGCAGGTTCGAGGGTGATGCCGATAAGAGGGAATCATGGGTTTGAGACAGGGAGGATGGATGCGAGGTTCCGGGGATGGGAGGAGAGAGGGGTGAAAGAGATGAAGGGTCGGTTTTTGGAGGGGCAGTTCGCAAGCTCGGAGGAGCTGGGGGTGAATTATGGGCTCCAGCATGAGGAGGGCTTCAGGTATATGCAGGTGCGGAACTTCACAAATTTCCAGCGGCACTGTCCTCCTCGTTGGAGGAGGTACTGTCAGTGGGGGGCTGGAGAGTGGGGTCGTTTCGCCGATCTACGGTAGGATTATGGAGGAGGACAAGGGTCTATGGAAGGTATTAATGCCAAGTGGGAGGAAAAGCTGAGGATGTGTTGGAGGAAGGATTATGGTGCTAAGTGCTGCAGAGGGTCAATGCCTCGGCTTTGTGCGCGAGGCTGGGGTTGATTCAATTAAAAGTGGTGTACAGGACACACTTAATGAAGGTGAGGGTGAGCTGTCTGTTTGAAGGTGTGGATGATATCTGCGGGTGGTGTGGGAGGGACCCAGTCAATCATGTCCATCTGTTCTGGTTCTGCCCGAAGTTAGACATTTTGGGAGTCGTTTTTCAGCACCCAGTCAGAGGTTTTGCACATAGATTTGGAGGCGGGTCCCCTGGAGGCCATATTCAGGGTGTCAGATATGCCGGAGCTTCAGACTGGTTTGGGGATAGATGATTTACCCTTCGCCTCGTTGATCGCTCGCAGGCAGGTACTGTTGTGGTGGAGGTCAGCTCCCCCCCCCCCCCCCCCCCCCCCCCCCCCAGTGCCTTGGCGTGACTGGGGGAATCTAATGGAGTTATTGTATTTGGAGAAGGTGATATTTGCTCTGAGAGGGGTGGATGAAGGGTTCCACCGGAGAAGGGGTTTGTTGGTCTTGCATTTTGTGGATCTGGTTGCTGTCAAGGGGTGGGGGGGAGCAGTTTAGGGGGGGCGGGGTGTTGGCATTGGAGTATGTGTGTTAAAATGTTGAAAATTTGAAAAAAATATTTTAAAAAACATTTGTGAGAAGACCCTTAGTAATAATTTCAAGCTGAATATTTGCTGTTTAGAAAAACATGCAGCCACTTTCCATAAACTATTTAAAAGTTGCCACACTATATCAATAAGAATTTTGAATGTAATTCAATATGCTGGGAAGAATGGATTGATTAATATGAATGGGCAACATGTTTAGAGGCTATTGCATTTAAATACATAATATTGCCATCAAATTGTGGAACAATTACATTTCAATAACCCAAATCCTAGCCATGGAATCAGATCTATTTTCTCATAGGTACACTTTACTCTATAATTATATCATAGTACTTCTCTGATTTTGTAGGAGTTCTATGTGTCCGTATCAGATGACTCACGAATAATTCCTGGCCTGAAGGAACAACTCCCAGAATTGGAGAAATTGGTAAAACAGAAGTAAGCATCTTTTTTATAATCATTTATAATTAGCAATGTTTGAGTTTTTATATGCTTCAAATAATTCAAACTTTTGTACTTTAATTTTGTTCAAAAACTCAAATTTACAGCCTTTTTTATCAGAGTTTTGACAGATATATTAAGACCCGGGATTTTCTGGCCCCATTGTGGTGGGACCTGCTGCATGACATTGGGCAGCACAGCCAAAAGTCCATTGACTTTCGGCAGAACTGGATGATCACGGTGGCAGCTGGAGCTGGAAACTCCTGCCCTAAGGTTTCATCCATCGGGCAGGAGATACAGAAGTCTGAGAACATGCACGAACAGACTCAAAAACAGCTTCTCCCCCGCTGTTACCAGACTCCTAAGTGACCCTCTTATGGACTGACCTCATTAACACTACACCCTGTATGCTTCATCCGATGCCAGTGCTTATGTAGTTACATTGTATATGTTGTGTTGCCCTATTATGTATTTTCTTTTATTCCCTTTTCTTCCCATGTACTTAATGATCTGTTGAGCTGCTCGCGGAAAAATACTTTTCACTGTCCCTCGGTACACGTGACAATAAACAAATCCAATCCAATCCAATCCACAAGCAATTGTGAGGGGGGGGAAATAAAACTGATTTACTTCAAAGTTAAAATTGCCAGGCCTGTGTTTTTCCACTAGATTTTCTAATCCAACCACCTCAACCATTCTCTTTTCTACACATTAGGTGGAACTTTGCTCTGAAATGCGAATGAATTGCACTAGCTAGATTTTCTATGGGTTTTTACATAACAAGTTCTTGTCAGCTGAACAATGCAGTGAGCTTTACCAAAGAATTGGAATGAAGAATCATTCATGAGCAGTATAGAGTCAATTGGAATAATATTAAATTGGGTATAGAAAGCAACTTGGAAACAGGAATAGACCATTTAGTCCCAAAATCTCTGCCACTATTCAATGACATTGCGGCTGTTTTGTTGCCCAACATCAACAAACATCAATTAGTCTCTGTTATTTTACAATTGATCTGGCATCATTTGCCAACTCCCAAACTTTTACCATCCTTAGATGTTCCTGATTTTACTCCTGAAAGGTTTGTCTATGATTTTTGATTTAACCCTTGTGAATATCGGGTAGATCGAAGAAACTATCATTTCCTGTTAATATTTTGAAAACTTTGACCAAATTTCCTTCTAAATTGCAGGGAATGCAACCTTAGTTTTTTAAATCTCTCCCTGTAGGTTAGCCGTTGGAACCTAGATGTCATTCTCATAAATCTATGCTGCACTCCCTCCAAGTCTATCCTTCCTACGATGTGGTGCCCAGAACTGCTTGCAGTACTCTAGGTGTGGGTTTTGTATTGTTGAAGCACGGCCTCAATCCCCTTGCATTCTATTCTTCTAAACTCAAACATGAAAAATGAATAGCTTGCATTTATATAGAACCGTTCATGATGTCTTAAAGCACTTTAAACCAATGAAGTGTTTTTTTGTGTCGTCACAGTTGTTCACACAGCAGCCAGGTTACATACAGCAAACTCTCTCAAACAGCATTGTGATAATAAGATGGTCTATTTTTGTGATGTGGAAAGAGGGATAAATGTTGACGAGGACCCAGATAACTATCCTGCTCTTGCCAAGCAATCTTGTAGATCCAGCTGAGAAGGCAGAGGGAGCTTGGCTGAAGTTCTTGTCTTAGCCTTTTTAATTATTTTCTGTACCTGTTCAAGACATTTGAATGATCTGTGTACCTGGATCCCCAAGTCCTCTTTGAACCTTCACTGTTTCTAGCATTTCACCATTTAGAAAGCACTCTCTTCTGTACTTTTAAGGTCCAACACGGATGGCGCTGCATTTGCCTACGTTTGGCTGGCTTTTGTCTATTGACTGATTTTGATCTATATGTAGCGCCTTGTAATGTTACACCTTCATAGAGTGCGGCCTAGCTTTGTGTCATCAGCAAATTTGGACATTGGTTTTCTATCCCATCATCTAAGTTCTTAATTAATACAATGAATAGTTGAGACCTCAACACACCACAAGTCGAATCCAGCCAATTAGAGTACCTGCCCATTATCCCTACTCTGTACCAGTCTCTTCAGCTGGTTTCCCAACCAGATCAATAATTTACCTTTAACATGATGGACTTTATCAAATGCCTTCTGGAATTCTTTCTAAATAACATACATTGACATTCCTCTGTTTACTACACAAGTAATCTTTTCAAAATCAGATCCATCAGTGCTAATTCTATACAAATCCGTGCTTGCTCTCTCTGATCAGCTGAACGTTTTTGAGATGTTCATTATTTAAAGACTATTCCTCACAACAGATGTGAAGCCAAGTGGTCAATAATTCCCTAATTTCCCTCAAATGGTGACATGTCATGCACAGCTTTCCAATCTAAAGAAGCATGTCCTAGATCAAGAGAATTTAGAAAGATTATTGTTAGGATATCCACAATTTTCTCACCTACTTCCTTTAAAACCCTGGAACGGAAACCATCTGGTCCTGGATATCTGTCAGTCTTTCATTCCATTATTTCTTCATTATAGTACAGAAAAAGAAGAAAGATTGTATTCAGAAATGGCAAGTAAACGACAAAAGTTAAAGAAAGACTTAGGGCAGGATACTCCACCCAATGATGCTGGAATTGTGAAACGCGATTGGGCACAGAATCGCACGTGAGCTGAAAATCGTGGTCAGCGCAGGGTGCCCAACAAAATGCCATGCTCTGGTGCCTCGACAGTGGCGTCAATGTATTCCAATCTGCACGTACAGTAACCGCCGTTGGCATATCGTTAACAGGCCTGACCTGGTATTCTCCGGGGCTCCCGTGATGCTCCGCCAGGAGGAATTACTAACGGTGAGGTTCACTTGTGGTTTTAAAAATCAGGAAACAGGCGCCATGGCTGCTGAGGGAGGGGGGGCAGCACGGTGGCGCAGTGGTTAGCTCTGCTGCCTCACGGCGCCGAGGTCCCAGGTTCGATCCCAGCTCTGGGTCACAGTCCGTGTGGGATTTGTATATTCTCCTGGTGTTTGCGTGGATTTCGCCCCCATAACCCAACGATGTGCTGGTTAGGTGGATTGGCCATGCTAAATTGCCCCTTAATTGGAAAAAATGAATTGGGTACGTTAATTTTTTCTTTTTAAATGGCTGCTGAGGGAGAGGGCAGAGGCAGGACACGTTCCCAGAGGCGTGACCATGGACTGCCGATCCTGCCGCTGGCAGGGTTGGCTGGGGGTCCCTCGCCCTCTCCCTCTCCCTCCCTCTCTGGCAATGCGCCGCCTTCTCCTGAGGAGTGGTGACAGAAAGCGCAGTGTTAGGCAGTCTGACATGTGCAGCATAGAGGGTTGGCATCTGGTGGCCTTTGTGGTTATGGGGGTTGGTGCCAGGGGCAGGGTGCTGCCTACTAACCCTGGCCGCCCCGAGGAGGTCATGCAGCTTCCTCCTGCACGTCTTGTCCCATTCTGGTTGTGGGCCCCATGGTGCTCACGGCCTCTGCCACCTGCATTCAGGCCAACCCTCTATGCTGCACGGTGTGCGGCGGCGGATGGCAACCTGCTTCCCACCCCGGGGCACAGGGTGGCCTGCCTCTCTCCACGGCACCCAGCAGGATCTCCAGCTCTGTGCCTGTGCACCGATGTGGGGAATGGAGTACTAATATGCAGCTGCAACTTGTCAGCCTTTCGAATGGCAATCTCGATCACGGCGAATCAGACACCATTTTTCATTGGAATCGATTGAGTTCCACGTGTTGCCGGAGCTAGCCCATTAACGAATCATGAATTGCTCCGGGATAGGCACCAATTTAGTGGTCGTAAAAGTCCACAGATTCAGTTCTGGCGTCATCAATTAGGGCATGATTTAACTAAAAGAGAACAGAATCCCATACTGAGCGCACTTAGTCACATGTTTCCCGGTGCTCCCAGCACCGATAAACGTAGGGCTATAAATGCCACTCGTGTTAGATAAGGGGCCTCAGCAGGGAAGGTGCGGTTCCTGTCTCCACCCCAGCACCCATGCAAGGTACACCAGGCCCAATCACCAGGGCACAGAAAATGCCAGCTTGGCACTATGACAGTGCCACCCTGGCAGTTCCCTGCCAGCTGGCAGTGCTACTTGGGCACATTGGTAGTGCCAGGCTGGCACCCAGGGTACCACCCTGTCCAAAGGACATGCACCTGGGAAACCCCCACAGTGCTGTTCTGTCTGGTCTCTGCTTCTGAAGACCAGTACTAAACAGCACTCACCCAAGGTCTCCAAGGTGAAAGAGATTGATCACACACCTCTGGTAACGCGGGGATCTGCATATTACAGTGAGACTAACTGTCTCGCTTTAATATGCAGATTTGCTAAAAAGCGATCCTGCCCACTATCATGATGTGCACTCATGCACATAATGAGATACAGACAGGCAGTGACAGTCACCCAGTGCAGCCAATCAACACAGGACAGAACACAACCAATCACCAGGCAGAACATTAGAAGGTGGTCTCCCACTATAAAACACAGAGGCATCAACACTCTGCCTCTTTCCACTGGTGACAACTGGAGTGACAGGGTGTATATATCAGTTAGCACCTTCTACACGTGGCTCAGAGCTAGTCTGGTCTAGTTAGTTATAGTAAGCACGCTTAGATTAGTAGAGTGTCAAACCCACAGCGAACTGTGTGCACTGCTTAACAAGTTCAATAAAGCGTATTGAACCAACATCAAAGTTTGGAGTCTACTTTCAAGTACAACTGCATCCTGTTGCAGTCCGTGTTATCCCAGGGTGATTAACACAACATGGTACCAGTAGTCTACTATCGCTAAGTGGTTTACCTCGAGTGATTGTGACGACCAGCGAGTGCCTTCCAGTGGCATGGAAAAGATCCAGGCCCCTCCACAGCTACAGATCTTCGGCAATCTCGGCGCCAACTGGCGGGTCTTCAAGCAAAGGTTCCTTCTCCACATTGAGGCCTCTGACCTCGAGGATGCGTTCGATGCCAGAAAAATCGCACTGCTCCTATCAACTGCAGGGGACCAAGCCATACAGATTTTCAACTCGCTTAATTTTACCGACGGCCAGGACAAGACCAAATTCAAGACCGTTTTGGAGAAGTCGACAGTCACTGTGAAGTCGAAACAAACGAGACCTTTGAGTGCTATGTCTTCCAGCAAAGCCTTCAGGATAAGGATGAACCGTTCCAATCCTTTCTAACTCATCTCCGTATATTAGCGCAGTCCTGCAATCATGGTGCAACCGCTGATTCCATGATCAGGGATCAGATCGTGTTTGGGATGCACTCCGATTCCTTGCGAGAGCAACTCCTCAAAATTAAGCACATGACCCTGCCAGTCGCAATCGAGACGTGTACAGTGCATGAGCATGTGGGAAATCGGTACTCTCGTTTCAAATCGGCAGAATACGAAAAACTTGCCTCCCACGAGACAGAGAGTATACCGGCCATCGCCTGGATGCAGCTCCTCCGTATCGATGAAAGCGGCCATTTCGCGCGCTTTTCCCGGGGCCCCACGCATGTGCAACACGAACGGGCGAACGAAGCGGCCGAAAACCAAATTGCGCAGGTGCGAACGTCGGCTGACCGCACTGCGCATGTGCGACGACGCACGGAGCGTAACTACGTCAACGTCATGACGTGCCCGAACTGCGGCACCGCCCACTTAAAGCGGCAATGACCTGCAAAAGGCAGGCGATGTTTAAATTGCGGGAAGCCTGGACATTATGCAGCCTTGTGCAGGTCTGCACCACCAGCGATCCCAATTCCAACGCAAGCGTGTTCGATGTGTACAGCAAGGTTTACTGGATTACTACCCGCAGTCCAACGGGAAGGTTGAGAAAGGGGTCCATATAGTGAAGCAACTGCTCTGCAAGGCTGCAGACTCTGCTTCTGACTTCAACCTTGCGCTGTTGGCGTACAGGGCAACCCCTCTGTCCACCGGTATGTCTCCGGCTCAACTCCTCATGAATAGAGACCTGCGGACAATTGTTCCAGCCATACACGTACCAGACCTGGATCACCTCCCAGTGCTGCAAAAGGTGCAGCAACTCAGGAACCGGCAAAAGCTGACGTATGATACTCATGCTACCGATCTGCCTGTGCTCTCTCCGGAAGATGCTGTTCGGATCAAGTTACCTGATGGAGGCAGGTCAGCTCCAGCTGTTGTTTTTCGACAGGCTGCTCCCAGATCGTTTGTAGTTCGTATGGCTGATGGCTCCATTGTCAGGCGCATCAGAAGGGCGCTGTACAAAGTTGCCTGCCCACCACCAGATCCTACTATTCCATATGTTGTTATGCCTCCTCCGGACACCTCGCACCATGAGGCCACCAATCTGGCAGCAATCCCGCCTGTCAAGCCGCCGTTGTCCCCACCTCCACCTCTCAGGCGGTCGACAAGGATCAGACGCAAGCGCCAAAGATTGGACTTATAGACATTTATCTTGTAAATTTTGTTCTGTATCTGCACACTAGACACCTCTTATGTATATATTCATCCACTCGCTTTCATTCACTCGCCATTTAATGTAAATAGTTCTACATGTAAATACAGTCGCATCTGCTCCAAGCAACCAACATTTTTTTTTAAAAGGGGAGATGTCATGATATGCACTCATGCACATAATGAGATACAGACTGGCAGTGACAGACACCCAGTACAACCAATCAACACAGGACAGAACACAACCAATCACCCGGCAGAACACTAAAAGGTGGTCTCCCACTATAAAACACACGAGGCATCAACACTCTGCCTCTTTCCACTGGTGACAACTGGAGTGACAGTCAGGGTGTATATATCAGTTAGCACCTTCTACACGTGGCTCAGAGCTAGTCTGGTCTAGTTAGTTATAGTAAGCACGCTTAGATTAGTAGAATGTCAAACCCACGGCGAACTGTGTGCACTGCTTAACAAGTTCAATTAAGCATATTGAACCAACACCAAAGTTTGGAGTCTAATTTCAAGTACAACTGCATCCAATTGCAGTCCGTGTTACCCCAGGGTGATTAACACGACACCCACAATGGGGGCAACGTCTTGCACGATTGCGATGGATCTCGCGAGGTGATGGGAGCCGGGTATATTCCGGAAGTGGTGTCTCCCGGCTTCTATCGGCCACGCTGCACCGCGGCGAGCTGCATTTTGGGTGCAGCATGGCTGTTTGATCGCGCCTTTTGTCTCTAAAACAGAGAATACCGCTATTTAAAAATTTTTTGAAATCTGCAACAATAATTAAACGCGGAAAATAAATGAGGTGCCACACCCGTTAATTTTCAGTGCCTGAGAGATTGTTTGGCAGTAATTAAGTCTGGGCAATCTTTTTCTCTCTGAGGTAAGTACAGGAGCTCCACACTGTTTAATATTTTTGAAGAAAATTGCATCTCGGCAACTTCCAGATTTATTTGCACCTGTGCAGCCACTGGAATTTGTTGATCGATTTGCATGAAAATAACGAGAAGCATTGTTAGTTTCCCCATTATTTTACAGCAAATACTTTAATGGGAAAGCCAAGAATATACTGGAAACAGTGGTTCCAATCACATGCTGAGCTAAACATCCAAAGGAACATTTTTTACAGACAGAAGCATAGTTTTCTTGACACATGGAGATGTTTATCATTTGAGATATCTCAGCAACTGTTGAAAATACTCATAAATCCAATTGGTGTGCACCATTAGAGCTGCAGATTGAACATTAATTGGGCCTTCAGTAACCATAAGGACAGCATTTTCAACTGAATTAAGACACTGGGTTGGAGCACTTGTATGTGTATTTCTGATCAGTTTGAAATCATAATTGAGAAGATGGCTTTATTGTGATACTTTTCTTTTACAAAAAAGCAGGTTCATTATAGTTCTGTCTGGGGAATGAAAATAGAATGCAACTGGAATATTGAATTATTAAATGCAAAGGGAGCTTAATGCATTCATCACACCAACGCAGATGGTTTATTAATATTAGTAATTACAACATACTGTGGTTGAAGAACTGAGATTTGCCCTCCTTGTAAAATATACCACATCAAGAAATAAGACTTTAGTAAGATCCACTTTAAATACGCTGTTGAGTCCGCAATAAAATAGCAGACCAAGGAATGTCAGACCACCACATTAAGTTCAGATCTGCTAATAATATTGGCAACAGTAACTTCTGAGCTAACACGTAACATGAATTTTACTCTAAATTTGTATACCTACTTTATGCACGCATATACCTTTTCATCAGTAGCAGTGCATTCCATCAAAAAAACTGTTGACCCACATTTCTTAACACTAAACACTTGCCATTGCCAGTTATGGTTTATGCTACAGTAATTTAACTGTCTTGGTGTTCATACACTCCTCTGATGGGCCAGGAACATTGTTTTGATCTTTACTGTCCTTGGCCACTGATGAAGTTAGCAGCCCCAGGAAAAAGCCGTTAAGAGTGACTATATAACTAGTGCATTTGTACAAAAATGTGTACACTTTAGTTATTTAAATGTAGATCTGACCTAATGTTATAGAAACCATCATCTGATACAAATGAAGGAAAACTGCTTCCTGAAGCATTTCTGACAAATTGTCAATAGGCAACCTGGAGGTTAACTGATTTGCGCAGAATGATTGAAATATATTTGTCTAAACAGTAAGACTGTATTTCTAGCCTCATAGATTTTTCTGGTATATTACAATTTTATGGTAATCAGATTCATTAAAATCTTCATCGGTATTATGCAACCTCCTCATGCAGACTGTTAATGGCTTATTAAAGTACAGCATAGTGATGGAGATTGTACAATTCTGACTTGAAAATAATGCTAAAAATTATGTTATGCCCTTAAATCAAGATATGGAAAATGCTTTGGACTTGCAGGACTATGACACAATATGCAACCTTTGTACCTGTATCTCCTTCTACGGCAATCACTTATCTTTAGCTCACAATTGCTTCCCCTCACCTGCGGTTCGATAGCCCAACCTGATAATCAATACTGGAGGTTTCTGTTTCTCTTTCAGTAGCTGTGAATCTGCTGTATGTTGCATGTACAGACTGACGGATTGAAGTTATTTTCTTGACTGTTGGATCCTTTTCCTACTTTTAGTCCTGGGAGAAGACCTGGGAATAGGAGAGCAAGAGATGCATCAAAGTCGCACAGAGCCAGAATGCTCAAAAACTGATTTTAATCTTAAAACTCTTGTCAAGAGAAGCAGATATCTTTTTGTTCTGTTACTGTGTTACACGGCTCTGCCACTTTATTTTTGAAATTATGATTTTTCAACTGACTGGAAATTTTACAATTTGAACTGAAGAGCAAACTGCCTAAAAAATATAACGCCACATTCAAAGGTGGAGGTGAGAAAGAAACAAATCACCCTCCAGGAAATGGGAAGAGGGAGACAATTCCTGTAATCCAGACACCCGTCGAAACTCGGAACTGTCTCAGGACGATACATTAAAATGCAACGTACTGGTTATAAAAAACAATGTCTGCCATAGGCATACACATCCAAAACCTCTTGGAAATACACAATCGGTGAAGCATTTCAAGGCAAGGCTGCCAGCCACCGAGAGAGGTTGCAAGTGACACAGGCAGCATCCAGATAGGCTTCAGCAGAGGAAACAAGCTGCGGGCTCTCTTGCTTTCATTCGCTCTCTCTCTCTATCTCTCTTCTCTCTCCCCTCCCCCCCCCCCCCCCCCCCCCCTCCACATGGAATAAACGTGCTGTCTGGTTTGAGGAACCAATTCTATAGCAAACTGAGATCTCGTAATAATTACAACATTTGCATCTGAACGCATCCAAGAAACCAGCTAACCTAAATTGGCCGCAACATTTAAAATCTGTGCCTCAAGGAAACTCAAAGGGCATTAACAGCTTATTCTTTAACTTTTTTTTATTCGACTCGAATACTCTTCTTCCTGATACCTGTGGAGATGTGGGCCCCAATGACTGCATAGGAGTCAAATGTCCAACGTTGCGTTTTTATTATTTTTCTCGAGTAGTGATTAATTAATTTTCTCTTTCTTTGACTCAGAAAATTCTTGTTTTATTGCACTTATTTAGTTAAATACATTCTGATTTTGAAAAAGGACTATCCTTGTGAAACAGAAACTTAAATCTGTGTTTTGACTGACAGAAGAGAATTGTGGAGAACTAGTTCATCCCTTCTCACTTGTCATCATAACTGAGAAAAGATGAGCTCAGTAATCCTGGTCTTCACCATTTCAATGATATATAGTCAAGGTATGACATATGCACAGTCTTTGTGTAATAGTAATTTGAGCCCAAGGATTTAGTTTGAAGTACTGGATCACTTTCTATCCAAAATGCTAGAAACATTGGTGAGAGCTGTCAACCTACAACACCTTCAGATGGGTTTCAGAGCTACCAGTTTATTTAAGGAATGTCATCAGATTTAGGAATCCAGATAGCTGCTGATTTATCTGTCTTGAGTAAAGTCAGCAAGGGATTTCTGCAATGGGCTTGGGAGTATTAATAATGCTGTTTCACCATCAATACATGATTAGGGCACCAGATGGCACTGTTCCTTAAAGGAATGATTTCTAACCATTAGATCTTTCAGGCTAGCAGATGGACAAGTTTCCTTTCTGAATTCATGTCTGCTGGGAGCCTGAATGAGTGTCAGAGAACAAAGCTCTCCGTTTTGATGCTAATTTATTACTTTTTGCAGAAACAACACTGGAATGTTGGAAAAAGTTTTCCTTTGCAGCTGTTCCCCTCATATTGTCCTTGCATCCATATAAAAAGAAACAAGTACCTTTCAATTTTATGTTTGTGGGACGGGTTCACCAATCCCATTATTAATCCCATTCTTTGTTCTTTGTAGCATGAATCCACGTAGCTGAGACTCGATCTAAGATCCAAACTGTTTCCAGAAAAATGTAGGAATAATCAGACGTTTCTTCATATTGAAGGTTTTTCATTAGTTGCATGAATAAACTTTGGGGAGAAACAAAGTTCTGAAACTTCAGGATGTGCAGCTTGTCTTCCATATGTGAATATTATTAATATTTCTGATATTGATTAAATGCATAATTACATGATAGATAAATACATTTACTTATTTGTCTTTAAAACAAGGTATCGCAGACTCATCTAAAGAATAATTATTCACTTACCAACCACATAACCAAGACTAGCATTGGCTCTGACATGCTAATCTGAAGAGTCATTGAAAATGTGAAATTTGTACTGCAAACATCCTCCAATATATACACAGTAAGAAGTATACACACACTACAAGCTTTCTGTATCATGCACCATTCCCAATCATATTCATAAATGATAACTACATAGAGAATTATATACATAGAATCTACATTTAGAAACAGATCCTTCATTCCACCAAGTCTGTGTTGATGCTTGTATCCCACACAAGCCTCCTCCCACTTGCATTAATTATCTCTTCCCATCTGGCTCCCATATCCTCTTTGACCCCCTCTTTTTTTGTGTCTTTAATGCAAATCCACAACACCAAACACAACTACTGGCCTCATTTAAAAACACAATATTAAATCAAAATTACTTAAAATTACTTAAGTCAGGATTTGCTATATTACCAGAATAATTTCAATGTTATAAGGCCCTTTCCTGTTGATCCCCTTAATTCCTATTTCTTTTATTTTGACTTTATCGTATTTGGTCCATGGATCGTTAATAGAGGAATACTTTTAAGTCGAGCAGAAGAAGTAAGAAAAAGATGTCAAAATAGTACACTGTTATAAAGTCTTGTATTTTGGGCAGAAGTACCCAGAATTTGTGGCATTCAAGATATTGGAGCGGTTCATTTTGATTGGTTGGCTGGTGGCCAATGGATCAGCTACGGATATTATTCTGCCTGGCAACCGACAGAAATTGGTTCCTATCAGGTGGGGCTTTTTTTCGGCGAGAAGCCGCTGGACCTTCAAGGTGGAAGCAGCTCTCTCTCTCTCTGCTCAGCTGCCTACTCTCAGAAGGCAGAAGCTTCTAGACCCTGAAAGATGCAGCTGTGTGTGTCTGTCTGTGTCTCTATATCTTTCTCTCTCGTGCGCACGCTCCCTCTCGTGCGCGCGCTCCCTCTCGTGCGCACGCTCCCTCTCGTGTGCATGCACTCTTGTGTGCACTCTCTTTTTTGTGCGTGCTCTTATGCTCGTGCTCTCCCTCTTGTGCGCGTGCTCTCCCTCTTGTTTGCGTGCTCTCCTCTTGTGCGCGTGCTCTACTTCTTGTGCACGCGCTCTCTCAATTATGCGCCCGCTCTCTCTCTCTTGAGCACGCGCTCTCTCCCTCTCGTGCACGCGCTCTCTCTCGTATGTGCGCACTCTCTCTTGTGTGCGCTCTCTCTCTTGTGCGCGTTCTTGTGAGTGTGCTCTCCTCTTGTGCGTGTGCTCTCCTCTTGTGCATGTGCTCTCCCTCTTGTGCGTGTGCTCTCCCTCTTGTGCACGTGCTCTCCCAATTGTGCATGCGCTCTCCCAATTGTGCACCCGCTCTCTCCCACTTGTGCGCGCGCTCTCCCTCTCCCTCTTGTGCGCGTCTTCTCCCTCTCCCTCTTGTGTCCGCGCGCTCTCCCTCTTGTGTCCGCGCGCTCTCCCTCTCCCTCTTGTGTCCGCGCGCTCTCCTTCGCCCTCTTGTGTCCGCACGCTCTCCCTCTTGTGCGGGCGCACTCTCCCTCTTGTGTGCGGGTGCACTCTCCCTCTTGTGTATGTGCTCTCCCTCTTGTGCGCGCTCTCTCTTGTGCGCGCGGCGCTCTCCCTCTTGTGTGCGTGCTCTCCCTCTTGTGCGCGTGGTGCTCTCTCTTGTGTGCGCGGCGCTCTCCCTCTTGTGTGCGTGCGTGCTCTCCCTCTTGTGCATGCTCTCTCTTGTGCGTGCGGCTCTCTCCCTCTTGTGCGTGCGGCTCTCTCTGTCTCATGCGCGTGCTCTCTCCCTCTTGTGTGCGCGCGCTCTCTCCCTTTTGTGTGCGCGCGCTCTCTCCCTCTTGTGTGCGCGGGCTCTCTCCCTCTTGTGTGCGTGGGCTCTCTCCCTCTTGTGTGCGTGGGCTCTCTCCCTCTTGTGTGCGCGGGCTCTCTCCCTCTTGTGTGTGCGCGCTCTCTCCCTCTTGTGTGCGCGCGCTCTCTCCCTCTTGTGTGTAAAAAGTTGGAGGATCCTCATGGCGCAGCGAAGGAAAGTATGGCAGACCTCGTCATGTTATCCTCCCCACTGCCAACAGAGCCGTTAATGGAGATTATTGCTGGTGAATTTTAAGAAGCACCGGCAGGAGATGCAGGAGGACCTGCCCAGGATGATTGAGGCAGCAGTAGCTCCTCTTCATAGGGTTCAAGAAAGAGTGGAGCAACAAATGGAGTCAAAGGTTACAACGTTGGGAGGTGGAGAAGGCGGTCTTGGATCACAGCGACCGGATCGTGTCTCTGGAGGCAGAGGTAACCGTGCTGGTGGAGGCCCACAATGTGATTGAAGGCCAAGGTGGACAACCAGGAGAATCGATCCAGGCGTCAAAATCTAAGAATAGTTGGACTGCTGGAGGGGTCGAAGTTTCGAGCGCCACCAAATACGTGGCACAGATGTTTTGGAAGCTGCTCGGGGAGTGGGTTTTCGAGAAGCCCCCAGAGATAGATCAAGACAACCTATCACTGTATCAGAGGCCAAGAGCTGGAGAACTGCCACGGGCGGTAATTGCCCACTTGCATAAGTACAAGGGGAAGTGATGGATTTTGAGGTGGGCGAAGTCCATGCTGGACTGTAGCTGGGAAGGTCACCCTGTACGCGTATACCAGGACATTGGGGCCGACCTGGCCAAACGTCGAGTGGGTTTCAACAAGGCCAAGGCGGCACTCTTTAGGGTCAAGGTTCAATTCTGGGTGCTGTACCTGGCAAAACTATGGGTCATGTTTAAGAATGCAGAGCATTACTTTAATATGCCGGCAGAGGCGAAGGGCTTTGTTGGAAGAATGGTTTTGAGAATGTTCAGTTTTGATGTTTTTGTAATCTGAATGTTGGAGGTGTGTGTTTGTGTGTTGGCTCTTCATCATGGTCAATGTTGGGATTGTTTGGAGTCCTGTGCTTTTCTCTTTCTGGGAGATTGGGGCATGGGGAATTTTGGCCTTTATAGCTAAAGGAATAGAGTATACAAGTAGGGAAGTGTTGCTGCATCTGTACAAGTTATTGGTGAGACTGCACCTGGAGTACTGTGCAAAGGGTTGGTCCCCCTACTTGAGGAGGGATGTAGTGGCATTGGAAGCAGTTCAGAGGACGTTCACTAGATTGATTCCAGAGGTGAGGGGTTTGTTTTATGAAGAGATTTAGGCCTATACTCTCTCAAGTTTAGAAGAATGAGGGGAGATCAAATTGAGGTATATAAGATGATAAAAGGTATTAAAAGATTTTGACAAAGCAGACTTAAAGCAGATGTTTCCTCTTGTGGAGCAATCTAGAGTTTTAGCAATCATAGGTTTAGGATAAGGGGTAGTAGATTTAAAAGAGATGAGGCAAAATTACTTCTTTCAAAGGGTCGTGAACCCGAGGAATTCACTACCCTAAAGTGCAGTGGATGCCAAACATTGAGTCAATTTAAAAAGGAGATAGACCGATTTTTAATTAATAATCATAGAATCCCTACAGTGCAGAAGGAGGTCATTCGGCCCTTTGAGTCTGCACTGACCATTTAAAAGAGCATTCCACCTGGGCCCAATTCCCCAGCCCTATCCCCGCAACCCCGTGTCCACATCTAACCTTTGGACACTAAGGAGTAATTTAGCATGGCTAATCCACCTAGCCTGCACAGGTTTGGACTGGTGGGAGGAAACCGGAGCACCCAGAGGAAACCCATGCAGACACGGGGAGAATGTACAAACTCTCACCGTCACCCAAGGTCTGAATAGAACCCGGGTCCCTGGCGCTGTGAGGCAGCAGTGCTAACCACTGTGCCACGGTGCTGTAATGGATTGAAGGGTTATGGAGAATGGGAAAGTGAGAAGCTGGGAGGGGATCAGCCATTGGCAGAGCAGACTGGAGGGGCTGAATTGCCTATTCCTGCTCCTAATTCTTACGTTCTAAATAGCTTTGCCCAGCTAATGTATCTTGAAGCCAATTCTATCCCATCAGGGAGACATTCCTTCTGACTACTACAAATGGGAAATAATAGGAGGAATCATATTCCACTGAACACTAACTTGACTTAACACTGGAATACTGTTATTGGAATAATTAGTCAGTTTCACACCAGTTTTGAGTAAGGGAATGTGACTTAGGGTCTTATTGTACTCTCTTTCCAAGATAAGCTGGTGCTGCTGTATCAACAATGAAAGTATATCTCTGAATCTCTGACTTTCATTTCTACAATGGTCACTTGGACTTTTATCTACAGCCCTGGTACTTTCATCAGCCTTATGCTGTTTTTCTTGCTCTCTGATTCAGTACAACTTCTTGATAACATCATATCAATCATATACATAATCAAGGACTTCCAGGCCCCAGAAATAGCTTTCGATCTATCACACCCTTGACCAAGGGCATTACTGCGACCTGGAGCATCCTCTCCACCTGCATGCCGTCTCGATATAACCAGCTCCCCCATGGGCACTCCAACTGGAAATGGGAGTCATGTAATTGGTTGGTAGCTCCCATAGCAATGGTAACATCTAAGTTAAATGATGAACTTCGCTGCAATGGATGGATCCTGCTGAAATCCGATGCAACTCTCCTGCCAACTTGGGAAAAGAACTCCCTGTCAATTTGCAACTATGTCTTTCTGCCATTTCCATATCTATGACCTCATCCTATGCCTCCTTCCAAATCGGCTTCTGTCCTTAAAGCTTGGCCTGGATTTTATTTTTATTTTGGCCTCCACAAAGAGTGTCTCTTATCTAAATTCATGCCGTATTCACAGCGGCAAGAGTTTTTTTAAATTCAGAAATGTAGTCGGCTAGAGTCTCACGAGGCAACTGTTTCCTTTAATGGAATGCAACTCTGTATGCAATTGCATTCTGAGTCGTTCCATACATCGGAGTTCAGAATTGCATTAATTTCAGCATATTCAATAGGAGTGGCGTCTCTTGGACTAAAGCATCTGGCTCCATTGTGGTGAGGGAAATATTTACTTTACGTTCATCACCTATTTTATTCACTTTCAGTCAAATAACCTTTATTCACAATAAAAACACCAGTCCTCTGTGTTGGTGTAGAATTCCTCCCATTGTCCCCAAATATAACTTTTGTGCCATTTCTTTTCCATTCAATCACATACCATGCTGATACACTTGGTTGTTCCTGAACACAATGTGTGCACGCTGAGCAATGTTTTGAAACACAAAATTTCTTCAAAATCAACTTTAGGAGATCCAAAAGGTGTACCACAATTTTAATGTTTTTTAAAACTTCCCATCCTAATCTTGTTGCCATCTTTCTGTTGTGTACTGAACTGAGAAAAGACTCACCATGTGGGCCCACTGGCATTCATCACAACTCCTTAACTAGAAGAAACGCCACAGTACTTCCAGGGACTTTGCAATAGCAAAAGAATTTCAGAAATGCCTTGCCTGCAAGTTAGGTGCCTGGCCCTTTATGCCAATGTTAGACTCTTCCTGCAACTGGTACTTAATTTTTGGTGAGTGACAAGAAAACTAGTCCAATGGACAAGTCCAAATTTGGAAGTTAGGTGTCACAACAGGTGAGTGACAGAATTATATCACCAATTCCATTGCTCCAGCACATGAAATAAGGGATGCTCTTATCAATGCCCTTCTCAAGATGGTATGGCACATTTGAAAGGATTGGCATTGCGGCATGCACTTCCAAGACAGTGCTTGGCTACTGTAATGCCAGCATATGGGTCAGAATTTCCTGTTTTTAGTTTCTTATCTTCCAAAGAATAAGTGATCCCCATATTTCTCCTGATAAAATTAGCTACCTCCTTGGCTACTTTGCTAAAAGCCCAAAGCTGCAGACTGGCTGTCCGATCTGTCAGGATTCTGCCAACTGGAGAAAATAAAATTCACCTTCCAGGGTCGGAAGATGGCTTGCACAAAATGTGGAAACCATTCACCAACTTGTTCCAAGACCTGTTTGTAGCCAGCAACCAATAGAGGGGGGGAGGGAGCGAGAAGAGGAGGGGGAGGGGCAGAAAAACCCACAGGGGGGACCACGGGTCAAGGCGACATAGCTGTGGAGGATGGGTTCCGAGGACAAGCGGGAGAAACAGGGACAACAGCAGCATGCTGAGCGATACATACCAGGGCCAACGCTGGGAGCCCAACTCCAGGAACGGCCAGATAGGATGCACAGCCATTTGGGGGTGTGGGGAGGGTGGAAGACAAGTCATAAGGTTAGTTGTTTGAAAATGTATATTTTCTCTTTCTGATTTGAGTGTCTCTGCTTATTTCTCTGAGGGAGCTCTGTAAATATTGCAAGCATTAACCTTTCAGTGATTGCTTGACTATGTATCATAAAAATATGAAAATAAACATATAAAAAAATAATACTTTGCTAAAAGGACATGGAAGCCTGGGGGGATGGAATACTAAATGTAAGCTTGTTTTTGTTCCAATCTTCTATTATTTACTTTAACTTTCCTCAAATTGGAACCATCTTCCAGTCTCAGCCATACCTGTGTACAAATAGTTTATCTACAGGATAGGGTAAACAACAAGCAATGATTCTTACAGTTCAAGAAATCTCTCTTTATTCTTTGTTTTCTTTTTAGACACTCTTTAATTGATACTTGTCCGGCCTCTGACTCCACATGTCCTTATGCCAATGTGGCACCTTATCAAAGACGTTCTGAGAATCCATGCATGCCGACCAATTACATTTATCTTATCTGCTCAAGAATTCAGTTTGATTAAACATGGCCGTTTAGAAATCCATGCTAACAGATTTTTAATGTAATCTCCATCTCCGGGGGCTGCATTTTCATTCCCAGGCCACAACCCCACTGTTGGGGTGAAATGCGGGTCAGCGAGTCAGGAACCTGGAAATCTTATTGGTGGAACACTGAGGACGTTTTTCTTTTGAGGAGACAGCCAATTAAGAGGCTGCCTCCGAGAGTCCTGTCTACTGCCGATATAGATGAGAGAATGAGAGGGCACCCCTGGCAATTGTTGCTGCAGGAGGTGGGAAGGGGAGGGAATTAAATGAGGCTTCATGAGGCCTCTGGCCCATCACCAGCTGGCCATCTCCATCTATTGACTGGGCATCCGCCTCAGCGGGCGACCCGCATGCCCACTGAAACATTCTAGACTGTGCCTGATGATTGCTCTCAGTAGAAAGGAAAAAAGTAAGACTTGCATTTATAAAGTGTTCTTCGTGACTAACAGACATTTTCAAAGCACTTTACATCTATTGAAGCACTTTGAAGTGTGATAATTGTTTTAAATAGGAAATGTGGCAGCCAGTTTGCATAATGCAAACTCCTACAAACAGCAGTGTGTTAACAGCTAGATATCTGTTTTTGTTATGTTGATTTAGGGATAAATATTGACCAGTACACTGGGGTTAGCTCCACTGCTCTTCATCAAAATAATGTCATGGGATCTTTTATATCCACCTGAACACGCAGATGGAGCCTCTGTTTAAATTCTCATCCTAAAGACCGCACCTCCAATAATGCAGCACTCCAGCAATACTCTACTGGAGAGTCAGCCATAATTTTTTTTTTGTGCTCAAACCCAGGAATGGGAACCAAACCTGAAACCTGTGACTGAGACAAAGAGTGCTACTCACTGAGCTAAATGGCTCCCCACCATTGGTGGGCAGGTAGCTAGCAACACTAACCCTCCACCAGAAGCAGCCTCCCTGAAAATAGGCTGGAGGTAGGGACATGGCAGCACACCAGCATGGAATTGCCTTCTTAGCCCTTTGAAATTTCAGCTCCTCCCTTATGATCTTTCATATGTAGATATTGGTGCTTATGCTTGTGGTAAACCACGGTATTGCATTGTATTGTTACATGCCTGGGCCTTTCCAGGCTGGCTTCGCCTGTGGCTCCTCCCCTCGGGCTCATGTATAAAGATGGCAAGTCTCCGCCTCCGACCCAGTTCAGGTCAGAGGCCAAGAGGCTTGCTGTTTAGTGGATTAAAGCCTCAGTTACATTCATCACTCGCCGTGTGCTTATTGAAGGCATATCAATGCTGTTTCCTCCTTTGTTTCTTTGAGTGTCTGTGGCTAGATGACATGTTTCCAGTGCTGCTCTGTAACTGGCTGTTGGGAGATGTGTTAGAGCTGACTTGAGTGACTGATGCCTCATTCCTTCTTGGGGGAAGCACCTGGCCTGTTCTTTGCATTTCTTGAGTAGGCATGAAGTGTTAGTAACAAACACGTGACATTAATATCAAATTTTATATACACTTTTCTCCCAGATATTAATAATCAACCTCATTGTATTAAACCAATTCACATGATGCTTTCCTTGTGTAGCTCAGAAGAAGGAAATGGCAAGACGTCACAAAAAAAGGTACCAAAAATACAGTCCAACATTTGGAAATTATTTGGAAATTATTTTACTGCGTAAGATATTTGGTTAAATTGTTTTTACATTGTGCTGAAGATCCAATTTAGTTAATTGTTAACATTGAGGTAGTTATTTTTGAAGGCTTAACTATATTTATAAAACTTCACAAAGTTTCTACATATCTTGGGCGATTTACATGTGTACATAGAACATAGAAAAACATAGAAAAATACAGCACAGAACAGGCCCTTCGGCCCACGATGTTGTGCCGAACCTTTGTCCTAGATTAATCATAAATTATCATTGCAGTGCAGAAGGAGGCCATTCGGCCCATTGAGTCTGCACCGGCTCTTGGAAAGAGCACCCTACCCAAAGTCAACACCTCCACCCAACACTAAGGGCAATTTTGGACACTAAGGGCAATTTATCATGGCCAATCCACCTAACCTGCACATCTTTGGACTGTGGGAGGAAACCGGAGCACCCGGAGAAACCCACGCAGACACGGGGAGGATGTGCAGACTCCGCACAGACAGTGACCCAAGCCGGAATCGAACCTGGGACCCTGGAGCTGTGAAGCAATTGTGCTATCCACAATGCTACCGTGCTGCCCTGAAGAACAAATAAATCTACACTATATCATTTTACCGTAATCCATGTACCTATCCAATAGCTGCTTGAAGGTCCCTAATGTTTCCGACTCAACTTCTTCCACAGGTAGTGCATTCCATGCCCCCACTACTCTCTGGGTAAAGAACCTACCTCTGACATCCCCCCTATATCTTCCACCATTCACCTTAAATTTATGTCCCCTTGTCATGGTTTGTTCCACCCAGGGAAAAAGTCTCTGACTGTCTATCTATTCCCCTGATCATCTTATAAACCTCTATCAAGTCACCCCTCATCCTTCTCCATTCTAATGAGAAAAGGCCTAGCACCCTCAACCTTTCCTCGTAAGACCTACTCTCCATTCCAGGCAACATCCTGGTAAATCTCCTTTGCACCTTTTCCAAAGCTTCCACATCCTTCCTAAAACGTGGCGACCAGAACTGTACACAGTACTCCAAATGTGGCCTTACCAAAGTTTTGTACAGCTGCATCATCACCTCACGGCTCTTAAATTCAATCCCTCTGTTAATGAACGCTAGCACACCATAGGCCTTCTTCACAGCTCTATCCACTTGAGTGGCAACTTTCAAAGATGTATGAACATAGACCCCAAGATCTCTCTGCTCCTCCACATTGCCAAGAACTCTACCGTTAACCCTGTATTCCGCATTCATATTTGTCCTTCCAAAATGGACAACCTCACACTTTTCAGGGTTAAACTCCATCTGCCACTTCTCAGCCCAGCTCTGCATCCTATCTATGTCTCTTTGCAGCCGACAACAGCCCTCCTTATTATCCACAACTCCACCAATCTTCGTATCGTCTGCAAATTTACTGACCCACCCTTCAACTCCCTCATCCAAGTCATTAATGAAAATCACAAACAGCAGAGGACCCAGAACTGATCCCTGCGGTACTCCACTGGTAACTGGGATCCAGGCTGAATATTTGCCATCCACCACCACTCTCTGACTTCTATCGGTTAGCCAGTTCGTTATCCAACTGGCCAAATTTCCCACTATCCCATGCCTCCTTACCTTCTGCAGAAGCCTACCATGGGGAACCTGATCAAATGTCTTACTAAAATCCATGTACACTACATCCACTGCTTTACCTTCATCCACATGCTTGGTCACCTCCTCAAAGAATTCAATAAGACTTGTAAGGCAAGGCCTACCCCTCACAAATCCGTGCTGACTATCCCTAATCGAGCAGTGTCTTTCCAGATGCTCAGAAATCCTATCCTTCAGTACCCTTTCCATGACTTTGCCTACCACCGAAGTAAGACTAACTGGCCTGTAATTCCCAGGGTTATCCCTATTCCCTTTTTTGAACAGGGGCACGACATTCGTCACTCTCCAATCCCCTGGTACCACCCCTGTTGACAGTGAGGACGAAAAGATCATTGCCAACGGCTCTGCAATTTCATCTCTTGCTTCCCATAGAATCCTTGGATATATCCCGTCAGGCCCGGGGGACTTGTCTATCCTCAAGTTTTTCAAAATGCCCAACACATCTTCCTTCCTAACAAGTATTTCCTCGAGCTTGCCAGTCTGTTTCACACTGTCCTCTCCAACAATATGGCCCCTCTCATTTGTAAATACAGAAGAAAAGTACTCGTTCAAGAACTCTCCTATCTATTCAGACTCAATGCACAATCTCCCGCTACTGTCCTTGATCGGACCTACCCTCGCTCTAGTCATTCTCATATTTCTGACATATTTGTAAAAGGCCTTGGGGTTTTCCTTGATCCTACCCGCCAAAGATTGTTCATGCCCTCTCTTAGCTCTCCTAATCCCTTTCTTCAGTTCCCTCCTGGCTATCTTGTATCCCTCCAACGCCCTGTCTGAAACTTGTTTCCTCAGCCTTACATAAGTCTCCTTTTTCCTCTTAACAAGACATTCAACCTCTCTTGTCAACCATGGTTCCCTCACTCGACCATCTCTTCCCTGCCTGACAGGGACATACATATCAAGGACACGTAGTACCTGTTCCTTGAACAAGTTCCACATTTCACTTGTGTCCTTCCCTGACAGCCTATGTTCCCAACTTATGCACTTCAATTCTTGTCTGACAACATCGTATTTACCCTTCCCCCAATTGTAAACCTTGCCCTGTTGCACGCGCCTATCCCTCTCCATTACTAAAGTGAAAGTCACAGAATTGTGGTCACTATCTCCAAAATGCTCCCCCACTAACAAATCTATCACTTGCCCTGGTTCATTACCAAGTACTAAATCCAATATTGGCCATCCTCTGGCCGGACAATCTACATACTGTACATAAGAACATAAGAACTAGGAACAGGAGTAGGCCATCTGGCCCCTCGAGTCTGCTCCGCCATTTAATGAGATCATGGCTGATCTTTGTGGACTCAGCTCCACTCTCCGGCCCGTACACCATATCCCCAAATCCCTTTATTCTTTAGAAAGGCATCTATCTTTCTCTTAAAAACGTTTAAAGAAGGAGCCTCAACTGCTTCACTGGGCAAGGAATTCCAGAGATTCACAACCCTTTGGGTGAAGAAGTTCCTCCTACACTCCGTCCTAAATCTACCTCCCCTTATTTTGAGGCTATGCCCCCTAGTTCTGCTTTCCCCGACCAGTGGAAACAACCTGCCCGCATCTATCCTATCTATTCCCATCATAATTTTATATGTCTCAATAAGATCCCCCCGCATCCTTCTAAACTCCAATGAGTACAGTCCCAGTCTACTCAACCTCTCATCATAATCTAATCCCCTCAACTCTGGGATCAACCCAGTGAATCTCCTCTGCACTCCCTCCAGTGCCAATATGTCCTTTCTCAGGTAAGGAGACCAAAAGTGAACACAATACTCCAGATGTGGCCTCACCAACACCCTATACAATTGCAGCATAACCTCCCTTGTCTTGAACTCCATCCCTCTAGCAATGAAAGACAAAACTCGATTAGCCTTCTTAATCACCTGTTGCACCTGCACACCAGGTGCAACAGGTGATTAGAAAATACTGTGTTAGAAAAGCTTCCTGGACACACTGCACAAACACCACCCCATCCAAACTATTTGATCTAAAGAGCTTCCACTCAATGTTTGGGAAGTTAAAGTCACCCATGACTACTACCCTGTGACTTCTGCACCTTTCCAAAATCTGTTTCCCAATCTGTTCCTCCACATCTCTGCTACTATTGGGGGGCCTATAGAAAACTCCTAACAAGGTGACTGCTCCTTTCCTATTTCTGACTTCAACCCATACTACCTCAGTAGGCTGATACTCCTCAAACTGCCTTTCTGCAGCTGTTATACTATCTCTAATTAACAATGCCACCCCCCCATCTCTTTTACCACCCTCCCTAATCTTATTGAAACATCTATAACCAGGGACCTCCAACAACCATTTCTGCCCCTCTTCTATCCACGTTTCCGTGATGGCCACCACATCGTAGTCCCAAGTACCGATCCATGCCTTAAGTTCACCCACCTTAATCCTGATGCTTCTTGCGTTGAAGTATACACACTTCAACCCATCTCCGTGCCTGCAAGTACTCTCCTTTGTCAGTGTTTCTTTCCCCACTGCCTCAGTACACGCTTTGGCGTCCTGAATATCGGCTACCTTAGTTGCTGGACTACAAATCCGGTTCCCATTCCCCTGCCAAATTAGTTTAAACCCTCCTGAAGAGTACTAGAAAATCTCCCTCCCAGGATACTGGTGCCCCTCTGGTTCAGATGTGACCCGTCCTGCTTGTACAGGTCCCACCTTCCCCAGAATGCGCTCCAATTATCCAAATACCTGGATTTAGTCACAGTGTAGCTGTGACTAAATTAACAGAACATCAGTCGGCAATGTTGCAAATTGTTGGATTGGTAGATAGTCGAAACCTAACAAAAATAAAACTATTCTTTTCTTTTTATCTGCAGCACAAAGTTATTTTGCGTCAGTTTAGCATTGGTGAGGATAGACTCCAAAAGCGACAACCAATAAGAAGTCTGGATGAAAGTAAGTTTAAAGCATGAGTGTTTCCAGTAGCACTGATGAAGATGTTGAATGCTCTTTCTCCCACACAGCTGACCTCACCAAACCATGCAGGTGATTAAAGGCCTTACCGAAGTCCATGTAGACAACACCCACTGCCCGACCCTCATCAATCATCTTCGCCACTTCCTCGAAAAACTCGATTAAGTTAGTGAGACATGACCACCCCTTCACAAAACCATGTTGCCTCTTGCTAATGGGCGAAATTCTCCGGAAACGGCGCGTTGTCCGCCGACGGGCATCGCGCCGCCCCAAAGGTGCGGAATGCTCCGCATTGAGGGGCTAGGCCGACGGCGGAGGAATTTCCGCCCCGCCAGCTGGCGGAAACGGCCTTTGTTGCCCCGCCAGCTGGCGCGGAAATGATATCTCCGGGCGGCACATGCGCGGGAGCGTCAGCGGCCGCTGACAGTTTCCCACGCATGCACAGTGGAGGGAGTCTCTTCCACCTCCGACATGGTGGAGACCCTGGTGGAGACGGAAGGGAAAGAGTGCCCCCACGGCACAGGCCCGCCCGCGGATCGGTGGGCCCCGATCGCGGGCCAGGCCACCGTGGGGGCACCCCCCGGGTTCAGATCGCCCCCCGTCCCCCCCAGGACCCCGGAGCCCGCCCACGCCGCCTTGTCCCGCCGGTAAGGTAGGTGATTTAATTTACGCCAGCAGGACAGGCAATTTATCGGCGGGACTTCGGCCCATCCGGGCCGGAGAATCGAGCGGGGGGGGCCCGCCAACTGGCGCGATTCCCGCCCCCGCCAAATATCCGGTGCCGGAGACTTCGGCAACCGGCGGGGGCGGGATTCACGCCAGCCCCCGGCGATTCTCCGACCCGGCGTGGGGTCGGAGAATGTCGCCCCCTATGTCCACTTATTTTCAAGTCGGAGTAAATCCTGTCTTGAAGAATCCTCTCCAATAATTTCCCTACCACTGACGTAAGGCTCATGGCCTGTAATTACCTGGATTATGATTGCTACCCTTCTTAAACAAAGGAACAACATTGGCTATTCTCCAATCCTCTGGGACCTCAGTAAGGATACAAAGATTTCTCTCAAGGCCCCAGCAATTTCCTCCCTTTCCTCTCTCAGTATTCTGGGGTATACCCCATCAGGCCCTGGGGACTTGAATACCCTAATGTTTTTCACCCCAGTACCTCCTCCTTTTTAATCTCAACATGACCCAAACTATCAACACAGCATTCTCCAGACTCATCATCCATACCAAGTCCCTCTCTTTGGTGAATACAGACGCAAAGTACTCACCTAATACTTCACCCATTTCCTCTGGCTCCAATCATAGATTTCCTCCCCTGTCCTTGAGTGGGCCAACCCTCTCCCTGGCTACCTTCTTGCTCCTTATATATGTATAGAAAGTCATGGGATTTTCCTTAATCCTGCTGGCCAATGACTTTTCGTGACCCCTTTTAGCCCTCCTGACTCCTTGCTTAGGTTTCTTTCAACTTTCCTTGTATTCCACACTTGCTACGCATGTTCCCAGCCACCTAGCATTGTCAAATGCTTCCTTTTTCTTTTTGACTGGCTCACAATATCTCTCGTTATTCAAGGTTCCTGAAACTTGCCATACTTATCCTTCATCCTTACAGGAACATGCCGGTCCTGAATTCCTATCAACTTACACTTGAAAGCCTCGGTCATTTCTGCGATTGAGGCATCTCAGTGTTGGGCACTTTGTCCTCCCATTTGATTTCCACGATGTTTCAAATGTATCTCATGTAGAACCTATCCAGCTGCTTAATGTGCCTTGAGTGGGTAGTCTATGTCTCACAGGCGTAGGAAGGTAGGTGTTAACACTGCTTTGTACACAGCAAGTTTTTGTTGTAAGTTTAATACCACATTTCTTCCACAGTAAACTGGTAAACACTGTGCTTACTCTGGGAATTCAATTTGCCACCTCACTGTCAATGCAGATAGCTCTGAGATAGGTGAAGGTGTCTACAGCCTTCAGGGCTGTGTCAATGATAGTTATAATAGATGGAATATGGTCAGAATTTGATGGAGTATCTCTGTCTTCCTAGAGCTGATGGTTAGTTGTCAACTGCTGCTAAAAACAGTCCATGATCCTTTAGAAGGTTACGATCACGGTGTGACACAAGCACACAGTCACCAGCAAACAGCAATTCCCGTATCGCCATCATTGATACCTTTGTTGCCGATTTCTGGTTGAAGAGATTGCCATCTGTTCTGAATTGAAGTATATTCCATCAATATTTCCAAGAAATGCCCCAGAAAGCATGGCAATAAAGAATATACTGAAGACACCCCCTGCTTCACACCACTTGTTACGTCAAGAGGTCAGTGCATTCACCACAGTCAGCGACTTAGGTCATCATGCCATGTTTAATAATAGTAATCTTTATTAGTGTCTCAAGTAGGCTTACATTAACATTGCAATGTAGTTACTGTGAAAATCCCCCAGTCGCCACATTACGGCGCCTGTTCAGAACGTCCAATTCACCTAACAAGCACGTCTTTCAGGACTTGTGGGCACGGGAGCAATAGGTCAGAAGGTGAGAGCATTGAGGGAGAACTAGGGAATAGGGACAGTGTGGCTCTGAGGCAGAGCAGACGGGGAGAAGTTGCTGAACACAGCGGGTCTGGTGGCCTGAAGTGCATATGTTTTAATGCAAGGAGCATTACGGGTAAGGCAGATGAACTTAGAGCTTGGATTACTACTTGGAACTATGATGTTGTTGCCATTACAGAGACCTGGTTGAGGGAAGGGCAGGATTGGCAGCTAAACGTTCCAGGATTTAGATGTTTCAGGCGGGATAGAGGGGGATGTAAAAAGGGAGGCGGAGTTGCACTACTTGTTCGGGAGAATATCACAGCTATACTGCGAGAGGACACCTCAGAGGGCAGTGAGGCTATATGGGTAGAGATCAGGAATAAGAAGGGTGCAGTCACAATGTTGGGGGTATACTACAGGCCTCCCAACAGCCAGCGGGAGATAGAGGAGCAGATAGGTAGACAGATTTTAGGAAAGAGTAAAAACAACAGGGTTGTGGTGATGGGAGACTTCAACTTCCCCAATATTGACTGGGACTCACTTAGTGCCAGGGGCTTAGACGGGGCGGAGTTTGTAAGGAGCATCCAGGGGGGCTTCTTAAAACAATATGTAAACAGTCCAACTAGGGAAGGGGCGGTACTGGACCTGGTATTGGGGAATGAGCCCGGCCAGGTGGTAGATGTTTCAGTAGGGGAGCATTTCGGTAACAGTGACCACAATTCAGTAAGTTTTAAAGTACTGGTGGACAAGGATAAGAGTGGTCCGAGGATGAATGTGCTAAATTGGGGGAAGGCTAATTATAACAATATTAGGCGGGAACTGAAGAACATAGATTGGGGGCGGATGTTTGAGGGCAAATCAACATCTGACACGTGGGAGGCTTTCAAGTGTCAGTTGAAAGGAATACAGGACAGGCATGTTCCTGTGAGGAAGAAAGATAAATACGGCAATTTTCGGGAACCTTGGATGACGAGTGATATTGTAGGCCTCGTCAAAAAGAAAAAGGAGGCATTTGTCAGGGCTAAAAGGCTGGGAACAGACGAAGCCTGTGTGGCATATAAGGAAAGTAGGAAGGAACTTAAGCAAGGAGTCAGGAGGGCTAGAAGGGGTCATGAAAAGTCATTGGCAAATAGGGTTAAGGAAAATCCCAAGGCTTTTTACACGTACATAAAAAGCAAGAGGGTAGCCAGGGAAAGGGTTGGCCCACTGAAGGATAGGCAAGGGAATCTATGCGTGGAGCCAGAGGAAATGGGCGAGGTACTAAATGAATACTTTGCATCAGTATTCACCAAAGAGAAGGAATTGGTAGATGTTGAGTCTGGAGAAGGGGGTGTAGATAGCCTGGGTCACATTGTGATCCAAAAAGACGAGGTGTTGGGTGTCTTAAAAAATATTAAGGTAGATAAGTCCCCAGGGCCTGATGGGATCTACCCCAGAATACTGAAGGAGGCTGGAGAGGAAATTGCTGAGGCCTTGACAGAAATCTTGGGATCCTCGCTGTCTTCAGGGGATGTCCCGGAGGACTGGAGAATAGCCAATGTTGTTCCTCTGTTTAAGAAGGGTAGCAAGGATAATCCCGGGAACTACAGGCCGGTGAGCCTTACTTCAGTGGTAGGGAAATTACTGGAGAGAATTCTTCGAGACAGGATCTACTCCCATTTGGAAGCAAATGGACGTATTAATGAGAGGCAGCACGGTTTTGTGAAGGGCAGGTCGTGTCTCACTAACTTGATAGAGTTTTTCGAGGAGGTCACTAAGATGATTGATGCAGGTAGGGCAGTAGATGTTGTCTATATGGACTTCAGTAAGGCCTTTGACAAGGTCCCTCATGGTAGATTAGTACAAAAGGTGAAGTCACACGGGATCAGGGGTGAACTGGCAAGGTGGATACAGAACTGGCTAGGCCATAGAAGGCAGAGTGTAGCAATGGAGGGATGCTTTTCTAATTGGAGGGCTGTGACCAGTGGTGTTCCACAGGGATCAGTGCTGGCACCTTTGCTCTTTGTAGTATATATAAATGATTTGGAGGAAAATGTAACTGGTCTGATTTGTAAGTTTGCAGACGACACAAAGGTTGGTGGAATTGCGGATAGCGATGAGGACTGTCTGAGGATACAGCAGGATTTAGATTGTCTGGAGACTTGGGCGGAGAGATGGCAGATGGAGTTTAATCCGGACAAATGTGAGGTAATGCATTTTGGAAGGGCTAATGCAGGTAGGGAATATACAGTGAATGGTAGAACCCTCAAGAGTATTGAAAGTCAAAGAGATCTAGGAGTACAGGTCCACAGGTCATTGAAAGGGGCAACACAGGTGGAGAAGGTAGTCAAGAAGGCATACGGCATGCTTGCCTTCATTGGCCGGGGCATTGAGTATAAGAATTGGCAAGTCATGTTGCAGCTGTATAGAACCTTAGTTAGGCCACAATTGGAGTATAGTGTTCAATTCTGGTCGCCACACTACCAGAAGGATGTGGAGGCTTTAGAGAGGGTACAGAAGAGATTTACCAGAATGTTGCCTGGTATGGAGGGCATAAGCTATGAGGAGCGATTGAATAAACTCGGTTTGTTCTCCCTGGAACGAAGTAGGTTGAGGGGCGACCTGATAGAGGTATACAAAATTATGAGGGGCATAGACAGAGTGGATAGTCAGAGGCTTTTCCCCAGGGTAGAGGGGTCAATTACTAGGGGGCATAGGTTTAAGGTGAGAGGGGCAAGGTTTAGAGTAGATGTACGAGGCAAGTTTTTTACGCAGAGGGTAGTGGGTGCCTGGAACTCACTACCGGAGGAGGTAGTGGAAGCAGGGACGATAGGGACATATCTTGACAAATATATGAATAGGATGGGAATAGAAGGATACGGACCCAGGAAGTGTAGAAGATTGTAGTTTAGTCGGGCAGTATGGTCGGCACGGGCTTGGAGGGCCGAAGGGCCTGTTCCTGTGCTGTACATTTCTTTGTTCTTTGTTCTTTGTGGGAGAAATCTGAGTACCGGAGTGTGGTCGTATGCATTAGGGGTCATGTGGGACTGTGAAGCCGTGATGTCATTGGCTGACAGATCCCGGGTCCTGGTTGGACGTTGACCTCTAGCTCCGCCCTGAAGGCGGAGTGTAAGTACCAGGAGTCCTCCCCGCAGGCAGTCTACTACTGAACTGCGGGGGAACAGTCACGCTTAATAAAGCCTCATCGACTTCACTCTATTCGTCTCTCAGAGTCTTTGTGCGCTACAATTTATTAAGCGTGACGAAAGGACTATGGAGCTCAGGATCATCCCGGAATGCCTGAGGATCAGCCCCCACGCAGTGAACGCAGCAGCAGCTTTCAAGCACTGGCAGACTTGTTTCGAGGCCTACCTCAGAACGGCCCCCGGCCGGGTCACAGAAGACCAAAAACTACAGGTCCTGCACTCGAGGTTAAGCACGGAGATTTTCTCCCTCATCGAAGACGCAGAGGATTTCCAGACGGCGTTCGCAGCACTAAAAAGTCTCTATGTTCGCCCAGTAAACCAGATCTACGCTCGCTATCAACTCGCAACGAGACGGCAAAGTCCCGGAGAATCGATAGATGAATTCTACGCCGCGCTACTAATTTTGGGACGGGCCTGCAGCTGCCCACCAGTGAACGCAAATGAACACACGGACATGTTAATGCGCGATGCTTTTGTGGCAGGTATGAACTGCTCCCAAATCCGCCAAAGACTTTTAGAAAAAGAGTCGCTAGGACTCTCAGAGGCACGGGCCCTAGCAGCCTCCCTAGATGTGGCCGCGCGAAACACCCTACGGCCCCGACCGCGCGGCAGCCCGTTGGGCTCCGTACGCACCCGTCGCGACAAACCCACCCCCCCCGGACACCCCACAGGCTTGCGCGGTTCAAACGCCAAGTCGCACCGGGGGAGCCCGCTGCTATTTCTGCGGCCAGGCGAAACACCCCCGGCAGCGCTTCCCGGCCCGCGCAGCGATCTGTAAGAGCTGCGGGAAAAAGGGCCATTTCGCGGCTGTGTGCCGGTCCCGGGAGGTCGCCGCTGTCCCAGGAGAACAGGGAGCCCTGCACGCCATTTACGCTCCCCAACCCCCCCAGCGCCCCATGTACGACCCGCAGGCGCAACCACTCTGGGTCCCGACCACCGCTCTCCCCGGAGAACAGGGAGCCCTGCACGCCTTTTACGCTCCCCAACCCCCCCCCCCCCCCCCGCGCCCCATGTATGACCCGCCGGCGCTACCACTTTGGATCCCGCCCACCGCTGTCCCCAGAGAAGAGGGAGTCCTGCGTGTTCCTAACGCTCCCCAACCCCCCCAGCGCCCCATGTGCGACCCGCAGGCGCCGTCATTTTGGGTCCCGGCCACCACGAGGGGAGGAAGGGCGCCGCCATCTTGGACCACCCCAGACCTGTGCGACGCATGGAGGCGGCCATTTTGTCCACCCCCGCCGCCATCTTGTGACCCCCCAGCCATGTGCGATTCATGGGGGCAGCCATCTTGTTCACCCCCGACGCCATCTTGGACGGCAACAACGGACCCCAGTGTCGACGGCTCCACGGGGTTCGAAGAAGACGCTCAACCATTACAACCACGTCTGGCTTCAATGACGCTGGACCAAGCACGGCCCCGGACGCTCCAGACGACGACGACAACGGTGCTGATAAACGGGCATGAGACACCATGCCTGGTCGACTCCGGGAGCACGGAGAGCTTTATCCACCCCGACACGGTAAGACCATCTTTGACCATCTCTCCCAGCGCACAAAATATTTCCCTAGCTGCAGGATCCCACTCCGTACAGATCAAAGGTTTCTGCATAGTTACCCTAACGGTGCAAGGGAGGGAGTTCAAAAACTACAGGCTCTACGTCCTTCCCCAACTCTGCGCCCCCACATTACTGGGATTAGACTTCCAGTGCAATCTACAGAGCCTAACCTTCAAATTCGGCGGCCCAATACCCCCACTCACTATCTGCGGCCTCGCAACCCTCAAGGTTCAACCCCCATCCTTGTTTGCAAACCTCACCCCGGATTGCAAACCCGTCGCCACTAGGAGCAGACGGTACAGCGCCCAGGACCGGACCTTCATTCGGTCCGAAGTCCAGCGGCTACTAAAGGAAGGCATAATCCAGGCCAGCAATAGACCCTGGAGAGCACAGGTGGTAGTAGTAAAGACAGGGGAGAAGCAAAGGATGGTCATAGACTATAGCCAGACCATCAACAGGTACACACAACTAGACGCGTACCCTCTCCCCCGCATATCCGACATGGTCAATCGGATTGCCCAATATAAGGTCTTCTCCACCGTGGACCTCAAGTCCGCCTACCATCAGCTCCCCATCCGCCCAAGTGACCGCAAGTACACAGCCTTCGAGGCAGACGGGCGATTATACCATTTCCTAAGGGTCCCATTTGGCGTCACAAACGGGGTCTCGGTCTTCCAACGAGAGATGGACCGAATGGTTGATCAACACGGGTTACGGGCCACGTTCCCGTATCTCGACAATGTAACCATCTGCGGCCACGATCAGCAGGACCACGACGCCAACCTCCAAAAATTCCTCCAGACCGCTAAAGCCTTCAACCTCACGTACAACGAGGACAAGTTTGTTTTTAGCACCAACCGGCTAGCCATCCTGGGCTACGTAGTGCGCAATGGGATAATAGGCCCCGACCCCGAACGTATGCGCGCCCTCATGGAATTTCACCCTCCCGCACTGCTCAAAAGCCCTAAAACGCTGCCTGGGGTTCTTTTCATACTACGCCCAGTGGGCTCCCCAGTACGCAGACAAGGCCCGCCCCCTAATACAGACCACGACCTTCCCTCTGTCGACAGAGGCTTGCCAGGCCTTCAGCCGCATCAAAGCGGATATTGCAAAGGCCACGATGCGCGCCATCGACGAGTCCCTCCCCTTCCAGGTCGAGAGCGACGCCTCCGACGTAGCTCTAGCGGCCACCCTTAACCAAGCGGGCAGGCCCGTGGCCTTTTTCTCCCGAACCCTCCACGCTTCAGAAATCCGCCACTCCTCAGTGGAAAAGGAAGCCCAAGCCATAGTGGAAGCGGTGCGACATTGGAGGCATTACCTGGCCGGCAGGAGATTCACTCTCCTCACGGACCAACGGTCGGTAGCCTTCATGTTCGATAATGCACAGCGGGGCAAAATCAAAAACGACAAGATCTTAAGGTGGAGGATCGAGCTCTCCACCTTCAACTACGAGATCTTGTATCGTCCCGGAAAGCTGAACGAGCCGTCCGATGCCCTATCCCGCGGCACATGTGCCAACGCACAAATTAACCGCCTCCAAACCCTCCACGAGGACCTCTGCCACCCGGGGGTCACTCGGTTCTACCACGTTATTAAGTCCCGCAACCCCCCATACTCTTTAGAGGAGGTCCGTACAGTCACAAGGAACTGCCACATCTACGCAGAATGCAAACCGCATTTTTTCAGGCCGGATGGTGCGCACCTGATTAAGGCTTCCCGCCCCTTTGAACGCCTTAGTCTGGATTTCAAAGGACCCCTCCCCTCCACCGACCGCAACATATACTTCCTTAATGTGGTGGACGAGTACTCCCGCTTCCCATTCGCCATCCCCTGCCCTGACATGACCGCGGCCACAGTCATTAAAGCCCTGAACACCATATTCACACTGTTCGGTTGCCCCGCATACGTCCACAGCGACAGGGGGTCCTCCTTCATGAGTGACGAGCTGCGCCAGTTCCTGCTCAGCAACGGTATAGCCTCGAGCAGGACGACCAGCTACAACCCTGGGGGAACGGGCAAGTAGAGAGGGAGAACGGCACGGTCTGGAAGACCGTCCTACTGGCCCTACGGTCCAGTGACCTCCCAGTTTCACGGTGGCAGGAGGTCCTCCCGGACGCCCTCCACTCCATCCGGTCACTACTGTGTACTAGCACTAACCAAACGCCTCATGAGCGCCTCCTTGTCTTCCCCAGGAAGTCCTCCTCTGGAACGTCGCTGCTGACCTGGCTGGCGGCCCCAGGACCCATCTTGCTCCGAAAACATGTGCGGGCGCACAAGTCGGACCCGTTGGTCGAAAGGGTTCACCTCCTTCACGCGAACCCACAGTACGCTTACGTGGAGTACCCCGACGGCCGACAGGACACGGTCTCCCTGCGAGATCTGGCGCCCGCCGGCAACACACACACCCCCCCGACACCAATCACCCCCTTCCTGCCACCGCCGCACCCCGCGACCGCCCCCTTCCCAGGAGGATCGGTCCTCCTCCCAGGCCCGACCAGGAGTGAAGCCCAAGCTGAAACCGTAAGGCTCCCGGAGACGACAACACCGGAACAAGAACCACCACCACCACCGGGGCCGAGGCGATCGACACGGACGACCAGACCGCCCGACCAACTCGTGGCGTCGATCTAACACTACAATATGTGGACTTTTAACGAGAACATTTTGCCTTTTTCTCCTGACGATTACTGTAAATAGTTCGAAACAAAAAAAAACCTTGTACATACTGTAATGACATGCGAAAGTTTTCCTCCCAGGACCAACCTTGTAAACCCTTACCACCATGCGAAGCATCACCCCGCCGGGTTCATTTTTAACAAGGGGTGAATGTGGTAGTATGCATTAGGGGTCATGTGGGACTGTGAAGCCGTGATGTCATTGGCTGACAGATCCCGGGTCCTGGTTGGACGTTGACCTCTAGCTCCGCCCTGAAGGCGGAGTATAAGTACCAGGAGTCCCCCCCGCAGGCAGTCTACTACTGAACTGCGGGGGAACAGTCACGCTTAATAAAGCCTCATCGACTTCACTCTATTCGTCTCTCGGAGTCTTTGTGCGCTACACGGAGGAAACCCACGCATATATGGGGAGAACGTGCAGACTCCGCACAGACAGTGACCCAGCGGGGAATCGAACCTGTGTCCCTGGTGCTGTGAAGCAACAGTGGAGGCCTCAATTCCCTACCATCCAGCAGCATCATTCTGCCTGCCTGAAAGGAAAATTTTCAACTTGGAACTGCTGCTCCGCCAACTCCATCTGCCACATTTGGATCCTAGAGCTGCAAACATCATCCTGCACACTATCTCAGTCACCTATGACCTTCCCTTCATCATATTAACCTTGACTTCTGTGACCTTTGAGCTACTTGCCATCACTTTTGATGAACTGTCTGGCAACCTAAAACTGTTCCTGGCATTCTGGGCCTGCCAACTGTCATCCCTTGCCCTTCCTCTTCACCCTTGACCTTCCCTCAGTTACCCTTGATCTTCCCTCTATCTTCCCTCTATCATGCCTGTCCTGCCTTCAGTGGAGATGACCCCACCCCCCCCCACTTTGTACCTAAGATTCATCTTTGGGGTGTCATGACCTGACTTCCCTTCCTCAGAGAGCCATACTCTATCCTTCTTGGAGCCACTACTATGCGACCTCTCTCCCTCAGACAGCCATGCCTCAACTTCCCTGGAGAACCTCAACCTCCCTGGAGAGCTGCCACCCAAAGTAACAACTCAGTCTGCTTTCCCCTTGTCCAAGAAGGTTCTCCACACAAGAAAAGCAGCTCCTCTTCATTCTAACTCCCATCAGGAAAACTACCTTACCTGCTGCACACTACCTTTAACCAGTCATGAATCTGAAGGCACGTGGTTCTCGTTTGCTGCCGACTTAAATTGTGAAGGTATAATTTAATCTAGAAAATGTGCTCTAATGAAGTTGTATGAAATGCTAATGCATTGATATAGATAATAATACTAATCATGATTGTCACAAGTAGGCTCACTGCAATGAAGTTACTGTGAAAAGCCCCTAGTAGCCACGACAAATCATAATCCACTGCCAGTTTACTTCCCACCTTCCATCCTGCCATTTGGAAGCTGATATTTCACTTCCTGTACAATTAAAGGCCCCACCCACCTCCCTTCCTACTGCCAGGAGCTTCACTGAGTCCTGCTGGCCCTTCATTCTCCTGGACACCATCCCAATCCTGATGGTCATGCTTGAAGTCGCTTGTCACAATGAGCCTGTCTAACTGAGAGAGAGATTTTCAAATTGCTCTGTTCAATTCCTTATGAATTTGCCCTTGATATTGTCAGGACTAGTTATTGTTGGAGCGTATAATAATAATGTTTATTATTGTCACAAGTAGGCTTACATTAACACTGCAATGAAGTTACTGTGAAAAGTCCCTAGTCGCCACACTCCGGCACCTGTTCGGGTACACAGAGGGAGAATTCAGAATGTCCAAATTACCTAACAGCATGTCTTTCGGGACTTGTGGGAGTAAACCTACGTGAACATGGGTAGAACATGCAGACTCCGCACAGACAGTGACCCAAGCCGGGAATCAAACCTTGGACCCTGGAGCTGTGAAGCAACAGTGCTAACCACTGTGCTACCATGCTATGCACTGATGCTTGTCTGTTCACAAGAGGTAGGCATAAAGCCATGAGAAAAATCTGTATGCCCTTAGGGAGACTACCCAAGCCTTGTTGTCAGACTTGATGTGAAAGCCATGCCTGCCTCACACCTCCCAATTTTTGGCTTTTTTATCCAGAACAATATGTAACCTAGCCTGCTCATGGCTCCATTAGCTGGCCTCCTCCGCTAGGCAGGTTTTGTGTAAAGTTTTCTACCGACCTGAACAGTTCTGTGCTGGGGTTGGGAGCTGTTGGCTTTTAGAGTTCAGATATTCCAAGAATCTTAAGTACAGTTACCACTTTTTTCACCACCTGCAATATATTATCGTGTGGGTGAATACCACAAGAGTGCATATTGGGACATAATGTGCAAAAGAGTCAGTAAGGTGTGTACACAAGAAACACCTCCAAGTGAGTTGATTACAGTGGAAATGGATTGCGCTTGGCCAGGCCCACTCTCTTGGTCTTGCAAATTGGTACATGGTGGCTTAACAAATTAATATGTCTGCAGATGTGGTCGATAGTAATGGATGTTCTGTATCACCTTGTGTGCCCTGAACAGTGAACGAGACATCTGTCCACACAATTGTGCTGCAATAATTTCAGTACCAGTAAGGGAATAATACCATTTCCTCTGCTAAATCTGTCATGGCAACATTTTTGGGGGGGTCACTTAAAAAAAATGGCTGGAGATGAGCGCCCTCCTTCCCATGTGGACACCAGCCCACAATGCTCCCCTCTCCTGGTTTGGCCTGCGAACTGAGCAGTTACTGGGATGTGTCTGCTGCTGTGCACAAGCTACCATGTGGAGCAGAGGGGATGTATGTGGCATTGTGGCAATGTTGTTGGACTAGTAATCCACAGGTTCACATCCCAGCACAGTAGTCAGAAATGTGATTCAAGTACTACTGAAAATGTCACAGGTGAGAACTGGGAGGGTGTCGCGTGCTAAGAGCTAGTGTCTATGGGGTCAAACAAAACATTTTAAATTGAAAAAACAGGAAGTGAGGTTTTTCTTTACCAGAGGATGATCAGCCTGGAGAACAGAATTCCAGAGGTCGAAGGTCGGCATGTGGCACAGTGGTTAGCACTGGGACTGCGGTGCTGAGGACGCGGGTTCGAATCCCAGCCCTGGGGAACTGTCCTTGTGGAGTTTGCACATTCTCCCCATGTCTACGTGGGTTTCACCTCCACAACCCAAAGATGCACAGGTTAGGTGGATTGGCCATGCTAAATTGCCCTTTAATTGGAAAAAAATAAAAATTTAAAAAAAATAATTGGGTACTCTAAATTTATTGGACTTGGACTTGGACTCCATCGGATAGCGAGAGAACCTGAGAACATCTCAGAAGGTAAGCAAGTGATTTTTACTTTTATACCTTTTTCAAATTGTGTGTGTCGGGGGGGAAACTGAAGTGACATCACAGAAAAGCTGTGACCTGAGTGGCTGGTTGGGATTCTAACCTAAATTTTTTTTTTGACGATTTGGGAACTAATTAAACATAATAACTTAATTATAATTTAGAGGATATCTAAGCCAGAGATCTGAGGATATTATAGTTAGCTATCGCATTTCTATTAGAAATCTAGTGCTAGGAAACAGATAGTTGACAGTAACTTTGTAATTTAAAAAAAAAAGTATTTATAAAAAAAAAAGACAAATTTTAATTTTAATTAATTGACGCAATGTCAGTTAGAGGGGTGCTGTGCTCTGACTGTGAGATGTGGCAGGTCCGGGAGGCTTCCAGCGTCCTGGATGGCTTCATCTGCAGAAAGTGCACCCAACTGCAGCTCCTCACAGACCGCATGGTTCGGTTGGAGCAGCAATTGGATGCACTTAGGAGCATGCAGGTGGCGGAAAGCGTCATAGATCGCAGTTATGTAAGTGTGGTCACACCCAAGGTGCAGGCAGAGAAATGGGTGACCACCAGAAAGGGCAGGCAGTCAGTGCAGGAATCCCCTGTGGTTGTCCCCCTCTCGAACAGATATACCCCTTTGGATACTGTCGGGGGGGATAGCCTATCAGGGGAAAACAGCAGCAGCCAGAGCAGTGGCACCACGGCTGGCTCTGATGTTCAGAAGGGAGGGTCAAAGCGCAGAAGAGTAATAGTTATAGGGGACTCTATAGTCAGGGGAACAGATAGGCGCTTCTGTGGACGTGAAAGAGACTCCAGGATGGTATGTTGCCTCCCTGGTGCCAGGGTCCAGGATGTCTCCGAACGGGTAGAGGGAATCCTGAAGGGGGAGGGCAAACAGGTAGAGGTCGTTGTACATATTGGTACTAACGACATAGGCAGGAAGGGGCATGAGGTCCTGCAGCAGGAGTTCAGGGAGCTAGGCAGAAAGTTAAAAGACAGGACCTCAAGGGTTGTAATCTCGGGATTACTCCCTGTGCCACGTGTCAGTGAGGCTAGAAATAGGAAGATAGAGCAGACAAACACGTGGCTAAACAGCTGGTGTAGGAGGGAGGGTTTCTGTTATCTGGACCACTGGGAGCTCTTCCGGGGCAGGTGTGACCTGTATAAGATGGACGGGTTGCATCTAAACCGGAGAGGCATAAATATCCTGGCCGCGAGATTTGCTAGTGTCACACGGGAGGGTTTAAACTAGTATGGCAGGGGGGTGGGCACGGGAGCAATAGGTCAGAAGGTGAGAGCGTTGAGGGAGAACTAGGGAATATGGACAGTGTGGCTCTGAGGCAGAGCAGACGGGGAGAAGTTGCTGAACACAGCGGGTCTGGTGGCCTGAAGTGCATATGTTTTAATGCAAGGAGCATTACGGGTAAGGAAGATGAACTTAGAGCTTGGATTACTACTTGGAACTACGATGTTGTTGCCATTACAGAGACCTGGTTGAGGGAAGGGCAGGATTGGCAGCTAAACGTTCCAGGATTTAGATGTTTCAGGCGGGATAGAGGGGGATGTAAAAGGGGAGGCGGAGTTGCGCTACTTGTTCAGGAGAGTATCACAGCTATACAGCGAGAGGACACCTCAGAGGGCAGTGAGGCTATATGGGTAGAGATCAGGAATAAGAAGGGTGCAGTCACAATGTTGGGGGTATACTACAGGCCTCCCAACAGCCAGCGGGAGATAGAGGAGCAGATAGGTAGACAGATTTTGGAAAAGAGTAAAAACAACAGGGTTGTGGTGATGGGAGACTTCAACTTCCCCAATATTGACTGGGACTCACTTAGTGCCAGGGGCTTAGACGGGGCAGAGTTTGTAAGGAGCATCCAGGAGGGCTTCTTAAAACAATATGTAAACAGTCCAACTAGGGAAGAGGCGGTACTGGACCTGGTATTGGGGAATGAGCCCGGCCAGGTGGTAGATGTTTCAGTAGGGGAGCATTTCGGTAACAGTGACCACAATTCAGTAAGTTTTAAAGTACTGGTGGACAAGGATAAGAGTGGTCCGAGGATGAATGTGCTAAATTGGGGGAAGGCTAATTATAACAATATTAGGCGGGAACTGAAGAACATAGATTGGGGGCGGATGTTTGAGGGCAAATCAACATCTGACATGTGGGAGGCTTTCAAGTGTCAGTTGATAGGAATACAGGACAGGCATGTTCCTGTGAGGAAGAAAGATAAATACGGCAATTTTCGGGAACCTTGGATGACGAATGATATTGTAGGCCTCGTCAAAAAGAAAAAGGAGGCATTTGTCAGGGCTAAAAGGCTGGGAACAGACGAAGCCTGTGTGGCATATAAGGAAAGTAGGAAGGAACTTAAGCAGGGAGTCAGGAGGGCTAGAAGGGGTCATGAAAAGTCATTGGCAAATAGGGTTAAGGAAAATCCCAAGGCTTTTTACACTTACATAAAAAGCAAGAGGGTAGCCAGGGAAAGGGTTGGCCCACTGAAGGATAGGCAAGGGAATCTATGTGTGGAGCCAGAGGAAATGGGCGAGGTACTAAATGAATACTTTGCATCAGTATTCACCAAAGAGAAGGAATTAGTAGATGTTGAGTCTGGAGAAGGGGGTGTAGATAGCCTGGGTCACATTGTGATCCAAAAAGACGAGGTGTTGGGTGTCTTAAAAAATATTAAGGTAGATAAGTCCCCAGGGCCGGATGGGATCTACCCCAGAATACTGAAGGAGGCTGGAGAGGAAATTGCTGAGGCCTTGACAGAAATCTTTGGATCCTCGCTGTCTTCAGGGGATGTCCCGGAGGACTGGAGAATAGCCAATGTTGTTCCTCTGTTTAAGAAGGGTGGCAGGGATAATCCCGGGAACTACAGGCCGGTGAGCCTTACTTCAGTGGTAGGGAAATTACTGGAGAGAATTCTTCGAGACAGGATCTACTCCCATTTGGAAGCAAATGGACGTATTAGTGAGAGGCAGCACGGTTTTGTGAAGGGGAGGTCGTGTCTCACTAACTTGATAGAGTTTTTCGAGGAGGTCACTAAGATGATTGATGCAGGTAGGGCAGTAGATGTTGTCTATATGGACTTCAGTAAGGCCTTTGACAAGGTCCCTCATGGTAGACTAGTACAAAAGGTGAAGTCACACGGGATCAGGGGTGAACTGGCAAGGTGGATACAGAACTGGCTAGGCCATAGAAAGCAGAGGGTAGCAATGGAGGGATGCTTTTCTAATTGGAGGGCTGTGACCAGTGGTGTTCCACAGGGATCAGTGCTGGGACCTTTGCTCTTTGTAGTATATATAAATGATTTGGAGGAAAATGTAACTGGTCTGATTAGTAAGTTTGCAGACGACACAAAGGTTGGTGGAATTGCGGATAGCGATGAGGACTGTCTGAGGATACAGCAGGATTTAGATTGTCTGGAGACTTGGGCGGAGAGATGGCAGATGGAGTTTAACCTGGACAAATGTGAGGTAATGCATTTTGGAAGGGCTAATGCAGGTAGGGAATATACAGTGAATGGTAGAACCCTCAAGAGTATTGAAAGTCAAAGAGATCTAGGAGTACAGGTCCACAGATCACTGAAAGGGGCTACACAGGTGGAGAAGGTAGTCAAGAAGGCATACGGCATGCTTGCCTTCATTGGCCGGGGCATTGAGTATAAGAATTGGCAAGTCATGTTGCAGCTGTATAGAACCTTAGTTAGGCCACACTTGGAGTATAGTGTTCAATTCTGGTCGCCACACTACCAGAAGGATGTGGAGGCTTTAGAGAGGGTGCAGAAGAGATTTACCAGAATGTTGCCTGGTATGGAGGGCATAAGCTATGAGGAGCGATTGAATAAACTCGGTTTGTTCTCACTGGAACGAAGGAGGTTGAGGGGCGACCTGATAGAGGTATACAAAATTATGAGGGGCATAGACAGAGTGGATAGTCAGAGGCTTTTCCCCAGGGTAGAGGGGTCAATTACTAGGGGGCATAGGTTTAAGGTGAGAGGGGCAAAGTTTAGAGTAGATGTACGAGGCACGTTTTTTACGCAGAGGGTAGTGGGTGCCTGGAACGCACTACCGGAGGAGGTAGTGGAGGCAGGGACGATAGGGACATTTAAGGGGCATCTTGACAAATATATGAATAGGATGGGAATAGAAGGATACGGACCCAGGAAGTGTAGAAGATTGTAGTTTAGTCGGGCAGTATGGTCGGCACGGGCTTGGAGGGCCGAAGGGCCTGTTCCTGTGCTGTACATTTCTTTGTTCTTTGTGGATGTCAGGCAAAGTAAAATTAGCCTCCAGGAATTGACTGAACATTCCTTGTTGAGTTTAGTGTAATTTTGGTTCCCTTTTGGGAAAAATATCTTTCTGTTCCAGTAAAAATAACAAAAGGTTGCCCTCTCTTTTATTTGTGGTAAACCTGCTTGACATCAGTTTAAAATCCATGATTGACACTCACCTTCCTCATGTGGAAGGTTAATTCAAACAGTCTCTTTCTGGTACTGTATATTGAATTTCATCACAAAGCACAATCTCGCCTAAGCACAATTTCGGCCAAAAAAACTGAGGATGAGGAAACAAATGGGTGTTGCTCGTTTTGTTGTGGTTGAGATTGTTTTTTGTGCTTGTTGGTGACTTTAACGTCTAGGGCGGCGCGGTAGCACGGTAGTTAGCAGTGTTGCTGATTGGGTCACTATCTGTGGAGTCTGCACGTTTTCCCCGTGTCTGCGTGGGTTTCTTCCGGGTGCTCCGGTTTTCCTCCCATAAGTCTCGAAAGACATGGTTGTTGGGTAATTTGGACATTCTGAATTCTCCCTCTGTGTATCCGAACAGGTGCCGGAGTGAGGCGGCTAGGGGATTTTCACAGTAACTTCATTTGCAGTGTTAATTTAAGCCTACTTGTGAAAATAATAAAAGATTATTATTATTAGTTCAATCACTACATTAAAATAGTATCAAAGCAAAAGATCTTGGGCTGGATTCTCCACTGTTGGGATTCTCCGTTGCGCTGGCAGCTGGGGGATTTCCCGACGGTGTGGGGCTGCCCACAATGGGATGCCCCAATTGCCGGTTGGCGAGATGGAGAATCCCGGGGGGGCACCACACCACAAATCTAATGTGACGGGATGGAGAATCCCGCCCCTTGTATTTTTTTTTTACTTTTAGGTATTTGTTTTCTTGTTTCTTTTGCTCTCAAATGGCTTGATGGGTAAAAACATGAACATTAAGAGGCGAGGAAGATCTATGAATTCATTCCTGGCCTGTTTTGGATTATTTCTCAGCCAGCTCAGTGTTGGAATGGTAGCTTTAATGTTCCCTGTCGGAGAGGGGAGAATTCTGCTAAATCTCAGAATTCAAATCATAGGATCATCGAATTTACAGCGCAGAAGGAGGCCATTCGGCCCATTGAGTCTGTACTGGCCCCCGGAAAGAGTACCCCACCCAAGCCCACACCTCCTACCCATCCCTGTAACCCTACCTAACCTTTTTGGACACCAAGGGCAATTTATCATGGCCAATCCACCTAACCTGCACATCTTTGGCCTGGAAATATGCTGGAAATGTGCTCAAGACAGAATGTGAACATGTTTGGTGATTATTCTGTGGTCAAATAGCATGTTGGTGATACTTCCTGTTGGAACTTGCACAGAAGTATCAGAGAAAACCTACCCCAGAATAGGGAAAGGGAAAAAAGAGCAAAGAAAATGATGAAGTAAGATTTTTCAAATTGAACAAACAATGATTGTCATGTTGATCTACATTAAGACCTTTTTCGACAAAATTAATTTCCGTTTTAAGCTGACAGGTTGACATGTTTCTTACAATCACACAAAGCTGTTGTATATTTTTTTTCTAGTTCTCTTTAAGGTTTACTGCATCGATCATACTTACACGACAATCCGAGTGCTTATGGCAGCTTCTGTAAAGGAGGTCATCAATGCTGTAAAAGACAAGCTTGGATCAACGGAAGACCTAGTTCTTGTGAGAATGAGCTCAGCTGGAGGTATGTACTGCTATTTCACTTTTAAAAGCTTTTGAATTACATTGGGTTTGATAGATATTAAAAAAATGAAATGCTGATCATTCCACATTCTGTTGTATCAAGCAAGGAATTTAGATTTACTTCAGCAATATAAAACCCTGGTTCAGTGTTATTTTAAAAACATTAACTTAAAAAAAAATATGACTAAGTCTTCAGTTCAACGGAAACACACACCCTCTCCCACGTCCTCCCTTCCCTTCATCCACCGCAGATACCATGCTCTGACCGACAAGGATTTTCACCTGCAGCCTGGGTATTAAACTGATGTAACTAATAGGATGCACTCCAACCAATTCCTTTAATTTAGTTTTACACCCAATTAGTAAGTTAAGAGTCTACTCCAAGGCAAACACTCTTTCCGCTCCAGGTGTTTTTACTTTGTACTGTCTCTTAACTTTTTTTAAAAAAAATTATTTTTATTCAACAAATTTTCATCATTTTCACCATACAAAAAAAAAAACGAGAACCACGCCAACAATATCTAAAAAGAAACAATCACCCCCCCCTCCCCACAACAGTCAACGCTAATCCACACCCCAAAATGCAAAATGAATAAACCCCAACAATTGTCGAACCCCCTCCTTCACCCCCCTCAGCTCAAACGTCACCTTCTCCAGGGTCAAAAACTCCAGCAGGTACAGGGTGAAGAGACTGACCTCCACCCCAACAGGACCCGCCAAGAGCAATCAGTGAAGCAAAGACTAAAACATCCACCCCGCTCCCGCCTGCAACTCGGGCTGGTCCGACATTCCGAATATGACTCCGAGGGGACCGGGCTCCACATCCATATGCAAAACATCCGAGATTGTGCTAAATACCGTCCTCTAAAATCTTTCCAGCTTCGGGCAGGACCAAAACATATGGACATGGTTTGCGGGGCCCCTCCCACATCACTCACGGACATCCTCCACCCCCACAAACAACCGCTCATACTTGATTTTGTGAGGTGAGCCCTGTGAACATAGGTAGCATAGTGGTTAGCACTGTTGCTTCAAAGTGCCAAGGACCCAGGTTTGATTCCCGGCTTGGGTCACTGTCTGTGCGAAGTCTGCACATTCTACCCGTGTCTGCGTGTGTTTCCTCCGGGTGCTCCAGTTTCCTCCCACAAGTCCTGAAAGAAGTGCTTGTGAGGTGAATTGGACATTCTGAATTCTCCCTCCGTGTACCCGAACAGGCCCCGGAACGACTAGGGGATTTTCACAGTAACTTCATTGCAGTGTTAATGTAAGCCTACTTGTGACACTAATAAGGATTATTATTATTATTCAACTGTATCAGCCCCAACCTCGCACACAAGGTTAAGGCATTCAACCTCCGCAGTACCTCACACCACTTCCATCGCCTCCCCCGCCCCCCCACCCCCCCCACCCCTCTCCCAGCTCCACCTCCCACTTTGCCTTAATCCCACCCATACACCCTGTCCTCTTCCAGGATCCTCCCGTAGGTCGCCAAAACCATCTCCCTCTCCAGCCCTCCTGCAGACAGCACCGCTTTCAGCAATAAAGAGGCTGGCACTATCGGGAAGGTTGGGAAAACCATTCTTGTGAAATCCCGAACCTGCAGGTACCTAAACCCTTCCCCCTGCGCCAACCAGTACTTTTCTCCCAACACCTCTAGGCTCGCGAATCCCCCCCAGGAACCAGTCGTTCATTTCCTTGATCCCCCTCTCGTCCTATCTTCAAAAACTCACATCCATCCTCCCTGGCTCGAACCCATGATTCTCCCTATTTGGCATCTCCCTGACCCAGCCCCCAGCCTGAACTGACTCCAAATCTTCAATGTTGCCACCACCACCGGACTCACCGAGTATTTTCTTGGAGCCATCGGAATCGGCGGCGTTGCCAGTGCCCGCAACTTCAACCCCCTTCAACGAAATCGAAGCCTGCCCCAAAATTTGTGGCAAGACACTCCTGCCTATCGCATCTTCAAACATTCACCAGCGGCACCAACCTACCCTTAAATTTCTTATAGAATTCAACTGGGAACCCATCAGGCCCCGCTGCCTTCCCTGCCTGCATCCTCCCAATTGCCTCCTTTACTTCCTGCTCCCCACCGGCCCCTCCAAGCCTGCTCTATCATCCTTGCTCAGCCTCGGATACTCCGACCCATCCAGGCACTCCCTCATCTCCAACTCCTCCCCCGGCGGCTGACCTAGATAGATCCTTATAAAACTCCTTGAATACTTTATTGATCTGTTCCAGGGCCACCACCACCTTCCCCATCTTATCCCGCACCTGAGCTATCTCCCTCGCCGCCGCCTCCCTCCGAAGCTGGCCGGCCAGCATGTGCCCTGCCTTCTCATCATGCTTGTAGACCCGCTCCCCCCCCCCCCCCCTCACCCTTCTCAACTGGCGCACCACTTTCCTTGTGGACAACTAGTCGAACTTTGCCTGCAACTCCTTCCTCTTGACCTAGAGGGCTCCCCATCCACCTCCAGAATCTCCTCCTATTAGTTTTTGCTGCTTCCCTCTCTCTTCCATGTCCACCTTAACTTTGAACAAAATTACCTTCCTCCTCACAACTGCCATCAGAGCCTCCCAAACCTCCGCCTGCGAAACATTCCCCGTGCAATTAAACCCCACATATTCATCTATCACCTTCCCGATCTTATCACAAAAGCTCCGATCCGCTAACAACTCCACATCCATTCTCCACCCCGGCCTCTGGGCCATCCCCTTCTCCAAAACCACATCCAACCAATGCAGAGCATGGTCTGAAATCACTATTGCTGAGTACTCCAACCTTCTAACCCCAGCCAATAACGACATTCCCGCCATGAAAAAGTCTATCCTCGAGTACACCTTGTGTGCCGGGGAGAAAAACGAGTACTGCCGCTCCCTCGGGTACAGGAACCTCCACGGGTCCACTCCTCCCATCTCCCTCATAAGCCAGCGCCTACGCCCCCCCCCCCCCCCCCCCCCCCAAACTGGGCCAGCGAGGGCGGATGAAACCTATCCATCCACCTTTGGTTCCTGCACCATATTCCAATCCTCCCTACTATCAACTCATTGGTATCCAAATCCAGGATGGCACCCAGCACCCTCTTCACAAACCCCGCATCAACCCAGTTGGGTGGAGAGCCGACCGAGTACTCGCCAGTGCCACCAACCTAGCCCCCTTCAATATCACGTACCTGTCCCCCTGATCCGCCACCACCTTCTCCATTTGGAATCTCACCCTCTTGCCCACCAATACTGCTACCCCCATGTGGAAAACCTGACTCACCCAACCCTTCCTAAGCCTCACCTGATCCTTCACCCTCAGATAGATCTCCTGCAATGTCACCACGTCAGCCTTTAAGCTCTTGAAGCATGTGAAAACCCTCAATCTCTTCACCGACCCCCAAACCCCTCACGTTCCACATCCAAATTCTGACCAGGGTCTCTCACCCCCCTCCCCCTTCCCTCCCCTCCCCTATCCACTTCCCCTTGAAAATACCTCTCCCAGTATTAATCCCATCCCCCCAACTTTCATACATCCCAGGCCCATCAAAACCTGTTCCACCAGATTCCAACAATTATGGCCCTTCCCCTCACCACATTTCCGTTCACTGACCAGAACAAAAACAACTCAAACGAGAGATAAACGCTAAGCACAGTCCCCATCCCCTCAGACCAAGTCCCAATCCCAGTCCCATCTCTCTTTTCAATCCCAATCATTCGACCTTCAGGAGCGCCACCACCGTCTCGAAGTAGAAGTCTCTCGAATTGTAGGTCACCCTCCGCTTCGCTGGATAGACTATGCCAAACCACATGCCATTACTGTAGAGTGTCGCTGAAGAGGTCTACCATGTGGAATTAGTGAAGTCTTGCGACACTAAAACTCAGTCGAACTTTGAGTTAAACTTCTCGGATGCAAACAAGAATCTTTATTGCCTCTATTTGATTAGAATTAGGAGAAATTTAAATCTATTCTCAATAAAGCCCGGCTAGCAAAGGACTTAAAGAGAAGTAACTTATAAAAAAAATTTAACTTTCAAAATAATTCAGAAATAGTTTCTTGCTTACGGCAAAACAGCTTGCATTTACTTCAAGAGTTAGAGTGGAAAAGTGAAAATATGAAAAATAGAGATAGCGAATAGTTAGATCAAAGTATAAGATGATTCCGGAATAAAGATGGTCGTACGGACCATCATGTTTAAAGGAAATTTTATCAGTCTTGAGCCATTTATCTACACCTCTATGTCGTTCTAATTGGTTTGGGTGAGAATCAAATACATTTGATTCGATGGTTAACTGTCAATCCTTAATGTGCAACATAAGTTCTGAATGTTTCATGTTTGAATATTTGTGTATGTTATGGAATGCGATTCTGTGCTTTTATCAAGACCGGTTTCTACTGGTTTTCTGCTGACTTTGCTTTATCCACATTATGAACAATGTTGCCTTCATGTTGCTATGGTGCCTATTTCCTCCTTGATCTGATTTCTGGTACAGCTCATTTCTTAATGTCAAACTGTCTTTGGAAATATGTTTATTAGAACAATAGCTTTTTCATCTTGCCTAGTTGAAATGTTATTTTTATCTCCAATTAGTTTATGTGTCAAGCTTTTTGTGACTCTGTTGAAGCTATGTGTTTTATCATGACCTGAGGTTATGAGCTAAAATCCTCATTTTAAAATGGGTCTTAATATTTACACTAAATAGCCTTCTTTTACCTATCAGATCTATCTGGAAATAGTCGATTACCATCAGTTGCCTTCACCCGTCCGAAGACCGCCTGCCTTCTCGCCAGCTCCACCATCAAGTCTTGGTATATTCGAATACCAACTCCTTTCCACTCCACCTCACGCCTTTGAGTCGCCCAACTCAGGATCTCTTTCACGTGAAACTTGTGGAAGCAAATTATAACTGCCCTTGGTGGCTCATTTGCTTTCAGTTTGGGCCTGAGCGACTGATGAACCCTGTCCAGCTCGTATTGGGAGGGTTCTTCCCTCTCCACCAACAGTCGGCCTCAGGCCCTCTACCTGCTCAGGCAAGCCCACAATGCATAAGTTTTGCTGCCTTGACCATTTCTCCAGGTCCTCCACTTTGGCTCCAAGCCCTTTGTTAGCCTCCACCACCCTCCGCAGCTCCTCACCATCAAGGTGAACTGGTTACTGTGCTGCAACAGAGCTTCCTCCACCACCTTCAACTTCCCTCCTTGCTCCCGTGCCTTGGCCGATGCTTTTGACATTGTCGCCTTCATCGGGGCAATCACCTCCTCCGCCCACTCCCTCATCACAGCCATCACTCCTTTCGTAGCACCTCGATGAGCTCGCCGAACTGCGCCTCAAACCTACAGCCATCACCTCTGCCAGAGATTCCATTGTGAAGGGCGAAGCCCCGCTGAACGGCCCAGCCTCCGCCATCTTTCCTCCTGCCGGGCTGGCCCGTTCACTCAACGGCAAACCTTCGCTCGCACCCTTCTTCCCAGCTTGTTCAAAAACTGTCCCTGAACTGTCCAAAAACCAGAGTCTTGAGCAGGAGCCACCAATGTGCGACTTCCACCTACATGCCGCCTCTTACCTTTTGTGTGCATATTCTTCCCCGCAATATACATTTGTTGATATATTTATCTTTAGCTTTTGTTTCAAGGATTTGCTGATCCTGCAGTCTTGTTCCTATCCCATGAACTGGGGGCCATTGTCACTCATCACAATGTAACAGGAGTGTCAGGATGACTGAAATGTGCTTTCAGACATTCTAATGCCCAATGGTAGTTGCTGACGTCAGCTGGCCTAACTCTAATAATCTGAATGGTAGTAAATGGTGATGAGATGATCAGTTCCTTTGAGAGGAAAAAGGTCTTCTCCAAGCAACACCCATGGTCTGCCTGAATGTCATGAGCAGTTCTTGCTTGTGTAGCTTAATGTTCATTACAAGCACTGCACTGGTTGAAGTGGTCCTTAACCTTATTGGTTATATTTGGCCAGTAGAGCACCTCTTCCTTTCCTCAGACTAGACTCACTTTCTTGATGGTTTCATTAATATGCTGCAGTATCTCTTTTCTCATCTACTTATGAATGATGACTCTAGTTCCTTATTACAAGATGCCATCTTGCGAAATCACTTCATCCCTTTCTGCCCAATACTCTCTAAGAGAATCCTTAATGTTTCAAGCCATACTTTCATCACTCCTTCCTACAGCTCCACAAGAATTGCATCTCATTGCTTAGTTTGCTTGATTTGAGCAAGAACCGATGGCGGGATTCTCCAATAATGGGGCTATGTCCCCACGCCCGTGAACAAATGCGCACAAATCACTCTGGACCTACCTAAAGAAAGTCCAGAGTGATTCTCCTACCTGGAGGGGGTTAGTGTTGTGTTATTAACCCTGGGGTAACACGGACTGCAACACAATGCAGTTAAATCATCAAGCATACATCAAACGTAGGCGTTGGTTCAATAAGATTTATTGAACTTCAATAATGAAGCACACAGCTGCCGGTGGGTTGACTCTCTACTACTCTCAGTAAACTAACATTAACTATCTAGACCAGGCTAGCTCTGATCCACGTGTAGAAGGTGTTGAATGATTTGTACACCCTGACTGTCACTACAGTTGTCACCAGTGGAGAGCGGCAGAGTGCTGATGCCTCGTGTGTTTTATAGTTGGAAGCCCCCCTCTGGTGTTCTGTCTGGTGATTGGTCGTGTTCTGTTCTGTATGTTGACTGGCTCACCTGGGTGTCTGTCACTGCCTGCTTTTACCTCATGATGTGCATGGGAGCATATTATGACAGTTAGCAGAGCCCCGGACTGCTCCTCGCAGCTCCGGCTGCCGATACGGGGGCCTGCACTTCCGGTCGTAGGTCCGTGCATGCGCACGGCGACGGCCTGTGTCGGCCGCCCCGCACGACATGGCCGACCCACACCGCGGAGCAACAGCAAGAAGATAGGTCCACCCCCCAGATCGCGAGCGCCCGCGGATCGGTGGCCCCCGATCAATAGTCTGGCCGCCCTGGAGGCCCCTGCCCTGGTGAATGATCCCCCTGCCCCCCACCAGGGAGACACGGACTGGGTCCGCAGCCGCCACGCCAAGTGCCCGCAGGGTAGAACCATGAGAGAACCACGCCGGCGGGAACTCGGCCAACTGCACTGGGAGAATCGCCGCGGGGGCCTCTTTCAAATGGCCCCCGACTGGCACCGTGCCGACCGCGCGCGCCCGATTGGCGGTGATTCTCTGGGTACCGGAGAATCACGGGAGGGGCATTGGACCCAATCTCAGGTCTGACGCCCATTCTCCGCCCCCGCACTGAGCGCGATTCAGCCGCGGAGGCTCGGAGAATCCCACCCCTTGTTTGTCAGATTTAATGGGCTGGATCTCCCAAAATGGGACTATGTCCCCGCACGGCATAGAAACACTGGAGTTTTACTCTGGAAATTTCTTGGAACAAGTACAGCTAATTCACAGCCCTGCAGGGGGCTAGCAGGGACCCGAAATGATTCACACAGCTTTAGCTGCGGATACGGGCCCTGTACCTCCGGTTTTGGGTCCGCGCATGCGGATGCTGGTGGCCTCCTGCAGCCGCACTGGGTGCCATCGGACCGCGGAGGCAGACACATAAACTAGAGCCCCCCCCCGATCAGCTGCGTGACCGAGGATCTGACCTCACAGATCTCAACCCCGGCCGCATATAAGGCCCCCCCCCGATGTCCGATCCCCTTGCCCACCACCAGGGCGGCCGCGGACTGAGTCCACAGCTGCCACGCGAACATCCCGACCGACAATAGCAGGTTAGATCCATGTCGTCGGGAGTGGAGGATCGCTGGGCTGGCCTCTATCAATGGGCCCCCAGCCGCGCAGCGTACTCTGCGATCGCGCCGCTTCTCGCATCCCAGAGAATCGGCGGACTGGCGCCAGGATCGATTTTGGCGTAAAATTGGATTCTCCGCCCCCGTGCTGAATGAGATTTTGGCGCGGGGCTGCGGAGAATCCAGCCCAATGTCTTTGCTGGGTTGACTACTTCTGGAGCATCTTATCCCATTGCTCCACATTAAATCTGGAAGATTTTTTCCAGCATCAGTAATTTTCCTCAAAGGGGGTGAAACTGTACATGACCTTAGTTAGGGCTCATTTGGAATATTGTGTACAATTCTGGTCGCCACACTACCAGCAGTGTGGATGCTTTGGAGAGAGTACAGAAGTGGTTTACTAGGATGTTGCCTGGTATGGAGGGCATTAGCTATGAGGAGAGGTTAGATAAACTCGGTCTGTTCTCATTGGAATGACGGAGGTTGAGAGGCGACCTGAGGTCTACAATATTATGAGTGGCATGGACAGAGTGGGTAGTCAGATGCTCTTCCCTAGGATAGGAGAGTTGAGTACTAGGGGACAAAGGTTTAAAGTAGTTAGGGAAAAGTTTAGAACAGATGTGCGAGGCAAGGTTTTTACACAAAGGATGGTAAATATATGGAATATGCTACCTGGGAAGGTGGTGGGAGCAGGTACGATAGCGGCTTTTAAGGGGCACTTAGACAAATATATGAATAGGGTGGGAATGGAAGGATACGGACTCCGTAAGTGCAGAAGGTTTTAGTTTAGGCAGGTACCATGGTCGGCGCAGGCTTGGAGGGCCGAAGGGCCTGTTCCTGTGCTGTATTGTTCTTTGTTCTTTGAATGTTGGGGATGCACACCTGCTTCTTTTGCTTGTATTTCACTTCCAAGTGATAGCTCTGCAAATGAAGTAACATCCTTTACAGACACTTTAGAACAGATCGAGGCGGTTGAGAAAGATGTTTGGAAGTGATTGCAATCATACGCTACCATCATTTCTCTCACCCAAACAGGTACAGATTAAAATGCTCACAAACAAAGACAATAGCCAGGCATTCTTTCTCTATCTGGGAATAGCGTCTTCAGTTTCTATTAACGTTCTGGATGCAAACGCGACCGATTGTCCTTGCTGCATGAGGGTTGCTCCAAGTCCTGTTCACTGGCATCACACTGCAAAGTGACTTTGTCATGGACATCATAGAATATCTGCACTGACGCTGTCGTTACTAGTTGTTTGATGCATGTAAATGCTGCTTCTTGTTCTGTGCCTCAATAGCACTGAACATCTTTTTACAGTGAACTTGTAAGTAGAGATTCATACTAATGACGAATTGGGCAAATACTCTGCTGGATAGTTCACAAATCCAACAATTCATTACACTGCATTCATACTGTTCGTTGCTGCATCTGTGCTAAAACTCGCTGCTTATCAGGATAGGGTGAATTATTTTACTGTCAGTACATATAAACTTTAGTCATCGACAGTTGCATTTTGTTCTTATTCAGCTTCACATTAATTTGGTGAGCTCTCTGAAACAGCGTCACTAGATTTTGAGCATGATCTGTAATAGCTTTTCCATCGTATCTTCACATCTGTACACTAGCATATCGTCTATAATTGCTTCATTGAATGGCTCACGCGGTTGGCACTGATACTCTTCCTGAGCAGTAGAATGTAATCAAGAAACTGGTGCTTTCGACCAACTTGACTTACCATATTCATCCTTCGCCTCTAGGTTGCCCATGTGCGTGCAGGCAGGAAAGTGGAGTTGAGGGCACAATCCAAACAGCCATGATCTTATTGAACATTGGAGCAGGCTTGAGAGGCCAAATGGCCTACTCCAGCTCCTAAATCGTGTGGTCTTGTGTGTTCTTATTTATTGAATAAAAGGAACATTTTACTCTTGTTATATTTCAAATACATAATTGCTGCTCACGGTGCTTAAAGGGTTACCAGGAGTGATCTAGTAATTAAACTTTCAGTTAAAAATCTACTAGATAATGATGTAATTCTTTCTTTCAGACAGAATGACGAGGTGACATTTTAATATGAAACTTTGCAGTACCGAATATTATTGATGATAGAGATTCAACTTTTACACAAATCATCTTTCAATGTTTGTCAATATTGTTACACCTTAAAGATTTATTTTTGCCTCTCTTGGCTCCTCTCTGGGATACAACTTTACTTAAGCAAGAGGCCAGGTAGGCAGCATACTGCCAGGTATCTACCAGTTCCATACTCAAGGAGATTACAAGGAAGTCCACGATACTGATTGGATAAGCCAATCAATTTTATTTTGTCTTTCCCATTCTCCCAATTGGTGAAGGAGTCATTTTCTCAGTTCACCACCTTGCACTGGTGAGGAGCAACTAAGCACATGAACAAGGTGGTTCAGAACAATCGATCCTTATTCTCAGGCTCTGTGACACAGTGGGCGGGATTCTCCACTCCCGCGCCAAAGTGCCCACGCCGTCGTGAACGCCATCGAGGTTCACGACGGCGCGAAACGGCCCCTATCCCGACCGATTCAGGGCCCGATAATGGGCTAGGAGCGTGGGCGCGTCATCTACATGCGCCAGGCCTTGTCGCCCCGTAAAGGCGGCGCCGCATACATGACACGGCCGGCGCCGCATAACTGGCGTCACCCGCGCATGTGCGGGTAGGCCGGCGCCAACCCGCGCATGCGTGGTTGCCGTCCTCTCCGAGTCCACCCCACAAGACAGATCTTGCGGGGCCGCGGAAGGAAGGAGGTCCTCCTTCAGAGAGGATGGCCCGACGATCGGTGGGCACCGATCGCGGGCCATCCCACATTTGAGGTACCCCTCGGTGCAGGATCCCCCCTCCCCCTCCCCCGCAGGTCGCCCCCCCCCAGCGTTCCCGCGCTGTTCCCGACAGCAGCGACCAGGTGTGGACGGCGCCGGGGGGAACCCGCCGTTTTGGCCTGGCCGCTCGGCCCATCCGAGCCTGAGAATAGCGGGGGTGCCGGAGAATCGCCATTTTGGGTGTCTCCGGCCTGCGGCCCGCGGAACTTGACGGGGCCGTTCCCGCCGCTTGGGAGAATCGCGGGAGGGCGTCGGACTGGCGTCGCGGGAAATTCTGGCGGCCCAGGCGATTCTCCCAACCGGCGCGGGAGTGGAGAATCTCGCCCCCTGTGTTTGAACATCAATATCTGTGGCACCTGGCTATTTCGAAATCAAAGCATGATTGCAATGCGCAGTTAGGAACCAACTCACTTAATTTCACTTTTATTTTTTCCTATTCCTTTCCAGAAAAAGTGGTGCTGAAGCCAAGTGAAGTTTCCATTTTTACAATACCAAATGTAAATGGGCGCTTGTTTGTCTGTCCAAGGGAACAGTTTGATTCTTTGGTACGTATATCCTTAAGATCAGTATTGCAGTTTGTATTTTTATCCGATATCCTGCCGATATATTTCTGCTATTTCATATTTTGGTGAATGTAGTCGACTTTTTTATTTCATGCATTTGTACATGTTTTTCCAAAATATGGAAAAGTAAATTAATGTTTTCACAAAAGCACATTATGATCCAACATGCTGATGAAAAAGATGCACATTTAATATTTAGTTTTGCATCAGTGACCCCAAAACTAAATGAACTTCAGTCTCCAAATTAGATAACTTAATTCAAGAACCTGCAATCTTAAAAGAGGAAATTAAATTAAAAGTTATTTTTTTTCTTGCCCAGAGTCTCAGATGATGCTGGTGCTGCTAGTTTGGTCAATGCAGTTAGCAGATTGGTGATTATTTGTTTATTTATTAACTTCCTGTTAGCAACTGATATTGGAAAACAAGTAATAGCATCATCTGAAATATAACTGCGTAGAGTTTAATATTAAAAGTAAATGTTTTAAAAGTTCCTGATCCTGTTGTAATAAACTCTGAACCTACTGCCCCTCTTCCAATGTCTAGCAAGGAGATTTGTGTATTTTCCCATGTGCAGCGTTTAAAATAATTGATAAATTTGTTGAAACCCATTTTGAGACGCCAATCTGGTCTGTCGGCAAGAGGATACTTTTCTAGCTTGGCCATTAGGTAGAGAGATTACCAAAAGAGGAAAATTAGTACAAAGGAAAAGGCGGGAAAGAATATCACTGTCAGATTTATAATCCATTTATTGGTTGTAAAATGGGCAGCAAGTATACTGATTTAGCTGTTTGCACCCAATCTGCACGGGTGTCACTCTCATTCCCGAATTTCCAAGACACTCATTTTCGACACCTTGAGTGACGCCTTCAACATGTAAACCAGGGCCGAAATTGCTGTACCGGCTGAGTTTAGTCAAGAATGCCCACCTTCTCAACCTTGCCCCTCACCTGAGGTGTGGTGATCCTCAGGTTAAATCACCACCAGTCAGCTCTCCTCCTCAAAGGGGAAGCAGCTCGTGGTTATTTGGCACTATGGTGATTTTACTTGACTTTTAACTGTTAAAGGACCCCTTTTGAAGATTCACCAGCAGTGTGCGGAGGGGGTCTTCGGACTGCTCGCTGACTACCAAGAGAAAGAAGTTTATTTTTTATTTATAAACACTTTCCTGGTCAACCAGGAGGAGGAGGGGGCTGCTTCCCATTTCATATCAGTCCAAACGACCATTGCTGGTCCACATTCGGGAAAAGAAAAGCAGATATCCAGTACAGAAACTGGGAATGTATTGGGGTAAGTAACATTCGGAAATGAAGACCTCCCTCCTGTATTGACTCAGAATATTAGTGCTCCTAGGTTGCAGTGTAGAATATCCTGTGAGTGGAATTTCAGATACTCTGTCACTCTTTTCTCCATGCCCAAATTCCCCAATCCCTGGTCAACTACTCTTCTATCTTCTAGTCCCTGTTCATACAATTACCATCCAGTCCTGCCTTATTTTGCCTCCTTCTTCTCCCCACCACCACACCATTAGGTAGCAAGATTACCACAAGAGGGTGACTCCACTGAGCTGGAGATTTCTCCACAGTGGGAGCCAGTGAAATCAGAGAGTAATCATTGGAGAATAAACCAAATGATGATCTCATTAAAGTACAGTCAGTCTAGTGGCCTGATTTGTTGTTTTATTTTCTTAGGCACATGTAGCTGCAGCAGCAGTAATGACTATCAGCGACATGGTTTTCTCAACCATTGTAAAATATCAGCCAGATAGCTTCCAGTTATACTCCCTTCTCTGCTGACCTTGTGGTATTTCTGACAGGCTTCCCGATAACAAACAGGCCCTATTCAGATCCTTTGGTCTCCTGATGGCTGGGGTCTAACTGAAGTGTAATTGTTCAATTCTCCCCCTTCCAGGTGATCCTTATGTAAAGGAGGGATGAAAGGAATGGAGACCTGGCTGCATGGGCCACCTTAAAACTGAGCATTCCCTGGGTACAAATAAGAAAAACATTAATGTTTAATTAGTACCCTCAGTAATAGTGGTGGCATAGTGGTGGCATAGCGGTATTGTCACTGGACAACTATTCCAGAAGACCCAAGGTAATGCTCTGGGATCTTCCGGTTGATGGAATTTGCCGTTGAATACACTTCCCGTTGTCGGGATTCATAGTCGGCGAAACTGGAAGATTCCCCCCGCCCCTCGCCATGAAACCATTGTCGATTGTCACAAATCCCATCTGGTTCACTAATGTCCTTGAGGGAAGGAAATCTGCTTTCCTTACCTGGTCTGGCCTACATGTGATTCCAGACGCATACTAATAGTGTTGACTCTTAACTGCCCTCAAGGTTAGACAATAATTGCTGGCCCACAATGACGCCCACATTCCATGAACGAATAAAAAATGGAAAACCATTGAAGCATTAATGTGGGGCTCTACTGTCAACTTTCTTTGGCCGAAACTGATGGGGAAATATAAAGATTACGTGTAAGCTCAAATGAAATGATGCCACAGTCCCAGAGGACGATAGGCTGCTGTCCTCTTGAGAGAGGGAGAGAGAGAGACAGCTGATTCGTGGTGATTTAACTTGAGGGTCACCACACTTCAGTCAAGGGACAAGGTGGGACCTTCATGTACCTCTGCTGGTACAGGAATTCAACCCGCGCTGTTGGCATCGCTCCACATCACGTACCAGCCAACTGAACACAGCATGTGATGTGAAACAAAGGAGAAATATTACAGGGGGCGGACGAACCCACACACAGTCACCCAGCACGCATACTGCACTGTGGGTGAGAGAAACTGGGACAGTGTGGGAAGTCCCACACACCAAGACATGGGTGGAAGTCCCACACACCAAGAGCCCATTGGTGGGCATTTTAGGACTGCAAGCAGAAAGAAGGTGGCTTGTGGATTCTGGAACCAAGTAAGTGCATGGTCTTGGGCAGGGAAGGGTTCAGCAGTTTAGGAAATGGAGATAGGGTTGATGTATTTAATGTAGCAGGCAGGTTGGAAGAAAGGGGGGAAAGTCCTATGTTAGGGGGTTGTTCCCTGATTTGTAAAGGGCATCTCAAAGATAGCCTCCTGCTTCCTTCCTGCCCTTTGGAAAAAGTTATTTTAAAAAGTGGTCTGCCAAGCCAACCATTTTTTTTTAGAAAATATTTTATTGAAACATTTGTAATTTTCACAGTTTACAGTTTAACACTTTAACATTCCTTAAACAACGGCGTGGGCCGACGCATCAAAAATCCTAAAAACAACATCCCCTACTACCCCACTCTATTTCCTAATAAATTACCCGTGTACTAAGTTCTCTCTCCTTGTCTTACACTACCGTGCTTCCCATTTCCCCTCCCCCCTTTTCCCCTCCCCTCCCCTTACTGCTGACGTTCAATTTTCCTTGAAGAAGTCGATGAACAGCTGCCACCTCTGGGCGAACCCCTGAATTGATCCTCTCAAGGCGAACGTAATCATTTCCAGCCTGAGAAACCCCGCCATGTCGCTGACCCACACTCCTGACTTTGGAGTTTCTGAGTCTCTCCATCCCAGCAAACTCCGTCTCCAGGCCACCAGGGAGGAGAAGGCCAGAACATCGGCCTCTCCCCCCCGACCCCCAGATCTTCCGATACCCCAAACATTGTCATCTCTGGACTCGGAGTCACCCTCCCTTCCAGGACCTCTGACATAACATCCACAAATCCCTGGCAGAATCCTCTCAACTTCGGACACGCCCAGAACATATGTTCATGATTCACTGGGCTTCCCCCACAGTATCCGCACCTATCCTCCACTTCTTCAAAAAAACCTTGTTGCCTTTTCTGTGACTCTACTGTAACTATGGCAATCAGTGAGGTTGCCCTCCTTTCTTTTGATATCTATATTCTAATGCTCAGAGTCGCCAGGTATCAATGATACCACCACAAGGTTCAACCGGCTATCGATCAAAAAGCCAAACACCAGTTAGTCAATTCAAGGTCAAGGGTACTTTATTTACACACAATTAGTCATGCAACATACACTACTAGTTAACTACACCTATAGACTACCTGTACTTAACTTCAGGCACCCTTAGGTCAGAGGAACAGTGGCTGTTCGATTCTGGATCTATCGAGTCTGGAGAAGTAACTGCTGCTCAGCTGGGCTCATCCGTCTGGTAGCGGGCGTTGAACTTGGAATTGCTTCTGGTGGTGCTGCGATTGGAGATGGTCGTAGCCGGGGTGCCAGGTCTAAAAGAGAACGAACAGATGGCGGACTCTCTTCTTATGGTTGGGGGTTTTCGTGCTCTTTTGGGTGGTCCTTCAGTTTGGACCCCACTGATTGGGTGATGCCCGATCACTATGTTCGATTTCTAACCAATAAATGGGCCGGTGCCTGGATGGCTGGGCGTGTCCCAAGTGGTCACTGACCCTGGTGTTTACGCTTCCCTAGAACAGGGAATGGTGCCGAAATGTCTGGGATTGTACCGGTCGTTCAAGTACCAGTCCTTTGTCTTGGTGGAGATGGGCGATCAAATGCTAATCGGCCCATCAAAATGCTAATTGGTCGGAGTTTCGATACCGTCTGGTCTCCTTGCTTGCAAATATACATTTCAGGCTCTGAGCCTGCCTGAATCTTGCTTTGTCCATTTTACCCGCTATGCTCTGCGAGTTTCTCTGTTCCTGGTTGTAAGTGGCCATCCCAGATGGCTGCAACCAGCTCATCCGGGCTACCGTCATGTGGACCCTATGAACCACCTTGAACTGGATCAGGCTAAGTCTGGCACAAGATGAGGGTGAATTAACTCTCTTCAAAGCCTTTTCCCATAATTCGATTTCCAACTCTCCTCCCAGCTCCTCTTCCCACTTCCTCTTCACCTCCCCGATAGGGACTCCTTCCCACTCCATCAACTCCTTATATATCTCCGAGACCCTCCCCTCCCCAACCCCTGTTTTTGACATCACCTTATCCTGTAGTCCCCTCAGAGGGAGGTGGGGAAAGCCTGGAACCTGCCTCTGGACAAAGTCCTGTACCTGTAGGTACCGAAACCCGTTCCCACCCGGTAACTCAAACTCCTCCCCCAATGCCTCCAGACTCGGGAAACCCTCCTGAATGAAGAGACCCCTAAATCTCTCAATCCCTGCCCGCTGCCACCTCCTGAAGCCCCTATCCAGCCCCCCCAGAACAAAACGGTGATTGTCACAGATCAGTGACTACACTGACGCCCTCTGCAATCTCATGTGCTGTCTCCATTGTCCCCACACCCTCAGGGCTGCCACAATCACTGGGTTGTGGAGTACCAAGTCGGCGAGAACGGCAGGGGCGCCGTCAATAAAGCCTCCAAACTCGTACCCTTACAGGATGCCGCCTCTACTCGCTCCCAAACCGACCCCTCCACCACTACCCACTTCGTGACCATCGATATGTTAGCCGCCCAGTAATAATTAATAAAACACGGTAGGGCCAAGCCCCCCTTCCCGCGGCCCCGTTCCAGGAGTGCCTTCTTCACCCTCGGGGTTTTCCCAGCACACACAAAACCCGAGATCGCCGCATTCATTTTCCTCAAAAAGGCCTTCGAGACAAAAATCAGGAGACATTGAAAAAAAACAGCGATCTTGGGAGGACTGTTATCTTCACCGTCTTCACCCTCCCCGCCAGTGTCAGCGGGAGCATGTCCCACCTGTGGAAATCCCTTTTCATCTGCTCGACTGCTTTGCCCAGATTTAACTTGTGGAACTGTCCCCAATCCTGAGCCATCTGGATCCCCAGATACCTAAAGCCCCTCCCCACCACCTTAAAAGGTAATTCCCTCAGTCTCCTTTCCTGCCCCCGTGCCTGAATCGCAAACACCTCGCTCTTTCCATGTTTAACTTGTAGCCTGAAAACTGCCCAATTTCTTCCAGCATCTCCATAATTCCAGCCACCCCCCCCCCCCCCCCCCCCCGGATCTGATATAAAGCAGTAAATCGTCTGCGTAGAGCGAGACCCTGTGCTCCACCACCCCCCCCCCCCCCCCCCCCTTCTCACTATCCCCCATCAAACATTTGATGACATAAGGGCCATTGCCAGAGGCTCTATGGCTAGGGCAAACAGTAGTGGGGAGAGCGGGCACCCCTGTCTTGTCCCCCTACAGAAACTAAAATATTCTGACCGGCCCTGGTTGGTTCTTACAGTCGCCACTGGAGCCTGGTAAAGCAACCGGACCCAATCCTCAAATCCCTGCCCAAACCCGAACCTGCCTAAAATATCCCATAGGTACTTCCACTTCACCCGGCCAAAGGCCTTTTCTGCATCCATAGCTACTACCATCTCAACCTCGCGCCCCACCACTGGCATCACTATGACATTCAGGAGCCGTCTAATGTTGGACGTCAGGTGCCTGCCCTTCACAAATCCCATCTGGTCCTCCCCATTTATGTCCGGGGCACAACCCTCTATACATGTGGCCAAGATCTTTGCCAGCAATTTAGCGCCACGTTCAAAAGGGAAATCGGCTAAGCCAACCATTTTATGGTGTGGACATATGCTATTAAATTGGTTTGTAAACAACCCCAATTGGGGTGGCCCAGGTGGCACAGTGGTTAACACTGCTGCCTCACAGCTCCAGGGACCTGACCAGGGTTCAATTCTGGCTTCGGGTGACTGTGTGGAGTTTGCACTTTCTCCCCGTGTCTGCGTGGGTTTCCTCCGAGTGATCCGGTTTCCTTTCACAGTCCAAAGATGTGCTGGTTAGGTGAACAGGCCATGTTAAATTGCCCTTCGTGTGCAAAAAGGTTAGGTTGGGTTACTAGGTTATGGGGATAGGGTGGAGGTGTGGGCTTACGAGGGTGCTCTTTCCAAGGGCCAGTGCAGTATCAATGGGCTGAATGGCCTCCTTCTGCACTGTAAATTCAATGACCTTTGATTATTTATCTAAATATGGAAAGCCGGCTGCTGATGTCTGTGCCATTATCCAGGGGGTGAATGCTGGGCTGGAAAGGATGGATTTGGATGATACTGATTTCAGCTGATGAACCACCACAGATATGTAGAATGGAAGTGTAAATGTGATTGATATATTTAGGAAAAGGGCAAGTATGATTACAGATAGCGGAAGCCATCTATCAGTATACTATGATCTATATATAATGATTTATAAGCTACAATGAATTTATTTTTATATCAAAACAATTAAATATATCTTTAATACTGAAATCTTCTGTTCAGTGGTTCTGCATTAATTGACAAACTCTGCGTTGCATACAGTTTCTCAGCAGAGAGTTTACATGTTGCAGCAAGAGACAGCATCATTTCAAGAGCACGTCTTCATTAGGTATTGTAAATTTCCATGGATATTGTAGCTTCAAAGACATTGGGCAGGATTCTCCGTGCGCCCAGCCCCGTTTTCCGACGCAGCGTGCCCCCTCCGGCAGCGGGATTCTCAGTTTCTGCAGCCGGCCAATGAGGTTTCCCATTGTGTCGAGAAATCCGCAGGCGTGGGTGCACTGCCGGCGAAGCGGAGGATCCTGCCGACGGAGAATCCCACAGATTATCTGTGATTGTGGAATATTATCCCTCTTGACCTCTCTGCAACTTTGGCACAGTGGACCACACCAACTTTGTCCAATGCCTTTCCTCTGTTCACATGAGCTCAGTAGGATTTCTCTCACTTGGTTCCACACTTACACTATAGCCAGAACATCTCCAGCAATGACTTCTCTTCACCAATGTCATTACTTTAGGAGTCACCGAAAAATCGATCTTTGACCGCCCTTCCTCTCTTCATCAATATGATGTCATCCACAGATACATGGTCAGCCTCCACATGTACACTGACATGCAGCATTGGTTGGCTAGGGGCAGTGTTTGGTCAGCTAGCCATTTAACACCCTAGTGCTGAAGTCATTAAAAAGGAGAATCGAGGGAAATGTGTGGCACCAAAGTTGCCCCTCTTATACTTGGCAGGAATGGTTAAAGTTAGCCAAGTGTTGCAATTTCCTCCAGTTGAACATCAGGAAGGAGGAATCCTGTCTTCCGCACTTTCCTCAAACTTTGTACTCTTCTGCCCATCTTTCTCCCCAATGAAAATCTCTTATTGTCACAAGTAGGCTTCAAATGAAGTTACTGTGAAAAGCCCCTAGTCGCCACATTCTGGCACCTGTTCGGGGAGCTGGTATGGGAATTGAACTGCCTTGGTCTGCTTTAAAAGCCAGCTATTTAGCCCAGTGTGCTAAACCAGCCCAGTGGTTGTCGCAGGATACATCAGGGCCAGGATTCTCCGAGCCACAATCGCGCTCAGCGCAGGGGGGAGAATGGGCGTAGACCCCCGCGATCGGGTCCGACGCCGCTCCCGCGATTCTCCGGAGACCGGAGAATCTGCACCAATTGCGCGAGCGCGGTCGACGCGGTGCCGGTCGGGGGCCACTGAGGCCCCCACGGCGATTCTTCACCGACAACTGGCCGAGTTCCTGCCCGCGTGGTTCACTCATATTTCCACTCGGCGGGGGCTGTGAGTGACACCCACCAGGTGTCGGATCCCCCCTGCTAGGGGTGCAGCATGTTCTGGAGCACAAGTCTTCAGTACTATTGCCGGAATATTGTCAGGGCCCATAGCCTTTGCGGTATCCAGTCCTTTCAGCCGTTTCTTAACACCATGTGGAGTGAGTCGTATTGGCTAAAGACTGACATCTGTGATGCTGGGGACCTCTGGAGGAGACCGAGATAGATCATCCACACGGCACTTCTGGTTGAAGATTGTTGCGAATGCCTCAGCCTTGTCTTTTGCACATATGTGCTGGGCTCCTCCATCATTGAGGATGGGGATATTTGTGGAGCCTCCTTCTCCAGTGAGTTGTTTAATTGTCCACCACCAATCACGGTTGGATGTGGCAGGACTACAGAGCTTTGATCTGATGCGTTCATTGTGGAATCGCTTAGTTCTATCTATTATTTGTTGCTTATGCTGTATGGCACAAGTAGTCCTGTGTTGCAGCTTCATCAGACTGACGCTTCATTTTTCAGTATGCCTGATGTTGCTCCTGGCATGTTCTCCTGCACTCTTCATTGAACCAGAGTTGATCCCCTGGCTTAGTGGTAATGGTAGAGTAATAATCTTTATTAATGTCACAAGTGGGCTTACATTAACACTGCAATGAAGTTAGTGTGAAAATCCCCTAGTCACCACACTCTGCTGCCTGTTCGGGTACACAGAGGGAGAATTCAGAATGTTCAACTCACGTCTTTCGGGACTTGTGGGAGGAAACCGGAGCACCCGGAGGAAACCCACGCAGACACAGAGAGAACGTGCAGACTCCGCACAGGTAGTGACTTAACCTGGGATCCTGGAGCTGTGAAGTAACAGTGTTAATCACTGTGCTGCCGAGTGGGGGATATGCCGGGCCATGTGATTGCAGATTTGGTTGAATGTAATTCTGCTGCAGCTAATGGCCCACAGCACCTCATGGATGCCCAATCTTGAGTTGTTAGATCTGTTCAAAATCTATCCAATTTAGCACGGTGGTAGTGCCACACAATACAATGGTTGGTATCCTCAATGTGAAGACGGGACTTTAACTCCACAGGACTGTGCAGTAGTCACTTCTACTGATACTGTCAAGGACAGATGCATCTGCAGCAAGCAGATTGGTGAGGATGAGGTCAAGTATGTTATTCCCTCTTGGTTCACCCACCACCTGCTGCAGTCCCAGTCTAGCAGCTATGTCCTTTAGGACCCGGCAAGCTGAGTCTGTGATGGTACTACCGAGCCACTCTTGGTAATGGACATTGTAGCCCCCACCCAGAGCAGTCTGCGCCCTTGCCACGCTCGGTGCTTCCTCCAAGTGGTGTTCAACATGGCGAAGTACTGATTCACCAGCTGATGGTGGCCAGTTCGTGGTAATCAGCAGGGGGTTTCCTTGCCCATGTTTAAACTGAAGCCATGAGACTTCATGGGGTCCAGAGTCGATGTTGAGGACTCCCAGGGCAACTCCCTCCTGACTGTATACCACTGTGCTGCCCGCCACCTCTGCTGGGGCTGTCCTGCCGGTGAGACAGGACATACCCAGGAATGGTGATAGTGGTGTCTGGGAAATTGTCTGTAACGTATGATTCTGCGAATATGACAATGTCAGGTGTTGCTTAACTAGTCTGTGAGACAGCTCTCCCAACGTTGGCACAAGTCCCCAGATGTTAGTAAGGAGGACTTTGCAGGGTCGACAGGGCTGGGTCTGCCGTTGTCATTTCTAAGGCCTGGTTCGATGCCAGGTGGCCCATCCAGTTTAATTCCTTTTTTGTATTTCCGTAGCGGTTGAATACAACTGAGTGGCTTGCTAGGCTATTTCAGAGGGTCTGGAGTCTCATGTGGGCCAGACCAGGTAAGGATGCCAGATTTCCTTGCCGAAAGGACATTAGTAAACCAGATAGGTTTTTACAGCAACCGGCAATGGTTTCATGGTCATCTTTAGTCTTTTAATCCCATGGGTGGCATTTGAACCCGGGTCCCCAGATCATTATCCTGGGTCTCTGGATTACTAGTCCAGCGACAAGGCCACTGTGCCACCACCTAGGGGTGTGCGTGCTGTGGAATTCCCGATCTAAACTGCTCGACCTCATTTTTTGGTTTAGGGCACACCTTAAAACTAACTACTTTGACTCCCTCCTAATATCGCTCCCTTTACTGTGGCACTGATTTTTATCTGCTATGCCTTGGGACATTTTCTCAAAAATCATGTTATGAATACAAGTTGTTGCAACACTACTTTATCTATGTCTGTGAACCATTTTAAATGTAAATAAAGTTGTTCGGTATTTTCAGCCCTGAGAAATTGGGTCACTATTGTGAGATTTTCTACTAAGCCTGTCCTGCAAATGGGAAGCTTTGCACAATACATATCAGAAACCCAGACATACGTGCCCACTGTTTTCCAACGTATTAGAAAACCATGTACATTGCATCCCCGAATTTCTGAAATACTCTGTTCAAATCTTATTAGCAGCACAAACTTAGAAAATTGCTGAGGGCCCTACGTAAGATTGATGATGGCTACGATAAGCCAAAATGTCAGAAAGCAAATGACGCAGATTTCATTTCACAGGATCTGCATATCCCGTGAAGCTTTGTTAAAACAATTTGGATGAGAAGAAAGGTGCTTAAATGAGCCCAAACTACAATCATTAACAAGCGTGCTATCTCCCTCCACATTCTTGAATGTACTATGGACAGGGTAGAGAGATAAACTGAAACCCCCCAATTCCCCTTTGCGTTTCTTCCTGTGGTCCGTGTAATTTATTTTTACAAAAGGCTAACCTGTGTATTCCCAAAACCCTTGCTGTGCAGTCAATTCAAAAGTTATCAGCAGCATATTTCCATGGCTTTAACAAGAAGGATTATTTATTCTCACATTTTCCCAGAAAGTCTAATGCTTCATCAATTTCACATCTCACACACAAGATCACATCTCACACACAAGACAGTTACAATTAAAGAAAGTAGTGCACTTCTACGAGTGTAAAACCAAACAGAATAGTTAGTTTACTTTGAGACCAGTGTGTTATGGCACGGCAGATAAGTGCCAGGCTACCCAAATCCCAAAGGAAAACTTGGATCAGCTGCCACAATAATTTGTAATTTGTGTATTATTATCATAGAATTTACAGTGCAGAAGGAGGCCATTCAGCCCATCGGGTCTGCACCGGCTCTTGGAAAGAGCACCCTACCCAAGGTCAACACCTCCACCCTATCCCCATAACCCAGTAACCCCACCCAACACTAAGGGCAATTTTGGACACTAAGGGCAATTTATCATGGCCAATCCACCTAACCTGCACATCTTTGGACTGTGGGAGGAAACCTGAGCACCTGGAGGAAACCCACGCACACACGGGGAGGATGTGCAGACTCCGCACAGACAGTGACCCAAGCCGGAATTGAACCTGGGACCCTGGAGCTGTGAAGCAATTGTGCTATCCACAAGGCTACCGTGCTGCCCGAAGTCATTGGAAGTCAAAGGAAGTAACTCTCAGACCAATTGTGATAATTTTATATATTAAAGTTAAACATTTATTAAAATTGAGAAAAAAGCACTTGTAACACAAGATTACGTTTGCACAGTTAACAATTCTACCAATATTTCTTTAAAGATTTTGGCTTCAGGGAAACTCAAGAGCTAAACCCATTTTTGATGAAAAAGTCCTCATAAGAATTTTTTAATCTATCGGAAATTCCAGTAACATTACTGATGCCTTGCTGCTCTGTGGGAAAATCTCACACTATCCCTCTTCTCTGAAGGTGGCAGGCTGGTGTTCACAGTTGTTGCTTCAACATACTGCCTTGTTCAAGATCTCCCAGCCACAGCAATAGCATCCTCCAGTCTCACTTTAAACATGTCTTATTTCTCCTTTGGTTTTCCGATCTATTGTTGCTACAATCGTTTAGAAGTTCCTCTTCCTAGAAATGATCAACCTTTTTTTTCTACTTTAGAGATACTATATTTATAATGTAAACTTATGATTTGCCTCATCCATTTATGATCTCCCAATTGTATATGTTGCTTTTGAAATACAATGGTTAGCTTCAAGTCACTTACTTCATCTTAATGCAAATTTCCATTCATGCTGCTTCCCTGACAATATCCTCTTCAAACTACTTGCCTACACACCTCCTTTGTTGATGTTTTGACCTTTGTAGTCTACTGTCTCCAATTCAATTAAACCAATCACATCCACACACGGGTGTTTCCTAGTATATGACCATGATATTGCAAAAATAAAATTAAGACTCTAATTTTCTTCACAATTAAAGGAGGGAACTTTTCCCACTCTGGAATTGTAGTTCGGGTAAGTTCAGATAGGGTCAGATCCAAATTAATGCTAGACTCCTTCAAAGGGAAGATTGTTCGGCAAGTCATATAGAAAGGCATCTGTGGCTGGTGTGACTAGTGATCCAATGTCTTTACAGGTGAAGCCAGAACCTTTCCGGAACCGGCTGGAGGAGTCTTTTTCAAATCTTTGAAGTTTTTGAAATGCAACGTGACCTAGCCTTTGCCTGCAGCTGTTGATGTTAGTCTGCAAACATCCCACATCAGGGGCGGGATTCTCCCCTACCCGGCGGGATGGAGTGGCGTGAACCACTCTGGCGTCGGGCCGCACCTTTAGGGACCAAGCCCTCACCTTTAGGGACTAGGCCCGCGCCGGAGTGGTTGCCGTCCCGCCGGCTGGCGGAAGTCCGCGCATGCGTGGGAGCATCAGCGGCTGCTGATGCCATCCCCGCACATGCGCATGGGGGGGGGGGGGTCACCTACGCGTCAGCCATCGCGGAGACCTACACGGCCGACGCGTAGTAAAAAAGTCCCCCCACGGCACAGGTCCGCCCGTGGATTGGTGGGCCCCGATCACGGGCCAGGCCACCGTGGGGGCACCCCCCGGGGCCAGATTGCCCCGCGCACCCCCCCCCAGGACCCCAAAGCTCGCTCGCGCCGCCTGGTCCTGCCAGTAAGGGAGGTGGTTTAATTCACGCCGGCGGGACCGGCATTACAGAAGTTACAGAAGATTATCGAACCATCATGTCAGCCACCTTAACAGTCCATCAGAGTTCATTTTAAAAGGAACACTGTTTTTAACTATTACCTTCATCCCTGTACTGACATGACACATGTAGAATCTTATTTTTAGGTGTAGACACATGACCACATCAAACATTTTCCATGACCAACATAACAATTTGAATAATTATGATGTCGGACAAATGTTTGTCGGATCAAAATTATTTTCTGTTTCAATTCTGACTATTTCAATTTATAACATTTTTTTTAGCTGTAAAAATGGCTCCGCATCAACAATTCTCATCCCCTTCCTGTACCCCTTTCCCCCAACCACTGGTTTCTGTTGTGGCGGGGGGGGGGGGGGGGGGGGGGGGGAGTTGGTGAGCAATGTTGCGAAGAGGATGGGAACATTTTGGCATTGTCGGGGAGAGTTGAGCATTGCCATGGAGTGCAATTTGGAGGTGATCATTGACAGAGGATGGTAAACACTGTTCAAGTGTGCGGGGCAAGGTGGTGAGCATTAAAGCGAAGGGAGGGATGAACACTGTTTGCATGTACAGGGGGAGTTGATAGTGAGCATTGTTGGAGGGTGAGTGCATTGGCCATAATGCTGGGGTGTGAGTATTGCTGTGGTTGTGCGGGTGGGGCAGTATCAGGAGATCTGGGTTTTGGGAGGGTGGTCCATTTAAAAAACGTGCAATTCAGTGAACCTCAAGGGGTGACAGACCTCAAGGGCGTTTCTTCAATTGATAAGAAGGCCAAAGCTTTGCTAGAATTGTGCTTCAACACAAGGGGCAAAATTCTCCCCCAACGGCGCGATGTCCGCCGACTGGCGCCACAGACGGCGCCAATCAGACGGGCATCGCGCCGGCCCAAAGGTGCGGAATGCTCCGCACCTTTAGCGGCCTAGCCCCAACATTGAGGGGCTAGGCCGACGCCGGAGGGATTTCCGCCCCGCCAGCTGGCGGAAATGGCGTTTGTTGCCCCGCCAGCTGGCGCGGAAATGCGGCGCATGCGCGGGAGCGTCAGCGGCCGCTGTCAGTTTCCCGCGCATGCGCAGTGGGGAGTCTCTTCCGCCTCCGCCATGGTGGAGGCCGTAGCGGAGGCGGAAGGGAAAGAGTGCCCCCACGGTACAGGCCCGCCCGCGGATCGGTGGGCCCCGATCGCGGGCCAGGCCACCGTGGGGGCACCCCCCGGGGTCAGGTCGCCCCGCGCCCCCCCCCAGGACCCCAAGCCCGCCCACGCCGCCTGGTCCCGCCGGTAAATACCAGGTTTGATTTACGCCGGCGGGACAGGCAATTTCTGGGCGGGACTTCGGCCCATCCAGGCCGGAGAATCCAGCGAGGGGTCCCGCCAACCGGCGCGCCCAATTCCCGCCCCCGCCCAATCTCCGGTACCGGAGACTTTGGCGGGGGCGGGATTCACGGCGGCCAACGGCCATTCTCCGACCCGGCGGGGGGTCGGAGAATGACGCCCAAGGACTCCCGATTCACCTCGTCACTGGATCAGGAATGTCTAAAAGCTAGAGGGTAAAAGACAAGGACACAATTTTAAATTAGGCCAGTTACATGTGATCTCAGTCCTCTGCTGTCCTGAAAATCTGGAGCATAAATTCCAAGTTGCACTGAAAAATATATTTTCTTTAACTTTTGTTTTCATATGGTCTTTTTAGACACCACTGCTAGATCAGGAGGGTCCATCTACTGGAACGATGGCAACGTTTGAATTGATGAGCTCTAAAGATTTAGCCCACCAGATGACGATTTATGACTGGGAATTATTCAATTGTGTATATGAGGTACAGTAAAAGATTTTGTATCACTATCCATACGCACACAATTTTAAAACTTAGAATTACACTTCAAATTTGCACATTCATTACTCTGTAGTTGATCAATTTTAAAATCAGAAACAATAGCAAATTTTACTCACCCTGTGCAATTAGTCATAGAGTTTTACAGCACAGAAAGAGGCTCTTTGGCCCATCGTGTTTGTGCCGGCCATTAAGCACCTATCTATTCCTACATTGAAGTTCCGCACACATGAGTGCGGCCTCAACCGGGACCTGGGATTCATGTCGCATTACATTCATCCCCCACCATCTGGCCTGCGAAATCCTACCAACTGTCCTGGCTTGACACAATTCACACCTCTTTAACCTGGGGTTACCCCATCTCTGGATCTGTAAAGATTTAATCACCTGCTAATGCTCGCATTCCAAGCATTTCTGGCATCTTTGAATCTGTCAATATATATGTTTCTGGAACATACCTCTTCATTCACCTGAGGAAGGAGCAGCGCTCCGAAAGCTAGTGACATCGAAACAAACCTATTGGACTTTAGCCTGGTGTTGTAAGACTTCTTACTGTGCTCACCCCAGTCAAACATACATTGAAAGAGGCATACATTTATTTTCATTCTATTGAATCTTTGAAATATCAACGCATTTTGCCCCATTTCCCCATAGAATCATAGAATTTACAGGGCATGAGTCTGCAGAGGTTTGCACCGGCCCTTGGAAAGAGCACCCTACTTAAAGCCCATACCTCCACCCCATCCCCGTAACCCCACCTAAGCTTTTGGACACTATGGGGCAAAACCTAATTTAGCATAAACCAACCTAACCTGCATGTATTGGGACTGTGGGAGGCTACCTAGATACGTAAATACATAGAAGATAGGAACAGGAGGAGGCCTTTTGGCCCTTCGAGCCTGCTCCACCATTTATCACGATCATGGCTGATCATCCAAGTCAATAGCCTAATCCTGCTTTCGCCCTATAATCTTTGATCCCATTCACCCTAAGTGCAATATCTGGCTGCCTCTTGAATATATTCAATGTTTTAGCATCAATTACTTCCTGTAATGAATTCCACAGGCTCGTCACTCTTTGGGTGAAGAAATGTCTCCTCATCTCTGTCTGAAATGGTTTACCCTGAATCCTCAGACTGTGACCCCTGGTTCTGGACACACCCACCATCAGGAACATCTTCCCTGCATCTACCCTGTCTAGTCCTGTTAGAATTTGTGTAAGCCTCTATGAGATCCCCTCTCATTCTTCTGAACACCAGCGAGAACAATCCTAAACTAGTCAATCTCTCCTCATATGACAGTCCTGCCATCCCTGTAACCAGTCTGGTAAACCTTTGCTGCACTCCCTCGAGAGCAAGAACAAACTTCCTCAGAAAAGGAGACCAAATCTGCACACAATGAAAATCACTTATTGTCACGAGTAAGCTTCAATGAAGTTACTGTGAAAAGCCACTAGTCGCCACATTCCAGCGCCTGTTCAGGGAGGCTGGTACGGGAATTGAACCATGCTGCTGGCCTGCCTTGGTCTGCTTTAAAAGCCAGCGATTTAGCCCAGTGAGCTAAACCAGCCCCTATAACCAGCCCACACAATATTCTAGGTGTGGCCTCACCAAGGCCCTATACAAGGAGGGTCTGGTTTAGCACAGTGGGCTAAACAGCTGGCTTGTAAAGCAGACCAAGGCAAGCAGCTTCGGTTCAATTCCTGTACAGCCTCTCCGAACAGGCGCCGGAATGTGGCGACTAGGGGCGTTTCACAGTAACTTCATTTGAAGCCTACTTGTAACAATAAGCGATTTTCATTTCAATTGCAACAACACATCTCTGCTCCTGTACTCTTAACCTCTTGCAATGAAAGCCAACATACCATTAGCCTTCTTTACCGCCTGCTGCACCCGCATGCTTACCTTCAGGGATTGGTGCACAAGGACACCCAGGTCCCGCTGCAGCAGTTTACAACCGTTCAGGTAGTAATCTGCCTTCCTGTTTTTGCTTCCAAAGCAAATAACCTTGCACTTATCGAAGTTACACTGCATCTGCCATTGATTTGCCCACTCGCCCAACCTGTCCAGATCATGCTGTAGCATCATCGTCACAGTTCACCCTCCCACCCAACTTGGTATCATCTGCAAACTTTGAGATGTTACATTTTGTTCCCTCATCCAAATCATTAATATATATTGTGAATAACTGGGGTCCCAGCACCGATCCCTGTGGTACCCCACTAGTTACTGCCTGCCAATTTGAAAAGGACCCATTAATTCCTACTCTTTGTTTTCTCTCTGCTAACCAGTTTTCTCTTCACCTCAGTACACTTTGTTAATCTTGCACAATAATCTCTTATGTGGGACTTATGCACCCCGCCGACACGGGGAGAAAGTTCAAACTCCACACAGTCACCCGAGGCTAGAATTGAACCCAGGACCCTGGAGCAGTGAGGCAGAAGTGCTAACCACTGCGCCACCTTGTGCTGTGCCCTTTCACACAGTTTCTTTATAACTATTTAACTGCTTCCTTTTTAGAAGCTGTTATGGATTCTGTTTCTATCAGGGTATCTATAATGGCCTTCTCTACTAATCTCCTGCATCAACAATGTTCTCTTGATTCCCTTCGTTCTTTAGTATGAAGAAAGACTTGAAATCTTCAATTTATATCCCATTTATATGCAACTGATCAGCAAGTACAGAGTTTCCCCCATGTATTTAATTAAGCCCCTCATAAATGTTAACTTTTTCTGTTTCCGTAATAAGGGCCTCAGTTTCCTTAATGTGTCCTCTCCATGCCCAAATGAAGTAGCTCAGCCCTCATATGATCTTAGTTACCCTCTTCTATATCCTCTACACTGCTTTGACATCCTTCCTGAAGTAGAGGACCCATATTGGCATATATGTTTTAATTGGGCCAAAACCATTATTTGCAATGGATTTAGCATTATCTGTTTTGACTTCTGAAACAAAGAACTTGCATTTTTTATCGCCATTCACAACTCCAGAACATCACAAAATGCTTTACAACAAATTAAGTGTTTTTGAAGCGTTGTCACTGTTGTAATGTTGGAAATATGCATCAAATTTGTGCACTGCAAGCTCCCACAGGAATATGATTATGACCAGATCATCTGTTTTTATGCATTGATTGTGGGATATACATTAGTCACAACACAAGAACCACCTTTTGAAGTAATGTAAAGGGATCTTTTACACTGACTGAGACGGCAGACCAGGACCGGGATTCTCCGATCCCGCGCGGAGCCGGAGAATCGGCAGGGGGGCGTGATAATCGCGCCACGCCGGGCCGAGTCCCACCGGCATGGGTTACATATGGTCCCACCCGGCGGGACCTCGGAGTTCTGGCTGCGGGGGCCGACCTGGTGGGGGGGCGGGGGATCCGACTCGGGGGGGGGCGGGGGGGCTTCCACGGTGGCCTGGCCCGCGATCGGGGCCTACCGATCGGCGGGCGGGTGAATTTCGTGGGGAGGGGGTGCCTATGTTCCTCTGCGCCGGTCCCCTGTAGGGCTCCGCCATATTGCCCGGGGCCCGGCGCGCATGCGCGGACCCGTGTCGGCCATGGCACGCCGGCTTTCAAACGCTGGAACAGCAGACACCACTCCGGTGCCGCCTGGGAAGGGCAGCATGGTGGCGCGATGGGTTAGCCCTGCTGCCTCACGGTGCCGAGGTTCCAGGTTCGATCCCGGCTCTGGGTCACTGTCCGTGTGGAGTTTGCACATTCTCCCCGTGTGTGTTAAATCCTGAGATTCCAGATCCTACTTTGACAGTTTATCAAGCAAACTCCACATTTTGAATAATTGATTTGATTCAAGTCTCTGGGTGGGATTTACCGACCGCCCCAACATGTGGTTTTGGGCAGCCTGCCAGCAGGATCTACCGGTCCCGCCATTGTCAATGGGATTTCCCGCCACAGGGTAAATCCACTCCGCTGTGTTCCCCAGCTCCCTTCAACCTTTCACCATTTTGTACATTTCTTTTCTCTGCTTCCTCCGAAACGATATCACCTTTCATTTCTCTGCATTAAATTTTAGATATAATTGTTTACATCCCTCCAGATAACAATATACCCAGCTGCCAAAACTCGCCACTTTACAGCCATTAGCCAGCTTCCTATCCATGTTGCCGTAGTCCTATAATACTGTATGCTTTGCTTGATCAATAAACCCATTATGTGGCACCTTCTCAAAAACTTCCAAGTGAGTATTAATTTGCATTCCATGTTAATGGTCTTGTATCTGTTTGTTTTATGCTGGTTTACATGTTCTAATGAGATGTTGGCGTAAGTTGTCATCAGCATTGAAACCAAATTTTCAGCTTAAATGGGATCAAATAAATTAAATTTCAGTTGTAGTTTGATTTATTTTTATCCATATTAAACTAGAGTTGTCACTGTTTAAATGCTTCTGCCGTGTGAAATCAGTTTGGTGTGACAGTTGGTGACATTTTGTTCCTGCTGTCTTCAATTCACTGCTACAGAATTCATGCAGTGTTTAATCCTGTAGGTATGGAAGCATGGATGTAAGATGATATCTTTTTGAACTTTTCTTGGAACTTGCGGAGAAACAAAAATGCAACCACTTACTTAATGCTAAATTACGGAAAGCAACTCAGCCATACAAAGCTAGAAAAGAAATATCGGCTGCATAGCAAAACAGATGACCTTAAACAGCTAAGAAATGTTATACAATACAAAGGAATAGTGTGTCATGTCAAAATGGGTGTATGTTTCAAACAGAAATTCTTGATACATTGCCAGGGACATGAATGCAAATGCTTTCTGTTTCTATTTTTGGATGTTCTTTCCTATTAAAATGGAGAAAGTTTCCTTTAAAGTGCATATAGCCGTGCATCAAATACGCAGGAATCATGTGTCAAGGTTCCTCTGTTTTACTTAAATCTGTTACTTTTTTCATATTGCAACTATTCTTTCAAATGTACAAGAAGTATTTCTACCCAGTTTTCCAGGTTCACCGACACTACCTCTAGCTAACTTGGCTGGTACACAATCCGTTTCATCTGCTAGATTTCAGATAGCAGAATATGACTCTTACCAGATTATAGTTTAGGCTATAAACTACAGAACCAGTTTATTACAAGTAATGATAAGAGATAACGGAGGGCAGCGAGATTGGACAGAATCTTCCCAGAATTGCATAAGTGTGTTGGCTCAGGCAAGAAAACTGGTGTGAAGCTCATAGGCTTTACTGCAGGCCTTTATTGCCATACTGAAGAACACTTGTTTTAAAAGGGAAAGTGAGATTCATGCCGTCAGGTGTATGGAATGGGTCTAAAGACAAGGCAAGGCCAGGAATACTGAGAAAAAGGGTGTCCTGAACTTGAGGCACCCCCCACCCCCGCCAAGTATTGGGGAACCCCGCACCCTCAACCATCACACCACCACAATGACAACATTGGGGCACTTCCTATTCCCCCAAAGCATCGGGACCCCCCCCCCCCCCAAAAGACACAAACTCTGGAGCACCCCCCCTCCCTCACAGGCATCGGGGCTCTTCCATCTTCTCCACCACACCACACATAAGGGGAATCGCCCCCCAGTGGGGCTCCCCAGAGAGCCCACCTCTGGCAGTGCCAGGGCATTGCCCAGCCATGTCCCTCACCACCCAGGGTCTATACTTACCTCCGAACCCTCGGCGTGGTCATCAGGGCCGGTTTTTGTTTTTGAAAACCAGTAGTGACTAATGTCGGTGTGAGGTTATGTCGACTAGATGGGTGGATAAGGCGTGGGTGGACGTTACGGTGTCAAGGCAGTAAGTACATGTAATATATGGAGAATTATGGAAATCCGGTTCATGCCCCCTCTAGGAGTGAACCTGATCACATCACTGGGTCGGGGGGGGCAGGGAAGATCTCAAACTGAGATCTCATCGGCACAAATCCCGTTTTTGGATGCTCGTGAGATATAGCAGCCATTACGGGATTTGCGCCTGTAATCAACTAACTCGCAGTCGTTATTTGTATTGAAATTTTAATACTTCCTCCTCATACCTAAAATGGACAAAGAAATGCTTGCTGTAATGGTGATGCTAGTTCTGGGTTGCCCCTGTTGTGACTCTTCTATTTATGGGATTTATTGACCCAGCGCGCTCCAAGAAGCCACTTCCACACTGACTGAAGTTATAACTGCTAATTTGAGTGAGATTAAACAACATTTACATTGATTTGAGCATGGAGCTGTTAATCCCTCTTCACTGAGGCCAATCTATGGAATGTCTTATTTCTAAGGTAACTGGGTTAATGACCAGTACAAAGGGCATGTAGACGTATCTTTCATATTTGCATAAGTAATCCAGCTTCCACAGGAGTTCTAACACAGGAGACATTTGCTGGCCATGGTCTCATACTTGCTGGTTAAGTTGACTGGCTCAACTCCTATGGAATCAAATTAACCTATCTGGAACACATGGGAAACATATGAAACATTTACCTCTGCAGTTGGCCAATAACTTTGCTTTGGTTATTTTCTGACAAAGCAAACAATGATTTTGCAGTGTGTTTAATTTTGAGTGACAGCCGTCCTCCATCCTTGTTTTCCTGACTAGAATTCCAGTTTCTGAGTATCCTTGTGATGTCTCAATATTCAGCCAGACTGTTAGTCGCATTATGACAAATTTAAGGTGACTGACCACTTCTCATAGATACCTGGATAGGAATATATTCTTGTGAGTCAAAATTTGATAACTCCGTATTTTCACATCTGTATCTGTTAATTCAGAGCTTGATGCTGCCCCGCCCACCGCTCCCACAACCTGCTTAGTTTGTCAAATGTATTTATATCGGCTGGTTAGGTAATAGCTTTAAATACATGAAAAGTATGATACTCTTATGTTTATTTTAGTCTTTCGATTTTCCACACTTTCTCCCCAGTGTTCACCTCTGCTGCTGTGCATAAGAGACAATACGTTATTTATGTGTGAGACTTCACCTCTAGGGACATCTACCCATTTTGCTGTTCAGCATCACTTGCTATTATTTGCCTCACCAAATATCCCCACATGCACTTCCAGCAGGGGCCATTGGATTGTGATCAAGAGCTGGAACTCGAGGCAGCTTGAACTGACTCCTCTTTTCCTTAAACCAATTATAATCCCTTCTGTACAGGTTCAACTAACCCCAGTACATCTGGGCATTTAATTTGAAACCTTTTTGCTCCCGCTGTGACATCCTCACCAACACTATCCAAAGCTTTGAATAAGTTCACTAAGCAATTGAGAGCCACCTTCCAAAATAATTTGTAAGCTTTATCATGTTTCTTTTTCTCCAGTTGATTTGATCTTCTGAGTGGAGAGGTCAGGTGAAAAACTCTGCATGGTTTATTGCCTGTGCAAATCTGGTCCTGTACCCAGCCATTAGCAGGTAGATGTGAACTTGCTCTTTGGTTTATGCTGGTTCACTTTGACGGAAATACTTTGGGGCATGCTCTGCACTTTTGCTTATGGCACAGTTAACCGAGCACATTATGCTGTTGCGACATGGTACAGCCAGTAGGCTTCAGGTTAAAAATGCAATATCCACCTATGAGTATTATTAATACGTTTTCCAAATTATCTTTCTCCCCAAGCTGGAATTGATTTATTATACATTTGGAAGACATCATTTCAAGAAAACCACTGCCAACTTGGATCTGTTTCTGCGAAGATTCAATGAAATACAGTTCTGGGTTGTCACAGAAATCTGCCTTTGTTCTCAGCTCAGTAAACGGGTACAGCTTCTGAAGAAGTTTGTCAAGATTGCAGCTCAGTAAGTATGGAAAACGTTTATGGAAAATACAATTGCTATTTAATGATCAATGACTGTATTAACCTGTTATAAGAAAGGTATAAAATATTCTGTTTTCAAGCAGGGCAGTTTTCTTCTTTACTTTTAGGCAGGAATGTCTGGATTTGTGTGCTTTTGTCTAGTTTTATTTTTTTTCTTTGGTAGTTTTCTGTTTCTTCAGTATTGTACAGTTAAAATACCAAGTACGAGCTGATGCAACAGCTGACAAAGCTTCACAAGCAAGGTGCCAGTGCAGACTAAAAAAATTAAGAAATGTAAGCAGGGAGAGAGAAAAAAGCATAATTTAAGAACCTTGTTGATCAGGAAAATGCCTTTGGATATGCATGGAAACTAATACAAAAACTGGGTTATTGCCTGATTTTACAGGATTACCTTTTATGTGCAAGACGGCTAGGTAAGTGGACACATATAGGGATAATAATAATCTTTATTGTTGTCACAAGTAGGCTTACATTAACATTGCAATGAAGTTACTGTGAAAAGCCCCTAGTCGCCACACTCCACGCCTATTCGGGTACACAGAGGGAGAATTCAGTATGTATAATTCACCTAACAAGAACGTTTTTCGGGACTTGTAGGAGGAAACCGGAGAACCCAGAGGAAACCCACGCAGACACGGGGGGAATGTGCAGACTCCACACAGACAGTGACCAAGCGGGAATCGAACCTGGGACCCGGCGCTGTGAAACAACAGTGCAAACCACTGTGCTATCGGATAAAGTTATTGGTTGCCTTTACAAAAGTTACTCATGTTTGTTGTGCATATTTTCTACTCAGCAAAGTATGGACGATCAAGTGCTGGAATGATGCATCATTCCAAGTCCCTGTTTTATGGCTGCACAGTGGAAATGATACAAAATGAATCCATAGCAAGGAGGGTATTTATGCTTGACATTTGATAGCATTCCCTTCATAAAATACTATACCTGAAGGAGGCATAAACAAAAGGACTTCAGGCTGTGGTTGTCCGTTACTCCACTGGCGAAGCCAGTCTAATGGTGCAAATCAACTTTAACAGTTATTACAGCAGATGGCAAAGTTTGCTGTCTTTTGGTATGGAATCTGTGTTCTTTTGCATGGTCATTGTCGTAGTGCTGCACCTCTACTTGTATTGGTGGGAGGGATCATCTGTTTTCAGTTATGCAGGGCCCTGGTCAGGCCGCAAGGGTGATTTTATGGCCACACTGTGCGCGGCGTACCTCCCACTATTCCTGACACCCGATGCAATCTGGTTCCCACCTTGCTGGGCACGAGCCAGATTCACATATTTAAATGAGTCTTTAAAACTCAGTTAAATATGCTCAGCCCATTCAAAGCCAATTCTCCACTCCCACTGGCACAGCCTGAATCTCTCATGAGCCAGTACTGGTCTCCATGAACAGGGACCAAACATGATGAGCACTTTATCTTTCAGACCTTGTATAGTAAAGTTTGCTTTTGATTGTTCATAAGGGCGTCCCGGTGGCACAGTGATTAGCATTGCTGAGGCCATTGGAGCCCCCAGGCGGTGAGGGAGGGCACAGCCCTGTGGTGGTTCCAGGATGGTGGTGCCAGGCTGACACTGCCAGTGTGCTGGGGCAGTGCCAAGTGATGGGGATTGTTGGGACTCTTATTTTTTTCTCTTCTAATAAGAATCAGCAGCCCAGTTGATAGAGGTTCAAAAAAATGACTTTATTAGTCACTTCACTGGTATACATTTAAATAAGAACTGCAGAATTGAACAAAACGTAGCCCATGGGCGAGTACAAACTGAATAAAACTTCAAGCACATGGCAAAAGCATAAGCACAAACGAAATCACTAAACACAAACAAAATGGATGAATGTTTCAAGGATTCAGGAACAAAGAACCTCGAACACGAGGTCCTATTTTTAAGGGAATTCTTATCTCTGGTTTAATCCCTCATTTGCGTTCATTGGCTTCTAATTTTTAACTGAGACCTCTGTGTTTGTTCAAATGAATGTCTGTTATTTAGAGGATAACTTGTTAATCAAACATTGGGCATTACTTGAGATTGACTGGTGCCTATCAAAACTAGCTTAGCGTTTGCATGCTCAATCTTAGGAAAAATACTGGATATGTTTCTCGCGCTTTGCCATGTTTCATAGCTTGGCGGAGACCTAACTAACATTGATTAGTTGCTTAGACGGGGTACTCTATTCTCAGTATTGAATATTATGGAATAAAATGGTTAATTTGTTATATGAGAAAATCACTCGGTTCCCACAGTCAAGACACTTTTAATATTTTGGTTATTAGTTATATGCATTCAACTAGCCCCTATATGAATAATACTAAACTCTATCAGGGCCTGAGAGAGGAGACTTGAAGAGGGGTCGGCACTACTTCCATCAATTTGGTAAACTCCTGATGCCTACAAGTGTGGGGTGGTCTCTGTCAATGAGTAGTGGAGTGTTGGGGACTCTAGGGTTGTCTGGAGAATGGGGTGCCCTTTGACTGCCAGCCAATCCGAGGCTGTCAGCTCATGCACTGGGCAGCACCATGGAGGAGATTGTGGCTACTGTTGGAACAATGTGGAAAAAGGTAAATGCTGCTGTGGGGTGTGGATCATGGGAAGAGGGGAGCCGTTGAGGCTGGGAGCAAGGGTAGAGGGGTGACTATCAGAAGTAACCCTCTGCCCCATGTCCATGCAGTTGATCATGAATAGTGTTACAAAAGTCAGCTTGCATTCTTGTTGAGAATGGATGTCAGGAACTTCAAACCCTGGCAGACCTTGAGTTTCTGTGCATGCACAGATCTGGAGCAGACAACATATGCACAGTTCAATATTTTTTCTCAGCAGTTCATTAAAGGAAAACAATGTGAAATCCCAGGTTATGTGACCATTGGGTGTGCCATTGTAAACATGTGTCCAAGGCGGGTTACAGGTCTGAATGATAGACGGGACAGAGAGCGGTTCCAAAAGGAAGTTGGAGGTAGGGGACCGAAGGGACATGGTTAGGTTAAGGAGAAAAAGAAGTTACAGAAATAGATTCTGAGCAGGAAACAGTCTGTGTGTGGCAGGCGTTAAATGAAAAGATCTCAGGAGAAGACCTGATGAAGATTGAAAAAGGTGGCTGAAGATTGGTGACTCCATGCTGCAGGCTGAAGTTAGCCCTTTAGAAATGTTCTGCATGGCGCAGCCAAAGAGCTGATGTTGTGAGTTGGTGCTTAAGTGCATACTTGGGAATCTCGGGAGATGAGATTGAAACCTCAGTGGTGGCCAACCATGTTGGACTGATCCATGTTGGACTGATTTTTAGAGAGAATTCCCAGGTTAGATATTTGAAGGTGAAGACTGGAATTCCTCCTGAGGAAGGCTACGGTTTCAGTGAGATTAGTTGACTCACTATGTAACTGACATCGGTGTGGGTTGTTGAGGAATCTGTGGACTCCGTCTTGGTCACATCTGCCATTTATTTTGCAGTGTGGTGTGTTCAACTACAGTTTTCATATGTACCTGGAATTTACCCTCAATATCTTTCAGACCTTGTGTAGTAAAGTTTGTTTTTGGTTGTTCAAATGGGTGACACAATAGATAGCATTGCATGCTATACACCTCCTCCAACAGACAGGTAAGTGCAGTGAAATCACACGCTTGAATGATTGGAATGCACTTAGTGCTTGGAATGCACTTACATCTCTTTGAGATGGTCAATGTTTAAAAACATTGGGGTTTCACCACTTAAGCCACTGAAGCGTGAAGGGATATGAATGGCTCAAAGCTGCAGGTGGGTTTGTACCACCTGGCAATCACAGACCACTACTTGAAAGCTATGCATTGCTTACAGCTAATGGATCTGTGGGAACCAGGCGCAGGCACAGCTGCTCTCCTTCAAGAAAAGGACACAGGGAGCTGCAAGGTAAGTATTACAGCTATAATGCTTCCCAATGCCCCTGTCTGGATTGCTCTCTAGATTCCTGACAGGTGTCCCTTTTATGGGGGGGCGGTGAGATGACCTGTGGAGGGGGTTCCTTTAGGCAGGATGTGCATGCGGGGGGTCCCCCTATTACAGTTGTCCTCGGGTAGTCCCCCTATTACAGGGATCCCGCGGTGGGGCGCAGTAAGTCAGGTCACCCCATACCTGGGGGAGGGGGGCACCCAGGCAATCCCGGTGTGGGGGCTGCTGGGTGGTGGGGTGGGGGTCCGATTTGTGGTGGGGCAGGATGGCAGGCCATGGGACCTCACTGTCGGGCCGCCTGCTCAAGATGGCGGCCTGTTAGTAGGTTCTCTGCGAATCCCTCGTATTCCATGCCATGCATAAATTTGCATAGTGTGGAACACTGAATTGTAACCCACTTTACGACTGCAAGGGGATTGTAAAACTGGTGCAATTCAGATCCGGCGGGAGAACATAGGGCTTACTCTCCGATTTTCAGGCTGTGTCCGGAGGATCTGAGGCATTTAACGTGGGAAACATCGGCGCCGCCCTAGCATCAATCCTCCGACCAGTGAGGGGCTAGCAGTCGTGCCACGTAAAACGCCTGGTCTCCACAAAATAAGTGGCCGGAGAATTGGCGGGTCTGTTGCTGCACATGCACACGGCGCCAACATGCAACGGTCGTGCCGTATAATATGGCGCCGGCCGTGCACTGGCCCGACCTGCGAGATTGTGTCCCCCTGGACTCCCCCAGACCACCACCATCAGCCCTCACCGACGCGCCTCCAGCCAGCAGCACGGTTCCCGCCCGACTGTGGCGGCGCTGGACACAGTCCGCAGCCGCCACGCCGTGTTCCCGACCGCTGAGACCATGAGTGAATCGCGCAGTCAGGAACTAGGCCCATTGGGGGCGGAGAATCGGGGGATTGGGCTTCAGGTGACGTCCTGAAGCTGTCCCAACGGCGTGCGGCGCGCGCCACGATGAAGCCATTTTGGAGGGGCGGAACTTACGAAAACAAGCACCGCCCCCAATTCCATTGTAAACAGTGATTCTCCACCGATGGCCGATTACAAAATCAGTGCCGGGGAATGGAGAGTCCCGCCCGATATTTCCAAAATTATGTCTCAATATTTTAAAAATTATTTTGACAAAACATTTTTAAAAAAAATGTTTTTATTAAGGTATTTGAAAATGTTTATAATAATAACATTAACAATGACATAAACATGGTATAAAAACATTTCCCCCCCCCCCCCCGCCCATCCCAACCATAAACCAACAATCCGGCCCTCTTCTCCCCCCCTTGGAATACTGCTTCAACTGACATTTTAGTTTTCCCCGAGAAAGTCGACAAACGGCTGCCACCTCCGGGTGTACCTGACCATTGACCCTCTTAAGGCGAACTTTATCTTCTCGAGACTAAGAAAACCACCGGACTTGTGGAGTATCGGGCCAGCGAGAATGGAAGAGGTGCCATTATCAGTGCTCCCAAACTGGTGTCTTTACATGACGCCGCCTCCATCCGCTCCCACACCAACCCCTCCCCCACTACTCACTTCCTAAACATGGCTATATTAGCCGCCCAGTAGTAATTCCAGAAGTTCGGCAGCGCCAACCCACCCTCCCTCCGACTGCGCTCCAGCAACACTTTCCTCACTCGCGGGGTTTTACTCGCCCACACAAAGCCCGAAATAACCTTATTCACCCGCTTGAAAAAGGCCTTTGGAATGAAAATGGGGAAGCACTGAAAGACAAACAGGAGGACCGTCATTTTCACGGTCTGTACCCTCCCCGCCAGTGATAGCAGGAGCATGTCCCAACTCTTAAAGTCCCCTTCCATTTGTTCCACCAGCTGGGATAGGTTTAACTTGTGCAGTGCCTCCCATTCCTGGGCCACCTGGATTCCCAGATACCGAAACTCTTCCCTACCATTCTAAGCGGCAGCTCTCCCAGTCTCTTCTGTCCTCTTGTCAGGATCGCGAACATCTTGCATTTCCCCATGTTCAATTAAGACCCCGAAAAATTGCCAAATTCCCCCAAGATTCGCATTACTTCCCCCATCCCGTCCAACAGGTCTGAAATATACAAGAGCAGGTTATCTGCGCAAAGCAAGACCCGGTGCTCTACACCCCCACCCCCCCCCCCCCCCGAACTAGCCCTTTCCAGTTCCTAGAGGCTCTTAACGCCATGGCCAATAGCTCTATGGCCAGAGCAAACAGTAACGGGGAGAGGGAGCACCCTTGCCTCGTCCCTCGGTGTAGTTTAAAATACCCCGACCTCAGCCGATTCGTACGCACACTCGCTATTGGCGCCTGATAGAGCAACCGCACCCAGTCAATAAAGCCCTCACCAAACCCAAACCTTCCCAGTGCCCCCCACAGGTAATTCCACTCCACCCGATCAAAAGCCTTCTCCGCATCCATCGATACCACCACCTCCACCTCCTCTCCTTCTGCGGGCACCATAATAACATTCAAAAGCCTTCGAACTTTGGCCTTGAGTTGCCTGCCCTTAACAAATCCCGTCTGGTCTTCCCCAATCACCCCTGGGACACAGTTCTCTATCCTTGTGGCCAGTATCTTAGCCAGCAGTTTGGCATCCACATTCAGTAGAGAAATTGGCCTGTATGACCTGCATTGCTCCGGATCCTTCCGGAGGACTCCCTTCTCTCTTGCTTCATTAAGTGTCCTCACCAGCAGTGAGTGGGCTCAATATCTCTGAAAACTTCTTATAGAATTCCACCGGGTCGCCGCCAGGCCCTGGGGCCTTGCCCGACTGCATGCCCTCCAGCCCCTTGATTATTTCCTCAATCTCATTTGGGGCAACCAGCCCTTCCACCAGATCCTCATCTACCCTCGGGAACCTCAACTGATCCAAAAACTGCCGAATCCCCTCCATCTCAACCGGGGGTTCCGACTCATATAATTTACTATAGAAGTCTTTAAACATCTCGTTCACCCCCGCTGGGTCCAGGACAGTATTCCCGCCTCTATTCTTTACTTTACCTATCTCCCTGGCCACTTCCCTTTTCCTGAGCTGGTGCGCCAACATTCTGCTTGCCTTTTCCCCGTACTCATAAATCGCCCCCTTGCCTTCCTCAACTATTCCACCGCTTTCCCTGTGGTCAAAAGCCCGAACTCCACCTGTAACCTCCGCCGCTCCCTCAGTAGCCCCGCGTCCGGGGCCTCTGAGTATCTCCTGTCCACCTGGAGTATCTCCTTCACTAACATATCCCTCTCAGCCCATTCCACCTTTTCTCTGTCTGCCCGTATTGAGATTAATTCCCCTCTGACCACTGCCTTCAGAACTTCCCAAACCGTCACTGCGGAGACCTCCCCATATCATTTCTTTCCAGGTAGTTCTGGATGGACTTGTTAACCTGCCCACAGATCACTTTGTCCGCTAGCAACCCCACATCCAGTCTCCACAGCGGGCGTTGCCGTCTCTCCACACTAACCCGTAGATCCACCCAATGCGGGGCATGCGGGGCCACTGCGATTGCCGAGTACTCAGTATCCACCACCTCCGGTATTAGCGCCCTGCTCAGAACAAAAAAGCCTTGTGTACCTTGTGGACATGTGAGAAAAAGAAAAAGGAAAACTCCTTTGCCCTTGGCCGTGCAAACTTCCATGGGTCTACTCCCCCCATCTGTTCCATAAACCCCTTCAATTCCTTTGCCGCAGTCGGCCTCCTCCCTGTCCTGGATTTTGACCGGTCCAATTCCGGATCAATGACTGTGTTAAAGTCTCCTCCCATGTGACTCTTTAGTCTAGGATCTTACCTAATACCCGTCTCATAAATTCCAATCGTCCCAATTCGGAGCATATATGTTCACGAGTACCACCTGCACCCCCTCCAGCTTCCCACTCACCATGATTTACCAATCCCCTTGTCTGACACGATTCTCCCTGCCTCGAATGCCACTCATTTGTTGATCAAGATCGCTATCCCCTCTGGTCTTTGAGTCCAGTCCTGAGTGGAATACTTGGCTAACCCACCCCTTTCTCAATCTCGTCTGGTTTGTGACCTCTAGCTGTGTCTCTTATAGCATTGCCATGTCCGCCTTCAGCCCCCTCAAATGCGCAAGCATGCAAGCCCTCTGACGTTCCATGCAATCAGCCTGGTCGGGGGGGCTTCCAGCCCCCCCCCCCCCCCTGCCGACTAGCCATCACCCTTTTTAGGCCAGCCTCTAGCTCGCATCTCCTCCCCTCCTCAACCCCCCCCCCCCCCCCCTCGGGCATTCGCCGTTGCCGACCTCCCATTTGTCCCCTAGTAACAGTTCCTCCCCTGTCAGCAAAGCAGCCCCCCCCTCCCTTCTCCCCCCCCCCCCAGCAACAACACTAGAAACCCAACCCCCCAAGTCAAGTCAAGCTCAAGCTTAACACCTGCTCGCCCGCCACTACGCTTTCGAGAGTCAGCTGACCCATGCTGACTTGATAGCGCCCGCCCCTGGCACCAAGCAGTCTGTCTCCCCATTGTTCTCTCCCCTCTCCCCCCACTTGGACAAACATATTAAAAGCATTACATTCCACAGTAAACAAACATCAGAAAAAAAACAGCGAAGAAACAGCCACTTTAGAAAAAAATACACCCAAAAACAGAACCAACCCCAAAGACCATGCCCCCTCTAACCAGATCCCTGAAAGACAAAGTTACCTTTAGCCATCCAAACAGCCCCTTATTACACATAGCACTACTTATACTTATACAGCCCAGCACAACAAATCGCCACCCGAGTACTCTCCAAGGCTTCAGTGTCTTTTAATTTGCCTCCAGCCTTTTCTTTAATAAAAGTCCATACTTCGTCTGGTGTGTGGTGTTGGGTGCTCTGAGGTACAGACGAACCAACACAGTTGCGATAGGTACAACGCAGTTCTATTCCAACTAGTTATTTACACATCTGACTTGGTACTCAGCACGTGGTGACTGTGTGAGTGTCTTGTTAATGAGGTCCTGGCCTTGTCCTGTCTCCAGATGGGCTGGCCAGCAGGTGTCGTGTTTCTTGTCTGATACGGTGTCTGCTCTTGTCTGTGATTGGCTGTCGTGTTATGTGTGCTGATTGGTCTGTTGGTCTGTCTATCATGATGTGTGTGTTGTGGTGTGTGTTTGAATATCATGACATGGTGTTTCGAAGTAGACGTCCCGTTCCTCATGTGTGACCCACAGATGGGCTGAGTACAGCATCCGAAACTTCACCCCCTTCTTAAAGAGGGACGTTCTTTCCCGATTAAAGCCAACTCGCCTCTTGGCCAAATCTGCGCGCAGGTCCTGATAAATGCGCAGCTCACAGTTCTCCCACTTGCTGCTCCGTTCCTTCTTGGCCCACCGCAGAACATGTTCCTTGTCCAGGATTCGGTGAAAGTGTACCACCATCGCCCTCGGTGGCTCGTTCACTCTGGGCTTCTTCGCGAGGGCTCTGTGCGCTCTATCCACTTCCAGGGGCTGAGGGAACGCCTCAGCCCCCATCAACTTCTCCAACATATCCGTCACATAAGTCCTCTCATTCGATCCCTCACTGCCTTCAGGGAGGCTGACAATTCTAAGATTCTGCCTCCTGGACCTGTTCTCCAGGTCCTCCAGCTTCTCCTGCATTCTTTTCTGGCGGTCGTTCATCATCTCCACTTTGGTCTCCAGCACGGTTATGTACTCCTCGTGCTCGGACACCTTTTTCTCCACCTCCTGGATCGCCCGTCTGTGGGTCTCCTGATTCTGCACAACTTGATCAATCGAAGTCTTAATCGGGTCCAGCGTATCCTTCTTCAGCTTGGCGAAGCAATCTTCCAAAAACTCCACCAGCTGCCCCGTTGACCACTGTGCCGTCTCCCCGCGGCCCTTGCTCCCCACCATGCTTTCCCGCGTTGCCGGCTCTGCTTGCGTCTTCCTTATAGGACTTTGTCTTCTCACACGGCCATTTCTGGTCCAATTCTCCAGACACCGGAGGGGGATTCCCCCTCACTGTCTCACACTTCACCGATTTATCCCATAAAATCCAGAAAAAACTGGGGGAAAAAGGTCCAAATGTCCGTCACAGGCGGGAGCTATCAAATGTGCGACCTACTCCTCCATGGCCGCCACCGGAAGTCCGAAAACAAAACATTTTGAAAGAAATTGCCAGCCTGAACCGATTTGGGGGTGAAGCAAGGGATCAAAATTAGCAAAACATAAAAGTTCATAAATTGCCTTAAAAAACTGCTTTAAATTTTACTCTACAAATCTTTAAATAAACTTCCATAAACTGCACACCCACCAGCCTTAGTTACCCATTGACAAAGAGTGCAGCTTGGGACTACGTATACACCTGGGAGCTAGGTGAGGAAGGGAAGGAGGTGTCGTTTTGTTTTTTCTAGCTTTTTCAACGTATAGAAATTGGTTCTCACTCTACTACAGGGAAGGAAACGAGCTGTTTCATTGAATTTACAGTGCAGAAGGAGGCCATTCGGCCCATCGAGCCTGCTTGGCCCTTGGCAAGAGCACCCTACTTAAGCCCACAGCTCCACCCGATCCCAGTAGCCCCACCTAACTTTTTTTGGACACTAAGGGCAATTTAGCATGGCCAATCCACCTAACCTACACATCTTTGGACTATGGGAAGAAACCGGAGCACCCGGAAGAAACCCACATTCTCCCCACGTCTGCGTGGGTCTCACACCCTCACAACCCAAAAATGTGCAGGGTAGGTGGATTGGCCACGCTAAATTGCCCCTTAATTGGAAAACATTTTTAAAAACTAAAAGAGTTAAAGGTAGTATCAAATGTAAAGAAAAAGAATAGGGCAGACTAGAAGAACAGCAATGACAAAAAGAGTGATAAAGAAGGAAAAATTAGGGTATGAGAAAGAGCTAGCTGGACATATAAAAACAGATGGTAAGAGCTTCTACAGATATTTTAAAAAGAAGAGTTAACAAAGTGAGGTTATCTTCGTCCGCATGTGCTCCAGTTACACCTGCCTTTTCATAGGGTACATATTTATTCCAATTCCATTCAGGCTGCCTCCTACAAATCTTTTTTCCTGTACATCGATGACTGTATTGGTGCTGCTTCAAGCCCTCGTCTGAACCTCCCACAGCTATCTTGACAGTAGTTCCTCACACCCCACTTCCTGTAAGAACTCCATTCTATTCTCCCGGTTTCGCCGTCTCCTTCGCATCTGTTAAAATAATGCTACCTTCCAAAGCAGCAGTCTTCCTTTTTCCTGGACCGAGGTTTCCCCACCAGTGTGGTTGACGAGGGACTCGAGCATGTCTGACCCATCCCCCATACCTCTGCTGTACCCCTTCCTCTCCCTCCCAGAACCATGACAGGGTTCCATTGGTCCTCACATCTTACCCACCAGCTTGCACATTCAAAGGATCATCCTCCAACATTTTTGGCAACTCCAACATGGTACTACCACCAAACTCATCTTCCTTGTCAGCATTTTGCAGGGACAGTTCTCTCCTTGATACCCTGGTCCACTCCTCCATCAGCCCCAACACTGCATGTTCATCCCATGGCAACTTCCCATGCAATTACAGAATGTATAACTCCTCCTCCCTCTGCATCGTCTAAGATCCCAAATACTCCTTTTAGGTGAAACAACAATTCACCTGCACTTCATTCAATCTGGTTTCATGTATTTGCTGCTCCTAATGCGATCTCTTCTGTTAGGAAAGAGTTAATGTGCACCACTGCTTAACTTGGCTTTAATTGTTTGATAGACCCCGATCTGCCCGTTGCTTGCTATTTTAAGTCACCATCTTGCTCCCATGCCCACATTTCTATCCTTTTTTTTAATAAATGTTTTTAATTGGGTTTTTGAACAAAGTATATTTGCCATTATGTACACAGGATATGATATATATGGAAGAGAAGGGCACACACACACAAATCACAAAGGGGAAAAAAAAGAAGGGAAACAAAAGTTACAACACGAGAGAAATACAAAATCAAATAAAGTAACTGGGAGGGTATTATGCCCCCGCTCAGCAGCAGCAACTCTGTACACTTGGCAAAATGATTTACACACATAAATAGGCATCTGTTTGGGGTGGGGGGGGGGGAGGAATGAAAGTAAGATGTGAAGAGGACATAAGGAGGATACAAAGAGATATACAAAGGTTAAGTGAGTGGGTAACGATATGGCAAATAGAGTGTGATGTGGGAACATATGAAATTGTCCAATTTGGCAGGAAAATAAAAAGAAACAAATCTAACTGGTGAGAAATTGTAGAGCTCTGATATGCAAAGGTTAGTGGGGGGGATTCTCATCTCTCGCCCACCAAATTCCGATCAGACAGAACCCACCCATCCCCAGTCTCCGGTCCCGCTCCGCCAGTCATAGCGGGCTTCCCACTCCAACAATAATAATAGTCATTATTAGTATCACAAGTAGGCTTTCATGGGCCGCCGGTGATGCCGTGGTATTGTCACTGGACTGTCAACCAGAGACCCAGAGTAATGCTCTGGGGACCCAGGTTCAAATCCCACCACTGCAGATGGTGAAATTTGAATTCAATAAAAATCTGGAATTAAAAGTCTACTGACGACCATGAAACCATTGTCGATTGGCATAAATACCCATCTGGTTCACTAATGTCCTTTAGGGAAGGAAATCTGCCATTCTTACCTGGTCTGGCCGATATGTGACTCCAGACCCACAGCAATGTGGTTGACTCTTAACTGCCCCTCAAGGGCAATTAGGGATGGACAATAAATGCTGACACAGCGAGAGATGCCCATGTCCCATGAATGAATTTTTATAAACATTAACACTGCAATGAAGTTACTGTGAAAATGTCCTAGTCACCACACTCTGTTCGGGTACACTGAGGGAGAATTCAGAATGTCCAATTCACCGAACAAACACACCTTTCGGGCCTTCTGGGAGGAAACCGGAGCATCTGGAGGAAACCCACGCAGACACTGGGAGAACGTGCAGACTCTGCACAGACAGTGACCCAAGCCGGGAATCGAACCAGGGTCATTGACGCTGTGAAGCAGAGTGCTACCGCCCCCCCCCCCCCCCCCCCCCCGCGCCCCCCATCATCGGGTGGGCTTTGGTGTAAGTATTGACAAACACTGCCCTGTCACGATGGACCCCAGGTGGTGTCACGGAGATATGTCCAATGCCCATGTGCTCTCTGCCGCTGCCAGGCAGCAGAGGGAGGGTTCTTTAAGGGGAGAGTTGGGTGGGCTCAGGTTAGGCTTAAGGGATTTACCTCAGGACCCTCCCCTGGGAAGGGCAATGGATTTGCCACCTCTATTCCCCTCGGGGTCCAACGGGTCAGGCTAGGGTGTCAGTGACAAGATGTCAGTGCCGTGGTGTTGGGGGCAGTGCACTGTTGGCAATACCAATGAGCGGGGCCTGAAGGGGAGGCCTGGGGGACATTTCATACAGTACATCAAAAAATTGATTGGCTGTTAATTGAGTGAAAATCTGACATTACTGATCTCAGTTCATCTTTTGTCTTGTGTATTTATGTTTATTTTATGTCTATTAGTGGATTAGGAGATCACTAAATCTATCTTAAATGTTTTTGAAAAATTCAATTTCATTAGTTCTCCAATACATGAAAAGAAAGAGAATAACTAAGGCTTTGTAGGGTCTATAAGAGATGTAAATGGCAACTTGAGTGGATTCAGAAGATGTGAACAGGGTTCTTAATGCGTACTTTGTCTCTACCTTCATTGAGGAGGGGAATGATGCAGACATTCCAGTTAAAGAGGAGTCGTGTGAAATGTTAGATGCAATAAGCATAGTGAGAGAGGACATATTGGAGGGCCTGTCATCTTTGAAGGCAGATAAATCACCAGGGCTGGATTGATTGTATCCCAGGCTGTTGAAGGAAGCCAGGGAGGAAATAGCGGATGTTCTGAAGATCATTTTCTAATCCTCAGTAGACACAGGCGAGGTCCCAGAGAACTGGAGGTCAGTAAATGTTGGACCATTATTTTAAAAGGGTGAAAAGGATCAACCACAAAACTATAAGCCGATAAATCTGCCATCGGTGGCGGGCAAATTGCTGGAAATTGAGAGACAGGATAAACTATCATTTAGAAAGGCACAGATCAATCAGGGATTGTTGACATGGTTTTGTTAGGGGAAGATTGTATCTTACCAACTGAATAGAATTTTTTGAGGAAGTAACAAGAAGGATTGATGAGGGTGTTGTAGTAGATGTTGTCTACATGGATTTCAATAAGGCATTTGACAAGTTTCCACAGGGCAGACTGGTCAGAAAAGTGAGATCTCATGGGATACAGGGAAGCTGGCAGGTTGGATCCAAAATTGGCTCGGTGACGGGAACCAAAGGATAATGGTCAATGAGTGTATTTGCAAATGGTTTCCAGTGGTGTTCCACAGGGCTCAGTCTTGGGGCCCTTGCTGTTTGTTGTTATATATTATTACTGATTCAGACTTAAATGTGTGGGAGGCATGATTGGGAAATTTGCAGATGATGTGAAAATTGGCCGTTTAGTTGACAGACAGCTGTCAACTCAGAATGATATTAATGGTTTGGTTGAGTGGGCAGAAAAGTGGCGAATGGAATTCAATCTGGAAAAGTATTTGGGAACGGCAAACAAAGTCTGGGAATACCCAATAAGTGGCAAGATATTGAGCTGGGTTGAGGAAGTGAGTGACCTTGGAGTGCATATCCACAGGTCCTTGAAGGTGGCAGGACAGGTGGACAAGGTGGCCAAGAAAACCTATGGAATGCTTTCCTTTAGTGAGGAAGGTATAGAATACAAAAGCAGGGATGTAATGATGGAACTGTATAAAACGCTGGTGAAGCCACAGCTAAAATTTTGTGTACAGTTCTGGTCACCACATTACAGGAAGGACATAATTGCTCTGGAGAGAGTGCAGAGGAGAAACTTCCAATGATGAGGCTAAGGGATGACTTAATTGAGGTGTACAGAATTATGATCTCGCAAGGTGTCGCAAAGTGGATCCCACCCATTGAGGGTGGTATCCAATTTGCATATTTAAGTGTGCAGTTAAGCTCACTTAAAAATGTTTGCATGGAGTTACCCAAGGAGCGGGACGTAATTGCCTCGGAGACCCAGAGCGGGCGCTCTTTAGCACTGGTTTCCGCAAATGTGGATCATGTGTACTGGAACGTGGGGGCCCTCCCAGGTGATCGGGGGCCCACGGGTGATCGGGCTCTGGGCAGGTACCTGCCACTCTTGATGTCACCTGGGCACTGTGACACTGCCAGCCAGGCACCCCAGCAGTGCCCCTGCCAGCCTATTTCCTGTGCCATGGATCGGGCCCGGGGTGCCCTGCCCTTGAGGTGGGGTGCCGTGTCTGTGTGTGTTTCCTCTGGGTGGTCCGGTTTCCTCCCACGTGTCCCGAAAGACGTGCTTGTTAGGTGAATTGGACATTCTGAATTCTCCCTCTGTGTACCCGAACCGGCGCCAGAATGTGGCAACCAGGGGCTTTTCACAGTAACTTCATTGCAGTGTTAATGTAAGCCTACTTGTGACACTAATAAAGATTATTATTAATAAGTAAGTTGGGGTGGTCCGGAGGCCATGGTGGGAGGTCCAGAGATAAATGGCGGCCCGATCTCTTCTCGCTCTGGCGAGCTGAGCTTGTAAGTGCAGGAAATGAGCCTAAGTGTTGCATCGGCAGGATATTCCTGACTGAGTTCCAAAAATGAAGCAGAGGCCCGTTTAATAGCGGGTTCGTTCTCGGCGCTGCAAGCACCCAAAACAAGACTCGGTTTTATTTTTGTTAAATCGCGCCTCATGACATTCTTCCTAAAAGTGTGGTGCCCAGAATTGTACACTCCAGATGATACCTAATCAAGATTTCTAAGCCTTTCGCGTGACTTCCTTGATTTATTCAATGTCCCTATTTGCAAAGCTGAGTATTTCGTACTCTTTCTTAACTGCTTTCCTAGCTGGACCTGATACTGTTTCACCATGTGTTTACCTGTTTCACCAATCTGTCTTCCTGAATTTTGCTCCTATCCTGCTCACCATCCCCTACGTTGCCAATTTTTATACATACACAAACTTGAAAATTGTATTCTCTACACAAATGTAGGTTGTTTATAAATAACATTAAAATTCCTAATACTGATCTCTGGGGTATCTCACTGCACACTTCACTCATCAGAAAAATATCCATTTACCACTACTCTCTGCTTCCTAACCCTTAGCTAATTATGTACCTAAGTCACCACTGTTTCTTTAATAGTATGTGTTTCTACTTTCTGAATAAGTCTGTTTTGAGGTACTTTATCCATGTATAAGAATATCATCTGCATTACCTTCATGAACCCTTTTGAGTTCTTTAATAAAGTAACAGGTTACTCACCACATCCAGGCTGACTGTGCCTTTATAACCCATGCTTTCCCAAATGATAGTAATTTTTGTCCTTGACATTGGTCTCCAGTAGTTTTCACATCACTGACTTTAGACTGATTGGCCTATGATTACCAGGGCCTGAACTTTGTTCTCCAGCTGAGCGTGCGGACTCAGGAAATCTCTGGGTTTTCAACACCCACCTCAGGAAAGGTGCACAAATGGCAGCATCTTTATTCCGGAGAGCAATTAAATTATTTTGTTGTTCGAGTTTGCACATGTGACCTACCATTATAGCTTCCGAAGTCAGATCGGCCTTCTTGAAAGTGAACCCTCGGAAAGCAACAGATCCTGACAGTGTCCCTGGTCGTGCACTCAGAGCCTGCGCGGACCAAGATGTGTTCACGGGCATCTTCAACCTCTCCCTACTCCGTTCCGAGGTCCCCACCTGCTTCAAGAAGACCTCCATCATACTGGTGCCAAAGAAGAACCAGGCAACATGCCTCAACGACTACTGTCCGTTGGCTTTGGCATCTATCATTATGAAGTGCTTAGAGAGGTTGGTCATGAGACACATCCAATTCCATACTCCCAGAATGCCTTGATCCACTGCATTTCGCATACCGCCACAACTGGTCCACAGCAGACGCCATCTCCCTGGCCCTACACTCATCCCTGGAGCATCTCAACAACAAGGACTCCTACATTAGACACCTATTCATTGACTACAACAACGCCTTCAACACCATAATCCCGGCCAAGCTCATATCAAAGCTCCAAAACCTAGGACTCGGCTCCTCCTTCTGCAACTAGATCCTCGACTTCCTGACCCATAGACCACAATCAGTAAGGATAAACAACAACACCTCCTCCACGATAGTCCTCAATACCGGGACCCTGCTAGGCTGCGTACTTAGCCCCCTACTATACTCCGTATACATACACGACTATGTGGCAGAAATTTGGCTCCGTCTACAAGCTTACTGATAACGCAACCGTAGTTGGTCGGATCTCGAACAACAATGAGTCAGAGTACAGGAGGGAGATAGAGAACCTAGTGGAGTGGTGTAATGACAACAATCGCTCCCTCAATGTCAGCAAAACTAAAGGGCTGGTCACTGACTTCAGGAAGCAAAGTATCGTACACACCCTTGCCTGCATCAATGGTGCCGAGCTGGAGATGGTTGACAGCTTCAAATTCCTAGGTGTGCACATCACCAACAATCTGTCCTGGTCCACCCACGTCGACGCTACAACCAAGAAAGCACAACAGCGCCTATACTTCCTCAGGAAACTAAAGAAATTCAGCAAGTCCACACTGAAATTTCTTCAGCCAGAGAGTGGTGGGTCTGTGGAGTCCATTGCCACAGAGGGCGGTGGAGGCCGGGACGTTGAGTGTCTTTAAGACAGAAGTTGATAAATTCTTGATTTCTCGAGGAATTAAGGGCTATGGAGAGAGAGCGGGTAAATGGAGTTGAAATCAGCCATGATTGAATGGTGGAGTGGACTCGATGGCCAAATGGCCTTACTTCCGCTCCTATGTCTTATGGTCTTATGGACTCTTACCAGTTTTTACAGATGCACCATAGCAAGCATCCTATCTGGCTGCATCACAGCCTGGTGGCAACAGCTTGGCCCAAGACCGTGAGAAATTATAGAGTCATGAACACAGCCCAGTCCATCACGCGAACCTGCCACCCATCCATTGACTCTATCTACACCTCCTGCGGCCTTGGAAAAACGAGCAGCATAATCAAAGACCCTTCCCACCGAAGTTATTCACTCTTCCAACTTCTCCATTGGGCAGGAGATACAAAAGTCTGAGACCACAAACTAACAGATTCAAAAACAGCTTCTTCCCTGCTGTTACCAGACTCCTGAATGACTCCCTTATGGATTGATCTGATCTTTTCGCACATCTTCTCTACTGAGTAGTACTACACTCCGTATGCTTCACCCGATGCCTGTGTCTATATATTTACATTGTGTATTTATGTATGTCCCATGTTTTTTTTCATGTATGGAATGATCTGTCTGGACTATACGCAGAACAATATTTTAAATTGTACCTCCGTACACGTGACAATAAAACAAATCCAAATCATGTACCATTCCACAGCCCGTCGATAACTTATGTTTTTTGCAACATGAGCTGCTCAACACAAGTTCCCGTAGGTTTGGCTGGAACTCACACCCTCTCCACAAAAGCTACTTCATCTGATGAGTATTTGTAGCATTTGTGTTGGTACATCAGACATTTAACCAGGACAGTTTCGTTCTCAATCTACAGTTCTGTACTCGCTCACTACTCCGGTCATTTGGCGGGTCCCCATGCCACAGCAGTATTTCATTGTAAATCCGCTCCTATGTGATGATGTATTCAAGTCAAACAGTAAGTGAGTAGCCCTTGCTCTCATACACCAATATTATTAAGCCATAATAATCCATTCTTCAGTTCTTTTCTCGGGAAATATCCTAATTTTTGAAGCAATCTCCTACTAAATCCTTATTGTTGGGAGGGGGGAAAGGGTAATGGTGGGAATAGGAAGCTTTTGTTAATCGTGAGGGTAGAGTTCCAAAATAGCATTGCCATCTAAGTTTAGATCTGTGCCTGTTATGCTATTGAAAACCATGCATTAGACCATTAAAAATAAGCATTCATAAGCAAATAATGCAATCAGTAATTGTGTCTTTAACATGCTTATTGTTGAGATGGCCACTGTTGACCTTCATTGAAGCAATTTTCACAGCATTGGATTGTAAAATGCTGTTAATCAAAAATACTTCTGGTTTTAGACAAATTGGTATTAACGATAAAAAGCTCTCTTTAACCTATTTGCTTTTAGCCTGTGTGTGTCAAACACACACAAAAGATAGAAGAACCTTGATTTGTATTGTAATTCTAATGAATCATTTTATTCCTTTCCAGTTGCAAAGAATATAGAAATTTGAACTCATTTTTTGCTCTTGTAATGGGACTGAGCAATGTGGCTGTTAGCCGCCTTTCACAGACCTGGGAGGTAGGTCACCATTATCAACTGTTTTCAGATCCAATAATGTCACTTATCGGGAAAACTGCATTCTGAGTACTAACAATTTTTTTAAAATTTCAAATCCAGTAAATCTCTCTCTTTTTAATAATGTTTTTATTTTAGAATGGTTTTCATATTCAGGACACTTTTCGAATAACACCATCAGCTATTACCTCAATTCTGGGTTTAGCGTGTTCAGTAAGTCCCAAAGGACTTTTAAAAACATTAATTTTTACTGCTTCGCTGGCTAGGCCAGTATTTGTTACTCATCCCTAATTGCCCTTGAGAAAGTGGTGGTGAGCTGCCTTCTTGAAACCGCTGCAGTCTGTGTGGTGTAGGTACACCCACAGTGCTGTCAGGGAGGGAGTTACAGGATTTTGACCCAGCGACAGTGAAGGAAAGGCAATATATTTCCAAGGCAAGATGGTGAGTGACTTGGAGGGGAAATTCCAGGATGTGATGTTCCCAGGTATTTGCTGCTCTTGTCCTTCTAGATGGTAGTTGTCGTGGGTTTGGAAGGTGCTGCCTGAGGAACCTTGGTGAGTTACTGCAGTGCATCTTGTAGATGGCACATACTGCTGCTACTGTACGTCAGTGGTGGAGGGAGTGAATGTTTGTGCAAGGGGTGCCAATATCAAGCGGGCTGCTTTATCCTGGATGGTGTTGAGCTTCTTGAGTGTTTTTGGAGCTGCACTCATCGAGGTAAGTGGGGAGTATTCCATTGACTCCAATCAGTAGAGAGTTTCCCCCCTGATTCCCATTGATTCCAGTTTTGCTAGAGCTCCTTGATGCCATAATCGATCAAATGCTACCTTGATATCAAGGGCAGTCACTCTCACGTCACCCCTGGAGTTTGACTCTTTTGTCCATGTTTGAACCCAGACTGTAATGAGGTCAGGAGCTGAGTGACCCTTGGGGTACCTAAATTGAGCATCAGTGAGCAGGTTATTGGTAAGTAAGTGCCGCTGGATAGCGCTGTTGATGACCTCTTAACATAGAATCTAGATTCTATGGCACGGAAACAGGCCCTTCAGACCAAACTGGTCCATGCCAACCAAAAAGCCATCTAAGCTAACCCCATTTGCTTGCATTTGGCCCATGTCCCTCTAAACTTTTCCTATCTATCTACCTGTCCAAATGCCTTTTAAATGTTGCCAATGACCCTTCCTAAACCACTTCCTCCAGCAGTTCATTCCACATACGTACCACCCTCTGTGTAAAAAAAATAAAAATTGCTCCTCAGGTTCCCATTAATTATTTCCCCTCTTAACATAAACCCATGCCTTCTACTTCTTGATTCTCCAACCCTGGGAATAAGAGAGTGCATTCATCCTATCCATGCCTCTCATGATCTTATACAGCTCTATAAGATCACCCCTCAGTCTCCTACGCTCCAAAGAAAAAAGTCCTAGCCTTTCCAATCTCTCCCTCTAACTCAGTCCCTTGAGCCCTGCCAACATCCTTCCATCACTTTCCTGAAGAGTGAAAGTAGACCGATAGGACGATAATTGCTGTGTTGGATTTGTCCAGTTTTTTGTGTGCAGGACATACCTGCGCAATTTCCTACATTGCTGGGTAGATGCCAATGTTCTGGCTGTACTGTAGCTGCTTGGCTAGAGGCATGGCAAGTTCTGGAGCACAAGTCTTCTGTACTATTGCTGAAATATTGTCCGGGCCCATAGTCTTTGGAGTATCCAGTGCCTTCAGACGTTTCTTGATATCATGTGGGGTGAATCGAATTGGTTAAAGACTTTCATTCTGTGTTGTTGGAGACCTCTGGAGGAGACCGGGATTGATCATCCACTCGGCACTTCTGGCTGAAGATTATTGCAAATTATTCAGCTTTCTCTTTTGCACATACGTGCTGGGCTCCTCCATCATTGAGGATGGGGATATTTGTGGCGCCTCCTCCTCCAGCGAGTTGTTTAATTGTCCACCATCATTCAAGACTGGATGTGGCAGGGCTGCAGAGCTTAGATCTGATGCGTTCGTTGTGGAATCACTTTGCTCTGTCTATCACTTGCTGCTTATATTGTTTGACACACAAGTAGTCCTGTGTTGTAACTTCACCTCATTTTTCGGTATGCCGTGTGTTGATCCTGTCATGCTCTCCTGCACTCTTCATTGAACCAGGGTTGATCCCCTGGCTTGGTGGTAATGGTAGAGTGGGGGATATAGGAACACAGGAATTAGGAGCAGAAATGGGCAATTCAGCCCTTCGAGCCTGCTCCGCCATTCAATCAGATTATTCTTGGTCTCAAATCCACCTCCCCACCTGTTCTCCATATACTTTTAACCTATTATTTTTATCAGAAACATATCTATCTCCTTCTGAAACCATTTAATAAGTCCGATTCCACCGCACTATAAGGCAGCGCGTTCCACAAATTCACCACCCTCTGCGAGAAGTAGTTCCTCCTTATCTCCGTTCTAAATCTACCGCCTCTCAACCTATATCAAAGACCTCTTGTTCAGATTGCCCCACAAGGGGGAACATTTGGTCTACATTTACTTTATCAATCCCTTTTAGTATTTTATATACCTCGATCTGATCCCCTCATCCTTCTAATCTCCAGCGAATATAAGCCCAAACTGTTTCATCTCTCCTCATACATCAACCCTTTCATCCCCAGAATCAATCTTGTGAACCTCCTCTGAACTGCCTCCAATGCCACCACATCCTTCCTCAAATAAGGAGACCAAAATTGGATGCACAAATCCAGATGTGGTCTCACCAATATCCTCTACAATATGCCAGGCCATAAGGTTGCAAATTGTAGCTAAGTACAATTCTGCTGCTGCTGCTGATGGCCACAGAGCCTCATGGATGCCCAGTTTTGAGTTGCTCGATCTGTTATGAATCTATCCCATTTAGCATGACAGTAGTGCCACACAACATGATGGAGGGTATCCTCAATGTGAAGACGGGACTTCATCTCCACAAGGACTGTGTGGTGGTCACTCCTATCGATACTGTCATGGATAGATGCATCTGCAGCAGGCAGGTTGGTCACGATGAGGTCAAGTAAGATTTTACCTCTTTCTGGTTCCCTCATCACCTGTCACAATTTGCCCGTAACAAATCGACTTTTTTCAATTAATCTACATTTCATCAACTGGCTTTCACTTATGTCCCAGATTATCATTTCTAAAAGCTTTCCCACTACCAAGGTTAAACTTGTAATTTTTGGGTTTATCCTTAAACTAATTTTTTTTTAAATAAAGCTGTAACATTTTCAATTATCCAGTCCTCCAGCACTCTTCTTCCCCCCTTCAATTTTTAGTCCATCCATTATCTCAAAACTACCTCCTCTTTCAGTTTTATACCAGTAGAATCAACTTCTTTGGTAAAGATAGATGCAAAGTATTAATTTAGTCACTCAGCTGTGTTTTCTGTTTCCATGTTTAGATTCCCCCTTTTTGATCCCTAATGGGCTCCACCCACTCTCTTAGTACTTTTAAAAATTATTAATGTACCTATGGAAGACTCTTGAATTTCCTTTTTTAATTTAGCTGTCACTTTCTTCTCCCTTTGCCTTTCTTATTTCCTTTTTCACTCCTCTGAACTTTGTAGTTTTGGCTGGGGGTTCTCACTTGTATTATCAATCTTGATTCTACCCAAATCATCTCCTCTTTGAAGACCTCCATGCTCTGATACAGTTTATCAATCCAGTTCACCCGGGACAGGTCCCTTCTCAACCCACTGAAATTGGCCTCCCTCCTGTTAAGTATTTTTGCATAGGTTACGTTTTGCCTTTTCAATAGCTGATTTAGACTGTGATCACTCTGCACGTGTTAATAATTAGTAGGAGACGACCCACTGCAGAAACTATGGACGATTCAAGCAGTTTAGTCCCAGAGCATTATGACTCTGTGAATAGTGAAAGTAAAAGCTTTCGTTCTGTGGAGATGAGACATTAAATGTATCAAATAGTCAATAGTGCTTATGAAGGTTTTGGTCAAATCTATCTAATGATGCATATTTTATTCAATTGGTGCATTGAAGTGTGTCTTTCCGACTAAAATATAAGTGGAAAAGATTTAAATGCATCCACAACGGGAACTGCTATACCTGTATAGCTCTCTTGAAGCAATCATAGCAAATTGAATATCATATGACTAGGAAATTGATGGATATAAAATGTGTGTGTGTATATGTGTGTATATACAATATATATATATATATTAATATTCATGCACAGCAGACGAGCAGTCTCTTAAATTGTTGGTTCTTGCCAGAGATAGTATTCAGTTTTAAATAAACAAGGTATTGCAAATGAGATACTTTGCTTTCAAATTCAATTGAATAGACATGACAGTCTTCCCATGCAAATACATTTTGTTTGCAAAAGTCATCAAGAATAGTGTCACCTTCATTGTGTTTTTAATGCATCCTCCTCTGTGTTGAATGGTTATCCTCTTCTCCGCTCCTGATTTCCCTTTCAATCTCTATAATACTTGGTTAATAGTAGAAAATGAGAAATGAAGCAGGAGGATTAAGACTGATTTGGCACTCTTTCACAATTGCAGGCATGAATTTGAAAGAATTGATGCTCAACATGTCAATCACAGCAGTAATTGAACTAGTATAGTGGAATGTAATGCTGAACTATACAGCAGAATGCGAGTGAAGGGTATTCATTCTCAAACTGTATAACATTTTAGTCCAGCCATAGGTTTTAAGGAGCATCTTAAAGGAGGATTATGCGGCAGTGGGGCTTCGAAGAAGGCAACTGAATTACAAGAATGAGAAAGATTGTATAGAAGAGAGAAATCTGAGGCCACGCAGACTATTGTGACAGGCAGGGAAAGGGGGCTTTAAATCAGAGCAGCAAAATTAGGACTGATTGCAGGATCCACTTCACACAATGATCAACACATGGAATGATTTCAGAGTAGGGTAATTAAATTATTTAGATCGTTAGATTCTGAGGAGTGCTGTGATATTTCTGGAGTAGTGTATTGTTAACGGGCTCAGTGACAAATTGACATTGTGCCAAAGAAGGCACCATTAGGACAGATGACCAAGATTTTAGGCAGCTCCTACAACCTGCCAAAACTCTGCATTCCTTCAGTTCCAGTCACTTGTCCAATCCTCACAACCTTCAACTCATCGTTCATTGTCAGGAGTGTATTCGGCTGTCTATGCCCCAAATTCTGGAATTCCTTCCTAAGCCTCTCTGCACACTACTTTTGTCTCCGCTTTAGCTCTTGTTAAAACTTGTCTCTTACACTGAACATTTAGTCACCCCTCCTAATCATTTTTTAAACTTGGTGACAGTTTTTTTTGTTTGTTTAATATGCTTCTATGAAGTGGCTTAAAACAATTTCCGATGTTACAGTCACTATATCAATGCAACTTGTTGTGGAGTTTAGCACTTTCCACTCATCTTCAATGGTCCATCATTCCTTAATGATTGCTGGGTCGAAGACCTATAGTTCCCCCCTGAACACCATCAGTAAGAGCATAAAGCTGGGTTACAGCAGAGCACCTAGGAATGGGGATTGAAAATGCAGCATTCCCAGCATCATCCACTTCCCCATAGAAAACAACAACATAATGTTAGCAGACATGAATCATAGCTGGTTACTAGAGTGTTGTAAAGTTTTAATTAGTTACCCAGTGAGAGAGATTTGATGAAGGGTGGTTCTGATTTATAACCTACAGTGATTAATGGCAAACCAAACTGTGAGGCCAGATTTTTCAATGTGGGTTCAAGGACCCAACAGCTGGATGACTTCTGGATCCCAACCTCAAACCCATGTTGGGTCACACTTGTGATGTGAGTTTTAAATGTAAATGGCCTAATTAGCCAGGAGGAAAGCTTGGTGTCCATTTAGAGCTGCAGAGCGTCTCCACGAGATGGGTGCTGCCTCCCTGGTGCCAGCAGCAAGAGGAAGCAGCATCCATGTTGGTGGGTGCTGCTGCCTTGCTGATTTTGAGCCAGGCAACTCCTGGGAGGCCATGCAGGTGAAATGAGGCAGGTAGTGGCCTGTGTGACAAGGCAAGAACAAGCACTCAATTCTGCGATAGCTGGCCCCACACAGATTTATTTTTAAGACAACTGCAGAAGAGACTTACTTGGGCCCCATAGTGAACCTGACAGCTGTGCACTGATGTGCAAACTGTGCAGGCTCACCAGAAAAATATGAAAATTGAACTTGGGGACAGACCAGTTGCTTAGCCAACTCCTTAATGAATCGTTAATGGCAGCAAGTATGTTTGCCCACTCGCTCTACAAAAACGCTACCTGTCAGCTGTGGCTCATTGGTAGTTCTCTCACCTCGGGGTCACAAAGTGGTGGGATCACATCTCACTCCAGATACTTCAGCACATAACCTGAAGTACGCTTGTGTTCTCAGGTTGGCTGATGTGTTCCTGACTTTACAACAATCCCTCCTCTTCCAACATACTTCACCAATTTCCGGGCACTTTGGGATGGCATAGGTTTATAGAATGCGCGATAAAAATGCATAGCACCAAACGCTATGACTCCTCTTCCCCCCCCCCCCCCCCCCCCCCCCCCACCACCACCTTCCCATCTCCCCAACCGGTTCTTTGAAGAATTATGAGACAGTCTCCAGGACTGCGATATTCAAAACAAGCCTAAACTGCGATCCTGACCCCCATGGCTCTTTGAAAGTCTCAGTCCTGATCTCTCCTTCCCTCTCCCTCACTTTCTCTCCATCGCTTTCTCTTCTGCCGCCTGTCCCCTTTTCAAATTGTGATATCCCATTCCGGAGTCTATCTCCCTCGTCAGCTTCTGTTCCAAATTGTTTGATCTTCAATGCCTATAGCTCTCCATGTTTTAGAATTTCTTTACCAGCTCATGGAATCTCATCTGACAAATGCCATTCGTGTCAACCACAAATTCAAAATGATCTTCTGTTGAGAACTACTTGGCATAATTATTCACTTTTTTTTCTGCATGTAGACTAAAGATTAAAGAATATGCAACCACGTAACAAATAGGTTTCCCTCTAATACTAATAATATATTGGCACTATAAATATCCCCTATATATTTAAGTATTTAGTTTCCTTGATTATTTGACTTTAGATGTACTTTGGACTGCCCTTTTGCTCCTGCTCCAATTTCCAAGGATGCTAGGATATATCTCTGGGAGCAGTCTTCCAGCACTTTCTACAGTGCATGTGAAAGTGCCACTTACTGCTTATAACTTTTAATGAACCAGCTCTGTCATTTATAGATTAAGCCATGATCCGATAGAGTATTCACTCTATTACTTCCAGCAGATCAGGAGCAGGCTCAAGTAATAGTCAGTAGATTAAACACAATGGCGAGAATTTCTGTTCAATCCTCGACACAGGTAGGTAAAATACGCGACACGTTGTAGAACGTGAATTCTCACTTGTGGGCATGATGACCCTTGATGGTTCTGGACCTGAGAAAAACATCGAACAATGGTTCATGCTCATTAGCAGGTGTGGTAAAGAGAGAAGCTTCACGCACCATGTCAGCTCCATTGCATGAGGGATTTGTTATCACAATAGGAATGGATAGGAAGTTTGGAAATCTGTATAATCGAGGCAAAGTAAGAATATACTTCAATTGCAATAATAAAATGCATCATAATTATTAGTGGATTGAGATAAATGACTTCACTCATGAAGCAGGCATTTGGTAATTATCCAATTATGTTGCCCTTGATGTTCACACAACTGCATGTTTTAATACAAAATGTGAATTCTCCTATCTTTACAGAAACTTCCCAGTAAATTCAAGAAAATCTATTCCGAATTTGAAAGCTTCATGGTGCGTATGCTACAGTAATTTTGAAAGCTTAGATAAAGGTGCATGATACCATTATAGTCAGGTATTAGCTGAGATCCACAAAATAAGTGCTATGAAATTGGTATTTTTTTGTTGCAAAAGTACTTCATGAAACCCCAACCCATGCCATTTCTCTCATAACATATCCATCTCATTCCTTCCATCCCTCTCACATAATTCCTATGCCATCCTCATTGCCCATTCCATCCCTCTCATGCTGCCCCCCCATGCCATTCCCCCCTCCTGATATGCAGCATCCTCCTTGCCCTCATGCTGCCCACTGTTTCCCTAAACAGTGTGTTTTGTTTACAAATCTGATCCTAAGCTGTGTGTCCAGAGCATCATCGTGCCTGTTACCTCTGCTGTATTTATTTGGTAATAATTCTTACAACACCAGGTTAAAGTCCAACAGATTTGATTCGAATCACTAGCTCTCGGACCACTGCTCCTTCCTCTGGTTCCTCCAGACCTGAGGAAGGAGCAGTGCTCTGAAAGCTTGTGATTCAAAACAAACCTGTTGGACTTTAACCTGGTGTTGTAAAACTTGTTACTGTGCTCACCCCAGTCCAACGCCGGCATCTCCACATCGTATTTATTTGGGGGATGGGAGGGTGATGTGTTGGGTGTTCTGGATCACCAACAAGTCACCAACACTGGAAGTGGTGCAACTCTATTTTATTATACGGTTAACTATATTAACATACTTGAACTGTGGGTAAATGCAATACCAGCTTTAACTGTTGACCCTTGCCTAGTCCTAACCAGGTGAAGCACTCAGCACATGGTGAATGTCTGTGTTGCAGGCTGTGAGCTCTGTGCTCCGAGCTGGCTGCTACTATAATGAGCGGGAACTCTCCTGTCCCCTGTCTTTATAGTGCGTGTGCTCTCACTGGTGATTGGCTGCGGTGTTGTGTATGCTGATTGGTCCCACTGCATGTCCATCAGTGTGTGTGTGTGTGTCTGCACCATAATACCTGCACCATAGGGCAGCACGGTAGCATTGTGGATAGCACAATTGCTTCACAGCTCCAGGGTCCCAGGTTCGATTCCGGCTTGGGTCACTGTCTGTGCGGAGTCTGCACATCCTCCCCGTGTGTGTGTGGGTTTCCTCCGCGTGCTCCGGTTTCCTCCCACAGTCCAAAGATGTGCAGGTCAGGTGGATTGTCCATGCTAAAATTGCCCTTAGTGTCCAAAATGTGTTGGGTGGGGTTACTGGGTTATGGGGATAGGGTGGAGGTGTGGACCTTGGGTAGGGTGCTCTTTCTAAGAGCCGGCGCAGACGCGATGGGCCGAATGGCCTCCTTCTGCACTGTAAATTCAATGATAATATACTGGTGTATATTATGACATCCCCCCTTTTATATAAAGAACATGTGCCTGCGTGACAATAAATATCGTGTAGTGAATGTACCTGACTATGTGTGTGCGTGTTATTTACATGACTATGTACATGAGGCAAATCTATTTACACGGGAAGGTGCCTGGTGCAGAGAAATAGGGCGCGGGATTCTCCGACCCCATACCGGGTCGGAGAATCGCCGGGGGCTGCCGTGAATCCCGCCCCCGCCGTGTCCCGAAGTCTCCGCCACCAGAGATTCGGCGGGGGCGGGAATCGCGCCGCGCCGGTCGGCGTGGGAGGGAATCGCGCCGGTCGCCGGGTCCACCCCCGCCGATTCTCCGGCCCGCGATGGGCCGAAGTCCCGCTGCTGGAATGCCTCTCCCGCCAGCGTGGATTAAACCACCTTTTGAACGGCGGGACAAGGCGGCATGGGCAGGCTCCGGGGTCCTGGGGGGGTGCGGGGCGATCTGGCCCCGGGGGGTGCCCCCACGGTGGCCTGGCCCGCGATCGGGGCCCACCGATCCGCGGGCGAGCCTGTGCCGTGGGGGCACTCTTTTTCTTCCGCCTTCGCCATGGTCTTCACTATGGCAGAGGCTCATATGCGCATGCGTTGCCCGGCGAAGACCTTTCGGCCCCAGCTGACGTGGTGCCAAAGGCCTTTCCCGCCAGCCGGCGGAGCGGAAACCACTCCGGCGCGGGCCTCGCCCCTCAAGGTGAGGACTTGGCCCCTAAAGGTGCGGAGACTTCCGCACCTTTGGGGCGGCCCGATGCCGGAGTGGTTCCCGCCACTCCGCCAGAACCCCCCGCCCCGCCGGGTAGGGGAGAATCCCGCCCAGGGTGTCACACCAACAACGAAATGAACATTATATACAAACTACTGGAACGATGAAACAGGATAACAGAACAGATCAAAGAGTCCAACATCGTAAAACTCATAAGTCAAGTCTCTGAGGTGGGCGACGAATTCTGGTTGACCGCCTCAAGGGTGGGTCAGGAGCCACCGGCTGAGGAACGGGCTGGGCCACGGCAGAGTGAGGAGGATGCAGAGTATTCGGAACCTCCACATAGTCCAGGTTGGGGACAACATGAGGGCGTGGCACCGGTGGAGGATCACGTAGCGAGCGTGGAACGAGATGAAGGGCACGCCGATTGCGGCGGAGAATGGAACCATCTGGCAGACGAACCAGTAATGAGCGAGGAGACACCTGCCGAAGAACCACAGCAGTTGCAGACCAGAACCTTCCGGAAGATGGATGCGGACGTTGACATCCGGTGCCAGAGCAGGGAGATCAGTCGCCCGAACATCATGCGCCGCCTTGTGTTGTGCACGAGACTGTTGCATCCGCTGAAGGACCGGAACGTGGTCGAGGTCTGGGATGTGAATGGACGGCACCGTGGTCCTGAGGGTGCGACCCATGAACAGCTGGGCTGGCAACAGGCCCGTGGAGAGTGGGGCCGAACGATAGGCCAGCAAGGTGAGGTAGAAGTCGGATCCTGCAGCGGCAGCCTTGCAGAGGAGCCGTTTGACGATGTGGACGCCCTTTTCCGCTTTGCCATTGGATTGGGGGTGCAGGGGACTGGATGTCACATGCAAAAAGTTGTACCTGCTGGCAAAGTTGGACCATTCCTGGCTCGCGAAGCAGGGGCCAATGTCCGACATCACAGTGAGTGGGATGCCGTGACGAGCACAGGTCTCCTTGCAGGCACAGATGACTGCCGATGATGTGATGTCGTGCAGGCGTACGAGCTCCGGGTAGTTCGAAAAATAGTCTACAATCAGAACATAGTCCCTGCCGAGCGCATGGAACAGGTCAACGCCTACCTTAGACCAAGGGCACGTGATCAACTCATGGGGCTGCAGGGTCTCACGTGGTTGGGCCGGCTGGAACTGCTGACAGGTGGGGCAGTTGAGCACTGTGTTGGTGATGTCCTCATTGATGCCGGGCCAGTACACAGCCTCTCGGGCCCTCCGTCGGCACTTCTCCACGCCAAGATGGCCCTCGTGTAGCTGTTCGAAAACGAGCTGGCACATGCTGTGCGGGATCACGATGCGGTCCAGCTTCAGGAGGACACCATCGACTACTGCCAGATCGTCTCTGATATTGTACAACTGCGGGCATTGGCCCTTGAGCCACCCGTCCGTCATGTGGCGCATGACACGCTGTAGTAGGGGGTCAGCCGCAGTCTCGCGGCGAATGTGGATAAGGCGTTCATCCGTGGCCGGCAGATTGGAGGCCATGAAGGCCACATGGGCGTCAACCTGGCAGACAAACCCCTCTGGGTCACACGGGGTGTTGGCTGCCCTGGACAGAGCGTCGGCTATGATCAGGTCCTTGCCCGGGGTGTATAGGAGATGGAAATCGTACCGCCGGAGTTTGAGCAGAATGCGCTGGAGGCGTGGGGTCATATCATTCAGGTCTTTTTGTATAATGTTGACCAGCGGGCGATGGTCGGTCTCGACAGTGAATTGGGGGAGGCCGTACACGTAATCATGAAATTTGTCGACCCCAGTCAACAGGCCCAGGCACTCCTTTTCGATCTGCACGTAGCGCTGTTCCGTGGGGGTCATGGCACGTGACGCATATGCAACGGGGGTCCATGATGAGGCCTCATCGCGTTGCAGGAGCATCGCCCCAATGCCGGATTGGCTGGCATCCGTTGAAATTTTTGTTTCCTTCGTGGGATCAAAAAATGCCAATACCGGAGCCGTGGTAAGCTTGGTCTTAAGCTCCTCCCATTCGCGCTCGTGGGCGGGAAGCCATTGCAAGTCTGTCGTCCTCCTGACCAGGTTCCGGAGCGCTGTGGTATGGGAGGCGAGGTTGGGGATGAACTTCCCCAGGAAGTTGACCATGCCCAAAAATCGGATGACCGCCTTCTTATCCGCTGGCTTCTGCATGGCCGTGATGGCTGCCACCTTGTCCGCATCCGGTCGCACACCCAACCGGGAGATGTAGTCCCCCAGAAACTTGAGTTCCGTCTGGCCAAAGGAACATTTGGCTCTGTTGAGGCGAAGGCCTTGGTCCCGTATTCGTTTGAAAACGAGCTGGAGGCGACTGATATGCTCCTGCATATAATGATGTCGTCAACATAGACGCGCACACCCTCAATGCCCTCCATCATTTGCTCCATGATCCGGTGGAATACTTCTGATGCCGATATAATCCCAAACGGCATCCTGTAGCAGTATCTGCCAAACGGGGTATTAAAGGTACACAGCTTTCTGCTGGACCTATCTAATTGAATTTTCCAGAATCCTTTCGAGGCGTCAAGTTTGGTGAAGATGTTGGCCCGAGCCATCTCGCACGTGATCTCCTCGCGCTTGGGGATAGGGTAATGCTCCCTCATTATGTTGCGATTCAGATCCTTTGCGTAAATGCAGATCAGGAGCTCGCCGGAGGGCTTCTTTACGCACACCATGGAACTGACCCAGTCGGTTGGTTCCGTCACTCTGGAGAGCACTCCTTGATCCTGGAGGTCCTGCAGCTGCTGCTTGAGGCGGTCCTTGAGGGGTGCTGAGACTCTGCGAGATGCATGAACCACAGGTGTGGCGTCTTGTTTGAGCAGGATTTTGTAAGTGTATGGAAGCGTGCCCATGCCTTCGAAATGTCGCGGTGCCGGTTGATGATGGCATTGAGTTGTGCCCTGATGTCCGCATCCTGGAAGGCAGACGTGTCCTCTGGAGAGAGAGAGTGTTATCGTTGAACGAGGTTTAGGTGTTTGCACGCCTGTGTGCCTAGCAGAGAGTCCTTCGAGGAGCCCACGCTCTCGAAGGGAAGGATGGCTTTTATCGAGTTGTGCGTCACTTCGAGTTGGCATGAACCGGTAGCAGGAATGACGTTGCTATTGTAGTCCACTAGTTGGCAGGTCGACAGAAGAATGGTTGGTTTAACCCCAAGGGTCTGAAGATCTGACCACGCTAGGAGATTAGCGGAAGCACCAGTGTCCAGGCGGAATCGTATCTGGGATCGGTTGACCGTCAGGGTGGCACACCACTCGTCGTCTGGATCAATGCTGTACACCAACAGCGGCTGGTGGTCTTGATTCGGGGACAGCCTGTTCTTTGCTATAACAGCGACTCGAAGAGGCTCCCTCGGGTCCTCGGTGTCACTGATCTGCGGGAAGTCGGAATCGGACTCGGTGAATGTGGGTTGAATTGCCCGAACGTTCCTGCGAGGCTGGCTGACGCGATGCGAATTGGCAGGCTGAGCTGCTCGACAGCAGGCAGCATAATGGCCAAGTCTGCCACATCGTAGGCATTGTCGCGATTTTGCAGGACATTGCCGCTTTAAATGGGCGGAACCACAATTGCCACACGTCGTGACGTCAGTACTCTCATTGCGCCACCGCGCATGCGTGGCGAGGTCCTGCTTGGTGCGCGCCTGCGCATCACGTTCCTCCACGTCACCGTCCCCTCATTTGGCGCGTACAAGTGCAGGAGGCCGCGAAAAGTGCGCGAAATGGCCGCCCTCATCCAGGCTGCAGCCTTGGAGGTGTTCAATTGTTTGGATCCGTTCCACCTCGTGGGCACCTTGCCGCGCCGTTTCAGCCGTCTGTATGTGGGAGTACTGGCTGGTAGCATTTTCATGCAGGACACAGGTCTCGATGGCAGTCGCTAGGGTGAGTTGCTTAATTTTGAGGAGCTGCTGATGCAGGGGGTCCGACAGAACACGAAATACGATCTGGTCGCATATCATGGAGTCGGAGGTGGGCCTGTAGCCGCAGGACTGTGCAAGGATGCGGAGGTGTGTTAAAAAGGATTGGAAAGGCTCGTCCTTACCCTGCAAGCGCTGCTGGAAAAGGAGATTGCCGGCGATGCGGAGCGGCAGCGGCGGGTTGATGTTCTCCATACTTCAGGATGCCGGAATGCTGATTAGTTGCAAGTGGGTCTCAGAAGTGCTAGTATACAACCACTCCTGGTACCATGATGTGTTGGGTCTTCTGGATCACAAACAGGTCACCAACACTGGAAGTGGTGCAACTCTATTTTATTATACGGTTAACTATATTAACATACTTGAACTGTGGGTAAATGCAATACCAGCTTTAACTGTTGACCCTTGCCTAGTCCTAACCAGGTGATGCACTCAGCACATGGTGAATGTCTGTGTTGCAGGCTGTGAGCTCTGTGCTCCGAGCTGGCTGCTACTGGAATGAGCGAGAACTCTCCTGTCCCCTGTCTTTATAGTGCGTGTGCTCTCACTGGTGATTGGCTGCAGTGTTGTGTATGCTGATTGGTCCCACTGCATGTCCATCAGTGTGTGTGTGTGCCTGCACCATAATATACTGGTGTATATTATGACAGGGGGGAATGATGAAATTGTTAAAGATCTGATGGCTGTCCTCAGCTCACCTCTTTCCAGTTTTAACAAAGGCAAGGTGGGTGACAAGTGACCAATACGCTCACTGAATTAGATTGGCACTTTCGATATTATGAGGCTGTGTGCCTCTTTTTTTATTCACCATTTGAAATTTTAACTCTACCCTGCTGAGTTTTCCAAGCCTACAGAAGCAATCTAAACCAAGCCTCGAGCAGGTGCTGGAGCAGCAGATGAGTATACCTGCTAGTTGTAGCGTGCATGCCGGGGCAAACCCATCTCCCCGAGGCCTGTAATTACCATTCCCCCACACCTGAGCCCATGATTAAATGATATGACTCTTTTGATTGCAACCTACCCAGCACAAACTCAGAAAGGGCATGGACCTGAATAGGATCGGAATAGAGGGATACGGACCCCGGAAGTGTAGAAGATTTTAGTTTAGACGGGCAGCATGGTCGGCGCAGGCTTGGAGGGCCGAAGGGTCTGTTCCTGTGCTGTACTTTTCTTTGTTCTTCTTTGTTCTGATCCTGTGGCTTCCTCCAGATTGCTCCTTGCCTGATGGAAAGGCCAGCCTGTCGGTCCTCTCCATTCTATGTGATGCATGCCCGTGTGGCATGGGTTGCGCAAATTCATGATATATATGTAACTTAGAAATTTGTCTTGAGATTTAACTTGAGAGTTGTGTGCCTTTGAAGTATGTTAATGTGTGGGTGTATATGATGTATTATCATGCGAATGTTTGATTGGTATATATCATTTTTGCGGTCATGATGTTTTATCATGTATTAGCATGGGTTAGTCAAATTCCAAAATAGGTCCCAGTATTTCCTTTATTTATTCCTAGTTTTGGGATCCAATTTTTAAAATGTATTTCATTACTTTTTCTGAATTACAAAGCCAGGGCCCCGAGTGTGGACAGGGGCGAACCCCTAATCCAGCTCCTCGCCTGCTCCAAAAACCAATTCAAATTCAAATTGAATCCAATTCATGGTCCCCACAAGAAAGACATACCAAATCTGAGCCAAAAGGCAGAGCAGATACTACACTTGATCTTAGCCAAAAGCCCGAGAAGCGATGGGCATCCAAATTTATGTTTCCTGGTTTCTGATGCTAAACATTGAGCTGAATACAGCCTAAAACGCAGGTTTTTAAACCAATAATAAAGAAAGAAGTAAAGAATTTATTTGTATCACATTTTTCATATCTTCAGTTTACATCTATTTCACAATCAATGGATTGTTTTTGAGGAGTTCTGTAGGCAAATGCGGCAGCTAATCTTGGTGCAGCATATTACCACAAACATAAAGCAAGTGGCCAGATAGCCTGTGTTGGTTGTTGGTGGTATTACTGAAGGCCAAGTGTTGCAAGGCTCAGTACTTTTCAGGGGCGAAATTCTCCAATATCGGCGCGATGTCCGCCGACCGGCGCCCAAAACGGCTCAAATCAGTCGGGCATCGCGCCGCCCCAAAGGTGCGGAATCCTCCGCATCTTGGGGGGCCGAGCCCCAACCTTAAGGAGCTAGGCCTGTGCCGGACTGATTTCCGCGCCGCCAGCTGGCGGAAAAGGCCTTTGGTGCCCCGCCAGCTGGCGCGGAAATGACATCTCCGGGCGGCGCATGCACGGGAGCGTTAGTGGCCGCTCACGGCATCCCCGCGCATGCGCTGAGGAGGGAGCCTCTTCCGCATCCGCCATGGTGGAGACCGTGGCGAAGGCGGAAGGAAATGAGTGCCCCCACGACACAGGCCCGCCCGCGGATCGGTGGGCCCCGATCGCGGGCCAGGCCACCATGGGGGCACCCCCCGGGGCCAGATCGCCCCGCGCCCCCCCCAGGACCCCGGAGCCCACCCGCACCGTCTTGTCCTGCCGATAAGGTAGGTGGTTTAATCTACGCCAGCGGGACAGGCATTCTAGCAGCGGGACTTCGGCCCATCCGGGCCGCAGAATCACTGGGGGGGGGCCGCCAACCGGCGCAGCGCGATTCCCACCCCCGCCGAATATCCGGTGCCGTAGAATTCGGCAACCGGCGGGGGCGGGATTCACGCCAGCCCCCGGCGATTCTCCGACCCGCCGGGGGGTCGGAGAATCTCGCCCCAGTTCTTTTTCAGATAGCAGTTTAGGATCTTTCACATTCACCTGCACAGGCCGATGGAATTTAATGGAAATGCAGCATCCAGCACTGCACTTGGGTGGCAGCTTTGATTATGCCGTCAGTTGCTTGAAGTGGCCTTGAACCTACCTTAATGACCCTTAAGTATGCGTGTAACAAAAATCTGTACAGCAAAAAGAAGTATACATATTTAATTTGCTCAACAACTAAAGGTACCTTTTTCCAAAGGGAATAGTATATCTATTTTCTACCTCCTCGAGGTTGTAAAAAAATTCCTTTGTTTAAAGTTATAGTATTTGCTTTTTAGTTATGTAAGCTGTGTATTCTGCGGAGCACAAAGCTGCTTAATATATCTGCTGCATGTAGTGAGTTAATCATTGAATGAGTATTAAATACTAAACAATTTCCTGTAGGATCCTTCCAGGAACCACAGGGCTTACAGACTTACAGTAGCTAAACTGGAGCCACCAATCATTCCCTTCATGCCTTTACTTATAAAAGGTAATTCAATCATACTTTCTTCCTTTTGCATTGCAAATGTCATTTATCAAGCTGCTAACTGTGGATTGTTTTTATTGCTTTAATAACTTCATCCAAAACAGTTAAATAAGAACAAGCAATAATTATAATACTTAGCTAAAGCTGGTTAAGTCATGTTACCTAATTAAATTAATCAGTTCAGGAATGTGTGAAGAATGTAATGCCAGCTTGAGGTCTTTTGCAATTGGAAGAAATTGTTTGCTGATTGCCTCTTTCTTTACAGACATGACATTTACCCACGAAGGCAACCAAACATTCAATGAGCATCTTGTTAATTTTGAAAAAATGGTAAGCTTCAAAATGTGTGTTTTTCGGGGTGGGGAAAGTACAGAGAGGAATTTTCACCTTCACTTAAGTTGTTGGTCTGTTTTCACCCTTTCTAAAATTGTGTTAGCTATTTTTGCAGTTTCTAAGTGTTTCAGCTTTAACTTTATTTATACAACATAGTGATAATATGTTCTTTCATTCTTTGAATGGTAAATATCAAAACTGTCCAGTTTCTAATTCTGTAGCTGCTACATTGCTAGATTTGTTTAACTTTACAAGCACCTATGCTAGCTGAAATTGGGTTATGTTCATAGGATTAGTTGAAGAGAGATGAGCGGAAAGGCCTGCGCGGACATGCATGGCATAAATACCAGCATTTGCTACATGGGTCAAATGCACAACACTCAACAAGGCCGTTCTCAAATTTATTTCTATATAAATGAGTTGTGAGAGAATTCAATTCGCAGATATGATCAATTTAAATATACATATTCAATGTCTATGAGAAACAAACCTATTTTGAAGTCACTCTATCATATTCCTGATAAACAGTTTTCAGAATTATTCCTATTTTACTGTGCAAATAAAATGCAGTATTTAAGTTGATGATTTTACCTCCTCCCTCACTCTTCATCTCAAGGCAAGTGACTCATTTTTACTTCCGTTCCAAAGACACCAGCAATACAATGTGACTAGGGACAAGAGCTCTGCCTAATTTTGCCCCCCACCCCTGCCCAAAGCCCTGGGAGACTGAGAGAAATGTTGGTGTTTCGTTGATGCAGCAGCTAAAACCTGAGACCAATCCAGTCGCCATGACTTAAAGTACATCATGGAAAGTTTTTTGATAAGGCATCCTGGGCGCGATTCTCCACTCCCGCGCCGGTTGGGAGAATCGCCTGGACCGCCAAAATGTCCCGGGACGCCGGTCCGACGCCCTCCCGCGATTCTCCCAAGCGGCGGGAACGGCCCGGTCGAGTTTCGCAGGCCGGAGAATCGCCGGAGAATCGCCGGAGACACCCAAGATGCCGATTCTCCGGCACCCCCGCTATTCTCAGGCCCGGATGGGCCGAGCGGCCAGGCCAAAACGGCGGGTTCCCCCCGGTGCCGTCCACACCTGGTCACTGCCGTCGTGAGAGGTGCGTGAACGCTGGGGGGGCAGCCTCCGGGGGGGCGAAGGGGGATCCTGCACCGGGGGTACCTCAAATGTGGACCTCCTTCCTTCCGCAGCCCCGCAAGATCCGTCCGGCATCTTCTTGCGGGGCGGACTTAGAGAGGACGGCAACCACGCATGCGCGGGTTGGCGCCGCCCAACCCACGCATGCGCGGATGACGCCAGTAATGCGGTGCCGGCCGCGTCATCTATGCGGTGCCGCCTTTACGCGGGCGACAAGGCCTGGCGCGTGTAGATCTCGCGGCCCCAATCCTGGCCCATTGTCAGGGCCTGGATTGGTCGGGACCGGGGCCGTTTCGTGCCGTCGTGAACCTCAACGGTGTTCACGACGGCCCGCCCACTTCGGCGCGGGAGTGGAGAATCCCACCCATCTTTGGACTGCACCACATCAGCATGGGCACTAAAAATCTGGACTGACTGACTGGCAACTTTGAGGAGGACTAATAGTTGCATCCTGAGATAGGACCACAAGCTCATGCTCCATGGTACAGGTGCCAGTAGCAGTTCCACAGGGCGGCACCACAGCAGCCTTTAATATATTTGAGAACAGATTGTGAACTGTTGTGAGACCTGCAAGCCACTTCACACACTGCTATCAGCAGCTATGATGGCAGAAGTCTGACCTTGTATTACAACAAGCTGAACTTGCACAGCTTCATCCTGAGCTTCCAAAATTTTGAATGGCTTCTGCTTCTAGTGTAATGGAAGCTAGAACAACCACTATCAGACGTTGCACTATGGTTGAGTCCACAAGTGTTCTCATGGAGTTGGCTGCCCATCCCACCCCGTACCTATCCCACTCAGGAATGTGTAGGCTCCAGGCCCTGCGCAAAGCTCGGTGCAATGTTGGTGCTGGTTCCCTCTGTTTCTTTACAAAGATTTCAGGCTTTCTGGCAGGTCTTCCAATGCACCAAGCATCTCATTGTGAATACCCATCAACCTTTTGCTGAGGGTGCCCTGTTGATGTCCTCCTCTAAGTCCTCTGCAGTAGAACCTACAAGTGACCTCAACCCTGGCAAGCTGGCGCCTGTGCTATCATTTCCCTCTGTCGAGGTTGAAGGTCACACAAGCCGGGTCCTTTCTTCTCTAACTGCCATTCTCTAACATCGTCCGTGTGTTCCAAAAGATGACTTGATTCGCTCACGTATTGAAGATAACTTAACCAGAGTCCCATTGTCCAAGCAATTAGTGTAAATGGCCCGTCTCCAACAGTTGAATACCCCAGGTGATTGCCATAGATGCCTTGTGAATGAGACAGGAGATGTGCATCCATCTCATTCCGCCGAAGGCTTTGGCTTTGATTGGTTTTGAAGACAGACTGATCTCACTCCAATGAGTTGGAATGTACAGGAATGAAAATGAAAGTTAGCCATCTTGGACTGTGAGCTCAAGGCACTTTAGCTTCTGTATTTTTATTAAAACGTCTGGCTTAAAAGTTCGATTCCGGTTTCCAGGTGGACTAAAAATCATTATTTGGCATAAAGCACATTTTCATAACACCAACGACTTGTGCAGATCCCGCCTCTGCGCATACTTTAGAAAGTATGGGAGTAAATGATGTTCGTTCTTCATCATTGGCTCCATCTCTTGTCCTTCCACCAGTGCCTGGCCAAGTTGCTGTTCTTTGGTAACTGAAAGGGAAAGGGCATGAGGGTGGGAGGGGGGCAGGGGGTAGTGAAAAGCAAGAGGGGCATGTTTACTCATCTGCAGCTTGTAATCAGAAGAAATTGTGGGGTGAGGCAGAAGTGGGGTGTAAGGAGGAGGATTAGCTGTGCGGACACGGTCATCATTATTTGTTTCATCCTCACCACTGCCATACTTTCAGTCATGGCTGCTCCAGTGATGACGACTACCCTCTCCTCCGTGGACGAGGACATATTGTTGTGCCTTTCTCCTGTTGGTTGGGTGCTGCTAATTCCATTTGTAAATTATCTTATCCTGCAAGAGAGGGAGGTGTGTGAGTGAGTGAAGTTTATAGTCCTGATTGATAAATATTGTTGATAAGTGATGGGAGTGGGGTGGTCTGTTGCACAATGATGTGAAGACGCCGGCATTGGACTGGGGTGGGCACAGTACGAAGTCTTACAACACCAGGTTAAAGTCCAACAGGTTTGTTTCAAACACTAGCTTTCGGAGCACTGCTCCTTCCTCACCTGAGGAAGGAGCTGCGCTCCGAAAGCTAGTATTTGAAACAAACCTGTTGGACTTTAACCTGGTGTTGTAAGACTTCTTACTATTGCACAATGTCAGAGCTTTGTGCTTCATCTGTAAGGAATAGAAATTTGAAAATGAATTCATGGACCTTGAACACTCCTGTAAGGTCATGAAACTTGCAGCACTGTATCCAGGTCCTCGAAGCTGCACTGCTTGTAATGACCCTAATGGCCATCTGCTCTGACTGCCTTCTGGGAGTTTGTCCAGAGGATGTCCTGCCTCACTGTGAATAGAAGAACGCTCTCCTTCTGTGCAGCCCAGGGCCTCCAGTGCTGCACCTGAGAACGTTAAGGCACACTTTGTATAATGTTGTGTCAGTGGTCAGTGTTCCTCCTTCTCGGAGTATCATCCCCATTCACTTCCAGAGCCTGCTCCAGCCAGAATACAGCTCCTCTTTAAGAGCTACAAGCTAATGTGGTGCAAGCTAGCTTTAATTGTGTTGCCTTGCAGTAACTCGGGCCTCCTGTTGAAGAGTACAGCCACTCAGCAATCCATGTAGCTCTGGATTGCACATAACTATCATTTCAATTAGCAGGCAGCAGAAGTTTGCATACGGCCTGCATTGGAAAGTGTGCGCACGTTCATTGCACATCACAACCTTGTTCATTTTCAGATCCAACCAAATGTTGCCCCCCATCCCAACACGTTTATATTCTTTTGTTTTAAAGGATGAGCATCAGTAGGTACATTGACTTAACCAAATTGATGCTTTCATAAGATTTCTATGCTTCAGTTTGGTTGATTTTAATCTTTTAATTTTTGTTTCAGCATATGATTGGCAATACAGTACGGACAGCCCGGCACTGCAGAAGCCAGCCTTTCAGTAAGTCAGTAATATGTGAATATGAAATGAATTCCAGGTATTCAGAGCGTTACATTTACAGCTCCTACTTAAACTTCCGTCTGAGGCGTCCCTGAGCAACCTAGATGTTGATGGATCCAAACTTGTAACAAACATTTAACGATATATAAAAGGTTACTAAAACTATTTGCAATTTGCATCCAAGCTGGTGGTGACAAAGAAACGTAATCATTTAGTGGTCTTAATGGATTGTGTATTTTGAGAAGAGGACAGACTACTGTTGACGGAACAGACTTGTTGGGTCGAATGGCCTTCTCTTGCGTCTTGTGGTCTACTGTTGCTCCATTTCTGAAGGACTTTATCAGTTTCATTTCACAGGGAGCAAGAACAAATGAACCCACCTGGATCAGCACAACAAACTTTGGATATTTCCTACTTTGAGCTTGGGGTTAACTTGACAATCCAGCCTGTGTGTAAAACTCATTCCTTGTTGATGAAGGGTGCCTTACAATTGCATTTATCTTTAATGATTCCTCTGATACGATTCAGCAAATGAAGGCTATTTCCTCTTCACTATATTCTTAGTGTAGCCTAATGACTAGGGGGGGTTCTACCAAGTTGGGTTGCCTGCAATTCCCCAAATAAAATGCACTTTAGTCCAGTTATCAACTTGTTAGTTTCAGCTTATTTAAATATTCTTCAGTATTCTTTAATGCAGCTTGATGTATTTCTGTGGATGTGCTGGAGAATGGGCTTTATGCACTGATATTTTTTATGGGATAACTTTGATTCACTATTGAGCTCCGATCAGTAAAAGTGACTGAGAACAAAATGGAGAAAGAAACAAAATTCTGTAAAACAGCATTTTGAATTTCTACCCATTGACTTTTTTCTCTTTTAAAGAATTAAAGAATGACAACATTCTGCTTCGACTTTTTTATCCCCAAGGGAGTTCTAAATGCCCTGTCAAAATTGCTGACACTGATAGTTGGAGGCAATCTTCAATTTGCACCCCCATCAGTCAAGTGATGGGAGAAGCAATCAGACCGGTCGCTCAATGACACCAGTGAGAGGCAAAGCAAATTTCCTGGCCGGGTCTCATTTCAGTGCTTTCGGCAAAATACTGACGGGCTGATCACCGTTGATCAAAGGTGGGGGGATTCCAGCTCTAATCCATTGCGCGTTTAAAGGAGGGAGGACCACTAAGCATGCAGTGGCAGGTAGAAAAATAACAAAGCTCAATTGGGAATAAATAGCCTAGGGCCCCAATTCAAATATTTGAAAAAGGCTCCCCTCCGCTTGTATCAGGTGGGAGTGTTGGTCAACTGTCTTTAGATCTTTAAAATCAAGTTGCAGGGCTTCAGGCAGCCAGTAGGCAGTTCTTTTTTGAAGAAATGCTCTGCATACTTCTCTATTTAACAGTCTGAATTGGGAACTAGGCAGCTGAAATCTCCCTAATTTGAACAGTGCCATTCTGGTGTATTTATGTGCTTCATTTTGGCATGGATGCACATTATTAGCAAATGAGTCAGAGAGAAGCACATATGCTGGGCAGGATTCTCCGTTGCCTGATGCCCAAATCGTGTTCAGTGATCGGGCGGAGAATGGGCTCCGACGCCCAAATTAGGGCCGCCGCCAGTTTGACGCCGCTCAACCATGCTTCGCCCCCCTCCAAAATGGCATCATCGCGTCACGTCACGCACCATGCGCTGTTAAATCGGCATTAGCGCATCATTGGCCGGCCCTCCCGTGATGCTCCAACCCTGATGGGGCGAGTAGCCAACGGCGCGGGACACATCTGGTCTCAGCCGTGCGGGAACCCAGCGTGGCGGCTGCGGACTGTATCCAGCACCGCCAGACTCGGCCTTCTGAGAGGGCTGGGGGGACTGGTGGGGAGTGGCCGCCGGGCGGAGAATCGCCGGGGGCTGGCGTGAATCCCGCCCCCGGCGGTTGCCGAATTCTCCGGCACCGGCTTTTCGGCGGGGGTGGGAATCGCGTCACGCCGGTTGGCGGGCCCCCCCCCCCCCGGCGATTCTCCGGCCCGCGATGGGCCGAAGTCCCGCTGCTGGAATGCCTGTCCCGCCGGCGAGAATCAAACCACTTCTCTTACCGGCGGGACAAGGCGGCGCGGGCGGGCACCGGGGTCCTGGGGGAGGCCGATCTGGCCCCGGGGGATGCCCCCACGGTGGCCTGGCCCGCGATCAGGGCCCACCGATCCATGGGCGGGCCTGTGCCGGGGGGGCACTCTTTTCCTTCCGCCTTCGCCACGGTCTCCACTATGGCGGAGGCGGAAGAGACCCCCTCCACTGCATGCGCGGGGATGCCGTGAGCGGCCGCTGACGCTCCCGCGCATGCGCCGCACGGCAAAGTCATTTCCGCACCAGCTGGCGGGGCACCAAAGGCCTTTCCCGCCAGCTGGCAGAGCGGAAGTCAGTCCGGCGCGGGCCTAGCCCCTCAAGGTGAGGGCTCGGCCCCTCAAGATGCGGAGACTTCCGCACCTTTGGGGCGGCGCGGTGCCAGACTGATTCACGCCGTTTTTGGCGCCGGTCGGCGGACATCGCGCTGATTTCGGAGAATCCCGCCCCATATTTGTACTCTGCCAAACCACTTCTGTCATCAAAGAGCTTTCCTGCTTTTTGTTGAATTTCTTCACACCATCTCCTGAAATCTAAATTTGCTTTGTAATTCATTCAACTAACTATATTTTTCTTTCGTCAGATCCAGAGTCATCACTTGCAAACAAGAACCATCAGGATATCCGTGCATATGTTCGGCAGCTTAATGTAATTGACAATCAGAGGACTTTATCACAGCTGTCTCACAGGCTGGAGCCACGCAGAACCTAATAACTTTGTACTATTGCACTGCCATAAAAGAAAATATTTATTGTTATTCTGCACAATGGGCATTCTGCGGTTTGTAGTATTGAGAATAATTATTGAAACAGGGCAGCATTGCAACTGCCTTCAACTCAGAGGAAGACTATTCTGAATTGGAATCAACTTTAGCCCCATGTTATATACCTGCCTCTTCCAAGATTTGGAATTCATACTGTGTTTCACAAAGACCAAAATACCCTCAACGTCTTATTACGTATTGGTTGATTAAAAAGAGAAATTAGGCTTTCTTTTTTTTCTTATGTGAACAATGCAGAAGACTTTGTACCAAGAATAGCCCTCTATGTATTTAAGCACACTGATGCGATGGTCCTTTAATTGAGCAAACAGTTTACGTTTGTTCAGATCCTACAAGCAGATTGTTTTGTTTTAAGATGATGGCACAAAATATTTGATATTTTTACCAATTGATTCTTCTTTTTAAAGGTATTTCTAAACTTTCCACATTATATTTAAACTGGAAAAACAGCACAAACTGCACAATATAAAATTGGTGACGTAAGCCAAGATTTCTTGTAACTTTATTGTTTTCAATATTATCAGCAAGCTTTAGTTTTATTCCTCCACAAACTGTTTGATTGTGACCCAGTACAGGCATTTCCTGTTTGCTTACAAGGCGTTTCCTAATAAACATAGTTGCTTGGTGCAGCTCTCACAGCCTGGTGCAGGAGCCTGCTGTTTTTGTCAGTACCACACAACTTTAATGATTTCAAAACTACTCAACTAACAGAGCACCCCACTGACATGGAAACCTTTTTTTCCTTCATAGGCTGTGTTGTAACTTTTACTTGAAGAAAAAATGAATGAGACATGTGAATAAGACGAGTCCAGAATGCACCAGATTAAATTTGTGAAATTTCTATCACTTCCATCCGTCTCCCCGGGAATCATGTCCTCAGACGGTTGGAAATATTATTAAACATCGTTACTGTGACAGAGTCACATTGTTTCAGAAATCTGTGGGAAACCCTGAATGCTGATTATTTGTTTTAACACTGTCAATCAAGTGTAAATAGTAAAAAAATATGCTTGTTTAATGCATTTGTCAGTGACAGTTTTATAACTGATACTGTGCCAAAAATATTGCTTGTTTTATTTATTTCATTTTAATTATTTATGTCTGTTTAAAGGTTGGTCTACAAACTATATTACATTGAATTACATTTTCGGTATAGTGTTCAAGTTTTCACTACCTTGTTTTCATTGTCTACAAATAATGTTATAAAATATTCAGTCAATGTCTCTAATGTTAGCACGAATAAAACAAACGTATTGTATACCGTATGGTATGTTACCCCCAAGTCAAATAAAAATTGAGCTGTTTCTACAAAATGTAGCTGCTATATCTGGTTTTCTTGTAAACTGGTAATAAGCTGTTGTTCTGCCATTCATCAACACTGATTAAAATGTTAATTCAATTAAGTTCTATTATCGAGGACACAATAGGACTGATTTGCCTGTCCTGAATTCACTTTATTTCATTAGTTAAAAGGAAAATGGGGCAAAAATTTGTAATGTGGATTCTTTGTCCCTTTTGTACATTGTGCACATTTTTGGCAAGCCAAATGTAGGAGCAGGAGCAGGCTATTCGGCCCATCAAGCTTGTCAAGCATTTAACTAGATCATGGCTGATCTTCTACCTGGAGCCATCTTCTCGTTCTATCCCTGTATCACTTAATGCCGTTGGTATTTAGAAATCTATCGACCTCTGCTTTGTACATATTCAATGATGGGCCTCCACAGCCCTCTGGGGTATCGAAGATTCACCTCCCTCTGAAATAAGTAGAAGCTTCATTATGATATGAGAATTACAATGGCACCATTATGACTTAATAGTCTATTTGGCTTCTGAAGGTCTCCCACATAAATGGGCACCCTGAAATCCTAGATCTTGAGTAGCTGTACTAACCAGAGTAAGTTTAGAAGTACCAAAAAGATGTTTATTTCAACTGTTTTGAAACTATTAAAGGTCCTATTTAACTTTTCTTTCTTCTTGGCAGTGATAAGTACTGGTCAGCTCTGGCCTCAACCTGCCTCCATTTCTATCCAGGCACACTGAAATACAGAATAATGGAGGTTGTGTAGAGTGGTGTAGAGCAGGTGCTCCTCGCAGCCACTTCTTGTCACATCACTGCAAGTTTATTAGCCATTGCTTATCTACCGATTCAAGGCTGCTCATGGGGTTCCTTTTCCCCTTTCGTCTGTGCCTTGTTACTCCCATGACAAAATGTGCTGATGGGCTAAACTACCTTTTGGCATTTCTGAACATTTGATCTTTTGTTCTCCATTTCCCCCACCTTATTATGATTTCCTTTAATTGTCCCTGTTGCCTTAAATTTCAATGGGGGAACAACCTCCCATTCCTGCTGAAAAGTGCTTCATAAACCTGCCTGGATTTGAAAATAATTATGCAAATAGACGTGCACGAAAAATTTCAGTGATACCAGAACCTAATCAGGAAATCTTACCAGCTCTTAACCATTTACACATGATTTATTATCAGTGAATGAAAAACGGCCCCATATTTCGAAAAGTTATTTTTCCCCACCAAATTAGACTACCTTCATATCATCTCTTAACAAAATGATGCGGCCCTGCTTATTCTGGAATGCAGGCTGAAAACTACCATTCACCGGCAAGATCCCGGAGTTCAGGTTCGCTGTACTGCCTGTTTAAATCTCATGCAGTAGTTTGGCATAGAGTTGTGGGTATCCTGAACAGAGCAGAAACTGCTAATATAGTGAGACTCAGAATTAGGTGGAGAGAAGGAAGGCTGACCCTCATGCCCAACAGTGCCTGAAGAACCCCAGAACAGAGTAGGTGAGTCTCTGAATTCCAAGTTATGCATCTAGGTATCTAATTTAAGTGCTTTGGCATAATTTCCTCCACTAGGTCCCTGCCAAATGCAGAACCATGAGTGGCTCGGAAACCTGGTTGTAATCTCCAGTAGACTTTGCCATGACTCCTTAACTGAGCAAAAGTATTGACTTCCCACTTTCTGTTTCCCTGACCAGCCAGATGATGGGCAGGATCATGTGCTGAATCTGTCAAAGGAAGGATTTTTAAAGGAACTATTTCTAATTAAACGGAGAAAACACGAGTTACATTGGTTCGACTATGCATGGATTTTGGAGGCTGCAGCAACCACAAGACTGGAGAAGAGACCTTGGAAGGCGGCTCTCTGGGACTGTCGCTCGAACCTGGAGGTCCCGCTGTGGGATCTGAGGGGCTGCAGTGAGGTGAGCTGTCCAAAGAATGGAAGAGGACAGCCTCTCCAACTAAGTCGACTTGGGCGGAAATGATTGAGAAAGACAACAGAAATGTGGCCCTTGCAACCAGGAGGATCCAAGACATCAAGATGAATGATGAATGTGTGGTTCGAAGACTAGCAGGAAAGAAGTGGGTTCCAGTTTGTAAGGTACTGGCACTAATACTGGGGAAAGTGGTTCTGTACAATTGGGATGGACTTCATCTGAACTGTGCTGGAGCTCGTGATCCTCCGCCCGGTGAGTGGCTAGCAACCGCGCCACGTAAAACTCCCGGCCTCCATGAAATAAACGGGGGAGAATGGCCGGATCCGTGGCCGTGCATGCACATGACGACAACCTGCAGCGGTCGCACTGTAGAACATGGCACCGGCCGTGCGCGGACCTGACCTGTCAGATAGTGCCACCCCCACCAGTCCCCCCAGCCCTTGCAGAGGCCCCCCGGCCAGCAGCATGGCTCCCACTCAACTGTGGCAGTGTTGGACACAGTCCGCAGCTGCTACGCCAATTTCCCGCGTGGCTGAGGCCGTGAGTGAACCGCGCCGTCGTGAACTCAGCCCATCGGGGGTGGAGCATCGGGGGAGGGCCTTCAGGTGACGCACTGAAGCTATCCCAATGGCGAGCGGCGTGCGCCACGATGACGCGTTTCGGAGGGGCAGAGCATACGAAACCTGCGTCAAACAGGCGTCACCCCCGATTCTGGCGTCAAAAGGGATTTTCCGTCCAATCGCTGAGTTACAAAATCAGCATCGGGGAATGGAGAATCCCGCCCTGTGTGTCTGTCTCCAGGGAGGAAAACACGAAAAACCTCCTATAAATAATGGAGAATCAAGGACTAATGTAAATGAAGAATTGCAAGATATTAATATAAGTTTTATAAAAATAGTACTGGAGAAATTGAAGGAACCTAAAGTAGATTAATACACTCAACCTGATAATCTACAACCCAGAGTGTTGAAAGGTGACTAGAGGTAGTAGATACATTGATGATCATCTATAGATCTGGAATTGGAAGATGGCAAACATGACCCCACTATTTAAGAAAGGAGGGATGAAGAGAAAACGGGGAACTACAGACCTATTAGCTTAACATCAGTAATAGGGAAAATGCTAGAATCTACAATAAAGGATGTCATAACAGGACACTTAGAAAACAAGGTTGGATAGGGCAGAATCAACACGGATTTTGAAAGGAAAATCATGTTTAACTAAACCTGTTGGGAGTTTTCTGAGGATGTTACTACCAGAATCGAGATTAGGTAAACTGGTGGATGCAGTTTATTTAGATTTTCACAAAGCTTTTGCTAAGGTCCCACACATAAGGTTAGTAAACAAAATTAGAGCACGTGGTATCGAGTGGAAAATACTGACATGGATTAAGAACTGGTTAACAGTCCGAAAACAGAATGGGAATAAATGGGTCATTTTCAGGCTGGCAGGCTGACTATTGGGGTGATGGCAAGGATCAGTTCTTGGGCCCCAGCTATTCACAATCTATATCAATGATTTGGATGTGGGGCTAAATGCAATATTTCCAATTTTCCAAGATGGCACAAAACTAGAGAGAAGTGTGGGTTGTGAGGAGGATGCAAAGACACTCCTAGGAGATTTGGAGAAGCGAAGTGCGTGGACAAAAATTTGGCAGATGAACATATTGGAAAAATGTGAGGTTACCCACTTCGGCTGGAAAAAAAACAGAAATACAGAGGGCGCGATCTCTCAAAAGGGAACAAGGTCCCAAAGCGAGCACATTTAGCCGTGTGTTTCCTGGGCTAGTAGTACCGAGAAACGCAGGGCTGTTCAATGCGACTCGCTTTGCATAAGGGGCCTGAACGGAGATCGCACAGCAGAGGCCGCACATAGTACACTGTACTATGAGGAGCTCCGCTCGCCAGAACTCCCCTGCGTAATGAGAGATCGACATGCCAGCCTCTGAAGCGATCCCCGAAACCCAACACCCAATCCTCTCACCCCCCAAACTTCTCACCCCCAACATCACAATGGGCACCCCAGACCCGATCACACATGAAAAATGCCAGCTTGGCAGTGTCAGGCTGACACCCAGGTGGCACTGCCCAGGTGCCAGGCTGGTATGCTAGGGTGCCAAATTGGCACTGCCATGGTCCCCAGGTGACACCAGCAGTGCCAGGGCACCACCCTGCTCAAAGGTCTCCGATCCCCTGGAGTACCATTATGTCTGGTCCCCGTTTGTGGGGATCAGTGCTGAACAGTACTCACCCGAGGTCTCTGAGGTGAAGGGGATGAACCCCAAAGCCTCAGATACCTCGGGAATCTTCACATTAAAGTGAGACTAGCTGTCTCGATCTAATATGCAGATTTGCCAAAAGGTGATCCTGCCACAATGGGCGGGATTTACACCGCAATGTATCGTGAGATTGCGTTGGATCTCACAAGGCGTGGCAAGCCAGATAGATCCCGGGAACGGGGTCTCCCGGCTTTGATCAGCCACACGGCGCCACGGCGAGCTGCTTTTCCGGCGCAGCGTGGCCATTGGATCGCACCCACTGTATGTCTTAAATGGTGAGAGGCTGAGAAGTGCTGAACTTCAAAGGGACTTGTGTTTCCTTGTTCATAAGTCACCGAAAGCTAACATGCATAATCCAGGATTAATCTGGGACAAAGGTTCGGCACAACATCGTGGGCCGAAGGGCCTGTTCGGTGCTGTATTTTCTATGCAGGTACAGGAAACAATTAAGGAGGTAAATGGTATGTTAACCTTTATTGCAAAAAGATTTGAGTATAGGAGTAAAGATGTCTTGCTGCAATTATATAGAGCCTTGATGAGACTGCATCTGGAGTAGCGTGTGCAGTTTTGGTCTCTTTACATAAGGAAAGATATACTTGCCATGGAGGGAGTGCAGCGGAGGTTTACCAAACTAATTTCCAGGATGGAGGGATGAAATAGGCTGGGCCTTTATTCTCTTGAGTTTAGAAGCACAGGAAGTGATCTCATTCAAACATACAATATTCTTGCAGGGCTCGACGGGGTGGGTGCAGGAAGGATGTTTCCCCTGGCTGGGGGTCTAGAGCCAGGGGACACAGTCTCACAATAAGGGGTAGGTCATTTTTTCACTCAGAGGGGGGTGAATCTTTGGAATTCTCTGCCCCCGAAGCCTGTGCGGGCTCAGTAGTTGACTACATTCGAGACTGAGATTGATAGATATCTACATACTAAAAACATCAAGGGATACGGAGATAATGCAGGAAAATGGTGTTGAAGTAGAAGATCAACCATGATCTCAATGAATGGCAGAGTGGGCTCGAGGGGCTGAATGGCCTACTGCTGCTCCTATTTCTTATGTTCTTATGTATCTCAATGGTTCATGTTAAGCCTGGTAAAAAAAAAAATATATTCCTTGGTTAGTTTGCTTTGAGGAGCAAATCGAATAATGGCAATGTTGTTTCGACCCAGTTAACAGCAAATACATAAATTTTCACCTTGCATCTAAGGAGTTTATTATAGTTTCAAATTAGATCAGGGTGTTATCTACAACCTGTAGCTTGTAATCCTTCTGCCATATGGAAACTTAAGGATGCTTCATGCAATCTGAAGATCCATGTTTGCATGGAGTGCCTCCAGCTGCTCAAACTCACATTGAGTGTCTCTCAGCTTAAGGAGCAGCTGCACTCACTGCAGGGCACGTGGGTGGGTAAATGTTTCCTGGAATGTAGGCTCCAAGAGACATCCACCCCACAGTCGGATGGAGTTCAGGATAGTAATCACTTGGCCACGCTGAAGGTTGGAACAGGTGGGCAGAGCAGGAATCCTCTGGGATGTGACACTCCCAAACCAAATTCAGCATTGAATACAGGTGAGGATGGCAGCACCTCCAAAATGTGTTGTCCCAAGCCAAGCACTGGGAGGTAAAAGACTGCATGGGGATTACAACAAAATGTAGGCGTGGAGTACTCATGTGGGAATTGATGGCCATAGGGTGTCACAGTAGCACACCGGTTAGCACTGTGGCCGCACAGCACCAGGGACCCGGGTTCAATTCCGACCTTGGGTGACAGTCTGTGTAGAGTTTGCTCATTCTCCCCGTATGTGGGTGGGTTTCATCCGGGTGCTCTGGTTTCCTCCCACAGTCCAAAGATGTGCAGGTTAGGTGGGGTTGCAGGGAGAGGGCAGCGGAGTGGGCCTTGGTAGGATGCTCTTTCAGAGGGCAGGTGCAGACTCCATGGCTGAAAGGCCTCTTCTGCACAGTAAAGATTCTGTGGTCCTATGGATTAGACATGCAGTACTGCTACTGTCAATGTCTGACCCACTATTCTCTGTTTCCTGTCACTCAGCTAACCTTGTTTCCATGCTGGCACTGCCCTTTCTATTCCATGAGCTCACTTTTGCTGACAAGACTTGTAGCACTTTATCAAACATCTTTTGGAAGATTATATAGACCACTTCAATGAATTACCCTCATCAACCATCAGCCATCTCTGTCACCTCATCAAAAATCTAATTCAAGATGCGTTGAATACAATTTAAGTTTAACAAATCCTTTCTAGCTTTCCTTAATTAATAAACATTTATCCAGGCTTATCATTCCTCTAGAAAGCTTTCCCACTACCAAGATTAAACTGGCCTGTAGTTGCTGGGTGTCATGAGAATGTTGCTTTAAGAAATGTTTGGCTGCTCATACTTTTGTTTTAGGCTGTTTGCTGCAGGGTGTGTTTTAGTTTCATTTTCAGTGTTGGAGCTGAAGCCAGACAAAGCAGGTGTACTGCTGTTCTCTCTGCCATCAAAAGACTATCTCCTGACCATTTGGTGAATTCAGAATTATAAATGTTTTCAGTAGTGACTTTAACCTGATGTGCTCCTGTTAAAGGTTTTGTTTTTAAGTCGTATGGATGTTAAAAGGAAAGCTTAAAGGATTACTTAGTGTTGTAGTCTTTGGGGGTTGTATTTGAATTAATGGTTGCTAAGATGTTCATTATGTTTTAAAAGGGTTAACTTGAGTTCATAGAATAAACATTGTTTTGCTTTAAAAAATACTTTTCCATTTCTGCTGTACCACACCTATAGAGTGGGCCCTGTGCTCCCCATACCCCAATCTATTAAAAGTTGTGCGTCAGGTGAACTCCATGATACACTTTGGGGTTCTCTAAACTCTGGCCCATAACACTGGGTTACCCTTGCACTCTTTTGTTGAGGGTGGGTGTAACATTTGCAATTCTCAAATTCTCTGGTACCATCCTTCTTTCTAAGGAGGTTTGCAAGATTATGGTCAGTGCCTTTGCAATTCCCACCCCACATACCCTGACCCCAGATTCCATCTGCTCCTGGATTTGAGTATAGCCAGCCTTTCCAATACCAAATTTGAGCTCATCTCGTATCCCAGCTATCTCCTATTCTCCTGTGACTCCAGTAACGTCGGGCACGATCTCCCTGAAATGGAACAGAGTCCCTTATTGCATCTGATTAGCCGGGTCAGAGCGCCTAGTTACACCACTCTATCGAACAGCCATTCGGGAAGATCAGGGACCTCAGCAGGAAACGTGCACCGAGGCCGCGCCCTTAGTCCTGTTTACTTTACTGAGGAGCTCTGCTTGCCAGAACTCCTCAGTGGGTGAAGAGATCGGGATGCCATTTTTAAATGGCGTCACATTTAAAACAGGTGCCACCCTGCCCAGAGACCAAACACCTGGGGCCCTCCAATCCCCTTGAAGACCCCAACAAGTGATGTTCTGTCTGGTTTCTATTTGTGGAGACCGGCACTGGACAGCACTCGCCCAAGGTCTCCCAAGGCAAGGGGGTTAGATCCTACGCCTGGGTTAGTTCTTGGGAATACGTATTAGAGTGAGACTAGCTATCTCACTCTAATATGCAATTTGCCAAAATGTGATCCCACCCACAATGGGCAGGATTCACATTGTGATGTCTCTTGAGACCGTGTTAGATATTGCGAGGTGAGGAGTGCCAGGTAGATCCCAGAAGAGGGATCTCCCAGCATCTACCAGCCACGCCGCACTGCTTTTTAGGCACAAGGCAGCCGGTAGATCTCACCCCTCATCTTTAGTCAAGTCGATACAAAGTACTCATTTAGCTCCTCAGTGGTGGCCTCTGCCTCCATGTATGGATACCTTTTTTGGCCCCTAGTTGATCCCAGCTCCTCCTTTTACTACTTTTAAACTATTTATTTACCTATGGAGAGGTTTTGAATTCTTCTTCATTAGCTGCCAGTCTCTCCTTGTAACTCTGCCTGACATGTTTCATTTTTCCCTTCCCCTCTGAACTTTCTATATTCAGCCTGGTTCTCAGTAGGGCTGAAATTTGTCGTCATGGCATGCTCCCGAAAAAGGGCAGAAGATTCATGGGCCACCCCGCCTCAGCACTTTCCACAAAACCTGGCTGCATTTTTTCATGAAACTAATTATTTACCATCAGGGCTGTCGTGCCTTTGAAGGACCTACACCTGCCCCCAGAAGCTGCCAACAGATCAAGAGGGCCGGCAGGTTAGCAACCCTACTGCTGGTACTGCAAATGGAAGAAGCTGACGCCATAGAAGCAGGCCATCCTCCCAGCCCGGGAGATAACCCGTTTTCACCAGGTGATCTTCCCACATGGCGAGGGCTTACCCGCCACTGATAAAATGTAAGCAAAAGGCGGAAAGACTCTGAATTAGCTACCCAATGAAATTGGCCTTCCTTCAATTAAGTATTTTTTTCTAGCTTGTCCCCTGTCATTTTCCCATAGCTAATCTAAACATGATACCATGATAACTGAGCAGCACGGTAGCATTGTGGATAACACAATTGCTTCACAGCTCCAGGGTCCCAGGTTCGATTCCGGCTTGGGTCACTGTCTGTGCGGAGTCTGCACATCCTCCCCGTGTGTGCGTGGGTTTCCTCCGGGTGCTCCGGTTTCCTCCCACAGTCCAAAGATGTGCAGGTTAGGTGGATTGGCCATGCTAAATTGCCCTTAGTGTCCAAAATTGCCCATAGTGTTGGGTGGGGTTACTGGGTTATGGGGATAGGGTGGAGGTGTGGACCTTGGGTAGGTTGCTCTTTCCAAGAGCCGGTGCAGACTCAATGGGCTGAATGGCCTCCTTCTGCACTGTAAATTCTATGATAACTGTTCCTTAAATGTTCCCCCAGCGACATTTAATCCACTTGACCCACCCACTGCGCAGAAACCAGATGCCGCAATACCACCTTTGTTGTTGGGATGAAAACGTAATGTTGAAGAAAATTCTCCTGAATACATTTCAGAAACTCTCCTCCCCCTCCGCTCAATAATTCTTTCACCTCTGTAATTTCCCTGCAAATGTTCTCTACATCTTTTCCACAAGTCGGTGGCCTGGAGAAGGCACACAGTAGTGTAATGAGACTTCTATTGTTACTTTGAATCTCACAAAATAGATTTTGTATTTGATCCAAACCCCCGCCTCCCCCCCTTCGCACTGTAGTATTCTCCTTAATCAATACAGCCACTCCTATTAATTTCCTTCATTCCCTCGCTTTCCGGAATGCTTTGCATTTTGGATTATTTAGTAAACAGTGCTGCCTTTTTTAAGCCAGGTTTCCACTGTTGTCACAACATCATATTCTCATGTCCCTGTCTGTGCCTGCAGCTCACCAACCTCATTTTCCACATTTCATGTGTTTACATACATGCACTATAAACCTGAATTCTGAGTTTATTATATTCTCTCCTAATATGATCCTACCCAATACCTTGCTGTTTCTTAATCCTGTGTTATCTGTCTCTTCCAATCTTCTGTACATCTTGTTTCTCCTTTCTAATGCTACATCTTTGTTCCCGTTCTCTTGTCAAATTAGTTTAAACCCCCTCCCATCATACTAGCAAACAGTCACATGAGTTCATTTGCCCCAGCTCTGTTGAGGTACAACCCACTCAGTCTGTTTCGGTCCTGCCTCCCCCCAGAACTGGTGCCAATATTCCAGAAATTTAAATCCCTCCCTCCCACACCGTTCCTACAGCTACACATTCATCTGCCCTATCCTCTTAATTTCTGTACTCAGGTGATGCCCGGAGTAATTCAGAGATTACGATCTTTTGAGATTTTGCTTCTTAGTCTCTTTCTTAAATCACTAACATCTGCCTGCAGGATCTCATCCCTCTTTCTACCTATGTTATTGGGACTGATATCAATCACAACGTCTGGGTGCTCCGCCTAACGCCACAAATGTTCTGCAGCTCATTGGCATGCTGGAGCTTGGCACAGGGAATAACCATACCGTCCTGGAATCAGGCCCGAAACTACACAAGCGCCTGCCTGTTCCCCCAGCTATAGAATTCTCCATTCCCCAATCCTGACTGTCCCACTCACATCTTCTCCATTCCCCCATCCTGACTGTCCCACTCACATCTTCTCCATTCCCCCATCCTGACTGTCCCACTCACATCTTCTCCATTCCCCCATCCTGACTGTCCCACTCACATCTTCTCCATTCCCTCATCCTGACTGTCCCACTCACATCTTCTCCATTCCCCCATCCTGACTGTCCCACTCACATCTTCTCCATTCCCTCAGACTGACTGTCCCACTCACATCTTCTCCATTCCCTCAGCCTGACTGTCCCACTCACATCTTCCCCATTCCCTCAGCCTCACTGTCCCACTCACATCTTCTCCATTCCCCCATCCTGACTGTCCCACTCACATCTTCTCCATTCCCCCATCCTGACTGTCCCACTCACATCTTCTCCATTCCCTCATCCTGACTGTCCCACTCACATCTTCTCCATTCCCCCATCCTGACTGTCCCACTCACATCTTCTCCATTCCCCCATCCTGACTGTCCCACTCACATCTTCCCCATTTCTTCAGCCTGACTGTCCCACTCACATCTTCTCCATTCCCCCATCCTGACTATCCCACTCACATCTTCCCCAGTTCCTCAGTCTGACTGTCCCACTCACATCTTCCCCAGTTCCACAGCCTGACTGTCCCACTCACATCTTCCTCATTTCCTCAGCCTGACTGTCCCACTCACATCTTCCCCATTTCCTCAGCCTGACTGTCCCACTCACATCTTCCCCATTTCCTCAGCCTGACTGTCCCACTCACAACTCCCCCAGTTCCTCATCCTGACTGTCCCACTCACATCTTCTCCATTCCCACATCCTGACTGTCCCACTCACATCTTCCCCAGTTCCTCAGCCTGACTGTCCCACTCACATCTTCCCCAGTTCCTCAGCCTGACTGTCCCACTCACATCTTCTCCATTGCCCCATCCTGACTGTCCCACTCACATCGTCCCCATTCCCCCATTCTGACCGTCCCACTCACATCTTCCCCAGTTCCTCAGCCTGACTGTCCCACTCACATCTTCCCCATTTCCTCAGCCTGACTGTCCCACTCACATCTTCTCCATTCCCCCATCCTGACTGTCCCACTCACATCATCCCCATTCCCCCATCCTGAGTGTCCCACTCACATCTTCCCCATTTCCTCAGCCGGACTGTCCCACTCACATCTTCCCCATTTCCTCAGCCTGACTGTCCCACTCACATCTTCTCCATTCCCCCATCCTGACTGTCCCACTCACATCTTCCCCATTCCCTCAGTCTGACTGTCCCACTCACATCTTCTCCATTCCCCCATCCTGACTGTCCCACTCACATCTTCCCCATTTCCTCAGCCTGACTGTCCCACTCACATCTTCTCCATTCCCCCATCCTGACTGTCCCACTCACATCTTCCCCATTCCCTCAGTCTGACTGTCCCACTCACATCTTCTCCATTCCCCCATCCTGACTGTCCCACTCACATCTTCTCCATTCCCCCATCCTGACTGTCCCACTCACATCTTCTCCATTCCCCCATCCTGACTGTCCCACTCACATCTTCCCCAGTTCCTCAGCCTGACTGTCCCACTCACATCTTCTCCATTCCCCCATCCTGACTGCCCCCCCTCACATCTTCCCCAGTTCCTCAGCCTGACTGTCCCACTCACATCTTCTCCATTCCCCCATCCTGACTGTCCCACTCACATCTTCCCCAGTTCCTCAGCCTGACTGTCCCACTCACATCTTCTCAATTCCCCCATCCTGACTGTCCCACTCACATCTTCCCGATTCCCCCATCCTGACTGTCCCACTCACATCTTCCCCAGTTCCTCAGCCTGACTGTCCCACTCACATCTTCTCCATTCTCCCATCCTGACTGTGCCACTCACATCTTCTCCATTCCCTCAGCCTGACTGTCCCACTCACATCGTCCCCATTTCCTCATCCTGACTGTCCCACTCACATCTTCTCAATTCCCCCATCCTGACTGTCCCACTCACATCTTCCCCAGTTCCTCAGCCTGACTGTCCCACTCACATCTTCTCCATTCCCCCATCCTGACTGTCCCACTCACATCTTCCCCAGTTCCTCAGCCTGACTGTCCCACTCACATCTTCCCCATTTCCTCAGCTTGACTGTCCCACTCACATCTTCCCCATTTCCTTAGCCTGACTGTCCCACTCACATCTTCCCCATTTCTTCAGCCTGACTGTCCCACTCACATCTTCTCCATTCCCCCATCCTGACTGTCCCACTCACATCTTCCCCAGTTCCTCATCCTGGCTGTCCCACTCACATCTTCTCCATTCCCCCATCCTGACTGTCCCACTCACATCTTCCCCATTCCCTCATCCTGACTGTCTCACTCACATCTTCTCCATTCCCCCATCCTGACTGTCCCACTCACATCTTCCCCATTTCCTCAGCCTGACTGTCCCACTCACATCTTCCCCAGGTCCTCATCCTGACTGTCCCACTCACATCTTCTCCATTCCCCCATCCTGACTGTCCCACTCACATCTTCCCCATTTCCTCAGCCTGACTGTCCCACTCACATCTTCCCCATTTCCTCAGCCTGACTGTCCCACTCACATCTTCCCCATTTCCTCAGCCTGACTGTCCCACTCACATCTTCTCCATTCCCCCATCCTGACTGTCCCACTCACATTTTCCCCATTTCCTCAGCCTGACTGTCCCACTCACATCTTCCCCAGTTCCTCATCCTGACAGTCCCACTCACATCTTCTCCATTCCCCCATCCTGACTGTCCCACTCACATCTTCCCCATTTCCTCAGCCTGACTGTCCCACTCACATCTTCCCCATTTCCACAGACTGACTGTCCCACTCACATCTTCCCCATTTCCTTAGCCTGACTGTCCCACTCACATCTTCCCCATTCCCTCATCCTGACTGTTCCACACACATCTTCTCCATTCCCCCATCCTGACTGTCCCACTCACATCTTCCCCAGTTCCGATCCTGACTGTCCCACTCACATCTTCCCCAGTTCCTCATCCTGACTGTCCCACTCACATCTTCCCCATTCCCCCATCCTGACTGTCCCACTCACATCTTCCCCATTTCCTCAGTCTGACTGTCCCACTCACATCTTCCCCAGTTCCTCATCCTGACTGTCCCACTCACATCTTCCCCAGTTCCTCATCCTGACTGTCCCACTCACATCTGCCCCATTTCCTCAGTCTGACTGTCCCACTCACATCTTCCCCAGTTCCTCATCCTGACTGTCCCACTCACATCTTCCCCATTTCCTCATCCTGAATGTCCCACTCACATCTTCCCGATTCCCCCATCCTGACTGTCCCACTCACATCTTCCCCATTTTCTCAGCCTGACTGTCCCACTCATCTCTTCCCCATTTCCTCAGGCTGACTGTCCCACTCACATCTTCCCCATTTCCTCAGCCTGACTGTCCCACTCACATCTTCTCCAGTCCCCCATCCTGACTGTCCCACTCTCATCTTCTCCATTCCCTCAGCCTGACTGTCCCACTCACATCTTCCCCAGTTCCTCAGCCTGACTGTCCCACTCACATCTTCTCCATTCCCCCATCCTGACTGTCCCACTCACATCTTCTCCATTCCCCCATCCTGACTGTCCCACTCACATCTTCCCCAGTTCCTCAGCCTGACTGTCCCACTCACATCTTCTCCATTCCCCCATCCTGACTGCCCCCCCTCACATCTTCCCCAGTTCCTCAGCCTGACTGTCCCACTCACATCTTCTCCATTCCCTCAGCCTGACTGTCCCACTCACATCGTCCCCATTTCCTCATCCTGACTGTCCCACTCACATCTTCTCAATTCCCCCATCCTGACTGTCCCACTCACATCTTCCCCAGTTCCTCAGCCTGACTGTCCCACTCACATCTTCTCCATTCCCCCATCCTGACTGTCCCACTCACATCTTCTCCCATCCCTCAGCCTGACTGTCCCACTCACATCTTCCCCATTTCCTCAGCCTGACTGTCCCACTCACATCTTCCCCATTTCCTTAGCCTGACTGTCCCACTCACATCTTCCCCATTTCTTCAGCCTGACTGTCCCACTCACATCTTCTCCATTCCCCCATCCTGACTGTCCCACTCACATCTTCCCCAGTTCCTCATCCTGGCTGTCCCACTCACATCTTCTCCATTCCCCCATCCTGACTGTCCCACTCACATCTTCCCCATTCCCTCATCCTGACTGTCTCACTCACATCTTCTACATTCCCCCATCCTGACTGTCCCACTCACATCTTCCCCATTTCCTCAGCCTGACTGTCCCACTCACATCTTCCCCAGTTCCTCATCCTGACTGTCCCACTCACATCTTCTCCATTCCCCCATCCTGACTGTCCCACTCACATCTTCCCCATTTCCTCAGCCTGACTGTCCCACTCACATCTTCACCATTTCCTCAGCCTGACTGTCCCACTCACATCTTCCCCAGTTCCTCATCCTGACAGTCCCACTCACATCTTCTCCATTCCCCCATCCTGACTGTCCCACTCACATCTTCCCCATTTCCTCAGCCTGACTGTCCCACTCACATCTTCCCCATTTCCACAGACTGACTGTCCCACTCACATCTTCCCCATTTCCTTAGCCTGACTGTCCCACTCACATCTTCCCCATTCCCTCATCCTGACTGTTCCACACACATCTTCTCCATTCCCCCATCCTGACTGTCCCACTCACATCTTCCCCAGTTCCGATCCTGACTGTCCCACTCACATCTTCCCCAGTTCCTCATCCTGACTGTCCCACTCACATCTTCCCCATTCCCCCATCCTGACTGTCCCACTCACATCTTCCCCATTTCCTCAGTCTGACTGTCCCACTCACATCTTCCCCAGTTCCTCATCCTGACTGTCCCACTCACATCTTCCCCAGTTCCTCATCCTGACTGTCCCACTCACATCTGCCCCATTTCCTCAGTCTGACTGTCCCACTCACATCTTCCCCAGTTCCTCATCCTGACTGTCCCACTCACATCTTCCCCATTTCCTCATCCTGAATGTCCCACTCACATCTTCCCGATTCCCCCATCCTGACTGTCCCACTCACATCTTCCCCATTTTCTCAGCCTGACTGTCCCACTCATCTCTTCCCCATTTCCTCAGGCTGACTGTCCCACTCACATCTTCCCCATTTCCTCAGCCTGACTGTCCCACTCACATCTTCTCCAGTCCCCCATCCTGACTGTCCCACTCTCATCTTCTCCATTCCCTCAGCCTGACTGTCCCACTCACATCTTCCCCAGTTCCTCAGCCTGACTGTCCCACTCACATCTTCTCCATTCCCCCATCCTGACTGTCCCACTCACATCTTCTCCATTCCCCCATCCTGACTGTCCCACTCACATCTTCCCCAGTTCCTCAGCCTGACTGTCCCACTCACATCTTCTCCATTCCCCCATCCTGACTGCCCCCCCTCACATCTTCCCCAGTTCCTCAGCCTGACTGTCCCACTCACATCTTCTCCATTCCCTCAGCCTGACTGTCCCACTCACATCGTCCCCATTTCCTCATCCTGACTGTCCCACTCACATCTTCTCAATTCCCCCATCCTGACTGTCCCACTCACATCTTCCCCAGTTCCTCAGCCTGACTGTCCCACTCACATCTTCTCCATTCCCCCATCCTGACTGTCCCACTCACATCTTCTCCCATCCCTCAGCCTGACTGTCCCACTCACATCTTCCCCATTTCCTCAGCCTGACTGTCCCACTCACATCTTCCCCATTTCCTTAGCCTGACTGTCCCACTCACATCTTCCCCATTTCTTCAGCCTGACTGTCCCACTCACATCTTCTCCATTCCCCCATCCTGACTGTCCCACTCACATCTTCCCCAGTTCCTCATCCTGGCTGTCCCACTCACATCTTCTCCATTCCCCCATCCTGACTGTCCCACTCACATCTTCCCCATTCCCTCATCCTGACTGTCTCACTCACATCTTCTCCATTCCCCCATCCTGACTGTCCCACTCACATCTTCCCCATTTCCTCAGCCTGACTGTCCCACTCACATCTTCCTCAGTTCCTCATCCTGACTGTCCCACTCACATCTTCTCCATTCCCCCATCCTGACTGTCCCACTCACATCTTCCCCATTTCCTCAGCCTGACTGTCCCACTCACATCTTCCCCATTTCCTCAGCCTGACTGTCCCACTCACATCTTCCCCATTTCCTCAGCCTGACTGTCCCACTCACATCTTCTCCATTCCCCCATCCTGACTGTCCCACTCACATCTTCCCCATTTCCTCAGCCTGACTGTCCCACTCACATCTTCCCCAGTTCCTCATCCTGACAGTCCCACTCACATCTTCTCCATTCCCCCATCCTGACTGTCCCACTCACATCTTCCCCATTTCCTCAGCCTGACTGTCCCACTCACATCTTCCCCATTTCCACAGACTGACTGTCCCACTCACATCTTCCCCATTTCCTTAGCCTGACTGTCCCACTCACATCTTCTCCATTCCCCCATCCTGACTGTCCCACTCACATCTTCCCCAGTTCCGATCCTGACTGTCCCATTCACATCTTCCCCAGTTCCTCATCCTGACTGTCCCACTCACATCTTCCCCATTCCCCCATCCTGACTGTCCCACTCACATCTTCCCCATTTCCTCAGTCTGACTGTCCCACTCACATCTTCCCCAGTTCCTCATCCTGACTGTCCCACTCACATCTTCCCCAGTTCCTCATCCTGACTGTCCCACTCACATCTGCCCCATTTCCTCAGTCTGACTGTCCCACTCACATCTTCCCCAGTTCCTCATCCTGACTGTCCCACTCACATCTTCCCCATTTCCTCATCCTGAATGTCCCACTCACATCTTCCCGATTCCCCCATCCTGACTGTCCCACTCACATCTTCCCCATTTCCTCAGTCTGACTGTCCCACTCACCTCTTCCCCAGTTCCTCATCCTGACTGTCCCACTCACATCTTCCCCAGTTCGGCATCCTGACTGTCCCACTCACATCTGCCCCATTTCCTCAGTCTGACTGTCCCACTCACATCTTCCCCAGTTCCTCATCCTGACTGTCCCACTCACATCTTCCCCATTTCCTCATCCTGAATGTCCCACTCACATCTTCCCGATTCCCACATCCTGACTGTCCCACTCACATCTTCCCCATTTTCTCAGCCTGACTGTCCCACTCACATCTTCCCCATTTCTTCAGCCTGACTGTCCGACTCACATCTTCTCCATTCCCCCATCCTGACTGTCCCACTCACATCTTCCCCAGTTCCTCATCCTGGCTGTCCCACTCACATCTTCTCCATTCCCCCATCCTGACTGTCCCACTCACATCTTCCCCATTCCCTCATCCTGACTGTCTCACTCACATCTTCTCCATTCCCCCATCCTGACTGTCCCACTCACATCTTCTCCATTCCCCCATCCTGACTGTCCCACTCACATCTTCCCCATTTCCTCATCCTGACTTTCCCACTCACATCTTCCCGATTTCCTCAGCCTGACAGTCCCACTCACATCTTCCCCATTCCCCCATCCTGACTGTCCCACTCACATCTTCTCCATTCCCCCATCCTGACTGTCCCACTCACATCGTCCCCATTTCCTCATCCTGACTTTCCCACTCACATCTTCCCGATTTCCTCATCCTGACTTTCCCACTCACATCTTCCCGATTTCCTCATCCTGACTGTCCCACTCACATCTTCCCGATTTCCTCATCTTGACTGTCCCACTCACATCTTCCCCATTCCCCCATCCTGACCGTCCCACTCACATCTTCCCGATTTCCTCAGCCTGACTGTCCCACTCACATCTTGTCCATTCCCCCAGCCTGACTGTCCCACTCACATCTTCCCGATTTCCTCATCCTGACTGTCCCACTCACATCTTCTCGATTCCCCCATCCTGACTGTCCCACTCACATCTTCCCCATTTCTTCATCCTGACTGTCCCACTCACATCTTCCCGATTTCCTCATCCTGACTGTCCCACTCACATCTTCTCCATTCCCCCATCCTGACTGTCCCACTCACATCTTCTCCATTCCCTCATCCTGACTGTCCCACTCACATCTTCTCCATTCCCCCAGCCTGACTGTCCCACTCACATCTTCCCGATTTCCTCATCCTGACTGTCCCACTCACATCTTCCCCATTCCCCCATCCTGACCGTCCCACTCACATCTTCCCGATTTCCTCAGCCTGACTGTCCCACTCACATCTTCTCCATTCCCCCAGCCTGACTGTCCCACTCACATCTTCCCGATTTCCTCATCCTGACTGTCCCACTCACATCTTCCCCATTCCCCCATCCTGACTGTCCCACTCACATCTTCCCCAGTTCCTCAGCCTGACTGTCCCACTCACATCTTCTCCATTCCCTCATCCTGACTGTCCCACTCACATCTTCTCCATTCCCCCATCCTGACTGTCCCACTCACAACTTCCCCATTTCCTCATCCTGACTGTCCCACTCACATCTTCTCCATTCCGCCATCCTGACTGTCCCACTCACATCTTCCCCATTTCCTCATCCTGACTGTCCCACTCACATCTTCCCGATTCCCCCATCCTGACTGTCCCACTCTCATCTTCCCCATTTCTTCATCCTGACTGTCCCACTCACATCTTCCCGATTTACTCATCCTGACTGTCCCACTCACATCATCTCCATTCCCCCATCCTGACTGTCCCACTCACATCTTCTCCATTCCCCCATCCTGACTGTCCCACTCACATCTTCCCCATTTCCTCAGCCTGACTGTCCCACTCACATCTTCTCCATTCCCACATCCTGACTGTCCCACTCACATCTTCCCCATTTCCTCAGCCTGACTGTCCCACTCACATCTTCCCGATTTCCTCATTCTGACTGTCCCACTCACATCTTCCCGATTCCCCCATCCTGACTGTCCCACTCACATCTTCCCCATTTCCTCAGCCTGACTGTCCCACTCACATCTTCCCCATTTCCTCAGCCTGACTGTCCCACTCACATCTTCCCCATTTCCTCATCCAGACTGAGCCACTCTCATCTTCTCCATTCCCCCATCCTGACTGTCCCACTCACATCTTCCCCAGTTCCGATCCTGACTGTCCCACTCACATCTTCCCCATTCCCCCATCCTGACTGTCCCACTCACATCTTCTCCATTCCCCCATCCTGACTGTCCCACTCACATCTTCCCCATTTCCTCATCCTGACTGTCCCACTCACATCTTCCCCAGTTCCTCATCCTGACAGTCCCACTCACATCTTCCCCATTCCCCCATCCTGACTGTCCCACTCACATCTTCTCCATTCCCCCATCCTGACTGTCCCACTCACATCTTCCCGATTTCCTCATCCTGACTGTCCCACTCACATCTTCCCCAGTTCCTCATCCTGACTGTCCCACTCACATCTTCCCCAGTTCCTGATCCTGACTGTCCCACTCACATCTTCCCCATTTCCTCAGCCTGACTGTCCCACTCACATCTTCCCCATTCCACCATCCTGACTGTCCCACTCACATCTTCCCCATTCCCTCATCCTGACCGTCCCACTCACATCTTCCCCAGTTCCTCAGCCTGACTGTCCCACTCACATCTTCCCCAGTTCCTCATCCTGACTGTCCCACTCACATCTTCCCCAGTTCCTCAGCCTGACTGTCCCACTCACATCTTCCCCATTTCCTCAGCCTGACTGTCCCACTCACATCTTCTCCATTCCCCATCCTGACTGTCCCACTCACATCTTCCCCATTTCCTCAGCCTGACTGTCCCACTCACATCTTCCCGATTTCCTCATTCTGACTGTCCCACTCACATCTTCCCGATTCCCCCATCCTGACTGTCCCACTCACATCTTCCCCATTTCCTCAGCCTGACTGTCCCACTCACATCTTCCCCATTTCCTCAGCCTGACTGTCCCACTCACATCTTCCCCATTTCCTCATCCAGACTGTCCCACTCACATCTTCTCCATTCCCCCATCCTGACTGTCCCACTCACATCTTCCCCAGTTCCGATCCTGACTGTCCCACTCACATCTTCCCCATTCCCCCATCCTGACTGTCCCACTCACATCTTCTCCATTCCCCCATCCTGACTGTCCCACTCACATCTTCCCCATTTCCTCATCCTGACTGTCCCACTCACATCTTCCCCAGTTCCTCATCCTGACAGTCCCACTCACATCTTCCCCATTCCCCCATCCTGACGGTCCCACTCACATCTTCTCCATTCCCCCATCCTGACTGTCCCACTCACATCTTCCCGATTTCCTCATCCTGACTGTCCCACTCACATCTTCCCCAGTTCCTCATCCTGACTGTCCCACTCACATCTTCCCCAGTTCCTGATCCTGACTGTCCCACTCACATCTTCCCCATTTCCTCAGCCTGACTGTCCCACTCACATCTTCCCCATTCCCCCATCCTGACTGTCCCACTCACATCTTCCCCATTCCCTCAGCCTGACCGTCCCACGCACATCTTCCCCAGTTCCTCAGCCTGACTGTCCCACTCACATCTTCCCCATTCCCCCATCCTGACTGTCCCACTCACATCTTCCCCAGTTCCGATCCTGACTGTCCCACTCACATCTTCCCTATTCCCCCATCCTGACTGTCCCACTCACATCTTCCCCAGTTCCTCATCCTGACTGTCCCACTCACATCTTCCCCAGTTCCTCAGCCTGACTGTCCCACTCACATCTTCCCCATTCCCCCATCCTGACTGTCCCACTCACATCTTCTCCATTCCCCCATCCTGACTGTCCCACTCACATCTTCTCCATTCCCCCATCCTGACTGTCCCACTCACATCTTCTCCATTCCCCCATCCTGACTGTTCCACTCACATCTTCTCCATTCCCTCATCCTGACTGTCCCACTCACATCTTCTCCATTCCCCCATCCTGACTGTCCCACTCACATCTTCTCCATTCCCTCAGACTGACTGTCCCACTCACATCTTCTCCATTCCCTCAGCCTGACTGTCCCACTCACATCTTCCCCATTCCCTCAGCCTCACTGTCCCACTCACATCTTCTCCATTCCCCCATCCTGACTGTCCCACTCACATCTTCTCCATTCCCCCATCCTGACTGTCCCACTCACATCTTCTCCATTCCCTCATCCTGACTGTCCCACTCACATCTTCTCCATTCCCCCATCCTGACTGTCCCACTCACATCTTCTCCATTCCCCCATCCTGACTGTCCCACTCACATCTTCCCCATTTCTTCAGCCTGACTGTCCCACTCACATCTTCTCCATTCCCCCATCCTGACTATCCCACTCACATCTTCCCCAGTTCCTCAGTCTGACTGTCCCACTCACATCTTCCCCAGTTCCACAGCCTGACTGTCCCACTCACATCTTCCTCATTTCCTCAGCCTGACTGTCCCACTCACATCTTCCCCATTTCCTCAGCCTGACTGTCCCACTCACATCTTCCCCATTTCCTCAGCCTGACTGTCCCACTCACAACTCCCCCAGTTCCTCATCCTGACTGTCCCACTCACATCTTCTCCATTCCCACATCCTGACTGTCCCACTCACATCTTCCCCAGTTCCTCAGCCTGACTGTCCCACTCACATCTTCCCCAGTTCCTCAGCCTGACTGTCCCACTCACATCTTCTCCATTGCCCCATCCTGACTGTCCCACTCACATCGTCCCCATTCCCCCATTCTGACCGTCCCACTCACATCTTCCCCAGTTCCTCAGCCTGACTGTCCCACTCACATCTTCCCCATTTCCTCAGCCTGACTGTCCCACTCACATCTTCTCCATTCCCCCATCCTGACTGTCCCACTCACATCATCCCCATTCCCCCATCCTGAGTGTCCCACTCACATCTTCCCCATTTCCTCAGCCGGACTGTCCCACTCACATCTTCCCCATTTCCTCAGCCTGACTGTCCCACTCACATCTTCTCCATTCCCCCATCCTGACTGTCCCACTCACATCTTCCCCATTCCCTCAGTCTGACTGTCCCACTCACATCTTCTCCATTCCCCCATCCTGACTGTCCCACTCACATCTTCCCCATTTCCTCAGCCTGACTGTCCCACTCACATCTTCTCCATTCCCCCATCCTGACTGTCCCACTCACATCTTCCCCATTCCCTCAGTCTGACTGTCCCACTCACATCTTCTCCATTCCCCCATCCTGACTGTCCCACTCACATCTTCTCCATTCCCCCATCCTGACTGTCCCACTCACATCTTCTCCATTCCCCCATCCTGACTGTCCCACTCACATCTTCCCCAGTTCCTCAGCCTGACTGTCCCACTCACATCTTCTCCATTCCCCCATCCTGACTGCCCCCCCTCACATCTTCCCCAGTTCCTCAGCCTGACTGTCCCACTCACATCTTCTCCATTCCCCCATCCTGACTGTCCCACTCACATCTTCCCCAGTTCCTCAGCCTGACTGTCCCACTCACATCTTCTCAATTCCCCCATCCTGAATGTCCCACTCACATCTTCCCGATTCCCCCATCCTGACTGTCCCACTCACATCTTCCCCAGTTCCTCAGCCTGACTGTCCCACTCACATCTTCTCCATTCTCCCATCCTGACTGTGCCACTCACATCTTCTCCATTCCCTCAGCCTGACTGTCCCACTCACATCGTCCCCATTTCCTCATCCTGACTGTCCCACTCACATCTTCTCAATTCCCCCATCCTGACTGTCCCACTCACATCTTCCCCAGTTCCTCAGCCTGACTGTCCCACTCACATCTTCTCCATTCCCCCATCCTGACTGTCCCACTCACATCTTCCCCAGTTCCTCAGCCTGACTGTCCCACTCACATCTTCCCGATTCCCCCATCCTGACTGTCCCACTCACATCTTCCCCAGTTCCTCAGCCTGACTGTCCCACTCACATCTTCTCCATTCTCCCATCCTGACTGTGCCACTCACATCTTCTCCATTCCCTCAGCCTGACTGTCCCACTCACATCGTCCCCATTTCCTCATCCTGACTGTCCCACTCACATCTTCTCCATTCCCACATCCTGACTGTCCCACTCACATCTTCCCCATTTCCTCAGCCTGACTGTCCCACTCACATCTTCTCCATTCCCCCATCCTGACTGTCCCACTCACATCTTCCCCATTTCCTCATCCTGACTGTCCCACTCACATCTTCCCCAGTTCCTCATCCTGACAGTCCCACTCACATCTTCCCCATTCCCCCATCCTGACTGTCCCACTCACATCTTCTCCATTCCCCCATCCTGACTGTCCCACTCACATCTTCCCGATTTCCTCATCCTGACTGTCCCACTCACATCTTCCCCAGTTCCTCATCCTGACTGTCCCACTCACATCTTCCCCAGTTCCTGATCCTGACTGTCCCACTCACATCTTCCCCATTTCCTCAGCCTGACTGTCCCACTCACATCTTCCCCATTCCACCATCCTGACTGTCCCACTCACATCTTCCCCATTCCCTCATCCTGACCGTCCCACTCACATCTTCCCCAGTTCCTCAGCCTGACTGTCCCACTCACATCTTCCCCAGTTCCTCATCCTGACTGTCCCACTCACATCTTCCCCAGTTCCTCAGCCTGACTGTCCCACTCACATCTTCCCCATTTCCTCAGCCTGACTGTCCCACTCACATCTTCTCCATTCCCCATCCTGACTGTCCCACTCACATCTTCCCCATTTCCTCAGCCTGACTGTCCCACTCACATCTTCCCGATTTCCTCATTCTGACTGTCCCACTCACATCTTCCCGATTCCCCCATCCTGACTGTCCCACTCACATCTTCCCCATTTCCTCAGCCTGACTGTCACACTCACATCTTCCCCATTTCCTCAGCCTGACTGTCCCACTCACATCTTCCCCATTTCCTCATCCAGACTGTCCCACTCACATCTTCTCCATTCCCCCATCCTGACTGTCCCACTCACATCTTCCCCAGTTCCGATCCTGACTGTCCCACTCACATCTTCCCCATTCCCCCATCCTGACTGTCCCACTCACATCTTCTCCATTCCCCCATCCTGACTGTCCCACTCACATCTTCCCCATTTCCTCATCCTGACTGTCCCACTCACATCTTCCCCAGTTCCTCATCCTGACAGTCCCACTCACATCTTCCCCATTCCCCCATCCTGACGGTCCCACTCACATCTTCTCCATTCCCCCATCCTGACTGTCCCACTCACATCTTCCCGATTTCCTCATCCTGACTGTCCCACTCACATCTTCCCCAGTTCCTCATCCTGACTGTCCCACTCACATCTTCCCCAGTTCCTGATCCTGACTGTCCCACTCACATCTTCCCCATTTCCTCAGCCTGACTGTCCCACTCACATCTTCCCCATTCCCCCATCCTGACTGTCCCACTCACATCTTCCCCATTCCCTCATCCTGACCGTCCCACTCACATCTTCCCCAGTTCCTCAGCCTGACTGTCCCACTCACATCTTCCCCATTCCCCCATCCTGACTGTCCCACTCACATCTTCCCCAGTTCCGATCCTGACTGTCCCACTCACATCTTCCCTATTCCCCCATCCTGACTGTCCCACTCACATCTTCCCCAGTTCCTCATCCTGACTGTCCCACTCACATCTTCCCCAGTTCCTCAGCCTGACTGTCCCACTCACATCTTCCCCATTCCCCCATCCTGACTGTCCCACTCACATCTTCCCCAGTTCCTCAGCCTGACTGTCCCACTCACATCTTCTCAATTCCCCCATCCTGACTGTCCCACTCACATCTTCCCGATTCCCCCATCCTGACTGTCCCACTCACATCTTCCCCAGTTCCTCAGCCTGACTGTCCCACTCACATCTTCTCCATTCTCCCATCCTGACTGTGCCACTCACATCTTCTCCATTCCCTCAGCCTGACTGTCCCACTCACATCGTCCCCATTTCCTCATCCTGACTGTCCCACTCACATCTTCTCAATTCCCCCATCCTGACTGTCCCACTCACATCTTCCCCAGTTCCTCAGCCTGACTGTCCCACTCACATCTTCTCCATTCCCCCATCCTGACTGTCCCACTCACATCTTCCCCAGTTCCTCAGCCTGACTGTCCCACTCACATCTTCCCGATTCCCCCATCCTGACTGTCCCACTCACATCTTCCCCAGTTCCTCAGCCTGACTGTCCCACTCACATCTTCTCCATTCTCCCATCCTGACTGTGCCACTCACATCTTCTCCATTCCCTCAGCCTGACTGTCCCACTCACATCGTCCCCATTTCCTCATCCTGACTGTCCCACTCACATCTTCTCCATTCCCACATCCTGACTGTCCCACTCACATCTTCCCCATTTCCTCAGCCTGACTGTCCCACTCACATCTTCCCGATTTCCTCATTCTGACTGTCCCACTCACATCTTCCCGATTCCCCCATCGTGACTGTCCCACTCACATCTTCCCCATTTCCTCAGCCTGACTGTCCCACTCACATCTTCCCCATTTTCTCAGCCTGACTGTCCCACTCACATCTTCCCCATTTCCTCATCCAGACTGACCCACTCTCATCTTCTCCATTCCCCCATCCTGACTGTCCCACTCACATCTTCCCCATTTCCTCAGCCTGACTGTCCCACTCACATCTTCTCCATTCCCCCATCCTGACTGTCCCACTCACATTTTCCCCATTTCCTCAGCCTGACTGTCCCACTCACATCTTCCCCAGTTCCTCATCCTGACAGTCCCACTCACATCTTCTCCATTCCCCCATCCTGACTGTCCCACTCACATCTTCCCCATTTCCTCAGCCTGACTGTCCCACTCACATCTTCCCCATTTCCACAGACTGACTGTCCCACTCACATCTTCCCCATTTCCTTAGCCTGACTGTCCCACTCACATCTTCCCCATTCCCTCATCCTGACTGTTCCACACACATCTTCTCCATTCCCCCATCCTGACTGTCCCACTCACATCTTCCCCAGTTCCGATCCTGACTGTCCCACTCACATCTTCCCCAGTTCCTCATCCTGACTGTCCCACTCACATCTTCCCCATTCCCCCATCCTGACTGTCCCACTCACATCTTCCCCATTTCCTCAGTCTGACTGTCCCACTCACATCTTCCCCAGTTCCTCATCCTGACTGTCCCACTCACATCTTCCCCAGTTCCTCATCCTGACTGTCCCACTCACATCTGCCCCATTTCCTCAGTCTGACTGTCCCACTCACATCTTCCCCAGTTCCTCATCCTGACTGTCCCACTCACATCTTCCCCATTTCCTCATCCTGAATGTCCCACTCACATCTTCCCGATTCCCCCATCCTGACTGTCCCACTCACATCTTCCCCATTTTCTCAGCCTGACTGTCCCACTCATCTCTTCCCCATTTCCTCAGGCTGACTGTCCCACTCACATCTTCCCCATTTCCTCAGCCTGACTGTCCCACTCACATCTTCTCCAGTCCCCCATCCTGACTGTCCCACTCTCATCTTCTCCATTCCCTCAGCCTGACTGTCCCACTCACATCTTCCCTAGTTCCTCAGCCTGACTGTCCCACTCACATCTTCTCCATTCCCCCATCCTGACTGTCCCACTCACATCTTCTCCATTCCCCCATCCTGACTGTCCCACTCACATCTTCCCCAGTTCCTCAGCCTGACTGTCCCACTCACATCTTCTCCATTCCCCCATCCTGACTGCCCCCCCTCACATCTTCCCCAGTTCCTCAGCCTGACTGTCCCACTCACATCTTCTCCATTCCCTCAGCCTGACTGTCCCACTCACATCGTCCCCATTTCCTCATCCTGACTGTCCCACTCACATCTTCTCAATTCCCCCATCCTGACTGTCCCACTCACATCTTCCCCAGTTCCTCAGCCTGACTGTCCCACTCACATCTTCTCCATTCCCCCATCCTGACTGTCCCACTCACATCTTCTCCCATCCCTCAGCCTGACTGTCCCACTCACATCTTCCCCATTTCCTCAGCCTGACTGTCCCACTCACATCTTCCCCATTTCCTTAGCCTGACTGTCCCACTCACATCTTCCCCATTTCTTCAGCCTGACTGTCCCACTCACATCTTCTCCATTCCCCCATCCTGACTGTCCCACTCACATCTTCCCCAGTTCCTCATCCTGGCTGTCCCACTCACATCTTCTCCATTCCCCCATCCTGACTGTCCCACTCACATCTTCCCCATTCCCTCATCCTGACTGTCTCACTCACATCTTCTCCATTCCCCCATCCTGACTGTCCCACTCACATCTTCCCCATTTCCTCAGCCTGACTGTCCCACTCACATCTTCCCCAGTTCCTCATTCTGACTGTCCCACTCACATCTTCTCCATTCCCCCATCCTGACTGTCCCACTCACATCTTCCCCATTTCCTCAGCCTGACTGTCCCACTCACATCTTCCCCATTTCCTCAGCCTGACTGTCCCACTCACATCTTCCCCATTTCCTCAGCCTGACTGTCCCACTCACATCTTCTCCATTCCCCCATCCTGACTGTCCCACTCACATCTTCCCCATTTCCTCAGCCTGACTGGCCCACTCACATCTTCCCCAGTTCCTCATCCTGACAGTCCCACTCACATCTTCTCCATTCCCCCATCCTGACTGTCCCACTCACATCTTCCCCATTTCCTCAGCCTGACTGTCCCACTCACATCTTCCCCATTTCCACAGACTGACTGTCCCACTCACATCTTCCCCATTTCCTTAGCCTGACTGTCCCACTCACATCTTCTCCATTCCCCCATCCTGACTGTCCCACTCACATCTTCCCCAGTTCCGATCCTGACTGTCCCATTCACATCTTCCCCAGTTCCTCATCCTGACTGTCCCACTCACATCTTCCCCATTCCCCCATCCTGACTGTCCCACTCACATCTTCCCCATTTCCTCAGTCTGACTGTCCCACTCACATCTTCCCCAGTTCCTCATCCTGACTGTCCCACTCACATCTTCCCCAGTTCCTCATCCTGACTGTCCCACTCACATCTGCCCCATTTCCTCAGTCTGACTGTCCCACTCACATCTTCCCCAGTTCCTCATCCTGACTGTCCCACTCACATCTTCCCCATTTCCTCATCCTGAATGTCCCACTCACATCTTCCCGATTCCCCCATCCTGACTGTCCCACTCACATCTTCCCCATTTCCTCAGTCTGACTGTCCCACTCACATCTTCCCCAGTTCCTCATCCTGACTGTCCCACTCACATCTTCCCCAGTTCGGCATCCTGACTGTCCCACTCACATCTGCCCCATTTCCTCAGTCTGACTGTCCCACTCACATCTTCCCCAGTTCCTCATCCTGACTGTCCCACTCACATCTTCCCCATTTCCTCATCCTGAATGTCCCACTCACATCTTCCCGATTCCCACATCCTGACTGTCCCACTCACATCTTCCCCATTTTCTCAGCCTGACTGTCCCACTCACATCTTCCCCATTTCTTCAGCCTGACTGTCCCACTCACATCTTCTCCATTCCCCCATCCTGACTGTCCCACTCACATCTTCCCCAGTTCCTCATCCTGGCTGTCCCACTCACATCTTCTCCATTCCCCCATCCTGACTGACCCACTCACATCTTCCCCATTCCCTCATCCTGACTGTCTCACTCACATCTTCTCCATTCCCCCATCCTGACTGTCCCACTCACATCTTCCCCATTTCCTCAGCCTGACTGTCCCACTCACATCTTCCCCAGTTCCTCATCCTGACTGTCCCACTCACATCTTCTCCATTCCCCCATCCTGACTGTCCCACTCACATCTTCCCCATTTCCTCAGCCTGACTGTCCCACTCACATCTTCCCCATTTCCTCAGCCTGACTGTCCCACTCACATCTTCCCCATTTCCTCAGCCTGACTGTCCCACTCATATCTTCTCCATTCCCCCATCCTGACTGTCCCACTCACATCTTCCCCATTTCCTCAGCCTGACTGTCCCACTCACATCTTCCCCAGTTCCTCATCCTGACAGTCCCACTCACATCTTCTCCATTCCCCCATCCTGACTGTCCCACTCACATCTTCCCCATTTCCTCAGCCAGACTGTCCCACTCACATCTTCCCCATTTCCACAGACTGACTGTCCCACTCACATCTTCCCCATTTCCTTAGCCTGACTGTCCCACTCACATCTTCCCCATTCCCTCATCCTGACTGTTCCACACACATCTTCTCCATTCCCCCATCCTGACTGTCCCACTCACATCTTCCCCAGTTCCGATCCTGACTGTCCCATTCACATCTTCCCCAGTTCCTCATCCTGACTGTCCCACTCACATCTTCCCCATTCCCCCATCCTGACTGTCCCACTCACATCTTCCCCATTTCCTCAGTCTGACTGTCCCACTCACATCTTCCCCAGTTCCTCATCCTGACTGTCCCACTCACATCTTCCCCAGTTCCTCATCCTGACTGTCCCACTCACATCTGCCCCATTTCCTCAGTCTGACTGTCCCACTCACATCTTCCCCAGTTCCTCATCCTGACTGTCCCACTCACATCTTCCCCATTTCCTCATCCTGAATGTCCCACTCACATCTTCCCGATTCCCCCATCCTGACTGTCCCACTCACATCTTCCCCATTTCCTCAGTCTGACTGTCCCACTCACATCTTCCCCAGTTCTCATCCTGACTGTCCCACTCACATCTTCCCCAGTTCCTCATCCTGACTGTCCCACTCACATCTGCTCCATTTCCTCAGTCTGACTGTCCCACTCACATCTTCCCCAGTTCCTCATCCTGACTGTCCCACTCACATCTTCCCCATTTCCTCATCCTGAATGTCCCACTCACATCTTCCCGATTCCCCCATCCTGACTGTCCCACTCACATCTTCCCCATTTTCTCAGCCTGACTGTCCCACTCACATCTTCCCCATTTCCTCAGCCTGACTGTCCCACTCACATCTTCCCCATTTCCTCAGCCTGACTGTCCAACTCACATCTTCTCCATTCCCCCATCCTGACTGTCCCACTCACATCTTCTCCATTCCCCCATCCTGACTGTCCCACTCACATCTTCTCCATTCCCTCAGCCTGACTGTCCCACTCACATCTTCCCCCGTTCCTCAGCCTGACTGTCCCACTCACATCTTCTCCATTCCACCATCCTGACTGTCCCACTCACATCTTCTCCATTCCCCCATCCTGACTGTCCCACTCACATCTTCTCCATTCCCCCTTCCTGACAGTCCCACTCACATCTTCCCCATTCCCCCATCCTGACTGTCCCACTCACATCTTCTCCATTCCCCCATCCTGACTGTCCCACTCACATCTTCCCCATTTCCTCATCCTGACTTTCCCACTCACATCTTCCCGATTTCCTCAGCCTGACAGTCCCACTCACATCTTCCCCATTCCCCCATCCTGACTGTCCCACTCACATCTTCTCCATTCCCCCATCCTGACTGTCCCACTCACATCGTCCCCATTTCCTCATCCTGACTTTCCCACTCACATCTTCCCGATTTCCTCATCCTGACTTTCCCACTCACATCTTCCCGATTTCCTCATCCTGACTGTCCCACTCACATCTTCCCGATTTCCTCATCTTGACTGTCCCACTCACATCTTCCCCATTCCCCCATCCTGACCGTCCCACTCACATCTTCCCGATTTCCTCAGCCTGACTGTCCCACTCACATCTTGTCCATTCCCCCAGCCTGACTGTCCCACTCACATCTTCCCGATTTCCTCATCCTGACTGTCCCACTCACATCTTCTCGATTCCCCCATCCTGACTGTCCCACTCACATCTTCCCCATTTCTTCATCCTGACTGTCCCACTCACATCTTCCCGATTTCCTCATCCTGACTGTCCCACTCACATCTTCTCCATTCCCCCATCCTGACTGTCCCACTCACATCTTCTCCATTCCCTCATCCTGACTGTCCCACTCACATCTTCTCCATTCCCCCAGCCTGACTGTCCCACTCACATCTTCCCGATTTCCTCATCCTGACTGTCCCACTCACATCTTCCCCATTCCCCCATCCTGACCGTCCCACTCACATCTTCCCGATTTCCTCAGCCTGACTGTCCCACTCACATCTTCTCCATTCCCCCAGCCTGACTGTCCCACTCACATCTTCCCGATTTCCTCATCCTGACTGTCCCACTCACATCTTCCCCATTCCCCCATCCTGACTGTCCCACTCACATCTTCCCCAGTTCCTCAGCCTGACTGTCCCACTCACATCTTCTCCATTCCCTCATCCTGACTGTCCCACTCACATCTTCTCCATTCCCCCATCCTGACTGTCCCACTCACAACTTCCCCATTTCCTCATCCTGACTGTCCCACTCACATCTTCTCCATTCCGCCATCCTGACTGTCCCACTCACATCTTCCCCATTTCCTCATCCTGACTGTCCCACTCACATCTTCCCGATTCCCCCATCCTGACTGTCCCACTCTCATCTTCCCCATTTCTTCATCCTGACTGTCCCACTCACATCTTCCCGATTTACTCATCCTGACTGTCCCACTCACATCTTCTCCATTCCCCCATCCTGACTGTCCCACTCACATCTTCTCCATTCCCCCATCCTGACTGTCCCACTCACATCTTCCCCATTTCCTCAGCCTGACTGTCCCACTCACATCTTCTCCATTCCCACATCCTGACTGTCCCACTCACATCTTCCCCATTTCCTCAGCCTGACTGTCCCACTCACATCTTCCCGATTTCCTCATTCTGACTGTCCCACTCACATCTTCCCGATTCCCCCATCCTGACTGTCCCACTCACATCTTCCCCATTTCCTCAGCCTGACTGTCCCACTCACATCTTCCCCATTTCCTCAGCCTGACTGTCCGACTCACATCTTCCCCATTTCCTCATCCAGACTGACCCACTCTCATCTTCTCCATTCCCCCATCCTGACTGTCCCACTCACATCTTCCCCAGTTCCGATCCTGACTGTCCCACTCACATCTTCCCCATTCCCCCATCCTGACTGTCCCACTCACATCTTCTCCATTCCCCCATCCTGACTGTCCCACTCACATCTTCCCCATTTCCTCATCCTGACTGTCCCACTCACATCTTCCCCAGTTCCTCATCCTGACAGTCCCACTCACATCTTCCCCATTCCCCCATCCTGACTGTCCCACTCACATCTTCTCCATTCCCCCATCCTGACTGTCCCACTCACATCTTCCCGATTTCCTCATCCTGACTGTCCCACTCACATCTTCCCCAGTTCCTCATCCTGACTGTCCCACTCACATCTTCCCCAGTTCCTGATCCTGACTGTCCCACTCACATCTTCCCCATTTCCTCAGCCTGACTGTCCCACTCACATCTTCCCCATTCCACCATCCTGACTGTCCCACTCACATCTTCCCCATTCCCTCATCCTGACCGTCCCACTCACATCTTCCCCAGTTCCTCAGCCTGACTGTCCCACTCACATCTTCCCCAGTTCCTCATCCTGACTGTCCCACTCACATCTTCCCCAGTTCCTCAGCCTGACTGTCCCACTCACATCTTCCCCATTTCCTCAGCCTGACTGTCCCACTCACATCTTCTCCATTCCCCATCCTGACTGTCCCACTCACATCTTCCCCATTTCCTCAGCCTGACTGTCCCACTCACATCTTCCCGATTTCCTCATTCTGACTGTCCCACTCACATCTTCCCGATTCCCCCATCCTGACTGTCCCACTCACATCTTCCCCATTTCCTCAGCCTGACTGTCCCACTCACATCTTCCCCATTTCCTCAGCCTGACTGTCCCACTCACATCTTCCCCATTTCCTCATCCAGACTGTCCCACTCACATCTTCTCCATTCCCCCATCCTGACTGTCCCACTCACATCTTCCCCAGTTCCGATCCTGACTGTCCCACTCACATCTTCCCCATTCCCCCATCCTGACTGTCCCACTCACATCTTCTCCATTCCCCCATCCTGACTGTCCCACTCACATCTTCCCCATTTCCTCATCCTGACTGTCCCACTCACATCTTCCCCAGTTCCTCATCCTGACAGTCCCACTCACATCTTCCACATTCCCCCATCCTGACGGTCCCACTCACATCTTCTCCATTCCCCCATCCTGACTGTCCCACTCACATCTTCCCGATTTCCTCATCCTGACTGTCCCACTCACATCTTCCCCAGTTCCTCATCCTGACTGTCCCACTCACATCTTCCCCAGTTCCTGATCCTGACTGTCCCACTCACATCTTCCCCATTTCCTCAGCCTGACTGTCCCACTCACATCTTCCCCATTCCCCCATCCTGACTGTCCCACTCACATCTTCCCCATTCCCTCATCCTGACCGTCCCACTCACATCTTCCCCAGTTCCTCAGCCTGACTGTCCCACTCACATCTTCCCCATTCCCCCATCCTGACTGTCCCACTCACATCTTCCCCAGTTCCGATCCTGACTGTCCCACTCACATCTTCCCTATTCCCCCATCCTGACTGTCCCACTCACATCTTCCCCAGTTCCTCATCCTGACTGTCCCACTCACATCTTCCCCAGTTCCTCAGCCTGACTGTCCCACTCACATCTTCCCCATTCCCCCATCCTGACTGTCCCACTCACATCTTCCCCAGTTCCTGATCCTGTCTGTCCCACTCACATCTTCCCCATTTCCTCAGCCTGACTGTCCCACTCACATCTTCCCCATTCCCCCATCCTGACTGTCCCACTCACATCTTCCCCAGTTCCTGATCCTGACTGTCCCACTCACATCTTCCCCATTCCCCCATCCTGACTGTCCCACTCACATCTTCCCCAGTTCCTGATCCTGACTGTCCCACTCACATCTTCCCCATTCCCTCATCCTGACCGTCCCACTCACATCTTCCCCAGTTCCTCAGCCTGACTGTCCCACTCACATCTTCCCCATTCCCCCATCCTGACTGTCCCACTCACATCTTCCCCAGTTCCGATCCTGACTGTCCCACTCACATCTTCTCCATTCCCTCAGCCTGACTGTCCCACTCACATCTTCCCCATTTCCTCAGCCTGACTGTCCCACTCACATCTTCCCCATTCCCCCATCCTGACTGTCCCACTCACATCTTCCCCATTCCCTCATCCTGACCGTCCCACTCACATCTTCCCCAGTTTCTCAACCTGACTGTCCCACTCACATCTTCCCCATTCCCCCATCCTGACTGTCCCACTCACATCTTCCCCAGTTCCGATCCTGACTGTCCCACTCACATCTTCCCCATTTCCTCATCCTGACTGTCCCACTCACATCTTCCCCATTCCCCCATCCTGACTGTCCCACTCAGATCTTCCCCAGTTCCTGATCCTGACTGTCCCACTCACATCTTCCCCATTTCCTCAGCCTGACTGTCCCACTCACATCTTCCCCATTCCCCCATCCTGACTGTCCCACTCACATCTTCCCCATTCCCTCATCCTGACCGTCCCAATCACATCTTCCCCATTCCCCCATCCTGACTGTCCCACTCACATCTTCCCCATTCCCTCATCCTGGCCGTCCCACTCACATCTTCCCCAGTTCCTCAGCCTGACTGTCCCACTCACATCTTCCCCATTCCCCCATCCTGACTGTCCCACTCACATCTTCCCCAGTTCCGATCCTGACTGCCCCACTCACATCTTCCCCATTTCCTCAGCCTGACTGTCCCACTCACATCTTCCCCATTCCCTCATCCTGACTGTCCCACTCACATCTTCTCCATTCCCCCATCCTGACTGTCCCACTCACATCTTCCCCATTCCCTCATCCTGACTGTCCCACTCACATCTTCTCCATTCCCCCATCCTGACTGTCCCACTCACATCTTCCCCATTCCCTCATCCTGACCGTCCCACTCACATCTTCCCCAGTTCCTCTGCTTGACTGTCCCACTCACATCTTCCCCATTCCCCCATCCTGACTGTCCCACTCACATCTTCCCCATTTCCTCAGCCTGACTGTCCCACTCACATCTTCCCCATTCCCCCATCCTGACTGTCCCACTCACATCTTCCCCATTCCCTCATCCTGTCCGTCCCACTCACATCTTCCCCATTCCCCCATCCTGACTGTCCCACTCACATCTTCCCCATTCCCTCATCCTGACTGTCCCACTCACATCTTCCCCAGTTCCTCTGCCTGACTGTCCCACTCACATCTTCCCCATTCCCCCATCCTGACTGTCCCACTCACATCTTCCCCAGTTCCGATCCTGACTGTCCCACTCACATCTTCCCCATTTCCTCAGCCTGACTGTCCCACTCACATCTTCCCCATTCCCTCATCCTGACTGTCCCACTCACATCTTCTCCATTCCCCCATCCTGACTGTCCCACTCACATCTTCCCCATTCCCTCATCCTGACTGTCCCACTCACATCTTCTCCATTCCCCCATCCTGACTGTCCCACTCACATCTTCCCCATTCCCTCATCCTGACCGTCCCACTCACATCTTCCCCAGTTCCTCTGCCTGACTGTCCCACTCACATCTTCCCCATTCCCCCATCCTGACTGTCCCACTCACATCTTCCCCATTTCCTCATCCTGAGTGTCCCACTCACATCTTCCCCATTTCCTCATCCTGACTGTCCCACTCACATCTTCCCCATTTCCTCAGCCTGACTGTCCCACTCACATCTTCTCCATTCCCCCATCCTGACTGTCCCACTCACATCTTCTCCATTCCCCCATCCTGACTGTCCCACTCACATCTTCCCCATTTCCTCAGCCTGACTGTCCCACTCACATCTTCCCCAGTTCCTCAGCCTGACTGTCCCACTCACATCATCCCCATTCCCCCATCCTGACTGTCCCACTCACATCTTCCCCATTTCCTCAGCCTGACTGTCCCACTCACATCTTCCCCATTTCCTCAGCCTTACTGTCCCACTCACATCTTCCCCATTTCCTCAGCCTGACTGTCCCACTCACATCTTCTCCATTCCCTCATCCTGACTGTCCCACTCACATCTTCCCCAGTTCCTCATCCTGACTGTTCCACTCACATCTTCCCCATTTCCTCAGCCTGACTGTCCCACTCACATCTTCTCCATTATGTGTGCAGGAGGCTTTCCTGACACAGTATGTAGATAGGCCAAAGAGAGGCGAGGTCATATTGGATTTGGTACTGGGTAATGAACCTGGACTGGTGTTAGATTTGGAGGTACGTGAGCACTTTGGTGATATTGACCACAAGTCGATTACGTTTACTTTAGCGATGGAAAAGGATAGGTATATACTGCAGGGCAAGAGAGATAGCTGGGGGAATGGCAATTATGATGCGATAAGGCAAGACTTAGGATGCATTGGGTGGGGAGGGAAACTGCAGTGATTGGCACAATGGAAATGTGGAGCTGGTTCAAGGAACAGCTACTGCATGTTCTTGATAAGTATATCCCTGTCAGGCAGGGTGGAAGCGGTCGAGCGAGGAAACCGTGGTTTACTAAAGTAGTTGAATCACTTGTTAAGAGGAAGAAGGAGGCATATGTAAAGATGAGACGTGAAAGTTCAGTTAAGGCGCTCGAGAGTTACAAGTTAGCTAGGAAGGACCTAAAGAGAGAGCTAAGAAGAGCCAGGAGGGGACATGAGAAATCTTTGGCAGGTAGGATCAAGGATAACCCTAAAGCTTTCTAAAGATATGTCAGGAATAAAAGAATGGCTAAGGTAAGAGTAGGGCCAGTCAAGGACAGTAGTGGGAAGTTGTGCTTGGAGTCCGAGGAGTTAGGAGAGGTGCTAAATGAATATTTTTCGTCAGTATTCACACAGGAAAAAGACAATGTTGTCGAGGAGAATACTGAGATACAGGCTACGAGACTAGAAGGGCTTGAGGTTCATAAGGAGGAGGTGTTAGCAATTCTGGAAAGTGTGAAAATAGATAAGTCCCCTGGGCCGGATGGGATTTATCCTAGGATTCCCTGGGAAGCTAGGGAGGAGATTGCTGAGCCTTTGGCTTTGATCGTTAAGTCATCTTTGTCGACAGGAATAGTGCCAGAAGACTGGAGGATAGCAAATGTTGTCCCCTTGTTCCAGAAGGGGAGTAGAGACAACCCCGGTAACTATAGACCAGTGAGCCTTACTTCTGTTGTGGGCAAAATCTTGGAAAGGTTGATAAGAGATAGGATGTATAATCATCTGGAAAGGAAGAATTTGATTAGAGATAGTCAACACGGTTTTGTGAAGGGTAGGTTATGCCTCACAAACCTTATTGAGTTCTTTGAGAAGGTGACCAAACAGGTGGAGGAGGGTAAAGCAGTTGATGTGGTGTATATGGATTTCAGTAAAGTGTTCGATAAGGTTCCCCACGGTAGGCTCCTGCAGAAAATACGGAGGCATGGGATACAGGGTGATTTAGCAGTTTGGATCAGAAATTGGCTGGCTGGAAGAAGATAAAGGGTGGTGCTTGATGGGAAATGTTCAGACTGGAGTCCAGTTACTAGTGCTGTGCCACAAGGATCTGTTTTGGGGCCACTGCTGTTTGTCATTTTGATAAATGACCTGGAGGAGGGCGTAGAAGGATGGGTGAGTAAATTTGCAGATGACACTAAAGTCGGTGGAGTTGTAGACAGTGCGGAAGGATGTTACAAGTTACAGAGGGACATAGATAAGCTGCAGCGCTGGGCTGAGAGGTGGCAGAAAATGGAGTTTAATGCAGAAAAGTGTGAGGTGATTCATTTTGGAAGGAATAACAGGAAGACAGAGTACTGGGCTAATGGTAAGACTCTTGGCAGTGTGGATGAGCAGAGAGATCTTGGTGTCCATGTACATAGATCCCTGAAAGTTGCCACCCAGGTTGAGAGGGTTGTTAAGAAGGCGTACGGTGTGTTAGCTTTTATTGGTTGAGGGATTGAGTTTCAGAGCCATGAACTCTGGTGCGGCCGCATTTGGAGTATTGCATGCAATTCTGGTCGCCGCATTAGAGGATGTGGAAGCATTGGAAAGGGTGCAGAGGAGATTTACCAGAATGTTGCCTGGTATGGAGGGAAGATCTTATGAGGAAAGGCTGAGGGACTTGAGACTGTTTTCGTTAGAGAGAAGGTTAAGAGGTGACTTAATTGAGGCATACAAGATGATCAGAGGATTGGATAGGGTGGACAGTGAGAGCCTTTTTCCTTGGATGGTGATAGATTATTATAGAATTTACAGAGCAGAAGGAGGCCATTCAGCCCATCGAGTCTGCACCGGCTCTTGGAAAGAGCACCCCACCCAAGGTCAACACCGCCACCCTATCCCCATAACCCAGTAACCCCACCCAACACTAAGGGCAATTTTGGACACTAAGGGCAATTTATCATGGCCAATCCACCTAACCCGCACATCTTTGGACTGTGGGGGGAAACCGGAGCACCCGAAGGAAACCCACGCACACACGGGGAGGATGTGCAGACTCCGCACAGACAGTGACCCAAGCCAGAATCGAACCTGGGACCCTGGAGCTGTGAAGCAATTGTGTTATCCACAAGGCTACCGTGCTGCCCCATGTCTAGCATGAGGCGACATAGCTTTAAATTGAGGGTAGATAGATATAAGACAGATGTCAGAGGTAGGTTCTTTACTCAGAGAGTAGTAAGGGTGTGGAATGCCCTGTCTGCAACAGTACTGGACTCGCCAACACTCAGGGCATTCAAATGGTCATTGGATAGACACATGGACGATAAGGGAATAGTGCAGATGGGCTTTAGAGTGGTTTCACAGGTCGGCGCAACATCGCGGGCTGAAGGGCCTGTACTGCGCTGTAATGTTCTATGTTCTCTGTTCTATTCCCTCATCCTGACTGTCCCACTCACATCTCCATTCCTGACTAGTCTTGCTCACTCCGAGCACGCCACTCACAGTCCCGCCCTCACTGACCAATCCACTAATAGTCACGCCCTCACTGATCACTCCACTCCCAGTCCCACTCTCACTGACCGTTCAACTCACAGTCCCGCCCTCACTGACCGCTCCACTCTCAGTCCCGCTCTCACTGTCCACTCCACTCACAGTCCCACCCTCACTGACCGCTCCACTCTCAGTCCAGCTCTCACTGTCCACTCCACTCACAGTCACGCCCTCACTGATCACTCCACTCACAGTCCCACTCTCACTGAGCGTTCAACTCACAGTCCCGCCCTCAATGACCGCTCCACTCTCAGTCCTGCTTTCACTGTCCACTCCACTCAAGTCCCACCCTCACTGACCGCTCCACTCACAGTCCCACCCTCACTGACCGCTCCACTCACAGTCCCACCCTCACTGACCGCTCCACTCACAGTCCCACCCTCACTGACCGCTCCATTCACAGTCCCAATCTCACTGACCGCTCTACTCACAGTCCCACCTTCCCTGACCACTCCACTCACAGTCCCGCCCTCACTGACCGCTCCACTCACAGTCCCACCCTCACTGACCGCTCCACTCACAGTCCCGCACTCACTGACCGCTCCACTCACAGCCCCTCACTCACTGACCGCTCCACTCACAGTCCCACCCTCACTGACCGCTCCACTCACAGCCCGAATCTCACTGACCGCTCCACTCACAGTCCCACCCTCACTGACCACTCCACTCACAGTCCCACCCTCACTGACCGCTCCACTCACAGTCCCGCCCTCACTGACCGCTCCACTCACAGTCCGAATCTCACTGACCGCTCCACTCACAGTCCGAATCTCACTGACCGCTCCACTCACAGTCCCACTCTCACTGACCATTCCACTCACAGTCCGAATCTCACTGACCGCTCCACTCACAGTCCCACCCTCACTGACCACTCCACTCACAGTCCCACCCTCACTGACCGCTCCACTCACAGTCCCACTCTCACTGACCATTCCACTCACAGTCACGCCCTCACTGACCATTCCACTCACAGTCCCACCCTCACTGACCGCTCCACTCACAGTCCCGCCCTCACTGACCGCTCCACTCACAGTCCCACTCTCACTGACCGTTCAACTAAAAGTCGCGCCCTCACTGACCGCTCCACTCTCAGTCCTGGTCTCACTGTCCACTCCACTCAAGTCCCACCCTCACTGACCGCTCAACTCACAGTCCCACCCTCCCTGACCACTCCACTCACAGTGCCGCCCTCAGTGACTGCTCCACTCACAGTCCCACCCTCACTGACCGCTCCACTCACAGTCCCGCCCTCAATGACCGCTCCACTCACAGTCCCACCCTCACTGACCGCTGCACTCACAGTGCCGCCCTCACTGACCACTCCACTCACAGCCCCGCCCTCACTGACCGCTCCACTCACAGTCCCAACCTCACTCACCGCTCCTCTCACAGTCCTGCCCTCACTGACCACTCCACTCACAGTCCCGCCCTCACTGACCGCTCCACTCACAGTCCCACCCTCACTGACCACTCCACTCACAGTCCCGCCCTCACTGACCACTCCACTCACAGTCCCACCCTCACTGACCGCTCCACTCACAGCCCGGCCCTCACTGACCGCTCCACTCACAGCCCTGCCCTCACTGACCGCTCCTCTCACATTCCCACACTCACTGAGCGCTCCACTCACAGTCCCACCCTCACTGACCGCTCCACTCACAGCCCGGCCCTCACTGACCGCTCCACTCACAGCCCTGCCCTCACTGACCGCTCCTCTCACATTCCCACACTCACTGAGCGCTCCACTCACAGTCCCGCCCTCACTGACCGCTCCACTCACAGCCCTGCCCTCACTGACCGCTCCTCTCACATTCCCACACTCACTGAGCGCTCCACTCACAGTCCCACCCTCACTGACCGCTCCACTCACAGTCCCACCCTCACTGACCGCTCCACTCACGGTCCCACCCTCACTGACCACTCCACTCACAGCCCCGCCCTCACTGACCGCTCCACTCACAGTCCCACTCTCACTGACACTCCACTCCCCGTCCCACCTTCACTGACCGCTCCACTCACAGTCCCGCCCCTATTGAATGCTCCACTCACAGTCCCACCCTCACTGACCGCTCCACTCAAAGTCTCACCCTCACTGACCACTCCACTCACAGTCCCACCCTCACTGACCGCTCCACTCTCAGTCCCACTCTTACTGACCGCTCCACTCACAGTCCCACCCTCACTGACCACTCCACTCACAGTCCCGGCTTCACTGACCACTCCACTCACAGTCCCACCCTCACTGACCGCTCCACTCACAGCCCTGCTCTCACTGACCACTCCACTCACATTCCCACCCTCACTGACCACTCCACTCACAGTCCAGCGCTCACTGACCACTCCAGTCACAGTTTCCCCCTCACTGACCGCTCCCCACACAATATCACACTCACTGGCGCTCCACTCACAGTCGCGCCTTCACTGACCGCTCCACTCAAAGTCCTGACCTCACTGACCGCTCCACTCACAGTCCCGCCCTCACTGACCACTCCACTCACAGTCCCGCCCTCACTGACCACTCCACTCACACTTTCATCCTCACTGACCACTCCACTCACAGTCCCACCCTCAATGACCGCTCCACTCTTACTCCTGCTCTCACTGTCCACTCCACTCAAGTCCCACCCTCACTGACCGCTCCACTCACAGTCCCACCCTCACTGACCGCTCCACTCACAGTCCCACCCTCACTGACCACTCCACTCACAGTCCCACCCTCACTGACCGCTCCATTCACAGTCCCACACTCACTGACCGCTCAACTCACTGTCCCACCTTCCCTGACCACTCCACTCACATTCCCACCCTCAATGACCGCTCCACTCACAGTCCCACCCTCATTGACCGCTCCACTCACAGTTCCGCCCTCACTGTCCGCTCCACTCACAGTCCCACCCTCACTGACCGCTCCACTCACAGTCCCACCCTCACTGACCGCTCCACTCACAGTCCCACCCTCACTGACCGCTCCACTCACAGTCCTGCACTCACTGTCCACTCCACTCAAGTCCCACCCTCACTGACCGCTCCATTCACAGTCCCACTCTCCCTGACCACTCCACTCACAGTCCCGCCCTCAGTGACCGCTCCACTCACAGTCCCACTCTCACTGACCGCTCCACTCACAGTCCCACCCTCACTGACCGCTCCACTCACAGTCCCGCACTCACTGACCACTCCACTCACGGTCCCGCCCTCACTGACCACTCCACTCACAGTCCAGCCCTCACTGATCGCTCCACTCACAGTCCCACCCTCACTGACCGCTCCACTCAGAGTCCCACCTTCACTGACCGCTCCACTCACAGTCCAACCCTCACTGACCGCTCCACTCACAGTCCCGCTCTCACTGACCGCTCCACTCACAGCCCCGCCCTCACTGACCGCTCCACTCATAGTCCCAACCTCACTGAACGCTCCTCTCACCGTCCTGCCCTCACTGACCGCTCCATTCACAGTCCCGCCCTCACTGACCGCTCCACTCACAGTCCCACCCTCAATGACCACTCCACTCACAGTCCCGCCCTCACTGACCACTCCACTCACAGTCCCACCCTCACTGACCGCTCCACTCACAGCCCCACTCTCACTGACCGCTCAACTCAAAGCCCCGCCGTCACTGACCGCTCCACTCATAGTCCCGCCCTCACTGACCACTCCACTCACAGTCCCGCCCTCACTGACCGCTCCACTCACAGTCCCGCCCCTACTGAATGCTCCACTCACAGTCCTACCCTCACTGACCACTCCACTCACAGTCCCGCCCTCACTGACCGCTCCACTCACAGTCCCACTCTCACTGACCGTTAAACTAAAAGTCCCGCCCTCACTGACCGCTCCACTCTCAGTCCTGGTCTCACTGACCGTTCAACTAAAAGTCCCACCCTCACTGACCACTCCACTCACAGTCCCGCCCTCACTGACCGCTCCACTCACAGTCCCACCCTCACTGACCGCTGCACTCACAGTGCCGCCCTCACTGACCACTCCACTCACAGCCCCGCCCTCACTGACCACTCCACTCACAGTCCCAACCTCACTCACCGCTCCTCTCACAGTCCTGCCCTCACTGACCGCTCCACTCACAGTCCCGCCCTCACTGACCACTCCACTCACAGTCCCACCCTCACTGACCGCTCCACTCACAGCCCGGCCCTCACTGACCGCTCCACTCACAGCCCTGCCCTCACTGACCGCTCCTCTCACATTCCCACACTCACTGAGCGCTCCACTCACAGTCCCGCCCTCACTGACCACTCCACTCACAGTCCCGCCCTCACTGACCACTCCACTCACGGTCCCACCCTCACTGACCGCTCCACTCACAGTCTCACCCTCACTGAACACTCCACTCACAGTCCCGCCCTCACTGACCGCTCCACTCACAGTCTCACCCTCACTGACCACTCCAATCACAGTTTCATCCTCACTGACCACTCCACTCACGGTCCGGCCCTCACTGACCGCTCCACTCACAGTCCAGCCCTCACTGACTGCTCCACTCACAGTCCCGCCCTCACTGACCACTCCACTCACAGTCTCACCCTCACTGACCACTCCACTCACAGTCCCACCCTCACTGACCGCTCCACTCTCAGTCCCGCTCTCACTGTCCACTCCACTCACAGTCCCGCCCTCACTGACCGCTCCACTCACAGTCCCACCCTCACTGACCGCTCCACTCACAGTCCCACCCTCACTGACCGTTCAACTCACAGTCCCACCCTCAATGACCGCTCCACTCTTACTCCTGCTCTCACTGTCCACTCCACTCAAGTCCCACCCTCACTGACCGCTCCACTCACAGTCCCACCCTCACTGACCGCTCCACTCACAGTCCCACCCTCACTGACCGCTCCACTCACAGTCCTGCACTCACTGTCCACTCCACTCAAGTCCCACCCTCACTGACCGCTCCATTCACAGTCCCACTCTCCCTGACCACTCCACTCACAGTCCCGCCCTCAGTGACCGCTCCACTCACAGTCCCACTCTCACTGACCGCTCCACTCACAGTCCCACCCTCACTGACCGCTCCACTCACAGTCCCGCCCTCACTGACCACTCCACTCACGGTCCCGCCCTCACTGACCACTCCACTCACAGTCCAGCCCTCACTGATCGCTCCACTCACAGTCCCACCCTCACTGACCGCTCCACTCAGAGTCCCACCTTCACTGACCGCTCCACTCACAGTCCAACCCTCACTGACCGCTCCACTCACAGTCCCACTCTCACTGACCGCTCCACTCATAGTCCCAACCTCACTGACCGCTCCTCTCACCGTCCTGCCCTCACTGACCGCTCCATTCACAGTCCCGCCCTCACTGACCGCTCCACTCACAGTCCCACCCTCACTGACCACTCCACTCACAGTCCCGCCCTCACTGACCACTCCACTCACAGCCCCGCCCTCAGTGACCGCCCAACTCCCCGTCCCACATTCACTGACCGCTCCACTCACAGTCCCGACCCTACTGAATGCTCCACTCACAGTCCCACCCTCACTGACCACGCCACTCACAGTCCCGCCCTCACTGACCGCTCCACTCACAGTCCCACTCTCACTGACCGTTCAACTAAAAGTCCCTCCCTCACTGACCGCTCCACTCTCAGTCCTGGTCTCACTGACCACTCCACTCACAGTCCCGCCCTCACTGACCACTCCACTCAGAGTCCCACCCTCACTGACCGCTCCACTCACAGCCCGGCCCTCACTGACCGCTCCACTCACAGCCCTGCCCTCACTGACCGCTCCACTCACAGTCCCACCCTCACTGACCGCTCCACTCACGGTCCCACCCTCACTGACCACTCCACTCACAGTCCCACTCTCACTGACACTCCACTCCCCGTCCCACCTTCACTGACCGCTCCACTCACAGTCTCACCCTCACTGACCGCTCCACTCAAAGTCTCACCCTCACTGACCACTCCACTCACAGTCCCACCCTCACTGACCGCTCCACTGTCAGTCCCACTCTTACTGACCGCTCCACTCACAGTCTCAGCCTCACTGACCACTCCACTCCCCGTCCCACCTTCACTGACCGCTCCACTCACAGTCTCACCCTCACTGACCACTCCACTCACAGTCCCACCCTCACTGACCACTCCACTCACAGTCCCGGCTTCACTGACCACTCCACTCACAGTCCCACCCTCACTGACCGCTCCACTCACAGCCCTGCTCTCACTGACCACTCCACTCACATTCCCAACCTCACTGACCACTCCACTCACAGTCCAGCGCTCACTGACCACTCCAGTCACAGTTTCCCCCTCACTGACCGCTCCCCACACAATATCACACTCACTGGCGCTCCACTCACAGTCGCGCCTTCACTGACCGCTCCACTCAAAGTCCTGACCTCACTGACCGCTCCACTCACAGTCCCGCCCTCACTGACCACTCCACTCACAGTCCCGCCCTCACTGACCACTCCACTCACACTTTCATCCTCACTGACCACTCCACTCACGGTCCCACCCTCACTGACCGCTCCACTCACAGTCTCACCCTCACTGAACACTCCACTCACAGTCCCGCCCTCACTGACCGCTCCACTCACAGTCCCACCCTCACTGACCACTCCACTCACAGTCCCGCCCTCACTGACCACTCCACTCACGGTCCCACCCTCACTGACCGCTCCACTCACAGTCTCACCCTCACTGAACACTCCACTCACAGTCCCGCCCTCACTGACCGCTCCAGTCACAGTCTCACCCTCACTGACCACTCCACTCACAGTTTCATCCTCACTGACCACTCCACTCACGGTCCCACCCTCACTGACTGCTCCACTCACAGTCCCGCCCTCACTGACCACTCCACTCACAGTTTCATCCTCACTGACCACTCCACTCACAGTCCCACCCTCACTGAACACTCCACTCACAGTCCCGCCCTCACTGACCACTCCACTCACATTCTCACCCTCACTGACCACTCCACTCACAGTCCCACTCTCACTGACCGTTCAACTCACAGTCCCACCCTCAATGACCGCTCCACTCTTACTCCTGCTCTCACTGTCCACTCCACTCAAGTCCCACCCTCACTGAACGCTCCACTCAAAGTCCCACCCTCACTGACCGCTCCACTCACAGTCCCACCCTCACTGACCACTCCACTCACAGTCCCACCCTCACTGACCGCTCCATTCACAGTCCCACACTCACTGACCGCTCCACTCACAGTTCCGCCCTCAATGTCCGCTCCACTCACAGTCCCACCCTCACTGACCGCTCCACTCACAGTCCCACCCTCACTGACCACTCCACTCACAGTCCCGCCCTCACTGACCACTCCACTCACAGTCCCACCCTCACTGACCGCTCCACTCACAGCCCCACTCTCACTGACCGCTCAACTCAAAGCCCCGCCGTCACTGACCGCTCCACTCATAGTCCCGCCCTCACTGACCACTCCACTCACAGTCCCGCCCTCACTGACCGCTCCACTCACAGTCCCGCCCCTACTGAATGCTCCACTCACAGTCCCACCCTCACTGACCACTCCACTCACAGTCCCGCCCTCACTGACCGCTCCACTCACAGTCCCACTCTCACTGACCGTTCAACTAAAAGTCCCGCCCTCACTGACCGCTCCACTCTCAGTCCTGGTCTCACTGACCGTTCAACTAAAAGTCCCACCCTCACTGACCACTCCACTCACAGTCCCGCCCTCACTGACCGCTCCACTCACAGTCCCGCCCCTACTGAATGCTCCACTCACAGTCCCACCCTCACTGACCACTCCACTCAAGTCCCACCCTCACTGACCACTCCACTCACAGTCCCACCCTCACTGACCGCTCCACCCACAGTCCCGCCCTCACTGACCGCTCCACTCACAGTCCCACCCTCACTGACCGCTGCACTCACAGTGCCGCCCTCACTGACCACTCCACTGACAGCCCCGCCCTCACTGACCACTCCACTCACAGTCCCAACCTCACTCACCGCTCCTCTCACAGTCCTGCCCTCACTGACCGCTCCACTCACAGTCCCACCCTCACTGACCACTCCACTCACAGTCCCACCCTCACTGACCACTCCACTCACAGTCCCACCCTCACTGACCGCTCCACTCACAGTCCCACCCTCACTGACCGCTCCACTCACAGCCCGGCCCTCACTGACCGCTCCACTCACAGCCCTGCCCTCACTGACCGCTCCTCTCACATTCCCACACTCACTGAGCGCTCCACTCACAGTCCCGCCCTCACTGACCACTCCACTCACAGTCCCGCCCTCACTGACCGCTCCACTCACACTTTCATCCTCACTGACCACTCCACTCACGGTCCCACCCTCACTGACCGCTCCACTCACAGTCTCACCCTCACTGAACACTCCACTCACAGTCCCGCCCTCACTGACCGCTCCACTCACAGTCTCACCCTCACTGACCACTCCACTCACAGTTTCATCCTCACTGACCACTCCACTCACGGTCCCGCCCTCACTGACCGCTCCACTCACAGTCCAGCCCTCACTGACTGCTCCACTCACAGTCCCGCCCTCACTGACCACTCCACTCACAGTCCAGCCCTCACTGACCACTCCACTCACAGTCTCACCCTCACTGACGACTCCACTCACAGTCCCACCCTCACTGACCGCTCCACTCTCAGTCCCGCTCTCACTGTCCACTCCACTCACAGCCCCGCCCTCACTGACCGCTCCACTCACAGTCCCACCCTCACTGACCGCTCCACTCACAATCCCACCCTCACTGACCGTTCAACTCACAGTCCCACCCTCAATGACCGCTCCACTCTTACTCCTGCTCTCACTGTCCACTCCACTCAAGTCCCACCCTCACTGACCGCTCCACTCACGGTCCCACCCTCACTGACCGCTCCACTCACAGTCCCACCCTCACTGACCGCTCCACTCACAGTCCTGCACTCACTGTCCACTCCACTCAAGTCCCACCCTCACTGACCGCTCCATTCACAGTCCCACTCTCCCTGACCACTCCACTCACAGTCCCGCCCTCAGTGACCGCTCCACTCACAGTCCCACTCTCACTGACCGCTCCACTCACAGTCCCACCCTCACTGACCGCTCCACTCACAGTCCCACCCTCACTGACCGCTCCACTCAGAGTCCCACCTTCACTGACCGCTCCACTCACAGTCCAACCCTCACTGACCGCTCCACTCACAGTCCCACTCTCACTGACCGCTCCACTCATAGTCCCAACCTCACTGACCGCTCCTCTCACCGTCCTGCCCTCACTGACCGCTCCATTCACAGTCCCGCCCTCACTGACCGCTCCACTCACAGTCCCACCCTAACTGACCACTCCACTCACAGTCCCGCCCTCACTGACCACTCCACTCACAGCCCCGCCCTCACTGACCGCCCAAATCCCCGTCCCACATTCACTGACCGCTCCACTCACAGTCCCGCCCTCACTGACCGCTCCACTCACAGTCCCACTCTCACTGACCGTTCAACTAAAAGTCCCGCCCTCACTGACCGCTCCACTCTCAGTCCTGGTCTCACTGTCCACTCCACTCAAGTCCCACCCTGACTGACTGCTCCATTTACAGTCACGTGCTCACTGACCGCTCAACTCACAGTCCCACCCTCACTGACCGCTGCACTCCCAGTGCCGCCCTCACTGACTGCTCCACTCACAGTCCCGCCCTCACTGACCGCTCCACTCACAGTCCCACCCTCACTGACCGCTGCACTCACAGTGCCGCCCTCACTGACCGCTCCACTCACAGTCCCACCCTCACTGACCACTCCACTCACAGTCCCGCCCTCACTGACCACTCCACTCACACTTTCATCCTCACTGACCACTCCACTCACGGTCCCACCCTCACTGACCGCTCCACTCACAGTCTCACCCTCACTGAACACTCCACTCACAGTCCCGCCCTCACTGACCGCTCCACTCACAGTCCCACCCTCACTGACCACTCCACTCACAGTCCCGCCTTCACTGACCGCTCCACTCACAGTCTCACCCTCACTGACCACTCCACTCACGGTCCCACCCTCACTGACCGCTCCACTCACAGTCCCACCCTCACTGACCGCTCCAGTCACAGTCCCACCCTCACTGACCGCTCCAGTCACAGTCTCACCCTCACTGACCACTCCACTCACAGTTTCATCCTCACTGACCACTCCACTCACGGTCCCACCCTCACTGACTGCTCCACTCAGAGTCCCGCCCTCACTGACCACTCCACTCACATTCTCACCCTCACTGACCACTCCACTCACAGTCCCACCCGCACTGACCGCTCCACTCTCAGTCCCGCTCTCACTGTCCACTCCACTCACAGTCCCACTCTCACTGACCGTTCAACTCACAGTCCCACCCTCAATGACCACTCCACTCTTACTCCTGCTCTCACTGTCCACTCCACTCAAGTCCCACCCTCACTGACCGCTCCACTCACAGTCCCACCCTCACTGACCGCTCCACTCACAGTCCCACCCTCACTGACCACTCCACTCACAGTCCCACCCTCACTGACCACTCCACTCACAGTCCCACCCTCACTGACCGCTCCATTCACAGTCCCACACTCACTGACCGCTCAACTCACTGTCCCACCTTCCCTGACCACTCCACTCACATTCCCGCCCTCAATGACCGCTCCACTCACAGTCCCACCCTCATTGACCGCTCCACTCACAGTCCCACCCTCATTGACCGCTCCACTCACAGTCCCACCCTCATTGACCGCTCCACTCACAGTCCCACTCTCACTGACCGCTCCACTCACAGTTCCGCCCTCAATGTCCGCTCCACTCACAGTCCCACCCTCACTGACCGCTCCACTCACAGTCCCACCCTCACTGACCGCTCCACTCACAGTCCCACCCTCACTGACAGCTACACTCTCAGTCCTGCACTCACTGTCCACTCCACTCAAGTCCCTCCCTCACTGACCGCTCCATTCACAGTCCCACTCTCCCTGACCACTCCACTCACAGTCCCGCCCTCAGTGACCGCTCCACTCACAGTCCCACCCTCACTGACCGCTCCACTCACAGTCCCGCCCTCACTGACCGCTCCACTCACAGTCCCACCCTCACTGACCGCTCTACTCACGGTCCCGCCCTCACTTACCACTCCACTCACAGTCCAGCCCTCACTGACGACTCCACTCACAGTCCCGCCCTCACTGACCGCTCTTCTCACGGTCCCACCCTCACTGACCGCTCCACTCACAGTCCCGCCCTCACTGACCGCTCCACTCACAGTCCCACTCTCACTAACCGCTCCACTCACAGTCCCGCCCTCACTGACCGCTCCACTCACAGTCCCATCCTCACTGACCGCTCCACTCACAGTTCCGCCCACACTGACCGCTCCACTCACAGTCCCGCCCTCACTGACCGCTCCACTCTCAGTCCCACTCACAGTCCCACCCTCACTGACCGCTCCACTCACAGTCCCACTCACAGTCCCACCCTCACTGACCGCTCCACTCTCAGTCCTGCTCCCACTGTCCACTCCACTCAAGTCCCACCCTCACTGACCGCTCCACTCACAGTCCCACTCTCACTGACCGCTCCATTCACAGTCCCACTCTCACTGACCGCTCCATTCACAGTCCCGCCCTCACTGACCGCTCCACTCACAGTCCCACCCTCACTGACCACTCCACTCACAGTTCCGTCCACACTGACCGCTCCACTCACAGTCCCACCCTCACTGACCGCTCCACTCACAGTCCCACCCTCACTGACCACTCCACTCACAGTCCCACTCTCACTGACCACTCCACTCACAGTCCCACTCTCACTGACCGCTCCACTCACAGTCCCACCCTCACTGACCGCTCCACTCACAGTCACGCCCTCACAGATCACTCCATTCACAGTCCCACTATCACTGACCGTTCAACTTACAGTCCCGCCCTCACTGACCGCTCCGCTCTCACTGTCCACGCCACTCACAGTCCCACCCTCACTGACCGCTCCACTCACAGTCCAACCCTCACTGACCGCTCCACTCACAGTCCCACCCTCACTGACCACTCCAGTCACAGTCCCACTCTCACTGACCGCTCCACTCACAGTCCCACCCTCACTGACCGCTCCACTCACAGTTCCGCCCACACTGACCGCTCCACTCACAGTCCCACTCACAGTCCCTCCCTCACTGACCGCTACACTCTCAGTCCTGCTCTCACTGTCCACTCCACTCAAGTCCCACCCTCACTGACCGCTCCATTCACAGTCCCACCCTCACTGACCGCTCCACTCACAGTCCCACCCTCACTGACCACTCCAGTCACAGTCCCACTCTCACTGACCGCTCCACTCACAGTCCCACCCTCACTGACCGCTCCACTCACAGTCCCGCCCTCACTGACCACTCCACTCACGGTCCCGCCCTCACTGACCACTCCACTCACAGTCCAGCCCTCACTGATCGCTCCACTCACAGTCCCACCCTCACTGACCGCTCCACTCACAGTCCAACCCTCACTGACCGCTCCACTCACAGTCCAGCCCTCACTGATCGCTCCACTTACAGTCCCGCCCTCACTGACCACTCCACTCACGGTCCCGCCCTCACTGACCACTCCACTCACAGTCCCACCCTCACTGACCGCTCCACTCACAGTCCCACCTTCACTGACCGCTCCACTCACAGTCCAACCCTCACTGACCGCTCCACTCACAGTCCCACTCTCACTGACCGCTCCACTCACAGCCCAGCCCTCACTGACCGCTCCACTCATAGTCCCAACCTCACTCACCGCTCCTCTCACCGTCCTGCCCTCACTGACCGCTCCACTCACAGTCCCACCCTCACTGACCACTCCACTCACAGTCCCGCCCTCACTGACCACTCCACTCACAGCCCCGCCCTCACTGACCGCCCAACTCCCCGTCCCACATTCACTGACCGCTCCACTCACAGTCCCGCCCCTACTGAATGCTCCACTCACAGTCCCACCCTCACTGACCACTCCAGTCACAGTCTCACCCTCACTGACCACTCCACTTACAGTCCCGCTCTCACTGACAGCTCCACTCACAGTCCCACCCTCACTGACCGTTCAACTCACAGTCCCACCCTCAATGACCACTCCACTCTGAGTCCTGCTCTCACTGTCCACTCCACTCACAGTCCCACTCTCACTGACCGCTCAACTCACAGTCCCACCTTCCCTGACCACTCCACTCACAGTCCCGCCCTCACTGACCGCTCCACTCACAGTCCCACCCTAACTGACCGCTCCACTCACAGTTCCGCCCACACTGACCGCTCCACTCACAGTCCCGCCCTCACTGACCACTCCACTCCAAGTCCCGCCCTCACTGACCGCTCCACTCACAGTCCCACCCTCACTGGCCGCTCCACTCACAGTCCCACCCTCACTGACCACTCCACTCACAGTCCCGCCCTCACTGACCGCTCCACTCACAGTCCCACCCTCACTGGCCGCTCCACTCACAGTTCCGCCCTCACTGACCACTCCACTCACAGTCCCGCCCTCACTGACCGCTCCACTCACAGTCCCACCCTCACTGACCGCTCCACTCACAGTTCCGCCCACACTGACCGCTCCACTCACAGTCCCGCCCTCACTGACCGCTCCACTCACAGTCCCACCCTCACTGACCGCTCCACTCACAGTTCCGTCCTCACTGACCGCTCCACTCACAGCCCCACTCTCACTGACACTCCACTCCCCGTCCCACCTTCACTGACCGCTCCACTCACAGTCCCACCCTCACTGACCACTCCACTCACAGTCCCGCCCTCACTGACCACTCCAGTCACAGTCTCACCCTCACTGACCGCTCAACTCACAGCCCCGCCCTCATTGACCGCTCCACTCACAGCCCCATTCCCACTGACCACTCCACTCATAGTCCCACTCTCACTGACCGCTCCACTCACACTCACGCCCTCACAGACCGCTCCACTCACAGTCCCACTCTCACTGACCGTTCAACTTACAGTCCCGCCCTCACTGACCGCTCCGCTCTCACTGTCCACTCCACTCACAGTCCCACCCTCACTGATCACTCCACTCACAGTCCCAGTCTCACTGACCGTTCAACTCACAGTCCCGCCATCACTGACCGCTACACTCTCAGTCCTGCTCTCACTGTCCACTTCACTCAAGTCCCACCCTCACTGACCGCTCCATTCACAGTCCCGCCCTCAGTGACCGCTCCACTCACAGTCCCGCCCTCACTGACCGCTCCACTCGAAGTCCTGACCTCACTGACCGCTCCACTCACAGTCCCACCCTCACTGACCGCTCCACTCACAGTCCCGCCCTTACTGACCACTCCACTTACAGTTTTATCCTCACTGACCACTCCACTCACGGTCCCACCCTCACTGACCACTGCACTCACAGTCCCACCCTCACTGACCGCTCCATTCACAGTCCCACTCTCCCTGACCACTCCACTCACAGTCCCGCTCTCACTGTCCACTCCACTCACAGTCCCGCCCTCACTGACCACTCCACTCACAGTCCCACCCTCACTGACCGCTCCACTCACAATCCCACCCTCACTGACCGCTCCACTCACAGTCCCGCCCTCACTGACCACTCCACTCACGGTCCCGCCCTCACTGACCACTCCACTCACAGTCCAGCCCTCACTGATCGCTCCACTCACAGTCCCACCCTCACTGACCGCTCCACTCACAGTCCCACCTTCACTGACCGCTCCACTCACAGTCCAACCCTCACTGACCTCTCCACTCACAGTCCCACTCTCACTGACCGCTCCACTCACAGTCCCACCCTCACTGACCACTCCACTCACAGTCCTGCCCTCACTGACCACTCCACTCACAGCCCCGCCCTCACTGACCGCCCAACTCCCCGTCCCACATTCACTGACCGCTCCACTCACAGTCCCGCCCTCACTGACCACTCCACTCACAGCCCCGCCCTCACTGACCGCCCAACTCCCCGTCCCACCCTCACTGACCGCTCCACTCACAATCCCACCCTCACTGACCGCTCCACTCACAGTCCCACACTCACTGACCGCTCCACTCACAGTCTCACCCTCACTGACCGCTCCACTCTCCGTCCCACCCTCACTGACCGCTCCACTCACAGTCCCACTCTCACTGACCGCTCAACTCACAGTCCCACCTTCCCTGACCACTCCACTCACAGTCCCGCCCTCACTGACCGCTCCACTCACAGTCCCACCCTCACTGACCGCTCCACTCACAGTTCCGCCCACACTGACCGCTCCACTCACAGTCCCGCCCTCACTGACCACTCCACTCACAGTCCCGCCCTCACTGACCGCTCCACTCACAGTCCCACCCTCACTGACCGCTCCACTCACAGTTCCGCCCTCACTGACCGCTCCACTCACAGCCCCACTCTCACTGACACTCCACTCCCCGTCCCACCTTCACTGACCGCTCCACTCACAGTCCCACCCTCACTGATCACTCCACTCACAGTCCCGCCCTCACTGACCACTCCAGTCACAGTTTCACCCTCACTGACCGCCCAACTCACAGCCCCGCCCTCATTGACCGCTCCACTCACAGTCCCACTCACTGACCACTCCACTCAAGTCCCACCCTCACTGACCGCTCCACTCACAGTCCCACTCTCACTGACCGCTCCATTCACAGTCCCACACTCACTGACCGCTCAACTCACAGTCCCACCTTCCCTGAGCACTCCAGTCACAGTCCCGCCCTCACTGACCGCTCCAGTCACAGTCCCGCCCTCACTGACCGCTCAACTCACAGTCCCACCTTCCCTGAGCACTCCAGTCACAGTCCCGCCCTCACTGACCGCTCCACTCACAGTCCCACTCTCACTGACCGCTCCATTCACAGTCCCACCCTCACTGACCGCTCAACTCACAGTCCCACGTTCCCTGAGCACTCCACTCACAGTCCCGCCCTCACTGACCGCTCCAGTCACAGTCCCGCCCTCACTGACCGCTCCACTCACAGTCCCGCCCTCACTGACCGCTCCATTCACAGTCCCACCCTCACTGACCGCTCAACTCACAGTCCCACCTTCCCTGAGCACTCCAGTCACAGTCCCGCCCTCACTGACCGCTCCACTCACAGTCTCACCCTCACTGACCACTCCACTCACAGTTCCGTCCACACTGACCGCTCCACTCACAGTCCCACCCTCACTGACCGCTCCACTCACAGTCCCACCCTCACTGACCACTCCACTCACAGTCCCACCCTCACTGACCGCTCCACTCACAGTCCCACCCTCACTGACCACTCCACTCACAGTCCCACTCTCACTGACCACTCCACTCACAGTCCCACTCTCACTGACCACTCCACTCACAGTCACGCCCTCACAGATCACTCCATTCACAGTCCCGCCCTCACTGACCGCTCCGCTCTCACTGTCCACGCCACTCATAGTCCCACCCTCACTGACCGCTCCACTCACAGTCCCACTCACAGTCCCGCCCTCACTGACCGCTACACTCTCAGTCCTGCTCTCACTATCCACTCCACTCAAGTCCCACCCTCACTGACCGCTCCATTCACAGTCCCACCCTCACTGACCGCTCCACTCACAGTCCCTCCCTCACTGACCACTCCAGTCACAGTCCCACTCTCACTGACCACTCCACTCACAGTCCCACCCTCACTGACCGCTCCACTCACAGTCCCGCCCTCACTGACCACTCCACTCACAGTCCCGCCCTCACTGACCGCTCCACTCACAGTCCCACCCTCACTGACCACTCCACTCACAGTCCAGCCCTCACTGACCGCTCCACTCACAGTCCCGCCCTCACTGACCACTCCACTCACAGTCCCACCTTCACTGACCGCTCCACTCACAGTCCAACCCTCACTGACCGCTCCACTCACAGTCCCGCCCTCACTGACCGCTCCACTCACAGTCCCACCCTCACTCACCGCTCCTCTCACCGTCCTGCCCTCACTGACCGCTCCACTCACAGTCCCACCCTCACTGACCGCTCCACTCACAGTCCCACTCTCACTGACCACTCCACTCACAGTCCCACACTCACTGACCGCTCCACTCACAGCCCCATTCTCACTGACCGCTCAACTCACAGCCCCGCCCTCATTGACCACTCCACTCACTGTCCCACCCTCACTGACCGCTTCACTCACAGTCCCACTCTCACTGACCGTTCAACTCACAGTCCCGCCCTCACTGACCGCTCCACTCACAGTTTCATCCTCACTGACCACTCCACTCACGGTCCCACCCTCACTGACCGCTCCACTCACAGTCTCACCCTCACTGACCACTCCACTCACAGTCTCACCCTCACTGACCGCTCCACTCACAGTCCCGCCCTCACTGACCACTCCACTCTCACTCCTGCTCTCACTGTCCACTCCACTCAAGTCCCACCCTCACTGACCGCTCCACTCACAGTCCCGCCCTCACTGACCGCTCCACTCACAGTCCCACCCTAACTGACCGCTCCACTCACAGTTCCGCCCACACTGACCGCTCCACTCACAGTCCCGCCCTCACTGACCACTCCACTCACAGTCCCGCCCTCACTGACCGCTCCACTCACAGTCCCACCCTCACTGACCACTCCACTCACAGTCCCGCCCTCACTGACCACTCCACTCACAGTCCCACTCTCACTGACACTCCACTCCCCGTCCCACCTTCACTGACCGCTCCACTCACAGTCCCACCCTCACTGACCACTCCACTCACAGCCCCGCTCTCACTGACCGCTCCACTCATAGTCCCACTCTCACTGACCGCTCCACTCACACTCACGCCCTCACAGACCGCTCCACTCACAGTCCCACTCTCACTGACCGTTCAACTTACAGTCCCGCCCTCACTGACCGCTCCGCTCTCACTGTCCACTCCACTCACAGTCCCACCCTCACTGATCACTCCACTCACAGTCCCAGTCTCACTGACCGTTCAACTCACAGTCCCGCCATCACTGACCGCTACACTCTCAGTCCTGCTCTCACTGTCCACTTCACTCAAGTCCCACCCTCACTGACCGCTCCATTCACAGTCCCGCCCTCAGTGACCGCTCCACTCACAGTCCCGCCCTCACTGATCGCTCCACTCGAAGTCCTGACCTCACTGACCGCTCCACTCACAGTCCCACCCTCACTGACCGCTCCACTCACAGTCCCGCCCTTACTGACCACTCCACTTACAGTTTCATCCTCACTGACCACTCCACTCACGGTCCCACCCTCACTGACCACTGCACTCACAGTCCCACCCTCACTGGCAGTTCCACTCACAGCCCCGCCCTCACTGACCACTCCACTCAAGTCCCACCCTCACTCAACGCTCCATTCACAGTCCCACTCTCCCTGACCACTCCACTCACAGTCCCACTCTCACTGACCGCTCCACTCACAGTCCCGCTCTCACTGTCCACTCCACTCACAGTCCCGCCCTCAGTGACCACTCCACTCACAGTCCCATCTCACTGACCGCTCCACTCACAATCCCACCCTCACTGACCGCTCCACTCACAGTCCCGCCCTCACTGACCACTCCACTCACGGTCCCGCCCTCACTGACCACTCCACTCACAGTCCAGCCCTCACTGATTGCTCCACTCACAGTCCCACCCTCACTGACCACTCCACTCACAGTCCCACTCTCACTGACCGCTCCACTCACAGCCCAGCCCTCACTGACCGCTCCACTCATAGTCCCAACCTCACTCACCGCTCCTCTCACCGTCCTGCCCTCACTGACCGCTCCATTCACAGTCCCGCCCTCATTGACCGCTCCACTCAGTCCCACCCTCACTGACCACTCCACTCACAGTCCCGCCCTCACTGACCACTCCACTCACAGTCCCGCCCTCACTGACCGCCCAACTCCCCGTCCCACCCTCACTGACCGCTCCACTCACAGTCCCACCCTCATTGACCGCTCCACTCACAGTCCCAACCTCACTGACCGCTCCATTCACAGTCTCACCCTCACTGACCGCTCCACTCACAGTCCCACCCTCACTGACCGCTCCACTCACAGTCCCACTCTCACTGACCGCTCAACTCACAGTCCCAACTTCCCTGACCACTCCACTCACAGTCCCGCCCTCACTGACCGCTCCACTCACAGTCCCACCCTCACTGACCGCTCCACTCACAGTTCCGCCCACACTGACCGCTCCACTCACAGTCCCGCCCTCACTGACCACTCCACTCACAGTCCCGCCCTCACTGACCGCTCCACTCACAGTCCCGCCCTCACTGACCGCTCCACTCACAGTTCCGCCCTCACTGACCGCTCCACTCACAGCCCCACTCTCACTGACACTCCACTCCCCGTCCCACCTTCACTGACCGCTCCACTCACAGTCCCACCCTCACTGACCACTCCACTCACAGTCCCGCCCTCACTGACCACTCCAGTCACAGTCTCACCCTCACTGACCGCTCAACTCACAGCCCCGCCCTCATTGACCGCTCCACTCACAGTCCCACTCACTGACCACTCCACTCACAGTCCCACCCTCACTGACCGCTCCACTCACAGCCCCATTCTCACTGACCACTCCACTCATAGTCCCAACCTCACTGACCGCTCCACTCACACTCACGCCCTCACAGACCGCTCCACTCACAGTCCCACTCTCACTGACCGTTCAACTTACAGTCCCGCCCTCACTGACCGCTCCACTCACAGCCCCACCCTCACTGATCACTCCACTCACAGTCCCAGTCTCACTGACCGTTCAACTCACAGTCCCGCCATCACTGACCGCTACACTCTCAGTCCTGCTCTCACTGTCCACTTCACTCAAGTCCCACCCTCACTGACCGCTCCATTCACAGTCCCGCCCTCAGTGACCGCTCCACTCACAGTCCCGCCCTCACTGACCGCTCCACTCACAGTCCCGCCCTCACTGATCGCTCCACTCGAAGTCCTGACCTCACTGGCCGCTTCACTCACAGTGCCGCCCTCACTGACCGCTCCACTCACAGTCCCGCCCTTACTGACCACTCCACTTACAGTTTCATCCTCACTGACCATTCCACTCACGGTCCCACCCTCACTGACCACTGCACTCACAGTCCCACCCTCACTGACCGCTCCACTCACAGTCCCACCCTCACTGACAGTTCCACTCACAGTCCTGCCCTCACTGACCGCTCCACTCACAGTCCCGCCCTCACTGACCGCTCCACTCACAGTACCACACTCACTGACCGCTCCACTCACAGCCCCGCTCTCACTGACCACTCCATTCACAGTCCCACCCTCACTGACCACTCCACTCGCAGTCCCACCCTCACTGACCACTCCACTCACAGTCCCACCCTCACTGACCACTCCATTCACAGTCCCACCCTCAATGACCGCTCCACTCACAGTCCCAACTTCCACTCACAGTCCCACCCTCACTGACCACTCCACTCACAGTCCCACTCTCACTGACCGCTCCACTCACAGCCCTGCCCTCACTGACGGCTCCACTCACAGTCCCACTCTCACTGACCGCTCCACTCACAGCCCTGCCCTCACTGACCGCTCCACTCACAGTCCCACTCTCACTGACCGCTCCACTCACAGCCCTGCCCTCACTGACCGCTCCACTCACAGTCCCACTCTCACTGACCACTCCACTCACAGCCCTGCCCTCACTGACCGCTCCACTCACAGCCCTGCCCTCACTGACCGCTCCGCTTACGGTCCCACCCTCACTGGCCGCTCCACTCACGGTCCCACCCTCACTGACCGCTCCACTCACAGTCCAGCCCTCACTGATCGCTCCACTCACAATCCCGCCCTCACTGACCACTCCACTCACGGTCCCGCCCTCACTGACCACTCCACTCACAGTCCCACCCTCACTGACCGCTCCACTCACAGTCCCACCTTCACTGACCGCTCCACTCACAGTCCAACCCTCACTGACCGCTCCACTCACAGTCCCACTCTCACTGACCGCTCCACTCACAGCCCAGCCCTCACTGACCGCTCCACTCATAGTCCCAACCTCACTCACCGCTCCTCTCACCGTCCTGCCCTCACTGACCGCTCCACTCACAGTCCCACCCTCACTGACCACTCCACTCACAGTCCCGCCCTCACTGACCACTCCACTCACAGCCCCGCCCTCACTGACCGCCCAACTCCCCGTCCCACATTCACTGACCGCTCCACTCACAGTCCCGCCCCTACTGAATGCTCCACTCACAGTCCCACCCTCACTGACCACTCCAGTCACAGTCTCACCCTCACTGACCACTCCACTTACAGTCCCGCTCTCACTGACAGCTCCACTCACAGTCCCACCCTCACTGACCGTTCAACTCACAGTCCCACCCTCAATGACCACTCCACTCCAAGTCCCGCCCTCACTGACCGCTCCACTCACAGTCCCAGTCTCACTGACCGTTCAACTCACAGTCCCGCCATCACTGACCGCTACACTCTCAGTCCTGCTCTCACTGTCCACTCCACTCACAGTCCCACTCTCACTGACCGCTCAACTCACAGTCCCACCTTCCCTGACCACTCCACTCACAGTCCCGCCCTCACTGACCGCTCCACTCACAGTTCCGCCCACACTGACCGCTCCACTCACAGTCCCGCCCTCACTGACCACTCCACTCCAAGTCCCGCCCTCACTGACCGCTCCACTCACAGTCCCACCCTCACTGGCCGCTCCACTCACAGTTCCGCCCACACTGACCGCTCCACTCACAGTCCCGCCCTCACTGACCACTCCACTCCAAGTCCCGCCCTCACTGACCGCTCCACTCACAGTCCCACCCTAACTGACCGCTCCACTCACAGTTCCGCCCACACTGACCGCTCCACTCACAGTCCCGCCCTCACTGACCACTCCACTCCAAGTCCCGCCCTCACTGACCGCTCCACTCACAGTCCCACCCTCACTGGCCGCTCCACTCACAGTCCCGCCCTCACTGACCGCTCCACTCACAGTCCCACCCTCACTGGCCGCTCCACTCACAGTTCCGCCCTCACTGACCACTCCACTCACAGTCCCGCCCTCACTGACCACTCCACTCACAGTCCCACCCTCACTGACCGCTCCACTCACAGTTCCGCCCACACTGACCGCTCCACTCACAGTCCCGCCCTCACTGACCGCTCCACTCACAGTCCCACCCTCACTGACCGCTCCACTCACAGTTCCGTCCTCACTGACCGCTCCACTCACAGCCCCACTCTCACTGACACTCCACTCACAGTCCCACCCTCACTGACCACTCCACTCACAGTCCCGCCCTCACTGACCACTCCAGTCACAGTCTCACCCTCACTGACCGCTCAACTCACAGCCCCGCCCTCATTGACCGCTCCACTCACAGCCCCATTCCCACTGACCACTCCACTCATAGTCCCACTCTCACTGACCGCTCCACTCACACTCACGCCCTCACAGACCGCTCCACTCACAGTCCCACTCTCACTGACCGTTCAACTTACAGTCCCGCCCTCACTGACCGCTCCGCTCTCACTGTCCACTCCACTCACAGTCCCACCCTCACTGATCACTCCACTCACAGTCCCAGTCTCACTGACCGTTCAACTCACAGTCCCGCCATCACTGACCGCTACACTCTCAGTCCTGCTCTCACTGTCCACTTCACTCAAGTCCCACCCTCACTGACCGCTCCATTCACAGTCCCGCCCTCAGTGACCGCTCCACTCACAGTCCCGCCCTCACTGACCACTCCACTCACAGTCCCACCCTCACTGACCGCTCCACTCACAATCCCACCCTCACTGACCGCTCCACTCACAGTCCCGCCCTCACTGACCACTCCACTCACGGTCCCGCCCTCACTGACCACTCCACTCACAGTCCAGCCCTCACTGATCGCTCCACTCACAGTCCCACCCTCACTGACCGCTCCACTCACAGTCCCACCTTCACTGACCGCTCCACTCACAGTCCAACCCTCACTGACCTCTCCACTCACAGTCCCACTCTCACTGACCGCTCCACTCACAGTCCCACCCTCACTGACCACTCCACTCACAGTCCCACTCTCACTGACCGTTCAACTTACAGTCCCGCCCTCACTGACCGCTCCGCTCTCACTGTCCACTCCACTCACAGTCCCACCCTCACTGATCACTCCACTCACAGTCCCAGTCTCACTGACCGTTCAACTCACAGTCCCGCCATCACTGACCGCTACACTCTCAGTCCTGCTCTCACTGTCCACTTCACTCAAGTCCCACCCTCACTGACCGCTCCATTCACAGTCCCGCCCTCAGTGACCGCTCCACTCACAGTCCCGCCCTCACTGACCGCTCCACTCGAAGTCCTGACCTCACTGACCGCTCCACTCACAGTCCCACCCTCACTGACCGCTCCACTCACAGTCCCGCCCTTACTGACCACTCCACTTACAGTTTTATCCTCACTGACCACTCCACTCACGGTCCCACCCTCACTGACCACTGCACTCACAGTCCCACCCTCACTGACCGCTCCATTCACAGTCCCACTCTCCCTGACCACTCCACTCACAGTCCCGCTCTCACTGTCCACTCCACTCACAGTCCCGCCCTCACTGACCACTCCACTCACAGTCCCACCCTCACTGACCGCTCCACTCACAATCCCACCCTCACTGACCGCTCCACTCACAGTCCCGCCCTCACTGACCACTCCACTCACGGTCCCGCCCTCACTGACCACTCCACTCACAGTCCAGCCCTCACTGATCGCTCCACTCACAGTCCCACCCTCACTGACCGCTCCACTCACAGTCCCACCTTCACTGACCGCTCCACTCACAGTCCAACCCTCACTGACCTCTCCACTCACAGTCCCACTCTCACTGACCGCTCCACTCACAGTCCCACCCTCACTGACCACTCCACTCACAGTCCTGCCCTCACTGACCACTCCACTCACAGCCCCGCCCTCACTGACCGCCCAACTCCCCGTCCCACATTCACTGACCGCTCCACTCACAGTCCCGCCCTCACTGACCACTCCACTCACAGCCCCGCCCTCACTGACCGCCCAACTCCCCGTCCCACCCTCACTGACCGCTCCACTCACAATCCCACCCTCACTGACCGCTCCACTCACAGTCCCACACTCACTGACCGCTCCACTCACAGTCTCACCCTCACTGACCGCTCCACTCTCCGTCCCACCCTCACTGACCGCTCCACTCACAGTCCCACTCTCACTGACCGCTCAACTCACAGTCCCACCTTCCCTGACCACTCCACTCACAGTCCCGCCCTCACTGACCGCTCCACTCACAGTCCCACCCTCACTGACCGCTCCACTCACAGTTCCGCCCACACTGACCGCTCCACTCACAGTCCCGCCCTCACTGACCACTCCACTCACAGTCCCGCCCTCACTGACCGCTCCACTCACAGTCCCACCCTCACTGACCGCTCCACTCACAGTTCCGCCCTCACTGACCGCTCCACTCACAGCCCCACTCTCACTGACACTCCACTCCCCGTCCCACCTTCACTGACCGCTCCACTCACAGTCCCACCCTCACTGACCACTCCACTCACAGTCCCGCCCTCACTGACCACTCCAGTCACAGTCTCACCCTCACTGACCGCCCAACTCACAGCCCCGCCCTCATTGACCGCTCCACTCACAGTCCCACTCACTGACCACTCCACTCAAGTCCCACCCTCACTGACCGCTCCACTCACAGTCCCACTCTCACTGACCGCTCCATTCACAGTCCCACACTCACTGACCGCTCAACTCACAGTCCCACCTTCCCTGAGCACTCCAGTCACAGTCCCGCCCTCACTGACCGCTCCAGTCACAGTCCCGCCCTCACTGACCGCTCAACTCACAGTCCCACCTTCCCTGAGCACTCCAGTCACAGTCCCGCCCTCACTGACCGCTCCAGTCACAGTCCCGCCCTCACTGACCGCTCAACTCACAGTCCCACCTTCCCTGAGCACTCCAGTCACAGTCCCGCCCTCACTGACCGCTCCACTCACAGTCCCACTCTCACTGACCGCTCCATTCACAGTCCCACCCTCACTGACCGCTCAACTCACAGTCCCACGTTCCCTGAGCACTCCACTCACAGTCCCGCCCTCACTGAGCGCTCCAGTCACAGTCCCGCCCTCACTGACCGCTCCACTCACAGTCCCGCCCTCACTGACCGCTCCATTCACAGTCCCACCCTCACTGACCGCTCAACTCACAGTCCCACCCTCACTGACCGTTCAACTCACAGTCCCACCCTCAATGACCACTCCACTCACAGTCCCGCCCTCACTGACCGCTCCACTCACAGTCTCACCCTCACTGACCACTCCACTCACAGTTCCGTCCACACTGACCGCTCCACTCACAGTCCCACCATCACTGACCGCTCCACTCACAGTCCCACCGTCACTGACCGCTCCACTCACAGTCCCACCCTCACTGACCACTCCACTCACAGTCCCACTCTCACTGACCACTCCACTCACAGTCCCACTCTCACTGACCACTCCACTCACAGTCACGCCCTCACAGATCACTCCATTCACAGTCCCACTATCACTGACCGTTCAACTTACAGTCCCGCCCTCACTGACCGCTCCGCTCTCACTGTCCACGCCACTCATAGTCCCACCCTCACTGACCGCTCCACTCACAGTTCCGCCCACACTGACCGCTCCACTCACAGTCCCACTCACAGTCCCGCCCTCACTGACCGCTACACTCTCAGTCCTGCTCTCACTATCCACTCCACTCAAGTCCCACCCTCACTGACCGCTCCATTCACAGTCCCACCCTCACTGACCGCTCCACTCACAGTCCCTCCCTCACTGACCACTCCAGTCACAGTCCCACTCTCACTGACCACTCCACTCACAGTCCCACCCTCACTGACCGCTCCACTCACAGTCCCGCCCTCACTGACCACTCCACTCACAGTCCCGCCCTCACTGACCGCTCCACTCACAGTCCCACCCTCACTGACCACTCCACTCACAGTCCAGCCCTCACTGACCGCTCCACTCACAGTCCCGCCCTCACTGACCACTCCACTCACAGTCCAGCCCTCACTGATCGCTCCACTCACAGTCCCACCCTCACTGACCGCTCCACTCACAGTCCCACCTTCACTGACCGCTCCACTCACAGTCCAACCCTCACTGACCGCTCCACTCACAGTCCCGCCCTCACTGACCGCTCCACTCACAGTCCCACCCTCACTCACCGCTCCTCTCACCGTCCTGCCCTCACTGACCGCTCCACTCACAGTCCCACCCTCACTGACCGCTCCACTCACAGTCCCACTCTCACTGACCACTCCACTCACAGTCCCACACTCACTGACCGCTCCACTCACAGCCCCATTCTCACTGACCGCTCAACTCACAGCCCCGCCCTCATTGACCACTCCACTCACTGTCCCACCCTCACTGACCGCTTCACTCACAGTCCCACTCTCACTGACCGTTCAACTCACAGTCCCGCCCTCACTGACCGCTCCACTCACAGTTTCATCCTCACTGACCACTCCACTCACGGTCCCACCCTCACTGACCGCTCCACTGACAGTCTCACCCTCACTGACCACTCCACTCACAGTCTCACCCTCACTGACCGCTCCACTCACAGTCCCGCCCTCACTGACCACTCCACTCTCACTCCTGCTCTCACTGTCCACTCCACTCAAGTCCCACCCTCACTGACCGCTCCACTCACAGTCCCGCCCTCACTGACCGCTCCACTCACAGTCCCACCCTAACTGACCGCTCCACTCACAGTTCCGCCCACACTGACCGCTCCACTCACAGTCCCGCCCTCACTGACCACTCCACTCACAGTCCCGCCCTCACTGACCGCTCCACTCACAGTCCCACCCTCACTGACCACTCCACTCACAGTCCCGCCCTCACTGACCACTCCACTCACAGTCCCACTCTCACTGACACTCCACTCCCCGTCCCACCTTCACTGACCGCTCCACTCACAGTCCCACCCTCACTGACCACTCCACTCACAGTCCCGCCCTCACTGACCGCTCCACTCACAGTCCCACCCTCACTGACCACTCCAGTCACAGTCTCACCCTCACTGACCGCTCAACTCACAGCCCCGCCCTCATTGACCGCTCCACTCACAGCCCCGCTCTCACTGACCGCTCCACTCATAGTCCCACTCTCACTGACCGCTCCACTCACACTCACGCCCTCACAGACCGCTCCACTCACAGTCCCACTCTCACTGACCGTTCAACTTACAGTCCCGCCCTCACTGACCGCTCCGCTCTCACTGTCCACTCCACTCACAGTCCCACCCTCACTGATCACTCCACTCACAGTCCCAGTCTCACTGACCGTTCAACTCACAGTCCCGCCATCACTGACCGCTACACTCTCAGTCCTGCTCTCACTGTCCACTTCACTCAAGTCCCACCCTCACTGACCGCTCCATTCACAGTCCCGCCCTCAGTGACCGCTCCACTCACAGTCCCGCCCTCACTGATCGCTCCACTCGAAGTCCTGACCTCACTGACCGCTCCACTCACAGTCCCACCCTCACTGACCGCTCCACTCACAGTCCCGCCCTTACTGACCACTCCACTTACAGTTTCATCCTCACTGACCACTCCACTCACGGTCCCACCCTCACTGACCACTGCACTCACAGTCCCACCCTCACTGGCAGTTCCACTCACAGCCCCGCCCTCACTGACCACTCCACTCAAGTCCCACCCTCACTCACCGCTCCATTCACAGTCCCACTCTCCCTGACCACTCCACTCACAGTCCCACTCTCACTGACCGCTCCACTCACAGTCCCGCTCTCACTGTCCACTCCACTCACAGTCCCGCCCTCAGTGACCACTCCACTCACAGTCCCATCTCACTGACCGCTCCACTCACAATCCCACCCTCACTGACCGCTCCACTCACAGTCCCGCCCTCACTGACCACTCCACTCACGGTCCCGCCCTCACTGACCACTCCACTCACAGTCCAGCCCTCACTGATTGCTCCACTCACAGTCCCACCCTCACTGACCACTCCACTCACAGTCCCACTCTCACTGACCGCTCCACTCACAGCCCAGCCCTCACTGACCGCTCCACTCATAGTCCCAACCTCACTCACCGCTCCTCTCACCGTCCTGCCCTCACTGACCGCTCCATTCACAGTCCCGCCCTCATTGACCGCTCCACTCAGTCCCACCCTCACTGACCACTCCACTCACAGTCCCGCCCTCACTGACCACTCCACTCACAGTCCCGCCCTCACTGACCGCCCAACTCCCCGTCCCACCCTCACTGACCGCTCCACTCACAGTCCCACCCTCATTGACCGCTCCACTCACAGTCCCAACCTCACTGACCGCTCCATTCACAGTCTCACCCTCACTGACCGCTCCACTCACAGTCCCACCCTCACTGACCGCTCCACTCACAGTCCCACTCTCACTGACCGCTCAACTCACAGTCCCAACTTCCCTGACCACTCCACTCACAGTCCCGCCCTCACTGACCGCTCCACTCACAGTCCCACCCTCACTGACCGCTCCACTCACAGTTCCGCCCACACTGACCGCTCCACTCACAGTCCCGCCCTCACTGACCACTCCACTCACAGTCCCGCCCTCACTGACCGCTCCACTCACAATCCCGCCCTCACTGACCGCTCCACTCACAGTTCCGTCCTCACTGACCGCTCCACTCACAGCCCCACTCTCACTGACACTCCACTCCCCGTCCCACCTTCACTGACCGCTCCACTCACAGTCCCACCCTCACTGACCACTCCACTCACAGTCCCGCCCTCACTGACCACTCCAGTCACAGTCTCACCCTCACTGACCGCTCAACTCACAGCCCCGCCCTCATTGACCGCTCCACTCACAGTCCCACTCACTGACCACTCCACTCACAGTCCCACCCTCACTGACCGCTCCACTCACAGCCCCATTCTCACTGACCACTCCACTCATAGTCCCAACCTCACTGACCGCTCCACTCACACTCACGCCCTCACAGACCGCTCCACTCACAGTCCCACTCTCACTGACCGTTCAACTTACAGTCCCGCCCTCACTGACCGCTCCACTCACAGCCCCACCCTCACTGATCACTCCACTCACAGTCCCAGTCTCACTGACCGTTCAACTCACAGTCCCGCCATCACTGACCGCTACACTCTCAGTCCTGCTCTCACTGTCCACTTCACTCAAGTCCCACCCTCACTGACCGCTCCATTCACAGTCCCGCCCTCAGTGACCGCTCCACTCACAGTCCCGCCCTCACTGACCGCTCCACTCACAGTCCCGCCCTCACTGATCGCTCCACTCGAAGTCCTGACCTCACTGGCCGCTTCACTCACAGTGCCGCCCTCACTGACCGCTCCACTCACAGTCCCGCCCTTACTGACCACTCCACTTACAGTTTCATCCTCACTGACCATTCCACTCACGGTCCCACCCTCACTGACCACTGCACTCACAGTCCCACCCTCACTGACCGCTCCACTCACAGTCCCACCCTCACTGACAGTTCCACTCACAGTCCTGCCCTCACTGACCGCTCCACTCACAGTCCCGCCCTCACTGACCGCTCCACTCACAGTACCACACTCACTGACCGCTCCACTCACAGCCCCGCTCTCACTGACCACTCCATTCACAGTCCCACCCTCACTGACCACTCCACTCGCAGTCCCACCCTCACTGACCACTCCACTCACAGTCCCACCCTCACTGACCACTCCATTCACAGTCCCACCCTCAATGACCGCTCCACTCACAGTCCCAACTTCCACTCACAGTCCCACCCTCACTGACCACTCCACTCACAGTCCCACTCTCACTGACCGCTCCACTCACAGCCCTGCCCTCACTGACGGCTCCACTCACAGTCCCACTCTCACTGACCGCTCCACTCACAGCCCTGCCCTCACTGACCGCTCCACTCACAGTCCCACTCTCACTGACCGCTCCACTCACAGCCCTGCCCTCACTGACCGCTCCACTCACAGTCCCACTCTCACTGACCACTCCACTCACAGCCCTGCCCTCACTGACCGCTCCACTCACAGCCCTGCCCTCACTGACCGCTCCGCTTACGGTCCCACCCTCACTGGCCGCTCCACTCACGGTCCCACCCTCACTGACCGCTCCACTCACAGTCCCACTCTCACTGACTGCTCCACCCCCCATCCCACCCTCACTGACCGCTCCACTCACAGTCTCACTCTCACTGACCGCTCCACTCACACTCCCTCTCTCACTTACCACTCCACTCACGGTCCCACCCTCACTGACTGCTCCACTCACAGTCTCACCCTCACTGACCACTCAACTCACAGTCCCGCCCTCGTTGACCGCTCCACTCACAGTCCCGCCCTCGTTGACCGCTCCACTCACGGTCCCACCCTCAATGACCGCTCCACTCACAGTCCCGCCCTCACTGAACGCTCCACTCACAGTCCCACTCTCACTGACCGCTCCACTCACAGTCCCGCCCTCACTGACCACTCCACTCACAGTCCCACCCTCACTGACCGCTCCACTCACAGTCCCACCTTCACTGACCGCTCCTTTCACAGTCCTGCCCTCACTGACCGCTCCATTCACAGTCCCACCCTCAGTGACCGCTCCACTCACCGTCCCACCCTCACTGACCACTCCACTCACAGTCCCACCCTCACTGACCGCTCCACTCACAGTCCCGCCCTCACTGACCATTCCACTCACAGTCCCGCCCTCACTGACCACTCCACTCACAGTCCCACCCTCACTGACCGCTCCACTCACAGCCCCGCCCTCACTGACCGCTCTACTCATAGCCCAGCCCTCACTGACCGCTCCACTCAGAGTCCGAGTCTCACTGACCTCTCCACTCACGGTCCCACCCTCACTGACTGCTCCACTCACAGTCCCACTCTAACTGACCGCTCCACTCACGGTCCCACCCTCACTGACCGCTCCACTCACAGTCCTACTCACAGTCCCACTCTCACTGACCACTCCAGTCACAGTCTCACCCTCACTGACCACTCCACTCACATTCCCACCCTCACTGACCGCTCCACTCACAGTCCCACCCTCACTGACCGCTCCACTCACACTCCCACACTCACTGACAGCTCCACTCACAGTCCCGCCCTCACTGACCGTTCCACTCACAGTCCCACTCTCACTGACCGCTCCAGTCACAGTCCCACCCTCACTGACCACTCCACTCACAGTCCCGCCCTCACTGACCACTCCACTCACAGTCCCACCCTCACTGACCGCTCCACTCACAGTCCCGCCCTCACTGACCGCTCCACTCACATTCCCACCCTCACTGACCACTCTTCTCACAGTCCAGACCTCTCTGACCACACCACTCACAGTCCCACCCTCACTGGCGCTCCACTCACAGTCCCGCCCTCACTGACCACTCCACTCACAGTCCCACCCTTACTGACCACTCCACTCACATTCCCACCCTCACTGACCACTCCACTCACAGTACAGACCTCTCTGACCACTCCACTCACAGTCCCGCCCTCACTGACCGCTCCACTCACAGTCCCGCCCTCACTGACCACACCACTCACAGTCCCACCCTCACTGACCGCTCCACTCACAGTCCCGCCCTCACTGACCACTCCACTCACATTCCCACTCTCACTGACCGTTCAACTTACAGTCCCGCCCTCACTGACCGCTCCACTCACAGCCCCACCCTCACTGATCACTCCACTCACAGTCCCAGTCTCACTGACCGTTCAACTCACAGTCCCGCCATCACTGACCGCTACACTCTCAGTCCTGCTCTCACTGTCCACTTCACTCAAGTCCCACCCTCACTGACCGCTCCATTCACAGTCCCGCCCTCAGTGACCGCTCCACTCACAGTCCCGCCCTCACTGATCGCTCCACTCGAAGTCCTGACCTCACTGACCGCTTCACTCACAGTGCCGCCCTCACTGACCGCTCCACTCACAGTCCCGCCCTTACTGACCACTCCACTTACAGTTTCATCCTCACTGACCATTCCACTCACGGTCCCACCCTCACTGACCACTGCACTCACAGTCCCACCCTCACTGACCGCTCCACTCACAGTCCCACCCTCACTGACAGTTCCACTCACAGTCCTGCCCTCACTGACCGCTCCACTCACAGTCCCGCCCTCACTGACCGCTCCACTCACAGTACCACACTCACTGACCGCTCCACTAACAGCCCAGCTCTCACTGACCACTCCATTCACAGTCTCACCCTCACTGACCACTCCACTCGCAGTCCCACCCTCACTGACCACTCCACTCACAGTCCCACCCTCACTGACCACTCCATTCACAGTCCCACCCTCAATGACCGCTCCACTCACAGTCCCAACTTCCACTCACAGCCCCGCCCTCACTGACCGCTCCACTCACAGTCCCACTCTCACTGACCGCTCCACTCACAGCCCTGCCCTCACTGACGGCTCCACTCACAGTCCCACTCTCACTGACCGCTCCACTCACAGCCCTGCCCTCACTGACCGCTCCACTCACAGTCCCACTCTCACTGACCGCTCCACTCACAGCCCTGCCCTCACTGACCGCTCCACTCACAGCCCTGCCCTCACTGACCGCTCCGCTTACGGTCCCACCCTCACTGGCCGCTCCACTCACGGTCCCACCCTCACTGACCGCTCCACTCACAGTCCCACTCTCACTGACTGCTCCACCCCCCATCCCACCCTCACTGACCGCTCCACTCACAGTACCACACTCACTGACCGCTCCACTCACAGCCCCGCTCTCACTGACCACTCCATTCACAGTCCCACCCTCACTGACCACTCCACTCGCAGTCCCACCCTCACTGACCGCTCCACTCACGGTCCCACCCTCACTGACCGCTCCACTCACAGTCTCACCCTCACTGACCACTCAACTCACAGTCCCGCCCTCGTTGACCACTCCACTCACAGTCCCGCCCTCACTGAACGCTCCACTCACAGTCCCACTCTCACTGACCGCTCCACTCACAGTCCCGCCCTCACTGACCACTCCACTCACAGTCCCACCCTCACTGACCGCTCCACTCACTGCATTACACTCACTGACCGCTCCACTCACAGTCTCACCCTCACTGACCGCTCCACTCGCAGTCCCACCTTCACTGACCGCTCCTTTCACAGTCCTGCCCTCACTGACCGCTCCATTCACAGTCCCACCCTCAGTGACCGCTCCACTCACCGTCCCACCCTCACTGACCACTCCACTCACAGTCCCACCCTCACTGACCGCTCCACTCACAGTCCCGCCCTCACTGACCATTCCACTCACAGTCCCGCCCTCACTGACCACTCCACTCACAGTCCCACCCTCACTGACCGCTCCACTCACAGCCCCGCCCTCACTGACCGCTCTACTCATAGCCCAGCCCTCACTGACCGCTCCACTCAGAGTCCGAGTCTCACTGACCTCTCCACTCACGGTCCCACCCTCACTGACTGCTCCACTCACAGTCCCACTCTAACTGACCGCTCCACTCACGGTCCCACCCTCACTGACCGCTCCACCCACGGTCCCACCCTCACTGACCGCTCCACTCACAGTCCCACCCACACTGACCGCTCCACTCACAGCCCCACTCTCACTGACCACTCCAGTCACAGTCTCACCCTCACTGACCGCTCCACTCACGGTCCCACCCTCACTGACCGCTCCACTCACGGTCCCACCCTCACTGACCGCTCCACCCACGGTCCCACCCTCACTGACCGCTCCACTCACAGTCCTACTCACAGTCCCACTCTCACTGACCACTCCACTCACAGTCTCACCCTCACTGAGCGCTCCACTCAGAGTCCCACTCTCACTGACCGCTCCACTCACAGTCTCACCCTCACTGACCACTCGACTCACGGTCCCACCCTCACTGACCACTCCACTCACATTCCCACCCTCACTGACCGCTCCACTCACAGTCCCGCCCTCACTGACCGTTCCACTCACAGTCCCACTCTCACTGACCGCTCCAGTCACAGTCCCACCCTCACTGACCACTCCACTCACAGTCCCGCCCTCACTGACCACTCCACTCACAGTCCCACCCTCACTGACCGCTCCACTCACAGTCCCGCCCTCACTGACCGCTCCACTCAAATTCCCACCCTCACTGACCACTCCACTCACAGTCCAGACCTCTCTGACCACACCACTCACAGTCCCACCCTCACTGGCGCTCCACTCACAGTCCCGCCCTCACTGACCACTCCACTCACAGTCCCACCCTCACTGACCACTCCACTCACATTCCCACCCTCACTGACCACTCCACTCACAGTCCAGACCTCTCTGACCACTCCACTCACAGTCCCGCCCTCACTGACCACTCCACTCACAGTCCCGCCCTCACTGACCACTCCACTCACATTCCCACCCTCACTGACCACTCCACTCACAGTCCAGACCTCTCTGACCACTCCACTCACAGTCCCACCCTCACTGACCACTCCACTCACAGTCCCACCCTCACTGACTGCTCCACTCACAGTCCCACCCTCACTGACCGCTCCACTCACAGTCCCGCCCTCACTGACCGCTCCACTCGCAGTCCTGCCCTCACTGACTGCTCCACTAACAGTCCCACCCTCACTGACCGCTCCACTCACAGTTCCACCCTCACTGACCGCTCCACTCACAGTCCCACACTCACTGACCGCTCCACTCACGGTCCCACCCTCACTGACCACTCCACTCACAGTCCCACCCTCACTGACCACTCCACTCACGGTCCCACACTCACTGACCGCTCCACTCACAGTTTCATCCTCATGACCGCTCCACTCACAGTCCAGACCTCTCTGACCGCTCCACTCACAGCCCTGCCCTCACTAATCACTCCACTCACAGTCCAGACCTCTCTGACCACTCCACTCACAGTCCCACCCTCACTGACCACTCCACTCACAGCTCTGCCCTCACTGACCACTCCACTCCCAGTCTCACCCTCACTGGCGCTCCACTCACAGCCCCGCCCTCACTGACCGCTCCACTCACAGCCCTGCCCTCACTGACCGCTCCACTCACAGTCCCACCCTCACTGACCACTCCACTCACAGTCCCACCCTCACTGACCGCTCCACTCACGGTCCCACCCTCACTGACCACTCCACTCACAGTCCCACTCTCACTGACCACTGCACTCACAGTCCCACTCTCACTGACCGCTCCACTCACAGTCCCACCCTCACTGACCGCTCCAGTCACAGTCCCACCCTCACTGACCGCTCCACTCACAGTCCAGACCTCTCTGACCACTCCACTCCCAGTCTCACCCTCACTGACCACTCCACTCCCAGTCCCACCCTCACTGACCGCTCCACTCACCGTCCAGCCCTCACTGACCACTCAACGCACATTCACGTCCTAACTGATCACTCCACTCACAGCCCTGCCCTCACTGACCGCTCCACTCACAGTCCCACCCTCACTGACCGCTCCACTCACAGTCCCACCCTCACTGACCACTCCACTCACAGTCCCACCCTCACTGACCGCTCCACTCACAGCCCTGCCCTCACTGACCGCTCCACTCACAGCCCTGCCCTCACTGACCGCTCCACTCACAGTCCCACTCTCACTGACCGCTCCACTCACAGTCCCGCCCTCACTGACCATTCCACTCACAGTCCTACTCACAGTCCCACTCTCACTGACCACTCCACTCACAGCCCTGCCCTCACTGACCGCTCCACTCACAGTCCCACTCTCACTGACCGCTCCACTCACAGTCCCTCCCTCACTGACCATTCCACTCACAGTCCTACTCACAGTCCCACTCTCACTGACCACTCCACTCACAGCCCTGCCCTCACTGACCACTCCACTCACATTCCCACACTCACTGACCGCTCCACTCACAGTCCTGCCCTCACTGACCATTCCACTCACAGTCCTACTCACAGTCCCACTCTCACTGACCGCTCCACTCACAGTCCCGCCCTCACTGACCATTCCACTCACAGTCCTACTCACAGTCCCACTCTCACTGACCACTCCACTCACAGTCCCGCCCTCACTGACCATTCCACTCACAGTCCTACTCACAGTCCCACTCTCACTGACCACTCCATTCACAGTCCCACCCTCACTGACCGCTCCACTCACAGTCCCACCTTCACTGACCACTCCACTCACAGTCCCGCCCTCACTGACCACTCCACTCACAGCCCCGCCCTCACTGACCGCTCCACTCACAGACGAGCCCTCAGTGACCGCTCCACTCAGAGTCTGAGTCTCACTGACCGCTCCACTCACGGTCCCACCCTCACTGACCACTCCACTCACAGTCCCTCCCTCACTGACCTCTCCACTCACAGTCCCACCCTCACTGACCACTCCAGTCACAGTCTCACCCTCACTGACCACTCCACTCACAGTCTCACCCTCACTGACCGCTCCACTCACGGTCCCACCCTCACTGACCGCTCCACTCACAGTCCTACTCACATTCCCACACTCACTGACCGCTCCACTCACAGTCCCACCCTCACTGACCACTCGACTCACGGTCCCACCCTCACTGACCGCTCCACTAACAGTCCCTCCCTCACTGACCGCTCCACTCACAGTCCCACCCTCACTGACCACTCCAGTCACAGTCTCAACCTCACTGACCGCTCCACTCACATTCCCACCCTCACTGCCCGCTCCACTCACATTCCCACCCTCACTGACTGCTCCACTACCCGTCCCACCCTCACTGACCGCTCCACTCACAGTCCCACCCTCACTGACCGCTCCACTCAAAGTCCCACCCTCACTGACCACTCCAGTCACAGTCTCACCCTCACTGACCACTCCACTCACAGTCCCACCCTCACTGACCGCTCCACTCACAGTCTCACCCTCACTGACCGCTCCACTCACAGTCCCACTCTCACTGACCGCTCCAGTCACAGTCTCGCCCTCACTGACCGCTCCACTCACAGTCCCGCCATCAATGACCACTCCACTCACAGTCCCACCCTCACTGACCACTCCACTCACAGCCCCGCTCTCACTGACCGCTCCACTCACATTCCCACCCTCACTGACCACTCCAGTCACAGTCCAGCCCTCTCTGACCACTCCACTCCCAGTCTCACCCTCACTGACCACTCCACTCGCTGTCCTGCCCTCACTGACCGCTCCACTCACAGTCACGCCCTCACTGACCGCTTCCAGTCACAGTCTCACCCTCACTGACCGCTCCACTCACAGTCCCACCCTCACTGACCGCTCCACTCACATCCCACACTCACTGACCACTCCACTCACAGTCCCACTCTAACTGACCGCTCCACTCACGGTCCCACCCTCACTGACCGCTCCACTCACGGTCCCACCCTCACTGACCGCTCCACTCACAGTCCTACTCACAGTCCCACTCTCACTGACCACTCCACTCACAGTCCCTCCCTCACTGACCGCTCCACTCACAGTCCCACCGTCACTGACCACTCCAGTCACAGTCTCACTCTCACTGAACGCTCCACTCACAGTCCCACCCTCACTGACCACTCGACTCACGGTCCCACCCTCACTGACCGCTCCACTCACAGTCCCACTCACAGTCCCACTCTCACTGACCGTTCCACTCACAGTCCCACACTAACTGACCACTCCACTCACAGTCCCACCCTCACTGACCACTCCACTCACAGTCCCACCCTCACTGACCACTCCACTCACAGTCCCACACTAACTGACCACTCCACTCACAGTCCCACCCTCACTGACCACTCCACTCACAGTCCCACCCTCACTGACCGCTCCACTCACAGTCTCACCCTCACTGACCGCTCCACTCACAGTCCCACCCTCACTGACCACTCCACTCACAGTCCCACCCTCACTGACCGCTCCACTCACAGTCCCACCCTCACTGACCGCTCCACTCACAGTCCCAACCACACTGACCGCTCCACTCACATCCCACACTCACTGACCGCTCCACTCACAGCCCTGCCCTCACTGACCGCTCCACTCACAGCCCTGCCCTCACTGACCGCTCCACTCACAGTCCCACTCTCACTGACCGCTCCACTCACAGTCCCACTCTCACTGACCACTCCACTCACAGTCCCACTCTCACTGACCGCTCCACTCACAGTCCCACTCTCACTGACCGCTCCACTCACAGTCCCACTCTCACTGACCACTCCACTCACTGTCCCGCCCTCACTGACCGCTCCACTCACAGTCCCACCCTCACTTACCACTCCACTCACTGTCCCACTCTCACTGACCGCTCCACTCACAGTCCCACCCTCACTGACCGCTCCACTCACAGTCCCACCCTCACTGACCACTCCACTCTCAGTCCCACCCTCACTGACCGCTCCACTCTCAGTCCCGCCCTCACTGACAGCTCCACTCTCAGTCCCACCCTCACTGACCGCTCCACTCTCAGTCCCACCCTCACTGACCGCTCCACTCACAGTCCCACTCTCACTGACCGCTCCACTCCCCATCCCGCACTCACTGACCGCTCCACTAACAATCACGCCCTCACTGACCGCTCCACTCAGTCTCACCCTCACTGACCGCTCCACTAACAATCACGCCCTCACTGACCGCTTCACTCACAGTCCCACCCTCACTGACCGCTCCACTCACAGTCCCGCCATCACTGACCGCTCAACTCACAGTCCCACACTCACTGACCGCTCCACTCACTGTGCCGCCCTCACTGACCGCTCCATTCACAGTCCCGCCCTCACTGACCGCTCCTCTCACAGTCCTGCCCTCACTGACCGCTCCACACACACTCCCACCCTCACTGACCACTCCACTCACAGTCCCACCCTCACTGACCGCTCCACTCACAGCCCCGCTCTCACTGACCGCTCCACTCACAGTCCCCCCCTCACTGACCACACCACTCACAGTCCCACCCTCACTGACCGCTCCACTCACAGTCCCGCCCTCACTGACCGCTCCACTCACAGTCCCGCCCTCACTGACCACACCACTCACAGTCCCACCCTCACTGACCGCTCCACTCACAGTCCCGCCCTCACTGACCGCTCCATTCACAGTCCCACTCTCACTGACCGCTCCACTCACAGTCCCACCCTCACTGACCGCTCCACTCACAGTCCCACCCTCACTGACCGCTCCACTCACAGTCCCGCCCTCACTGACAGCTCCACTCACAGTCCCACCATCACTGACCGCTCCACTCACAGTCCCGCACTATCTGACCACTCCACTCACATCCCACCCACACTGACCGCTCCACTCACATCCCACCCACACTGACCGCTCCACTCACAGTCCCACCCTCACTGACCACTCCACTCACAGTCCCACCCTCACTGACCGCTCCATTCACAGTCCCACCCTCACTGACCGCTCCACTCACAGTCCCACCCTCACTGACCGCTCCACTCACAGCCCCGCCCTCACTGACTGCTCCACTCCCCATCCCGCCCTCACTGACCGCTCCACTCAGTCTCACCCTCACTGACCGCTCCACTAACAATCACGACCTCACTGACCGCTTCACTCACAGTCCCACCCTCACTGACCGCTCCACTAACAATCACGCCCTCACTGACCGCTTCACTCACAGTCCCACCCTCACTGACCGCTCCACTAACAATCACGCCCTCACTGACCGCTTCACTCACAGTCCCACACTCACTGACCGCTCCACTCACTGTGCCGCCCTCACTGACCGCTCCATTCACAGTCCCGCCCTCACTGACCGCTCCACTCACAGTCCCAACCTCACTCACCGCTCCTCTCACAGTCCTGCCCTCACTGACCGCTCCACTCACAGTCCCACCCTCACTGACCGCTCCACTCACAGTCCCACCCTCACTGACCACTCCACTCACAGTCCCGCCCTCACTGAACACTCCACTCACAGTCCCACCCTCACTGACCGCTCCACTCACAGCCCCGCCCTGACTGACCGCTCCACTCACAGTCCCTCCCTCACTGACCGCTCCACTCAAAGTCCCACCCTCACTGACCACTCCACTCCCAGTCCCACCCTCACTGACCAGTCCACTCAAAGTCCGACCCTCACTGACCACACCAGTCACAGACTCACCCTCACTGACCACTCCACTCACAGTCACACCCTCACTGACCACTCCATTCACAGTCCCGCCCTCACTGACCACTCCACTCAAAGTCCCGCCCTCACTGACCGCTCCACTCAAAGTCCGACCCTCACTGACCACTCCAGTCACAGACTCACCCTCACTGACCACTCCACTCACAGTCACACCCTCACTGACCACTCCATTCACAGTCCCGCCCTCACTGACCACTCCACTCACAGTCCCACCCTCACTGACCGCTCCACTCACAGCCCCGCCCTCACTGACCGCTCCACTCACAGTCCCTCCCTCACTGACCGCTCCACTCAAAGTCCCACCCTCACTGACCACTCCACTCCCAGTCCCACCCTCACTGTCCGCTCCACTCACAGTCCCGCCCTCACTGACCACTCCACTCACAGTCCCGCCCTCACTGACCGCTCCACTCAAAGTCCCACCCTCACTGACCACTCCAGTCACAGTCTCACCCTCACTGACCGCTCCACTCACAGTCTCACCCTCACTGACCGCTCCACTCACAGTCCCACCCTCACTGACCGCTCCACTCACAGTCCCACCCTCACTGACCGCTCCACTCACAGTCCCGCCCTCACTGACCGCTCCACTCACAGTCCCACCCTCACTGACCGCTCCACTCACTGTCCCAACCACACTGACCGCTCCACTCACATCCCACCCTCACTGACCACTCCACTCACAGTCCCACCCTCACTGACCGCTCCACTCACAGTCCCACCCTCACTGACCGCTCCACTCACTGTCCCAACCACACTGACCGCTCCACTCACATCCCACCCTCACTGACCACTCCAGTCACAGTCCCACCCTCACTGACCGCTCCACTCACAATCCCACCCTCACTGACCGCTCCACTCACAGTCCCACCCTCACTGACCACTCCACTCACAGCCCCGCTCTCACTGACCGCTCCACTCACATTCCCACCCTCACTGACCACTCCACTCACAGTCCAGCCCTCTCTGACCACTCCACTCCCAGTCTCACCCTCACTGACCACTCCACTCACAGTCCCGCCCTCACAGACTGCTCCACTCACCGTCCAGCCCTCACTGACCACTCCACTCACAGTCCCACCCTCACTGACCGCTCCACTCACCGTCCAGCCCTCACTGACCGCTCCACTCACAGTCCCACCCTCTCTGACCGCTCCACTCACAGTCCCACCCTCACTGACCACTCAACTCACAGTCACGGCCTCACTGACCGCTCCACTTTCAGTCCCACACTAACTGACCGCTCAACTCACAGTTCCGCCCTCACTGACCGCTCCAGTCACAGTCACGCCCTCACTGACCACTCCACTCACAGTCCCACCCTCTCTGAACGCTCCACTCACATCCCACACTCACTGACCACTGCACTCACAGTCCCACCCTCACTGACCGCTCCACACTCAGTCCCACCCTCACTGACAGCTCCACTCACAGTCACGTCCTAACTGATCACTCCACTCACAGTCACGCTCGCTCTGACCACTCCACTCACACTCCCGCCCTCACTGACCGCTCCGCTAACAATCACGCCCTCACTGACCGCTTCCAGTCACAGTCTCACCCTCACTGACCGCTCCACTCACAGTCCCACCCTCACTGACCGCTCCACTCACAGTCCCACCCACACTGACCGCTCCACTCACATCCCACACTCACTGACCACTCCACTCACAGTCCCACTCTAACTGACCGCTCCACTCACGGTCCCACCCTCACTGACCGCTCCACTCACGGTCCCACCCTCACTGACCGCTCCACTCACAGTCCTACTCACAGTCCCACTCTCACTGACCACTCCACTCACAGTCCCTCCCTCACTGACCGCTCCACTCACAGTCCCACCCTCACTGACCACTCCAGTCACAGTCTCACTCTCACTGACCGCTCCACTCACAGTCCCACCCTCACTGACCACTCGACTCACGGTCCCACCCTCACTGACCGCTCCACTCACAGTCCCACCCTCACTGACCGCTCCACTCACAGTCCCACTCTCACTGACCACTCCACTCACAGTCCCTCCCTCACTGACTGCTCCACTCCCCGTCCCACCCTCACTGACCGCTCCACTCACATTTCCACCCTCAATGATTGCTCCACTCACAGACCCGCACTCACTGACCACACCACTCACAGTCCCGCCCTCACTGACCACTCCACTCACAGTCCCACCCTCACTGACCACTCCACTCACCGGCCCACCCTCACTGACCGCTCCACTCACCGTCCAGCCCTCACTGACCACTCAACGCACAGTCACGGCCTCACTGACCGCTCCACTCACAGTCCCACACTAACTGACCACTCCACTCACAGTCCCACCCTCACTGACCACTCCACTCACAGTCCCACCCTCACTGACCGCTCCACTCACAGTCCCACCCTCACTGACCACTCCACTCACAGTCCCACCCTCACTGACCGCTCCACTCACAGTCCCACCCTCACTGACCGCTCCACTCACAGTCCCACCCTCACTGACCGCTCCACTCACAGCCCTGCCCTCACTGACCGCTCCACTCACAGCCCTGCCCTCACTGACCGCTCCACTCACAGTCCCACTCTCACTGACCACTCCACTCACAGTCCCACTCTCACTGACCGCTCCACTCACATTCCCACTCTCACTGACCGCTCCACTCACAGTCCCACACTCACTGACCGCTCCACTCACAGTCCCACGCTCACTGACCGCTCCACTCACAGTCCCACTCTCACTGACCACTCCACTCACAGTCCCACTCTCACTGACCGCTCCACTCACAGTCCCACCCTCACTGACCGCTCCAGTCACAGTTCCACTCTCACTGACCACTCCACTCACAGTCCCACTCTCACTGACCGCTCCACTCACATTCCCACCCTCACTGACCGCTCCAGTCACAGTTCCACCCTCACTGACCACTCCACTCACAGTCCCACTCTCACTGACCGCTCCACTCACAGTCCCACCCTCACTGACCGCTCCACTCAGAGTCCCACCCTCACTGACCACTCCACACACAGCCCCGCCCTCACTGACCGCTCCACTCACAGCCCTGTCCTCACTGACCGCTCCACTCTCAGTCCCACCCTCACTGACCGCTCCACTCACAGTCCCACCCTCACTGACCGCTCCACTCTCAGTCCCACCCTCACTGACCACTCCACTCACAGTCCCACCCTCACTGACCACTCCACTCACAGTCCCACCCTCACTGACCGCTCCACTCACAGTCCCACCCTCACTGACCACTCCACTCACAGTCCCACCCTCACTGACCGCTCCACTCTCAGTCCCACCCTCACTGACCACTCCACTCACAGTCCCACCCTCACTGACAGCTCCACTCTCAGTCCCACTCTCACTGACCGCTCCACTCACGGTCCCACCCTCACTGACCGCTCCACTCCCCATCCCGGCCTCACTGACCGCTCCACTAACAATCACGCCCTCACTGACCGCTCCACTCAGTCTCACCCTCACTGACCGCTCCACTCAAAGTCCTGACCTCACTGACCGCTCCACTCAAAGTCCTGACCTCACTGACCGCTCCACTCACAGTCCCGCCCTCACTGACCGCTCCACTCACAGTCCCACCCTCACTGACCGCTCCACTCACAGTCCCACACTCACTGACCGCTCCACTCACTCTCCCAACCACACTGACCGCTCCACTCTCAGTCCCACCCTCACTGACCGCTCCACTCACAGCCCCGCCCTCACTGACCGTTCCACACTCAGTCCCACCCTCACTGACCGCTCCACTCTCAGTCCCACCCTCACTGACCGCTCCACTCACAGTCCCACCCTCACTGACCGCTCCATTCACAGTCCCACCCTCACTGACCACTCCAATCACAGTCTCACCCTCACTGACCACTCCACTCAGTCCCACCCTCACTGACCGCTTCACTCTCAGTCCCACCCTCACTGACCGCTCCACTCACAGTCCCACCCTCACTGACCACTCCACTCACAGTCTCACCCTCACTGATCACTCCACTCAGTCCCACCCTCACTGACCGCTCCATTCACAGTCCCACCCTCACTGACCGCTCCACTCACAGTCCCACCCTCACTGACCGCTCCACTCACAGTCCCACCCTCACTGACCGCTCCACTCACAGTCCCACCCTCACTGACCGCTCCACTCACAGTCTCACACTCACTGACCGCTCCACTCACAGTCCCACCCTCACTGACCGCTCCACTCACAGTCCCACTCTCACTGACCACTCCACTCACAGTCCCACCCTCACTGACCGCTCCACTCACAGTCCCGCCCTCACTGACCGCTCCACTCACAGTCCCACTCTCACTGACCACTCCACTCACAGCCCCTCCCTCACTGACCGCTCCACTCACAGTCCCACCCTCACTGACCGCTCCACACTCAGTCCCACCCTCACTGACCGCTCCACTGACAGTCCCAACCTCACTGACCGCTCCACTCACAGTCCCACCCTCACTGACCGCTCCACTCACAGTCCCACCCTCACTGACCGCTCCACTCACAGTCTCATCCTCACTGACCGCTCCACTCACAGTCTCATCCTCACTGACCGCTCCACTCACAGTTCCACCCTCACTGACCACTCGACTCACGGTCCCACCCTCACTGACCGCTCCACTCACAGTCCCACCCTCACTGACCGCTCCACTCACAGTCCCACTCTCACTGACCACTCCACTCACAGTCCCTCCCTCACTGACCGCTCCACTCCCCGTCCCACCCTCACTGACCGCTCCACTCACATTTCCACCCTCAATGATTGCTCCACTCACAGACCCGCCCTCACTGACCGTTCCACTCACAGTCCCACTCTCACTGACCGCTCCAGTCACAGTCTCGCACTCACTGACCACACCACTCACAGTCCCGCCCTCACTGACCACTCCACTCACAGTCCCACCCTCACTGACCACTCCACTCACGGGCCCACCCTCACTGACCGCTCCACTCACCGTCCAGCCCTCACTGACCACTCAACGCACAGTCACGGCCTCACTGACCGCTCCACTCACAGTCCCACACTAACTGACCACTCCACTCACAGTCCCACCCTCACTGACCACTCCACTCACAGTCCCACCGTCACTGACCGCTCCACTCACAGTCCCACCCTCACTGACCACTCCACTCACAGTCCCACCCTCACTGACCGCTCCACTCACAGTTCCACCCTCACTGACCGCTCCACTCACAGTCCCACCCTCACTGACCGCTCCACTCACAGCCCTGCCCTCACTGACCGCTCCACTCACAGCCCTGCCCTCACTGACCGCTCCACTCACAGTCCCACTCTCACTGACCGCTCCACTCACAGTCCCACTCTCACTGACCACTCCACTCACAGTCCCACTCTCACTGACCGCTCCACTCACATTCCCACTCTCACTGACCGCTCCACTCACAGTCCCACTCTCACTGACCGCTCCACTCACAGTCCCACTCTCACTGACCGCTCCACTCACATTCCCACTCTCACTGACCACTCCACTCACAGTCCCACTCTCACTGACCGCTCCACTCACAGTCCCACCCTCACTGACCGCTCCAGTCACAGTTCCACTCTCACTGACCACTCCACTCACAGTCCCACTCTCACTGACCGCTCCACTCACATTCCCACCCTCACTGACCGCTCCAGTCACAGTTCCACCCTCACTGACCACTCCACTCACAGTCCCACTCTCACTGACCGCTCCACTCACAGTCCCACCCTCACTGACCGCTCCACTCAGAGTCCCACCCTCACTGACCACTCCACACACAGCCCCGCCCTCACTGACCACTCCACTCACAGTCCCACCCTCACTGACCGCTCCACTCACAGCCCTGCCCTCACTGACCGCTCCACTCACAGTCCCACTCTCACTGACCGCTCCACTCACAGTCCCACCCTCACTGACCGCTCCACTCACAGTCCCACTCTCACTGACCGCTCCACTCACAGTCCCACCCTCACTGACCACTCCACTCACAGTCCCACTCTCACTGACCGCTCCACTCACAGTCCCACCCTCACTGACCACTCCACTCACAGTCCCACCCTCACTGACCACTCCACTCACAGTCCCACCCTCACTGACCACTCCACTCACAGTCCCACCCTCACTGACAGCTCCACTCTCAGTCCCACTCTCACTGACCGCTCCACTCACGGTCCCACCCTCACTGACCGCTCCACTCCCCATCCCGGCCTCACTGACCGCTCCACTAACAATCACGCCCTCACTGACCGCTCCACTCAGTCTCACCCTCACTGACCGCTCCACTCAAAGTCCTGACCTCACTGACCGCTCCACTCAAAGTCCTGACCTCACTGACCGCTCCACTCACAGTCCCGCCCTCACTGACCGCTCCAGTCACAGTCCCACCCTCACTGACCGCTCCACTCACTCTCCCAACCACACTGACCGCTCCACTCTCAGTCCCACCCTCACTGACCGCTCCACTCACAGCCCCGCCCTCACTGACCGTTCCACACTCAGTCCCACCCTCACTGACCGCTCCACTCTCAGTCCCACCCTCACTGACCGCTCCACTCACAGTCCCACCCTCACTGACCGCTCCATTCACAGTCCCACCCTCACTGACCACTCCACTCACAGTCTCACCCTCACTGACCACTCCACTCAGTCCCACCCTCACTGACCGCTCCACTCTCAGTCCCACCCTCACTGACCGCTCCACTCACAGCCCCGCCCTCACTGACCGTTCCACACTCAGTCCCACCCTCACTGACCGCTCCACTCTCAGTCCCACCCTCACTGACCGCTCCACTCACAGTCCCACCCTCACTGACCACTCCACTCACAGTCTCACCCTCACTGATCACTCCACTCAGTCCCACCCTCACTGACCGCTCCATTCACAGTCCCACCCTCACTGACCACTCCACTCACAGTCTCACCCTCACTGACCGCTCCACTCACAGTCCCACCCTCACTGACCGCTCCACTCACAGTCCCACCCTCACTGACCGCTCCACTAACAGTCTCACCCTCACTGACCGCTCCACTCACAGTCCCACCCTCACTGACCGCTCCACTCACAGTCCCACCCTCACTGACCACTCCACTCTCAGTCCCACCCTCACTGACCGCTCCACTCACAGCCCCGCCCTCACTGACCGCTCCACTCACAGTCCCACTCTCACTGACCACTCCACTCACAGTCCCACCCTCACTGACCGCTCCACTCACAGTCCCGCCCTCACTGACCGCTCCACTCACAGTCCCGCCCTCACTGACCACTCCACTCACAGTCCCGCCCTCACTGACCGCTCCACTCACAGTCCCACCCTCACTGACCGCTCCACACTCAGTCCCACCCTCACTGACCGCTCCACTCACAGTCCCACCCTCACTGACCACTCCACTCACAGCCCCTCCCTCACTGACCGCTCCACTCACAGTCCCACCTTCACTGACCGCTCCACACTCAGTCCCACCCTCACTGACCGCTCCACTCACAGTCCCAACCTCACTGACCGCTCCACTCACAGTCCCACCCTCACTGACCGCTCCACTCACAGTCCCACCCTCACTGACCGCTCCACTCACAGTCTCATCCTCACTGACCGCTCCACTCACAGTCTCATCCTCACTGACCGCTCCACTCACAGTCCCACCCTCACTGACCACTCCCCTCACTGTCCCACCCTCACTGACCGCTCCACTCACAGTCCCACCCTCACTGACCACTCCACTCACAGTCCCACCCTCACTGACCGCTCCAGTCACGGTCTCACCCTCACTGACCACTCCACTCACAGTCCCATCCTGACTGACCTCTCCACTCACAGTCCCACCCTCACTGACCGCTCCAGTCACGGTCTCACCCTCACTGACCACTCCACTCACAGTCCCACCCTCACTGACCGCTCCACTCACAGTCCCACCCTCACTGACCGCTGCACTCAAAGTCCCACCCTCACTGACCGCTCCAGTCACAGTCTAATTCTCACTGACCGCTCCACTCCCCGTCCCACCTTCACTGACCGCTCCACTCACACTCCCACTCTGACTGACCACTCCAGTCACAGTCTCACACTCACTGACCGCTGCACTCACAGTCCCAACCTCACTGACCGCTCCAGTCACAGTCTAATTCTCACTGACCGCTCCACTCCCCGTCCCACCTTCACTGACCGCTCCACTCACACTCCCACTCTGACTGACCACTCCACTCACAGTCCCACTCTCACTGACCGTTCAACATACAGTCCCGCCCTCACTGACCACTCCGCGCTCACTGTCCACTCCACTAACAGTCCCACCCTCACTGACCGCTCCATTCACAGTCCCACCCTCACTGACCGCTCCACTCACAGTCCCACTCTCACTGACCGCTCCATTCACAGTCACGTGCTCACTGACCGCTCAACTCACAGTCCCGCACTCACTGACCGCTCCACTCACAGTCCCACCCTCACTGACCGCTCCACTCACAGTCCCACCCTCACTGACCACTCCACTCACAGTCCCACTCTCACTGACCGCTCCATTCACAGTCACGTGCTCACTGACCGCACCACTCACAGTCCCGCCCTCACTGACCACTCCACTCACAGCCCCACCCTCACTGACCACTCCACTCACAGTCCCACCCTCACTGACCACTCCACTCACAGTCCCACCCTCACTGACCACTCCACTCACAGTCCCGCCCTCACTGACCGCACCACTCACAGTCCCACTCTCACTGACCGCTCCACTCACAGACCCACCCTCACTGACCACTCCACTCACAGTCCCACCCTCACTGACCACTCCACTCACAGTCCCGCCCTCATTGACTGCTCAACTCACAGTACCGCCCTCACTGACCACTCCACTCACAGTCCCACCCTCACTGACCACTCCACTCTCAGTCCCACCCTCATTGACCGCTCAACTCACAGTCCCGCCCTCACTGACCACTCCACTCACAGTCCCACCCTCACTGACCACTCCACTCACAGTCCCGCCCTCATTGACCGCTCAACTCACAGTCCCGCCCTCACTGACCACTCCACTCACAGTCCCACCCTCACTGACCACTCCACTCTCAGTCCCACCCTCACTGACCGCTCCACTCACAGCCCCGCCCTCACTGACCGCTCCACTCATAGTCCCACTCTCACTGACCGCTCCACTCACAGTCCCGCCCTCACTGACCACTCCACTCACAGTCTCACCCTCACTGACCGCTCCACTCACAGTCCCACCCTCACTGACCGCTCCACTCACAGTCCCAACCTCACTGACCGCTCCACTCACAGTCCCACCCTCACTGACCACTCCACTCACAGTCCCACCCTCACTGACCGCTCCACTCACAGTCCCACCCTCACTGACCGCTCCACTCACAGTCCCACCCTCACTGACCGCTCCAGTCACGGTCTCACCCTCACTGACCACTCCACTCACAGTCCCATCCTGACTGACCACTCCACTCACAGTCCCACCCTCACTGACCGCTCCACTCACAGTCCCACCCTCACTGACCGCTCCAGTCACGGTCTCACCCTCACTGACCACTCCACTCACAGTCCCATCCTGACTGACCACTCCACTCACAGTCCCACCCTCACTGACCGCTCCACTCACAGTCCCACCCTCACTGACCGCTCCAGTCACGGTCTCACCCTCACTGACCACTCCACTCACAGTCCCAACCTCACTGACCGCTCCACTCACAGTCCCACCCTCACTGACCGCTCCAGTCACGGTCTCACCCTCACTGACCACTCCAGTCACAGTCCCACATTGACTGACCACTCCAGTCACAGTCTCACACTCACTGACCACTCCACTCACAGTCCCACCCTCACTGACCGCTCCACTCACAGTCCCACCCTCACTGACCGTTCAACACACAGTCCCGCCCTCACTGACCGCTCCACTCACAGTCATGTGCTCACTGACCGCACCACTCACAGTCCCACTCTCACTGACCGCTCTACTCACAGCCCCACCCTCACTGACCACTCCACTCACAGTCCCACCCTCACTGACCACTCCACTCACAGTCCCACCCTCACTGACCGCTCCACTCACAGTCCCACTCTCACTGACCGCTCCATTCACAGTCACGTGCTCACTGACCGCTCAACTCACAGTCCCGCCCTCACTGACCGCTCCACTCACAGTCCCACCCTCACTGACCGCTCCACTCACAGTCACGTGCTCACTGACCGCACCACTCACAGTCCCACTCTCACTGACCGCTCCACTCACAGCCCCACCCTCACTGACCACTCCACTCACAGTCCCACCCTCACTGACCACTCCACTCACAGTCCCACCCTCACTGACCACTCCACTCACAGTCCCACTCTCACTGACCGCTCAACTCACAGTCCCGCCCTCACTGACCACTCCACTCACAGTCCCACCCTCAGTGACCACTCCACTCACAGTCCCGCCCTCACTGACCGCTCAACTCACAGTCCCGCCCTCACTGACCACTCCACTCACAGTCCCACCCTCACTGACCACTCCACTCACAGTCCCACCCTCACTGACCACTCCACTCACAGTCCCGCCCTCATTGACCGCTCAACTCACAGTCCCACTCTCACTGACCACTCCACTCATGGTCCCACCCTCACTGACCTCTCCACTCACAGTCCCGCCCTCACTGACCACTCGACTCACAATCTCACCCTCACTGACCACTCCACTCACAGTCCCACCCTCACTGACCACTCCACTCACAGTCCCGCCCTCATTGACCGCTCAACTCACAGTCCCGCCCTCACTGACCACTCCACTCACAGTCCCACCCTCACTGACCGCTCCACTCACAGTCCCACCCTCACTGACCGCTCCACTCACAGTCCCACTCTTACTGACCGCTCCACTCACAGTCCCACCCTCACTGACCGCTCCACTCACAGTCCAGCCCTCACTGACCACTCCAGTCACAGTCCAGCCCTCACTGACTACTCCACTCACAGTCCCACCTCACTGACCGCTTCACTCAGAGTCCCACCCTCACTGACCGCTTCACTCACAGTCCCGCCCTCACTGACCACTCCACTCACTGTTTCATCCTCACTGACCACTCCACTCACGGTCCCACCCTCACTGACCACTCCACTCACATCCCACATTCACTGACCACTCCACTCACAGTCCCACCCTCACTGACCACTCCGCGCTCACTGTCCACTCCACTAACAGTCCCACCCTCACTGACCGCTCCATTCACAGTCCCACCCTCACTGACCGCTCCACTCACAGTCCCACTCTCACTGACCGCTCCATTCACAGTCACGTGCTCACTGACCGCTCAACTCACAGTCCCGCACTCACTGACCGCTCCACTCACAGTCCCACCCTCACTGACCGCTCCACTCACAGTCCCACCCTCACTGACCACTCCACTCACAGTCCCACTCTCACTGACCGCTCCATTCACAGTCACGTGCTCACTGACCGCACCACTCACAGTCCCACTCTCACTGACCGCTCCACTCACAGCCCCACCCTCACTGACCACTCCACTCACAGTCCCACCCTCACTGACCACTCCACTCACAGTCCCACCCTCACTGACCACTCCACTCACAGTCCCGCCCTCACTGACCGCACCACTCACAGTCCCACTCTCACTGACCGCTCCACTCACAGACCCACCCTCACTGACCACTCCACTCACAGTCCCACCCTCACTGACCACTCCACTCACAGTCCCGCCCTCACTGACCACTCCACTCACAGTCCCACCCTCACTGACCACTCCACTCTCAGTCCCACCCTCATTGACCGCTCAATTCACAGTCCCGCCCTCACTGACCACTCCACTCACAGTCCCACCCTCACTGACCACTCCACTCACAGTCCCGCCCTCATTGACCGCTCAACTCACAGTCCCGCCCTCACTGACCACTCCACTCACAGTCCCACCCTCACTGACCACTCCACTCTCAGTCCCACCCTCACTGACCGCTCCACTCACAGCCCCGCCCTCACTGACCGCTCCACTCATAGTCCCACTCTCACTGACCGCTCCACTCACAGTCCCGCCCTCACTGACCACTCCACTCACAGTCTCACCCTCACTGACCGCTCCACTCACAGTCCCACCCTCACTGACCGCTCCACTCACAGTCCCAACCTCACTGACCGCTCCACTCACAGTCCCACCCTCACTGACCACTCCACTCACAGTCCCACCCTCACTGACCGCTCCACTCACAGTCCCACCCTCACTGACCGCTCCACTCACAGTCCCACCCTCACTGACCGCTCCAGTCACGGTCTCACCCTCACTGACCACTCCACTCACAGTCCCATCCTGACTGACCACTCCACTCACAGTCCCACCCTCACTGACCGCTCCACTCACAGTCCCACCCTCACTGACCGCTCCAGTCACGGTCTCACCCTCACTGACCACTCCACTCACAGTCCCATCCTGACTGACCACTCCACTCACAGTCCCACCCTCACTGACCGCTCCACTCACAGTCCCACCCTCACTGACCGCTCCAGTCACGGTCTCACCCTCACTGACCACTCCACTCACAGTCCCAACCTCACTGACCGCTCCACTCACAGTCCCAGCCTCACTGACCGCTCCAGTCACGGTCTCACCCTCACTGACCACTCCAGTCACAGTCCCACATTGACTGACCACTCCAGTCACAGTCTCACACTCACTGACCACTCCACTCACAGTCCCACCCTCACTGACCGCTCCACTCACAGTCCCACCCTCACTGACCGTTCAACACACAGTCCCGCCCTCACTGACCGCTCCACTCACAGTCATGTGCTCACTGACCGCACCACTCACAGTCCCACTCTCACTGACCGCTCCACTCACAGCCCCACCCTCACTGACCACTCCACTCACAGTCCCACCCTCACTGACCACTCCACTCACAGTCCCACCCTCACTGACCGCTCCACTCACAGTCCCACTCTCACTGACCGCTCCATTCACAGTCACGTGCTCACTGACCGCTCAACTCACAGTCCCGCCCTCACTGACCGCTCCACTCACAGTCCCACCCTCACTGACCGCTCCACTCACAGTCACGTGCTCACTGACCGCACCACTCACAGTCCCACTCTCACTGACCGCTCCACTCACAGCCCCACCCTCACTGACCACTCCACTCACAGTCCCACCCTCACTGACCACTCCACTCACAGTCCCACCCTCACTGACCACTCCACTCACAGTCCCACTCTCACTGACCGCTCAACTCACAGTCCCGCCCTCACTGACCACTCCACTCACAGTCCCACCCTCACTGACCACTCCACTCACAGTCCCGCCCTCACTGACCGCTCAACTCACAGTCCCGCCCTCACTGACCACTCCACTCACAGTCCCACCCTCACTGACCACTCCACTCACAGTCCCACCCTCACTGACCACTCCACTCACAGTCCCGCCCTCATTGACCGCTCAACTCACAGTCCCACTCTCACTGACCACTCCACTCATGGTCCCACCCTCACTGACCTCTCCACTCACAGTCCCGCCCTCACTGACCACTCGACTCACAATCTCACCCTCACTGACCACTCCACTCACAGTCCCACCCTCACTGACCACTCCACTCACAGTCCCGCCCACATTGACCGCTCAACTCACAGTCCCGCCCTCACTGACCACTCCACTCACAGTCCCACCCTCACTGACCGCTCCACTCACAGTCCCACCCTCACTGACCGCTCCACTCACAGTCCCACTCTTACTGACCGCTCCACTCACAGTCCCACCCTCACTGACCGCTCCACTCACAGTCCAGCCCTCACTGACCACTCCAGTCACAGTCCAGCCCTCACTGACTACTCCACTCACAGTCCCACCTCACTGACCGCTTCACTCAGAGTCCCACCCTCACTGACCGCTTCACTCACAGTCCCGCCCTCACTGACCACTCCACTCACTGTTTCATCCTCACTGACCACTCCACTCACGGTCCCACCCTCACTGACCACTCCACTCACATCCCACATTCACTGACCACTCCACTCACAGTCCCACCCTCACTGACCACTCCACTCACAGTCCCACCCTCACTGACCGCTCCACTCACAGTCCCACTCTCACTGACCGCTCCATTCCCAGTCCCGCCCTCACTGACCGCTCCACTCACAGTCCCGCCCTCACTGACCGCTCCACTCTCAGTCCCACCCTCACTCACCGCTCCTCTCACAGCCCCGCCCTCATTGACCGCTCCGCTCATAGTCCCGCCCTCACTGACCGCTCCTCTCACAGCCCCGCCCTCACTGACCGCTCCACTCACAGTCCCACCCTCACTGACCGCTCCACTCACAGTCCCACCCTCACTGACCACTCCAGTCACAGTCTCACACTCACTGACCACTCCACTCACAGTCCCACCCTCACTGACCGCTCCACTCACAGTCCCACTCTCACTGACCGCTCCACTCACAGTCTCACCCTCACTGACCACTCCACTCACAGTCCCGCACTCAATGACCGCTCCACTCTCAGTCCTGCCCTCACTGTCCACTCCACTCAAGTCCCACCCTCACTGACCGCTCCACTCACAGTCCCACTCTCACTGACCGCTCCATTCACAATCCCACCCTCACTGACCGCTCCACTCACAGTCCCACTCTCACTGACCGCTCCACTCAAGTCCCACCTTCCCTGACCACTCCACTCACAGTTCCGCCCTCACTGACCGCTCCACTCACAGTCCTACCCTCACTGACCGCTCCACTCACAGTCCGAATCTCACTGACCGCTCCACTCACAGTCCCACCCTCACTGACCGCTCCACTCACAGTCCCACCCTCACTGATCACTCCACTCACAGTCCCACTCTCACTGACCGTTCAACACACAGTCCCAACCTCACTGACCACTCCACTCACAGTCCCGCCCTCACTGACCACTCCACTCACAGTCCCAACCTCACTGACCGCTCCACTCACAGTCCCACCCTCACTGACCACTCCACTCACAGTCCCACCCTCACTGACCGCTCCACTCACAGTCCCACCCTCACTGACCGCTCCACTCACAGTCCCACCCTCACTGACCGCTCCAGTCACGGTCTCACCCTCACTGACCACTCCACTCACAGTCCCATCCTGACTGACCACTCCATTCACAGTCCCACCCTCACTGACCGCTCCACTCACAGTCCCACCCTCACTGACCGCTCCAGTCACGGTCTCACCCTCACTGACCACTCCACTCACAGTCCCATCCTGACTGACCACTCCACTCACAGTCCCACCCTCACTGACCGCTCCACTCACAGTCCCACCCTCACTGACCGCTCCAGTCACGGTCTCACCCTCACTGACCACTCCACTCACAGTCCCAACCTCACTGACCGCTCCACTCACAGTCCCACCCTCACTGACCGCTCCAGTCACGGTCTCACCCTCACTGACCACTCCAGTCACAGTCCCACATTGACTGACCACTCCAGTCACAGTCTCACACTCACTGACCACTCCACTCACAGTCCCACCCTCACTGACCGCTCCACTCACAGTCCCACCCTCACTGACCGTTCAACACACAGTCCCGCCCTCACTGACCGCTCCACTCACAGTCATGTGCTCACTGACCGCACCACTCACAGTCCCACTCTCACTGACCGCTCCACTCACAGCCCCACCCTCACTGACCACTCCACTCACAGTCCCACCCTCACTGACCACTCCACTCACAGTCCCACCCTCACTGACCGCTCCACTCACAGTCCCACTCTCACTGACCGCTCCATTCACAGTCACGTGCTCACTGACCGCTCAACTCACAGTCCCGCCCTCACTGACCGCTCCACTCACAGTCCCACCCTCACTGACCGCTCCACTCACAGTCACGTGCTCACTGACCGCACCACTCACAGTCCCACTCTCACTGACCGCTCCACTCACAGCCCCACCCTCACTGACCACTCCACTCACAGTCCCACCCTCACTGACCACTCCACTCACAGTCCCACCCTCACTGACCACTCCACTCACAGTCCCACTCTCACTGACCGCTCAACTCACAGTCCCGCCCTCACTGACCACTCCACTCACAGTCCCACCCTCACTGACCACTCCACTCACAGTCCCGCCCTCACTGACCGCTCAACTCACAGTCCCGCCCTCACTGACCACTCCACTCACAGTCCCACCCTCACTGACCACTCCACTCACAGTCCCACCCTCACTGACCACTCCACTCACAGTCCCGCCCTCATTGACCGCTCAACTCACAGTCCCACTCTCACTGACCACTCCACTCATGGTCCCACCCTCACTGACCTCTCCACTCACAGTCCCGCCCTCACTGACCACTCGACTCACAATCTCACCCTCACTGACCACTCCACTCACAGTCCCACCCTCACTGACCACTCCACTCACAGTCCCGCCCTCATTGACCGCTCAACTCACAGTCCCGCCCTCACTGACCACTCCACTCACAGTCCCACCCTCACTGACCGCTCCACTCACAGTCCCACCCTCACTGACCGCTCCACTCACAGTCCCACTCTTACTGACCGCTCCACTCACAGTCCCACCCTCACTGACCGCTCCACTCACAGTCCAGCCCTCACTGACCACTCCAGTCACAGTCCAGCCCTCACTGACTACTCCACTCACAGTCCCACCTCACTGACCGCTTCACTCAGAGTCCCACCCTCACTGACCGCTTCACTCACAGTCCCGCCCTCACTGACCACTCCACTCACTGTTTCATCCTCACTGACCACTCCACTCACGGTCCCACCCTCACTGACCACTCCACTCACATCCCACATTCACTGACCACTCCACTCACAGTCCCACCCTCACTGACCACTCCACTCACAGTCCCACCCTCACTGACCGCTCCACTCACAGTCCCACTCTCACTGACCGCTCCATTCCCAGTCCCGCCCTCACTGACCGCTCCACTCACAGTCCCGCCCTCACTGACCGCTCCACTCTCAGTCCCACCCTCACTCACCGCTCCTCTCACAGCCCCGCCCTCATTGACCGCTCCGCTCATAGTCCCGCCCTCACTGACCGCTCCTCTCACAGCCCCGCCCTCACTGACCGCTCCACTCACAGTCCCACCCTCACTGACCGCTCCACTCACAGTCCCACCCTCACTGACCACTCCAGTCACAGTCTCACACTCACTGACCACTCCACTCACAGTCCCACCCTCACTGACCGCTCCACTCACAGTCCCACTCTCACTGACCGCTCCACTCACAGTCTCACCCTCACTGACCACTCCACTCACAGTCCCGCACTCAATGACCGCTCCACTCTCAGTCCTGCCCTCACTGTCCACTCCACTCAAGTCCCACCCTCACTGACCGCTCCACTCACAGTCCCACTCTCACTGACCGCTCCATTCACAATCCCACCCTCACTGACCGCTCCACTCACAGTCCCACTCTCACTGACCGCTCCACTCAAGTCCCACCTTCCCTGACCACTCCACTCACAGTTCCGCCCTCACTGACCGCTCCACTCACAGTCCTACCCTCACTGACCGCTCCACTCACAGTCCGAATCTCACTGACCGCTCCACTCACAGTCCCACCCTCACTGACCGCTCCACTCACAGTCCCACCCTCACTGATCACTCCACTCACAGTCCCACTCTCACTGACCGTTCAACACACAGTCCCAACCTCACTGACCACTCCACTCACAGTCCCGCCCTCACTGACCACTCCACTCACAGTCTCACCCTCACTGACCACTCCACTCACAGTCCCACCCTCACTGACCGCTCCACTCACAGTCCCACTCTTACTGACCGCTCCACTCACAGTCCCACCCTCACTGACCACTCCACTCACAGTCCAGCCCTCACTGACTACTCCACTCACAGTCCAGCCCTCACTGGCGCTCCACTCACAGTCCCGCCCTCACTGACCGCTCCACTCGAAGTCCTGACCTCACTGACCGCTTCACTCACAGTGCCGCCCTCACTGACCGCTCCACTCACAGTCCCGCCCTCACTGACCACTCCACTCACTGTTTCATCCTCACTGACCACTCCACTCACGGTCCCACCCTCACTGACCGCTCCACTCACAGTCCCGCCCTCACTGACCACTCCACTCACATCCCACATTCACTGACCGCTCCACTCACAGTCCCACCCTCACTGACCGCTCCACTCACAGTCCCACCCTCACTGACCGCTCCACTCACAGTCCCGCCCTCACTGACCGCTCCACTCACTGTTTCATCCTCACTGACCACTCCACTCACGGTCCCACCCTCACTGACCGCTCCACTCACAGTCCCGCCCTCACTGACCACTCCACTCACATCCCACATTCACTGACCGCTCCACTCACAGTCCCACCCTCACTGACCGCTCCATTCACAGTCCCGCCCTCACTGACCGCTCCACTCACAGTCCCGCCCTCACTGACCGCTCCACTCTCAGTCCCACCCTCACTGACCGCTCCACTCACAGCCCCGCCCTCACTGACCGCTCCACTCACAGTCCCGCCCTCACTGACCTCTCCACTCACAGTCCCGCCCTCACTGACCGCTCCACTCTCAGTCCCACCCTCACTGACCGCTCCACTCACAGTCCCACTCTCACTGCCCGCTCCATTCACAGTCCCGCCCTCACTGACCGCTCCACTCACAGTCCCGCCCTCACTGACCGCTCCACTCTCAGTCCCACCCTCACTCACCGCTCCTCTCACAGCCCCGCCCTCACTGACCGCTCCGCTCATAGTCCCGCCCTCACTGACCGCTCCTCTCACAGCCCCGCCCTCACTGACCGCTCCACTCACAGTCCCACCCTCACTGACCGCTCCACTCACAGTCCCACCGTCACTGACCGCTCCACTCACAGTCTCACCCTCACTGACCACTCCACTCACAGTCCCACCCTCACTGACCACTCCACTCACAGTCTCACCCTCACTGACCGCTCCACTCACAGTCCCACCCTCACTGACCGCTCCACTCACAGTCCCACCCTCACTGACCACTCCAGTCACAGTCTCACACTCACTGACCACTCCACTCACAGTCCCACCCTCACTGACCGCTCCACTCACAGTCCCACTCTCACTGACCGCTCCACTCACAGTCTCACCCTCACTGACCACTCCACTCACAGTCCCACCCTCACTGACCACTCCACTCACAGTCACACCCTCACTGACCGCTCCACTCACAGTCCCACTCTTACTGACCGCTCCACTCACAGTCCCACCCTCACTGACCGCTCCACTCACAGTCCCACCCTCACTGACCACTCCACTCACAGTCCCACCCTCACTGACCACTCCACTCACAGTCCCGGCTTCACTGACCGCTCCACTCACCGTTCCGCCCTCACTGACCACTCCACTCACATTCCCACCCTCACTGGCGCTCCACTCACAGTCGCGCCTTCACTGACCGCTTCACTCAAAGTCCTGACCTCACTGACCGCTCCACTCACAGTCCTGCCCTCACTGACCGCTCCACTCACTGTCCCGCCCTCACTGACCACTCCACTCACAGTTTCATCCTCACTGACCACTCCACTCACGGTCCCACCCTCACTGACCACTGCACTCACAGTCCCGCCCTCACTGACGGCTCCACTCACAGTCCCGCCCTCACTGACCACTCCACTCACAGTTTCATCCTCACTGACCACTCCACTCACGGTCCCACCCTCACTGACCACTGCACTCACAATCCCACCCTCACTGACCACTCCACTCACATTCCCACACTCACTGACCGCTCCACTCTCAGTCCCACCCTCACTGACCGTTCAACTCACAGTCCCGCCCTCACTGACCGCTCCACTCACAGTCCCGCCCTCACTGACCGCTCCACTCACAGTCCCACCCTCACTGACCGCTCCACTCACAGCCCCGCCCTCACTGACCGCTCCACTCACAGCCCCGCCCTCACTGACCGCTCCACTCACAGTCCCGCCCTCACTGACCACTCCACTCACAGTCCCACCCTCACTGACCGCTCCAGTCACAGTCCCGCCCTCATTGACCTCTCCACTCAAAGCCCCGCCCTCACTGACCTTTCCACTCAAAGCCCCGCCCTCACTGACCGCTCCACTCACAGTCCCACCCTCACTGACCACTCCAGTCACAGTCCCGCCCTCACTGACCGCTCAACTCACAGTCCCGCCCTCACTGACCGCTCCACTCACAGTCCCACCCTCACTGACCGCTCCACTCACAGTCCCACCCTTACTGACCTCTCCACTCTCAGTCCCACCCTCACTGACCGCTCCACTCACAGTCCCACTCTCACTGACCGCTCCACTCACAGTCCCACTCTCACTGACCACTCCACTCACAGTCCCACCCTCACTGACCGCTCCACTCACAGTCCCACTCTCACTGACCACTTCACTCACAGTCCCACCCTCACTGACCGCTCCACTCACAGTCCCACTCTCACTGACCTCTCCACTCACAGTCCCACCCTCACTGACCACTCCACTCACAGTCCCACTGTCACTGACCGCTCCACTCACAGTCCCACCCTCACTGACCGTTCAACACACAGTCCCAACCTCACTGACCACTCCACTCACAGTCCCACCCTCACTGACCACTCCACTCCCAGTCCCACTCTCACTGACCGCTCCATTCACAGTCACGTGCTCACTGACCGCACCACTCACAGTCCCACTCTCACTGACCGCTCCACTCACAGCCCCACCCTCACTGACCACTCCACTCACAGTCCCGCCCTCACTGACCACTCCACTCACAGTCCCGCCCTCACTGACCACTCCACTCACATCCCACCCTCACTGACCACTCCACTCACAGTCCCATCCTCACTGACCGCTCCACTCACAATCCCGAACTCACTGACCACTCCACTCACAGTCCCACCCTCACTGACCACTCCACTCACAGTCCCGCCCTCACTGACTACTCCACTCACAGTCCAGCCCTCACTGACCGCTCCACTCGAAGTCCTGACCTCACTGACCACTTCACTCACAGTGCCGCCCTCACTGACCGCTCCACTCGAAGTCCTGACCTCACTGACCGCTTCACTCACAGTGCCGCCCTCACTGACCGCTCCACTCACAGTCCCGCCCTCACTGACCACTCCACTCACTGTTTCATCCTCACTGACCACTCCACTCACGGTCCCACCCTCACTGACCGCTCCACTCACAGTCCCGCCCTCACTGACCACACCACTCACAGTCCCGCCCTCAATGACCGCTCCACTCACAGTCCCACCCTCACTGACCGCTCCACTCTCAGTCCCACCCTCACTGACCGCTCCACTCACAGTCCCGCCCTCAATGACCGCTCCACTCACAGTCCCACCCTCACTGACCGCTCCACTCTCAGTCCCACCCTCACTGACCGCTCCACTCACAGTCCCACTCTCACTGACCGCTCCATTCACAGTCCCGCCCTCACTGACCGCTCCACTCACAGTCCCACCCTCACTGACCGCTCCTCTCACAGCCCCGCCCTCACTGACCACTCCACTCACAATCTCACCCTCACTGACCGCTCAACTCACAATCTCACCCTCACTGACCACTCCACTCACAGTCTCACCCTCACTGACCACTCCACTCACAGTCTCACCCTCACTGACCACTCCACTCACAGTCCCACCCTCACTGACCACTCCACTCACAGCCCTGCTCTCACTGACCGCTCCACTCACAGTCTCACCCTCACTGACCACTCCACTCACATTCCCACCCTCACTGACCACTCCACTCACAGTCCAGCCTTCACTGACCACTCCACTCAGAGTCCCGGCTTCACTGACCACTCCACTCACAGTCCCACCCTCACTGACCGCGCCACTCACAGTCTGACCCTCACTGACCACTCCACTCACAGTTTCATCCTCACTGACCACTCCACTCACGGTCCCACCCTCACTGACCGCTTCACTCACAGTCCCACCCTCACTGACCGCTCCACTCACAGTCCCGCCCTCACTGACCGCTCCACTCACAGTCCCACTCTCACTGACCACTCCACTCCCAGCCCCTCCCTCACTGACCGCTCCACTCACAGTCCCACCCTCACTGACCGCTCCACACTCAGTCCCACCCTCACTGACCGCTCCACTCACAGTCCCAACCTCACTGACCGCTCCACTCACAGTCCCACCCTCACTGACCGCTCAACTCACAATCTCACCCTCACTGACCACTCCACTCACAGTCTCACCCTCACTGACCACTCCACTCACAGTCCCACCCTCACTGACCACTCCACTCACAGTCCAGCCTTCACTGACCACTCCACTCAGAGTCCCGGCTTCACTGACCACTCCACTCACAGTCCCACCCTCACTGACCGCGCCACTCACAGTCTGACCCTCACTGACCACTCCACTCACAGTTTCATCCTCACTGACCACTCCACTCACAGCCCTGCTCTCACTGACCGCTCCACTCACAGTCTCACCCTCACTGACCACTCCACTCACATTCCCACCCTCACTGACCACTCCACTCACAGTCCAGCCTTCACTGACCACTCCACTCAGAGTTCCGGCTTCACTGACCACTCCACTCACAGTCCCACCCTCACTGACCGCGCCACTCACAGTCTGACCCTCACTGACCACTCCACTCACAGTTTCATCCTCACTGACCACTCCACTCACGGTCCCACCCTCACTGACCACTCCACTCACAGTCCCACCCTCACTGACCGCTCCACTCACAGTCCCGCCCTCACTGACCACTCCACTCACAGTCCCACTCTCACTGACCACTCCACTCACAGCCCCTCCCTCACTGACCGCTCCACTCACAGTCCCACCCTCACTGACCGCTCCACACTCAGTCCCACCCTCACTGACCGCTCCACTCACAGTCCCAACCTCACTGACCGCTCCACTCACAGTCCCACCCTCACTGACCGCTCCACTCACAGTCCCACCCTCACTGACCGCTCCACTCACAGTCTCATCCTCACTGACCGCTCCACTCACAGTCTCATCCTCACTGACCGCTCCACTCACAGTCCCACCCTCACTGACCACTCCCCTCACAGTCCCACCCTCACTGACCGCTCCACTCACAGTCCCACCCTCACTGACCACTCCACTCACAGTCCCACCCTCACTGACCGCTCCAGTCACGGTCTCACCCTCACTGACCACTCCACTCACAGTCCCATCCTGACTGACCTCTCCACTCACAGTCCCACCCTCACTGACCGCTCCAGTCACGGTCTCACCCTCACTGACCACTCCACTCACAGTCCCACCCTCACTGACCGCTCCACTCACAGTCCCACCCTCACTGACCGCTGCACTCACAGTCCCACCCTCACTGACCGCTCCAGTCACAGTCTAATTCTCACTGACCGCTCCACTCCCCGTCCCACCTTCACTGACCGCTCCACTCACACTCCCACTCTGACTGACCACTCCAGTCACAGTCTCACACTCACTGACCGCTGCACTCACAGTCCCACCCTCACTGACCGCTCCAGTCACAGTCTAATTCTCACTGACCGCTCCACTCCCCGTCCCACCTTCACTGACCGCTCCACTCACACTCCCACTCTGACTGACCACTCCACTCACAGTCCCACTCTCACTGACCGTTCAACATACAGTCCCGCCCTCACTGACCACTCCGCGCTCACTGTCCACTCCACTAACAGTCCCACCCTCACTGACCGCTCCACTCACAGTCCCGCCCTCACTGACCGCTCCACTCACTGTTTCATCCTCACTGACCACTCCACTCACGGTCCCACCCTCACTGACCGCTCCACTCACAGTCCCGCCCTCACTGACCACTCCACTCACATCCCACATTCACTGACCGCTCCACTCACAGTCCCACCCTCACTGACCGCTCCACTCACAGTCCCACCCTCACTGACCGCTCCACTCACAGTCCCGCCCTCACTGACCGCTCCACTCACAGTCCCACCCTCACTGACCGCTCCATTCACAGTCCCGCCCTCACTGACCGCTCCACTCACAGTCCCGCCCTCACTGACCGCTCCACTCTCAGTCCCACCCTCACTGACCGCTCCACTCACAGCCCCGCCCTCACTGACCGCTCCACTCACAGTCCCGCCCTCACTGACCTCTCCACTCACAGTCCCGCCCTCACTGACCGCTCCACTCTCAGTCCCACCCTCACTGACCGCTCCACTCACAGTCCCACTCTCACTGCCCGCTCCATTCACAGTCCCGCCCTCACTGACCGCTCCACTCACAGTCCCGCCCTCACTGACCGCTCCACTCTCAGTCCCACCCTCACTCACCGCTCCTCTCACAGCCCCGCCCTCACTGACCGCTCCGCTCATAGTCCCGCCCTCACTGACCGCTCCTCTCACAGCCCCGCCCTCACTGACCGCTCCACTCACAGTCCCACCCTCACTGACCGCTCCACTCACAGTCCCACCGTCACTGACCGCTCCACTCACAGTCTCACCCTCACTGACCACTCCACTCACAGTCCCACCCTCACTGACCACTCCACTCACAGTCTCACCCTCACTGACCGCTCCACTCACAGTCCCACCCTCACTGACCGCTCCACTCACAGTCCCACCCTCACTGACCACTCCAGTCACAGTCTCACACTCACTGACCACTCCACTCACAGTCCCACCCTCACTGACCGCTCCACTCACAGTCCCACTCTCACTGACCGCTCCACTCACAGTCTCACCCTCACTGACCACTCCACTCACAGTCCCACCCTCACTGACCACTCCACTCACAGTCACACCCTCACTGACCGCTCCACTCACAGTCCCACTCTTACTCACCGCTCCACTCACAGTCCCACCCTCACTGACCGCTCCACTCACAGTCCCACCCTCACTGACCACTCCACTCACAGTCCCACCCTCACTGACCACTCCACTCACAGTCCCGGCTTCACTGACCGCTCCACTCACCGTTCCGCCCTCACTGACCACTCCACTCACATTCCCACCCTCACTGGCGCTCCACTCACAGTCGCGCCTTCACTGACCGCTTCACTCAAAGTCCTGACCTCACTGACCGCTCCACTCACAGTCCTGCCCTCACTGACCGCTCCACTCACTGTCCCGCCCTCACTGACCACTCCACTCACAGTTTCATCCTCACTGACCACTCCACTCACGGTCCCACCCTCACTGACCACTGCACTCACAGTCCCGCCCTCACTGACGGCTCCACTCACAGTCCCGCCCTCACTGACCACTCCACTCACAGTTTCATCCTCACTGACCACTCCACTCACGGTCCCACCCTCACTGACCACTGCACTCACAATCCCACCCTCACTGACCACTCCACTCACATTCCCACCCTCACTGACCGCTCCACTCTCAGTCCCACCCTCACTGACCGTTCAACTCACAGTCCCGCCCTCACTGACCGCTCCACTCACAGTCCCGCCCTCACTGACCGCTCCACTCACAGTCCCACCCTCACTGACCGCTCCACTCACAGCCCCGCCCTCACTGACCGCTCCACTCACAGCCCCGCCCTCACTGACCGCTCCACTCACAGTCCCGCCCTCACTGACCACTCCACTCACAGTCCCACCCTCACTGACCGCTCCAGTCACAGGCCCGCCCTCATTGACCTCTCCACTCAAAGCCCCGCCCTCACTGACCTCTCCACTCAAAGCCCCGCCCTCACTGACCGCTCCACTCACAGTCCCACCCTCACTGACCACTCCAGTCACAGTCCCGCCCTCACTGACCGCTCAACTCACAGTCCCGCCCTCACTGACCGCTCCACTCACAGTCCCACCCTCACTGACCGCTCCACTCACAGTCCCACCCTTACTGACCTCTCCACTCTCAGTCCCACCCTCACTGACCGCTCCACTCACAGTCCCACTCTCACTGACCGCTCCACTCACAGTCCCACTCTCACTGACCACTCCACTCACAGTCCCACCCTCACTGACCGCTCCACTCACAGTCCCACTCTCACTGACCACTCCACTCACAGTCCCACCCTCACTGACCGCTCCACTCACAGTCCCACTCTCACTGACCTCTCCACTCACAGTCCCACCCTCACTGACCACTCCACTCACAGTCCCACTGTCACTGACCGCTCCACTCACAGTCCCACCCTCACTGACCGTTCAACACACAGTCCCAACCTCACTGACCACTCCACTCACAGTCCCACCCTCACTGACCACTCCACTCCCAGTCCCACTCTCACTGACCGCTCCATTCACAGTCACGTGCTCACTGACCGCACCACTCACAGTCCCACTCTCACTGACCGCTCCACTCACAGCCCCACCCTCACTGACCACTCCACTCACAGTCCCGCCCTCACTGACCACTCCACTCACAGTCCCGCCCTCACTGACCACTCCACTCACATCCCACCCTCAATGACCACTCCACTCACAGTCCCACCCTCACTGACCGCTCCACTCACAATCCCGCACTCACTGACCACTCCACTCACAGTCCCACCCTCACTGACCACTCCACTCACAGTCCCGCCCTCACTGACTACTCCACTCACAGTCCAGCCCTCACTGACCGCTCCACTCGAAGTCCTGACCTCACTGACCACTTCACTCACAGTGCCGCCCTCACTGACCGCTCCACTCGAAGTCCTGACCTCACTGACCGCTTCACTCACAGTGCCGCCCTCACTGACCGCTCCACTCACAGTCCCGCCCTCACTGACCACTCCACTCACTGTTTCATCCTCACTGACCACTCCACTCACGGTCCCACCCTCACTGACCGCTCCACTCACAGTCCCGCCCTCACTGACCACACCACTCACAGTCCCGCCCTCAATGACCGCTCCACTCACAGTCCCACCCTCACTGACCGCTCCACTCTCAGTCCCACCCTCACTGACCGCTCCACTCACAGTCCCGCCCTCAATGACCGCTCCACTCACAGTCCCACCCTCACTGACCGCTCCACTCTCAGTCCCACCCTCACTGACCGCTCCACTCACAGTCCCACTCTCACTGACCGCTCCATTCACAGTCCCGACCTCACTGACCGCTCCACTCACAGTCCCACCCTCACTGACCGCTCCTCTCACAGCCCCGCCCTCACTGACCACTCCACTCACAATCTCACCCTCACTGACCGCTCAACTCACAATCTCACCCTCACTGACCACTCCACTCACAGTCTCACCCTCACTGACCACTCCACTCACAGTCTCACCCTCACTGACCACTCCACTCACAGTCCCACCCTCACTGACCACTCCACTCACAGCCCTGCTCTCACTGACCGCTCCACTCACAGTCTCACCCTCACTGACCACTCCACTCACATTCCCACCCTCACTGACCACTCCACTCACAGTCCAGCCTTCACTGACCACTCCACTCAGAGTCCCGGCTTCACTGACCACTCCACTCACAGTCCCACCCTCACTGACCGCGCCACTCACAGTCTGACCCTCACTGACCACTCCACTCACAGTTTCATCCTCACTGACCACTCCACTCACGGTCCCACCCTCACTGACCGCTTCACTCACAGTCCCACCCTCACTGACCGCTCCACTCACAGTCCCGCCCTCACTGACCGCTCCACTCACAGTCCCACTCTCACTGACCACTCCACTCACAGCCCCTCCCTCACTGACCGCTCCACTCACAGTCCCACCCTCACTGACCGCTCCACACTCAGTCCCACCCTCACTGACCGCTCCACTCACAGTCCCAACCTCACTGACCGCTCCACTCACAGTCCCACCCTCACTGACCGCTCAACTCACAATCTCACCCTCACTGACCACTCCACTCACAGTCTCACCCTCACTGACCACTCCACTCACAGTCCCACCCTCACTGACCACTCCACTCACAGTCCAGCCTTCACTGACCACTCCACTCAGAGTCCCGGCTTCACTGACCACTCCACTCACAGTCCCACCCTCACTGACCGCGCCACTCACAGTCTGACCCTCACTGACCACTCCACTCACAGTTTCATCCTCACTGACCACTCCACTCACAGCCCTGCTCTCACTGACCGCTCCACTCACAGTCTCACCCTCACTGACCACTCCACTCACATTCCCACCCTCACTGACCACTCCACTCACAGTCCAGCCTTCACTGACCACTCCACTCAGAGTCCCGGCTTCACTGACCACTCCACTCACAGTCCCACCCTCACTGACCGCGCCACTCACAGTCTGACCCTCACTGACCACTCCACTCACAGTTTCATCCTCACTGACCACTCCACTCACGGTCCCACCCTCACTGACCACTCCACTCACAGTCCCACCCTCACTGACCGCTCCACTCACAGTCCCGCCCTCACTGACCACTCCACTCACAGTCCCACTCTCACTGACCACTCCACTCACAGCCCCTCCCTCACTGACCGCTCCACTCACAGTCCCACCCTCACTGACCGCTCCACACTCAGTCCCACCCTCACTGACCGCTCCACTCACAGTCCCAACCTCACTGACCGCTCCACTCACAGTCCCACCCTCACTGACCGCTCCACTCACAGTCCCACCCTCACTGACCGCTCCACTCACAGTCTCATCCTCACTGACCGCTCCACTCACAGTCTCATCCTCACTGACCGCTCCACTCACAGTCCCACCCTCACTGACCACTCCCCTCACAGTCCCACCCTCACTGACCGCTCCACTCACAGTCCCACCCTCACTGACCGCTCCAGTCACGGTCTCACCCTCACTGACCACTCCACTCACAGTCCCACCCTCACTGACCGCTCCACTCACAGTCCCACCCTCACTGACCGCTGCACTCACAGTCCCACCCTCACTGACCGCTCCAGTCACAGTCTAATTCTCACTGACCGCTCCACTCCCCGTCCCACCTTCACTGACCGCTCCACTCACACTCCCACTCTGACTGACCACTCCAGTCACAGTCTCACACTCACTGACCGCTGCACTCACAGTCCCACCCTCACTGACCGCTCCAGTCACAGTCTAATTCTCACTGACCGCTCCACTCCCCGTCCCACCTTCACTGACCGCTCCACTCACACTCCCACTCTGACTGACCACTCCACTCACAGTCCCACTCTCACTGACCGTTCAACATACAGTCCCGCCCTCACTGACCACTCCGCGCTCACTGTCCACTCCACTAACAGTCCCACCCTCACTGACCGCTCCATTCACAGTCCCACCCTCACTGACCGTTCAACACACAGTCCCAACCTCACTGACCGCTCCACTCACAGTCCCACCCTCACTGACCGCTCCACTCACAGTCCCAATCTCACTGACCGCTCCATTCACAGTCACGTGCTGACTGACCGCTCAACTCACAGTCCCGCACTCACTGACCGCTCCACTCACAGTCCCACCCTCACTGACCGCTCCACTCACAGTCCCACCCTCACTGACCACTCCACTCACAGTCCCACTCTCACTGACCGCTCCATTCACAGTCACGTGCTCACTGACCGCACCACTCACAGTCCCACTCTCACTGACCGCTCCACTCACAGCCCCACCCTCACTGACCACTCCACTCACAGTCCCACCCTCACTGACCACTCCACTCACAGTCCCGCCCTCACTGACCACTCCACTCACAGTCCCACACTCACTGACCACTCCACTCTCAGTCCCACCCTCACTGACCGCTCCACTCACAGCCCCGCCCTCACTGACCGCTCCACTCATAGTCCCACTCTCACTGACCGCTCCACTCTCAGTCCCGCCCTCACTGACCACTCCACTCACAGTCTCACCCTCACTGACCGCTCCACTCACAGTCCCACCCTCACTGACCGCTCCACTCACAGTCCCAACCTCACTGACCGCTCCACTCACAGTCCCACCCTCACTGACCACTCCACTCACAGTCCCACCCTCACTGACCGCTCCACTCACAGTCCCACCCTCACTGACCGCTCCACTCACAGTCCCACCCTCACTGACCGCTCCAGTCACGGTCTCACCCTCACTGACCACTCCACTCACAGTCCCATCCTGACTGACCACTCCACTCACAGTCCCACCCTCACTGACCGCTCCACTCACAGTCCCACCCTCACTGACCGCTCCAGTCACGGTCTCACCCTCACTGACCACTCCACTCACAGTCCCATCCTGACTGACCACTCCACTCACAGTCCCACCCTCACTGACCGCTCCACTCACAGTCCCACCCTCACTGACCGCTCCAGTCACGGTCTCACCCTCACTGACCACTCCACTCACAGTCCCAACCTCACTGACCGCTCCACTCACAGTCCCACACTCACTGACCGCTCCAGTCACGGTCTCACCCTCACTGACCACTCCAGTCACAGTCCCACACTCACTGACCACTCCACTCACAGTCCCACCCTCACTGACCGCTCCACTCACAGTCCCACCCTCACTGACCGTTCAACACACAGTCCCGCCCTCACTGACCGCTCCACTCACAGTCATGTGCTCACTGACCGCACCACTCACAGTCCCACTCTCACTGACCGCTCCACTCACAGCCCCACCCTCACTGACCACTCCACTCACAGTCCCACCCTCACTGACCACTCCACTCACAGTCCCACCCTCACTGACCGCTCCACTCACAGTCCCACTCTCACTGACCGCTCCATTCACAGTCACGTGCTCACTGACCGCTCAACTCACAGTCCCGCCCTCACTGACCGCTCCACTCACAGTCCCACCCTCACTGACCGCTCCACTCACAGTCACGTGCTCACTGACCGCTCCACTCACAGCCCCACCCTCACTGACCGCTCCACTCACAGTCCCGCCCTCACTGACCGCTCAACTCACAGTCCCGCCCTCACTGACCACTCCACTCACAGTCCCACCCTCACTGACCACTCCACTCACAGTCCCACCCTCACTGACCACTCCACTCACAGTCCCGCCCTCATTGACCGCTCAACTCACAGTCCCACTCTCACTGACCACTCCACTCACGGTCCCACCCTCACTGACCACTCCACTCACAGTCCCACCCTCACTGACCACTTCACTCACAGTCCCGCCCTCATTGACCGCTCAACTCACAGTCCCGCCCTCACTGACCACTCCACTCACAGTCCCACCCTCACTGACCGCTCCACTCACAGTCCCACCCTCACTGACCGCTCCACTCACAGTCCCACTCTGACTGACCGCTCCACTCACAGTCCCACCCTCACTGACCGCTCCACTCACAGTCCAGCCCTCACTGACCACTCCACTCACAGTCCCACCTCACTGACCGCTTCACTCAGAGTCCCACCCTCACTGACCGCTTCACTCACAGTCCCGCCCTCACTGACCACTCCACTCACTGTTTCATCCTCACTGACCACTCCACTCACGGTCCCACCCTCACTGACCACTCCACTCACATCCCACATTCACTGACCACTCCACTCACAGTCCCACCCTCACTGACCACTCCACTCACAGTCCCACCCTCACTGACCGCTCCACTCACAGTCCCACTCTCACTGACCGCTCCATTCCCAGTCCCGCCCTCACTGACCGCTCCACTCACAGTCCCGCCCTCACTGACCGCTCCACTCTCAGTCCCACCCTCACTTACCGCTCCTCTCACAGCCCCGCCCTCATTGACCGCTCCGCTCATAGTCCCGCCCTCACTGACCGCTCCTCTCACAGCCCCGCCCTCACTGACCGCTCCACTCACAGTCCCACCCTCACTGACCGCTCCACTCACAGTCCCACCCTCACTGACCACTCCAGTCACAGTCTCACACTCACTGACCACTCCACTCACAGTCCCACCCTCACTGACCGCTCCTCTCACAGTCCCACTCTCACTGACCGCTCCACTCACAGTCTCACCCTCACTGACCACTCCACTCACAGTCCCGCACTCAATGACCGCTCCACTCTCAGTCCTGCACTCACTGTCCACTCCACTCAAGTCCCACCCTCACTGACCGCTCCACTCACAGTCCCACTCTCACTGACCGCTCCATTCACAATCCCACCCTCACTGACCGCTCCACTCACAGTCCCACTCTCACTGACCGCTCCACTCAAGTCCCACCTTCCCTGACCACTCCACTCACAGTTCCGCCCTCACTGACCGCTCCACTCACAGTCCTACCCTCACTGACCGCTCCACTCACAGTCCGAATCTCACTGACCGCTCCACTCACAGTCCCACCCTCACTGACCGCTCCACTCACAGTCCCACCCTCACTGATCACTCCACTCACAGTCCCACTCTCACTGACCGTTCAACACACAGTCCCAACCTCACTGACCACTCCACTCACAGTCCCGCCCTCACTGACCACTCCACTCACAGTCTCACCCTCACTGACCACTCCACTCACAGTCCCACCCTCACTGACCGCTCCACTCACAGTCCCACTCTTACTGACCGCTCCACTCACAGTCCCACCCTCACTGACCACTCCACTCACAGTCTCACCCTCACTGACCACTCCACTCACAGTCCCACCCTCACTGACCGCTCCACTCACAGTCCCACTCTTACTGACCGCTCCACTCACAGTCCCACCCTCACTGACCACTCCACTCACAGTCCAGCCCTCACTGACTACTCCACTCACAGTCCAGCCCTCACTGACCACTCCAGTCACAGTCCAGCCCTCACTGACTACTCCACTCACAGTCCAGCCCTCACTGGCGCTCCACTCACAGTCCCGCCCTCACTGACCGCTCCACTCGAAGTCCTGACCTCACTGACCGCTTCACTCACAGTGCCACCCTCACTGACCGCTCCACTCACAGTCCCGCCCTCACTGACCACTCCACTCACTGTTTCATCCTCACTGACCACTCCACTCACGGTCCCACCCTCACTGACCGCTCCACTCACAGTCCCGCCCTCACTGACCACTCCACTCACATCCCACATTCACTGACCGCTCCACTCACAGTCCCACCCTCACTGACCGCTCCACTCACAGTCCCACCCTCACTGACCGCTCCACTCACAGTCCCGCCCTCACTGACCGCTCCACTCACTGTTTCATCCTCACTGACCACTCCACTCACGGTCCCACCCTCACTGACCGCTCCACTCACAGTCCCGCCCTCACTGACCACTCCACTCACATCCCACATTCACTGACCGCTCCACTCACAGTCCCACCCTCACTGACCGCTCCACTCACAGTCCCACCCTCACTGACCGCTCCACTCACAGTCCCGCCCTCACTGACCGCTCCACTCACAGTCCCACCCTCACTGACCGCTCCATTCACAGTCCCGCCCTCACTGACCGCTCCACTCACAGTCCCGCCCTCACTGACCGCTCCACTCTCAGTCCCACCCTCACTGACCGCTCCACTCACAGCCCCGCCCTCACTGACCGCTCCACTCACAGTCCCGCCCTCACTGACCTCTCCACTCACAGTCCCACCCTCACTGACCGCTCCACTCACAGTCCCACCCTCACTGACCACTCCAGTCACAGTCTCACACTCACTGACCACTCCACTCACAGTCCCACCCTCACTGACCGCTCCACTCACAGTCCCACTCTCACTGACCGCTCCACTCACAGTCTCACCCTCACTGACCACTCCACTCACAGTCCCACCCTCACTGACCACTCCACTCACAGTCACACCCTCACTGACCGCTCCACTCACAGTCCCACTCTTACTGACCGCTCCACTCACAGTCCCACCCTCACTGACCGCTCCACTCACAGTCCCACCCTCACTGACCACTCCACTCACAGTCCCACCCTCACTGACCACTCCACTCACAGTCCCGGCTTCACTGACCGCTCCACTCACCGTTCCGCCCTCACTGACCACTCCACTCACATTCCCACCCTCACTGGCGCTCCACTCACAGTCGCGCCTTCACTGACCGCTTCACTCAAAGTCCTGACCTCACTGACCGCTCCACTCACAGTCCTGCCCTCACTGACCGCTCCACTCACTGTCCCGCCCTCACTGACCACTCCACTCACAGTTTCATCCTCACTGACCACTCCACTCACGGTCCCACCCTCACTGACCACTGCACTCACAGTCCCGCCCTCACTGACGGCTCCACTCACAGTCCCGCCCTCACTGACCACTCCACTCACAGTTTCATCCTCACTGACCACTCCACTCACGGTCCCACCCTCACTGACCACTGCACTCACAATCCCACCCTCACTGACCACTCCACTCACATTCCCACCCTCACTGACCGCTCCACTCTCAGTCCCACCCTCACTGACCGTTCAACTCACAGTCCCGCCCTCACTGACCGCTCCACTCACAGTCCCGCCCTCACTGACCGCTCCACTCACAGTCCCACCCTCACTGACCGCTCCACTCACAGCCCCGCCCTCACTGACCGCTCCACTCACAGCCCCGCCCTCACTGACCGCTCCACTCACAGTCCCGCCCTCACTGACCACTCCACTCACAGTCCCACCCTCACTGACCGCTCCAGTCACAGTCCCGCCCTCACTGACCTCTCCACTCAAAGCCCCGCCCTCACTGACCTCTCCACTCAAAGCCCCGCCCTCACTGACCGCTCCACTCACAGTCCCACCCTCACTGACCACTCCAGTCACAGTCTCACCCTCACTGACCACTGCACTCGCAGTCCCGCCCTCACTGACCGCTCAACTCACAGTCCCGCCCTCACTGACCGCTCCACTCACAATCCCACCCTCACTGACCACTCCACTCACATTCTCACCCTCACTGACCGCTCAACTCACAATCTCACCCTCACTGACCACTCCACTCACAGTCCCACTCTCACTGACCGCTCCATTCACAGTCCCACCCTCACTGACCGCTCCACTCAAGTCCCACCCTCACTGACCGCTCAACTCACATCCCACCTTCCCTGACCACTCCACTCACAGTTCCGCCCTCACTGACCGCTCCACTCACAGTCCCACTCTCACTGACCGCTCCACTCACAGTCCCACCGTCACTGACCGCTCCACTCACAGTCCCACCCTCACTGACCGCTCCACTCACAGTCCCACCCTCACTGACCGCTCCACTCACAGTCCCACCCTCACTGATCACTCCACTCACAGTCCCACCCTCACTGACCGCTCCACTCACAGTCCCACCCTTACTGACCTCTCCACTCTCAGTCCCACCCTCACTGACCGCTCCACTCACAGTCCCACTCTCACTGACCGCTCCACTCACAGTCCCACTCTCACTGACCACTCCACTCACAGTCCCACCCTCACTGACCGCTCCACTCACAGTCCCACTCTCACTGACCACTCCACTCACAGTCCCACCCTCACTGACCGCTCCACTCACAGTCCCACTCTCACTGACCTCTCCACTCACAGTCCCACCCTCACTGACCACTCCACTCACAGTCCCACTGTCACTGACCGCTCCACTCACAGTCCCACCCTCACTGACCGTTCAACACACAGTCCCAACCTCACTGACCACTCCACTCACAGTCCCACCCTCACTGACCACTCCACTCCCAGTCCCACTCTCACTGACCGCTCCATTCACAGTCACGTGCTCACTGACCGCACCACTCACAGTCCCACTCTCACTGACCGCTCCACTCACAGCCCCACCCTCACTGACCACTCCACTCACAGTCCCGCCCTCACTGACCACTCCACTCACAGTCCCGCCCTCACTGACCACTCCACTCACATCCCACCCTCACTGACCACTCCACTCACAGTCCCACTCTCACTGACCGCTCCACTCACAATCCCGCCCTCACTGACCACTCCACTCACAGTCCCACCCTCACTGACCACTCCACTCACAGTCCCGCCCTCACTGACTACTCCACTCACAGTCCAGCCCTCACTGACCGCTCCACTCGAAGTCCTGACCTCACTGACCACTTCACTCACAGTGCCGCCCTCACTGACCGCTCCACTCGAAGTCCTGACCTCACTGACCGCTTCACTCACAGTGCCGCCCTCACTGACCGCTCCACTCACAGTCCCGCCCTCACTGACCACTCCACTCACTGTTTCATCCTCACTGACCACTCCACTCACGGTCCCACCCTCACTGACCGCTCCACTCACAGTCCCGCCCTCACTGACCACTCCACTCACAGTCCCGCCCTCAATGACCGCTCCACTCACAGTCCCACCCTCACTGACCGCTCCACTCACAGTCCCGCCCTCAATGACCGCTCCACTCACAGTCCCACCCTCACTGACCGCTCCACTCCCAGTCCCACCCTCACTGACCGCTCCACTCACAGTCCCACTCTCACTGACCGCTCCATTCACAGTCCCGCCCTCACTGACCGCTCCACTCACAGTCCCACCCTCACTGACCGCTCCTCTCACAGCCCCGCCCTCACTGACCACTCCACTCACAATCTCACCCTCACTGACCGCTCAACTCACAATCTCACCCTCACTGACCACTCCACTCACAGTCTCACCCTCACTGACCACTCCACTCACAGTCTCACCCTCACTGACCACTCCACTCACAGTCCCACCCTCACTGACCACTCCACTCACAGCCCTGCTCTCACTGACCGCTCCACTCACAGTCTCACCCTCACTGACCACTCCATTCACATTCCCACCCTCACTGACCACTCCACTCACAGTCCAGCCTTCACTGACCACTCCACTCAGAGTCCCGCCTTCACTGACCACTCCACTCACAGTCCCACCCTCACTGACCGCGCCACTCACAGTCTGACCCTCACTGACCACTCCACTCACAGTTTCATCCTCACTGACCACTCCACTCACGGTCCCACCCTCACTGACCGCTTCACTCACAGTCCCGCCCTCACTGACCGCTCCACTCACAGTCCCACCCTCACTGACCGCTCCACTCACAGTCCCACCCTCACTGACCACTCCACTCACAGTCCCGCCCTCAATGACCGCTCCACTCTCAGTCCTGCCCTCACTGTCCACTCCACTCAAGACCCACCCTCACTGACCGCTCCACTCACAGTCCCACTCTCACTGACCGCTCCATTCACAGTCCCACCCTCACTGACCGCTCCACTCACAGTCCCACTCTCACTGACCGCTCCACTCACAGTCCCACCCTCACTGACCACTCCACTCACAGTTCCGCCCTCACTGACCGCTCCACTCACAGTCCAACCCTCACTGACCGCTCCACTCACAGTCCCACAGTCACTGACCGCTCCACTCACAGTCCCACCGTCACTGACCGCTCCACTCACAGTCCCACCCTCACTGACCGCTCCACTCACAGTCCCACTCTCACTGACCGCTCCACTCACAGTCCCACCCTCACTGACCGCTCCACTCACAGTCCCACCCTCACTGACCGCTCCACTCACAGTCCCACTCTCACTGACCGCTCCACTCACAGTCCCACCCTCACTGACCGCTCCACCCACAGTCCCACCCTCACTGACCGCTCCACTCACAGTCCCACCGTCACTGACCGCTCCACTCACAGTCCCACCCTCACTGACCACTCCACTCACAGTCCGAATCTCACTGACCGCTCCATTCACAGTCCCACTCTCACTGACCGTTCAACACACAGTCCCGCAATCACTGACCGCTCCACTCTCAGTCCCGCTCTCCCTGTCCACTCCACTCAGTCCCACCCTCACTGACCGCTCCACTTACAGTCCCACCCTCACTGACCGCTCCACTCACAGTCCCACTCTTAGTGACCGCTCCACTCACAGTCTCACCCTCACTGACCACTCCACTCACAGTCCCACCCTCACTGACCACTCCACTCACAGTCCCGGCTTCACTGACCACTCAACTCACAGTCCCACCCTGACTGACCGCTCCACTCACAGCCCTGCTCTCACTGACCACTCCACTCACATTCCCACCCTCACTGACCGCTCCACTCACAGTCTCACCCTCACTGGCGCTCCACTCACAGTCGCGCCTTCACTGACCGCTCCACTCAAAGTCCTGACCTCACTGACCGCTCCACTCACAGTCCCGCCCTCACTGACCGCTCCACTCACAGTCCCGCCCTCACTGACCACTCCACTCACAGTTTCATCCTCACTGACCGCTCCATTCACAGTCCCGCCCTCACTGACCGCTCCACTCACATCCCACATTCACTGACCGCTCCACTCACAGTCCCAGCCTCACTGACCGCTCCACTCACAGTCCCACCCTCACTGACCGCTCCACTCACAGTCCCGCCCTCACTGACCGCTCCACTCACAGTCCCACCCTCACTGACCGCTCCACTCTCAGTCCCACCCTCACTGACCGCTCCACTCACAGTCCCACTCTCACTGACCGCTCCATTCACAGTCCCACCCTCACTGACCGCTCCACTCATAGTCCCGCCCTCACTGACCGCTCCTCTCACAGCCCCGCCCTCACTGACCGCTCCACTCACAGTCTCACCCTCACTGACCACTCGACTCACAGTCTCACCCTCACTGACCACTCCACTCACAGTCTCACCCTCACTGACCACTCCACTCACAGTCTCACCCTCACTGACCACTCCACTCACATTCCCACCCTCACTGACCACTCCACTCACAGTCCAGCCTTCACTGACCACTCCACTCACAGTCCCGGCTTCACTGACCACTCCACTCACATTCCCACCCTCACTGACCACTCCACTCACAGTCTCACCCTCACTGAACACTCCACTCACAGTCCCACCCTCACTGACCGCTCCACTCACAGTCTGACCCTCACTGACCACTCCACTCACAGTTTCATCCTCACTGACCACTCCACTCACGGTCCCACCCTCACTGACCGCTTCACTCACAGTCCAGCCCTCACTGACCGCTCCACTCACAGTCCCACCCTCACTGACCACTCCACTCACAGTCCCGCCCTCAATGACCGCTCCACTCTCAGTCCTGCCCTCACTGTCCACTCCACTCAAGTCCCACCCTCACTGACCGCTCCACTCACAGTCTCACCCTCACTGACCACTCCACTCACAGTCCCACCCTCACTGACCACTCCACTCACAGTTCCACCCTCACTGACCGCTCCACTCACAGTCCCACCCTCACTGACCATTCCACTCACAGTCCCGGCTTCACTGACCGCTCCACTCACAGTCCCACCCTCACTGACCGCTCCATTCACAGTCCCACCCTCACTGACCGCTCCACTCACAGTCCCACTCTCACTGACCGCTCCATTCACAGTCCCACTCTCACTGACCGCTCAACTCACATCCCACCTTCCCTGACCACTCCACTCTCAGTTCCGCCCTCACTGACCGCTCCACTCACAGTCCCACAGTCACTGACCGCTCCACTCACAGTCCCACCGTCACTGACCGCTCCACTCACAGTCCAGCCCTCACTGACCGCTCCACTCGAAGTCCTGACCTCACTGACCACTTCACTCACAGTGCCGCCCTCACTGACCGCTCCACTCGAAGTCCTGACCTCACTGACCGCTTCACTCACAGTGCCGCCCTCACTGACCGCTCCACTCACAGTCCCGCCCTCACTGACCACTCCACTCACTGTTTCATCCTCACTGACCACTCCACTCACGGTCCCACCCTCACTGACCGCTCCACTCACAGTCCCGCCCTCACTGACCACTCCACTCACAGTCCCGCCCTCAATGACCGCTCCACTCACAGTCCCACCCTCACTGACCGCTCCACTCTCAGTCCCACCCTCACTGACCGCTCCACTCACAGTCCCGCCCTCAATGACCGCTCCACTCACAGTCCCACCCTCACTGACCGCTCCACTCTCAGTCCCACCCTCACTGACCGCTCCACTCACAGTCCCACTCTCACTGACCGCTCCATTCACAGTCCCGCCCTCACTGACCGCTCCACTCACAGTCCCACCCTCAGTGACCGCTCCTCTCACAGCCCCGCCCTCACTGACCACTCCACTCACAATCTCACCCTCACTGACCGCTCAACTCACAATCTCACCCTCACTGACCACTCCACTCACAGTCTCACCCTCACTGACCACTCCACTCACAGTCTCACCCTCACTGACCACTCCACTCACAGTCCCACCCTCACTGACCACTCCACTCACAGCCCTGCTCTCACTGACCGCTCCACTCACAGTCTCACCCTCACTGACCACTCCACTCACATTCCCACCCTCACTGACCACTCCACTCACAGTCCAGCCTTCACTGACCACTCCACTCACAGTCCCACCCTCACTGACCGCGCCACTCACAGTCTGACCCTCACTGACCACTCCACTCACAGTTTCATCCTCACTGACCACTCCACTCACGGTCCCACCCTCACTGACCGCTTCACTCACAGTCCCGCCCTCACTGACCGCTCCACTCACAGTCCCACCCTCACTGACCGCTCCACTCACAGTCCCACCCTCACTGACCACTCCACTCACAGTCCCGCCCTCAATGACCGCTCCACTCTCAGTCCTGCCCTCACTGTCCACTCCACACAAGTCCCACCCTCACTGACCGCTCCACTCACAGTCCCACTCTCACTGACCGCTCCATTCACAGTCCCACCCTCACTGACCGCTCCACTCACAGTCCCACTCTCACTGACCGCTCCACTCACAGTCCCACTCTCACTGACCGCTCAACTCACATCCCACCTTCCCTGACCACTCAACTCACAGTTCCGCCCTCACTGACCATTCCACTCACAGTCCCGGCTTCACTGACCGCTCCACTCACAGTCCCACTCTCACTGACCGCTCAACTGACATCCCACCTTCCCTGACCACTCCACTCACAGTTCCGCCCTCACTGACCATTCCACTCACAGTCCCGGCTTCACTGACCGCTCCACTCACAGTCCCACCCTCACTGACCATTCCACTCACAGTCCCACCCTCACTGACCGCTCCATTCACAGTCCCACCCTCACTGACCGCTCCACTCACAGTCCCACTCTCACTGACCGCTCCATTCACAGTCCCACTCTCACTGACCGCTCCATTCACAGTCCCACCCTCACTGACCGCTCCACTCTCAGTTCCGCCCTCACTGACCGCTCCACTCACATCCCACATTCACTGACCGCTCCACTCACAGTCCCAGCCTCACTGACCGCTCCACTCACAGTCCCACCCTCACTGACCGCTCCACTCACAGTCCCGCCCTCACTGACCGCTCCACTCACAGTCCCACCCTCACTGACCGCTCCACTCTCAGTCCCACCCTCACTGACCGCTCCACTCACAGTCCCACTCTCACTGACCGCTCCATTCACAGTCCCACCCTCACTGACCGCTCCACTCATAGTCCCGCCCTCACTGACCGCTCCTCTCACAGCCCCGCCCTCACTGACCGCTCCACTCACAGTCTCACCCTCACTGACCACTCGACTCACAGTCTCACCCTCACTGACCACTCCACTCACAGTCTCACCCTCACTGACCACTCCACTCACAGTCTCACCCTCACTGACCACTCCACTCACATTCCCACCCTCACTGACCACTCCACTCACAGTCCAGCCTTCACTGACCACTCCACTCACAGTCCCGGCTTCACTGACCACTCCACTCACATTCCCACCCTCACTGACCACTCCACTCACAGTCTCACCCTCACTGAACACTCCACTCACAGTCCCACCCTCACTGACCGCTCCACTCACAGTCTGACCCTCACTGACCACTCCACTCACAGTTTCATCCTCACTGACCACTCCACTCACGGTCCCACCCTCACTGACCGCTTCACTCACAGTCCCGCCCTCACTGACCGCTCCACTCACAGTCCCACCCTCACTGACCGCGCCACTCACAGTCTGACCCTCACTGACCACTCCACTCACAGTTTCATCCTCACTGACCACTCCACTCACGGTCCCACCCTCACTGACCGCTTCACTCACAGTCCCGCCCTCACTGACCGCTCCACTCACAGTCCCACCCTCACTGACCGCTCCACTCACAGTCCCACCCTCACTGACCACTCCACTCACAGTCCCGCCCTCAATGACCGCTCCACTCTCAGTCCTGCCCTCACTGTCCACTCCACTCAAGTCCCACCCTCACTGACCGCTCCACTCACAGTCCCACTCTCACTGACCGCTCCATTCACAGTCCCACCCTCACTGACCGCTCCACTCACAGTCCCACTCTCACTGACCGCTCCACTCACAGTCCCACTCTCACTGACCGCTCAACTCACATCCCACCTTCCCTGACCACTCAACTCACAGTTCCGCCCTCACTGACCGCTCCACTCACAGTCCAACCCTCACTGACCGCTCCACTCACAGTCCCACAGTCACTGACCGCTCCACTCACAGTCCCACCGTCACTGACCGCTCCACTCACAGTCCCACCCTCACTGACCGCTCCACTCAAAGTCCCACTCTCACTGACCGCTCCATTCACAGTCCCACTCTCACTGACCGCTCAACTCACATCCCACCTTCCCTGACCACTCCACTCACAGTTCCGCCCTCACTGACCGCTCCACTCACAGTCCCACCCTCACTGACCGCTCCACTCACAGTCCCACCCTCACTGACCGCTCCATTCACAGTCCCACTCTCACTGACCGCTCCACTCACAGTCCCACCCTCACTGACCGCTCCACTCACAGTCCCACTCTCACTGACCGCTCCACTCACAGTCCCACCCTCACTGACCGCTCCACTCACAGTCCCACCCTCACTGACCGCTCCACTCACAGTCCCACTCTCACTGACCGCTCCACTCACAGTCCCACCCTCACTGACCGCTCCACCCACAGTCCCACCCTCACTGACCGCTCCACTCACAGTCCCACCGTCACTGACCGCTCCACTCACAGTCCCACCCTCACTGACCACTCCACTCACAGTCCGAATCTCACTGACCGCTCCATTCACAGTCCCACTCTCACTGACCGTTCAACACACAGTCCCGCAATCACTGACCGCTCCACTCTCAGTCCCGCTCGCCCTGTCCACTCCACTCAGTCCCACCCTCACTGACCGCTCCACTCACAGTCCCACCCTCACTGACCGCTCCACTCACAGTCCCACTCTTACTGACCGCTCCACTCACAGTCTCACCATCACTGACCACTCCACTCACAGTCCCACCCTCACTGACCACTCCACTCACAGTCCCGGCTTCACTGACCACTCAACTCACAGTCCCACCCTGACTGACCGCTCCACTCACAGCCCTGCTCTCACTGACCACTCCACTGACATTCCCACCCTCACTGACCGCTCCACTCACAGTCTCACCCTCACTGGCGCTCCACTCACAGTCGCGCCTTCACTGACCGCTCCACTCAAAGTCCTGACCTCACTGACCGCTCCACTCACAGTCCCGCCCTCACTGACCGCTCCACTCACAGTCCCGCCCTCACTGACCACTCCACTCACAGTTTCATCCTCACTGACCGCTTCATTCACAGTCCCGCCCTCACTGACCGCTCCACTCACATCCCACATTCACTGACCGCTCCACTCACAGTCCCACCCTCACTCACCGCTCCACTCACAGTCCCACCCTCACTGACCGCTCCACTCACAGTCCCGCCCTCACTGACCGCTCCACTCACAGTCCCACCCTCACTGACCGCTCCACTCTCAGTCCCACCCTCACTGACCGCTCCACTCACATTCCCACCCTCACTGACCACTCCACTCACAGTCCAGCCTTCACTGACCACTCCACTCACAGTCCCGGCTTCACTGACCACTCCACTCACAGTCTCACCCTCACTGAACACTCCACTCACAGTCCCACCCTCACTGACCGCTCCACTCACAGTCTGACCCTCACTGACCACTCCACTCACAGTTTCATCCTCACTGACCACTCCACTCACGGTCCCACCCTCACTGACCGCTTCACTCACAGTCCCGCCCTCACTGACCGCTCCACTCACAGTCCCACCCTCACTGACCACTCCACTCACAGTCCCGCCCTCAATGACCGCTCCACTCTCAGTCCTGCCCTCACTGTCCACTCCACTCAAGTCCCACCCTCACTGACCGCTCCACTCACAGTCCCACCCTCACTGACCACTCCACTCACAGTCCCACCCTCACTGACCACTCCACTCACAGTCCCACCCTCACTGACCGCTCCACTCACAGTCCCACCCTCACTGACCATTCCACTCACAGTCCCGGCTTCACTGACCGCTCCACTCACAGTCCCACCCTCACTGACCGCTCCATTCACAGTCCCACCCTCACTGACCGCTCCACTCACAGTCCCACTCTCACTGACCGCTCCATTCACAGTCCCACTCTCACTGACCGCTCAACTCACATCCCTGCCCTCACTGACCGCTCCACTCTCAGTTCCGCCCTCACTGACCGCTCCACTCTCAGTCCCACCCTCACTGACCGCTCCATTCACAGTCCCACCCTCACTGACCGCTCCACTCACAGTCCCACTCTCACTGACCGCTCCATTCACAGTCCCACTCTCACTGACCGCTCAACTCACATCCCTGCCTTCCCTGACCACTCCACTCTCAGTTCCGCCCTCACTGACCGCTCCACTCACAGTCCCACAGTCACTGACCGCTCCACTCACAGTCCCACCGTCACTGACCGCTCCACTCACAGTCCCACCCTCACTGACCGCTCCACTCAAAGTCCCACTCTCACTGACCGCTCCATTCACAGTCCCACTCTCACTGACCGCTCCACTCCCAGTCCCACTCTCACTGACCGCTCCACTCACAGTCCCACCCTCACTGACCGCTCCACTCACAGTCCCACCCTCACTGACCGCTCCACTCACAGTCCCACTCTCACTGACCGCTCCACTCACAGTCCCACCCTCACTGACCGCTCCACTCACAGTCCCACCCTCACTGACCGCTCCACTCCCAGTCCCACTCTCACTGACCGCTCCACTCACAGTCCCACCCTCACTGACCGCTCCACTCACAGTCCCACCCTCACTGACCGCTCCACTCACAGTCCCACCCTCACTGACCGCTCCACTCACAGTCCCACCCTCACTGACCACTCCACTTTCAGTCCCGCCCTCACTGACCGCTCCACTCACAGTCCAACCCTCACTGACCGCTCCAGTCACAGTCCCACAGTCACTGACCGCTCCACTCACAGTCCCACTCTCACTGACCGCTCCACTCACAGTCCCACCCTCACTGACCGCTCCACTCACAGTGCCACCCTCACTGACCGCTCCACTCACAGTCCCACTCTCACTGACCGCTCCACTCACAGTCCCACCCTCACTGACCGCTCCACTCACAGTCCCACCATCACTGACCGCTCCACTCACAGTCCCACCGTCACTGACCGCTCCACTCACAGTCCCACCCTCACTGACCACTCCACTCACAGTCCGAATCTCACTGACCGCTCCATTCACAGTCCCGCAATCACTGACCGCTCCACTCTCAGTCCCGCTCTCCCTGTCCACTCCACTCAGTCCCACCCTCACTGACCGCTCCACTCACAGTCCCACACTCACTGACCGCTCCACTCACAGTCCCACCCTTACTGACCGCTCCACTCACAGTCTCACCCTCACTGACCACTCCACTCACAGTCCCACCCTCACTGACCACTCCACTCACAGTCCCGGCTTCACTGACCACTCCACTCACAGTCCCACCCTGACTGACCGCTCCACTCACAGCCCTGCTCTCACTGACCACTCCAGTCACAGTTTCCCCCTCACTGACCACTCCACTCACAGTCGCGCCTTCACTGACCGCTCCACTCAAAGTCCTGACCTCACTGACCGCTCCACTCACAGTCCCGCCCTCACTGACCGCTCCACTCACAGTCCCGCCCTCACTGACCACTCCACTCACAGTTTCATCCTCACTGACCGCTCCATTCACAGTCCCGCCCTCACTGACCGCTCCACTCACAGTCCCACCCTCACTGACCACTCCACTCACAGTCCCGCCCTCACTGACCGCTCCATTCACAGTCTCACCCTCACTGACCGCTCCACTCACAGTCCCACTCTCCCTGTCCACTCCACTCACGGTCCCACCCTCACTGACCGCTTCACTCACAGTCCCGCCCTCACTGACCGCTCCACTCACAGTCCCACCCTCACTGACCACTCCACTCACAGTCCAACCCTCACTGACCACTCCACTCACAGTCCCACCCTCACTGACCACTCCACTCACAGTCCCGCCCTCACTGACCACTCCACTCACGGTCCCACTCTCCCTGACCACTCCACTCACGGTCCCACCCTCACTGACCGCTTCACTCACAGTCCCGCCCTCACTGACCGCTCCACTCACAGTCCCACCCTCACTGACCACTCCACTCACATTCCCACCCTCACTGACCGCTCCACTCTCAGTCCCGCTCTCACTGACCATTCAACTCACAGTCCCACCCTCACTGACCGCTCCACTCACAGTCCCACTCTCACTGACCGTTCAACTCACAGTCCCACCCTCACTGACCGCTCCACTCTCAGTCCCGCTCTTACTGTCCACTCCACTCACAGTCCCACTCTCACTGACCGTTCAACTCACAGTCCCACCCTCACTGACCGCTCCACTCTCAGTCCTGCCCTCACTGTCCACTCCACTCACAGTCCCACCCTCACTGACCGCTCCACTCACAGTCACGTGCTCACTGACCGCTCAACTCACAGTCCCACCCTCACTGACCGCTCCACTCACAGTCCCACCCTCACTGACCGCTCCACTCACAGTCCCACTCTCACTGACCGCTCCACTCACAGTCCCACCCTCACTGACCGCTCCTACTCACAGTCCCGCCCTCACTGACCGCTCCACTCACAGTCCTGCCCTCACTGACCGCTCCACTCACAGTCCCACTCTCACTGACCGCTCCACTCACAGTCCTGCCCTCACTGACCGCTCCACACACAGTCCCGCTCTCACTGACCGCTCCACTCACAGTCCCACCCTCACTGACCACTCCACTCACAGCCCCACCCTCACTGACCGCTCCACTCACAGTCTCACCCTCCCTGACCACTCCACTCACAGTCCCACCCTCACTGACCGCTCCACTCACACTCTCACCCTCCCTGACCACTCCACTCACAGTCCCACTCTCACTGACCGCTCCACTCACAGTCCTGCCCTCACTGACCGCTCCACACACAGTCCCACTCTCACTGACCGCTCCACTCACAGTCCCACCCTCACTGACCGCTCCACTCACAGTCTCACCCTCACTGACCGCTCCACTCACAGTCCCGCCCTCACTGACCGCTCCACTCACAGTCCCACCCTCACTGACCGCTCCACTCACAGTCCCGCCCTCACTGACCGCTCCACTCACAGTCCTGCCCTCACTGACCGCTCCACACACCGTCCCACTCTCACTGACCGCTCCACTCACAGCCCCACCCTCACTGACCGCTCCACTCATAGCCCCGCCCTCACTGACTGCTCCACTCACATCCCACCCACACTGACCGCTCCACTCTCAGTCCCACCCTGACTGACCGCTCCACTCTCAGTCCCACCCTCACTGACCGCTCCACTCTCAGTCCCACCCTCACTGACCGCTCCACTCACAATATTACACTCACTGACCGCTCCACTCACAGCCCCACCCACACTGACCGCTCCACTCACAGCCCCACCCTCACTGACCGTTCCACTCACAGCCCCACCCTCACTGACCGCTCCACTCACCGCCGCACCCACACTGACCGCTCCACTCACAGCCCCACCAACACTGACCGCTCCACTCACAGCCCCACCCACACTGACCGCTCCACTCACATCCCACCCTCACTGACCGCTCCACTCACAGTCCCACCCTCACTGACCGCTCCACTCACAGTCCCACTCTCCCTGACCACTCCACTCACGGTCCCACCCTCACTGACCGCTTCACTCACAGTCCCGCCCTCACTGACCGCTCCACTCACAGTCCCACCCTCACTGACCACTCCACTCACAGTCCCACCCTCACTGACCACTCCACTCACAGTCCCACCCTCACTGACCACTCCACTCGCAGTCCCGCCCTCACTGACCACTCCACTCACAGTCCCACTCTCCCTGACCACTCCACTCACGGTCCCACCCTCACTGACCGCTTCACTCACAGTCCCGCCCTCACTGACCGCTCCACTCCCAGTCCCACCCTCACTGACCACTCCACTCACAGTCCCGCCCTCACTGACAGCTCCACTCACAGTCCCACTCTCACTGACCGCTCCACTCACAGTCCCGCCCTCACTGACCGCTCCACTCACGGTCCTGCCCTCACTGACCACTCCACTCACAGTCCCACCCTCACTGACCACTCCACTCACAGTCCCGCCCTCACTGACCGCTCCACTCACAGTCCCACCCTCACTGACCACTCCACTCACATTCCCACCCTCACTGTCCACTCCACTCACAGTCCCACCCTTACTGACCACTCTACTCACAGTCCCGCCCTCACTGACCGTTCAACTCACAGTCCCGCCCTCACTGACCACTCCACTCACAGTCCCACCCTCACTGACCGCTCCACTCACAGTCACGTGCTCACTGACCACTCCACTCACATTCCCACCCTCACTGACCGCTCCACTCACAGTCACGTGCTCACTGACCGCTCCATTCACAGTCACGTGCTCACTGACCGCTCAACTCACAGTCCCGCCCTCACTGACCACTCCACTCACGGTCATGCCCTCACTGACCACTCCACTCACAGTCCCACCCTCACTGACCGCTCCACTCACAGTCCCACCCTCACTGACCGCTCCACTCACTGTCCCACCCTCACTGACCGCTCCACTCACAGTCCCACCCTCACTGACCGCTCCTACTCACAGTCCCGCCCTCACTGACCGCTCCACTCACAGTCCCACCCTCACTGACCACTCCACTCACATTCCCACCCTCACTGTCCACTCCACTCACAGTCCCACCCTCACTGACCGTTCAACTCACAGTCCCGCCCTCACTGACCGCTCCACTCACAGTCACGTGCTCACTGACCGCTCAACTCACAGCCCCACCCTCACTGACCGCTCCACTCACAGTCCCACCCTCACTGACCGCTCCACTCACAGTCCCACTCTCACTGACCGCTCCACTCACAGTCCCACCCTCACTGACCGCTCCACTCACAGTCACGTGCTCACTGACCGCTCAACTCACAGTCCCACCCTCACTGACCGCTCCACTCACAGTCCCACCCTCACTGACCGCTCCACTCACAGTCCCACCCTCACTGACCGCTCCACTCACAGTCCCACCCTCACTGACCGCTCCACTCACAGTCCTGCCCTCACTGACCGCTCCACTCACAGTCCCACCCTCACTGACCACTCCACTCACAGTCCCACTCTCACTGAACGCTGCACTCACAGTCCCGCCCTCACTGACCGCTCCACACACAGTCCCACCCTCACTGACCACTCCACTCACAGTCCCGCCCTCACTGACCGCTCCACACACAGTCCCACTCTCACTGACCGCTCCACTCACAGTCCCACCCTCACTGACCACTCCACTCACAGTCCCACCCTCACTGACCGCTCCACTCACAGTCCCACCCTCACTGACCGCTCCACACACAGTCCCACTCTCACTGACCGCTCCACTCACAGTCCCACACTCACTGACCGCTCCACTCACAGTCCCACCCTCACTGACCGCTCCACTCACAGTCCCACCCTCACTGACCGCTCCACTCCCAGTCCCACTCTCACTGACCGCTCCACTCACAGTCCCACCCTCACTGACCGCTCCACTCACAGTCCCACTCTCACTGACCGCTCCACTCACAGTCCTGCCCTCACTGACCGCTCCGCTCACAGTCTCACTCTCACTGACCGCTCCACTCACAGCCCCACCCTCACTGACCGCTCCACTCATAGCCCCACCCTCACTGACCACTCCACTCACAGTCCTGCCCTCACTGACCGCTCCGCTCACAGTCTCACTCTCACTGACCGCTCCACTCACAGTCCCACCCTCACTGACCGCTCCACTCACAGTCCTGCCCTCACTGACCGCTCCACTCACAGTCTCACTCTCACTGACCGCTCCACTCACAGCCCCACACTCACTGACCGCTCCACTCATAGCCCCACCCTCACTGACTGCTCCACTAACAGTCCCACTCTCACTGACCGCTCCACTCATAGCCCCGCCCTCACTGACCGCTCTACTCACATCCCACCCACACTGACCGCTCCACTCTCAGTCCCACCCTCACTGACCGCTCCACTCACAATATTACACTCACTGACCGCTCCACTCACAGTCCCACCCTCACTGACCGCTCCACTCACAGCCCCACCCTCACTGACCGCTCCACTCACCGCCCCACCCACACTGACCGCTCCACTCACATCCCACCCTCACTGACCGCTCCACTCACAGCCCCACCCTCACTGACCGCTCCACTCACCGCCCCACCCACACTGACCGCTCCACTCACATCCCACACTCACTGACCGCTCCACTCACCGCCCCACCCACACTGACCGCTCCACTCACATCCCACACTCACTGACCGCTCCACTCACAGTCCCACCCTCACTGACCGCTCCACTCACCGCCCCACCCACACTGACCGCTCCACTCACATCCCACACTCACTGACCGCTCCACTCACAGTCCCACCCTCACTGACCGCTCCACTCACATCCCACACTCACTGACCGCTCCACTCACATCCCACACTCACTGACCGCTCCACTCACAGTCCCACACTCACTGACCGCTCCACTCACAGTCCCGCCCTCACTGACCACTCCACTCACAGTCCCACACTCACTGACCGCTCCACTCACAGTCCCGCCCTCACTGACCGCTGCACTCACAGTCTCACCCTCACTGACCGCTCCACTCACAGTCCCGCCCTCACTGACCGCTCCACTCACAGTCCCACCCTCACTGACCGCTCCACTCACAGTCCCGCCCTCACTGACCGCTCCACTCACAGTCCTGCCCTCACTGACCGCTCCACACACAGTCCCACTCTCACTGACCGCTCCACTCACAGCCCCACCCTCACTGACCGCTCCACTCACAGCCCCACCCTCACTGACCGCTCCACTCATAGCCCCGCCCTCACTGACCGCTCCACTCACATCCCACCCACACTGACCGCTCCACTAACAGTCCCACTCTCACTGACCGCTCCACTCTCAGTCCCACCCTCACTGACCGCTCCACTCACAGCCCCACCCACACTGACCACTCCACTCACAATATCACCCTCACTGACCGCTCCACTCACAGTCTCACCCTCACTGACCACTCCACTCACATCCCACCCTCACTGACCGCTCCACTCACAGTCCCACTCTCCCTGACCACTCCACTCACGGTCCCACCCTCACTGACCGCTTCACTCACAGACCCGCCCTCACTGACCGCTCCACTCACAGTCCCACCCTCACTGACCACTCCACTCACAGTCCCACCCTCACTGACCGGTCCACTCACAGTCCCACCCTCACTGACCGCTCCACTCACAGTCCCACCCTCACTGACCGCTCCACTCTCAGTCCCGCCCTCACTGACCGCTCTCCTCACAGTCCCGCCCTCACTGACCGCTCCACTCTCAGTCCCGCCCTCACTGACCACTCCACTCACAGTCCCACCCTCACTGACCACTCCACTCACAGACCCACCCTCACTGACCGCTCCACTCACAGTCCCACCCTCACTGACCGCTCCACTCTCAGTCCCGCCCTCACTGACCGCTCTCCTCACAGTCCCGCCCTCACTGACCGCTCCACTCTCAGTCCCGCCCTCACTGACCACTCCACTCACAGTCCCACCCTCACTGACCGCTCCACTCACAGTCCCACCCTCACTGACCACTCCACTCACAGTCCAGCCCTCACTGACCACTCCACTCACAGTCCCGCCCTCACTGACCACTCCACTCACAGTCCCACCCTCACTGACCGCTCCACTCACAGTCCCACCCTCACTGACCGCTCCACTCACAGTCCCACCCTCACTGACCACTCCACTCACAGTCCAGCCCTCACTGACCACTCCACTCACAGTCCCGCCCTCACTGACCACTCCACTCACAGTCCCACTCTCCCTGACCACTTCACTCACATTCCCACCCTCACTGTCCACTCCACTCACAGTCCCACCCTCACTGACCGTTCAACTCACAGTCCCGCCCTCACTGACCGCTCCACTCTCAGTCCTGCCCTCACTGTCCACTCCACTCACAGTCCCACCCTCACTGACCGTTCAACTCACAGTCCCGCCCTCAATGACCGCTCCACTCTCAGTCCTGCCCTCACTGTCCACTCCACTCACAGTCCCACCCTCACTGACCGCTCCACTCACAGTCACGTGCTCACTGACCGCTCAACTCACAGTCCCACCCTCACTGACCGCTCCACTCACAGTCCCACCCTCACTGACCGCTCCACTCACAGTCCCACCCTCACTGACCGCTCCACTCACAGTCCCACCCTCACTGACCGCTCCACTCACAGTCCCACCCTCACTGACCGCTCCACTCACAGTCCCACCCTCACTGACCGCTCCACTCACAGTCCCACCCTCACTGACCGCTCCTACTCACAGTCCCGCCCTCACTGACCGCTCCACTCACAGTCCTGCCCTCACTGACCGCTCCACTCACAGTCCTGCCCTCACTGACCACTCCACTCACAGTCCCGCCCTCACTGACCACTCCACTCACAGTCCCACCCTCACTGACCGCTCCACTCACAGTCCCACCCTCACTGACCACTCCACTCACAGTCCCGCCCTCACTGACCACTCCACTCACAGTCCCGCCCTCACTGACCACTCCACTCACAGTCCCACTCTCCCTGACCACTTCACTCACATTCCCACCCTCACTGACCGCTCCACTCACAGTCCCACCCTCACTGACCATTCAACTCACAGTCACGCCCTCACTGACCGCTCCACTCTCAGTCCTGCCCTCACTGTCCACTCCACTCACAGTCCCACCCTCACTGACCGTTCAACTCACAGTCCCACCCTCAATGACCGCTCCACTCTCAGTCCTGCCCTCACTGTCCACTCCACTCACAGTCCCACCCTCACTGACCGCTCCACTCACAGTCACGTGCTCACTGACCGCTCAACTCACAGTCCCACCCTCACTGACCGCTCCACTCACAGTCCCACCCTCACTGACCGCTCCACTCACAGTCCCACCCTCACTGACCACTCCACTCACAGGCCCACCCTCACTGACCGCTCCACTCACAGTCCCACCCTCACTGACCGCTCCACTCACAGTCCCACCCTCACTGACCGCTCCACTCACAGTCCCACCCTCACTGACCGCTCCACTCACAGTCCCACCCTCACTGACCGCTCCTACTCACAGTCCCGCCCTCACTGACCGCTCCACTCACAGTCCTGCCCTCACTGACCGCTCCACTCACAGTCCTGCCCTCACTGACCACTCCACTCACAGTCCCACTCTCACTGACCACTCCACTCACAGTCCCACTCTCACTGACCGCTCCACACACAGTCCCACTCTCACTGACCGCTCCACTCACAGTCCCACCCTCACTGACCACTCCACTCACAGTCCCACCCTCACTGACCGCTCCACTCACAGTCTCACCCTCCCTGACCACTCCACTCACAGTCCCACCCTCACTGACCGCTCCACTCACAGTCCCACCCTCACTGACCGCTCCACTCACAGTCCCACCCTCACTGACCACTCCACTCACAGTCTCACCCTCCCTGACCACTCCACTCACAGTCCCACCCTCACTGACCGCTCCACTCACAGTCCCACTCTCACTGACCGCTCCACTCACAGTCCTGCCCTCACTGACCGCTCCACTCACAGTCCCACTCTCACTGACCGCTCCACTCACAGTCCCACCCTCACTGACCGCTCCACTCACAGTCCCGCCCTCACTGACCGCTCCACTCACAGTCTCACCCTCACTGACCGCTCCACTCACAGTCCCGCCCTCACTGACCACTCCACTCACAGACCCGCCCTCACTGACCGCTCTACTCACATCCCACCCACACTGACCGCTCCACTCTCAGTCCCACCCTCACTGACCACTCCACTCACAATATTACACTCACTGACCGCTCCACTCACAGCCCCACCCACACTGACCGCTCCACTCACATCCCACCCTCACTGACCACTCCACTCACAATATTACACTCACTGACCGCTCCACTCACAGCCCCACCCACACTGACCGCTCCACTCACAGCCCCACCCACACTGACCGCTCCACTCACATCTCACCCTCACTGACCGCTCCACTCACAGCCCCACCCTCACTGACCGCTCCACTCACCGCCCCACCCACACTGACCGCTCCACTCACATCCCACACTCACTGACCGCTCCACTCACAGTCCCACCCTCACTGACCGCTCCACTCACAGTCCCGCCCTCACTGACCACTCCACTCACAGTCCCACACTCACTGACCGCTCCACTCACAGTCCCGCCCTCACTGACCGCTCCACTCACAGTCCTGCCCTCACTGACCGCTCCACACACAGTCCCACTCTCACTGACCGCTCCACTCACAGCCCCACCCTCACTGACCGCTCCACTCATAGCCCCACCCTCACTGACCGCTCCACTCACAGTCCCGCCCTCACTGACCGCTCCACTCATAGCCCCACCCACACTGACCGCTCCACTCTCAGTCCCACCCTCACTGACCGCTCCACTCTCAGTCCCACCCTCACTGACCGCTCCACTCACAATATTACACTCACTGACCGCTCCACTCACAGCCCCACACTCACTGACCGCTCCACTCACCGCCGCACCCACACTGACCGTTCAACTCACAGTCCCACCCTCACTGACCGCTCCACTCACATCCCACCCTCACTGACCGCTCCACTCACAGCCCACCCTCACTGACCGCTCCACTCACAGCCCCACCCACACTGACCGTTCAACTCACAGTCCCACCCTCACTGACCGCTCCACTCACATCCCACCCTCACTGACCGCTCCACTCACATCCCACCCTCACTGACCGCTCCACTCACAGCCCCACCCACACTGACCGCTCCACTCACAGCCCCACCCTCACTGACCGCTCCACTCACGGTCCCACCCTCACTGACCGCTTCACTCACAGTCCCGCCCTCACTGACCGCTCCACTCACAGTCCCACCCTCACTGACCACTCCACTCACAGTCCCACCCTCACTGACCACTCCACTCACAGTCCCACACTCCCTGACCACTCCACTCACGGTCCCACCCTCACTGACCACTCCACTCACAGTCCCACCCTCACTGACCACTCCACTCACAGTCCCACACTCCCTGACCACTTCACTCACAGTCCCGCCCTCACTGACCGCTCCACTCACAGTCCCGCTCTCACTGACCGCTCCACTCACAGTCCCGCCCTCACTGACCACTCCACTCACGGTCCCACCCTCACTGACCGCTCCATTCACAGTCCCGCCCTCACTGACCACTCCACTCACAGTCCCGCCCTCACTGACCGCTCCACTCACAGTCTCACCCTCACTGACCACTCCACTCACAGTCCCACCCTCACTGAAGCTCCACTCACGGTCCCACCCTCACTGACCACTCCACTCACAGTCCCACCCTCACTGACCGCTCCACTCACAGTCCCACCCTCACTGACCACTCCACTCTCAGTCCCACCCTCACTGACCGTTCAACTCACAGTCCCGCCCTCACTGACCACTCCACTCACAGTCCCACCCTCACTGACCACTCCACTCACAGTCCCACCCTCACTGACCACTCCACTCACAGTCCCACCCTCACTGACCGCTCCACTCACAGTCCCACCCTCACTGACCGCTCCACTCGCATTCCCACCCTCACTGTCCACTCCACTCACAGTCCCACCCTCACTGACCACTCCACTCACAGTCCCACCCTCACTGACCGCTCCACTCACAGTCCCACCCTCACTGTCCACTCCACTCACAGTCCCACCCTCACTGACCGCTCCACTCGCATTCCCACCCTCACTGTCCACTCCACTCACAGTCCCACCCTCACTGACCACTCCACTCGCATTCCCACCCTCACTGTCCACTCCACTCACAGTCCCACCCTCACTGTCCACTCCACTCACAGTCCCACCCTCACTGACCGCTCCACTCGCATTCCCACCCTCACTGTCCACTCCACTCACAGTCCCGCCCTCACTGACCGCTCCACTCACAGGCCTGCCCTCACTGTCCACTCCTCTCACAGTCCCACCCTCACTGACCACTCCACTCGCATTCCCACCCTCACTGTCCACTCCACTCACAGTCCCACCCTCACTGACCGCTCCACTCTCAGTCCTGCCCTCACTGTCCACTCCACTCACAGTCCCACCCTCACTGACCACTCCACTCACAGTCCCACCCTCACTGACCGCTCCACTCGCATTCCCACCCTCACTGTCCACTCCACTCACAGTCCCACCCTCACTGACCGTTCAACTCACAGTCCCGCCCTCAATGACCGCTCCACTCTCAGTCCTGCCCTCACTGTCCACTCCACTCACAGTCCCACCCTCACTGACCGCTCCACTCACAGTCCCACCCTCACTGACCGCTCCACTCACAGTCCCACCCTCACTGACCGCTCCACTCACAGTCCCACCCTCACTGACCGCTCCACTCACAGTCACGTGCTCACTGACCGCTCAACTCACAGTCCCACCCTCACTGACCGCTCCACTCACAGTCCCACCCTCACTGACCGCTCCACTCACAGTCCCACCCTCACTGACCGCTCCACTCACAGTCCCACCCTCACTGACCGCTCCACTCACAGTCCCACCCTCACTGACCGCTCCACTCACAGTCCCACCCTCACTGACCGCTCCACTCACAGTCCCACCCTCACTGACCGCTCCACTCACAGTCCCGCCCTCACTGACCGCTCCACTCACAGTCCCGCCCTCACTGACCGCTCCACTCACAGTCCTGCCCTCACTGACCGCTCCACTCACAGTCCTGCCCTCACTGACCGCTCCACTCACAGTCCTGCCCTCACTGACCATTCCACTCACAGTCCCTCTCTCACTGACCGCTCCACTCACAGTCCTGCCCTCACTGACCGCTCCACACACAGTCCCACTCTCACTGACCGCTCCACTCACAGTCCCACCCTCACTGACCACTCCACTCACAGTCCCACCCTCACTGACCGCTCCACTCACAGTCTCACCCTCCCTGACCACTCCACTCACAGTCCCACCCTCACTGACCGCTCCACTCACAGTCCCACCCTCACTGACCACTCCACTCACAGTCTCACCCTCCCTGACCACTCCACTCACAGTCCCACCCTCACTGACCGCTCCACTCACAGTCCCACTCTCACTGACCGCTCCACTCACAGTCCTGCCCTCACTGACCGCTCCACTCACAGTCCCACTCTCACTGACCGCTCCACTCACAGTCCCACCCTCACTGACCGCTCCACTCACAGTCTCACCCTCACTGACCGCTCCACTCACAGTCCCACCCACACTGACCGCTCCACTCACAGTCCCACCCACACTGACCGCTCCACTCACAGTCCCGCCCTCACTGACCGCTCCACTCACAGTCTCACCCTCACTGACCGCTCCACTCACAGTCTCACCCTCACTGACCGCTCCACTCACAGTCCCGCCCTCACTGACCGCTCCACTCACAGTCCCACCCTCACTGACCGCTCCACTCACAGTCCCACCCTCACTGACCGCTCCACACACAGTCCCACTCTCACTGACCGCTCCACTCACAGTCCCACCCTCACTGACCACTCCACTCACAGCCCCACCCTCACTGACCTCTCCACTCATAGCCCCACCCTCACTGACTGCTCCACTAACAGTCCCACTCTCACTGACCGCTCCACTCACAGCCCCACCCTCACTGACCGCTCCACTCTCAGTCCCACCCTCACTGACCGCTCCACTCACAGCCCCACCCACACTGACCGCTCCACTCACATCCCACCCTCACTGACCACTCCACTCACAGTCCCACCCTCACTGTCCGCTCCACTCACCGCCCCACCCTCACTGACCGCTCCACTCACATCCCACACTCACTGACCACTCCACTCACATCCCACCCTCACTGACCGCTCCACTCTCAGTCTCACACTCACTGACCGCTCCACTCACAGCCCCACCCACACTGACCGCTCCACTCACATCCCACCCTCACTGACCACTCCACTCACAGTCCCACCCTCACTGACCACTCCACTCACAGTCCCACCCTCACTGACCGCTCCACTCACCGCCCCACCCTCACTGACCGCTCCACTCACATCCCACACTCACTGACCACTCCACTCACAGCCCCACCCTCACTGACCGCTCCACTCACCGCCCCACCCTCACTGACCGCTCCACTCACATCCCACACTCACTGACCGCTCCACTCACAGTCCCACCCTCACTGACCGCTCCACTCACAGTCCCGCCCTCACTGACCTCTCCACTCACAGTCCCACCCTCACTGACCGCTCCACTCACAGTCCCACCCTCACTGACCGCTCCACTCACAGTCCCACCCTCACTGACCGCTCCACACTCAGTCCCACCCTCACTGACCGCTCCACTCACAGTCCCACCCTCACTGACCGCTCCACTCACAGTCCCACCCTCACTGACCGCTCCACACTCAGTCCCACGCTCACTGACCGCTCCACTCACAGTCCCACCCTCACTGACCGCTCCACACTCAGTCCCACCCTCACTGACCACTCCACTCACAGTCCCGCCCTCACTGACCGCTCCACTCCCAGTCCCACCCTCACTGACCGCTCCACACTCAGTCCCACCCTCACTGACCACTCCACTCTCAGTTCCATCCTCACTGACCACTCCACTCACAGTCCCACCCTCACTGACCGCTCCACTCACCGCCCCACCCTCACTGACCGCTCCACTCACATCCCACACTCACTGACCACTCCACTCACAGCCCCACCCTCACTGACCGCTCCACTCACCGCCCCACCCTCACTGACCGCTCCACTCACATCCCCCACTCACTGACCGCTCCACTCACAGTCCCACCCTCACTGACCGCTCCACTCACAGTCCCGCCCTCACTGACCACTCCACTCACAGTCCCACCCTCACTGACCGCTCCACTCAGAGTCCCACCCTCACTGACCGCTCCACTCACAGTCCCACCCTCACTGACCGCTCCACACTCAGTCCCACCCTCACTGACCGCTCCACTCACAGTCCCACCCTCACTGACCGCTCCACTCACAGTCCCACCCTCACTGACCGCTCCACACTCAGTCCCACCCTCACTGACCGCTCCACTCACAGTCCCACCCTCACTGACCGCTCCACACTCAGTCCCACCCTCACTGACCACTCCACTCACAGTCCCGCCCTCACTGACCGCTCCACTCCCAGTCCCACCCTCACTGACCGCTCCACACTCAGTCCCACCCTCACTGACCACTCCACTCTCAGTCCCACCCTCACTGACCGCTCCACTCACAGTCCCACCCTCACTGACCCCTCCACTCACAGTCCCACCCTCACTGACCGCTCCACTCACAGTCCCACCCTCACTGACCGCTCCACTCACAGTCCCACCCTCACTGACCGCTCCACTCACATCCCACCCACAGTGACCGCTCCACTCACAGTCCCACCCTCACTGACCGCTCCACTCACATCCCACCCACACTGACCTCTCCACTCACAGTCCCACCCTCACTGACCGCTCCACTCACAGTCCCACCCACACTGACCGCTCCACTCACGGTCCCACCCTCACTGACCGCTCCACTCACTGTCCCACCCACAATGACCGCTCCACGCTCAGTCCCACCCTCACTGACCGCTCCACTCACTGTCCCACCCACAATGACCGCTCCACGCTCAGTCCCACCCTCACTGACCGCTCCACTCACAGTCCCACCCTCACTGACCACTCCACTCACAGTCCCGCCCTCACTGACCGCTCCACACCCAGTCCCACTCTCACTGACCGCTCGACTCACAGTCCCACCCTCACTGACCGCTCCACTCACAGTCTCACCCTCACTGACCACTCCACTCACAGTCCCACCCTCACTGACCGCTCCACTCACAGTCTCACCCTCACTGACCACTACACTCACAGTCCCACCCTCACTGACCGCTCAACTCAAAGCCCCGCCCTCACTGACCGCTCCACTCAAAGCCCCACCCTCACTGACCGCTCCACTCACAGTCCCGCCCTCACTGACCACTCCACTCACAGTCTCACACTCACTGACTGCTCCACTCACATTCTCACCCTCACTGACCACTCCACTCACAGTCCCACCCTCACTGACCGCTCCACTCACAGTCTCACCCTCACTGACCACTACACTCACAGTCCCACCCTCACTGACCGCTCAACTCAAAGCCCCGCCCTCACTGACCGCTCCACTCAAAGCCCCACCCTCACTGACCGCTCCACTCACAGTCCCGCCCTCACTGACCACTCCACTCACAGTCTCACACTCACTGACTGCTCCACTCACATTCTCACCCTCACTGACCGCTCCACTCACAGTCCCACCCTCACTGACCACTCCACTCACAGTCTCACACTCACTGACTGCTCCACTCACATTCTCACCCTCACTGACCGCTCCACTCCCAGTCCCACTCTCACTGACCGCTCCACTCACAGTCCCACCCTCGCTGACCACTCCAGTCACAGTCTCACCCTCACTGACCGCTCCACTCACAGTCCCCCCTCACTGACCGCTCCACTCACAGTCTCACCCTCACTGACCACTTCACTCTCAGTCCCACACTCACTGACCGCTCCACTCACAGTCCCGCCCTCACTGACCACTCCAGTCACAGTCTCATCCTCACTGACCGCTCCACTCACAGTCCCGCCCTCACTGACCGCACCACTCACATTCCCACCCTCACTGACCGATCCACTCACAGTCCCGCCCTCACTGACCGCTCCCCTCACAGTCCCACTCTCACTGACCGCTCCTCTCACATTCACGCCCTCACTGACTGCTCCACTCACAGTCCCGCCCTCACTGACCGCTCCACTCACAGTCCCGCACTCACTGAACACTCCACTCACAGTCCCGCCCTCACTGACCGCTCCCCTCACTGTCTCATACTCACTGACCACTCCACTCACGGTCCCACCCTCATTGACCACTGCACTCACAGTCTCACCCTCACTGACCGCTAAACACGCAGTCCCACCCTCACTGACCGCTCCACTCCCAGCCCCACTCTCACTGACCACTCCAGTCACAGTCTCACCCTCACTGACCACTACACTCACAGTCTCACCCTCGCTGACCGCTCCACTCACAGTCCCACTCTCACTGACCACTCCACTCACAGTCTCACCCTCACTGACCACTACACTCACAGTCCCACCCTCGCTGACCGCTCCACTCACAGTCCCACTCTCACTGACCACTCCACTCACAGTCCCACCCTCACTGACCACTCCACTCACAGTCTCACCCTCACTGACCGCTCCACTCACAGTCTCACCCTCGCTGACCGCTCCACTCACAGTCCCACTATCACTGACCACTCCACTCACAGTCTCACCCTCACTGACCACTACACTCACAGTCCCACCCTCGCTGACCGCTCCACTCACAGTCCCACTCTCACTGACCACTCCACTCACAGTCCCACCCTCACTGACCGCTCCACTCACAGTCCCACTCTCACTGAACACTCCACTCACAGTCTCACCCTCACTGACCGCTCCACTCACAGTCCCGCTCTCACTGACCACTCCACTCACAGTCTCACACTCACTGACCGCGCCACTCACAGTCCCACCCTCACTGACCGCTCCACTCACAGTCCGACCCTTACTGACCGCTCCACTCCCCATCCCGCCCGCACTGACCGGTCCACTCACAGTCTCACCCTCACTGACCGCTCCACTCACAGTCTCACCCTCGCTGACCGCTCCACTCACAGTCCCACTCTCACTGACCACTCCACTCACAGTCTCACCCTCACTGACCGCTCCACTCACAGTCCCACCCTCAGTGACCGCTTCACTCACAGTCCCACCCTCACTGACCGCTCCACTCACAGTCCCACCCTCACTGACCGCTCCACTCACATTCCCACTCTCACTGACCGCTCCACTCAAAGTCCCGCCCTCACTGACCGCTCCACTCACAGTCCTACCCTTACTGACTGCTCCACTCACAGTCCCACCCTCACTGACCACTCCACTCACAGTCCCACCCTCACTGACCGCTCCACTCACAGTCCTACCCTTACTGACCGCTCCACTCCCCATCCCGCCCGCACTGACCGGTCCACTCACAGTCTCACCCTCACTGACCGCTCCACTCTAAGTCCCGCCCTCACTGACCACTCCACTCACAGTCCCAACCTCACTGACCACTCCACTCACAGCGCTGCCCTCACTGACCACTCCACTCCCAGTCCCACTCTCACTGACCGCTTCACTCACAGTCCTGCCCTCACTGACCGCTCCACTCACAGTCACGCTCGCTCTAACCACTCCACTCACACTCCCGCCCTCGGTGACCGCTCCAATCACAATCACGCCCTCACTGACCGCTCCACTCAAAGCCCCGCCCTCACTGACCGCTCCACTCAAAGCCCCGCCCTCACTGACCGCTCCACTCACAGTCCCAATCTCACTGACAGCTCCACTCACAGTCCCGCTCTCACTGACCGCTCCACTCTCAGTCCCACCCTCACTGACCACTCCACTCACAGTCTCACCCTCACTGACAGCTCCACTGACAGTCCCACCCTCACTGACCACTCCAGTCACAGTCCCACCCTCACTGACCAGTCCACTCACAGTCCCACCCTCACTGAACGCTCCACTCACAGTCCCGCTCTCACTGACCGCTCCACTCTCAGTCCCACCCTCACTGACCACTCCACTCACAGTCCCACTCTCACTGACCGCTCCACTCACAGTCCCACCCTCACTGACCGCTCCACTCACAGTCTCACCCTCACTGACCACTCCACTCACAGTTCCGCCCTCACTGACCGCTCCACTCACAGTCCCACCCTCACTGACCGCTCCACTCACAGTCTCACCCTCACTGACCGCTCCACTCACAGTCTCACCCTCACTGACCACTCCACTCACATTCTCACCCTCACTGACCGCTCCACTCCCAGTCCCACTCTCACTGACCACTCCACTCACAGTCTCATACTCACTGACCGCTCCACTCACAGTCCCACCCTCACTGACCGCTCCACTCACAGTCTCACCCTCACTGACCGCTCCACTCACAGTCCCACACTCACTGACCGCTCCACTCACAGTCCCGCTCTCACTGACCGCTCCACTCATGGTCCCACCCTCACTGACCACTCCAGTCACAGTCTCATCCTCACTGACAGCTCCACTCACATTCCCACCCTCACTGACCGATCCACTCACAGTCCCGCCCTCACTGACCGCTCCCCTCACAGTCCCGCCCTCACTGACTGCTCCACTCACAGTCCCGCCCTCACTGACCGCTCCACTCACAGTCCCGCCCTCACTGACCACTCCGCTCACAGTCCCGCCCTCACTGACTGCTCCACTCACAGACCCGCCCTCACTGACCGCTCCCCTCACAGTCCCACACTCACTGACCGCTCCACTCACAGTCCCACCCTCACTGACCGCTCCGCTCACAGTCTCACCCTCACTGACCACTCCGCTCACTGTCTCACCCTCACTGACCACTCCGCTCACAGTCTCACCCTCACTGACCGCTCCACTCACAGTCCCACCCTCACTGACCACTCCACTCACAGTCCCGCCCTCACTGACCGCTCCACTCACATTCCCACCCTCACTGACCGATCCACTCACAGTCCCACCCTCACTGACCACTCCACTCACAGTCCCGCCCTCACTGACCGCTCCACTCACATTCCCACCCTCACTGACCGCTCCACTCACAGTCCCGCCCTCACTGACCGCTCCCCTCACAGTCCCGCCCTCACTGACTGCTCCACTCTCAGTCCCGCCCTCACTGACCGCTCCCCTCACAGTCCCGCCCTCACTGACCGCTCCCCTCACAGTCCCACCCTCACTGACCGCTCCCCTCACAGTCCCACTCTCACTGACCACTCCACTCACAGTCCCACCCTCACTGACCACTCCACTCACAGTCCCACCCTCACTGACCGCTCCACTCACAGTCCCACCCTCACTGACCGCTCCACTCACAGTCCCACCCTCACTGACCGCTCCACTCACAGTCCCGCCCTCATTGACCACTCCACTCACAGTCCCGCCCTCACTGACCGCTCCACTCACAGTCCCACCCTCACTGACCGCTCCACTCACAGTCCCGCCCTCATTGACCACTCAACTCACAGTCCCGCCCTCACTGACCGCTCCACTCACAGTCCCACCCTCACTGACCGCTCCACTCACAGTCCCGCCCTCACTGACCGCTCCACTCACAGTCCCACCCTCATTGACCGCTCCAATCACAGTCTCACCCTCACAGACCGGTCCACTCCCAGTCCCACTCTTACTGACCACTCCACTCACAGTCCCGCCATCACTGACCACTCCACTCACAGTCTCACACTCACTGACCGCTCCAATCACAGTCTCACCCTCACAGACCGGTCCACTCCCAGTCCCACTCTTACTGACCACTCCACTCACAGTCCCGCCATCACTGACCACTCCACTCAAAGTCCCGCCCTCACTGACCACTCCACTCACAGTCCCGCAATCACAGACCGTTCCACTCACAGTCACGCTCGCTCTGACCACTCCACTCACAGTCCCAACCTCACTGACCGCTCCACTCACAGTCCCACCCTCACTGACCGCTCCACTCAAAGCCCCGCCCTCACTGACCACTCCACTCACAGTCTCACACTCACTGACCGCTCCACTCACAGTCCCACCCTCACTGACCGCTCAACTCAAAGCCCCGCCCTCACTGACCACTCCACTCACAGTCCCACCCTCACTGACCGCTCCACTCAAAGCCCCGCCCTCACTGACCACTCCACTCACAGTCTCACACTCACTGACCGCTCCACTCACAGTCCCACCCTCACTGACCGCTCAACTCAAAGCCCCGCCCTCACTGACTGCTCCACTCACATTCTCACCCTCACTGACCGCTCCACTCCCAGACCCACTCTCACTGACCACTCCACTCACAGTCCCACCCTCACTGACCGCTCCACTCAAAGCCCCGCCCTCACTGACCGCTCCACTCAAAGCCTCGCACTCACTTTCCACTCCACTCACAGTCCCACCCTCACTGACCGCTCCACTCTCAGTCCCACCCTCACTGACCACTCCAGTCACAGTCTCACCCTCACTGACCGCTCCACTCACAGTCTCACCCTCATTGACCGCTCCACTCACAGTCCCGCTCTCACTGACCGCTCCACTCACGGTCCCACCCTCACTGACCGCTCCACTCCCAGTCCCACTCTCACTGACCGCTCTACTCACAGTCCCACCCTCACTGACCGCTCCACTCACAGTCCCACTCTCACTGACCGCTCTACTCACAATCCCACCCTCACTGACCGCTCCACTCACAGTCCCACCCTCACTGACCGCTCCACTCACAGTCCCCCCTCACTGACCGCTCCACTCACAGTCTCACCCTCATTGACCGCTCCACTCACAGTCCCGCTCTCACTGACCGCTCAACTCTCAGTCCCACTCTCACTGACCGCTCCACTCACAGTCCCACTCTCACTGACCGCTCTACTCACAGTCCCACCCTCACTGACCGCTCCACTCCCAGTCCCACTCTCACTGACCGCTCCACTCACAGTCCCACTCTCACTGACCGCTCTACTCACAGTCCCACCCTCACTGACCGCTCCACTCACAGTCCCACCCTCACTGACCGCTCCACTCACAGTCCCACTCTCACTGACCGCTCCACTCACAGTCCCACTCTCACTGACCGCTCCACTCACGGTTCCACCCTCACTGACCGCTCCACGCACAGTCCCACCCTCACTGACCGCTCCACTCACAATCCCAACTTCCACTCACAATCCCACACTCACTGACCGCTCCACTCACAGTCCAGCCCTCACTGACCGCTCCACTCACAGTCCCACCCTCACTGACCGCTCCACTCACAATCCCAACTTCCACTCACAGTCCCACCCTCACTGACCGCTCCACTCACAGTCCCACCCTCACTGACCGCTCCACTCACAGTCCCACCCTCACTGACCGCTCCACTCACAGTCCCACCCTCACTGACCACTCCACTCACAGTCCCACCCTCACTGACCGCTCCACTCACAGTCCCACCCTCACTGACCGCTCCACTCCCAGTCCCACTCTCACTGACCGCTCTACTCACAGTCCCACCCTCACTGACCGCTCCACTCCCAGTCCCGCCCTCACTGACCGCTCCACTCACAGTCCCACCCTCACTGTCCGCTCCACTCACAGTCCCACTCTCACTGACCGCTCCACTCACAGTCCCACCCTCACTGACCGCTCCACTCACAGTCCCGCCCTCATTGACCACTCCACTCACAGTCCCGCCCTCACTGACCGCTCCACTCACATTCCCACCCTCACTGACCGCTCCACTCACAGTCCCGCCCTCATTGACCACTCCACTCACAGTCCCGCCCTCACTGACCGCTCCACTCACAGTCGCACCCTCACTGACCGCTCCACTCACAGTCCCGCCCTCACTGACCGCTCCACTCACAGTCCCACCCTCATTGACCGCTCCAATCACAGTCTCACCCTCACAGACCGGTCCACTCCCAGTCCCACTCTTACTGACCACTCCACTCACAGTCCCGCCATCACTGACCACTCCACTCACAGTCTCACACTCACTGACCGCTCCAATCACAGTCTCACCCTCACAGACCGGTCCACTCCCAGTCCCACTCTTACTGACCACTCCACTCACAGTCCCGCCATCACTGACCACTCCACTCAAAGTCCCGCCCTCACTGACCACTCCACTCACAGTCCCGCAATCACAGACCGTTCCACTCACAGTCACGCTCGCTCTGACCACTCCACTCACAGTCCCAACCTCACTTACCGCTCCACTCACAGTCCCACCCTCACTGACCGCTCCACTCAAAGCCCCGCCCTCACTGACCACACCACTCACAGTCTCACACTCACTGACCGCTCCACTCACAGTCCCACCCTCATTGACCGCTCAACTCAAAGCCCCGCCCTCACTGACCACTCCACTCACAGTCCCACCCTCACTGACCGCTCCACTCAAAGCCCCGCCCTCACTGACCACTCCACTCACAGTCTCACACTCACTGACCGCTCCACTCACAGTCCCACCCTCACTGACCGCTCAACTCAAAGCCCCGCCCTCACTGACTGCTCCACTCACATTCTCACCCTCACTGACCGCTCCACTCCCAGACCCACTCTCACTGACCACTCCACTCACAGTCCCACCCTCACTGACCGCTCCACTCAAAGCCCCGCCCTCACTGACCGCTCCACTCAAAGCCTCGCACTCACTTTCCACTCCACTCACAGTCCCACCCTCACTGACCGCTCCACTCTCAGTCCCACCCTCACTGACCACTCCAGTCACAGTCTCACCCTCACTGACCGCTCCACTCACAGTCTCACCCTCATTGACCGCTCCACTCACAGTCCCGCTCTCACTGACCGCTCCACTCACGGTCCCACCCTCACTGACCGCTCCACTCCCAGTCCCACTCTCACTGACCGCTCTACTCACAGTCCCACCCTCACTGACCGCTCCACTCACAGTCCCACTCTCACTGACCGCTCTACTCACAGTCCCACCCTCACTGACCGCTCCACTCACAGTCCCACCCTCACTGACCGCTCCACTCACAGTCCCCCCTCACTGACCGCTCCACTCACAGTCTCACCCTCATTGACCGCTCCACTCACAGTCCCACTCTCACTGACCGCTCAACTCTCAGTCCCACTCTCACTGACCGCTCCACTCACAGTCCCACTCTCACTGACCGCTCTACTCACAGTCCCACGCTCACTGACCGCTCCACTCCCAGTCCCACTCTCACTGACCGCTCCACTCACAGTCCCACTCTCACTGACCGCTCTACTCACAGTCCCACCCTCACTGACCGCTCCACTCACAGTCCCACCCTCACTGACCGCTCCACTCACAGTCCCACTCTCACTGACCGCTCCACTCACAGTCCCACTCTCACTGACCGCTGCACTCACGGTTCCACCCTCACTGACCGCTCCACGCACAGTCCCACCCTCACTGACCGCTCCACTCACAATCCCAACTTCCACTCACAATCCCACACTCACTGACCGCTCCACTCACAGTCCAGCCCTCACTGACCGCTCCACTCACAGTCCCACCCTCACTGACCGCTCCACTCACAATCCCAACTTCCACTCACAGTCCCACCCTCACTGACCGCTCCACTCACAGTCCCACCCTCACTGACCGCTCCACTCCCAGTCCCACTCTCACTGACCGCTCTACTCACAGTCCCACCCTCACTGACCGCTCCACTCCCAGTCCCGCCCTCACTGACCGCTCCACTCACAGTCCCACCCTCACTGGCCGCTCCACTCACAGTCCCACCCTCACTGACCGCTCCACTCACAGTCCGACCCTCACTGACCGCTCGACTCACAATCTCACCCTCACTGACCACTCCACAGTCCCAACTTCCACTCACATTCCCACCCTCACTGACCGCTCCACTCACAATCCCACTCTCACTGACCGCTCCACTCAAAGACCCGACCTCACTGACCGCTCCACTCACAGTCCCACCCTCACTGACCGCTCCACTCACAGTCCCACCTCACTGACCGCTCCACTCACGGTCCCACCCTCACTGACCGCTCCACTCACATTCCCACCCTCACTGACCGCTCCACTCACAGTCCCACCTCACTGACCGCTCCACTCACAGTCTCACCCTCACTGACCACTCCACTCACAGTCCCACCCTCACTGACCGCTCCACTCACAGTCCCACCCTCAATGACCACACCACTCACAGTCCCACCCTCACTGACCGCTCCACTCACAGTCCCACCCTCAATGACCACTCCACTCACAGTCCCACCCTCACTGACCACTCCACTCACAGTCCCACCCTCACTGACCGCTCCACTCACAGTCTCACCCTCATGATCCACTTCACTCTCAGTCCCACACTCACTGACCGGTCCACTCACAGGCCTACTCTCACTGACCGCTCCACTCACAGCCCCGCCCTCACTGACCGCTCCACTCACAGTCCCACCCTCACTGACCGCTCCACTCACAGACCCGCCCTCACTGACCGCTCCACTCACAGTCCCGCCCTCACTGACCGCTCCACTCACAGTCCCGCCCTCACTGACCGCTCCACTCACAGCCCCGCCCTCACTGACCGCTCAACTCACAGTCCCACCCTCACTGACCGCTCCACTCACAGACCCGCCCTCACTGACCGCTCCACTCACAGTCACGCCCTCACTGACCGCTCCACTCACAGTCCCAACCTCACTGTCCGCTCCACTCACAGTCCCACTCTCACTGACCGCTCCACTCACAGTCCCAACCTCACTGACCGCTCCACTCACAGTCCCACCCTCATTGACCGCTCCAGTCACATTCCCGCCCTCACTGACCTCTCCTCTCAAAGCCCCGCCCTCACTGACCAGTCCAGTCACAGTCCCGCCCTCACTGACCACTCCACTCACAGTCTCACCCTCACTGACCACTCCACTCACATTCTCACCCTCACTGACCACTCAACTCACAATCTCACCCTCACTGACCACTCCACTCTCAGTCCCACACTCACTGACCGCTCCACTCACAGTCCCACTCTCACTGACCGCTCCACTCACAGTCCCACTCTCACTGACCGCTCCACTAACAGTCCCACTCTCACTGACCGCTCCACTCACAGTCCCACCCTCACTGACCACTCCACTCACAGTCCCACCCTCACTGACCACTCGACTCACAATCTCAGCCTCACTGACCGCTCCACTCCCAGTCCCACTCTCACTGACTGCTCCACTCAAAGTCCCGCCCTCACTGACCACTCCAGTCACAGTCTCACCCTCACTGACCGCGCCACTCATAGTCCCACCCTCATTGACCGCTCCACTCACAGTCCAGCCCTCACTGACCACTCCACTCACAGTCCCACCCTCACTGACCACTCCACTCACAGTCCCACCCTCACTGACCACTCCACTCACAGTCCCACCCTCACTGACCGCTCCACTCACAGTCCCACCCTCACTGACCGCTCCACTCACAGTCCCACCCTCACTGAACGCTCCACTCACAGTCCCACCCTCACTGACCGCTCCACTCACATTCCCACCCTCACTGACCGCTCCAGTCACATTCCCACCCTCACTGACCGCTCCACTCACAGTCCCACCCTCACTGACCGCTCCACTCACAGTCCCACCCTCACTGACCGCTCCACTCACATTCCCACCCTCACTGACCGCTCCACTCACAGTCTCACCCTCACTGACCGCTCCACTGACAGTCCCACACTCACTGACCACTCCACTCACAGTCCCACCCTCACTGACCACTCCACTCACAGTCTCACCCTCACTGACCACTCCACTCACAGTCTCACCCTCACTGACCGCTCCACTGACAGTCCCACACTCACTGACCGCTCCACTCACAGTCCCACTCTCACTGACCGCTCCACTCACAGTCCCACCCTCACTGACCACTCCACTCACAGTCTCACCCTCACTGACCACTCCACTCACAGTCTCACCCTCACTGACCGCTCCACTGACAGTCCCACACTCACTGACCACTCCAGTCACAGTCCCACCCTCACTGACCAGTCCACTCACAGTCCCACCCTCACTGACCGCTCCACTCACAGTCCCGCTCTCACTGACCGCTCCACTCTCAGTCCCACCCTCACTGACCACTCCACTCACAGTCCCACCCTCACTGACCGCTCCACTCACAGTCCCACCCTCACTGACCGCTCCACTCACAGTCTCACCCTCACTGACCACTCCACTCACAGTTCCGCCCTCACTGACCGCTCCACTCACAGTCCCACCCTCACTGACCGCTCCACTCACAGTCTCACTCTCACTGACCACTCCACTCACAGTCTCATACTCACTGACCGCTCCACTCACAGTTCCACCCTCACTGACCGCTCCACTCACAGTCCCACCCTCACTGACCGCTCCACTCACAGTCTCACCCTCACTGACCGCTCCACTCACAGTCCCACACTCACTGACCGCTCCACTCACAGTCCCGCTCTCACTGACCGCTCCACTCATGGTCCCACCCTCACTGACCACTCCAGTCACAGTCTCATCCTCACTGACCGCTCCACTCACAGTCCCCCCCTCACTGACCGCTCCACTCACATTCCCACCCTCACTGACCGCTCCCCTCACAGTCCCGCCCTCACTGACTGCTCCACTCACAGTCCCGCCCTCACTGACCGCTCCACTCACAGTCCCGCCCTCACTGACCACTCCGCTCACAGTCCCACCCTCACTGACCGCTCCGCTCAAAGTCTCACCCTCACTGACCACTCCGCTCACTGTCTCACCCTCACTGACCACTCCGCTCACAGTCTCACCCTCACTGACCGCTCCACTCACAGTCCCACCCTCACTGACCACTCCACTCACAGTCCCGCCCTCACTGACCGCTCCACTCACATTCCCACCCTCACTGACCGATCCACTCACAGTCCCACCCTCACTGACCACTCCACTCACAGTCCCGCCCTCACTGACCGCTCCACTCACATTCCCACCCTCACTGACCGCTCCACTCACAGTCCCGCCCTCACTGACCGCTCCCCTCACAGTCCCGCCCTCACTGACTGCTCCACTCTCAGTCCCGCCCTCACTGACCGCTCCCCTCACAGTCCCGCCCTCACTGACCGCTCCCCTCACAGTCCCACCCTCACTGACCGCTCCCCTCACAGTCCCACTCTCACTGACCACTCCACTCACAGTCCCACCCTCACTGACCACTCCACTCACAGTCCCACCCTCACTGACCGCTCCACTCACAGTCCCACCCTCACTGACCGCTCCACTCCCCGTCCCACTCTCACTGACCGCTCCACTCACAGTCCCACCCTCACTGACCGCTCCACTCACAGTCCCACCCTCACTGACCGCTCCACTCACAGTCCCACCCTCACTGTCCGCTCCACTCACAGTCCCACTCTCACTGACCGCTCCACTCACAGTCCCACCCTCACTGACCGCTCCACTCACAGTCCCGCCCTCATTGACCACTCCACTCACAGTCCCGCCCTCACTGACCGCTCCACTCACATTCCCACCCTCACTGACTGCTCCACTCACAGTCCCGCCCTCATTGACCACTCCACTCACAGTCCCGCCCTCACTGACCGCTCCACTCACAGTCCCACCCTCACTGACCGCTCCACTCACAGTCCCGCCCTCACTGACCGCTCCACTCACAGTCCCACCCTCATTGACCGCTCCAATCACAGTCTCACCCTCACAGACCGGTCCACTCCCAGTCCCACTCTTACTGACCACTCCACTCACAGTCCCGCCATCACTGACCACTCCACTCAAAGTCCCGCCCTCACTGACCGCTCCACTCACAGTCCCGCCCTCACTGACCACTCCACTCACAGTCTCACACTCACTGACCGCTCCAATCACAGTCTCACCCTCACAGACCGGTCCACTCCCAGTCCCACTCTTACTGACCACTCCACTCACAGTCCCGCCATCACTGACCACTCCACTCAAAGTCCCGCCCTCACTGACCACTCCACTCACAGTCCCGCAATCACAGACCGTTCCACTCACAGTCACGCTCGCTCTGACCACTCCACTCACAGTCCCAACCTCACTTACCGCTCCACTCACAGTCCCACCCTCACTGACCGCTCCACTCAAAGCCCCGCCCTCACTGACCACTCCACTCACAGTCTCACACTCACTGACCGCTCCACTCACAGTCCCACCCTCACTGACCGCTCAACTCAAAGCCCCGCCCTCACTGACCACTCCACTCACAGTCCCACCCTCACTGACCGCTCAACTCAAAGCCCCGCCCTCACTGACTGCTCCACTCACATTCTCACCCTCACTGACCGCTCCACTCCCAGACCCACTCTCACTGACCGCTCCACTCAAAGCCCCGCCCTCACTGACCGCTCCACTCAAAGCCTCGCACTCACTTTCCACTCCACTCACAGTCCCACCCTCACTGACCGCTCCACTCTCAGTCCCACCCTCACTGACCACTCCAGTCACAGTCTCACCCTCACTGACCGCTCCACTCACAGTCTCACCCTCATTGACCGCTCCACTCACAGTCCCGCTCTCACTGACCGCTCCACTCACGGTCCCACCCTCACTGACCGCTCCACTCCCAGTCCCACTCTCACTGACCGCTCTACTCACAGTCCCACCCTCACTGACCGCTCCACTCACAGTCCCACTCTCACTGACAGCTCTACTCACAGTCCCACCCTCACTGACCGCTCCACTCACAGTCCCACCCTCACTGACCGCTCCACTCACAGTCCCCCCTCACTGACCGCTCCACTCACAGTCTCACCCTCATTGACCGCTCCACTCACAGTCCCGCTCTCACTGACCGCTCAACTCTCAGTCCCACTCTCACTGACCGCTCCACTCACAGTCCCACTCTCACTGACCGCTCTACTCACAGTCCCACCCTCACTGACCGCTCCACTCCCAGTCCCACTCTCACTGACCGCTCCACTCACAGTCCCACTCTCACTGACCGCTCTACTCACAGTCCCACCCTCACTGACCGCTCCACTCACAGTCCCACCCTCACTGACCGCTCCACTCACAGTCCCACTCTCACTGACCGCTCCACTCACGGTTCCACCCTCACTGACCGCTCCACGCACAGTCCCACCCTCACTGACCGCTCCACTCACAATCCCAACTTCCACTCACAATCCCACACTCACTGACCGCTCCACTCACAGTCCAGCCCTCACTGACCGCTCCACTCACAGTCCCACCCTCACTGACCGCTCCACTCACAATCCCAACTTCCACTCACAGTCCCACCCTCACTGACCGCTCCACTCACAGTCCCACCCTCACTGACCGCTCCACTCACAGTCCCACCCTCACTGACCGCTCCACTCACAGTCCCGCCCTCACTGACCGCTCCACTCACAGTCCCACCCTCACTGACCGCTCCACTCACAGTCCCACCCTCACTGACCACTCCACTCACAGTCCCACCCTCACTGACCGCTCCACTCACAGTCCCACCCTCACTGACCGCTCCACTCCCAGTCCCACTCTCACTGACCGCTCTACTCACAGTCCCACCCTCACTGACCGCTCCACTCCCAGTCCCGCCCACACTGACCGCTCCACTCACAGTCCCACCCTCACTGACCGCTCTACTCACAGTCCCACCCTCACTGACCGCTCCACTCCCAGTCCCGCCCACACTGACCGCTCCACTCCCAGTCCCGCCCACACTGACCGCTCCACTCACTGTCCCACCCTCACTGACCGCTCCACTCCCAGTCCCGCCCACACTGACCGCTCCACTCACAGTCCCACCCTCACTGACCGCTCCACTCACAGTCCCACCCTCACTGACCGCTCCACTCACAGTCCCACCTCACTGACCGCTCCACTCACGGTCCCACCCTCACTGACCGCTCCACTCACATTCCCACCCTCACTGACCGCTCCACTCACAGTCCCACCTCACTGACCGCTCCACTCACAGTCTCACCCTCACTGACCACTCCACTCACAGTCCCACCCTCACTGACCGCTCCACTCAGAGTCCCACCCTCAATGACCACTCCACTCACAGTCCCACCCTCACTGACCGCTCCACTCACAGTCCCACCCTCAATGACCACTCCACTCACAGTCCCACCCTCACTGACCACTCCACTCACAGTCCCACCCTCACTGACCGCCCCACTCACAGTCTCACCCTCATGATCCACTTCACTCTCAGTCCCACACTCACTGACCGGTCCACTCACAGGCCTACTCTCACTGACCGCTCCACTCACAGCCCCGCCCTCACTGACCGCTCCACTCACAGTCCCACCCTCACTGACCGCTCCACTCACAGACCCGCCCTCACTGACCGCTCCACTCACAGTCCCGCCCTCACTGACCGCTCCACTCACAGTCCCGCCCTCACTGACCGCTCCACTCACAGCCCCGCCCTCACTGACCGCTCCACTCACAGTCTCACCCTCACTGACCCCTCCACTCACAGTCCCACCCTCACTGACCGCTCCACTCACAGTCCCAACCTCACTGTCCGCTCCACTCACAGTCCCACTCCCACTGACCGCTCCACTCACAGTCCCAACCTCACTGACCGCTCCACTCACAGTCCCACCCTCATTGACCGCTCCAGTCACATTCCCGCCCTCACTGACCTCTCCTCTCAAAGCCCCGCCCTCACTGACCAGTCCAGTCACAGTCCCGCCCTCACTGACCACTCCACTCACAGTCTCACCCTCACTGACCACTCCACTCACATTCTCACCCTCACTGACCACTCAACTCACAATCTCACCCTCACTGACCACTCCACTCTCAGTCCCACACTCACTGACCGCTCCACTCACAGTCCCACTCTCACTGACCGCTCCACTCACAGTCCCACTCTCACTGACCGCTCCACTCACAGTCCCACTCTCACTGACCGCTCCACTCACAGTCCCACCCTCACTGACCACTCCACTCACAGTCCCACACTCACTGACCACTCGACTCACAATCTCAGCCTCACTGACCGCTCCACTCCCAGTCCCACTCTCACTGACTGCTCCACTCAAATTCCCGCCCTCACTGACCACTCCAGTCACAGTCTCACCCTCACTGACCGCTCCACTCACAGTCCCACCCTCATTGACCGCTCCACTCACAGTCCAGCCCTCACTGACCACTCCACTCACAGTCCCACCCTCACTGACCACTCCACTCACAGTCCCACCCTCACTGACCGCTCCACTCACATTCCCACCCTCACTGACCGCTCCACTCACAGTCCCACCCTCACTGACCGCTCCACTCACATTCCCACCCTCACTGACCGCTCCACTCACAGTCCCACCCTCACTGACCGCTCCACTCACAGTCCCACCCTCACTGACCGCTCCACTCACAGTCCCACCCTCACTGACCGCTCCACTCACAGTCCCACCCTCACTGACCGTTCCACTCACAGTCCCACCCTCACTGACCACTCCACTCACAGTCCCACTCTCACTGACCGCTCCACTCACAGTCTCACCCTCACTGACCACTCCACTCAAAGCCCCGCCCTCACTGACCACTCCACTCACAGTCTCACCCTCCCTGACCGCTCCAGTCACAGTCCCGCCCTCACTGACCGCTCCACTCCCAGTCCCACTCTCACTGACCACTCCGCTCACAGTCTCACCCTCACTGACCACTCCACTCACAGTCCCGCTCTCACTGACCACTCCACTCACAGTCTCACCCTCACTGACCGCACCACTCACAGTCCCACCCTCACTGACCACTCCACTCACAGTCCCACCCTCACTGACCACTCCACTCACAGTCTCACCCTCACTGACCGCTCCACTCACAGTCCCGCCCTCACTGACCTCTCCACTCACAGTCCCACCCTCACTGACCGCTCCACTCACAATCCCACACTCACTGACCGCTCCACTCACAGTCTCACACTCACTGACCGCTCCACTCACAATCCCACACTCACTGACCACTCCACTCACAGTCTCACCCTCACTGACCGCTCCACTCTCAGTCCCACACTCACTGACCGCTCCACTCAAAGTCCCACTCTCACTGACCGCTCCACTCACAGTCCCACTCTCACTGACCGCTCCACTCACAGTCCCACCCTCACTGACCACTCAACTCACAGTCTCACCCTCACTGACCGCTCCACTCACAGTCCCGCCCTCACTGACCGCTCCACTCACAGTCTCACACTCACTGACCGGTCCACTCACAATCCCACACTCACTGACCACTCCACTCACAGTCTCACCCTCACTGACCGCTCCACTCTCAGTCCCACACTCACTGACCGCTCCACTCAAAGTCCCACTCTCACTGACCGCTCCACTCACAGTCCCACTCTCACTGACCGCTCCACTCACAGTCCCACCCTCACTGACCGCTCCACTCCCAGTCCCACTCTCACTGACCGCTCAACTCAATGCCCCGCCCTCACTGACCACTCCACTCACAGTCCCGGCTTCACTGACCACTCCACTCACAGTCTCACACTCACTGACTGCTCCACTCACATTCTCACCCTCACTGACCGCTCCACTCCCAGACCCACCCTCACTGACCGCTCCAATCACAATCTCACACTCACTGACCACTCCACTCACTGTCCCACCCTCACTGACCGCTCCAATCACAATCTCACACTCACTGACCGCTCCACTCAAAGCCCCGCCCTCACTGACCGCTCCACTCAAAGCCTCGCACTCACTTTCCACTCCACTCACAGTCTCACCCTCACTGACCGCTCCACTCACAGTCTCCCCTCACTGACCGCTCCACTCACAGTCTCACCCTCATTGACCGCTCCACTCACAGTCCCGCTCTCACTGACCGCTCCACTCACGGTCCCACCCTCACTGACCGCTCCACTCACGGTCCCACCCTCACTGACCGCTCCACTCCCAGTCCCACTCTCACTGACCGCTCCACTCACAGTCCCACTCTCACTGACCGCTCTACTCACAGTCCCACCCTCACTGACCGCTCCACTCACAGTCCCACCCTCACTGACCGCTCCACTCACGGTTCCACCGTCACTGACCGCTCCACTCCCAGTCCCACTCTCACTGACCGCTCCACTCACAGTCCCACTCTCACTGACCGCTCCACTCACAGTCCCACCCTCACTGACCGCTCCACTCACGGTTCCACCGTCACTGACCGCTCCACTCACAGTCCCACTCTCACTGACCGCTCCACTCACAATCCCAACTTCCACTCACAATCCCACACTCACTGACCGCTCCACTCACAGTCCAGCCCTCACTGACCGCTCCACTCACAGTCCCGCCCTCACTGACCGCTCCACTCACAGTCCCACCCTCACTGACCGCTCCACTCACAATCCCAACTTCCACTCACAGTCCCACCCTCACTGACCGCTCCACTCACAGTCCCACCCTCACTGACCGCTCCACTCACAGTCCCACCCTCACTGACCGCTCCACTCACAGTCCCACCCTCACTGACCGCTCCACTCACAGTCCCACCCTCACTGACCGCTCCACTCACAGTCCCACCCTCACTGACCGCTCCACTCCCAGTCCCACTCTCACTGACCGCTCTACTCACAGTCCCACCCTCACTGACCGCTCCACTCACAGTCCCAGCCTCACTGACCACTCCACTCACAGTCCCACCCTCACTGACCGCTCCACTCACAGTCCCACCCTCACTGACCGCTCCACTCACAGTCCCGCCCTCACTGACCGCTCCACTCACAGTCCCGCCCTCACTGACCGCTCCACTCCCAGTCCCGCCCTCACTGACCGCTCCACTCACAGTCCCACCCTCACTGACCGCCCCACTCACAGTCCCACCCTCACTGACCGCTCCACTCACAATCCCAACTTCCACTCACAGTCCCGCCCTCACTGACCACTCCACTCACAGTCCCACCCTCACTGACCACTCCACTCACAGTCCCACCCTCACTGACCACTCGACTCACAATCTCACCCTCACTGACCGCTCCACTCAAAGACCCGACCTCACTGACCGCTCCACTCACAGTTCCACCCTCACTGACCGCTCCACTCACAGTCCCACCCTCACTGACCGCTCCACTCACAGTCCCACCTCACTGACCGCTCCACTCACAGTCCCACCTCACTGACCGCTCCACTCACAGTCCCACCTCACTGACGGCTCCACTCACAGTCCCACCCTCACTGACCGCTCCACTCACAGTCCCACCTCACTGACCGCTCCACTCACAGTCCCACCCTCACTGACCGCTCCACTCACAGTCCCACCTCACTGACCGCTCCACTCACAGTCTCACCCTCACTGACCGCTCCACTCACAGTCCCACCCTCACTGACCGCTCCACTCACAGTCCCACCCTCACTGACCGCTCCACTCACAGTCCCACCCTCAATGACCACTCCACTCACAGTCCCACCCTCACTGACCGCTCCACTGACAGTCCCACCCTCAATGACCACTCCACTCACAGTCCCACCCTCACTGACCACTCCACTCACAGTCCCACCCTCACTGACCGGTCCACTCACAGGCCCACTCTCACTGACCGCTCCACTCACAGCCCCGCCCTCACTGACCGCTCCACTCACAGTCCCACCCTCACTGACCGCTCCACTCACAGACCCGCCCTCACTGACCGCTCCACTCACAGTCCCGCCCTCACTGACCGCTCCACTCACAGTCCCGCCCTCACTGACCGCTCCACTCACAGCCCCGCCCTCACTGACCGCTCCACTCACAGTCCCACCCTCACTGACCGCTCCACTCACAGACCCGCCCTCACTGACCGCTCCACTCACAGTCACGCCCTCACTGACCGCTCCACTCACAGTCCCAACCACTCTGTCCGCTCCACTCACAGTCCCACTCTCACTGACCGCTCCACTCACAGTCCCAACCTCACTGACCGCTCCACTCACAGTCCCACCCTCATTGACCGCTCCAGTCACATTCCCGCCCTCACTGACCTCTCCTCTCAAAGCCCCGCCCTCACTGACCACTCCAGTCACAGTCCCGCCCTCACTGACCACTCCACTCACAGTCTCACCCTCACTGACCACTCCACTCACATTCTCACCCTCACTGACCACTCAACTCACAATCTCACCCTCACTGACCGCTCCACTCTCAGTCCCACACTCACTGACCGCTCCACTCACAGTCCCACTCTCACTGACCGCTCCACTCACAGTCCCACTCTCACTGACCGCTCCACTCACAGTCCCACTCTCACTGACCGCTCCACTCACAGTCCCACCCTCACTGACCACTCGACTCACAATCTCAGCCTCACTGACCGCTCCACTCACAGTCCCACCCTCACTGACCGCTCCACTCACAGTCCCACCTCACTGACCGCTCCACTCACAGTCCCACCCTCACTGACCGCTCCACTCACAGTCCCACCTCACTGACCGCTCCACTCACAGTCTCACCCTCACTGACCACTCCACTCACAGTCCCACCCTCACTGACCGCTCCACTCACAGTCCCACCCTCAATGACCACTCCACTCACAGTCCCACCCTCACTGACCGCTCCACTGACAGTCCCACCCTCAATGACCACTCCACTCACAGTCCCACCCTCACTGACCACTCCACTCACAGTCCCACCCTCACTGACCGGTCCACTCACAGGCCCACTCTCACTGACCGCTCCACTCACAGCCCCGCCCTCACTGACCGCTCCACTCACAGTCCCACCCTCACTGACCGCTCCACTCACAGACCCGCCCTCACTGACCGCTCCACTCACAGTCCCGCCCTCACTGACCGCTCCACTCACAGTCCCGCCCTCACTGACCGCTCCACTCACAGCCCCGCCCTCACTGACCGCTCCACTCACAGTCCCACCCTCACTGACCGCTCCACTCACAGACCCGCCCTCACTGACCGCTCCACTCACAGTCACGCCCTCACTGACCGCTCCACTCACAGTCCCAACCACACTGTCCGCTCCACTCACAGTCCCACTCTCACTGACCGCTCCACTCACAGTCCCAACCTCACTGACCGCTCCACTCACAGTCCCACCCTCATTGACCGCTCCAGTCACATTCCCGCCCTCACTGACCTCTCCTCTCAAAGCCCCGCCCTCACTGACCAGTCCAGTCACAGTCCCGCCCTCACTGACCACTCCACTCACAGTCTCACCCTCACTGACCACTCCACTCACATTCTCACCCTCACTGACCACTCAACTCACAATCTCACCCTCACTGACCACTCCACTCTCAGTCCCACACTCACTGACCGCTCCACTCACAGTCCCACTCTCACTGACCGCTCCACTCACAGTCCCACTCTCACTGACCGCTCCACTCACAGTCCCACTCTCACTGACCGCTCCACTCACAGTCCCACCCTCACTGACCACTCGACTCACAATCTCAGCCTCACTGACCGCTCCACTCCCAGTCCCACTCTCACTGACTGCTCTACTCAAAGACCCGCCCTCACTGACCACTCCAGTCACAGTCTCACCCTCACTGACCGCTCCACTCACAGTCCCACCCTCATTGACCGCTCCACTCACAGTCCAGCACTCACTGACCACTCCACTCACGGTCCCACCCTCACTGACCGCTCCACTCACGGTCCCACCCTCACTGACCGCTCCACTCCCAGTCCCACTCTCACTGACCGCTCTACTCACAGTCCCACCCTCACTGACCGCTCCACTCACAGTCCCACCCTCACTGACCGCTCCACTCACGGTTCCACCGTCACTGACCGCTCCACTCCCAGTCCCACTCTCACTGACCGCTCCACTCACAGTCCCACTCTCACTGACCGCTCCACTCACAGTCCCACCCTCACTGACCGCTCCACTCACGGTTCCACCGTCACTGACCGCTCCACTCACAGTCCCACTCTCACTGACCGCTCCACTCACAATCCCAACTTCCACTCACAATCCCACACTCACTGACCGCTCCACTCACAGTCCAGCCCTCACTGACCGCTCCACTCACAGTCCCGCCCTCACTGACCGCTCCACTCACAGTCCCACCCTCACTGACCGCTCCACTCACAATCCCAACTTCCACTCACAGTCCCACCCTCACTGACCGCTCCACTCACAGTCCCACCCTCACTGACCGCTCCACTCACAGTCCCACCCTCACTGACCGCTCCACTCACAGTCCCACCCTCACTGACCGCTCCACTCACAGTCCCACCCTCACTGACCGCTCCACACACAGTCCCACCCTCACTGACCGCTCCACTCCCAGTCCCACACTCACTGACCGCTCTACTCACAGTCCCACCCTCACTGACCGCTCCACTCACAGTCCCACCCTCACTGACCACTCCACTCACAGTCCCACCCTCACTGACCGCTCCACTCACAGTCCCACCCTCACTGACCGCTCCACTCACAGTCCCGCCCTCACTGACCGCTCCACTCACAGTCCCGCCCTCACTGACCGCTCCACTCCCAGTCCCGCCCTCACTGACCGCTCCACTCACAGTCCCACCCTCACTGACCGCCCCACTCACAGTCCCACCCTCACTGACCGCTCCACTCACAGTCCCACCCTCACTGACCGCTCCACTCACAGTCCCGCCCTCACTGACCGCTCCACTCACAGTCCCACCCTCACTGACCGCCCCACTCACAGTCCCACCCTCACTGACCGCTCCACTCACAGTCCCACCCTCACTGACCGCTCCACTCACAGTCCCACCCTCACTGACCGCTCCACTCACAGTCCCGCCCTCACTGACCGCTCCACTCACAGTCCTGCCCTCACTGACCGCTCCACTCCCAGTCCCGCCCTCACTGACCGCTCCACTCACAGTCCCGCCCTCACTGACCGCTCCACTCCCAGTCCCGCCCTCACTGACCGCTCCACTCACAGTCCCACCCTCACTGACCGCTCCACTCACAATCCCAACTTCCACTCACAGTCCCGCCCTCACTGACCACTCCACTCACAGTCCCACCCTCACTGACCACTCCACTCACAGTCCCACCCTCACTGACCACTCGACTCACAATCTCACCCTCACTGACCGCTCCACTCAAAGACCCGACCTCACTGACCGCTCCACTCACAGTTCCACCCTCACTGACCGCTCCACTCACAGTCCCACCCTCACTGACCGCTCCACTCACAGTCCCACCTCACTGACCGCTCCACTCACAGTCCCACCTCACTGACCGCTCCACTCACAGTCCCACCTCACTGACGGCTCCACTCACAGTCCCACCCTCACTGACCGCTCCACTCACAGTCCCACCTCACTGACCGCTCCACTCACAGTCCCACCCTCACTGACCGCTCCACTCACAGTCCCACCTCACTGACCGCTCCACTCACAGTCTCACCCTCACTGACCGCTCCACTCACAGTCCCACCCTCACTGACCGCTCCACTCACAGTCCCACCCTCACTGACCGCTCCACTCACAGTCCCACCCTCAATGACCACTCCACTCACAGTCCCACCCTCACTGACCGCTCCACTGACAGTCCCACCCTCAATGACCACTCCACTCACAGTCCCACCCTCACTGACCACTCCACTCACAGTCCCACCCTCACTGACCGGTCCACTCACAGGCCCACTCTCACTGACCGCTCCACTCACAGCCCCGCCCTCACTGACCGCTCCACTCACAGTCCCACCCTCACTGACCGCTCCACTCACAGACCCGCCCTCACTGACCGCTCCACTCACAGTCCCGCCCTCACTGACCGCTCCACTCACAGTCCCGCCCTCACTGACCGCTCCACTCACAGCCCCGCCCTCACTGACCGCTCCACTCACAGTCCCACCCTCACTGACCGCTCCACTCACAGACCCGCCCTCACTGACCGCTCCACTCACAGTCACGCCCTCACTGACCGCTCCACTCACAGTCCCAACCACACTGTCCGCTCCACTCACAGTCCCACTCTCACTGACCGCTCCACTCACAGTCCCAACCTCACTGACCGCTCCACTCACAGTCCCACCCTCATTGACCGCTCCAGTCACATTCCCGCCCTCACTGACCTCTCCTCTCAAAGCCCCGCCCTCACTGACCACTCCAGTCACAGTCCCGCCCTCACTGACCACTCCACTCACAGTCTCACCCTCACTGACCACTCCACTCACATTCTCACCCTCACTGACCACTCAACTCACAATCTCACCCTCACTGACCGCTCCACTCTCAGTCCCACACTCACTGACCGCTCCACTCACAGTCCCACTCTCACTGACCGCTCCACTCACAGTCCCACTCTCACTGACCGCTCCACTCACAGTCCCACTCTCACTGACCGCTCCACTCACAGTCCCACCCTCACTGACCACTCGACTCACAATCTCAGCCTCACTGACCGCTCCACTCACAGTCCCACCCTCACTGACCGCTCCACTCACAGTCCCACCTCACTGACCGCTCCACTCACAGTCCCACCCTCACTGACCGCTCCACTCACACTCCCACCTCACTGACCGCTCCACTCACAGTCTCACCCTCACTGACCACTCCACTCACAGTCCCACCCTCACTGACCGCTCCACTCACAGTCCCACCCTCAATGACCACTCCACTCACAGTCCCACCCTCACTGACCACTCCACTCACAGTCCCACCCTCACTGACCGGTCCACTCACAGGCCCACTCTCACTGACCGCTCCACTCACAGCCCCGCCCTCACTGACCGCTCCACTCACAGTCCCACCCTCACTGACCGCTCCACTCACAGACCCGCCCTCACTGACCGCTCCACTCACAGTCCCGCCCTCACTGACCGCTCCACTCACAGTCCCGCCCTCACTGACCGCTCCACTCACAGCCCCGCCCTCACTGACCGCTCCACTCACAGTCCCACCCTCACTGACCGCTCCACTCACAGACCCGCCCTCACTGACCGCTCCACTCACAGTCACGCCCTCACTGACCGCTCCACTCACAGTCCCAACCACACTGTCCGCTCCACTCACAGTCCCACTCTCACTGACCGCTCCACTCACAGTCCCAACCTCACTGACCGCTCCACTCACAGTCCCACCCTCATTGACCGCTCCAGTCACATTCCCGCCCTCACTGACCTCTCCTCTCAAAGCCCCGCCCTCACTGACCAGTCCAGTCACAGTCCCGCCCTCACTGACCACTCCACTCACAGTCTCACCCTCACTGACCACTCCACTCACATTCTCACCCTCACTGACCACTCAACTCACAATCTCACCCTCACTGACCACTCCACTCTCAGTCCCACACTCACTGACCGCTCCACTCACAGTCCCACTCTCACTGACCGCTCCACTCACAGTCCCACTCTCACTGACCGCTCCACTCACAGTCCCACTCTCACTGACCGCTCCACTCACAGTCCCACCCTCACTGACCACTCGACTCACAATCTCAGCCTCACTGACCGCTCCACTCCCAGTCCCACTCTCACTGACTGCTCTACTCAAAGTCCCGCCCTCACTGACCACTCCAGTCACAGTCTCACCCTCACTGACCGCTCCACTCACAGTCCCACCCTCATTGACCGCTCCACTCACAGTCCAGCACTCACTGACCACTCCACTCACAGTCCCACCCTCACTGACCACTCCACTCACAGTCCCACCCTCACTGACCACTCCACTCACAGTCCCACCCTCACTGACCGCTCCACTCACAGTCCCACCCTCACTGACCGCTCCACTCACATTCCCACCCTCACTGACCGCTCCACTCACAGTCCCACCCTCACTGACCGCTCCACTCACAGTCCCACCCTCACTGACCGCTCCACTCACATTCCCACCCTCACTGACCGCTCCACTCACAGTCCCACCCTCACTGACCGCTCCACTCACAGTCCCACCCTCACTGACCGCTCCACTCACATTCCCACCCTCACTGACCGCTCCACTCACAGTCCCGCCCTCACTGACCGCTCCACTCACAGTCCCACCCTCACTGACCACTCCACTCACAGTCCAGCCCTCACTGACCGCTCCACTCACAGTCCCACCCTCACTGACCGCTCCACTCCCAGTCCCACTCTCACTGACCACTCCAGTCACAGTCTCACCCTCACTGACCGCTCCACTCACAGTCCCACCCTCACTGACCGCTCCACTCCCAGTCCCACCCTCACTGACCACTCCACTGACAGTCTCACACTCACTGACCACTCCACTCACAGTCTCACCCTCACTGACCACTCCACTCCCAGTCCCGCTCTCACTGACCACTCCACTCACAGTCTCACCCTCACTGACCGCACCACTCACAGTCCCACCCTCACTGACCACTCCACTCACAGTCCCACCCTCACTGACCACTCCACTCACAGTCTCACCCTCACTGACCGCTCCACTCACAGTCCCGCCCTCACTGACCGCTCCACTCACAATCCCACCCTCACTGACCGCTCCACTCACAATCCCACACTCACTGACCACTCCACTCACAGTCTCACCCTCACTGACCGCTCCACTCTCAGTCCCACACTCACTGACCGCTCCATCAAAGTCCCACTCTCACTGACCACTCCACTCACAGTCCCACCCTCACTGACCGCTCCACACACAGTCCCACACTCACTGACCGCTCCACTCACAGTCCCACACTCACTGACCGCTCCACTCACAGTCCCATCCTCACTGACCGCTCCACTCACAGTCCCACCCTCACTGACTGCTCCACTCACAGTCCCACTCTCACTGACCGCTCCACTCACAGTCCCACACTCACTGACCGCTCCACTCACAGTCCCACCCACACTGACCGCTGCACTCACAGTGCCGCCCTCACTGACCACTCCACTCACAGTCCCGCCCTCACTGACCGCTCCACTCACAGTCCCACCCACACTGACCGCTGCACTCACAGTGCCGCCCTCACTGACCACTCCACTCACAGTCCCGCCCTCACTGATCGCTCCACTCACAGTCCCACTCTCACTGACCGCTCCACTCACAGTCCCACCCTCACTGACCGCTCCACTCACAGTCCCACCCTCACTGACCGCTCCACTCACAGTCCCACCCTCACTGACCGCTGCACTCACAGTGCCGCCCTCACTGACCACTCCACTCACAGTCCCGCCCTCACTGATCGCTCCACTCACAGTCCCACTCTCACTGACCACTCCACTCACAGTCCCGCCCTCACTGACCGCTCCACTCACAGTCCCACCCACACTGACCGCTGCACTCACAGTGCCGCCCTCACTGACCGCTCCACTCACAGTCCCACCCTGACTGATCGCTCCACTCACAGTCCCACCCTCACTGACCGCTCCACTCACAGTCCCACCCTCATTGACCGCTCCAGTCACATTCCCGCCCTCACTGACCTCTCCTCTCAAAGCCCCGCCCTCACTGACCAGTCCAGTCACAGTCCCGCCCTCACTGACCACTCCACTCACAGTCTCACCCTCACTGACCACTCCACTCACATTCTCACCCTCACTGACCACTCAACTCACAATCTCACCCTCACTGACCACTCCACTCTCAGTCCCACACTCACTGACCGCTCCACTCACAGTCCCACTCTCACTGACCGCTCCACTCACAGTCCCACTCTCACTGACCGCTCCACTCACAGTCCCACTCTCACTGACCGCTCCACTCACAGTCCCACCCTCACTGACCACTCGACTCACAATCTCAGCCTCACTGACCGCTCCACTCCCAGTCCCACTCTCACTGACTGCTCTACTCAAAGTCCCGCCCTCACTGACCACTCCAGTCACAGTCTCACCCTCACTGACCGCTCCACTCACAGTCCCACCCTCATTGACCGCTCCACTCACAGTCCAGCACTCACTGACCACTCCACTCACAGTCCCACCCTCACTGACCACTCCACTCACAGTCCCACCCTCACTGACCACTCCACTCACAGTCCCACCCTCACTGACCGCTCCACTCACAGTCCCACCCTCACTGACCGCTCCACTCACATTCCCACCCTCACTGACCGCTCCACTCACAGTCCCACCCTCACTGACCGCTCCACTCACAGTCCCACCCTCACTGACCGCTCCACTCACATTCCCACCCTCACTGACCGCTCCACTCACAGTCCCACCCTCACTGACCGCTCCACTCACAGTCCCACCCTCACTGACCGCTCCACTCACATTCCCACCCTCACTGACCGCTCCACTCACAGTCCCGCCCTCACTGACCGCTCCACTCACAGTCCCACTCTCACTGACCACTCCACTCACAGTCCAGCCCTCACTGACCGCTCCACTCACAGTCCCACCCTCACTGACCGCTCCACTCCCAGTCCCACTCTCACTGACCACTCCAGTCACAGTCTCACCCTCACTGACCGCTCCACTCACAGTCCCACCCTCACTGACCGCTCCACTCCCAGTCCCACCCTCACTGACCACTCCACTGACAGTCTCACACTCACTGACCACTCCACTCACAGTCTCACCCTCACTGACCACTCCACTCACAGTCCCGCTCTCACTGACCACTCCACTCACAGTCTCACCCTCACTGACCGCACCACTCACAGTCCCACCCTCACTGACCACTCCACTCACAGTCCCACCCTCACTGACCACTCCACTCACAGTCTCACCCTCACTGACCGCTCCACTCACAGTCCCGCCCTCA